>NC_088797.1:81356263-83856263 GCF_011386835.1 Chrysemys picta bellii | reverse complement strand
CAAATTTGAGTCCAGTTACGATTTTTTTAGAGTCCATATTCAGTCTTTTTATATCTGAAAAGGTAGCTAATCTGTATGCTGATGACCTTGAATTATGCTTTCAACTATGTAAATTTTTTGCTATCTCAGTGACTCCCTAACATACCTCAGAGAGTTCTACAGGTGCAGCTGGATGTATTGTGTTAAAGTCTGAGAAGTGCTGAGCACCTGAAATTTGAATTTAAGAGAAGAGGAGTTGCAGATTCTTGTTACTGCTCAGGATTTGGTGCATGGCTGCCAGACTTTCAGTCTTGCATGTTTTCTCCTTTCTTAAAATATGGAGAGAGGTGGGATTTCCCTAAGATCTTCTATTCCTCCCATACAGAATGTGGCATTCTTGGGACAGGAACATATTTTCTCTTTATTTGCCTTGATTAGATGCTTGCCTTTAATTGCTGTCCAGTTTGAAAATGAGTTAATTTTTGTTTTATTTACTATTAATTTCAACCAATGTATAGACTACTAATCATTTCTAAAAATATGAGTCAGCCCTGGTGAACTGAGTATTTTCTATGCCTTTTTGAGAAGAAGGAGAACCTAAGTTTAAGCTCTTCTATAGATTTTATAAGAATTGTTGTGACCATCCTTTCAAAATTGCGATGTTTCAGAACAATGCAAAATGTCTAAGATATTGTCATGTCAAACACACAGTTATACACTAAATAAAGCAATAGTGCTTGCAGCATGCATGTCTAGACACTGAGCTTCTCTTTATTTTTCACTTTGTCAAAGTTCAACTTTGAATTTTTAAGATGCCAGCAGCTTTGCTGCATTTTTAACATTAAAACTGCTAACTAATCACATGAAGTACCAAAACCCCAAAAGAAATAAGATCAGTTATATGTCTGCTTATTTACTATATGTACCTAAAAGGAAAAAGTCAGGCACGAATAGAATAAAATCATTTAAAAAGAGTATTCATGAGCTGACAGCACTTTCTCAAACAGGTTATCAGCCTTGGGGTGGCAATCCAAAGGCAAATTACAGTTGTTTTTGGGAAGTGTGAAACTTTTATTAAAAAAGACCCCAACCCTCTAAGCTCACACTAAAAAAAAAAAAGTTCCTAACCCTTCTGGTTGTGAAGATAACCGTCTGAATGCAAATAGCCCCAATCATTAGGTTTACTAAATATATGCTATAGCACTAGGGAATTTATAAGTCATTAAGGGTGAGATTGACTCTTAATGTCACAACTTAAACTCTATTTTGAGGGCTTAATAGGGACTTAAGTGGTGTATAGGCCTTGGGCTGTCTCTGCATAATCAATCCAAGTGTGTAAATTATACTTTAGTATAGTCTTAAAATGTAAAATTGTCAAATGTATATGTATTGGGCCAAATTCTGATATCATTTACTATTTCTGGGGGCATTCTGCCCCACTGCGCAATGCAGAATTTTGCAGAAATTAACGTTGTGCCTGCAGAATTTCCTTTCCCCCGCCCCATGAAGTGGGCTGCAGTGCTTCTGGCCACCACTAGGGGCTGTTGGACCCAGCAGAAACCAGCTCGCACATAGAAGACACTGATGAGGGAGGGGGAGGGAGCTAGAGGGTTCCTGACAGCTGCCGTTCCCAGCCCACCCTGGGGGGAGGAGAAGGCGTGTGCAGGAAACTCTGTACAAGCCTGGGACCAAGCATCCAGGGGCGGCTCCAGGCACCAGCACATCAAGCGCATGCCTGGGGCGGCAAGCTGGGGGGGTGGCCCTGCCGGTCGCCGTGAGGGCGGCAGTCAGGCTGCCTTCGGCGGCATGCCTGCGGGAGGTCCGCCGGTCCTGCGGCTTCAGCGGCAATTCGGCGATGGGTATGCTGAAGGCGTGGGACCAGCGGACCTCCTGCAGGTGTGCTGCTGAATCCGCATTACCAGTGGACTTCCCACAGGTGTGCCGCCGAAGGCTGCCTGACTGCTGTGCTTGGGGCAGCAAAATACATAGAGCTGCCCATGCAAGCGTCAGGTTGTTTCTCCCTCTGGATCCCAGGATTCTCGGGGTGGGAGGGTGTCGGGGCTGAAGGGGGCCACGGCTGGGCTCTGGGGAGGAGGGGGCATGGATATCTGGGTAAGGGGGCCCCACAGCTGTGCTTTGGAGGGTGGGGGTGCGGTATCTGGGTAGGGGGGCTGTGGCTGGGCTCTGAGGGGGTGTGGCTGTATTGGCTCGAGGGGGCTTATGGCTGGGCCCTGGGGGAGGGGCTGTTGGTGTCTGGCCCCTGGCTGGGCTGGTGCGGGGGGGCAGAGAAACAGGAACTGGTTTGTCATAGGAGTTTCTTAAAACTTTACTCCTGGGGGAATTTTTGTGCCTGTATTGTTACAGACATACTTGTTGACAGGTATTTTGAAATAAATTACCACAGTAATTGAAATTGGTGTGATTATGTAGTTTTATTTTGACAAATACAATTTGCAGAACTTTAAAATACTGTGTGCAGAATTTTTAATTTTTTTGGCGCAGAATGCCCACAGGAGTAATTTACGTTGGAATAACTCAACTGGCTCAATTACGCTAGTGCAGGGATCGGCAACCTTTGGCATGCGGCTCGCCATGGTAAGCCCCCTGGTGGGCCGGGCCGGTTTGTTTACCTGCCACGTCTGCAGCCCCTATTGGCCTGTAGCGGTTTGTTTACCTGCTCGCGTCTGCCAGCACATCCCTCGTCCTGCTCCACTTCCTGCAGCTCCCATTGGCCTGGAGAGGCGAACCGCGGCCAGTGGGAGCTGCGATTGGCCGGACCTGCGGATGCGGCAAGTAAACAAACCGGCCCGGCCCGCCATGGGGCTTACTCTGGTGAGCCGCACGCCAAACGTTGCCGATCTCTGCGCTAGTGTAACTGTGTGGAGGCCTCTGCCCTTGAATTTATATATCTTTATTTTGGCACAATAGACTTAGGCTCCACACTTGCACAACTTGCACACACACAGCTTTACTCATGTAAGAGATTCCTTTGAAGCCAGTGGGTTTAGCCATGCGAGTAAAGTTATGCACATGTATAAGTATTTGCAGTATTCGAATATTGAGCATTTTACAAATGATTGTTTTACAGATAGAATTTTTGTTCTTTTTTAGCTGAAATGGCAGGATTCTTAGAAACAGGGTGATAAGAGGAAATAGTGAAGGTTTGGAGATCATGGCTGAATAAAGAGGGTGTTTCAGGGCCAAGAGGTGAGAAAAAGTTAAAAACTCCTTGTGGCAGAATATTGATTTTAAAATATTTCTGTACAAGGAACTATTCTGGTGAGTGGCTGAATATAGTATATTTTCTCTCCCTATCAACTGTTTTTCTCTGAAAACATTAAATAATGGATTCACATACACAGCTTATTGTATCTGTTGTCATCCTCTTCATAAGTACAGGTTGTGGCTAGACCGGCACAGACGTGCCAAGAAAAGGAGAATGCCTTTCTTCTTGGAGCATAAAGACTGGGAGAGTCTAGTGGTGATCTGATGTGGAGAATGAGGGTGGTGGTGGTGATCTGTATTATTTTTTATGCACTTCAGTTTATATGCTTGATATTATCCTGCCTGAGTGCAAGGAGTTAAAGGAGGCTATTAGTGGGAAACAAATAGGAAATGAAACAGTGGCAGAGATAAGGTACCATCAGAGAAAGTATCAAGGGTACTTGAGGGAACAATGGGGAAGCTATTAATTGGGGAATTCTCACCTGCCTGACAACAAGACTAGCAAGGTTTATTTTTCCCAGGCCTGAATCTTGGATCAAAGGGCATACTAAACCATTGAAGTCTCTGGTCTTGGGGGAATGGGGTGAGAGACATCTCCAGTTGCTGCTCAGAGACAGAATGCTGCAGGGACTTTGTCACCCAGGGCAGGAGAGAGGATGTCTGGGCTCAGTGTAACTTACCCAACGCTTCCTAGGAAAGAATAAAGTATACATAAGAATCAGACCAATAGGCCTTTTATGGGTTTATCCCTTTTCCCTGCTTGCATCTTTGGGTGAATAAACAATATGTTTGTTTTAATAGAACTGTTTTCCATCTCTTCAATGAGGTGCTAGTCACACACTCCCAAATAAAAGTTTTCTTGCAGGTGCCATGTACAGTTGGGGTGTTGTGGTTGGGAAACGGAGTCCTACAACCCAGCGATCCAGGCCATAAATAGTTGGATCGTGGTGTTCCATTGCTGAGAGAGGATAAGGAAGCCATGTCTGTCACCTGAAAGGTGCACTCAAGAGAGAGAAAAAGGGATCTAAGTGCAGCTTGCTTTCTGTGACTGTGACGCTTGCCTTCCCAAAGAGAGGGGGAAGGGGTGAAAGTGAAGCCATGGCCCAGTGGACCGGACCTTTTGAGGAAGAAAAGACAGTTTGAACCCCGTCAATATATGCGATACCCATTGTCTCTAGAGGTTTCAAAGTAGCAGATGTGTTAGTCTGTATCCGCAAAAAGAACAGGAGTACTTGTGGCACCTTAGAGACTAACAAATTTATTTCAGCATAAGCTTTCATGGGCTACAGCCCACTTCTTCAGATGCATAGAGTGGAACACACAGACAGAAGATATTTATACATACAGAGAACATGAAAAGGTGGAAGTACGCATACCAATTGTAAGAGGCCAATCAATTGTGGCTGAATCTTCCTGAATATCTCAAGACTCTTGCTGCTATGCAGACTCTCTATCTGCTCTGGCAGATCTGATGTTAATAAATTTCAATCACCATGATGAAGGGCAGTGTGTTATCTCTGTAGCATGGAGGAAATAGGAATCTAGATTAAATTTGGGAGTACTTTGATTAGTATAGGGTATGGTTTTGGCTAACAAATTACTCTTAAATTTGTTCTATTGCTTGAATATGTTGTTGAAAATGTAGTAACCAATTAAACAGTTTTCCTAAATTTTCAAAATTACATACGTATATCGCAGGAAATAACTTTTTTAGTCTTTTCATTTTTTAGTCATTTGTATACCAGACTCTGACATCTGTTGAAAGCAAATTATGGAAATATGGCTTTAACAAGATAATCATGATCTTTATAGGATTAGAAAAGAAATAATCAACCAGAACTAAAACTTTTATGTGCTGAATAAATATTAGATTCAGATCAAAGTAACTACTAGAAAACATTTGTTGCAAATTAAGAGATCTTAATATTTTTTTTCCTTAGTGGTAATGCATGAAACAGCTTGGTTAACATCACTGTCATGCTTTTGTCTTGTTTTAGTTGTTATTGGTGAAAACAAAAGGATTTATCCAGAGAACAGTCAATCTGCAGACACAGGTTTTGCAAATTTAAAATAGAAGTGGAGTAAATTGATCCACCTGAAAAATAATGGTTGTTTAAAAAAACAAACAAACTATAAATTTAAAACCCTGGGTACCTATACATAGATCAAGGCCCACAGGAGTACTTTAGCCATCTGTAGGGTTGCCTCAGGAGCTGCTCCTGGGAAAGCCCTAGATGATGAGAATTTCAGGCCTATAGTCCTACTCGCCTGTTGAGGCGGAATAGAGAAATGTCATGTAAGGAGTTGGACCTCTTTCTTCAAATACTGTGTTTGTGGGGGCCTAATAACCATGTAGTTTATATCTGTCTGATAGAGCTGGTTGGGAATTTTATGTTAAGAGTTCTTGTTTTTTTATATATAAAAAAATGTGGTTTCTACAAAACTGAAATTTTCAGTGGGGAAATTTTAGATTTTGCTTTTCTGTTAGGAAATCTGAAACAAAATATTTCATGTTAGGTCATCCCAATGGTTTGTGTCTATCTAAGTTGCTGCGGTGCTTCTGGGAGTTGTACTTCAGCAGACTCCTTTCCATTCTCCTCTAAGGGCTGCGCTCCCTGACTGGACTACTTCTCCCATGATAGGCTGCACTCTCCCTCTGGTTGAGCTGAACATAAAAATGGTGCATCAAAGAGGAGAATGAGCATGCAAACAATTCCCATGAGGCACCTGGCAGTTGAAGTGGATGCAGTTCCACTTCAAAATGAGCCAAAACAAGAAGTTTCAACATTTCCCAATAGAATTTTTTCAGAACTTTCTGTTCCATGAAATATTTTGATACTTTGATTTTTTGTTTCAATTTAGGATGAAAACAAATGTAGAAATATTGCAATTTCCTGTGGATAGAATTCTGATTTTTGTAAGTCATCTTTACTGTGTGGGAGGCATTGTTGCAGGGTGTTTTTGAGTGGTTTGGTGGTGGGAGAAGGCATTTATGTAGCATGGTGATGAGCATAGTGTAAATACCTAGATCGAGAAATGAAGGAAATAAACTGGTATGTTTATTTTTATTAAATGAAGATGGAAGTTGCTGGCTAGAGCAGAGTATCCAGGCCTAATACATATGCTCACATTCATCTTTTGAAGACTGGAATATTTGGTCTCTTTACATCTAGTTAATGTAGACTGAATGGAGGAGAATGCACAGGGCTTCTGAGCAGCGCATACATACAGTGGTGTAGTTATGCTATCACATGTCACAAGTCTGCTCAATCTACACCGGAATTTCCACATGTTGTAAAACTGAAGAATGATAAATCTGGTTTGGAAATAAACATTGTGGGTTTTAAGGCGTTTTTCATACCATCACATAAGTAAAGATATTTTTTTTAAAAAATATGACAGATTTAAATTGTAAGCTGTTTGGGGTCAGGACCATCTTTTTGTTCTGTGTTTGTTCAGTGCCTAGCACAATAGGCCCCTGTTCATGATCGGGGCTCCTAAGTGCTGCTGCAATACAAATAATAACGGTGGTAATAGCAATATTTACAGTAGTTTTAGTTTGGCCCAATGAGATCTTTTTTTGGCATAGCTCTTCCTCCACCACTGCAATTTTGGGACTCTTGAAACTAAGGCTCATTTTAAATTAAAAATAAAAGGGCCACCAACCACCTCTAGCATCCTTTGTTCAGTTGTAGATTGTGCTGGGGTCTGAATATAATTACTGTTACTTATCATTTTTGCAAGGGACAATTCTTCAAATGCAAGTCCCTATCCGCTGGGAGGTCTTGTGCACATTCTGATTAATTTCAGGTTATTGTCTATCTTTTTCTTCAATTATTTTAATGTAAAAAACAAAATAGTCAGCAATGTTAATATCACAAGTGCTATAAAGAGCCATCTCATAGCTTTCCCTTGGACATAGATAGATATGAGATGTCATCTGAGAAATAAAATAGGAGCATAAAAATTCAATAACATTAACTCAACTAAAAGCTTCAGAACTGCCAACCCTAAGCATTCAGAAATCATGAATCAGGCCCTTGAAAATCAGGAGACTGGCTTAAAAATAGGAGACTTTTAAAATATCACAATTGGGTTGTTTTTTTCCCCCTTCACTTTCTGGTTTCTGAGCTTTTAGGTTACACTCATCAGATTTTCAAGCTTTTCTTTGCAACTGTGAGGGCTAGAAACTTACTCTTTTTAAAATGAAAGCTGAGATTCTTATGGTTCCAAGAGCTGGAGTTTTAAGGAAAAACACCAAATATCATGAGACCCGTGATTAAAATCATGAGAGTTGGCAACACAGATATAAGTATCTCCTCTTGCTTCCCCCCCTCTTCAGTTTATCCCTTTTTCTTTCTGTCTCCCAACTATTCTCTTTTTTATTTTATTTTGTTGTCTTTCCTCTTCCTTTCTTTAAGAAGTCTCTCTCATTCTTATTATTTGTCTTATTTTTCCCTGTTTTCTGGTCAGTCGGACTTTTTCCTCTCCCATAGTTGTCTGTTGTCGTTATTTTAGTCTCTCTGTCCCTTTAGCTCTCCCTTATATTCCATTATCTCTATTCTGCCCGCTTCTCTGCAAGTGACCGCCTGAGGTGCCCCCATGGGCCTATCACTGAAGTTTAACTCTCCCCTTCTTCTTGGGATGCTTCTTGTTGTTGAGCTGGTGGAATAAGCTGTGTTTTCCCTTCTTTTATTCCCCATGTTCCCTCCTTTCACCTTTCCTCTGTGTAGTCAGTGTTCAATGGTTAGAGGCATCTGGATCCTCCCATTGGTTCATCCCCCAACCCCCTTTCTGTCCATGAACTGTGCTGGTGTTTAGGGTAAGTAAGGTGTGGCCCCTCTTCCTTTACCATCTTTATGCTGGCTGCCTGTAGCTGACTCATCTTCTCCACTGTCTTTTCTCTTTGTGGCTATACTAAATGATTTGCAAAGAAACCATATAAAAATCCAGCTCCCCAGTCCTAAATTGGTCTGTATTCATCTCCCTGTAGATACCAAAACAAAAGGGATTGACCAAAGTTTGTTTTCTAGGTCCCAAAGATTAGCTTCAGGCATCAATATCTGAGACCATGGGAAAGTCCCACCCGCCCTTTTTCTTTCTTTCTTTCTTTCTTTCTTTCTTTCTTTCTTTCTTTCTTTCTTTCTTTCTTTCTTTCTTTCTTTCTTTCTTTCTTGTTTGTGGTGGTGGTGAGGTGGGAATTCCTGAAAACTTCAGCCACAGCAACCTGTTTTATATTTTGAGAATTAACTTTTAGCATTGATATTTTAAAATGCCAACAGTTGGGTAGATTGTGGCTGTTGGCTTCATATGTCCCAAAGACGGCTCTGTTAACTGTTTGACACAACCTTGATTATATTGATGGAATGGGGGTGGGAGGAGGGGACCATAACATTCATTTAATTAATATAGATTTTGTATAAATGGGAGTTTTTTGGGAGTCTGGGGCCTTCGGATTTTTAGCTCTGGAGGAGAATGGCTGTGCATGTGTGAGAAAATGTATTACACAGTGCTTTCTTAACTCCTGCAAGTTTAAGGATTTCAGTATATAAAGTAGTCAGTATAGCAAACTATGAGATGAAGTCAAGCCTTAAAGATCTTATTTGATCTTCCTATAACTAAGAGTTTGAATTAAATGTGAGCTCAGAAAAATTGAGGCTACACTGTAGTTGTCTCCCTTATTTTTTAACTATGTGCTGCTTCCTAGGTGTCCAATCAAGAACAGGCTTCTCAGCCATATCTTAGCTGACATAACAGAACTGAATGGTGACCGAGTAGTAGTATAACATCAGGAAAAAGTAATATTTTACTGAAATTTCAGATACCAGATGCTTATAATGTGTATAATAAACCAGCCACTAGGGGGAGTGGGCAGACAGTTAAATAAGGAAATGTGTAGCTGTCTTGTTTTGATTGGTTCCTTATTGGCAACTTCAGGAAGTGGGGGGCCTGTAGAACCGTTGCAGACATACATGTATGTTACCTGAATAAAGACTGTTAATACTGAAAGAAGCTGCTGCTTGTGTGGTTTTACGATACAACATAGGGTCACGAGGCAGAGTTTGAACATACAAGAATGAAAATGAGGGGAAAAATAGGTCTGGGAAGTCCTCTGTAAGTAAGACCTAGAAATGCCAGGAAAATGGCTGCAACCTCTGGGACTAGTGCACTGTTTAATCTGTAACACCAAACTTGGGAAGAATACTCAAAATATTATCTTATTTTTTCATTGTGAATGATACTACTGATGAATGTAAGAAGAAAGCTATCACAGTCAGCAGAGTGGAGGCCAACACTTAGTTTAATGAGAAACCTGTTAATCCATAAAAAGCTTGAATATAAAACTTTTGATGAGCTAGTAAATCTGTTTAAAATAAACACTTCAGCTCAACACCCGGTGAAATAGTAGAAATAATTTAAGTTTAACTCTTGGTTGAGGAAAGCAGGGGAGACAGTAGAGGAATTTGTGGCAGAACTGAGGATGCTCTCTCAAGACTGTAATTATGGTGTGGCCCCGACACAAATGCTAAGAAACAGATTAGTTTGTGACATTAATGATGACAAAATGCAAAGGAGATTACTATCTGAACCACAGCTAACATTTGAAGCAGATCTGAAATTGGCCCAGGCTATGTAATCTGCAGATATATATGTACAGGATTTATTAATACAAGCCACAGGAGGCTAGGGAGATGGAAACAGCAAACAGGAAACACAAGGTACAGTGCACAAAATTGCAAGGCGATCTGGGAAACTGATCCAATCAGCTAGCAGAGTGTGTTGTTATTGGGAAGACAAACATCCCCTGGTGGGCTGCAGATTTAAAAATGAGAACTGTCACATTTGCAGGTTGACAAGGCGTATTCAAAGAGTGTGTTGAAACAAAACCAGGAAAGCAGACACACAAAACCATGATGAAAAGTAGCTTCATAGCCATGGTACTTTTCATAAACTGGAAGAGAGAATTAGTGAAAAGGAAAATGAGGAAGTAGCTTATATTATCTATGTATAACTGAAACAAATGTTCTTAAAGTAGATCCCGTTCATATTGGGCTGTCTGTAACTGAAAAAAGTATGATTTTAGCTTGACACTGAGTGTAACTATTATGAGCCAAGAAGTGAATGAGAGTTAGTAGAAAGAGAGTGAACCACCTCTATTGCAGAAGTGTAATTATAAACATTATAAACATATACTGGAGAAGCAGTAAAGATACTGGGCGCAACCAATATGAAGGTTTGCTCCCATAGACAAGTAAGACATCTAGCATTCCTAGTGGTCTCAGGCACTGACTCTAACTTGCTCAGTAGAGGGTGATTGGCTGATCTTTCACTGGACTGGAAAGGAAAGGTGCCTCACTTGAAATCACAAGATCTAGTTCTGGAAACTGTTCTAAATGCACATAAGGAAGAATTTGAAGGTGAACCAGGCACTTTAAAAAGCACTAAAATCTGTGTAAACCCAAATCTCACACCTTGTTATTTCAAACCCAGATCTGTACCCTTTGCCCTAAAACAAAAAGTTGAAATTGAGTTAAAAAGACAACAGGTAACTGATATTGTTGAAATTCTAAAGTGTTCTGAATGAACTGCACCAATGTTGAAGCCGGATGGCTCCGTATGCATATGTGGTGACTATAAGTTGACTGTGAATAAGGTCTCATAATTAAAGCAGTACCCAATTCCAAAAATTGAGATCTGTTTGAAGTTGTATCAGGTGGTCCATTGTTCACAAAGTTAGACATGAGCTATGCCTTCCAATAGATTGTCCTGGAAGAAGATTCCAAGCAGTAAACACTCGCAAAGGACTGCTTTGATATAATAGGTTACTTTCTGTTATGTCCTCAGCTCCTGCTATTTTCCAAAGAACCATCAAGGGATTGATTCAAGGAATTCCCCATGTGGCAGTATATCTGGGTGATATACTAATCACAGGTAGCACAGACACAGAACATTTACAGAATTTAGCAGAAGTGTTAAACAGGCTAAGGGAATCAATTCTGTGCCTAAAAAGGGATAAGTGTTCCTTCCTGGCACATGAAGTGATAGACTTGGGATATAAAGTGGATGCCTAGGGACTACAACCCGTGAGAAATAAAGTAAAGCAATTAGGGATGCCCTGGCACCTAGGCTTGCTGAGTTATTACAGTACGTTTTTGCCAAACTTATCAACACTTCTAATGTCTGTGAGCATGTTATTTAAAAGGGGGTTAAATGGAATTGGAAATCAGCTCGGGAACAAGTGTTCCACACTTCTAAACTATTGCTGCATTCCTCAGAAGGCCTAGTCCATTATCAAGCTCATAAAGAACTGATGTTGACTTATGATGCATCTCCTTATGGAATTGGAGTTGTTTTGGCTCGCCAGATGGAAGATGGTCAGAGGAACCAATTGATTTGAATCCCTGACTCAACTTTGATGAACATAATTATTCACGGCTAGATCAAGAAAGATTAGCTGTTATGTTTGGGTACAGAAGTTTCACAAATATATAGGTTTATAATTTGCACTAATCAGTAACCTCTGATTGCATTGTTTAAAGAGATGAAAGCTGTGCCACAGATAGCATCACCCAAGATCCAGAAATGGGCAGTGACATTGAATATAGAATTGTATATGAATATACCGTTGTATACAAAGCTGATAAGAAGCTGGGAAATGCAGATGCTTTAAGTTGGTTGCCTTTACCAGAGACACATGAGAGAGTCCATTAATAACCAGGGCCGGCTCTAACTTTTTTGTTGCCCCAAGCAACAAAAAAAAGCGCCGCCCCCCCAACAAGCGCCGCGCTGCCGGAGCCTGATCCCCCCCGCCCCCGCCGAGCGCCGCCGGACCCCCCCCCGAGCGCCGAGCCCCGCGCCGCCCCCCCGCCGAGCACTGTGCCGCCGGAGCATCCCCCCTCCCCGCGGAATGCCGCGCCGCGCTCCCCCCGCCGCCCCTTACCAGGTGCCGCCCCAAGCATGTGCTTGGTTGCCTGGTGCCTGGAGCCGGCCCTGTTAATAACAATATCTCAATACATTTCCAGTGACAGCGATACAGGTAAAATCATGGACTGGTAATGATCCAATATTCTCAAAAGGTAGAGAACTTGTGCTAAGGATATAGCCCTAGACCAAAGTGCATCAGAAGCTCACACATTATTATAAGTGACACAGTGAAGTTAGTGTGCATGGCGGGGGTGTATCATGGGGAGTATGGGTCATCATTCCAAAGCAGGGATGTGAAGTAATAATGGATGAACTACAATCAGACACACTCAGGTACTACTAAAATGAAAGGGTTAGCCTGGAATTACGTGTAGTGGCCAAAGATGGATACTGATATCAAGAGGAAGGTACAATCCTGTTCTGTTTGTCAAGAGAGTCAACAAGTGCCCTCTGTGGCTCCACTCTATGCTTGGGAGTGGCCAAATAAGCCTCGGAAGACGGTACATCTTGATTATGCTGGAACATTTCTGGAAAATATGTTCTTAATAGTAGTGGATGCACAATCCAAATGGGTAGACATCTAGCCCATGAATACATCCATTAGTGAGGCTAACATTGAAAAACTAAGGACCAGTTTTTGTAGCTGTTGTTTACCTGAAATGCTTGTATCAGATAATGGAAGGTGTTTTGCTAGGGTGGAATTCCAAAGATTAATGAAGCCAAATGGCATTCAACATATTACATTGGCACCTTGTTATCCACCATAAAATGGGTTACCTGCATGAAAGAGGGTATTAAAGAATACGTGGAGATACTATAGATACAAAAGTGTCTTGGTACCTGTTTAATTGTCAGGTAACACCATGGTCAATCAGAGGCTTGTCCCCAGCAGAGATGTTATTGGGAAAGAAGCGAAAGTTATACTTTATACATCTGTGCTTAAGGGGAAAAATATAGCAAAAACCAATGGAAGCAAAGCAGCAACATGACAAACATGCTAAGAAGCATAATTTTACTGTTGGAGACACTGACTATACTAAAAACATTTGTCCTTGTCCCAACTGGATGCCAGTTATCATTCAAGATATTACAGGACCAGTCGTCAGATGGTAATTCTGTAGGGTGGCAGGTTTGTGCGCTGACATGTGGATTAATGATGAAAAAGAACTGTGGTAAACGCTGGAGATGTTAATACAGCAACAATGGAATTGCTACTGGAGAATACCCAACTAGGTTCAGCACCAGCTTCTGGAAATCTGGAGGGGCAGCAGCCTGACACAAGATCAGCTACTACCGATCGAGTTCATGGACAGACTTTAAAGTTACCATATCACAGAATTACAGGTTTGATGGAGGAATTACTATTTTCAGAGGTTGAATTCTGTATGTGCAAAACATCCACCTTACGTATCTGATAGATTATACAGTGTAATACTGACTAAGTGCCTGTTTATTTTATTATTTACAATTTGAAATGCATTATTGGTTTTGTAAGTTGTGTAATAAATACTTTAAGGAACAGAAATGTTATAATGTATATAATAAACCTGCCACTGAGGGAGTGGGCAGACAATCAAATAAGGAATTCCCCTTTCACATTTTGTATAATCTATGTCCATTGAATGGTATTCTTTGGTACACAGTGTACTCAAAAAAACATGATAATTTTTTTAAGAGTTACAAGTTTGACAGTCACTCGGATCAGTTTATGGTATGAGTAATATTAATTTAATAACTAATCCAGGTATATCTGTCAGATGGAAAACCTACACCAAGATCAGTGTAATCCATTTGCTGGTTTATGGTCCCAAAGTCCCTCAAAATGTTCGTCTCAAATCCAAATGATGTCCCCAAGTCCTGGGCTTTGCATCTGGATCTTTAAATTAGCTGGAAGATGTGTAAAGTCATACGTAGGCAGACAGTTCCTAGGGGTCTGAATATTTGACAAAGCTCAAGTGGATTGTTTATTCCATCAAGAGCTGTACTTATACATACTGCATTGCACACATGTAATATTCTCCTGGTATGCTAGTATGAGATATTAGTATCTGTTGCATAGGATTCCACACACTCAGCCTTGCTTTTAGTCATATTATCACCCCTTTCCAGGCTCTTAGAACAAAGGGAGGTATACACCTATATGTGTCCTAACATGCCCTTTGGAGGACAACAATATTCTAGTGCAGCTTCAGTTTTAAGCAGAGGCTTCTGCTATCCCCTCAGACAAATATTAATGGTGCTTTGTATGTAGAGTGAGCAAATGATTTTTAATTTTGAGGGCTGAACTATAAAAAAAAATGATGGGTTTGAACCAAAACTGAGTTGTTTTATTTTTTTCTTGCTGAAATGAAAAAGACAAACAAAAATCATTTCAGGATCAAACAAAATGTTTTATTCAATCTGAAATGAATCACCCCCCTCCGCCTTTTTTGTTTTTTTGTTTCAGGCTGTTTTGGGGTATCTTTTCTTTTTTTTTGGTTTTAGAAAACCTAGCTAAATTTTGAAACAAAATAAACATCTGAAATGTTGAAAGGATCATTTCTCCTCTCCCTATGTATTTAAATCCCATTGACTTTAATGGGAATTACATATCTGTAGGGAAAGAAGAATCCTAATTGATGTTTTAATTAAAGATCTTAGCAGGAATTGCTGACAGTTTTATAAGGACTGGAGAATGTAAATAAAATAAAATAGCTGGTAATGGCTGATAATTTAAAAACTGTGAAACTTAAACTTTAAGGAGATTCACATAAAATACTAAATATGACAGACTTAGTTCTTGGAATTTACCACATAACAAGCAACATTTTTTATTCATACCTAATGGTATAATTTCATAAAATTCTCCAGAGTTAAGTAATTACAATTACATTAGGACTTGCAGTGAATAAGCTCTACATAATTATTTATAGACTTAAAAGGAAAAGATCACTGCAGAAGAATGGAATGGAACCTTAACAGAATACTAATATCCTATGCAGCTTGGAAAGCAAGACACAGGCATCAGAGTTGCGGTATGTAACAGCTTGTAATCATCATAAAATAGTGTTTACACATTTCAAAACAGAAAGTGATATAGTAGTAAGAGGAGGCACTAATTAAATAGCTTGGTAAGCAGTGCTGTGCAAGCATATCAGTTTTGACATGCAGGGGTTCAAGCAAACTTTTCCCTCCCCTGGTTTATGCAGGTTTGCATCATTTTAGTTTTGCTTTGAATTTGTCGCGGATGAGCCAAAAACTTAAAACAAAATGCATATCCAAATCCACCAAAACTTGCTGTCTTCGTCTTGCTTCCAAACCCAAAACTACAAATCAGCCTACTCAGGTTCACTCAGAACTCAGACCACATCTGTCAAAATGCTTATGAAACTCAACCTAGTAGCATTGGCTGTTAAAAAAAATCTGCTGACCTTTTCTTTAGAAAGCTCTAGTGTCGCTATGCTTTGGAAGAGAGACTTGAAATTTGGCAGGGTGTGGAATTTGTGTCAGATATTAGCATTTCGCCGTCCCTGTGAAAATATGCCCAAATTTGACTACGTTATAACCCACTGAAAATTCACAGTTGGCATGTGCTCACTCAGTAGAGACTTGTTAGTGCTTAACAACTAAAATCTCCAATGAGTCCATTCTCACTGAGCATGCTCGAGCCTCTCACAGCTCATAGTGCTGATTAGACTACCCATGAGCCATTCTCTCAGAGCAAGTGAGCATACTCCCTCCAGCCCAGGGCTAAAGCTGAATTTTCCTGGTAATGGCTGTCCTTGGATGCACCAAGCTAAAGTGGGGCTGGGCACTAGAACTGAGAACAGGGAGCCTGTCTCTCCTGTATTGTCAATGACTTGCATTCAAGCCTGCTGGTAACCAGGCAGCCTGGAGGAGGATGCTGTTTGATTCAAATGCAGGAGGGTGAAGAATTGGGGAAGGGGTGGAGGAATAGATTGGGACAAGGAGCTCAGAACAAGAGCTGCTGAAGGAGATTGGCACTGGCTGGGAAGGACGTGGAAGGGTGGGAGACAGGTCTAACAAGGAGCACAAGGATACAGGGGAAGAACTGGGACTGACTGGGCAAAGAAACTGGGACAAAGAGGCAGTGGAATTGAGGCCACAGAGTGCGTAAGGAACCTGTGGGTGGGGTAGAGACAGCACTGTGACAGGGACAGGTGGGAGGGGACATGGAAGAAGTTTGGAGGGAAAGCACAAAAGAGTACGTGCTTACTACAAGCACGCTCCCTTCCAAAGCCTGTAATGGAACCCAAGATCCCTGAATCTCCCCATTTCTCTGCTTTCAGCAAATATCTGTGAAACCCGCTTGTAAAATGTACCATCCCATTCTTGGTGCTAGTCCACATAGCAGAAGTAGGTTGTTATTCTTAATCCAGTTAGTCAATTAGCTCAAGTGGCAGAGGTCTTTGTGGTAGATTTACAGGTTCCAACTCTGCTGATGAACCATGTGGGTGTCAATATAATGCTACATGATGGAATTTGGTTTTTCAGTTTGCTTTTTTTTTAAATGTAGGAAATTACATTACACTAATCTCTCTCCCTCCTGCGAGGTGTCCTGGGATGTAAGTGTGACACTACTAAGTCAGGTGGTCTAGTCACCTGATAATAAACATTATCTTGGACTTCTTGTAACTTTCCACTAAAAGGGGAGGGGAGGGGGGCAGTCACGTTTGGAAAACAAAGGATTCCCACCTTATGTAAACCTTATTTAAGTATGGGGAGGAAGGCAAATCGGACTCTACTCCATGGCCTGTCTGCCCAAGAAGAAAGACTGTAAAAGACACCTGAAGGGCAGGAAAGAGGGGAGTCTAGGCTGAGACAGGGTCCAGTCTGAGAAGAAATAACTGGAACTCTAAGCTACAGAAACTTTGCAACCTGCCTAAAATAACATTTAGGATAAGAAATTACATTTTGTAACCTGTTTCTTAAGTATATTGAGTTTAGCTTGTGTATTTTGTTTTTTATTTGCTGAGTAATCTGCTTTGTTCTGTCTGTTATCTCTTATATTCACTTAACATTCGCCTTTTGTAATTAATAAACTTATTTCTTGTTTGTAATATAACCCAGTTTGTGCAATTCATAATCGGGGGGCAGAGGGTTAAGAGGCTGCGTATCTTCCTCCACATTGAGGGAGGAGGCGGATTTCATAATATACCTTTGGGTCTGCACTCCGAGGGAGGTGGACACCTGAGTGTTGGGTCAAGTCCCTTAAGCTGAGTCTTCCCAGAGCTGATCTCAGTGTCTCTGTTGTTCTGCAGTTGGATGTGGCCCTGCATGTGTGTGTGCTAGAGGAGGTTTAATAGCCTGGCTCAGCAAGACAGGTAAAAAGGGTGCCCAGGCTGGCAGAACAGGTGGGCTCAGTGGTGTCTCAGCACATCAGGGGGGCAATCTGTCACATATATGGCCTTATATTGCACATTAGATGTTCAAAGCACAGTTTCCATTGACTTCAGTTGCAGTTGTGAGTGCTCAGCACTTCTGAAAATCAGATCCTAGGGTCTCAAGTTGGGCATCCAGAACTAAGGAATGCAAAATTAGTGGCCATCTGTGAAATATTTGGTTTCAGGGACTTGCCTATCATCAGACAATTGCTTCTTTTTCAATTATTTTAAATGAAATTTTGTCAAAATAGACAGATTTCCATGGAAAGTTTTGATGTGTATGAACTGGCATTTTCAGATGGAAGTGTTCTGTTGAAAAGTTGTTGACTAGCTCTAACTGAGTGCCATGAGAACAGTGTTAATGGGCAATGTCCAGGTTAGGGACAGAATCCTGTGATGTTGATGAGGGCTCATAAAAAAAATACTGTCCCACCTTTAAGACTAACAGAAGTATTGGGAGCATAAGCTTTCGTGGGTAAGAACCTCACTTCTTCAGATACATCTTCAGATACATCTGAAGAAGTGAGGTTCTTACCCACGAAAGCTTATGCTTCCAATACTTCTGTTAGTCTTAAAGGTGCCACAGGACCCTCTGTTGCTTTTTACAGATTCAGACTAACACGGCTACCCCTCTGATACTTGGCCCACCTTGTTTGAGCAGACTGAGTTACTAGGAGCAGTAATGCAGTGCTTAGTCACTATGACTAATTAAGGGAATTAAGTAAGTTGTCAGGGAAGAATAAAGATAATCACTTTGTCAGTTCTTCCTTTTTTGTATCTGGCTGCATGACAAACCAGTACTCAATACACATTCCATTCCAGATCATCACACACCTTTTCTACCTACAAATTTTGTAATCATGTCCACTTCCCTTTCTTGGGCAATATGGAATGTAATAATAATGGATTTTGATATTTGCCTTACACAAAGGGTTCAAGTGCCCCTGATTCTTGTGGGAATTTTTTTTTGATGGAGAGTAGGGGTTGACCACCTCACCTTTATTTTATGTTGGTTACTATTATTACAGAGTTATTTCTCATCTAGTTTGAGTGGTTGTTAATGACAAACTTACATAATTCTGGTAAAGTTCCAGTTATAGTATATACCTACCAATTACCCATAAACATAAAAAGCCAGTTAGTAAATGTCATTTATTTATTTGAAATTTAGCTCTTTTTGCATGCAATAATTGAGAGAAGGGTGCTAATCCATTTCTACAAACGCATTATTTTGGGTTCACATTTCTCTTATTTTGCTTCTTGCCAATGGAAAGATAGATTTTTCCTCTACTTGATTAATCACTGTGAATCACTCTTCTGATTACTATAGTACCTACAGTATGATAGACATTGAATGCCCATATTGCTTCCCTTGATACGTGACATCCCCTCTGAAAAGTTGCTTTTGGTTTAAAAAATAGCGTTGTTTGTTCGAACTGTTCCTTGTGAAACTTCCAAATGCTCAAAGTAAGATTGATGGTTGAGGTTTTCAAAGCAGTCTAAAGGATTTAGAGACACTTTTAGTGTTCCTTTGAAAACATCAACCTATATTCCAAACAGGGACATTTTATCCTATACTGACAGAGATATCATTCACTTTTAATATTCATTTTTACAAATAATGCTGCTAAATATTTTTTGAAAAATTTAACAAATGAGCTGAGAACTTGACAAATGCTCACTGGAAATTGTAAGTGTTAATTTTACAAAAGCAAAGTAAATGTGTAGGATGAACTTAAGAAAATGTTGCTAATTTTATTGAAAAATTGGGATCAAAATTAGATGTTTTATATATTACTTTGCTACATGGTAGACTTGTCCTTCCCCTCTTCTTTGAGAACTGTTTATTTTTTATTCTTCTACTCAGTTCAATAGTGTGTTCCATACATTAAAGATAAATGAAGAGAGAACAATCCAGCTGAGCTAACCCGAAACTCAGCTGGCTAATACTGAAATCAGCCAGGCTCTCAAAGCCATTTGACAGAGTTTCTTTTGAATGACTTTTTGCCATGAAACTAGAGAAATTGATTGGATAATAGGTTTCTACTTGGGAACTATACATTTGCTCAGATGTAATTCCTCTAACCTTGTGAATAGTAACAAGACATTTATAAACCACATAAGGGTTTAGATGTAATGTTGTTGAAACAAGATGGCTACCTCCAATGAGACTATTGTCAATGGTATTGAGACGGTTCACCAACTTATGTGGTGAAGCTATGGGGCCTATTCCTAAATCGGATGGATTTCCAGGTGGCCAAAGACATGTGCCAGAAGGCCTGGGTCCTGCAGATCAATATAATCAGGAATTGGCTGTGTCTGAACTCAGGACCTGTCTAAGAAGATGTGCACCAGTATGGAATGGGCTCCCCAGAATTGTTAATACAGCTCCAAACAGAATTACCTTTTCCAGGGAATCTCTCTAGACTCAATGAGGAAATGTGAGTCCTCCCTCAATTTGAACTGGGCCACCCTGTATCTGTTTCCCCATAAGCAGATCCTGTCTCTGCAGAAGGTCTTGGGAAATAGGGGTAGTGCCTCAGAGGTGTCTAACCCCTGACATTGAAGCAGGAGAACCATGCAGAGAGGCTTTCTAATGCATGGAAATTCAGTAGGTATGATCCTCCTCCTGTGCTTAACTTCCATTCATAGTAAAACGATAGCACAAATCATCAGAGAAAAGCTCAATAAACTTCCAGAAGATAACAGAACCCCGAACAGCAAGCAGCATGGACTGATAGGTCCTGTGGGCTTCTTGTAGACTTACAGAATGAGTAGAAGAAGAAAGAGTGGAAAATGCAATATATTTGGATTTTAGTAAATCAGTTGCCAAAATTTCCTATGAAATCTTGCTTTCACAATTGCTCTAAATTGGCTTAGATATGAATGGTGCCTCGCGGATTGAAAATGGGCTGATCATAAAAAAGGCTAATGGTAAAGAAAATTGCATTAAGATGTTACCACTATCTTGAAGTCTTGTCACATACTACAAAGAAGAGTAGGCATGTGGCAGTTCTCCAAAAGGAGACGGCCATATTTTTGGAGTTTAATGTACCCACTCCACACACCCCCACATCATATGTCTTTTGAAAACTTATTTTATATATGTTTAGATGAAGTATGATGTGGAACTGTCAAGTAGTGCAGCAGCAAGCCTCTAGGCAAGGTGAAACAATGGTACCCAAAATGAATGTCATTTTTTGCACAGTCCCCAAAATACTGTAACATGAATATTACTACAGTTTTACTTTTAAATTAATTTCAGTACTTTAATGTGGTATTTATTGGTCAGAGCTACTAAACTACAATGTCTTAAAAGATTTTTATTGGTTTTGTATGAGCAAGTTTTGTTTTTTCCCCAAATTGAAGAAGCTATTTAGCATGTGGCAAAAATGGCAAATCAACATTTTGCAATATACTAACAAAATGTTTTCGCATCACGTATTATTGTCTTAGAATTTCACAAGTGATTATAATGGTTTTCTATGTTTTCATAGAAATTTGCTGACCAGATCAGGGTCTCACGGAAGCTTGTGCACCAGTGGCAGTAAATAGCATGCCCATAGTTTATACTGCATAGTGGGCAGATATAAAAGTATGTGAATTCCTAATGTAATACTTCTCCATTTGTAAGCTTTTGTATATATTGTGTAATATCTAGTCTGCCTGCTAGAACATTTTAATGTGTAATTACCTGTGTATGCAGTACTAGCCTTTGAAATAGTCTAGAAATTAGCTTTTTAAATCAGTGATCCTTATGCATAGGTCAGTGTTAGAGATGACAATACACAGCTTCATATTATGAATATGCAAAAGCTATGAGAAAAGTGGCCTAACAAGAAGTAGTGAAGACAAAGGACACAAACAAGTCCTTACCTCTTTCCTGAAGCGGGATGAAGAGCATGTTACAACTCTTACCAACCATGCCATCATACAACAAGCCCATTTGATACTGAATCACATCCAGAGGTGCTTATCAGCCTGTCTATTGGACTGCATGTCATACGAGATATACAAGAGCCTCTCCTGAAAATAGCAGATGTTGGTGAAGAACAAATGGAGAGATGTATGAGATGTGCACTTGATTCTATTGGCACATGAAGCTTCTTCAGCGCAGTCAAGAAATCTGGTATTGGAATGTTTGCTGACGTGGCCAAGAAGACCACATTTAAATCTGGAAAAGGGAGGGACAATCACAATAGCTATCAGTCCAGAAATTTTCTGTGGGGCCTGTCCTTGGCAAGATGCAGTGATGCTGTTTCAATGGCAGCTGTTCTTTATTACCCATTCGAACCTGTGTCTACACCCTCTTCCATGCTGATAGAACAATGAGAGGAATGGACAAAGCAGAATTAGGGCATCAGAAAGAATCCATGAGCTAAGAGTATGCAACAAAGAAACCACAGGGTATTCAGGGATGTCATGGCTGTGATACAAATGAAAGCTAGAGACAAATTCCACACGTTTGATGAACTGGCAGCTGAGTAATTGAGGAAGGTCCTAACAGGATTTTTCAGAGATAATTTTGTAATCAAAGTTTTTGACAAATATGTCAACAGTAACTATGAAAATTACAGAAATGACAGCACTGGATAGGATCTAAAGTTTGGATGTGTGAAATACCAGGTGGGACACTCAGTTTTTCCCATGAAAAAGTTTCTAAATGTAGCATCCAACAAGCAGTCACTTGTAAAATTCCTTTGTGAATATGTGTCTCAAAATCCACCTGAGGGTGTCGGAGCACTCCCTACACAAACACTTCTTCTTATGGGAGGCTTTTCCAATTGTGAAATAGCAAAGTCCATCACTAGTCGAGATGTTGAAGAAGCCCAAGACTTATACAGTACTCACGCAGTATGTGCCACTATGGTTTTTGGGTCTCTTGGTGTCAAAGGAATCATAGTAATCAGATCACCTGATACAGATGTTTTGGTCCTTGCAGTTAATTTCTTTCCCAAAACGGAACACAGAGATAACATGTGGATTGAAACTGGCATCATTACTAGCACAACTGACAAGCATTGCTTCATACCTGTGCATGCAATCTGTGATGCACTCCTGATTTCTGCAACATATTTCACATTAACAATATGTGAGTCTGTGTCATCCCTGTTGGTATTGGGGGCGGGGGGGGGGGGGGGGAAGGGGGAATCTGTCTTTAATGTCAAAACAAAGGGACCTTATGACTTCGGAGATCTTGCCAATTTGGGAGAGATCGGCGGACAAGCCGCAATTTCTGCAGCAAGGAAGTTAGTGGCAGGGCTGTATGACCATAACAAACAACAACAACAACAAAGGAGCCCCACAGAAACCTGAATTATTTGTGTCTCAATCTAGCTATCAAAAGAACAAGTCACTGGCCAAACTCCCACCATGAAAGTACAATTGTTGAAGAGCATGTCAAAAGAGCATCTTACCAAACAAAGATTTGGATGTCTCCACATATAGGCAAACCAGGTATTGGATCACTATCTGTCCTCTTTATTCCTCCCTGCCCCTGGAACCATGGAGCAATACATGCCACAGCTTTACATCATCTCTTCATTTCCCAGCAGTGAGTATGTAATCTCTGGACTATAATATTTTTAGTGCACATAGGAAAAGACTCTGGATTGCTATTTCTGCTGCATTTACTGTACTTCCTTCACTGATACCTTTCAGCAGCTCCCAAGGTCTGAATGACATTGATCTGTAGCTCACAGCTTAGAAATAAAGTCAAGTTTGACCATGAAGAAACCTCATGACTGCAAAAAGATCATTAACTCTTGCGGCTTGTTAGGAGAAGTAAATGAAAGTGAGGGAACAGCAGCTTAGCTAAGATAAGTGAAGCGTGCAATGCTGCTAGAAGAGGATCACTACGATCGAAACAACACACAAAAGTGAATCAGACAGACCTAGGGAGAAAAAAGCTAAGTTTGTCCTGCCACTGCTCATCTAGCTGTGAAAAACACAAATTGTTGAGAGAGGAATACAAATTGTGAGCCTTAACTTTGGGTTTTCTGACTTTTACAAGTCTTTATCACTACTATAATATGCTAGATTCTAACCTTTGCCTTTTTTGTTAATTTCTTCATTGGAAAATGTCCCATTTAGAGGGTCATATATATATTATCAATCAACAAAATAGTTTTTGATAAGTGCTATGTTTTTGAAAAGCTTACTGCAGTATATTGATACACCAGTCTTTAGTCAAAATGCCCTTCACTTTCCCGCTCATGGTGTGACCATATTATACTGGGTTCTGTGCAGCATCCTTGTAGATTTTCAAATAGATGGCTTTTAATTTGCTTGGTAAGGGATCTCTCAGCTGGCCCAAATTCCTGTGTATACTTGTGACTCAGCTACAGATGCAGTCAGACAAGTGCATCTCTTGCTTAAAAGATCTCCTTTACTTGGATGAAGTTCCATAGAGACTGCCAGAGCTTTGTCTGTCATTATATTTCCTGGGCAGGATTACACCAATTCTGTGTTGACTACTTACAGCAGTTAAAATACATTTAGTAAAAATTTGTTTCCTCTCCCTTCCCCCAAATGCCACCTCCCCATCACTAGTGTATTTGGGGGAAATAAGGTGGAATATTGTCTCCCATTTTATGCACAATTTTATTCTTGGAACATTACTAATTTTCATTTTCTTAAATGTTTTCCCTCAATCAGGGCCAACTAAGCCTGATGGAACAGTTTGTTGCTTAAAGAGCAAATTGTTTAGTATCAAGGCAGCCAGGATATAGCTCCTTATAATTAAAAGGCTTTCTTACTGCTGACAGTCCATCTTTTTCATTGCTCAGCATTGTCCTGCCATTTCAGACAGAATGTGTATTAAGGGGAAAAAAACAACAATCTTCCAGTGTTAACCCTCTCTCATCCAAATCACTGAAGGTTCTTTTTAAGTATGGTGCTAATGTTAGGACTACACTGAACTGAGTAATAAACAACTCTGTGTGTTTCAGGGGAAAGCTGTTTTTATGCCTACTTTCTACCCATACCCAAAGAGAAGAGAACAGAGCATTTCTATTTGAATCTCAGGGTGGGGTGGGGTGGGGAGAAGACACTTAGTGGAGCCTGTTCTCCATTGCAGTGGTAGTGCAACATACTGCTGTAAAGGGAACCAAATTTAGGCCCAGAGGTGGGCCCCTGAATAGCCGGCTAAAAGTGCATCTAAAAAGTAGCCCCTGAAGGCCTTGGGAGGGGAGGCAGTTCCGGGGGCAGGCAAGCAGGGCTGGCTGTGTCGTGTGTGTTTTGTTTTTGGCTGGAGGTGTGGGAGTGAGGGCATCAAAAATGTTTTCCATTTTGGTTGGCAAAATGGCAAAGGCCACTTCTGATGCCATTGCTCTCTAGCGAGTGTCCTGGTGGTCTCAAAGACTTATACTTTGGCCTCTGGCCTCCTTTGTTCTTAGACTGGAGCCTGAGTTGAGAGGAAGAGAAATTAGACTATCAATGGAGCTGAGAGAGAGAGGAAAGCTAATATTACAGAATTTCATTACAATTTGCTAATATTACTTTGTCATCTGTTATTTGAAGATATGTTCAAAACAGCTAGCATACTTACCCTTGACAATTAACTGCCAAAGTGAAACAGTAGCTACTTTTTAGAAGACTTAATATAAACCACTGTTAACTTTCTGAATGTAGAAGTCAGTGTTACAGAAACTTCTGAGGCAAGCAAATGGGCTCCTCTCTCATACAAACAACAACAATAATACCATTATCATAATATCATAGCATTTTGATTTCAACTCACATAAACAAGTAAATGCTGATTTAAGGCTCGCACAGGGTTTTTAACTCTGCTCCTTTGTGCTTAGACATTGCCAAATCTATGCTTATAATTAGTAGTTTAAAAATAATGATTATAAATATAATGTGCAGCCATACTAAGATACATCATGTCCCAAATCAGACAGCAGCCAACTGTGATGCCCAATTTTCAGTATATCACTATCATGTAATATAAGCCTGAGTTTTGACGGTGGTGTGTTCAAGTTAGAAAAGGAGCACTACCACCTCTAACACAGTATCTGTACAGTAATCCCAATATGATGATGGGGGAGAAGGAGGGAGTTTGATGCCTTATCGTAAAACATTAGATCTCCGTTTTCTGGGCTTGGGTGTTTTTGCATTCACCCAGTTATTAACACTGTATACAGAGTCTTTTTAGTAGATGCTTGAGAAGGATCCAATGGTGAGTCTTTGGTAACAACTCTTGTCTTGGTCATCAGCAGGGTTTGAATCAGGGCCCTCCAGAGCTAAAGTTTAAGCCTTCGCAGGTGGAGCTATGGAACTCAGTCTATCTACACACACACACACACACACACACACAATTGCACTGAAATAATTAAATCTGTTTTAATTCACACTTTTTGTTCTTTCAGTGCATGTGTGTGTACATTTTAAAATAAATATTCTGTTTTGATTTTGTTTAAGTCAGTGAAGAATGAACAGGGGTTGCAATTCCTTTCCAGGAAACAGGGAGTTAACACCCTTCTTAGACTTCACTTTGAAAACAAGGATTTAACTATTTTTTTTGTTAAGCGACAAGATGTAATATACACCGTTTAAGCCTAATATTGAATTTGTATTAACAGTTATCTTGTTTGCATTGTGGAATGTAGTTTGTTTGAACTTGATAGTCTTCAGTTAATTTTTACATTTCCTTGTAAATGTCAATGTCTTGTAGTAATTGGAGAAAACTGAGAATACTCTAGCTCAGGGGTCGGCAACCTCTGGCACGCAGCTTACCAGGGTAAGCACCCTGGCAGGCCGGGCCAGTTTGTTTACCTGCCACGTCAGCAGGTTTGGCCGATCGCGGCTCCCACTGGTCGCGGTTTGCCGTCCCAGGCCACTGGGGGCTGCGGGAAGCGGCGCGGGCGAGGGATGTGCTGGCCTCGGCTTCCCACCGCCCCCATTGGCCTGGAATGGCAAACCGCAGCCAGTGGGAGCCGCGATCGGCCAAACCTGCTGACACAGCAGGTAAACAAACTGGACCGGCCCGCCAGGGTGCTTACCCTGGCGAGCTGTGTGCCAGAGGTTGACGACATCTGCTCTAGCTGCTAAAGTAATAGCTCTAAATTCACACAAATGGTTAAGTAGACACTGTAGATCAGTGGTGGGCAACCTGCAGCCCACGGGCCACATGCGGCCCATCACGGTAATGTGCTGGCATGCCGCCAGACAGTTTGTTTACATTTGCACTGCTGTCTGCAGCTCCCAGTGGCTGTGGTTTGCCATTCCTGGCCAATGGGAGCTGCAGGAAGAGGCACGGGCCACAGGGATGTGCTGGCCACCACTGCTTCCTGCAGCTCCCATTGGCCAGGAATGACAAACCACAGCCACAGGGAGCTGCAGGCGGCCATGCAAATGTAAACAAACTGTCTGTCTGGCAGCCCATCAGTGGATTACCCTGATGGGCAGCGTGCAGCTCACAGGCCACAGGTTGCCCACCATTGCTGTAGATTAATACAGTGGTTCTGACACTAGGTATCATATCTCATCCATGGCAGGACGGACCTATTAAATACTTGGATTTCTATAGGTGTAGTGATTTGCGTCAGATAATCCTTTTAAATGATGAGCATTATGAATCAATCTTGAGCACTGGTGTGTAATACGCTTACGCTGAGTAGTGCCTTGCTCCTTGAATAATCCAGTGGATTTCAACTTGGCATCACAAGGTGGCTCTGTGTAAACACAGGCTAAATAAGTCATTTCTTAGAAATCAAAACTTACTCAAGTGTCACAGCATACTGCACTATATCCAAATTGCACATTTGAAAATTGGAATGGCCTTGTTGAAATCATAGAATTATAGAATATCAGGGTTGGAAGGGACCTCAGGAGGTCATCTAGTCCAACCCCCTGCTCAAAGCAGGACAATTCCCAACTAAATCACCCCAGCCAGGGCTTTGTCATGCCTGACCTTAAAAATCTCTAAGGAAGGAGATTCCACCACCTCCCTCGATAACCCATTCCAGTACTTCACCACCCTCCTAGTGAAAAAGTTTTTCCTAATATCCAACCTAAACCTCCCCCCCTGCAACGTGAGACCATTACTCCTTGTTCTGTCATCTGGTACCACTGAGGACAGTCTAGATCCATCATCTTTGGAAACCCCTTTTAGGTAGTTGAAAGCAGCTATCAAATTCCCCCTCATTCTTCTCTTCTGCAGACTAAACAATTCCAGTTCCCTCAGCCTCTCCTCATAAGTCATGTGCTCCAGCCCCCTAATCATTTTTGTTGCCCTCCACTGGACTCTTTCCAATTTTTCCACATCCTTCTTGTAGTGTGGGGCCCCAAACTGGACACACTACTCCAGATGAGGCCTCACCAATGTCAAATAGAGGGGAATGATCACGTCCCTCGATCTGCTGGCAATGCCCCTACTTATACAGCCCAAAATGCCGTTAGCTTTCTTGGCAACAAGGGCACACTGTTGATTCATATCCAGCTTCTCGTCCACTGTAACCCCTAGGTCCTTTTCTGCAGAACTGCTGCCTAGTCTGTAACAGTGAATGGGATTCTTTCATACTAAGTGCAGGACTCTGCACTCGTCCTTGTTGAACCTCATCAGCTTTCTTTTGGCCAAATCCTCTAATTTGCTTAGGTCCCTCTGTATCCTATACCTACCCTCCAGTGTATCTACCACTCCTCCCAGTTTAGTGTCATCTACAAACTTGCTGAGAATGCAGTCCATGCCATCCTCCAGATCATTAATGAAGATATTGAACAAAACCAGCCCCAGGACCGACCCTTGGGACACTCCGCCGGATACCGGCTGTCAACTAGACATAGAGCCATTGATCACTACCCATTGAGCCCGACGATCTAGCTAGTTTTCTATTCACCTTATAATCCATTAATCCAGCCCATACTTCTTTAACTTGCCGGCAAGAATACTGTGGGAGACCGTATCAAAAGCTTTGCTAAAGTCAAGGAATAACACATCCACTGCTTTCCCACAGACCCAGTTATCTCCTTATAGAAGGCAATTAGGTTAGTCAGGTATGACTTGCCCTTGGTGAATCCATGCTGACTGTTCCTGATCACTTTCCTCTCCTCTAAGTGCTTCAGAATTGATTCCTTGAGGACCTGCTCCGTGATTTTTCCAGGGACTGAGATGAGGCTGACTGGCCTGTAGTTCCCCGGATCCTCCTCCTTCTCTTTTTTAAAGATGGGTACTACATTAGCCTTTTTCCAGTCATCCGGGACCTCCCCCGATCGCCATAAGTTTTCAAAAATAATGGCCAATGGCTCTGCAGTCACATCTGCCAACTCCTTTAGCACCCTCAGATCCAGCACATCCGGCCCCATGGACTTGTGCTCATCCAGCTTTTCTAAATAGTCCCGAACCACTTCTTTCTCCACAGAGGGCTGGTCACCTCCTCCCCATACTGTGCTGCCCAGTGCAGCAGTCTGGGAGCTGACCTTTTTTGTGAAGACAGAGGCAATCTGCCACTTCTGTATTGCAGCAGTGCTTAATATACAGAAAAGGGAAATGTTATCATATTAAAACAGTGTATGCATAAGACTGAGCATCTCTTTGCTATAATGGAAAAGTTTTGCATAAGGTACATAATCAGAATTTACACTAACATAATTTCTAACATCTGGTACTCTGCCATACATCTTCTGTCTATGCTTGTAATTTTCAACTGGTTATATTTCACTTGGTTGCAATGCAGATATAATATTAAACCCACTAACCCTACAGTTTAGGGGTTCATAATAATGTGACTATGAAGCATTTGTTAACTAGTTACGGTAATACATTAGAATTGTAGACACCATTTAAAATAATAAAAAGAACATCAGATGTAATGACCGTTGCTACTTTTCAGGAAGATCACTGGGTAAAGGAGAACAGGGCATTACCTCCCTAGCCAGCTGTTAATAACGGTTCTTTATCATTTAGAAATGCTAGTCCTGGACACTAGGAAAGTCTGGTGATAGGATAGTTTGAGTTGTCAACATTTAGGACTTAAGTATGCTGGAAAAGGTGAGAGGTATCTTCAGAAAAGAGAAACTTTTACAAAGACGTATAGGGTTTTTGTAGCTTGTCAGATGTTCATAATTAACTGTGCATTAAGTGCAAGGAAGTACATTAGTGTAACATTATGGCTGATACTTGATCTTTCACTTCAATGTAAAAGAAAACTGTGATTCTGTGACAGCAGCTTACCTGAGCCACCATCAAGAGCAGTCTCAGACTCAATTTTCCCTTCTTCCTGGTATGTTAATTTGTTTTGGCACTTGGGACACCAAATAGATGACCTTTTGTTGATTTGGCCAAATGGAAGCCAAAGGCTTCAAACCACACCTTGTTTCTTTCCTTGGCTTACAGCTCTCCCTGGAAGGCTCTCCAGTCTGCATCCCTCTCCAGCTTAAATGAGAATCCATCTGAACAAAAAGTCCAAAAGCCACTGGGACAGGGCTAATTCCTCCTGGGATTTCTAGGACAGGGGTTCCAAGAAATCTCACCAGGTAAAACTTGTCCTTCTCTAGGGACCTTCTGCTCTCTGCCTCCTGGTCTCCTCCCTGGCTTTTCCCAGGCTTCTTTCCACGAAAACACCTCTGACTCTTTGCCTGGCTAGACCTAACAGACTGCTATTTCTCTCATGTCTCTCCCTGTTCTGGGACAAGGCAGCTGCTTATACCATGGCAACTTGTCCGCACATTCCTTGCTGTCCCAGCAGCCAATTCTCAGGGATCCCTCTTCGGCTGCAAAGAGAAAATCTAGCACTTGGAACAGGAATGTGCTGGACCCGGCCCTTAAATAGCAAGTACAGTCTGTTACAGTTTCCCACATAATTGTAATTCTGCCCCTCTGTACATATTCAGCATTTTGTGCTACTGTGTATGGTGTCATCTTTCAGACCATAATATATATGTGCAATATGATAGATAGTTGCTTTGGGAACCATAATTTCCAGTTTTCTGAGCTATGCATTTAAGAATCTCAACCAGAATGTTGTATTAACGTATACATTTTCTTCATTTAATTTTGAAAAGGATGTATTTCAGGCTGTAACGTACAGCTACAGCTGGGTGAATGTTGCTCTCTCTGGCACTACAGATGTGTACACATTAAATGAATTTTCTTTGACCATACTCACTACCCTTTTTGGTTTGTTTTCCACATACATTTGAATTCTCAAGCTTTACTGGCATGAAAGTTGGTGAAAAGCAATTTCAAAGCTTCATGCACCAATATTCATAGAAACTGAACTTAATATTTGTAGAGATGAGCATTCATGTTTGAAATTTGTTTTATATTCATCCTATCAAGGCTCAGAAACAGCACCACCAATCAAACTAATCAACTTAGCTCAAGTAGAGTGCAATACACATCTCTGGAGGGGGCCTGCACAAGGCATATGCACCACTTAAGTCCTACTTAAGCACTACTTGGAGGGCTAGGAGTTCGGTTTGCATGCCCCCTATGTTCCTCCCTCTCACCGGTCCTTCTCTCTTTCATGCTGTGTGTGTGTGTCTCTCTCTCTCTCACACACACACCAAGGCACATCACATTAGGGTGACCAGATGTCCCGATTTTATAGGGACAGTCCCGATTTTTGGGTCTTTTTCTTATATAGGTTTCTATTACCCCCCCACACACACACACCACCTGTCCCGATTTTTCACACTTGCTGTCTGGTCACCCTACATCACATACTTATGAACTGTTCTAAAGTAATCTCCCTTTGGATAACAGTAGTACTTAGAATCCTGGTGTCACCTTTGCTGTATTTGGTGGGATGGGTTTTAATTTATTATAAAGAGCATAAAGAATCATAATTTGGGATAATATTGCTTTCTGCTTTAGTTTGTTATGTTTATAACACAGTCTTAGTATGTAATTTTATCTTGTATCAGTAAATATTTAGGAACTGAGATTTAAAATTTTGTTCACTAAAAAACATAAAAACTCTGATCCTGAAATTCTTGTTCATTCTGAACTACCATCAATGTGAAAGATTTTCTCATGAATACTATACTTTAGTGTGTTTTCAAAGTAAAATTTCATAGAATTAGTTATGTTGCAAAGTTATTCGACATAAAATTACTGTAAAATAAGTGTGGAAAAAACTGATGAACAAAGGGCGCTCTAAGTAGGTTAAAGAAGCACAAGGAATCAACAGCAGTGGAAATAATTAAAATTCTACAATGTGTAAAAATAAAATAGCAATAGGAAATGTTGTAATCAGCACACAGTGCTTAGTCACTCTGCTACAAGGTTAGAAATCTGAAATGGGTTGCTGAAGGAAAATTTTGTCTGAGTATAGTCTATTAGTATATGCTAACTGGACAAGAAATATATAGGAAAAGATTGAATATGCAATAGAACACGTTAGGAAATATAAAAACAAAGCATTTAACATCTGCTATACTTCAGTTGATGGAATATGATGAACAAACGTTAGCTGAAACCATTTTATATATTTTTAATTAGAAATGGTTTAATATAGTGTGGTGTTTGGTTAGTTCTCACAGAACCTCTTCAAGAATAACCTTTGCCTTTGATGAATCTAAAACGATCCCCTGTTTCCACATTTTGAAAATTCTTCCAATGCCACAGTGCTAGGGTATGTATGTATGTATGCGGAGGGTGCAGGGGGGAAGACCTGTTTCCCTTACAGAACAATCAGGCTGAAACACATTGATTAAAAATGTGTACTGTGTTTCGTTTTTGGGAAACTTTTTTTACACCTGAAAAACTCAGTTTTGGGTTGACTGAATTCATCAAATTCATTTCAATTTCAGTGAATTGTTTCAATTGAAATGGAGAATTATTTTTTTTCCAGAAATGTCAAAACAGAATTGCTTTGACATAATGAAAAGGCTTGTTTCAAGTTTTTGGGCTAGATTCATACTCCAAAACTGGAGGAATAGAGGGCAGTCCACCCCCAAATTACTTTTAGTCCAGTGGTTAGGGCACTCACCTGAGATATAGGAGACCCATGTTTGAATCTCTGCTCTGGAACAGGGACTTGAATTCAGGTTTCCCCCATTCAAGGTCTTTGTCTCTCCTGTTGAACCTGTTCTGCTTTGTTTACATCCAGGAATAGTAATTTGGCCAGCAACAGAGTGTAGAAGAATGACTCTATAGCTCAGTGGTTAGGGCACTTGAGGGCAGGGGTGGCCAACTTGGGTACCAGTCCCTGTTAAATAGGAGAGACTGATACTCACCCCAGAATACGCACTCACCAGAGTGGTGGGGCACTCACCAGAGAGAGAGAGACAAGTGTTCAAGTCCGTACTCTGAAGCAGGGAATTGCTCTTGAATCTCCAATGACAATCACACTCCAATCACAAATGAGTGTCCTATCCATTAGGCTATAGGTCATATGGGGGCTATTGCCACCTCAACCGCCTCCTCTTCTATGAATGTAACCCTTCATTTTCTTTGTTTTTATTAATACCTGAAATAACAAAATGTTTCATTTTATCTATGACAAATTTTTCTGACTATTTCAGTTCTCTAAACATTCTGAAGAGTTTCGGTTTGCTTCAGGTTGAATTGAATTTTTTTTATTTTTATTTTTTGGAACTACCAATGAACTGAAAAATCAGTTATTGGCCCAGCTTTACCTAATCTTTTGTACTGGTTGATCACAGGATGTCTATGAGCCATCAATGTGATGCAGCTGTGAAAAAGGCTGATGCTGTCCTAGGATGACATAGAGACAGGGAAGTGTTAGCATGATTATGCAAGGCACTGGTGAGACCTCATCTGGAATACTCTGTGCAATTCCGAGGAATGGAAAATCTATCTTATTAGAGGAGAGTCAAAGAGCTTGGCTTGTTTAGCCTAACCAAATGAAAGCTGAGAGGAGATGTGATTGCTCTCTATAAATACATCAGAGGGATGAATATCATGGAGGGAGAGGAGTTATTTAAGTTACGCTCCAATGTGGACACAAGAACAAATGGATATAAACTGACCATCAACAAGTTTAGGCTTGGAAGTAGACAAAGGTTCATAACTATCAGGAGGAGAAAAGTTCTGGAATAGCCTTCCAAAGGGAACAGTAGGGGCAAAAAAACCTAACTAGCTTAAAGACTGAGCTTGATAAACTTATTGAGTTTATATGATGAGACTGCATATAATGGCATGTAACTGCTCTGTGACAGCTAGCTGCAAATATCTCCAATGGCCAGTGATGGGATACCAGCTGTCTGGCTGCTAGATCTTGCCCCCCTGCTCAGGGTCTAACACCATATTTGGGGTTGGGAAGGAATTTTCCCCTGGGTCACTTGGCAGAGACCCTGGTTTGTTTGTTTTTTTTGCCTTCCTCTGAAGCATGGGGCCTTGGTCACTTTCAGGTTTAGTGTAAATGGTGGAGTCTCTGTAACTTGAAGTCTTTAAATCATGATTTGAGGACTTCAGTAACTCAGCCAGAGGTCAGGGTTCTATTCCAGGAGTTTGTGGGTGAGGATCTGTGGTCAGCCATGTGCAGGAGGTCAGATTAGATAATAATGGTCCCTTCTGACCTTAAAGTCTGAGTCTGATATATCTCATGGTGCTTCACAAATGCACCATATCAGCCAAAATATTCATATAAGTTGTAGAAATATGCATGTAAATACTGTAATACAGAGGGAGTTTTCCAGTACTTCCAGAGAATTAAGCAGCTAGTTAGTTGGTGCTCCCCTACTGAGAAGTATTGGCTTTGGTTGTGTTCTATGAAGATTGTGGTGCTGGTTGACCTATGGCAATGAGTTACATACGCGTCATAATTCTAAGGAATGGTAAGAGGAAAAACAGCAGAATAAAGAAAATAGATTTCAAGAAGGCAGGCTTCAGTGAACTCAGAATTTGTAGGTAAGATCCAGTGGAAAGCAAGTCTAAGGAGAAAAAAGAGTTATTGAGAGATGGCAGTTTTTAAGAGAGATATTAAGGGCACAAGAGCAAACTATCCCGATACATGGGAAAGATAAAAAGTATGATTAAAAAAAATCACCCTGGATTAACCACAAGATCTTCCACAACATGAAACTTAAAAAAAAAAAAAAAAGTAATATACAAGTTGAAAACCAGGTCAAATAATGACAGATGAACATAAAAACACCATAAGCATGTAGGGACAAAATTAGAAAGGCCAAGACAAGATACAGCTAGCTTGGGACATAAATGGTAATAAGAAAACATTTTATAAAAAAAGTTTACAAGTAAGGTGATGACCCAGGACACAGTAGGCCCATTATTCAATGAGGAGGGAAAAGACAATAACTGAAAATGCAGCAATAGCTTTGGTGTTAAATGCTTTGTTTCAGTTTTCATCAAAAAGATTAGCAGTGATCAGATGACTAACATAATAAACATTAATGTAAATGAGGGTAGGATCTGAGGCTAATATAGAGAAAGAACAAGTTAAGAATTATGGAGACAAGTTAGTTGTCTTTAAGACTGCAGGGCCTGATGAAATACATCCTGGAATACTTAAGGAACTGGGTCAAGAAATCTGAGCTATTAGCAGTTATCTTTGAGAATTGAGGAGGATGGGAGAGATCCCAGAGGACTGGAATAGGGCAAATGTAGTACCTAGCTATAAAAAGGAATAAAGACAACCCAGGGAATTATAGACCTGTCATCTTAAAGGTCAGTACCCGGAGAGATAATGGAGCAAATAATCAAACAATCAAATTGTAACAATTAGCATGTATTTGTGAAGAATCAAATCATGTCAAACCAACCTAATATCCTTTGTTGACAGGGTAACAAGCCTTGTAGATTGGGGGGCGGGGAGGGAGAGGCAGTAGATGTGATATATCTTAACTTTAGTAAGGCTTTTGATACTGTTTCACATAACCTTCCCTAGTTAGTTTATGAGAAATGTAGCCTAGATGAACCTGCAATAAGAGGGTTGGAAAACCATCGTCAGAGAGAAGTTATCAATGGTGATGGTCCAGCTGGAAGGGCATATTGAGTGGATCCTGCAGAGATCTGTCCTGGGACCAGTTTTATTCAATATCTTCATAAATGATTTGGATAATGGCACAGAGTACACTTATGAAGTTTGTGGATAATACCAAGCTGGGAGGGATTGTAAGGATTTTTTAGGACAGGATTAGAATTTGAAATGGTCTGAAATAGATAGGGTGAAATTTGATAAGAACAAATGCAAAGTATTACACTTAGGAAGGAATAATCAATGGCCCAAATACAAAAGGTGAAATGACTGCCTAGGAAGGAGTACTGCAGAAAAGGATCTGGGGGTTATAGTGGATTACAAACTAAATATGAGTCAATAATGTAAAAGTGTTGAGGAAAAAGGGAACATTATTCTGGGATATGTTAGCAGAAGTGTTGTAATCAAGCCATAAAGTAATTCTTCCATTCTACTCAGCACTGATAAGGCCTCAATGTGGAGTATTGTGTCCAGTTCTGGGCACCACACTTCAGGAAAGATCTGGACAACTTGGAGAAAGTCCAGAGGAGAGCATGTTAAATTATTAAAAGTCTAGATAATGTAACTGTTAAAGCAGGATTGAAAAAAAATTGAACTTGTTTAGTCTGGAGAAGCGAACACTGAGGGGTGGACATAAGTACGTAAAAGGTTGTTATAAAGAGGAGGGTGATAAATTGTTCTCCTTATCCACTGAGGACAGGACAACAAATAATGGGCTTAAATTGTAGCAAGGAAGATTAAATTAGACTTTAAAAAGGAAAAACTTCCTAACTGTAAGGGTAGCTAACCCCTGGAACTAATTACCTATGGAGGTTGTGGAATCTCTGTCATTGGCGGTTTTTAAGAACAGGTAGACAAACTCCTGTTAAGAATGGTCTAGATAATACTTAGTCCTGCCTCAGTGATGGGGACTGGATTAGATTTACTTACTGAGGTCTCTTCCAGTCCTACATTTCTGATTCTATGCTTCCAGTACTGGGGCAGAGCTAATATAGGAACATTATAGAACAGATGAGGCAGCTCACATATAGTACAAGAGCTGAATGGTTTGAAGTGATTTTACCCATGGATTTTAGAAGTTAAAAGAAGATTGGACCTCTGCTCAAACCAGTGAGTAGCAAATGCTTTGGCTGTTCTCAGACCCCCACCCACAAGCTACATATGCTGTATGTAAGTGATTTCCTTCCGTCTGATTTTAGTCAAAAGGAGGAATTCCTTTGTAGCTGTTGGTGGGCAGATTTGTTTTCATTTTTCCAAGTCAGTTTGCCCTGTGTTTTGAAAAAGCAAAGTTTGCTAAATCATAAGTAAGAGGAAAGGCTTTTTTTATTTTGGACAGCTGATAATTCAAAAACACTAAATAAAGTAGAGTTACAATTTTAGCATCACCATTATGACTACATAACACACTGGTGGGTGCAGTAGCAAGGCACAGGCAAATAGTGGTTCTGAACTGCCTGTGGACACATGGGTGTGTGCAATTTCCACCCATGTGTCTGCAGTCATCTGCACCTAAATAAGAATTGCCCTCATGAGGACAGGTGATAGTGCTACTGTCACCTTCTGCAGGGAAAAGGCAGCTTTAAACTGCTTCAGACGCTGCCTGAGGGATTTGCTGAATCAGCAAATCCTGTGGCGCCTCACCCACAACTCCTCCCCAGTAGGCTATGTCTAATTTGTGGGCATCACCAGCCAATAACCTTTCCTACGTCAGAGAGGGTATTTTTTGTTTGGTTGGGCCACTGCTTCCACTCACTAGGCATCTCCATACACTAACTTACTTTTATTTTTGACAGTGGTGTTGGGAATGTATCAAAAAAACATATAGCAAAAAGCATTTTTTGCATCATATCACATTTCAGCAACTATTTTCCTCCCTGCTGCAGTTCTGCATGTAATGTTAACTATGCTGCATCAGGATCAATGTAACCTGTTTTATGATTCTATCCTGAGTTTCTACTAGGATATTCAATACCAGTACTGCATCTGCTTTTAGCTGAAACTGAACTGTTAAAGCCTGTCTCTTGTTTCAAACAGTTTGCTCCAAGGATTGATTGGCTACCCACACATCTCTAGCACGTAACACATTCTAATAGGCCAATTTATAGATAAGTAGTGTGATTTTCTCTAAAATACCTCTATAGGGATTGTGCTGACTATAATAGAAAACTTGTGAGATTCATTTCCAGTTTTTCATATAAAATTATCATTACAGTGATGGATTTTTTTTTAACTTGGAAGCAATCTTCATTGGAGAGCAGGCTACAGAAAACTTTGTGATTGGATACATTGTTAACTCCAAACTACTTTAACAGTCTCACAACTTCCCTAAAATAGTTGATCACATTTGACCAGGGGAATAGAAGTTCCATAGGAGGTTATGTGAAGTAATGAAAGGATATTCATATATTAATGGAAATGAATTTTTGGAGGGGTGGGGAGCGGAACTCCACTATTACTGAGTTATAGATAAAATTGAGTTTAAAGGGTCCAATAAGCTAGTTTGAAGTTCAAAGAAACTTGTGCATAAATTTTGCCTGCCTGCAGTCATTGCATGTTAACACCTATAACTGGATCAAAAGAAAAGTAGAAATAGAGTAGTTCCAGAACCCCAGACTAATTAAATCAATCTTTCTTGGTCCATGATGGAATTTAAAAAAACATATGGTCTTCTTTTAAATATTATCCTTATGAATCAAAGAATGTATCCTCTAACGATTCCAAAGTAAGTTTTACACACACACAAAACCCTGCAGTGAAAGAAAGATTGTCTTCCCCGTGACCTAGTGGTTCCAAGAGATGTTGTCTGGAGATGTGTTAGAAATGTTTCTGTTCCCCCCTTGATCTATAATTTCCATTTCTTTATAAGAAAAAGCTTTGAAATAGAAATAAGTATATGTACTGTTTTTATATCTGTGTATTGATTTTCTTTAATTTGATTTAACGTTGTAAAATACAAAATCTCTTATTTGATATATTGCTGAATAGGTTCTGTTACATGTTTTTAAAAGCAAGGTGGGCTAAGAGCAGAACAGAACAACCACAAGGTATGGCCATGAATACTCATAGCTGGCTGATCTACATTTGAATTAATAATTGTGTTTTAATGCTTGTCAACTAACATGATTGAAAAATTGGGTATAGAAAAGTGCAGGTCATGGTTACTCCTAAATGCCATTTTCAAAACTTCTAGCTTCTGAAGGTCTGAATTTGAGGAAACAGTAAATTGTGGCAGATATTTAAAAGTATAACCCAGTGGTAAAGATGGGTAATGGATATATGAAAAAGGAGAAAAGGAAGGTAATGAGAACTGATCTTTTACAATAAAGAGATTATTCACTACAAAAAAAAAATTCTCCAGCAATTTTTAACACTAACAAATACTGTCTGAAAGAAATTATGCAATTCAATGCATGGACGATGTGCAAAACAAAACAAAACAAAAAATCACAGACAACCAGAACCCAGCCTTCTGTATATAGGTCCACATTAAGGCACTGATCATGAAATTAACTTGTCTAGGTAGAACCCTGAGCCTGCAAGGAACTCCATTGACTGAAACAGGGCTCTGCACAAGTCTGGAGCTCATTGCACTATTGTGGGCCTGAAACACTAAATATAGAAATAATTGAAAAAACAATACCTTCTGCTGCAATGATATTCCTTTCAAAACCTCATAAATACTATTTAACAGTAACTAGCAAAATAATAATGATAATACCCCATCGAGTAAACCTATTCCAGGGGTGTAATAAGAATATCCCTTTCCCTCCCATCAAATGTTACTTCAATCCTAGTACTCAATAACAGTTACCAAGGAATTGACTTTTTTATGGATGGAGGGAAAAAAACATTGGAGCTCTTCTTAAGAATGCTTCTAATATTCCTATATGTTCAATAAAATACTAAACTTTCTTAAAAGTTGGCATCTATTTGAGGTGGTACAATTCTTTAATTCCCTTAGACTATACAAAATAAGATAATGTTCTGTCCCCACTTCTGACAGCTTTTTAAAATTGTCTGGTGGTTTGGGTTTAAAAGATTTGTGGGGAAAGGTGACTTTGATGCAGTCTTAAATACAGTACTTCTTGACACAGTGGAGTAGAGCAGCAGTATTAGTATTAACATAATTATGTTGTTAAATGCACCAGAGATGAATTACTTAACACAAATTAAACAAGTTACATTCTTATTTCATAAACTGCATTTAATCTCATGCATGACTGTCTCTATGATAGAGTTACAGCAATACAGGAAATTAAATATGAATGGAAGAGTAGCCAAAACCTTCATTAGCAGATGTTTTGTGTTTGAACTAAAATTGAGAAAGCTATACTTTAAAAGTCATTCAGGGCAAACAGGTGTAAGCAGAGTCAGGATGAGCTCTACCCTGACATCTGGTGGTGAATTATGGCGAGTGTGGAAAAGAACTCCAGGGGCTGATCTTGTTTGCATAGGCACACCCACTCGCCTGGCATGAAACAACAGCAACTCAAAGTGGTTACTTTGGCTGGTGTGGGATCCCCAGTTTCTCTGTTATTGGGGCAGGAAGAATAAAGTTTTGTTACCCTGATTCTGTGAATCAAGGCAGTGGAACTGTTGTATGACAGAAGGACTGAGTGAGTCATTCACCATTACCTAAGTAGCATTTGCTTGTCAAGGGGCATGGGTTACAAAACCCAGTGAATTGAGAGAGGTTGGGGGCAGGTATTGGTACCTGGTGGTGTGGGGCCCTTTTGTGGGCCTGAAACACCCATTGCACCTCCTCCTCTCTCCACTGTTGAATGTCAGAGCTAACTTTGATCCCCTTAGGAGTCTAGTTACAGGCTGCTGAGCTGAGTTCACTTTGGGCCAATAGTGCACCAGCACTGGGGCTCCCCTACTACTTGCTGAAAACACTAAGAGCTGAAATCACAAAAGAGCTAAAGCTATTTAAGAGCTGAGATCACTGAGGCTGTGTTAACTAGTGGGGGAGCCTGAAGCTATTGCTAAGCTAACTTAGCTTAGCGGGGGCGAGCAGAGCGGAGCGGCTCACAGGTCGGTGAGCGGAGCGGCTGGAGGAGCAGCTAGCAGAGCAGAGCAGAGCCTTGTGAGCGGCGCGGCTCACAGGTCGGTGAGCGGAGCGGCTCACAGGTCGGTGAGCGGGGCGGAGCGGAGCAGCTGCCCGAGCAGTTCGTGGGACGGCAGGAGTGGGACTGCGGGTGGAGTGGAGCGGCTCGTGGTGAAGGCTGCGGTGGAACCCCACGGAGAAGCAGCCGGTTGGCCTCGGATCACGTAAGGTGCCCCTTAACACCCTGCTCACCCCCCCCTTGAACTCTGGGGCTGCACTGATCAGGGACAGAGACTTTGGGGGGTTGTGGGACTTTTGTGATTCTTGGGTTGCTGGACCCAAGAGACTTTGGGATTGGTGGACTTTTGGGACTTTGGTGATTCTTGGGTCGCTGGTTTCAAGAACCCACGGGAGAGGACACGGCCCAATTTGCTGGGGTGGGTCTTCGCTCATGGTGTGGTCTATGAACTCTAGTTGTGGTGTTTTCCCAATTTAATGCTATGTCGTTTACCTCATGTTATTAAACATTTTCTGCTACACCGAGGCTCTGTGCTTGCGAGAGGGGAAATATTGCCTCTTCGAGGCGCCTAGGGGTGTGTGTAAGATTTTCCCAGGTCACTGGGTGGGGGCTCGAGCTGGTTCTGTGTCACGCTGTTGGGAAGGGACCCCTATGTACTGAACCCGGCCCTTGCTGCTATCAACTTGGCCTGGCAGAAGGGTTACATAGGTGAGATCCCATATAATTGCTGAGTAAAGTAAATTTATATTTTAATGGTTATTTATTTTGTGGTAGTGCTTCAAAGCCCCAACTGAGATCTAGCCTTCACAGTGCAAGGCACTGTACAGACATAGTAAAAGGCAGTAATTTTCAAAAAGTTCATAGTCTAAATAGGCAAGGTAGACGAAGGATGAGAGAAACTATTATTATCACTGTTTTACAGATGACCAGTTGTGGCATAGAAAGATCAAGTGTCTTGCTCAAGATCACGCAGGAAGTCTGTGTAGAGTTGGGAACTGAGCACAGAACTCCTGTATCCCAGTCCAGTGCCTTAGATCACTGTTCTATTTTTATGTAAAAATGGTGGCCAAAACATTTCCTAAGTATGAAAACTTATGTAAAGGTAAATGTAAACGGGTGTGGCCATCCCTCAATGTCTGCCTCTGAAGGAGGCCACACCTCACAGTCTGGTCTGCTAGAGCACGCTCAAAGCAAAGAAAGGGGGAATTAGCAGTACTCAGTGGGCCCCAGCCTTCAAGCAAGGAGGGGCCACAAACAGTCTGGGCTCTGGCCGGTTGTCAAGACAGGGCGGTACTAAGTTATAAATTCAGCCCTCAAGCAGGGCGGGGCAGTAAACAGTCAGGGCTTTGGCCTGCAGTCAGGCAGAGCTGTAGCCCCAAACACCATATATGGGGCTCTGGCAGGGTAAGCACCACACACAGTCTATGGAACTCTGGCAGGGATGACTGAGGAGCACAGAACTCCTGGCCTAAGGAGGGGGAGTTCCGCTACCCCAGGGGTGGAGTGGCAGGGGTAGTGGGATGCAGGCCCACCAACTCCACCACGTGCCAGCCCAGGGCCCTAACAATGGCAGAGTGGTGTGCCACTGGGTCAGCGTGGAATTCACCCGCAACATGTTGAACATATTTCTGGTGGCACCACACCCAGATGGTAGTTTGGCTCCCCTGTGCTGCTTCCTATTCTCCTCCTCGGGTGTACTTGCATCCAGGGGTCGTCCTCAATCTCCCTGGGATATACCACCAAGGGTAGTGGTAGCAGCTTCTCAGCATCACGAATGGCAGGGCACTTTGGATGCTTGGGTTGGTCCTTCGGGCAGAAGCGGTTCTCCTTGGCATCCTGCTCCAGCAGTGGGGAAGAAGGGTCTGTCTCCCTCAGCAGCTCCCTCCTAACTGAGCTGCTGGGCTGGCCTTTTATACTTCCTTTTCCTGTCTGCCCCCTGCTTCCGGCATGTGGTTCTGTCCCCCAGGCGGCTTGTGGTGTTCCCTCAAGGTCCACCTCTGAGGGAAGCCACGCCTCCTCGCTACACAAAGCACTGATTGACTTCAGGGGACAAAGATATCATCCAAGTTTTCTACAGATCATCCCTTTCAGAGGAGGGGGTAGCCACATTCCTGAGGAGAGCAGGCTCCCTGGGATTTCTCTGAGAGAACAATCTAGCCAAGATTAGCTGATATGAATTGCAGAGAGATTTACTCTGAAACTATTACTAAGATGTCCATGAACATTCAGAAATATTATAAATATATTGATCCTATTTTTAAAATGCTCTTTGCCCTTTTCCATATGTGCTGAAATATGAGGCAACCAGGAACATTCAAAGGAAGGGGTTACCAGTTGTCCGATTACTCCACGTGAAGGAACTTAACAGCAATTCTGTAAATTGTCCAGAGCTGCTGGTAGATAACTCTAACATGTGCCACGTAATAGATAGACCAACATAATTAGCTGAAAATATATTCAGAAGGTGACAGTCTGTGCACATATCCTTCCAGGGCTTGCACGCTTTATTTGAAAACTTACCAGAAAAAAACTTTTAAAATGAAAGCAGTAAGTATATACAGCATTGTAGAGCCTTTATAAGATGCTGCCTTTTATAAAACTGAACCAAAAAAGGTAATGACAGGCCCAATCCAGCTAAGGAAAGTTTTTTTTTATATAATGAAAATAAATGATTAAAAATATATAAATTACTCTTTAATTGTTACGACTGGACATGAGATCTGGTTAATTTAATTGTATAACTATAGAGGTTAGAGGTGGAAAAGAGATCTATCATGTTATCCAGTCCATTGCCCTGCTGTTGCAGGGGTATTCCCTATACATACAGGATTATTTCCCAAAAATATTACTAGATGTTTTATTGTGTATGCATAAATTGCCCTTTTATTTATTTGCCTCTGAATGTTAATATTTCTAGTGATAATTAATTAGTTATGGAGAGCAGGTGCTTACTGTAGATAATAGCACAATGTTATTTATGGAGCACTGGCTTCTTATTAAAATAGAAATTTGACAAATACCAAAGTCATCTTCTAGGAGCCAAATATTAGTACGTTCCCCTCACTATCTCCCCCCCGCTCCCACCTGTGTGTGTATGTGCGCATGCCCTTATAGCTTGACTTGGAAAGGCAAAAAAGGGGTTCTGCAGGCATGGAAAGAAAAAAAACCCTTTCCTTTTAATCTCAAGACTGCAGAGCAGGAGCTTAGTTGCTCTGCAGCCACTGCTATGACCCTACTCATTGCGGGCAATGGTTAATCTAGCCCAGCTTTATCGTACCTTAACTCCCTTGCACAATGGGGCAGAGTAGCTTCTGGGGAATAGATAGCTGTAGCTACACAATCCCCTACAAAGGGTCTCCAAACTCTGCACAGCAAAACCATTGCTGGTTTCATAGCATTTGGGGCCCTCTGATGTCAGGCAGGATTTGGACCTAACATTCTTAAGTAAGTGAATTATATAGTAGAACAAACATTTGATTAAAAATGAAAAAATAAAACAAATACACTGTCCCTTTTGCTTCTAGCCTAGGTCTCTAACTATCTCCTAGTAAACTGGGCACAGGGCATCTTTTCAGATATAATAGGGAATGGGCCTGATCCCAAGAGGTGCTACATGTGCAATTCTCATCTCAGTGAGGACTGGAGTACTTAGGATTTCCTAGGTTCTCTGTTTTAGGGCTATTCTCTGTGTCTGTTAGGGGTGCAATTTTTTCCTGGTATAGTTATATCAGCATAAGCCCTAGTATGGATGGACTTATTATTCAGTTTATTCCACTTCCTGAACTGTGCAAGCATTTTTATACTGGTATAACTGCATCAACGTGGGTCGGGGGGAGTTTGCCCTTTTAACTATTCTGGTATAGTTAAAGTGGCAAAGTTTTCTAGTGTAGACTAGCCCTCCCCCCTTCCAAAATTGTGTTGAAGATTACAATTAATTGTAACTGGATTCCTGAACTTTACAACAGTGGGTGTTAAAGTTCAGTCCAGGGTTAGAAGTATCCCAAAAATTCCAAGGGGTGAAATTTTGGTAAAGGAAATGGTCACCAAAAAGGACAGATATGAGATGGACATGGCTAAGTAACTAATATGACCTTAATTTCACTCAAGTTCAGTTGTAGACACTTCTGATATGTACAGCACTTAAAGCCATCTTGCTCAAAGAACATTTATATCTTCTGTGCAAAATGACAAAGGAGAAATTACTTTTTAGCCTTTTCGTTTTGAAAAAGTAGAAGTCTTAATTTCTGTTGGCCTGGTCTTTCACTCCAATTGTAGCAGTGGAGCAGACCACAAGCAAGTGCACAGGCAACCTTAATTCTGGCATTTCCTAACTTTTGAGAGCTTGACTTTCCAACATTAATAATGTTCTTGTAATGTAGTTCTTTTTGTGGGTAATAATACATAGAAAATACCCTGCTTTTATCCATTAAGACAGATCTAAATCCAACACTAATTTTTCTGCAGCAGATGCAGGGCGTAGGCATGGATGCAAACAGATTTATGGTGTTTTATATATAATTGATTTTCTTCATCTGCTCTGGTTCAGTGTTGCTTGAATTTACTTAATTTAATATGCAGATAGTTCCACTGAAAAGAAAAAGATGTGAAGTGAAAAACTGCTGGAGGCCATAATAATAAACTCTTAAAAGTTTAACTTTATTGCAAATAATTGAAAATGAATTTTTCTCCTAGTAGAAACTGGGGCATTGGGGCCGGGTGTTAAACAAAAGACACAGGCCTGTGCATGGGAGATTTTAGTGGCTGTGTGAATGTCTGGTTGTACTTAGTGGGAAATACACGTTCAAGACAACATAGAATACATCTTTTCAAAAAGACCAACTAATTCAAAATTATTTTTTAAAATTACATTGAGGATTCAGATATAGCTGCAGAATATAGAGATATTATAAACCAAAAAAATCACGTTGAGAAAAATTTTGACTCAATCACAAAAATAATTCCAGCATTCTACACTTCCATTTCAGGTCTTCATTTTGTCAGTAATCACCATAGGCCAGATTGTGCCCCCATTGATCTGTGCTTGGAGGGCTCTTCCATGGACGCATTGCCATTTAGAAAGAGGATTCAGGAACCTCCATGGTACTATCCTGTCCAACCTTCCTGACTGGAATTGGGTTGTGTGTGGAGATGGGGCAGGGCTGGGGTAAAACGTCATTTGGAAAAGTTAACACCACTCTAGTAACTTTTCCACAGATCCCCTGTGCTCTAGGAAAACATGAGGACAGTCGTGGTCAGGAGTGGAATGGTTCTAATGGCTCCATGTGGGATTAGGGCCCAATCAGTGCGTTTTAGTTGATGGTTTAAATCCAGCTAATGGCGGACATATTAGGCAGACTCCACAAATACAAGGAAGCCATGAATGCTGGCTCCTGATAGAATCACAGGACTGGAAGGGACCTGAAGAGGTCATCTAGTCCAGTCCTCTGCACTTATGGCAGGACAAGTATTATCTAGACCATCCCTGACAGCTGTTTGTCTAACCTGATCTTAAAAATCTCCAATGATGGCGATTCCACAATCTCCCTAGGCAATTTTTTCCAGTGCTTAGCCACCCTGATAAGTAGGGTATGTTGGGGAGGTTCAGATATGCATTGCCAAATATAAATTTAAGGTTGGGACTTACAAAGTAGCCTAAGGAAATTAGGTTCTTAACTGCCATTTAGGCGCTCAACTTCCTTAATCTCTCTTAAAAATTCCTGTATACATTTTCAGTCTTTGCTTGTACACTTACAAATTGTGGTCTGTCTATATAATTTTGTGTGTAGAATGGGATGTATTAATTAAAAATCTTGAATAAAACTTAATTAAAAAGTACAGTAAGAGTCTGATTTTATTTTTCAGGCTTCTGCTAGTCCACAGCTGCTAGAATGTGAATTCATTATGACATTAGTAATCCTGTAGTTGAACTGTGCTGGTTTAAATATTGTGAAATCACTGTATGCACATTCACATATGGTATAATTACTAATGCCACAGTACATTGAATGATTGCATTTTATTCAGCAGTGACAGCTCTTGTTAAGGCATTTAAGGCAAAGAAAAGGTATCCTTTTAATATCTAGAAAAACAATAGCCTCAGGTTAGGGAATTAGCCTTTTTTTCATTTTTAAGCTTATTTTGAAAATGCTGTCATTAAGGAGCAAGAAAACCTTTTTCAGAAAAAATTTCACACACCATTGACACTGGGATTTTGCATATTTTACCTAGAAATTATGCAGAAAATGTTTGATTAAAAGACCCTTTGTCTTTCAGATGGTGAGTTAGGGCAGTGTAATGCAATTTGTTGAAAAGAATGAGGCAAAAAAGTAGGCAATATAAGATTAATTGTCAAAACGTTGAGCAAGGATATAGAATTTCACAAAATTCCTGTGAAAGTTAGTGGGAGTCACATAGCTAAAGCACTGCACAATACATTGACAATTGTACCCTGATGTGTTCAAACAAAGTGTGTAAAATGAAGGCTTAAACTAAGGTGCCCTTCATAGTATTAGCTTATACACACAGTCTGGAACACTGTTGTGATCATTAACTTCACTAGTTAGCTTTATTTTTATATAGCACATATGTTTTCAGACTTCCCCCATCAACACAGTGTATACTTAAAAAACACATACTCTTTATACCTATAAATTGTGTAATAGAATTCAATTGGCTAAGAGAACTTCATGTAAATGAAAAGTGGATTAAGTTTGTTGCAATTAGATGAGAGAGATTGCATGATTGCATGAATAAAAACTGAGAGGTCCCAGCAAAGCTTAACTTGGCTTCTGTTGCAGCAAAATGAAGATAATTAAACATTATTTCATACTTAGGAGACAATTCTGTCTCTGCTTCTGGCTGTAGAGGCTCCTTAAGCAGCAGAATCTGAGTGGGTACACCCTCACTGCATGAAACTAGGTTCTGCAGGGTTCCCTGCACTGTACTGAAACTATGGAGATCGCCCTATCTTCCTCTTGAGAGGGAATCCATATACGGTCTCTACAACCTGACGATGGACTGGAGGGATTTCTTCCTCCATCTCCCCTGTGCAGCTGCCCAATGCCCAGATACAAGTTTTGCTCCATAAGGCATTATTTGCTGTATATTGATTTGTTCTTTTGTTCCATTTAAACTCATCAGACCCATTTAAAAAAAAATCCTGTTTTCCCATTTTAGCTTATATTTTGAGTAAAAAATCAGGGAACTTAAACAAAACTCACAAATGTGAGCTGTGGCAGATATTTGCACCTAGAAAACCACTTCCCTCAAGCCCCACCATGATACAGAGCCATAGATGTATTTTTGAGTGTCTCAGATCTAGGTACAAACATAACTATAGCTATGGTGTATTATGTATATTTAAATAATTGCTTTTGAAGCAAGACAATTTTCTTATTGCAGAGGACTTCCTTTTTCTAACGATAAACATCTGTCCCCTGCCATCTAATAAAGCCTTATTTTTTGTTATATATTCCACATGAGAGCATTCAGATCTATCTAGTATTTGGTATTCATTCATGTAATTTGCTGTACATACATACATCATCACATAGCATTACAGTAGTTACATTTCTCTGTTTCTGAAACACACAAAATCAAGTGTCTAAAGTCCAATCCAAAATAAATAAATAACCAATGCTGAAGTCTAAAAAACACTTAAAAATAGGAATTGTCTACAAGTAACCATCAAAGGAGTTTGGGGCTTGTCTCTTGAGGGGGAGGTGCGTGCCAACAGTGTTGTCTATCACATATTTCTGGGTAATGTATCTCTCTGAACTCCCATTTATGCTGTCCATTGCTGTAGGCTATTAATCTGAAATGATGCTGTTAAACATAATGAAAAAGGTGAAATGGCAAAATAGAAAGTTTGTCCATACCCACTACTATGGGATATACACCACAGGCTTGACAGGCTCTGTAGCATCAGCCGAACCTAAGCTATTATCTGTTGTTATGTTGAGTGTAATTGTGGTGCTATTCAACATAACACTTGTGAAAGATCAGTCTGATATCATACTTTTCCAACCTGATTCTCTCATCTTGGCAATGAGCAGAGAGTTTACTTCATTTTTTTACACCACCAAACAGATTTGGCAAATAAGACTTATAACATAAATAAGAATTAAGTAAAACCTGGCTACTGGTGTTTTGTACTAGGCAGTGAGCATTATGGTGGATAACTGTATCAATATCCTGCAGAAATAATCTCCCAGCTGGCTGGAGAAAGGCAGATTGCTAATAGTCCTGCAGAGTAACAGGAGAATAGGACGTCTTCCTCATGTTCAAATTTTGTGAAGAATGATTACAGAAAGCTCTCTCCAAAAAATGTGGTTTTAGTGTACATGACTGTTGATAGATTAGAGATAGGCTTGAACTACAAAATGTAGATCCATATCAGATTTTCGGACCCCTCAAAGTTTCGGATGAGGGGATAGATTTGTTTCAGAACATTTAAAGTCAGTCCTTAAGCTCTGGATGAATTCAGATGAGTTCAGATTTTGAATACCAGCAATATTGATACGGTTTGGTCCAGGCCCATCTCTAATTTTGATGGGTGCAGAGCTAGGGAACTCTTCCATAGCAATAGCATATCAAATAATGAATTAATTTCTTCTTGCTGCTCTTCTTACCTAGTTAGTATTCTTTGAAAGTTATTTTTTAAATGTTAAGGTAGTAGTGAATGATCAATGTATCTGAGTCTATGCTTTAAACCTTTTTGATGGGGAAAATTGCTTAAATAAAATTAGGATTGTAAAAAGCACTTTCTATCCTGGATATATGGAAAAGTTTTCTGTTACTGCAGTGGCAATGTATTGCACAGAAGATTATGGTAGAAAAGTAACTTCTCTCGTGGCAACATGAAAAATGACCTCTACTGTATTTTCTTTGTACCTATGTTATCTAGCAAGTATATGTTAATTTAATTACAAAAGGTCTAGTGTAATTTAATCTATTAGAAAATAGAACAATGTTCCTTCATTCAAATACACCCCATAAGTGAAGATTTGGGGTGTATTTGATAACCTATGATTAGGTTAGTCTTAAAAATCTTTAATGTGATGTAAAGAACAAATATTTTTAAATATTACTGATGTGGTGTCAAATTTTAGTGAAGATACTTATGTAGTCCTGTTTCACAATTTCTCTTATTTTTTGCTCTTTATATTTAAAAGATTATAAAAATTACTGAAATGTTTATACTGCTTAAATACCGTTCACCATAGATGAAATTAATGGCAGCTTAAAAAGGTTAGGTTCCTTACATTTTGTGTGTGTTACCCACACAGCAGTATTTATATCTCTGGTAATATGTCATATTACTAATCTGCTACTGCCTATGTACTATGTATATGAGATGGACCATTGTGCCAAAGGTTCAAATTTCTCTCCAGCATATAATGCCAGATTATTTAGTTTCACTTGAAAACTAAATGAGTGCATCAGTGTGTGGTTGAATGGAAAGTGTGACTTCCTGACTGTTTTCCTAGTGGCTTTACCCAGTTTTCAGAGATTGTGGAAGAGATGGAAGAAATTCTGCCGTAAGGGACTTATTTACATATAACCATGACTTGGTTGCAGAACACTGATCTAACAAATTAGCTATGGAAGACTTTGGGGAGACTATTGAGGGTAGATTTGTGTTCAGATCTCCCCTTCTAGTCAAATGTGGGTGTCCTATGTGCTAAAATTATTTGATTCCAATCAGATGTCAGGAATCCACATTTCACAATTAAATATGGACAGTGATGTATCTTCCTCTTGGTAAGAGTAGGACTGATTATAGTTCCAGATCCATAAGCATTAGAAGTGATACAAAATAGAAACATTCCAGGGTAATGGATAAACCTCCATATTCATAGTCCTCCAGTGTTACTGTTCTATTCCAAATTGTAGTATCCTAAACTTTTAAATGTAGTACTCACCTTTCCCCATGGACTGTCTGAAAGACTTAAAAGGGATTAAAAAAAAACAATTAACCTAAGCAAAGCCTGCCTCCTATTCACATACTTTCAAGCTTCTATAAATTTCTAAGATTCCCCTGGAAAGTGTTGTACCACTGGAGAGTCATGGTATTTAGCATCTGCATTGCCTCAAGAGTATTTTTCATTATTAAGAACTGTCATTCTCTCTTAAGATCCCTGGCAATAACAAAGATTTTCTACTTCGTTTCTGAAACAATGCAGTCTGAAGAACTCCTGGTGCTCCATATTTCACCTGCAGTGCATTTCTTAAGGGCTTTGGGGGTTTGGTAAATGTTTACAATGGATTTTTCTATGCTCTGTCAGTTTAGATTGTCTGGAATTCTCTACAGAAACCAAAACTCTTAAGCATTCCTGCTCCAAGAGGGAATCCATAACAAATATGTATCAAGAGGTAATGTCTGTTCAGCCTGTCATTAGCGGAATATAGTGAGACTGCTGGGCTTTCTAGGAGCTCTGCTTGTTTTATAAGCAAGATACTTATCACAGGGACTTCTAGTAGATGCAAGAAAATGTGTAACTGAGTAGAAAGCAGGTGTTTATCTAGCAGTGGTTATATGACTAGACTTCATGGTGGTGAAGGAACTCTCCCTAGAAATCCTGGGACAGATGCCTTAAAGACAGTATGGGGAGTGTCTTTTGTCAACAAAACTAAATGGGTTATAGCATCTGTCAAAAGCTGGAGATTTCTGATAACAAGGGCACATACATAGAGGTGCTGCCTCATAATGATATAGTGCCTTACCCAACCATACTAGGTCAGTATGAATACCCAATTTGACTATGAAATTCTGGAAGCTGTCCCAGGCATGAAATACTGTCAAACACATTCTGGGGAATGAGGTGCCTTGTCCGGGGCCAAAGGTCTGTGGAATGAGGTCTTGCTGGACCCAGACATTTCCCTCAAATTGTGTCATATAAACAGGGAACCTTGGATCAAGAACTGCTTGCAGCCACTCAGAATCCCCAAACTCTGATGTTCTTGATGGGAGATTCCCTGAAGACTCCTGGCAGTGGTGTTGTGGCTCCATGCCATACAGCGTGGTCTGTTGGGAATTGTGTGTTTAGGGACTGAGTCGGAGCCAGAAGCCTATTAACTGAGTGTGAACGAGCAAGGTTCTAGCCTCCTGTCCTATGATCCTTGATCGTTCTTGTGATCACCCTTCACCTGTGTGTTAACGAGATGGCAGGACTGACCTAGGAGAGAAGGGCTTAATAGCGACCAAGGGGAGCTAGTGAACAGGAGTTTGAGAGGGAGAGTGTAGGATGGAAAGAGAACAAAATCAGCATGGTTCGAAAAGGCCACATAGCCAGTGACAACACTGCTTCTGGCTCCTCCACCTGAATCTGTGTCCAGACAGAGATGCCTCTACCCAGGCCCTGGTGTGGATTCGCAGAGACGGTGGCCTTCATTTCCCCATTACAGCAAGCCAGGTTGGGGAGACCATCCAGTGATGGAGAGACTGCCGAGACTCATCAAGTCCTCGGATCGCTACCCCTTCCTGCTTCTCCACATGGGCACCAATGATACTGCCAAGAATGACTTTGAGCATATCACTGCAGACTATGTGACTCTGGGAAGAAGGATAAAGGAGTTTGAGGCACAAGTGGTGTTCTCGTCCATCCTCCCTGTGGAAGGAAAAGGCCTGGGTAGAGACCTTCGAATTGTGGAAGTCAACGAATGGTTATGCAGGTGGTGTTGGAGAGAAAGCTTTGGATTCTTTAACCATGGAATGGTGTTCCAAGAAGGAGGAGTGCTAGGCAGAGACGGGCTCCACCTAACGAAGAGAGGGAAGAGCATCTTTGAAAGCAGGCTGGCTAACCTAGTGAGGAGGGCTTTAAACTAGGTTCACTGGGAGAAGGTGACCAAAGCCCTGAGGTAAGTGGGGAAGTGGGATAATGGGAGGAAGCATAAGCAGGAGAGCACAAGAAGGGAGGACTCCTGCCTCATACTGAGAAAGCAGGACGATCAGCGAGTTAACTTAAGAGCCAATACACAAATACAAGAAGCCTGGGAAACAAGAAGGGAGAACTAGAAGTCCTGGCACAGTCAAGGAATTATTCATAGATTCATAGATTCTAGGACTGGAAGAGACCTTGAGAGGTCATCGAGTCCAGTCCCCTACCCGCATGGCAGGACCAAATACTGTCTAGACCATCCCGGTTAGACATTTATCTAACCTACTCTTAAATATCTCCAGAGATGGAGATTCCACAACCTCCCTAGGCAATTTATTCCAGTGTTTAACCACCCTGACAGTTAGGAACTTTTTCCTAATGTCCAACCTAGACTTCCCTTGCTGCAGTTTAAGCCCATTGCTTCTTGTTCTATCCTTAGAGGCTAGGGTGAACAAGTTTTCTCCCTCCTTCTTATGACACCCTTTTAGATACCTGAAAACTGCTATCATGTCCCCTCTCAGTCTTCTCTTTTCCAAACTAAACAAACACAGTTCTTTCAGCCTTCCTTCATAGGTCATGTTCTCAAGACCTTTAATCATTCTTGTTGCTCTTCTCTGGACCCTTTCCAATTTCTCCACATCTTTCTTGAAATGCGGTGCCCAGAACTGGACACAATACTCCAGCTGAGGCCTAACCAGAGGAGAATAGAGCGGAAGAATGACTTCTCATGTCTTGCTCACAACACACCTGTTAATACATCCCAGAATCATGTTTGCCTTTTTTTGCAACAGCATCACACTGTTGACTCATATTTAGCTTGTGGTCCACTAACCCCTAGATCCCTTTCTGCCGTACTCCTTCCTAGACAGTCTCTTCCCATTCTGTATGTGTGAAACTGATTTTTTCTTCCTAAGTGGAGCACTTTGCATTTGTCTTTGTTAAACTTCACCCTGTTTAACTCAGACCATTTCTCCAATTTGTCCAGATCATTTTGAATTATGACCCTGTCCTCCAAAGCAGTTGCAATTCCTCCCAGTTTGGTATCATCCGCAAACTTAATAAGCATACTTTCTATGCCAATATTTAAGTCGTTAATGAAGATATTGAACAGAGCCGGTCCCAAAACAGACCCCCTGCGGAACCTCACTCGTTATGCCTTTCCAGCAGGATTGGGAACCATTAATAACAACTCTCTGAGTACGGTTATCCAGCCAGTTATGCACCCACCTTATAGTAGCCCCATCTAAATTGTATTTGCCTAGTTTATCGATAAGAATATCATGCGAGACCGAATCAAATGCCTTACTAAAGTCTAGGTATACCACATCCACAGCTTCTCCCTTATCCACAAGACTCGTTATCCTATCAAAGAAAGCTATCAGATTGGTTTGACACGATTTGTTCTTTACAAATCCTTGCTGGCTGTTCCCTATCACCTTACCACCTTCCAAGTGTTTGCAGATGATTTCCTTAATTACTTGCTCTATTATCTTCCCTGGCACAGAGGTTAAACTAACTGGTCTGTAGTTTCCTGCGTTGTTTTTATTTCCCTTTTTATAGATGGGCACTATATTTGCCCTTTTCCAGTCTTCTGGAATCTCTCCCGTCTCCCATGATTTTTCAAAGATAATAGCTAGAGGCTCAGATACCTCCTCTATTAGCTCCTTGAGTATTCTAGGATGCATTTCATCAGGCCCTGGTGACTTGCAGGATCTAACTTTTCTAAGTGATTTTTAACTTGTTCTTTTTTTATTTTATCTGCTAAACCTACCCCCTTTCCCATTAGCATTCACTATGTTAGGCATTCCTTCAGACTTCTCGGTGAAGACCGAAACAAAGAAGTCATTAAGCATCTCTGCCATTTCCAAGTTTCCTGTTACTGTTTCTCCCTCTTCACTAAGTAGTGGGCCTACCCTGTCTTTGGTCTTCCTCTTGCTTCTAATGTATTGATAAAAAGTCTTCTTGTTTCCCTTTATTCCTGTAGCTAGTTTGAGCTCATTTTGTGCCTTTGCCTTTCTAATCTTTCCCCTGCATTCCTGTGTTGTTTGCCTATATTCATCCTTTGTAATCTGTCCTAGTTTCCATTTTTTATATGACTCCTTTTTATTTTTTAGATCATGCAAGATCTCGTGGTTAAGCCAAGATGCTCTTTTGCCACATTTTCCTAACCAGCGGAATAGCTTGCTTTTGGGCCCTTAATAGTGTCCCTTTGAAAAACTGCCAACTCTCCTCAGTCATTTTTCCCCTCAGTCTTGATTCCCATGGGACCTTACCTATCAGCTCTCTGAGCTTACCAAAATCTGCCTTCCTGAAATCCATTGTCTCTATTTTGTTGTTCTCCCTTCTACCCTTCCTTAGAATTGCAAACTCTATGATTTCATGATCACTTTCACCCAAGCTGCCTTCTACTTTCAAATTCTCAATGAGTTCCTCCCTATTTGTTAAAATCAAGTCTAGAACAGCTCCCCTCCTAGTAGCTTTTTCAACCTTCTGAAATAAAAGTTGTCTGCAATGCAGTCCAAGAATTTGTTGGATAGTCTGTGCCCTGCTGTGTTATTTTCCCAACATATATCCGGATAGCTGAAGTCCCCCATTACCACCAAATCTTGGGCTTTGGATGATTTTGTTAGTTGTTTAAAAAAAGCCTCATCCACCTCTTCCACCTGGTTAGGTGGCCTGTAGTAGACTCCTAGCATGACATCACCCTTGTTTTTTACCCCTTTTAGCCTAACCCAGAGACTCTCCACACTTCCATCTCCTATGTCTATCTCTACCTCAGTCCAAGTGTGTACATTTTTAATATATAAGGCAACACCTCCTCCCTTTTTCCCCTGTCTATCCTTCCTGAGCAAGCTGTACCCATCCACACCAACATTCCAATCATGTGTATTATCCCACCAAGTTTCAGTGATGCCAACAATGTCATAGTTGTATTTATTTATTAGCACTTCCAGTTCTTCCTGCTTATTACCCATACTTCTCACATTTGTATATAGGCATCTAAGATACTGGTTTGATCTTTCCTCCCAGTTTTGCCCTGACCCTCCTTTCTCTCTGCCAATATAGCCCACACTCCCTCTCGTTTCCGACCCATCTCCCAGGTCTCCATGTTCCCCCCCTTACCTCTGAGGTTTGCTCACCTGTCCCCGTCGAACCTAGTTTAAAGCCCTCCTCACTAGGTTAGCCAATCTTGTCCAAATGATGTGATTGGAATAACAGAGACTTGGTGGGATAACTCATATGACTGGAGTACTGTCATGGATGGATATAAACTATTCAGGAAGGACAGGCAGGGCAGAAAAGGTGCGGGAGGTGCATTGTATGCAAGAGAGCAGTATGACTGCTCAGAGCTCTGGTATGAAACTGCAGAAAAAACTGAGAGTCTCTGGATTAAATTTAGAAGTGTGAGCAACAAGGGTGATGTCATGGTGGGAATCTGCTATAGACCATCAGGGGGATGAGGTGGACGAGGCTTTCTTCCAGCAACTAACAGAAGTTTCTAGATCACAGGCCCTGGTTCTCATGGGAGACTTCAATCACCCTGATATCTGCTGGGAGAGCAATACAGCGGTGCACAGACAATCCAGGAAGTTTTTGGAAAGTGTAGGGGACAGTTTCCTGGTGCAAATGCTGGAGGAACCAACTAGGGGCAGAGCTCTTCTTGACCTGTTGCTCACAAACAGGGAAGAATTAGTAGGGGAAGCAAAAGTGGATGGGAATCTGGGAAGCAGTGACCATGAGATGGTCGAGTTCAGGACCCTGACACAAGGAAGAAAGGAGAGCAGCAAAATACAGACCCTGGACTTCAGAAAAGCAGACTTCGACTCCCTCAGGAAATTGATGGGTAGGATCCCCATGGAGAATAACATGAGGGGGAAAGGAGTCCAGGAGAGCTGGCTGTATTTTAAAGAATCCTTATTGAGGTTGCAGGAACAAACCATCCCGATGTGTAGAAAAAATAGTCAATATGACAGGCGACCAGCTTGGCTTAACAGTTAAATCCTTGATGATCTTAAACACAAAAAAGAAGCTTACAAGAAGTGGAAGATTGGACAAATGACCAGGGAGGAGTATAAAAATATTGCTCAGGCATGCAGGAGTGAAATCAGGAAGGCCAAATCACACTTGGAGTTGCAGCTAGCAAGGGATGTTAAGAGTAATGAGAAGGGTTTCTTCAGGCATATTAGCAACAAGAAGGTCAAGGAAAGTGTGGGCCCTTTACTGAATGAGAGAGGCAACCTAGTGACAGAGGAGGTGGAAAAATCTAATATACTCAATGCTTTTTTAGTCCCTGTCTTCAAGAACAAGGTCAGCTCCCAGACTGCTGCACTGGGCAGCACAGTATGGGGAGGAGATGACCAGCCCTCTGTGGAGAAAGAAGTGGTTCAGGACTATTTAGAAAAGCTGGACGAGCACAAGTCCCTGGGGTCAGATGCGTTGCATCCGAGGGTGCTAAAGGAGTTGGCGGATGTGATTGCAGAGCCATTAGCAATTATTTTTGAAAACTCATGGTGACCGTCCAGGAGGTCCAGGGTGACTGGGAAAAGGCTAATGTAGTGCCCATCTTTAAAAAACGGAAGAAGGAGGAACCGGGGAACTACAGGTCAGTCAGCCTCACCTCAGTCCCTGGAAAAATCATGGAGCAGGTCCTCAAGGAATCAATTCTGAAGCACTTAGAGGAGAGGAAAGTGATCAGGAACAGTCAGCATGGATTCACCAAGGGCAAGTCATACCTGACTAACCTAATTGCCTTCTATGAAGAGATAACTGGGTCTGTGGATGAGGGGAAAGCAGTGGATGTGTTATTCCTTGACTTTAGCAAAGCTTTTGATACAGTCTCCTACAGTATTCTTGCCAGCAAGTTAAAGAAGTATGGGCTGGATGAATGGACTATAAGGTGAATAGAAAGCTGGCTAGAGCGTCGGGCTCAACGGGTAGTGATCAATGGCTCCATGTCTAGTTGGCAGCCGGTTTCAAGCGGAGTGCCCCAAGGGTCGGTCCTGGGGCTGGTTTTGTTCAATATCTTCATTAATGATCTGGAGGATGGCGTGGAATGCACCCTCAGCAAGTTTGCAGATGACACTAAACTGGGAGGAGCGGTAGATACGCTGGAGGGTAGGGATAGGATACAGAGGGACCTAGACAAATTAGCAGATTGGGCCAAAAGAAATCTGATGAGGTTCAACAAGGACAAGTGCGCAGTCCTGCACTTAGGACAGAAGAATCCCATGCACCGCTACAGGCTGGGGACCAACTGGCTAAGCAGCAGTTCTGCAGAAAAGGACCTAGGGGTTACAGTGGACGAGAAGCTGGATATGAGTCAACAGTGTGCCCTTGTTGCCAAGAAGGCTAATGGCATTTTGGGCTGTATAAGAAGGGGCATTGCCAGCAGATTGAGGGACGTGATCATTCCCCTCTATTCAACATTGGTGAGGCCTCATCTGGAGTACAGTGTCCAGTTTTGGGTCCCACACTACAAGAAGGATGTGGAAAAATTGGGAAGAGTCCAGTGGAGGGCAACAAAAATGATTAGGGGGCTGGAGCACATGACTTATGCGGCGAGGCTGAGGGAACTGGGATTGTTGAGTATGCAGAAGAGAAGAATGAGGGGGGATTTGATTGCTGCTTTCAACTACCTGAAAGGGGGTCCCAAAGAGGATGGATTTAGACTGTTCTCAGTGGTACCAGATGACAGGACAAGGAGCAATGGTCTCAAGTTGCAGTGGGGGAGGTTTAGGTTGGATATTAGGAAAAACTTTTTCACTAGGAGGGTGGTGAAGCACTGGAATGGGTTACCTAGAGAGGTGGTGGAATCTCCTTTCTTAGAGGTTTTTAAGGTCAGGCTTGACAAAGCCCTGGCTGGGATGATTTAGTTGGGGATTGGTCCTGCTTTGAGCAGGAGGTTGGACTAGATGACCTCCTGAGGTCCCTTCCAACCCTGATATTCTATGATTCTATGATAATAGGTGTCTATTGGTAGAATCTCTCAGGAAGCAAGTGGGAGAGCTACAGGAGGAGGTGGCTAGGGTGAGGAGCATCCATGCACATGAGGAATTCATTGAAAATATGTATATGGAGATCTCCAAGTTTGAGGAAGCACGTCAGCAGTAGCACCACCGGGGAGGAGGAAACCGCTCCTTTACAGGGAGGAAGCTGTTGCTGGTTACTTCTGGCAGCAGGCAGAGCTCAGTCCCTGCTTCCAATCCACTATACAAAAAGATGATAAAACCAGTATGCTACCCTGGCATTGAGGGATTTCCCCCTCAAAGATAGTGAAGGAGAAGCCATGTGTCCCCCGATTGGGAGGATCACGGCCACCACTTCCAAGAGGAAATGAAGGGGGATGATAGGTGGTGACTTCCTTCTAAGGGAGATGAAGGTAGCCATCTGCCATCCTGAGTTGGCATCCTGGGAGGTGTGCGGCCTGCCGGGGCTGTATCCAAGACATTATGGAAGGATTGCTGAGTATTATCCAGCCCTCTACTACCCTATGTTGCTCATCCATGTAGGCACTAGTGATCCTGCAGGGTGTGTCCCTGAGCAGGTCAGAAGTGACTACAGGGCTCTGGGAGTGAAGTAGCTGGGGGTGAAGGTGGTGCTCTCATCAATCCTTCCAGTCAAAGGTAGGGGGCCAGGCAGAGAGACATCCCAGAGATGAATGCACAGTTGTATGGATGAAATCGCCGGGAGGGCCTTGTCTTCCTCAACCATGGGATGCTGTTCCAAGAAGGACTGCTGAGCAGAGATGGGGTTCACCTATGGAAGAAGGGGAAGGAAGTATCTTTGGACACAGACTGGCTAACGTATTGAGGCAGGCTTTAAACTAGGTTTGATAGGGGCAGGAGACAAAAGCCCACAGATAAGTCCAAAACATGGAGACCTGGGTGAAGGGTTGGCATCTGAGAGGCGCTAGTAGCAGTTCTCACCTTACAAAATCCTCTCACTCTAGCAGCACTAAAGCCCCCCACCCAATAAGTGCACACATGTTCACCTTTTCTGATTAACAACCCACAAAATGGATTAAAATAATTCTGTGACTCTCACAGTTCTTTGCTGCTGCGATTTCTTTTGATATTTTGTAGGTTGTGGTCCATAGAAGATTAACACAATTTCTGGCCTATACCTCTCTAATTGATAGTATTCTGGGAAGATCTGTTAGGACTACACCTCTTTCTGCCTGTTCATGGACTCAATATGCCCCTCCCTCCCTTTGCCTTTTTAAGGGAGAGGACAAAAAGCCCACTCCTGATTTTTACTAGCTTGGGGGGCACTTGGTGGGTTTCTTTGTCCTTGAATTCTATATGAGGTTCATGGAAATATTGTAAGAACAGTCATTCTCATGGTGGTTTGTAACATCTGGCTCTGGCCTTGGTCCCGGATGGAAATTAGAAGTGGAAAAAAATTATGAACATTTCAGAATGTCAACAAAGATCCAGCTCTAAAAATGAATGACAATTTTCTTTGTAGGAGGAGATTCTTATTTTATTCAAACTGATATGCATGTCTCTGTTTAGATTGAAAACTGCAAGACTGGATCCTTGCCTTCTCAGTCATCTGTAAAGCCGTACAGTGGAATACTATGATATGAGGGTATTTTGTTAATTTAATCTTAGATGCATAGATCTGCCCATTTTGCATATTCTCAGTCCATTCCTACATGTGTGTAAATGCAGGAGCAGATCTGTTTTAAGGCGTGTGGTCTGGTTGGTGACAAAATGAGCCCTGTAATTAAAATCTAAAATATTTCTAGATATAGTGCTATAAACTTCATTGCTTTTACAGCAGAGAAATAGTACACTTCAGTTGTGACTGGGATAACAGTATTTAAGAATCTGAAAGCAAATTAGAAAAATAACAGCTGCTTTTATTAAGAGCTAATTTAAAATGAGCTTAATGGGAGCTACATGATCAAACTGTGGGAGCTTTTGGCTTATGTAAGAACTCCATATGCCCTGTACTCCTTTAGTAAATTAAAACACTCAACCAATTAAGCACAGGAGAAAAACATTACATTACAAGACCAAACTCTTACTACTTGATCACGTCCTGAGAGTTTGCTTTTATTTAGGAGCTTTGGCGAGGTGATTAAACCTTTCATGGTTCTCTCAATATCCCACATCAGTAAGGGCAACAGAAAGCAAATGGAATATCCTGTGATCTCTGGGGTTTCAGAAAGGAAATGGTGTGGAACAGTTGTTAAGAAAGAGAGCTGGTGCTTATGCTGAGGAACTACAGTAAAGAAAATTAGATCTTAGCAGGAAGGATGTGTTCATGGTGTAATTGCCCCAAAGGTTCTAAACTGAGGGACTAGTGCTGCATAAATAGCTTTGGTCTCTCCTCCACCTTCTTCTGCTCCCTCTTCTAGCAAGATATTTCTAACTTCCTACATCAAGTCTGGTCTGCAGATGATTACTGGAAGATGAGCTTAATATTGGCCTTACCTTAGTTACCTGTTCTGCTTAGTCCATCCTCCCTGCTCAGAAACATTTCCTCCACTGGCATCATGCCATTGTCTCTATGTCTGAGCCCTGCTGCTTTGTGTCTTGGGTGAAATGTGGCAGCAGAGGGAGGATGGAACATGTGGGAGAGCAGGATGGGAAGGAGGGTAGAGTTAGCTTGAAATTATTGCAGTCAGGTATCTTGCCAGGAACCACACAAGTTCCCATTATTATCCCAACAAAAACTCTCTGAAATGGGCCAATCTGCAAGGTATTAATCACCTAGGGCCATGTTCTCTGACCGTATAAATGGGGAAACTCTACTGACATGTGGGGAATGGCATTTCTTTAGAAAATCAGTGAATCTGCCCCCTATGGATTCACCAGTGTCCTAAGGGTAAACAATTTATATCTAGATTAGGTTTATCCAAGAGACAGTGTTGCTCCCAAACTGAAGTGTTTTGATTATGATTTATGATACTATTAAGAGAAAATTCTGTAAAACATAAATTTAAAAAATAATTTTAAAAAATTCTATTGTGAAAAACAATAATTTAATCTGTTAGCATGATAAATGACTATATTGAATTAAAGTAGACAGAGCAGTGATCAGTACAATCCAGTCAGTGATGTAAAGGAGATACTGCTAATCAGGTGACCTTCAATGTCTTTTGATTAACACTGCTATATAGATTTTCATTATCAGGCAGGGAAAGGTGTAGAATAAGCAAGATCAGTGGTAGCATGCAAAGCTGAGGGACTGGTGCTCTGATTAAGGATGCTTATTAGAGATCCCAAAACAGAGCAATGCTAAACATTTAACATTGTTGATAAATTTGGTAAGATTGAAGATGTTGCTAATTTTGCACAAAGGCCAGAAAAAGGATGTGCTTTACCCAGTATTTCCTCCAAGGAACCATAGTTTGTCTTTTTGAATTTACCATCTCTCTGGGCCACATTATGATCTCTGTTAAATGACGTAAATCTGGAGTATCTCCCTTGACTTTAGTTACTGTGGGTTTATTCTAGTGTAAAAAAGACCAGAATATAGCTAATCTGCAGTATCTTTTATGGGTTGGACAGGCTTTTTAGGAGTTGTATTTTACTGGTATGATCATTAGCTATAGAGTGTCATTCCTTGGTCAAAAATCAAGTCTGTGACTGGGAAGTAAGGTTATTGAATTATCTAGGGGATTTAAGAGACTAAGAAGGTCTTACTGTCAGACTCATCTTTCACTTAATTAAAATGTTAAAAAGATTTTTAAACTGAAAACCAGATTATCGGCCATGCTGTGGCTGCATTGTGTTACTCTCCAGTGGTGCAAATTAGCTGTAAAGCCAGAAGATCTTTCCCCCTTAGGTTTCAGCAGCCGTGTTAGTCTGTATCTGCAAAAAGAACAGGAGTACTTGTGGCACGTAGAGACTAACAAATTTATTTGAGCATAAGCTTTCGTGGGCTACATCCCACTTCTTCGGAAGAATGGAATGGAACATATATTGAGGAGATATATATACACACACACATACAGAGAGCATGAACAGGTGGGAGTTGTCTGTACTGGGCTATCTTGATTATCACTTCAAAAGTTTTTTTCTCTCTTACTTAATTGGCCTCTCAGAGTTGGTAAGACAACTCCCACCTGTTCATGCTCTCTGTATGTGTGTGTATATATATCTCCTCAATATATGTTCCATTCCATGCATCCAAAGAAGTGGGCTGTAGCCCACGAAAGCTTATGCTCAAATAAATTTGTTAGTCTCTAAGGTGCCACAAGTACTCCTGTTCTTTTTCCCCCTTAGGACTCTTTCAGCATAGGGGAATCCTCAGCTGATGTAGAGGCATCATGGTGGAAGCTATCCAGTTCAGGGGGTGTTTTCTGGAGAAAAGGGGTGTTGCTAGGATGTCCCTACTCTTCATTGTGGCCAGCCAGATGTAAATCAGAGCAGCATGCTTTAACTTGCACCAGGGACTGGATCATCATCCTGCTACCCCTAAGAGTGGGTGAGTATCATGATGATTTAAAATGCAGTCTGGCATGACTAGAGGATGTGTCCCAAAATTTCCTTTAATTTATTTCTACCTTAATATCTTATTACCCTGAAAAATAAACTGCAGTATACAGAAATCTCATCAGTTCTCATAGTTTTTATTCACAAAGAATGAGATAGTTAAGATTCACTAGTCTCAGGAAACCCACAACAGCAATATTAGAAGTCAGGAGTATTTGCAGAGCTCTGTAGGAAGGTTTATACCTGCTTGGCCTTACTCAGTAATATCAATATTTTAGTTTCATAAAGATTACATTTTACATTCACATTTCCTATGCAGCATATCTGTGCTTCTTGTAGCAAACCATTTTGGTGCTATCTGAAGCTTTCAAATCCGCATTTTAAAGTACAATTACTTTAAATGAGTTTGGTAAATTTTTTGTGTGTTAAATGGTGGACTGTTTGCAATGATGTATTAAGCTAAGCCTATATTATTCTAAAACTTAAGTTATACAATCTTGCTGCAGCTCTTAACAAAACAAAAAATACATTCAGAAGGCCTTTTGCATTCATTTTCCTTAAGTAGGCAACCACCCATTTCTATTGATCAATGTATTACATTTTTTTAACACTTAGGGCCAGATTCACAAAGGTATTTGGGTGTCTAAAGATGCAAATAGATGCCTAGTGCAAGTCAGAAAAGACCCTAAATGAGTTAGGGGAATGGGCAGTTCTGAAAATCCCACTAAAATCCTATCTACATCTTTAGGTGCCTAAATGCCTTTGTAAATCTGGTCCCTATCCCAGTTGAAACTGAAAGTTTTAGGCTGATTTATATTCTTATCCATTGCAGGGGGAAAGAGCACAGTTAATGTAGGGAAATACCTCTCTATAGGTTGTCATGTTCTGTGCTTTAATTACAATCAATTCATGTAGGTCTCTGTCAGAAGAAAAGCCATACAAATCATGAACATGAATATCCAGAGGAACATAGTATATACATGTCAAGATAGCACATGCTGTCAGACAGTATGAAAAAGTTCAGATAGTTCACTGTAGTCCACTCATGATTGGAATCATTAGATTTTAGATGAAAAGGGTCTGTATTGAGACGTTTATGAAAGCAAGGTAGAAATTCTTGTCAAAATACTACTATAAAAATGTGGCACACATACAGTGGCACTTTCCTGCTTCAGCAAAATACAGATGTAGCTGGAAGCAAGACAGCTATGGTTTGTAAAAAAAACAGAATGAGCATGGGAGCAGAAATATGTGTAACAGGGTGTCTTGCCCTGTGGGCTAGAGAGCCTGGGCCTAAGCCTGCCCTGATTACAGGATGGGCTCCACCTAAGGAATCAGGTGATTCCTGTAGGAAGACTCTGCAGCTGTGTCTTCAGAGACTGCAAGGAGCAAGAAGGCTTCTGCAGGACTCTAAGTTCGCAAGGGAAAAAAACCTCAAAGTAGGCAAGAAAGCTGCAGGCAAGAGAGTGAAGAAGAAAACCCATTCAGGCAGGGAGGCACCATTCAGGCACTACCCAAGGAAATGACTGGGAGACCCAGCCAGGAATTTGAGAAGGTAGGTAGGAAGTGGCCCAAGACAAACTGCAGCACAGTAAAGGAGCATATCTAGCTCTTCCGTACAGGGGGTGGGAATGGGTTCCTCTACTGGCCCCTAGGAAGGGTGAGTACAAGCCCCTTGTAAGGGTTGTTGAGCCTAGCAAGGGAGCAGCAGGCTGAGCTGAAGACTGGCTGAGGAAGTGCCACAGAGCGGGCAAAAGGTTTGGAAGACAATGACCCAGTCAGAGAAACTACCAAAAGATTAAGTAGGGGGTGTGTGCCCTGTAAGAGAGCTGTGAGGCCGGCCATGCCTATCCACCAGGGGTTGCCTAGTCATGAGTGAATTTAGTTACAATCTAGGAGAGAGAGACTATTTCTGACTGCCACAATCGGGGCCTAGGTACTGCAGTGGATTATTGAGTTCTGCTGCTGGATTTTGTAACATGGAGGAACATACTGGCATTGAAGTTACTCAGAGCCATAGTCATCACTACTACATTAGGTCTGTCAGAAAGGAGAAACTGGCTCTGTTTGTATAGCAGAATAAGAATCTTCTGAGTGAAAGAAGGTATCAGATAGTAGTTTTAACACTCTTCTCAAAGTAATCTGAGACTATGCCTAGAACAAAAGAGCAGAGAGAAAGTGTGCCCAGGAATTTGAGAGACCTGTGGAGCTCAATAAGGAGTTGTGAAAGATACATTGGTTTCACTTCACAAAAGATTTCCACAAAAGTTTGTCATTACAGTCCAGGCTGAAATGCCTGCATTTTTGTAGCAATAAAATCTGCCCGTCTGATGGTTTGAGAATTAAGTGAGCCTCCTCTGTTTGGAATCCCTTGATGATGTGTGTGTACCTCAATGGTTAGCTCATAGATTTTTGATCTCTCTTTCCCCCAATAAAAAAACTGGCAAAGGTCAAAGAAAATGCTGATAATTTTAGGTTTGCTCATAATTTTAATGTAGAAGCAAGTAACATTAATAAAGTTTTTCTCAACCACAAAGCCTTTCAGTAGCATTCTCAGTCATCTACAGCCATTGGTTTCGTTTAATTTATTTTTCACTTTCATATATTACTTCTCTGATGTCATCTCTAAAAATACTAAGTTAAAATTAATGTAAACTTGAAGAAGTGTATCAAAGACAGAGCTTCCCACTTTAACTCCTACATCCATGTGCGTAACAGAAATGCTTTCAGAAATTATTCTTCCTGATCTTGAGCCTATTGTCATTGTTAGAAATTTGCTTTAGAAGGCTGCTGAAAGAATGAAATCTAAATAAGCCTTTCATCTTTCTTCTGTTTTTATGGTGCATTGTCTCAAGTATGTACCATACTATACAAGGTTAAGAAAATTGAAGTCAAGAATAAAACAGCCTAAAATGTAACAGGATGCTTTTCTCTATGGAAACATGGTGCAGTGGTGTCAACGATCAGGCTGTTCGATTCCAACTGTATGATGAGTTATGCACCATAGTTTCTATCACTCTAGAACTGGCACAATACTAGGGTCAAAATCAGTTAAAAGAGGCCAGTTGTAGGCTGGGAAGGCTTCCATTAGCAAGTTGGTCAGCTTGACACAGCCTTTATATCAGAATGTTTGTCACAAACAACTAGCCAAACGCTAACGTTCTTACTTGTGAAAAATATTTATTTCAATGAGAGTTTGCATAAGTAAGGACTGAGTAGGTACAGGGGAAAGATTTCAAAATTTTGCCCAGCGCCATATTGAATGATCAGCATGATGGCAGTTTGACTTGCTTAGCTTTTGTGCACACACTTGCATTGTACTTTTTTGAAGCAGATTCTCAAGCTCCGATAAAACTATATGCAAAGTTAAACAGAGATCTTGTGGTATTTGCAACTCTTAAGTCATTCTGCAACTTAAAATACTGCAGTCAGAAATTGGTTTGCAATCAGTTTTGTGGTGTTGGGTAATATCCATATTTGGTGGCAGTGGCAATTTTTAATGTCAACTCTAATCATTCAAAAATTATAATTCAGGCCTCCCAAATCACAAACATATTTTAAAAACATATTTTGGGGGCTTTATTTGCCTTTTGGTTTTTGAGCCGTTAGTACGCAGCAAGGCCATGTTTTCAAGCTTTTCTCTGCAACTATGAGGGGTAGGAAGTTTTTCTTTTTTAATTCAGAAAAAGCAAAGAGAGGAAAAAAAAGACTGCTGACTGGCCTGTAACTGACATGACTCTAAACACATATTGTAAAACTCATGATAAAGACATGAGAGCTGACAATAGTGAACTCCAGTTTTAATAAGGTTTCAAGGGACACCTGAAACTTTCATAAAACGGATGTTTTGGATAACTGATATTTGGGTTCTATATGAATTTTGAAAATGTGGGACAGAAATGAATTCCAGATAACTAAGTTCTGGCTAATTAGACTTTGGAACACTAAAGTTTACTGAAATGAACTCTGGTCTTTCTAACCTGACACCTATTTTTCCCACTCTGCTTTACTTGATCATATTGCAGATTTAAAAGTCAATTAATACTTACTGAAGTGAAATGTTGTTAATGTCCTGTATTCAGAAACAGGAACAAGGAGTTCAGAGAGAGATGTATTCTAGTGATGTAGATACAGGCCTAGGCACCAAGAGGTCCAACGTTCTAAACCAACGTATGAATCAATGTGTGATCTTGTGCAATTTTTGGGTACTTAAACCGAGGGACTGATTTTCAGAGGTTCTGAGCACCAGCATCTCCAATCCATGTCTCTGGGATCTAAGGGTGGACAACAATTCTGATATTCAGGACCTACATCTCAAATTGGGTTTCCAAAAATAGTGCCTATTTTTGAGAATGTTGGCCTAACCTCTCTGCTTTAGTTTTTCTATATTATAATATGGGATGTGCCATATACTGTCCTTGCTACAGCAGAACCTCAGAGTTACAAACACCCAAGGAATGGAGGTTGTTTGTAATTCTGAACAAAACGTTATGGTGCTTCTTTCAAAAGTTTACAACTGAACATTAACTTAATACAGCTTTGAAACTTTACTATGCAAAAGAAAGATGCTGCTTTCCCTTTCTTTCTTAGTAGTTTGCATTTAACACAGTATTGTACTGTAATTGCTTTTTTTGGTCTTTGCTGCTGCCTAATTGTGTACTTCCCGTTACAAATGAGGTGTGTGGTTAGTTTGTAACTCTGGTGTTCGTAATGCTGAGGTTCTACTGTAGTCCTTGCAAAACAAGACTAGAGAACATTTGATTTTCACAAAAATTCACATATACTCTTACTAGATGCTATAACTGGGATTCTGGACCAGTAAGTTATAGATTAGCCAGTGGAACTCTACATCCCTCAACTAAGGCTTCTGCTGAAAAAATTCTGGCGGGTTATACTGCAGAGCTAAAGTTGATTCAAAGCAGACTGCTTTTTGACTAAGTAGACTTTCTAAACCAACAGTTTGGCCACCTGACTGCTATTGCTTTATATTGCTTAGGATACCCTCCAGATTTAGCTCAAAGGGAATTTGGAGCATGTCTGATAACAGTCTCATGCCATTGGATAACAGCATACAACTGTTTCCTGCTGAGATCAAGATTTTAGATCTTTTGCAGGTCAGCCTACAATGAGTTAAATTTCAGTTTGGCTCCCACTTAAAAAACATCCAGCAGTGCTTTAGAATTTCAAAGCCTAATCATCAACCATTGTGAAGCATCTCAACTCAACTGAGGTCCATGGAACTATGTTGGTTTACACCAGCTAAGGATCTGACCATGAATCCTTTAAAAGCACTAGGGATAGTGCCACTCCTTTTGTACCTGCTTCTAGTTTGTGTATGTTTGTTGGTGAAATTCCTTGCCCGATGAGTTGGTGAGCAGCAAACACAGGTTGAATTTCTTGGATCATTTTACCCAGTTAGACATAGTGGCAATGGCATGGGACAAAAAGTAACAGACGGATGCATCCAGTTTAGCTGTGTCAAAGACATGGCTGCATCATGTGTCAACTAGAGAAAATTTAATGCTAATGTTCCCATCTCACAAATATTCCTGTAACTCATTTCTGCTAAATATATGCTAGTGTCAATACTAAGCCATTGAGCAAGAACTATAATATCTTTTAGAGTGTCAGTGACTCATGTACAATAGTTGAGAGAGAATCTATCTGCAATTTCCAGTTACTATCAATCTCCTAACTAAGTTAATTTCTTCTCTCCCCGGATTTTCTGATGATGATGATCCTTACCCTTTTATATAGTGCTTCCTGTCTCCAATCCAGTATAAAAATATGAATTAATGTTCGTTACCCTTCAAAGTTAAGTTTTACTATCCCCAATTTACAAATGGGGAAAATGAAGTAAAGAGATTACGTAACTTGCCCAATGCTATAAAAGGAATCAGCGAGAGCTCCCTGTCCTGTATTCAGACAGCACCTCAATTACCCTTTTGGGTGCATCTGTATTTATAACCATTGTCAATGTGGTATTGGGTTCCATGTTGTGTAACTAAAGGTGATATATGGGGGGATTTATGCTCAGGATACAACTCCAACTAACTGTGTTTACCTACTGTCAGGCGCTACTTAGAACTTCACTAGCTAATTCATTTATTTGTGAAAAATGTGCCCAAATGATGGCCCCTCTAAATGTGCTAGATCCAAACCAAACTCTCAAATCAGTCACTTATTTCATTGGTAATTGTCCAAAAAAAAAAAAAAAAGGTCACTCTGCATACACTTATGTTACTATGCCAAAACTGTGTAACCAATAGTTTGCTTTGTAGGAACCTGGCCCAAGTCCCGCTGAATGTAGTGGGGAGTCTCCATTAACGTTAACGAGCTTTGGTTCAGGCCTTAAAAGTGCAACTGCTGTGGGTGCAATTTTATTCCTTGAAGTTTCTCTCTTCCTCTTCCCTTCCTTCCACTTTCTTTTGGCATCTCGCTAATAAGAAACAAACAAAAAAGGCTTTTGCTATATTGATCTAAATCAAGGCCCAAATAATGCAATTACTTCTAGCCATAACTACAGAGTGACTTTTATAAAAGATAAAAGGCAAAAAATAATGTTTGCTATACAAATTTTCCAGTTTTTGCAGCCAGTATGGGCCATCAGTCTGACACACAAGTTACAATGGCCAACAAACAAGAGATCACTTTATTAACTCCTAACATTTCAACAGGGTTCTGGGGTGCTTAAATAGAAGACGCAAACTGAAGTCAAAGGACATCATTCTAACTAATGCAAGGCACTACAGAGGCCACATTTGGAAAAATATATGTAGTGTTCTTGTTACCATATAATATGATATAAAAATGCAGAAAATATTGAAGTGCATATTCAGGATTATTAGGAATTCAAAGATGATAGACAAATTACAGTAGTTAAATGTTCTTTGGAAAAGTGAAGATTTAGAGCCTTATTTTGCCATTGCAGATGAATCACATATGTAAGACACTTGAAATTAGTCCGTATTCTGCACAAAATAAATGCATATACACTTGAAGGATGTGACTTGCTATGCGTCCCATCAAAGTATTAGAGTGTGAGTAAAGTGGTTAACTAGGGAAATGAGCAGGTTGAATTTATTGTAATTGGATGAATTTCACATTTGTGAAAGTGAGAAGCAGTGCATTATCAGCAGGCAGGCATGATACAGAAACACACAGTATAAGCTTGCTGACAGAGTTCTTAATACATCTCAATCCTGAGCTTGAAAACTCTGCTAGACTTTGTTTTCTTCTAAGAGACTTCTGATCATGCTGAATGAATTAAGTAGTAGTTTGTGATGTGAATAACATTTAAAACAAATCTAAATTCTGCAGACTAACACTTCGGTATAATGCCTTTGTCAGGGCATTAACTCTGCTGTTCCAAGTGTTCTGTAGCTGACTGGTGAGATGGAAGGGGGACTGAGAGATTAAAGTTATCTGGGACATATGAGGATACATGGAAAGGGGACCAAAAAAATCAAATATATTAGCCAGTTATGAAAATGGAGAAAAAGGAAAGTGAGATACAATATTAGGGGGAGGGGAATGTCAAATAGATTAGACTTTCTGATTTAGAAGAACTAAAAGAAGGGCAAGTTTAAAATTTCCATAATCCTCTTCTTTTAGTGTAACCTTAGGGCATTGAAAGTGAAGTTAGATAATCAGGGTTTGAGTCTCAGCTTTGGTGCAATCTGTGCTCAAGTCATTGAACCCCTCTATGCCTCAGTTTTCCCATTTGCAGACTGGATATGTGTGATGTTGCACTCCATATGATTTTATGAAAATATGCTAATGAGTGTGAATATAATGTAACTGGAATATGCTTCATGCAAAAGGTCTCTTGTAAGGTATCATTACAAAGCTTATAATCTACTGAGTGTGGTCATCCTATTTGTATAAATGTATCATTCTTGTATCTGAAACTAGAAATATGAAATATAACTCTGAGGTCCTATTGTAATTATGTAAAGTGTGGGCCCTTAATAGTGTTTCGAATCTTGATGGCTCCCATTAACCAGGACAATTGACTGTAGATGGATCTGTTTACTTGCAAGCCTTGCTGTGAGTCAGGCCTGGAAGAATGAAGGCTGGGGTCTCACAGGACATGTGACCATGTCATCTGGTACTGGAATCCATCTTAAACTCTGTGCTTTTCCATTTAGAAGGTGGGGTGGGGACCCAGAGAAACAAAAGATTCCCGTCTTGTGCTAAAGCTATAAAAGGGGGCGGAACAGAACAAAGGGGGCGGCAGTCATGAGTAATCCCCTAGCTACCACCTGAGCTAACAAGAACTGTACCAGGGGAAAGGATTGGGCCCAGACTAGGAAGGTGTCTGGTCTGTGAAAGAAGCTTATTGGAACATCTCTGAGGGTGAGATTTACCTGCATTTAGTTTCCTACTGTATTAGGCTTAGACTTGCGTGTTTTATTTTATTTTGCTTGGTAACTTACTTTGTTCTGTCTGTTATTACTTGGAACCACTTAAATCCTACTTTTTATATTTAATAAAATCACTTTTGCTTATTAATTGACCCAGAGTAAGTAATTAATTCCTGGGGGAGCAAACAGCTGTGCATATCTCTCTATCAGTGTTATAGAGGGCAGACAACTTATGAGTTTACCCTGTATAAGTTTTTTACAGAGTAAAACAGATTTATTTGGGGTTTGGATCCAGTTGGGAACTGGGTATCTGGATGCTAGAGACAGGAGCACTTTTAAAGCCGTTTTCAGTTAAGTCTGCAGTTTTTGGGGGATGGGGTTCAGACCCTGGGTCTGTGTTGTAGAAGACTGGCATATCTGGCTCAACAAGGCAGGGTTCTGAAGTTCCAAGCTGGCAGGGAAAACTGGCTCAGAGAGAGTCTCAGCACATCAGGTGGCAGTCCCAAGGGGGGTCTCTGTGACCAAACCCATCACAATATGATACTTTCATAACTCTCAGGGATGCTGTGAGACTAATACTAATTCATCAATATCTGTAAAGCATTTTATGGAAGACGTTATTGATGTGCAAGATATGATTATGTTGGTTCTCAGTTAAGTGCAGTTGAGGGCAAGTGTATTAAAATTCTGATTCCTGCATCGCTACCCTAGAGTGCTAATCCTTCACCTAATGCCTCCCTCTACCTTTCCACTATAGAAATGACGTGCAACCTGTCTCCTCTTCCCAGTCCCCACTTGCCACTAAGACCAGTTTTCTTCTTCTCTCAATTTTGGCACATCACTGATTCTTTCCCACTTTATGGACATGTACTCCCAGATGAGCCATCTTTCCTCTGCCAGTTCCAAGCCAAAACAAACATCAGTGTGAGTTAAACAAACAAGAAAAGCTGGAACAGTTGGTTTGATCTCTAAAGTAAGAAAAGTAACAAAGTACATTTACTTTTCATTTTACAACCACAAAGCTGAATTCATGGTTTTGCACTTAACTAGATATATTTGTTGATTAAAAACTATGTTACTTCAGCTTCATGAAAATAACTGCCATTTATCATCAACAGCACAGTTCGTAGTCAATGATTTGCAATCCAAATGTATTCATTTTTAGAACCTGTGATTGATAGAGTGCATCAACTGGTTGCATAGTTTGCAAAGAGGGGAAACAAGTACTTCACCATCTTTATCAGACTTAGTGCTCCTTTTTCATTGCCTGTAAACAACTTTTGTACATTTCTTTGGAGCATTAGGCATATTTCCAAGAGTAAACTTTTAATGACAATTAACTACTGTTGCTTTTGGAAGAAGTGGCCAGAAAGTTTTCAGTAAATCACAGTAACATCCGTAAGAGCTCCATAACTATTTGGGGGAATTTTTCTGAATTAATAGATGCTCAGCTATAACACCTAGCAACAGAAATCCTTCTAAAAATGAAGCAACTGAAGTAAAGTAACATTCTTAACATGAACTCCATTTTGTTTCTTAAAGAATACATGCAGCCCAAAACAAACCCCATCCCTCAAAATCACAGCATCCCGAGAGTAGAGATTTCACTGTTAAGAGCATCCTGGGAGAAGCAATAAGTAAAGGCAACTTTCACACAGCTATTTACTGGAGCTCTTGGGAAAAGTTAAACAAAATATGCTTTAATAAATAAAACAGAGTTAATTAAAATCCACTTGAAAAGCTAGCATACGGGAAAAGTCAAAGGAAAATTATTACCTATTACCATGTGGTTAGTGGAAACATAAATGTGGTTAGTGGAAACATAATTCTGTTTGGAATGAGACAGATATCTAATTGAGGGATTGATTCTGCCATCCTTTCTCATGTCAAATAGTATCTTTTTTTAGCAAGTGATCTCGTTAAAATTATTGGAACTATCTGACAGCATGAGTAGGGGGAGCAGAATATTGCCTGCAGTATGCATCTTGAAGCATCAAGCTGGTAAATCCCTTAAAAATTATGGGGGGTGGTATTGTATAATTATAGGTAGAGAACATTTTAATATTTTTGTTCAAGTACGAAGTGTGGTACTATTGAAGAAACATTAATGAAGAGTTGTCTACTATAATTTAAAGTGAAAAATGTATTTTCTAAATCTAGTTTCAACTGGGACAGTCATGCAGAGAACCAAAATAAACCTACTACTGGGGGACTGGATGTCTCAGAGGATAAATAATAGGATATAGAAAAGATCACCTCTTCTTGCCAGTAGAAATCTAGCACAGGTCACTAGTGATTGAAAGTAATTACCATTTGATTGCTGTATGGTGGCCTCTGAGAAATAAGTGTGGTCTGAGTCCGTTTTGTAATAGATAGTTGACAACATCACAAAAATTACCATAGCAACTGACAGTAGTTGGTACTCTTGTGGCCAGTCTGTGGCATATTGGCAAGATGATGTGGGGAAATCACCACCTACCTGATCTCTGGATATATAAAGATCTTTAGATTCCAAGGCTCTGAATCTGGCATCTTTTTCACATCAGAGAAAAAAATCTGACCCCATATTTTGCATTGTAAACAAGTTCTTTCCCATACTGCTTACTACTGTAATGTATATTGCTAAATGGAGAAGAAGGGTTGTAGGTCATGTATCCTCCCCTGCCCTATTGGCTTAATGGTTCTGGTTTTTGAACACTTTGCTCGTGGAAGACATGTGAATAATATTGCCTGAATGCATTTTTACCAGCACTGAAATTTGCAATTTGACATGTAAAATTTGGACTCAACCACCATTTTGAGTTCAGATCTATTCATAACTTGTTTAATATATAATAGAATGTAATATCAAAGTTGTGAAACAGTGTAAAGTTTTAAAATCATACTTGCTGAGCAAGAGAGCAACATGTTCCAAATGAAGTGTGAAGATGCAAATCTCAAATACTTTATGCATCTTTGCCCTGCAGAAATAACTAGGCTTCTTATAATTGGTAAAAAAACTAATGTATAAGTACTGGGTTTCAATCTTCCCCTTTGGTGCATGGGTGTGTGCTTGTGTTGGTAGGGTCAGCTGTGTTCAGGAATGAATGAACCCTCAAAAGAGGATAGGTTGTATTAGGTCAGCTGCCTTCCCCAGGGGTTTCTAAAAAGAAAGGCCATCTTGAATTTGCAGACAGAGCTCTACAGAAGCTCTTCAGTGTATGCACATTTCCAAAGTGCAGGGAGCTGGTCAGATCTAGGGTTTTGGTTCAGGCCTCTGCTATTTAGTTAGGGTTTCTGCCGTTTGTTTTATCTGAAGTGGTTTGCTCATCCCTAGTACCATACACTACTGCAGACAGCTCTAACTGATGCTTAATCAACTTTTGTTCCCAGAGTAGGAGCCAGCACAAACTTTGTACTGTTCTGTAGGAGGTATTCCTTTGATTGATGTTGTTTCCACAAGCATTTGGCAGAGTGGCCTATAGCAGCTGAAGTGGTAGTAGCCTACGCCCTCTACTTCAGGTTTAGCTGATAACTCTGAAAAAAACTGTCCTGCTTTTGTGGCTGAGAACCAAAGGAATGGTCAAGGCCAATTTTTCATTGTGTTACATTCTTTTCCTTATTGTACGACAGCTGAGTTTGGTTGCAGCACAGGCTATGGCAGTTCAAGATCAGACTTGTAGATAGAGAACAAAAAGGAAGTGTGCAAGGAATTGAAAAGACAATATATTACTGTAACAACTTTAGCTCTGATCTAATGTTTAAGGAGGATACAGGGTAGGAATTTGTGATATAGAAAATTAAATTTTCTATTTAAATTTGTTGTTTTAATTTTCTATCTCGGATACTTTGCTGTATCATAACAAACTCCAACCCTGTAGCCTCCATAGACAGTATATCAGCACTAATGCTGTAACAGCAATCTTGTCTTTTCAGTTCCTTGCACACTTCCTCTCTTTGTTCTTTATTTTGAAATTTCATCTCACAGGCCAACTGCCATAGGCTGTGTTGTAACCAGACTCAGCTGTCATAAATGAAATAAATTGTACTTCGCTGTTTAATGGATATGTGTGGCTCATCAAAATTCATATGAAGTAGGGGGTGATCTATAGTTATCTCTTTTACATCGCAAAACAATATAAATAGAGTTTTTAAAATGAAGCTATTTACAGAAAAATAGGTGTCTGTGTGTGTGTGTGTGTGTGTGTGGCGGGGGGGGGGGGGGGCTTGGGAGGGGTGGGTAGCTCAGGGATTTTCTGTGGGAAACCTGTCTTAGTCCTGACCAACCCACCGACTTGCTGTTTGGCCATGAGCCTGCCTGTGCTTTCATTTCTCTATCTGCAAAATTATGCATAATACCCTGTGACGTTGCAGTCTGTATGATTTTATAAAAATATGCTAATGAATGAATATAATGTAACTGGAATATGCTTCATGCAAAAGGTCTCTTGTAAGGTATCATTACAAAGCTTATCATCTACTGAGTGTGATCATCCTATTTGTATAAATGTACCACTCTTGTATCTGAACCTAGAAATATGAAATATAACTCTGAGGGCCTATTGTAATTATGCAAAGTGTGGGCCATTAATAGTGGTTTGGAATCTTGATAACTCCCATTAACCAGGACAATTGACTGCAGATGGCTGTGTTTTAACTGTAAGTCTTCCTGTATACCTGTGTGCTGGCAAGTGGGTAATGAAGTCTTGCGGTGACATGTGATCATATCACCTGAACTGGAATCCATCTTTAACCTGGTGTCTTTCCATTGAGAGGGAGGGGGTGGGAATCCAGAGAGGGACAAAGGATTCCCACCTTATGCAAAAGATATATAAATGGGTGGAACAGAACAAAGAGGAGGAGCCATCATGAAGAGTCCCCTAGCTACCACCTGAGCCGGAACAAGAGCTGTACCAGAGGAAAGAATTGTGTCTAGGCCTGGAAGGTGTCCAGTCTAAGGAAAAAACTTACTGAAGCATCTCTGAGGGTGAAATTATCTGTATTCAGTTTGATTAGATTTGCGCGTTTTATTTTATTTTGCTTGGTAACTTACTTTGTTCTGTCTGTTACTACTTGGAACCACTTAAATCCTACTTTCTGTATTTAATAAAATCACTTTTTACTTATTAATTAACTTATTAATTAAGAGTATGTATTAATACCTGGGGGAGCAAACAACTGTGCATATCTCTCTATCAGTGTTATAGAGGGCGAACAATTTATGAGTTTACCCTGTATATGCTTTATACGGGGTAAAACGGATTTATTTGGGTTTAGACACCATTGGGAGTTGGGCATCTGAGTGATAAAGACAGGAACACTTCTGTTAGCTGCTTTCAGGTAAACCTGCAGCTTTGGGGTAAGTAATTCAGACCCTGGGTCTTTGTTGGAGCAGACGGGCATGTCTGGCTCAGCAAGAAAGGGTGCTGGGGTCCCGAGGTGGCAGGGAAAGCAGGAGCAGAGGTAGTCTTGGCACATCGGGTGGCAGCTCCCAAGGGGGGTTCTGTGATCCAACTCGTCACATACCCCCTCCCTCACGTGGGGTTATAAGAATTAATCAGTTAATAGGCCAGATGTGCCCCATGAGTTTGGCTGGTGGAAACTGGCAGAACCCAGTCTGTGGGCCCCCAGTGATAGTGAGTCTGCCTGGAGGCTGAAAGGCTGCGACAGCATCAATTGTCCAACCCCTACTCAGTTTGGGAGCTTGGAACTAGCCAATGCAGTACCAACAGCAGACAGGGCCAGGCCAGGCATGTGAGATGCGCTGATTCAGTGGATCTCAGGTAGGGCTTGTTTGGTAGGGCTTCTATGGAGGTCTAAGTGGATTTCCCCTTCCCCTTTATCTGGTCAGTGGAGTCTGTACATGAAAGGGTAGTGGTGTGCCGCCTGCCCCACACAGGAGTAAATATTTTCCTCCAATGCAGCTGCCCCTCAAAGATTGAGGGAGCTATTATTTTCAGCTGCATCTGTGCACAGGAGAGTGAAAATGGTCCATCATTTGGAAAATGTTATAATATATAAGCGCTAAACGTTATTGCCTTGACTTTATTTATTCCTTCACTACTTTTCTTTGCAAACACCCAGTTTTTAGGTTTGGGAGATAAAACTCTTCTTCCCAATCAATCCCCACATCTCCTGATCAGTCCAATAATTCAGTAAAAATCCCACATCAACACTTAGCCAGAATTTCTAAAGCCAAATCTGAGATTTTCAGAGCTTTCTATAGGATTTAGACACATCCTCCATCATCATTAATTTTAATGTGTCCAAATCCCCAAGATTATTCTGAAAATTTTTAGAACTATCATATTTTACATCTTGTGTGCTATTTTCCCCCCAGTCCAACACCATGGACTAGATGTCCCAGAGAGAGACTGAAGTGGTTGCATGCACAACTGGTATCCATTAAGAGGTGATGTACAACACAGGGGAGGAGAAGACTTCTGAGACAGATTTCACCGTCTTTGTGTGAGCTATTTGCAAGGGTATTTTAATTGATTTAAATCACTGTTCAGGTTATACAACCAGCATCAATAAGTAGACATAGAGTTGTACAAAATGTTCATTTTGAGGTGATGTGAAACCTGCTTGGCTTCAGGTTTTGTCCCAAATGTAAAATTCAGTCCAGTTTCATAGAATGATTACAAATCATGCATCTGAAGAAGTGGGGTTTTTTTACATACGAAAGCTTATGCCCAAATAAATCTGTTAGTCTTTAAGGTGCCACCGGACTCCTTGTTGTTTTTGTGGATACAGACTAATACGGCTACCCCCGATACAAATCTTTAAAATAACCTTAGCCAATTTCTGTGTTTACATTTGAACCATGCAAAATTCAACAGGAAATCAGGTAACACTCAGCAGTTTTCATTATGTTTTTCCTTGACTTGAGGCTCATTGAAACCCAAAACTCAGAGTGAAATGCAAAGGAGAGAATATCCATGCATTGAAACTGAAGAAAACATATGCATGACTCCCTGTCAGAGGAAACCAGCAAGTTTCTAACAGCTCTAATAGGTTGGTCGCTGCTTTGCAGGTAGTAACATAAATGGCTCATTCACCCGTACCTACAAATTTGGATGCACTCAGTTGGGAAAATACAACATAAAAGCTTTTCATAAACTGTTTCACAAAATGCTCTTCTGAGAATCAATCCCAAGTTACAGAGAGAAGATTACATTGAAATCAAAGAAGTGTCTCACTAGTTTGGGGTAAAATGAGGAGGCTCAATTTCAGGCAGATGACTATAAATATAATATTTGGCTGTCTTAAGTGAATATCTCTCCTATATGGAAACGATAGCCATGGAAGACAATGTGGGAACATGTCCTCTGGCCCCAACAGCTTGGCTTATGGTACGGTGAAAGACAGAAGAAATCATATTTCTGTTTTCTTCAATGTCTGAGGTAGACCTTTGTGTCTCCTATCTGAAACTTTTCTTTTATGAATTTGTAGAGTACCATTATGTGGAATACCAACTGTTAATCTTTTGTCATGTTGAAAATTGACCATTTTTTCCTATTGTTTTCTACCTCATAGCGACTTCTAATCTGTAACAGTACACTAACCTCTCAACTCATAACTATTTAGTTTTCTTAATAGCCTGTTGTTAGGTACTTTATCAAAGGATGTTTGAAAGTTCAAATGAATGATATCTACCTGTTTTCTTTTCTATTCTGAAGGAGATATTTTTGGCTTGGTCATGTTCTCACCTGACCTCCAGGAACCATGCACAGATCTGAGTGGAAATTGTACTAAGCTACTTTAGCAGTAGGATTCTCCTTCAATGATGTGGTCCAGAGAAGGCTTTCCATCCATCCAAGGATGTATATTTTGTGTGTGTGTTTATTATGACTGGAGTGTGGGCAGTCTGACTTAGTGGTTGGAGCAGAGTCGGGATTCAGGAGGCAGGCCGGGTCTGATACCAGGAGGTCAGAGTCCGAGACAGGCCAGGTCAGATTATCAGATTGTCAGCAGGCACTAGGAGCAGGTATCTCAGGGGAAGCAGTCCAAAGCAGGGAGAACCCAGTTTTATGAACAAGTTCCTGTTCCTGTGCTGGTTTTATATAGAAGTTGTGAACCAATCAGGATGCCCAGTATTCTGCCAAACAGAGTCCAGGACTGGGGTCCTCTGGTAGAGTTCAGCTCCTATTCTGATGACAGTTAGCAGTCACTGGGTGGCAGGTTGCAGCTTATTAGCTGTGAAGTGCCCTGGAGACCAGGTTTCAAGACCCACAGTCCCCTGACAGTGAGGGAGGAACATTGGGTGACTCCTACCCCCATGAAAGAATAATGTAAAAGAAACTGCAAATGGAACCTCAAGAGTTTCCTGCCCTGTACATGGATCTTATCACCTAGGGACACAAGCTGGTTTTGTTGCCTATGTTGCAAGCTGAGGTTCAAACAGATAATAGCATATATGCAATCTGGTTGGATGCCCAATTCTTTTTTCAGGTAGCTGCAGAATTTTCAAATACTGTTTTTTGTTTACAATACATATACAGTTTACTTGAGCCCTTCATTCAAGATATCAAATTTGTGGCCCTTTTGGCCTCCAGTTTTCAAAGGTAGCCTTGGAATTTGCCACCCACAAATTTGTACAGACAAACGGCAATGAATGTGCAAAATGGATGGTCTCATTTTTGGAGGGGGCCAAAAACCGTAGGTAAACAATATCCTCCCTTCCTTCCTTTCATGCAGCTGTAGTAGTAACCCTTGAATTGACTTTAGGGGGAGTTGGTTCAGACCCTTAGGGTATATGTACACTGCAATAAAACACCCGCACCTGGCCCCTGTCAGCTGACTTGAGCTCATGGGCTGTGGGGCTATAAAATTGCAATGTAGACATTTGGGCTTGGGCTGGAATCTGGATGCTGGGACCCTCCCCCTCCAGCGCAAGCCCAAATATCTACACTGCAATTTTATAGCCATGCAGTCCAAGCCCTGCAAGCCCGAGTCAGCTGATATGGGCCACCTGTGGATGTTTTATTGCAGTGTAGACATACCTTAGAGACCATCCATGTTACTTAGCCTGAGGTCTTTTGGTAGGTCTTCACCTGTACTTGGGGTTATATTTCTTCTCCATCCAAGATTCCTACTGAAGTCAGTGAAATTTAGTGTTCATTTATTGTGCAGTTGTGGGGTTTCTGTGTGTTAACTAATTACAAATGTAATTGATGTATGATAAGAAAGTAATGTCTTATTAGGATGGTATATTTGTACTATATAAAATTAATACTATTTTAAAATTACACAAGAGAACTATTTTTCTTTATACACAAAAGTCTCACTTGCATTATAAATCCAAAACACATTTAAAGGCTGTACCTGAGGTGCATTTTGCTTGCATTTCTCTTATGGAGATCAAAGAGAGCTATGCATGTGGAAACCCTAAGACTCAGACATTTAATAACTAGTGTCCCTGGATTTAGACACAAATGGATATGACTTAGATTTTTCTCTTTTCAAATGAAAAAGTTACATTTTGAACTCATTTACTTAATAATTGTCAAAATATAGTAACATTCAGTTTTACAGCGTAACAAATGAAACTGTCAATGTCTGCTCCTTTGCATATTCAGCCACTTGCAACAGTATAATCAACTATTGCCTCCTATGGGATGTATTTAGTCAGCAAAGAGCTCAGATACTAAACTGTGGGATATATTGTTCCACATGCAGCATATTGTTTTTCATTCAGTCTTTTTAATACCTGTAGTTTTCTTTGGATATGAAGCATCTTTGTCATAGAAGTTCCTTTTTGATGTGGCTCACCTTTGATTGTGCAGAATCAACTGCTTTGAATTATTTTTGTAAATTATGTCCTGTGCACCTTTTTTACAGTGTTTACTTGCAAGGTGATTTTCATGCAAAGGAATTTCATAGTGGAAGCAGTTGAATATTCACAGCAGGAAAATGTCTATTTCCTTAAGTGGGAGGAAATGAACTGTTCAGTGCACAACTCATTATTATTACCTCTGTTAACTCAATGATATTTAAAAAGTTATATTTTCCATTACTGTGCCAGTAAGATATTCTTAACTACTGTCTGTCACACTTGGGTAACAAAGTGTTGTAGCAGATGTTTAACTGTAGTTGCACTGTACAGTAGGTAAGGAAATGGTCTAGTTACACAACTTAGAGTAAACAAGTGAATATATAGCAAATTCAGGTGCATGTTTCAAAAATCCTTCATTTACGAAGTCATACATAATTAAGTAAAGTGAAGAAAATCTAATTATTTAGTAGCACCTTCATTTCTTAAAACAATCTGAGGAACAGAATTTGTTCAATAATTATAATTTATAAGGTACCGACAGCTTAGAAAGTGCCAAGCACTTGAAGATTTCAAGGAGAACCCATGCAGCTTCAGAAAATTCTGCAGTAGCTGGAAAAAAAAACCTCCCACTGACTTCCACCAACTGCACCATGGGAATACAGAGGCATCATCCATCATTTTAGGCCTAGGGAGGTTAACATTTATAGTACTAATCTTCTGAGGCTCTAATTTATACTTTACTGGGAAACTAAAAAGAAAAAAAGTGATGGTTAGTAAACCTCCTCTGGGGGAGTTTTGTAATTTTCCCTTTTTAGTTCTTTAAATCCATTAATATATTTCTATCAGCCAAGAGGGGATAAATATAGAGAGAGCTATATTTTTGTCTACTCTCACATGCCATTTTATGGAACAAGCTTCCGCACTCAGCTGGTTTTTCCCCAAGAAAACTGAAGAAGTATGTTTTGGCTGATTGTGAGAGGTGTGATAATTAATTACATTAATCTGTATGCTGCACTGAATTCCACTTGATTTTGCAGATTGGAAAATTATCTCACATGAATGTTTTATTGCCAAACATTATTTAAAACATGAATTTTCATTAGTCTTATGTAACATTAATACTGTCCTGTGTGTTCTGTTGTGCTATGTGCTCTACAAACATACAGTAACTGACAGTCATGAATAATATGAATTTTTCATGCTGCCCTAATCCAAAGCGTGCTGATATAATTTTAAGTGTAGACAGTGTTTTTGAAAGGTCCTAGATGGCCAGAAATAGAGTCCAAAGTCCTCCCTTCTTATACATTTGTGGCTTAGGCAGCTAATGTGTCAGCTTTGTCAAATTGCCTGTCACCTAGGAGGAGGTCTTAGAATTCATTCTTGTAAAGAAAGTTTTAAGTGGGAGAAGATGGCTCAGTCTGCATGTCCACTCAAGTTTTGGACCTCGGCTTGGATTGATGATGATGGTGCTGGTTTTCATGATGAGGATCAATCACTGGTAGGTGGACTCCAGAGCTGTGCACAGAGATTGCCAAAAGAGAGTAGTTGAGGACTCTCTGTTTGCAGGTAGTGGGACTTGGTGAGCATTTGGTCGGTCTTTCTGGGTTGTTTGTTTGATTGTTTTGCAACTGGACTGTGGGACCCTGAGTAAGCAGCTGAGACAGGTCTGTTTGTTGGTGCCTTGGTAAGGGCTGTGTGACTCTGACACTTGGAGCTTTGATCAGCTCTGTTGTTTCAAGTGTCTGAGTGGTTAATTGGAGGGAATTTGGAGAAGAAACATGAGAGGCTTTCCTTCTAGGTTCAGCTCTACATGCAATTCCATGATGGCCAGCAATCAAACAGTGGTGGTGACCTGCAACTAATGTGCCAGGTTTTCTTTCCTACCTAAAGCTGGAAGGGGCATCTTGTGCATGGATGCAAATTGGTGGCTGTGCTGGAGGAGTAGATTCTTGCATTGGAGGGGCAAGTAGGGGGGATACTGAGAGTCAGAGAATCTAATTCAATCTGGCCTTGGAATCTACGAAGCTAAGACCATTGTAGCAGGACAGTCTGCCACTTTAAGAGCCAGGAGGCCTGAGGCCAGTCAGCTCTATTCTGTTAGCCTCACCCTGCCCTGGGTATTGGACTGCAGAAGAGAAGAGCCCAGCAGTTAAATCCCGACTGGGGAGGAGAGCAGACGGATGGTTTTTACCTGCAGGCCAAGAAGCCTGGGTAAGGGTCAAGAGTTGTCTGCAGGCTATTGTTTGGTCAGATGCTTTTGTAGGAGGGTAGGTCTGTATCAGATTGTAGGTTTGATCAAAGCCCAGGTACCTGTTGGTGTGTGCTGAGACACTGTTGCAGCTGAGGTCAGGCTGTAAGGAAGGGAGTTGGATGCTGAGTGAGTCTGGGCTGAAACTTCCTTTGTGTTTTTGCTGTTCTTGGACTTTGTCTAAAGGATTCTGTTATGCCAGAATGGGTTGAACTCCCTAAAGCAGCTTGGCTGGAGGGCCAAACCATATGTATGGCTGGAGGAGGCCAAAGTGCATGATGGGGAAGCTGAGGCAGAGATGCTGCAATGCCACATTGCAGATTGGGGCAGTCCAGGATGGTGAGTTGTGTACAACGCTATAAGTAGCCAATATGATAGAGGCATAAGGTGGGTGAGGTAATATCTTTTATTGGATCAACTTCTGTTGGTGAGAGAGACAAGCTTTCAAGCTTACACAGAACTTGTCTCTCTTGTCACTCTAACATCCTGGGACCGACATGGCTACTACAACACTGCATACAGATATACGGTGAAAGGCAGAACAATTTTTAGGGAAATGTCTAGTCCAGATGCTTTCAGCTAGTTTCTGTGAGCACCTTTGGACTTTGCTGTATTGTCTCTTCTAGTATATCTGACCCCTTCTGATGTCATTATTATTGTCTAGGATATTTATTTATTTATTTATTTACTTACTTTACTTTACTTTACTGTGACCCCCATCTACTAAGTGGTGCTTTCCACAAGGAGCATTTTGCACTAGGTTACAATTTGTTTCCAGTGCTGTTCAAGATGGTGTATTTGATTTGTAAAGCCCTTTGTGGTTTGAGTCCTGGTTATCTCTGAGAAAGCATCTATTCTTTCATTCCATCCCAACAGATGAGATTAACTGAGATACACTTGCTGATAGTCCCCAGATCTGAACCGTGTAGGACTGGAGCCAGGGCTTTCTCACTGGGGATCCTCAGTTCTGGAACTCCCTTCCATATTGACCTTCAGGGCATTTGCAAGGTATCCAGTATATTTCTATGCAGGCCTTTGCCTGAGAGCATATTATGAGATGATTGAATTTTTTGTTGCAGCTGAGGAGCTGTGTTTTCTTTAAAATTTCTTTAGCTTGACCCTTTTTGAGTTAATATCTTGATTTTTTCCCCAGAATTGTTGAGCATTAAAACAATGGAACTTGCAGGTGCTCAGAAAGTCTGGAAAATCAGATGTGTTTTAATTTGCATAATTTTTAAATGATGTACATGCACTTGGAGTTTGAAATAGGCACATCTTATAAATTAAAAGGTAAATATTCAGAAAATTTTATAAAGCTGATAAGTGAAAATAAACTGACTTGTTAATGCTATGCTCATGGGATAATTGTGAACAAATACTGAAGTCCCAGGTGGTTAGAAAGTTGTGTGCTATCTGCTCTGTACAGTGTCTGTCTCTGTTATTTGTATGGGCCATTCAGTATGTGGGCCATAATGATTTCTGATAACCACTACTCAGTGGTTTTTTTTACTCCAGTGAGTGTGAGTTGTATGCCCAAAGAAGTAATTTTGGGAAACTGAAATAGTTTTTTGAAGTTTTTTTTTTTTTGAAGGGGGGGGAAGGATTCCCATTGAGTGATGCTTCATGTGAAAATAAAATGCTTAATAAATAATATCTGTTACTGTATAAAAACCATATTCTACCCTCAATCTTTATATAAACCTTCCATTGACATGTGTGGATGTTCTATTATGGATAAAGGAGAGTATGCCATCCTAAATTTATATTGTGGTCTGTCAATAAAGTGGAATTCAACCTTCTCCACCAAATTAGTTTGACAATCCTGTCTTAGATACCAATGACTTCCATTGATTTTAATTAGCTTTGGATCAGGTCCCAGAAGAGTCTTAGATATATAGCCAGATTTTTCAAAGATCATTTTTAAATGCATATGTTTATTGCTGTGTCAAAGACTCTTGTTGTTTTATGAGTCATCCATAAATCCTGCAAAACTTTGATCTTTTCAAAAAAATTTCACCAGTTTAAAAATAGAAAAAATATACGAAAAGTTAGATGTTGGCCTTGTTAAAAAACAAAACAAAAACACAGGAATACAGCAGGAAAGAGTGACTCATAAATGGCTAAATAAATCCTAGAGATTAGAGAATTTGTAACAAGCTGTTCCTTGATCTATACACTCTATTCTGTAACCTTGATAAAAGTCAAAGGTGGTCTCCAAACACTAGTTTTCTGTGCAGGTTGTGAAATGAAGTACATCACCACTTATACAAAAGAATACCAGTGACAAATCTGCTTGTAGGGAGAATTTCACTTTATTTTTCTATGATTACATCTCCATTTCAGAAACTGGGATTGTTGCCATTTGATTTCTTTTTAATTCCCCATACAGATTAACTGTAAAGCCTCCCTCATGGGAATTCCATCCATTTGCATCTGGGCAGGGATGTGGTCTTCCAGCCAGTAGTCATCAGACTTTAAGTTGGAGCTATTGGTTTACTGGAACCTTGTGAAGATGCTCTGAGGATAAGTCCAGTAACAGAATAAACCATGTGTAAGGCTTTAGTCCCACAAGGAAACTTTATAGGGAAACCTGGAGTAACTAATACCATGGGAGCAGTGTTTACAAAATAAAGAGCCAATAAAACACAAGTAAGTGGATATTAAAACAGGGTTGGTAGTCCACTCTGAATTACTTTATTTAAGCTAATGAAATAAGGAAGGGAAAATAGAAGCATTAAAAAAATCAAAAGCCTTAGTTAAACAACTCTTTTTTTTTTTGGCAAATTGACTAATAAAACCGCACAATCCAATTTTTCTCCCAAATTACCCCACTGAATGGTTCCCCCTTGCACCAAGTCTGACTCTTATCACATACTATGCATTAGGTAGGACTCCTGAGTGCTTGTTTGCAGCCTCTTAACTGTACAAAGTTTGGCTGGCTTGTAGATGGTGGTAGGGCCTATTGCTGTGAATAAGCAACGTCAGTAGTAGGAGAAAGAGTGCGCTTTCAAGGCAGAAATAGGTGGAGACTTCTGAGTCTCAGTGTAAGGCTGAGGTTGTGGAGCCTACTCTAAACCACAGCAGGAGGTTACCCAGATTTGCATGCTTATGGTGCTACCTGGAATGCTCTGTCTGAATGAGTGATTTGGGATAAAAATAAAACAAAACCCCTCCTTTTGCTCCCAACCGGGCAGAGCAAGGACTTTAACTCTGGTCTCCCAACACTTCAGGCCAGTGCACTAAAAATCAGGCTGTAGAGCGTGTCCATGGAAAAAATTTGAAAGGTCTCATTTTCATTCCAATGTGGAACAAAAACAAATTTTGAAACATTAAAATGTTTTGCAAAACTGATTTTCTTTTCAGGCCAGCCCTTGTTGCAAGTGGGGATTGTGTTTACATGAACCCAACTAGGTCTGCAGAAAACAATTCTCAATGCTCAGAAACGAGTGATAACCCCATGGGGGTTACATAAAGGGATAATGTTTAAGGGTTTGGAGTTTTGTTCTTTTAGTCAGATGTTGTATAGTCATGACCAGGACAGGCCAAAAAAAGCACTGATTAGAGCTGGGTGAATTTTTTTGTTCAAAAATTATTTAAATGAAAATGGCCTTTTTTCCCCTCTAAAACTACATGTTTGAAGAACATTTTGGGGGCTTTTGGGGGGAAATTTTCCTATTTTTGAGAAGGGGGAACTAAACTCAAAAAACCCTGAAAAACTAATTTTAAAAATCAGCTTTTTCTCCCTTCTCTGCTGTTTGTCTTTCTCTCCTCTTTTTGTCTTTCATCACCTCTTTTTCAGTGACAAAATTAAAAAAGAAAAAGTTTGGGTGGGAAGAGGCGGAAAGAAAAGATAAAAGCAAGAGAGAGGCAAGAAAATGAGACTAAAAACCAAAATATTACTAATTTCAAAACCCTAAATGTTTCCCGAGTTTGGGTTTGTTGGTGAAAGTTTCAAAATGTTTCTCAAAACATTGTTACCATCTTTTAACCAGCTCTAGTACTGACTTCATAAATCTTATCTAACAAATGAAGCTTAATGATAACACTTAAATTATTCTCTTTTAACAAAAATGGTGCAATGTATAAATTTATACTTAATACATTAAAAAACAGGAAGCATTAAAATGTCAGAATATTTTAACAAAAAACAGACTTAATTTACATCTTGTTACTTAGCATGTATAAATGCTTTATGGTAGCTGACTTTATGGCCAATACCAGAAATCTCCAGATCTCAAAGCGTGAGTCTCTCTATCTCGAGCTAAAGAGCCAGGCCTCTTGATTTGAGTGCAGTAACAAGTCAGAGAAAGGGCTTCATAACATAGGCTGACCAGTAGGTTATACTTTTATTTCTCAGGGATAATATACCATAGAGTGAAACAAAGTTACAGTTAGGGCTGGTCAAATATGTTCCATCAAAACTTATTTATTAAACAGAATTTTTCACAGGGAAGTGTCTGCTTTCATTGAAAATTTTCTTTTTTCCTGTTTTTCAGTTGGAAAACTAAAAACTCAACATTTTGTGGGTTTGATTTTTTTGAAGAAAAGCCAATTTTCTACTGAAAAGTTTGAATAAATGAACATTATTTTGTTTGTCTGTTCCTCTTGGTGAGAGAGACGTTTTGTGACTGGCTTTTGTTACTATTACTGTAATCTCTTTAAGGAATAGTAAATATTAATACCAATAAACTGGAAGAGTTCTATAACTCAGGCCCTGATTGTGCAGTTCTTGGGCAGAAGAAATACCCAGTGAGTTTAATGGGAGTTTGGCTTGCCTAAAAACTGCTGGATTATGCAGTGTATTGGTTAAATGTACGAACCCAGATTGGGATGATATCCCTTACACACGTTGGTGAGCAGTGGCTCAGTGGAACTATTCATATGATTAATGCTTACCAATTTGAGTAAGGCGGTCACAGTCTGACCCTTAAATATTTTCGCTTTTTTATTTTTTTTAATAAACAGCTAAAACCTGTTTAAAGAAGGGATACATCTGCCCTGGCTAATTGCATATCTGAGCAAATAGTTTTCAATAAATCATTTATCCCGTTAATCTAGACTGTTTTTTTCTTATCATAGAATATTTACAGGTAGAGCATGATTTTCTCATTTATTGGAGAGTTTTTATTTTTATTTATTTTTTTAAACTTTGCTGATGGATTGGGAGTTCATTCTGACGACTTGATACTTGATATTCAAAATTGGAGCAGGTTTCATTTGGATTAGTCAGATAAGTCATGTGGAAAAAATTGTTTCCAAACTGGATGAGTGTGCATTATTAGTTATATGTATTATATATACTAAAATTATATATATGATTTTGAAGTGCTAGTAAGACCTAATCACGCAAGTTTGTGGGAAGTGAACACAAAAAGAGGTGTGAAAATGGCTATAGTGAATTTATTTAAAAATGTTTTTGGAAAATGTTTTGCAGAATTTGTCCAGCCCTAGTTATTGCTTAAAAATGTGGATGCCAACTGTGTGCAAAGCTTGGTATTTGGCTAGTTTCTTGGAGCATTACTATGAGTGGGTTGAGTACCCGGAGTGTCCAAATTCTGCATTTTCCTAGTGTTTGACATTACTGGTAACTCAAAAACAATACAACATACACCTTCGCCTAAACTTCTTCTCCGAGTTTGATTTTTCCCTAGACTTTCTCTCCACAATCTTAGCACTCTAGTTTCCTCTCCCAGTTGAGCCACTCCCACCTCGCTTATTGGTGGAGTTAATAAGATAGCCACAGAGTCAGTAGAATTGCAGCAACTTTAGGCAGGATACTTGCTAACATGGTGGATCAAGAGAAGAATGCGGCCACCCATGCAGAGAAAAAGGAAAAGATAGTTTTACTTTAAAAAAAGGGAAAAAAAAAGTCCTGCAAATAATTTTTCAAAGCATGGAAGATATACGCATTATCAGCATTCAATCCTGTATCTTGGCTGACTTTGTTTTGCGGTATTGAATACTTAATCATCTTGCCTCTGAGTATTAATGATGTATCAACAAATATTGTATGTTAGTTGAAAGACCACATTACTGATGAACATTAACCAACACCTACTAGAGCCTTCTTCAAGGTTGAACCGACTTCTATTTTATTTTAGGATTCCGAATTAAACTGGTTGGAAAACTAGTCAAACTTAGCTTGTATTCTCCACACAGTAGCTGGTCTGACAGCTGTCTCCATGGTAGAAAGCTTATGAAATGGGAGTAATGCTGGTTTATGGGACGTGCTACTGCAAAAATGTTCAATGCCTTTGGAAGTTATGCTGGCAGATTTTTTGTGTTAATATAATGAAATAAAAAACAGGGTAGAGTTGCTAAACCCTAATATAGTTTCCACATTATGAAGCTTATTCTTTTGTCTCTTTACTGTAGGACAAGCAATATTCACATGGCCTATTATATTAACTTTTTTTTTTTTTTTTTTTTTTTTTGGCTAGATCACAGTGGCAAGGCTTAACTAGAGCTTGTTTTTTTCAAAGTTGGAATAGTTAACAAAGTACTGAAATGCTGTAAGATGTGCAGCTAATATGTGAGCTGCCTTACATGCCTGTGCAAGGGAGAAGGAGGGTAAAAGTGCCCATTTATTTTCTTACTTGGGGTACTCACATGAGTAGTAGACCAAGAGTAGTGGGCAGAAGCAGCTTCAGCGCTGCTGAGCATCTCTGTGGGGAAAGGGTGGGCATGGTTGAGGAGTGGGCAAAACACTGGCTCCATCCCCTCCACCTGTATTTCATTGGCCAGCACTGCTGAGACACCATGCCAGGGAAAATAATCTACACTGGGTATAGGAATGGCACAGACTAGCAGGGGAAACCAAGAACCAGAGGCTATGTGACTATGCATCTCTTCCCTTTCTCTGGGCTGGTGGCAGAGTCCATAGTAGTTGTCATTAAAAAGTCAACATTTAACAACAGATAAACACCAAATTAACCGAGATACATCAGTTATTTTCCATTCTAAATATAGGTGAATAACACTATGCTTTTTGGTAAATGTTTGTAAACATTGACTTTCTAATGGAGACCACCATAGTATCCAAGAGGAATATTACTCACAAATGTAGGCCCAAATTCATCTTTAAAATATTATATACTGAGCAAACCTGTGGTCATGGCCTGCTTGGACTTGGTTGTGGTTTTCTTAGAAGGAGGCCTTGCATGGTACCTGTGGCTCGGTCAAAATCTACTCAAGTGTTAAATACCTTGTTTCACCAAAATGGTTAGTAGTGATCGGATGACTAACATAGTGAACATCATTGTAAATTAAGTAGGATCTGAGACTAAAATAGTGAAAGAAGAAGTAAAAAATTTCTGAGACAAATTAGATGTCTTCAGCTTGATAAGTCCCGGTGAAATGCATGCTAGAATACTTAAGGAACTGGCTGAAGAAACCTCTGAGCCCCTAGCAATTATCTTTGAGAACTAGTGAAGGATAGGAGAAATCCTAGAGGTCTGGAAAAGGGCAAATATATTACCTATAAAAAGGGGAATAAAGATAACCCAGGGAATTATAGACCTGTCATCTTAACTGGAGAGATAATGGAGCCAATAGTCAAATGGTCAAATTGTAAGTGCCTAGAAAATAAGGTGATAAGTAACAGTCAGCATGGATTTGTCAGGAACAAATCATTTTCAAACCAACCTAATATCCTTCTTTCACGGGGTTACAACTTTGTGGATAGGGTAGGAAGCAGTAGATGTGATATATCTCAACTTTAGTAAGGCTTCTGATACTGTCTCGCATGACCCTCTCATAAGGAAACTAGGGAAATATAGTCTAGACAAATCTATTATAAGGTAGGTGCAGGTTGGTAAACCGTACTGAGTAATCATCAATGGTTCACAGTCAAGCTGGAAGGGCATATTGAATGGGGTCCCGCAGGGATCTCTCCTGGGTCCAGTTCTATTCGATACCTTCATAAATGTTTTGGATAAGGGCACAGGGCAATACAAAGTAGGAAGGAGTTACAAGCAGTTTGGAAGACAGGGTTAGAATTCAAAATGATCTTGACAAACTGAAGAAATCATCTGAAATAAATAGGATGAAATTCAATAAGAACAAATGGAAAGTACTACACTTAGGAAGGAATAATCAATGGCTGAATCACAAAAGGGGAATACTGCATAGGATCTGGTGGTTATAGTGGATCACAAACTAAATGAGTCAACAACGTAATACTGTTGCAAAAATAAGTAAACATCATTCTGGGATGTATTAGCAGGAGTGGTGTAAGCAAGATACTTTGCACTGAACAGTACTCCACTGGACTATTGTGTCCAGTTCCGGGCACTACACTTTGAGAAAGATGTGGACAACTTGTAAAAAGTCCAGAGGAGAGCAACTAAAATGATTAAAGGTCTAGAAAATATGACCCAGGGGAAAGACTGAAAAAACTGGGTTACTTTAGTCTGGAAAAGAGAAGACGGGATATAACAGTCTTCAAGTACATAAAAGGTTGGTACAAAGAGGAGAGTGATACACTGTTCTCCTCATACACTGAGGATAGATCAAGAAGCAGTGGGCTTAAATTTCAACAAGGGAGATTTAGATTAGAGACTAGGAAAAACTTCTTAACTGTACTGGTAGTTAAGCACTGAAACAAATTACCTAGGGAGGTTGTGGGATCTCTGTCATTGGAGGTTTTCCAGAACAGGATAGACAAACACCTGTCAGGATGGTCTAGATAATACTTAGTCCTACTCAGTGCAGAGAACAAGATTAGATGACCTATTGAGGTCCCTTCCAGTCCTACAGCTCTATGATTTTACGTAGAAATCAGAATATGTGCTGTCAGAGCAACAAAAGGGGCTTACTGTTAAAATGGGAGAGGGCGTTTTGCAAATAAGCATAGACATGTTTACCCATTTTGGTGTAGCATATTCAGATGCACTCTACTAACCTTAACTTTGCAGATATTCCTGAGAGGTAGAATATAGGAAGAGCTGTTTACATTGTATTTATACATGTATATTTGCTCTTTATGTTTCACACCCAATTATATAAATCATAGGTAACACACTTTTATTTAATTTTTTTTATAAAGTACATTTAGTTATGGGCAGTGTGCATGTTAGCATAGAGATCTTAGAATAGCTAGCACTATGGATAAATAGAATTTCAGCACATCTCCTGACCAAGTAACAGAATAGTTTCTTGCATATACTTAGCCTGTAATTTTAAAACAGACTTAATAATGACCCAGCTTACTTCATTTTCATTTTATATGGTGTCTGCTGTTTGTAATTCGAAGGAACAGCAGTTAAAGGCTAGACAGTGGATGCATGGAGGGTTAAGTGGGGAGCTGCTGGTTGTATCTTATGCAAGCATGAGGACTTCAGGAGCACTGGAGAGAGCACATGCTGAGACCGTTTCTGCTACACACTTTTGTGGTCTGTGCAGAAAGTGGTGCTTTGCTGTGTCCCCTCCTTGCCCCTATAGAATTTATTATCACTGCTCCTGGTTTTTGAGTCACCTGCTACTTGCACATTAGGAGAGCAAGGAGTGAGATTATACTTGTCCCCTGCAAGGGGGTAGGGACAGCGTAGAAGGGGAGAAGCTCCTTATGTTCTCTCCATTCCACCCCTGTATGCCCAGGTGTGGCTAGAAAAATCTTGCCCTAAATTGGGAGGGAAAATGCCAAGCGTGGATCAGCATTGAAATGCACTGCTCTGTCATCCTAGAGTCCAGGGGGATCACCCTAGCACCTCAATGTTATGTTCAGACAAAATAAGGGTTAATATGGTGATAGCTGAATAACTTCTCAGTGTATCCCTGAAGAAATAAAGCTATTGAAATCCCATTGTTCTGGCTACTTCTTAGGTCTGCAATTTTATTTGCAGTTGGTTAACTAAAAAAATATGTTGACCCAATAATAGAAATGAAACCCTCCAAACCTCAAGTTCAACCATTAGGTTTATAATCAGCGTTTAAGTCTGACTAGTAGAGCACAGAGCAAACAAAGGGGAGTGCAGATACCTCTAGGCCACCCATGGCCAGAGCCACTAATGTGGATTTTTTTTGTTTTTGTTTTGTTTTGTTTTTTTTAACTGAAAGTAAGCCACATGCTTGGCTTCGTTGCTGGGCATGCACAGGATTTTCAGTAGTATCAAAAAGGTTTCAGAAAATTGATTTGGCCCCTTGTTTGCATATTGTCTGTCTAGACATTTCCATAGTCCTCATCATTGTAGCATCTAAGCACTCCACAAATATTAAAGAGTGTATCCTCACGACACCATGCTGAGGAAGGGAAATATTATTGTCCCTATTTTACAGATGGGAACCAAGGCGTAGAGAGATTGTGACTTGTCCAAGGTCACACAGTAAGTCTGTGTCTATGCCAGGAATTCAACCCATGTCTCTTAGGTTCTGGACTACTGCCTCGACTACAAAACCTTATTTCCTTTCTATGGTAGGATGCTTTTTCTCTTTTTTCACTCATGCTGGAAGAAATACAGGAGGCCATGGATGTGATTTAACTAGGCTGCAACTTTATCCACTTAAAATATCAGGGAGTACCTAACAACAAGTTGTACAGGACAGGAAGGAGGGGTTTGGCTCCCTGCTGTTCCAGGTGTAGGAGTCCCCCTTCCTCACTGGTACAGAGGGCCTTCCAGGGCTACATGGAATATAAATCTTTCCCCACCCCCAAACACACTTTCTCTCTGTCTCTCTCTTCTGGTCAACAGGCAGGGCAATGTAGTGACCTTCTTATGTCCTGACCAAACTGCTTCCTGTCCATCTCTGTTAACTTCCCTCTTCTCCCTACCTGTTGTAAGGGAGCCCTTACAGGGGGAATGTCCCTTTCCTTCCAGTTAGCTCAATAAGACCATAATTGCATGAAGGTTGCAGTGGGCACATTTTCTTTGAGTTGCTCCTGTTAATTGAAAGCATTAGAATACTGTGTTTGTGAAAAATAAATGGCTTTCAATCTTAGACATTGATAATATAAAAATCACCTTTTGCATTACAGGCTTGCTGTTTTATATAATTAAGCCCTTTAGTTTATAGAGTCTAAATCTGCATTGCTTTAGAAGCTCTCAAAAGCTTTTGAATATGACCCTGAGGAATGCACTGTTTTCCCTAAAAAGGACCAGTTGCAGTATAGTAACAGCATCAGCACCAGCATCAACGGCCATCCTTTTGTTTCACTACAGCCTTACAGCTCTCAGGTATTGAAGATGCGTATAGGAAGGGGCACCACCTCTTCCCCCCAATTCTGTCCCTGAATGCCCTTCGAGCCTTCTCTCCCCCCCTGAAATCCACCCCCTTTTCAGGTTCATTATCCTTTCACATCTGCACCAAAAGCTCCTCAATTTGAACCCCTGCCAGTCCCTGCTGCTCATCCTCTTCCCACCACAGTTGCCAACTTTCACATGGTAAATAAGCACCCTGACTTTCACAATAAGCCAAAAATCAAGCGAATCCCATTTCAAAACAAGCCAATCCCTAAGAACCCCAACACTCTATGTGACTAGATCCCCCCGGCGTGCAGTCTGGGCCTGTGCTGGGCCTGCTGTGCACCCCGACTCTCTTTGCCCCTGCTTGCCCCTGCTTACCTGAAGCCGATCAAAAAAAAGAAGCAACAAGCTACAAGCCAAAAACTAGCCAAACAAGCAACTCACAAGCCAATTAAGCCAAAAACAAGCCCAATTTCTGCGGGTTTTTGCGTGTGTGTGTGTGTGGGGGGGAGTTGGCATGTCTGCTTCCCACTTGCCATTAGCAATAACCGTTGAAGATGTGCACTGAGAGCCAGCCTTCCTTTAAGCCTGAAAAGAGTATCCACCTGGAAACTGGTGTCTTTTCTGTATGTTAAATAAACTTCAAACATAGATTTGCTTTAAGATATTGTCACCATGTCAGCTAGCAGACATCTATTTGACTATGATTAATAATGGCTGAGATAATTTTGAAGGTAGTTGAACAGCTACTGTGAAGGAAAAACAACATATCTATTTTAAACATAGCTAGGAACCTGGGATTTGCGTCACTATGGCGATCAACCAGCAAAATAACAATACATGAGGGAGTTAATTTTAGCTTGAAATGACAGAAATGAGATCAAGGAAGTTGTTAGTGGTTAGGGCTAGAACAGGGGTCGGCAACGTTTGGCACGTGGCTCACCAGGGTAAGGACCCTGGCGGGCCGGGCCAGTTCAGTTTTATTTCCCTGCTGACGCGGCAGGTTTGGCCAATCGCGGCCCCCACTGGCCGCAGTTTGCCATCCTGGGGCAATGGGGGCGGCGAGACGCCGCGGCCAGCACATCGCTCGCCCGCGCCGCTTCCCGTCGCCCCCATTGGCCCGGGACGGCGAACCGCGGCCTGTGGGGGCCGCGATCGGCCGAACCTGCCGCGTCAGCAGGTAAATAAAACTGGCCCGGCCCGCCAGGGTGCTTACCCTGGTGAGCTGCGTGCCAAACGTTGCCGACCCCTGGGCTAGAACTTTCATAGGAATCTAAGGGAGTTAGATACCCAAACTTCAACAGGAGTTGGGGACCTAACTCTGTTCAACTTCTTTGAAAACTTTAGATGACAATACTAGATTGGGACACAGGAGAGAGGGATTCTTTTTTCAGCTCTACCACTGACTCTTCATAAACTCTCCTGGTTTACCATTAGTAAAATGGGTGAAATAGTACTTTGCTTATGAGGTTTGTTTAATGAATAGTTGTAAAGCTCTTTGAGAGCTGCTAATTAAAGTTGTTATATAACTGTAAATTACTGTTATATTCAGTGCATACCTGTTAACAATACCCCCATAATTGGATATATAAGCATTTGTTTTTCTGTTAAGTCTACCGCTACACTTTTTGTCTTTAGGCAGTATGAAAGCTTTGGCATCGTATCTGAAAACTGATACATTACATAATTGAGGCAGCACCTGAAACTCATTTTAGCTTGTGTACCAAGTATTTGAGGCAGTACTTGATTATAAGGTATAAATTATAAGTAGTTTGGAAATGGTTAATCATAGAATATCAGGGTTGGAAGGGACCTCAGGGAGGTCATCTAGTCCAGCCCCCTGCTCAGAGCAGGAGCAATTCCCAACTAAATTATCCCAGCCAGGGCTTTGTCAAGCCTGACCTTAAAAACCTCTAAGGAAGGAGATTCCACCACCTCCCTAGGTAACCCATTCCAGTGCTTCACCACCTTCCTAGTGAAAATATTTCACTAATTTCCTAATATCCAACCTAAACCTCCTTCACTGTAACTTGAGACCATTACTCCTTGTTCTGTCATCTGGTACCACTGAGAACAGTCTAGATCCATCCTCTTTGGAACACCCTCTCAGGTAGTTGAAAGCAGCTATCAAATCCCCCCTCATTCTTCTCTTCTGCAGACTAAACAATCCCAGTTCCCTCAGCCTCTCCTCATAAGTCATGTGCTCCAGCCCCCTAATCATTTTTGTTACTTAGATGATCCATAGATGTTATAAGCATGTTACCAACATGAATACTATGTTTTATAGATGGTTATAAACATATTATAAAATGTTATAGATGGCTATAAGCAATCAATTGCTTGGACACTAACAATTTATTAAAACATCTATTAATCTTTTACAAACTATTTATAAATGCCTCCTTAATAGAAAGTGGGATCAGCTTTGGTGAGTAGAGAGAAGAAAAATTAAGTGTTACCACAAAATAACATGCTTTCACACTGATTCTGCATTTGCTTTAATTAGTGTAGTTCACATTCAGCTTATGGCTTTGTGTTTAATATCAGCTGTTAATGAATAAAGAACAGCAGCTGACTTCCTTTGTGAAAACTACATCTCTTAGAAATCTGACTGCTTATATCTGTTCACTTCTGTTATAAAACAAAAACTAGACTAACACTGTGGTTTAATGGAAACCGGAGTCCTTGCCTTACAATCAGTTTAATTTTTTAAGCCAAGAAAAAATATTGAAAAATGTCATTTTCTGTCCTACATTTGTAGTGAAAAATTTGCTGCTTTCTCTTTATCACATTCTCATATTCCTGCTGTTTAAAAATGTCCCATTTAATTGTATTTTTTTAAACTAGATGGAGAATTTAGAGCTGAATTTATTTAAATTTGTTATATGAAGAAGGCTGTTATTTATACTGCAGTTTGAAATGAGTACAGAGCTAGGAGAAGCCTCTAATTTCATCCATTTTCTTGGATCAGGTAGGGTTTATATGAAGTGGATGCCCATCTTTGACTCAAGGTAAGCAATGGAGCTGCAATGACACAATTCTAAGAAAATACTCAGTACAGTAGGAACTTTCAAAACAGAATAATCATTCTCAGCCTTTTGTTTAGAAGTTTATAAGGGAGCACTCTTCATACATTAGCCCTTACCTCTACAGAGCTTTAAGTTTGGAAGGGTTTTGTAAATGATGTGCTGGCAGGTAACAGTGTTACACACAATGGGCCCAACTGTGCGAGTCCTTATGCGATGGAATCAGCCAGGGCCTGATTCTTATTTACAGCAAGCTCCTCTAGCCTTGTAAGGGAGCCTTAACATGGTTGTAAAGGTGATTTATTCTCACGTTTTGGAGTTTGAGCTTTTGAATCTTACACCATAATGATCTAATCATATTTAATTCTACATCCACTGCTGAATAGCAGTTTTTAACATAATAGGTCTTGATTCTCATACTTATCTAATTGATTTCCAAGGGGAAACTGACTGAGCTATTGAGTGTATTTTCCCTGCAGAATGATAGATTTATAACAAATTTATTCCAGATTTCATTCAGTGCATTTGAATGAAAGTGATGGCTGTATGTTTAATTATGTTATGCCCCAGTGCTTTGTAATATAGTTAGAGTAATACATACTGTTACAAACCAGTAGTAAGCATATCTAAACTAGAAAAAATATAAAGGTAACTTTATGGGTTTGGCTTAAGTTAACAAAGGCAAAGAAATCTGAGCTATTGCTTGAAATACCTCCCCACGTTCTTCCCAGTAGAAGCGATAGATACCTAAAATATACCTTGCTGCTTTGTAGCAACCTCCAAAATACCCAAGTCAGTATCTGAGACATATCAGGGACCCATAGCCTCCATACCTTAAAATATTACAAGTAATGCTATCCTGAAAGTCATATTTTTAGAGTGACTTCACCATTCTGCTTAATCAGTATTGTCTGGATTTTCAAAAAGCCTCTAAAAGTCCCTCACAAGAGGTTATTGAGGAAAGTAGCCATGTGGTGAAAGGTAAAATACTCTCATGGATTAAAAACTGGCTAGGAGACAGAAAATAAAACGGAATAAATGGTCAACTTTTCACATGGCAGAAGTTAAAAGTGAGGAAGCCTAAGGTTCTGTATTAGGACCAGTGTTGCATAATATATTTTAAAGTTATCTGGAAAGGGGGATTGACAATGAAATGGCAAAATGTGAAGGTGATAAATGTTTGTTAGTCAAGATTTGAGAACCTAATAAAGTTAGGTGAATGACTAATACAATGCCAGGTGAAATTCAGTGTTGAGAAATCTACAATAGCGCACATTGGAAGGAATAATTTGAACTACTCATATGCATTGTTGGCTTGTATGTAAGTGTAATCCCTCAGGAAAAATATTATTACATCCTTCTGGACAGCTCAGTGAAAACACTTGCCTAAAGTACAGTGGCAACAAAACAAAAATAAATGTTAGTATGAATAACCGATAGAATAGAAAATATACTGAAAATATTAAATTCCTACTATATAATAAATAGTATACCCTCACCTGGGATATTATGCTGAGTTCTAGTCTAGCCATCTCAAGAAAGATTAGCAGAAATAGAAAGAATTCAGAGATTGGTGAATAAAGTGATTAAACACATGGAAGAAGTTCCATATGATGAAATTTCAAAGATTAGGACTGCTTAATTTAGGGAGGAGATGACTAAGAGGGGAGATGCTATAGAGTATAAAATATAATGCATGTCATAAACAAGGTAAATTGGTCATTTTTATTTACCTTCTGTCATAATAGAAGGACAAGAGGACATTAAATAACGACAATGAATTTTAAAATGACAAATAAATCCTTTTAGACACAATATGTAATTAACCTGTGGAATTTACTGCCACAAGGTATCATTGAGATTAAAATCTCAATAGAGTCCAAAAAAGATTACACATTTAAATGAGAACTGGATGGGTGGGTGTAGCGGGGTAAGATGTAAGTTAAAGCAGCTCTAGCTGATTTTGAGACAGCAGCTGAGGCAGCTTGATCATCAGGGTCTATAACCAGGTACCTGATGCTCCCCTGTTCCTTAGGCTACCTGTCTATATTTTTACAGGAGAGATTTTGGCCCTATATCCTTAATGTATGTTAGTGTAACATAATTTCTGCCTTTTTATAGTAGTAACCTGTTCATTTCATCAGCCTGTTCACTTGTGTGCCTGATTGGTAGGTTGGACAGGATTAGTCAGTCACAGGCACCACAGTTCAGTTTCAATACCACATTGTTGGTGTAGTCATCTAAGTTGGGATCAAAATGGGCTGGTTGTTTTTTTAATTGCAAACCAAGGCTTTTGGGAACAATATCTCTGAAATCAATAATATCCTAGTCAGACAGGACTAATGCTAGAAACCCCAAAGAGGTATTTTTAATGGAGACCAACTGATTTTTTTTAAGTCTAGCATCATAAACATAAAGCTGACATTTTAACCCAGAGTCAAGATTTCCCAAATCTAAACATTGATGTAAAAGGAGAAATCTGGACTAAAGGTGGGTAAGGTAATATCTTTTATTGGACCAACTTCAGTAGTAAAAATAAAAGATATTACCTCAGCCTTCTTGTCTCTCTAATATCCTGGGACTGACACAGCTACAACAATGCTGCATACAAATCTAGACTCAGTCATTTTAGTAGGAAACTATTTAGGATATTTTTCTGAATAAATCTCCAAAACAGAATTTGCAGTTGTAAAAATAATCATCCATGCATCCCCTTCAGGTCTGCAGTCTGCTTTGATATAAGCCTTCAGACTAAAGGTTCATCAGTCACAAAGTTGTATAGGGCTTTTAATACTATAATTAGAAACATAGGTTACTGACATATACTGGTCATAATTGCTGTATTGGATATTGTGAGAATTTTATTCCAGTACTCTAATGAAAAGAATACAGAACACTCCAAGTCGGTGGTGTTCTGCTGACTTGCAGTCAGAACAATATGTTTACCCTGAAACTCTTCAAACCATCTTAATTTGCATCATATTTGAAAAGCTATCAAAAAAGCTTGCCAAACCTTTTTGGCCTTCAAGATTTCTGTGGTGATTAGGAACATTGCTTAAAAGAAAGTATTTTATTTTATGTACTGGTGGACCCCAGATCTTGAAGCAACACCTTAAAAATATAATTCCCATCACAACATAAGCCTAGTGACTACAAAATACAAATAAATAAAAACACATGGAAGTATTTCAGTATGAATAAAAGGTGGCCAGGCATCCTTATTTCTTCCCCTTCCCACGTCTCCTTGTCTTTACCTTCTTTTCTCAGGTAAAATCAGTTTTGTGTATGTTGAGTGTGTGTGTATGTATATTCCCCAGCATAGAAGCAAACAAAACAAAAAATGTTAAGGCTTGAAAGTGTTTCTGTAGGGTTGGGGTCAGATAACACCCCAAAATAATTACAAAATTCTACATCTTTTTAAAAATCCAGATGGAAGATGTTTGCAAATTCATAGGAAAATGATCCATCCAGTTCTCTGCAGCTGTATAATCACTTTTCACTCACTAGCAACCAATCTAATGCATGTTGCCCACCCAACTTGAACTTTGTATGCAAAAGACAAGTGGCATGATTTTTTTTGGTACTTTTCAGTAATGTTCTGAGTTAAGGGTGTGTTAGTGTTTGGGGATGGAGGTTTTAAGGGGGGCAAGTGTTTACTGCATAAGTGGAGACAATAGCCATCTGATAAGATGGAGAAAAACGTGCTTAAGCAGATCTGATGAGGTGGAGAGCCTGAGGCTAAGGTGCTATCTGTAGTATAGTTGAAGGAGCAGGAACCAGTTACTATCTGGGCCTCTTAAGCTTTCACCAGACTGGAGCATGGGTTGGGAACTCAGGTGTGCACCTCCCTGACCTCTTGCAAGTTTGAGCCGTCTCAGCACCTCACACAGTCAGCCCCTAACAGAGCAGCTACTGTATCTTTGCCACTAGAAAATACTTGTACAGATGAGCAGATATTTCACAATCAATTAAAAAAAACATTCATACCCAGTTGGGAGAGCTCATCCTAAAGCTCACTGAAGAATGAAAGTTCTGTTGAAGCTGCTGTTGTAGAAATAGCTTGTGTAGATCACCACTTAATGTGAAAACATTAACCAGGCAGCAGTCATGTGCCCAGGGGAGGCATACTTTGAAATAAAATCATTCTATAACTTGTTTTGAATAAACAAGGCAGCATGTTCTAGTGGTTCGTGTTAGAGACTGGAAGTCAGGAGACTCGGTTTCTGGTCCCCCTCTGCCATTGACTCTCAATGAGCAAGCCAGTTAACCGCATAGTGCCTCTTTTTATTCCTTTATATATAATAATTAATTAATACTTACCCAGCCTTGTGAAGTGCTTTGAAATTCTGTAATGAAAGGTGATACAATGTTTTTGTTGTTGTTAAAATTATTTAGAGGAGTGACATTGATTTCTAATTACAACTAATTTATTTTATTACGTAGCACGAGGGGGGAAGGTTAAATTCTTAATTAAAAAAGTCTAAAGGAATTAATAAATAACTGACTTCATGAGCTATTACTCTGAATTAGAATTTGCTGGAAAATCAAGTAGCTTTTTTCTTTGATATAGAAACTAATTGTATAAGAATAATAATTACTCACTGGAGTGACAACTTTTATTTCTTCTTGTACCAAGCAAAGCAATGGAATATGTAGTTCTTTTTTCACAGTACAATGTAAAGCAAAGCTGTGACTTTATGCCCTTAGCTACTGCTAACATTTTTTCAAAAGAATATAAGGGAGAGCAGGAAAGAAACAAACCTGGTTTTGACTAAGGGCAGGAGTGACTCAATTTTTAAAAAAATGGCTTTCACGGGGTCTATGAAGAATCCAGTAGCCTAAATTCTCCTTATCTTAGCAGTGGCATGGTCACGGGTGCCTCTGATGTCATAATGTTGCATGTGTCCTTTCCTGACACATATCTGGACTTGCTATGGTAAGGACAGCAGTCCAAAGCCTTACAGAAATGGGATTTCATGCTGATAGCCTTGAATAACTTCTGAGAAAAGGTGTAAAAACAGTCACCCTCTCCCCTTATGCTGAACAGTGTTCACACACTTATACTTCTCTGGAGGCTTGGGACGCTATCTCGAGGGCATTATCAGCATTTCTTGACCTATATGTCAACATGGCCTGAGTCCTTAAAGCTGCATCCTGTAAGAGGAAAAATAAAGACTCAATAATCTAGTCATCCTCTTTGCTAAATAGGTTGACCAGCCTTGCATGGTGCAGAAGGCAATGTGTTCTGATCAATTAAGGGATTTTGAGAGTAGAGTATAAAAAGGGCCTCCCTCTGAGAAATCATTTTTTCCTGGAGTGTTCTCTTCCTTTACACATTCTATTTACAATCGTCATGAGTCTTCTAAATGCTGGCTCACAGGTGACCCAACGGAAATTTTAATAGGGACAGTATAGCGAGGTTGCCGGTTCAGTCAGTAGATCTAGTGGTCAGGGCCCGCTGCCCCAGTCTTTCTCGTTGCCCAATGTGTCCAGGACCCCTGGATGGAGTTTAGCTGGGTCAGCTTCCTTATCAGGAAGCCTCTAGGCCTGCCCATCCCAAAGCTCTGCATACGGGAATCTGGGATGGGTAGAGAGACCCAGGCCCTTCCACTCCACCAGGTCCCAGTCCAGTGCCTGGAACATGCAACAGCATAAGCTGGCCTATGCTTGGCCCACACCTTGTTCACTTTTCCCTGGGCCACTTCTTACCCCACATGATGTCTCAGTTTGGGCTCTGGCTGCTGTTTGATTATAGTCCTTTGCTCCAAACCCTCAGAGGTTCAGGGATGATAAAGGCAACCCTCTGATGCCCCCACACGTGGTTCTCCCTACCTCTGGAGTGATGTCACAAAGGTTGGAGGCCAGGGAGGAGAAGACTCGCAGCCATGACCTCCTCAGTTAAGAGCTCCTTCTTTTGTCTCAGAACAGTGCTTCTCCTGGAAATGTCTTCTTTCCTTCCCTCCAACTTGCTTGAGCTGCTGGAGCTTTTTTTTTTTTTTTTAATACTGCTCCTCTCTTCAGGAGCATGCTCAACAGTGCCTAAGGGATGGAACTTTCCTGGCCCAGTACCGCTCCAGCCTTTCCCCTACCTTTGCCTTAGTGAGTGGTTTGTAAACCCCATCACTGAGAGAAATTGCCTAGGTTTTATAATATTATAGTATATCAAAGACCCGGTACCACTTCTGACAGTTACCATCCTCTTTTGAAAATTGCTATGTCCTAAGTTCCACTTTCTGTGTGAAACAAGAGCACAGTTCTGTAAATTTGAGAGTCCTGAGTCTACTGTATTATCTTTGTGGGACTGAAGAAGAGTGTGTGGCCACAGTTTGTCATGTCAATTGGTGATCCAGTGATGCTGCCCGTAAAGGCTGCCCTAAAACTTAAGCCATACACAGAGTCCTCCTCTGATGCTGTGTACTCCCTGGCATATGCGTCTAGAATTGACAGCATTGGCAAAGTTGCCATATTGTCATTTTCTGGCTCCTCCAGCCTCCCAGTCATGCATCCCACCTCCAAAGTGTGTGAAGATCATGGGGGGGAAGAGGGAGTTATTGCTGTTCAGAGCACTCTAACTTATTCTGCAGACTATACTCAGAGGGGAACATTGTGTACTGAGCATCTGTAATATGACCTTTACCACATCCCAGTAGCCATGCCCCTCTTGCTGTACAGATAGGCTTGCTCATTGTGTCTGTGTCTGGAGGTGTTTCTTTTTTGAGGAAATGATACTGCTTAGCCACGTTTCCCCACTGCTTGGCTTCTCTGCCCTGAATTTCTGGAAATTCGAACCCCTCAAACTGCATCATAAGTCAGTTTTATGTAAAATTCATAAGATAGAGCTAGGCTTCCTTTTCTGAGCGTATTAATGCATGAATGTGATGTAGAAGGCTAAACTTTTAGAAACATATCTTAGACTCTGTGGTAAGCATATCTGCAAAAGCACCCATTGTGTGTACAGCATTTGTAAGCTCGAGGCATGTCCACTTTTGGCTTATATGGAACATTTATCCTCTGAAGAACTGATGGTTAATATTTGCTATCTAATTAAATAACCAGATTGAAATGAGTGGTAGAGAGTTTCGATTCATGAGTGAGAGATTTTCTAACCTATAACAAGAGTCCCAAAAAATTTCCACAGCATTCATGTCTTTGGCGTAAAGGTGAAGAGTTGAATATTGCATTCCAAATTCCCGCCCTAAGCCATCCAGTATGCTAACAAGGAGTTGCAAACCTGAGAGTTTATAGATAATTGCCTCCCCATCACTGTTTCTCTGGATCATTTGGAAAATTACTCTAAACTGGGCCATGGGAAAAATGTACAGTATTTTCTTAAGAAGCATCTTGTATAGACAGGTGGCAAATAAAATGATAAACTGCTTCAAAGGTATTAGAAAATATGTCGAATGCCTTAGCATATGTTTTGACTTTGTACTGGGGGTGAGAAGTACAGGTTGAGGAAGGGTGCTGTCTCTAGAGGTGTCAATTAGCTGCCTGGGATTCAAGGATTTCCTTTAATTGCCTCACATGTCAGACTCCACCACTACAATCCTGTCTTTGCAATTTGAAAGCATCACATGTTTGTTTGCTCTATGCTATATCTTACTGCAATTCCAACTCCACAGCCTGTAGGCTACAATATTGGAATTAAACTCCCAGAAGTTAAAAAGGAAGAAAATGAAGGGAAGGTTAATGGTCACTGACGTGGCTATTGGCTCCACTCCCATAGGTTCTGAAAATTTTGATTTCTGGAACATTAATGGAATTAGGAAAGCATAAGGTTGTTTGTTTTTGCCATATTCAATATTACTGCTGTCAAGCAAAACAGCACTTTGTAAAGAACAGCCTGTGTCTGTGCTGGTGGTTAACCTGAGAAAGCTAATGATACTATTGAAAAACTCAAAGGGCACCCGGTCTTCTCCATTAAAGAAAATCAAAATTGTGCTAGAGATAGGGGCAAATGATTCTTCACTGTCTGATTTTTCTCTGCTTTCATAAGGGGGACGTAAAGATAATGGATCTACCCCCAACCCCCACTCCTAGTGGAATACTGTTAGTGCATGGGTTTTCCTGCGTAGCACAAAGCCATTTTACAATCCCCATTATAGGATATGAGCCGAGGGAATCCAGGAAGGAAGAGGAGGGTGTGGCTGGAGCATTGCTGCATTTTAGCTAATCTTAGCAGGTCTTATTGGGCAGCTGAATATAAATTAGGGTAGTTCTGAGGTTTGTCTAACCTACCTAGGAGGCCAGCAGACTCCTTGACAGCCTAAGAATATTGTTAGGTCTGAAACCACAGAAAAGAAAATGTCTTCATAAAAGGAAAAACTTCAACTTTATGGAAGCAGACATACTTCTGAATCCTCAGGAGAGCTCAGTGCAAAAATTAAATAAATAGCTTGATTCCAGGCTCTGATGTCCTTTCCAAAACTACACGGAGATCTAAATATAATATTTTACATACATAGGACTGATCCAAGCCTATTGAAATCAAGATCAGGTCCATGTAGCATCTTTAAAGCATTTTGCCATCTTGGACTAATGCTTTACAAATATTGAATGAATAAGCTCTACAAGTCTTATAAAGATTTTACAGATGACTAACTGAGAAACAGGAAAAGAAAAGGCTAGATTTTCAATTGTCCACCATTTTTGGATGTCAAATTTGAGACCATTTTATTCTAGACTGTTTCACATCCTATTTCATCCCCACAGACCTGCAAAGCAAATTCTCCTTTAAAAATCTCCTCCATACTTCCTCCATCTATGTTGGTACCATACATCACCATGATATATTTGCAAATGCTAAATTAAATGTGAATTTTCACTCCAATTTCAATTCTGCTGCATCTACTGCCTGGAATAGATTTCTATCAGAATTGCAGCTGTCCCCTTTCTCATCTCTCCCTCCCAGACTTGTTTGAATTCATTCAGCAAAAGTGTACTTAATGATTTATTCTAAAAACAATTTGTCAGTCTCCTAATATGATGGTTTTGTTTTGTTTGGGAGGGAGGGTCTCAAGTCACCATTTCCAGTGCTGATACAAAATGGGGTTCAAATTGTATTGAAAAAGGGGCACAGGTAAAAGCACCGGTTACAAATATTCAAGGGATTCTCTACCAAAATGCTTGTTCTCATTTGGAAATCTTACAGGAAAGGAAGGAATCCCTGTCCCAGAATGTAGGTTATAAATCTTTGATTAAACTGTCTTAAAATAGTCCTATTAAATAGACCCAAAGTGCATTATGGCACTGAGGAAAAAGGAGTCACAGATTATTCAGCTGTAACTCTGAGAGAGCCTGTTATAACCATGCATTTTAATTAACCAGATCAGCTGAAGAAATGTTGTCTATACACTGCAGCGTAGCTGTCTGCCTTGTAAAGTACCCTGTCGATAAATAGAGGACTTCTTTTTCCGAGGCTGCCATTCCCCCAAGCCTTTTCAAGTACATAGAAAAAATGGAAGATGTTTTTTAATAATTAAACTACTATGAAATTAGCCTTAGGCAAATCTGCTGCCTTTTTCCACTGTAAAGATGTTCTGGCTGTAATATACATGTAGTACCACAATAAATCATTGACATTAACATTACAAATCAATTTGGTTGAAATGTGAGACTGCTACAAAATCCTGACAGTGACAGTACTATCAAAATACAGAGTGGATTTAGGAAATCAAATGCCTTCTTCTAAACTAATCAGAATGCTGTTACAGTAAGGCCAGTAACTCAGCAATAACCTAGACATTGATTTCTAGTGCAGAACTCTTCTTTGAACATTATTATGATTTTTCATGTAAAACTTGTGTGGCGTGGTGGTACAGGTTTCATAACGAAGGTGTGGATTTTGGAAATATTGCTTGATTTTAGCTTTAAGGAAATGAATTGTTTCACTGTAGCTCACATGTGTCTTATTACAAAGTCAGCGTAGTTCTACTTGAAAACTATAAACGAAGGTTTCAACCTTACAATATCAATTCTCCATTTAAAGAAATTACTAAAAAACAACATAGGACTAAATGGTTTTAATGGATATCAACAGTATTGGCCTAGAAACAAAAGATACTGCCCAAGATAGAAACCAAAAGGTGCATAACATTGACTGTGTTACCAGTATGATAGTTAATATTAGGAAAGGGGTCATGGAGCAGGGCAGAAACCAGTAATGAAGGAAGAGTGTATATAAATTCTGCCATAATGAAGCAACATACTATATAAATCACTTGCGCACAGAGCTGGAAGCAGAAGAACCTTGGATCTTTTACCTTCTAAAGGACAGGCCTCTACCACTTAAGCTAAAGGACAACTCATTTATCTGTGGGAGATGGTTGTAGGTCCCTTTTCGTCTCTGTGGACCAGATGGTCACATTACCCACACAGGCACTCAAAGCCAGGGCTTGTCACTACTAACAGATGGCATCTAGAGCCAGTTAGCACTGTGCTTGTGAAGGTACGTATATGTCCTTTTACAGGGAGGATGGGTGTAATGATTAGTGATCAATAAATGAAATTAAACATTCTGAGTATATTAACTATTCAAGCCATAGTTAACATAAAACAGTTATGCACTTGGGAGTTTGCTTGCTTCTGTGCTTGAATTTGGTTATAGCCAAAGCACCTTTTTCCAACTTGCATTTCTCAATGAAACTCTCAGATACAGTTAAGTAAGAGAAAAAAAAACTTTTGAAGTGATAATCAAGATAGCCCAGTACAGACAGGTTGATAAGAAGTGTCTCTTACTTAATTGGCCTCTCAGAATTGGTAAGACAACTCCCACCTGTTCATGCTCTCTGTTTGTGTGTGTATATAGATATATCTCCTCAATATATGTTCCATTCTATGCATCCGAAGAAGTGGGATGTAGCCCACGAAAGCTTATGCTCAAATAAATTTGTTAGTCTCTAAGGTGCCACAAGTACTCCTGATATCTATGTGTAGCCTTTGGAGTCTCCATCTTTTCTGTTTTAATGTTTTATATCTCAGAAATGAAAATTATGAAGAGGCAGAAAAACCCGACAAAGTAACGAATGGTAACATTTTACCGTATTGCAAAAATATGCCTGACCTGAACAATCTTTGTAGATCCACCTAACCTGGGAGTGTGAATTCATCCACTGTAACACAGCTCTCCCCACAGGCACGACGGCATTCAAAAATTGTTGGGGATGGGGAACTGGGGTGAAAATAAGTCCTGTTGCTGACACATTGAAAGGAAGAAGATAGTAAACTGTTGGTGGGAATATGACATGTTCCCCTAATGGTTGCAATTGTTACTTTTTTCACATCCTTCCATGGATATTATGAATGAACTAACCCAGAGCAGCCTCAAGCATGTTCCACCACCTATCTCTACTGTTACGATGAAGAAGGAAGAAAAAAATTTTTTTTGACCAGACCTGGTGAGCAGAACTTTTCCCAGTTGCCTTAAGGTAAAATTTTGACAACATCATTTGTTCTATTTAAAACCTCGTCCCCTGTACAAGTTCAAAGAATAAACATACATAAAGAACCTCATGTTCTTCTGTGGCAGAGTTTTGCTACCTGTGGGTATCTGCTAGCATGGCTTCCCACTGAAGCCCTTATGTCTTCTGGCTGCCTGAGGAAGGAGCTGGGTGTTTCACAGATTTAGCAGCTGTGACTGACTTCAGCGTCAAACAAATGTTTAAATAATGTTGCTTGATGGCAGGCTGCAGTGAGCTCCATGCAATGGATGTCTGAGTTTTAATCAATGCCACCATTCCAGGCAGCTAGCAGTCAGACAGAATGCCACATTAGATGTTTTGGGAGTCCTGGGGGCTAGAGAAAGGCAGCCTCCCTTGGAAAGTGTTTTGTATACATTTAGGGACGCTTGTCTTTTGGCATCTTCTTCCTTTTTTGATAAACAGGGTATTGCAATGAATATAGGCTAATTTCTTAAGCATATGGACAAAGTGGAAATGATGAATTCTTATAATGATTTCTCAGTAGAGTCTGTATCTAGGAGCATTTTCTTTTACCACCTCATTAATGACTTGGCGCCACTAAGCTTATAGTGCTGAAAAAGGATTTAAATTTAATTGAAGTCCTCTGTTCTTTACTGACAAAAATGTATTTTACACACTAGATTGATGTAATTAGTGTGATGAGGCTTTAAAAGAAATTGGCTTTGTTAAATTTAGTATTTGCCATGTCAGTTTATACATGAAACCAAACCATATAAATCATTAGTTCTGTGGGATTGAGGAAAGAAACCAGAGAATTTTATGTAGAGTTTCTGATATGGAGTGGTTTTATTCAAAATACTATTAAAATCCAAATAAAACATAGTATCAAGTTTGATTATTCAACCTACTATTAAAATTATTTTACACTGCCACAAAAAGATTATTCCTATTGTAAATGGACCATCTGATTTATAGATTGTAGTAGGTGAAGAAAAGACAGCTTCCATTTTACAATAGAGAGATTTCTGTGATTGTGTTCTTATTAAAACATTCATAAACACATCCGCAACAGAATCCTGCTGCTTTATGCTACAGATGATTTAAGGACATGCAGTTCACAGTTACCTTTCTCATTACAAAGTCACCGCCTTCTGGTCAACGAGGCAATAGTTTATTATTTAAAAATAACTTCATGTTCTCCAATAACATCAGTTATAGAAATTCAGAATGTTGAGAGACTGTATTTGTATTTAGATTTCCTTAAGCTATAAAATAAATGTTTGGAAGTAAATTCAGAACCTTCAATCTGAAAAGAGCTTTACTAGAAAATATCAAATGCATACTACTTCAAAGAGCTCACTACTCCCCTTTAGCAGCTCTGTTTTTATTTTTGACATTCTGTTGTTGAGAACATTAAACCAATAATGAAGATTTAGAATTTGTAAAGCCTTAATGTGGGACTCTATTTAAAGGAAAACACATGTGCCTTTATCATATGTTCTTATAGCTATGGGCTATTCATGACAAAACATATTTTTATGTGGTCATTTTGATTTAAACACATAGAAACTTACTATCCAAAATCATACATGTGTGAAGGGGAAGTGTTTTTTAAACAAGGGCAAATAAACTATGCGGCAATAGTAATGTACAGTATTATTAATACTACCAGGTAGATTTTGCTGCTTGCCCATGATAATGTTGACATTGTAGCTTAGAAATAACTGTAAAGTGTGATCTTGCACTTAATATTTAATCTGAATTCAAATAGAAAAATAACAAAAAATAAGAAAAACTAGTTAATCACAGCTGTAGAGACAATTAAGGACTGATTCCACAGTTCCTACTCAGTACTGTATACTGTGAATCTCTGGTATTATAAAATTGAAAGACATTATATTGCAGTGTGAATCACAGCTGCAATATGTGAACCTAACCTGTGAATGGTGAATTGCTAATATATGGTATGTATTTGTATTCAGTAAACAACAGTGTGAATGAGAAGAAGCTGGTTGGTATAAGGCAATGCAGAATAGAACCTGGTGCACTGCTTTGAAGATATGACTCATATATTACTATATTGCTATAATACTGTGACGTGGAAGGATATTATACTGTAAGTAAATTCTGTGATGGCAGTAGAAATCTAATGTGCTGAAATATTAAACTGAACTTGATATGCCTTAGAGAGAGAGAAAAAATCTGTTCTCAAATAATCACTAAATGTTTTGGGTGAATATGATATGATTGCAATTAATAGTGGACTAACTAGCTTGGTTAAAATAAGAACTTCTGAACCTTTGTCCAACACTTAAATCAAGCCCCAATAAATTTTTTTTCTAAGGCTCAAATAAGCTCAGTTACTTTAAATATATATAGAGAATCATCAGTAGCCACTCTTTATAAGGTGGCAACTATCTTCCCATTGTACATCCTATTTTCAACCACTTTCCAAAAAGCAACCAATTTTCCTGAAATGTTGCTGCATCTCATCCCAAACTAGAAGATAGGAACCTGGGATGGATAGCTCATTGGTCTGACCCAGGTTGGCCATTCTTATGTTCTTAGAGTTTCTAGAAAGACTGACAAAAATCAGAAATGCTGGTATAAATAGATGTGAATGGAACTATGACTATTTACCGCAGATGAGGACCTTGCCCATGGTGTCCTGAACATTTACTTGAAATGCATAACTCTTTCTGGCTCAGCCTAGAAATGGTTAGGGGGAAGAATATGGAAGAGTTGGATGCATGGGAAGAGAACACTGGCAGGGCATGGATGGTGGGATGAAGGAAGTACAGGAGCCAGTGGGACAATAATGGAGTGCAAGGGATTGAGTGAGGTTTGGCGGAGTGGACAAAGAAGTAGGTGAAGGGACAGGGAAAAAGCAGAGGCTCTTATCTATGTTAATTTGTTTAGAAATGTAATGTTAAGCACTTATTGAAGCGAAGACTTTCACTCCGCCATCTACTATTCCACTGAGATATAATTGCCGTCCCTCACCTCTGATAGACTTGCCAAAGCCTTCAGCAAGGTAGCCTTGCTTAGATGGGCCTTACATAGACTGTCAGAGAAAAGAATCCCATCTTGTGGAGGAAGCTTAAACACCAACCAAATTCAAACTTTTCTGGTAAGAATTTTAAACACAAAGGGCAGTTAGATGCTTAACTCCAACTGAAAGTCAGTGGGAGATTTACCCAGCATTAATTGGGACATAGGTGGTTAAGGAAGAGACATAGAAGTACTTCAAAAGCTCTTTTCACGGAGTATCCTTGTCATACCCATACGTGGTGGCTGACAGCCTGCCACTTTGACATTAACAGCAGAATTAATACCTCTGAAACTCAGCACAGCGGGGATAATATTATATCCTTATTGATTCATCATAACTAGCAGCATGACATCAATGCTAGAAATACTAAAAAAAGCATTATGCAGGAGGTAACAAAATAGTTCAATGCAAAATGTTTGAATTGTTCACAGATCAGCTCATATCCAGATTTCCATGCAGATATCTGTAACATCTCCAGAAAATAACTCTTATCCACACTTAAGGCAGATGTAAGGTAAAAATGGGTATTGACTATACCACAGTTATAACCTATTACAAATATAGGAAATGCTGCCATATGCCAAGAGGCAATGCACAATAACTGTTAGAAAATGCTGACTTCATGATGGTGACTACTACATGCTCATTGCTTTAACAAGGTTGTGCTAGTTTCTAAGATGTGACGTTTTCTAATTGCACTGTTAGTTAAAATATTGGTCCACAATTGGTCATCTCTCTGTAGAGCTACTGCCATAGTATCCTTAATTCATGTATTTCCTATTTATAAGCCATTCAGAATAGTCATGTGACTTAAACTTTTCTGCACCCTATTGCCCTCATGTCATACCATTATGCCACCAGTTATACTGGCTACCGGTCAGCATGAGGATAAAATTTAAATCTTTACCCATATAATCTTGTTCTGTGATAACATCAGATCTTGCAAGGTGAGATGAGATTAAAATCAAGGCATGAAATCACCAATGTAATGGGACACCTTAAGACAAACACCTGAGTATATACTCGGCATCACAGTTTTCTGTGTTGTTCCTGAGTCAGAGTTAAATGAATATTCAAGTAGATTAAGGGACCCTGTACTCTAAAGTTGCCATCTTTCAGATGAGATGGAAAATCAAAGCCATTGACTCCATCTGGCCATTAAAGAGCTTGTAGTATTTTCCAGTATAGGTAGTGAATCTGGTGTCCTGGCTAACTTCAACCTCAGATAATTCTGTTTACTTAAATTCTTCCTGCAGTTTCAATTGGACACACTGGGTGAAAGATTGGGCCACATTGAAGTCCATGTCAAAGCTTATATTGACTTCAGTAGGCCACTTGTTTCACCCACTTGTTAAAAAACTTCTTCTACTTTTTGGGTAGAGTTGCTATGAGTTTTATTAAACAACTGCTGCTCTCTACTCCAGTGATTGCTGCAGTTCTGTGTTGGCTAGGGTTAGTAAGTGTTTGGTTAGGCTATATAGTCAATGATTGCAAAGCTACTCGATATCCATTGACTAACAAGCAAAGCATTTATGTAGTGAATAAGTCTTACATCCCTTGGTTAATAGTGTTGTTGTAGACATGTTGGCCCCAGGATTTCAGAGACAAGGTGGGTGAGTTATTATTTTATTAGACCAACTTCTCTTGATAGAAGACACAAGCTTTCAAGTGTCTCAGAGCTCTAACAAAAAAAGTATTGCTTCACCCACCTTGGCTCTCTCATACCTTTAAGTTAGTTTTTTTGTTAATTCAATTCAGGTTTATCTTACTGGATGGGCTTTACACTCCTGGTCAGATAATTGGCTTGTTGTGCTTTCTTTAGCATGTGCATTTTCCAAGTACCGTTTTTTTTTTGTTTTGTTTTTTCTAATTTGGCATCAAGCTGGTTGAATGCCCTTCCATTTGATATCTGATCAAGTGTTTCAATATTTAAAAATTGCATTTAAAATATTTCTCTTCTTTCTTGATGTTGAATGTACTGCTCTGTTTTGAGTTTATTTTATATGATATCTTGATGTTAGTTAATGGTGCTTTATAAATATATAATAATTATTTAATTCTTGCCTGCACCTTGCATTTCTTATAGTATATGAACCTTTCATTAGTTGCTAGCAATGCAATAACATGTAATAACAATTACAGCCCCGCACATTTCTTGCCAGCATTTTTATACTGCTGCCACTTTCTTCATTCACTCACTGAATTAATTTAGATTAAGACTCATATGCAGAAATGTGAAATAAATGTGATTACAGTGCAGTTGAATACTTAGCATAATACAGAGTTGGAAGGGAACTATATGCTACTATTATGTATAGCACAAGACAAAGTTAAAGCTAAAACGTGAGTATGAACTGAAATAGACACCTGTCATTAATCTAATCTGCCACTGGATGTCACTATGGTTTCACAGAAATTCAGCTGAAAGAATATTTATCTAGAGTTGCGTGGCTATTATGCAAACCATTAGAATGTAGTAAACTATGTCAAAATATCCAATTGTCTTTTCAGGAAAGTTATACAGTACATTTTTAAAATTACATTTTTATATTGGACTTCACTGTCTCTGCCTCTCCCTTCCTTTATGACCTTTAGCCCAATGTTTAGAGCCCTTGCTTGGGTTGTGGGAGACCAAGGTTTGAATTCTTGCTCTGGAGCAGGCACTTAAACTCAGAGCTCCTCCCTCCTAGGTAGGTGACCTAACCACCAGGTGAAAAGCTGTGCTGGGATGAGTTGCTCTCAGTCTCTATTTTGGAAACTGTCCCACTTCTTAGTATAAATACTTAAATATTCAGTGGAGCTGGGACTTGAACTGAGATCTCCCCTGTACCAGGGTACCAGGCTATAATATAGGCTATTCTGGTCAGTCTCTCCTGTTGAAGCTGTTCCACATTGGAAAAAATACTTAAATGTTCACTGTGCCAGAGAGAGAGAGAGAGAGCGAGAGTGAGTATTATCAGGCTGTAGAATCATTCAGTCACTTATCTAGGAGGTAGGAGATGTGGATTCAGATCACTCCTCTGAATCAGGCAAAGAAAAGATTTGAATCTAAATTCAAGTCTTGCTCTGGACTGGGGATTCAAACCTGGGTGTTCTACATCCCTGGCAAGTGTCTAGCCACTGGGCTAAAGGTTGTAAAAAGAGGAGATGTGTTCCCACTTTCTCTCTGTGACACTTTGCTGGCCTGAAATAGACTTTTCAAATTTGTGAGAAAATTCTAAACATTTTTGGAACTGAACCAAATATTTTCCCCTGATTTTTCAGTTTGCTGGCTGAACTGAAAAATCAGTGATTCACCAGCTCTATTTAGGGTTTCTGGGGTGCTGATTTTGTGCTTGCTTCTGTTCATATCACTTTAAAAAAATATAAAATACAAATACATTGCAAAACAAAAGAGAACAAAAAAAAAACAGTAGACAGGGGCCTGGCCTACACTAGGAAATTAGTTCGTATAGCTACGACTCAGGGGTGTGTGAAAAATCCACACTCCTAGAAACATAGTTATACCGACCTAACTCCTCATGTAGACAGTGCTAGCTCAATGGAAGAATTGGGGAGGTGGGCGTTCCTATGCTGACAGGAGAATCCCTCTTGTTGGCATAAGTATTGTCTATATTGAAGTAGTGCAGCTGTGCCCCCGTAGCGTTTTAAGTGAAGACATACCCAGGGATATAGCACATTATATCTGGAATGAAGGGCCTCAGGTTCTGATCTGTGGCCAAGGAGCACTCTTTGGAGGAGGAATGGGAGAAGGCATCACTGGCTTCAAGCCACCTTGGCGCTCCCCTGTTTCTGGAGTGTCCTGACACTACTCAAGTCCAAGGTGTAAATTAAGGGTACCTGGAGATCACTGGCGCATAAAGGAATCCTATCCATACCCACTTCCTCCTGCCATGCCCATACACTGGCAATCTGGTGGGGTGGCATAAAAGGGACTATGGTTGCTGTACAACACCTGTTGATTCCTCTATATATAAGAGAAATCCTCCAGTGGTGCAGTTTAAGGTAGCTTTATGACAGAGTGGCACAAAGGTGCCCTAAGTAAGGCAAAATCTGGGCCAGGATTAGAGTTATTTGCTCATATTTGAGGAAGAATGAGAAGGGTCATATCATTCTGGAATCTTAAAAAACCTCCACCTGTTTTTCAGGAAAGGAGAGTCTTTTTAACCGGAACTTACTGTAGTTCCGTGGAATTTATCCTGTAGGACTGGAAATCAAAACGGTTAGGATTTGCGACACCAGGATTGTGCTGTATAGACAGCTAAAACAAATGGTTTTAACACAGTTGTTAAATTGTTCAGCTAAATGGTAACATGGTTTGGTCAACCTAGGACTGTACGTAGATTCAAACATGGTATTTTTAATCTGTAGATAACATGGTTTGAGGCTACATTAAACCATTTTCTAACCCATTGTCACCACAACTGGATTTAATAACCATTATTCAACTCAGACCTCTTAGCTGTTCAGTTGGGGATTGTTGGCATAGGCCTTTATGTTCTGCACAGTGAGCCAGCAGTTTTCTTTATCAAATAACTGTAGTGATAATTACCCATCCATCTGTGTTTATCACTGAAAATATGTGAAACTGTAAATATAAACTATTAGGCATCTTTCATATAATAAGTGAATAAATTGCCCTTGTAATCATGTCTATACTTTAATATAAACATGTTGAATTTTCATTATTATCTTAACCATCTACGCTGAAGAATTTAGTAATAATGGTTTAGTAATAATAGTGGCTGGTATTTGAAGAGACACCATAGTTGGTCTCAGTTTTGTGCCTGTATTTCTTTCACACCAACACACACCTAGATTTTAAAAAATGCAGTTTGTTTCTACGTGTATTTTCCTCTGGAAGGGATTGTAGATTGTGTCCTCAGTGAAATATGATGTTGAATGAGTTAAAAATATTTTTTAAGGTTGACTTTAAAATGTGTCAAGCTTTTTTTTAATGCCTCATTCTGACCATACATGAAGAAAATACTAAATAGAAAACAAAGTTCCTTAGATCATGTACTGAATATTTTTATATAGAAATGATCCTGGATTATTTGTATAAAATAGATTTTTCGAAGCATATGAATCACCCCCAAATAGCTTCCTTTACTCTTTCATTTTTTGGTAAATGTAGTTTTTTCTCTTTGGATGCATATAGTGTTAGTCACCATTTCAGGCACTGATGAAGCCCAAAAGTACAGTAATGCATTTTAATCTTCTGGCAAACCCTAATCCTTCAGTTCAGTCATAGGCAAGGTTTGCTGGTAGAGAATGTAGTTCTTTAATGGACTTAGATGTGTTCATTTTACTGACATTTTATATAAATTTCAAAACTACAACTTGGGAAAATTACATTATGTTCAGCAGTACAGTTTAAAGTGCACCAAGCACCTGCATTATTAATCATGTTGGAATGTAAGACTCTTTGCACTCAGTAAATATATGATACCAGAATTACATGGTACATGGTTCAGTATATTATGAATAATCCACTCTCTCTATTATTTTCTGTTTATAGACCTTAAAAAAGAAAATAGTTTTATTACACTAAAATGGGCTTAAGTGCATTAGTGCTGTTTAAATGATGCGTTCTGACCTTGTTTCATGGTATCTAGCATAGTTCAAGGTGATTTGTTTTGATTATTTTTCCCCAGTAAGCAAAGAATCTACAAGAACACCCTGTTAAAAGATTTTGCTTTTTCTAATCTGCTGCAGTGCAACTGCGCTGTAGAAACATTCCCTCCCAAGTGGTCAAAGACGTGCAATTTACTAAGCCAAATCAAGTTACAAAATAGAGATAATGAAATTACTGATTAGCTTCTTTAATGATGCTGTTCTATTTGAAAAATGAGAAAGAAGAGAGTTTAAAAGATCCTTTGTCTAATATGTGAGGGTTATAACTTATTATAATATATGGGTGATGGTATATTTTGTAATCAATAAAATTTTGTCAATGACTTTGAGGGGGAGGGACAGTGATCCAGATTACAAATAGCCGTCTGGGTTTGTCCAGTAACATACTGATGAATGACTTCACATTAAAAATGAATATCTATGAATTCTTGTAATGTCAGCAGGGTTATGATAAAAAATCATTTGTCATTTTTTTAAAGATCATTTGGATGCATTCTTCCTCTAGTTAAAGAATAACCAGTTTTCACTGTAAGCTCTTTCCAGTTGCTGTGGGGTTTCTAAAATGTACCCTGATTGGCTTTCTAAATACTTGAAGCTTCATTTAGCTATAACATGGGTGGTGTGCAAAGCACATCCAGATACTCTAACGAGCACAGACCACAAATAAAAAAATGAAGAAAATGACAGATTTAATGGTTTGATTAACCACATTAATGTCTTTGACAGTCTTGAAAAGAGAATTTCTAATGAGCACCCAAACAAATGTGTGCAGGAAGTGGTCTTGCATTTGCTACTGCACATTTGTGTTCCTCTAATTACATCAATAAGGAATTTCTGCGCCTGGTTTAATGAATGCCTTTTGACTACTTTCTGAAAGGCAACTGGATGTAAGAAGGGATAAACACTGGCACCTTTTGTATGAAGCCACATGAACAGGTTTCAATTAGTAGTTATCAGCTCTAGAAACTCTTTGTATTTTCATACAGTATAGTAAACTGCATTTTACATTTTTTTCTGTTTTCTTTATTAAGCCTGTATTTTTCTCTCCTCTTAGCTTTCTGTGACACACACTGATCTCCTGAAACTTTTACTTAGCACTGGCTTATTTGATCATGCCTTATATTGCACAAAAATCAGGCATTCTTTCAGGGCTGTTCCTGCACCATCTCTAAGCTCAAGCAACTCGTAGAATTTATATGAAGCTATAGTACCTGGCTCATTCAATGCATCTTTGATTCATAAAGTGAACTTCAAAACATTTTTGTTTGCATTGTTGTCATTTTTCTGCCCAAACAGAGGCATACTCACTGCAGATGTGGTGGATTAGTTATGAAAGAAGTTTTCTATTTGAAAACAAGTGAGATTTTAATGAAATCAGTAGATGGTCTGTACAATAGATATTGTATTAAATCAGAGCTGAAGCTTCACATTATTTGTGGTATTTAAATTTCAATGAGTTGATTATGTATGAGAGTAAAATGACCAGTATTATGAATGTACCCAAAAAGTGACATGGAAGTGCTGTGCCAAAAGAGTGAAAAAAACCCATGTTCCCTTTATAGTCACTAGAGTTCAATAAAGCACCACTATTTCCCAGCTTTTAAAAGCTTTTTTATCACAATGGTTCATACCTCACATTCCCTGGAGCCTGATTTGTTATACGTGCAGGGTCCTGTTCCATTCAGCAACATCTCACTGGTTTCAGTGTTGGTAGGTTTATAATCTACATAAAATTCCTGTGTGGTTGGAGTCATTTGCTTCAGTGACTGTCTTTTTTTTTTCCTGTGCCTTCGCATGAGAGAGTGTTGCTGCAGCTGCTTCATACTGGCTGGGTAACGCTTCCATGACACATAGATTACCAGCAGGATCACAAGCACGGACAAAAAAAGGGCCACACTCCCTGCTATGATTTTATGAAAGGAGATGTGTTCTGTGTCGTGCTCGAGTTCTGAGCTGGATTCGGTGGCTCCGATAGTTGGGGGCAGAGGAGGCTTGCTGTCATGTTTAGGCCTGGTGAGTTTTGGTTTAAATGTTGGCTTTGGGGGAGCTCTTGCTAATTCAAACCTCTCTGTAGTACTTTTGCCACAGATGCTGTAGTTTTTCACTGCATCAATAACATTCACCCCTTGCAGCTCTTTGGGGCTGGCACAGATAATTGTATTTTCCCTCAGCCCTTTAAAACTTTTTAGCCAGTTTACCAGAGAGCAAATGTTTCTGCTGCATTCCCATATATTCCCAGCAAGGCTGATATCATTGAGGGATATCCAAGAATCCAAAATTTCTTGACCAATAAATGTGAGCTTGTTTGAATCCAGGTTGAGGCGCTGTAAATTGGGCACACACTGAAAAACACTAGGTCCACTGAAAGCTTCTATTTCATTGCCAGATAAATCAAGCCTTTGTAATGAGCTCCAGGTCCAGGACATAGTTTGTCCTATCACACTGATTTTATTCCACTGTAAATAAAGGTTTTGAAGGCTGACAAGTCTTGGAAAAAGTGCCAGGTTGAGCTTAGAAAACTGATTGTGCTCCAGGTGAAGCTCCTTCAACCTGATCATGCCTGCAAAGACATTCCTTGCTAAACTTCGGATGCGATTGTAACCCAGGTCCAGAAGTTCAAGGTTCCTACAATCTTGGAATATTCGAACAGGGATGGTTCTTAGGGAATTGGATCGCAAATGTAAACTCAGCAGCTTCCTTAAGCCCCTGAACTGTTCAGATCCCAGAGACTGCAGCTGATTGTATGACAGATCCAAGTTACGGAGATTTGTCACAGGTCTGAAGGTATTATTAAGAAAATATGCGATTCTGTTGGAACTCAGGATCAACTCTTTTAGTCTGCGTATTCCATTGAAAGCATTTTCGTCAATATTGCTGATGTGATTATGGTCTAGATACAGCCAGGTGAGCTGATTTAGACCTTTAAATTGATTATGTTTTAGTTTTTGGAGACTGTTATAGCGAAGAGACAAGCCTAAACAACCAGCAGATATAGTCAAGGGTATCTCTTGTAATTTCTGAGATTCACAATATACCATTTTTCCTTCACACCTACAGCTCTTAGGGCATCCTCGTTCAGCAGAAGAAAGCATTGTCAGTAATACAGTAGGGGCTATTACCAGGGCTACAGCTGATCCGCTCAGTAGCCTAATTACATTGAAACCTGGAAATAAAAACAACTTAGAAAAGTTATCCCCCCAAAAGATCAGTCATTTTTAAAATCATGCTTAGAATCTTTCTTTTAAAAATCATTTAAAAATTTTCTAGCTTGACAGCTACTTTGCACATTATTTTCTTTTACTCAGATTTAAAAAAATGCCTTTATAAATATTGTAAAATAGTTTAAATAAATGTAATCAATAGACATTTTAACTATGATCCTAAATCATATCAAGATAAGTCAATAGAACAATTAAAACAGGGTCTATGCAGAAGCTACAAGCTATATATTTAAAAAAAAATGAAAAACATACCCATCCTTTGTGTTGTTCAAAGGTCGTCCTTAGGTCTTTTGTTTTTGCTTAGGGTGCCACAAGCATGACAGTCCCTGTCAGCTGCACTGTTGTGAGTCAGGGCTTGCTGACACCCAGGAAGAAAAATTGGACCCCTTGGGAGATGGACTGATTTTGGAACATTATTCTTTGCCAGCCACGCAGAACACTCCAAGAATAAATAAATCCCAACACACCATTCACAGCAAAATGTCAGATTCTTCCTAGGTAATAGGATCTTCATGGATATTACGGTTTTGCATCTTTACAGTTAGAAACCTGGCTTTTAAAATCTCTCTCTATGTGAAAGCATGATAGATTCCTCCAAGCAACAATTAGCTATCTGAATTCACATATCTGTATTCCATAGTACAGCAGTTATTGTAGTTAGCACCCGATCCAGCTATGAAGCTGCTTTGGAGCACAGAATAACAGAATAACACTGTACAATGAACAAGCTCTGTTCACTTCTGCATACTGTCATTCTGAAAGCTCCTCCGACTGTTGCTTTGGTTTCAGTGAATGCAGTCTTATGTATAGCTGCCCCCAGTGGTGAAGAATATTATGGGCATGTGCAGAAATGTCTTTCTTTTATCTTGCAAATGAGTAAACTCTGCTGGGAAATGTGATTGTTCTGGGTAACTAAATGAGAGTGGAGTGGTCAGCTTCAGTGTGAACTAACGCAAATTTCAGACTATTTCAAATCCTCTGTCTCTTTTGATTCTGTCAAAGATTTTTAAAACACACACACACACACACACACACACACACACACACACACACACACACACACACACACGGTTTTCACAATAACTCACTACTTTTTAATGCAGCATCAACTACTTAGTGTGCCTGTATTCCAGCATTTTAACAAGGATAGACTATATCATGACAAATATTTTTAGGCTATAATTTTGCCTTTTGCCTTTTTTAAAAAAAATCACAGTGGAAAGGAGGTTGGGGATAAAAGTCTCAGGTTCATTTTATTTCATAACTTGTTATCACAATATTAACTATTTTAAACACAAGCTGGATTTAGTTAAAAACATAGTCCTGTGAGCAAACGAACCAAATAGATTTGACATGGAATCTGGCCCCACTGATTTTGTCATATTAAGTAAAGACATGTTTAGGAAGGTTTTTAATGTGCATTTATTGTAATTAAAGAACTTTTAAAGCATATAACTTAATTTAAAAAACCCAGGAATAGATTTTTACTTCTGTACAATCTAAATAACATAAAAATAAAGATATAAATACATTTGTGGCCAACTCTTATGTGTGAGACCAAGAATCCGCCATCCCTCCCCTTCCCCGCTGCATGGGATTAAGGAGCCTCCTCCCCCCGTGTGACCTGTTGGAGTGGAGCCTTCCTCTTTCCCGTTGCATGCTCGGTGCCAGGATATGATGGAATTATAGCACAGGGGTCGCTACTCAGATTCTCCTGCTCAAGGAGGAATGTGTCCGAAAGATGGTAGAGAGTAGGTGGAACAATGCTCAGTCCGCTGCAAGAGTTAGCCAGAGCAAAAGAGTATACACATCCTTTAAAGGGGGTGGTGCTGATTGCATTCTCCCAATGGCAACTGGGGAGCTCTGAGCTCTTTGAGGCAGAATACCTTCAGTGATCCATTGGGGTACTGTGGCTCTGCACTTTGTGCCTTACTACAGGCTGTGGCCCCTTGTGATTTACAATCAGATGAAAGCATACAGCTTCATGTAACAAAATTCCTTCTGAAACGTACCACATTTTGAAATGTGATCCAGTGCACTGGGAACTTTCTAACATTTCACACTGTGGTTCTAAAGAGAACATGAAAACCCTGAGGTAGTTTTCTAACATGCCCCCTTATTAGGCATGGCTTTATCAGTAACTAATAACAAAAACCAATCAGACAGCATAAACCCCAACCAGAGCTTTATCCCCTGAGCTCGCTGTCCCAAGCATTTTCCTCCAGAATCTGCTCTGTCCTCCTGCTTAGGGACCACTCCCATCTCTCTGGTTAAGTTCAGGAGTAGACTCAGCCACCAAAAGTAAGCAGAACTTCAGCAGCTTTTTTCATGATTCTAACGATTGCCAATAGGGTGAGCAAACAAAAGGGCCCTGCCACCCTGATATAGTCTGTTATTTTCACTTTATAAAGTAGAAAATAGTGATGAGGCATTGCTGAACAGAGCAAGTGTGGAACATGATGTTAATTGCTTGTCAAGTTCAATTTTCTTAACTGAATCTTTTTTGAATTATACAAGCAGAAAAAGTGCCAGTATCTGATAACCACTTTTTCTTCACTTGCATTTCTGTGTCTTCAGACAGCTGAACAGATTTTGTTTAAATTGTGCAACAAAAATCACTTCCAGCATAAGACTTTATATTCCAAGTTTCAGCACAGCATAACATTTTTACAGCCAAATTATAAACTTTGAAAATCAGGAGGCTTTAACTGAAGTCCTGAATATATCTTAGCTATGAAAGCACCTGAGAATTTGTACATGATTGTCCTGCTTCACATCTCATTGGCACTTGTTATACAATGGTATATGGTGAAACTGATGTCAATGGAGTTACCTCCCAATTTACAAAACAGTGAGAAAAGAATCGGACGCAAACTTTTGCTCTCGGCGACCCTGTGTGGGATTCCCTGAGGCTGTTGAAACTTCTACAGTTGCCCCTGTGAAAACATGAAGCATAGACATACATTATGTTTCCACATACTTTCCATTTCATCAGTGTTGTGGCTAAGGGATTGGGCCAGAGTGCTTCAGACTGTTACCTATTAGACATTTAATGTGCACTTGCTTCTTGCCTTTCCAGATAACGCTTTCTAGCCATATGATGCAGGCAATGAATCATCATCATCTGTGTGAGGTCAGTTCAGGAACTCCTTTTGGGTGAGGTGAAATCCCCACTATATGGGTGAGACAGTTGGCAAAAAGTGTGGTCTAGTGAATTAGGCATGGGAGTGGGAGCCATAAACACTGCATTAATCTTGCTGCTAGCGCAGACTTGCTTTGTGACCTTGGGCATGTCACTTACCACCGCTGAGTCTCTATTGCTCAATCTGTGAAATGGGGTTAGTGACATTTACCTTTGATATAAGGAAAAAGCAAATAGGAGAACGTTTGGCTTTGCCTGTAACATTCATTATTTTCCATACCTCTATCATGTCCCATCTTATTTGTCTTTTCTCTGAATTGAACAGTCACAGTATTTTGAAAATCTCTATACAGAGGTCCCTTGATGTCCCTAGTCATTTGCATCACCCACCTCTCGGGTTCTTTTATTTCTGTTGAATCTTTTCTGAGATAGAGTGACCCCAAATGAATACAATATCCAAGGTGAGGACATAGTAATAAACAAGTTTTGTTATATATCAGAATCACTAGTTTAAATATAAAGATACAGAATTTTTCTTTTTAATTATATACCATTTCCTTGATTCTTAGGTTATCAAAAGTGACATTTCCCATTCATCTCAGGACTTCTTTCTTTCAGAGGACAGTAGGACAAAGAAATCCAGCCCCCGTTTTGAAAATCCCCCAAAATTCCACAGAAAATTATTTGTTTTTTATTTTGTTTAGAAATTTGTGCAGAAAATATATACCATTTTTCCTCCACCTCTAGTGGAAAGATTGCACAGAATGGCCCATTTCTATCTTCCACCTCAGTTTTCTATGTTTCCCACACTATATATTCCAGATAGTCCTCCCAATTAGTGGGGGACCATAATGAATTCAGGTTCTATGAATAGAAATAGAATGATCGTGGTGATAGAGTTGGTGGGGTCAGTTTGTGAGTTTCATTGATACTACTTGGATGAAGTGTTCTTTATAGTGCTAATATATTTTGTTTTTCCTGTTTGCTTTATTCTCCTCAATGTCACAAGTCCCTGATGTTGGCTCTGTGTATTCTACTGACCATTAATCCCTATTTGAAATTGTATCCAGTTATGTTTAATGTGGCTGCCCATTTAGAACCTGACTCTGCCACCATAATTCAAGCTGAGAAGAATCTGACTCTGCAAGGGGCTGCTTACAGAGTAAAATACTTCTTAGTGTGAACAGTTGAGGCAGAATTCAACAATTATTGAATAGGAATTAATATATATAGAGAGAGCACATTAGTGAGAGCACGTCACACCACTGCTCTGTAGTCAGTAGGGCACTGGCTTCTGTTTTGTATCTGGGTGGGGTTTAAGGTGTTGGTTTTCACATATACAGCCATAAACAATTTGTATGGCATCTCTTGCCTCACTGATGTGATCAGAAGTGGTGCTCTAGCAGCTCCCAGTGTACAAAGAAGGTGGCTAGTGGAAGGATGTTTCTCATAAGGGGTTCCATGCTCTGGACTGCACTCACCACTGCCTTACTAATTGTGTCCTTGATGCCCTTCAGGCCCTGGTGATGATCTTGTTATAAGGGCTTAGATGGAAATCCAAACTGCAAGTGTCCACTTTTTCCTTGGGCTTTTCCTGATAGATCGTTTGATGGATTTGAAATAATTGATGGGGGAGGCCAGTATTTTATGGTAGGTGGATTCCTGGGGTAGTCTGGGAGATGTTGGGGTGCTTTTGGGGTCATGCTATATGATACAATGATTATATTTTAGTGTTGTATGTTATAGTGTATTGTACCAGTACAGAATTTGAGATAGGTGATTTGAAATAAATATTTATATCTATTACCTCCTTCACATAAGGAAAGTGATATCTAATTGTTTGGAACAGAGTGAAAGGTTTCAGGTAAACCAAGGGCTAAATTCTGTGAGCTTTTCTCATTTCTTGACTTCTATAGGTGTTTTGCCTGAGTAAGGACTGATGGACTGGTCCCTAAGTCTATTCCTGGGAGGTGTTCTATATCTGAAACTCCCATTGACTTCAATGGGAGTTGTAGATGCTCAGCACTAATTTGAATCAGCCTCTAAATTAGTAGGTAGAAACAATTATCTTTTCTAGTTCCAAACCACTTGTTAGTTTGATCTACAAGGTCTTTTAGTCATTTAATTGCTCTTCCACATAAACAGACATACAGGTGCAAGCAATTAGAGCGCAGTATATCTCAATTTCATTTAGCCTATCAAAATATTTTAAAATCAGTTTCAATTTCTCTTTGTATCCATTTATTCCTTAAAAACTGTAAAGAGAAAAAATGCTCCAATCTGGCCATATTAAAACCCTTACACATCCTCGAGCTTTGGTACTTTTGAACTGCTAGGTTATGTCATTTACAAAGCCCACAGATTGGCAGAATAATCTGTTACCACACAAAGTATTAGTAACATCTTGAGAACTACACATGACAGTTGAGTAGATTTGCAGTTGAAAGAGAAAAACATGAACACAGAAAAGAGGCATATAATTATGTTCATTCACACTGTGACTAACATTAAAATGATCTATTCAGATGGTTATATTTGCCTTGTTAGTCACCTCCTTCCTTGGCTCCAACCTTATTCTATCTTTTTGGCATTTTCCTGCAGAAAATATTTGTTCTGTCTCATCAAAGTGAATTTTATTGACTTTCTGTAGTCTTTAATAATTCAACCAAGCCTTTTCCAATTATCATAGCTACAGTGGTTGCTAGATATTCTAGTTATAGTAGCTGGTGTTTTTGGAATAGGATCTGAGGATCTTAATTATACCAACAGCCATGGTTAGTTAATTAGCTCATCAACTGTTTTTAACATAGCCTTAAGTGTCACTGTTTTATTAGATGCTTAGGACATACAAGAGCATTTTGGTTAAAAAATAAAGAAACAAGCTGGTGTAGAGCTTTCTTTAGTAGCTATCCAATATTGCCATTCCTTTCTACCCTTTCTCTGTTAACATACAGTATATGGTAAACAAGCTTTGAAGAAACGATGTGTGGTTTAAATGACTTGTAGCTTGTCATCCTTTGAGGTCGTGTCTGTCCAAGAAAATTATCTAGATTGTTTTTCAACTGTTTAATTCCATGCAATTAAACTAAAGTACAATATATAGCTAATTGTCTTATACGAAAACAGACTCCCAGTCTAATTCATTTAAAAATAAAAACTTTAGTCTTTGCAGATTTATTTTGGTTTATTAAAACTGATGTTGTCATTTTATTTATCCAGTATACAGGGAAACAAGTAAAATACAGAACCCAATTAAAGGAAACAAGAAGTAACAAATGATATTGTCTTGCCATATATTACAATCTAAAATAGTCAAATCTCTGATGTACTAGTTTCTAATTGGCCGTTTCTAATAATATCACTTCCATTTATTCCTCTAACACTATTAAGAGGATGGATAGAAATATTTTTTTGCAGTTTTTCATTTTTTCATTTTATTCTCACCTTTAATACTCCCATCTTAACGCCAAGTTTGTCATATCAGTATACAAATTATAACTTGCAACAAAAAACATAGGGAGGCACATTAAACTTTTCAGATAAATGGGCATAATTTAGTTGGCATAATTAGAAAGGATATCAGGGAAGAATGCTGTGTTCATATAAAGATCAATCACATGTTAATACTAGAATTTGTATAACTTTTTTGTTATAGGCACAAAGGGCACGTCTTCACTACCCGCCGGATCTATTGGGGATCGATTTATCGCGTCTAGTGAAGATGTGATAAAATTGATCTCTGATCGCTCTGCTGTCGACTCCGGAAATCCACCGCAGCAAGAGGCGGAAGCGGAGTCGATGGTGGAGCGGCAGTGGTCGACTCGCCGCCGTCCTCACAGCCAGGTAAGTCGACCTAAAATACGCAACTTCAGCTACGTATTCACGTAGCTGAAGTTGCGTATCTTAGGTCGACCCCCCCCATAGTGTAGACCTAGCCAAAAACGTAGCTTCCTTTAAATCCTATAAAAATCGAAGGCAGTTCACACACAAGTGTTTGTACACAATGTGTGGAACTCATTGCCACAAAATATCTTTGAAACCAAAAGCCAAGTTTACAAAGGTATTTAGAAGCTTAAAGATGTAGCTAGGTCTCTAGTGGGATTCACAAAATTATCTTTGTGAGTTAGGTGTCTAACTCCCATCAACTTTCATATAACATATTGTAATGTAATATAATGTCATAGTAATAAATACAGTAGCAATCCTGTGTACTGACAGGAGCACAAAAACTGCTCATTCCTATTCTCTCTGAAGAACAAAGTGCCAAAAAGGGGGTCAAGTTGAGTGGAGAATAAGGCAGGATGACTGTTTCTCCCCCCCGCCACCTTTGCATTGGCCTGAAGATCAGGGCAGGTATGGGAGAACAATTTGCTCCATCCTAATTGATAGAACAGATTGCTCACTCCTCACCACTGAGAGTGAGTATTCCCCTGCTGAGATGATGTGATTAAAAGCCTCAATCTAGCCCTAGATGTATAAGGAGTTATTTAGATAGGGTAACAATAGTTAAAGTATATAACTTGTGCTTCGGAGAATATCTGTTGGGCATTAGAAAAAAAATCCTATGGGTATGTTAGTGCATCGTTTTCCACTACCAGTTGTTGTTGTTGTTTTTTTGTTTTTGTTTTTTTTTGTTTTGTTTTTTTGCGGGGGGAGAGGTGTTTTGTTTTGTTTTTTGCATTTCCCCCGGAAATATCTGAAACTGGCCCATCTGATAGGTAAATGGAAGAGATGGACTGATCTGATCTGGCAATTTCAATGTACGTCTGTTCCTACATGATTTAAAGTCAAGTGAGCATATGTTAACTCAACAGATACATCCATGCATGAAGGAAGACTCTCGGAAGTTATTTTATAGATCATCCTTAAGGGGAAATTATATGGATGTTCTTGAACAAACTTGGATAGCATAAATATTGTGATCTTTGTCATTCAGTATTGGGTGCTCAAAAGTGTTAGTTTCATTAAATTTATTGTAGAAGTGTTTATTTAAAGACCAGATACTTTACACTCCACCCCACTGTGCAGGCAGTAACGTGAGAGAGATGTGGCAGAGACTGATTTAATCTACAGCCATTCTTTATAGTAGAAAGCCTTAATTTCAAAGGACACCATAACATCTTTTGCATATTTGGGGGAAACAAAATGTATCCAGTTTTGGGAAAAGTCACCAGTAAGAGCTGTTGCTCAGGATATTTACTTTTTGTCACAAAATTTGAGTCTGGTTGTGGCCTTCTCAGTCAAGTGTCAATTCCAGAGCTCTGCAAATAACTGATTTTGTTGGTTCACTGGACATATCAAAAACCCGAGGGAGAATATTTTTTCAAGTTAACCTAAAACAAATATTTTTCTAAATTTTTGGTGAGTCAAAAAGTTGAAGAAAAATTTTACCTGTTACAAAACTTTTTATTTCTTTGTTGAGCTTTTAAAGTTCAGTTGAAGTAAGCTTCAAAATGAAAAGTTGTTTTGAATGAAGAATCAAAATGTAAAAAAAAATAAAAATTGTTTTTTTGGCAAAACAATGTGGTGAATTTGACACAAATTTGTAAAATGTTTTTGTTGGACCAAATTTGCATTCTTTGGTGGAAAAAAGTTTCAGCTAAAAAATGTTACCCCACTCTAGTCGTTTCACATGTGATTTTATTTGTAGAAAGCATTTTACTGGCCTGCATGCCTGGTCATCAACTACCGACTCAGTAGGAAGATTTTTAGTGTCTCAGGTGATGCAGTGGTTCCTAGTGGTCCAGCTGGACTCTAAACATATATAGCACCATGTGTTTGTGAAAATGAACTTATTGCTGGTAAACTTCAAACACTGATCTTGTAGCAAAAAAAGCTGCTCTGGGGGCAGGGCCGGCTCTAGGTTTTTTGCCGCTCCAAGCAAAAAAATTTTTGGCTGCCCCTCCCCTGTCCCAGCCCTGGGCTCCTCGCCGCACCCCCCTGACGCCCAAACCCTGGGCTCTCCCCCACCATCCGCACCCCCTTGCTGCCCCAGCCCTGGGCTCTCCCCCCCCGACCCGCACCCCCCTGTCACCCCAGCCCTGGACTCTCACCCCCCCCACTCGCACCCCCCCTGCCGTCTCAGCCCTGGGCTCCCCCTACCCCCCCCACCATTGCCCCACACACACACCTCCTGCTGCCCCAGCCCTGGGCTCTCCCCCCCCCCCCACCTGCACCCTCCTTCCGCCTCAGCCCTGGGTCACTGGTAACTCGCTCCCAGGGCAGGTCATTCAGCAGGAATTTTAGATGTGCACGGAACACAGACAGGATTGGTTCCCATATGGTTACAGAACTGCAGTAAAGTGAAACAATTTTCACCTTGTGTGATTGGAGAATATCTGGATGCATATTATAAGACTGTCCTCCATAAATGAGGAAAAGTTGAGGTGCCTTTATTATTCTTTTGTTCCACTCTTTCTTTCTATGGGGAATTTGCCAATGCGATATCACTGTCTTCCTTTTAAACAAACAAACAAACAAACAAACAAACAAACAAAAAAAGGCAATGGCTGTTGAAAATAGCAATTCCAGTCCTAATAACCACTGGGAAGCATTTCTTGCTCAATTTTATCCTACTTTTTCTACAGCAAGTTACAGTGGATCAGTATATTTGATCTGGGAGAAATGAAGTAACAGCTGCCCAAACTGAGCTTGAGCACTCCTGAATTTTGAGGTGTTCAAATCTGGAAGGCAGGTGCTGGGGGGGAGGGGAGAGGGGGCTGTGGCTCCGCAGGGGACATGGCAGCATGTATGCAGCAGCATGTCTGGCACTGCGCGAAGCCAGACACGCTGGTCTGAGTGGCACGGTAAGGGAGCAGGGCGGTTGGATGGGGTGGAGGTTTGGGGGGGGGGGCAGTCAAGGGGACAGGCAGCAGTTGGATAGGCATGGGAGTCCCAGAGGTTTGTCAGGGGATAGGTAGGGGGTGGGGTCCTGGGGGGAACTTGTGGGGGGGTCTCTGGAGGGGGCAGTTGGGGACAAGGAGAAGGGAGGCTTAGATAGGGGGTGGGGTCCCGGAAGGGGGCAATCAGGGGACAAGGACCAGTGGGGCTTAGATAGGGGGTGGGATCCTGGGGGGCAGTTAGGGGCATGGGTCCCGGGAGGGGGTGATCAGGGGACAGGGAGCAGGGGGGTTGGATGGGTTGGGGTTTCTGTGGGGGGCAGTTGGAGGGAGTGGATGGTGGCAGGGTGGGGCTACCCTCCCTCCCCGTGGAGTGTCCTATTTTTTGAATGTTAAAATATGGTATCCCTACCTTCACAGTGCAGCTCTCCATTCAAAGCAGGCTGTAGCATGAGGTCTCAGCTACCTCACTCCCTCCCCCTCTTTCCTGTTGGTAGTGGCCAAGGGAATGCTGGGAAATGTAGTTCTTTCCCTGCTCCAGGGCTGGCTCTATAGGCAGGGAGCTAACCAAGGAACTACAGCTCCCAGGGCCCCCTGTTGGTTCTCAGCTCTCATGCTGGATTCCTGCCGCCCCTGCAAATGGGCTGCCCCAAGCACATGCTTGCTTTGCTGGTGCCTAGAGCCGCCCCTGTCTGGGGGGTGGGGGGCTGGGAGGGAGACAGAGAGGGGAAAATTCATACCAAACTTTTTTTCATGTATATATTTAGTACAATGTTTTACATTGTAGTCAAAAGATGACTATTTAAGAAAATGCCCCTGTAAATTCTATATACTCTTATTTTGCTTGGCACATATTTCCATTGATGCTGATTAACCTAGTGGGCTGGCACCAGGCAATTCTAATAGATTGCAAGAATTTAGGCAGATGATGGATCTTTTTTAAGTATGATTTCTGATTATTGGTTTTTACTGCAAGGACCTTGAATAACAGTCTCTTTATAGTATAGAACACCTGCATTTAAAGCTAAAGAGTTACACTGTATTACTGTAGCTTCAACTCACATCTTAATTAACTTTGAAATAAAACACAGTTTGACAACATGAGGTGAGCTTTTGTGTCCAATTAATCATGATTAGTGTTCCACAGGGATGGAGAAAGAGATAATGAAATTTTCACCACTTACTGACTCTCCATGAAAGACCTCTCAGTGGTTAAAAATATATTTTTTGAAAGGATGCATTTCTGCTAAATATTTTGAAGTACGCAAGCCCTCATAATTCACCATCCTCAACTTCTTTTTTAGGCCTACAATTTAAGGGCACAATTTTGCCCTCTGATATATCCATGCAAATTGAAGTGAGCAGTGAGAGCAATCCTGTGTATATCAGAGGCAAGAGTAGTCTATAAATATAGAAGTACAGTATCAACACCCTGATTCATCACAGCTTTGTAACTGTTGTGTCCGTCATTATTGGGGAAAGTTTTCTAGTGTGACGTTGTACTCTATCTAATCTATATATTAGAATCATAGGGTTGGAAGGGACCGCAAGGGTCATCTAGTCTAACCCCCTGCCAAGATGCGGAATTTGTTGTGTCTAAAACATCCAAGACAGGTGGCTATCCAGCCTCCTGTTGAAAACCTTCACCAAAGGAGCTTCCACCACCTCCCTAGGCACTCTGTTCCATTAGCCTACTCTTCTTACAGTTAGGAAAGTTTTCTTGAGACTTAGGATGTGGCTACACTAGAGAGTTGACAGCGATGCTAATCTCTAATGTATCCGCTCTAAGCTAACAGGAAAGAGATCTCCCATTAGCCTAACTACTCCAACCCCACACAAGCGGCAGTAGCTATGTTGGTGGGAGAAGCTCTCCCGCCTATATAATGCTTTCCACACAGGCACTTATGTCTGTGTAACTTATGTTGCTCAGGGGTGATTTATTCACACCCCTGAGCAAAATAAATGATGCTGACAAAAGCTGTAGTGTAGATATAACCTTAATCTAAATCTGCTATGCTGTAGTTTGAACCCATTACCTCTTGTCCTGCCCTCTCTGGCAAGAGAGCGCAACTTTTCTTCATCTTTTTTTATGGCAGCCTTTCAAGTATTTTGAAGCTGGCTGTCATGTCTTCCCTCAATCTCCTCTTCGAAATTAAACATACCCAGTTCTTTTAGCCTTTGCTCATACGGCTTGCAGTCCATCCCTTTGATCATCTTTGTCACTCGCCTTTGGATCCTTTCCAGTTTCTCCATATCTTTTCTATACATTGGTGACCAAAATTGGACACAGTGCTCCAGCTGTGTACTTCAGCTAGTCAAATCATTTTAAGGATTTTCTAATGTACCTATGGGTTTAATGTCTGTATCTAGGAGTCTTTGTTGTAGAAAGCAAGAGGTATCTCTTGTGATTTCCTGAATATTATTGTTCAAAAAACAAATGTTGCACTAGAGGATATGGAGGCACTTACAGAAACCATCGGAAACTAGATAATATTCTAATCTTTTTTTGCAGAATACTTGGTCCCACTTAAGCATAAGTGAAACAATAATAAATGCTGCCAAAGAAACTTAATGCTCAGAGCCTTTCATCAGATAGTTCAACCACAATGTACACATCATTAGCTCTTTGTGACTTTTGTTTTGAATGGATTCAATTCCCATTTTAGGTTAAACACTCTTAAAAAGTGCAAACCTTCTATTCACATAGCTGAAAAGGAATTCAGTGTGCTATGAAAACATGCATTGTGTTTGGAAAACTAGCACTTAAAATTTTTCAAGGTGCTTTAAAATGTGTGAAAATTGGATGCACTGTTCAACATAATGTATTTTCTGTGACTCAGACCCTTGTTTCAATAGCCGGGAGTTAAGCATGATCCAGGCGAGGAAGTGAAGCTTCGTATTATGCCTACAAATTGAATGGCTTTCTCTCTCATTTTATTAAAATAAATTTTTTAGAAAAGAAATGAGCGCATGATATAAAATGTTGCCTGCAAGTTTAGTTAGATACGTAATCAGAAATGTGCTATATGAAGCGAGGGGACTCTTTAGGAAACTTCCTTTTTTAATATTTTGTTTTTAACTTGCTGAATTTCCCAAATCAGAAGCCAAAAAAAAAAAAAAAAAAAAAGTGCCATCATGATTTCAGGGAGGCCTAAAAATAAGCTCCTACCAATCTGTTCAGACTATTTTTCAGTCCCAGAAAACATAAATGTAAGTAAGGAACCACGCAGCATCCGACTCCCACATAAGTAACTCTCTGGCAGGATGAATTTGATTAAAACCATTCTAATCAGTGAGGAGCAGCACCAGTCCTGAAGTCTCCCTGGAAAAGATGACTTGAAAAGTTCTGTGAATTTGTAACTGGGCAACTTGCCACCTCTGTTCACTCTCTATGTGGGATCCTTAACAGAATAGTTAGGTGAATTTTTAGTTCTCCCACCAAGATGGCAATGTCCAGTTCCACTTCCAGAATATTTACTCATTGCAAGTTAGCTTACCCTACTGCTATCTCCTTTGAAATCTCCTTTGTATCTCAGCTTGTAACATGGCCGGACTCCTCATAATGAGGAGAGCACTGTGATTTTGTGTCTGGATGAAAAGGATGCTTTCCACTAATTAAAGATCCCACCTTTCCTGTATCTTTTAAGTTCTTATAAAATAACAGGCTTTAAAATTCTTGCCATAAATAAGGGTATCATGTCTGCCAGTCAGGAAAATCTCTAAGGCTTCCAACTCCTTTTATCCTTAAATCTGGCCCAGTAAGCATTTTAATTTTTCTCTTCCTACTACAAGCTTGGCAGGGAATTTTATTCCTTTGACACCAGAGAGAAAAACAGAATCATTCAGTCTCATTCTTTCTGAAAGTGGCTCTCTCAGCTTCCTTTGGGAAGTTCAGGAGAAAGGATGAATCATTTTGCCTTTTGAGACTGAGACACATTTCTTCTGTCTGTTGGCCTCCCCTCCCTTGTGTCTTTCATCGAGTCTCTGGATCTCCCTCCTCTCTCCTGTCTTTGCTGATCTCTCTGGGAGGGGCCAGGCCCTCACTCACCCTGGGGGACTCTTGCACTAGACTCAGGAAGTGCAAGAATAGCAGTTGTGTCCAGGTCCGTAGATACAAGTACAATGAGTGTGTGTACACAAGGAAGAGTGTGGGGACCAGGCTCCTTGCTGTCTCTCACTTATCTTGGGCACCTGAGTAGGTCTTGGCATCATTGAGCTCTAAATTAACAGTAATTATTTTCAAAAAATAAACCAGCAAAAAACATGTGAAAGTCATCAGCTAAGATCACCAACTGCCAGTGGGAAAATCTGTCCTCCCACAAGAGCAGTGAAAATTGTGATTTTATATATATATAATATATATACCCATTATGTAGCAGGATAAAAAGTGAAAATCTTAAACTTTCATGGACAAATAATACAAAAAAAAATGGTTTGGGTTGGTAAAATGTTTCAGAACATTTCATTTCAAATTTGACAATTTTTTTTTTAACAATAATTAGCTTAGTTTAAAATGAGAAGTTATTTGTACTGGAAAATTGGAATTTCTCATTTAGAAAATGTCAATGATCATTTTGAATTTTTTTCCCAAAAAAGTCAAGTAAAAAAATTGTTGGAAGTGACCCTTTCCCACAAAAGTTTTATTGATAAAAAATGGGCATTTTCCAAGGAAAAACCTTAAGTTGAGAATTTCCTAGCCAGCTCTAGTATGACTATATTATCTCACTGAAACTCAGCAAATATATGCCAAGATGGAAGCAATCTTCTAATGATAACTGTTGTGGTTTGTTGCAATTTTGTAGGGTTGGGCTACTCACCTCAGCAGTTTCAGGAGATTATTGCCGTTGGAGATTGGCTTAAGGAAATTGCTTTGTATATGTACTATAATTCAATACTGTAATTTATTTTTGTTTATCTTGCACTTGTGGGAAGCTGAATTCTCTATTTTATTAGAGAACTTGTTTCATATTAGTTACCGAATTTATGCATAATATAAACTGACAAGATTTATTATCAAGAGAATAGAGACTCAGACATAAAGTTAAGGTCTTTTTTCTTCCTAGTAAACTAATAGCTAGTGGCTGATTTTTGGGCATGATGGATTCTTACGTTTGTTGTTTACACTTCAGTTTGGGATTGTGTGTGTGAGATGATTTGCTGTGTCACATCCTACGGACATTAACATGGGTGCCTTAGCCAGGGCTAATAAGGCAATAATGAGAGAAAAAAAATGTGGTATTTAGGTATATATGTGTACTCGTATTTGGGGTTTATCAGAGTTTCATGTATTCTATGTATATACACACAGGTATTTTTAAGGGACGGATGGATGATTTTTGTGGTGAAGGCCCAGAATTAGTCCTCTTTCTCCTCTTCCCTTTCTGCCATTTCAAAACTTTGTCAATTAACTTTCACTGACTTTTCTAGTATTTCAGTCTTGTTATACAATATTTTATTGTTTTCCTGTTGTGATTTCTTGCAATGCAAGAGTTGCTTAACTTTGCCCATGTTATCTTTGTCTTTTGTGCTATGCTGTCCAGCTGGCTAATCCAGTCTGTGAGCTGATCAACTTTTTATTTAGAGTTTTAAGAGAGATTATATTTTGCCTGATTTATAAAGCATACATGATGCAAAATGCTAGCATTCTGGTTGCACAGCAGTTTGTGGCAGGCAGGAGCTTGTATTATCTCTTGCAAATTAGATGCAACATGGGGCATAGGCATACAGTAAAGAAAAAGGCAAAATATATTTAGATTCTTGAGGAGCTCAACTATCATGAACTCAATGGTCTCTGCTGCCAAACTCTGCCTCTCTGTAAGTCTTCTCATAAAGCTTCTGCACAGCTTCACAGCAGGATAAGATTTCACAAAACAGAATATAAAGAATAATACTCTTGTTACTTCGTCCAAGATGTTCATAAAGTAAGGGTATGTCTACACTACGAAATTAGGTCGATTTTATAGAAGTCGACTGCGTATGTCCACACTAAGCGCATTAAGTCGGCAGAGTGCGTCCTCACTACCGTGGCTAGCATTGACTTACGGAGTGGTGCACTGTGGGTAGCTATCCCACAGTTCCTGCAGTCTCCGTCACCCACTGGAATTCTGGGTTAAGCTCCCAGCGCCTGATGGGGCAAAAACATTGTCGCGGGTGGTTTTGGGTACATGTCATCAGTCGCCCCTCCCTCCATGAAAGCAACAGCAGACAATCGTTTCGCGCTTTATTTCTGCGCAGACGCCATACCATGACAAGCATGGAGCCTGTTAAGCTCAGCTCACTGTCACCACTGCTGTTGTGTCCTGGATGCTACAAAGGTACATTCACCAGAGGTGCCTTCTCCAGCTTCATGGTCCGTGCGCCCGGGTTGGGAGGGTATTGGCTCCAGGGTGATAAACAGTTCCTGGCTGTTGGGGAGAATGGTTTCTCCGCTTGCGTGCTGTGCGCTATCCTCCTCCTCCATCTCCTCATCTTCCTCATTCCCAAAATCCTCATCCCTGTTGCATGAGACTCCCCCCTTGCAGGTGTCCATGGACAGGGGAGGGGTAGTGGTAGGGGTCCCCCCTAGAATTGCATACAGCTCACTGTAGAAATGGCATGTCTGGGGCTCTGACCCGGAGCGGCTGTTTGCCTCTTTGGCTTTTTGGTAGGCTTGTAGCCTCTGTCCATCATGCCCTTAGATATTTTTTCAAATATTTTGGCATTTAATCTTTTGGAACGGAGTTCTGATAGCATGGATTCGTCTCCCCATACAGTGATCAGATCCAGTACCTCCCATTTTGTCCATGCTGGAGCTCTTTTGCGATTCTGGGACTGTATGCTCACCCGTGCTGATCAGCTCGCATGCTGGCCAAACAGGAAATGAAATTCAAAAGTTCCCGGGGCTTTTTCCTGTCTACCTGGCCAGTGCATCTGGGTTGAGAGTGCTGTCCAGAACGGTCACAATGGAGCACTCTGTGATAGCTCCCAGAGGCCAATACCGTCAAATTGCGTCCCCACTATTCCAAATTCAACCCGGAGATGTCGATTTCAGCGCTAATCCGCTCATCGGGGAGGAGTACAGAAATAGATTTTAAGAGCCCTTTAAGTCGACAGAAATAGCTCCGTCGTGTGGATAGGTCCAGGGTTAAATCGATCTAATGCTGCTAAATTTGACCTAAACTCATAGTGTAGACCAGGGCTAAGAAGAACTCTGGTGTGCTGTAGTGTGTGAGAGTATATGGGAATATTTGTTTATTTGGTCAATGGTAAAATTGATTTTTAAAAAGTACTCCTTTTGAAAATTCATGATCTCTGTAGATTTGCCAAAAAATGTTTGATGGGTGACCTCATAGGTTCAGAATTTTGGATTGAATAATGACAACAGTTGCAGTACTACTCCAAAATGTATCTGAACATACCTGAGTCTTTTAAAAAGCAACAGAGGGTCCTGTGGCACCTTTGAGACTAACAGAAGTATTGGGAGCATAAGCTTTCGTGGGTAAGAACCTCACTTCTTCAGATGCAAGTAAGATTCTGAAGAAGTGAGGTTCTTACCCACGAAAGCTTATGCTCCCAATACTTCTGTTAGTCTCAAAGGTGCCACAGGACCCTCTGTTGCTTTTTACAGATTCAGACTAACATGGCTACCCCTCTGATACCTGAGTCTTTTAATATTTCATGTTCCTTTATCTTTCCTACACTTGACCTTGAAGACCTCTCCAGCTACTCTGTGGTGTACAACCTTTCCTTCTGGGGTGAAATAGTAGTAACCACCAAGCTTCAACAACATGTGACATCAGACAACATCCTGGATGCTTCACAATCAAAGTTCAGACCAACACAGAGACTGCTCTAGTAGCACTAAAAGATGACCTCCCCAGGGCCGTGGTGACAGAGAAGATCTCCATGCTCACACTGATAGACCTCTCTTCAGCCTTTGACACATTGGGTCACAAGTTACTGTTAACCCATCTTCATGACATTGCAGGAGTAGATTGCCCAGCACTACATTGGCAGTCATCATTCCTCTACAGCAGAACTCCAAGAGTGTATGTGGTAACTGTTCCTCCTCTCCAAAGACTTCATGCATGGGGTTTCATATGGATCCATATTGTCCCCTCTTCTCTTCAACATCTACATCAGACCACTAGGAGAGATAGTGAGATGCCATGGCCTTAGTTGATAAGTGTGGTGATGCCACTCAGCTATGTCTCATTCTCAAATGATGCAACAACCAGTGGTACTAAAATGCCAGAATGCCTACAGGAAATTAGTTCTTTGATGAAGTGCAGATGGCTTATGCTGAACTCAGGCAAGACTGAAGCAATGCTGGTTGAAAAGGGGAAATGTTTTGAAGAACTGGCCAAGACCTGGTCTCCACTAAGTTATACAGTCCCCATTTGTCAAAGTGGTTGGAAGCCTCAAGGTCCCATTTGACTCCTCACCAAGCTCGATGACCAGATAGCCTTGGTTTCCAAAAATGCATTCTTTCACCTCCAGCTTGCTGGGAAACGTCATCCGTTCCTTCTGGACAAGGACCTGCCTACAGTAATCCATGATTTTCTCATGGATTGATTTCGGTATCTCACTGTGTCTGATACTGAATGTGAAGACAATGCACAGGCTCCAGCTGGCACAAAACACAGCTGCCCACCTTCTGCATAGCTCAGGCTTTCGTGAGCACATCAGACCTATGCTCAAGTCCCTCCACTGGCTTCCAGTGAGCTTCCAATGCCAGTTTAAATCCTTTGACCTAACTTTCAAATAAATATTGTACTAGTGAGAGCTGATGTTGAGTTCCAGTATATTCCAAATCCTAACTGCTATGAACTCTGCTTTCAGTCTTAATAGGAATCATTTAAACAAGTCAGAAATTGCTAAGAGATTATTTTATATTTTATGTACTGGGAGCTCTAATAACCACATCTAATCTGTATTACTAGTAGTTACGAGATGGATCTTTTTGATTGATATTCTCAAATACTTACTGACTGCTGCTTGAGGCTTTTTGCATAACTTGAGGACCTTCCTTCACAGTAAAATAGGTTTTGTTGAACTATTCCTCTTTTGACATCACTTATTCCCGTAGTTAAGTAGAACCCTTGGGGTCAGACTTTACAAAAGAAAAGTCCATTACAGAAGTTTGGGTTGGAACAACATCTAAACCTTCTGGTATCATGCTTGAAGTTGAAGTCTCTGGTTTAATCCTGCAACCAGACAGATGTCAAGTGTTAGACCAGTCATCATGATTTAGCATTGTGATGGAAAGTCAAGTGTTCTCATGTCAAATAGCAGCTTGCTCTCTGAGTTGAGGACCATTGATTGGGAAGCATTCAAAGATTAAATGATTCTAGACTGTCAGTCTGCAATGCTTGCTAAGTCTTTTAAAATTAAAATACATATTTTCTGTAACCCATTATTTAATAAGCTATTGGTTAAATTGGCTGCAATATGTGTTATACAATTACATAAGACAATACCATCCCTGCCCGCAAAGAGTGGTTAATCTAGGTTGAGACAAGATGTGGCAAGTGAATGTGACAAACAAAAGGAATAATAGTGATCCACATAGCTGACAACTCTGTGGGTGCTCCGGGGCTGGAGCACTCATGGGGGAAAATGTAGTGGGTGCTCAGCACCCACCAGCAGCCTCGTGGATCAGTTCCTCCCCCTCCCTTCCAGCGCCTCCGACCCACAGTGATCAGCTGTTCAGCAGCGTGCAGGAGGTGCTGGGGGGGATGAGGGGGGTGGGGCGAGCTCAGGGAAGGGGTGGAATGGAGCAGGAAGAAGTGGGGCAGTGGTTGAGTGGGGATGGGAAGAGGCAGGGTGGGGTTGGCGACTTGGGAGAAGGGATTGAGAGGGGGTGTAGTGGGGGCAGGAAGAGGTGGGGTAGGGTGGAGCAGGGGTGAGAAGAGGCAGGGCAGGGGTGGGGCCTTGCGGGATGGGTGGAGCGGGGGTGGCGTCTGAGGCATCGAGCCCCCCGCCCCCCAGCAAATCACAAACTTGGTGCCTATAGTGATACATTCATGTCCTTACATAGACTACATTTACAACTTGATGGTTTAAAAGTACTGAGTCTGGGGTCTTTTTGTTGCGGATGGTTGTCATCATTGGTTAGATGATGTTCTATCAGTATCACAACAGAAAGATTAATCAAATCACAGCAGTTTCACCAACACTGATGATAATGGCTGCATTGATATTAGAGCTTTTGTTTTCAAAGTGATTAACACACTCAGCTGATGATCCAGTATCATTAACCAGCTTTTACAGATGGGGAAACAGAGGCATGAAGAGGAAAAATGATTTGCCAAAGGTCAAAGAGGAAGATGCTAGTAAAGTTCAGAACAGAACACAAGGTGTCCTGGATTTCAGTCATGTGTTCAGTATTGTAGACCAAGCTGCCTCCTTATGAAAATTAAATCTACAGTTGACATTCTTTGACTAGCAATTATCCAAGATTATTGTTCTTATGATCAGTCAAATATTTAGCAGAATGGCTATTGCTAACTCTCTCTTCACAGATCCAACTATCCAGGGAGCATGGAGTTTCCCCTATTATTTACTACTTCCTTATATATGGTTATTTGATGCTGTTGAATAGTTGAGTTAATCTGTTATTGGGATTTGAATATCTAATGTTGCTGGGTGCTCATGATTAAGCTGTATGTTTTTAAGGTATCTAGAGTTTTTGTATAGGTGATTTTATTGTTTAAATCCAAGCAAATGATGAAATATGATAAACTAAATATACTTCATCACCACACTCTTCTCCTCCTGCTCACTCTTCCCTGTGCCTTACGTTCATCCTACCCCTTCTGTCTTAAACTCATATCCCATTCCATCCCCACCATGAGGCTGGTAGACCAGACTCAGCCCTCTTTCTGATTTATTAACTTGAGGATGAAATTGCAATGTTATCTGTGTGTGTGTCATGACAGGAGGAGGAGAGAGAAAATATGGGGGGCACACTGTAGGTACAGGGGATTTTATGTCTGTGTATGGCAGTGTCTAAATGTAAAAGACACATAAGGAAGAGAATAAACACTGAGTTGGGCAGGATATGCTGTAGAGATGAAATTTAACATAATCAAGTAAGAAATAATGGATCTTATGTGGAACAATTTAAACCACAGTCTTGGAGCTTTAAAATTCTACCTGTCCTGCAGAAAGGAAAGGTGTCTCTCTCTCTCTCTTTAAAGGATTTCAATATTGTTTAATGGAATGTTCCAGGGCAAGGACCCCTGTAGGCCAGACAGAATTTTAAGGCTTCAGCGTTGTACCCAAGAGGTAGGTCACAATGGACACGACACCTTGTAAAATAGCATTGTTTTGAAGTGTGTGTTACAATTATTTCTTTCAACACTTGTAGTGGTGCAAATCTCAGACCTCAAGCAAATTTTCTCTCGCAGTAGAGATTTCTTGAAGTGAAAATAATTAGAAAAATTCTTGTAGAAAGCTGCAACTCACAAACCTAGTAAAAAGATTATTCTTTGCTTGGAGCTACAGGAGGCTCCAGTGTTAAAATCAACATGTGATGCTGGGTTTAACTAAAATGTAATTAAAAATCATAAAATATGTTTGTCATATAGCATAATTTATTTGTTATACTTATGGCATGAAAACTGAAATGCCATTGAATTTTAAAGCTCATAATGTATGAATAAATACATCCCCTGAGATTGTAAGAAACCTAACAGTACTACAAAGTATTGTTAACAACCCACAAAAGAAATCAGTCAATAGTTGTCTTGTTTGGATTCTGTAACTCAAAGAGGAGGAATGAGATAGCAATGTTCAGTATCACAATGTATTTTATTAGCAAGTACCCTCATTTTCCTCACATATAACCCAATGTGTGAGAGATTCAAATGGGTTGATGCTGACGCAGGATAAATAAATAAAATAACTAAACTAACTAACTCTTGGACTTCTAGTTAGCCCGTAGGTGTTATTGTGCTACTCCATTGTACCAGTTCTGATAAGGGCACACTGTTAAAAGGTTTATTTCTTGCTTCAGTAAAAAAGAACAGAAAATGCCACCAGTGCCATGAAACCCAAATAACTACTGGTGGCTAAGTGACCTGAAGTTAACTCTCAGTCATCACCCCTAGCATGCTCATGGCTCTTATTTAAGTGCCACATTGCAATCAGTGGAGAAGTATAATTTGTACTCTACCAGGTTTCTGTGTGGCCATGGAAATACTCTTTCCTGAAGGTATGCTGCATTTCCAGGGCATTTAAAGGGCTAATTAAGGAGGTTTAAGTTTCACATTTCCACCATATATTTGGCACAACTTCATATTAATGTTTCAGGATTTCTGTTCTGAAATGTATCTTTCTACACTATACAGAGATCAGTTTGGAAGGAACAATAGAGCTGATGCTGAGCTGCTTTTCCTATTAAGTTAATGTTTTGTTGTGATTATTGCTGTTAAATATAAATTCAAGTGAAAACCTGAATGTTTATAGCTTTTCTGCTCTTGGTAGAGATTCATGTTGAGTTAATGCTTTGTTACTGTAGATCAAATAACTAAATTATTCAATTTCCATTAACTGTTGGAGATATGTAGGCTTGCGTATTATAGACACTACTTCACATAAAGTCAGATTATTGGAACACTCCGTGTGGCTTTGATGAGATGCTTTCCTTAAACCTTGTGGGCCACTGGATGTTAATTGTGGTTGTCTGCTTAGTCATCCCACTTTCAGCTCTCCACTTTAGAACCAATTTCATCCTTAACATAAGTGGGCATAGCTCTGTTGCCTTAAGAGGAATTGCAGTCATTTTCAGGGGGCTGAATTTGAATCTCTTCCTTCATCTGTTTATGTAATATTTAATTGTGTCCTTCCCTTCCTAGCCATAGCACTGACTGGAAACATTATTAGAAAAGTCTTAGATGTGCTAAAGTGATGATAGGAAATGCAATGTTTGCATACTGTCTATATAAATGCAGTTGTTTTACAAAAATTAACTTGTAGTCATGTAATTTATGAAAAAAATGGTCTCATTGTTTAGTAGTATGTTTGAGGGCCAGATTGAGGTCTGTGCCTGCATAAGTGTACGCAAACTGGGAAAGTAAAAAATAAAAATAAAAAACCAAACCATTTTCTCCATTAGCATTAGCTACATCTAATTAGGCATTAGCTACATCTGCAGTCCATGTTTTCTGAGTAGAAGGACTACTTCCTGCTAGCATGCCTTACAGTGCTAGCCTCCCCAAAAATTGGTGGAGGGGAGGTGAAATCATGGCCTGCCATGCAGGGGAGTGTATGATGTCTTTTTCACATCATTCCTGCAGCTCTTCATCATCCATTTTAAAGTGTGAACACCAGAGCTGGACATAGAGATAATATCATTTGCTAAATCCTGATTGATACTCCCCTTTTTATAGAGCTAAGGGACCTAACACTTTTCATATCACTGGGAATCTCATATTCAATTGATTCTTTACTATAACATGTAAATTTTTTTCAGCTCCAGTAGGTTTCAGCTCCAGTAGGTAGTCTCCATAGCAGCAGAATATTTATTTGGGCCTAAGCTATGTTTGATTTCATTACATTGTGCTAAATTACAGGTTTTGTAGTGGTAGTGTAATGAGGGTTTTAGTCCAATATGGAGTTAAGTGAGTTTTGCAAACTCTGCTATGTTCTCTGCTTGCCTTATTCTTGTTGCCGGAGATGCATAGCAAGGGTGAAGGCACCACATCCTTCAATATGAAAAAATATACAGGGATTTTACTAGCAATTGATCTGAGATGCAGATATTTAGAAAGTGTCTGCAGCAAATGTGCAATGTATTCTTGTTAAGAATGCTTACATAATTGCATTTCATAAAATAATTATACCTTGCAATTATTTGATTACATGTATTTACCCTAGCTACATAATAAGGTATACTTATGAAAGTAATTGTGCATGTGACCACTAAAATTAGTTTTAAAGAAAATGATCACAAAACATTTTTTATTAGTGGAGCATCACAGTTGCGAGGTAGAACAATTAAAGCTATTAAATTCATACCTCTGGATGCCTACAGTAGGCAGAAGACAATTCATCCTTAACTCCGAATTTCTATCCCATTGTCAATTTGTTTCAATATCCAAGTATTGTTTCATCCTAGTGTGTTTGGTGGGGCAAATAACATCTTTCTATAAAAAGTGTATTAATACTCTGTGTCTGAAAGAGCCACATTCTTAATATACATTGGTAGCCATGAGGAGTCAACAATTACCAACAGATAACAGTCAGCATACTTATTTCCTTTTCTAAATACAGGAGAAAACTGTGGTAAACAGAGCTACCACTGTGTGATAACCGTTGTAACTTCTGACTTTTACTGGTTACCTGTGTGACATTATTTTAATGCACCTTTATCTTTATCTTAATCTCCGGAAATGAAAGGCATATGAATATTCATGCATCTATGCAAAATTAAGGTCTCTTTCTTTACTAGGCCTCCCAGTAGGCGGGCATGCCAAATTTACATACACATCAATTTACATGTGCAAAAACTGTTTGTGTTTGCAAAATGCATATTTGTATATGTAATTAGGCATTCAGTCAGCCAATTTACACGTGAAAAATACAGATTTTTGATGCACAAAGGTTGCTCTCACGTTTTGCACTGACACGAATTGGAAACCAAATGCAAATTTCAGCTATAGCATGTATGACATAATGTGATTGTTCTCGTGACAAAATGAATCAGGGCTGTGGTGTTTTTGAAGTCAGGACTTCCTTATAGTGTAAGGGACTGCTGACTTTAGATATTTTAAAGAGGATGTATGTCACTAGGTTTACTAGGCATCAAGTTTTCGAAAGGAATGCCTGGTTGAAAAGGGACCCTGGCAGCTCCAGTGAGCACTGCTGACCAGGCCATTAAAAGTCCGGTTGGTGGTACAGTGGGGCTAAGGCGGGCTCCCAGCCTGTTCTGTCTCTGTGCGGCTCCTGGAAGTGGCCAGCATGTCCCTCCATCTCCTAGGGGTAGGGGCAGCCACGGGGGCTCTGCATGCTGCCCCTGCCCCGAGCGCTGGCTCTGCAGCTCCCATTGGCCAGGAACCCTGTGGCTAGGCGCCAGAGGGTAATGCCAGCTGCTTCTGGGAGCCACCTGAGGTAAGCGTCACCCGCACTTCCTCCTGCACCTCAACTCCTTCCCAGAGTCCACACCCCAACCCCCTGCCCCAGCCCAGAGCCCCCTCCCAGAGCCTACACCCCAACACTCTGCGCTAGCCCTGAGCACCCTCCTTCACTCTGAACCCTTCTGCCCCAGCATGGAACCCCCTCCTACACCCAAACTCTTTCCTGGACCCCAACCCCAGCCTGGTGAAAATGAGTGAATGAGTGAGGGTTGGGGAGAGCAAGCAATTGAGGAGGGAATGAGCAGGGGCAGGGCCTCAGAGTAGGGGCAGGGAGGTAGGGCAAGGGTGTTTGGTTTTTTGCAGATTGAAACTTGGCAACTAAGGCTGTCAAACGATTAAAAAAAAAAAATTAATCACGCGATTAATCACGCTGTTAAACAATAATAGAATACCATTTATTTAAATATTTTTAGATGTTCTCTACATTTTCACATATATTGATTTCAATTACAACACAATAGAAAATTACAGTACTCACTTTATTATGTTTTATTCCAAATATTTGCACTAATACAAGTACAGTAGTGCAATCTTTTTATAATGAAAGTTGGATTACAAATGTAGAATTATGTAGAAAAAATAACCGCATTCAAAAATAAAACAATGTAAAACTTTAGAGTCTACTATCCACTCAGTTCTACTTCTTATTCAGCTAATCGCTCAGACAAAACAAGTTTGGTTACAATTTGTAGGAGATAATGCTGCACTCTTCTTGTTTACAGTGTCACCTGAAAGCGATAACAAGCATTCGCATGGCACTTTTGTAGCCAGCGTTGCAATGTATTTATGTGCCAGATATGCTAAACATTCGTATGCCCCATCTGGCATATAAATACCTTGCAATGCTGGCTACAAAAGTGCCACGCGAATGCCTGTTATCACTTTCTGGAGACATTATAAATAAGAAGCAAGCAGCATTATCTCCCGTAAACAACTTGTTTGTCTTAGCGATTGGCTGAACAAGAAGTAGGACCGAGTAGACTTGTAGTCTCAAAGTTTTACATTGTTTTGAGTGCATTTATGTAACAAAAAAATCTACATTTGTAAGTTACACTTTAACGATAGAGATTGCACTACAGTACTTGTATGAAGTGAATTGAAAAATACTATTTTAATCATTTTTACGGTGCAAATATTTGTAATAAAAATAATATAAAGTGAGCACTGTACACTTCGTATTTTGTGTTGTAATAGAAATCAATGTATTTGAAAATGAGAAAAACATCCAAAAGTATTTAATAATTTCAATTGGTATTCTATTGTTTAACAGTGCTATTAATTTTTTTGAGTTAGTTCCGTGAGTTAACTGCAATTAATCGGCAGCCCTACTGGCAAACCTATATGTCGCTGCTGTTAGACGGATGCAGTGTTAAGTGTTATCTGGAAATATTCATGCTTTCTATGGCCCTACAAATATTTTTTATAATCACAGTTGGACAGGATTGAAAATAGTTGTGGTGACTTTATGTACAATAAATACTATTGCGGCATACATATTGTATGGGCTGTGAAACAGAGGACAATTTAATAACTACAGATAGAAGAATAAGATTCAGAAAAATGTGAATGTCTATCAACGTATCTGCTATATCTGCAGTAATTGATTGATCTGCTAGAAACATTCTGTTTCCCTGGCTTAATTTACCGGGGAATTTACCATTTGTTTTCCATATTTTTCCCAATATACAGTGCTGTTACTTAGTCCTTCAGAGTAAAAGATGAGATTTTGCTGGGAACTACAAAATCCAGATCTGTTTTGGATTTTCTACCCTATGAATGAACCTGATAGCTATTTTTAAAGCTAGAAAATCTTTGCTTGAAAAGGAAAATCATATCAAAGTATAAGCACTGATAATGCGTTGCACAGACTTGGCTTTTTGTGACACCAAGAATGTAGGGTCCAAAGGTGTATCTTAACAAGCTATTTACTCTTGCTAGTTGTGGATATAAAAAGCTCTTTGTTAAACCACTTAAGTTCAAGTGTGACTCTTTCAAAGCAGTTTATGGGATTTAGACAGACAACTCCGATTACTTTTAACAGGAATTGTGTGCCTAAATTCCCTAGCCTGCTTTGAAAATTCCAATTTAAAAGTTTGCACTCCAGCTGCCAGAATTACCAAACACATTTGAGCAACTCTACCATAATAATTACTAAATACTAATGGTATCTATCTGAATGTGAGCATTTGACCATGGTAAGCGTGCTCCTGGGGAGAAAAAAAGACAGAATTAATGATTGCAAACTACCATAGTGCAGTTTGCTATATTGACCCTTTCTTGTCAGATAGGTGGAAGTATTATTTGATAATGCTCCAGCAGAAGGCTAGAGGTGGCCCTGGAAGATAACATTTTATACTTAACGATGAGCCATCTGGAAAAATACCAAGGAGAAGCACTGCCACATTAGAACTCTTCTGTAGCCAACAACTGCAAAAAATAAAAAGACATAATATAGTGAAATTGCAGTTAACTTGGGCACAGAATGTAGGAAGGTGTTGAAATAGGTAATAGGGTAGAATATCAATGAGGAATACATGAGATATATTAGCCACCCTGCACATGAGATATATTAGCCACCCTGCACCCTGCATTGATGAAGTTTGGGAATTCTAGAAATGGAGGAGGATTTAAAGTGGGCCCAACATTTAGAAAGGGCATCAAATGCTTGGTGAAATCTCACTTGAGTTAGAGATGTTTTGACCTGAAGGAAGAGGGGAAAAGAGCTTAAATAAGCTGGAGTTTGCATAGGCATCTTAAAAATATCTAAGGGAGGTAGATAGAAAAACATTAGCTGGGATTTCTCCTAGCTGATAGCAGCTTGCCTACTGGTGCACCTACTGCTGTGTCCAGTTATGGTGCCCACAACTGAAGGAGGTTGTTGATATATTGGAGAAGGTTCAGAGACTAGCCAAGAGAATGATTTAAAGCATTAGAAAACATGCCTTGTAGTGATAAAATCAAGGAACTCAATCTATTTAATTTAACAAAGAGAAGGTTAAGGGATAACTTGATTACAGTGTATAAGTATCTAAATGAGGAACAAATATTTCAATAATGTGCTCTTCAACCTAGCAGAGAAAGGTATAACACCATTCAATGGCTGGAAGATGAAACTAGACAAATGCAGACTGCAAATAAGGCATAATTTTTTGACAGTGAGGGTAGTGAACCACTGGAACAATTTGCCAAGGGTCATGGTGGATTCTCCATCACTGAGAATTTTTAAATTAAGGTTGGATGTTTTTCTAAAAGATATGCACAAGGGATTATTTTGCGGAAGTTCTATGGTCTGAGTTATACAGGTCAGTTAGATGATTAAAATGGTCCCTTCTGGCCTTGAAATCTATGATTGGTACAGCATCGGAGTCAGGTTAACAGGAAAGAGCTCAGAGACAACTGGATGCTACCATCCCCTGAATTTATGACATCATCATGTTGTTACCTAAAGTAGAGTGTGGTATAGGAGTGGGGAGGGGGGAGAAATCTACAGGAACTGGGTAATCTTCCGACTTGTCACCACCGATCTATTTGTTGTATGTTGAATGAATTATCCAGCTAATACAACTTTTGTTTCTGTTTTTGTTTATGAACAGGTTTTGATTTTTACATATCTGTGTTGTTCATTATTGTTCAAACATTTTGTGAAAAAACCTTCGCCTTTCTACACAAACTTTTTGCTTCAATTATTTGTAATTTGTTATTCCTGGTGCGTGGTTGGTCATGTAATATTGTTTCTGCTTTTTTGATTCAGTGACTTAAATGATAATGAATGATGAATAGCAAATACCACACATTCTTGTTCAGTGACAGTGCATTTTTATGAAGCTCCAAACATTTATGCACCCTCTTTTATGAGGTTGGGGTGGTGGGGGAGGGAAGCAGCACTTTATTAATTGCGACTGGTTTGGGGGGGCACTTTTTGTAGAAGTTGTGCGCACAAATATGAACAGAATGCAAAAGGGGGTCTTAACAGGTAATTTTTATATTAGACATACTGGGCCAGCTCTACTGACTATAATGAGGTTGCAAAAATATAGTTGAAGGGAAATTTGGACCACACTCTATACAGTACTGTGATTTAAATGTATTGTGTTAGTTGTACTTGGAGTGAATAAAGACAGAATAATGTATACGGGAACTGCGTGAACACTGGATGAATATGAAAGTCCCAGAGAACTGTGAATAATAGAAGTATTTCTTCTTTTGTATTTTTTTTTAAATTTGGTTCTGGGTGACTGGAAGGAGAGGAAGTCAAAACATATGGGCCCTAGCTATAGATTAGCAGCGATCTATTCTTCTAAAACTTAACTTTTCATATTTTTGTAAAACAGTAACATACCGCATCATCTTCGAGTGCTTGCTCATGTCAATTCCATTTTAGGTGAGCTCCCATATCTGGCTCCTACAGAAGGAAGGACAAGGCCAAAGGGCCTAACAAGTGCTACTTGTCTGCCTCCCACTCATCTGCGCAGCCTGACTCTCCCAAGAGTCAGGGAGGCCAGAAACAATTATTTTGAGGGTGCGCTCGAGGATGGCACCTCAGCTAATGCACTGGATCCACCCTTCCTTTTCCTCGACCGCCTCCACCCTTTCCAATTGGCCTGATCCCGGGTCACCTTGGACTGTTGGGTGCTAGACACAGTCTCTTCAGGCTACACTCTACAGTTTGCAGTCGACCGTCCCTCCCACCCCCTTCTCCGTTTCTCTGTCCCTCTTCAGGGACCCCTCTCATGAGTAGCTTCTCATCCAGAAGGTCAAAAACCTCTTACACCTGGGGGCAGTGGAAACTGTCCCACGAAACATGGAAGGCAGAGGATTTTACTCTCGCTACACTAATTCCGAAGGCAAAAGGGGGTGTCAAGGCTCCTTCCCCACTCTGAACTTTAGGGTACATATGTGGGGGCCTGCATGAAAACTTTTAAGCTTAACTACCAGCTTAGATCTGGTCCACTGCCACCACTCCCAATGGGCTAACTTCCTTCCCTGGGTAGCCTTGAGAGACTCTTCCACCAACTCCCTGGTGAACACTGATCCAAAACCCCTTGGATCTTAAAACAAGGAGGAATTAATCATTCCCCACCCCCTTTCCTTTCCCCGCACCAATTCCTGGTGAGTCCAGATCAATCCCCTTGGATTTTAGAACAAGGAAAAATCAATCAAGTTCTTAAAAAGAAGGACTTTAATTAAAGAAAAAGGTAAAAATCATCTCTGTAAAATCAGGATGGAAAATAACTTTACAGGCTAATCAAACTTAAAGAGCCCAGAGGAACCCCCTCTAGCCTTAGGTTCAAAGTTACAGCAAACAGAGGTAAACACCTTAGCAAAACGTACATTTACAAGTTGAGAAAACAAAGATAAAACTAACACGCCTTGCCTGGCTGTACTTATAAGTTTGAAATATGAGAGACTTGTTCAGAAAGATTTGGAGAGCATGGATTGATGTTTGGTCCCTCTTAGTCCCAAGAGCGAACAACCCCCAAAACAAAGAGCATAAACAAAAGCCTTCCCCCGCCCCCCCCACCAAGCTTTGAAAGTATCTTGTCCCCTTATTGGTCCTTTGGGTCAGGTGTCAGCCAGGTTACCTGAGCTTCTTAACCCTTTACAGGTAAAAGGATTTTGGAGTCTCTGGCCAGGAGGGATTTTATAGTATTGTACACAGGAGGGCTGTTACCCTTCCCTTTATAGTTATGACAGGGGGCCTCAGATCTATCCTAGACCTACATTGCTTCAACAAGTCTCTCAAGAAGTTGAAATTCTGCATGGTCTCCCTAGCCTCCCAGGATCCGGGAGACTGGTACACTGCCCTTGATTTGAAGGACGCATACTTCCATATGTCCATCTTCCTGGGGCACCAGCGCTTCCTCCATTTTACATTGGGCGTGTGTGATTTCCAGTTTACAGTTATGCCCTTCAATCTATCATCAGCCCCAAGGATATTTACAAAATGCATAGCATTGGTGGCTGCTTATCTGAGACATCAAGAGGTCCAGATATACCCATACCTCGATGACTGGTTGATAAAGGGACGGTCCCCGGATCAGGTGTGGTGGCATCTCAACCTGGAATGTTCCACTTGTCATGACCTGGGGTTGATTATAAATGAGAAAAAGTCAACCCTAAACATGGTACAATGCATAGAATTCATCAGGGTGGTTGTGGACTCCACTCAGCGCCAGCGCAACCCATTAGGCGACCTAGGTGGTCGCCTAGGGCGCTAACATTTGGGGGACGGCGACTGCGGCGGCCTGATCTTCCGCCGCCTCTGTCGGGGGCAGCATTTTGGGGGTGGGACCTTCCGCCGCCTAGGGCGGCAAAAAAGCTGGCGGCGCTCCTGACTCCACTTAGGCTAGGGCCTTTCTCCCTGAGGCTCTGTTCTGGGCCATGGCTGACCTCATCGCGGGCCTATGGGCCCACCAGCTCACCACTGCTCACACATGCCTGAGAATGCTGGGCCACATGGCGGTGTGTACTGGCACACACGTGTCTGCCTCAGACCCCTTCAAGCGTGGCTAGCATCAGCCTATGTCCCCAACTGCCACAGCATGGACAAGGTGGTCAGGATCCCGGACGAAGGATCCCTGGTGGCAGGGACCTGGATGGGGAACACAGCTGGGTGCTCTCAGCACTCAAGGGCGCTGGTCCAGTCGCGATCACATATCATATCAATGATCTACATATCAATGTCAGAGAACTTATGGCACTTTGAATGGCCTGCCAAACGTTTCTACCTCAGATATAAGACAGGATGGTTCAGGTCCTGACGGACAATATGGGTACGGTCTTCTACATCAACAGGCAGGGCTGAGCCAGGTTGCCTGCCCTCTGCCGGGAAGCCCTCAGGCTTTGGGACTTTTGCCTGCAGCACAATGTCCATCTCATAGCTGCTCACCTTCTAGGGACCAGGAATGCTCTGGCGGATCACTTCAGCAGGATGTTCTTGTCTCACCATGAGTGGTCCCTCCATCCGGAGGTGGTCACCTCTCTCTTCCACAGGTGGGGAACTCCCCAGGTGGACCTGTTTGCATCCTGGCAGAACAGGAAATGCCATGTCTTCTGCTCAGTTGGGGGGTATGGACAGAGAATGCCTGTCGGACGCCTTTATGTTCCCGTGGTCAGGGGCCCTGATGTATGCCTTCCCTCCTCTGCCGTTGAAAGATAAAACAGGACAGGGTGAGGATCAGGACTGGCTTTAGGCCAATTCCCCCGATTCCCCTGAATCGGGCCCCGCGCCTAAGAGGGCTCCGTGCCCAGTGGTGAGCTGGAGCCGGTTCCCAAGCTCCGTCAGTTGTCCGCCCCGCCCCTGGCCCCAGCTCTCCTCCTCCCCTGAACACTCCGCCCCCCATCTCTTCCCCCTCCCCTGCTTCCCATGAATCAGATGTTCATGCGGGAATCCTGGAAACAAGCAGCGGCAGATAAGCTGGGGGGGCACGAGGAGGACTCCAGGGAGGCGCGACGCGGCCCAGTCTGGCTCCGGCTGAGCGGCTCCGGCCCCGACTTTGGCTGGGCGGCCTGGCCCTGGCCCTGACTTTGGCTGGGCGGCGCGGCCCCGGGTCCAGCTCTGGCTCTGGCCCGGGCCCCAGTCCCAGCCCCGGCGCGGCTCCGGCGGGGGTAAGTGGCATGGTAAGAGACCGGGCCGGGGGGGGAGGAGGGGTTGGATAAGGCAGGGGCAGGGAGTCCCAGGGACAGGGAGCGGGTTGGGGGGTTGGATCGGGCAGAGATTCTGGGGGGGCCGTCAGGGGATGGGGAAGAAGGGGGTTGGGTAGGTGTGGGAGTTCCGGGGGCCTGTCGGGGTGGTGGTGAATGCGGTCGGGGCAGTCAGGGGACAGGGAGCAGGGCGAGTTGGGTAGGGGGTGGGGTCCTGGAGGGCAGTTAGGGTGGGGTGTCTTGGGAAGGAGTGGTCAGGGGACAAGGAGCGGTGGGGGTTGATGGGTTGCAGTTTCTGAGGGGGGCAGTCGGGTGCAGGACATGGGTGGAGGTTGGATCGGGGGGGGATGTACTCACTGGACGGTTCCCTACCGGGTCTTCGGCGGCAGGTCCTTCAGTGCCGCGGAAGACCTGGAGCGAAGACCCGGAGTGCCGCCGGCTGAGTCATCCCTGCCGGGGCCCTGCCGAATTGGGCCCCACACTTCCTAAAGCTGGCCCTGGATCATCCTCATAGTGCTGGGATGGCCGCAGCAGCACTGGTTCAGCATTTTGCTGGACCTCTCGGTGGTGACACTGTTCTGGCTACCACTCATATCGGACCTGTTGTCCCAAAACCATGGCAGTCTGCTGCACCCAAACCTAGTGGCACTACATCTGACAGCCTGGCTGCTGCATGGCTGAATGCGCAGGAGCAGCAGTGCTTAGCTGAGGTCCAGCACATCCTGCTGGGAAGTAGGAAGCCCTCCACCAGGGCGACTTACTTGGCATAGTGGAAACAATTCACCTGCTGGATCGCAGACAAGGGTGTACGTCCTGAACGGGCTTCTCTGCAGCTTATTCTCAACTACCTCCTGCACCTAAAACTCCAGGACTTGTCCCTTTCATCAATCAAGGTCCATCTAGCAGTCATCTTTGCCTTCCACCCAGCGTTGGAGGGCAGGTAGGTTTTCGCTCAGGATATCATGGCCAGATTCCTCAAGGGACTTGAGCATCTCTACCCACAGGTCAGGGATCCAGTTCCATTGTGGGACTTGAATCTGGTACTGTCGCAGCTCACGGGACCCCCTTTGGCCTATGGCTTTGTGCTCTCTCCTCCTCCTTTCTTGGAAGGTTGGTTCCTGGTTGCAGTGACATTGGCCCGCCGAGTACCCGAGATTCGGGTGCTCACCTCGGAACCGCTGTACATGGTCTTCTACAAGGAGAAGGTCCAACTCAGACCACACCTGGCGTTTCTTCCCAAGGTCGTGTCTCAGTTTAATTCAAGTCAGGACATTTACCTACTTGTCTTCTTCCCGAAGCCGCATCAATCGGAGGTGGAGCATAGGCTACATGCCTTGGACGTCTGGAGAGCTTTTGCCTTCTATATTGACAGAACTAGGTTGCTCCGTAAGTCAATGCAATTATTCATCACAGTGGCTGACAGGATGAAAAGTTGCCCCATATCCACTCAAAGAATTTCTTCTTGGATCACTACCTCCAGTCACTTCTGCTATGAGCAAGTGAAAGTGGCGCCTCCGGCGATCGTCACCGCCCACTCTACCAGAGCGCAGGCCTCCTCCGCAGCTTTTCTGGCCCATGTGCCTATGCAGAGCAGCCACCTAGTCGTCTGTCTGTGCCTGTACATCCCACTATGCACCGAGCCAGCACGCCTGGGACGATGCTGGCTTTGGCAGGGCAGTACTTGAAGCCGCTAAGCTGTGAACTCCAAGCCCACCTCCGTGGATACTGCTTGTGAGTCACCTAAAATGGAATCGAATGAGCAAGCACTCGAAGATGAAAAAATGGTTACCTACCTTTTGGAACTGTTGTTCTTCGAGATGCGTTGCTCATGTCCATTCCATTTCCCGCCCTCCTGCCCCGCTGTCAGAGTTGCCGATAAGAAGGACTGAGAGAGTGTAGGGCCTGCAGCACCTGATATACCGCCACATGGGCGCGCCACTACAGAGGGCACCACTGCTAAGGCAGAAATCTCCGGCAACTGTGCACGTGGGCATGAACACACCTAAAATGGAATGGACATGAACAACACTTCTCGAAGAACAGCAGATATGAAAGGTAAGTAACCATTTTTTTCTCATTAAAGACCTCCTTTGACATATCTACTCCTAGTACCCATTAAAAGTGCAATAAATGTATTTAACAGACATGATGAACTTGCAAAGCAGTAGAGACTTTGTTCTTTAGCATTATCATTAAAGAAGAAAAAAGGGAAAAATATCAGTAACAGTACAGTATAATTCTGATCTTTTAAAACCATATACATATTTTCTGTATTTTATAATAGTTCTTTATTGCTCATAGTAATTTAAGGATTTCCCTGTACCATGTTTTAGATTTTGAGGTCTATCCTTTTGCATTATATTGTTAACACAAAACATGATACAATTATTGAGCAACGTAAAAACTCATTTTACTTTTCATACAATCAATAGCAAAACCCTTTAAAGAAATTCCTCTTTCCCAACATTAATGTTTTATTCCCTCTAGAAAATAAAAATGTATACATATACTAGTGTAGATACTAAAACGAATACTGTATGTAGATGATTTTGATGAAAAAGAATTCCTATGTGCAAAATTGATATCCTCTTCAAAACAAGAATTTTGTTTGCATCAATAAAGGAAGAACAGGAACAGACGTAGGCTCCAAAGTAGCAAAATATTTGAATACCTACTTAAATTTAAGTACATTGTCTCATTGACTTCAGTGGAACCCCTCCCAGACTTAAAGTTAAATACGTGCTCAAGTGTTTTTATGGATTGGGGTTTTTGCTAACTTCCCTATTTCCTGGATAATTTTTGCTTTTTAATCAATATGGTTATCTACATTTTTGTTGCTTTATCCTATGCATTTTTAATAGGGACAAATGATCCATCCTTCAAAACATTACATGTTTTTCCTTCCATCTGGAGTTTTGAACTCCCCACAATGGTTTATGCCATTTCCCTCAAGCTCTTTCATACCAGACTTTGTATAACGTATTACATATGTGATGCAATAGGTTAAATAACACCAAAAGATAATTCAAATGAATTATATAAGCATCACTGATGTTACATTGTTGTTTGATGTGAGTCTAGGATTAGCGTATAGCATTGATACCTTCCAAGGATATGCAAGAAAAAACAACACTATTTATTGTTCAAGGTCTTAATCATCCCTATTGTTATGATGAATTGGGTTGTCTTTAGTAAATAATAAATCATTGTACATTAATTTTAACAATGTCATCATGTTCTTTGTATTATAGTCAACCTAATTATAATCAATGTACAAATTCAGATTTGAGAGCATACTTCAACTGGAAGAATGTTTTTTTTTCTACTGCTAGGTACAAAAAGTATATTGTAATACTTTAAATAAAAGAGGCAATAGTTAGAGGCAATAGAAAAAGGAGAAATAAAGTAAAAAAATTGTCAGACAAAGGAGTCTAAGATACACTAAGACATTTATCTGCAGGTAGTGCTGGAGTGATAAACACTTTGGAAAAGGGTCATCTTTTCTGTGCGTGTGTGTGTGTGTGTGTGGTTCCTAGCACAGTAGGGTCCCAATCCCTCATTGGGGTTTCTAGGCAGTTACTGTAATACAAATAAATGATGATAAGAGACAGAGGTCTTCTTGGGATGGGTGCAGAGACCATGCTGCAATAGGAGTATCCAGTTATAAGTTCTGTTGTGGGGTCCCTGAAGGAGCACACAGTGGAGCAATAGCTCTGCCTTTTGGGATTTTAGAAGAGAACAAGGGCTTGCTCTTTACAGCACCCATCAAAGGGTGAGAAGGGGTGCAGGGGAATCTACGCAGCCATGCAAGGGTCAATTGGAGAAGCACGAGAGAGGTTACGCTGGATGCAATCAGGCATTGATTCTACTTAAAAAGTGCCACAATTGGCAATATTGTTGGGATTGGGTGCCCAGAACATTTGTAGCCAAAGAAAGAGTACAGCTGTTGTTATGAGAGAGATTTTTCTGGGATGTGCCATTTTGTTTTTACCCTGCAAGTGGTGAAATGATAGGTAGTGTCTTTGAAACCCATCAGTGTAAAATGTATTCAGACTTTCCCCATCTTTACAGCCCTTCTAGATAAATGTGTACCCTCTCCTCTAACATGTTCAAGTGAGGGGTTGTACATGAGTGACTTGTCATACTCAGCTTTTGCTCTGAATTATATTCAAAATTAGCTTAATAGTGCAGAAAAATGTGGTTTTACACTAATTTGGAATGAATTGAGTCAGGTCTTCAGGGAAAATGTACTGAGAGTCTTATTGTTTGATACAAAGAGATGTGCATACCAAGTACTAGATCCTCTCCACTGTTAGGGCAGTTTTCTGCCACTCCACTAGCACAAAGCAACCTAAATCTGCATTAGCCAGCTAGGATAGGCTATTCTCTGAGCAGAAGATTGTCGGGTAACACAGAGCTTCCATAATGGTTCCCCATCCTCCATGCAGCCAATTCAGGGGACATAGTTGGTGGCAAGGGAATGTGGTGGGATCATCATTGAATGACTTGGGATCAGTGGGAAGGGTGACATAAAGGTGGCTTAAAGTTACATTTGCAAAAACCACTCCTGAACTGTATCACTCTATGACTGGAACTGATGATTGAGCTCCAACAGCTGAATTTTCAGGGCAGGCAATGAACTAGTCTACACAAAAGGTTTTACCCTTTGAAACTCAGAGCATGTTTATTGCAGTAGGTGAACTCAATTGGCCTAATTTTGAGCCCACTTGCAAATTATGGGTTAAAAGTGCAATCAAAGTATAACAGTTTTAGTTTATATTCCACTCAGGAAAAACTAACAAAGGAGCAGAGAGATGAAACACAGAACTGTGTGTGTTTGTGTGTACCCCATATACAATTCATTACATGAATTTGTGCTGGTCTAGCCTATAAAACCTAGTTTACACTAGAAAAGGGTTGCCAGTATGCTATACTGGCAAACCTTCCTAGCGTAGACATAGCTTATACCATCAAAAAACTGCTTTTATTGGTAAAGCTTATACCAGTTCTCCAAACTAAATAAGCAATAGCAGCAAAAGATGGGATAAAATGTCATAAAAATCACACCCCTAATCAACATTATTATACTGGCAAAAGTTTCTGGTATAGAGCTGGCCTATTGCATTGAACAGGTTCTCTTTAGCTAGAACTCATGCTTGCCTTTTTTAAATTAATCAAAGGATGTAGGAAGAGGGTTAATAGCATGGATTTAAAGTGTTGACTAAAAGAAGAACAGGAGTACTTGTGGCACCTTAGAGACTAACAAATTTATTAGAGCATAAGCTTTCGTGGACTACAGCCCACTTCTTCGGATGCATAAAACAGGGCAGTTACAGACCAAGGCTGGGGTTTTTCCACCTCTAAGGCAAACCAAACCAGCCAGAATAGGAGGACTTCGGTCTCATCCCATTGGCTAACCGCAAATCTCACAAGCAATCTCCTTAGACACTCCAGGTTCCCAGTATTACCACCAGTGCCACACATTATGGGGACAAATGGTTATGAAAACCAATACCCCAGTAAAAGAAAAAAGTTCTCCTGATCCCAAAGGACCAAGCCCCAGACCCAGGTCAATATACAAGTCAGATCTTACCCACAAATCACGCTGCTGCCAATCCCTTAGAATCTAAAATCTAAAGGTTTATTCATAAAAGGAAAAAGATAGAGATGAGAGTTAGAATTGGTTAAATGGAATCAATTACATACAGTAATGGCAAAGTTCTTGGTTCAGGCTTGCAGCGGCGATGGAATAAACTGCAGGTTCAAATCAAATTTGAAGCTAGTTTTATGAACCCAAAACACAGTTTTGAGAGGTATAAAAAGCATCAACCTGCATACAGTTTGCCCATCCCTGCTCCATATGTGTACACTTGATCATGTGGTGTTCATTACATTCACTGAGTTAACATTTACCTTTAATTACCAAGCTTCTTCATGGCTGCCACTTTACCATATGTATACACACTACCGACTCTAAGTTGACTTTGTCTTAGTTTTTTTCCAGTATGCCATGCCTGGCAAGTAGTGACCGACACTAAAGTGTATTTAATCAGTAGATCTGGTCAAGACTTTTCATGTAGGAAGTTTTCCTGCACACTCCACGCGCCCCGCCAAAAAAAAAAAAAGAGGGAGAGAGGAAAAAAGTTTTACTGAAACCAAAAATTTTCCTGGGAAAACATCAATTCAAAAAAGTGTGTTAATTTATCTCTTGAAAATGCTGAATTGAAAATTTTAGTTTGCAATTGACATTTCTATATGAAATAAGTAGAGCTGAGTGAAATTTGGAATTTACAACGTGTGGGAAATTCTGGCATTTCAACATTTGTTTTTGTCCTGAAATGGGGTGAAGGGGTGAAATTTCTAATCTTTTTTCTTTTGTGAAATGGAAATTCTGAAAATTTTTGATTCAGGAATGTTGAAATGTTTAATTTGGGCATTTTTGATTGAAGCAAAACACTTCAACATTCCTGAATTCAAAATGTTTTGTTGAATTGACCTGAAAGGTAGTTCTGTTGGGATTCTGGCCCGTGGGAGAGAATTGAGGTATCAGGTTCTCCGCTTTCCTATGTCTTCCATGATGCACTCACTGTTGTTAGACTTCACTGATTCACCATGTAGCTTGGTAAGCATTCCATTGTTGGAGATGTAGTTCTCCAGGGGAGCCCAGCCATAAAAGATAACATGGGCCTGAACTATATTTCCAATAAGGTAATGTGCTCCTAAAGGAAATGCAGTTTAATATTTTTTTTAACTGATTTGAAACAAAATTTTTCAGATTATTTAAATAAAACAAAATGTTCCAGGTTGGAATGTTTACACTGACCCAGAAAAAAGAATTTTTAAGTCTAAACAAAATAAAAATTGTTTTGTTTGGAAATATCAATTTGAAACAAATGTTTTCATTTTAAATTGGCTCAAAACTTTCTGTGGGAAAACGGAAAAGTTTCATCTGAAAAATTTCTGTCAAAGGTATCTTAAAGTAAGGGTTTCTGATCATCTCTTTTAATCAGTTGGTTCCTATTTCTGCTACCATTTATGTCAATGGTAATATTGACTTCAGTGAATGAAGGGTTGTGCCCTTACATTGTTTTCCACTCAGTGTTTGGACTCACTTTTAGTATATCCTATTCCTTTCTAAAGTCAAGACTTAACCCAGGTCTACTGATGTCCAAAAGACAACAGCCCTACTAGGCTAGAGGCAAGGGAATCTCTCTCTTACTAAACTTGTAGGAGGTGTGCTAAGCTTGTTTCATCTAGAAGACACATTTTCCATGATTTTACAAAGAGCACATAGGGAAAATATTAAAATTATTTTGTCTATAATTTTAAACAAGATTAAACAGGTAAAACAGTTCCATGTGTATTCTCATAAAAATCCTTTTAAAGATGCTATGCAGCACGTGGCCAGTTGATCACAAACCTGTAAGTGTTCTCAGAAGGGAAAGTGTGCTCAGAAGGTAGACTATATGAAGCTGAAAAAAGATTCTTGATTCTTAGACAAAAATACAACAGGCTAAATTCTGCTGTCAACGATGCTGGCAAAATCTTGACTAACTCTACTAGAGTGAATGGCAGAACTTGACTCATTAATTTGCAAACAAGGCCAAAGAGACTCTAGGGATTTCTTTCAGTTGTGTTAGGCTATGTGTCTTTCTCAGTCATTAAGTTTACACACCTTCACAGATCCATAGATCAATCTGTTATTAAACAAAAGACTGTCTTTAAAAACAACAAGAAAAGGATACTCCACAGTTATTGAGAAAATTTAACTTAATATTGCTAATTAATATTGTTGGAAAACAATACACTTCATCAAAAGTATAAAAGAAGAGATTGGGGTAGAATTTGGCAAGGATGTGTCTAACCTGTAAGTCAGTAACATTAGAAATAGAAAACCATGAATTTCTGCATAGATACTTCCTTTCTTCCATCAATTCTCTAATTACAAATAAAAACAAAAAATAAATCTTGAAATGTCACCAGCTGGCTGGAAACTTGATACAAGTTGTTTGAAAGTATCCAAAAATAAATGTCCCTGGAGAGATGTTTCAGAAGTTCTGAGTGTAATCAGGGCCGGTGCCCCCCACCCCATCCCCGTGGCGGGCCCCCCCCTTTGGCATTCCCCCCCCCCCCCCCCAGGGAGCCATGCAGCAGTTCCCCACCCCAGCTCACCTCTGCTCCGCCTCCTCCCCGAGCACACCGCCCCCGATCTAATTCTCTTTCCCGCCCAGGCTTGTGGCGCCAAACGGCTGATTGCCTTAATGATAGTACCGGCCCTGAGTGTAATGTTATACCCCCAGCTAGAGTGCAATGGTTGGATGTAGAAAGTTTATTCATTCCAGCTTTCTTCTCCATTCTAACTATGGGAAATATCTCTCAAGCCAGTAGAAATTTTTAGAAGGGAATGAACTTTCTAAGTGCTACCACTATACCCAGATAACTAGGTCTACAAGCATAAATCCCAGTGCTGTACAAATTATTTAAGAAAGCAAAAGGAAAACAAATGGATCTGACCTTCTCAATTGTCAGATGTGTAATTGTGGGGTAAAAACTGAAAAGGCTCAGCTCCTTCATCCAAACTGGCATAGTTATATGCCCAAGTCAAAATACTCTGTATATAAAATTAATACCAGAGGCAGAATTGGAACAAATATAATAAATAAATAAATATACATGGAGCACTGTAAGATCTGTGGCCTAGAAGCTGAGAAAATTAAGGGAAAGTTGGCTATAATAAAGACACTCTATCATAGTGAAGTGTAACACACTTGTAATGTTATATCCTTTTTGCTTGAACAATTAAAAAATCTTTAAAAAGGGATTTTAAAAAACCCTTCCAACTGCAAGTAACACACATTAGGCCAAAGTCATTGCTGATATGCCCCCCAGTGCAGTCTCATCAGTTGTAAGTCACTGCTGAATTAGGCCCTGTGCTTTCCAGCAGACACTCTGAACAAGTTGAAGTGCCATATTTATATCTTATCTAGGTATTTCTGGGAATCCATCACCTTTCCCTGGAACCCTGCTCTCCTGCACACACATGCAAGAGCCAGTCACAATCTGGCCCAAAGACTCTTCTTTGTAATCACCAGATATTTGTGTTAATACTTTAAGCAAAATCTGAATTGCATCATGGGTATGCCTTTCATATGATATGAAATGCTATATTATATAATTGTCCTATTTAGGTATTAACAAAGGCTGGGATAGCCATAAACATTTCAGAACTGCAAAGTTTTGCTGTGCAAACTGGATATTAAATCTTTTAGTACATCATGTTTATCAAGTATAAATGCACAAGAGGATGGTCTATTATCTCCATTATTAGTGCACATGGGGGAAAATCTGTACCCCAGAGCTCCATGTGAGTAACTAAATCAGGGAGATTTGCAGGAGAAAATGAATAATTCCTGGTAGGCCACAGAGCAGCGTTGGAGGCTCTCTGTGGCCACCACTGCAGCCCCGATGCAACAGTAGCCTATATAGCATCAACATGAACCCTCTCAGGAGAGAAGGACAGGATCATTTTCTAGCCCCATCCCCACATGCCCTGCCCCCTTTTTCTGGTATGCAGGGAGCCACAATGGACCTGAATTCCAGTCTACATAGGGTATGCATACTCCCTGCTCAGCTTCCAACTCCTGTCTTCCCCATACAGTAAAACTGCACCAGCTTTGCTGTCAGACAACCCATAGTGGGAGAATAGACAACACAGTGCTAAAAGAAAGTTGTTATATCTGCTGGGGTACTGGGTGATATTTAGTAATAGGACTGATAGGACTTTTCATCTATGAGTCACTAGTTCAGATCTTGTTTGGATCATCAAGTTGATAGTGATCAAAAGTTACTAGCCTTTGAAGACTTTATGTTGGCCCATGTGAATTGTTGGCCACAGTTAGGACTATGCAAAAAGGTTAGAAGCGAACCCTGAATATACCATAAATCATAGATGAGTTTGGCGTTTTAGAAGCTCAAGGAACTTCAGCCTAGATCTACACGAGTTCAGTGGACCATCTGTTCACGCCCCCCACCCCAGCTGGACGCTTTCTCCCAGGCCCTAGAGATCCCTTGCATTGCACCATTCTCTTTCAGTTTCCCTATGACCTGACCTTCACTATTTCTTGGCCTGGAATCTCCTCTGTAAGTATTTGAGGTGCCTTTCCATCCCTTGATATTCTCCCCATCTTGTATGTTTGGTGGGGTGTATTTACTCCTACATTTTCCAAGCAGCATGACCCTCAGACTTTGCTAATGATAGTACTATGGAGCAGCAACCCTGAAAAGCTACAAATAAAGACCGATACCTTCGTAAAGACTGTAGGCCAAGCCGGCTCAAAATTAATTATGCCAAAACAAGCACCCTTAAAACCCAGATGCCAAGCAGTAACGTTATATTAGAAGGCAAACACAACAAGAAAGTAGCACAGTTCATTTACCTGGACAGCACCATACTAGCCAAGAAGTGACATTAAGGATAGGAAAGGCATCCACAGCATTCACTAAACTCAGCAGCACATGGAAATCTGTGTTGGTCCCAGGATATTAGAGAGACAAGGTGAGTGAGGTAATATCTTTTATTGGTCCAACTTCTGTTGGTGAGAGAGACAAGCTTTTGAGCTTCCACAGAACTCATCTGAGAGTTTCTAACTGTTCCATGGAAGCTTGAAAGCTTGTTTCTCTCAACAACAGAAGTTGGGCCAACAAAATGTATTACCTCACTCACCTTGTCTCTCATATATATCCAATATGGCAGAATCATTCTTCTATCTTTTGGGGGATTCAGGTTGTCTACCTGAGTCTCCATCCTAGATCTTTCAATTTTTCTGTTTTATTAACTGTCCGTGTATAATCTGTAATTGGTATTTTTAGTTGGTTTTAGGTTTTGTTTGCATTTTTAAAGCACCATGAAACAGTTGTGACTGATATAATTGAATATTGACTCATGATGTATGATGAAGTATTATCCTTTTTGAATACCAACTCATATCATCTGACTACAGGCAGAACACAGTAGAGCTATCTGCAGTAACTTCTCATGTTGCTGAGCAGTTACTGTAGCTACATTCAAGATGTGAGTATTTGCTTTACAGTGTGTAGGAGAAAAAGAAGCAGGATAAATAAATTCTTAATTTTTTTTATTTAAATGTGCAGATGGGCTTTGAATGGAAAGGATTTTAACAGGAGAAACAGCACAGTTCTTGTTAGGATCAGCTAAGGCTTACCTCACTATATCCTGTTAGACAATCATGAGTATGTCTCCTTCCAGCATAGCCTGGATGGTTTTCTGTGTACATTAGCTTATTTTCCTGTTTGTAATGTTCAGCTCACAGCTGAAATATTCTGTCTTTAACTTAGAACCAGACCCCTCACATCTGTTTTATTCTTGCCTGTATACTGTGATGTGGTCTGACAGTTATGTAGCAAGAGACTTCCGCCCTTTTTGTGTCCGATTGTTGCACATCTGAAAAGAGAGAGCTCCTACTTAAGCAATTAGAGGCCACTCTCTTGAACCTAATTCCTGTGTTCAGTTCCATGTGAGTGTTGATCACCAGCTTCAAAATGAGTGTATTTCAGGTAACCATTTTGGTTGATATCTATTGAATATCAAAATGCTCAGGGTTGTTGGGTTTTTTTAGTCACTCTCACCAACAAAAGTTGATCCAATAGAAGATATTACCTCACCCACCTTGTCTCTCTAGTATCCTGGGACAAACATGGCTACAAAAACACTTCATACATTTTTTTTCTTTTTAATATATTGCTCTTTCTTTTATAACAATGACTCAAAATTACAAAAAAATGCTCTTTTGAAAAGTAACACCATTTTCAACATAATGCGGAGGTTGTTTTAGCAATGTATAGGAATCCATGAGAATGCTAGCTGAGTTTTTTCTGAACGTGGGTTTTGGGGGGGGGGTTGTTTTTGCTTTGTTTACACTTAAATTCTGAACTATAATTTAACTTTGAATATTGGCTCTCTCTATATAGTGTTTTACAGTGGCGCTATATATAGCTATATCTATGAGGGAGATATGTTTACCAAAAGTATAAATCTTCATTTTGATGCTGTTTGTGTAATGGACTCTGATTCAGCAAAGTGCTTACACGTGTGCTTAAATTTAAGCCCATGAATAATCCCATCTCTATTCAACAAAGCACATAATCTAAAACCCATGGAAAGGATCTCATTGACTTCAGTGGGGTTTGGTTCAGGACCTTACGCACATAGTTAGCAGATAGTTAATGATTAGCCAATACACTGGATATAGTTGCTTTGTAATTAACTTAACCATAATTTTCTTAGTTTGCTGTTTATCTTAGAGGATATATAAAACAGACTTACTTTAGGGAGTCACCCAAGTAACCACAATATACAGTCTATATATCTTATATAGTCTAAAGAACATCAATGACAGCTGTTAGCTAGAGCATTTTTGTGACTTAATATTTTAAGGTTTCAGAGTAGCAGCCATGTTAGTCTGTATCCGCAAAAAGAACAGGAGTACTTGTGGCACCTTAGAGACTAACAAATTTATTAGAGCATAAGCTTTCGTGGACTACAGCCCACTTCTTCGGATGCATAAAACAGGGCAGTTACAGACCAAGGCTGGGGTTTTTCCACCTCTAAAGCAAACCAAACCAGCCAGAATAGGAGGACTTCGGTCTCATCCCATTGGCTAACCGCAAATCTCACAAGCAATCTCCTTAGACACTCCAGGTTCCCAGTATTACCACCAGTGCCACACGTTATGGGGACAAATGGTTATGAAAACCAATACCCCAGTAAAAGAAAAAAGTTCTCCTGATCCCAAAGGACCAAGCCCCAGACCCAGGTCAATATACAAGTCAGATCTTACCCACAAATCACGCTGCTGCCAATCCCTTAGAATCTAAAATCTAAAGGTTTATTCATAAAAGGAAAAAGATAGAGATGAGAGTTAGAATTGGTTAAATGGAATCAATTACATACAGTAATGGCAAAGTTCTTGGTTCAGGCTTGCAGCAGCGATGGAATAAACTGCAGGTTCAAATCAAATTTGAAGCTAGTTTTATGAACCCAAAACACAGTTTTGAGAGGTATAAAAAGCATCAACCTGCATACAGTTTGCCCATCCCTGCTCCATATGTGTACACTTGATCATGTGGTGTTCATTACATTCACTGAGTTAACATTTACCTTTAATTACCAAGCTTCTTCATGGCTGCCACTTTACCATATGTATACACACTACTGACTCTAAGTTGACTTTGTCTTAGTTTTTTTCCAGTATGCCATGCCTGGCAAGTAGTGACCGACACTAAAGTGTATTTAATCAGTAGATCTGGTCAAGACTTTTCATGTAGGAAGTTTTCCTGCACACTCCACGCGCCCCGCCAAAAAAAAAAAAAGAGGGAGAGAGGAAAAAAGTTTTACTGAAACCAAAAATTTTCCTGGGAAAACATCAATTCAAAAAAGTGTGTTAATTTATCTCTTGAAAATGCTGAATTGAAAATTTTAGTTTGCAATTGACATTTCTATATGAAATAAGTAGAGCTGAGTGAAATTTGGAATTTACAACGTGTGGGAAATTCTGGCATTTCAACATTTGTTTTTGTCCTGAAATGGGGTGAAGGGGTGAAATTTCTAATCTTTTTTCTTTTGTGAAATGGAAATTCTGAAAATTTTTGATTCAGGAATGTTGAAATGTTTAATTTGGGCATTTTTGATTGAAGCAAAACACTTCAACATTCCTGAATTCCTGTGCACCCCTCAAGGTCCCTGTTTGGGCACAAATTCTGTTTCCTGATCTATTGATTCTGTATTAATTCCCAGTTAGCATTCATGACCAGACCCAGAAATATTAAAGTTATTAGGAGGCTCCTGGTGTGCATGAAAGAGACAATTATATTTAAGAACATCATTTGTCCTTGTAATATTTTTATTAGTACAATTAACAAAATCACAAACACTCCAACCCAGCAAAGTAGATATATGAGATGATCAAAATGTCCTGAGTCCTTGTTCTTCCTTTGTTTTTTTCTGATAGTGTTAGTCATCCTCCTCGTCCTCATCCCCACCACCACCATTGATCATCATCTTTGCATCGCCCTGGACATGCAAGCCATGATACAGCTTTTATAATGTGTTACACTGATGCCCACTATACCAAATGTATGTTCAGCAGGGGTTTCATTCCCCTTTCCTTATACATAATTCCTCACTCTATTAATGTTGGAGTGCCCTTCTCCCATAGATTACTAGGCCTTTTACCTCAAACCCATTAGCATATATGTCAATTAGTTACCATGGCATTCTTGTAGTTGGACACCTGTTGATGTTCCTAACTTAAAATATCTAAAGCAGATATCACAAAATGGAATGCTGTAATAAACAGGTATAACTAGACTTCTGACAGGTAAACACAAGATGCTGGTTGATATCTTATGATCAACAGTTACTCCTGTTTAGCTGCTTATGTTAAGGCCCTATCTACACTAGCACTTTTGTTGGGAAAACGTTTGTCGGTCAGGGGTGTGATAGACATAAGTTTCACTGACAAAAGAGCCAGTGTGAACAGCTCTCCCACCGACATAGCTACCACTGCTCTTTGCGGGTGGTTTAATTATGCCAATGGGAAAGCTCTGTCCCACCAGAATAGAGCAGCTACATGGGAGACCTTAAAGCGGTGCAGCTGCAGCGGTACAGCTGCATCGCTATAAGCTACCATAGTGTAGACACAGCCTAAGGCTTTTCGGGCCATTATCCTTTGATTAATTTACTAAGCCCTTGTTTTACAGGCCTTGAAGCTTGTAGGCTTGTTTATACCTGTGCCTTACCTATCTATACCTATGGGCTACACTTTTAAGTTGTGGCTTGAGCTGGAGCTCATGCTCTGAAGCCTAGAGAGTGGGGTGGGCTTTAGAGCCTGAGCTCCTGCCTCAGTCACAACTTCAAAGTGCTAGCTGCAAAGCTATTTTTAGAGCACTAGTGTAAACCCTGCTACCCCAAGCCTGTCACCCTTTGCTCAGAGGCTTGCTTTCATGGTCTGGCTAGACATACCCCTGGAGGCTCAGTCCAGAATTCCAGTAGCTGGCAAACTCCAAAGCAGGGTTACACTAGTAAGAACTATACATAAGAGAGTGCATAAAAAGTTATTCAACTGGGGTGTGGAAGAAATGCATACACATGCCAAGTATGTATGTTCCAGGTCTATTTGCTTTTTTTTTTCTGGGGAGTAGGAGAGGGTGGCTATTTCCATTCATTTTTCATCAGAATTATTTCTATTATAAACTCCAGTCTAGCGGTAAGGGTGGGGTGTCAAAATTCTGAGATCAAAATCTGACTTTTTAAAGGAAATTTTTAGAGCATCACTTAACAAATGACAGAGATTAATCTTGCCCTTCTTGTAGTTGTACTATTTGCTATTGACATGAAATGTCTGTCCTGCAAAGAACTAGACAGCTATTGTTTGAGTTAGCCATACATACTTTTCTATGGGACATTTGGACTCTAGTCTAGATGGAAAGTATAGCTGAAAAGTTGTATTCCTTTGAGGTTATTTGAATTTTTTTTGGTTGGATAGTACATTTACTTCCTTATATTTCACTTGTTTATATGGAGGGAGATTTTGTATTGTTCAGTAGTTGTGTGCACTGAGAATTTCAGAGCATTTGTTTTCCGTTCACTTCTGTTCACCTATTCAGCTCCCATTTGTAGGTTTCTTAACTTTTATACCCCTGTTTCTAATGGTGTACTACTAATGTAGCCTCACTGTCAAACATACTCTGGCTACCTTCCCACAATACTGTACAGAGGCCAACAGCTCCTCAATAGATACTAATAATTAAACAGAAAATATCCAATATGATAAAAATGGATTGGTGACACTCATGTTCTGGAGATTCAGCAAGCATATAAGAGTGATTAGTAATTTTGGTTGTTTCAGTTTTGGGTGCGCAATTTGGGACATAAGAATGGCCATATTTGGTCAGACTAATGGTCCATCTAGCCCGGTGCCCTGTCTTCTGACGGTGTCCAATGCAGATGTTTCAGAGGGAATGAACAGAACACGACAATTATTGAGTGATCCATCACCTGTCAAGACCCTAAAGCGTTTTGATTTTTAGAGGGGGTGCTTAGAGCTTTCTGAAAATCATAATGTTGGGCACTCAAAAATTGAGGCACCTAAAATCCCTAGTCACTTTTGAAAATGCTTATTCAACCCTTGAAGGCTTGAAAGTGAAGGCTTCATTGTGGAGAAATTGTACAGTTGAATATCATCCACATGTTGTATCTATGGCATGAGACTCATGAGTTGTCGTTATTTCTCCAAGCAGTCTCTGTTGAAGTTAAGGAGGAGAGGAGAGAATATATGAGCCTTGTTGAAGACCAGGAATTATGGGATAGGGTGATGAGGAACAATTGTCCACTAGAAGCCTCTGGGCTCTGATAGAAATTATTAGATCCAGTATAGCACTGCCCTATTTATTCCTGCAAGATCTCCTATCCAGGTCACTGGTGCAATAAGATCAACAGCAACAAAAGTGGCAGAGAGGTCTAGAACACTTAGCAAAAATATCCGCAGGGCTGTTTCTGTGCTGTGTCCCAGGCTGAATCTTCTTATTATTAGGTGTTGATGTAAAGAGCTGTATAAAGAAAGTCATTAAACTACAAGAAGTTTTATTCAGCCTACAAAACCCAGCAACAATTCTGCACGTTCTTGAGCATCACCCACTGCCACCTTATCTATTACCTAACAATTTACATATATACGGACACCGGTATTTTATAGAGCATTCTTTTCACATCTCTCTTCCTATAAGGGAAACTGAATAATTTCGATTAGCTGCATAGTCTTTGAAATGCCTAGGCAACTTTACTGCTCTTCCACTTTGTGTAGTTTTATTTTAAGTCTTTTCCTTTTCTTGCTGTTTGCACTCAGGAGGTTTCTGTGCTGCTAAAGCGCTGAGTACAACTGGTAAGAAATTTTTCATCGGAATGGTTTTCCAGTGAGAAATGCCCATATGCAAATTTTGCTAAAAATTTTTGATTTTGAAAATGACAGCTCCCTGACTGCCGACCTAGAAAGCAGAAAGTGAAACTGACAAAACGTTTTTCCAGGAGAGCCGCCAAGGCTGAGCACTCTCTCTCTCTGCTTTCTTGGCTCTCAGCGTTCCAGGGTAGAGTCTCCCCACCTTGTCCCCCACAGCTATGGGCCTATCAAGCTTTCTATCACATAATACAAGTTAAATAACAAGGAAATGTTTTCTCTAAGCAATTGCATAAAGATAACAAAAATTATCCTGTGGTATACTTTTTAAAATAGAATTATGGGGAAATATTATTACTATGATGTTGGTATAAAAACAACAAGTAGGGTGACCAGACAGCAAGTGTGAAAAATCAGGATGGGGCTGGGGGAAGTGTAATAGGCACCTATATAAGACCAAATATTGAGACTGTCCCTATAAAATCAAGACATCTGGTCACCCTATCTCAAAGTAATCCTAGGATTTATAGTGTGGCTTTTGATAACTGAATTGTGAATGTATTTGGTATTTTATGTAAGAAATGCTTTTCAAAAGGTCTTAAAATAGCAAGCTTGTCTGCCAGGTCCCAAGTATCTAGTCTTCATCCTCTCCTGACCAGATTATTGCTGCTCCCATTTTACCCAGTGCTGAAGGGGAACACCATGGGAAAACTAACAACATGGAACAGCTTAACTAAGGAGCAATAAGGGTGGGTGTGAACAGATTGCTCCACTGCTCCATGACCTCCACTCTTGTTGTTATTAAATATTGTCCTTACTACTATTATTTCCAGAGATGCCCACAAAGTGTTGGGTTCTGTTCAGACATATAAGAAGAACCAGTCCTTACCCTCAAAAGTTTATAATTTAAGATTAGCAAACAAAGCATATAGGAACACCATAGTAAAGTGCCGGGATGATGGATGGTCCTATTTTGATAACAGTGCTGTTTTTAATTAGTTATATAAACTATCCTCATTTACCCTTCAACCCTGATAATATTCACTGGTAATTCATATAGGTGTCATGATAGAATTGGATTTTCAGGAGAGATTGGAATACAGAGAAGATAGTGGCCTTGCAAACCAGATCAATAAGATAATTTAACCAGAAATGGTGATTTTACTTACTCCCCAGTGCAAACTTCCTGCTGCATTCCCTACTTGCCTCAACTTCTATTTGCTGACTTCTTGGCTCTAGTCGCAAGTGGCTGCAGTGGGTTGTATACTTTACAGATCCTTGGTTAGGAGTACTTTTATAGTGTTTATAGTATTGGCTGCTATTTTATCATTTCTACTTATAAATTATTTAACAATTCCCTATCAGGTAGAAATAGAAAGAAGTATATTTGCATATATTAACATACACCTATAATGTACAGTTGTCAATACAAACACAATACACGTCCACATAATACATCTGTATAGTCCAGATAAACAACCTCTGAAGCGCTCAAAAAGCTGCTAGCACTGTCTCTTCTGTAAAGGATGAGAAAGAAGATAAAGTAATTTAAAGTATTATTTGTGCTGCTGAATTCATGAGTATGGCTCTCCAAGATGATGTGATACCTTGGTTCTAATTTACAGTTGGGCCTCTACTTCATGAATCGCTCTCACTCCATATATTAGTCAGGAAGAGCCTTCTCTGCAGCTTTACCCACCACAATCTCTTCCTCAAGAGATCGAATTTTGACACCAATCCAGCAAACACTTGTGCAACTGAGTTAAATGGGATTACTTAGAATCCAAGTAACTTTACTTACCTATGTGTTTGTAAAATTAAGGGCCCATCAGTATTTAATGAGGTATCTGAAGTTATTCTTATTTATTATGTGTATTGTGATAGCAGCTAGGAGCCCCAGACATGGACCAAACACACAACCTAGCTCTCTTCTTATCCCAGCAGTCCATGTGTCTGTTTGCAGTAGCTCTCAGTCTCTGGCTTTGTGTCTCTGGGATAACATCTCTTGTCCTTCCTTCTTTATTTTGAAAACAAACGTAAATATTTTACATTTCCACCTACTAATATATGAACTGCCATACCTTTCCATGGTTTTAAAATGCTCCAATCTAACAATAACATAGCAAAATTTAGGAACATTAGCTGTTCTCCCAGTACATATAGCTGAACCATCTATCTTAAGAGGAGAAAGGTATAGTTTAAAAGTAGTCAGTGTATAAAACTAATGGAGTTTCTGAATTTCTCTCAACGATTCAAAACAGGCTACATGCATTTTTGTAATTGGAGCTATAGCAACATTCTTCTGTGTGTGTGTGTGTGTGTGTGTGTGTTTAGACTCTTGCCGAAGCTCGTTGTTTAAGGAGGCTCCTCTTGAAGTGCTAGTAACTTCCAGGTAGATAATTTATCAAAACAGGCAGCAGGTTATAATGTCACAGTCTAATTCCCTTCCCTGCTGTAGTAACAAACAGGGTTACTATATGAGTGTATCTAGCAACCCAGTGGGAAATTCTACTAATTGTTAATTATGTTTATTACATCAGTGCCTAAGGACCAAACAAAAATATGGCCCCATGGTGCTAGGCACTGGCACACAAAAAAGGAAGAGATTGTGGGCAAGTTAGCACATGCATGTCAAGCCCCAGGCAGAGAGGGTTTGGAACATACCCCACACATACCCCAGAAAGATGCCTGCTGAAAACACTGAAGGTTGAAACAGGCATTCTCTCTTTCCCTAAAGACATCTACAGTAGATAGGAAGAACATGTTGAGTGATGGGCATTGTTTGGGGCAGAGGGAAGCAGAGGCTCAAAACTATGGTATGTCTTGAGAATTCTTGATAGTGATCTATTTAGGAATTACAACTAGTATATGAGAAGGACAAAGAAACAGATGAGTGCCACCGTACTGAATAGACATGTTGTGAGATACATGATAGAGATTCTTGGTAACTTTTTGAATGAAGTAGCTTAGCTTTCATAGGCTTTAGACTTTTCATAAATGCACAAAGGAATGAGAGGAATGGACTCCTATAACTTAACTTTTGATCCTGTAGCAGAGTCTAATAAAATTTACAGCATTTTTAATCTGCACGCTGAAAAGTGGCGGATTGGATTTTTGAAAAAGTTTCCAAGCAAGTCTAAATTCTCATGGCATAACATTTTTATAGTCATTAGGCAGAAAGGGAAGTTAACTGCAGGCTGCTGACAGGAAACATATTTTATAAAACTCCCTGATCTTGAATGGCAATTGAATCAACTCATAGTCATTGAGCTTTAGGTGAATGAGTTCTTCTAGTTCACAAAATTGAATAGGAAATGCTTTAATTTTGTTTTGGCATACATCCAAAAACTAAAGAGAATTTTGGAGGGTGGAATTACAGAGCTAGGCTGAATGACTCAAACTGACTGCTATGTAGGTTAAGGTCTTGACGAGGTCACTGATGATTGCTGGCATCCTTTATATTAATGCCTCTCAAGTTTTTAGAGTTTAAGCCTGAGCATTTTATACTTATATGTGATACTTTGCAACACATGTCCTAACAAGAGAATTTATTTTCAAGGATAAATTGTTTTCAATACAATAATTTAATAGATTTCATTTGTTTTAAAATTCCAAGAACTTGGTACAGCTGTTTGTGTGCTTCAGAATCAATGCTTACATAAGCAGAAATTGAATATTCTAAACAGATGGCATTTTCCGTGCTAAGGTAAGAATGTTTCGCATGCTGAAATCTGGCCTTTCCTCCTCCTACGAAAGAATTGGCTCAGTAGACTTCTCTAATTTACAATTTGACCCCAAACACACTTTTTTTTTTACAGTGCAGATCATTGCACATACAAGTGAACAATGAAAAAAGGTCTGATTCAGCACTAGTGAAATCAATGGGAGCAGGGTAAGACCCACAGTCAGTAGAAGATTTGCCCTAGTCTCACAAAGACATAATGGGCTAAATTATTCCATTATGTAACAGCAGAGATAAATCTGGACCAATAGATTTTGTGCCTGTGCCTCAATTTCTCTTCTGATAGTTTGGCAGTATCTGAGCAATAAAGCTCTGCAACATCATCTCCCAGCATGTCAACAGTAAACCTGCTTAAAACTGAAGATTCTCTTTGTTGTTGTTCTGGGCTTCCTAAAAGATTTCTCGACCATCTGTCTTGTTCATTCTCACCTCTGTCTTCCATTTCTACATTCATTCCTTAAGCAGAAAGGTCTTCATTTTCTGTCCGAGTCGCCGGAGAAGGCTGATACCTTCACTTTTTAGCTATATCTGTTCTTGCCATGTTTTATGTGGATGATGTTACTGGTTCCTAAGTAATGAAGTTCTTTAATTCAATATTTTTTAATTTCTGGGACATTATTGGTATTAAGCCAGCCCATGGAAAAGTCTCAGATAAATTTAAAATATTAGCAAGAACTGATAATTGCTGTAGTTTCTGTACTCTGTGTTGAGCATTCTTTACTAAACCACAGACTCCAGTAGCCTAGTTTTTATTTCTTTCCTTGTTCTCATCATATATCATTTATTGCCTCTGAGTATTTTACTCTTCGATGAAAATGAAAGCAAAGTGCTTGCTTTGTGCTACTTAGAAACTTATTCTCATTTACCATTTTAGCTTTATCAACAAAGAGTTTCCTACAATATATTTAACTTTCCTAGCCCATTTTTCAGATGCATTGCAGATGCTGGGAAGTCGTCTTGTTTTTATTTGAACTTGATTTCCAGGTGGAATACACATATAGTTATCTTCAAAAGGAGGTATTTGAATGCCTTTATATAGGATTATTCTTCAGAAGGTAGATTCTGTTAAAAGCTTAATACTTATATGTTGCCCATGCTTGAGAACATCTTGGTTTCTAACAAAATATAATGTAAAACCAATATTAAAAGAGCAATGTTTCCCTGTAAATACCGTAAGGGACATCAAGAGTGGTAAGATACTGTTGTGGCTCTGATCCATGAAGAAACGTTTTGGATTTCAAGAGTGCATACTTTCTGTACTGGAGGAGAAATGAGTACACACTGGTCCAATATATTCCTTTCTACCCTGCTTTGATTTACACTTTGCACATAGTTCCTGTTATTGCTTAATGATGGTTATTAACAGCAAAAAGCAACAAATTGAGCACAGCTGTGGCATCACCTTTTGAATTTCAACAAAACAGGTCTGTGCTTGTGTTCCCAGCCAAACTGCAGTCTGCATCTCTTAACTCTTCCACAAACAAAGCCTTTTTAATAACATGAATCTGAGGTATTGATAAACCCCCTGGACAAGACATCTACCCTTTCCAGGAAGTTCCTTGTAAAGATTCAATTCTGTGCTGCCTACAATGAATCTAGTTGCCTGGTATTTAAAACAAACAAACAAAACCCCACAGTCTGTTTCCTTTTCTCTAATTTCTGTCTACCTGGGATTGGTTTCACCAGTCCTTGTCCAAGGCCAAATTTGACATCACTGAACTCCGGACCTGTGATATTTAGTCCATGTGACCACTGGATCAAAGGAGTCCACTGGTATCTCAAGCCGTAACTGCAAGTTCATGTCATCAGAAGTCTTAGCATATTATTCAGGAGGCAGCACATGGTCTAAATTAGATGTAGTTATATGCAGTCAAATCAAGTTGCTGGGAAGGCCTATGATGGTGAAAGTGTCACTGTCCTTGCACAACAGGTTCAGGACACTAACAGGGCACGGAAGGAGCAGATGCATCCTAGCAGGGACCAGTATTTCCAATTGTAGTACGATCAGCCAATATCTGTGGGAATAGATTGCCCTTCTGCTACAGTTTTAGCTGAGTAACATGATATACCTTATCAGTATTTCGCTTGACCAGAACACAAATCTTATACACAGAGAAGCTAAGCTTTATTAGTAATACAATAGGGTCATAGCCATCGGTGACACAGACTATGCTCTGGGGCTGCACACAGTAGGAGCATAACCAGATCATCAACTTTCCAATTATTCTCCTCCTGTCTCTGATCAAAGTAGGTTTTTAACTTTCTTCTGGCCTTTCCCAGTTTAACCGCCACATACCAATGTAAATCTTGCAAGTGAGCATGGAGAGATTGCATATAGCTGTCCAATTCAATTCCTTCTAACTGAGAATCACTGGTTTGCCAGTTCACATGCTCAGGCAATCTCATTTCTCATGTGATTGATCAGTCAAGGCTGCAGGAAGAGCTCAGAGGGCCATTATCATCATGGGCATCAGGTCATCCTAGTTTTTGCCTTTAGCATCCACCAGTTTCCTTAGCACTAAGGTAATGGTTCGACTGGTTCTTTCCACTATCTCTGATGATTGTGGACGGTAAAGGATATGCAATTTTTGTTGAATCCCTAACAATTTCAAACATTCTTGGAAAACCCAACTGGTAAAATGGGTGCCTCAATCAGATTCTATCTTTCCTGAGAGCCCCATTAGCTGTGGCAGAATCAGTATTTACCTTCAAAGGAAACACCTCCACCCACTTGGAAAAGCCGCAACAACAGAAGTGTGTTCCTTTTCCTAGGAAAGTGGTCCAACAACATCCCTTTGGAGAGCGGACAGTGGTTCTGCATACCATTGTGGCCTGAGGAATGCACTAAGTTTCCTGGTGGGTGGATTGTCCTGGGCACAGACCAAGCAATTTCCACAATACTGTTGAACATCCTCCTTCATAGTTGGCCACCAACTAAAATTAGAAACACTTTGGCAGATTTTCTCTGTTCCCTGATGATCCCCCAGAAGGAACATAACGTACTGAGTAAAAGATTTCCCTCTAAATTTGATGTGGTACCACCCATAAGGGTAAGTCCTGCCCAATATACATGAACATACCTTAATTTTTAAACAGTGAATCAATGGATAACCATTTACTTATATTTTCTTCTGAGCCTTTTTCTGTTTCTCAGGGAATTTCTGATTGCCCAAATTGCTTTGGTATAGGCTAATCTTCTCTTTGCAAGGCCTGAATGTCAAGGGGTGAATTTTCCTGACTTCCTTTAACACAGGACACAGGGGGTGGGGTGATTGGCTGTCCCACAAACATGTGGTGCAGGTCCAAGCCATGCCTCTGTGGGCACCTTTCTTGCTAACAGGTTGGCTGTTTGAGTCTCAGTATGAAAAGCATCTCATTTACAATGAGCTTTCACCTTGCAAATATAGACCTCAGCAAAGTAAGAGGCCAAGATACTGATGTATGACAACAAAGTGGCATGCTTGAGAGGCGACCCTTCCAATTAAGTGAATCCATGCTGCTGCCAAAAGGGCAGAAACTCTAAGGGCATTCCATACCCATGCCAAATCAGAAAAAAATGATGATTGGGATTTTAACTACAGATGCACAACAACTCCAATGCACATGCAACTGCTGCCAATTCAGCATATTATGTGGGGGCGGGGGAGGGTCAGGAAAAGGAAATCTTCCTTATTCACTCTAAGGGGTAATCCAGCAACCCTCGTAAAATGACCTGTTTATAATCCTGTTGGCCTTCATGGCCTTTCATAACCAGAGATGAGGCATAAGCTTGAAATTTATATTCTGATCCAAGTATTTGGCTTGCCTTACTCATAAAAGCTGGACCCATGAATGAAGATATTGAAAGTCTCTTTCAGATTGAATGTGGATTGCAGGAGCTTGAAAAACGTATTTAGTTCACTTCTTGACTGAGACACTGGATGCTCATGGGGTTCTCCTTCCTATAACAATCCAGGTGGTAATGGAGATTGGACCCTTAAGGGATCTACCTTGATATTTTTCCCCTGTAAAAACAGTGACCGGTATTGCAGACAAGCATTTGATATCTGTCCATCCTTGACACACTCTGAAAGCAAAAAATTCAGTGGGGGTGTGAGAAGAATGTAATATAATAGGGGATGAACCAATAAACCTTGTCACATTTTAATAACCCAATCTGTGGCCAGCAGATGTTGCTCACAGGAAGAATACTGAATTTCTACCACCATGTAGCGAGGCGGTGGGCTACCCCACAGCCCTGCTGAGGGCCGAACCTCCCCTAACTCCAACGTGGGCGGAGCCACCGGGTCCGGCGCCTGCCCCTTCGAGGTCACGGCCCCGACTCGGAAGTATAAAAGCCCACCTGCAGAGCTCAGTGGAGCCCAGGCCGGTGGAGAGAGCAGACGTCCGTGGCCGAGCTCCCGCTTGGGAAACAGCCAAAGGTAGGCTCACCGGGCCGGTCGAGCCTATCTCTTGCCAGGTACCCCGAGGAGGACTGGCCAAGCCTGCCCCGTGCCAGCTACCCCAAGGAGGACTGGCCAAGCCTGCCCCGTGCCAGCTACTCCGAGGAGGACTGGCCAAGCCTGCCCTGTGCCAGCTACCCCGAGGACGAGCTGAGCCTGCCCTTTGCCACCTACCCAGAGGAGCCAATGCTGGTGGAGAGCACCGACAACAGCAAGACGGCCCAGGTACCATACGAGGGGGAGTGTGGAAGTAGCCCGTGGGCTGCCGACCCCAGTCTGGCTGCTGCACTGCCAGAGCCGATGTCAGTGTGTTGCGGCCAGGATCCCCACTGACAGCAGCGAGTCTCCGTCGCTGCTAGGGCCCCAGGCTGGGATGCAGTGGAGTGGGAGGGCCTGCGTCCACCCTGCCACCCACTCCTTGGGTGGCAGACTCCCCACTTTTTCCCTGGCCTAGAGAGGCTGGAGGCTGCCACAAATTGACCCAGACCCTGCTTAAAGGCCTCGGTACCTGATTGACTATTTGTTTGCTGCCCCGCCCTGACCTAGGGTCTGGGCTGCCACAAACTGACCCAGCCCCTGCTTAAGGGCCTGGGTATTTGCTTGACTATTGGTTTGCTGCCCCGCCCTGACCTAGGGCCTGGGCTGCCACAAACTGACCCAACCCCTGCTTAAGGGCCTGGGTATTTGCCTGACTGTGTGAGTACTGCCCCACCCTGATTGGGGGCTCGGGGCTCTTTCCTGACTGTAGCAAGGTGGTGGGCTACCCCACAGCCCCGCTGATGGCCGAACCGCGGCCCAAAGCTACTACACACCAACATTCATCTGTACCCATAGGCAATGGGCCGCAACTTCCTATATCGCTCTTGGGACACCACTTGCTGCTAGGGTAAACTCAGTAACCCCCATCTCTAGACGATGGTATGTATTAGTGTGGTCTGCGGTAGCTAACACTGGGGCATTATCTGTCAATTACTTAAGGGTTGCTACTGCCTCAGTGTGTTCTGTCCATTCCCATGGGACCCCTTGCTTTAACAGCTGATACAGGGGGGCAGCTACTGAAGGCATGTTCAGGAATGTGATCTCTATGGTATCAATGAGCCCTAGGAAAGATCTATGGGTGGCAATTCTTGCTGGCAATAGCAATCTCTGTCAGCTCTATCTTTTGTTGTGCTGGTATCCGGCTTTCACTTGACGTAGTGATTCCAAGGAAGGAAACTTTCTAGGTTAATAGCTGTGCCTTGGTTAGGTTGCACTTGAGTCTTGTCCCTGGAACAGCTGTGGAAATCAGCCAATTTCTCAAGATGTTTCTCGAGTGGCAATAGCAAGACTAATATCATCGACATACTGAAACAAAGCAGACAGGTTAGAAAAGATAGACAACTTCTGTTTCATTTGTTTGTGGAATATAAGAGACTATTGTGGAATCCCAGTGGGAACCTGTTTCACATTAATTATTGCCCCTTGAATGTAAATGCAAATTTATATTGGGGTTTCTCCCTTAAGGGCAGGCTCCAAAATCCGTTTGAAATATCAAGTGTAGAGAACAATTTTCAATCTGAGCTAAATGATTTAAGGAAATCTGGCATTCTTGCAGCTGTGGCTGCACATGGTGGGTCTCCTTGGTGAAGTTATTGATAATTAGTAGATAGATGCCACAAACCATCTGGTTTCCTGACTGGCCAGCTTGGGGAATTGTTCACTGAGGTGCATTTCTGAACTACTACTTGTTCTAAAAGGGAGGTAGTGTTAGCTGCAATATAAGGCTTTTCTTCACTGGGGAATGTGTACTGTTTTTGTGCAGGGAGGATCATTGCAGTATCAATTTACTACAGTCACATTTATGTTTGGTACGTGCTGCTACATTTGCTTCCACTAGAGACCTTAGGTCCTCATTAGAAGGGTGGTTCCTATATAAGACAGACATATCATAAATAGCTGGTTTCTTCAGCACTGCAACACCATATGAGTCCAGGATAATCACGGGTCTGGCACCTTAAAGTCTTTGTGGGAGTAACATCCTCGCTTACAGACAACCCCCCAACCTAAAGCAAATACTCACCAGCAACCACACATCACTGAACAAAACCACTAACCCAGGAACCTATCCTTGTAACAAACCCCGATGCCAACTCTGTCCACATATCTATTCAAGTGACATCATCATAGGACCTAATCACATCAGCCATACCATCAGGGGCTCGTTCACCTGCACATCTACCAATGTGATATATGCCATCATGTGCCAGCAATGCCCCTCTGCCATGTACATTGGCCAAACCGGACAGTCTCTACGCAAAAGAATTAATGGACACAAATCTGACATCAGGAATCAAAATACTCAAAAACCAGTGGGAGAACACTTTAACCTGTCTGGTCATTCAGTGACAGACCTGCGGGTGGCTATATTACAACAGAAAAACTTCAAAAACAGACTCCAAAGAGAGACTGCAGAGCTAGAATTGATATGCAAACTAGACACAATCAACTCCGGTTTGAATAAGGACTGGGAATGGCTCAGCCATTACAAACATTGACTATCTCCCCTTGTAAGTACTCTCACACTTCTTATCACACTGTCTGTACTCGGCTAGCTTGATTATCACTTCAAAAGTTTTTTTTTTTTTTTTTCTCTTAATTAATTGGCCTCTCAGAGTTGGTAAGACAACTCCCACCTGTTTATGCTCTCTGTATGTGTGTATATATATCTCCTCATTATATGTTCCATTCTATATGCATCCGAAGAAGTGGGCTGTAGTCCACGAAAGCTTATGCTCTAATAAATTTGTTAGTCTCTAAGGTGCCACAAGTACTCCTGTTCTTCTTTTTGCGGATACAGACTAACACGGCCGTTACTCTGAGAAATGCAACAAGTGGTAAGTTAAATCAAGTATACAGCCACTAGTACCAAGAAGTCTGAGCCCAGTAAATTTTGTTTTCAGGTAAGTTTACCAATTCAAAGCTATGAATCTTATGGATGTCCCCAATTTGTATTGGCACTAGTTGAGATAGGGTAGATGTCACAGGGTGGTCAAATTTGCAAATGAACTGAAGCTCAGCAATTTCTCTTTGGAACCTTTAAGGTAGCCATCTTACAGCAAAAAAACTTCAGGACCAGACTCCAAAGAGAAACTGCTGAGCTTCAGTTCATTTGCAAATTTGACACCATCAGATCAGGATTAAACAAAGACTGTGAATGGCTAGCCAACTACAGAAGCAGTTTCTCCTCCCTTGGTGTTCACACCTCAACTGCTAGCAGAGGACCTCACCCTCCCTGATTGAACTAACCTCGTTATCTCCAGACTGATTCTTGCCTGCATATCTATACCTGCCTCTGGAAATTTCCATTACGTGTGTCTGACGAAGTGGGTATTCACCCACGAACGCTTATGCTCCAATACATCTGTTAGTCTTAAAGGTGCCACAGGACTCTATTGTTTTTTAGCTGTGTTCAGTGAAAACAGTACATGTCATGGGGCTGTAATTGTCATTCCTGATCCTCTCCTTAATCTTCAGGGTATTCATCCTCCTCTTCAACCTTGAAGGCTGAGGCCATATCTTGGTAGTTTAATGTTGCGATATCTTCCTATGAGTAATCTGTAGGAGCTGCAGCTGTTTTGCTGGGAGCATCTAGAATTCACTTCACTGCTTCTGTTTTACTTCTTTTTGAATTCACTTCTTCCTGACGAAAGAGGTTGGAGGTCAAAGCATCTAGCTATTCTCCGATTTGGCACAACTCTTGTTGCAGGGCCAGGAGCTTATTGAAGGAATGACTTTGGTTCTTGAGTTGCTGCTGTTGTCGTTCGCACAGAAGTATGTATTCTCTCCTAGGAGCACCATAGTCTCTGTGAGATGGTTGTTTGGGGTGATTTACTACAACTTCTCCTCTCTAGGCCACGTCCAGAAAACCTCTCCTTAGTTTGGTTTGAATAGATCCTTTCTTGCTGCTATTCCCTCTCTCCTTTTGGGCCTTCTACCATAATCGTGGCTTATGCTGCAGCTGCACTAGGCCTTCACTTACCTCATTTCTGCTGGTTCAGCCCAGCCCTCGTGGCACTGAGGCTTTGGTTAAGCACTGGCCAAAGCCAATACTTTGGAGTTTGGTTTCACAAACATTTCTACACTGTTCCAGATTGCCGGAACAAGAGAGTTGCTGACAAGCAAGCTAACAAACTGATGAAGCTGGCCAGATGGCATACCACTACTATCCCAAACGAATCCTAGTCTTTCATTAAAGGCATGGGGAGATTCCCCCTCCTGCTGTTTTCAGTTTGCAAACAGAGAAATGCAACCTGTCCAGGGTGCATTATTTGTTACACCTGTTTCACTTTGTGCTTAAATTTGTGTGCTCCTACCTTATATTCAGGGAGTAGAGCACCCCACAGTCCTTTGTCCACAGTCATATGCAGTGCCTGCACCCAGTCCTGAGGGGGGATACGCAACATTTGGACCATTTGTGCTACCCAGAGAGTATGTAAGGATATCAGCTCTTCTTTCTGATCATTTTGATCTTGGTGGTGGTCATGACCCTTCTGCAAAGGCTGGGTGTAGTTATGGCATGACACGACTACTCTGAATCTGCCCCATACTGTCTGTATTACCTACTGGTGGAGCCCCATCCTGGCATCCCTCTGTGAAGGGAGTTCCTCTGGTCATTAACAGAGAAGTCCAGAGTGGTTGAGTTAACCTTCTTCCTAGATTTTGTCAGTGACTGTAAGAGGATTTGAGCTTGTTGGACATGTCTCATACCTGTCCTATCCTGTAAAAAGATAGCACACTCCACAGAGTTGTCCAACCATTCCCTATCCTGCATGCCCAAAGTCTTGGAGAGCATACTTTGATAAAGGCTTGTTCTTATAACACATCTCTTAAATTTTCCCAACTTGTTTCTGTGCTTAACTATTTGGTCTTTACTGAGGTTTAGTGTCCTGAGCTCCACCAGCTCTGCTTCCTTCAATCTCTCAGTCAATGCAGGATCTGAATCTGGGCTGCAACTATTATTATCAGTATCCTCATAATCAGTATCTGTGCTTCCAACTGCTCCCTGGGTCTAGTTGGCTCCTTGTGTTGTTTAACCACCTGCAGCCCTGGGTGGTGTCTGCTCACTCCTGATTACAGGACTCTCTTGAGGTGTGAGGTAAGGTGTAGAGCCACCTGGTTCTTTCTGAACCTGAGGATTTATCCTTATCTTGGCTTCTAGCCTACACTATGGCTATTGGGATTTTTCCCTCTTCTGAGGGTACATTCACCGCTTTACCTTGCCCTCCCCCACTGTGAAAGAAGTGACTAGCTTCTCCATGGTCTGATTGGTGCTAGGCTGAGACACCAGCTCAGTCAGTGCTCTAGAAGCCAGAGTGGGAACAACTCTTGTCTCTGGTGTGAATACAGGCATTTCCCTAGGAGAACGTGAACTGTGCCTACTTTCCACAAGCACACAGCCAGTCTGGCGGCATTGAGGAAAAGTTGGAGCACTATCAGAGTACCACTTTGCTTCCCATTCCTCTCTGGTCATGCAATACATTTCCTGTTCCCTTGAGGAATTCCGCTGCACTGATAGCAAGGATCATGTAAAATTAACAATGTTACATTTACAATTAAGGTTTTTTTTGTCTATTTTGTTTCACTATTAAATGATTCAGTTTTAGATTTTGAACTGAGTCCATTTTAGAGCTGAGCAAACAGCAAATTTTTCTCAATGAAATTCTGGTTTGAAACAAATTAAAAAATTTTTTTTTCAATGAATCAAGAGAAATTTTGGTTTTAATTGACCAAAACATTTGATTTGACTTGAAACAAATGTGGTTTGTTTTGTTTTGTTTTTGTTTAAACTCAACTGAAACATTTATGGTTGAGTCTAAACTAATTTTTTTTTAGTTTCATTTTGATTCAGCCTTTTGAATGTCTTTCTCACCCCTCCCCCCTTTAAAAAAAATGGCCAAATTTGAAATAAAAATACTGGTTTGAATTGAAAAATCAAAATGAAGTGTTTCAAAATGAAAAAATGTAAAGAAAAAGTTTTCACTTTTGAATATTCTTCACCTGAAATCAAATTTGACAAGTAATTCTCCAAAGGAGCATTTTTGGATGCAAAAACAATTTCAACCATGTCCATTTTTTTCATTTGGAATCAGCTAGTATGAAAATTTTCTCAATAAACCTTTTTGATGAAAAATGTGAAAAAGTTGGGAAAGAAAACTTACCTAAAATATTTTTGTTTTATTAACCACTTGTAGTGGTAATTCAGTGGTGGGCATTTTCTTTTGTTTTATATATATCTTTAAATTGCTGCAGAAGTAATATGTGCCCATCTGGTAATCATCACCTTGTCGCATATTTCAAAATCCCATTCTCAGTTTTACACTGTGAATTGTACCAACCACTGGATGCTTAGACACACAGCTTTGGATAAGTATTAGCATCTCTGTTCCAAAATAATGAAATGTTTCATATGCTTTTAATTTGCAAAACTTTGGTTCTCAAATATGATATTTTGTCAGAAGGTTAGTCCATCACTTTTATGCGCTTCCTATTTTCAAATTTCCATGTGAAATAGCATTCAGCATTGTTAAAAACAACGAGGAGTCTGGTGGCACCTTAAAGACTAACAGATTTATTTGGGCATAAGCTTTCGTGGGTAAAAACCTCACTTCTTCAGATGCATAGAGTGAACGTTACAGATGCAGGCATTATACCCATGAAAGCTTATGCCCAAATAAATCTGTTAGTCTTTAAGGTGTCACCAGACTCCTTGTTGTTTTTGTAGATACAGACTAACACGGCTACCCCCTGATACTATTCAGCATTGTTGTTTTTTCAGTGTAAGGTATCATATATAGACAGATAATTCAGTATGTGTATTATATAATTTATCTGATGTGTGTTCTAATATATACAAATCCCTACAATAAATTAATGTTAAGGTTGCAAAGTCAAGCATTCAAAATTTAGGCAACAATTAAGGTTGTTGCTGTGGAGTATTAATCCAGCTCCCTTGTGTGTATGCATTATGAGACAGTCTTTAATTACGTGATTTCAATTTTCTTTTTTCCCCCAGGACCCCTGTTTCAGTCAGTGAATAGGGTGGCTGAAGAAGGGGGCTGAATTAAAGTTGCATGGGCAAATGTGTCATGTGGCATTTCCTAAATTTTGAGTGTTTTTGACTTTGTAACCTGAAAACATTCTTTTAATGTTGTGTGTGTGGATAAAATGTGTGTAGGTAAAATATGTGTGTATATGTATAACTTCTACTCTGAAACCTGTATAACTTCTATTCACTTCACTTTTTCCATTAATCTTCTGAAAAAAAGTGTGTTTACATCTTTACATCTTTTAAAAACTTAAAAGAACTATTCAACAATACACATTTACAGAATGAATTGATTTGCAACAGTCTGTGCAAAAATCACTGAATATGAGCAAATGAGTGGCAAACTTCAGAGGGAAACCTTCACCTCCATTGATGTTAATGGCCTTACACCACTGCTGCATATGATGACAAGAAATTTTCTTAGCCATCTGCATTCAGCTGTTTCTTGTCCATCTCACCACTTGAAGCAGTGTACCAACATATATCTGAAAGCATCAAGTGGGCCAAGAATGCAAGAAAGGTTGTGGTGCCCTAACATGACACTGCCTGAGCTATAGTACAGTCCTCTCTTCAAGCCAGCATCTGTTATTCACTGGTTATCTACATTATTCTCAGTCTAATTTCTGGGATGTTACAAAGAAACTTTTAAAATATATTATCCCCCAATAAAACTTAGTCTGAAATTATTTATTTTTTTGTCGTGGAATTGAAATAATCGAATGTCTATGAAGCTAACAGACACACCATTAGGTTTCCCTTTCTTTGTATAGGGACCAAGTCAAGTAGTATCACTACAAAGTCCTTTCAGAAAATTACCATTCAGTTTAACTTGTGTGTTAGTGAGCATTTATGTTAGCTCTTCTTTTACTGGTCATGTCTACCTGGAGATCTTGCCTCTGTGTTCCTTAAATTTGCTAGGTCCAGGACACTTTACAGGCCATCCTCCCCTTTGCTCTCTATAGCCTTCCAGTCAAGCACCCGGTGCAGATCAGACCTGGCCTATATGGCATTGCCTAAATCTACTCCACACTGGAGGTGGTCAGTCTAGAGAAACGATGATCAAATAGGGCTACATTGCTGGCCCCAATGCAAGCTACTTGAGTGCAAATGCTCTTCCAGTGCCCTGGGAGAGGGCAATGATCATGCAATCACATGCACAGATGTGGCAGGAAGCAGTATGTGGACACAACATGAGGAAGACCTTCTTAAGTCCTCAGAAATCTTACCAGGAGAGTAACCACAATCCTTCTATAGGATGCTTTCCTTCTTTCTATATATTGATAGTCTTTCCTGAGCTTTGTACTAATGCCAAGGACTGTTCCTCTATTTATTATCTCTTTATTTGATCCCTTCTGCTGCTTATCTGTTAAAGACTTACTCTTTGCCTACTAATGATGCATTAACATGAGATTTGTACCATGCACATCTTTTCTTTTATGCCACGTGCTGACTACTTGTTTTGTTCCTAGCTTTCTATAGTGCAACTCTTAACTTGCTTTTGTGTTGCTGGACCCATCTTTTTAATTGAACTCCTTCAGTTAGGCTATTCTCTTCTCCTTTTTTATGCCCTCCTCCTAATCAGTTGTTATTCGCTGGCTTAGGTTAATTGATAGCAGGTGAGTCTATTGATTAATTAGGAATGTAAACACCTCAGTAGAAAAGAAACACAAAACTTCTAAATCTGACCTGATAAAATAATCTTTTAAAAGCTATAATTTAAAATTCTACAGAAAGGGAGCTTCCATTGAAATTTGGCCCTTCCACACAAGTCCCCAAGAATGTTGTCTGCTGAGTTACTGATCAGTTTGAATTTTTGTCATAGATATGTATTTTTTTCTCTTGTGAAAACAAATAGATGAAAAATGCAGAGAAATCCTGCAAGGCGCTCCAGATCACAGTGCTCTGAAAAGCAGACTTTTTTGATGCTCTGCAGAATTCTGCAAATCCCTGTCTTGTAGGGGACATTTTAATTTTTGTTGTCTTCACTGCTGGCCATCATAGACAACCTCCCTTGCTCTGTAGGTTAGGATAACTTGTTACATGTAGCAGCTATCTTTTCTTTTTCTTTTTTTTTTTCTTTTTGCAGCAGAGAAGCTCAGGTTCTTCAGACTCATACTGAGAGTGTAAGCCAACATCCAGACTAATGCTAAGGTTTCACCCTGTCCCAATCAATCTGTACAGCCTGTTAAACAAATGGTTATGTGACAGCCTCTTCTCTGGCAATCACTATGTAAGGATCATTCAAGTCTTCTTTTATCAATCTCCTTCTTTCCCACATAAATGCTACTAACAGAAATGAAACAGATTCCTTCTAGTTAACAATCGTTTTTTAATTACATGTGGCTATTGAAAGCAGTTAGCCACTGGTTTCATTAAATAACGCCTTGGACTCCTTCAACAAACTGTACTTGTGGTGTCCAAGAATATCAATATTTTATTCAGGAATGTCTGGAAATGTTACATTCACATGGTAAAGTGTCTTTATTTACTTTGAGAAATTCTGGGGGGAAAAATAGATTACAGTCCCATGCCTTTTAGCCCTCCATATGGACAGTGCTTATAAAGAGGAAATAAAAGAGAACCTGAATTTGGTATGTATACGAGCCTCTGATTGCCCAATTGAAGAGCATGTGGCTTAGACACAGAGGTCTGAATATTTAAAAACCTGTATTTGGATGCCTGAGTGTATTTTAAGTGACTCATGGGCACGTAGATGCACAAATCGTATTCCAATATGGTGTTACTCTGTGTGAACAGCATTGTGTAACCTTTTCAATACCTTATGCAGATAAATATACAGAACTGTGCAAAGATCTTGATTCACTTGAGTTTATGGAAAACATTAGCTGGCCTCAACTGCATCCTGACTTTCCTGTCCATTCCTGTATGTTTCCCCCTTTCTCCCCTTTGTTGCAAGGGAGCCCTTAATGGGGTAGTGTCCCTGTTCTTCTAGCTAGATGGACAAAGATCCACTTGCATAAAGGTTTCAGTGGGTACATTGACTGGTTCTTTTTGCTCTGTTGTCTATACAGACCAAGAATTCACTGTAGATAAGACACAAACCAATTTTTTGATTCTTTTTACAGCCTTTGAAATCTGTGTTAACAAGACACATACAGAAAGTAGAAAAGTTCCCTTTTACATTTTCTTATAACAACATATTCTATCTGCTCTCTAACATTATTTAATATATATTTATCTAACAAATTTTGTTATACTTTTCTTTACCCAAATATGTGGGTCTTAGAGGAAAATGTTTCTTGGAATGAAGATTGAATTAGAAATGTTATATTTGCATATGTGAGCAATATTCCTGTAATCGCACAATATAATTTTAAAAAGATTTTATATTAGTTAGGTGATAATGTTGTATAGATACAGTTTATATTCATAGGACTCTAAATTACATATAAGAATTCATTCATCTGGTGCATATATCCATTATACTACCCATAACTCAGGCTACAATGGGGATTCTTCTGTTTTCTTGAAAAAATACACAAATACGTGCTTGTGTTGCTGCAGAAAATACTTTTGGAAGTTATACCAGGCCATTGTGTCCTTAGCTAGTGGAAGAGTTATGGTAACTTAGCTCTGGACAATCTTGCCTGTTTACAATTCCATTTTGATTTAGCTTATTGATAAAACTTTCAATCAGTCTGTATGGGAAGCAGTTTCTTGGTAAGTCATATTGCAAACTGTAGTTTTTTAATGTTTTGTTTTAATTTTTCCTCACTCTGGTTTACCCTATAAACATATAGTCTTGAAGCAATTTATATGATAGTTCAGGAAAATTTTATGCTGCTGTGTTTTTAGGATGAGCTTTCTTCCAACTAACTGCCTATTTTATTGGTGTGAAAGCGCCAAAACTATTCTGATGAATGGTAGATATTCAATTCAAAACTTTCATATTAGGAAGTTAGAAATTTGCCTCTAAGTAAAAATCAGGTACTATGCTTGCTTTTGACAATTTAATGTTATGGATATTTTTCTATAATATTTCTCATTATGTTTCCCATCATGTCATCAGTGGATAGGACTGTAGCATCTTTCGGCTGGTCCCTCAGATACTTTTAAAGTTGAATTACAAAGCAAATTGAAAATGTTATTGCCCGTTATGGTTCCTCTGTGAGGCATAAAGGCTGTCTCAACTTTTTTCAAAGTTATTATGGCTTCAGTTTTTACATTAGAAATATTAGGCAATCACTTTTCTCTCTTTGCTATAGAACACCACAACATTTTTGGAGGACTTACTTTGTGTGACATCACTATTTAAGTAACCTCAGCTGCATATTTCCCTCCCGCAAACTGAACATGGAAGAGGATGTTGATTTTTAGACTGCTTCAGAATCTGCCTGAAATATTCCAGACAATATAAAAGTGGGGGACAGAATGGGGGAGAGAGGAAAGCAGAAGAAAACATTTTAATGAAAAATACCCCCCTATAATTTGAAGGCATCTTTATATATAGAAATAAGAAATAAAAATGGCATTCTCAAACTGAAGCAATCAGGGAAAATATATAATGAAAAATGTTCTACATGAAAGAGTCCTTATTTGCTCAATTGGGCATGAATTTCCTCTCCCGGGTCTCTGTGTGTGTGAATACACTCACCTGTTCTTCACAGAAATTGCCTTTCAAAGTCTTTCTTGAATCAGGTCTGTTTTTAGAAAAAATGTGTTTGTTAAGCTTTGCTATAGTCAGGTCTGAGTCTGCTTTATAATGGATAAAAATGAAGGAGTTTGGTTTACTTATGATTTATTCCCCTTTTGCTGTAGCTATGTCAACAAAAGTAAATAAGAAAATAATTAAAGGATACTTTTAGGTGAATTTAGTTTTGCAGGCTTTTGGTGTACAAAAACCCGACATTTTTGTGAAGGCATTCTAGAGAAAAAAAAGGATGTACATGTGGAGCTTTCTCAGCCCTTACTTAAAAGCGTTAGGTTGCTGAAAGACCCTAATTCTGGAAAAAAATTACACATGTGAGTAACTTTATGCATCTGAGTAGTCCCACTGAGTTCAATGTGAAGTTACTCAAGTGCATACATGTTTCTCGGATGGGTGCCAGAGACCGCTTTTCTGTCACATGCTTTAGTTAAAAAGGTAAGAAGCAAACAAAAATTAAACAAATTTAAAACAACCAGAGAATTGTAAATAGTCTGAATAAAATTTCTCATTCAATTTGGACCTGATCTGAAGCACATTTAAGTGGTTGGGACCCTGTCCATTTAGTTCAATGGGTTTTGGATCAGGCCCTGTTTCTAATGCCTTATTTTTTCTCATGTCATAAACCTTCTAGTTCTGCAGTTGTCCACAGAGTCTTCCAGAGTAGGCATGACCTGAATTTCTAATGTAAAAAACCAAGAAGATAAAAATGACTTTAAAATAACAATGTTAGGCTTTCATTATAGATCACCAAGAATCAGAAAAGGGGTCAAGTTCAGGTTTACTTGTTTAATTTTGCAGTTCACCTTTAACAAGAGAGACCTGACTTAACTTCATGACTATAGAAGTTAACTATAATGTGAGATATAAGAGGGGCAGTCTGAAAAAGTAAAATGATGTGTTCCTTGTTTCTGCATTCACAGTGAAAAAAATCTCCATCATAGCAGGGAGGGCTTTGCAGCATTACATGGAAGGAAAATGGTGCCTAAAAGGATGTGAATAATGAATGAAAATTACTTCACATTCTTTTACTTTTGCTTGTGTGTCAAGGAAGATGGTTTAGAAAAGACTTTATTCTTCCATTGGGACACTGGGATGAAATTGAGGAATTACTCAGCTGAAAAGCAAGACAAAAACGACAACAAGGAGAAATGGCTACTGAAGGAGACTCTTCCTCCTTTGACTAGAATCAGGTTAGGGAGCCACCTGGATTGGGAGGTGAAGAGGTGGATTATGAACTTTGTAAGTGAAGAGCTGGAGGAGACATGCTTGGGTCTAAAAGTCTCATAAAAATTAAATAAAAATCCTGCAACAGAAATAGGGGTCTCAGAGGGGGAACAGCAGGGGATAATGTAGAGAGTCTCAGCATCTGTGTGCAGTGCCAGTATTGCCACTGGTACTGACATTGCAGAGAACAAGGAGGTGGGAGGATGCTCACATGGAACATGGCAGGCAGTCTGAACAGGGAGCAAGTAACATTAGTTACAGGGATTTTCATTTCCTATATCAAAAAGATATTAACAATGGTTTCAGTTGTTTTTCAAGAAAAGGTATCAGAGGGGAGGAAGGTATCCTCATGGAAAGAGCTGCTCTGAGAACTCATTTGCACAACAACCAGGAAATGGCATGGGAGAAACATTTGCACAGTGGGCAGCAGAACACCATCATTACTAAAGCAGGGAGAAGGGCAGAGATGTTAAAAGTGAAAGCAGCAATATATCATGGATGGTGCACATCAGTAGACATACTGTTGAGTGACATAAACTCTATTATCCTTTGCCAGCTGCACTGGCCAGCCCCTGTTGTGTTGTAAAATTTGTTATAAATGAAGTTACTGTAGCTGATAATGCTATTGACATTTTCATAGAACTCAGCTGTGACGCTGGGAACAACTCTGAGCAAGAGATGGTGTGGGAACTGTACCATTCCAGGAGTAGCCCTGGGAGCAGTGTGACTCACTTCTGAGTCACCATTTTTCCCCTGCTTCTCCCTTGCTGATACAGAGTAGTAATTTGTTCCTGGCTTATTTCAGCAGCCAGCTCTGGGAGACGTGAGGCAGGCATGATAGGAAGTGGCAGTTTAGAAAGGATATTTGATGGTTGGTTTCGGTGGGTGTGTTGATGTGGAGGGAAGCAATATCCTGTCCTCCTAATCCACCATTTACCTTTCCTTGTTCCCCAGTGTGGGTTTCCTCAGGAGCATCCCTCCTGTGCTCTTGGTTTGCCTTGACTGGGGATTCTCACAGGACACCTCCTAACCAGATATGAGAAACCCATGAAAAAAATGCAGAAATTGGGCTTGTTGCTTGTTGTACCTTGTTGCTTCTTTTTTATTATCAGCTCCTGGCAAGCAGGGGCAAGGGGTAAGCAGGGGCAAGGGCGGAGAGAGTCAGGGGTGCACTGTGGGTCCACCACAGTCCCAGACTGCATGCCGGGGGGATCTAGTGTTGGGGTTCTTAGGGATTGGCTTGTTTTGGCCTTGTTTTGAAATGGGAATAGCTTGATTTTTGGCTTAATGTGAAATTCAGGGTGCTTATTTACCCCGTGAAAGTTGGCAACTGTGCTCCTAGCCCTACTTGCTGCTTCATCCTGCTTCTTCCCTCCCAAATGTTGCTAACCATTACTGGGGCCTCTTCTGGGCCCTGAGCTGCTTCCTTCTAACCTCCCATCCTGTATTATACTCTTCCTATCTGAAGGCTTCCTCTAGGGCCCCCTTACCCTCCTGGCTTCTGCTGCTGCCCCAAACTGGGGGCTTCCTCCAGGTGATTTCCACCCAGCCACTTCATGCTGCCCTTTATGTGAGTTTTCTCTGGGGCTCTACTCCTTGTAAGTTTATACTTCCTGGACTATGGGCTTCTCAGGACCTCATTGGCTGCCAGCAGTTCATGCTGCCTACTGCTTCCTTTCCTTGTTCCAGTATCCTCCTCCTCTGCAGGATCCAGACTGACCTGTGTTCAGTATTCCCAAACCCCAGGCAATCCTAATTCATAGAAGCTTTATGTATAGCTATAAAACCACATACATTGTAATTATAAAGATGGGAGGTGCAAAAGTGATTACACAGCAGTGCCCCAGTCAAGTAGGTCTGCAGGGAGCCCTGCCAATGAGCTATGGGGCTATGGATGAGTTTGTCTTCAACAGAGAGATGGCTTGCACTATCCCTCTTGCCACTCAGATGGAACTAGGTACCGTTTAGCCAAAAATGTGCATCTGCTGTGCACATCTTTTTCTTTGTACAAGTATTTTGAAATTACATTTAGATTTTCAGACTATTACGGAGCTGCTTATTATTGTTCTGAGATCAGAAAGATATCACTATTATAAAACATATCATTGTCATAAAATGTCTGCCAACCCATATTTGTATGCAGTGTTGCAGCCGTGTTGGTCCCATTAGAGAGAGAAGGCAGGTGAGATAATATCTTTTGTTGGACCAACTTCTGTTGGTGAGAGAGACAAGCTTTCAAACTACACAACGCTTCTTCAGGTCTGGGAAAGGAGCGTCACAGCTAAATACAAGCTTGATCAGATGGTTTAGCATAAGTAGTTAACACACATTCTAAGGAACCATTCTAAGGTGAAGTGGCCCTTTAACACCCCTGTAGTCATAGGACAAAAAGGGGCATTAGTGGGTTACAGATTGGATGATGGCTTATTACAACAGTGTTTTTATTATGACCATGGTGTTTTATGTCTAGCAAAGTTATGAATTTAAGTCCCTAAGCTCATCTATTGAAAATGTTGTGCAAGTTTTCTTTGAGGATGAGGACTGAGAGGTCAGAATATGGAGTGATTACTTTATGAAAAGTGTTCACCTACAGGTGATACAGTTTTTGTGTCTTTTATCATTTTCATGTGTGAGTTCATTCGAGAGCATAGTGATTGTCTGGTTTCACCCACATGGTGGTGGTTGGGGCATTTAGTGCACTGGATGAGGTACACCCCATGTTGTGATTGGCATGTGTAGGACTCATGGATTTTGAAAGGTGTGTTGTGGGGAGTGTTGATCCTTGTAGCAGTAGAGATAGGCCTGTAGGTTTTGCATCTGTTCTGGCAGAGTCTGGTGCTGCTTTGAGTTGGTGTCTCCTGGTCTATGTGGAGCTTGCTTCTGTTGATGAGGTTGGAGAGGTTGGGGGATTGTTGAAGGCCAGAAGAGGGTGTTCGAAAAGATTTCTTTCAGGATTGGGTCCCATTGAGTATGGGTTGTAGTTGTTTGATGATACCCCATACGGGTTCCAGTGTGGGGTGGAAGGTAACAACTAGGTGTCTGTGGTTGGAGGGGATTTTATTTCTGTATTGAAGCAGGTTCTCTTGGAGTATTTGGGTGGCCTGTTCTATGATGCAATCCATTTCTCTGGAGTGTCCTTATTTGGTAAAGGCAGTTTTGAGTGTGTTAAGGTATATATCCTGGACCTTCTCCTCTGAGGTATCTGAATGTCTGGCTGTAGATAACAGATTTATTGGTGTGTTTGGGGTGGTTACTGGATCTCTGAAGATAGGTGTGCTGATCCATGGCTTTCTTCTATATGGTTGTCTGTGGGGTTCCATTACTGAAGCTGATCATGGTGTCCAGGAAGTTGATGCTAGTGTGGGAGTGTTTCAAACAGAATTTGGTGGAAAGGTGCTGGTTGTTGAAGTTGTGGTGGAAATCTAAGGGAGTTGAATTCATCTGTTCAGAGGATGAAGATATAATTGATGTATCTCAGGTATATCATTAGTTTTGTGTTGCATATGTCCATCAATTCTTCTTTAAGGTGACCATCAAGCGTTTAGCATACTGTGGGCCATTCTAGTACCCAGGGCTGTTCGCATGGTTTAGACAAAGTGTTTGTTGAATGTAAAATTGTTATGGTGAGGATGAAATGGATGTGTTTGGGGTGGATATCTGAGGGTTGTCCATTATCTTGCAAATATTTGAGGCAACCCATAGGACTGCAGTATGGGTGAATATGGACTCTGACCCTGATCCAGCAAAGCATTTCAAGTCCTATCAGATCAGCAGCTTTGACTTGGGCAAACCATAGAATCTGAGTTGATTAATCTGTTGTCCATCTTTATTACACCAAATATTTCATTATATAGGAAGGTTAAAAACTAAACTGTGTGATAGGCAAGCTCCAGCCGTCTTTGTCGAGGCACTGCAGTTTATCATCATCTTAGCTTTTGTGCATTACTTTCAACCAACAGTGCTCCCATAAACCAAATATGAAAGTAAATCCATCTTTTTCTTTTAGTCTTGTACAACAAATGTATGTATGGAATTTTCCCAATTATCTTCATAATTATCAGAACATGGAAAATCTCTTTAAATTTAGTGACCTTGTGTAAAATTTTACACTAGTGGCAGTTGTTTTCACACACTTCTTTTATAATTCAGTATGAAAACTGTAACTTTTTTTTACTAGTTCTGCCTTTGGATAAAGGTTTAGCAAGGAATAAATGATAATAGATCTTTGTTTCAAGCTAAATTGTAAGAAAGGATATAACGTATTTTTTTAGCCATTTTTACAAGGACTGTGATGTCAGTTTTATTGTGTTTCTTGGTTCTTGCTCAGTGAATGAGCTGTATCAGTGGAGGTCCTATGGTTGGTGAAAATAATATTGCCAATTTGATCACTTCCTTGAACTAAGGTCAATCATTTATAGTTTGTACATTTAATAACATATCACAGTTAATATTTTGATTGGTGGTCACATTTTTGCTTGAGATTTTTTAAAGTAGTTTTCTTTCCATAGAGAACTGATCTAATGAAATATAGCTTCTATTTACAGCGGGGTTTGTTTGCTTTAGTTTTGTCTTTTGAAACTATATACAAAGAAAAAGACATTTATCATATAATCATACTGTAGCTGGTAGGGAGGGAAAATTTTCACTCCGGTCGTTTGCTCATAAAGTCTCTCAAAAGCTCTACAATTAACGATCAGTATCAGTACAGTCCCAGAAAAATCAAACTTATGTGCTCAATACTAGCCTCAACCTTTTAAAAAAAATGGAATGTAGGTCTCCATGCAGGGGCGGCTCCAGGCACCAGCGCACCAAGTGTGTGCCTGGAGCAGCAAGCCTCGAGGGTGGCCTGCCAGTCGCCATGAGGGCGGCAGTCAGGCTTCCTTCAGTGGCATGCCTGCAGGAGGTCCGCCGGTCCCACGGTTTCGGTGGCAATTCGGCGGCGGGTACACCGAAGGCGCGGGACTGTCGACCTCCCGCAGCCACGCCGCCGAAAGCCGCCTGACTGCCGTGCTTGGGGCGGCAAAATACATAGAGCCGCCCCTGTCTCCATGCCATGTTCAGAGAAACCTTGGAGTACAACCTGACCCTGATTTAGCAAGGTGTTTAAGCACATTCCTAAACTTAAGCATGTGAATACTCTCATTAAAATTAGGACTGTTTTTAAGTACGTCACTGAATTAAGGTCTGTATGCATTTTGGACGGGTGGCTTCAGGCACCAGCGCAGCAAACGCATGCCTGGGGGGCGGCAAGCCGCGGGGGGTGGCCTGCCGGTCACTGTGAGGGTGGTAATCAGACTGCCTTTGGCAGCATGCCTGCAGGAGGTCCGCTGGTGCCATGGTTTTGGCGGCAGTTCGGCAGCGGGGACGCCGAAGGCGCAGCACTGGCGGACTTCCCACAGGCATGCCGCCGAATCTGCGTGACCAGTGGACCTCCCACAGGCGCGCCGCCGAAAGCTGCCTGACTGCCATGCTTGGGGCGGCTAAAAACATAGAGCTACCCCTGATTTTTGGATGAATTGAAGTCAGGAAAAATAGGGTCTTCTTGCTTTCATGTGGAGTGCCACCACTTGCTCAGGCCACCTATGGAATCTATTCCTGGTTGCTTGTGCATCTGACATGGTACTGACAGTGAGCAGAAGCACAGGACTTGCCTATCCCCTAATGGAGAGAGTCAGAGGAAATGCTCCAAGAAGTTCCTCTGTTTTCCTTTTTCTAGCCCATTTCAAGATTTTTTTGGGGTGGGGTGAGGGAGGAGGAGAAGAGTATTCTGGGCCTACATTAAACTAAGAGATTTATGGGGGTTGAACTTTATAGTGATCTGCCTCTCCCTTAACCAAAGGACATTGCAAGATCAATACACTAAAGCCTTGTCTACTTTGGCAGCAATGCATAGGATATGCATAGCTCCCTACAGTGCAGAAAGGCTCTCTAGTAGCTCCCTGTGGTGTGAAAAGGCTTCAGTAGCGGGGAGCTGCCAGAACCTTTCCCTGCTGCCACCCATCCTTCCCAGCAGTGAGGAAAGGTTCTGGCAACAGAGAGGCAGTGGGACATTGCACTGTTAAAAGTAGCAGTGTAGATGTGGGAAGTATTGCTTGGGTGTGTGGAGAGCCATGCAGGGTATATACCCTAATGTTTTGACATGTCTTTACTCACCTAAGAAGTGCTCACTATCTACACTGCTATTTACACCCGTGCTACAGGGGTGTGCAGTGTGCATACCCTACATGGTACCCTAAGTGTAGACGAAGCTTAGGTTAACAAATGTTAGGCTAACATGGAAACATTGGACTGGGCAAAGATGACCCTGAACCAAAACCCCATTTCTGAACATCCTCAAACTTCAGGATTGTCCTAAATATGAACCCAGACCTGAAGTTTGTAAGTGACCATTATATTTACGATGGGTTGAACTAAAATCCAATTCTGAACACCTCTGGTATTTGAAATCTGGATCCTAATTCAAATATCGTAGCTTGAGGCCATGTCAGAAGGAGAGGGTGGAATTTCACAGACAGGTTATTGCTATACTAATGTATTGGATACATTTGTTGTAGGAATCAATTGGGCAAAATCCAAAATATTTTCGTCTTATATTTAAAGTGCATAGCCTCCAGTTCTACCAATCAGAACATACTGGGTTTCAACTCCCATGTTATGAACGAAATTGAGTTTGCTCCCTTGTCCTCTGCAGGCTATTAACCAAATCATTTCTGATAATGTCTTATCTAACTTGTTCTTGAATATGTGAGGTTAATTGTGAAAAAGAATGGTTGTATATTTGTGAACATATATATTTCTCAGTGAAGATGAACCATTTTCAGTTCTATTTGAAATAGACAATGTATTCTGTATCAGTATGCTGGAAAATTGAACATCACTGCACATCTAATCCCTCTCATTCCATATGATTTGGCCAGTAGAGCTATTTCATTTATTATAGGTCCATTAGAGAGAGCACTTCTCAACTCTGTGCTGCAACTGAATTCCTGATCATGGCTTAAAGGGGCATTGTTCATTGATTAGCATTGTGAATATTAATTACAGCCATGTGCACTGTTATGATATCTGTTGATAATTGTATCCTTATTATAGAGTTATCAGACTCAACACTTGAAAAGGCTATATCATTGCTTTTCTAAAGCAACTCTAGCTAAATCTTCTTTTTAATCTCCTAAATTGCAAAACACATCGGTGCTCAGACGAAAGGCAGAAGGCAGAGTAGTGTGACTGTTGTGTAAGCAGTGGTAGAAATATCAGCAAACTAAATTAAAAGCCTCATCTCAATAAATAGTTTGCTTAGTTTAAATTCTCTTTAACTTAATGCAGTATTAATCTTGTAGAATTGCTGCTATCACTAACACTGTTTATAATACAGTAATATTAATTTAGAAAAACAACATAGAAATACCTTAATAATTACCCTCCACTCATGGTACCTTCTTGGCATTTAGCCACTGAAGAATCCAGGGGAGTTCTGTGCTTTGGTCTTTCCAGATTTTATATCAAATATATATTTTACCACATTTGAGTACAGAAGGAACTTTTATGCTTATTCAAGGCTAAATCCTCAGCAGGTATAAACTGTCATAACTCCACTGAAATCATTGAGGTTATGCCAGTTTACATCAGCTGAGAATCTGGCCTTTATTGTGAATTATAATATTATAGGTGGGGCTGGTAGCATCACCTATTATTAAGGTTGACCTACACTTCCCATTAGAAGCCCCATTTTCTGATGCCACAAATGTTGCCAACCTAACCATTTAGGCAGATTTTTTTTAATGTTCGGTATCTGCTTCAACCTGAATTTTTGTGGAAAATTTCAGCCAAAATGTTTCAGCCATTTCTGAAAATGAGGCTAGGGGTAAATATGTTGTTTTGCCCATGTTAAAAAAAATCTGGTGATCTTCTCTTTGATAAGCTCAAATGCTCCATGCCTTGGTGCCAACCTACTATTGCTATCGGTTGCTCCATTAGGAGAGAATATTAATTCTATGCAACCTTAATTCAGCCTCCTTGTTGTTATACATTATGACACAGCCTTTAATTGCATGCTTACATATTATGTTTTCCACAGAAACCCTTTTTCATTCAGTGCACTGGATGAACCTACCCTTGGGATGAATCAGGATTGGGTAGAAAAATTGTTTCTAAGACTGCTGCCTCATTTGTTGCAGAAGTTGGAAGGTGTTCACGGAATGAGCCAGGGGATTGCAGGGAGAGAAAAGATGCTACTCTAAAGAATTGGACCCCATCCCTGCTTCTGCCACATAGTTCATATATGGATATAACTTTTTTGGATGGGGAAAACTGGTAAAACCTATTTTTTGCCATGGAATGTCCATTTTCTGTCCCCGGCTTTTGCATGAGCAGTAACATTGTGATGACAGATATAACCACTCATCACTCCTTCCCCTCCAGTTCCTTTGTATACTTAGGGGGAGTAACTTGCCCTGGTTGTCATGACAACAGCTGCCTTTGATAACTGATTTACCTCAGGCGTCCTGGTACATTATTACAAAGAAGGGTCTCTGGGGAGACTGTAGGGAAAGCAGCCTGACTTTGGCTGGGTGCCTGCTGTGCTCCTCTGACTTTGTACTGTGGTAACTTACACGGTTTCTTTTCTAAGGGTAATTGTTACTTTTCTTTTTTTTAAAAAGGGTTACATGAAAAGTCCAGCTCATTTTCAATTATATTTGTTTATTTGCTTCTTACAAAGTTGGGGCTGTGGCTTTTGTGAATATTTACCTTTTCAAAAAAGCAAGAAATTATAGCTGAGTCGCTACTCAATTTTCTGTTTCACAGTTTCAAAAAAGTAGTTTCCAGTTTGCAGTAAAACTGAAGTTTCATTAAACATGTTTTGTTCTACTACAGTATAATTTAAATATTTTCAATACGTTGGTCAACATGACATTGAGTGGTGAAATATGGAGCTTCATAAAGATAACAATGGCAATAAAATATACTTTGAAGACAACGTTGGTCCGTAAACAACACTATGACAGGGTCTACCAGGCATTTGCTACCCCCATCAGAGACCACACTGCCTTGTTGCACCTTCCCTCCAGGAAGGTATCCTGCTAGAAGGAAAGAACAACAAGTTCAGACTTTAAGTATTGCCTAGTGAGGCCTCCCATGATCAGCTGCAGGCAGAACCAGCAAGAACTGTCCCTCCATCATCTAGAAAGGCCGGAAGCAGACAGAGACCAATCCAGACAAAGACCAGCAGGCCAGATAAAAATGGCTAGCTGCTTCTATTGGGGCCAATTTTGAGTGAAGCCAGGATAGGGAATGAAGACTTTCATTGAACTAATCAAGTTATCCGGCCTGGTCAGGGGCCTAACCTTGAAAATATTTGCTTTCAGTCTCTGTAAAGAACTATTGCTTATATTAAGGACTTTAATGCCCAGTGGCTACTTTGAGTTCAGTGTTAATTTGTTATTTTGTAAACCTCTGGTGAACCAGCTCCATGTAGCACCAGGCTCTGGTGAGCTCTTGCCAAGCACTTAAGGGGAAAACATTCTGCCTATTAAAACAAACAAACAAAAAACAACAAGGAAATTCACCAGCAAAAACTTCATTTAATGTTAGTTAAGGCTGTTTTCATCAATAAACTAAGACATACAAAATTAGGAAATACAAAGTTAAGTATTAAATAGGACTTCAGTAATGGAGTGGAGAGTATGCTTATAAAATTTGTTGCTGACAGCAAGCTGGGAGGGATTGCAAGCACTTTAGAGGAAAGGATTAGAATTCAAAAGGAAGAATTGTTCTGAAATCAATAAAATGAAATCAAGAAAGACATATACTTAGGAATGAAAAATCAAATGCACAAATGCATAATGGGGAATAACTGGCTAGGCAGCAGTACTGCAGAAAAGGAACTGGGAGATATAGTGGGTCACAGATTTAATATAAGTCAATAACATGAGTCAGTTGCAGAAAAGGCTAGTCTTTTGGAGTTTATTAACAGGAGTGTCATAGCTAAGACACGAGATAATTGTCCCATTCTACTTGGCACTGGTGATATCTCAACTAGAGTATTGTCCAGTTTTAGGTAACAAATTTTAAGAAATATGTTGACAAATGGGGGAAAGTTCAGAGGAGAGCAAAAAAAAAAAAAAAAGAGTTAGAAAACATGATTTCTGAAGAAAGGTTAAAAAAATTGGGTATGTTTAGGTTTGAGAAAAGAAGACTGAGGGGGGTACCTGATAAGTGTTCCCTGACTTCTTTATAACAGCTCTTAATATTTTTGATCAGTTGTTCTTCATGTCCACTGAAGGTAGGACAAGAAGTACTCAGGTCAATCTTTAGTAAGAGTCATTTAGGTTCAATATTAGAAAGTTTTTCCTAACTGTAAGGATAGTTATGTACTTGAACAAGTTACCAAGGGAGATTGTGGAATTCCTGTCACTGGAGGGTTTTAACAACAGTTTAGACAAACACCTGTCAGGGATGGTCTAGGTATACTTGGTATTGCATAGGTGTGAGGGAATGGACTAGATCACATGTGTCAAACTCAAGGCCCGCGGGCCACATCCGGCCCGCCATACAATTATATCCGGCCCGCGAAATCGTTTTATATATCTGTTTTTAATGGCCCTGTGATATGACGCCCCAATAACACACACTACAAATCCCATGATGCAGTGCAATTGCCGCCAACGGCAAGCCGCGGTTCAAGTTCGCGGTCTGTTGATGTATACAACGCTAATATCAAATCAAAGCTAGACCCCAACAATGGCCAAGAGAAAAATTGATTCTGAAAACCGAGGCTTTCAAAGCCGGTGGGAGAATGAGTATATGTTTACTGAAATTGCAGGTAAACCAGTGTGTCTCCTTTGCGGGAGTAATATCGCTGTAATGAAGGAGTATAACCTAAGACGGCACTACGAGACGAAACATGAGAACAAATTCAAAAACCTGAGCGCAGGACAGAAGCTACAAAAGGTAGAGGAGTTGAAGAAGAATTTGATATCCCAGCAGACGTTTTTCACCAAAGCAAAATCACAAAGTGAAGCTGCTGTGAAAGCAAGTTTCATTGTGGCCGAAGAGATCGCCAAATCAGGACGGCCGTTTACCGAGGGGGAATTCGTAAAGAATTGTATGATGAAAGTGTGCGACGTCCTTTGTCCAGATAAAACGCGAGCGTTTGCAAATGTAAGCCTCAGCAGAAACACTGTTGCTAATCGGGTTTGTGAGATGGCGACTGATTTGAAAACACAGTTGATTGAAAGAGCAAAAGATTTTGTTGCATACTCCCTTGCCGTGGATGAAAGTACTGACGCGACTGACACTGCACAGCTGGCGATATTTATCCGTGGTGTGGATTCCAATTTGTGCGTAACAGAGGAAATACTGGACATTAAATCGATGCACGGGACAACGAAAGGAGAAGACATCTTTGGAAATGTATTTCAAAGTGTAACCGACATGAAACTGCCGTGGGAAAAACTCGTTGGACTTACAACAGATGGCGCACCTGCTATGTGTGGTGAAAAAAATGGACTGGTGGGAAGGATGCGCTCAAAGATGCGGGAGGAGAACTGTGCCGGTGAGTTGACAGTGTATCACTGCATCATACACCAGGAATCGCTGAGTGCTAAAGTCCTAAAAATGGATCATGTGATGAACACTGTAACACAAACCGTCAACTTTATCAGAGCCCACGGTTTAAATCACCGCCAATTCCAGTCTTTTCTGCGGGAAATAGATAGCGAGTTTGGCGATATGCCATATCATACGGAGGTCCGGTGGCTAAGTCGGGGAAAAGTTCTCAAAAGACACTTTGAGCTGCGAGAGGAAATCTGCCAGTTCATGGACAGTAAGGGGAAAGACTGCACAGTTCTGCGGGATGAAAAGTGGAAATGTGAGTTGGCGTTCCTGGCTGACATAACGTCGCATCTTAGCGCTTTAAACCTTCAACTCCAGGGACGGGAGCACATAATAACCGATATGCATGATGCAGTGAAGGCATTTCAAGTGAAGCTGCACTTATGGGAGACACAAATGCACCAATGCAACTTGTCTCACTTTCCCTGTTGCCAAGTAATACGGAACCAAGAAAGTGCCACAGTTTTCCCAAATGCCACCTTTGCTGAAAAACTCAGCGCGCTGCGCACTGAGTTCGCACGGCGCTTCAGTGACTTTGAGGCACAGAAAAGTAACTTCGAGCTGCTTCGCAACCCATTTGCAGTCGATGTGGAAACCGCACCTGTAGAAATGCAGATGGAGCTGATAGAACTGCAATGTAACGGGACACTGAAGGCAAAGTACGACACTGCGGGGCCAGCACAGTTCACTCGCTTCATTCCTGAAGCGATGCCGCAGCTCCGCCAACATGCGGCTCGAATCCTGTCCATGTTTGGCAGCACATATCTGTGCGAGCAGCTGTTCTCTGTGATGAAAATTAACAAAACGTCACACAGGAGTCGCCTCACTGATGAACACCTGCAATCGATCCTGAGAATCTTCACAACACAGAACCTAACCCCAAACATAAACGAACTTGTTGCAAAGAAAAGACTCCAAGTATCAGGCTCTGACTAAATAGGACAAGAAAATGGAATGTTATGATTTGTTATGATTATACTTTTGCTTTAAATTCAATTTTTTATTTATATTTTCAGATTTGTTAATATTCCAGCATGTACAGATTTTGAATGTATTGTATTGACAGGATATTTTTTTATGAAGAGCAAAATATTTTAAGTTGAAATGTATTTATTTTGGAATGATATCCTGTATTTTGGTTCATATTAATGGTTAAAAAACATAAATATTTAGTCTGTTAAATAAATGGTTATACTGTTCGGCCCGCGAGTTTTGAGTTTTGGCCCCCTGTGCAATTGAGTTTGACACCCCTGGACTAGATGATCTCTTGAGGTCTCTTCCTGCACTACATTTTCATGATTCTTTGAAAAGTCTGTGAAGTCAAGTACTTTCAACTAAGAAAATGTCAGAATGAACATTGCCCATACAATGATTGTTTGGAGCTCTTGTACACATGCATTATGATACAGCCTTTAATTACATGAGCTCTTTTTTTTTTTTCATAAGACCTCTGGTTCATTTAGTGCCTAGGAAGCGCCTACTCTGGGGATGAATTGGGGTTGCTAAAGGGAAGTTATCATTGTACAAGGGCCCTTATGTTTAAGGCTTTTCCTACACTCACCTTTATGTCTTCCACATACTGTAATAGTATTAGCACCCAGTTTTGAAATACGGTGTAACGTGAGAAGCCACACTTTTAAATAAAGGATTTATCCTAGCAGTAATAGAATTTTCTTCTACTGCAGAAAGATGATCTATTAGTCTAAACATATCCATGCATATTACGTAAATAAAGTTAATCAGAAGCTGCATTTTATAATTTGTTTAGCCTTGCAATAAGCAAGGTGAAGAGTAATTTATGTAGAGTTATCTGTGCTTAACAGACATTGACCATTGACAGTAAATTCACAAATAAAGGACTTTCTTTAGATTTAATATTTTTTATGCCATCTCTTCAATGGAGGAGGAGATTTAGCTGTAGCTGCCTCAGAGAACTAAGTGGTTGTAGGGGCCAGTTTACATCATTACCACCTCTGACATTACATCCTACCGGAAAAGTTCAGAAATCCCAATACTTGACATTGATTGTGTCTCCTTAGAAAAATCACCTCTCTATATAAATCTTTAAAGGATCTGTTGAGGTGCTATTTCACCCTTTAGTTGGCAAATGCATAGATATATGCTGAGCTAAATACCATCCAAAATGCTTTTATTGGTTCTTTTAAACTAGAAGTTAGGAAAGGATTAACTTTGCTGCCAGGACTAATTGTGGCATTGCTAAATGCAGTACAGGAATCATTATTTTCTTTGGTACCTACACAGGTATTGATATTAGCATCTAGTTACATTACTTTTATGGCATTGTAGCTACCTTTGATCATTCACTCTTTATGGAGATTATAGACTCCGATTGTGAGGCTGTCGCAATAGCTGGAAATAATGAAAAATGTCCAAGACAGCCCTAATATAGATTATTTATACTGGAAGAAGAAAATAATTGTTCCTTTCAATCAGTGGAGAATATGACAGTTATTTCAACGCATTTGTAACATCCAGTGACAACATTTAAAGTAGTAGGACTTGATCCTAATAGGCTTCCCTAAACTTTCTTCCTCTTGTTTCCGTTCTTTTGTACCAAACTGATTCAGCATTGTGCTTTTTTTCTATTGGCAGATTTTCTTTTGTAATAGAAAATGTATCTATTTGTATGTATATACACTGTTGGACTATCATATATATACACAGAGGTATATGTACATTTATAATCAGGTTATATAAATATAGAGAAACAAATTTCTTTTTAAGAAAGTTTAATGAAAATGCTTCATACCATTTTTCAGAGTGAGATAGAGTTTCAACTAGGTCCACATAAAATGGAGTTGCTAATGTGCTAACGGTATATTTCAAATACTATGGTTCAGAGTCTCAGCTGGTGTACATTGGTGTAGCTCCACTGACATCAATCAGAGTCTGTCTCTGTATCTTGAAATATTACAGATTGTAGGAAGTCTGTATTCATGATGTTTTAAGTAATTGAGTAGGGAAAATACATGCGTGTCTTTCTTTTGGACTAGAGCAATACAATTTTGATTGGTAAACTGTGTTAAATTGCTTTAGAGAAATAAATTTCATAAGACTACTTGCACCCTTACATACTGTATGTGTTGTCTTAAATATATAATATGACATAATTGTTAGACAAAATAAACTAGGAGTAAAATTATATACAGTAAGTGTTGGCCAATAACGTAAAAATATCAACTACTAATTTCAAATGTTAATAATAATCCAACCACTTTGCACTAGCAGAAATAGTTTGAAGGGAAAGAAATGAGAATACTGCTATATTAAAAGTGTGAAGCTGACACACACAGTACCCTCTAAAGTATCTCAAGGCTTTTTTCTATGTCTTCTATGCTCCGATGATTTTTTCATTATGTGCTGTCAGATGAAAGGCGTTTCTAATTTTCACAGATTACATTAATTGAATTTGCAGTGCACATCTTTTACATTTAGCAACTCACCAGTGTAGTGCTATAGAATTATTAAAATACTGTAGATTATAGCAATTTAAAAGCTATCAAACTGTATTGTGTCTGGCCCTTTTAAACCACTTGCAAAGATAGTTCAAAATGTTTACATAGGTGTGGTGATAATGAAGTGAACATTCGTTGTGGTGCTTCTAATATCATGTGGAATGTATCCCAACATTGAAAAAGCAATAGTACAACAATTCAAAGTATATAATATATGATATCTATGTAATCGTTTTTCCACTTAATATAAGCAAAGTGTGTATTCATCATATTGAATGCACTATGACACTTTAGCAGTTGATGCTTGAAAATGTAAGCTGGTGGTTTGCACACATGCAAACCCACCTCTATTCAGCAAAACACTTAAGCACATGTTTAAGTCCCATTGACCTTAATTGGACTTAAGCACATATTTAGTTATCCATGTGCGTAAGTGCATTGCTGGATTGGGGACACACAGAGAGAAATTGTTAAAAGATGTTAAATAGTAATTGTATATGTAACAGTTTTGTTTTCTATAATGTTTGTTTCAGGCTGACAAGAAAGAAAAGAGTAATGCCCTGAATATTGCAATAGATAATATGTGCAAGACGACAAGAAACCTTCGCAGACAGGTAAAGAGCTTGGGGACAAAAAGATGGGAAAGCAGATTTATCTAAATATTATTTTTCCTGCTTTTGATATCATTATAATTTTTAAAAAAGAGAGGACTTCTCATTCAGAGTATTTATAATGTTGTCATCACCCTGCAAAGATCTAAGATTATGAATAAGGCCCCAGAAGTGGATCTGGGTGCATATATACTGTGACAAAGTTCTGTCCTTGACTCCGTGGGTTCTGCATTTCCTGACAGATTTTTGCTAGCCTCAGAGGCTCACTGTGACCCTCCACATAGCCCTTCTCTCTCTAGAGGCAAGGGTCACAGTCTACTGAGCCATTTTCATCATAAGCCAGCAAGGGAGGTGAGGAGAAACAACCCTCCCTCACACAGTCTCTGTTGTCTCCCAGTATCAGTGATTAATCAGGGAGGGGAGGGGGAGCCCGGGCCCGCCCTCTACTCCGGGCTCCAGCCCAGGGACCCTAAACTTAGCAGCTATGAAAGCTGACTTTTTGAAAATAGGGCATGTACAATTCCCTGGGCTACTTCCCCACAGCAGCCCCCCCTCAATATCTTCTTCACAATTACCTCAAGGCCTCCTTCCTTGCACCTGATATGGATTCATACTACTTCATTCCTCCAACAGCACAGCTCCCTCCTATAGCTCCTGACACCCACACCTCACTGACTAACTGGGAGGCTTTTAACTAGTTCCAGCCAGTCCTTGATTGGCTTCAGGTGTCCCAATCAATCTAGCTGTCTCTCCTGCCTTCTAGAAGGATCTTAATTGGTCCCAGGTGTCTTGATTAACCTGGAGCAACTGCCATTTGGTTACTATGGTACCAGGGATTTGTTTAGTCTGGGGCTAACATACCTGTTCCTCACTACTTTACTGTAGCCATCTGGCTTGTCTCATTACATATCCCCCCCCCCCTCTGCTCAACACCATAGAGTTGGGCAACTTGGGATGCCAGGCAATGTGCTTGTGACAGACAATCAGCATTGCCATGGTGGCATCCAGCCCTGTGCCGTATGCAGAACTGGAACGGTTGGAGGGATAAGAACCACCTGGTGACCCTTGCGTTCTTTTCCTTATTCCGCTGTATCCACTGGAGGGGTGCATGGTCCATCGCAAGAGTAAATTGCCGGCCTAAGAGGTAATAGTGCAGTGTCTCCATGGCCCATTTGATAGCAAGGCATTCTCTCTCAACTACGCGTATTTCTGTTCTCTTGGGAGAAGCTTTCTGCTTAGGTAGAGGATTGGATTCCTCTTCTCCCACCATTTGCGACAGAACTGCTCCCAACCCCACCTCGGAAGCATCTGTTTGTAAGATAAATCCCTTGTTAAAATCCAGGGTCATTACAGAGTGCCGTCCGAAGGTCTATGAATGTCCACTCTGCTGCATCGGTCCACTTCACCATGTCTGGACCTCGGGCCTTCACCAGGTCTGTTAGGGGACTTGCCCTAGTGGCGAAATGGGGAATAAAACGTCGGTAGTAGCCTACCATGCCTAGGAACGCACGTACCTGCTTCTTTCGTGTCAGCTGGGGCCAGTTTTCAATCGCCTCTAGCTTATTCATTCGGGGCTTCACTATGCCCCTCCCTACAATATATCCCAGGTAGCTAGCCTCTGCTACCCTATGGCGCATTTAGCGGGATTAGCAGTGAGGCCAGCCCACCTTATGGTGCGCAGTACTGCCTCAACTTTCTCCAAGTGGGTTCCCCAGTCTGGCATATGGATGATGACATCATCTAAGTATGCGGCTGCATAACTAGTATGGGGGCACAGCAGCTTATCCATGAGGCACTGGAATGTGGCCAGGGCCCCATGTAGCCCAAAAGGGAGGATGGTGTACTGGAATAGCCCGTCCGGGGTGGAGAACGCTGTCTTTTCTTTAGCTTCTTTGGTCAGGGGAATCTGCCAATACCCTTTTGTCAGATCCAGTGTAGTCAAAAATCGAGCACCACCCAGTCGGTCAACCAGTTCGTCGATGCGTGGTATGGGATATGCATCGAATTGGGATACTTCATTCAGTCGGCGAAAGTCATTACAGAATCTCATGGTACCGTCAGCTTTAGGCACTAGAACAATTGGACTGCACCACTGACTGTAAGATTCTTCAATAACACCTAATTCTAACATTTTCTTTACTCCAGCCTTGATTTCTTCTCTTTTAGCTGCTGGGATTCAGTAGGGTCTCAATGTTACCTTGGCTCCAGGGATCGTGCAGATATGGTGATAGGTCTCAGACGTCCGCCCTGGTTTTGTAGAGAACACATCTTGGTTGCGATTAATCATGTCGGCTGCCTCGATCTTTTGGATCGGCGTCAAGTCGGGTGATATCCTCACTTGCTCATGTAAGTTATCCTCCTGGGGAAGGGTCTCCTGGGTGACTAAGCATGCCTCTCGATCATGCCAAGGTTTTAGAAGATTGATGTGGTAAATTTGCTCCGGTTTCCTGCGGCATGGCTGCCGCACCTTATAGTTTATCTCTCCCATGGCTTCGATCACTTTGTAGGGTCCCTGCCACTGGGCCAACAGCTTACTTTCTGCTGTGGGCACCAGGACCATCACTCGATCCCCTGGTTGGAACCGTCGAAGCTTTGCTTGGCGGTTATAATGGGTTCGTTGGGTTTCCTGTGCTTTCTCCAAGTGTTCCCGTACAATGGGTGTAACTTGGGCTATCCGACCCCTCATCTGTAGTACATGCTTGACTATGTTCCTTCCGAGATTTGGCTCCTCTTCCCAGGCTTCTCTGGCTATATCCAATATGTCCCGGGGGTGGCGCCCGTATAGTAGTTCGAACAGAGAGAAACCTGTGGAGGCTTGTGGGTCTTCCCGTAAGGCAATAGAGTATCCCAATCTTTCCGATTCCAGCTCACCACTTTCCTGATCATGGCCTTGATGGTCCTATTGAACCTTTCCACAAGGCCGTCTGTTTGTGGGTGGTATACAGAGGTCCGTAGGGCTTGTACATGGAGCAATGAACAGAGATCTTTTATCAACTTGGATACGAAAAGTGTCCCTTGATCAGTCAGTATCTCCTTGGGTAGCCCAACTGGGAAAAGATCTGTACTAGCTCCTTAGCTATTGTCTTGGAAGCCGTGTTGCGTAGCGGGACGGTTTGCAGGTGTCGGGTTGCATAGTCTAGTACAACAAGCACATGTTGGTGGCCCCTAGATGTTTTCTCTAGGAGCCCAATCAGATCCATGGCTATGCGTTCAAATGGTACCTCTATTATTGGAAGAGGTATCAAAGGGGCCCTCAAGTGCGGGCGAGGACTATGTAGCTGACACTCTGGACAAGAGGTGCAGTAACGCCAAACATCTTCATGTACTCCTGGCCAGAAGAACCTCCGCAGGATCCATGCCTGGGTTTTCTCTACCCCTAGGTGTCCTCCAAACAGGTGACTGTGGGCGAGGCTCAGTATGGCTTTTTGATGTTTTCGTGGCACCAGAAGTTGATGCATCTCCTGCTCCTGCATTTGCACCATGTGATACAGGAGATCTTTCTTCACATAAAGTAAGGTCCTGGACCCCGGACCTTCCCCTCCACTGGTATCCCATCTATCTCAGCCACCTCTTTCCTGACGTTATCATATCTAGGGTCCTCTGCCTGGTATCGCCCGAAAGTCTCTCTCCCGGGACTAACCTGTCTGAGCTCCCAGGGACCAGCTTCTGCTTTTTCCAGCGGCTCACTGCTGTCATGGCAGGGGCCAGCCTCTGGCTCATCTTCCATGGTGGTAGTTTCTCTGATGGCTGCTCGTGTCCCTCTGCCTGCTAGGGCGGTCTTCTGGCCCTGGGTGAGGATCCGGGTTCCCAAGGCCTTCACAGCCTTCCTCTCTTTTTTTGTCTTCCGGGCCTTTTGGGGGGCTGGGAATAGATCCTGAGAAATCTCAGTGAACGTTGGGGGTTGACATTCCCCCAATGATGAGTTGCTGCCATCAGGGTCCCCACTTCCCTCCAATCTCTCCGCGGGGAGTAAATTATCAAACCCTGGATAGTCCCTCCCAATGACTACAGGATATGGAAGTTTAGGAACCACGCCCACTGTCACCTCAATGGGGTTCCCCTGAACCTCTGTCTCCACTGGGATGGTGGGGTAATGGCTCACGGCCCCATGCACACACGTCACTGCTACATGTTTGGCTTGTAGCAGCTGGCTACTTTTTACCTGCTTACCCAATATAAGGGTGATAGCACTCCCCGAGTCCACAAGCGCTGTAGTCTCTGCTCCATTTATCTTCACCGGCCTGGTGTAGTTATGTGGGGCTAATGCGACAGTGCAAGGTGGATAAGGGAGCACAGGATCTCCCAATCCCCCAAGTTGCATTGCATAGACTCCTCAGTGCTGGGACACTGTGCTGCTATGTGTCCCCACTCCCCACATGCATAACATCTATAATTGTTTCTAATCACTCCCCTATCACTGAGGTTAGGGGGTTTAGTCCCAGGGTTCCCCCCACTCAGGCCAATCCCTTCCTTCTGAGGTCCCCGCTTTTTTTCAGCCCCTGCCTTCCTCCACCTAGGACTCCCCAGGGGTTTGGCTGTCCCACCTTCCAGGGTTGGGGTCGGGTGCTTGCTTCGAAAGGGGCCTTCCTTGGGTAGTCGGGTCAGTTCCCTGGCTGTCATGTGTCTTTCTACCAGCATGATCATCTCATCATAGGTGGATGGATCGTTCTGGCCTACCCATTTGCAGAGATCTGGTGGCAGTCCTCGCATGTAATGGTCCATGACCAGGGTTTCCAAAATCTCCTCCGGGCTGTAACCACTTCCACGCGAGGTGTATGAGGTTGAATAGCGGGGACCTCAGGGGTTTGTTCTCCTGGTACTTCCACTCCATGAACCTCTGGGACCTTACCGCTGCTGTCACCCCTGATCGTGCTAGGATCTCTGCCTTCAGTTGGGTGTAGTCAGTGGCATCTGTGGCAGACAAGTCAAAGTAGGCCTTTTGGGCCTCTCCGCACAAAAAAGGGGCGAGAATGCTGGCCCACTGCTCCTGGGGCCACGTCTCACGCTGAGCAGTCCTTTCGAATGAGAGGAGATATGCCTCTACATCATCTTCTGACGTCATCTTTGGCAGACAACCAGTGGCCCTCAGGGTTCGCGTCCCATCTACTCCCCGGGCCTGGGTGGTGAGGATCTTTAGCTGGTCCACTACCTCTCGCAAGAGGACACGATCTTGGGTTGCCTGGACCATTAATAATTGATTGGTTTCTTGCTCTAGCTGCATAGACTCCTGTTGCGCCTTTGCCTGAACCCGGGTGGCCTCCTGCTGGGCTGCAGTGGCTTGTACCAGAGCTCTTACCACCTCCTCCATTGTGATACAAAGCAAACCAAAAAAACAAACAAACCCAAAAACAAATCCAAAACCCCAGTGCAATTTTTTTTTCTTTTCTTTTTTTTAAAACCTGTTTCTTCCGCCATGCTGTGAATGATGATCCCACTTTGACTCCAGTTGTGACAAAGTTCTGTCCTTGACTCCATGGGTCCTGCATTTCCTGACAGATTTTTGCTAGCCTCAGAGGCTCACTGTGACCCTCCACATAGCCCTTCTCTCTCTAGAGGCAAGGGTCACAGTCTACTGAGCCATTTTCATCATAAGCCAGCAAGGGAGGTGAGGAGAAACAACCCTCCTTCACACAGTCTCTGTTGTCTCCCAGTATCAGTGATTAATCAGGGAGGGGCAGGGGGAGCCCGGGCCTGCCCTCTACTCCGGGCTCCAGCCCAGGGACCCTAAACTTAGCAGCTATGAAAGCTGACTTTTTGAAAATAGGGCGTGTACAATTCCCTGGGCTACTTCCCCACAGCAGCCCCCACTCAATATCTTCTTCACAATTACCTCAGGGCCTCCTTCCTTGCACCTGATATGGATTCATACTACTTCATTCCTCCAACAGCACAGCTTCCTCCTATAGCTCCTGACCCCCACACCTCACTGACTAATTGGGAGGCTTTTAACTAGTTCCAGCCAGTCCTTAATTGGCTTCAGGTATCCCAATCAATCTAGCTGTCTCTCCTGCCTTCTAGAAGGGACTTAATTGGCCACAGGTGTCTTGATTAACCTGGAGCAACTGCCATTTGGTTACCATGGTGCCAGGGATTTGTTTAGTCTGGGACTAACATACCTGTTCCTCACTACTTTACTGTAGCCATCTGGCCTTGCCCCATCACAATACATATAAAGTATATGCATATAAATGTATCATTTTTTTCAGAAATTTGCTTATTATGGCATTTGGAAATTTGCAGTAATTTTATGAAATTTTGTACAGGATTGATGAAATTTCACATATATTATTCTTGTCTATCTGAATTTTGCCCAAAAAACAAATCCTGAAAAGCCATTTTTGCTTGAAAATTAATACTTACGAGCTGTGTAAGAACTGCTTGACGAGAAGGTTAATGGTGCTGTCTACTTCGTGACCACATTGGGTGGAGGAATAAGGCTTGAGCTGAAAGGCATGAAATCTTGAGTTTTATTCCTACCTGTGCCAATATGTGGCTTTAATAATTCTTTTCAATTATAGCACATGACAAACATAAATTATGCCTCACAATGCTTCTGTGAAGTGGATAAAAATAATTACTCTCTGGTTTGTTTCTGCAGTTTTCATAAGGTGTTTCAGGCTCTACAGGAGCAAATGAAATATGGAATTAGGACTTCTCCAGTAGCTGGTTTTTGGTCCATATGGCTCAACTGGCAAGATCAGGGCCATAGTGTGCTCTGTCCCACGAGTAATGAAATATTCTAGTGTTCTACAGATTCCATCACTTTGGTGCTTCAACTTCACACAAAATTTAATGGCGGTGACACAGTAAAGTTATGTTTGAAACTAGCTTTAATAAGTGATAGGTGATGTAGAACAGTGGTTCTCAAACTTGGGCCGCCGCTTGTTCAGGAAAAGCCCCTGGTGTGCCAGGCAGATTTGTTTACCTGCCGAGTCCGCAGATTCGGCCGATCGCAGCTCCCACTGGCCACGGTTCACCACTCCAGGCCACTGGGAGCTGCAGGAAGGGTGGCCAGCACGTCCCTCGGCCCGCACCGCTTCCTGCGGCCCCCATTGGCCTGGAGCGGCGAACCGCGGCCACTGGGAGCCGCGATCGGCCGAACCTGAGGAAACAGCAGGTAAACAAACCGGCCTGGCCCGCCATGGGCTTTCCCTGAACAAGCAGCGGCCTTAGTTTGAGAACCACTGATGTAGAACACAGCGCATGTGTCCTTCATAGACACATTGGTCCAGTCACCAGCTAGCTGGTAGGACATCATGAGCCATCCCACAAACCCAACTTCAGTGAAAAACAAGATAGGGAAGGCCAGATTCAAAAGTGGGTGTATCTCATTTTGGAATTGTATATTCTAAGAATTTCTAAACATGTCAAAATATTTTAAAATATTTCCTGTGGCTTTTATTTATTATGTGTATATGTGTACAGTGCCATAGATATTCATGGCACTTTTATCATTTAGTTACTTGTGTGCAGTGTATCCTAGATGAATGCTTCCCTCACTAGCAGAGCTGTATAGGCTTTAAGTAAGCAATTGATGGCACACTGATTCCAATGTCTCCTGCTATGTATCTTGAAATATTGCCAGTGTTAATACTCCCATCCCAGCTCTTTCCCATTGTACTTGTGGATGATCTGTTGTGCTTTGCACAGATGTTTTGCCTATGGTTATTTTTTTAGTTATTTTCTGGAAGGGATCTTAGGGCAGATGTTCCCATGTGTGTCCCCTTCTCCTATCTACTGATAGGTTTTCTGCACACACTGCAGATTTCATTGCCAATGTCCTTTTGAAACAGGGAAAAGAGATTCCCTCACTAATAATTACTCTGTTTATTTCAGTCTTTTGCCAATGTTGCAAGTGAAAAAGCAGTTTTCCACACTCATCACAACATTGGTTCTAATAGCATCACACACACACATGCTGAGATTCCTTCTTTACCTTCTGAGGACAGTATAAACTATACTTTTCCATATGTTCATTTTTGCCTCCTCTGATGCTTCAGTAACCAAATCCAAATCCTTCATAAGGGGAAAACCTTACACCTTAAACAACATCAACAAAAAAGTTTGCCAAAAGTCACCCTTTCTCTGCTTCCTGCTTATGGTGTCTGCAACATCTTTCCTTTTCGTTGTGTAATATGATACGTTTACTGTCCCAGTAACAATCACTACCATGATTGTGCCTGCTCTTCTTTGTCTGCTTGCCTTTCTGCCAATATTATAATGTAGTTCATGGGGTTCTGCCTCATAGACGGTAAGAGTTAGAAACAGATCCCTTAAGTATAGAAAAAATTGTTTGCTATGATCATATTGAAGAGAAATTGATATTGCTTTAGACACCACAAAATAATTTTTCTGGACTTTGCCTTTCAGTCTTTTTCCCTTCCTTTCTCTTCACCTTTTTATCCCTTTCCTTGTTTTTGCATGATTTTGTTTCCTTTCTTTGTGTGGTGCTATAAGAATTATGTTTCTAAAACCCAAGCGCCATATATAACTCAGCAAAAGTAAAACACAGCAACAATATTTCATAGTTTTTATACACCACAACAAAAGGCATGGCTGTGGCTCTGTTCTCTTAAAGTAATTGTTTCATTTTGCTGAATTTCAGGACAGAGAGTTCCTCAGAACCACAGTATAGCAAGAACTAAAAACTCCATATATGAAAGATTAATTAAGCCAATCAATCAATAAACAGCTAAAGAGAAGAGTTATGCAACGAGATAAAATAAAGTATTGATTAGAAAGCTGGCTTTAACTTTCTGGATGCTGTAGATATGTTATGCATCAACGGGATTATTACAGTACCTATTCCTAAAATGGAACTTTGATGAAACTCTGTATGGATGCAGAGATCTGTGTTATGTGGGACTGGATCTTAGTATGCAATGTGGCATTTGTGGTGTTCTTGTACAGCATCACATGATAGCATGAACTGTGCACGTATTAAAATATTGTCTGACAAGCTCTAAAGGGCTTGCTCCTGCAATGCTGAAGTCAGTGGGAGATTTGCCTGTGAATTGAATAGGTGCAGAATCAGGCTCTCCTGTGAATGCATTAGTTCAATGCAAGTGAAATGCAGTAAAATGAGTGAAATTTAAGAAATACACACATTTTTAGATGGCATGCTTGATTTGGCCGTTACCTGATCCAAAACAAATCTGTCAGAGAAAATGAAACAGCATTCATGGATACAGAGCTGCCGTGGCTTTTTTATGTTAGTATTGTAATGAAATTTGGCAAGTTCAGGACCTCTCCCTTCATAAAGAAAATAATAAAGTAGATTGGCATGTATTTAATTGGAATAGCAATGTCTTAGACCCTAATCCTACAAAGGCATACAGACATGCTTAATTTTAAAGAGATGAGTAGATCCACTGACTTCAATTGCACTACCCACATGAATGAAGTCAAGCATGTGCTTTTGCAGGATAGGGGTCTATATGTATTTTGTTCTTGTTGTTGAAACTCTTACTCTCCCTTTCTGAGTTGTTGAATTGGAGAATAAACAAATGTAGGTAGGTGTTGGATGTGCAAATGGATACTCTAATACCTCATTGGGATCTGATAAGCTGGGCCCCTATGGGCATGTTGACACTGCACATCAAGGCTACCTCTACACTATGCACTGATTGTGGCGGCGTGTAGTGTATGTGTAGCTACACATTAAAATGAAAAGCAGGCTGCATCCACGCTGTGGTATGTAGTTATATGTGTCAGTGAAAGGCTTTGATGGGGGGAAGCAATAGGGAAAGTTTTCAGAAGCTCCCTGCTACCAGATTCTTTCTGGGGAAAGCCACCAGAAGCCTTTCCTGTTTCCAGACTCTTTTTAAGTAGCGGAAGAAGGCTCTGGCAATGGGGAGACAGTGTTGGGTGACCAGATGTCCTGATTTTATAGGGACAGTCCTGATATTCGGGACTTTGTCTTATATAGGGGCTTATTACCTCCCACCCCCACCCCGATTTTTCACACTTGCTATCTGGTCATCCTAAGGCAGTGGGACACTGCATGGCTAAAAAGAGCAGTGGAGATGGGGAGACACAGCTTAGGCAAGAAGAGAGTCATGTAGGTGAGTACTTAGGTACATACCCACATCCTTCAGGCATGTTTTTACTTGCCTAAGCTGTGTCTTGCCAGCTACACTGCTGTTTATAGGTGTGCTGGGGTCAACCCGAGTATGTACACTACATGCCGCCAAAATAAGTATGCAATGTAGACGTATTCTACACCAGGGGACTGTGGAACTTGGGCTTGTGGACTCAGTGTTTCCAAGCACAAGCTTGAGCAGTCCCACTGCATTGTAAACCTGTGTGTACAATTCCTGGACCCATGATTCACAGCCATGATAATGGGTCCATGCTGCACTAGGCAGACCTTCTGACTGGGGTCTGTGGCTTGATCTGCATCCATGCTGCAGAATGACAGGGCTTAGACCCAAGTCACAGCAGGACTTGAGTTCTGATCCTCCCCCCGTAGCAGGGTCCTAGGACCTGAGTCATGAGTGCTTCCTGAACCGGATCAGACTGATTTGTGTGTGGAAGGAAGAGGGGCTTGGGCTAAAACCTGAATCAGAGCCAGGGTTTAGTGTGCAGTGTAGACATTATGTCTGTGCAGCATCCCATTGATTTGGGATTGTATAATGTATATTATGTGATAAGCTAGTTTCAAATAGATTGCAAAAAGTTCTAAAAATGGCTTGAACAACATTTTTCAGGAATGTCACACTCTGACTCAATGCCTATTGAAGTCAATGGGATGCTTTTCTTTGACGTTAGATATCTGATCAGGACTTTAGATAGACAAGTATTTTCCAAAGTAGTGGAATCTATATCCAAATCTTGCCTTGCAAGCACAAATTTCCTCTGTTACTAGCTCTGTGGGTATGCTACCCCGTATAAAGGGAAATTAACGTCAGAAAGGCTTTGTTTTTTCATATCTGCCTAACCATAGGAGTGCTTACCCACTCTGAGCTTTTTCTTAGAGGGACATTGGAACTAAAATGCTATATTAAAATATTTTCCTTTGAGAGCAAACCAATTAGTGCCTTTTCACTTCAATATTAGTTTTAAGATGCTTTTTCTTTTCTGTTGCAATCAATGTCTTCTGTATTACCATCAACATTTTTTATATGTATTGATAAACGGGCTAGAACAAATAAGTACATATTTGCACTGGGGAACTTAATACAATTGATAAGGTTAATTATATTCCATGTAATGCTTTGATTTGTGTACTTCCTAGAGTGTATTATATGATTACAATGAACTCATTTAGATTTAGAACATAGAAAATATCCTCTGAGTAATTTCCCAAACATCAGTTATAAGATTATATGAAATCTAATTTAAGAGAACTAATTTGTACTGGAATGCTACACTTGTTTAATAATTTAAGATGGAAGTTCAAGAACAATTAATGCAAATGGAGAAAATTGGACATCAGACTTGTTTATTATTCTCCTTGCTGTATTAATCTATTATCAGATGTTCTTATCGATGATCTCATTGGTATAATTAACATGCCATATACAATTTAGCTAATCAAAATATATTGTTGGGCCTGCAACAAGGTAGAAAACATTTGGGTAATTTTACAGTTATGACAATACATGATGTAGAAGCTATTGGGTATAAATGAGAATAAACATCATTATACTTGTATGCTCTTCCAGAAATAAAATATCCTCCTTTCATAGAGCCTGATCTTTAAGAGGAAATGCAAAGGAGACAAGGATAGATTTATTGTAGTGATAAATTATTTATTTTATTGAACCCAATTTAACAGTCCATCCCTATTCAGCAAAACATTTTAGTACATGTTTAGCTTCCATTGACTTCAATGGGACTCATGCACCTGCGTTAATGCTTGCTGAAGTAGGAGCATAATTGTGTGTGTTTAAAATAATATATTTTATAATAAAATTATCCCTAAAAATTAAATACAGATATATTTGAAGTGGATAAATTGTAGCTTCAGTAATTTCCATTTATATATTGCCCTTTTTATAGGATACAAAGAAATTCATAGAAGTACTGTAAAAAGCAACAGAGGGTCCTGTGGCACCTTTAAGACTAACAGAAGTATTGGGAGCATAAGCTTTCGTGGGTAAGAACCTCACTTCTTCAGATGCAAGTAATGGAAATTTCCATCTGAAGAAGTGAGGTTCTTACCCACGAAAGCTTATGCTCCCAATACTTCTGTTAGTCTTAAAGGTGCCACAGGACCCTCTGTTGCTTTTTACAGATTCAGACTAACACGGCTACCCCTCTGATAATTTATAGTTCAGATTGCCATTACTATATATTGATCTTATTCAATTATGATATAGTAGTTTTTATATTTACTGTAGTAGTCTGTAATACAGAATATAATGCAATTTGCTGATAGGAAGATGATGCTTTATTTTTCAGCTTCGGAAAGCTATTATAGATCATGTCTCAGATTCCTTCTTGGATACCACTATTCCACTTCTAGTTCTCATTGAGGCTGCTAAAAATGGAAGAGAAAAGGAAATAAAGGAATATGCTGCTATATTTCGAGAACACACCAGCAGGCTTGTGGAGGTAGGTTTCATGGATCTGCAGCTGGATTGAATATATGTGATAAGTGACTTCGTACTGCACTACATTTTTCTACCTGATTTGATAACATAGTTACGCACAGTAACTCAGCAAAATGCATCAGCAGCTAAATTCAGTAACAACATATGCTTTCTTTGTTTACTTCCTGCATAGCTCTAAGATCTGGATTTATGTCATCTTGGTCTCATACGAGATTTCATGACAATGGAAACTAGCGGGTTATTTTCTTCCCTCTTTAAATCAATGGGAGGTTTCCCAAAGAGGAGTTCAGTAGGAGTAGGATCAGATGCTAATAAGATAAGAAACAATAACTTGAAATATTTTGGAACTCTACTACCTGGACTGTTGGAAGCCACAAGTCAGTGTTAATTATTTGTGAACTGTTTCATCCTTAATGTCTCTAACATGCAGCATAATGTGAAATGTATAATCAAGCTTCCTGATCAAGGACTTGTTACTTCACCTGCAGTTTAAAGTCATGTTCCTGGAAAACTGATCCATGGTGGGTAGATGCCTGTGATTGTGTGGACCCTGGAACAAATATAAGAATCTGTCTGTGTGTACCAGTTTGCAGGATTTGGTCCTAAAAATATACTCAACTATATGCAAAAATAAGTTGAATTTTATTCAGAGTGGAATAATTTCAAATATAAAAGATAAGAACATTATTTTCTATTACTTGGTAAATGTGCTGAATAGAATTGATTTGGACTTTGAGACCCAATCCTGTAAACACTATGAACATGAGTAACTATACTCAAAGGGCCTATTTACATAGATAAAGTTACTTGTGCTTGTGCAGCACTGGGGCTTTAAACACTAAAACACTGGAAATGCCCAAAATAGGGTTCTCAAAGCAATGTAATCTCAGATACATGCAACAGGTGAGCTGCTGCTTTTTCCTTTTGTATCCAATGTCAATGATGTAAAACTTGGTTAAAAATCAATGATTTTTCTGTGTGGCTAAAAATTATTCAGTAAAACTATTTGTCTCAGAACCAAATCATTAGTCGTGGCTGATCTGCAGATGATTAAAGAGATGGCTAAGTGGAATTGGGATATTTTATTTGTATCTCTCTTCATGTACTCCTGTAATTAGGAAGTAAAGCTAGATGTGTCATTCTCTAGTTCACTAGAATGTCTTATTTACAGATATTACAAAATAAAATTAAAAGCTAGAGATTGTGCCAAGAGAGGGCGCTCTCCAGTGCAGAAGAGGGACAAGTGGGGAGTGGCTGATGCAGTGAGACCCACACTGGGCCACTCATCCTCCTCAGAGCCACTGTTGGCTCCAGAAACTCCACCTAGAGCACTGAATGTGGTTTAGGACCCACCTCCAATTTCTAGGAGTGGGCTCCTTCAACTCTGGAGGCTTCCTAGGGCATGATGTCCTGGCAAAGGACATGATATCCCTCCTGATCCTCCCACCCCCAGGACCCTCTTCTTGCCAAGGCTACCGGGGATAGAAGGGATCAAGGGGCGGTGAATTCCATCATGGCACCATCCAAAGGAAAACGCTCCATGGTCCCATTGCAGCAGTCTCTGACACATCGTCAGTCACCAGTTCCCCGGCATTTCCTAGAGGCGGAAGGGGGTACTGCATCGCCATGGTCTCTGAGGCTTCCTTCTCAGAGTCCGAGCCGGAATCCTTTGCCCTGCCAAAGACGTACTGATACCTGACCTATGCATTGGACTTTGGTACTAGCTCCTCAGCCGGTGCTTGGCCACTGGGCCACAGGTCAATAGAGTGGCAATATTGGAACCTGTGGGGATTTCCCCTGGTACCAGCACCCCCATTCCACCGCTCAGACTTGGTGGTGTCTGAGAGGCAAGCCCCTGTTTTGCCCCACCTAACACCAGACCCGGTACTGACCTCATTACTGAGGTCCCAGAAGTGGTCCCAGTGGAAGTGGTGGAGGAAGAGGAGGCAGTCCCTCCTCCGGTACAGTCCACTTCCTCATTATCCCCAGATGAGGTGGTCACAGGCCCCATTAACCCATTGGACGACTTCAGGGCCCATCAAGAGCTCCTGAAATGGGTCAACGCAAACTTGGGCTGGAAGCTGGAGAGCTGAAGGAGTCTGTGCACAGCCTAATTGACATCCTGGCTGCAGCAGCTCTCTCCAGATTGGCCCTGCCAGTTAATGAGGCAGTATTGGGACCTATCAGGGCACTGGTTTGAGTACCTGTACTCACATTCCCCCTCCCTCATGCCCCCTCCCCCGGTCCCTGGTGATGTTGGCGGCAAATGAGTGGGACAGATGGGACAGTCAAATGCTACCCACAAAAATAAAGAGACTAAGAGACTGGACCTGTTTGGATGAAAGGTTTATTTGATGGGCAGCCTCCAGTTACATATCTCTAACCAGCAGGCTCTGCTGAGGAGATATGATTTTAACTTGTGGGACTCAATGGCCAAATTTAAGGACTCGCTGCCACAGGAGTCAAGGCAGGAGTTAGGGTGGCCAGAATCTCCCTCCAGGCAGCTCTGGATGCGGCCGGCTCGGCAGCCAGAATGATGGCGTCAGTGGTCACCATGAGGCGCTGTTCATGACTTTAGTCATTGGGCCTCTTTCACAAAGTGAAGCAGTCTGTCCAGGACCTACCCTTTGAGAGTACCTTCCTGTTCACCAAACAAATGGACTCCAAGCTGCATGGGCACATGTTGCACCCTGGGCGTTAACATACCCCCAGCCTCCAAGAAGCATTTTAGGCCACAACAGTCTCCCAGATTCCCAGCGCCTCCCAAGCAGGAGCCCTACAAAAGAAAGGGAAAGGGCTATAAACATTGTCAGACTCTAGTTTCTGCCTCGGCTTCCCGGTTGGGCTCATGTATATACCCTGCTGGGGCCAGGCAGGCCTTTTGAAGGTATGCCCAAAGACAGCATACCAATCTCGACTCTGGATCCATCCCACTTTGGATTTTGGACTGCCTGTCACCCTTCCACCCAGTGTGGTCTTACATCGGAAGGTTGGGTACTCAGCACTGTAATAGTCAGCCCCACCCTCCAATTTTTGTGAACCCCTCCCTCTGATCCCCCTTTCCCATCCCTCTTCAGGGACCCTTCTCAAGAGCAGCTTCTCATCCAGGAAGTGCAAGCCCTCCTATGTATGGGGGCTATAGAGGAGGTTATTCGAGGCTTGAGTGGGAAGAGGTTTTACTCCAAATATTTCCTAATCCTGAAGACCAAGGAGGGGATCTATGGCCTATCATGGACCTGTGTAACCACAACAAATATCTAAAAAAACTAAGAATCCACATGGTCTCCCTGGCCTCCATCAGGAGACTGGTATGCCACACTAGATTTGAAAGATGCTTATTTCCGCATCTCCATCTCCCATGGACACAGGAGATTCCTCAGGTTTGTGGTGGGCCAGTGCCACTACCATTTCACCGTGCTTACCTTTGGCCTATCAGCAGCCCCATGGGTTTTCATGAAGTATATGGCAGTGGTTGCAGCCTTCCTCAGATGTCGAGGCATACAAGTTTTCCCATACCTTGACAACTGGCTGATGAAAGAACACTCGCAGGCTCAAGTCCAGCACAGGTATAGTATGGGCCACCTTATTAACAGGCACTGGGCCTGTTAATAAACAAGAAAATGTCAACTTTTGTCCCAGTTCAGAGAATAGGGTTCATCGGGGAGGTGCTTAACCCCACTCAGGATAAGGCTTATTTACTGGAGACCAGATTCCGAACTATGTTGGACCTGATCTCCCAGGTCACAACCCACCCTCTTACAACCACCCATGGCAGCATGTACCTATGTGATGCAGTATGCATGGCTACAACTCAGACCCCTACAGATGTGACTGTTGTCAGTTTACGGCCTGGGTAGATGCCACTTGGACTCAGGATTCTTCTGCTCATCCTAGTTTTGCTGATTTAGTGGAGAGATCCGGGCTCCGTAAGGAAAGGGGTACTCTTTGTTGTCCTGTATCCATCGGTAACCTTGGTTTCAGATGCATGAGACCTGGGGTGGGGAGCCCATCTTGACAGTCTCAGGGCCACTGGTCCCAGGAAGAACTCTCCCTGCATATAAATGTCAGGGAGCTTAGCGCAGTATGCTTGGCTTGCCAGGTGTTCCTTCCCCAAAGTGGTACAAGTGATGGACAATACGGCCTCGATGTTTTATATCAACAATGAAGGAGGAGCTCCATCTTCAGCCTTGTGCCAAGAGGCCTCGGCTGTGGGGCTCCTGCGTGAAACATTCCATTCAACTTGGGGCAACACATCTCCTGGGAGCCCAGACCACACTGTTGGGTCACCTCAGCAGGTCCTTATCCTCTCACCACGAGTGGTCTCTTCACCCGGAGGTCACAAATGTCATCTTCCAGAAGTGGGGGGCCTCTCTTCGCCACCAGACAGAACAGGAAATGCCATCAGTTCTGTTCACTGCGCAGGGTCAGCAGAGGCTACATCACTAATGCCTTCCTGCTGTCATGGGCAGACCACCTACTGTACACCTTCCCATCACTCCCTTTGGTTCACAAGGTCCTCCTAAAGATCAAGTGGGACAAGGCAAGGGTTATCCTGATAGCTCTGGCTTGGCCACGGCAGCATTCATTCGACATGTTTCTGGACCTCTCAGTGCATCTCCACTCATACTCCCACATCAGGTTGCTTCACCCAAACCTCACCTCCCTGCACTTGACAGCATAGTTTCTGCATGACTGAACCCTGAAGAGCAGGCCTGCTTGGAACAGGTTTGACAAGTCTTGCTAGGTAGCAGAAAGCCTTCCACTCGGGCCACCTACTTGGCTAAGTGGAAAAATTTCACTTATTGGGCCTCTGAACAGAATATTTCTCCATCCCGGTCTTCTCTGCAGTCTATATTGGACTATCTGCTCCACCTAAAACATTAAGGTCTGGCTCTCTCATCTACTAAGGTTCACTTGGCAGTCATCTTGGCCTCCCACCCTCCAGTGTAGGGCAGATCATGTTCTCCATCGAGATGACAGTCAGGTTTCTTAAGGGCCTGGAAAGACTCTACTCTCAGGTTTGTGACCCAGTTCCCCTGTGGGACTTAAACCTGGGCCCGTTGAAGCCCGTGGGGCCCTCCTTTAAGCTGTTAGTATCTTATGCTGTTTCTCTCTTGGAACGTCTCCTTCCTGGTGGCAATCACCTCAGCTAGAAGGGTCTCTGAGATCAAAGCCCTGATGTCAAAACCCCCTTATACAGTGTTCTTCAAGGACAAGGTCCAGTTGTGTCCCCATCCAGCCTTCCTATCAAAGATAGTGTCGCAGTTTCACAACAACCAGGATACAGCAACATCACAAGACCACTGAGGAGCCTCTGCTCCATACAGTAAATGTTAGGTGGGCCCTAGCCTTCTATATTGAGAGGACTAAGCCTTTCCACAAGTCTACACAACTATTTGTAGCAGTAGCAGAAAGGATGAGAGGGCTGCCAGTGTCATCCCAAAGAATCTCATCCTGGATAACCGCCTGTATCCAGGCTTGCTACGAGTTCCACTTCCACTTCCAAAGTTCCACCACCAACCATCGTGACCAGGGCTGGCTCCAGGCACCAGCGAAGGAAGCAGGTGCTTGGGGTGGCCAATGGAAAGGGGTGGCACGTCCGGGTCTTCGGCAGCAATTCAGTGGTGGGTCCCTCAGTCCCTCTCGGAGGGAAGGACCCGCCGCCGAAGAGTGAAGCAGTGCGGTAGAGCTGCCGCTGATCGCAGCTTGATCTTTTTTTTTTTTTCCCGCTTCACCGCTTGGGGCAGCAAAAAAGCTGGAGCCGGCCCTGATCGTGACCTCTATTTCCATGAGAGCTCAAGCTTCGTCAGCAGTGTTCCTCGCAAAAGTACCAGTCTAGGACATCTGCAGAGCCACAACATGGTCATTGGTCCATACCTTCGCATCCCTCTATGCCATCACTCAGCAGGCCCGTGATGATGCCAGTTTTGGAAGAGCAGTGTCGCAGTCACCGTGTCCATAAACTCTAAGCCCGACTCTGAGGGTACTGCTTGAGAGTCACCTAGCATGGCAGCATGAGCAAACACTCAAAGATGAAAAAATGGTTACTAAACTTTCATAACTATTGTTCTTAGAGTAACTATTGTTGCTCATGTCCACATCATGACCCACCTTCCTACTCCACTGTCGAGGAGGAACTGAGAGGGTGCAGAGAGCGGTGCCCCTTATATTGGTGAATACACATACAAATCCAGGAGGTGCTAGAGCTGGTCCTACAGATATTACTAAGGGAAAAATCTCTGGCAACTGTGCATGTGGTGTGTACGCACCTACCATGGAATGGACATGAGCAACACATATCTCAAAGAACAACAGTTATGGAAGGTTAGTATCCGTTTTGCCCCCCCCCCTTTTCCAGGGCATATAGTACTAGTTCTTTATAGTGAGCCATTCACAAAGACATCCAGACTTGAAAACAATAGTAGAAAATTTTACAAAGATAACTCATTGCAATGAATGAGGCTAACTTGAAAATCTAGTGTATCCTTTTTAAATTTACCACTTTAAGACTACTAAAGCAAGGCAATATAAGAAATATAATATTCATATTAAATTCATGTACTGTATATGCAATACAGCTCCATTTATTCAAACTGTTTTGGGAACTTCAAAGGTATTCAGATAATGAGTGAATTACTTGGTAAATAGCAAATAATTCATGCGCAGGAATATCAGATTCTTATTTAAAAGTTTTGGCTTAAAAAGGGTTTCAATATAGGATAAACTTGATTTTACTGTGTGTAGGTGTAAATGAACAGTGTGTATGTGTATATGTGTGTGTGTTTATAATAGATATTGTATACTGTCTCCAAGGGATTAATTTCTAAATTGTTTCAGCTTTTCAGATAATTCTATGTTCAGAGAAATTGTTATGCTTATTTGAACATGCACAAATAGTGCCATTTCCTATTGTAGGAATTAATAGTTCCAAATTAGCACCCTACTGGAGTTTAAATTATTATTTCCTTGTATTGAAAAATAAACATCATAGTAAGTCATCGAATAAAATTGAAATAATCTATTGTAGATCTAATAGAAGTAGACTATTTTATTTAAAAGGTTTTTTTATTGGTTTAAAGTTCTCATGTATCTCTGAACAACACCTTGATTAATGATATACAGAGGTATTTTGATAAACAATACTGTTGGACTCTCCAGGAAATTAATCAGATAGTAGCTATGTTGCATCTGTCAACTAGTAGCATATTAGATGTAAAATACACCTAAGCAAACCACCACAAGGGGACTTTTTTCATACAAATTAACAGATTTGTTTGATTAAAAATGCAGTGATTTTCAGCAGCATTGGCAAAGAACAAAGAAGAAAAATGAAGGCAGTAGTATCATGTAAAGAAGGATAACCTTTCAATCAGCCTAAAATCTCTCTGGAGTAGTTCTGAATACCCAAAGTGATATACACGGACACAGTGTTCTGCTTTTGAGTAGCTTAAGTGCTTTTAATCTAAAAATGAATATATTTTGTTTTGTAATTCAGCTCCTGAATAATATATAAGATACTATTGCTGGAGTTTGGCAGAAGATACAGCTGATGTGGTAGATTCAGCCCTTGGAAACCCTATCTTCTACCAGTGTAATTCCAGTGGCAGGGACCTGTAGCAGAGTGCTGGTGCAAAAGCATCTAATTACCCCTGCTCAGCCAGCTCCAATCAAGAGAAATAGATTGGGGCTAGTGAAAGAGACCTGATGCCTGGCCTGGGGATTGGCTCTACCTGTGGCTCTACAAGCCAGCAGTTATAAGGGCTGGGAGCCAGAAGAAAAGCCAGCCAGGGAAAGGTCAGTCTCCTAGCTGTGTGGTGACTGCAGGAAAAGAGGGAACTAACCCTGTAAGTCTTGTATATCACTCAACACTGGTGGTGGGAGAACTGTGTGTGTGTAAATAAAGCCATGGGCACCGCATAAATGGAAACCTCTCTGCACTTTATTGGGACAGCGAGCAAGCTCTAGAAGAGGGGCGTGACAGCGAACCTGTCACAGACCTTATTGGTGAAAAGTCTGTCTGGGGAGGGGTTGTAGAGGAACAAGGTGCCCACAATCCCTGCTCAGTCATAGGGCCTGCAGACAGCCAACAAGAACCAAAACTGGGCAGCAATGTCCAACTAAGAGGAGATGAGCTGCATGGGTACATTGCTAAAGCAACCTCCACTGGCTGAGATCCTATGTCCCAACCACAGATTGTTTGTTTGTTTGTTTGTTTATTTACCTTGAAGTTTAACTTCCCTAATGAAATCCCGGAGGGAAGGTAGCTGTCCAGACATCACTTACACGCTCTTGGGGGTGAATCTCCACTTGGACACAGACACCTATAATTTACACCTTGGTGTAGTAAAGGATTTGGTCAAAGCCAGTATGTCTAAATCTCTGAAGTGGCTAGCTGAGCTGGTACAAGATATTGATGGCATGCAGTTTATCCAGAATCCTTTTGAATATAATAACCTGTTTCTAACTGGGTAACTAGCATCATTCTGTTACCAGCAGGAGAACCATCATTTTCTTCTTTGTCTTTCTTTACTTTGTTCTTCTTCTTTACTGAATTATTGTTTACAAAAGCAAGCAAACAAATACCTCTTAGAGATTAAAAGTCATCTTTGCAGGATCAGTCCCTTACAGTGCCCTCTCACTGGAGAAAATAGTATATCCTGATTTGTTTTCTTGAATCTGCATATGAAGAAATACAAATAAGATTTGTTGTATTTTACTATGTGATCATATGGAATAGAGCAAAAAAAGGGGAACAGTGAACAATTATTTTATGACTGGTGGATGATTGGGCTATGAAATCCTAACTAAAGTAATAGTTCCATATAAATAATATATTGTTTAGAAGATGAGCAGTTAAAAAGAACATTTTATATTTAAAACAGTAGCCATATTACGGAAAGATTGTATGATACTCTGGACAACATTCCAATAACTGAGTATAGGTTTATTGTCATATTGCTATTACATAATTATCACACAAATATGAATCTAACACTAAAAGAAATATTTTACTGTAGCTTTATATCAGAGGTTCCTTAAACTGACCACTGATTTTTATGGAGAAAATTTTAAGTGATAAACTAAAAATTAGATATGATGGTTACACTTCAAACATCAGATAGGCCAAATACGTGGAACATACTTAGCATAAAAGTATACCTATGAAGTGTCTAGTGCTTGAAATCTGACTGCATATACCCTATGAAATGGCTGGCAATTTTAAAGCATTCATGGAAGTGAAATTCAGCTGTCAAAACTGCATTGAATCAACCTGGGGATTTGGATATCTTTTTGGAGTAAAAAAAATGATTTTTTGTTAAACTTTTGCTGAGTGAAATGTTTTCATTTTAATGTGGTTGCACTCTTGACTATCTCCACCAAACCAAAACCTGTGTTGTGGCGCTAGGCATGGTGCAACACAACCAAAAACCTATTCCACGCTGAAGAATAAACTCCACTTTCCATTTTCTGTGGGACGTTGTTCCACCCTCATTGGTCCCAGCATAGTAGTCTCTGAATCACTGAGGGTAAGTCTATACTGCAATAAAACCCCCACAGCACCGAATCTCTGAGACGAAGTCAATTGACTCAGCCTCACAGGGCTTTGTCTGTGGGGCTAAAAATTGTAATGTAGATGTTTGGGCGTGGGCTGGAGCCCAGGTTCGGAGACCCTCCCCCTTTGTAGACTCTCATAGCCCAGGCTCCAGTCCAAGCCTGATCGTTTACACTGCAATTTTTAGCCCTGCAGCCCAAGCCCTGCAAGCCAGAGTTAGCTGAACTGGGCCTGCCACACATCTTTTATTGCTGTGTAGATGTACCCTGAGGGACTAAATGATTGTGGTTTGCTTAGGATAGGATTTGCGTATAGACTGTGTGGTGAGGGAATGAGGGAGTTATGTGTATTGTTTGTTATAATTATCAGGTGCACCTCAGTTTACCTGTGTGATCTTATTTTGCCTGACCGCAAGAAGTTAAATCCAGGGACACAGTTACAGATGAAGTAAACTGGAAGTGAAAGAAGGAGTGCACTTGAGAGGGCCAAAAAGAGATGTAAGGGGTGGCTCACTCAATAACTGTGAGAGATGGATCTGAACCAAACTCATGTCTATAATAATGGGCAAAAACAAAACTGCAGATCTGAACTGTTCCTAATTTGAGGTTTGAAATCCAGATACTAATTTAAACTTTGCCCAAACTTGGGGTGTTCAAATCAGCCCATTCTATAAGTAGCTTTTAGCTGCCAACTTGAATCTTGGGTTTGGTTTGTGGCTAGAGCTGGATGGGAAAGAGTTTCCTTATCCTGCAGAAATGCTTGCAATTTAAAAAAACTCTTCCCATTGTGTGTAGTGATGAAACCAAGACCTTTTGAAGTTTTTCATTAAAACCAGATGAGGGACCCCATGTATAGCCAATGGCCCGGAGTATAGAGCACTATAGGGGGGACCCAGATTCAAGTCTTTACTCTGAGTCAGGCAGAACAGAAACCTGAACATGAGTCTCCCCACTCCCACGAGTCCCCTGACTACCTGGCTATAATGGGACAGGTCTCTTTCACTCTCGTGTTAGAGCTATTCCATTTTATATAAACAATTTAATATCCATACAGAGAGCGAGCAAGAGAGAGACTGACTGACTCTAGCCCAGTGGTTAGGCCAGTCATCTGGGCTGTGAAAGATGAAATTATTTATACTAAGTGGAACAGCTCCAATAGGAGAGATTGGGAGATGCCCTGCCAAAAATAGGTGGATGGTTAGGGCACTCACCTAGGAGTGGGGAGACCAACATTCAAGTTCCTGCTCTGCCTAATTTAGGTTTCCCATGTCTCAGGCAAATGCCCCAACCACCAGGCTATTGACTATTCTGGGATGGGGTTCTCTCTCTTCCTCTGCCCAGAAATTTGCTTATGGACCTGAGATCCCTTCCTGATGAAAGTTTTGTCAAAAATGATAGTGTTTTTTGGAAGTTTGAGGTTGTAGGAGGCACTAGCAGCATCTGGAAGATGTAGTAAATTGGAAAACATTAGGGAAACTAATGTTTTACTGATGTTTCAATCAGTGTAGAAAATGTTGAGAGAATGTTCAGCCCAGAGGAAGAGGAACCCTATGCTACACCCCTTCCATCCCGGATTTGCTCCCTCCTAGTCTTCTCTTATGTCAGGCTTCTGACAACGGGCAGAGCATGGCTGCTTAGGCATAGGCATTATGCTGTTCCTGTAACAGGGAATTTCCTTTCCTCTGGCTAGATGTGGCACCTGTATGGCCCCTCTATGCAGTCACAGCAGTGTGCAGTATCCAGAACCATGGGGAGTATCTTTCCTGTGGTCTCTGAGGCTCAGATAGCGGAAAACTTAAGCAACAGAAACCATAATATTATGTAGTTTTGGGTTAATAAAGGGGAAGAATGCTTAAAAATTGCAACATATATTCACTAAAGTTTAATGGGGAAAATGTTGAGTAAAAGAAGGTATCGAGATGAGCAGGAGACATAGTCCAAGCTAAGGAAATGAGATGACAGGGAAATAAGATAGAAAGGGAGAAAAGACCCACCGGATTGCATGAATAATAAAATAAAATATATCATGGGGGAGGAAGTACATAGAGGGAAAGAGACTGATCTGCTAAGGATCAGTGAGAGAAATGTAATAACACAAGAAGAGTTTATAGCTGGAAAAAGTAAGTCCTTTCAGTGCTCAGAAAGAGCATGTAAAATGCCAGAAATGGAAATCCAGGGCAAAATTTTAAAAACGTCAGTGGGATGTCCTGTGTGCTCAGCACTTTTGAAAATAGGCCATTTATTTAGATGCATAAATATGAAGTTGGAAGCATGGCATAAGAAGCTTGACTTTAAACCACAACTATTAGAATCAGGTCATTATTAATTACATCAAAACAAGTTTGGTTTAAATTGAAATAACTGAAGTTGACAAAATTCCAGAGCTATACTGGCCTTAGATCCAGTGAAAAGTGGCAGAAAATTTCATTAGTTCAAAAAGGAGTTTTTTTTCCTTATGTCAGTCCCCCCACTTTAGCGCACACCTATTTGTATATCTCCAACAAGTTGGTGACTGTGTAATGAAATCCCGAGAGCTACGTGCTTCTCAATCACTCTCCCGCTGCCTCGTGGATACATTATTCCTACCTTTGCCAAATTTCAATTATTTTCTGCCAGAAAGAGTAAGCTAGAGCAATGACTTCCACATTTGGGTACTGATCAAAATTTACCCTTCAAATATGTGTTAGTTGCCAGTGTGTCAATTTGACCCCCCCCCCCTTCCCCCCATGTACAGGACTGGGTGTCCTCAGTTGGCTGTCCGCATCTGAAACTGGGATGAAATTCTGAGTAACTGTCATCATTGTAATGCTTATTTCTTCCTTACTCCTTAAAAATACAAGACACAGGAGGCAAAAAGAATCTGTTGTATTGCTTTTTAAAAATAATTTGTATGGTCTTTTCACTAACAAACTGGCAAAGTTCAAAATATGCTGCTATTTTAACAACACACATTTTGACTGCCAAAGTTCTGGGCTAGATTCTCCCTCCCTACCCATCTGCTGTGGGGAGAGGGTAAGCAGATGAGTAGCCCCACTTACACCTGCATGCCTGGATCCAAGATAGGCTGTAAGGAGGAGAGCTTTTATTTGATCCTACTACTTTGCACATAGTCCAAATACAGTCTAGCCCTTGCTTTGCAACCTCAGAAAAATCATCCTTCAATTGTTTTCATTTAGGGAACCAGGAGAGCCAACTGTGATTGATTTTTGACAGATTTATCACACCGCCTCATTCTACATGCACAGAGATTGTTTTGGGAATTTCAAAAGTTAGCGATTTTTTTTTAAAAACCTAGAGACATACTGTATAAAGTGAAAGCAACTGAAAAGTGTAGTATTCTCTGCTAGAGCCTAACTAGAGCCCATGAAACTTTTTGGATAAATAGCTTATCAATGAGCAATGCAGTTTCTGTAGACCTGAAATTATTTCTGAATTTAACGTGAGTAGTTTTGGCTATTCACAAAATGGCCAGAAGAAGAGGAGATGGTTGTGGAACTGCTGCTGCCCCTCCAACCCCAAGTTCAAATCTCCACTCTGGAACAGATCCAAAATGGACTTTTTCAGTTCACTGAAAACTTTCAGATTTGATTCAGCCCAAACCATTTTTCTGTTTATGGTTTGGAATGGCCCCCAAACTAAAAAATCAGTTATTGGCCCTGTCCTATTCCTAATAGTCTCCAAGTATGGGAAATGATGCATTCTGAGCATGCAGACTCTGCAAATCCCTTCTGCAAGCCACGTGCTGAGGCTGACCATGTGCCATTTTTCTGTCTGGCTTCAGAATGGTACTGCTGAGCTAGTGTATAGTGAGGACTGCAAGTCCCTTGATGAGATATAATAATGATTTGTACATTATATGACTATGACATGACTCCATTGTGAGTACAATAGACCACTTATATTTGCAGGGTCTCCAATTTAGAGCTTAGTGATACAAGTTAAAAAAAAATCCCCCAGCCATGATCCATATGGAGAGCTGCTGTGGTTTTTTTTTTTTTTTTTTCTGAGCAGGAGAAACTGTGGCCTGCTAGTCTCCCTCTTGGGGATGTTCAGGCTGTTGCCTAGCTAAGTATTTGATTCAATAAGTAGACTTCCTACTACAGCTATTTGAGGCACTAGCAATTTGACTTGGTCCTTCACTCAGCTGAAATTTGGAGACTTGGGGCCTCTTTTCCCCCTTGTATGAAACAACAAGACAGAAACATGATACTGGATTCCACTGCTGCTGGTGCTTTAACAATTATACCACTGTGAGGGACAAAGATATTAATGTAGAGACAAGTGGTTCTCAGGTACCTTGCTTAAATTCTTTTGCTCTTGGAGTTATTGGTCCATGTGGCAATGTGAATGAATAAACCAGTTCTGTGGGGTATTTTTTTTATTAAAAAGAATAAGCAAACAAGTATAAAAATTAAACAAATATATACTGAAGCTAACCTTCCATAATTTTATTAAATTAATTAAGAATGAACAATGCAGTAATGAAATCAAGCTCACAAGTGAGATTGAATCAATAGAGCAATGGGTTAACAATGTTGTTGTTTTTGATCATTAAATTAATACAGCGGGTAATCAAATCAAATCCATGAGGTTGAACTGGATTTCTTTTTGTTAATCCTGATTTATGAGATTAGAGGAGGAACTTTTTTCAAAAATCCCAAATAATGTTCCAGCCACAACAGTGGCTTCAACTTAGCTGATGAAAGACATGAATATCCATTCTGGTGTTGGACCCTGGACTAAGGGAGACCACCCAGGATAGGTGGTGAAATCAGCTTGGTTAGTCTTAATGAAATACAGGGACTGGAGTGGTTTCTTTATAGATCCACTTTAATACTTCCTGAAATCTCTCTGCTGTTGCCCTAGCTCAGGGATAGGCAACCTTTCAGAAGTGGTGTGCCGAGTCTTCATTTATTCACTTTAATTTAAGGTATCGCATGCCGGTAATACATTTTAATGTTTTTTAGAAGGTCTTTCTCTATACGTCTATATTATATAACTAAACTATTGTATGTAAAGTAAACAGGTTTTCAAAATGTTTAAGAAGCTTCATTTAAAATTACATTAAAATGCTGATCTTACGCTGCCAGCCTGCTCAGCCCGCTTCCAGCCTCGGGTTCTGTTCACCTAGGCCGGCAGCGGGCTGACCGGGGCCTGCGGCCAAGATGCCGTCTGGCAAGGGGCCAGCAGCCGGGACCCCAAACCTGGGAGGGGGGTTCAGGGCAGAGGGCTGGGGTGTGTGGGGGTGCAGGGCAGAAGGCTGGGTGTGGGGGGGTTCAGGGGTCAGGGCAGAGGGCAGTAGGATGTGGGGGGGTTCAGGGCAGAAGGCTGGGTGTGTGTGAGGGTTCAGGGGTCAGGGCAGTGGGGATGTGGGAGGGTTCAGGGCAGAAGGCTGGGAGTGTGTGGGGGGGTTCAGGAGTCAGGGCAGCGGGCTGGGGGGTGTGGGGGGTGTAGGGCAGAAGGTTGGGTGTGTGAGGGAGCTCAGGGGTCAGGGCAGAGGGCTGGGGTGTGTGGGGGTGCAGGGCAGAAGGCTGGGTGTGGGGGGGAGTTCAGGGGTCAGGGCAGAGGGCTGGGGTGTGTGTGGAGGTGCAGGGCAGAAGGCTGGGTGTGGACTCGGGTGCTCGGCTCATGAGGGTGCTCCCAGCCCCCTGCCCTGAGCCGCTCATGGCTGGTGGCTGGAAGAGATATGCCCTGTTCCACCCCCTTCCCCAAGGCCCCATCTCTATCTCTTCTCTGCCTCCTCTACGGAACAGGGAGCACGCTGCCTTATTCCCCCCCACACCGCAAGGGCCATCAGCTGATCGGCACAGGCCAGGAGAGGAGGAGGGGCAGGAAAGCACCATGCTGGGGGAAGAAGTGGGGGAGGGGAGAAGCTTGGCTGCCGCAGGACCAAGCTTCTGCCTCCGCAGGGGAGGGTGGTGGGTGGGGGGGCTGAGTGGGTAGGGTTACCATATTTCCACAAACAAAAAAGAGGACACTGGGCGGGGGGGGAAGCCCCGCCCTAGCCCCGCCCCGCCCCATCCACTCCCTCCCACTTCCCACCCCCTGACTGCTCCCCTCAGAACCCCAACCCCCCCTGCTTCTTGTCCCCTGACTGTCCCCTGCTGAGAACCCCTACCCTAACTGCCCCCCCCCCCCGGACCCTACCTGTCCCCTGACTGCCCTGACCCTTATCCACTCGCATGGGTGGCAGGGTTGTAGAAATTTTGGTGGTGCCCAGAACCCCCCACCCCACCTGCCTAAGGCTCTGGGAGGGGGGTTGGGTGGGGGGAGGAGGTCTGGGGTGCAGGTCCTGGGCTGGGGATTAGGGTGCAGGAGGGGTGCAGGTTCTGGGATAGAGTTTGGGTGCTGGGTGCAGGCTCCGGGCTGGGGCAGGGGGTGGGTGTGCAGGAGGGGGTGAGGGGTGCAGGCTCTGGGATGGAGTTTGGGGGTGAGAGGCGGTGCAAAGGGAGGGGGTGCAGGCTTTGGGAGGAAGTTTGAGGGCAGGAGGGGGTGTGTGGGAAGAGGGAGGGGGATTGGGAGGGAGTTTGGGGATAGGAGGGGATGCAGGGGTGAGGGCTGTGGGTCTGGGGATGAGGGGTTCATGATGCAGGAGGGGGCTCAGGGATGGAGCAGAGGATTAGGGTGTGTGGGGATGAAGGCTTGGGGGTTTGGGGTGTTGGAGAGGCTCAGGGCTAGGGTGGAAGGGCAGGGTAAGGGCAGCCTGTCTTCCCATTAGTGGATGGGGGCACTAGGACCCGGGGGCAGCAGACAGCAGTTGTCTGCGTGTACTGCCAGAGCCAGCACAGCAGACAAGCGAGAGGCAGACAGGGACGGGGGGACCCACCGAGGGGGGGATGCACGGAGGGGGGGTGGCAGGTGGAGGCTGGGGACCCATCCAACACTCCCCCACTCCCTGACTGCCCCCCCTCACTCCTCTTACCATTCTGGCTCCACGTGGGTCGGTTTGTGTGTTACAGAGGACTACAGAGAGAGGGAGGGGGGAGCAGGGTAGGGCTCTGGCTGCTGGAGGCCAATGGGAGTGGGTCAATCGGCCTAGCCGCCCAATCAGCAGCCACACTCTGCATGGAAGGGAGGGAGGGAGGCGAGGGAGAAAAAAACCCCGGACATTTTAACCTTGTTACCAATTCCTCCCGGACGGCTATTTAGAGACGCAAAAGCCGGACATGTCTGGGGAAATACGGACGGATGGTAACCCTATGAGTGGGGCTCGGGGCCGGGACCCCCCCCACCGCTTTCCCCTGCAGGGCCAGGAGGCAGAAGTTTGGTCCTGCGGCAGCCAAGCTTCTCCCCTCCCCCGCTTCTTCCCCCCAGCGTGGTGCTTTCCTGCCCCTCCTCCCCCCTCCTCCTCCTCTCACCGGGCAGGCAGCAGCGTGCCACTCAAAATCGGCTTGCGTGCCGTGTTTGGCACGCATGCCATAGGTTGCCAACCCTTGCCATAGCTATTTGTTTAATTCTTCTTACTCTTCCCCTCCCTGCCCCCACAACACACAATAGCACAGAATTTACAAAGACTTAAAAACAGAGATGATTACTGGACAAAGCACAACAACAGTTTTTGATTAACACCATTTTAACCTCAATAGAATTTACTTGGATGACAGACTTGGGGCTTGCTGATTTATTTTTAGGGAAGTATTAATGGTGCTGTTTCCCCACAAACATACATGCACATAACACACCCTCCATATATTCACAAACTGCGTAAAGTGGTGTCCCTCCCATGAGACAAAACTAGAAGAAAGCATTTACACTTCTGCTTTGTTTCCTTGGGATCCATGGAGCTGCATGAGGTTTGCATTAATAAATAAAGAAAATACTGAGTTTGCAATAGAAGCTTGTTAAACTCACTTTATTAAAAGAGGACAAATATTGTCATGGTACAAAATTACTCATTAAAATGATATTCAACGGCTATGTTGTTTTTTAAACTGTAGTCCCTCCCAAATAAAAAAAAAAAAAAGTCGATGCCCCTGGCCTTTCATCTCTTTTTCCCCCCCCCTAGATGGCCTGTCCAGGAAAGAGAGGCCCTTGCTTCAGATCTTGATGAACTGAGCGAGCACACACATAGTCTTGACCTTTAAAGGGGAGAACTCCCACTTTCTTTGCCTCAGGCACCATCTTTGGACCAATTAGATGATCCATAGGTCTGGACAAATTTAATGTAGTCCAAACTTCTTGCACTGGGCAGACTTTTAGGCCTTCTGTCACTATGTAAAGTCACACCATTGTCTTGCAAAATCTGCTGTTGGAAGTAAAAGCCATGCATGTTCTAAAAATATAAAAAGCATGGGATAAACAGGAGATGACTTCATGGAAGGTGTCTTAGGTGTCCCCTCATTTGGGGTAGTGGTTGAGTTTTCAGATGGCTCCAAGTTTGCTGGCCTTGACATGTTCATGGATGTGTTAAACGGCCCAAAAAATTGTAATTGACCCTTGCTCACATATACTTCTCCCACATTCTCTCAGCATTTCTTAAAGTAAGTTTAGGGGCCTCCTTGCAACCATCATGTCATGTTGCCCCTTAACTATTTAGTAATTTGGGGAACTAACTGTTATGGGTTAACTGGGTGAAGTTGCTCTGAGCCACTTTAACCCAGAGATAGAACTGCCTTAGCTCCTGTTAATATAAATCCCACTTAAGAAAAAGAAAATTAAAACGTATAAACACCAAACTGCACTTCTTATTTCCCTCACAACACCCATGAATACATGAGGTATTCAGAAAAGTGCTGATTTTCTGTCGGCTCAAGATTTTCCTGATACAGTACCCAGTTCATCTAGTTCATCCCAGAATGGCTCTTCAAGACTTTTTCCAACAAGGAAAGCAAAAACGAAGGGTCCCCCCATCCAATTCCCTTGAGACTAGGCTATAACACCACACTTCAGTCTCAAGGGGAAAAGGAAGTCAAGCACTCCATACCTTGGATATCCAGTTGTTGGGTAATCAGTCTAAGTATGTCACTTCAGGAATTCTCAGTTAAATCTTAACATTCTTTATTATGATAGTTCAACATTCTTTTCCATTTCAGACGGGCATAAAATTTGTCGGGGTCCATCTAGTCTAATACCTTGTCTCTGAACAACGGAAGATACTTCATAGAAAGTGCAGAGATCTGCCTCTGCCCATAAGGAAGGCTTCTTCATGACTCCTATCAGATAGGGTATGTCTACGCTATGCAATTAGGTTGATTTTATAGAAGTCGATTTTTAGGAATCTATTTTATACAGTCGACTGCGTACGTCCCAACTAAGCACATTAAGTTTGCGGAGTGCATCCTCGCTACCATGGCTAGCATCAGAGTGGTGCACTGTGGGAAGCTATCCCACAGTTCCCGCAGTCTCTGCTGCCCATTGGAATTATGGATTAAGCTCCCAATGCCTGATGGGGCAAACACATTGTCGTGGGTGGTTTTGGGTACATATCTTCACTCTCCTTCCCTCCAACCCTCCCTCCATGAAAGCAACTGCAGACAATTATTTCACGCCTTTTTGCCTGGGTTACCTGTACAGACACGACAGCATGGCAATCATGGAGGCCACTCAGCTCACCGCTGCTGTTGCGAGCATTGTAAACACTTTGCGCATTATACTGCAGTATGTGCAGAACCTGGCTAAGAAACGGCAGCACGAGGACGATTGTGATGAGGACATGGACAGAGACGTTCCTGAAAACACGGGCTGTGGCAATTGGGACATCATGGCAGCAGTGGGGCTGGTTGATACAGTGGAATGCTGATTCTGGGCCCAGCAAACAAGCACAGACTAGTGGGACCGCACAGTGTTGCAGGTATGGGATGATTCCCAGTGGCTGCAAAACTTTCACATGCATAAGGCCACTTTCCTGGAACTCTGTGAGTTGCTTTCCCCCCCCCCCACCCCACCCTGAAGCACAGGAATACCAAGATGAGAGCTGCCCTGACTGTTGAGAAGCGAGTGGCGATAGCCCTGTGGAAGCTTGCAACACTTGACTGCTACCTGACAGTTGAGAATAAATTTGGAGTGGGAAAATCTACCATGGGGACTGCTGTGATTCAAGTAGCCAATGCAATCACTGAGCTGCTGCTATCATGGGTAGTGACTCTGGGAAATGTGCAGGTCATAGTGGATGGCTTTGCTGCAATGGGGTTCCCTTTCTGTGGTGGGGAGATAGGGATATGTGTTCTGTCTATCTTGGCACCAGACCACCTTGCCAACCAGTACATAAACTGGAAGGAGTTCTTCTCAGTGGTGCTGCAAGCACTTGTGGATCACAAGGGACGTTTCACCGACATCAATGTGGGATGGCCGGAAAAGGTGCATGACGCTCGCATCTTTAGAAACTCTGGTCTGTTTGAACAGCTGCAAGAAGGGACTTACTTCCCAGACCAGAAAATTACTGTTGGGGATGTTGAAATGCCAATAGTTATTCTTGGAGACCCAGCCTACCCCTTGCTCCCATGGCTCATGAAGTCATACACAGGCAGCCTGGACAGTAGTAAGGAGCAGTTCAACTATAGGCTGAGCAAGTGCAGAATGGTGGTAGAATGTGCCTTTGGACATTTAAAAGCTCACTGGCTCTGTTTGCTGACTAGGTTAGACCTCGCGCAACCAATATTCCCATTGTTATTACTGCTTGCTGTGTGCTCCATAATATCTGTGAGAGTAAGGGGGAGACATTTATGGCAGGGTGGGAGGTTGAGGCAAATTATTTGGCTGCCAATTTTGAACAGACACCAGGGCAATTAGAAGAGCACAGGGTGCTGCACTACGCATCAGAGAGGCTTTGAAAATCAGTTTCATGACTGGCCAGGCTACAGTGTGACGGTTGTGTTTCTCCTTGATGCAAACCCGCCCCCTTTGTTGATTTTAACTCCCTGTAAGCCAATCACCCTCCCCCCTTCAATCACAGCTGGCAAAGGAAATAAAGTCACTATTGTTTTGAAACCATGCATTCTTTCTTTATTAATTTAAAAAAAGAGAGAGAACTGATAAGGTATCCCGGGTGGGGTGGGGGAGGAGGGAAGGACAAGGCCACATTGCTTATTGTAGCCACACTACAAATCAAAACTGTTTGAATGACAGCCCTCTGTTGCTTGGGCCATCCTCTGGAGTGCAGCGGTTGGGTGCCCGGAGCCTCCCCCGCACTCCCTGCCCTGTTCTTGGGCGTTTGGGTGAGGAGGATATGGAACTTGGGGAGGAGGGCAGGCGGTTGTACAATGGATGCAGCGGCGGTCTGTGCTCTTGTTGGCTTTCCTGCAGCTCCACCAGACGTCTGAGCATGTCCGTTTGCTCCCCCATTAGCCTCAGCATTGCATCCTGCCTCTGCTCATCGCGCTCACTTAATGCTTTCCTGGACTCTGCCACTGAATGCCTCCATGCATTCAGCTGTGCCCAATCAGTGTGGGAGGACTGCATGAGCTTGGAAAACATGTCACCGCAAGTGTGGATTTTTTCACCTTCTAATCTGCGATAAGTTCAGGGACAGAGATGATAGGGGGAGCACAGAAACATTTGCACAGAAACATTTGCAGGGGGATAAAAAGGGAGAGTAAAATTTTAAGGTGATACATTTCTGAGAACAAAAGGGAGACCCTTTCATGGTGAATCATGCAATTCACAGCAGACAGCACATGTGCCTTAGGTACAAGGTCGCATTTTGCCTTTTATATTGAGTGCCTGCTGGTATGGTGATATATCACACGCGGCTGGGCAACAGAATTCGGTTTCCAGGCAGCCATGGTAAGCCAAAGGGTACGTGGGTTTGGCTTCTAATGCCTTCATAACATGTGGGAATATTTTCAAACTGCAGCACCCTCCTTTCCCATAGCAAGCAATGCTGGTTGGGTTTGCCATTTAAAAGGAGGGGCTGCGGTTTTCGGGTGGATGTGCAGCACACACTTCCCTCCACCCCTTCGTGTGGCTATTTGGGATGATCCCTTCACCCCTCCCCCCGCCATGTGGCTATTCTCAGGGATGATCCCTTTTAGCCAAGTGCAAACAGCCCAGCATGAACAGGGTCCTTTTACTGTTCCCTTACAAAAATTCCACTATTTTAATCAGGTGACCCTGAATGATATCATTCTCCTGAGGCTCACAGAGAAAGATATAGACCGAATGTTGCTTGAATGTGACCAAAATCCAGGACCATTCGCTGCCATGCTTTGTGCTGCAATGATTCCAGACTACTTGCGACTGGCTTGGCGTGGCAAAGTGTCCTACCATGGAGAACGCAATAAGGCAGCCCTCCCCAGAAACTTTCCGGAAAGGCTTTCAGAGTACCTCCAGGAGAGCTTCATGGAGATGTTCCTGGAGGATTCCCGCTCCATCCCCAGACACGTTAACAGACTTTTCCAGTAGCTGTACTGGCCGCGAGTGCATCCCAAGTCTTCAGGGCAAATCAGACATTAAACACTATTGCTTTTAAACCCTGTACTGTAGTTACAAATGTGCACTCACCGGCGGTGCCTTCTCCGCCTTCAGGGTCAGGGATCCCGCCTTGGGAGAATATTGGCTCCAGGGTGAAGAAAAGGTCCTGGCTGACGGGGAAAATGGATTCACTGCTTGCCTGCTGCGCATTCTCCTCCTCCTCTTCCTCATCCACAAAATCCTCCTCCGTGTTGCGTGAGACTCCCCCCTTCCAGGTGTCCACAGACAGTGGTGGGGTAGTGGTAGGGTCCCCCCCTAGAATGCCATGCAACTGATCATAAAAGCAGCATGTATGGGGCTCTGACCCAGAGTGACTGTTTGCCTCCTTTATCTTTTGGTAGGCTTGCCTGAGCTCCTTGACTTTCATCCAGCACTGCTGTGTGTCCCTGTTGTAGCCTCTGTCCCCCATGCCTTGTGCGATTTTAGCATCTATATTAGCATTTCTTCTTTTTGATCGGAGTTCTGCCTGCACAGATTCTTCTCCCCATACAGCAATCAGATCCAGTGTCTCCCCTTCGCTCTATGCTGGAGCTCGTTTGCGATTCTGGGGGGACTGCAGGGTCACCTGTGCTGCTGAGCTTCCCATACTCACCAAACAGAAAATGAAATTCAAAAGTTCCTGGGGCTTTTCCTGTGTACCTGGCTAGTGCATCAGAGTTCAAAGTGCTGTCCAGAACAGTCACCTTGGAGCACTCTGGGATAGCTCCTGGAGACCAATAATGTCGATTTGCATCTGCAGTACCCCAAATTCAATCTAGCAAGGTCGATTTTAGCGCTACTCCCTTTGCTGGGGAGGAGTACAGAAGTCGATTTTAAGAGCCCTTTAGGTCAACGGAACGGGGTTGCATGTATAGACGCATTCATAATAAAATCGACCTAACGTGGCTAAATTCGACCTAACCTTGTAGTGTAGACCAGGGCTACTTAAACTGTGAAGAACGAGGGCTTACATCCCTTCTAACAAGTCATTTGAGTTGTAAAAATTGTTTTGTCCTGCCTAATGGAACTGTAGATATTCCCATTATCCCTAAAAATGTTTAATCATATTCTGAGTCCTATTCAGTCATAGTGGTCTCAATTATATCTTGTGGCAATGGTTGACTTTTTTCCTCATTCAATGTCCCTTTGTTCTTATATGATGAGATTGTAAATAGGAGCTCCCACTTTACTTTCTCTGTTCCATTCATTATTTTGTATGCGTCTATCTTTTGTCTCTTATTCTCTAAACTAAACAGTCCAAGTTTTTTTCAGTCTCACCTCAAATGGAAGTTTCTTCATTCCTGTAATTATTTTCATCACTCATCTCTGAACCTCTTCTTTGTTTGCTATTTCTTTTTCTGGAGAGGCAGAACTTGAATATAGTATCTTTGGTGGGGAGTACCTTCTGTTTAGTAGAATTATAATATTTTCAGTAATATTTTGAATCCCATTCTTTATATATAGCCTAACATTTTGTTTCATTATTTGACCACTGCTGCACACTGAGCAGATGTTTTCATTGAGATTTTCACAAAGATTTCCACTTTGCAAAGGGCGCAAGAACATTTTTATGGGCTCTATAAGTTTTCAGTTACATGGAATGTACTCCATCTGAAGCACACAATGTACAGATTCTCATGTAAATGGACTGGAATGATCTGCATAAATTACTTCTGCTGGTGCAACAGTGAGACACAGCAGCAACTATGTTTATATCCCCTTTAGTTTCAATGAAACTATATTAGGGGAGGGGGTCTTCTTTTATTATTACTATTAGCGCCAATGCCTAAATTTCACAGAAATCAATTTTCTTTTCCTTTCTCATTGTTAATTGAAAGAAAATGCACACTTTACCAATCATGTGCCCAGCCCTACAAACCTTTGCTCACATGAGTAGTCCTTACTTATGTGAGTACTTCTATTAAAGTCAAGTGAAAGGCTACTTATATGAACAAGGGTGTGCAAGACTGGGCTTATTTGTAAGAAAGTTTCCAAGATAAAGATTATGAAAAACATTTGGCCAGATTCTGCCATATTGACCTTATGCTATGGACCCCTATACCCTCCTCTGGTGGTTTAAAGGAGCCACAGAGGTGATAGAACTGGCTCCTGCAGAACCTGAGGTGCCATTTGCGGTGTCGGTTCCCCATCTGGCTTAGATCAAATGTAATGGCCATACACTCACTCCAGTCACAATAAAGGAGCACAGAAAGATTTGGTCGCAATCTTTAGTCATTTATACAGCTGCTATTATTCAATCACTGAGTGATGAGTGTTTTGTTTTTTGCAGAACATCTGATATCTTATAATTTTTTCTCTTCCATATCTGTAATTTAAATAAAGCATCTCCTACTCTTCACTGCATCTTAGTGCTTCTCTTGTCAAGAGACTGAAGAGTTCTGAATAGTAGATATAATTGCATGTATAAATACAATAGACAGAGATTTGGACTTGTGAAGGTGAAGGTTCCTGCTGTGTACACAGTTACCCAGCAGCAAATCTGAGATGGAAATTAGAAGAGATAATTAAAATATCAATGGATGTTTTCACATGGTTTCCATTTTAGTCTGAGCATGGACGTTCCTCTTAAATATGAACAATAGGATTTTAGAACGAGTGTGTTCAGTTCAGTTTTCTTTGAATATAGAATGTTAATTGAGCTAAGTCAAATTGTCTGCTATATTGACTCGTTATTGATATTGTAAATTAAGGAACGCATTAACTTCTTATAGGCCAATGACCTTTTTAATTCAACTTGGGGATTCAATCTTTGATGAACAAAGGCATACCTAGATTCAGCATTAAGAAGCTCTTTCTTTCTTATAAAAATAGATCTAGGAAATGTAAATTATAATTGAACGATTTCAGGGAACATATCAGTTTGTGGTGTCATTTTCCTTTCGCAGGAAATTTCAAAAGTCTTTGTTCTGTTTTGGAACAAATAGAAACACATTTTGAAATAGGGACATATCCCCCCCTAAATGGTACTGGATCCTGCACAACTCCACGCTAAAAACACATGGGGATTAATCCTGCTTCCAGGGAAGTCAATGGCAGAACTTAAATTCACTTCAGTGGAAGCACTTACTCTTTTCTCTCAGTGGACTAAAATATAATGGGCCAGATCCTCAGCTGGTATTGTAAAATGTCATCGTTCCAGTGACTTCAGGTGAGCGACTCCAACTTACATAATTTGAGTATCTGGTCAATGTTCTGCCTCTTGGATTCCTGCCCTTACTGTTCGAGTCCTGACTGTGTTTCAGGATTTTTATCCCATCAGAAAACCTTGATGATAGGAATTGGGATTTCCTATAGCAAAACCTATCACGGGCAACACACTCAGTTATGTTTGTTGGGGATTTTCCATAGCAGCTGCATATGCTGCATGCATATTTTTATTGAAAATAAGGCTCATCTATTGATTCATTGTTGTCAAAGCCAAGACAGCTCTCAATTCTTTCTTGTGAAGTGAATTTTCCTTCAAAAATTAGTCCTTTTCTTAACCAATTTGGAAGACATAAAGAAAAATATTCTCTAAGTTATAAAAATGCACACAGAAATAGTTATATTTTGTCACTTCCTAGAACAAGAAGAAACAGGATACACAAAAGAAACTCTGACAGAATCTGAAAGTAGGTTTATTTCATGAAAATGTATAAAGATCTTGTGGCTGATCCCTTAATTTTTAAAGTGGGAGTGAATTTCTAGCTATTAGCGAAATAATTCATGCAACAGAATTATGTACTAGAGGTGTTTGAACTTCATACCACAACCTGTGCTTTGGATCCATGGCCAGTGGAGAAGTATTGGATCCCTTACTTGTGGAGATTGTCAGTGCCTCTCCTAGAGAGGGCTGGCTATCTATTGCTTTGAAGGACGCAATCGTGTGGTCTTTTTACAAGAAATCATCACTGGATGCTCACAGTTTTGCTAATTATCCACCAGTATCCCATCTTCCCTTTTTGGGTAAGATTGTGGAGGAGGTTGTGGTGAGATTATTCTCTCAGTATCTAGATACTTCTGATTCTCCTGACAATTGTCAGTCTGAGTTATAGACCTGGTTATAGCACAGAGTCTGCGTTAGTCAATGATCTCTGTCTGGGAATGGATGAAGATTAGTTGTCCCTGCTGGTTGATTTATCGGCCACCTTTGAGAGATCTATCAGTTGCCTTGAAGACTGATGATCATGAGATGTTGCTGACTCGCCTGCAGACTCTGGCTGGAGTGGATGAGGCTGTTCTTCAGTGGCTTAATTCTTTTCTCTCAGAGATCTCAGTGTGCAATTGATGTTCTTCCCAAACAGTTCTCAAGTGCGGGATGCTACAGGATGCCATTCTGTCACCTCTCTGGTTCAACGTTTATACAGGGCCCTTAAGAGGCTTAGTAATGAGACAAAGGATTTAGTGTTGTCAATATGTTGATGACACCCAACTGTGTGTGTGTCTGTCCTCTGATTCAGATGATACAGTTGTTCAGCTGGTGTCTGAGATTGGGGCCTGGAAGAAAGCAAGCTGGCTAAGGCTCAATCCAGGTAAGTGTGAGGTGACAGTGGGTTGAGGGAAACAGCTGGAGGACGTAATCCCTTTGAGAGGGTTTGTCTCCATTAACCGCCATTGGTTAATAGTGTTTGTAATTTATTAAGGGGCATTTTTAGAGCCCCAGCTATTGTTGGATAATCATATTGCAGCAATGACCCAGTGAGCTTTTGATCCGCTGTCTGGATAGGACGTTGTGACTTTGTCTTTCAGGTCCTTTCAGGACCTTGCCACTGTTATCCATGTTTTTATCACATCAAGATTAGATTATTGCAATGCACTCTATGTGGGGCTACACTTTAAACCATTCAGAGGTTGAATCCGGTGCAGAATGCAACAGTTCACTTACTAAACATGGCCTCTCCCGGGGCACACATGACACTGATGCCTTGGGATCTACACTGGCTGCCCATTGGTCTCTGGGTGGAGTTTAAACTTGGTTCAGCCCTAGATGACTGGGAGCAGGCAGCCTGAGGGATTGCCTCTCTCCTTGTGCCATACTGCCACAGCCGTTGTCAGCAGGGGTGCTCGAGCTGGCTTCCCTCATTATAAAAGAGATGAATGTTCTCTGTGAGGACTCTGAGACCCTGGAGCTTGCTCTTTCCCTTTGTCTGAAACAACCTGACATTGGTGAATTTTCAGGCAAAACACATCTGCTAGGTAGGTTTCTGAAGAGGGCTGAGAGTATGCTTTCTACATGATAAAGGAGGTAGGTGTCTGGCTGGCCAACCAGACAAGTTGAAGCTGCTGAAGTTTAATTTAATTGTATTTTTTGCATGATTAATTCTGTTCGGCCACTTAGAATCTTGCATGGGCATCTTTATTATTTTAAATCTAAGGAAATGAATATACACTATGAAAAACTGCTACCCTGGTATGTTCCTACGCAGTACTAACAGCCACTGCCAGGGATTATGGATAACTAACGTGGGCCAAATGCTAAAGAGTGCTGAGCATTCATGAATCACAATGAATTGAAAGAGAGTTGTTGTCTGTTTGTATTATGGTAGCATTTATAGGCTCCAGCTGAGGGCAGGGCCCCCTTGTGCTATCTAAAGAGGCAAGACAGATAAATGATGGGAGGTTAAAACAGGCACAGAGAAGTGAAGTGACTTTTCCAAAGTTACATAGCAGATCAAGGGCAGGATTAAAACACAGGTAACTGAATTAAGCCAAATCAAAATTAGCCACTTTTAAACTGATTTAAGTGTGTTCATATAAGGAGTTGCACTGTTTTAACTACACTGATTTAGAAACCAGTTTCATTAAATCACTGCAATGTCTGTAGCTAGACTGGTCCTTACTATAGTGTTGCTTTAAGAGCCATAGGAATATCTGTTATGCTTCAGTGAGGATTAATGCTAATGCAGTTAAAAACTCCATAATACATTTTTGGCAAAGAATACAGAAGCTACAAACAAAAGTTTTTCTAGCTTAATGTATTTATCAAAATGTTTGGAAATCCCAAGGAAGGTGAAATAATAATACGAGCAAAGAAATTGAATCTGTGTTCAGTACATTTTAATAAATAATATTGAAAAATGAACAAATACAACAGACACATTAGCTTGTTTTTCAGAACCTTTCTAGGCCTGGCTCCGGTGGAAGGCTGTTCAGCTGGAAGCCAGTTTCAGACCTGAATGTGAGACTTGATGTTAATGGGAGCTACTCATAAGCAATAAAAAGTATATGTACCTGGGGTTATGTATTCACTCAGGTTTGGGTCATGCGTATTGGGGTAGGCAGTAGCACAGGGCCAGGGATGGCATCTCAGTCCTCCAACCAAGTTCCTCTGGAGTTTCTCTCTTCCAGCATTCCAGGGAACAAAACAAAACAAAAAAGCCCAGGAAAACAAAAATAAACAGAAAAAGGAAATAAATAACCTGTCCCAGATGAGCTACACCCTGCAGAGGGGTGTTGGTTGAGCCACAGTCTGGCCCAGTGTCCACAGGTTAGCCATCAGAAAGTGTATAATCCAGCTGATATTCACTTCGGGGAACATGGATCATCTATAAGGCAAGGGAGCAGGCTGTGCCTTTCAACAGGCCTATCGCTTGGAGCTGGGGAGATTAGCAATCTGTCCTCTCACACTTGCATGCCATTGAAGTGAGCTTTTCCCCTTTTGAAATTTTCCTCCACTCTTTATAGTTATATATATAATTAATTTAAATGGGTGTTGAAGATACTGAATACCTCCCAGTAGACACAGCACTTTGTAAATAGATTGCTTAAAATGCAGTTTCAGACTGAGCTGCTACTGTCAGTAAACTGTAACAGCCTTGCTCTGGACCATCAGCCTGTTTTTTTCAGAATTCAAGATTTTATTTATTTTAAAAAGTATGCTTCATGCCCTCACAGTTGTGAATACGGTGGGGTCGCATCATAGGCGCATTTAACTTACGCGCTTTTAACTATATGCGCTCGGCAAAACAAAACAAAAAGAGAAAAATAACAATTTAAATACTGTACCTGTAGTGCGAGCGATTCCACCCGCCATTCCACTCAATGAGCATTTGACCATACGCGATTTTCGCCTTACGCGCTGACTTCAGAACCTAACCCCTGCGTAAGATGCGACTCCCCTGTACATCTTTTTAATGTGAAGCAATGTAGTCTACAGCAATGTAGTCTCTGTCTTACTGAGTCTACAGACAGGCTGAACCAATAGTAAACCATGGAGTTCGCTAAATTGTGTTTTTGGAACTAGATTGGTGTAGACTCTAAGAGCACAAAGGTGCCTTCAGTTCTTTTTTTGCTTGACCCCTCCTGAGCTACACTTCTCAAGATCTGGCCCAATCTATATAACCTTTTGAAATACAAAGATGATGTTAAAAAAAGAAAAGAAAAGAAAAGAAAAGAAAAGAAAGAAACGACTATTAGTGTCATTCCACTTAGGGCTAGATGCATATAAAGCAAGCTTTTAAATACAAGAGGTACAAGACAGACTATTTTTTCTCCTGCACTTCATGGGGTACTGTGACAGGGTGTACAAATCCCGCACCAAATCGGAAGGAGTAAAGGGGTTATTTTGGATTCACGTGCTTCCCTCCCCCAGCACGCTGACCCTGCAAGTTATATATATATATTATTTAAATTAATAGGATTGAGGATGCTCAGCACCTTGCAGGATTGTGGCTTTGTATGGAATATCAGCCCATACAGGTAAACAGTAAATTTAAACTGCTTTGACACAGTAAATTATTCCCAAAAGTTGCATTTGTTGATTTATAAAACAAAACAAACTCACCCGCCCACACATGTGCGGACATGCACGCTCTCTCTCTCTCTCTCTCTCTCTCTCTCACACACACACACACACACACACACACACACACACACACACACACGCCACCACCACCCCTACCTACCTGTGCAGCAAAAAGTCAGATAGATTATTGTATCTACTGAGATAAGTTTATGGACCTCAGAAAAGGGGTTTAGTAAAATCTTTTACTGTCCTCCCTGAGGATACGATAAAAAGACAAAAGAATGCTAATCCTGTCAAGCACAAGTTCTTAGTTCCTAACTGCTCAGTGGTTGTGAAAAACTTCCTCCTTAGGCATGAGATGTAAGACTGGGCTTTTTGAGTCTTTGTTTGTACTTTCATTGTTGCTATTCTTCTGTTTTAAATGTGATATATTTCCAGTCAGATAGACAAGGTAATATCTTTTATTAGACTAACTTCTGTTGGTGAGAGAGACAAGCTTTTGAGCCACAAAAAATTCTTCAGTTGTCATCCTTACAAAATGACCTCTGTAGGTATGCAGTAAATACTGTTTGTGGTTTCTTGGTTTAATATTACCTGGTTTGTCCTATTTTTGCATCATAGTTTTGCTTTAATTATTGTATTTATTTATTTGTATTATCATAGTTCCTAGGACTTGGAACCCTAGTAATGGAGCAGGACCTCACTGTCCTAGGTGCTGTACAAACACAGAACAAAAAGATGGTGCCTGCCCCAGAGACCTTAGAATCCTACATACAAAACAAGAAACAGGTGGATGCAGACTGATGGGGGGCGGTTTACAAAAAACAATGAGACAATATCAGACAGCATGATAGGCAGTGGTCTCAGCCAGTGCTTAATTTGTGCCAGGACTTGCCAGGGCAGAGCCATGGCACCTCTAGGTTTGACAGTTCATAACCCCGGCACCTCTGGGCTTACTGCATCAGTTATGAATTTTAAAAAATTGCCTGAACCCTGCCACTTAATCACTTGAGCCCCAGCATCTCTTTCATTACAAATTAATCAGTGGTCTCGGCCCACCAGCAGCCTTCCCTTTGTCAAGATTTTCTAGGCATCACAAGAAAGGAGAGTTCTAAGGAAGGTTTTAAAGAGGATAATGAGGTAGCTTTGCAGATGTTTAAAAGCATGAGGAATAGCATGGGAGAAAGCATAAAAGTGCTTGTTTGAAAATTTAATAAGTGGGTGATGAAGGCTGACATCATGGGCTGATCGGCTGTGGGAGTCGAAAACTTGATAATGAATGAGAGATGATAGGTTGTCAAGTGCCATGAAAATGAAGATCAGTATCTTATTTTTGATGTGATAGAGAAGGGGGAGCCAGTCCAAGGGTACAAAGAGAAGGGTCACATAATCAAAGCAACAGGCTAGGAAAAATAAATCTTTGCAGCAGCATTCTGAAGGGGCAAGACTGCATTTGTCTAAGAGAAAATTATGTTGCGGTAATCAAGAAATGATGGGTGAAACCATAATTTTCTTGTGTTGCTTCCAAGAAGATTATGCATCTGGATCAGGATTATTAGCAGGAAAATGGTGCTAAAGATTAAAAGGCAAAATAGTTCCTATGAGTTAAAAAATATGTCTTGATTTTATAGAATATTTATGGACATGAATGACTTGATGCATACTTTCATTGGAAAAAATTAGATTATTTTTGTAATTGCAGAGTACGAAGATGACAATGCTGTTATGAAACAGTGAGATATTAGTGAACAATAAAAACATTTCTGGGTTCTTCCCTCACACTGAGTCTATTAGTATGTCCATATAAATTTGATATACAGCATATGGATGCTTATTTCTTATATGTGAGCGTTATTTTAAGTATTCTACTTTAGAACTCATGAACAGCCTTGAAAGGTATTTGTCCATCCATATATGTGACTCTGAAACATGCCTGCATGTTTTATATATATCCTGCCAACATGCTACTTAGAAAAGGCTCAATCCTGCAAGGATGCTTATCAGTCTGGTCTCAGGCCAGCAAAACACTTAAGCATGTGCATAATTTTGAGCACATGAGAAATCCCACTGAACTCAAAGGGACTACAAAGGTGCTTAAAATTAAGTACAGGATTTGCTGCATTAGGACTCAAGTGCAGAGTATTTTGCAGGATTGAGCCCCGAATGCATAAAATGCAAATTTTGGCCCCTTGATGTCATTCATCAAACAAAATCTAATTCTCCTATTACTGAATTGAACTTTAAGCTACAAATGGTGATATTTTCATTAATCTCCTTAATCACAGTCTTTATTGCATAAGTGCATTGCAAAGGAACAAAAGATAAACAACTAAAAGATTTGCCGACTCAATGTGTCTGAGGGAGATGTTTCAACATCTAGAAATGTCAGTCACCAGATAGGACATATTCTATGTTATGTAAACTCAGAAAGGCAAACTGTCCTGGTTGAATATTGACTCTTCACCTTTATACAATTTGTTAATATTGTCATATGATGATAAGATAAGGGTGTTTGACATATAAATATAAGTGAACATATAGCATGTTTCCTGTGATACTGGAGAAATCAAGTATCAGGACAAGACCAATTGTCACGATGAACAGGCTTTACTGTATTTTAGAGGGTGAGTTTCTTCTTTCTCATTTTCTGAATTGCCATGCTTTATTAGAGAAGTGTGATGATAAGGGTGACTCTAAAGATCATGGGTCAGATGGTTGGATCTATCCATTTATGCACCTGGCATGGTTCGGAAGTGATTTATGCTGGCACTGACCTCCGGACCAATATATGTCAGAACAACCTTGAAGACGCAAGAAAACCAAAACTCATCAGAGCATCAAAGCAAATGTATTAAGGCTTCTGCCTCTCAGATATATCTATTTATAAAATATCATATGTATATATAATATAGATAAAACAGCGTATTCATTTGCCTGATTTTTTCCCCCTAAAGGATATTTTTAAGAGAGAGTCTTTTTAAAATAATGCAGAATATTGGGCTTTCACAGCTTCACTTAGGAGACTATTCCGCAGTCTAACAGAATTTACAATTAGGATCTTTTTCTGTTATTCAGCCAATGCTTTTGTTTGCATAATGAAATTCTATTATTACTAGTAATCCTCCTTTGAGGATGACGACCTGAGGTCTCTTCCAAACCTAAGCTTCTATGATTCTATGATTTTCTAATTGCTAAGCAGTTCTTGTTCTAAGGTTTTTCCCATTGTTAAGTTTGGTGCTCTTTTAAAGGCATACATTTAATGGTATGAATTCTCTGAATACATTGAAATTGCTGAGACATGTTCATGCTGCTGAAGTTAGTCTATGCACAAATATTCACAGAAGGATATCTCTTACTGTCTGTTTGTACAGAGCTAGCAAAATGGGCCCTCAATAGTGATTTGGGATCTGTGGATATTACTGTAATACAAAGCATAAATAAAATAATAATAAAGTGGAAGGTGAAGTGTCCTGAAAAACACATCATGGGGAATAGTGTCCTAGAATTTCTCATCGTGAGGAAGTGCCAAATCATCTGCAAACACTTGGAAGGTGGTAAGGTGATAGGGAATAGCCAGCATGGATTTGTAAAGAACAAATCATGTCAAACCAATCTGATAGCTTTCTTTGATAGGATAACGAGTCTTGTGGATAAGGGAGAAGCGGTGGATGTGATATACCTAGACTTTAGTAAGGCATTTGATACGGTCTCGCATGATATTCTTATCAATAAACTAGGCAAATACAACTGCTATGGGTACTTGCATGGCCCCACAGTATGCCAACATTTTTATGGCTGACTTAGAACAACCCTTCCTCAGTTCTCGTCCCCTAACACCACTACTCTACTTGCGCTACATTGATGACATCTTCATCATCTGGACCCATGGAAAAGAAGCCCTTGAGGAATTCCATCATGATTTCAACAATTTCCACCCCACCATCAACCTCAGCCTGGACCAGTCAACACAAGAGATCCACTTCCTGGACACTACAGTACTAATAAACGATGGCCACATAAACACCACCCTATACCGGAAACCTACTGACCGCTATACTTACCTACATGCCTCCAGCTTTCATCCAGACCACACCACTCGATCCACTGTCTACAGCCAAGCTCTACGATACCATCACATTTGCTCCAACTTCTCAGACAGAGACAAACACCTACAAGATCTCTATCAAGTGTTCTTACAACTACAGTACCCACCTGCTGAAGTGAAAAAACAGATTGACAGAGCCAGAAGAGTACCCAGAAATCACCTACTACAGGACAGGCCCAACAAAGAAAGTAACAGAACGCCACTAGCCATCACCTTCAGCCCCCAAATAAAACCTCTCCAGCGCATCATCAAGGATCTACAACCTGTCCTGAAGGATGATCCATCACTGTCACAGATCTTGGGAGACAGGCCAGTTCTTGCTTACAGACAGCCCCCAAACCTGAAGCAAATACTCACCAGCAACCTCACAACAAAAACACTAACCCAGGAAACTTATCCTTGCAACAAAGCCCATTGCCAACTCTGTCCACATATCTATTCAGGGGATACCATCATAGGACCTAATCACATCAGCCACACTATCAGAGGCTCGTTCACCTGCATATCTACCAATGTGATATATGCCATCATGTGCCAGCAATGCCTCTCTGCCATGTACATTGGCCAAACCAGACAGTCTCTATGTAAAAGAATAAATGGACACAAATCAGACGTCAAGAACTATAACATTCAAAAACCAATTGGAGAAAACTTAATCTCCTTGGCCACTCGATTACAGACCTAAAAGTCGCAATATTATAACAAAAAAAACTTCAAAAACAGACTCCAACGAGAGATTGCTGAATTGGAATTAATTTGCAAATTGGACACCATTAAATTAGGTTTGAATAAAGACTGGGAGTGGATGTGCCATTACACAAAGTAAAACTATTTCTCCATGCTTATTTCCCCCCCCCACACACACACACACAGTTCCTCATATCTCCTTGTAAATTGCCGGATATGGGCCATTTTCATTACCACTACAAACAGTTCTTTTTCTCTCCTGCTGATAAAAGCTCACCTTAACTGATCACTCTCCTTATAGTGTGTATGGTAACACCCATTGTTTCATGTTCTCTCTCTGTGTGTGTGTGAAACTGATTGTTCCTTATATATATATATATATACACACACACACACACACACACACACACACACATATATATAATCTTCCTACTGTATTTTCCACTACATGCATCCGATGAAGTGGGCTGTAGCCCATGAAAGCTTATGCTCAAATAAATTTCTTAGTCTCTAAGGTGCCACTCCTTAGAGATTAACAAATGTAGTCTCTAACAACTCCTGTTCTTTTTACAATTTAGATGGAGCTACTATAAGGTGGGTGCATAACTGGCTAGATAACCATACTCAGAGAGTAGTTATTAATGGTTCCCAATCCTGCTGGAAAGGTATAACAAGTGGGGTTCCACAGGGATCCGTTTTGGGACTGGCTCTGTTCAATATCTTCATCAACGACTTAGGTTTTGGCATAGAAAGTATGCTTAGTAAGTTTGCAGATGATACCAAACTGGGAGGGATTGCAACTGCATTGGAGGATAGGGTCATAATTCAAAATGATCTGGACAAATTGGAGAAATGGTCTGAGGTAAACAGGATGAAGTTTAATAAAGACAAATGCAAAGTGCTCCACTTAGGAAGGAACAATCAGTTTCACACATACAGAATGGGAAGAGACTGTCTAGAAAGAAGTACGGCAGAAAGGGATCTAGGGGTTATAGTGGACCCCAAGCTAAATATGAGTCTACAGTGTGATGCTGTTGCAAAAAAAGCAAACATGATTTTGGGATGCATTAACAGGTGTGTTGTGAGCAAGACACGAGAAGTCATTCTTCCACTCTACTCTGCACTGGTTAGGCCTCAGCTGGAGTATTGTGTCCAGTTCTGGGCACTGCATTTCAAGAAAGATGTGGAAAAATTGGAGAGGGTCCAGAGAAGAGCAACAAGAATGATTAAAGGTCTAGAGAACATGACCTATGAAGGAAAGCTGAAAGAATTGGGTTTGTTTAGTTTAGAAAAGAGAATACTGAGAGGGGACATGATAGCAATTTTCAGGTATCTAAAAGGGTGTCATAAGGAGGAGGGAGAAAACTTGTTCATCTTAGCCTCTAAGGATAGAACAAGAAGCAATGGGCTGGTTTAAGTTGGACATTAGGAAAAAGTTCCTAACTGTCAGGATGGTAAAACACTGGAATAAATTGTCTACGGAGGTTGTGGAATCTCCAACTCTGGAGATATTTAAGAGTAGGTTAGATAAATGTCTATCAGGGATGATCTAGACAGTATTTGGTCCTGCCATGAGGGCAGGGGACTGGACTCGATGACCTCTTGAGGTCCCTTCCAGTCCTAGAATCTATGAATTTATGAATAATTACTGAATAATGGGAGATGTCTGAAGTTTTTCTCCTGGGGAACTGTTGGTGGCTGAGAGGGAAGGAATATACAGTTAGGTGAGATTAATGTTTGCAATGTAACTGCTCTGTTTAACAGAATTCAAAATGAGAAGATTGGGTTGAATTACAATATCTAACCATATAAATGTATATCCAAAAAATGGTTGCTTTTTGTAAGCTAACCTTAGTTATGAAAAAATCAACTCTCCTTTACTCACCCAGCTCTGACAACGGTATATTCATTGCAAAGTCTCATTTCCAAAGCAATGGCTGAGGATAATACACCACCAAGCAAGAGTTTCGATTAATCATTTAGAGCTGCTACTATCCTCACATACAAATCCTCTCATTTTGTTATTAGCAACCATTTATGAACTGTCAATCAACTACTATGAGGCCAGACTTAAATTCCATTTAAAATGAATTAACAATCCATGCAGCTCATAGCCAGTTGTTAATGATTACATACATAGAATGGATTAAACTTCTCTACTCATAGGCTGAAAGCATCCCTTCTGCTATATAAACTGTTCTAGTTTACAAGTAGATACACGTATAGTGCTACTTTCCATGCCACTTGATGGACCGCCAACATTTCAGTATTTAATCTTGCAAGGAGCACTTGGGGCCCGATCCAGCATATCACTTAAACAATTGCCTTAACTTTAAGGATATGAGTAGCCCTACTGAGTCACATCCTTAAAGTTAAGCACATGCTTAAGTGTTTTTCTAGGTTGGGGCCAGGAGTCAATGGATGAAATTCTGGCTCCTCTTATGTCAGTGGGGCTAGAATTTCACCCTTTGGTGATTTACATGCTTAAATTAAGCACCTGCTTAATTGCTTTGCTGGATTAGTGTCAGAGTGCTCAACATCTTGCATGTTGGAGCCCTGAATGAATTTTATATGTCAATTTTGTTTGCAGTGGTTATAATGGTTTTAGTGTATTCCTTTATGGCCATTTTAACCCTTCCTAGTGCAGTGATTACATTATACATAATGAGTGAGTGGAAGAGCCCTTATCAAAATGTTTTATGAACCTTTAAACTAAATTAAGATTAAATATTGCCTTCCTGAGATAGTTACATATTTTATATTTTATTTCACATAATTTATGCTCACTTTGAAAAAAATTTTTGCAATGGCTACTCACTCTCTCTTGGTGTCTTTTCTGCAGTATCTGTGGGAAGTAGATAACCCTTATCTTTCATGTCTTCAACCAAAAAACAGCAGGAAAAATTAATAAAGTTCAAAGCGAAACTGCTAACACTTTGTTAAAGGATGCAGTGCTACATTTTCAAGGGTAGCTTAGAAATAATAATAATAATACCTAGCTCTTATATAGAGCTCGTCATCAGCAGAGTTCAAGGTGCTTTACAAGTGAGAATCAGTATCATTATCCCCATTTTACAAATGGGGAAACTGAAGCACAGGGAGATGAAGTGATTGTTCAAGGTCACCCACCTGGTTAGTGGCAGAGCTGGGAATAGAACTCAGGTCTCCTGAATCCCAGCCCAATGCTCTATACACTGAGAATATTAATTAGATATTTACAAAATATTCTACAGCTAGGATACAGTAAATGTATGAATAAATACTGTCATTTGCAATGTGTCAGCAGAACAGAACAATTAAACATTTTACCATTATGCATTATAAATAGTTTAAATAGTCTTACATTCATATCTGCATATAATTCATTATCATGAATTATGGATCAGTTACAAATGCATTTATTTTAAGGGTTGAACATGTTATAAATGGCTTACTGAACACGTCTACAGCTTTTAAAAAAAGATGCTAGTAAGAAACCACTTATTTTAAAAAAACAAATATATAAATGGACCTTTTGGATCTACTGATCTCTTAAGCCTTTTCTATGCGAATGCTTTTCACCCGGTGTTTACATTGGTAGCACAGTTTGAAAACAAAGCATAATGCAGAATAATGTTTCAAGTGAAGGAGGGGGAGCACATGTTCAACTAACATGGCTTAGCACATCTGACTAATTCATGGAGAAACAGTGTGGATGCTCTAAATCAATCATAAACTTGCTTGATCATTTACAGTACTGCTGTAGTATTTTTTTCCCTAGAGAATAAAGTATTGATTCCTCTTATTACACTAGCTCAAAAGCACCATCTTTCTGAGTTTCTGTTATAAGCTCTTCTCTCCTCTGACCAGCAAGTGCTTTTCTGGGGGTCTAATTGACTTAGAAAGACTATGTCGCAACATGTGGCATGGAGGGCCAAATCCTAGACATAGAAAAAAAGCACTGATTTGTGGTAACTCTTTTTTGTAGTTTTTTGTAGTTTTCTTTGGTAAGAGATATTGTTTTCCTTTTCCAGGCAGTAGGTTTGGTGTTTCAAGACAGAATTTGTTCAGAGTACCAGCTAGAAAACCAATCTAATAGCAAAGAAACTGTGTGAGATAAGACAATGTAATAAATATTCTCTTGGTTCCTTTTTTCAGAAACTTTTTTTTCAACTCGTCTCCCTTGTAACCTTTTGTTCCCTTCATGTTAAAATGTTTCCAATTAATATTAAGTTGCTAAAGATAAGGGTGCAATCAAACACAACTTAGTTTTCAAGTTTGAGCCTCTAGGTTGATTACAAAAAAAATATTTAGCAGAGGACTGCTACATGACACTTTGAATGATAAAACCAAACTTTATTTAAAAGGGAAAGCAAACAGGCATGCAATTACCATTTACACACAAAGATGAAATAGGGTATCAGTGGGTGACAAATCCACTGACAACTGAATGAAGTACAGTTTTATAGTCCTGGAACCTAACAGTACCTTTTTGATATTATACCTCTACCCCGATATAACCCTGTCCTCGGGAGCCAAAAAAATCTTACCGCGTTATAGGTGAAACCGCATTATATCGAACTTGCTTTGATCCACCGGAGTGCGCAGCCCCGCCCCCCTGGATCACTGCTTTACCGCGTTATATTCAAATTCGTGTTATATCGGGTCACGTTTTATCGGGGTAGAGGTGTAATTGGAGCTCTCCCGCTATTTGGCAAGATTACTCATTTTACAATCAGTTACAATACTAATTAACATTAAGCTGCCATTTACCATAATTATATTTCTGCCACCTCCATATTGGCTCTTTATGTTACACGTTATTTAAATTCACATCTGCACCAAAGCCCATGCTATCAATATAGATATCTTTTAAACAAAACATTCACAATACTTAAAAACACTCATTACAAATCTTGTTCAAACCAGTTATAACCAAAACGTAATGGTAACACAACCCTGGGTCATATCCTTGCTAACTCTTACTTTCCCAAAACAGTCAGTCTCCAACTTATCTCTAACTTTCTCACACTAGTAACTTAAATGTCCCTCTACAGTTAATAAACCCAGTTTCTGTTTATTTCTTAACCTAAGCCACCCTATAGCTTATATCCTGCTCCAACTGTTACCATCTTAGATTTATTTTCCTAAAATCAGATTGTGAATCACATTGGTGAATCATTTAGGCGGGGCAAGGTGTGTGTGTGTGTGTGGGGGGGGCCTGAGAGCAGCAAGTGGGGGTAGGGCAGGGGGCTAGCCTCCCCAAAGGGGAAGCTTCACCCGCCACCCATGACAAACCAGTTACCAGTCAGAGGATTTCCTCCTGGATTTCCTCTTGCATCTGTTTGTGCTACTAGTTAGCTAATGTCACACTGCCCCCAAGAGAATTGGCTCATTTGACTAGAGCACAAGCAGTTTCAGCAGATTTCCTAGCTCAAGTACCTATTTGAGACATTTGCAAAGCAGCAACATGGTCATCAGTGCACTCTTTCACTGCTAATTTTGCCATTTCCCATTAGCCCAGGAATGAAGCCAGTTTCAGAAGGGTTGTTTTACAGTCCCTGTTCAGGTAGGCTCCCTGTCTGCCTCCATGTTAATCTGCTTGTGAGTCACCTACAGCGGAATGGACATGTGCAATCACTCAAAGAAGAAAAAATGGCTACCTACCTTTCTGTAACTCTTGTCTTACGAACTGTGTCGCATATGTCCATTTCACAGCTTACCTTCCTTCCCCTCTCTGTCAAAGTCTATCTAATAAGAAGGAATTGAGGAGAGTCAGAGAGCAGCTCTGTCCTTTTATCCTGGCACTCAGTGGCATATGGCAGTAGAGAGTGCTCGAGCTGCCCCAACAGGTACCACTGACAGAAAAAGTTCTCTGACAACTGTGCGCAAGGCATTTACTCCTCCACAGTGGAATGGATATGTGCAACACATCTCGAAAAACAACAGTTACAGAAAGGTAGATAACTGTTTTGTCTCCCAAAGTCTCTTTCTTCAAGGACCCACAAAAAGAATGGTGTTTCAAATAGCCCACCCCCTCATTATTTTGGCCACCAATTAGACCTAGTTTCTGACACACCAATTTTGGTTCACTGATTTCTGGTTCCACACTTTTCTTGTTTACCAGACGTGATCTTAAGGTAGTCCTTGAGTTATATCAGTAGGCTTTTTGTTTGGACTAATTCAGTTTTTGTTTCCCTCTCATAAATTTCCCTATCAGTGCTTTGTTGCTAATGGTTATTGTGACATCTTATGACTCTTATGTAGTTCTTACAGTGAAGCTCTCTTAGAGTGAAGCTCACCATTAGGTAAATTTGTAGTCTCAATTATCACGACAGAATTCCTCAGAGCAATTTCTGAAAAAAGGTCACACTGTGAGACCCAAGAAAGGTTCAGCAGCTTTGGTGTTGTCTTTTGTCCTCAGAGACATCTCCTTCTGTGTCCAATATCAATGTCCTATCATTTTTTTTAAATTTTCACTTTAACCAGTTAATGCTGATGAACACAGTATAAAAACCTAGAGACACAAATTTCACCATATAGACATATAGGTAGAACATCTATATTCTCTGCAGGTCTGGAGTTGCTGTTGTAAGTTTTGGTCCTTCCAGTTGCAAAAACCTTCAGATGCCCTGCAGCTAAAATTGCTGGATGTTTGACTTGTCAGAGAACAAAGCAAGAACAGTTTAAAGGTCTTTACAATAGAACTGAAAACTCTAAGACACATTTCACCTGTTGTGAATCTATAATAATGAATGTATGTTCTACTGATTTTTTGCAAAAAAAATATTGAGTGTAGTATGAAAAGAGTATGCATATATGTTGTAATGATCATCTCTCTGCCTATAAAAAGGGCTTAATTTAGCTAAAGCCTGTTGGCACTTCCAATAATTGTATATGAAAGGTAATATCAAACCTCATAGTAATGATCAATATACTGTTCCCCATGGAGTTGTTCTGAATAAGTTTCCTTTTTTTTTAATTTCCAGAATAGCACTCATAGAGTTTGAGAACTGTTGAAATAGTGAAATAAAGAATTTACTTTTGGCAAATAACCTTGATTGTTATGATTTGCAATTATTTTAAAAAGAAAAATAAATTGCCATGTCATGATCCTTGCACTGCAAGGAATCTACAAGGTTAGCACTTATATTAGCACAACTGTGTGCAAAGAGATGGCTGAAAGTCAGGGTGAGGCCTTAGTGTTGGTGCATCCTGTACTCTACTTAATGGTGCTGTGCAGTTTCTCAGTGGTTGTGCTCTACAGGACCTCTGAGGAGAACAATGCCACCAAGAGCTGCTCCCTCCAGAATGGTACAGCTCCTCACTATTTTTGGTGCAGGGCTGTGGCTAAATGCAGCGATGTAACAGGCTGTTCACAATGCTTCATATTAAAGGTGATCTGCTAAGAAGTACCAAATTCCAGAAACTTTACTGAGATGGGCTGAGTGCCCCCCCAAAACAGGTTGAAATGACATAAAATATTGATGACATTTTTAATACAAATGAAGTGTTGGGGGGAAAATTCCATTGTTAAAAAAGTGACTTAATCCACAATAACTGATGTGCTGCATGCTCCCAGGCCTCGTTATTGAGGGCATTCAGTATACATTATTAAAGCTTTGGGTACTTTGTATGTCACCTTTAATGGAAATACTAAACTCTTTTTTTCATCCTAAATAGCCTTTAATACATTTAAACTAATTTAAATTTACCTCTTGGAATTTTAACTTTATTAGATGCATACTCCCCCCCCCCCTTTTTGGCTTCTCCCTTTGTTTAGAGAGAAATTAAAAGTGCTACTGTAATGCAAGGCACAGCACTTGTTCTCTGGTTTAATCTCATCAAATATTTTTAAATGTTTCTTTTTACCTCCTTCCCTCACGTAACTGTCATCTCCTTTCCCCCCATTGTCCTGCTTCCTCTCTTTTACCCCCCATTGTCTCTTACTTTTTCCTCCCCAGTTTTCCTCCCTATTTATAGATTTGTCGAGATTAGGGCAGAAGCTGCTAGATATCACCAGTCAGTTGTCATCTCTTTACTGGGCAGATATCAGAGCTGACTCATACAGTTTGTCACATTTATAGAATAATTGACAATCACAGAACAGCTACATCTTATACTGTAGTATCTGAGCAACTCGCGGCAGATTTTGATAAAAACTGAAACCTCCAATTTTATCTGAAGTCACAGCACTAATTAGTGAGTGCAGATGTTGATCGGGATTCCAGTTGCTGTAGCATCCATTCTGGAACACCTCATGATGTTATGGATATTCAGTTTAATACGTAGACTCACATATACCTTGCTCTCATTTCCTGATGATGTGGATGGGTGTATCTAAAATCAAGATTGTATGCTAAGTTTTTTGAAAAGGGAATACAATTTCCTTCCTTCAAATGAAACTTAGATCCAACAATCTTTGAGCCTCAGTCTTAAACCACCCTGTTTATTACTTGAACAGGATATATGCTGAGTAAAGATATAACAATCTACAGGCTGATTTGGTAATTCAAATGTTTCTCTTAAAATCCAGTTTGTTACGTATTTTCCTTCCCATTTCAACTTCAAACTTGAAAACAGTTGAGAATATTAGAGCAGTTGCCTGTGCCCTGGACCTCTCCCAATTTGTCTTCATTGCTTTATTTGACTTCAGTGACCTTTTATATGTGACATGATTAATTTACACTATCTGTGTGCCAGCTGCTCCCTTCTCCTGCCTAGTGCTGAAGGCAGGAAATAAATGGGAGTTTGGGCACAAAAGGCTAGAAACACATGAAGGAGGGGAGCAGGAATTATATACAACATGCTCCTGAGAAGCATCTAGTAAGAATGAATAGTGTGAGAATGAGGCTCCATAGGTTTTAGGTTGGAGGCATATTGCCGAGGAGAAGCAGAGCATAACCACTCTACAGGTTATGTTCCCCTGGAATTCAGCAGACAGGCAGCAGAAATCAGTGTGGCAGGTTAAAGCTGCTTATTTAGTATTTACTCTCCCTCCAAGACTACTAATCCTAGCGCTCCATTCACTATTGTCTGGCAACTTGTCTGGTCATTTACACCAGTGCAAAGTGGGTGTAAAAAAACCCTACCATTCTGATCTGGCAGCATTTAATGCCCGCTTTGCACTGATAGGATTGGCCACACAAGTTGCAAGGCAGCAGTGAATCAGTCCATCATGTGTAGCTGCAGAAGAAGCAGCAAATTGCAACACAGCTCCTGAGTGAGTCATATGCAGGAGCGGCGCCAGGGTTTTTGCCACCCTAGGCAGCAGCGCTCCTCCTTTGAGCATTCGGTGGCAGGGGTCCTTCCGCTCCGCGTCTTTGGGGCACTTCAGCAGCGGGTCCCGGAGCGAGTGAAGGACCCGCCGCTGAATTTCCACTGAAGACCCGGAGCGGAAGGACCCCCTGCCATCTAATTTCTGCCGAGGGCGGCAAAATGCCGCCCCCCAAATCCTGCCGCCCTAGGTGACCGCCTAGGGTCGCCTAGCGGAAGCGCTAGCCCTGGTCATATGTACTTGTAGGAAGAGGTCAGATTTGGATGGCTGTCCTCTTCCTACATATGGTAAAAGTCCCTCTCTCTTGAGGGGCAAAGTGAACCTTGCAAAGGTGGTGGTGCGAGAGTTGAGCACTTTTCTCCTCCCCTGGGTTTTTCTGAGTAAGGGGAACATTTAACTGTGCTGCAGCTATATCTCAGAGAAGTGCCTTCTACTTTCAAGTGTGTCTCTGCTCTATATCTAGAGAACCTTTCTCAGGATCAATAACATTAACAACTACAGACATGTCTAATCCTTCCTGTCTGTTAGAAAAACAAGTAGCTGTTCAACTGCTACACCCACTCACATGTACCCACACTTTTCTCCTGCCCATTCATTTATTTTGTATTTGACTTTAAATTTTCACAATAATACTGATCAGATTGAACCATTTTGAAATATCTGTTAGCAAATATTGCCTTTGTTAGCATTATATTGTCTTTGTATCATTAGACATTAGTTGGAGCCTGGATCCCTACATACAATCTTGAATGCATTTTCAGTATCTGTTTTACAATATTGATTTGGTTCGATGTGATCTTAGTGGCATTATGACTGACAGTGGACCAGAATCTGACCTCAGTTATACCTGTAGTCATAAACCCTAATTGACGTCAGTGACATTACTTTGGATTTACATTGGTGCACTTGAAATCAGAATCTGATCCCATAGCCGGACATGTCCAGCCCCTTCCTTATCTCAGGTGTCTGCTTTTATCATTCAGTTTTTGTTAGACAGTACATGTCTCTCATTTTCTTACATTTTGCAGTGAGTTACAGGGTTGCAGTAAGTACGGATGTAAGATAGTTTTCCATCCTAAGCCTGATTTTAACAACACCAACCAAACAAATGATTTTGCACATTTTTCCCATTGAGTGTTTGTGTATAGACACACTCATCAGTTTAGAGTCTATAAGAGGGGAGAATTTCAAACAAGAATAAATAGCCATGTGGTGCCCAATTTCCATTCACTTTCAATAGGGTCTGAGTGCTTACCTGCTCTTTGTGCTTTTGTAAAATCTCTCAATAAATCTTTAGGGCCAAACTGTGCCCTTATGGCCCAGGCTTGTTTTGAGGCCAGAGCAGTGCTGCACCAGTTCGCCATGGCGAGGAGGGATTGTGCCCTATGAAAGTTGGGGTTCTGTGACAAGTAAGGGCAGCGCAATTACCATCCCTTAGGAAGGCATGGTATGTTCTTCTCTCCCTGGGATGGGCTACAAATTGTGAATAACTGCTGCATGAGGAAAGCAAGTTTCCTGGTGTCCTCCCTCCATTTGACCCTTAATGATTAGGTTGTTGTGTTATAAGAAATTTTAATAACTCTGCATAGAGTCTGAAGACCTCAGTGAACTCTGAGGCAGGTATTGTGATCTATAGGAGCTCTGAGGTGAGTGTTGGAGACTTGCAGACAGTATAATCTGTAAGATTCTCTCATGTTGGAACTAACCCATGGGAGAGGTATCAGTGAGTTTCAGTGCATTTACCACAGGTGGTCATGCTGCAGACTTTTAAAGTCCTGCATGAGTCAGAGGGCCAGATTAATCTTTTCCCTGCATCAGTGTACATCAGGTGCACCTCTGAACTCAGTGGAGCTGCACTGGTGTAAACCCCATAAAGCCAAATCCTGAGGAGGGTGTAACCACTTTGTGCTGCACCAGAAGCAGATTCCAGCTATCAGTGATTCTAGTGTCGCTGTTCAGGGGAGGATGGCCCCAGTGCAAAGATACTATTTTGGCGGCACAGAGCCAACATATAAGTTCCTACATATACCTCTACTAGTGGAATTTGAGGAATAGTTAGAGAAAAGGGAGTATGTCTGTGCTGTTCCCTAGCTGCTGTTGTGACAAGAAAATCAGATATTTAAAGATTAAAATCTATCAAATTCCGTACAGTATGTTCTAGGGCATCTTGTCCTGTTGAGTTTTCAGTGTCCCAAACAATGTTACTTCCATCATTTTCCTGATACTGATTCTATAGTACATCAATAGACAACTCTCCTTCAACATGATACATTATCTTTTATTATCCATCTTTCTGTCTCTTTACCTTATAGCTTATCTCATTTTATACTGTCAGCATCACTGCAGAATCAGAGCATCTTCCATGAAAAATAAATAGCAACTTGTACATGATCCATCAGCCACTTTTCAATACAATGATGCTGTCCCTGTTAAAGCCAAAAATGGGTTTAGGATTGGAATGCAACCTTAACTAAAGAAGGGAGTTATTGGGTGTAGTGCAGAAATTACTATTCAGATACCCAGGTGTTTGAAAAATGTTTAGAGCCGAACACTACAAGCACACATACTAAGAAAAAAATGGTATATAAGACTGACAAAAAATATATATGATTGAGAACAGTTTACTCATATTTTAAAGAGAAAACAACCTTCATTTTCACTGGACTCCTTTATTAAGTGTTAAAAAAGTTCAGTGCAATAGAAACCCTGCGCCAAATTCTGGTCTTACTTTCAGAGATGGTTTTGGCTGAGTTGTGAGAGTGACATCAATTGTAGCAGTTGAATAACTGTGAGCAATAATTAGCTTTATCCATTTATCTTCTCCTCTGCTCTTTTCTCCAGGGCAGGCCAGTTCCGGATGAAAAAGGTCACCTTTAAAACAGTTTTTTTACATTCATTTTCCAGAAATCTTTCCAACAATCAAACATTTTAAGATTCCGTTTTCAATGTTAGTTAATTTCTAACTACTTTTATTGAGTAAGAATGAAATTTACCACTGTGTAGAAGGTCTGCACAAAGTGTATGCTGCACTGAATTCTGTCAGGACTGAAGTGGGACATGAATGGTGCCGTAGCCCTTATGCTGACCTGCTACACAGGAGTGAATTTCACTTTGTGTGAAATAATTTTTAACAACCTTACTTTGCATTTTATTTTTAAAAATTGCATTATAGTGATATCAGATAATTTGAACAATATCTCAAATTGTTATTGATTTTTTTGTTAGGTGAATTTCCTAACAGGAAATGTCTCTGGCCTGGGTGAGCCATTGGCGAGCAGACACTGTTATCTTGAATTAATGGTGAATCTGATTTAAAAAAAAAAAAACTTGGTTATGAAAGTTAACAAATCATTGGGTTCATTAAGTACACTAAGTACTACGCACTAAGTACATTTAATAACTATTCAGGTGAATAACCTGTGAGGATTTTATAAACCATAAAAGAGAATCTCAATCAGTGGAAGGAAATAGGACACTGGAAAAATCTTTTTAGATTTTACATGGCCATTAGGTTTTGATGTAATGTTTGTGCATGTTCAGTATAACTCAAAAGTTGCAAACTCTGAAGTTATAGTGGGAAATTAAAGATTAAAATACTCTCCTTGTTAACAATAACGATGGTATTTTAGGTTATTCATCTTGCCTACTTTGTTAAACTTTTCTAACAAGATTTTTCATCAAGCAAAGTACTTTCCCCAAAAGTCCATCTTAATCTTATGTGAGAAGTTATAACATTAACAGAGCTGTGCATGTACTGAAAACGTTTTATGAATGTGTTTCACTTAATTTAACAGTGAATTCACTTCAGCCATGGCCTTGCCCCTTTTGTATTTACCTTCCACAATTATTTGAGCAATCAAATTTTACTCTCATGAATGTTGTTGTTTATTATTTCTATTATGGTAGCGTCTAGAGGAGCTGATTGGGGATCAGGACCCATTGTGATAAGCATTGTAAATGCATCAAAAGACAGTCTCAGCCACAGAGAGCTTACACTCTATGCAGGTAACGAGGAAGCAACAGGTGGAGAAAACAAACAGAGAGAGGACAGGAGGGACAATGACAAAGGTAGGCAGTGGAACAATTCGGATTAGCTTAATACAGGGGTTCTCAACTTGGGGGTCAGAAGCGATGGAAGCCCTTTCTATGGAAAAGGATTGAACTATTGATTCAATAAGTAGAATTGTCAAAAGTTAATTTTCAGCCCTAACAGTCAAGTATTTGCATCAGAAGCGTTATATTTTATATTGGATGGACCACTGTTTGGCACAGCAGGATTCCCCAAACGCTTAAAAATAGCAGTGAGACACAGGCAATTAAATCATCCAGATGAGGATCAGAGTGTACACTTTGCAGTTGAGGACCAAATATCCAGCCATAAATCTTAGTTGTTTGATTTTCTTTTAGGAATTATACCTCATACAGTGCCTTTGTAGCCTAGAAAGGGAAAAGGTTTAAAATTTTCTACATCTGTTTATCAGGCTCTAGGACCCTGTGTGGATGTCCAGAGCTATTCTGCTTGCTGAACTTGTCAGCCCAAACCATATGGGTCTTATGAGAAGCATAAAAAGTATGATATACTTCTGGACTTATCACTAGTCCTAGACACACACAATGCAGCAGTGATGAAAATTGCTTTCTTCCATGTTTGTCTAGAAAGGAAAATAAAATCTTTCTCCTTGTGAGGGCCTAACCACCATGATTCACCTCTAATAGATTTTTGCAGTGCACTTTCCCTGAATATGAAATTACAGGTCATAGAAGAGCTCCAGCTGGTGCGGTATGCAACAATCAGATTCTTTATAGGTACTGTAGTAAAGACAGAAGAGAGCATAAAAACTGAAGAAAGTGCTCCATTGGCTTCTCATTTAATTCCAGATGCAATTCATAGGCTCATAGAAGTGTAGGACTGGAAGGGACCTCAGTAGGTCATCTAGTTCAGTCCCCTGCACTCAAGATAGGGCTACATAATAACTAGACTATCCCAGACAGATCTAACCTGTTCTTAAAAACTCCCAATGATGGAGATTCCACAATCTACCTACACAATTTGTTCCAGTACTTAACTACCTGAACAGGACGTGTTTCCTAATGTCTAACCTAAACTTCCCTTCCTGCAATTTAAGCCCATTGCTTCTTGTCCGAGCCTCAGAGGGTAAGAAAAACAATTTTCACCCTCTTCCTTGTAACAACCTTTTATGCACTTGAAAACTGTTATCGTGTCTCTCCTCCCCCACACCCCAAGTCTTCTCTTCTCCAGACTAAACAAATCCATTGTTTTCCTCATAGGTCACGTTTTCTAGACCTTTAATCATTTATGATATTCTCCTCTGGATTTTCTCCAACTTGTCCACATCTTTCCTGAATTGTGGTGCCCAGAACTGGACGAAGTACTCCAGTTGAGGTCTAATCAGTGTGGAGTAGAAAGGAAGAATTACCGTATATACTCGATCATAAGCCGGTTTGTTTATAAGCCGACCCCCCCAAGATGGATAAGTAAAAATGGAAAATTTTTGTAACCTTTTCATAAGCCGACCCTATAATTCAGGGGTCAGCAAACTTTGGCTCCCGGGCCATCAGGATAAGCCGCTGGTGAGCCGAGATGGTTTGTTTACCTCAAGCGTCCGCAGGCATGGAGGTAAACCTAAGTAAATAAAGTGTCCCGGCGCACCAGCTGCTTACCCTGATGGGCCAGGACAGCAACTGGTGGGGAAATGTTTTGGGGGAGGAGAAGCTGGGAATCAGGGGAATAACCCCTGTGACCACTTCCCACATGACCCCACCCCTAGCCCGGGACCCCCATACTCTCCCCATCCCATCCCTTCCCACCTTATCTGGGGAGGGCCAGGGGAGGATGACTCTGGCCTTGCTGGAGCTGCTCCGACAGGCTGGGCAGCGTGGCCACAGCCTGCTCCGGCAGGCCAGACCGGGCAGCGCGGCCGCAGCCAGCTCTGGGGGGCGGGTCTGAGTGGCACGGCTGCAGCCTGCCACCCCAGATCTGCAGCTGCTTCGGAGGCTGGGGGGAGAGCAGTGTGGCCAGAAGTGGAGAGACTCTGGAGAGACTCTTCCCTTCTGGCTCTGCTGGCTGTGCTGCCTCTCCTTGCTTCCTCTGCTGGGCTGTGTCCCACTTCTCCCTCTCTATGCCCGTTCATGAGCCAATCCCCTTCTCTGGTGCTTCCCTTTTTTACTAAAAAAATGTGGCTTATGAACAAGTATATATGGTACTTCTCATGTCTTGCTTACAACACTCTTGCTAATACATCCCAGAATAATGGGTTGTTTTTTTTTGGAACAGTGTTACACTATTGACTCATATTTAGCTTGTGATCCACTATGACCTCCAGATCCCTTTCTTCAGTACTCATTTCTAAGCAGTCATTTCCCATTTTGTATGCATACAACTGATTGTTCCTTCCTAAGTGGAGTACTTTGCATTTGTCTTCGTTGAATTTCATCCTACCTACTTCAGACCATTTCTCCGGTTTATCCAGATCATTTTGCATTTTAATCTTATCTTTCAAAGCACTTGCAACCTCTCCCAGCTTGGTATCATCCACAGACTTCATAAGTGTACTGTCTATGGCATTATCTAAATCACTGATGAAAATATTAAACAGAACCAGACCCAGGATTGATGCCTGCAGGACCCTACTCGATATGCCCTTCCAGATTGACTGTGAATCACTGATAACTATTCCCTGGGAATGGTTTTCCAAGCAGTTATGCACCCATCTTATAATAACACCATCTAGGCTGTATTTCCCTAATTTGTGTATGAGAAGGTAATGCAAGACCGTATCAAAAGTCTTACTAAAGTCAAGATATACCATATCTACCACTTCCCTCTTATCCACAAGGCTTATTATCCTGTCCAGAAAGCTATTAGTTTGATTTGACATGATTTGTTCTTGACAAATCCATTCTGACTGTTACTTATCTTAGCTTCTAGGTGTTTTCAGATTGAGTGCTTGATTAATTGAAGCTCTTTTTTTTTCATTTTAAAAATCCTTAGTACACTGGGACCTGCATATCTTAGGAAACAGCTCTTCTTCCAAGGCTGTTCTTGTCAGCTAATCAGAAGGTCATAGAAGATGAGGATAAGCCCAAACCTGACTGCCTCTTGGACATGAGGCAAGAGCTACCTTTGAGTGAAAACCGTCTTTTAGTGATGTAGCAGAGACAGTCCCAGCATATTTCCCACAGACACAATAATCTAAAAAATATTTGCAAAAATAACAACTACTGAACTGTGAAACATGGAGCAGTGTCTCCATTATGGATAATTTTGCCCTTATGTAACTTTGCACCTTGACTAGAATTGGTCAGAAAAATTCTGATGGAAACTTACTTGTTGGAATTTGCTGATTTGTTAAATGGAACTGTTTCACAGAAATGGTTCCATTTCTATGAACTTCTTGTAGAATTTGCCCAACAGGCTGTTAACTTGACAACAAGAGTCTGCTTAGTTTCATGGCTGCTATTCAGTGGTGGGCAGCCATGAAAATGATAAGACTCATGTTATTTTCATTCAGCAGCTATATCAGGTTTTCCAAAGTCATGGGCTCTGCTGGGACACACCAGATGGGCAGCTGGGGACATCAAAGACCATATTTTATTTTGGAAAAAACACCTTTTGATATTTCCAAAAAAAACTTGAGGGATTTCAGTGCTATGAAACTTTCAATGTTTTTGTCTTTTCAACCTGATATGGGACATTTCCTCCCCCCCAAAAAAATTTCAGAATTTTCACAAAACTAAAATTGTATCCCCATGAGCTCTAAGTTGGAGTCTAGACATCGACAAAATAAATTATTTGCTGAGTAAGTGGGCGAGTAGAACTTTTCAAGGTTGATGTAGGTAGGTAGATAGAAAGATACTATTAAGGCTGTTTGATCCCAATTTTGTCTTTCTCATTCCCAAAGCCATAGATTATTATTCAAAGTTTATTTGTATATTTAAAGAATCAGTGCCAACAATCTAAATTCTTGAGCAATTCTACAAATGAATATATTTGGATGGGTGATGGAGACAAAAACTGTCAGTATGGAAACAGATACAGTTTCAGTTTTAAGCTTCCAGGAATTTGTTATACCTAGCCAAAAGAAGCGGGGCAGAGAGAACATGGAACTTGTAGTCTGCAGGAGATGGCAGGGGGCCTGGCTTACATTTTACCTTACTTCTGCTGCCCTCAAAGGTGAAAATAAACTTAAGTGCTAAGGGAGTTCCACCAGTCTCATGCTCGGGAAACCAATTCTGTAAGATGAAAATTATAATATGTTTAGAGAAGCAGAATCCCAAGGTAAGTAATTGTTCCTTTATTGTTGCTAGTACTATAAATACATTCCTTTTGGCAGAGTCATACACATATAGTAAATTTAAATCAAAACCTGGCTTAGCATATTTTAAAGAAAAGTGAAAATGCTGCTTAGCTACCCTAGAGAACAAAAAGCATCTTACAATATTTTTTTCCCCTTTCTTTTTCCAATCTCCTCCCGCACCCACAAAACAAAAAACAAAAACCCCAAACCAGGACTCAAGTTTTAGGAAGTCCTTGAGCCTTTCTGGTCTTGTTGGAAAACATTGCATCCTATTTAGGATACTGGGTTAACAAACTTAATTAAATGTACTATGCATTTCCCCTGTAATGAATCTTTTAGACGCTAAAGTGTGGTGCTAGTGTAAAAGTAATGGTGACATAAAAACTCTAGATAACTGATATGGATCAAAATGATGAGTTGTTTTATTTGTGCTGGAACTTTAATGATGAATTTAATATGTATCTCTGAATACATTTATGCTTTTATCTCCCCCTTTTTTTTTCACCTGTAGAAAACAAAACAAGATTTTTCAAATGAATTTTACTTTTGTTTGATAAATGAGAATTGATTTACACATCTAGATGTGTACATTAACATTCCACATAGCCCTCTGCTCCTTGTACCCTGACCGCCCCCTCCTGGGACCCCTGCCCTCATTCAGCCCCCCTGCTCCTTGTCCCCTGACTGCCCCGCCCCCTGACAGGCCCCGCGGGACTCCCACTCCCAACTCTCCCTGTTCCCCATCCCCTGACCGCCCCATCCAACCGCCCCCTCCTCCCTGGCTGCCCCCCAGGACCCTCTCTCGCTTACCCAACCTCCCCGCTCACCGCCCCCTTACCAGCAGCAGGAGCAGCAGCCGTGACACCCGGCCAGAGCCAGCTGCGCTCCCCATGCTGCCCAGCAGGAGTGGCGGGCCAGAGCGTGGCAGCGGGGGAGGGGCCGGAGACTAGGCTCCCCGGCCGGGAGCTCAGGGGACGGGCAGGACAGTCCTGCGGGCCAGATGTTGCCTGCGGGCCATAGTTTGCCCACGTCTGACTTAGATTGTAAACTCTTCTAGAGTACCATGCACATCTGTGGTTCTGTATGAGTAATACATAGTAATGATGATTTGTGATGGACTAGATTTCAAATATCTGGTCCCCATCAGACAGCCCATGAATTCGAGCCAGCCAAGTTGTGACATAATTCCTGACAAACCAGAAGCAGTTGGTCAGCATTTTAGGCAGTGTTACAGTGGTAGTTATGAAAAGGTAGACTTTTATGAAGATCACCCAATAGTCATGGCTGAAGATATCATTGTGTAGTGAACATGTTGATTTTTTTTCATGGGAACCACTGTACATCATTCATTTAAGTTCTGAATTTGAGAGCAAGACTTCTGGAAGGGTTGAACCTGAGATGCATCCACTTCTAATTACTTTAATGAGAGATGAGGGAATTTGGTACATTGCACTTAAGGCAAGTTTTAACAAGTACCCAAGTAGATAAACTTTATACAGAACAAACATAAGTAACATGTTTTTCACTGATCTGTATGATGACTGCTTTCTAACTCTTTCCTTGGTTTTTCTGTAGGTTTTTTTGTTTTTCTTGGCATCACAGTCACAATAAATATTTGCAATACAATATGTACTGAAACCCCAAGTATTTATTTTCAATTAATATTCAGATATGGATAGTTTGTGTATGACTCAGTTTTTTTGTATTAGATAAGTTATTTCCTGTTGTTGAGTTTTTGGTTTGAAAATATGTAGTAGTAACCTTTAAATAGATAAAGTTGTTACATCAAAATTGTGTTCTTTGTTAAGATGAATGGATATATTTCCCTAGGTTATATATATTTTACTGCTATTTTTAGGTAATATGTGTGGGTTTGGCACTCAAATAGCAGTTTCATTTGATAGATCTACTCTTATCTTGTCAGTATTCCATTTAGAACTGGTTGGAAAATAGTCATAGAAATAGTTCATGGAACCACGTTGACTTCAATGACATTTTTGTGGGAGTGAGTATATGAGCTAGACAGAGACTCTGTGGCTTTGTAATTAGGGCACTGGCTGAGAACATGGGAAATCCAGGTTCAAGTCCCTGATGTGAATTAGGCAGAGCAATGAAAATAACTTTTGAAACCTCAACATTTGTTGTGAAATAGGATTGTCATTTCCCAGCCAGCCCTAGTTCTTTTGAATTTCACATTTGGCTGAAACTAGAAGTTTATTCTTCCCTGGTAAAATTCATCTCTCCCTATAAAAAGCCTGAGTATTTGGATGCAATGCAGGCAATAATGCGGGGATAGGAATGGGAATAAATATCGTCCTCAATATGAAGTGTTTCAATATCGTCGGGCTCAACGAGTAGTGTCTAGTTGGCAGCCGGTATCAAATGGAGTGCCCCAAGGGTCGGTCCTGGTGCCGGTTTTGTTCAATATCTTCATTAATGATCTGGAGGATGGCGTGGACTGCACCGTCAACAAGTTTGTAGATGACACTAAATTGGGAGGAGTCGTAGATACGCTGGAGGGTAGGGTTAGGATACAGAGGGACCTAGACAAATTAGAGGATTGGGCCAAAAGAAATCTGATGAGGTTCAACAAGGACAAGTGCAGAGTCCTGCACTTAGGATGGAAGAATCCCATGCACTGCTACAGACTAAGGACCGAATGGCTAGGCAGCAGTTCTGCAGAAAAGGACCTAGGGGTTACAGTTGTCGAGAAGCTGGATATGAGTCGACAGTGTGCCCTTGTTGCCAAGAAGGCTAACAGCATTTTGGGCTGTATAAGTAGGAGCATTGCCAGCAGATCGAGGGACGTGATCATTCCCCTTTATTCGACATTGGTGAGGCCTCATCTGGAGTACTGTGTCCAGTTTTGGGCCCCACACTACAAGAAGGATGTGGAAAAATTGGAAAGAGTCCAGCGGAGGGCAACAAAAATGATTAGGGGTCTGGAGCACATGACTTATGAGGAGAGGCTGAGGGAACTGGGATTCTTTAGTCTGCAGAAGAGAAGAGTGAGGGGGATTTGATAGCTGCTTTCAACTACCTGAAAGGGGATTTCAAAGAGGATGGATCTAGACTATTCTCAGTGGTAGCAGATGACAGAATAAGGAGTAATAGTCTCAAGTTGCAGTGGGGGAGGTTTAGGTTGGATATTTGGAAACACTATTTCACTAGGAGGGTGGTGAAGCACTGGAATGGGTTACCTAGGGAGGTGGTGGAATCTCCTTCCTTAGAGGTTTTTAAGGTCAGGCTTGACAAAGCCCTGGCTGGGATGATTCAGTTGGGAATTGGTCCTGCTTTGAGCAGGAGGTTGAACGAGATGACCTCCTGAGGTCCCTTCCAACCCTGATATTCTAGGATTCTATGATCTAACCTGCAGCCTGTGTGGCGCTGCAGTATAACTCTTTTATAGTTGCCTTTACAGCCTGTGGTTTGCAACTGTGACTGCCGTTGCTCCACACCATCCATGACAGTAGATGAGGTTTTGGGAGGTCACAGGTTGTAATTTCAGATCCAGTAGTCCCTCTCCATGCTAACCCCAATTGTCCCCTTTGTGCCATCCTATCTAGAGCTGGCACGTTTGCTGGTAGTTAGAGAGAGAGTTAGCATGGGAGGTTTCATGACATGCAGAAGTAGTGCTGTGTCTGCAGTGCGGTGTCATTTCCAAACCATCATTAATAAAACACTTACCTCGGTTGTAACCACATAGGCTTCTCTGTGCTTCTTGTCCCTGCTTGCACAACAGTGCAAAGCACCCGCCTGCAGCATGTGGTCTGTGGAGAACTACCTTTGTGAAGATGCCCCATCTTATGCAGGTCTACAATGGAGTAGAGTGTCGTGTGTTGACCCTCCATGCTTGTGCAAATTTGCTGCTCAAGAGACTCATTCCAACATCTGGCTAATGGGGCATTCTTGCATTTGGGACTGAACCTGCTGAGTGCATTGTGAGGTACTTAGCATTCTCTGCTCCGATTGTCTGTAAAGGCAGTTGAGGGTACTCAACACTTAGCAATACATACTTAATTTTATACTGTAACATCAGGGGTGTCTGAAGGAACAAAGTGAAACCATATTGTCTAAAAATCCCACCAACTTTAATGCAGGCAGAACACAGCACTGCTGGAGCTGATGACAGACAGCACCACCCACCACAAGAACACTTGGCTTCAATTCCCATTCCCCCAGTCTCTCTCTCTCAAACTTCACTGACCTGCAAACCCAGCGAGTGTGTGTGACTGGGAGAACCATTACAATATGTTTGGACACTACTTAGGACATATAGGGATTACTGTAATATCAATAACTATTTAGTAACAAATAGGGTCTTAATGAATATGATTTTGGGACTAATCCAACAAGCATTACTGAGAGTAGTGCTTACCACCATGAGTAGCATGTAATCAGTGAGTCTGCTCACAGTAGTAAGCTGTACAGTCAGTACCCAGTGCTTGCGGGATCAGTTCCTTGGAATGGTGAATGGAGAGTATTTTTCATATGTTTAAAATGGCATGCATATAATCATTTATAAGTTGCTGGTTAGAAATGTTCTGACAAAAACCAAGTTTCATTGGAAAATGTTGCGTCATTGAACCCCAAATGTTTTGCAAAAACACTTCAGGTTTGATGAAATTTTAACTGAATCACAGGCAGGTTCTGACTGAACCTCGTCTGCCATGCAGGCTTCCACTGGAAACCAGGAGCTTGCCTGGTTCTCTGCCAGCTTGTCTAGCAGGTTGCTGGAGAGCCAGGACTTCTGGAGATCCAACTGCAGAACCAAGCGCCCCACCATTCAGTCTGTCCCAGGGCTCCCAATTCTTCCAGGCCTCTTGCTGCTGGAACCGGAAGCATGGCAGCCCAGGAAGCCTTGGCCTCAACCCATGTGTGACGGGTTCAATCATAGAGACCCCCTTGGGACTGTCACCTGATGTGCTGAAACTATCTCTGAGCCTGTTTACTCTGATGGCTTCGGACTCCAGACCCCTGTCTTGCCAGATAACGCTAGTTATCCAGGGTCTGAACCACTCCCCCAAAGCTGCAGACTTAACTGAAAATAGCTCAGCAAGTACTCCTGTCTCCAGCACCCAGACACCCAGCTCCCAATGGGATCCAAACCCCAAATAAATCCGTTTTACTCTGTATAAAGCTTATACAGGGTAAACGCATAAATTTTCTGCCGTCTAAAACACTTATAGAGAGATATGCACAGCTGTTTGCTCCCCCAGGTATTAATCACTTACTCTGGGTTAATTAATAAACAAAAGTGATTTTATTAAGTATAACAAGTAGGATTTAAGCGGTTTCAAGTAATAACAGACAGAACAAAGTAAGTTACCAAACAAAATAAAACAAAACATGCAAGTCTAAGCCTAATACATTTAAGAAATTGAATACAGGTAATATCTCACCCTTAGAGATGTTCCAATAAACTTCTTTCACAGGCTAGACTCCTTATTAGTTTGGGCCCAATCCTTTCCCCTGGTAAAGTCCTTGTCAGTTCCAGCTTAGGTGGTAACTAGGGGATTTCTCATGACTGGCAACCCCCTTTGTTCTGTTCCACCCACTTTTATAGCTTTGGCACAAGATGGGAATCTTTTGTCTCTCTGGATCCCCCTCCCCCTTAATGGAAAAGCACCAGGTTTAAGATGTATTCCAGTTCAGGTGACATGATCACATGTCATTGTAAGACCTTATTCTTCATTACCTAGTAGCTGGTAGACAAGTACATAGGAAGGCTTGCAGGTAAACAAACCCATTCACAGTTCATTGATTCTGAAGCACTCTTAATGGCTTCCACTTAACATGTTTACATCAGTAACACAAGTTTATATCGTATTCTCCTAACTCCAGACATAGAAACAATACATGCAAACAAATAGGATGAACACACTCGGTAGATCATAAGCTTTGTAATATGCCTTACAAGAGACCTTTTGCATGAAGCATATTCCAGTTACATCTTATTTACACTTATAAACATATTTCCATAAAACATATGGAGTGCAATGTCACACCATGGCTCTCCGATTCTAGGCTTCCAGCACTGCAGCAGGAAGCCTAGAAGCCCTGAGAGCCCCAACATGAGCTGAAGCTCTCTGGGCTTTCAGACTCCTTGCCACTGAGCCAGACATCCTGGCCATCTGGCTCGCTGGGCTGCCCTGTTCCTGAGGTAGTTGGTTTCCCAGGCCACAGGAGTGATGCTGATATGAATTATGTCAATTTCACTGAGCAGCTGCCAGGGATCTTGGGATATTTATTCTGGAAATCCTGTGAATTTTTTTAGAATCCCCAGTTTGTGGGAAATTTCAAAATGCTGACATTTCACATGAACCAGAAATTCCAAATTTCATCCATATCTAGTTTTTAGTAATGCCACAATGTGCAATATTCAGTACATACATACAGGAAGGCACAGTCCCTCCCTTAGAGAACTTCTGAGATAAGTAAACTCATGTATCTAGTGGTTGTGAATGTTAGTATTTATAGCTGATGTTCTTTGCAAAAGGCTGACAAACCAAATGGGATTTTTGTTTACTTTAACCATAGTGTATTTATCTGATGCTGTTAAGATCTCATTACCGTTCCTTTTCCTGAACAATTCTCATGGGTCAGTTGAAATGAAAAGGTGGTGTCAAGCACTTTATAAATCCATTTCAACTGAAAGGTCTTACACTTTGCAACATTATAAATTTCAGTCTTTGCCTTTTTTAGCACTGCCTATATTAATTACCAGTTTCCCCAATGTCAAAATGATACAACTATACTTTTTCCAATTATATTAAACTTACCAGGAGATTATTGAGAGAGTATTATTTTAGCATAGATACAAACATTTATTTTAAAGTTTCTTACTTTTAAAATGCAAAAACACATTGAAGCAAACTAACAATGTTATTCTTTTTTCCAAATGATAGATTTAGTATTGTGATGTTGTTCATGATAAATGTAAACTTACTAAAATGTTTTGATTATTATTTGTTTGTATGATGATAGCACTTAGAAGTCCTAACTGAGATCAGGGCCCTACTGTATTTAGGCACTGTATAAACACATAGTAAGAGACAGTCCTTGCCCTGACCAGGTTTCAATATAAATAGACAAGACAGAGAAAGAATGAGAGTAGAGGAGAAACAGAATTCTAAAAATTAATACTGGCCTCTTCAGGCTTGTATTAAACTCCCAAGGTTACAGCTTTTCTCTGACCTTGGATTGGTAGATGCTGCCACCACCCAAGTGCAAAAAACCCCTTTGTGAACTCAGGAAAGTGCACTTGGGAATTACTTCCTGTGGAGTACCCTCAAGCCCTTTCACCCCCCCCCCCCCGAAGAGCTGAGAAAGAAAAAGGAAATCAGCTGTTGCCACCAGCTAATTAAATAACATGTGCACAAACCTCTTAAGACACAAAAATCCAATTCTGTTATTGAAAAAGGTAAATTTTATTTTAAAAAAGAAGAAAATACATCTGAGAACTTAAGCTATTGCTGATTTTTAAAAAGTGCAACTACAAGGATTAAGCACCAAGAATAACTTTCTTGAGGTCCAGCTTAAAGGTTACCAGCAAAGCAAAAGCACCTGGGGTTAGCACAGAGGAATCCACAAGCCATAAAGCAACAAAAGGAGTAAACCTAATCGCGTCTTCCTAGATATTTCCTGACCTACTTACATATCTGGGGTTTTTAAAGGGGAGGGTTTTTTAATTTTAAAACGTTCTAGCCTTCCCATTGGCTTTTTTTGGCCAGGTGCCCACTCGCTTCCTTTTACCTATGCATAGCAGTGAGACTTTTAGAGATTAGAGAACAGCTACTAAAAGGGATTTTATAGCTACTGGGTGTCCATAAAAGGGAGCTGTCCCCCCCCCTTCATTTATCACATTGTGAATAAACAGAATTGACCATAGCTGACAATCTGGCCCCAAATGCTTAAAATGGTCTCTTTCAGAATATCCATACTCCTGTCATACTCATTTACATTAAAATTGGCATAATTTGAGGGTAAATATTCGTAATACCCTAATATTTCTTCTGGAAAAATATCAGCCATTATCCTGCCAAGAGTAACAATAAACTATTTGCCTCCATTTTTATAACAAAAAGCAGAGAGCTGCTCTAAAGGAAGCTGTTGTGGTGGTGTTGGTGGTTGCGATGATGATGATGATTGGTGTTTTGAAAATTTTCTGGCAGAACAGTTTCCTATTGGAAAATGTTCATTTGATGAATTTCACAGGAATGTATTGGTGTTGTCAAAATTTCTGTGAATAATTACTGTAATGAGTCATTTCAACTTTATAATTTTGACTTTTTTATATATGATAAGATATAAATGTTGAAATGATAAAGTGGACATCAAAATTTTCAACCTCCTCAATATGAAGTGTTTCAATACAGCCATTTAGCTGTTTCTGAAATAAAATATTCCCAAAATTTCATTTTTTGGTAAATTTTGAAATTTCAACTCTTTGTTCTGATTTGAGTTGAAAGGAAATTTTGAAATGTTGGCATTTCCCACACAATGGAAATTCCATTTCCCAACCTACTCCTACCCAATAATTACTAACTGCTGACCTGGGTGCCTTCCACCTTGCATCTTAGAGGAAATATTCAGTACCTTGCAAGATCAAGCCCTAAATCAAGGAGGCTGGGTTACAGACAAAAGAAATAAGGAAGATTGTCCATGATTCTTAAAACAACTGGTGTCCAATACTTTATGGTTTGGCAAAAAAGCCCACTCCTAATACATATAGTAAATTATGTATTGCAGTCATGCTGTGTTTGCTTTAATAGAAATGCAGAAAAATTTGTAAAACAGAGATCTATGGTGTGTCATAATGTACTGCAAAATATACAAATAATAAATTATAAGTAGATATAAATGAAGATTTATTGATACATGTATAGCGTTTCCTGGCTTTGCTTTTTGTATAGAGGTTAGGCTGTTAAAAAAAGGAAGGTTGTCAAAAATAATCAAACTATTGTTAGATTTTTAAACAGGACTTGAATGCTTGATTATTTTAATAGTTATTTGTTATGTGTGTAGGATTTGTTTCTTTATTGTTAGAAGCAAGATGATAAAATAGCAATTAAATAACAGTGAGAAAATGAATTTGCCAACAAGACAAGATAAATATTTACAGAGATGGATATTTGGAGGATTTCTATTGCAACATCTAAGGAGATATTAGAAACACTGTATAGTGAAAAATTTCAAACATATTGATTAATATGAGATGACAATACCTTTTAATTATATCTGGAAGATGCTTGAGCACAAATTTGGTCCTGGAATAAATTAGCATAGTTCTCACCGAAGTGAATAAGAGTTTTGTCTGCTTAACCAGAGCTCAATTTGACCCATTTGTTCCATTTTGAGCACAGAGTGATCTAATCTATTTATTTCCCAATACATTTCATAAGTGACAAATGTTTATTAAATTGTACTAATGATAGATATATAAAGTGTTTCCTCTGCTCACTGGTTCAGTTGAAACCATGAACTACATTTCTAATGCGTAGCTTCTTTATTTTGTTGTAAATCCTGGCTATGAGTTTATCACTTTTCTTTCTCTTGCAGGTATTTTAATTAATGATCTTTTCTAAACATAAAATGAAGTCTCTGTTGTGGTCATAGATTATTGCTATCCTATTTATTGTGTTTAAACTTAAACTCTGAGATAAAGAATCAAGCAACCAGTTGTTTATTTTATATTGATGGAATTGGATGTTCCCTCTTTCATTTTGAAAGCCATGTTTCTTCTTTGAGTGCTTGCAAATGTCCATTCCACTGTAGGTGTCTGCTTGCCAGTGCACCAGAGCTGGAGAACTTTTTCCATAGCAGTACTTGTCGGGGCATCAGATGCGCCCTCCACACACTCATGCTGCTTGCAGAGAGTATAAAGGGGTGGAGCCACCTGACCCCTTCCTCAGTGGTCTGTAGTTTGAGCATATGTGAGATTATCACTTTTTCATATTTCTCTTTATAAATCTTCTCTAGAGATCTTTATTGTGAGTAGCTAGTTTAAAATAGTTATAGCTATGGTATCGATAGTGGTATTTGTTTTTAGATTGATTTTCTTTTTGCTTTGCTTTTTTTCAAGATGTTGGCTCAGTAGCGGGCCATGCCTAAGTCCCAGGATTTAAGCACTGTTCTTGGTGTAACAAATCAGTGCAGTCATTGATCCTCACTGTGGTTTAAAAGGTTTGGGAGAAGGACATGTCAAGCATAAGTGCCCCATTTGTAGGGAGGAGGGTTAAAACCAGAAGTAAAAAGCTGAGGGAAGTTCAACTTAGAGACATTCTGGAGGAAGCAGCTTTGTGCCCCCATTTGGTACCCAGCCACCCAGCACAAGGAGATTCAGACTCCATTCCTTCCCTGAGTGCACTGCCATACTCGGCAGATTCCGTTTCCTTAAGGAAGCTGTAGAGACGACACCATTCTCCTTTGAGTGTCTTTTGCATTCCTCCTCATGGGACACTCCAGCTGGTGCAGACTGAATGGTAGAATTCTAGCTAGTGGTAGCTGCTGGAGCACTCATGCTCCTTCCCCACTCCTCTCTTGAATAAATGTCAGGCATTGCAAGAATATAGAAGGGATATAGTGCTTCAGCTGCAACCAGTTGAATCATTTAGAAGGTTGCTACAGGTTTCTTTCAGATCCATGTTAAGAAGTTAGTTATAGCATTTGTTAGCAGTGTGTGTCAGTGTTATCCAAGTTAGTTACAGTAATTACTTAAGATGTTAGAATGAAAAGCTAAAAAGCATGGATTTAAGAGTTGCATCTCATATCACGTGTCAGAGGCATGTGTCAGATGCTTGACGTGTTTAAAACAGGGACAGTCTTCCTCAAAATGCTCTAGTTGCTCAACTTTTACAACATGAGGAAAGAAGAAAAGATAAAACAGACTTCAGGCAATTGTACTGCAGAAAGCGCTGACAATGAAACTACCTGGAAAGGAAAGTCCTGTTTTGGCACCAAACAATTCAGCCAGGAAGGATAAATCCTCCTTGGTGCCCTGTAACACAGGATCTGAAAAAAGTAAGGATTAAAAGAAGATCACAGTGGTGGCGGCCTGTTTCCACAGCCAACTTGATTAAAAGGATTCAGCTATGGTGCTAAGCAGTTCTGGTCTGTGTCATCCTCTTTGAAAAGAGCCAATCTGTAAGATGAAGTCTCATCTAGACAGATGCTCTTTAAGGAACCTAGTTTGGATACAGGTCCTCGAGGTAAGAGCAGGGGACATACCTCTTTGGATCCTGTTGTGTTGGATCCAGATGATTCACTTTCAACCAATCAATTAAGAGCTAAGGAACTGACGAAGGGAACTGATTAAGATTCAGTAACTGGCACCAGCACAGTAGTGCAACATATAGCAGTTAAGGGAATGGTTCATTGATCGTATTCATCTGTTTCCATCAGTAAGTGAGACAGGTATTTCTTCTGAGTGGATACAAGATGTTTTGGTACGGCTAATCCAGCTAACTGCTTCCCCAAGAGTCAGCGGATGGCTGGAAGAAGTCTGGATTTTTGCTCTATTTCCACCACCCAAGATCTCTTCTGGATCAAAAAAGTGGGCAAATTATACCAATTGCCTCAGGAAGCGCTCGCTATGTTTCATACCCATCCATCTTCTAATTGGCTGGTTGCTGAGGCATCACTTCAAAGACTGAAAAATACCCAAATCCATTCTATTGCATCTGATAAAGAGAGGAAGAGATTAGATGTATTTGGAAGAAAAATATTTTCTTCAGCTATATTAGTCATGCACATATCTAATTATAAAGTTGTCGTAGTTAGATACCAGTGTCATCTATGGGGAAAAATGTCTTTGTTTCTTAATGACCTACCAGATGAACATAAAAGACTAGTGAATGCTATTTTGACAGAGGGACAGAATGTTGCTAAGCAGCAGTTGAGAGCGTCATTTGACTCTTCAGATGCTTCATTTAGGGCACTAGCTTCAGTTCTCACGCTAATATGTGTGGTTCAGTTCAGTAGGACTTCTCACAAGATACAGATGAGGACTGAATATCTTCCTTTTAAAGGAGAGGGTCTGCTTAATGTACAGACTAATGAGGTGTAGAGAAAATGAAAAAAATGTAAGATCTACAGCTAGATCTTTAGGTTTCTTTAATATAGCAAAGAAGACATATTCAGCTCTTCTGTTTAGATACCAAAGGCAATACCCACCTTTTTCATTGATTTGTTATAATTATCACAGAAGGACTTATTATTACTATTCTCAACATCATACCCCCCAACTTCAACAACAACAACAGAAGAAAAGGTCATTTAAACCTCATAATAATAAAGGGAAAGCTTCCACTTCTTTGTCTTCTGTGATTCCTGCAAGATTTGACCTGAGGACATGGAGCTACAAACCAGTCCAGTTGGACATTGTTTAGCCACACATGGGGACCATTTCTCCTGTGTTTTTATCAGCAATTGGAGCTAATAACATCAAATAGGTGGATCTTGGAAGTTATGGCATGCATTAAACAATTCAGTTCAGGACCCTTCCTCACTATCAATCTACCTCTTTCAACTCTGGTCACAGGTGGTCAGGGATCCAGTTGACTTTGAATTGTTAAGGAAAGAGGTTCAATTTCTGGTGCAGTCAGGAGCAACAGATAGTACTGAGAAATCAAAGAGGGAGGAGTTTTTACGTCATTTTCTAATTTCAAAAAATGATGATAACCTTTGCCATGTTTTGGATTTAAGGAAATTAAATAAGTATATAAAGGAATTCCATTTCTGCATGTTATTTCTAACTTCTATAATCCCTTCAGGATTGGTTTGCAGCTCTTGGTTTAAAAGGCACATATTTCCATATTTCAATAAGACCATGTCATCTGAAATATTTAAATTTCATGGTAGGAGAGGACCATTTTTAGTAGCAGGTTGTGAAGGAAAAATAGTCTAAGGCCTAAACTTTGGTCAAGTGAACTGTATGTAGGGTTAGGTGAACTGTATGTGTGGCCTGGAGGAAGGAGAAAAGGGGGGGGGGGAAGAGTAAAAGGAGAAGGGTAGACAAAAATCATAAGAGCAGAACTAACTGTAGACATTATGAAAAGTAAAATTAACCTTTGTAACAGATTATAATTAATAGATGTCAGGTGACAGAGCAAGAAACCGCAAAGGGGCAGACTGTGAAAAACAGGAAAGCTTGAGAACCGCAAAGGGGCAGACTGTGAAAAACAGAAAAGCTTGTTAAGCTATATTCCCTTTTTTGGGGAATGTATTCCAAATATGGCAATAATGTTATTAAAAAAGTATGCATTACTTAATTGTGGTTTTATGCTATATAAGCTATTTGAAAATCTGTAGTCGAGGGGATTGCTAGTTCACTGGTACCCCCCGTGCATGCATAAAAATAAAAAGGCCTCAGGCAATTCTGATCCAAACACAACGCGTGGTCGTTTTTCCACAACAAGGTTCTCCCTTTTGGATTGTCCACAGCACACAGGGTGTTTACAAAATGGTAGTTCAGGTGGTAACAGACAATACGACAGTGCTAAATTATCTGAATAAGCAAGGGTGACTTATTTCCTTCAATTATATATGGAGGCAAAGAGCCTTTGGAATGGTGCATGGCACATGATGTTCACCCAATAGCAATCCATGTAATTGATGAACAAAACACTTGCAGATCATCTGAGCAGGTCGAAATGTCAGATGCATGAGTGGTCTTTGAAGGACGAAGTAGTAATATCTCTTCAGTTTATGGGGGAATCCGATAATACATTTTTTTGCATCCAGCAGCAACAAGAAGTGTCCAGAAATTTTGATTGAGACCAGGCAGAGATGGGCAGGCAGTATTGGATGTCTTTCTAATACAGTGCGGTCAGGGCTTAACATATGCATCTCTCTTATTCAGAGAGTGGTAAACAAAGTAAGACAGGACAAGGCCAGGGTAATTTTAATAGTGCCAGCATGGACCTGAAAACAATGGTATCTGGACTTAATTCACCTGTCAAGGACTAATGGAGCTTCTGCCACTTGGACCAGACTTGTTGCAACAACATGGGATGGTTTATCATCCACACCTTTAGCCTCTTCATTTAACAGCAAGGGAATAGGACTCTAGGAAGGTTAGAAAAAATGTTGTTTGTTAGAGGTACAGAAAGTACTGTTACATTTGAGGAAAGAATCCACATGAAAGTGTTATAGTCATAAATGGAAAATAGTTTTAGTATAGATTTCTATGTATGATATAGATCTATATACAGCACCAATTAACTATATATTAGAATATTTGTTATATCTTAAGAAAGCAGCTCTTTTACTTCTTTTTTCACTATATTCGGTGAAGAGTCATCTCCCAACCATATCAGCATACCATGTACCTGTGAAGGGCAAACCTAGTTTTTGCTAATGATATAGTTAAGAGGTTCTTAAAAGGCCTTAATAACATATACCCTCCAATGAGATGCCCTATGCTGTCTTGTGATCAGAATTTAGTGTTATCACAATTGATGAAACCGCCTTTTGAACCTTTGGGGAGTTGTTCTTTATTTCATCTGTCTATATAGACAGCATGTTTAATAGCACTCACTTCTGAAAGGCATATAAGTGAATTACATGCATTTATGGCCTGCTCACTAGTCACTGTTTTTCATAAAGGCAAAGGAATTCGTCATACACATCTTAGGTTTTTCCAAAATTGGTCTCTGATTGTTGTACAAACCAATCTATAATTTTACTGATATTCTTTCCCAAATATCATCCTCAGGATGACGAAGCTAAATTACATATGTTGGATGTTAGAAGAACCTTAGCTTAATATTTAGACAGGATTAAACAATTTAGACAGTCCCCAAAATTGTTTGTTGCTTATGAAAGCAAGAAGAAGGGAAAAGCTTTTTCTGTGCAAATGCTTTCAAGATGGGTTCTATCATGTATTAATGAAGCTTAATAATTGAAAGGGTTGTCCCTTCCTCGAGGAATTATAACACGTTCTACTAGATTGAAGGCAGCCTCTATGGCTTTTTCTAGACATATTTCTCTAACACAGATATGTAGAGCAGCAACATGAAGTTCTGTTCATACCTTTAATAAACACTGTTCCTTAGATTTAGAATTTAGATCTGTTTTAAGATTTGGCAAAGCAGTCCTGTAAGGGAGTGCGGACTCACCCCTGTGGTGCCTCCTGCTGGTCGTTCATGGGAATTAGCTCTGTCAGCCTTGGAGTGCCCTCTGCAGGCCGGTGATCCGCCTCGCCACTTGGCCCCTGTGTCCCTCCCGGCTCCGGTGCCCCTTTATCTGGGGGATGCCCCCTGGAAGTAACCCCTTTCTCTTTGGGTCTCCCCTTCCCCAGGGAACCCCCACTCAGAAACCCCACCTCGCCTCAGTTTAAGGCTACTGCCAGTCACCATCTAGCCCCACTCCCTGGGACAGACTGCAGTATAAGCCACTCATCATAGGCAAGGTTGGGTCTGGACCTGCTGCCCCTCTCTGGAACCCAGTGCCTCTCACTCTAGGCCCTGCCTCACTCTAGGCACCCTGAGTTTCCCAGCAGCCAGGCCCTTCTCTCTCTGAAGACAGAGAGAGACTGCTTGGGCTTCTGGCTTGCAGCCTCTTACAGGGACCAGCTGGACCTGATTGGGGCTTGGCCCCAGCTGTTACTGCCTTCCCCAATCAGCCCAGGCTTTCCTTCCAGCCTCAGCCCAGGGATGGCTTTAACCCTTTCTGGGCCGGAGCAGGTGACCACCCCGCTACAAGTCCTTATTTAATTAAGACTCTATGGTTCCATCATCCTGGGTCAGAGTACAGTTTATTAATCTATATCAAGTATGAGAATATGCAGAGGACACTCAGGAAAAATGAAGGTTACTTACCCTGTAACTGAGGTTCTTCAAAATGGACTGTGCATATTCATACTCCCGACCCGCCTTTTCCTCACTATCTTGGAGTCTTACTTACCAATGGGCTCACAGTTGCAGGAGGAGAAACTGAGGTGGCTGGAATGCCATGTCCCTTTTATAGCCTCTCCCTGGAATGCTCAACGTTCACCGAGGGGAGTTGTGGTGAAGGTGTGCGAGCACTCCAAAGGCTGCTACTAGCTAGAATTCTACAATTCAGGCTGCACCAGTCAGAGCATCCCATGAGTGGGAATATAAAGAGTCTACCTTGAAGAAGTTCAGGTACAGGTAAGTAACCTTCTCTGTCTCTGGTAGTGTGCAAGCACCAGAAGACCAGCAACTCAACTTTTTCTGGCTAGAAGAAGTCCTCTTCTTCAAGGTCTAGGTGTCCATTAGATTCTCACCAGATGAAGACAGTACTGAGATTAGAGCCACACCTGTGAGGCGCTTCCCGGTACTGCATTCTAGCAATGTAGCATGGTCAAATCTGGTGCCTCATGTGGTACTGTCAAGACTGAACTCCGTTGCCTGGACCTTTAATGACATTAACTTTTTCTGCATCACATGCTACATTATCGGCACCAAGGATGCCTGAGGTGTATGCAGCCATCAGAGATCTTTTGTACCTGTTGGTACTGGACTCACCACTGATGCAAGATGAGGCCCCATCCAGGATTTGTCTTAGGACCTGTGCATGTGGTGACATCGGGGACTGACTGTTCGTACCGTCTGAGTCTGGTACTACTTCCGTACAGGCTTATTATCCCTTTAGCAAGAAAGCCTTGGATGCTTCCTCCTGTACCATCTACCTCTTGCCAGTCCAGGTTCTGGTGTGTGACTTCTCCACTCAGTACTGGACCACCTTGACAGTCAAATGTTGAGTCATCTTCTAAGATGGGATCCTACTGGTAGGAATCCTATTATAGGCAGTCCTGAGCATCTCCTTATTACTTGTCATGCAAATTGAGAAACCGCTTCCACTACTTCTTTAGGAGCAGATCTAGAGAGAGATTGCTGTGGGGCTTGGTTCTGGTACTGCACTAAGTTCAGCAGTGGCCTTTTTGGAACCCATGGTGGGTTCCTCTATAGCCGGGGCTTCTGTCCCTGGGCACTGCACTATTATATCTCTGCCAATGTGCTATTTTCTGTCCAGTACTGTTCTCAGTACTGACACCGGGACCCAGCAACCAATAGAGGTTGTGGATCCTGGTTCTGGTCCTCCTGCTATGGAGGTTCAACAGGAACTAAAGCAGATAGCACTCTACTGCCTCTGCTCAACACTTCCTCATCATCGCTAAATGAAGCTACTGTGTTGGAATTGTCTTTCCCACATTTGGGTGACTACAAAAAGTACCAGGATCCAGTGAAAAGGGTTGCAACCTCCCTGAGTCTCCAAATTGAATTTGTCCAGGATAATTCACACAGATTGGTGAATATTGTTCATTCTACTGGACCTGCTAGGGTGGCTCTGTTCATTAATGAGGCTATCTAAGAGCCCACCATAATTCTTTGGCAGACTTTTTCTCCTATCTATTGTGTAAAGTACAGAGAAGAGGTAATAGGTACCTTCTCAGGGACATGAATATTTTTATTCACCTCCACCCTTGGATTCTTTGGTGGTGACCGTTGTGAATGAGAAGGCGGGGCAAGGGTGCTTTAAATCTACTCCCAAAGACAAAGTCACAAAAATCTGGATTTATTTAGGAGAGAGGTTTATTCATCCTCAGGTTTATGGTTTAGGATTGCAAACCATCAGGCTCTGTTAGCTCACTGTGATTATTCCAACAGGGACTCAAATGTCTAAATTTGCAGTCAAGAAGAATTCAGGGCCCTTATAAATGAAGGCTATCTAGTTGCATGTTCATCTTTACAGGCTACACTGGATGAGGCAGATTCAACTGCTCAAATAATGATGATAGCAGTCACACTTAGTTGTGGTTCTTGACTGCGTTATTAGGAGTGCCTTTCAAATTGAGGACTTGGTCTTTGGGGGCCCAAATTTGTTTTCAGGAAAGAAAAGAAAAGCTCTGCACTCTCTTAAAAATTCTAGAGAATCCCTGAAATCATTGGACATTTATACCCCAGGTCCTAAGAGAGCAGTTTTACCCTCAGGTTCAGCTGAGGTATCCTTTTATCTAATAACAGCAGGACCAGTCCAGGAGACACCATAGGTCTCAGAAGAAGAGATCTCCTCCTCCACCTTCTGCCATCTCCAAGCATTCTTCAACGTCAAAACAGTTTATTTGACTCCTTGGTGAGAGCTGCACTGCTGGCCTTGGCATACAGTTGTTTAATGGTAAGAATAAGCTTATGACCAACATTGTACTTCTTCATGGTTGCCCAGAGAACTAGGAGCCATACTCTGTCAAACACCTTCTTGAAGTCAACAAAGACATGGTAGATGTCCTGCTGGTGTTGTAAGTACTTCTCACATAGAACATGAAAGCTGAAAATCTGTTCTGTGGTACTTCTTCCAGCACAAAAGCCAGCCTGTTCTTCAGCGATGATAGTCTCTGCTTATGACTTCAATCTGTTAGAATCATAGGATCAATATGACTTTCAGTATCACTTTGCTAGGATGGCTAATTAAGCTTATGGTCTGGTAATTTTGACACAATTGCATGTTGCCTTTCTTGGGCAGAGTGATGATTAGTGACTGTGTCCACGTGGAGTGCCACTCACCAGTCTGCCAGATCTTGTTGGAGATCTTGGTGAGTACATCTATTACTATTTCTCCTCCAAATTTCATCAGTTCGGCTGGGATGTTGTCAATACCTGTAGCCTTTCCATTCTTGAGTGATTTCACAGCTGTGTCCACTTCTTCACGCAGTATTGGAAAGTCATCCTTCTTTGTTGAATCTGGGCTGTCTAATACACTAGGATCTCCATTTATCTGGTGGTTGTATAGATCAGAGTAGTAGTTTGTCCACTTATTGATGATGTCCCTTTCTTCTGTAAGACTGTTCCCTTCTTTGTCTTTAATTGCCTTAGCTTTGGTCCATCTTTCCTTCATCAGATCTTTTACAACCTGGAAGGCTCGTTTGCTATTTTTATTATTGATACACTCTTCAATTTTAGAGCATTTTTTTTCCAATCCATAACTCCTTGGCCACCTTCATTCCTTTCTTGATTTTTCTGCCAGTCACTCTGTATTTATCAGCTCCCTCAGTGCTGTTCTTGTCTCTCTTAAGTTCTCTTCTAATATCGCACATTTGTAGTATTTTATTTGTGACCCATGATTTTGTCGTCTTACAATTTTTCCTGAGGATGTCCATTGCTGCCTCATTCATTACAGCGTTGAAATGGCTGATCATTGTTTCTATGTCTTCCTCTATAGCAAGCAGCAGGGCAAATTTTCCGCCAATCATTGCTTGGAATGACTCTGCAATGTTTCAGTCTCTGAGTCTTTCTAAGTCAAACTTGGTTCTGGTGAATTTTGGCCTGACAATTTGCCTTAGTCACAGTCAAAAATTTAGCATCACAAGGTTGTGATCACTTCCAATATCAGCACCGGGGAAGTGCCTTGTTTTAGTTCTGTTAATCCCAGAACGAAATCAGTTTTGCACCATTATGTAGTCAATCTGGCTGTGATGTAGACCATTAGGTGCGTGCCATGTTGATCGTCTGGATGCTTTATGTGCTCCTAATGTGTTTGCAAGAACCAGATTGTTATAGCTGGCAAACTCCAAAAGTCTCAATCCTCTCTCAATGGTTACCGCATTACAGAACGGGCCACAATAATCTCGCCAATCTGCCTGTGCATCAGTACCCACTTTAGCATTCCAATCTCCTTGTATAATCAGGATATCTTTCTTGTGTACCTTATCAATGATGTCTTGGAGCTGATTGTAAATATCTTCAATTTCCTCATTTTCATAGTCTGTTGTAGGAGCGTAGACTTGTACCACTGTGATATTAAACGGTACTGCCTTTAGATGGATGGAAATAATCCCGCTGGACATTGGGCAGCATCCTAATACTGAATTATTGATATCTTTATGCACAAGAAATCCTACGCTGTTGACATTTTTGTCCTCTCCACTGTAATAGAATACATGGTCTTCTTCCGTTAGTCTCCAAAGTTCTTCCATCTGACCTCAGAGATTCCTAGGAGGTGCCAGGTGTATTGTTCCATTTCGTACATGAGTTCTTTCAACCTCCCTGTTTGTCTCAATGTCCTTACATTCCGTGTGACTATGGTGATGTTATCTCTTCCATGGATCCTCTTTGTTGGGGGTGCGCCAGTAGTATACTTGTCATGTCTGCCCTGGTTTGAGACGGATGGAGCGGTCATTATTAACCCGGGCTGTAATCAATCTGGTATGGACATTGTTGACTTGCTTATCATATGGTATGTCTTGGGCAAATTTCTAACCTGACTGAACCCATCCCTCTCCAGGCAGCTGTTTTTTAGTCGACTCTTACAACATGCAGGAGGAGCAGTGGACCCAGAGGGGAAGAAACATCAATACAGGCATAAAAAAGATAGATGTGAGAGTAACCATATAAAACTATTATTCCTTCCCTAAATTCCAATGATTGGTTGGATGCCCTCATCTTAAAGGATGCCTGTTTCCATGTGGCCATTCACCAGAGTCATAGGAGGTTCTTAAGGTTTGTCACAGCAGATATCCATTCTCAGTTGATGGTCCTACCTTTTGGATGATTGGTTAGCTCAACATCAATCCAGACAGCAAACCATTGAGAAGATGCAGACCCTTTTTTCATTCAATGGGCCTCTTGATCAACAAGGACAAGTCAATTCTTCTCATGTACAGAAGATCGAATTTATAGGAGCAGTTCTTGACTCAACTTTGGTGAGGGCATATTTATCTCAGGTCAGCTTTCAGGTGGTATTTGACCTGTGCAAAGATTTCAATACGTATCCTCTTTCAACAGTGAGGAATTGACTGAAACTTCTAGGTCACATGGCAGCTTATACGTATGTGACTCAGTATGCCAGACTTCACCTCAGAGTCATGCAGAGGTGGTTGAACTCTGGCTATCAACCCTGTTGTCATGCTGACTCATCTACTTGCAAGTATTTTGTTTTCCTTGGACTGGCGGACGGATCCTACCAACTTATGCAATGTAGTTCCATTTCCTCCTACTCTTCCCTCTGTGACCCTAGTCAGATATGCTTCATGTCTTAGGTGGAGAGCTCATTTAAGGGATTTTCAGAGTCTCTGGTCAGATCAGGAGCCCTCCCTCCCATCAGTGTCAGAGAGCTCCAAGCTAGCCACGTGTGCTGTCATGTGTTTCTTCCCGAGACTCCAGGTTGTTCTGTGCAACTGATGAGAAAACTGCTGCAATGTTCTGTCTAAACAAGCAAGGAAATGCCTGGTTGACCTTTTTTTGCCAAGAAGAAACAAATGTCTGGTCTGTTTGCATGAGGAACATGATTATGCTTATAGGATCTCACATTCTGGGGTCTCAGAAATGTGTAGCAGGCCATCTCAGCAGATCATTCAGCAGAGATTGTGATGGTCATTCAGAAGCATAGAAACTTCTATTTTTCAGATCTGGGGAATGCCAGAAGTGAACCTGTTCATCACCTGACAGAACAGAAAGTGTCACCATTTCTGTTCAAGGGGTCCAGGGTCTCTATGAGACACCTTTCTACTATCCTGTAAGGAGAAACTTCTTTATGCTCTTCCCCTCCCCCCACCACCCTGCAATTGCTTTGGTGCCAACAGTGTTGAGCAAGCTTAAACAAGATCAAGCTGTTCTAATTGTGATAGCACCATACTGGTCTCATCAGTATTGGTTCTCAGACATGTTGAATCTTTCCATTCAAGATCCCATAACTCTTCCTCAGGTCCTGTACATAATTTCACAGAACCATGGCCAGACTCTGCATCCCAATACTTTCAGCCCATCCTAACAGCTTGGATTCTCTGTGGTTAATGCCTCAGTAGTCTAGTTGTTCTAGTGGAGTGCAAAACATTCTTTTGAAATAGCAGCAAGCCCTTTGCCAGGTATACTTGCCCAATGAAATGGAAGAAGTTCTCTATGTGGTCACACCAAACAAATACATCCCCTTCACAGTCTCCCATTCAGTTTATTCTGGAATACCTGCTTCACCTAAAGAAGAAAGGTCTTTCTGGCTTTTCCCTGAGGACTTACCTGGCAATTATCTCTGCATTCTACTATCCTATAGATGGAAGGTCTGTTTTCTCCAACCCTGTGACTATTAGGTTTTTGAAGGTGTCAACGTTCTTATGGTGTATTTTGCATTCTGATTTTGTTTTTATTCAAGCCCAAGTTTTTGATCGTATCCACCAGGTTTGGTTGCCCAATTTGAGACAACTTTGGTCTCATTTTCGGAGGTGCTGAGCATCCACAGCTCAAAATAAAGTCAAAAGAAGCTGCAGAAGCTGTCCTAAGTGGAGTCAGTCTAGATTTACACTGGTGTAGCAAAGATCAGAATTTGGCCACTGGTGTTCAGGTAATCTTTATTAAGTAAGTGCCTGATTCAACTCTTTAGCATCCTTGACAAATAAAATTACAGTTAACATTTCAAAGTTACATAACACCCTCAGGAGTTTACCCATGTTAACAAGATGGATACAGCTGAACAGGGACAAAGGTAAACCTCCATTGGGTAAGGCAGCATTAATCATATCAATAAGGAACATGACGTTAATAGTATACTGAATAAATAATATCATCCTACAAAAAGAGAGCGAGCTAGATCTTTTCCTTCAGAAAAATATAAAGGGGACCCAAAGGACAGGGTGAGGATCTTGCAAGGGTGGGGAGATATTCAGTATTTCTCAAGACTTACAATAATTTTTCAGGCATAAATACACCCTGGAAGAGTCAACTGCAGAAATGATGGTGTTGGCCTATGCTGAGCAAGGACATGAAACAAAGAATGAATTTACAGTAGTCTTGTCACCTTGTAAATATGTAAAAAAATGTAATTAGTAGAAACGAGCTGGTGGGTTAGTAAGCAATGTGTGATAGTTTTCAGCTGTGGCCTAGCATGTTTTGGAGTCCTTGAACAGCTCATGATCTAGATGGGGATTGGTTACAAAAATCAGTAGACCAGTCATAAAGTGTGTGATACGACATATTAACCAATAATATAAAGTTTAAAAATGTGTGTAAGCTGAATGATTATTATGTAGGTTGGATGTGTGATATGTTCTATGTCCACGCCCTATGCTTGAGCCTGATCAGCTCAAGTGTAGTTTGACTGTATGCCAATAAAGAAACCTCAGAGTCTGGAGTTGAATTGATTTCTTGGATTCCAGAGAACTGGATAAAGTGTTCCCCCAGAACTGGATGAGGTGCACTCGATAAGCCAACTGGAAAAGGTCTCAGAGGGAATACCAACAGATGGCAGAAACCAAAGTTTTAGAGAGAGAGAGAGAGAGAGAGAGAGAGAGAGAGAGAGGGTAAATACCATCTGTATTCAATATGTTTTGAATAAATTTTTTCTAACCTCAGGCCTATGAAAATAACAAATTATAATGCAAATTGCAAGGATATAACTTTCAGGCTTACGGATCCTAAAGTATTTTACCAGCTATATACAGAAATAACCATGTGAGCTTCGGCAATGGCTTAAAAATGGCTCAGTACTTCATATATATAAAATCTTGGATGAAGTTGAGTTTTACTGTAGAAAATGAGTTGAAAAACAAGCAACATTGTGATATTACTTTATTGCCCACTGGAGGTCAGTTTTTTCAATCCAAAGGAATAAAGTTTTCCACTATAAACCAAATATTCTTGTCTACATATGTTTTATTAAGCCCTGTAAAAATGCACATAGTATTCATAAATACACCTAATGCATTGATGAATAGAAGTTTTGTGTATATCAATGCAGCCTTTTCCTTAAAAAATGGAGAATTATTATTTATTAGTAACTTTTCTGGTTCCCCTGACCTTTTAATATATGAATAAAATGTATCACCACATACTGTCTTAACAAAAATCCATATGTGTATAAAAGTTGTTTAAGAATAGAAGCAAAAAGAACATGATGAACATATTGTAGAAGATATCAAAGGGGTAGCCGTGTTAGTCTGGATCTGTAAAAAGCAACAGAGAGTCCTGTGGCACCTTTAAGACTAACAGATGTATTGGAGCATAAGCTTTCATGGGTGAATGCCCACTTCGTCGGATGCAATGTAGAAGACACATGCATCAGCGATAAACTGTAACAAAAAAGCAGAAGCAAAGACTATGCAGGGACTAACTCTGTTGTTTTTCAAATCACTGCATATAGTGTACCAATTTGGAGCCCAGGGAATGCAAACCCACATTTACAATAGACAAAACCATATACTCTACACAGCATGGTTTGTGCATTATGATTTATAGCCAAAGCGGTGGCGATCACTGTAGTTAAGATTGAAAAGCAAATTATAAGCCCCTTTTGTCCCTTTTTCAGTTGTTCATAACTCTTTTGGACAAAATTGCTTTTGGACTACAGCTTCTCATGATTAATCTTTTCCCTCATGATTTGTTTTGACTTGTTTGTGTAGAATATATTCAGACTTTTTTGAGTTCTGTATTTGTTTTTGGGTGCAGAGTATGGCTGAAAATCAGGTCACATATGTTGGTGCCTAACTTTAGACAATCAAGTCTGAAAATCTTGGCCCAAGTTATCTAATAGGCCAATGCCTAATTCACAGTACCCCTCAGTCAACTTGCTTCACCTCTCTCTGTTTGCCCGTCAATAACACAAGGATAATATTGACTAACCTCATAGGGATACCCAGCACATAGCCCACTGCCTTTACTTATACAGATTTGAAAAATGTGCCTATCTTCCAGGGGTATGCAAAATACAGTAATTGCAAATATTAAAAAAATAAATTAGTCTCTTAATTCTTCCATCAAAACTGTCCAGGCCATTCATGAGAATCTTTCAGTTTATTGTCACTTTAATTTGTTGACTTGGGAAGATGTGTAATACATATAGTTCAATTCACAACCAACAAACATACAAATCAGATGTCAGACCATTAATTCTACATGAGTGTGAGCATCAGCTGTGTCAGCTTTGTGCAAATAAATTTTGACAGGCAGCAGGAAGAATAGTAAGGCAGATGCATCCATCTGGATGCCACACTGTGTAGGCTCCACAGATTCCATATCGCATGTAATCTGTTGCACAAGCTTTGGGAGGCGATAAGCTTGTTACCTCTTATCTATCACTCACTATTAGGTTTGTGCTGTTTGTAGTCTAGCGTTGTCATGAGAGAACTGAATGCAGAAATCCAGTTACTAGGTTTGGGAGCATTGTCGTCTTGATCAGGTGTAGACCCAAATGTGGTGCTGCAGTGCCAGTCATATTAAACAAAGGTATTTCACTGTACAGACGTATTTGGGCTTTGAAGTCAGTCTCTGTTGGCCATCAGAGAAAACGGAGCCTGATGAATTGTAAGCTCTTCAAGTCAGGGACCATCTTTTACTATTTGTACAGCACATAGAACAGCAGTGCCCTGACCCTGAGAGGAGCTGTCCTCCTCCCTCCCAAGCCATAGTCATCAAGTTAGTGGGTTGTTAAATTAACAAAATATGATTTTAGTGACAGTATATCCAGCATATTGTGTTTTCAGGATGTGTATACAGGACAAACTTCATGATGTTAGGTTTTTAAAATTTTGGTAGGTTTGTTTATCATACACATTTTAAGAAATGACTGACAGGAAGTCAAAATAATATAATTTGAGAATATTTCTTGTCAAAACCATGCTTAAATGTCTGTGGTACACACTAGTAAATAGCTTGTACTGAAGTTATAGTACACTGAGCAACAGTGATAGGTTAAGTGCATTGTAACAAATTGAAAAGAGGGAGGTGTGCCAAATACCAAACATTTTGGCAGGGTTTCAAATACAGCTGCAGATGATGACACAACTGGTTTCTGTCTATCGATGTGCAGTGTAATTTTTTGATTGATTTTCTTGTGAAAAAAATCCAGTGAAGTTTCTGAAAGGTGGGAGCCTAATATCTGTGTGCAGGAAAATGCTACTTTCCTATAGCAATCATACTGGGTTATAGTAGGAGTTTATGCCAACAATATCTAACAAATAGAATGTGAGTTGATGTGAGTGTTGGTCTCAAAGTAAAATTTAAAATACATGTTTTTTTTAACTTTTATCAGATATGTTTATCTACTTATTACCAAAACGTACATGCTTTGTAAATTCACTTTATAGCCTCAAATGGCTTCTGCCTCTGAGTAGGGAAACATAATCTTACTAATATTAAACTTATTCTTTGAGACCAGCATTGTTGATTTTTGTGGCTCTGGTCAAAATTAATATATCATCTGGTCTGCTGTAGGTATTCTCTGTTTATTGCATAACTGCAAGGAGTGAAAAACTTGCTACTTAGAAGTAATAATATCCCTAGCACATATATTTTAAAACATTTTCATCTCTGGAGCAATAATGCAGAATATTGCTATTTTGCCAGACACCTTTACATCTGGTAGAGCACATCACATTTTCTTACCTCCCTCCTCCCACCTAGAAATACAGTTTCTTGTTTTTGTTTTCATTACAAGGGTAAAAATATTATTGAATCTACTTCAGGCAAATGTTAATAAATTTGATAAGTTGTCTAGAGCTTTTATTATAAAAAAGTTATGATGATCTCTGTTCTAGTTAGTCAGCATAGTTATTCTGTGTGGTTTTGGCACAGAATAAATAGTTCACCTTAATAATCTTATCTTGGAAATTATGTTATGGCAGTTCGATCTTAAATCATTCTGTTTTTGAAGAAAACAACACAGTAAATAATTTTGCTGCTGACTGATGTGATCTTTTATTTGAGAGGATATTTAAATTCCAAACTTGACATTCTCTGCAAGCCAGGCACTCCTCTTTTCTGCATAGTTCAGAGATGGACAAAACGTAGCAAAAATGGTATAGAGGGCTCAACATTAGCAGAAAATGGGAAATGACACCTTTCCATCTCATTGAAGTCACACAAGCCCTTCCATATGAAGGCTGTGCTTTTGGGTTTCCAAGGGTTTAGTGCAAGTGTTTGGTGAAGTGGGGACAGAAATGGCAAACACATACCAGATGTTGACATGGTTCACTGCAGTTTTAGGCACATGGTAAATAGGCACACCATAAGAAGATGAATCAAATAGAATATTGTCTCTCTCTCTAGCTTCCCTGCCCTGTGGAGAGAGGTCTTGTATATCCACAATACAGAGAAAATGGCAGCACGAATTTTAAGCAATTATGTGTAGTCAGAGGAGAGGTAGAGACCAGAACATGTTAACAATATGAGAGCTCACTGCAATTTTCTGAAATTAAGGGCCAGATTACCATCTGGTGTATACACCAATGGTACACACTAGTAGCATAGCGCCATTGATGTCAATGGAGCTATGCTGATTTACATCAGCTGAAGACCCTGGCCCTTGATCTTTGCTGAGGAGAGATGAACTTCTTTTGTGTATGAAGTATGGGTATGAGGAATAGTGAAGTGTGGATTAGCGTTGTTCTACTGTAAAATGGCACAGACCAAAAGCAGATTCATTTCAAACTATAATAATTTTCAAAGTTTTCCGTGAGGTTTCAACTTCTCTTTGATGATAGTGGGCATGTGGAATATTTGGAACATGTGAACACATTCAGATCTGCTTATTTGGATGGCATAAAGCATAGGGCATGAAAAGAATTAATTAGTTATCTGATTTGTGGTACCACTGATAGTTGTATTTGAAAAATCATGGAGAATTGGTAAGTACAGGAATGATAGAAAAAAGCAAGCAGTAGTGCTTTGGGGGTGGGGGGAGAAGGAAATAAAAGTAACTGTGACAATCAGTACCTCTAAACAAATGGAAGAAATATTTACAGAAAAAATAACTAAATATCTAGAGGATAATGGAACCATGAGATATAAACAGAATGGATTTATTAGCAATAAATCTTGCCAGACAAACCTGATTGCTTTTTAGATAGAATTACAAAATTAATGGATGAAGGGAATGCAGTAGATGCATTATATATGGATTTTAGTAAAGCACTTGATGCTATCTCATCAAATCATACTTGGAAACTTAATTAAAATGTCCTTGAATAGGAATAATGTAATGTGGACTGAAAATTGGCCAAAGGACTATAAACAAAGGATTATGATAAGCAACAATGATATCAAGTTGGAAGGTAAGTGTATTTGGGGTTAAAGCTGGTTGAAAATGTTTTAACAACAGTTTTCTGCTGGAAAATACCATTTTGTCAAAATTAAAATGCTTCACAGGAACTTGTCAATTTCAATGAATCAAAGTCAAAAAAGTCAAAATGACTTCTTGTTTCATTTCAATTGTTCGGACAACACTTGATCCCTTGAATGTTTGTGGAAAGCAAACACAAAAGTATCAAAGCAAATTCATTAAACATTCAGTTAATTTTTATGGAAAATACTTTGCTTCTTTTGCCTTGTCCTTGGTTTTAAAGAAATCAACAAAAATTATCAGAAACCTGAAAGGATTGTCTTACTGTATGTGAAATGTTTAAAAGTGGCAAATGTAGTTTGTCTGAGAGACAACTGAGGATTTGAAAAGAGTCTGCAGATAATTGAAGGATGTTAACTTTAAGGAGGGAAAGGAATTATGTGGGGCTAAATCCTGGTCCTATTGCAGTAATTTGCAAAACTCCCTTTTAATATAATAATAGCTCAGATGAGAGCTAGTGTGAGAATGTCTACTTGAGCTAGGAATCACATCCCTAGCTCATAGTGTAGAAGACATACACAAAGAGGGTTACTGAGTCATAAGGATTGTCATAATTCATGCTCCCAGCACAGGTGTTGTGGCAGAGAGCAAAAAAACAACCACCAAAAAACTTACTATGAGGGCTCCTTAAGGGACTTGGAGCATATTTACATAAACTGCCCATTGTTCCAAGCAGTACTGTTTCCTCCCACTATGCAATGACTAAGTTAGATTTTCCCTACCCTTGAGCATGAGGTGGACTTTCTCATCATATGCTAGGCCAGTGTGAAGCCAATATAAGCAGCCTTCTGGAGCTTCTGTACCTGATAAGGTAAAAGCCTGACTCTCCATTGAAGTCAATGGCAAAACTCTCATTGACTTCACTGGAGCCAGAATTTTATCCAGAGTCTTATATGGGCTGGATAGGGCCAATCATTTATTTATTTATTTATTTTAATGGAGATATCCTATCTCCTAGAACTGGAAGGGACCTTGGGTCATCAAGTCTAGCCCTCTGCCTTCACTAGCAGGACCAAGTAGTGGTTTTTGCCCCAGATCTCTAAGTGGCCCTCTCAAGGATTAAACTCACAACTGTGTTTAGCAGGCCAATGCTCAAACCACTGAGCTGTCCTTCCCCCACTCTGTATAGAGGGTCTGAATGACTTTGGGGTGAATAATAAGTATAAAGCGTTAAATCAGAAGACAAGGGCAAACACTCTTCCCTCTTTTTTCATGCTATAGTTAATGAATCTGTAGTCACAGATATTAGGATTATGATGTATTTATTATTTTGATTGTGTGATTTTTCCGTCTTTCAGTCAGTCATAATATAATATGTAGTGATTTTTGTTCTTAAGCGCAATCCATTTTGTACAAAACAATACAAAAATTGTATTAGTGCCTATTGTTTATTCAGTGCACATTTCATTGTTCTGCTTAAACTATTGATTTCTTTATTACATTTTATATAGCTGATGGCCCATAAAACAGCAAGAACAGCATTATTCTGATTAAAATCATATCCAACATGTCCACTCTGTTTTTGTTTTATTTTGTTTTTTATAGATTAGCTATTGCAAAGAGAACAACTTTAAAATATGTGTTTTACACTTACATATTAGTTAGAGAGCGAGTCAAGAGGGGGTAATGGGATTGCAGCCTCAGAGCTTGGTGCTTAAAAACGCTAAATTGGGAACAGTTCAAGTGCTCTCAAATCAGCAATTTAAGTGAAAGTAAAACTTGAAAACAGCCAGCTACCCACCAAGCCTTGCTGAGCTTGGTGACCACACTGGTGAAGGAAGTAGCATTGCCTTTGAAAGTCAGTCATCTACAAACTGAATATGGCAGATGAACATCACAGAAGCTCAGTGGTTTGAGTATTGGCCTGCTAAACCCAGGGTTGTGAGTTCAATCCTTGAGGGGGCCATTTAGGGAGCTGGGGCAAAAATCTGTCTGGGGATTTGTCCTGCCCTGAGCTGGGGGTTGGACTAGATAACCTTCTGAGGTCCCTTCCAACCCTGATATTCTATGTTTCTCATCCATTCTAGACATGCATGCTCAGTCACAGGCTCATTTTGTTGTTCCCTGTGTGTGTGTGTGTGTGTGTGTCACTCTTTCTCACACGCACACTGTAAGATTGCTTCACCTTAACTGGTATATATTTTCAGGGCCGCCCAGAGGGGAGGGCAAGTGGGGCAATTTGCCCCGGGGCCCGCAGGGGCCCCCACGAGAGTTTTTCGGGACCCCTGGAGCGGGGTCCTTCACTCGCTCCGGGGGCCCCGGAAAACTCTTGTGGGGCCCGGGCCCCCTGGAGCTTCTTCCGCTCCATGTCTTCTGCGGCAGTTTGGCGGCGGGGGCCCCCCCAATCCTCTGGGTGGCTCTGTATATTTTAAACAGATAGTTCTTTCTGCTCCTTTTAGAACCATTTCTAGCCTGGAGAAATTGGAGGCTCATTGAATTATAAAGTGATAAAAAATCAGGAAATATAGAAGTCTGGTTTTAAATCAGTGGTGTGTATGAAACAGCAGATTCAAGTGCACATAAGGAGCTTTATTTCAGGTAACAAATATAAAACAAATATGTATTAATGCATCTTTTTGCACAGAGACTGAACATTGAAGAATATTATTTATTAGTTCCTTTGTATTCTAAAAAGCAGTCAGATTTAAGCAGCAGGTTATACCTATGGGTAATATTGCACTATTCTATTCTATTCTATTCTATTCTATTCTATTCTATTCTATGTGCTTATACTGCCCTCATCACCTTAGTATCTGAATGCCTCCAGCAGAGCATGAAGTGATGTGACTAATATCTGTAACATATGATTAATTCTCTCTCTTCTTCTGCTGAAGAATGTACCGAACTCAGGGAAAGCAGGCATTTATTGGCGAGTATAGTAGGAGTGGATCCATGCTGTCTGAGAAACTTTCATGCATGTGTGTGGGAAGGAAGATGATAGTTCTTCATAATCCTTGGTGCTTAGTTCTTCTATGAGCTATAGGCACTCAGGACAGTTGAAGTATTTTACCCCTTGGTTAACTTCTTGGAGCAAAATTTACAGTATCAGCACAGGCTGATTGGAAGGTTTTCCTGACCTGTATTACAGCCTCACCATAGGCTTGGATAAATTCTTGATACTTCCATCTGCCTGTTTCAGCCTTTGTTTTCTACCATTGGCTCACGAGTCTCACTCTTCATGTGGCATGGGGTGTCAAAAAAAACCCAAGGAGATCTCTGTGGGCAAAGGGGAGAGAGGGATGGAGACTCTGGGGGCTAGTGTGTTGATGGTTGAGGCTAGTATCCAATGATAAAGATTCACCAGAGCCTTGACTCCTTGTCTTGTAGGGTGGAGTGCTGCTGTTAATCTAGTCACATTCAATAGAAACTGGCAAGCTGCAATTTGATAATTTTACTTGTTTCTTACACACTGACGTTGTGCTACCTGAGTATGAGTCATAGACATTTCTACCCATTTTGCTAAAAAGAAATGTAATAGATTTCCTAGTGTTAGTCAAAATGAATGATGAAGTGCCAAATTCACCTTTGGTATAGCTCCATTGGCAGGAATCACAATTATCTAGCAGAAAAGTTGTAAGGGAATAAAATAGTTGATCTCTGAAGGAATACAACTATTTTTTCTAGTACTTGATTGTTTTTAAATACCTCTTAGACTCTTACAAAATATGTTTTTGTCCTGTGAATTTTATCCTTTTCCACATGCAAAACAGCCATATTTTTCTGTTCCTAGTGGAACACAAGCCTATATAGTTCCTTGCTGTTTATTTCCTTATTCCTTATTTGTGCTTTACCATCATTATGGATGCTGTTATGAATTTGCTCAACTCAAGGGAAATGCTTGTTGTGACTGAAGAGCCAACAGAGGAAGCACATGACCATAAAATATTCTATATCAAATATGATGTTAAAATGTGTTGGTACCTGAATTCCAGATAAAATAGAATCTTTCTGGCTCTAGAGGTCATTCTCATACCAAATTATAAGAATGTTTATCAGCATCCTTGGACCCAGAGGAAGCACAGTGACTTCTACAGGAAGGCCAGACATTCCTTTCTGGCCTTTTGCATAGCAAGATGAGTATGGCCATGGTAACATATGCTTGACAAATTCTTAGCTGCTGTTATGGTCTATAGTGGCTGCTGTCCACTGGCACAGATCGAGTCAGCTTTCAGGCTGATCAAATTTATGCCTGGACAGCACTGACGCCCCCAAAATGGGGAAGGGGGAAAAAACTTACTTGAAGATACTTTTGCACTTCCCATCCAGACTCACGTTGTGCAGTCCTTGGCTGTACCAGGGAATGGGGGTTTGGGGCTTGAGGCTTGCAGCTTTAAAAGCTGTGAGGATTTCCCCACCATACATGTGTTGAAGATGGATCCTATATTAAACATAGTTTTCTTAACTTTCCTGTAGACTATGAAATGAAACTGGAAACACGTGGGACCATGTAGCAGAAAGGAAATGATGCTAAGAGGATTTATTTTAATTTGAAGGAAAATTTCATTGGTTTTTTTATTGTATTTTTGTTTTACTGCTTTAGGAAAAGATCTATAATTTTTGCACTTAACCTTTTGGAATGTTTCTTTATATGCAATGGTATATTAATGCAGTGCCAGTGAATGTAATATACTAGAAAAGTGGTTACATTAGCCCACATAGGCAGTTCAATGTGTGTGGCAAACAAAAAGTCAATTATTTTAAAAAATAGTATATAATTACACGTATTGGTTGTCAAACATGACTGCAAAGGAATCCTGACTTCAAACCAACAAGGGAAAACAACTTTTTAAAGTGAGCCCTTTTTTAGAATTAATAAAGTGTCTATACATTTTTATGATGCTACCTATAGCTAAGAACATAAGAATGGTGATACTGAGTCAGACCAATGGTTCATCAGGCCCAGTATCCTGTCTTCTGGCAGGGGCTGCTGCCAAATGCTTCAGATGGAATGAACAAAAAGGGTAATCCATCCCCCGCTGTCTAGTCCCAGCATCTGGCAGTCAGAGGTTTAGGGACACCCAGAGTATAATGTCCCTGACCAGCTTGGCTAATAGCCATTGATAGATCTATTCTCCATGAACTTATCTAACTCTTTTTTTAACCCACTTATACTTTTGGCCTTTACAATTTCCACTGGCAACAAGTTCCACAGGTTATGCAATGTGTGAAGAAGTACTTCCTTTTGTTTGTTTTAAATCTGCTGCCTATTAATTTAATTGGGTGACCCCTGGCTCTTGTGTTATGTGAAGGGGTAAATAACACTTCCTTATTCACTGTCTTCACATGATTCATTATTTTGTAGACCGCTATCATATCCCCCATTAGTCATCTCTTTTCTGAGATGAACAGTTCGTTTTTTATTCTCTCCTCATATGGAAGCTATTCCATACGCTAAACATTTTTGTTGCCCTTCTCTATACTTTTTCCAGAAATATAACTTTTTTGAGATGGGACAACCATAACTGCTTGCAGTATTCAAGGTATGGGCATACTGTGGATTTATATAGTGGCATTATGATATTTTCTGTCTTATTATCCATCTCTTTCGTAATGGTTCCTAACATTCTTTTAGCTTTTTTGACTCCAGCTGCAAGTTGAGCAGATGTTTTCAAAAAATTATCCATGAAGTTTTCATAGAACCTTTTTAGCGATTGTGCATTCTGTACAGTATATCTTATCTAAATGGCAGCCCTGTATTAGTACACTGAGGATGAGACTGGAATGCAGGAATTACAACTCCAGTTATTACACTAACTCTTAGCATTGTCGCCAAGTCTTGTGATTTGCAAGTCTTGTGATTTTGGGTGTTTTTCTTAATGTCTCAGCTTAATTTTTTTTTTAATATTAAGTTTCTAGATCTCATTGTGGAAGGAAGCTTGAAAATGTGGTCCTTAAAAACTCAGAAACCCAAAGGCAAATGAAAAGAACCCAGCAATTATTATTTTAAAAAAATCATGATTTTTAAACCAATCTCATTATTTTGGGAGCCTTACTCATGATTTTTGAATGCATAGACTGGCAAGACTGTTTATGTGACCTTGGACAAATTAATTAACTTTTGTTTAATTTTTTTAAACTGTAAAATTAGGATAATAATAGCCACTGGTAATAGAACATGATTAATTTACTCATCTTCTATAGAAATAACATCCCAGGAAGTTGGTAAATGAGGATGAAATTGTTCATATTTTTACATCATGTGCGATATGTAAAGCACTAAGTAACTGTAAAATATTACTATATATTAAAGGGTTATGTTTATTATGGCTATGTAAAGCGTTGCATAGGCTGCATTTCATAGGCCAGCCCCTGGCCCAAGTAGCCAGGGTGGACGTTGGACAGATGCATATGAAACCAAACCATTTTGTGGCAGCCTAATGGGTGAAATAGCCGATGTGGGATTTTTGTGACCTCTAGAGGCTGGGAATGGGAGGATCCATGCAGATGCAGATCCCACAGCTCCATCTGTCCCCGTGCCTAGCCTCCACTTATGTGTGCTGCCATGCACAGCAGGGACAGGTGTGCCCCTTGTTCTCTCACATCCAGCCACACCTCTTGGGCAGTGGAACCACCCATGGAAGAGGGGGCTGCATTTGCCCTATGACAAATAGTAAAATAAATAAACTATACTGCCATAAGGCACCTTTATACTGATATCACCATGTCTGCACTAGGAGTTACTGGTGTAACTATTCTGGTAAAATCAGCCTTCCCCCACACTGAAGTAGTTATAGTAATACAAAAACTGTGTGTAGACAGAACTTAGTCCACTGTGTCTGTCAAACAGGCCACTCCACCTATTCATACTGTGCCAGATCAAGAGTAATGTTTTTTAATGTTTAGGAATCTGAAAGCAGGGGAAAATGGGACGGCAACATAAACAGAAGCCTCTGAGAAATAATAAAACCAGCCACAAGCTAGCTAACTAAAACCTCATGCAATTTCAAGCTTCCTAATGCCATTGGGGACAAATGTTATCCCCAGCACTAATTCTGGAGAAAAATCTAGTATTCAGTTGCCATTGTGCATTAGACCCTAATCAGGAAAATTTCATAAGATTTCTTATGTCTACCTTTTTTCCCCACCTCCTTTCTCTCATAGTCACAGTGTCCTTGTTCCAACATGTTCTTTGCCAAATTAACTTATCAAAATGCTTCTTGCATAGATTTCTTTCAGTTTAGCAAGGCAATATTTATTTTTATGCAATTTATTTTTATGAAAGTGAATGCATACTTAAAATACTTTTTTTCTTTAAGGTGGCTAATCTTGCTTGTTCACTATCAACTAATGAAGATGGAATTAAAATTGTCCAAATGGCAGCTAATCACATAGAGACTTTGTGCCCACAGGTATGACTTTTTCAATTAATTCCCATCACAAGGCACTGTGTGTAACCGATATAGAGTATAAACCAATGTATACGTTCATTCACTCCTAAATATTCAGGCTAAAACAGTAATTAGAAAGCAAAGGGTAATTCAAATGGAAACTGTTCAATTATTCTCTTTTTACTATTTGTAAAAGATTGAAACAAAAGAGTAGCTAATAATCTGTATAGACTGACAGCAATAAATAATTTGGAAAAGCATACTTTGTTAGAGATATTGCTAGAAATTAACCAGGTTGGATAAACTATGCCAATCCAAGATCCTAATTGGGGATTCTCTTTGCCCACTATATCAAATATATATTTTTATTTTTAACTTTTATATACTTTGATTTTTTTTATTCTTAATGGGTTTGGGATCTACTGATTGTCTCCACCCAAAAAATTTTGGGCTTTTCTTTTGGGAGGATAAATGACAAGCAGCAGAACAAGAAGTACATTTTCACCAAGAATATTAATGGAAAGGACCAAACATGCATTTAGTATATTTAGTATATTTGAAGGATTCAGGGTAAGTACATTATCCTGTTGAAGTAAACTGAAAGTAAAATTGAGAAATTATATTTCCTCTATTAAAAGAACTATACAGGTTTCTGTGAGTAGGAGTGCATCAGCCTTGAGGCTGTGTTAAGTCAAGAAGATTAGATCTTTAAAGAATAGTGCAGCTGATGCAACACCTTTAAGGTTCTTCTCTTTTAACAAGTTTGAAAGATTACTGTAGTTGAAATAGGACACTAAAGACCAAAGATTAACGGTATTTCCTGTTACAAGATCAAGGGATCTGTTCTTCTCTCAGTGCACATTTAACATACATTAGAAGCTTGGAATGCACATAAGGCTAGAAAAGAGATACAGATGTCAATAATGCCATGCATGCTACAAACACAGCACTTTCAATTCAATCACAGTAATGGACTGTGAATATTTTTGTAATTATTTACAATTGAGTGTTGTTCAGCCCATTGTTTTTGCTTTCATTGATTATTATCACTAAATTTGTATGTACAATTTGTGACCAAGTAGCTTTTTTCAGGTTGTGTTTGTATTCAGAGTAAAAATGCATGTTTTTAATCCTTTATTCTGTTTCGAGATTTATGTTCCTTTTCTAAACAGAGGGGCATGGTCTGAGTATAGCATCTGGAGCTAGGAACACCTGAGTTCTAATTCTGTCTCAATACGAGTTGGCAAGCCATTTAACCTGCCTATATTTCAATTTCCTAGCAGTAAAATGGCAATAACATTTATTTCTCAGGGATGTTTTGAGTTTGAATTATTAACGATTGTGGAGCACTTTCAATTAAAACAACAACATAAAATAAAATAAAACTGATGCACATATGCCAAATATTAAGTATTAATAATTTATTAATACTGCAGAATTTATTATTTTCTTACTAAAGCAACATTCCTAGTGAAAGCAATGGATATTTTACCCAAGTAAGGACTAAGAGCAGCACAATTAGGTCCATGGGTTTTAATAACACCCCAGATCGTTTATTATCGGGAAAAAAAACGCTCCAAAGGGGGAAAGAATGCTCTGAGAATCCATGCAGGGGGCCTCCATGGGACCTGGAAGGAGGAGATCTGCATGCAGCGTGTCCCCTATATGCTTGAATCCCTGTGGGGGACAAAATTAGCTGTTGGATTGTTTTTACCATTATGCTGTGTAGGCATTTCTTTGTGTAAGCTACATTGTTTGATGGGAACCATGGTAATTGAATTGAAATCTGAAAAGGTTGAATTAAAAAAATCCTTGGGGCCCCAGAATGCAGCAGGTTTGAACAGTAGCATTTTCTGTATTATACTGTGAAAAAATAGATATAGAATTTACAACCCTCAGAGGAAAAATCTTTATATTATTAGAATTCATAGATATAGACTCATATTACATAGGCTGTCCTGCACTGCAGCTACAATAAGTAGGAGTGATTCTGAACTATGGTGGTAATGCAGTTACTTAAACGGAGACTATAAGCATATGTCTTGATATTGCTCAAATATAAAAAATAAATTGTGGATCTACACCAGAACAGATAGATATCATTGCTGTTTACATAAGTACAGTAGTTCCTGAATTATGTGCCTTCCATACACTTTATATGGGGGATCTCTTTGAAGAATGTTTAATGTAGATAAATGTCATCATTAAGATAGCAATTAATGAAATAGTAGCTGCAAATAAAAAGGAGCTACTTTTCTTGTTACTAGTGGTTTTGTTTTTGTACTAAATAATTATTTTACAGACACTTTGCAGGCTCAGTAAAAATCCAATATTGATGAAGTGTCTACATAGCAATCACATGTAACTTTTCTTGTATATAGTGAAAAACATGACATTGCAACATGTGGGAAATATTCCCCTTTTATGTTGCAGAGAGAGAAATTTGGCAGAAAATTTCCTAATGCCTCCATATTTTACACTGTGTGTCCAGCGATTCTCACTGCAAAGGTTCTTAGGTTTCTCTACAGGTGTTCCTCTAGGACAGACAGGAACCCTCTTACAGATGGAGACTAAACTATTCAGGAATGGGGGAAATGCAGAAAACTGAAGAAGTTAAAAGATTTGGATTCCCAGAGAAAACAGTACTATATGCAACAGTACTATAAGCTGTTGGAGTGGGAAAAAGTTGGGTTCCCTTCCTCCTCGATTCTTGAGGTTTCTTATCGCTCTCCCCTTCTCTTCCCCCACTTTGCAGGTAAATGAAAGAAAGGATCTGTCCTGCATAATTGGCCATTAAGAGGAGTAGGACAGGAAAAATCACGAGAATTTAGGAGAACGAAGACCCAGCCTGTCTCCTATGGGAGAGTCAGATCCTCTTCTCTAAGGCCTTTGTAGTTCCTCCGCATTTTCTTCTTGTTGCTCTGAGGGTTTGTCTACACTGCAATTAAAAACCCATGGCTGGCCCATGCCAGCTGACTCAGGCTAAAGGGCTGTTCACTTGTGGTGTAGATGTTCAGGCTTGGACTCTAGGATCCTGCAAGGTGAAAGGGTACAAAACTTGGGCTGCAGCCAGACTCAGAATGTCTACGCCACAATTAAACAGCCCCTTAGCCCAAGCTCTGTGATCCCAAGTCAGCAGGCATGGGTCAGCCATGGGTGTCTAATTGTAATGTAGACATACCCTCAGAAGCCTGATCTACTGATAGAGCCCAAGAGCTGGCTCAATTAAATCCCCATTCTTTCCCTTCTGTCTTCTGCTTCCTCATTCATATTCTCAGTCTCTGCCCATGTGCAAAAAGTGAAAAACTGGAAGAAAGTTTAAATTCATATTTTTTCCAAACATTTTATGTTTTTCATGGCAATATGGTTAATATAGTTATGACTTTTACCATGGTTGATGCTCTGTTAAACATCCCCATCAGAGCACAGCTTCTTAATTCCAATGCCCCAAGCTGGAGTAGAGAGAGAGAGACTTGACATTTTGTTCACATGCTTGTAAATATAGCTTCTGTAAGTCTGTTCTTTTAGTCAGCTTATCCTTTCTCTGGATATGAGGTGATAAATTGAGAAAAGCTGTATGAGGAGGCTATATAAGGAGTTCACCTCTTTTGAGTGTGAAGTTTTCTTTAGTAGTTTAAATAATAATAATAATTAAATAATAATAATGGAACACCTTCCTGGTAAAACAAAAACAAGTTTATATCCCTTGACTGGCCAAAAATGTACATAAGCTATTACTACCAGTCCATTCTTTCTTTGACCTGAACCTGGTGAAAGGATATTTCTAGAACAGGTTTCTGAACTAATGCAGAAAGTTTGCAGAAAACAGATTTACAGCAAAACAAAATTTCCTTTTCCAGAGATTGGTCTTATCTGTGTAATATAGATAACATGGAAAGAAGAAAGATTATCTTAGAAAAAGTGAAAAACAATATTAAGTAGGGCAGGACACAGAAACTGCTATTTGTATTCATGCCTGATTTTGGGTCAGAGCCAGTGTTCACATTCAAATATGAATATTGGCTCTAAAGGCTGAGCATATTGAGAACAGTTTATCATTCCAAGAGAAATATCTTTTGTTTGTATTGGGCTGCACTGGGCAATTTTGTGCATGCAAAAATTAGAGCCAGGGACAATTATATAAAAGATAAATGGTGAAATCCTAGTTTTCTATGAAGGACCTATGCAAGGGTGAATGTGTGGAGCAGGATTATACATAGTATTTGTTACAAGAGCCTCCTTGCCCAAAGAGGCCTAAATGGATTGGGGGAAGAGAGACTTGGGGGGCAGGGTATGCTGCAGGCGATACCTTACTGCTCACTTTTGAAAAAGAACAAATACACACCCGAGTACACACATGCACACACACAACCAGCAAACATGCTACAGATTCCAGTGTACGTGATAGCTGGCTGAGGACCAAGTTGTGTGCCCTAGCTGCCACTGATGCTATGTTATATTGACATGGAAGCTGGCTTCCTGACAGTCCTCTGATCCCTAGCTAGGGATTCTACTGCTTGTGAGGAGTGAGAAGCATTCAGACCTCCAATTTCCTTCCCAACACACAGCCACATATCACAGGCTGGGCTTTGCCTCTAGGTATTTACAAAGCAAAGGGTAAACGGGGATTTTCAAATGCACAAATGACGGTTAGGCACTTAGTTCCCATTGACTTTCAATTACTCCTATTACTGTCAATGGTAGTTACACAGGTAACTGACTTTTGTGCCTTTGAAAATCACCCCTGAGGTCTATGGATTTATTAATTTGTTTTGTAGGGTGTAGTTGGAGTGGTCAGCAGGCTTATGATGAGCTAAGGAAAGAGAATGATTTATTCCCTTTGCCTCAGAAGCTGTTGTGGCCAAATGTGATACTGTTCTTGAAAGTACAGACGGCATAGAGCACTTGATACAGACGCAGCGGCAAAATGAGGACAGATACATGGATGGATTTAAGCAGCAGACCACAATTTTATTAAACTTTAACACAGGGCAGGGGCTGCTCCCAACCCATTGTTCATACTCTGCTATACCAGGTTCCAATGTGGGTGTAAGAGGGCTCCTTCCCTATAACCTGTAATTCTGAGTAGACTCTTCTCAGCCTACTCCCCAGAACTGAGCTAACTGTAATTCCTAGCATCCTCCTCCCCACAAGAGGGACAAAGGGTGCAGAAGGGTAGAGACCTTGGCCTGCAAAGGCCACAAAGTCTGACCTCAGGCTACTCAGGGTATGTCTACACTGCAATGCAAACCTGGGCTATGACTCAGGCTCAAGCCTAAACCCACTTCTGTCCACATACAAATCACACTAACCCAGAGTCCCAGGACCATGTGGAGTTGCAGAGTCTGAGTTCAGGTCAAGCATTAACCTGAGGTTCAAGCCCCATTGCTTTGCAATATAGGTGCAATCCACTTGATTCAGGTCCTGCAAATCCTCCAAAAAGTATCCCCAAATCTCATCGGTCAACTTCCTTTGTCCTCTTTATCCCAAGAATCTTGAACCTACTCTATTGAAAATGAAAGCAACCACCCTTGGTAAGTCAACATTAACTTGTCTGTTGTCTTCTGACCACTGAGCTGCAAATACACTATCAGAGAGCCTGCTGTGTTTGCAATGGAAACCGAACAGAAGAAGACTTTTGAACAATGCGCTGCTTCATGATCATGGGAGCACAGCCTGATTTTGGAAAAGGTCTAGTGCAAGGCCAGAAAAACCATGGACTTTTGTAAGTGTACCAGGAATGATCATGCATACTAGCAAATAGTGAAGAAGCTGGCAGCTTTGCAAATTTACTGAGCCAGTGACCAGTGCAGGCAGCAGATTAAGCGACTCAAGAATGAGTACCGGAGAACCAGGAACCAGAACTGCACCACTGGCAACTTGCAAAAAATCATGCCTGTTTTATAAGGAGTTTGACCAGATGCTGGGCACTGCACCCAGCATGGAGCCAAGGATGACCTGGTCAGTTGGGATGGTGCCCTGCTGGCCCAAGAATCTAGCATGGGGGCTTATGACAGCCAGCAGCAGGCACTGAGTGGGGACAATGAAGTTATTCTGTTGCTGAAACTGGTTCCAGAGCAGGTTTTGTGGCAGGAGCAGCACATTCTGGGTCCATACTCAGAGGAGCTGATGCACCCTCCAAGGAAGAGCCCAGAGTGGAGTCTGCAGCAGACAAACACCAGACTGAGGCTGCCCCTAAGCCTGGTAGGTTTCTGGATCTGTATTAATGTTCATTAATACAGTAAAGGGAGGGATTTCAGCAATATGAACCAATGCAGAAGTTATGAGAAGCCCCAGCTAGCAGTGTGTATCTGCTATTGGCAGATTGTATGCTAGTGGCGTGGCTCACCTCCAACTCTTTCCCCCCCGTCCCCCCGACGTGGAGTTCAAAATGGGGACTGGGACATGCAAACAGTAAATAACACCTTTAATGTGTATTTTTACTGGAAAGGCAAAGATTTTTGCTAGGGCCGTTCCTGTTTCTTAAAAATAACAACCTTACATTGCCATGCCTCAGATAGATACTAAGCACATTCCGTCTTAAACCACTGTGGCTTGAAGGCACTCCTAGGAAGGCAAAATACTCCCTGGTCCTTGACCTATGGGAGGAAAAAATTCCTTCCTGCCCCCCCACTCCCCAATGAGCGATTGCTTAGACATGCAGAATCTGTCAGGCCAGATTCCCGTTCCTAGTTCCAATTCAGTAGGGTGGTGCTGCCAGAACAGAGCTGAGAGGCTCCACATGGCCCCCATTCCAGATTAAATCCCAAGATCTGGGGAATAAAACCTAGCACTCCTCTTGGGGAGCCAGTTTTGAATAGAGCTGCGGAAATCTGACAAATCAGCACCCCTCCCTCTGAAGCTGGCCAAGAATCTATTGGGTATCCCTCTCAAGAAATGTCTCCTAATTAGTTCCTCACTGTCTGCTGGGACTATCCCCCTTCACAACCAGTCCCATCGAGTTTCCCCACCTATTGAGGCAGGAGGGTGGCATTTCTATGACTATAAACTTAATGGCTTATTTCAGATGGAACCAACAAAGTGAAGGTCTGAGGTGTGTAGAACAGGTTTAGTAGAAATCATAATGACTCCCAGCTGAAGTATAATGCTACATGAAGCACTGAGATCACATTTTGGCTTCAAGTTTATGGGGGGGAAGTGTGTTGGGGTTGATTGTCTAATGTGCTGTCAGTGTTTGTAATGTCTCTTTGTGTCTAGTCTTGCAAGTACTCGATGCTAGAATGTCCATTGAGTTCAATGGGAATTTTGTACCTGGACTACTCACTTTTGATTGCATGTTAGGAGGAGTTAAATATTGGCAGTATATTTCTATTTGCACTAAGCTTCAAACTATTTTTATTGATACAGTAAAATTGAACAATGTCTGTAAGTGCACCCTTTTTCTCCACAGTCTTCACACTAACCTGCCCCATCTATTGATTTTATTAATATTCAATATGTGGATAACTCAGTATATTGAATATAATTTGTGTCTTACTTCTCCCTCAGCAGCTCCCTCTACTAGATAGACTTTTATAATACATTTCAAGTATGTCCAAGCAGAATTAGATATGGGCAAAGAGAATCTTATTTAATAAGAGCCATCATAAGCCTTCAGTAAGCCCATTTTTTCAGGTTCAGAACTGGGTTAACTATTTTTTCCCCATTTTTTGTGGGCCTCTGCATTTCTTGATTCCAATTCCAGTCCTGGCCAGAAGCCTTGAAATCCTGTGAGATAAGCTATTCTGTCTTAATTGGAAATGGGAGATACACGAAATCTCTTTGTTAATCCTGTTCCTGTGACATTTCCAACCAAGGCTCAGAAAAAGGTTTGGATAAACATCCAAAGTTTTCAAGGATTATCTGAATTGACTCAGAAACCTGCATATCCATCAGGAGACGTAAGAAAGGCAGATGGGAGGTGTTTGGATCATGGCAGCTTGATCAATAGAGGGGAAAGATGGCTCCTGGTTAGAGCTGGACAAATTTTTTTGACAGAGTTTTTGTGTGTGTGAAAAATGCAGATTTAACAACATTGAAACATTTCAGAAAGTGTGTGAACAAGTGCAAACAGTGAAACATGTGTACATGACAGAAACCCCCTATTGTGGCACGTCACCTTTCCATCCATTCTCCTTTTGCTTCTCTCCCCATTTACCAGGCTCTTGGCACTTTGGAAGGAGGGTGGAGGCATCCACAGAGGAGAGGGGTCAATATGGAGGGCTGCAGGGGTGAGGTTGCCCTGCCCACTCCTGGGGCACAATTGTATTTGCCACCCATCCATGGAGTCTTCCGAGCTGCTTCTGGACTGCAGCGCAGGGTAGTGTGCAGAGGAGTCAGGCCATGGTGTGAGTGATGCAGCAGGAGCTGCTATCTTGTGGTCATTAGTGATATGAGATGCTCAAACAGCTGTTTCTGCTGAGCTCAGTCCTCCTCCCTTAACTGCCATTCCTGTTCCAGGAACTGCAAAGCAAGTGCCTACTCCTGTGCTGAAACCCTGTCCTCAAGCTGTTCAGCCAGCTTGATACTTTCCTCTTACTTCAGCATACCTTTCCTCTAGCCACAAGTCCTTCTGTCTTTGTTACTGGAATCGGCTTGTTGACCCTCTCCAGAAACTGAACTATAAGTTAATCAGAGATATGTTCCTCTTGGAATGGTCCATGGAGGTATTTTGACCTAAGCTCCTGCAGCAGTGTGAGCAAGTCGAGGAGGTCCTGCAGCCAGTAGAGGTTGAGGGGCCTGGAACAGAACAAGACACAGAGGGTTGTTTCAAATAGGCAGAGCACAGAAAAAATCCTTGTGGAATTCTGAGGACATAAAATGACACTTTTACAAACTGGACTTCAATATATGGTAGAGGGTTGCTTCAGACCACAGACAATTCTTGGATACAGCCTCGTTAATCACAGCTAAAGAAGTGCGGGCACAATGATAAGTTAAAAATGAAAAGCTGCTTTTTGAATTAGAAAAATGCAAAACTACTTGGGTTTGGCAGTGGAGTGGGGCCAGGGTGTTAATGTCATCAGTGGCTGTGCTACAAAAGCTTTTTCTATGATTTCAGGCCTTCCACTTTTTGGATGACATAACAATTCTTGTGGTGCCTGACTGGGAAAGGAAGATGATATTGAATACTGTCTCTGAATTTAAGGCCATGACTCTTCTAAAACCAGTCTCATTCTATAATAGTTAATATTAAAATGCATTCAGTAGTGAGAGCCTTAGTATTTGGCTCCAGGTTGTGTAAACAATGTTGTTGATAGGCACATTGGCACTGCTGTCTGTGTCTATATTCATATACGCCATTTCTTTTTTCACTTTTTGCTATTAATGAAAATAACAGAATAAGTGGCGTATTCCTGCACAATATAATTATCATTCCTTAATGTCATTCTCTTTTCATGTTTGAGAATCTCGTATGTTTTAACTATTGTTGACATTAGTTCCTCACTTTAGATGACTATTAAAACCAAGGCACATACTTTCTATAAGTTGAATCTTCTGACTGTGCAGTTTGTGAATCCTTTTAGTTGCCAGAGTGGCATAAAGGAGGAGCCTTAGGGCATGCCTATACTTGCAAATGTAGAGCGCTTTGAGTTAAACCAGCTTTCATAGAGTGCAGTAGGGAAAGCGCTGCAGTCTGTCCACACTGACAGCTGCAAGTGCACTGGCGGGGCCACATTTGTGGCACTTGCAGCGGCCACAGAGAGCAGTGCATTGTGGTAGCTATCCCAGCATGCAAGTGACTGCAATGTGCTTTTCAAATGAGGGGGGTGGGATGGAGTGTGACAGGGAGTGTGTTGTGTGTATGTGGGGGGAGAGAGAGTAGGTTTTTGGGGGGCTGAGAGCATGTCAGCACGCTGTCTTGTAAGTTCAGACAGCAGCAGATTTCCCACTTCCCCCCTCACCTCTCTCTCTCACACACAGCATTCCACAGTAATGGTTTGCTTTGATATCTGCATTCCTGCAGTGATTCCAAAACAATGACGAGAGTGGCCACTTGACTTAAGGGGATTATGGGACGTTTCCGGAGGCCGATCAGAGTGCAGTAATGCAACACCTCATTCACACTGATGCCCGGGCATTTCACCCAAGGCGCACCAAGCATTATGCTTCTCACCAAGGTGGATTACCAGAAGCGCTCTAGCCATGCAGTCAGAGCGCTCTAAGTGCCTTGCCAGTGTTGACGGGTCATGAGTTAGGACTCCCGGGGCTGCTTTAATGTGTTCTAATTTGCAAGTGTAGCCAAGCCTTCAGTGTAACCAAGAATCAGGACATAGTAGCTAAGGCTTTACAGGCAGCGAAGGTATATATCTATGTATATGTCACATAACCTTTTTAAACAATCACATTAAACTATTTATCTGTAATGTATGTCATATGGGACTGTATCATGGTGTTGTATGATATAAACATTTTATGGTGATATATCTTGATTTTAACAAGGTTTTGGATGCAATCCCATATGACATTCTCATAAGAAAACTAGGGAAATGTGGCCTAGATTAAATGAATATAAGATGGGTGCACGGCTGGTTGAAAGATGGTATGCAGTATAGTTATCAATGGTTCACTGTCAAACTGGTGGGGCATTTATAGTGGAGTCCTGCAGGGTTCTGTTCTGCATCCAGTGCTAGACAAATATTTTCATTAATGACTTGGATAATGGAGAAGAGATTATGCTCATAAAATTTGCAGATGACACCAACCTGGAATGGGGGGGTCGGGTGGGCTGCAAGCACTTTGGAGGGCAGAATTAGAATTCAAAATGACCTTGAGAAATTGGAGACTTGGACTGAAATCAGTAAGATGAAATTCAATAAAGACAAGTGCAAAGTACTGCTGTTGAAAGGAAAAATCAAATGCACAAATACAAAATTGGGAATAACTGGCTAGGCAGTATTACTGATGAAAAGGAACTGAGAGTTATAATGGATCACAAATTGAAATGAACCAACAACGTGATACAGTTGTGAAAAAGACAACTATCTCTCTAGGCTATATTAACCGGAGTGTAGTATGTAAGACAGGAGGTAATTGTCCTGTTCTAGTCAGCACTGGCAAAGCATCAGCTGGAGCATTGTATTCAGTTTTGGGCCCCTCACTTTAGGAAAGATATAGGTGAATTGGAGAGAGTCCAAAGGAGAACAACTAAAATTATCAAAGGTTTAGAAAATATAACATATGAGGAAAGATTTTAAAAAACTGTGTGTTTAGTCTTGAGAAAATAAGACCGAGGGGGGAAATCTGATAGGTCTTCAAATACTTTAAGGGCTATTATAAAGTGGACAGTAATCAGTTGTTCTCCTGTCCTCTGAAGATAGGACAAGAAGTGATCGGCTTAAGCTTCAGCAAGGGAGATTAAGGTTAGGTATAATTTCTAATTTTAAAAATAGTTAAGCTTTGGAATAGTCTTCCAAGGAAGTTTGTGGAATCCTCGCCATTGGAGGTTTTAAGAACAGGGATGGTTTAGGTATTCTTTGTCTTGCTTCAGTGGAGAATGCTGGACTAGATAACCTTTTGAGGTCCCTCCAGCCCTACATTTCTAAGATTCTGTGATTCTGTTGCACTCATTTGGGATGACCAGCATCTCTCAGTTGTGGCTTTGTCACTAAAATGATCATCCAAAATGCATGCTGATAATATCTTTATACCAAGGCACCCCCTTTCTCTATAACATATGTGTGTCTCCACAGTGAGGGAGAATGGCAGGGACAGCCAGTGATTCTGGGGCAGGTTTTATATCATGAGGGTTCTGCCTCCCCTGCAGCCCTCCCTTTCTTTGAACACTAAGACCTTGTCTACGCTACCGGTGGCGTGTAGGGTATGTGTAGCTACAAGTGAAAGTGAAAGGCTCTTGTGGGGGGAGGCAGCAGAAAAGGGTCTGGCAGCTCCCTATTGCCTGAGTCTTTCAGAGCAGCAAAGAAAGATTTTGTCAGGGGAGTGCTGCCAGAGTCTTTCCCCTCTGCCTCTCCCCCCTTCCAGAGTCTTTCCTCATTGCTGGAGCCTTTCGTTGCAGTGGGAAAGGCTCTGCCAGCAGGACAGTACAATGCTGGAAATAGCAATGTAGACATGGGAGGTACTGCTTGGGTATGTAGAGAGCCTTCTAGGATATATACCCTAGGTTTCAAGTGGGTAGGGCACTCTACTGTAATCTACTTGGCTCACCGTTTACACTGCTATTTATACACGCGTTAGTTGGGTGTACAGGTGTAAATCCATGCTAGTAACATGGGCACCATTTCAATTGCTTTTTTGTTATCTTTCTCACATTCATCCCTAAATCTGTGATGTGGGTTTGGCAGGGACAGGTGGAAGGACACAATAGGTAGCCATGGAGTGAGCTGGGAACCTGTGGCAACAAGACAGTTGAGATTTGGTTGGGAAAGGGGGTATTAAAAAAGAATCCAAAACAAACATTCTGAACCTAGTAAGATGGCTGCTGAACTCCATCCCAGGCATTTATTGATGTATTTTATTCCATCCCACATCCTTTGTCTGTTTGGATTGTAAGCTCTGAAGACAGGGATCATGTATTCTCTATAGCAGTGATGGGCAACCTGCGGCCTGCAGGGTAATCCACTGGCAGGCCACGAGACAGTTTGTTTACATTGACCATCCACAGGCACAGCTGCCCACAGCTCCCAGTGGCCATAGTTCCCTGTTCCCGGCCAATGGGAGCTGCGGGAAGCAGCGGCCAGCATGTCCCTATGGCCCGCACCTCTTCCTGCAGCTCCCACTGGCCAGGAGTGGTGAACCACGGCCGCTGGGAACTCTGGGTGGCTGTGACTGCGGACGGTCAATGTAAACAAACTGGCTTGCAGGCCACCAGCAGATTACCCTGACGGGCCGCAGATTGCCCACTACTGCTCTGTAGTCTTATAAATAGCATAGCCATCCCAAACTAAAATCATTATACTATTGCACTCTAGCAGATGTTCTCTATATACCTCACTCAAGCTTTACAAGTAAATACTGTACAAATATTCCTTTTCAAAGATTGTTGATTTAAAATGTTCTTTTTTTCCCTATTAACTTCCTGTTCTTGATTTTTATCTTTCCTTTATTCCTTGTCCTGATTTTACTTTGAATTGTTTTTCCTTCTTTGGTTTTATATATATTAGTTTCATGTGTATTTTCTTTATAAAAGCATGTTGTATATCTAAAGAAATTGCATAATACTCCTTTCAAAAAAATGAATACTCGAGAGTCAGCTAATAAGTTTATAAAATCATTCCCTTAATATATTTCATTTTTCAGATAACAGAGAATTTAAACATCTTTTATGCTGCTATGGATTTTTGCAGAATCTCAATTTTCTGTGTGTTATATTTACTTCCATATAACAGAAAGTCAATCACCCATTTTGTTCTCTTCCCTGGTACATAAAATGGGTGGGGGATGGAGGGAGTATTTTAGTAGAGAATCATAAAAATTGTTCACCAATGTCATCTTAATAAGCACAATTGTTTCATCCTCTTGGCTGAAGTGTCTGGTATCACGCCTTTTTTTTTTTTTTTTTTTTGCCTAATACAATTTTCTCCACATAGCACAGTCTTGTACAAGGGCAGAAGTAATAGAGGGGAAAATGGGGAATAAGTGATTTCCCAACCATCTGCTTTAAAAGAGATAAAACAGATGTTAGTATCTCTAACAATATCAACATTCTTATTTAGTATTGTCTCCAGTCTTTCAATAGACAGATTAATTAAAAGTACATACCATGACCTTAATACTACTACTACTTCTATAATGAAAGGATGACATTTTGGTATAACAAAAACAAATATGTTTTTGTACAGTTTTTTAGCATGTTATCAAGACGCGCTCATACTGCTGATGAAGTCAATGAGAATTTTGCCATTAACTTCACTAGGTGCGGTGGCCTGCTGGAATTTTACAGCTCTTGGATACTTCTGTTAGCCTTGGTTTTACAAATGTTAAAATAAATATAGTTGACAGTGCAATGATGGCTGTGCCAATGAGTTGTGTTCTGGGCGGTTACCAGCAGAGTCATTCATGAGGTGATATCCTGTACTAGCACAGTAGCAATCTGCAGACTGCTAGTTCTCCTATTATATTTCCAGAAGGGCTGCAATGTAAAAACATGCAACTCCAGAGTGATGGTTTGTCTCTGCTTTCCATTTCCTGCCTTTGGGCTCCCAGACTGATTTTTGTGACTGCTCTCTCCAGGCCTGCTGGGCTATTCAGCCAGTGAGCCAATATAAAGGCACAAGGGGTATTTCCCCAGGAGGCAACTCTTTAATACCAATTTTGACATTCTACGTCTGCCTGAACCTACCCCACTACCTCAGATCTAATCACAACATATAACTATTGAGCTCATGAGAATAACTATTTAGGGATGGTCCACATCCATAATCTTGCTTATAAATGATGGCAAATAACTTAGGTCTAAATTGTGGTTGGTTCCTGTGATGGTGACCCAGGGAATCTTCCTCATCTCTTGTAGCCCATCCTTTATGTGGGAGACAACCACCCTATGTAGTGTCTGTGGTCTTGTGAGCTGAGCAGGGAGGATCTGGAGTGAAGCACTGCTACCTCTGTGCACTAAACCAGCAGAACTGGCCAGTTGTGTCAGAGGAATGTATGCTGCACACCCTTTCAGAGTCTCCTGATGGACATTCTCTCTGCTCCCTGTGGCACAATGATGCCTGCTGTTCCCACTGGGATGGCGTGGCTCTGAATAGCCCATCCCCACACAGGACTGTAGCAAAAAAGTTACACTAGAACTTAAAACATCTATGCTAAAACATCCTGTTGTTATTGGTTTCAAACCCTAACCCTAATCCTAACCCATGAAAGCTTATGCCCAAATAAATTTGTTAGTCTCTAAGGTGCCACAAGGACTCCTCATTGTTTTTTCCTATTGTTACTGTCGTTGTTAGCTCTTCTGTCCTCCTCCCTGTGTCCCGAGCAGAACTTGGTTTTTTTTAGCTCCCCATTGCATCTTGTCTTTTAGATCTGAAGCTCTTTGGGGCAGTTCTTTATTATATGTTTGTACATTGCCTAGCACAATAGTGGCTTGACTTATCTGAGAACTCTAGGCACTAGTGCAGGGGTGGGCAAACTTTTTGGCCTGAGAGCCACATCGGGGTTGCACAACTGTATGGAGGGCCGGGTAGGGAAGGCTGTGCCCCCCAAACAGCATGGCCCCTGCCCCCTATGTGCCCCCTCCCACTTCCCGCCCCCTGACTGCCCCCCTCAGAACTCCCAACCCATCCAACCCCCCTGCTCCTCGTCCCCTGACTGCCCCCTCCCAGGACCCCCGTCCCATATCCAACCCCCCTGCTCCCTGTCCCCTGACTGCCCCAACTCCTATCCACACCCCCGCCCCCTGACAGCCCCCTCGGGACTCCCACCCCCTATCCAACTGCCCTCTGCTCCTCGTCCCCTGATCACCATCCCCTCCTGGAACCCCCCATCCCTAACTGCTCCCCGGGATCCCACCCCCTTATCCAACACCCTCTGCTCCCTGTCCCCTGACTGCCCTCCTGACCCCTATTCACATCCCCGGCCCCTGACAGGGCCCCTGGGACTCCCACCCCCAACCCTCCCTGTTCCCGATCCCCTGACTTCCCCCCTCAGAATCTCTGCCCCATGCAACCGCCCCCTCCTCCCTGATGCCCCCCAGGACCTCCCACTCCCTTACCCAACCCCCCTGCTCCCCGCCCCCTTACAAGCAGCAGGAGCCTGCAGCCGCAACACCCGGCCAGAGCCAGCTGCACTCCGCACGCTGCCCAGTGGGAGCGGCGGGCCATAGTTTTCCCACGTCTGCACTAATGCAATAAAGATAATTACAAGACTAATTTAATATAATTTTGTGTGATAACTTAAATGTAATTTATAATTAATATAATGAATGTCATATAATTTATCATTTAATATATTATAGGTACATAGTGATGCAAGGAATAGATCCAGGGGTGAAAGGAACTCCGGTCACTTACCGGTATGGGGCTGGGGCCGGCTCCACCCCGGAAGAGGTGGGGCCTCGGGCAGAAGGGGCAGGGCTGGGGGGTCAGCATCCTCCAGCCAGCCCTTCCATGCTGCCTGGCCTTTGCCAGCTGGGGCTCCAGTGGCGATTTAAAGGGCCCATCAGCGGCCGAGGGGGGGGAAAAGGGGCAGAGACGTTAAAGTGCTGCCGGGTCCTTTGCCACAGCAGCGCTTTAACGTTGCTGCTTCTCCCCCCACCCCTGTTGGAGGCCTGCGGCAGGGCCACCGATGAGGGGGCGCAGCAACGTTAAAGCGTTGCTGTGACAAAGGACCCGGCAGCGCTTTAACGTCCCTGCCCCTTTTGCCCCACCTGTCGGCAGCCCTGTTGGTACGGACCCTACCAGCAGGGCTACCGATGGGGGAGGGAAAAGGGGCAGGGATATCAAAGCGCTGCCATGGCAGCGCTTTAATGTGGGCTGAGTACGGGCCGGCACTGGCTTCTTACCGGTACGCCATACCGGCCCGTACCAGCTCACTTTCCTGAATAGATCCTACACAAGAAGAGAGAACATCAGCAGTAGATGCAACATCCAAATCACATGCTCTTAAGAGAATGATCAGTAGTGCCAGATAGGGAGTTTAAGGTTAAGATAACTCATCCTTTGAATTTGGCACACAACATGACTAAGTATAAAATGGAAACAGGTCTATGTACTTTTGTTTGTTTTATTAGTTTTTATTGTGTTTATTATCATAGTATTTACCTGGCTTAAATTAAAAAAGAAGATTTCTAACTCACAACTGGTCCCATTGTGATAGGCACTGAACAGAGAAGTAGCACAAAAGACTGTCCCTGCCCCAGAGAGTTTACAGTCTAGGCATCTGACAGGACAAGAAAATAAGATGAAATAGACAAATGGTGGTGTTGTGGGATGGGAGGATGAGGAAACAATTAAATGAAAGTTTAGCAGAAAAACAGAAGACACAGCTCGGATCTTTATTCTAAAATCTGGTAGCAAAAATATGCCAGTTAATCCCACCTGTCGAGAGTTTTACAGGGGGTGAAAAGTGGTCTCTCGGGTAATTGGGTCCTGTGATATTCACTGTTTGAACTGCACGTGGAAGTACAAAGGAACCGAATGTTGAGATTGAAGCATTCAGGTTACCGGCTCATAGCAGCCTACCCTGTTCAGGAGGCATGCAGCTTCCTTTTGTGCCAGCTGTAATTTCTGAGTGCTCTTCAGGTGTATTCTTAATAAAGACATATTTTAGTACTCTAACCTGGTGATGACAAAAGTGTGGCTGGCATTGTAAGGTCCATATAAGAGTGGAGTGGTTGAGCCCATCTGATCAGTTACAGATAAGAAACTAAATATCCATCACTGCTTCCACATCTAGCATTCCAAGAACAGTAATAAATCCAATGCAATTATCCAATGGGGACACTCTGAGACCATATATAGGATTGCAAGATCCTTCTATTGAATCATCCTTGGCTCAGGTGCTAAAACTAAGATTGATGGGAAATGATTAGGACCCTACCAAATTCATGGCCCATTTTAGTCAAATTCGCAGTCATGGGATTTTCTAAATAGTCAATTTCACTCTTTCAGATGTTTACATCTGAAATTTCACAGTGTTCTAACCAGGGGGGTCCCAACTCAAAAGGGAGTCGTGGAGGATCACAAAGCTCTTGTAGATGGGTTTTGAGATTGCCACACTCGCTTCTGCGTTGCTTTCAGGGCTGGGCTGTTTCTGTGGGCTAGAGAGAGCAATGTCAGAGGAGATATTGGAGGTAAACCCTAGAAACAGCCAAGTTTAGAGGAGAAGCTTGGGTTGAGGTTTATATTGTATTACTCTTTCTGAATTACCAGTAAAGCCAAACCCCAGAAAGAGAATGATATTGAACACTCCAAGGATGTGGTGGGGGCTCAACTCACTCACAGACCCCAAGAGAAGCATTTTGGCACAAGGCAGCACGACTCCTAACTGGTGCAGAAATTGCCGTTCTTCTCTAGAATCATTCACTATACCAAAAAGCATCATTCCCATCTTGTCAGGGTTGAGGTGTCAGCTAGCTCACCTTGATCCCTAGCACATCAGTCATTGCTAAAGAAGAGACATTCTTGAATCTGGGTTCAAGAAAAAGGCAACAGAACTGAGCATTTTGTCTGTCTTATCTGCCCTGCACATACATCTGTAGTATCTGAGTCTCAGATCTTCAAAGGCATTTAGGTGCCTAACTTCCGTGGAAATTATTTGGAGTTAGGCAGCTAAATATCTTTGAGGATACAGGCTCCTTATAAGTCACATAAAGTCAGCAAAATGTATTTTAAAAAATGTTGGTTTTGTTCTCTCCTTCCCATCCATGAGCATGCATGGAAACAATCTTCTTTAACATCCTTTTCATCTAGCATAATCTGTTGATTTAGTATAGTAGGCTTTTGTTTGGCCCCCTGGAAGAAGAGAAGAATTTTACATTTTGTTTTAAAGGTGATAAGATTGCAGCAATTATGATCTGTTGTGGCAGAGTGTTCTATCCCCCTGGGCCATTGAAACATATCCTGAGGCCTATGACCTTATGAATTTATGGCTCTGATACACTTGATAACTCAAAAGTATTTTCTTATTTGTTTGACTGCTTACGTTTGCCTTAGATTTTCAGTAATGAAAAGGTATGAAGTAGAATTCTTACCTAAAACTACTTACCCTTGGAATCCCCAAAAAACCTCTTGAGAACTGTTTGGCTTTTTCATGACAGTTTTAGAAGACAGAGAATAATTAACAACAAAAATGCCTTGAGGATTTCTTTCTTAACTTTCATCTTTCAGGGTCTGTCATGTTAGAAAAGAATCCTCAATAAATTTTAAATTTAGAATATTAAGTTAAAAAAAACCCTGAATAATATATATGCGGGTGCATTTGTTTTCTGCAACACAGCCATGGCTGCTTCACTTTAGCTTCTCTTTTGCTTACCCCACCTGCAATTAGTGCAGGTCTTGACAAGATATACTATAAGAAATGACTGACCACCTTAAAAGAGATAATAGCCACTTAAGTTTTGAGTGCATACACTGCAGTTGTATATTGCACAGAGATGTTACTGTTACATGCCCAGACTAGGGACAGTTTAAAACTTAAATTTTATTAAACTTGATATTAAAAAAAATCCACTGCTTGAACAAGCCCTGTTGCTGCTCAGTACTTTCAAAGCACACACCCCTCTGCTGCTGCAACCAGAATTATCCTTTTTGCGCCCATCAGCAAACGTTCAATCCTTAAAGGGAGATGGTACAGGTAAATCTAACCCTGACATTCTCTTGTCAGTGCTACACTTCCAGCTCGTAAAAGTAATGTCATCTCAGCATTTCTATTAACAATATACAGCATACAGTCCATTCATTTTATTTATTAAGAGTAGTCTACAAATTCTGCAAGCTTATAACAGTCCTTCTCAATTGAATCTCCACTTTCACAAGTTCTGGTACTGATAGTGAAAACTGAATCTCTTCCGTTTATTTCACATTAAGCAGAATGTTTCTGCAGCAAGTGTGGTTCTACTATCCAACAGAATAGCCATCTTAAATTCCCAAAGATATTCCTATATTATGAAATTACAGTTACCATATAATAAAGGGTATAACTAGGTAACTCCAAGTCACTGGCATATGTAAGCTATTTAGAAAAGACTCCTCTAAATTAACATAATAAGAAAGTATCAAGAACTAGAAAACACTTTATTTAGAACCATATCCATATCATAAGTCAATATAACATCATTTACAAATATTACATCAGTCTTTGATACAATGCAGGGTAAGGTACAGGAATAGGTACATGGTGTATGACATGTGCAAACATGAGCACAGGCCATGGTGCATTCACCAACCCAACAGTTAGATGTAGAAACTGATAAATAGGTGTCCTTAACTGTTCATATGTGAGTATCTGTGGGGATGTTCTCTCTCTAGCAGGATGACCTCTCATGTCAGTAGATTGTTCTGTCATCTTATACACTACTGATTTTAGGTTCTATATTCCTATTTTGGCATTTGTGTCTTTCAACAGCTGGTGTGAATGTCACATCAGTGTGATGATCAGTTTTGAAGTTTACAGGATTAACAATATCCTCATTTCCCAGATGTGGATAAAATGTTTCTGCCTCTGGATTCAGCTTCTGTGCTACGGACAGTAACTGGTTTCATCACATAATATAGTTCATCTTCGCTCTGACTATGAGAATTACTGGAGTCCAAATTCCTGTTTTCATTGTGAGCTCTCATTGTGCTAGTTTGCCTTGTTCTCTATGTCTTCTGCTGTGATGGTTAAGAGGGTTATATCAAGGATAAGATGTCACAGGGAAGTAAAAGATTGCGGTGAAGAACACATCCTTTTTTATCTTCTGCTTTTATTTCATGGTCTGTATTACCCCCGTTCCTTTGAAGTACTGCATGAATTTTATCTTCCCAATAGGATTTGAATGTGCCTGGCCCCCTCTCTTTAAAAGTGTCTGAAAAAGTAGTCTGCCATCTGGTATGAGGGCAGCACTATCCACTTTCTGATCTTAGTGATTCTTTCCATGAGCAGTATGTGTTTTTAAGAACATTTTGATTCCAGTTCATAAGCTTCTTTCATCTGCTGTTTCTCTTTCTCAACATAATCATTATGGCCCCCACATGCAGGGTAGACCAAATGCAATGCCAATGGGAAAATGTTGGGTTTGACCAGTGACCCTGACCTGATCTTTGACCGCCTCAGCAGACCTTCAATCCATAAAGAGAGTACACAGGTAAACCTAATCCTGACATTCCCTTATGAGTGCTACAATATTACATTTAAGCTTCTTCCTTCTCTTCTTCTTTTGTGACAGAAACTTCGAAAGCTTTCCTGCTGGAAGGGTAAATCTTTATCTTTTCTTCTCCCTTTTCAAGCTATTAATTATCAGCCCTTTTCTAAATTTACCACTTTCACCTTATATGGAAAAAAAAATATTTATTTATTTATTTGTGGATAGTTCTGGAGCAGAATGCTAGAAAGGGAAAATAACACAGCATAACATAATTATTAAGAGACTTGTAATAAGAAAACTGCTGAGTTGACAGTGGAAGATGGCCATACAATAGGAAAGTTTGGAACAGGGCATGACAACAAAATAATACAAATACTCCTGTGAGATTTCTTTTTGTATGGCTTTCAAAAGAGGAAAGAAGGGCAGGAGTAAAAAGCAGAGAATGCGTGTAGCAGGCAATTACACTGAAAGGAATTTAAATAGCATATATTGACGGGGAGAGTGTTCTACTAGATAAAGCAAGAGACTGGAACGCCTGCACTACTAAAATATGATCGCATCTTTGGTGCCTGGTCTTGGGCAGGTCACTCATGCTAACATTTTCAAAAGTGGTCTCTTAATTTGAGATCCTCAATTTTGGGGTTCCCTTTGACTTCAGCTGGAGTTGTGGGTGTTCATCACTTCTGAAAATTAAGCATAGCGGGTAAAATTCTGACCCCACTAAAGCTGATGGCAAAACTCCCATTAACTTCAATGGGGTCAGGATTTCACTCTGTATATCTTAACTTTGGACACACAAAGACAGAGGCATCCAAAATCAGAGGCTGCTTTTGATAATGTTGACCTTAACTTTTATGTTTTAGTTTCCTTATCTGTAACACTAATAATTTACCTACCTCATGTGGATTTGTGAGATTAGTTAGTTGGGGCAAAATGTAGCTGACTCTTGTGTGGATATGCAAAGCAGGAAAGGTGCAAGAAGCCTTTCTCTCCTCCTGCACTCCTCTGGCACAAGGACCAACCACAGTGGGTCTATCTACACTGTGTCTGGAAATGAGCCTCCCAGCACGGTTAGACAGATTTATGTTACTGGGGCTTTTAACATGCTCAAAGTAGCCGTGTACATGTTGCTTTGATGCTGAGGCTCTCAAGTTCCACCCTACCCCAAGGTTTGAAAGCCCAAGTTCCAGCCTGACCCACAGCATCTACATAGCTACTTTTAGAGCACTAATGCGAGCTCTGGTTACACGAGTTTGACTGCCCAGGCTGAGAGGCTCACTCCCAGATGCAGTGTAGATCTACTGAGTGAGTATGGGGGCATAGAATGTACTGCCTCAAGGTGCATGGGTGAGCTAGCTGATCTGCCCAGGTGCAGAGGAGGGATCTTGCTACACATAGTGTAGTGCAGTGATTCTCAAACTTTTGTACTGGTGACCTCTTTCACATAGCAAGCCTCTGAGTGCAACCCCCCCATTATAAATTAAAAACATTTTTTAATATATTTAATACCATTATAAATGCAGGGGTTTGGGGTGGAGGTTGACAACTCGCAACCCCCCATGTAATAACCTCGTGACCCCCTGAGGGGTCCAAACCACCAACTTGAGAACCCCTTGTGCAGTGGCTGTGTCAGTGCTTGCTACCCAGGTACCTCTAAAATGAATTCTATCGGATTCACCCAGATTTGTTACTGAGGGCTCGGGTTGCAGTGCAGCCCTTCCCATGCTATCTAGAATAGTAGATAGTAGGCACCTTGGGCACTGTCTAAATTTAATACATTGTTTTTAAAATATAAAGGATAGCTGTAAACTAAATGTATAACTGTAAACTATATAGCAATGCGTGTTATATTACTAAAAGCAGGAACTGAACCAAAACCCTGGATCTAGGGTAAGACAAGTTTGCTGCTTGGATCTGCCTCTGTATTAGGCTTTATACAAACATTGTATCCATTAAAAACATCCCTCTAAAATTAAAATGTCTATTTACTGTAGTTGACTTGGCATGTGGGTCCTCACCCTACATGTGCAGTTTATATGCTCAATAGCATGTCTGGAAGTGAAAGAGGTGTGAAATGAAAGAGAAGAATGCCAGAGTTTTCTGCAGCAGATGTGAAATGAAATTTGAAAGTATGCAGGAAATCATCCCTAGTTAAAGCTCATAATTAGAATATTTCAGAGTTTCTGTTGGACTGACTTAATCATTTAGTAACAAATTTGTAAAAAAAAAAAAAAAGAGTCTGACTTGTGCCCACAAAAAATGAACATACATGGATGAATACACATTTATATGCGCGATACCCACATTTACACACATACAATTCAGGTGATTAGGCATACAAGTAGCAAAGAGTCCTGTGGCACCTTATAGACTAACAGACGTATTGGAGCATGAGCTTTCATGGGTGAATACCCACTTCATCGGATGCAAGTGGGTATTCATCCACGAAAGCTCATGCTCCAATACGTCTGTTAGTCTATAAGGTGCCACAGGACTCTTTGCTGCTTTTACAGATCCAGACTAACACGGCTACCCCTCTGATACTAGGCATACAAGTGTATATGATATTTACATATACATATGTGCATACAAAAATATGTGCATGTGTTTTGTTTTGCAGGCATGTCCACTTCCAGTTTTCAAAACTGGGCCTAAAGATGATTTCCATAAAAATGTATCTCATTCATGGCTGCAAATGATTACCCTTGCTGTGTTTTCATGCTTTCTTATTGGAAATGTTACTCTAAAACTTCATAAGAGACATAGAAGGAATAATGACATCTGAAAGCAGCTTCCATAACATTACATTATAATATTCGTACAGTGATTAAACATATTACATGGCTCACACAGTGTAGTGGGCAATCTTCCAGTCTTGTCCATTCTGCCATACTAAGTTCCAAACCAAATGTTGTCAAGAACAATGTAGCATTGTGTACAAAAGATCTTGAAAATGACAATGTTGCTATCAAACAGAAGGTGCAATTGCAACACCAGTTTGGAGTGTGCCCTATCCCTGCATCTGTTAGACAATTGGGCATTAATATTGATCAGTAGGATCTTGGAACACTGTACACCTGTATCCCGATATAACACGACCCGATATAACATGAATTCAGAGATAACGCGGTAAAGCAGCACTCTGGGGTGGGTGGGGCTGCACACTCTGGCAGATCAAAGCAAGTTCGATATAACGCGATTTCACCTATAACGCGGTAAGATTTTTTGACTCCCGAGGACAGCGTTATATCGGGAGAGGTGTACTTATTCTGTACAGACGAAAAAAGCTTGATCCAACTTCTAAACATTATTTAAGCAAAGCATTATTTCAAGCAGACTCTTTCATTTCCTTGGAATTTGATGTGCAATGCTATATTCTTGAGAAGTGTTCTGAATCTGATAAAAATGCCTATTTACAGTATATTGATGCTCAAAAATAATATGGCAGAATGAGTTATCACTTCCAGCCATTACCTTATTGGCAATTTAGCTAGCTAATCTTTTTATTTGCCATGCTCCAGCCATTTATAATTTGAAAATCACTGCTGATAATTCAGGTACATTTCTGATGATGCCGCTTATCTTAGACCTCTTACCACTTTGGCTGGGAAAATGCAAAGTGAATTTTAAACTAAAGTGTGACATTACTCTAGTCACACTAAGTTGGCATTAGCCCTCTGTAACCAGTGAGATGTTTTAAAAAGGAAGAATATATGTACTGCCAGCAAGGCTTGATCCATGTCTCAAGGGCAGAATTATCACCCAGGCAGACACAGATTACTGGGAGGGATGTTCTCATAAAGAATTAGGTTCTCGATAGTGTTATGCATACATCTGACATTCAGATTCATGTTCAGGGGTCTGGTATTCAGATTTATTCCGTATAAATCGTAAGGTATATAAATAATTAGCACCATTTCAAAAATCATTCTCTCTTTCATATTCATCATTTTATGACATTGTTCTGAATATTCCGCTAGTGATACACAACCCTTGTACTGGAGGCCATGTCATCTTTGTCTCTGTATCCTATATGTAATTCTATATTTATAAATATATAAAACATGGAACAGAATGCTCTGCTGGGACATCAGTGAGTCCAAAAAATACTAATGAAATAAAAACAATTGTACCAGCAATAACATACTATGCTAATGTGCCTATATCAGTTTGACTGCAGATAAATATAATGTATGGATTGAGTTGGCCTTTGCTTTTTAATTCAGAATGTGAATTATGTGTGTACATGATCTATATATGCATCAGTGGACAAGTCTGTACAGTGGGTTTCAGGGAAGATCCTTCAATATATGAGTAACAGATTCTTTTTGCAAACTCTGGCAAACAATGTATTTTCCCTTATTTTAACACTATCCCAGTGGACTCCATTCATATTTTTAGTGCTATTTATAGAAGGAAGTGCAGTTTCTTCTGTTGAAAGTGTTTGACTTTGTATAAAATACTTGAATAGTCATTGGAACTGGAGGAATAGAACTCAGGCTTATTTTTTTCCCTTTTTCTTGTACGGAATGAGAGCGTAAATAGGAGCACCCACCTGGACTTCTCTGTATCACTCATTATTGTATATAACACATATATTTTCTCCTCCTCTCTAAACTATATAGTCCTACTTTTTATTAATCTCTCTTCAATGGCGTTCTTTCCAGGTCCCTGACCATTTTCATTGCTCTTCATCTGACCTTTTTAAATTTCGCCATATCCTTTTATGAGATGTGTTGACCAGAACTAGAACATAGTATTCCAGGTGACGGAATACCAATGGTTTATATAATGGTGGTATAATACTTTGTGTTATTCTTAATCTCTTTCTTAAACCACCTATGTGCATTCAGAGGATGTTTCCATTGAGCTTGTCCAACCTGATGCCTAAATCTTTTTCCAGAGACATGACCATTGATATTGAAAGCAAGAGTAATTCTCCAACCTCTGTCTCACATATTTGTATATATTTCCCCCACCCCTTCATTCTGTGACATTAAAACTGAATCTGGTCCACAGCACATTACTTAGTCCAAACCTCAGCTGCTGTTCTTAAGTTATTTCCTCATATTTTAAACATTCAATCCAGCTTCTTTCTGATGCTAAGTAATTGGAGTTGCCTCTCGGTAATGTGTTGGTACAGTCACCAAATATCTGTGCTGATCAGGTATTTTAGCCCTGATTCCCGTGTCTCACCCTCAAAGGATGTGCTATAGAGTATATTATGCCTACTCGAGTAAATTGTTCATCGGTGTTTTATGAAACCATGTTGTTGCATGAACTTATGAAAACAAATATAATTATAGCATTAGTGATAAAACGGCGTACCAATTATTAAACTATTAGATCTTATAGTCTGCCAATAAGTGTTGTTATTCTTACTTATTAGTTACAAGCAAAACCCTCTCCATCTCCTTTCCTGTTAATAGTTAGAGGCAGATGCTTTACCTGAAGCTATGTTCTGTAGTCAGCCCTGGTAGTCAATCATCATTTATATTATGGTCAAATTATGCCCTTGACATTTGCTTATTCAGGAATAATGCATATAATTAGGGGATTTTACTGTGATTGCATTTTTATTTCATGTGCTTCTATTTGCCTGAAATAAAACAAACATAACAACAGTTGTTTCTCAGAGATGTGAAAATATTCCAAACAAATGGAAAGAATTACACTATTTATGCCATTTAGAGGAACTGCTTTTGCATATACAGTTAAAACAGACACTGGTTCACCTGTGGACATAATTGATGTGTTGTTTTTGAATGGGGTTTGTGTCAAGCAGGCTTTTCATATTGTATACAAGAAGCAATGAGCCACTCATTCATTTAGTGTCCTCGTACAGAAGTTATATGTTTCTGAGTAGTGGACTTGTGATTATGGTGTATGTACCCTGCCATCAGCCAGGAGAGGAAAGAGTTAATAAGATTCCTTGGAAAGGAGGGAAAGTACCTGCCAAACCCAAGTTGTTAGTCCCGTGGAAGGGGCTGACAGATGGCCTTTGTTAAGGAAATAGTCCCTTAAAAGGAAGGGTTTGGGCAATGGGAGAAGTCTTTGCACCCAGGGAGGAACGTACTCTGGCTGGTCTGAGACAATTCTACTTACAAAGCTCAGGAATTTACTTGCATTTTACCATTTGTTAGTGAGCCCAACTCGTCCCCTGCAGAGCCAAAGGGGCGTGTAAATACAATACCTCTTGTGATCATGCATCCAAGTACAAAAATGTCCCACAAAATGGCAGCACTGTGTTTGACTCTAAACTGCTCTAGTGTAGATTAATGAGAGCTCTTTAGAATATAGCTAATGGAGGTGAGAAAAGGTCACTAAGAGACCTTTTTCAACCAATCCAAAGCCAATGACTTTTTCCAAAGGGGAGGGGGAGAAAAGGGATGTTGAGAGGCAACACTGAAGTTTGGGAAAGAGACAGGGAGGAGAACAAAGGACACAAACAGAGCTCTTGGCTCATCTTGAAGCCCCATTTCCTGCTGCTGACCCAAGGTACTGAAGGCCTTTTAGGACTTCAGGGAAAGTGACAGGCCAAGAAAAGGGACTCATATCAGGGAAGGAGGACTGCCGGTTTCTGCCCACCGCCAAGTCCTAGCCCCAGCCAGAAGCATAGAATCTATGAGTGGATTTGGGTACCCACTAGAAACACTTTAGAATAGAATTGACAGCTTCCTTCTTCTGCAGAGAGTCAATAGGTCCTTAGAGACCTCTGCTCCATTGTTGCTTTGTGCATCCTCCTACATTATTTTTTGAAGCCCCTCTTTTGAGGTAATGAGACCCACTGTCTATAAGCCAGCATGTATTTGTGCCCATTAGACTGAGGGTCTTGGTAAATGAGCACTAGATGACACTAATGTCTGATGGAAGTTAGTTCTTGAGTAAGGGAAATTAATTCATTATGATATTGGGGAAGGCAGGATTGTAAGGGCAAGTCTACACTAGAGTGCTACATCAATGTAGCTGCACTGATCCAGTTGTGCCACTGTAGCACATCAGGTTTAGACGTGCTATGCTGATAGGGGAGCGCTCTCCCCTCGTCATAATTACTCCACCTCTCTGGGTAGAAGCTATGTCAGTGGGAGATCGTCTCCTGCCGACATAGCGCTGGTGTGGACAGCGCTTAGATCGCTGTAACTTACATTGCTCAGGGAGATGTCTTTTCCACACTCCTGAGTGATGTAAGTTACAGTGACTTAAGCAGTAGTGTAGACCAGCCCTAAGAAGCATGGTGCATTTTTTAATCTGTTAAAATATTCTGGTCAGCGTGAAGACTGCTGCCCAGAAATTGATACCTTTGTCTAGAGGCAAATAGGTAGCATCTCTCTGACAAAGATGTTCCATTGAATTTGGCCCATAATTCCTAGATTCCTATGAATTTCTAGATTCCATCATAATCCTTTATACTTAGAATCACAGCCCTTTAATCCTCAATCACCCTAGACTTTTACTTCTCATATGGAAAATGAAGTGATCCTGATGTTGACTATCTTCCCAACTGACTATCTTCACCTCCAGGTCAAAGGTTTAGACTGGGCATTGAAATCCTTCATAACTGCCTCAGCACTCATTAATTTAGAACAAATTTGAGAGTACCCATCAATCTCATGTGCTCACCAGATTGTTCAGTGAAGGGCAGGTTTTCTTCCTCTAGCGCTTCTTATGCCGCTTTCGAATCCTTAGAAGTCAGAAGGCAGGCAGACGGCGGGAAGAAATAGTGGGAATAAAGCTCCACCCACAATACCATAATACTTGGATGTTTCTAATAAACAACATGAACTATTCCACTGCTGTTCAATCAACAGAGGGTCCTGAGGCACCTTTAAGATTAACAAAAGTATTGGAGCATAAGCTTTCGTGGGTGAATGCCCACTTCATCAGACGCAAGTAATGGAAATTTCCAGAGGCAGGTATAAATCAGTATGGAGATAACGAGGTTAGTTCAATCAGGGAGGTGCTCTGCCAGCAGTTGAGGTGTGAACACCAAGGGAGGAGAAACTGTTTCTGTAGTTGGATAGCCATTCACAGTCTTTGTTTAATCCTGATCTGATGGTGTCAAATTTGCAAATGAACTGGAGCTCAGCAGTTTCTCTTTGGAGTCTGGTCCTGAAGTTTTTTTTTGCTGTAAGATGGCTACCTTTACATCTGCTATTGTGTGGCCAGGGAGGTTGAAGTGTTCTCCTACAGGTTTTTGTATATTGCCATTCCTGATATCTGACTTGTGTCCATTTATCCTCTTGCGTAGTGACTGTCCAGTTTGACCAATGTACATAGCAGAGGGGCATTGCTGGCACATGATGGCATATATAACATTGGTGGACGTGCAGGTGAATGAGCTGATGATGTTGTAGCTGATCTGGGTAGGTCCTGTGATGGTGTTGCTGGTGGAGATGTGTGGGCGGAGTTGGCATCGAGGTTTGTTGCATGGGTTGGTTCCTGAGTTAGAGTTGTTATGATGCGGTGCGTGGTTGCTGGTGAGAATATGCTTAAGGTTGGCGGGTTGTCTGTGGGCGAGGACTGGCCTGCCTCCCAAGGTCTGTGAAAATGAGGGATCATTGTCAAGGATGGGTTGTGGATCACTGATGATGCGTTGGAGAGGTTTAAGCTGAGGACTGTAGGTGATGGCCAGTGGAGTTCTGTTGGTTTCTTTTTTGGGCCTGTCTTGTAGCAGGAGGTTTCTGGGTACAAGTCTGGCTCTGTTGATTTGTTTCTTTATTTCCTTGTGTGGGTATTGTAGTTTTGAGAATGCTTGGTGAAGATCTTGTAGGTGTTGGTCTCTGTCTGAGGGTTTGGAGCAGATGCGGTTGTACCTCAGCGCTTGGCTGTAGAGGATGGATCGTGTGGTGTGTCCGGGGTAGAAGCTGGAGGCATGAAGGAGGCATAGCGGTTGGTGGGTTTTCGGTATAGGGTGGTGTTAATGTGGCCATCGCTTATTTGTACTGTGGTGTCTGGGAAGTGTAGATTGGTCCAGGCTGAGGTTGATGGTGGGGTGGAAGCTGTTGAAATCATGGTGGAATTCTTCCAGGGTCTCCTTCCCATGGGTCCAGATGATGAAGATGTCATCAATGTAGCGTAGGTAGGGAAGGGGCGTGAGTGGACGAGAGCTGAGGAAGCGTTGTTCCAGTTCAGCCATAAAAATGTTGGCATATTGTGGGGCCATGCGGGTGCCCATGGCGGTGCCACTGGTCTGGAGGTATATATTGTCACCAAATTTGAAATAATTGTGCATGAGGATAAAGTCACAGAGCTCAGCAACAAGTTGAGCTGTGTCGTCATCAGGGATACTGTTCCTGACAGCTTGTATTCCATCTGTGTGTGGGATGCCTGTGTAGAGAGCCTCTACATCCATGGTGGCTAAGATGGTGTTTTCTGGGAGATCACCAATGCATCCTAGCCACCATGGATGTAGAATTCCACCATGATTTCAACAGCTTCCACCCCACCATCAACCTCAGCCTGGACCAATCTACACAGGAGGTCCACAACTCTAACTCAGGAACCAACCCATGCAACAAACCTCGATGCCAACTCCGCCCACATATCTCCACCAGCAACACCATCACAGGACCTACCCAGATCAGCTACAACATCGTCAGCTCATTCACCTGCACGTCCACCAATGTTATATATGCCATCATGTGCCAGCAATGCCCCTCTGCTATGTACATTGGCCAAAGTGGACAGTCACTACGCAAGAGGATAAATGGACACAAGTCAGATATCAGGAATGGCAATATACAAAAACCTGTCGGAGAACACTTCAACCTCCCTGGCCACACAATAGCAGATGTAAAGGTAGCCATCTTACAGCAAAAAAACTTCAGGACCAGACTCCAAAGAGAAACTGCTGAGCTCCAGTTCATTTGCAAATTTGACACCATCAGATCAGGATTAAACAAAGACTGTGAATGGCTATCCAACTACAGAAGCAGTTTCTCCTCCCTTGGTGTTCACACTTCAACTGCTAGCAGAGCACCTCCCTGATTGAACTAACCTCGTTATCTCCATGCTGATTTATACCTGCCTCTGGAAATTTCCGTTACTTGCGTCTGATGAAGTGGGCATTCACCCACAAAAGCTTATGCTCCAATACTTCTGTTAGTCTTAAAGGTGCCACAGGACCCTCTGTTGCTTTTTACAGTTTCAGACTAACACGGCTACCCCTCTGATACTTGACAATTTAATAATGTACCTCTCATCATTAGGGTTCAGAATCACATTGATAAAAATGGGACTTAGTACATCTTAACACCAAATTCGTGCCTCTTAATACCAAATTCCGAACTCTCTGTGCAAAGCTGGGTAAATAGGACTTTGAATGGAATATCTAAGAAGAATGGAGAGAGAAGGGACGCAGGGAATTTTCCTCTCCCCACTGCCAGCCCAGTATCTGGGCATGGAACAGCTATGTAGCCACTCCTGCTAACCCCACCAAATTGTTACATGTGGAAAGTGTGGCTGGTTTGTCTGCTTTGCAGAGTGGGAAATATTGGGGGTGCCAGCACTTGCCTTTAGTGCTGTTGTTTCATTCTCCCTATCTGAGGACTCAGCGCTGCATCAGTTCTCATTTGGAACAGTATGTTTGTCATGTTCTGGGGTGATCCAGACCAGAGTTACTACCTGCCTGTAACCCTGGATGCCTTAAATGCTCTGCTGCTGTGGCTCACAGCCTGGACACTAACAGCCAGCAGACAAACATGCAGTCCCTTGAGCGTCTGAATGCTCTATAGCTGTGGTTCAGCACTCAGACAATAGCAACCTGCCTACAGCACATCATCCTCATTCTAGTCTCTGTCACCTAGTTACCTTATGCAGGAGTGATCCCAAGACTGTTCCTAGTCCTGAATTTCCCTAAACCCACCTACCCTGACATGTCTAGCCCTATCCTGGTACACTTGGAAAAGATATTAGATTCACTAGTCCCTTTAAAGCAATAGTACATCAATAGCTTACCACTTTTCTGGAGCTAACAAACCCTATTTTAATCAAGGACTGGATTATAGTAAAAAGTAAAATAATTTTATTAAATAAAAGTAATAGGTTAACTGATACTAAGCAGAAGGAATAAAGGATAGAAACTGTTATGGTTTCTGACCTATAATCAATTTCCAGAGACTTGAGTCCGATTGGCAGAAGGGCCCATCTTTCTGCAATCTCAAGAGCTGTGGCCTCTTTAGTCCTTCAAGTGATGGATGCCAGAAAAAGCTGCTTATCTCTCCTTATATATTCCCCAAAATACTGTTTTTGTTCTCAGGCTGACCTCATCCTGTTCTTCTCTTCCTGTGGACTTCCCATCCCTTTGCTGATTCATATGTAAATTGGACTTTCATTGTTTTTTGTACAGCTTGCTTAATTTCATTGGAGACAGGTAAATAGATGCCTTCCCTCCTGTCTGGGAGAAATCCTGTTTCTCCCTGTGTTTGGTCACAGCATAATATCATTAAGTAAATATATTTCCTCATATAGTATTAACACATACATTTCACAATTATATTCATCACTTTGTCATTAGCTTTCAGAGAAGACCTTATTTGATAGACTTTTATAATAGAGTAATATTGTCCTACAACCAGTTGATTCAATTAATTAGCCTCTTGTGGGGGTCTGTACCTCAAATGGTATCTCCCTCGCTCTCTAGATTGATGGGTTTGTTTAGCTTGTATAAATGTACCTTCATTGTCTCTGCCTGATGACAAGCAAACACACATTCCTTTGCAGACTGGGTTTATGCATTGCTTTCCAAACACATTTTAAGAAGATAATTTTAGCACATATTCAGAACTCTCTGTGCACACTCTGTCCATACACTTCCAAGAATATTAATGAGCAATAAGTTATTAGTTTTCCAATTATACCCTATGAGATATATTTTAGGTACGGATTATGACAACAGTGTGTCAGGCCTGACAAGAGCTGCTGATGCAGAGTATTGACCCACAAATGGGCCTCTGTGTCACAATCTTCATAACTATAAGGACTAGCAACATTTAAAAAAACGTTAAATTCTGCTGGAACCAATGTGGGTATCCAGGAAGTACTAATATGGCTGTGACCCAAGCCAAACTCTGTATGCACATGTTACCCACTGCTTCAGTATTTGTACACAAATGCCTTGTGAGGTATCACATGAAAGCTAATAACTCATGGGTTATTAATATAGTTGTAAAATTCATATGTTAATTTTATAGGTGAAGTTATTAATTCCCTTTGTATGTTGTTGCTAGAATATGTTTAAGACCAGAAAGCCTAGCCTAGGTAAAGGTGATAAACAGGTCTGTCCTAGAAAAAGGAATGTGGATTTACCTCAATGTACATATTAACAGTAAACAAAGCTATCAAGCTAAATGAGTGGAAGTTATCTTGTTCCTGAACTTGAGAGAGAGAAATAATTAAAGGTTCTCATGCACCCCAGAGAAACACTAGAGACTGAATTCCCAGGAGACTTTCCTGACTTGCAAGACAAAGCAATCCCATTGGGGACATATGGAACAGAGAAAGAAACTCCATTTTATCCTTCACCTTAGGAGACAAAGGAACCAAGTGATTTGATCTCTGTGATAGGTCCTGGCCAGGCTGACTAATAAAAAGCTGGAAAAGGAGATTGTGGGTAAAAGAAATAATCTTGAACAAGACTGTATCTTGCTAGATTTAAGTTTTACAGTTTTAGATGTTTTCACTTTTATTTTCTTGTAATCCTTTCAACCTTTATCTCTTTTTCTTGTTATCACTTAATCCATGGTCTTTCGTTAGTAAACTTGTTTTATTTTTACTATAATCAACTCAATGCTGTATTTGAAGTGAAGGGTGTATTTACCTCTGTTAAATTAACAAACTGTGAGGAGCTGATTATATAAAAGAGCAATAAAGTTAATATTTTCTGTGAATGCACAGTGGTAGAGGCTGTGCATTGTAGAGAAACATCTCTGGGGAACCCAGGGACTGGAGTTCACTGATTGTGACATGCCAGGTGAGGTCTGTGCCAGGAGAGCCTTGAGAAGTTTGCTGGTGAGAAAGAATGACTGGTCTGGCAGTAAGCTGACACACCATCTAATTGCCAGCAACTTTCACTTTTACTGAGGCAGAGAGGTAACATGGTGGTTCACAGCTCTGGGTACCCCAACAGCATGTTGCAATTACAAGCTTGACAAACTGCCTTGGTTTGAACTCTGGGCACTGTTGTATTAATTTAGATGGACTTTAGGGGCCCAAAGATATCAACGTAACCCATTTACTTTCCAAGAAGGTTCCGGCATACAGAGATCTCAGATTGCTTAGTATTATGGCAAGCATACCATTAAAATCTTTTACATCTTTTTAATAAAGATACAGAAAAACTGTAAACCATTTGAAATGTAAAGTATTAAATAAGGTTTTCATTTTAACAACATCCTTTGTTCCCCTTCTCTTTAGCTGGAGAAAGTTTTGAGAAGGAATACCCCCTTGTCTGATGGTCTTGTAGATGTTATAAAAGATGGTAACACAGTCTTTGTGTGTGTGTGGCCGGGGGGGAAAGAAGTTAGTTGAAATGGGCTGGAGATATTGTTGCTATTGTTAATGGTAAAGTCCAATCCCATTGCCTACAAAGACTCAACAAGACAGACACACACAAGGGGAGAGAAAAGAACAGAAAGATAGAAAATGCAACTTCTGTCTCTGGCATTGACTCTCACTTGCAACCTCACTGCTAGAAAAACACAGCACTTTGTCATATCAGCCACTCTGAGTCCTGACAAACTTGTACCAGCACCGGGCTGTTCAGGGCATTGCTTTTAGCTGCCTCTTATATTTGGTCCCAGCAGAGAACGAGATGGACACAGAGAGAACTGACTTAAGCACAGCTCTCTGCTGTGGAGACTTTATTGTTCTGGCAGCAAAACTGAAACAAAACCAAAGTGAGGATTTTCACTGGGAGAGGGCAGTACAGAGCAACCAAACATTTAAAGTGACAGGACAACACATTCCTCCATCCTCCTTTTAAATACTTTCCAAACATATATACATTATAATTTACATGGCTAACATAAAAAACTATATAACCTAACTAAATGTTGTAGGTGGACTACAGCAGACTCATTCATTGCAAGGGATTATGCTGCCCTGGAATAGCAACTCACTAAACAATTTACCAGTTCATGCAAACCACTGTTTTTTGACCTCTGCTGGAATAATGTGGTGATGATGGTGTGGCAATGTCCTGAACAACAGGAAAAAACGGAGATAAGGAATCAACAGGATCTGGTACCCAAGTTTCTACCACCAAGTCATCAAAATTAGGAGTTGTAAAAGAATGAGGTTCGATTGGAGGAACAGAAAATCCTACTGGAACTTCTCTGGACTCTAGTACTTGTCCAGGCTGCAATCGATACATATGCCATTTTCATAAAGTACCATTGAATAGTTTCACCATGAACGAAACAGCTGCCATGCATTTTACAAGTTCTCCCGGTACCAGTTTTACTCCACAACTGTAGTTACAAGTCCACACGAAGTCTTCTACTTGAAAAGAATAATGACAGGTTTCATGTCAATCAATGTGCATAGTTTGGGATTTGGCTACATCTGACGCAACATCAGAATGTAACAGGCCCAGCAGGTATACAAAGATTGCTTCAAGAAAAAAGGTGCAGCTGAAAGTAGCATGTGGTGTATTCCTGTAGACCAAAAAGACATTTTCCAATTTCTACTGATGACTCAAAATAGACTTGTTAGCTCTTAAGGCTGCTTAAGTGTTTGTACAAAGCCTGTTTGTAGCAGGATGATACAGAGTAGAGAATATGAGCTGAATTCCATTTGGAGCTAGGAACATCTGAAATCCTACTGAATAGAACTGAGATCCGTTGACACTCATCAACTGTAATGGTAAACCACATTGGCTAAACAAGGTTCAAAGATGTCCAATAGTCTTGGTAGCTGTAGTAAAAGTCATTCTAAAAGCTTCTGGACATTTTGAATGGGCATTGCCTATGACCAAAATATACACCTTCTAATGGTATGGCAAATATATGACTTGAATATATGTCCAAGGAGTCGGAGGCCATAATCAAACATGTAGATGAGCTGGGCCAGGATCATGCTGAATTTGCTGACACATAGAACACCACTTTGCCTTCCTCTCAATGTCTTTTTTGAACCCCAGCTACCAGACATGACTTGCGGTGATGGCCTTCATCTGGACAGTGCCAAAAATACCTTCATGCAGAGCATCCAAAACCAGAGATTGAAGTGATTTGGAATGATGACTTGCATTCCCCATAAAATGCAACCTTGAGCCACAGATAATTCACATTAATGTGACATGAACTATATGAACTGGGGATTCTTATGATCTGACATTGTACCATGTAGTACTTGTCCCAACACAAGAGAGAGCACATTATCCTTAGCAGTTTCTTCATTGATATCTGTGCTTGTGATGGGTAACTTATCCATCAAATTGAGATAACTCTTTGAAGTTTCTTTGGGTTGATGGGAGCTTGGGCATGGCAGGAATGACAGTCCATCAGCATTGCTGTGCTGAGTCCCTTTATGGAATTGAATAGTATAGTCAATGCCTCAATGTTCACCTATGTTTCAGTCCAAAACCTAAAATTAATGGGTGGTGATCCACCAACAAGATAAGATGTCTACCATACATACAGATAGGTTCGGAACTTCCAAATTCTGAATATAATGCTGAGAGCTTCTTGCTCTATTTATATATAGTTCTACTCAGAGGTGATGAGTGTTTTTAAAATGAAGGCAATTGGTATCTCTTTGCCATCAAGAAAAATGTCAGAAAGAACTGCATCCACTTCCTATAGTGAAACATCACAAGTCAAAAAAGTTGCAATTGTAGTGAGGCATCAAATTGTTGGCTGAGGTCAACAGGGTTTTTTTGCTTCCCCAAGTGCACACACACACACGGTTTAGTCCATTTCCATTTTTACTTTGCTTGTAACAGTTCATGTAAAGGTGCCAATACTGTTGCCATATTAGTTTGAAATTTACCATAGTGATAAAGTAGCGCTAAGAATGAATGTAGCTGTGAAATGTTCTTTGATGGAGATGCTTGACGAACTGCCTTCTGTTTCCCTGGCAATTTCCTTAAGCCTGTGGCATTAATTACTTGTCCAAGGTAGTCAATTGAAGGCATGAAAAACCTATATTTGTTGTAATGTACTCTGTTCAGCGACTTCCAAACATTGCAAGACAGTGTATAAATTTCAAAGATCATTCTCTTGATCCTTTTTCATGTACACCACGAAGATTTATTGTTTTCATCAAATTCACCAATGTTGCCCACAAAAGTTGCCATTTAACTTTTCTCCTGTTAACTTTTTTGTCCTCCTGAACATTTTCTTTTCCACAAAGAAACTTTATTTTTTAACTGTGCAATATCTGTGCTTGATCTCCCTCTGATAGCTCTGTGTTTACACTACAGACTACAGAATCTCCTTGTCTATATGTGGGCTCCCTCTGCTGTTGGTAGACACTGAGTGCAGGCTAAAGGCTGTCTGCCTACCTTGCTTGAGAACAAAAATAGCTGCTCTCCCCTCACTGCTCTGTTTGCAGTAGCTCTAGGCAGCAGCCTCTTTCTTCATTACATTTTTAGTTGACTGCTTCCCCTCTTTTGCTGGCTGGCTCTTACTATCCTTTGCAGCAAAAACAGCAATCTGCCATCTTGTGCCGCTAGGTGAACTTTTTTTTTTTTTTTTTAAGTAAGCAAATAATATTTCTTCTTTGTTCAAGCAGTGGAAGCACTGGATACATGTGGGATATAAATTCCTCATAACCAATATGTTATGTTTGGACACAGAAGAGAAGGATACAGACACAGCGGGAAGTGATTTAAGCACAACATCTCTGCTGTGGAGACTTTATTGTTCTGGTGGCAAAACTGAAACCAAAACTAAACAGAGTCTTTTCACGGGCGAAGGGGTAGTACAGAATGACCAAACATTTGAAGGGACAGGACATCATACTTCCTCTTCTTAGTCACAGGCTCACAGCAATGTTGCAGAATATGCAGTCTTGCTCAGACTCTTATTAAACAGAAGGAAAAATCATGCAGAGGGAGGATAGAGAAGAAATAAGTTAGGAAAGAAAAAGGGTACATTTGGGTGGGGGAAAGAGACAAAGTTGCACATCCTTGGTAGTATGCAGGATTTAGCTGGAGCTGGTTGAGGTGGCAGTGTCATCAGGTCAGAACATCTCTCAGGATTCAGACAAAGAAAGTCTGGGGTCAAAGGAAATGGTGGGCGTGGCAGCCATGATGGTGAGGCTCATTACAGTCAATATTTCCTCCTTCCCCCCCAAAGTCTCTCTTTCAGGAGGACTGATGGGTGAAATAGACTTTCCCCTCAATATTTGGTCAACAATTAGGCCTAATTTCCAACACACCAGTTTTGGTTAATTAATTTCCAGTTCTGCACTGGTCTTGTTTACCAGGTATGATCTCAACGTAGTCCTGGAATTATATCAATAGGCCATTTTGTTTGTACTAATGCAGTTTTTCTGTCTCACTTTTGCGCTGTTTCCCATCAACATTTGTTGCTATAGGTTGTTGTGACATCTCATGAATTTACATTCACTTTTTACAGTTGAACTCACAATTAGGGTAAATTTGTAGGCCTAATTCTCACAACAGTGCCTCTACTGGAAAACACACTGCACAGTCTGGTGCACTGGAACAATTGACTCCTCAGGCATATTTATTTTAGAAGATCAAAATGCAATGTTGTAATCTGCTGCAAGTGCTGCACAGAATTGGAATAAAGATGAATTTATTTCAGTTGGATATTATATACTAATTTTTCTGACAAGTGACCTAAATGGCAGATTTACCACTGGCAGCTGGCTCCTTCCTACCCTGTGGGATTATATTCCATAAAATGAGTACTCCTGGCCCCATTCTGTTTTCCAGATGCTTTTTACTAATGATGATCTTGCAGCTCCACTCCCTCACCCCTCCTAAATCTCCTTAATCTTCCTGGGTGTCCATTTAGTGACTAGTCCTTTTGTCAGCAGTCTGACAACTCATTGTTATCTTCACTTCTTGATATTTTTCTCACAGAATACTCCATAAGTGCACATGAAGGACTAGGAACTATGTAATGATGATATTCAAATCAGCAATGAGCACACTCTAAGGCCTTGGCTACACTTGCAGCTGTAAAGCGTTGTGAGGTAAACCTGTCTTCGTACAGCTGAGTAGGGAAAAGTGCTGCAGTCTGTCCACACTGACAGCTGACAGCACAGTGGTGTGGCCACACTTGCCACATTTGCAGCTGTGTTGGGAGCGGTGCATTATGGGCAGCTATCCCAGCATTCATGTGGCTGCAACGTGCTTTTCAAAATGTGGGGGTGGGGTGGATTGTGACAGGGAGTGTGGGGGGGGAGAGAGTGCTTTTTGGAGCATGTCAGCTCTCTATTTTGCAAGTTCCGAACTCCCGGTCCCCTGCTCATTCATTTACTCACTCAAAGCAAGCTGCAAACTGTTTGCTTTTCTCTATGGTACGAGCTTTGAAACCGGCACTTCCGCATTCCTGCAGCCGGTCACAACAATGGAAAGGACTGGCCACTTGACAAGGTGATTAGTACAGCTCAGCAAGTGTTTACACTCAAACCCGTGAGTCGTAGCCACTCCGCTGCAGCTGTTATTCCTCTCGGAGATGTGGAGTACCTGCAGCGGTGTACCCAGGGAGATACAGCACTGTAAGTGCCCTGCCAGTGTGGACGGGGAGCGAGTTACAGTGCTGGGGGAGGCTTTACAGTGCTGTAACTTGCAAGTGTAGCCAAAGCCTTAAGGGATATGGCATCACTAGGGAAGGGTCAAAAGGTGAAGACAGTCTGGAGTGGTGCCAATTTTATAGCTGTAAACCCCACTGACAAACATATGAGGAAACTGCTAGATTGAATATATCTTTACTGGAAAAACTAATCTTGCATAATGGTACTACATTACACATACAGTATTCTAGCCCCACAGGGTATACTGTATTTGTTTCTAGCACATTTGCCTGAATTTTATTTGAGCATTTTGTTGCTGGTCTACTTTAAGATCTAAATTAAACTAGATCTCTCTTTGCTTTTAGGTTATACCTTATTCAGGGATTGTAATTGCATTATAATTATACAATTACAACATAGCTATACTGTGGTTTGTTTTTGATATCTGTAATTGTCACTACTTAGGATGGATTAATTTAAATCAAGGTGATTTTAAATAACCAATTTTAATCATGATTTAATCCAGCAAGCAGGAAACCTGGATTTAAATAATACATTTGTGGTTTGAGCATTGGCCTGCTAAACCCAGGGTTGTGAGTTCAATCCTTGAGGGGGCCACTTGGGGATCTGGGGCAAAATCAGTACTTGGTCCTGCTAGTGAAGGCAGGGGCCTGGACTCGATGACCTTTCAAGGTCCCTTCCAGTTCTAGGAGATGGGATATCTCCATTTGAATCTTATTTTGCACTTGTAATTTTTAGTTATTTTCTTAAAGAAAAGTTGATTCTCATTGGTAAGTAACCATTGAAACATATTGATTTGCAGCTATATATAGCTTTTATACTGAATTTGGTACTTACTTTTGCTAACCAGGACGGTACACTGTATATGAATCTATTTAAGCAATTATGTAGCTAAATATGCATTTATTCATATTTTAATAGAAAGTGGTGAATGATGCATTATTTACTAAGAGATTAATTTTTTATTTGTGATTTATCTAGCTCTATTGGGATAGAAATTGGAATTCAATTAAAATATGCAAAAACATTTTTATTAGTTAAATGAAACTATCTTAAATGTGAAGAAAGTATAAGGGGGAAAGTATTAAAACACGTTTTGCATTTATTTATTAAACAAAGGAAGTATTATCTGTAGGTAGTAAATTGAACTGATTGTTTTTGGTAACCCTGTTCAAGTTTTTAGAACTAGTAGATCTCATCATTTCACACTTAGTTTTTATTTATAAATTGGAGGAGTAAAACAAGCATTCCTACTTTTTAAACTCCAAATTCATTTCTTAACTTTGAATGAACTAATGATTGACTAAAGTATCTGAATAAATGGAAATGAAGAAAATATTTTCTCTGCACCTGCAGAAGAATCTACTTCTGTCGAAAGCTGGTTTAGCACTTAACAAACTGGTTCCAGGTATATAGCCAGTGACTTCCACCAGCTTAGTGGTTTGACACTTTTTAAAACTTCAGCAATAAACATGTACTGCTTAATATTAATATTATTTAATATATGTGAATGATTGTAATAGATTACACTAAGTTTAGGCCTTATATATTGTCAGCATTTTGAATTTAATTTTAAATACATTTATTTAAAAAAAAGTATTTAATTTAGATTAAAAAAAATAAATTAAAAAAAAACTGATTTTTTAAAAAAAGTATCCACATTCCTACTATTCATATGACTGGATGGTTAACTGCACGAATGAATGGTTTTAGTATTAGCATCATTAGTACCAGTACCTCAGTTTTATACATTATATACATAATACACTTTAATTAGACTGAAGTTATACTTGGATACAAGTAACTAGAACAAAATCTTGTCCACAGACGGTTAAGTACATGCATTTGATAATCACACTGTAATTTCAGTGTACTAATAATTGACATGAGGAGGGCTCCATGAAGGCAATGGGGAGTTCCTATATTGAACTTTCAAGATCAGGACCTGAGATTGTAAATTCCTTCAGACAGGAATTGTCTTTTAGGCTTACTCTAAGCCTAGAAGTTTTGCCAGTATAACAATACTGGCAAAACACACCTAATATTATACACAGTTTATACCAGCAAAAAATGCCTTTGCTGGTATAGTTTTTACCAGTTTGACACGCAAAATCAGCTGAAACACTTTATGCCAGTATAATTTTTTCTATACTAGGGTTTTTGTTGATATAGAAATGTCACAAAAAACACGCCCCCAACTGACATTGTTATGCTGGAAAAAGTTTCTAGTATACACCTGACCTAATTAATATGTGTTTGTGTATTGCCTGTAACTGTGGGGCTCCAGTTCTGATTGGAGCATTTGGGTGCCTGCAGCACTACAAATAATAAATATCAGTTTAGCTGTATTTTTAGTTTAATCAAAACCAAGTGTTGTTAAAAACAAAAGGTAATTTTTCTCTATTTTGAATCATTTATCGTTTCTGCTTAGTATTTTGTTATTTTTAGCAAGCTGGTTAGACTTCTTTTTTAATAGTTTACATATGTTGAAATTAAAATGTGTTCACAGATGTATTGCTCAAGGCATTATGCTCTTTCATCAAGTGGACTGCTCTTCTTCCTTCACTAGTTTACGAAGTACAGAAACATAGCATTTTGTATAGATGGGTCTATAAAGCATAGCTAAAATTGTTTTTAAAAATGACCGATGCCATGCCATGCCCTTTTTCCTTATTTGATTTGAGCAAAAAACATTTGTGTGTGTGTGTATAAATATATAAAAGCCAGGACTTCAATTTGATGGAATTTGCAGCCCTTTGTCAAGAATCTGTGGAATTATAGTACTTAATGCTAACAAAAGTTTGGGTAGCAATATTAAACCTCAAACTTTGGGGGTTAAGCTGGTCCCTAACTACTATGGAGAAGGAGGCTTCCTGCACATTCATTGTTGGAAACAAGATACTGGGCTAGTTAGATATGGGTCTGATCCAGTATGGCAATTCCTAGTTTTCTATTTGTTTTTCCACAAACAAACTTCTTTTTGACAATGATCAGGTGCAGCAGAGAGAAGAGGTTCCTGTAGCAGAGTGGTTTGATCAGTCAGTACGCTTAGTGGTCTGGGCCTCTGACTCCAGTCTTTCTATCAGTTCAGGGTGTCCTGGCCCTCTGAATGAGGTCCCAGCTGGACTGGCTTCTTTGCTGGTAACCCTCAGGTCTGCCTTCCTTGGGGCCAGGAGTCATAGTTCCAGGGTGGACAGGGGGACCTGGGTCCTCCTTCTCCACTGGGTCCTGACCCAAGGCCCTGTAAGTGCAGCAGCATGAGGTGGCATAGGTTCTGTCTGCCCCTTGCTCATCTTCCCCAGCGCCACTTCTTACCACATCTTGTGTGTCAGTTTGGGGTGTGGTCATAGTTGTCTTTATTTCATCCCCCCACAGTCTAGAACTGATGCTTGCAGTCTTCCTGTGCTCCTTGTCTATGATTCTCCCTCTTTGGGGAGTGTCAGGGGATGGAGGAGGAAGCCTCACAGTTGGATCCCCTCAATAAAAGCAGCAACTGCTCCTCGAAATGCACTGGAGAGGTTTCATCCAGACCATATCACACGATCCATTGTCTACAGCCAAGCTCTAAGATACAACTGCATTTGTTCCGATCCCTCAGAAAGAGACAAACACCTACAGAATCTCTATCAAGCATTCTTAAAACCGCAATATCCACCTGGTGAAGTGAAGAAACAGACTGACAGAGCCAGAAGGGTACTGAGAAGTCACCTACTACAAGACAGGCCCAACAAAGAAAGTAACAGAACACCACTAGCCGTCACCTACAGCCCCCAACTAAAACCTCTCCAGCACATCATCAAGGATCTACAATCTATCCTGAAGGATGATCCCTCACTCTCACAGTCCTCGCCTACAGACAGCCCCTCAACCTGAAACAAATACTCACCAGCAACTACACACCACATAACAAAAACACCAACCCAGGAACCAAACCCTGCTACAAACCCCGATGCTAACTCTGTCCACATATCTATTCAAGGGACATCATCATAGGACCTAAACACATCAGCCACACCATCCGGGGCTCGTTCACCTGCACATCTACCAATGTGATATATGCCATCATGTGCCAGCAATGCCCCTCTGCCACGTACATTGGCCAAACCGGACAGTCTCTATGCAAAAGAATAAATGGACACAAATCTGACATCAGGAATCATAACATTCAAAAACCAGTAGGAGAACACTTCAAGCTCTCTGGTCTCTCAATAACAGACCTAAAAATGGCAATTCTTCAACAAAAAAACCCCTTCAAAAACAGACTCTAAGGTGAAACTGCAGAACTGGAATTAATTTGCAAACTGGATACCATTAGATTAGGCCTGAATAAAGACTGGGAGTGGTTGGGTCATTACAAAACCTAAACTTAATTTCCCCATTACTGATTTCTCCCTACTGTTACTCACACCTTCTTGTCAACTGTCTGTAATGGGCCACTCTCTTACCACTTCAAAAGTTATTTTTCCATCCTTGGTATCCTGCTGTTAATTGATTTATCTTGTTATACTGACTTCACACTTGGTAAAGCAACCCCCATTCTTTTATGTATTTATACCTGCTCCTGTATTTTTCACTTCATGCATCAGATGAAGTGGGCTCTAGCCCATGAAAGCTTATGCCCAAATAAATTTGTTAGTCTCTAAGGTGCCACAAGGACTCCTTGTTGTTTTTTCTTTGAATATGGTTTTTCAACCAGTTGAACGCCCACTTTATAGTAATTTTATATAGGCCACATTTTCCCAGTTTACTTTTGAGAATGTCATGTGGGACTGTGTCAAAATCCTTACTAAAATCAAGATATATCATGTCTTCTGCTTTCCCACTAGGCCAGTCACCCTATCAAAGAAGAAAATTAGGTTGGTCTGGCATGATTTGTTCTTGAGAAATCTATGTTGGCTCTTACTTTTCACCCTATTAGCCTTTAGGTGTTTGCAATTGAATTTTTTAGTATTTTTTTTCCAATATCTTTCCAGGTATTAAAGTTAGGCTTACTGGTCTATAATTCCCCAGGTCTGTTTTGTTTCCCTTTTTAAAGATAGGTACTATGTTTGCCCTTCTTCTATCATGTGGGACCTCGCCCATTCTCCATGAATTATCAAAGATAATTGGCAATGTTGCCAAGATTGCTAATGGTTCAGAGATTAATATATAGGAATTGCTTCATTTGGTTTTGAAATGCAGTGGAATTTAGCTGCTGTTTAGCAGTACGTAAGAGTTTAGGGCAAAAAATGAAGAATATTGCATGAAAATAAAAAGACATGAATAAAATTAAAGGGACACTGTCAATGTGATAGTTTAAAAAAATTGATTAATTACAAAAATAGATTTTTGGTTAGCGCCCCCTTTAAATAGAATGTCCTGATTTTTTTTAAAGGTTCCTTTAAAAATCATAAGGATTTTTCTGCACTTCTGCTGTTGCTTAGAAGGTTTGCTAGATCAGAGGGCAGAGCAACAGCCAAACATTCCCACTTATCCTCCCACTTATCCATCTCCTGTTACCTTTCCCATTTCAGTTCCACCTTTGTTGCTGCTTTTACTGGTAAATATTTTCTTGTAGATCGTAGGGAAGAACATACATGTGAGCTTCCCAGTGTAGTAGCATAAACAAAATTCTGCACAAAGTGCTGGCAAAACTAACACTGAAAAAATGCTTCATCTTTCAGTGGTATTCTTCAGTAGTGACTTATAACACCATTAGGTACCCAATCTTCAGATAAAAATATGATTTCAAGTTGATGGTGTCCCTTTATCAAGACTTAGTATTTATATAATACTTTTCTTTTTCAAAGCACTTTACAAACATTATCTAGTTAATCTTCACAACAGTACTGGGGAGTAGATAAGTGAGAGATCAGATACGATTTTACAAATGCAGAAATTGAGGTAGAGAGAGGAAGTGACTTGCCCAAGGTCACAGAAGGGGTCTGTGTTGGAGTTAATATTTAAGTAGGTGAAATGTAATTCGTTATAGTGAGATGTGGCCAGAAGAATTTGGTTAATGCCCCTATTATTAAGAAATAGACCACAAGTGGTTTGGACCTTGATTTTATATCTCGTTGAGAAAGTATTGTCCTAAGCAGTACAGTTCCTTTTCTTAAACCATACTGTTTTATTAGTTTAATACTGATTTTATGGCTTGTCTACACATGAAAGGTAATCTAGAGTAAAATAGGGTGTGACTTGAAAGCAGAATAAGAGTAACCACAAATGGAGTTAATCAGGAATAGCTACCCCAGAATAATTTCCCATGTACACATGTGAAGAAAGCCATCTTCTGAATGGTCAGCATCACTTCCTGTAGCATTTAGGTTTCCCCTGTAAGGATTGACCTCGACAAACCCTGTTTCTAGTGAGATCCAACAAAAAATAAAACGCAGAATGGGCTTTAGTCACATTATGTGAATAAACTGGGGCTAATATAATATCAACAAATTTATTTTGACTTTAAGAAAAGATTTGCACTATGGACTCTAGAGGTAAAAGGATCATATACTAAACATGCATGCATCATGCATGTTAATTTTTAAGGAATGGCAGATACAACTTTCTAATGAAATGTCTTATCTATATATACAAGTTAAGTATACAACTCTAATCATAATTTAATAAGGGGAAAAATAGTTGGTAGAATTGTTGAGGTCTGTATTTTCCTATTAAGTACTAAAGATTTTAGATGTGCTAGCTCAGCAGAGAAATTAGACTGCCAGATTTGCTGGCATTTACACACTTAAAGAACTCAAGCAGTCTTTTTAAATTGCTACAACTCAGGCTATTGTGTCTGCCAACTGCTGATGTGCAGAGTCCCCATTCGGTAACTGAACTTGCTGTGCGTGCATCCCACACAGTGCTGCAACAGAAACTTGAACTGGGATCATTGTATCTGTAGAAAGCAGTCGCAGCAGCAGTTCTGCCAGGTGAGCCAAAAAGGAGAGCCTCTTGGCTGAGCTGTTGCTAAGCTTGGTTCAAATGTAAGTTACTGCTATCTATCTGTCTGTCTGTCTGTCTAGTATTAGATAGGTAGGTCTTTTTGTATGATTATTTAAGCTTCCTTTAAAAGACACCCCAGCTCTGCACACATGATGGCAATAACTGAATTGCATATCTTTTTCTAAGGAGTTGTCTACATAGTGTCAAGTATCAGAAGGGTAGCTGTGTTAGTCTGTATCACTACTATCCACAACGAGGAGTCTGGTGGCACTTAAAGACTAACAGATTTATTTGGGTATAAGCTTTCGTGGGTAAAAACCACTTCTTCAGATGCATGGAGTGAAAATTACAGATACAGGCATAAATATACTGTCACATGAAGAGGAAGGAGTTACCTTACAAGTGGGGAATCAGTGATAAGGCCAATTCAGTCAGAGTGGAAGTGGTCTACTCCCGATAATTGATGAGGAGGTGTCAATACCAAGAGAGAGAAAATTGCTTTTGTAGTGAGCCAGCCACTCCCAGTTCCTGTTCAAGCCCAAATTAATAGTGTTAAGTTTGCAAATGAATTGCAGCCCTTCAGTTTCTCTTTGAAGTCTGTTTCTGAAGTTTTTTTTGTTGAAGGATGGCTACTTTTAAATCTGTTATTGAATGTCCAGGGAAATTGAAGTGTTCTCCTACTGGCTTTTGTATGTTACCCTTCCTGATATCTGATTTGTGTCCATTTATTCTTTTATGTAGAGACTGTCCAGTTTGGCCAATGTAAATGGCAGAGGGGCATTGCTGGCACACGATGGCATACATCACATTAGTAGATGTGCAGGTGAATGAGCCCTTGATGGTGTGGCTGATGTGGTTGGGTTCTCTGATGGTGTCGCTGGAGTAGATATGAGAACAGAGTAGACAATGGGTTTTATTACAGGGGTTGGTTCCTGGGTTAGTGTTTCTGTGGTGTGTTGTGTAGTTGCTGGTGAGTATTTGCTTCAGGTCGGGGGGTTGTCTGTAAGCGAGGACTGGCCTGCCTCCCAAGGTTTGTGAGAGCGAGGGATTGTTTTCCAGGATAGGTTGTAGATCGTTGATGATATGCCGGAGAGGTTTTAGCAGGGGGCTGTACGTGATAGCCAGTGGTGTTCTGTTATTTTCCTTGTTGGGCCTGTCCTGTAGTAGGTGATTTCTGGGGACCCGTCTCACTCTGTCAGTCTGTTTGCTCACTTCCCCAGGTGGGTATTGTAGTTTTAAAAATGCTTGATAAAGATCTTGTAGGTGTTTGTCTCTGTCTGAGGGATTGGAGCAAATGTGGTTGCATCTTAGGTCTTGGCTGTAGACAATGGATCATGTGATGTGTCCTGGATGGAAGCTGGAGGCATACAGGTAAGAATAGCCGTATGTAGGTTTCCGGTATAGGGTGGTGTTTATGTGACCATCACTTATTTGCACTGTAGTGTCCAGGAAGTGGATCTCTTGTGTGGACTGGTCCAGGCTGAGGTTGATGGCTGGGTGGAAATTGTTGAAATTCAGGTGGAATTCTTCAAGGACCTCCTTCCCATGGGTCCATATGATGAAGATGTCATCAATGTGCAAGTAGAGGAGGGGTGCTAGGGGACAAGAGCTGAGGAAGAGTTGTTCTAAGTCTGCCATAAAAATGTTGGCATACTGTAGGGCCATGCAGGTATCCATAGCAGTGCCACTGACTTGAAGGTATAAGTTATTCCCAAATCTGAAATGGTTTTGGGTGAGAACAAAGTTACAAAGCTCAGCCACCAAGTGTGCCATGGCCTCATCAAGAATACTGTTCCTGACAGCTTGTAGTCCATCCTCGTGTGGAATATTGTTGTAAAGAGCTTCTACATCCATGGTGGCCAGGATGGTGTTTTCAGAAAGATCACCAATGCATTGTAGTTTCCTCAGAATGTCAGTGGTGTCTCAAAGATAGCTAGGAGTGCTGGTAGCGTAGGGTCTGAGGAGAGAGTCCAAATAGGCAGATAATCCTGCTGTGAGAGTGTCAATGCCTAAGATGATGGGGCGTCCAGGTTTATGGATCTTGGGTAGCAGATAGAATACCCTTGGTCGGGGCTCTAGGGGTGTGTCTATGTAGGTTTGTTCCCATGTTGTAGCAGGGAGTTTGTTGAGTAGATGGTGTAGTTTCTTTAGGTACTCCTCAGTGGGACTGGAGGATAGTGGCCTGTAGAATGTGGTGTTGGAGAGTTGCCTGGCAGCCTCCTGTTCATAATTCGACCTGTTCATGATGACTACAGCACCTCCTTTGTCAGCTCCTTTAATTATAATGTGAGAGTTGTTTCTGAGTCATGGAAGGCATTGTGTTCTGTACAGCTGAGGTTATGGGGCAAGTGATGCTGTTTGTTCACAATTTCAGCCTGTGCACAATTTCAGTCTGTGGAAGCACTCTATGTAGAAGTCCGGTCCGTCATTTTGACTGTTGGGAGGAGTCCACGCAGAATTCTTCTTTTTGTAGTGTTAGTAGGAGGGTTCCTGTGGGTCAGTGCGTTGTTGAGTGGTGTGTTGAAAATATTCCTTGAGTTGGAGACAGCGAAAGTAGGCTTCCAGATCACCGCAGAACTGTATGATGTGCGTGGGGGTGGTGGGGCAGAAAGAGAGTCCCCGAGATAGGACAGACTCTTCTGCAAGGCTAAGTGAGTGGTTGGATAGATTAACAATATTGGTGGGTGAGTTTAAGGGTACCACTTTTGTAGCCCCTTGTGGCATGTAGGAGTTTTTCCTCTGTACTGTTCTTTTTCCACTTGTAAGGTAACTCCCTCCTCTTAAAGTGACAGTATATCTATGCCTGTATCTGTAATTTTCACTCAACGCATCTGAAGAAGTGTTTTTTTTTACCCACGAAAACTTATGCCCAAATATATCTCTTAGTCTTTAAGGTGCCATTGGACTCCTCATTGTTTTTGTCTACATAGTTACTCCTGGGGGAATTATGTGCCAAAAAATTAAAAATTTTGCACACATATTTTAAAATTCTGCAAAATTCTGCATATTTTATTTGTCAAAATAACACAATATAATCACACCAGTTTCAGTTTTTGTCATTTATTTCAAAATACCTGTTAGCAAGTATGTCTGTAACAATATAGACAAGAAAAAAAGATTCAGGAAATGTTTTTTGACAAATAGATTCCTTACTAGTCATATTAATGCAGAATTCTGAGTAATAATTCATTTAAACTACAATACAGAACAGAACTGTATTTCCCGCACCCCTCAGAATCAGTACAAAGGTTTGGGGGAGTCAGAGATAGCAGAGGAGCTGAGGGAGGGGAAATTAAATTGCTGGGAAGGAGCCTGGATGTGAACTTGGAGGGTTGTTGGGTATGGGTGGGAAAAGTATGGAATAGGTTTGTTGGGGGCTGGGAAGGGGTTGTTAGGGAGCTTACCCCATGCAGACCCTGGCTGACCCCTAGCCTCTCCTGTTCAGTCAGGCACATCTGTCCCTGTCCACGTGTCCCTCCACCCCCAATCAGATACCCAATCCCCGTGTGGCTGTGCACCCCTCCCGCTGTCCCCATGTGGCTCTGTACCTCCTCACCTTCCCCATGTGTCTCTATGCCCCTACCCAGCCACTCCCCATCCCTATGTGTCCTTGTACCCTCTCCCCTATCCCCATGTGTCTCTGTGCCCCCACTCAGACACTCCCCTGTCCCTATGTAGCTCTGCACCCACTCCCCCATCACCATGTGGCCCTGCACCTCCCTCCCCCCTGTGGTCCTATGCCCCCACTCCCATTCAGCCCCTGCCCCAGTCTGTCCTCTCCCCCTAGCCCTTATGAGCCCCTGTCTAACACCCCTCCCAGTACCCCATGCTGTCTGTCTCCCCGTAGCCCCTGTCTCCTGACCTGGCCTGATCAGGGCTGTCTGGGGGGGGGCAAGTGGGGCAATTTGCCCCAGGCCCTGGGCCCCGCAGGGGCCCCACAAGACCTGGCCCGGCAGTGGTCCGGGTCTTCAGCGACATTTCGGTGGTGGGTCCATTAGTGCTGCCGAAGACGTGGAGCGACTGAAGGTCCCCCCCCCAGGCGAAGACCCAGGCTGCCACCGGGTGAGTACAAGCGCCGCAGCTCCCCCGCTTTGCCCCAGGCTTCCTGAATCCTCTGGGCAGCCCTGGGCCTGACAGGCACTGCGAAGAAGGCAGGCTCTTTCTCTTCCCTTGCTTACCGGGAGCTGCTGCTGTGTTATATTGCCACAGTGCCCTCTGGTGGGCAAAAGGCAGAACTTCAGCAACATTTCGGCAGAAGCTTTTTTCTGCGAAAAAAAATATGCACAGGTCATTAATTATGCATACACACAATAGCGCAGAATTCCCCCAGGAGTACATAGTGCATTAGTTCACATGAGGGGAGATGCAAATTCTAGTGTGTCACACACTAACTGTCCCATATAGACCCCTCGGGTGTGCACTAAATGTTCCCTCGTGCATGTGAATATAGTACTTTTTAAAATGGGACTACAAAGAATTGTAATTGTTTGATATCCCATATCGGTTCCAGTGTGGGATGGTAAGTGACAACTAGAAGGGTGAGGCCTTTTTTTTCTTTATTGAAGCAGGTTCTCCTGCGGGTTTGAGTGGCCGTTTCCATGATGCAATCTACTTCTTCGGTGGAGTATCCTTGTTTAATAAAGGCAGTTTTAAGTGTGTTTAATTGTGTATCCTGGACTTTCTTTTCAGAGCAAATTCTGTGGTTTCTGAGTGCCTGGCTGTAGATAATAGATTTATTTTGTTGTGTGGTGATCCATGGGTTTCTTGTATATAGTCATTTGTAGGGTACCATTGCTGAAGCTAATCATGCTATCCAGGAAGTTGATGCTGGTATGGGAGTGTTCTAGAGAGAGTTTGATGGATGGGTAGTAATTGTTGATACGGTAGTTGAAATCTGTGAGGGAGTTTAGGTCTTCTGTCCAGAAGATGAAAATATCATTGATGTGTATCAGAGATTGTCATAACTAAAAGGGAAGAGTAACAGCCCTCCTATGTACAATACCTGGCCAGAGACACCAAAATCCTTTTACCTGCAGAGGGTTAAGAAGCTCAGGTAACCTGGCTGACATCTGACCAAAAGGACCAATAAGGGGACAAAATACTTTCAAATCTTGGTGGGGGGAAGGCTTTTGTTTGTGCTCTTTGTTTTGGGGGTTGTTCGCTCTTGGGACTAAGAGGGATTAGACATCAATCCATGCTCTCCAAATCTTTCTGAACAAGTCTCTCATATTTCAAACTTGTAAGTAACAGCCAGGCAAGGCATGTTAGTTTTATCTTTGTTTTCTCAACTTGTAAATGTTCCTTTTGCTAGAGTGTTTATCTCTGTTTGCTGTAACTTTGAACCTAAGGCTAGAGGGGGTTCCTCTGGGCTCTTTAAGTTAAATTACCCTGTAAAGTTATTTTCCATCCTGATTTTACAGAGATGATTTTTACCTTTCTTTCTTTAATTAAAAGCCTTCTTTTTAAGATCCTGATTAATTCCTCCTTGTTTTAAAATCCAAGGGGTTTTAAATCAGTGTTCACCTGGGAATTGGTGGAGGAGTCTCTCAAGGCTACCTAGGGAAGGGAGTTAGCACATTGGGAGTGGTAGCAGCAAAAGCAGATCTAAGCTGGTAGAGAAGCTTAGAGGTTTTCATGGAGATCCCTACATCTGTACCCTAAAGTTCAGAGTGGGAAAGGAACCTTGACAGATATATTATTGGCTTCGTGGTGCATTTTTCCAAAAAATTCTTCCTTGAGGTGGCCCATTAAGAGGCTGGCATGTTGGGGGCTGGGCATTCTAGTATCCATGGCTGTTTCCATGGTTTGGACAAAGTGTTGTTGAAATGGATCAGTTTGTCAGTGTGTTTTAGGTGGATTTCCAAGTGTTGTACATTATCTTTTTGGTATTTGAGGCAAGTAGCAATGCCATCTGGGTGAGGGATATTGGTGTATAAGGAGGTGACATCCCTGGTGGCAAGGATGGTTTTATTGGGAAGGCCATTAACATTGTGGAGTTTCTGGAGGATGTTTGTAGTGTCTTGGAGGAAATTTGCCCTTTGTGTGGTGGTTGGGATGAGGATAGTTTCTAAGAGTCCTGATATTCATTTAGTAAGAGTGTCATGGACAGATATTATGGGTCTACCAGGGTTCCTTTGTTTGTGTATCTTGGAGAGCATGTAGACTGTTCTTGTGGTGTGTTTATTTGGGAGGGGGTGAGGTTGTAGAGTTTTTCTTGGAGTTACTTGCGGAAGGATTTGATACTATTTTAAAATTCTGTGGGAACTGTGGTGTAGGGGGTCTTCTTTTAGTTCTTCATAGTATATGATGTCAGAGTGGTCTGTTGGCTTCGTTAACATAGTCATCGCAGTGAAGAACTATGACAGCACCCCCTTCAGGAGGTCCAAGTTGATTTCCAGAATAGCTCTGCAAGCTGGTTTGGATGCAATAGAATGCAGCTCACTGCATGGTCACCGCCATCACTATTAGATGGTCTTCATGGTTGCAATTCTCAATCTCCCTCTAGACATGCAGCAAACAGTTCAAAACCTTCCCATCTGAAAGGCCATTGCTCTTTTTAAAGAAAGACTGATGAGACTCTGCATAGTTTGTAGGACTAGACTAGAGTAACCCTAAAGTCCTTGGGCATTTATACTCTGGAAGTAAAGAGGAAGGCCTTCCATCATCACCAGACCCAGAGATTTTAGGGGTTTGCACCTCAAGCCCAGGATCCATGAGGAGGAAGAACAGATGTTACAAGAAGTGTCCACCACCAGCCTCTTCCCCAGCTGCTGTTGCTTTATCGAGGCAGGCTGCATCCTCCAAAAACTCATTTTGATGGGCTGGTCGAGAGCAGACTACCATTTCCAAGAGTGCCATCTTTCCCTTTCCCAATTTTTGCAAACCACCTACCCAACTTCTGTCATGGTTGGGCCCACATCACAACAGATTGATTGGTTCTAAGCATGATGGAAGTGGGATACACATTTCAATCTCTCTCTATCCCCCCTCTTCCCTGTCCCTCATCAGGGAGCTCTTTTTATGAAACCATATTGTTGGAAGAAATACAATCCCTTCTTCTTGTAGGAGCTGTAGTAGAAATCCCTCCTTTGCTCAGGGGAAAGGGGTTTTACTCTCAATACTTCCTGATCCCAAAAGCAAAAGGGGATACCAGGCCTATTTTAGATCTAAGAGGGTTAAACAAGTTCCTAAAGAGATCAAAATTCCAGATGGTCACTCTAGCTTCCATTATTCTTTCCCTGGAGAGAGGGGACTGGTATGCTGCTCTCAACTTGACACTTACTTTCATGTGGCAATTAATCAGAGCCACAGAAAATTTCTAAGATACATCATTACCAGTTCCCACTGTCAGTTCACAGTGCTGCCATTTGGTTTGTAGGCTGCCCCTCGTGCATTTACAAAGTATATGGTGGTGGTAGCAATGTTCCTTCAGAGGTCAGGAGTTCGTCTTCCCTTACCTGGATGACTGGCTAATAAGAGTTTGATCCAGGTCACAGGTTTTTTCCAGCGTAAACATAACCCGGTCCATGTTCGATGCATTCAGCCTGCTGATCAACACAGAGAAGTCAGTCCTGTCTCCAATATAGAAAATAGAATTTATGGGAATGGTTCTGGATTTGACAATGGCCAGAGCGTTACTATCTCAGGTGAGGTTTCAGGCAATGCAAAGCATTATTCTACACTTAAGTTTATCCCCTCATCATGGTAAGAGACTGTTTAAGTCTGCTGGTGCACATGGCAGTGTGCACCTATGTAGTCCAATATGTCAGCCTGCTATGGGCCGACTGGCCGAGGTGTATTCACCAAGGAAGTACTATATAGAGATGTTAATTCACATTCCAAATTGAATCATATTCTCCCTAGATTGGTGAATGGATCTGACCAATGTTTGCAAGGGAGTTCCTTTTGCCTCACCTCAATAATCTCTTACCTTACTCATGGATGCCTTAGTCCTGGGTTGGGGGAGAGGGGGCTTATTTGGGCCTCCTCCAGATGAAAGGTCTCAAGTCTCCCCTAAATCTTTGTCTGCACTTAAATGTCAGGGAGTTACAAGCTAACTGATTAACTTGCATGGTGTCCCTTCCCCACATTAAGGGAAGGAGCTTGTTGGTGCTGACCGACAATACTACGGCTGAGATTTACGTAAACAAACAAGGTGGATCCAATCTTTGCTGCTCTGTCAGGAAGTGATTCTACTTTTGGACTGCTGCATTGCCAACTCTAAACTTTTCAAAATGGCTTATCTTCCAGGGATCCAGTGTATATTGGTAGATCACCTGAGTAGTTGTTAATCCATCACTGTGATTGGTCCCCTTGCCCAGACATAGAAAGGTCCATTTTCCAGCTCTGGGGAACTACCCAAGTGGATCTGTTTGCATCAGAAGACAACAGAAAATGTCATGTGTTTTGCTTCCAAGTAGGCTACAGCCTGGATTCATTGATGGATGCTTTTCTACTACCATCATTAGCATACATCGTCCTGTATGCTTTTCCCCACACCCCTCTTCTACCCAGCCTTCTGTGCAAAGTCAAGCAGGACAAGGCTCATCTTATACTGATCTCCCCAGCTTAGCCCTGTCAACACAAGTTTTCAGAGCTCTTAGACCTATCAATCAGTCTCCCACTGTCACTCTCACTTCACACTGACGCGATTTCACAGAACTGCAGCCTCCTTCTCCATCCCAGTTTTCAGACCCTTTCCCTGATTGCCTGGAGGTTTTGTGGTTAACGTCAGTGGAGGAGTCTTGCTCTAGGGACATTCAGGAGGTGCTGCTAAATAGTAGAATATCATCAACTAAGAGTACTTTCCTGGCTATATGGAAGAGTTTCTCCATCTGGTCAAGACCGAAAGTGATTTCCCTGGGCCTCGCTTCTATTCAGCATGTGCTGGACTATCTTCTGTCCCTAAAAATCAAGGATTGGTAGCTAGCTCAATCAGAGTACACCTAGTGGCTATCTCGGCCTTCCACCCACCTACTAATAACTACTCTCTTTTTTCCAACCCAATCTCAGTAAGATATTTAAAAGGCCTGGGTAGACTATTTTCATAGGTGCAGAACCTATTCCCCGATGGAGCTTGAATCTAGTCCTAGCAAAGCTGACGAGTCCCCCTACTCTTTGATCCTCTAGTGACTTGCTCCCTGTTGCAACTTTCGATGAAAGTAGCATTTTTGGTGGCCATAACATTGGCCAGGAGAATGGGGGAGTTTAGGGCACCACATCCTGAAAGAAATCTTTCCCAACCCCCCTCTTCTGGCCATCAAACAATCCCCCAACCTTGCCAAACTCATCATCAGAAGCAAGCTTCCCACAGACCAGGACACACCAACTCAAAGTGGCACCAAATCCTGCCAGAACATCAGATGCAAAACTTGTATTTAACTCAGATACTCAGATTTCTTTCCCCAGATCTGAAGAACAATGTAGTTTGAAAGCTTGTACTTTCCACCAACAGAAGTTGGTCCAATAAACTATATTACCTTGCCCACTTTGTCGCTCTCATATTTTAGGACCAACATGCCTACAACAACATTGCAAATAAAAATGTTTGGTGTATAGCAATTATAGCTAATTGAATTCCTAGGTTGCTTATATATATATCTTTTTCTTGGTTCAGTTACAGGAACTTTGTCAGGTAAATATTTTTCAATTGTCCACAACCTCCTAATTGCCTTGTACCCGTAAGAATTTCCTAGTTCACAGCAGTGAAGCTTTCTCCTTTCTATGTCAACCTCCACATTTCTGGCCATGAAAAATGTGTAGGTCAGCAGCAAATTACAATCCCCAAGCAGCGAGGAGGAGGATTCAGAGATGGGTCTGCGATTCATGATTCCTTCTGTTGCTACTCCTAGGAAGGTTCAACTTATGCCATGTATGGCAGTTGGAGTGAGATGGAGGGGACAAAGGCCGGTAGTCTCAGCTCAGCCAGGCCTTAAGATTTGGGCCTGTGGCTCTAAGAGTCTGATATCTGGCCATGTAGTTTTCAGTTTAATGCAAACGTGCAAAGTCACTAAGTAATAATTTTTGCACTGATTTTTTTTTTTAGGGGAATTTTTTTTAAAAAAGTTACCTCCATTTATTTGCATGATCATATATTTATTTACTTCTCTGGTTGCACATTTAAATATGCCAGTGTTCCATGATGATCAGAATTTTTAAAAAATACATGCAGGTATATCTAATTAAATATGTGATTTTTTACGTCCTTCAGTATATGTGCTCACTTGTGTATATGTGGATATCCTACCCATTTATGAGTTGTGTTAAAACTTCAGAATATTAATGTACCATGCATGTGTCTCATCGTATTTTCAAAATCCTTTAACTGTATTATTTCTTAATCTACAATCTTCAAATTAGTCATAGACAATAGTTCCCCCCAAGGACTCCATGCCAGCCAAGTTTGAAATTTAAACAAACCAACCCATTTTTGAGTTATCTAATACAAAATAAGTGCATGAAAAAAATCTCACTAGAAAATGTACTTTTGTCCTCTCATTTGGAAAAGGAAAAATGGCCATCACCATTAGCCTAATGTTTTCTTGCCTATCAAAAAGAATGATGGGATATCAGTACAGTTCCTGGTGGCCAGATGTGCACAACACAGCAACTGTCATTGTGAATGACACTCCTTTTGTTGACAATCTTACTGGAGATGCCATGACTTGGATGACCATGGAATTAAAACTACTCACAAATCCATGCACAGGACCTCGCTGGATCTCTGCTGTTAATTTATCTTGGATAGTGAGAAAGTTTGAGGGCTAATGTCTAGTCAACATTTTAAAAGTGTAAACAGGATGATCTGTGTAATTTATGGGCCTGTTAGCTTGACATAGTTCCCAGGGAAAATAATGTAATAGCTGATACTAGACTCAACCAATCAACAGCTAAAGGGTGGAAATTTCATTAATGGCAATCAACATTATTGTATGGAAAATAGGTCTTGTCAAACAAACTTGTTGAAACTAGACAAATTCAAACTGGAAGTAAGGCTCATATTTTTAATGGCAAGTGTAACTAACCATCTGAACAATTTACCCTGAGGGATGTACTAATTTCTCCATCACTTGGAAACTTTAAATCAAGATTGTATGTCTCTTCGAAAGATGTGATCTAGTGCAACCTCAAGTAATTACGCTTCATAAAAGAATTACTGGATGAAATTCTATGGCTTGTGTTATTCAGGAACTCAGACTATGTGATCATAATGGTCCCATTTGGCCTAAAAATCTAAGTGTCTTTGCATCTATAATAGTGGTCCCTGAAGGGAGTTGAGACAAAAATGTGGGGCAACGATGGGAAAGCCTGTGCTGTACCTTTTCTTCAGTGAAGATTTGAGGACTTCATCCTTTAGGGATGTGAACTTGGGCCTGGTCTACACTATGAGTTTAGTTTGAATTTAGCAGCGTTAAATCGAATTAACCCTGCACCCGTCCACACAACAAAGCCATTTACTTCAACATAAAAGGCTCTTAAAATTGATTTCTGTACTCCTTCCCGACGAGGGGAGTAGCGCCAAAATTGACATTGCCATTTCAAATTAGGGTTAGTGTGGCTGCAATTCAACGGTATTGGCCTCCGGGAGCTATCCCACAGTGCACCATTGTGACCGCTCTGGACAGCAATCTGAACTCGGATGCACTGGCCAGGTAGACAGGAAAAGCCCCACGAACTTTTGAATTTCATTTCCTGTTTGCCCAGCATGGAGCGCTGATCAGCACAGGTGACCATGCAGAGCTCATCAGCACAGCCAGAATAAAAAAGGAGCTCCAGCATGGACCGTACGGGAGATACTGAATCTGATCTCTGTATGGGGAGATGAATCTGTTCTATCAGAACTCTGTTCCAAAAGACGAAATGCCAAAACATTTGAAAAAAATCTCCAAGGGCATGATGGACAGAGGCCACAACAGGGACTCAACACAGTGCTGCATGAAACTTAAGGAACTGAGACAAGCGTACCAGAAAGCCAAAGAATCAAATGGACTCTCACGGAGGGAGAGGCGACTGACGACTATAGCTATCCCACAGTTCCCGCACTCTCCGAAAACCATTTGAATTCTGTGTTGAGCTCCCAGTGCCTGAAGGGTCAAAAACATTGTCATGGGTGGTTCAGGGTACATGTCATCAGGCCCTCGCCCTCCCTCCCTCTGTGAAAGCAAAGGGGAAAAAATCGTTTCTTGCCTTTTTTCACTGTCACCGTATGTCTACTGGATGCTGCTGGATCCTCTTGCCTTGCGGATGGCAGACGGTGCAGTATGACTGGTAACCATCATCGTCGTCCTGTGGGTGCTCCTAGCTGCCTTGGTGAGGTCGGTCGGGGGTGCCTGGGCAGACATGGGTGCTCCTGGCTGGGCTTGGTGTGGTTGGTCGGGGGCGCCTGGACAAAAAAGGGAATGACTCCAGGTCATACTCTTCTTTAAGTTTTGTGTAATGGAGATTCAGTCCTGCCTGGAATATCATGCCAGCTGGAGGCTTCTGCCTCAGGCTGCTCTCCCAGTCGGCAGCACCACGCGGTTGCACCTACCCCAGCCTACCCCTTGCTCCCAGGGCTCACAATCAGATACTTAGACCTCTGCATTTTGCTGCAAATAAAAAAATTAAGCTGCCGTTTAGAACTGTCCCCCAACATACATATCCTGGGACATTTTGTATTTTACCAGTGTCAACCAAAGGCCCACACACAAATGGAGATTCAGTCCTGCCTGTGCTTCTATCCTAGTGCTTATCACAGATTCTCATTTTCAGCTATAGGCTGAGCAAGTGCAGAATGGTGGTTCACTCGACTTCGCTGTAAGCCAACCGCCCTTCCCTCCCCCCTTTGATCTCTGCTTGCAGAGGCAATAAAGTCAGTGTTGTTTCAAATTCATGCATTCTTTATTACTTCATCACACAATTGGGGGGATAGCTGCCAAGGTAGCCCGGGAGGGGTGTGGGAGGAGGGAAGCAACGGGTGGGGTTGTTGTAGGAGCACCCCCTAGAATGGCATGCAGCTCATCATTTCTCCGGGATGTCTGGGGCTCTGACCCGGAGCGGCCATTTGCCTCTCTGGTTCTTTAGTAGGCTTGCCTGATATTCTAGGCAGGACTGACTCTCCATTAAACAAAACTTAAAGAAGAGAATGACCTGGTGAGTCATTCCCATTTTTGTCCAGGTGCCCCGACCGACCTCACCGCGGCCGGCCAGGAGCACCCATGACAGCAGCAGACAGTACGGTATGACTGGTAACCATCTTTGCCAACTTGCAAAGCAGCAGACGGTACAGTATGGCTGGTAACCGTCTTTGCTAACTTTCAAAGGCAAGGGGATGCTGCTGTGTAGCGCTGCAGTACCGCGTCTGTCAGCAGCATCCAGTAGACATACGGTGACAGTAAAAAAAAGGCTGAAGGGGCTCCATGGTTGCCAAACTATGGCGTCTGCCCGGGCAATCCAGGGAAAAGGGCGCGAAATGATTGTCTGCCGTTGTTTTCATGGAGGGAGGATTGATTGACAACATTTACCCATAACCACCCATGACAAATTTTTGGCCCCATCAGGCATTGGGATCTCAACCCAGAATTCCAATGGGCGGGGGAGACTGTGGGAACTATGGGATAGCTATGGGATAGCTACCCACAGAGCAACACTCCGGAAGTCAATGCTAGCCTCGGTACATGGACACACACTGCCAAATTAATGTGCTTAGTGTGGCTGCATGCACTCGACTTTATACAATCGGTTGCCAAAAATCGAATTCTGTAAATTCGGAGTAATCTCGTAGTGTAGACATACCCTGGTGTCTGTCTTGAGTCCTAAATTCCCTTGTTAATTAAAATTATAACAACATAGCTTAACAAATTTTGATCAAACTTTCCAAACCAATTCACCTTTTTATTATATTTGATTTGCTAGAAATTTCACTTTATCACTATATATTGAGACATGTTGTGGTAGGTCCAGTCATTATTTCTGACAGAGCCTGTCAGACACTGGTGAAGAAATCTACCAAACAAGGAAGGCACAATGGGGGGAAAAATGACAGTAAAAGGAAAAGGCCCTCCTGGATTCAAATGGAAATAGAATTTGACTCTCAGAATAATAATTTATTGGAGGCTTGGACAGAAGTGTTTGCACTCAAGTGACATTTACAGTGTTTCCCTGACAGACACATTTTATAACTAAAGTGTTTGGTCAGCACGGTGAATGAAAACTGTATCAATGTAACCTAAGAATTATTGAGATGGAGCACTGAGTTCCTGGCTTGGAAAATTGATCACATGATATTGGCTTAAACTTGACAAATGATGAGTGCTGCTAAATCTTAAATTGTGGAGGCTCAGTGACTTGGAAAAGGGAGTTGGGGAGAGAAAAAGCTACTGTATAATTAGTGTATGAAAGGAAATGGAGCAATAATATTTCCATTCTCCTGAAGATGTTGACATCTTGTGTCCTTGGTATTTATTAACAAAACAGGGAGTAACTGGAAACTAGTGAGTACCTCTGGTATATACAGTGCAGAATGCCAGCGTGAGATCTGACCATTGTAGACATTATTTGGTCCTATAGAAATTACAATACACACTGTAAGTAAGAAGATATAAAATTGCTTAGGCCTGGCCTACACTAGTCGGTTATTTCGGAATTAGTTGAGTTAATTTGAAAAAAAAAATTCCGTCCACACGACCAAACCGTTTTTTTTGATTTAAAGGGTTCTTTAATCCGATTTCTGTATTCCACCTCGGCAAGTGGAGTAGCGCTTAAATCAAGATCACAATCCTGGGTTAAAGGTATTGTCGATGCAATTCGACGTTATTGGCCTCCGGGAGCTATCCCAGAATGCTTCCTTGTGACCGTTCTGGACAACACTCTCAACTCTGATGCACTAGCCAGGAGGGCAGGAAAAGCCCCGGGAACTTTTGAATTTCATTTCCTGTTTGGTCACCTTCAGCATAGGTGACCACCATCACAGGCGTCCATGCAGAGTCCACCATCACAAGAGATCATGCAGTCCCGGATTCGCAGACAAGCTCCAGCGTGGTCCAAATGGAAGGTACTGGATCTCATCGCATGTTGGGGAGACGAATCTGTTACGTTCCAAAAAAAGGAACGCAAATCCATACGGTAAAGTCTCCAGGGCCATGAGGGAAAGAGGCTATTCCAGGGACACAGAGCAACGTTGTACAAAAATCAAGGAGCTCAGGCAAGCATATCAAAAAGCCAGGGAGGTGAACGGGAGCCCTGGGTCACTACCCCATACATTCCGCTTCTACTGTGAGCTGCATGCAATTATGGGGGGTGACGCCACCACTACCCCACCACTGTCCATGGACACCTGCAAGGTGGGAGTTGCACGGAGCGAGGAGGATGAGTTATTGGAGGATGAAGAGGAGGAGGAGAAGGACAGTGCATAGGCGGCAAGTGGGGAATCCATTTTCCCCCTAGCCAAGAACTATTCTTAACCCTGGAGCCAATAGCCTCCCTCCACTCCCAAGGCAGGCTCCTGGACCACGACCCTGGAGAAGGTACTTCTGGTGAGTGAGAGCCTGATTGGAGCCACATGGAGGGGGAGAAACCCAGCCGTGCTGGGCTGTTCGCGTTTAGTTTAAAGGGCTCATCCCTGCTCAGAGCCTCATCGGAGCCATGCGGAGGGGGGTAGGGTGACCAGACAGCAAATGTGAAAAATCAGGATGGGGGTGGGGGGGTAATAGGAGCCTATATAAGAAAAAGACCCCAAAATCGGGACTGTCCCTATAAATCGGGACATCTGGTCACCCTAGGAGGGGGGAGGAGTGTTGTGTGAAGCGATCATCCCAGAGAGCCCTCAGGCCCTCCTTTTATATAGCAAACCCACCAGGCATTGCTTGCTATGGGAAAGGGGGCCTGGCAGTTTGAAAGCATTGAAATAAATGCGGAAGAAGCAGAACTCCATATGGCTGCCTGCAAGCTGAATTCTGTTGCCCAGCCGTGTGTGATGGCTTACTCACACCAAAATGGCAGGCACTTCAGTATAAGGGGCAAAATGCTAACTTGTACAGAAAGAACATGTGCTGTGTACTATGAATTGCCTGTTTCACTGAGAAAGTGTGTCCCCTTTCTTCTCTGAAATGTATCCTTTAAAATACTACCCTCCCTTTTTCTCCTTCCGCAGGTGCAAATGTTTCAATGTGGCCCCTAACTACTCCATCCCAGAGGCTGGTCCAGATTAGAAGGCGGAAAAAATGAACTCGGACAACATGTTCGCCGAGCTCATGCAGTCCTCCCACACTGATAGGACCCAGCTGAATGCGTGGAGGCAAACAATTGCGGAGTCCCGTAAAGCATTACAGGAATATGAAGAGAGGAGGGACGCGCACAATGAGATCAGGCAGGATGCTATGGTCAAGCTCATGGGGGAGCAAACTGACATGCTCTGCTGTATGGTGGATTTAATGCGGGAAAGGCAGCAAGACCACAGACTGCCACTGCAGCCCCTGTATAACCGCCCTCTTTCTTCCCCAAGGTCCATAGCCTCCTCACCCAGACGCCCAAGAACACAAGAGGGGAGGCTATGGGGGCCCACACACTCAACCACAGAGGATCGCCCAAGCAGCAGAAAGCTGGCATATGCAAACTTTTGATTTGGTTTCTGGACTTGTCCTTCCCTCCTCCTCCACCTCCCTAACCCAATACCCCCCCATCCCCTGGTCTACCTTCTGATTTCTCTCAATGTGTTGTGCAACAAATAATAAAGAATGTTTTTTAAACAACTGTGACTTTATTTCCTTTCATATATATATGGGGGTGGGTAACTTCAAGAGAAACGAACACAACTGTCACACCGTATCCTGGCCAGTCATGAAACTGGCATTCAAAGCTTCTCTGATGCGCAACGTGCCCTGCTGTGCTTTTCTAATCGCCCTGTTGTCTGGCTGTGCGAAATTGGCTGCCAGACGAGTTGCCTCAACCTCCCACCCCGCCATAAACGTCTTCCCCTTACTTTCACAGATATTGTGGAGCACACAACAAGCAGCAATAACAATGGGAATATTGGTTGTGCTGAGATCTAACCGTGACAGTAAACTGCGCTAGCACGCTTTCAAACATCCAAAAGCACACTCCAACGCCATTCTGCACTTGCTCAGCCTATAGTTGAACTGCTCCTTACTACTATCCAGGGTGCCTGTGTACAGCTTCATGAGCTATGGCATTAAGGGGTAGGCTGGGTCCCCAAGAATAACTATAGGCATTTCAACATCCTCAACAGTAATTTTCTGGTCTGGGAAGTAAGTCCCTTCCTGCAGCTGTTCAAACAGCACCTTTCCTGGCCATCCCACGTTGATGTCGGTGAAACATCCCTTGTGATCCACCAGTGCTTGCAGCACCATGGAAAAGTACCCCTTGCGGTTTACGTACTGGCCGCCCCGGTGTGCAGGGGCCAAGATAGGGATATGTGTTCCGTCTATCGCCCCGCCGCAGTTAGGGAACCCCTGCTCATTAAAGCCATCCACAATGGTCTGCACATTTCCCAAAGTCACTACCCTTGATAGCAGCTGATCAATGATTGCGTTGGCTACTTGCAGCACAGCAGCCCCCACAGTAGATTTGCCCACTGCAAACTGATTCCTGACTGACTGGTCGCTTTCGGGCGTTGCAAGCTTCCACAGTGCTATGGCCACTCGCTTCTCAACTGTGAGGGCTGCTCTCATTTTGGTGTCTTTGCGCTTCAGGGCAGGGGTCAGCAGGTCACAAAGTTCCATAAAAGTGGCCCTATGCATACGAAAGTTTTGCAGCCACTGGGAATCATCCCAGACCTGCAACACTATGCGGTCCCACCAGTCTGTGCTTGTTTCCCGGGGCCAGAATCAGCGTTCCATGGCATGAACCTGGCCGAACGCCACCATGATCTCCCAGTCGCCACATGCCTTGCTTCTGTGTCCATGTCCTCATCAGTATAGTAATCATGGTGTCATCGCTTCCTCGCCCGGTTTAGCAGGTACTGCACATACTGCTGGATAATGTGCATGGTATTTACAATGGTCAAAACAGCAGCAGAGATCTGAGCAGGCTCCATGCTTGCTGCGCTATTGTTCCTGCACGGGTAATCCTGAAAAAAGGACGTAAAACGTAGGAAAGCTGTTCGGTTCAAGATGGCCGATAAAAGGCGGGAAATGGTTGTCTTCTGTAGCTTTCACGGAGGAGGGAAGCTTGTTAGAGCTGCAAGAGCGGGAGAGCAGAGTTTGCGGTGGAAGCTGTGCGGCTCAGTTCACGGTGGCCAAAAAAAGGCATGAAATGGTTAGATAAGAGTAGATAAAAAGACAAGAGGACATGCGAGGTGGATTCATAGTATCAGGAGACAGGCAGTGCACCGTACTGCACCATCTGTCTGCTGGCAGTATGTCATCTGCCGTAGCCTTCACAGAGGGAGGAGCGAGTGACGACGACACATCCAGAAACACCCACGAGAATGTTTTTGCCTCATCATGCACTGGGAGCTTAACCCAGAATTCCAATGGGTGGTGGGAACTGCGGGAACTGTGGGATAGCTACCCACAGTGCACCGCTCTGACATTCGATGCTAGCCTCGGTACTGTGGATGCACTCCGCCGAATTCATGCACTTTAGTGGGGACACACAACACCAAATGTATAAAATCGCTTCCAAAAATTCAAATAGAATAATTTCAGATTAATTTCATAGACATACCCTTAGTAAACAGACTTGTTTGTCCATATCTGTGTTACTTTCCTAAGCATTCTTTGCTCTTAGGAATACGTCTTCCCCCTCCTGGTCCAAGGTTCACCCATTGTAGGACTAATGCATTACTGCCCTGATGGTGGGGAGCAGGATTTGCAGACCTTGCACAAAAGTGCACTCCGCAGCGCTCAGCCTCATGGGGACTTTCTGTGCACCCTTGCACAGTAGGAATTTGTAGACAGAGCACCCCAATGTCAGGATTTTTGGATATGTTACTATACAGACCAAACATGCTTATCCCCCTTCAGTGCCAGGGAAGCTATTCTAGCCCTGAAGCTAGAGTAGCAACAGCAGAATAGATTTGCTGCATCTGTGGCCTGGTCTACACTACGGGTTTAGGTCGACTTTAGCAGCGTTAAATCGAATTAAGCCTGGACACGTCCACACGACGAAGCCCTTTCTTTCGACTTAAAGGGTCCTTTAAACCGGTTTCTTTACACCACCTTCGACGAGGGGATTAGCGATAAAATCGGCCTTTGCGGGTCGGAATTGGGGTAGTGTGGACGGAATTCGACGTTATTGGCCTCCGGGAGCTATCCCACAGTGCTTCATTGTGACCGCTCTGGACAGCACTCTCAACTCAGATGCACTGACCAGGTAGACAGGAAAAGACCCGCGAATGTTTGAATTTCATTTCCTGTTTGCTCAGCCTGGAGAGCACAGGTGACCACGCAGAGCTCATCAGCACAGGTAACTGTGATGGAGTCCCAGGATCGCAAAAGAGCTCCAGCATGGACCGAACGGGAGGTACGGGATCTGCTCGCCATATGGGGAGATGAATCAGTGCTAGCTGAACTCCGTAGCAGTAAAAGAAATGGCAAAGTATTAGAAAAGGTCTCCAAGGCCATGAAGGACCGAGGCCATAACAGGGACACACAGCAGTGCCGCGTGAAAATTAAGGAGCTACGGCAAGCTTACCACAAAGCCAGAGAAGCAAACGGAAGGTCCGGGGCAGAGCCTGAGGATTATTCCTTCATTTTAACTGCCAAAGATCTCCCGATCACACATTCTGGCAGCAAAATTTGGACTTAATTTCAACAGTGGCAGGAAGTACAAATCTCTCATGGGATGTGTGGGGTGGGGGAGGGAGATCTTCCAGCATGTACAGAGATTGCCTGGGAATTTTCTTCAGTTTCTTGGTTAAGTTTTTAAGACTCAGACTGTAACTTTATATCCATTCATGCTAATTTCTGGGTTCCATCTTCCTAAAAAAACCCTAGATTTTCAGACTTATCTGCTAGTATCACTAATTATTTTTCTTTCAAAACAATTTGACTGATGTGATTTTTGAAATTCATGGGTGCCCATTGCCAGTGATCTGAAATTCAGTTAGAAAATAACCATAAGAGGAAATTCACATGTGATCGATGAGTGAATGCTTAAGATTTTTAGAAAATAACTCTTCCAAATGCACGAAATCAGCACTTAAAAAGCAGAAACTATTGCCCAGAATTTAGTAATTAAATGGAGAAGACACAATAGAATGTTTTCCCTACTTGACACCATAGATTGGCAAATTCTTTTTGTTTAATGACAAGCTAACTTGAAAATTGTGCATTGATTTAAATATTTTAAATACTATTAGGAGAGACTGTGGGGTAGGAGAATGAAGGATAGAGAAAGAAAAACAAGGGAAAATAAATAGAAAAATGGGTTGGAGGCTGGGCAGCGTCGGGAAAAGATATAGAGAACCAGTACAAAGAAAGCAGAAAGAGGAGAGAGAAAACTCAAATGAAAAAATAAATGCAATGGGCAAAATTCTATGGTGGAGATATGGAAAAGTAAGAATTGTGCTCAGGCAGAATTCCATCTGGTGCTTCCCCAGGTGTGGAGCATTTCAGCCCTGCTCTCAGTTGAAGGACTGTCCATTAAAAGAAATATTGAGCCCTCTACGTTTGTCAATTTACACTCACTTTGCACCTCACACATTGCCTTTATTGGCACAAATTAGATACTGTATATAATCGTTCATAAGCCGATAAGGGAAGCACCAGAGAAGGGGGTTGGCTTATGAACGGGTATAGAGCGGGAGAAGTGGGACACAGCCCCTCCCCCCAACAGAGGGAGCAAGGAGAGACAGCACAGCCAGCAGAGCTAGAAGGGAAGAGGCGTCTGTCCGCTTCTGGCCACGCTGCTCTCTCCCCAGCTCCGGGGCTGGCAGGCTGCAGCTGTGCTGCTCGGTCCCGTCCCCCAGAGCAGGCTGTGGCCGCGCTGCCCAGCCCACCGGAGCATGCTGTGACTGTGCCGCCCAGCCCAGCCCGCTGGAACATGCTGCGGCCGCACCGCCCGGTCTGGCCCGTCGGAGCAGGCTGCGGCCGCGCTGCCCAGCCTGTCGGAGCAGCTCCAGCCAGGCTAGAGACATCCTCCCCAGATAAGGTGGGAAGGGATGGGATAGGGAGAGTGTGGGGGTCCCGGGCTAGGGGTGGGGTCATGTGGGGCGTGGTCACAGGGGTTACTCCCCTGACTCCCAGCTTCTCCCCCCAAAACATTTCCCCAACAGTTGCTGTCCCGGCCTGTCAGGGTAAGCAGCTGGTGCCCCGGGACACTTTGTTTACTTAGGTTTACCTCCGTGCCTGTGGATGATCGAGGTAAACAAACCATCTTGGCCCACTAGCGGCTTATCCTGATGGCCTGGGAGCCAAAGTTTTCCGACCCCTGAATTATAGGGTCGGCTTATGAATGAGTTATAAAAATTTTCCATTTTTACTTATCCATCTTGGAGGGGTCGGCTTATAAATGAACCGGCTTATGATTGAGTATATACGGTAACTTTCATGACTTACAGCTCTTTTCTTATCATGTTGTACTTGACAAGTGACTTTTACAGCCCATGTAAGTCATTGCAGAATTTTGCCAAGTGTGTATAGGGAAGCCATTTGTATCAGTCTTGTTTTATGTGGTGTTTTTTTTCTCGCTAAAACTCTACTTAGAAATTGTTTGTTTGCTTGGTTTTTAAAGGGAATCATCCTTTGGGGGAAAAGATTTACTTAAACTGAAAAGGAAAAAATTTGTTTGAAAACTCCAACTAGTTTGTGAACTTCTCTAAAAAATAGTTTGAAAGCTTTGCACAAGGATCATCCATCTCTACTGGCGTCTAAACCTAATTTAAGAGCTGTACATCTCTAGACTGTGCAAGGACTTCTGCTGTGACTAAGCCCCCGATGAGCCATAGCAGGTCCTTCTGGAGAACAAGAAGGCAGGGAAGCATTGCTTTTCCCTCTTTTAATCCTATTTTAACTGCAGATCTCAACACGGCTTTAACTATTGTATGGAACTTAGCAATGGCTCCATAATTATTTCAAGAATTCTTTCTAAGTTTCTGAAAGTGGAAGTGGGCAAAACTACAAACCAAAGCACTCTAAAATGGTCTCTCTCTCATGCTAGTTGTTGTAATATTTAAAACCAATGGAGCCAAAAATTAGCAACTCTTCCTCACTAACTTACACATTTTCCATTTTTTGGACTGATCGTCCCTCTGATCTGCATCCCTCTGCACATAGCTTTGGCATGGCTTCTCCTCTGTCTGGGAGAACCCTATAGTTGCAGGATCCAAATGTGAGGAAGGAGCAGGTCTAGGGCAAGATAGGAATGACTGGGCAGACCTGTATCATTCCCTTCCAAGCCAAGTGTGGATCTGTGTATATAAGGTAATATAGCCCAGTGCTCCCTACATGCTTGCAAATTACAATTTGCTGCAGGTTCTGGTAAATGACACTGGGTCATGAGATCCTGGCAGTTGCCTACAAGCAAGCACGTACCAGAGTTGCTGCCGAGACACAAGGGGTACTGTTGATCTCTAGTATCCATAGGAATTGAAGGTAGAACCCCTATGCATTCTGCAGGGGCCAAACCACGCAGAATGATTTTATGGAAACACTACCGGGGGATCATGGAGAAATTTCCTTTCCAAGCTGATTTCTGTGGGGGGCAGAAATCCAGGCCATTGTTTTGGTGAGGCGGAAAAGGGCGAAGTTTGCTGTAACAACTCTGTCAAGCACAGAGTGGCAATGGTAGTGTGAATTGTATTCATATAACTGATGGTTGCATTTCATGTGTCCCATATTCTATAACTTGATCATTGTACAAGTCTGTGGATATCCTGGGTAGCAGTGTGTTTGGATGTGCTAAAGTTGTTGTATGTGCACACAATATTAAAGCTATATAAGATGGTCTGTACATCCTGTGCAGACTTGTTTCCGTTATTGCATCACTTTCGATGAGTCATTTAGAAAAACATTCCCTTTTGTTTGTCAAAAGGAGAAACAAAGAATCTACAACTGGAGAATTGAAAAAGACAAAATGAAAGAATGTATTCAAGGTTAGGTATTATATTTAAAATATTTGTGTCATAAAAGTAAGAAGCAGAACTAACTCAGTTTGTAGATTAGATTTGAGCTTCAACTGCTGCCAAAAGCAAAGGAAAGACAGCTACAAATTGGAAGAGTAAAGACAGTATTATTATTATAAAAGCTGAAGATGCATAGTTTTGGTCATAGACAAAAATAAAATATACTGACAATGACAGTAGAGGTTGGTCCAGATGCCAAAATGACAGCAGCCATGTCCTCTCCTCACTGTGCATCTAAGGCCAAAATACCCGTTAAGGTACTGGACATGCCTCCAGGGACACAGCAGTGGGATTCCTTTTCCAAGAGCATAATCAGACAACCTTAGAGTCAACTCCTAGGCTAAGCAGTTGTGCCACTGTCCAAATTGCATACGTATTTTCTGAACAGGATTTTCAGTGGAATGAAGCAGGATTGCTCTAGGCAGATTATATGACAGATATTAGGTGAATAATATAGCCTGTTCTTTCACTTTGTTTTCTTATGGGTCACTGAATTGTTTGCTAAAGGAAAATCAAATGTTAAAAAAGTCTTATTGTGTGAGCTGCTTCTAGTTCTTGGCAGTCTGGCACTTCAAAAGCTGTTTCATGGCTCAAGAGAGGAAATTGTTTAGAAAGAAACGAAATCTATTAAGGAAAGAGTCCAGTATTTTTGCTCCAGATATTTTGTATACTTTTACTTCTGTGTCAAACTCTCTGGGTCAATGTACAGTATGATTTATTTGTAGGCACAGCACAACTAGAGTCTAGTCACTCATCCAATATACCATACAGGGATTGTGCTTTCCTATACAGCGCCTATCACAATGGAGCCGTAGTCCTGATTGGGGGGTCTTTGAATGCTACCATGTTTAATATAAATATTAAATATATGCAAAAACAAAACAAACATGACCTATGTTAAAAGAACATTATTCGTGTTATAAAGTCAAGCACTCAAAAGTTACGAAATGCCAGAATTAAGATTGACCATATAATCTTTATTGAAACCCTTGTGCGTTTGCAGTATGATGCAATCTTTATTACATGCTCACATACTGTTTTTCCCACAGGATCATTCAGTGTCTAGGATGATGGATGGTTCCCACTTAATGAGAAGCTATTCAATATTTTGTTTTTGCCTCATTGTTCAATGTGTGGCCCTAGGCCATGCAGGCTACTCAAACCCTGCTCTGAAGGCAGGCATATTAATTTCCTCATGGGCTTTTGAATGATGCTCATCACTGTATCTGAGAGTTCACAAACATTAATGAATTAATCTTCACAACACCCCAGTAAGATGTGGGGTGGTATTATCCTCATTTCACAGATGGGGAACAAAGGCACAAATAGATTAAGATCAACGTTATCCACTAATTTTGGATGCTTAATTTGAAATGCTTAGGAAATGGATTTTCAAAGAACTTGGCAACATATAGCACCCTGGTCGGCGCTTCCACTAGGCGACCCTAAGCGGTCGCCTAGGGCGGCAGGATTTGGGGGGTGGCATTTTGCCATCCTCGGCGGAAATTGGGGGTTAGGGGTCCTTCCGCTCCGCGTCTTCGGGGCACTTTGGCGGTGGGTCCCGGAGTGAGTGAAGGACCCGCCGCCAAATTTCTGCCGAAGACCCGGAGCGGAAGGACCCCCACCCCCGAATACTCAGAGGAGGCGTGCTGCCTGCACCCAGAAAATGAGGAACACACCATTAGTGAGCCCTATGAAATGTTTGGTTTAAGTGACTTGCTCAATATCACATAGGAACTCTGTGGCACAGATAGGGAAAGAATCCAGTTGTGCAGGGCAGCATTCAACTGCTTTAACCAAAAGACCATCCTTTCTCTTTCTGCAATCCCCTGCCCGATTCAATACACAGCTTCCAAATGAGGTAGCGGTCCTACAGACAACAGCCTTTTGAAATCCACCACCCTGATTCATCCCCAGAGTAGGTTCATCCTGTGTTCTAAATGAAAACATAATGGCTTACCTGTGTTTAAAGGGGAAAATAATGATCTGGGCAATTACAGACCTGTTAGTCCGACCTGAGTAGTATGCGAGGCTTTAGAATAAATTGTAAAATAAATAAATAAATAAATAAATTCATAGAGGTAAATGCTAAGGAGAATGTTATACATCACGGGTTTACCAAAGTTAAAATCAACCTGATTTCCTTATCTGAAAAAAAGAACGAATTTTTTAGATCAGGGAAATGCAGGAGATATAATAAATTTGGACTTCAGTAAAGCATTTGACACGCTACCACATGGGAAATTAATAGTTAAATTAGGGAAGATGGGATCAGTACAAGAATTGCAAGGTGGATAAGGAACTGGCTAATGGGGGGGAAGGCAATGGGTTGTGCTGAAAGGTGACTGGAGGGAGGTTACCAGTGGAGTTCCTCAAGGATTGGTTTTGGGACTAATCTTATTCAATATTTTTATTAATGATTTTGGCACAAAAAGTAGGAGTAGGCTGATGAAATTTGGCGATGATACAAAGTTGGGAAGTGTCATCAATACAGAGGAGAGTTGGAATATTATAAAAAAGGATCTGGATGACCTTCAAGACTGGAGTGACGAAATGGGATGAAATTCAATTGTACATAGTGCAATGTCTAATAAGAATTTCTGCTGCAAGCTGGGCACTCATCAGTTGGAAGCAGAGGAGAAGAGACTAGGGTGTATGGATTGATTCCAGGATGACTATGAACCATAATGTGATGAAAAAAGCAAATGTTGTCCTAGGATGTGTCAGGCGAGGCATTTCCAGTAGAGATAGAGAAGTATTAATATCTCAGTGTGAGGCACTGGTACATCATCATTTGGAATACTATGTACAATTCTTGTCATCCATGTTCAAGAAAGATTAATTAAAACTGGAACTGGTGCAGAGAACAGCATCTAGGATGATCAGGGGAATGGAGGGCATATGAGTGGAGACTGGAAGAGCTTGGCTTGTTTAGTCTAGCAAAAAGAAGGCTGAGAGTGGGAGGGGTAAACACCAGGAAAGGTGATAGTGGACAATGTTGGTACAAGAACAAATGGATATAAACTGGCCATGAACAAATTCATGCTGGAAATTAGGAGATGATTTCTAACCATCAGAAGAGTGAGGTTCCGGAACAACCTCCGAGTAGAAGTTGTGGGAGCAACAATTTAATTAATTTTAAGAGAGCTGCACAAATTTATTAATGCAATTGTATGACGGGGTTGCTTATGATGGGAATGGATGGGACTCAGCAGCTCTAGAGCTCACTTCTGGTTTATGTCTTATGTTCTTAAAAGCTCATGCTTCAGGATTTCAGGAATCACCACCAGGAATCAGGAAAGGATCTTCCTCCTTCCAATGAAATCTGGGTTTTTTTTTATCTCCTTCCCATGAAGCATCAGGAAAGGCCATGTCTGGAGATGGGACTTTAGGTGGGGTTGGGCCAGGGCTCTGATGTGGCACTAAGCATTCTCTCTCTCTCTCTCTCTCTCTCTCTCTCTCTCTCTCAGGTGCCTGGCTGGCTGGTTCTTGCTCACATGCTCAGGGTCTTATTGATTACCATTGTGTGGTCGGGAGGGCAGTGACCTTGCAGATTATCTGGATATATTTTATTTAATTATTTTCCTAACATTGTGGGGGGCTGTGGGCATTGGTGTGTGTCAGTCCCTACTATTCTCTCCATGTGGCACATGATAGTCAATTCTCCTGTGAGGTGTAATACTTTGGTCTAATTTCAGTTGTTGGGTTAGTGTAGAGATGCTGGGGGCATGTGATGTGCAGGAGGTCAGACTAGCTTATCTGGTAGTCCCTTGCAGCCTTAAACTCTATGACTCTATAGTATGTAATTAAACAACTGTATCATAATACAAAGACACCAGGGGGCTGAATTAAGTTTACACAGGCAACCTTAATTTCGGCACTGCCTGACTTTTGAGCACTTGGCTTTGCAACCTTAATAATAATTTTTATGTCGTTTTATACATGTAATTTCATAGATTATTTAAAAGAATAATCTGAAAAAAACCCTGAGAAATTGCATCTTGTGGCATCATAACACTCACATTGGTTAGCAGCAAGAATGGTGCCTTTTATGCCACTACACTGACCCCTGCCACTTGAGCTAATGGAATAATTGATAGCAATAGCAGTGGTCATCGTCTGTATGGACCAGCACAAGAGGACACTTTGACAGTGGATTTCACAAATATTTGGTAACAGCAGAGGGATGGAGAGACTCAGAAATCTTGGGTTCCATCGGAGAGGAGTGTGCACTAGCATAAACAGACTCTGTTGCTCATTCCCCACAAGCATAGCCACTACTGCCCTGTCTGCTCCACCCTGTCCCTGTCCCAGTCCTGTCTGTTCCCCACTCCTGGCTCTTTGTTCCAGTCCCATTCTCTTCACCTAGCTAGTGCCAATCTCCACTCCTCAGGCTATTCATCTCAGCCCCAGTCTCCTATCTCCTCATCCCAGTCTGTCACTCACTGGTGCCACTTTGTCATCTTCCCCAGCCATTTTCAGTTCCCTCCAACTGCCCAGCTCCTTGGCCTGTTGTTCCCAGTTCCCTCCCAGCTTCTCATACAACTATCCATCCCCCACCCTGGCCTCCAATCACCCCCTTGTTCACATTCCTATCCCCACTGGCTCCAGGTCTCCTTCCCTTGGCTCATTGTCTAATTTCAGTATGTCCTCCACAGCTCCTTCTCCCAGTCTATTTTCCCAACTAGTCCCAGTTCTCCTACACCACAGCTACTCACCAGTTCTGCCTCCCCTTCTCTCCACCCTACTCATTCTTCTTCTCACTCCTCTTTCAGTCTCAGGCTTCCCCAACCTACTAGCCCCTTCCTTCCATTTCCCTCCCTGGCTCCCTGTCTGAGTCTCCTAGCTTAATCTCCCCCGCCCAACTATGAGTCTGTTCCCCCCCGCCCCGACTCCTTGTTCTAATTGTCCCCCAGGCTCATCCTAATTGATTTTTCCTGCTTCTCTTAGGTCTGACTCTTGTCCCCTGTGCATTTGAATCATGCAGCTTTCTGCACCGCACTCCCTGAGGCCAGGTCATTGACAGTGCCGGAGAGAAAATTTCCCTGCTCTCAGTTCAGATACTCAGACCTAGACCAGCCCACAGCAGCACAGAAATCCAGTTGCAGGGAAAATCATGCATAGTCCCTAAACATATAGTCTTTAGGGGGAATTTAGCTGCTAAAATCTGAAGTCTCTATGTGCAAGTACAAACTCTGATTTGTCAGAGACTTAGAACTTTTGGGTAGATTTCCACAGGGTGGCAAAAGGCATATCTCTGTCCGAAGGCCCATCCTACTACTAAATTTCAAGTCCCTGCTCAAAAGCATGGAGTACTAAATAAAAGGTCACAATTTTTTAATGTGGCCAAAATGTATTTCCCCTAGCCTTGCTCTCAAAAACAACTGAATGTTTTTTGGTTGAAATTTCCACCCCGCCTCCCCAAATCGACCTGAGACAGACCTCTGGCATGGAAAATTGCAGCCCAAAAAATTAAAGTTTGTCAACATTAATAGCAACTGAAAACAGGGTCTTATTATGGAAGTGTTGGGCAACATTAATAATAGCTAAGGCTACATTTTAGTCACGGGTATTATTAGTAAAAGTCATGGACAGGTCACGGGCCGTAAATAAAAATTCACAGGCTTGTGACCTGTCCATGACTTTTACTAAAAATACCCACCCTGACTAAAACTTGGGTGGGGGGCAATCCAGGGGTGCTGTGGGTGCTGGGGGAGGTGGCCCGGGACCCCCGCTGGTACTGGGGGTGAGAGGGTTGGCAGGGCTGGTAGGGGCTTCCTACCTGGCTCCATGTCCCTACACCTCCTAGGCGGTGGAGGCAAAGGCCAGGGAAGGGGCTCCATTGCTCCTGTCACAAGCGCCAGCTGCCTCAGAAAATGGGAGCTGTGGGGGTGGGGCCTGCGGGCGCGGGCAGCATGCACTATGGAGACTCCTGCCCCTCCGCTGCCTAGGAGCTGCAGGGGAGCCATGCCAGTGGGAGCTGGGGAGCCCCCCCCACCCCAAGGTAAGTGACCCCAGACTCTCCAACCCCCTCTCCCTAGCCCTGAGCCTCCTCCCACACACCCAAACTGCTGCTGCTGGCCCAGGGGCTGCCTGGCCCGTGACCTCTGTGACAGACTCGCAGCCTTAATAATAGCATGTGCTACTAGCCTTGCCTATAATAAGTGTGACATAAACAAGTGCTAGTAAGGGGCTGATATTTATTTCCAAATGCCAAAGTTAACATTCCCACTGTACACAGGAACATTTATTGGTGTATTATGTTACTTTATTCTCTTGTGGTTTTCTTTAGTACCCGTACAGTATTACTGTGCTTCCCAAATAAATTAGGTCAGTATGATGAGCTCCCTCACAGACTTTGTCTGTCTTCTGCTCTTCTCCCTTCTCAGGTGGAAGAGGCTCTGCTTGTGATATATATTTGTCTCTGGGGTTGATTGGGCACTTTTCTTCATTTGCTACTCCCCTCCATGCTTTTTCAATTTCTCTTCCAGTCCCCCATTGTTTTGGCTATACTGATATTATCCTTTTGTTGTCCAAATTGTACAGTTTCTTGATATAATCTTGGCAATGTTATAGGGATTTTATATAAAATGGCGCATAATATGTACTATTCCTTGTTTTTATTTTCTTGCTTGGGATTTTTACTGAATGTCTTTGATCCTTATCATAATGCATTATGTACTAATGAAATGTTTGCTTAGGGTTCAGCAGGATGAATCATATAAGCAATGATACCCATCATTATGGACTGCACAAATGAAATAATAGACTGTGACATTAATCTTGTTCCAACCCCATAATGAGGGTACATAACAGAAAACAATGTTCAATTGTTTATAAGATTTTAAAATACATTTTAATAAACCAGGTTTTCCCTTGGTACATGCGGGGTTTCATAGAGAGAGAGAGAGATGGGCAAGATCATATGTACAGTCTCTGCAGCCAGATGGGCTAAGTCAGAGGCTGAATAACCTTAGATATACAAGTTTAGTGTGTGGAAATCCTTTCCAATTTCATTGCAGGGAAAGAGGGGGGATGGGGGCAAATTTGGGCATTTCCCTGTCCCTGTTAGGAAATAACCTACCTAAAAGAACTGTCTGCCTCCAAGTCACATGCCATAGTCATAGGCTATGGATTATAAGCCATAACTTTAAAATAAGGTGGGTTTTTTTAAATAACTGTGCTTTATTCTGACTGCTGAAGTAACTCCAAATATATATACTTAGTAAACAAGTCTTTTGACACAGATGCTGAGAGATGTTCTAATAAAATAATTGAAAATGTCATATGGGCCAGAGTACCAATGCTACATCTAAGAGACTTTATTCTCCAAGAGCACTTTTAGTAGGTCTTAAGCCTTAGAAAATACATAACATTAGATATCAAGAGGAATCAGTCTGCTTCTCCTAAGGAAGATTAATCTTTTAATCATAATAAAGATTTAAACTAGGAATTTGGGGGAGATGGCTGGGAGATGTCCAGGTAATCTTCACTCCGGATTTTAACATTGAGAGGGAAGAAAATGAAGAAATGATACAGCCATTGGTAGGAGAATGGACATAAGGAGGAAAGGTTTTTGATAGTGCTTGGGGTGTGCTATAGACCACCAAGATCTGATTTGGATATAGATAGAGACCTCTTTAATGTTTTTAATGAAGTAAATTCTAATGGGAATTGTGTGATCATGGGAGACTTTAACTTCCCAGATATAGAGTGGAGGACAAGTGCTAGTAATAATAAAAGGGCTCAGATTTTCCTGGATGTGAAAGCTGATGGATTCCTTCACCAAGTAGTTGCTGAACCAACAAGAGGGGATGCCATTTAAAATTTGGTTTTGGTGAGTAGTGAGGACCTCATAGAAGAAATGGTTGTAGGGGACAACCTTGGTTTGAGCAATCATGAGCTAATTCAGTTTAAATCAAATGGAGGGATAAACAAATATAGATCCATGACTAGAGTTTTTGATTTCAAAAGGGCTAACTTTAAAATATTAAGGAAATTAGTTAGGGAAGTGGATTGGACTGAAGAATTTGTGGATCTAAAGGCAGAGGAGGCCTGGAATTACTTCAAGTCAAAGTTGCAGAAACTATCAGAAGCCTGCATCCCAAGAAAGAGGAAAAAAATAATAGGCAGGAGCTGTAGACCAAGCTGGATGAGCAAGCATCTCAGAGAGGTGATTAAGAAAAAGCAGAAAGCCTACAAGGAGTGGAAGATGGGAAGGATCAGCAAGGAAAGTTACCTTATTGAGGTCAGAACATGTAGGAATAAAGTGAGAAAGGCTAAAAGCCATGTAGAGTTGGACCTTGCATAGGGAATTAAAACCAATAGTAAAATGTTCTATAGCCATATAAATAAGAAGAAAACGAAGAAAGAAGAAGTGGGACCGCTAAACACTGAGGATGGAGTGGAGGATAAGGATAATCTAGGCATGGCTCAATATCTAAACAAATACTTTGCCTCGGTCTTTAATGAGGCTAATGAGGAGCTTAGGGATAATGGCAGGATGACAGATAATCTTCATCCAAGAATATTAAAGGAACTGGCACATGAAATTGCAAGCCCATTAGCAAGAATTTTTAATGAATCTGTAAACTCAGGGGTCGTACTGTATCACTGGAGAATTGCTAACATAGTCCCTATTTTTAAGAAAGGGAAAAACATGATCCTGGTAACTACAGGCCTGTTAGTTTGATATCTGTAATATGCAAGGTCTTGGAAAAAGAATTGAAGGAGAAAGTAGTTAAGGACATTGAGATCAATGGTAATTGGAACAAAATACAACATGGTTTTACAAAAGGGAAATCATGCCAAACCAACCTGATCTCCGTCTTTGAGAAGGTAAAAGATTTTTTTAGACAAAGGAAACGTAGTGGATCTAATTTACCTCGATTTCAGTAAGGCATTTGATATGGTTCCACATGGGGAATTATTAGTTAAATTGGAAAAGATGGGGATCAATATGAAAATTGAAAGGTGGATATGGAACTGGTTAAAGGGGAGACTACAACGGGTCATACTGAAAGATGAACTTTCTGTTCATTTCCCTCAGGCAGGAGGGAGATTACTAGCGGAGTTCCTCAGGGATCGGTTTTGGGACCAATCTTACTTAATCTTCTTATTATTTACCTTGGCACAAAAAGTGGGAGTGTGCTAATAAAGTTTGCTGATGACACAAAGCTGGGAAGTATTGCCAATACAGAGAACTGGGATATCATACAGGAAGATCTCGATGACCTTGTAAACAGGAGTAATAGTAATATGATGAAATTTAATAGTGAAAAGTGCAAGGTCATGCATTTAGGGATTAATAACAAGAATTTTTGTTATAAGCTAGGGACGCGTCAATTGGAAGTAATAGATGAGGAGAAGGACCTCAAAGTATTGGTTGATCACAGGATGACTATGAGCCGCCAATGTGATATGGCCGTGAAAAAAGCTAATGCGGTCTTGGGATTCATTAGGCGAGGTATTTCCAGTAGAGATAAGGAGGTGTTAGTACCATTATACAAGGCACTGGTGAGACCTCATCTGGAATACTGTGTGCAGTTCTGGTCTCCCACGTTTAAGAAGGATGAATTCAAATTGGAACAGGTACAGTGAAGGGCTACTAGGATGATCCGAGGAATGGAAAACCTGTCTTATGAAAGGAGACTCAAAGAGCTTGGCTTGTTTAGCCTAACCAAAAGAAGGCTGAGGGGATATATGATTGCTCTCTATAAATATATCAGAGGGATAAATACCAGGGAGGGAGAGGAATTATTTAAGTTCAGTACCAATGTGGACACAAGAACAAATGGATATAAACTGGCCATCAGAAAGTTTAGACTTGAAATTAGACTAACCATCAGAGGAGTGAAGTTCTGGAACAGCCTTCCAAGGGGAGCAGTGGGGGCAAAAGACATATCTGGCTTAAAGACTGAGCTTAATAAGTTTATGGAGGGGATGGGATGATAGAATAACCTAATTTTGGCAATTAATTGATCTTTTATTATTAGCGGTAAATATGCTCAGTGGTCTGTGATGGGATGTTAGATGGGGTGGGATCTGAATTACTATAGAGAATTCTTTCCTGGGTGTCTGGCTGGTGAGTCTTGCCCACATGCTCAGGGTTTAGCTGATCGCCCTATTTGGGGTCGGGAAGGAATTTTCCTCCAGGGCAGATTGGCAGAGGCCCTGGGGGGGTTTCGCCTTCCTCTGCAGCTGGAGGATTCTCTGTACCTTGAAGACTTTAAACCATGATTTGAGCATTCAGTAGGTCAGACATAGGTTACGTTTTTTTTACAGGAGTGGGTGGGTGAGATTCTGTGGCCTGTGTTGTGTAGGAGGTCAGACTAGACGATCATAATGGTCCCTTCTGACCTTAAAATCTATGATTCTATGAAAGTTACAAGCAAGGGAACATATTTAATTTCCTGCGGAAAGAGAAGGTGGTTAAGGCTGGTGTTATGATAATGTGCTATTCTTTGTATGTCATACCTACCATGAAGTATTTACTTAAAGAGCATGTTTAGTGCCAAAGGTAATACTATAACTGATGGAAATGCTGAGCACTTATCTTTATAAAAATGAATCCTAATAACCATAAATGTTCCACCTTAACTATTCGGGAAAAAAATGCCTGTGCTGCAGTGCCTTCACTAGAGCCAGTGCATCATAATGGAGAGTTAAATGTTTTGTGGCCTGAGCACCCCTGGACTCATTTAAGAAGACTTAGTAGCAATGGAATATCAAAATAATAATAAAGAATGAGACCCTACATTAACTAAAATCTGATGTTGCAAATTAAAACTGTATGCAGGGATGACAATATGTGCTTGAGTGTTGTGACAGTGTGGGGCTTATGGAATCATAGAAATGTTGGGTTGTAAGGGATCTTGAGAAGTGTTATAGTCCATCGTTCCCATGCTGAGGCAGGGCCAAGTACAAGACCATCCTTGACAAGTGTTTGTTCCTAAAAACCTCCAATGATGGGGCTTCCATAACCTCCCTTGGAAGCCTATTTGAGTACTTCATTTTCCTTATAGTTAAACAAACAAACAAACAAACCCTAATATTTAACCTAAATCTCTCTTGCTGCTGATTAAGCTGATTACTTCTTGTCCTGCCTTTAGTGGACATGGAGAACAATTGATCAAAGTCCTCTTTATAGCAGCCCTTAACATATTTAAAGATGTTACCAGATCCCCCCTCAGCATTTTTTTCTCATGACTAATCATGCCCAGTTTTTTAACCTTTCATCATAGGTCAGGTTTTTTAAACCTTTTATCATTTTTTTGCTCTCTTCCAGACTCTTTCCAATTTGTCCATATCTTTCTTAAAATGTGTTGGCCAAAACTGGACACGCTACTTCAGCTGAGACCTTCTCAGTGCCGAATAGAACAGGACAAGTTCCTGTCGGGTCTGACATACAATACACCTGTTAATACACTCCAGAATTATATTCCCTTTTTTTTTTTTTTTTTGGCAACTGCATCACATTGTTGACACATATTCGGTTTGTGATCCACTATAGCCCCCGGATCATTTTCAGCAATACTACTGCATATCCAATTATTTCCCATTTTTTTATTTGTGCATTTGATTTTTTGTTCCTAAATATATTTTGCATTTCTCTTTATTGAATTTCATTTTGTTGATTTCATTCAGACCAGTTCTCCAATTTGTCAAGATTGTTTTGAATTGTAATCTTGTTCTCCAAAGTGCTAGCAAGCTCATCTTGGTGTCATCTGCAGTTTGGTGTAATCTGCAGATTTTATAAGCATACTTTCCACTCCATAATGCAGGCCATTAATCAAAATATTTTGAATAGTACTGAACACAGGACAGACCCCTATGGGACCTTTCTAGACATGTCCTAGTTTGACAGCGAACCATTGGTTACTACTCCTTGAGTACGGTCTTTCAACCAGTTTTGTGTCCACATTATAGTAATTTAAATTAGACCACATTTCCCTAGTTTTCTTATGAGAATGGCATGTGGGACTGTATCAAAAGACTTATTAAGAGCAAGATATATCATGTCTATTGCTTCCCCCATCCAGTTCAGTAAACCTGTCAAAGAAGAAAATTAGGTTGGTTTGGCATGATTTTTCTTGAAAAATCTATGGTGGCTACTGTGTATCACCCTGTTATATTTTAGGTGCTTACAAATTGATTAATAATTTGCTCCAGTATTTTTCCAGGTATCAGAGTGAGGCTGACTGGTCTGTAATTCCCCCGGTCCTCTTTGTTCCTCTTTTTAAAGACAGGTACTATGTTTGTCCTTCCTCAGTCTTCTTGGACATTCCCTGACCACCACGATTTCTTGAAGATAATCACTAATGATTCTGAGATATCTTCAACTAATTCTTTTAAGTACTCTGGGTTGAATTTTATCAGGCTCTTGCTCCTTGAATACATGTAAATTATCTAAATATTCTTTAACCTGTTCTTTCCCTATTATGTCTTATATTCCTTCCACCTTGTTAATATAAATTTTGTGAGCATCTAATCACAACTGACTTTTTAAATGAAGACTGAGGCAAAGTAAGCATTAAACACTTTAGCCTTGGTGTTGGTCCATAATTAGCTCTCCTTCCCCACTAAGTAGTGAACCTTTCTCTTGTTCTGAATGTATGTACAGAACCTCTTCTTTATTGCTTTTTACATCTCTAATTAGATGCAACTCACTTTGTGCCTTAGCCCTTCTGATTTTGTCCCTAACTGCTTGTGCTATTATTTTGTACTTATCCTTAATAATTTGTCTGTTTCCACTTTTTGTAGGATTCCTTTTGTATTTTTGTCATTATGCGTGGCGATTGGCATTATGTTGGCTGTGAATGTGACTGGTGATTTACTTCTTTTTTAGTGTTTGCAATCACGTGAAAAGGTACATTAAAGCAACCTTTAATCTAAGTTACCAATGTTATTTCTGTGACATTATTATATTCTAAATATTAAATGTGGATAATTTTATAGCTAGCTTACTCACTTTCCCCTCTAGCACTGTCTAGGAGTTAGCTAGTGCTAAAAAAGTGGTACTTCGCATTTTCAATACTGAGAAGCCCTCCCTCCTAAATGTGCTGAGATCTTGCAAGATGTACCCCCTCCCATTTAGGCATATGAGAAGGGCAAGGTGGTCATGAACCCAGATTTTGAGAATGCCTGCTCTGAAGTGACCCACATCTAATATTTAGAACAGGGGTAGGAACCCTATGGCATGTGTGCCGAAGGCGGCACGCGAGCTGATTTTCAGTGGCACTCACACTGCCCGAGACTGGCCACCAGTCCGGGGGGCTCTACATTTTAATTTAATTTTAAATGAAGCTTCTTAAACATTTTAAAAACTGTATTTACTTCACATACAACAATAGTTTAGTTATATATTATAGACTTGTAGAAAGAGACCTTCTAAAAACATTAAAATGTATTACTGGCACACGAAACCTTAAATTAGAATGAATAAATGAAGACTCAGCACACCACTTCTGAAAGGTTGCTGATCCCTGATTTAGAATATAATAAATATGGCTTGGGCAGTCCTTGTTTGGCATCAGAGAAGGCTGTGACAACAACCTATAATTTCTAAAGTCAATGTTTTTGCTTAAAGGAAGTTGCATGAAATCAAGAGTTTTCTTTACACTCTGAATGACAAATCTGTACAGCACTACATGCAAGCAAACTACATTTTTTGTAATTATTTCAAGGGCTGCTTAATAATAAAATCACCAGCTTTAGCTTCAGTAAAGTATATTTTTCAGTGAAGAGTCCATGTCATCTTAATTGTTAATCAAGCAATTAATTATTGGCAGATATTTTTTGTTGAAAACACAGCACATCATAATTTTAAACAAAAACATTCAGATCTGAAGACTTTTGTACTGTAACTGCTCAGGTTTTTGGCATTATTTCCCTTCGTGCATTGTTCTTACATTTTATCAGAGTTAAATCAGTTGCCCTTTTTAAAATTGTATAACTATGTTTTTCTAAATTTGAAAAGTTTAATAAACACTTATTTCTTGTTAACTGTTGATGGTGCTACACTGGTATATAGAAAGGCAAAAATCCCTGTGTCAATGAGCTTGAAATATAATATAAACAGATAATATAATTGTGGAATTAGTAAGCCAAAAATCAAGGGGAGAGGGTGAATTCGCATTAATAACAGTCCCTTTTTTATATTCAGCAATTTTGGGTAGAATTTGATTTACACTAGTGAAAAGTCAAGGTAGGGAGATTTTTATTGGAAATCTACAGAATGGTTCAGTAGTAATTTGAATAGCGTGGAGACCTCTTGATTGCTTTTCCTTCATGTACAATGAAACAGGTCTTTTAACATATTTATTCATTTATTGGGTATTATTTAAGATTGCCTCCCTAATGTACAATGTAGCACTGCCATATTGTAGGTTAGTACAGTAGGTCATATATATTAGTAATAAACTTGTTCATAGTTCATCTATTATAGTATATTTTGCTATTTTATTCCTTAACCAATGTACTCCTTGTCATATGCTGGCTGGCCCGCCAAGGGAAGTCAGGCTCAGCTTTGCCTGTGATGAAGCAGCTATCTTCCAGCTGGTCCTGATTGAGTAGCTTAATTGAAGTTATTGGATACAGCTGTGAATGGATCAGGGTACTGTATAAAAGAGAGAAAGCTCATCTGGGAGGGGGAGACCTAGGAATGAAGAGGCTGGGAGTTTGTGATCTCATGGAAGGGCCTGATAGGAGTCAATTGGAAGGAGAACTGAGGAGAGCCATGGAGGAGGGAGACCAGTGGTGAGAATGCTGGTGGGGAGGGGACAGTGGGGAGCCCTGTGGGGGATGTTGTGCTTTAGCCATTTGACATGTTGGGAGGCATGGCTAGCGTGCTAAAAACAGTAGTGCAGCTGTGGTAGCACAGGCAATGGTGAGTGGGGGCACAGGCTAGCTGCCGTGAATACAAACATGCCTGGACCCCATAGGTATGTATTTGGGGAAGCTAGCCCCCGCTGCCTGTGCAACCATGGCTACATTACGATTTTTAGATCAGATGAAAGCTAACACAAGTGTTTCTGTGCAAGCTAGGAACCACATGCCTAGCTCACAACAGACATAGCCTTTAATTGACATGGTTGGAGGGCTGAGAGACAACAAGAAGCAAACCATTGCAGGACTGCTAGATGAGGAAAGTTTACTATGCCTCACCCAGCCATGTCAGGACATGCTGGCCGGTGGGACACTCTTCTACACTCCTTCATCTGAAATTCATGTACATGTGAAATGAGAAACTTTTTGTCTGCCAGGAACTAAGTTCAGGATTCTGTTTTTTCCCTCCTCCTGCAAAAGTTGATGATATTATACATTTAGTATGTATTTTTTTACTTTAAATTTTATATGCTCTTTGTGTCTAGGGAAGAAATATTTTAAAACACTTAAAACAGGGAAGGAGTCTATCAGCTTTAGTGCAAGTTTTTTTTATTACTCTCCTGGGTACACTCCAGCATAAGGTCAAGAGACTTTCTTAAGATCATGCAATGAGAAGGCATTTCAGCTGAATTTAGAACCAGGAACTGCTCGGCTATAACCACTTGATCACAATGGAGCAGAGTTGCGAATTCTTTCCAATTTGTATGTTTTTCTCATAATCTACTTTGCCAGCATATTACACTGAGATGTAGAATATGATCCTTTATTTTGTTGTTTAATTCTTCAAGTGTCTTTTGTTTGGTGCTCTTTTTTTTTTCTTCATTTGATGAATACATAGCAGGGATAATATGATATCTTGTGCTGGTATACACCTCCCTATACCATGTCTAAGCCTTGAAAACTTCAGTGAAGGTAATTTACAGTGTCATAGATGCTACTCTTAAGGGTTTATAAACCCCAAACTGTAGTGACGTTATACATCTTTCTGATTCTCTATTATGTAGTAAAAGCTTATTTGTACCTAATAAAGTGGGATTGTACATCAAAATATTTTGAAACTATCTTATACTGACAAAAATAGATTGCATGTTACTAAACAGAATTGCTTATGTTACGAATTCTCCAATTAAAGAATATTTTGTAGTCCTATTCAATTAAAATTACAGCTGAACTCTAATTTAGTTAACAGGAAGGTTAACATGTACAATATTTGACAAGTATTCCTCCTTTGAATATAAGGAAAGGATGAATATCTTTAATGCTCAGAAATCAGAAATACTGCTTTATTATCTGTTATGCATTTTAGTTATTAGTTCAGATGAAATCAAGAATATAATTTTATTTTCTGCAGGTTATTAATGCAGCTTTAGCTCTTGCTGCCAGACCAAAAAGCCAGGTGGTGAAAAACAGCATGGAAATATATAAGAGCACATGGGAGAATCGCATACATGTTCTTACTGAAGCTGTGGATGACATTACAAGCATTGACGATTTTCTTGCTGTATCAGGTATGTTAATTTTCAGAATCAGATTTTTTTATTTTAACTTCTCTGTTCTTCATTTTTTAAAAAGGGAATTAAGTATATTCTCACTTCCCTAGAATCCAACAGGAAACCAGTGGGAGATTAGTCTGAGTAAGGATTATAATTAACATTCTTAATAGACTTCGTATATTATATCTCAACACAGCACCCTTCTTCTCATTCCATGCTTGGGCAAGGTGCAATATGGCATTTGAAGTGTAATCTTCGAGGTTTTGTGACTATAAAGAAATGTTCTTATTGGGATTCAGAAACATTTTCAGATAGGCTCTGGATGTCTTACACATTTTTAAAAACAAATTGCTGATTAGTGCACAGTCTATTCTTAAATAAAATTGTTTTTGTGGGTGTTTAAAAAGCCAACTGAAAGTGGATGTCCAAATACTTTACTCAGCTAACAAGCCCAATCCTGCCCCTCACTAAAAAAAAAAAAAAAAAAAAAAAATGATGTAGTGTACCTCAGAAGGGTCTAAATGTAGTACTCGCACAAAGCCAAAGCCACAGCAAGGTATAAAGAATTTATATCGTAATCCCAGTGTACTCATGACTGCTACTAGAGCCAAATCCTTGTTTTGGCAACCAGTTTCTCGGTGAAGTGTTTTTAAGGAATTTGCCAGTCTCTTGGGGCATGTGCTTAGTTACTTGTAGGATTTTTATATAAAACAAGTAGCCACAGGTTTCCAGCTGGTGATAAATTCTTTTAATTACAGCTGGGTAAACTTGAGAACTACCATCCTGATGTTGGATTTACAAAATACTATTAGGAAGATTTGATATACTCTGTTCATGAAAGTTAACTGGTTGTTCTCATTACTTACTGGTAAATAAAAATGACCAGGCCTAAGTGTTTCCTTAGTAGAGAACTGTTTATTGGGTTCATGTGATCAATTTGATTTCAGTATAGATCAATGTTTGGGTTACTTTATCTTTCATGGGCTGCCAAAAGCCCAAATATGTTGTTCTAGCAGCCAGGCACAGGGATTCTAGCACCCAGACAGTTTAGCCTATACTAGGGGAGAAGGAAGTGTAAGAACAGCTATTCCATCTCTGTGTCACTGGAAAATTCCCTTTGCAAAGAGAATTCTCCCACAGGTGTTTAGCCAGGTTTGATTTTTGCCTTGTGATGCCTGAGCACTGCTGGGTCTGATTCACCATTGCCGTGCACCTTGTGTAATCATGCAGTCCAGAACAAGGTCAGTGCAAAGATGCCTGATGGGAGTGGAATTGTTTTGACTTTATTTGCACTGATGTAAATGACTACACAAGGTGTAGCAAGGTATAACAATGAATTGGGCCAGCAAATTTGAGTTCCCTTATCAAAATGTATAAATTAGGCTGCAGACCTGTTTGGTCAAAGAAACAAATACAAAGAAAACAGTTAATAAAATATGCTTCCCCAGAGTTTTTCCTGTTCGTATAGCTTTTTCACTCTTTTAAAGCTTCACATTCATGCTAAGATACTTTTCAAATGCATCCTAAATGACCAGAGGTACTGTACTAGATCCATTTTGTATCGCCAGGATATATAAATATCTGGTCATGAAAAATGTACTTTAAAATAGTATTCACTAAAGATATATTCAATATTAAACTGGATTTATTGCACTAATAAGAGTATTCAGCATCTAAACAGAGGATACAAACTAGTTATCTCATTTCTGACATATTATGGGCCATATTCTTCCATCTCTGACACCTATGCAGCTCCATTTAAGTCAACAGAGTTGCTAGGGCATAAAGGCATAATTTGACCCAGTATGTCTGAGTAAAATTTAACTATTTTCTTACTGTTGGTGTACATTGTGCCAAGCCTAAAACTATCTTGGTGAGTACAGCCAGTGTGCCCCATGCCATTCATTGAGACCGATTTGGATTGTGCAGCAGTGTAAAGCAGGAGGAGTTTCGCTGATGTCACTGGAATTACAGTAATTTGAAACCATTGTAAGTGGTTATTTATTGAATAGGTCGATCAACTCTGTTATAAAGGGAGTTAGCTTGGATAATCAGTGCCTTACAAAGGTTCCTAATCCCTTTGGGGACAACACATTCACTATGGAAATTGGAACCTGCTGTAAGTAGAACCCTCTTGAGTAAACAGCACTCTACTTGGGACTAGGACACTAATGGAGCCGACTTAATTTTGTGCTTGGAGGCAGAAAATTCCCCACTCTCCTGGCAAAATAATTTTATTGAGGGATTTTTTTACTTGTGTTGCTTCTCTTCAGGGATAGGGTATTTTTGAAGGACGTCACCAGGGGCATTTCCCCACCAAGCAATAGTAAATTTGTACTAGGGAAGTTCAGGAATGGTGCTCTATCTCCAGCTTTTGTAATCTTTACCATGAAACCACCACCAGCAGCAGTATCTGTTCACATTATATTTATATTGTGCCATGGAAGAGAATCATGGATATAGCCCTGTTTCAAAAATCATATGACACGTCTACTTTATAAATACATTATTTTAATTATTAACTATTTTTTTTAATCAACATAGTGCTCTATTGGCACATAGTGGCTCATCAAGTGGCATTACGGAGTTTAATTTAGAAAAGGGATAAAATATTAATTGTCTTAAAGTTGTTGTCTGTAACATGAAGTTTCACATGCCTTGACAGTATTCTGTTTGAATAATGTATTTATTAAAAATTATGTTGTATCTATCCTATCAGAAAAGATATTGAACTAGAGTTCAGAGGTTTTTTTTAAATTTGGGATGCATTAGTTGATCTTGCACAATATATTTCATGCAGTAAAAATAACATTATCTAACATTTCACCTTTTTTAAAACTACATTTGTGTGTATTATTCTATACAAAATGAAAGTTATGGACTGGCCCCAAGGTATGAAAAATGACATACTGGTAAATCCACAGCAGCTAGGGAAAAATTGATATATTGGGTTCCTACAACATCTGTACTTGAGACTACCTAGAAGATTAACTCTCACGTATGCCTAGAATCAACAACCCATCACCATTCATGATAGTATTTAAACCATCCCTAAATTTAAGAAGATGTTTAAGTTCCATTGAATGTAATGGAATTTCAGCACAGGCTTAACTTTAAGCATGTGCTTAAGTGTTCCCTGGAATAGGGATGGATTTAAGCATATGCTTAAATGCCCTGCTGAATTAGGGCTGTTGAGCTTAATTCCTTCCCTGAGCTCTGATTCTTTCTGCTGCTGTTTTTTCACTGTTTCCTTAAATGGGATATTTAATCCCAGTGTTGCTTTTCCTGGGTGATGTGATCACTTTCTGCACATATAATGTGTGTACAGTTACTGTATTTTACATAGTATAAAGTCCATTCTGCAGCTGATTATTCCAAGTTGGTTGTTCCACAAAGAAACAGCTAGTTAGTTAATCCTTATCTGTTCATGAAACCATTTTATTAAGTGTGTATGTATTTATATGTTATATAATCCCTCATCATATAGCACATATGACATACCTAGCTGATAATGAAAGCTTTCAGATACATCGATCTAAGGGAAACCCAAGCCCAGCACAGCCAGGTGTGACTGTACTGTACAGCATATTCACTTTCAAGCTTCATACATAGCAAATGCATTTACTTCACTGAAAAGGCTGGATCCTTCTGTAGTAGTAATGCCTGTTATCTTATGTCCTATCTATATGCAATGTGAAATATAAATTCCCCAGGATACAGTATATCAGCATTTATGCGATCTAAGAAAAAAACAGTTTAGTGAAACTGTATTTTCAGAGTTCCCACAAGTTCTTGGAAAATGAAATGAAAACCCCTGACACTTTAAATATTTCTAAATAATTGAATATGTTCTGCAGCAAAAAATGAAATACATTCTAGACTTTGATATCTGCAAGCAAATCTTCATGCTGATATGTGCATTTTATGTTTCTGTAATAAAGTGCATATAAATTCTGCTCACTGACTTAAATGGAAAATGTAATGGAAGCAAAGCACCTAACCTCCTAAATCTTTCTTTGTGAACTGGGGCCTAAAAATACAGTATCCTAAATTGTGTAAGATGCTTAATGACCATTGCAATTTACTGTCATGATATATTAGGAATGTAAAAAGGTGCTGAGGAATAGCTACAGTTTCCAGCTTTTAGGATCAGATCATTAGTCCAACACAGAGCCCAAATAGCTGGGGACCTGCAAAGACAAGCTCCTTCTCCCCGAACCCTCAACCCTGTGATGCAGCTGCCAAGGTTCTTCATAGAGGTTATTGTAACTCAAAGGCTGAATACCCTGTAATGTGTCCCTGAAAAAGGGTAGAGATGGAGAGACCAGAGGATCCATTTAGCAGTGGTTTAACTTGCTCTGTTCTCACGTTTCCTTTCCCACCAGTACCCTGCCTTCACCCACCACTTGTGTGCTCCTACACAGGCTCCTGGAGAGCTGAGCTCCATTCTATACTCCTGAACAGCTCACACACACTTATGCAGCAGAACTATAACAGCCTCAGTACTAGGAAGTTGTGCGAGCTGGATTTGCCCCTTACAGAAGAATATTATTTACAGTTAGTTCATTTAAAACCATTTCAGACCACAAAACTAGACTATGAACCTCTTCATTCCTGGGGCTACTTGTCCTCCAGTAGAAATGAACAGACACCACAGGAAAAAGAAAATGGGGTCTGCTAGAATTTCCACTGGTGCTGGATCTAAGTAAGTGTGGTTCCTGAGTTAAGGAAGAGTCATTTAAATGGCTCATCACCTCGTGCAGTAGCTAGAGCTAGCCAATGGTAAGCAGTCCCAAGTTTGTGCAGGAGCATGGAGCCAGATCCCTGGCCACATTCTGGCTCCATTGTGCCCCTTCATCAACACAAAGGGGTTGGAAAACTAGCATACTTGGTCAGCTGGTGATTCTCTCTGTAGAAAAATCTTTGCATTGTGTAGAACCAGCTACATGGGGGTCCACAACTAGCCTCTTGTTGCCATGGGGATCAGGGAAGTCAGACCTGAGGTTGAAGGCCTGGGATTCCAGTGCATGTATTCTTTCTTTCTCTTTTTCTTTTTTCTTTCTTTCTTTCAAAACTATGTCTAAATCCTGCCCAAGAATGCATCACCCATTAAAGTAGCTCACTACACTTACCCTGGCCCTCTAGGGCTTTATCTACACAAATTGATACATAGCATTCCAGAATGTGCATGCACCACATTGGTGCATGAAATTAAGTTGAAACCTAAATTGAGATGCAGGTAGTTTATAAATATCTGCAATAGTGTTCCTCAATCTACAGGTATATAAACTCCTATGTGGTTTCATCAAAGGTGAAAGGATAGCAGAAATTACTGAGCTTGTTGTTTGTTTGTTTTAAAAAAACAGCAACTTTGTGTTGGGTGAAGGGATGTCTCCCACTGATCACTATAGCTGTAGGATGGCCGTAAGAGGTGTATGGCATCTCCTGTACAAAACTGCTGAGACTTTCGTGCCCCCACCTCCCTCCTGTTTTGCAGTAAGAGGGGAAATATTTAACCCAATGTTCCTCCCCACTTCTTGGCTTAAATTCACTCAGAATTTAACTAGGGAGATGTTTTCAGGGCATGTGATCTTTTAAAATTTGTTACCACTTCCTGTCTGACAGGGGAAGAACTTGTTTCCCCATAGCACCTGTGTCAAGAGGTCATAGCATGTGCTAGCATGCTATGACTTTGCTGCAAGGAAGGAGGACTTTCCTTGTGGAATAGCCTGTATGGCTTTGCATTGCAGCAGGCTTCCTAGGCTAACAGGTGCAGAGGGGATTTAGAGCAGGATAGAGCTTATGAAACAATAATATTGCTTTACTAATGCAAGAAAGCTTATATACCAAAACCCACAATAAATGGACTTAGAAATATATGAGAGGACAATGCAGTTTTAAGCTGTGAGGGTCACATACTCTTCTGTGCTCTTGCTGCAGTGTTTATACTCCTTTACAGACATGGAGCAAAAAAATTATAATCTGCATTTGACCACTGAATTATTAATAACCTATTATCATCAAATCAAAACTGGGTAAAATTTGTGGGATTTGTTGATTGAATTTGTGAAATGTTACACATTTTGCAAAATTGTAGTGTGAAATTTTGTTTGACTTTACAAAATCACCATAATTTGCAAAAGTTTCATTAAATTACATTTTGTTCTGACTTTTGTAAAAGCTTCACAAAGGTGTTTCTTATTTTTGTAATTAATAAACCTGGTGAAAAAACAAAAATTATCAGTTTCACTGTATGTGAAAAATGATTTGTACAGCTCCTTTTGCAGGGGGTGGGTTTTTCAATGGGAGTCAGGAATCTAACTTAAACACTTTTTAAAATCCCACTAAGCACCTGTCTGTAATTGTTAGGCACCTAAATACCTTTGTAAGTCAGACTCTCAGGCTTTTGGAACATGAGGAAATGTGCTTCAATGTAAATACCTAATTATACTTGGTCAAAGTAGGGTACTGAACAAAGAAGGATAGCCCTGCTTAACAGCATGCCAGCAGTACTCGTCTTGCTCAGACAGGTGGCACAACCCCCGCAATTGTTTTAGGACTGGGTCTAGCATAAATAATTGTAGAATAGAGTGTAACTTATTTTATGAACGATTCTCCTCCAAGTAACTTCACATCTCCCTGGCACAGATGTGTACAGCCTGGTATTATTTTGCCATTCTATAGAATTGCCTGGATTGATCAACCTGTTCTGGAACCAGCATCTGAGCCTTTCCATGGCTTACAGAGCTCAGGAATAAGTAAGGATTTTCTGCTGAAGTGGTCCCAAAAACTTTATATCTAGTACTATACATGTTTCTAATTTGTTAAAGTGTTCAGCTCTTTATCTCCTGGTGTGAAATCTGCTGGGTTTTAAAATTTGCCTTTTGAATTCGTTGAACATTTTTTTGGCCTAATTAGATACTTATATCTGATTTAAATTGCATGCTTCAAATAGCTTTCAAAAAAAATTGACAAGAAGAACATAAGTTAAAGATTGCTATATTAATAGGGAAAAAATGTTCATAAATCTTTGGGAAACTAACCTGGAAAGAATAGAAACCCTATTCTTTTAATGTGTATTATGCCATCTGGCTGAGCACAGTTGCATTGTTCATAATTCTTCACACTAAGTAAAAGCAGATACTGTAGCTTAACTACCAATGATACGTAGGCATGGGCTCGTAAGTAAACAGTGACTAAGTAATTTCTCCAGTGACTTAGCAAAAATTCATATAGTTATGGTAAACAATGTTTAGAGCAGCTTCTTTAGGTACTACTTTCAGCTAAGCACTTTCAGCAAAGCACTTAGACCCAGATTTGTAAAGGTATTTAGGTACCTAACTCCCAGGGGAGTTTATAATCAGGCCCAGAAGCACATGTTTAGTTTGACTTCAATGGGACTTAAGTGAATGGTTAAAATTAAGCATGTACTTAAGTTCTCTGTCTGACCACATCAGCTGTTTATTTGGGAATATTCCTATTGTCTTATATATTATTATAAAACTCCATCTTAAATATGTAGGGCAAAATATTATGTCATGTGTTTTGTTTTTCTGTGCAAACCAGTTCAAGTGTATCCCTGAAGTACGTAAGAGCAAATACCATATTGTTTTCAAGAAGGATGAAAAACTGTAGTTCAAATCAGTGTGTAAGAAAACTTTAGAACATAGAGCATGGGTGTAATCTTGAATTCTAATGCTCAAATATCATTAGATCATGCAGAGGGAATTGGGTGGAGTTGCTGTAGTGGGTTGAGGGGACCAGGAAAGCTTGGAACAAAAGTGGCATAGGCGAGCTAAAATAAAGATCATCAGTATCACATTTTAACCTATATCCCTACATATCTTCATTAACATTAGATAATTGACTTTGTGTCTTGTCCTTTAATAAGAATCTTAATAATCCAGATTCCTCATCCAATCTTGCAATGCTATTCTTCAGTTTCATGGCTAACTCGACTTTTGATCTCTCCCCCTACCTGCTTTTCCTCAAGGACACCCTCTTAAGGTTTCCAGCTCCCAGCTGTCACCTCTTGCGGGCAGAAACTCATGTCTCTCCCACTTCATACTGGCAGTTTATACTTGCAGTCCAACTGCACCTCACTGTGATTTCCTTAGAGGGTCTGACTGGGATCCAGCACCAGTGGTTAACCTCTCTCCCAGGGCTATAACCGTGTACAGCAGTTACCAGCCAGCAAAGCAAACTGCATTTATTGTTAAGAATTACAGGGAAAGCCATATAAAAACAATGAAAGAACCTGCATACATACTAAAAGCTTACCAGAGTTCACCCCACATCCAACCTAGGGCTCTGGTGGGTGTTAGTCTTTCCTAACGCACAACAGGGGTAGTTGAAATAAAACATGACACAGAGAACAAAATTAATGACTTGCTCTCATTCTGAATGTAATCCTTTATTTAAAAAAAAATACGTTGGTGTCCGCTGAATAAAGAAGGTATCTGGACCTTGTGACAGAGTGAGAAAGGAAACTAGGAAAAGAGAATCAATGTTTTTTACCTACAGGAAATAAAAAAAATTAATTTGGTACTGATTATTAAAAATAATTATAAATATTAGTAAAAACTAAAGAAGAATAGGATTACTGAATGAGCCATATTTTTCTAAATCCACTAAATATTAGCATTTTTTTTCTATGACTTTTTTGAACTTCTTCCATTTCCTGGTGTTCAGAAACTTGGAGAATTTTGCTACTTTTGTCTTGTTTTATTTTTATTCCTAAAGTGAATTTACTACTCCCCAGTGTTAATTCATCTCTAACCCCATCCCCCAGCAGAAATAGAAGCTCTTAAAAAAAATTAGGAGTTTAATGAACAAGCCAAGAGGACATCCAAATCCAAGTAAATTCAAACAGATACATGCTATTTGCAAAGTAAAGAATGCAATTAATGAATTATATTTTTAAAAAGTCACTGTGATTATCATATATTCTAAATGATGATGACATTGTTTATAGCCCTGGTACAGCTGTAGTTCTCAAATAACAGAGAATCCATTGCAGACTATTGGTTTTGGTTAGCTAATTTACACAAGGAAAAATGTGGGTATTAATCTTTATAACTCAATGACATTAATGTAAAAGAGAGATGCATCTACTTATCATGTGTGACAGACCCAGACCAGTGGGGTACAGGAGTCTGGTAGAGGGCAAATATACTGGTCACTGATGAGTAGTTTTCTGTTCCCTGAGTGACCAGAGAAGGAGCTGCACTAGAGTAATCAGGAACCTGCTAGAACCAGTTAAGGCAGGCAGGCTAATTAGGACACCTGGAGCCAATTAAGAAGAAGCTGCTAGAATCAATTAAGGAAGGCTAATCAAGGCACCTGGGTTTTAAAAGGAGCTCACTTCAGTTTGTGGTGTGAGTGTGAGGAGCAAGAGGTGCAAGGAGCTGAGTGGGTGGGTGTACTGCTGGAGGACTGAGGAGTACAAGTGTTATCAGACACCAGGAGGAAGGTCCTGTGGTGAGAATAAGGAAGGTGTTTGGAGGAGGCCATGGGGAAGTAGCTGTCATGCAGCTGTTACAGGAGGCCCTATAGACAGCTGCAGTCCACAGGGCCCTGGGCTGGAACCCGGAGTAGAGGGTGGGCCTGGGTTCCCCCCAAACCTCCCAATTGACCTGGACTGTGAGCTCTTCCAGAGGGGAAGGTCTCTGGGCTGTTCCCCAACCCACATGGTGAATCTCTGCGGCAAGAAAATCTGCCAATAAGCGCAGGACCCACCAAGATAGAGGAGGAACTTTGTCACACATGATAATGTGAAATTTTTTAGAATGAAATCAGTAAATTGAATATACTAATGCAATTGATGCATATATTCCCAGGAAACTCTAGTTTTGATTGTAATTTTGTAATTTTTTTGGGGGGGGGGTAAAGTAAACTGTCTTTTTCCTTCTTATTTTACTATTGCTTTCTCTTTTTATGAGCTATATATATTCAAAACTGGGGAAGGTATGGCAGAAACACAGCTGGGGGTATTCATTTTCTATTGTTTTTTTTTTTTTAGTTATTTTACATCCTTTAATCAAAATATTTGGTATTAACATTTGAATGTGAGAGAGGGAAAATAATTGTCAAAACTTTCTTACTTTAATAGTTATATATTCACCTCTCCTGACTTTAAACTGTTATAAATATAGAAAATTCAAATTAGAATTCCAGTCATGTAAACAATAGTCTACCCTGGCTGCTATCTTTTAAATACAAGCAGACAAAAACCACATTTTTTTTTAATGATCTAGTCTATAGCTTAACATAACTTATACCAGTATTTTAAGTAACACAAGCATTAGCAATGCTGAATGTGTCTAGGATTGGCAGGACCTGTGATTGTTTTTTGTTGTTGTCTCATTCAGATTCAGACTTCTAGAATGCACACTTCTTGCCTGATATATCTAAACTTGCAGAGGAGATAAGCTGCTTTAAACATTTCTCAAAACCTGTTATTGTCTTTTGGTTTCTGTTGCAGGAACAGAAACGAGTGTTTTGTTTTTCGAGAGTACTGTTTTCACTTCTGAGCAGGAGCCTGTCTCTTAACATCTGTCTCCTTGAAAATGAAGTTTCTTTTATAGGTTGTTCTGTGACATGCCATTTGTGTTGAGGGATGCCTCTCCAAAATCTATCCATTATCCATTCCACTGTAAATATCCTTGCCCAAATCTTCATTAATTTAACTATTGCAGCCTTCTCCTTTCTGATCTCCCACACATCATGTCCCTGGGCTTGTCTGTCAAAAATCTACCTTACCCTCCACTCTAGCCCCATCCAGACCCTTTCTAATCCTTTTACTGGCTTCCCCTTGCCATCAGCATCACATTCAATTTCTTTATTCTCCACTTCAGGGTTATACGCACCGTGGCTCCTCTTTATATTTTGGTCCTTGGGGTAGATTGCTACAGGTGGGGATGGAAGGCTAACATCCTAAAGGGGCAAAGTTAACATTGCAGTGAGTGGTCTGTAGAGTAGTGGTTCTCAAACGTATTTGATCATGCCTCCCTTCTTTGTGTGCATAGTAGTTTATGTCCCCGCCACACACATACAAATATTGATTAAAAAAATCTACATGCAACTCTCTCTAAATACTAAAAATAATCATTCAAACATTCAGATGGAGCCATTTTTTCTGTTGCATGAATGAGCCAACAATCCATTGTTATAAGAGCGAAACTGCAATTGCGGTCAATGCTTACAATCAAATGTGCACATTGCGTCATAGCAAATGGATTAACGTACACACGGCAATGACTTTGTATAATTCTGCGCAAGCTTAACAGAAATCAGTCAAAATGCACAGTGCCATCTAGAGTCAATGCACAGCGCCATCAGAGGATCTGATGTGTCTGGAGGAATCAGCTTTGCTAGTTATTCATATGTGGGAGTAAAATGTGCTCAGTATGTTTTTTCCGCTCCTAAAGCTTCTCACGTCCCCTGTCCCCAGAATACATTCTGTGCCCCCACCCAGGTTGAAAACCTCTGCTGTAGAGTATGGTAGATTTGGAGAGGGTCAAGTGTGGGCTTTTAGTTGTAGAAGTGGAGGGTGTGTATTGTAAATGACTTAAATTTTCATTTCTGTGCTTTTGGAGATTTGTCAGAAATGTTATGCATAACTCTGCTCCTTTAGGGATGTTAGCCTTCCATCATCACCTGCAGCAAACTACCACCTTGCAAAGAACACATTGCTTTAGCTACCATCCACAACTATTATTATTATTATTATTTATTATTAGCTTGGTAGAGGGGTTTGTGGAGAAGGCTGGATTGAGGGGGCAGAGTTAAGGGTGCACTCTGTGATGTATGATAAATGTATGTGTAATATGAATGTCTAACTCTAAAATTTTTAATTTGTTAAAAAGCAATATCTGTTAAATCTACCACAAAATGTGTATGTATCATTATTGCATAGGTAGTCCTTCAGTATATGTAGAAGTTGTCTGAGATCCATTGTTCTGATTATCCTGTTAGCACATGGCTCAGTAATATGTTCCCTGCCACCCTTGCTAGTGGGTGAAATTGTAGATAGTTATTTTTGCACACATCCGCTAAGGTGCAAGTTTATATAAAAGAAGAAAAGGAAAAAAAAATCCCATATGAGTTTCCCTCAGCAAGACACATTTGCTTTTCTCCTGGGAACTTATTATTTATGCTTTATTCCTTTTCTTTTAATTTTTCTTTTCTTTGTTAATTAAAACTCCTACAGCCCAAACCCTCTTCACTGCTAAATATAGAGTAACAAGCCTGAAGATGTGGAAGCTTGTAGACTGATTAACAATATGCTGCTTTCAATATAGTGTGAAAAATAAAGTTTACTTTAACACAACATTTTTTAATAGTGCCACTGCAAAAGTCGACTCTTCATAGAAATTAGACTGGGAAACGGTTGAGACTATTCAGAATAGATAAATGTATTCAGCCTGGACTGTTGAGGAAATTCTGTGGTAGGGCTAACGGACATGCAGACTGTCTCAGGTGTAGGCGGATGGGAATAAATTTTTAACTGAAGAGTTGCCATGAATCAGATAGCACTGCCAAGGGGGAGAATGGATGACTCAGCATTGACCTTGCTATAACTGCCGAGTGCTGTATGACTGACTGACTAACAATTGACAAATGAGAATTAGGAAAATGTTGGGTTTCTTTCTCCTTGAATGTAGTTGAGAAGATGCTGAAATGGAAGCAAAGTAAAAGGCTGAAATGCAGACAAAGTGCTAATAGTTTTCTAAAATTCTCCTTTGGAACAGGTTTGAAATTCGTCTCTAGAGCCTACTAATCCTCCATATGGGCACTTGGCAATATATCCCTTATAATAAAGGTATATGGTTACAGGGTTTTTTGAATCATAATGGAAGTCAGTAGACACAGGAACTGAGACACAGCAGTCTTAGATCAGAAATAGTCTTGTATTAGAAACTCATACCATAAAAACTACTTTTTAATACATGGAAAGTATTAAGAAAATGGAGAGCGGTGGAAAACAGGATAGCATGAGAGAGCAGCTGGAGGTAACTCAGAAGGCATTTGCTATGTATGCAAAAGGATACAGTGCCCCCCTGGAAAGTAGGGGCTAATGGACCAAATTCTCAGCTGGTGTAAATTCGCAGTGCTCCACTGAACTCAGTGGGATTGCCCCAAATAACACCAGCAATGAGTTTGGCTCTGCATCTTTTCAAAAGTAGTGCCGGAGATGTAATAATAATCGAGGATTACAAGCCTATAGTCAGAGCAAAGAGGGGTTCTTTAGTAGTCCACTGTGGTGTAGGAAGTCTGATAAATATGATTAACATACAAAATACTACATTTAAAACTGCAAATACTTAGAGGATACACCTGATGATCCTAACGAAGAGAGGTTTGCTACAGCAATGTGAACATGTGGCACATAAGTTGCTCTCTTTAGAACTAGCTTCTGTTCTGCCTTTCAATATGTGTTCCCTTCCTACCACACATCAAAATTGCATCCACTTCCTCTCCCACCTTACAGAAATTGTAGAGCTCACTTGTATCTGTTAGGCACAACCCTTCTTTGCAAGCAGCCCCATTCTGCCTCAGCTTCCTGGCATAGGGCAGGATGGGGATCTAACATGCTTACTGCGTCACCCCTTAGGATGGGTAGTGTGGTCTCCCTTGCACATCCAGAAAGATCTGCTTTGTACCTCCAAAGGGGGTGTTGGAAGGGAGCTATAATTATGGCTGACCCTTGCATGGAGGGTGGGGTAGGTGGGGGTAGGATCAGTTTTCTCTTCATTCCCGGTCAGATTCTGGCCTTTAATGGGAAGGAAGGAAGAGAGCAACTGGTGAATTCTGCAGTATGTTCGTTAGTTAATTAAATGGACAAATTTTCACAGAATCCTAGAAATCGGAGATGAAAACACCTATTAATACATATAGCTCAACTCCTTGCCAATATGGATTTGTCCTTCCTAATGTATCAATATTAGGGCTCTTCATTAATTCCAGTTAATTCACACAATTAACTCAAAAAAATTAAGCATGATTAATTGCAGTTTTAATCTCACTGTTGAACAATAGAATACCAATTGAAATTTATTAAATATTTTTTGGATATTTTTCTACATTTTAAAATATATTGATAGAATACAACGTGTACAGTGCTCATTTTATATTATTTTATTACAAATATTTGCACTCTAAAAATGATAAGCAAAAGAAATAGTATTTTTCAATTCACCTCATACAAGTATTGTAGTGCAAACTCTTTATTATGAAAGTGCAACTTACAAATGTAGATATTATTTTTGTTACATAACTGCACTCAAAAACAAAACAATGTAAAACTTTAGAGCCTACAAGTCCACTCAGTTCTACTTCTTGTTCAGCCAATCGCTAAGACAAACAAGTTTGTTTACAGTTACGGGAGATAATGCTGCCCGCTTCTTATTTACAATGTCACCAGAAAGTGAGAACAGGAGTTTGCATGGCACATTTTTAGATAATGTTGCAAGGTATTTACGTGCCAGATATGCTAAACATTTGTATGCCCCTTCATGCTTCGGCCACCATGCCAGAGGACATGCTTCCATGCTGATGATGGTCCTTAAAAATAATACATTAATTAACATTTGTGACTGAACTTCTGGGGAGAAAATTGTATATCTCCTGCTCTATGAATCTTTAGTGCATCTGGCACCTAAATATCTTGTGACGCCAGCTACAACAATATCATGCGAACCCCTGTTCTCACTTTCAGGTGACATTGTAAACAAAAAGTGGGTAGCATTATCTCCTGCAAAGGTAAACAAGATTGGCTGAACAAGAAGTAGGACTGAGTGAACTTGTAGGCGCTAAAGTTTTACATTTTTATTTTTCAATGCTTTTTTTTGTACATAATTTTGTACAATTTTGCTTGTTGAATTTTGCAAGTTCAACTTTCATATCAAGATTATACTATAGTACTTAGGTGAATTGAAAAGTACTATTTTGTTTTTTACAGTGCAAATATTTGTAATAAAAATAAATATAAAGTAAGCACTACACACTTTGTATTCTGTGTCGTAATTGAAATCAATATATTTGAAAATGTAGAAAACATCCGAAAATATTTAAATAAATTGTATTCTGTAATTGGTTAACAGCATGATTAAGTGGAATTATTTTTTTTAATTGCTTGACAGCCCTAATCAATATATATTTTGCTTTGACTAGGCTAGGTCCAAATGTCCCATGTGACAGGGCCTCCACAACTGCTCCTAGGAGACAATTCCACAGTCTAATAAATCTAAATGTTTGGAAGGCTTGAAGAGATTATTGGTTGAGCAAAATCAGGATTCATGCTCAACTCAATGGCATTTCTCTGTCTGTAATGCAATAATTTTTGAAGACTGTGTCCAATCAATTCCAAAGGTTCACAGACTAATTAGGACATGAATGGAAAGTATCCCATTGATTTTTGGTGATGATCAGGAAACCACAATGCTGGAAAAGTCACATTTCCACACAGTGCCCATTTCGTGCTGCAGGCAGCAGAGGTAATTCTGCCTGTAATCACTCACTCTCCCCAGTTAATTTGCATACTTCAGCAAATGAAACTGCAGACCAGGACTGCAGTGATTTGACAGAGTTGGTGGATTCAGGGGTGCAGGAATGAAATACCGGGGGCTCCCTCAGATCAGATGCCATATTGGCAGTGTAGGATTTAGGATCCTTAAGGTCCTCTACTATTAGGAGTAAAAAGTCTCAATGTTTCTGTCACTAACATAAGTGGCTATGACTCAGTACACCCAGGGATCCGATCTCTTAAGTGAGAAACTGCCATTTCTTTTCAGATCCTTGTCTCTCCATCACCCTGTTCTTATTTTCAAAAAGGTACTTTGAAACATTTCGTTCTAGGTTACTCCCTGTATCTGAGCTTCTTAAACAATAGCAATAGATAGTGTTACCCTCAAACATGGACTGAGTCCCTAATCCTCCCCCATACATCTCCCTCTATCACTTTACCCTCCTTTATCATCAGTGCATCCATTCCCTTCCTCCAAAGGGAAGTGCCTTAGCCTTTCTAATCCTTGGTTCATCCTGCTCTTTTTCTTTTTTTTTTTTTTATAATGCTATTGCTGTTTTCTCTAGCTCCCTGGTACATGCATTGCCTGCAGCATATATGATTTCTCCTCCTATAGCTCTGATCCATACATGCTGGTAACAGTGGTTTAACCAGTTAACTGATCCCCTATTGTTCAATATATCAATATTCTGATCAAGAGAGGTAGTCAGCTACACACAAAATGAATACTTCATTTCTTGAAACTGTCAACCTGTATCTATGCACTGTCCATCAGACATATTCTACCCTATCACATATTTTAAAATGAGCTTCTTATAATGTATCATCTAGGATATTCACTGTGACATTTAATTTTTCACTTAGCTATGCTATATTGTCCAACTCCAATACACTCAAGGCAATTTCTAAATTTAGCTGAGTTTTTTTTGGGGACACACACTTCAAATGCTGTCCCTTCTCTCTTTATATCCCAGATCCTGGAACTCCACCCTTACAGAATCACAATAACCTTGCTGCTGTGCTGACCCGTAGTATAACAGTCACAGGTAGAAAACCATAAATATCCATACCAGCAGTACTTCAAATCTCTGCCAACTAGTGGTAGTTTGACATATGGAATGCCAATGCGGGGGTTGGACTGAATGGGAGATTTGGAAGTGCTTTAGATTTGAGAATGATCATTCCCTAAGTTAGAAGGTTTTAGACAGTATTTTCTTCATACAACATGAAGGTAGATGTGGTGATAAAGTATGTTTTTCTTACACATTTTGTTGCATTAAAGTATTTTTAGAAGTTCTACCTGCTCGTGATTCTGCTAGAACTAGATTGTGACCCAAAAATGAATCCTGACCCACTGGTTGGGAGCCACTGACTAAAAGAATGAAAGTGATCCAGAGCATCATTCACAATTAGACAGCACGCACAGGACATAGATCAGTTCGTTAGATTAGATTGGCTATAAGCCACAAATTTTTCATTTCAGCTCAACACATATTTGAACTTCAAAAGAATTCTATTTAACATTTGAAAAATCACCAAAATCACAGGTATGTTTAAAAGCGACAAAAAAACAAGAAACATCAGGAAAATAAGTACAGAGCAAGAGAGACTTTCCTGAAGAGATTTGTTTTAAATTATTTGGTTTATGCATGATACATAGCCACATACAGTTTTTCTAAATATTTTTCTTCATGTCCTTATTTCTTTAATATAAAATAAGACTTAAATGTTGTTTTGGATTATATCATGAATATTTTTTCTGCTACAATAATTATTTTTAAAAAATATTGGGCCAAATCCTGTTTAATTATAACAGTGCAAGTAACTCCATGGGACTTACTCCGAAATGACACTGGAGCAATTCAGAACCAACTTGGTTATGTGCGTTCATTACCATAGATCAAAAACAGTATAGAAAATGATTGAGTTCAAGATTAGACTAATATGTAGTTTACATTATTTGCAAACAAGGTAATTTTGTTTAGTTTCTAAGCAGTCTGTTAGTATAAATCAATATTATTGCTCATAAGAAATAAGACCAATTATTAAATTATATGTTTAGGTTTGGAATTTTTCATTTCTGCTGTGTCCAGTTTCTTATATACAAACTACAAAGGGGATTTTATGTAACTACTCCCACGTCTAAAACAGCAAATTAATATTATTAAAGAAGCATATTAAAAGAGAGAGAGAGAGAGATTGCTGGGCTCTGAGCCACTGAATGATTTTGCTAAGATGATGTGTTAGCTGGAATCGGGATTTGCTGGATGGATGCCCTTTGGTAATGTAGTAGTTGCTGCATTATACTGAAGGTTATAATTTATGTGAGCCAAAATGTGTAGCCTTTCCTGTAATTGAAAAGGTTTTCCAAAGGCATTGCATTTGTAATCTTTTACTTAACATTATTTATTAAACTAAAGCAACAAGTGAAAAAAAATAATTTTCAATTTGTATTTCATTTGTTAGGCTCTGGTAGCACATAGTGATATGGTACAAAATAGCAATACAATTAATATTCTTTCATAGCCTTTTAAACATTAAAGATTTCAGTTTGCCTCGAGAGGCATGAGTGTGGAAGGCTGAAGATTTCTTGATTACAAGTTGGTATTATGTATATACAACCGCAGGCAGGTTTGCAGAGCTGCAGCCAGGCAAGGCATGTCCGAGCGCTTCCTTTCCTAGTTGCTGCCTTGCAAATCTGCCTTCCATTTATCAGTAACTGCTGGATAACAATAACTTTTTTCTGGCAACTGAGGGTTGCTAATAAGCATCATCTTCAAAGTACTTCTTTGAAATACATTGATATATTGTAGTTTTGTACTAGAGCTTGGCAAACTGGTTTTGGGGGGGGGGGGAAGTCCCCTCTAGCCTCGGAAACTGCCTTTAATTTTTAGACCAAACTCAAATCAAATGTTTTTTCTAAGGTTCTGAAATGTTCATAGAATTGTTTGGTTTGCCGCCCCCCCCCCCCCACTCCCCCGTGCATCTTTCCAGAAGGGTCTGGAACTGGAAATACCAATGTACAACAAGAAAATCAGTTCCTTGTTATTTCTTGCTAGTACCAAAAGCAGAAATGCTAGAAACCTCATAAGAAGTTCCAGACTACGCAGTTTTGTGAACTTATATAAGCTTTGGATATTCATGAATTGGATGAACAAGAATTGCAAACCCTGTTTATAAAAAAAAAAAAAAAAAAAAAGTATAAGGTTTGCAAAAAATTGGGAACATTGAAATTTGGATGACTATGGATTGCAAACATTTGAGTTTTACCCTAAATGACACTAACCTACCATTCCCACCAAAGTTAGATGGACATTACTCCCTCTGGGATCCATCAGGGCCCCTCTGTTGGTTAAAATGGGGTTATGCTGGAGGAAATTGAGGTGAAGTTTTTCTCTCAGGGTCTGTGTGCTGACTCATTTGCATGCCTAAATCTCATCTCAAGAAGCTCAGGAATGATTTCAGGATCAAACTGAGCTCCTAATCATAAATGTATTGTTACTAGATCTTCAGGCAGGTCTTGTGGATAGATTTTAATAGAAAACATCCAGCCCCCAGAATTACCTCTGTGTCAGGGCCACTTTGTGTCATGCTGATGCTGATTCATTCATTTTCAGTTGTATGGTAAGAGTTTAAAGATTCCATGATATCAAAACGACAGGATTTCAGGAATAAGTTAGTCATGCACCAAGAACACAATACATGGTCAAACAAGTTGATTAACCAAAGCTAAAGCTAATATGACAATTTACAATATTTTTCTGGCACTTAATAAGGAATAAGTTGCTAAATAACCAACTGCCTATTTTTACCCGGTGTGACTTATATGTTTTGATTACTTCTGGGTAATTGTTGCCCCACTAATTAGTTGCCAGAAGCTGTAGGCAGCAGGAAGAATTGTTTGTTACCCTGTTCACTTGAACCGTCTGACAGGTTCTGGATAGCAGTCAAATGGGATGTGAATAAGGACTAGGTAACATGACTTATGCAGCTCTTTCCATGCCACTTGTTCCTGCCAAAAGAAGGATTCTAATTCACTAGGTATCATCTGTCCCTCACCACACTAAATCAGTATCTGGAAACAGACTGTATTGCTCTACTGTGTACCATTAATACTAAGTGCATCACTCATTTTAGACCTAAATTTACCTCTATCCCACATAAAGCTTCTGTTTATTGCTGTAAACTATTGACATCCACAATGTTGAATTGTCAACTGAGGTTATTGAAAACTTTTTGTATATTTTGAGTAAATGGATCTTCCATCATTTCCAGTTTCATTCTCTGGTGTTTGCTGATTTGACCTTTGTTCTAGGTTTTTGATCATCACATAGTCTAAAGACTGATCATCACATATTTTGTCCAAGGCATAGTAAGAACTATACCTGGAAGGTACCATTTTTTGGGGGTGAGCTAAAGTTAAGATCACTGGAATTCTGCGGGGGCAGAGGCAAACAGTAAATTTTTCAAAAGTGCTTAAGTTCTACTGAAAGTCAATGAGACTTTGTTTCCCAAGTCATTTAGATGCTTTTGAAAGTTTTAGCACAATTCTATAGAATCTGTTTAATCCTCCTTTTCCTTGGATTCTACAGAGTTTTAGGGCTTGTCAACACAGTAGAAGGGTATGATTTCTAAAGTACGTTGACATATTGCTCAGGCAGACCCTGCTGGTGCAAGCTGAAAGTTTCCTTGTCTGTGTGTTAATGTAGTGCTATTTCAAAACAGCAGTTTGAAACAGCATTATATTATTGTGCACTAGGGAACTTCTAGTGCATGCAAGCAGGATCTACGTGGACAAGTTACTACACAACCTGCTGGTGCACTTTAGAAATCACATTCCTTTAGCATACATTGCTGTGGCAGCTAGACAAGCTCTTAGATACTCTGGAAAATGTCTTTAAGACTAATTAAGTGAACACACAAACAAATTCACGAATAGGTTCTATAATAAATTGTTTCTATCTCATGTGTAGTTTAAAATAAAAGTTATATTTGTCATTAGAAAAAAATCTTCCCCCAATTCTCTGAGAACTTGCATTTCCCAATCAAGATTTTTCACGTTCACCTAGATTTTCCCATATCTCTCCTTCAAACATTTCTTTTCTAAAGCCACGAGATCTCCCCTTCCCTTCCATCACTGCTATTCTGTATGTAATGGTATGTAATATGGCTTTCAAAGTTTTATAGCCTTGTCTGATTTCTAGTCACAACATATTGAGTGAAACTCGCAACCAAAAACAATAGAGATCATTTCTTTTTTTCAGTAAGCACTTAGTAGTTCCTGTTTTATTAATTATTGTTGTTATTATTAACATAGGACTTAGGAGCTCTGGTTGTAGAACCAGGAACCCACTGTGGTAGGCACTGTACAAAGACAGAACAAAAAAATGGTGTCTACCCCAATGGGCCTTACAATTCAATTATATGACAAGACACATGTGATGGTTACAGATAGATGGGAAATTACAAGTGAACAATGAGAAAGTACTGGTCAGCATGATAGGCATCAGTCTCTGCACACTAGCAGCCTAACCGTTGTCAAGTTTTATGTAGTCATCAAGGCAAAGGTGAGTTTTGCAGAGGGATTTGAAGGTTAATAACAAGGTAGCTTTGTGGATATTTACAGGGAGAACACCCTGAGCATGTGGGGTAGTATAGGAAAAAGCACAAAGGTGGTTGTCTCTTTGAAGGTGTTTTCCAGAGGAAGCTGCTTATGTAGGAGTCCCAGGCAGTGTGGCGCCCATTAAATATGTTTCCATGAAAAGAGAATCAGTTAGGTGATCCCATGTGGTCTGAGAACCAAAGGATGCAAGAGGCTCTGGAGCCCGTTTAGAGACATAGATGAACTGGGCGCATCAGCATCTTCACAGATTGGGGGTTGAACCCCCTGGTTCTTGGATGAGCAGCAAACCTTATCAGCATATTCTATTCCTCCAGTGGAAGAAACTCATGGGTTTTCCCTTTCTTTAGAGAGCCTTCTGTGTGTTTTTTCTGCAGAAGTGAATGACCTTCTCTAATTCCCATAGTTTAGGGTGTGTTTTTGTCACTGAATTTCACAAACTTCAACCAGTTGTCATATTTTTTTCTGAAATCAAAGGCTCATGTGTTGGGTTTTTTTGGTGCATGATCTTTGAGTTCAAGACTCTAGGTGGGAAGATGTCCCCTATTAATATTTACAAAACACTATGTATTTTAAATACAATTCATTTATTAATATAATCCATTGTTTATTTTCAGATATAGAAAAATTCACATTCAGTCAGGGGTTTAAAGGGTCTGAGCTGCCTTGTTTGGAAAGCTCAGATCGCCCTTCTTTCTTTAATCTTGTTATGTCATTGTAACTTATACTGTATTAAATAACACTTGATTAATAATGTCCATATGCAATAAATCTTAAGGTCAAGTCTCAATGCCACACATACTTAAAGACTAAGTTCTAGTGCATGGTTGGGCTCGTGTTTCCAATTAGTTCGGACAGTCACAAGCATTAAGATAGCAATCAGAACATTTCAAGTCACTTAAAACAAATTGCACAACATATTGTAAGTACTCAGATGATGCCTAACAAGATGAATCAGATTTCTGGCTTGCTTATCTATATCTATATAATCAGTTTTCCCTCCATCTTCAAAGGTCTGGTTGACATTATTACATTTCCCCCCCCCCCCCCCCCCCAGTCTGTATGACAAGTTTTCAAATGATTACGCCACAAAGAGTGCTGATTATAGGCTCACTCATAGCATAGCTATAGGTGAGGGGGAAATCATGTCACTTCTCAAAAAAAAAATTTTTGGGTTGATAACTACATTGGAAATATACCACGACATACTTTCTGACTATATATATAATCTAAATAGAATCATATTGAAATAATTGTTTAATTATTTCTGAAGGAACAGTGTTAGCGTGGGATGATAAAAAAAAAGGGGGGGGGGCTTTACTCTATTTTGCTATGAGGCCATCTTAGGACCGCTGTGGCATTTTAAAGATGCCTTTCCAGAAGTGAGAATCAACCTCACTAGGTTAAATGTACAGAGGGTTTAAATTGTGTGATGCCATTTTGAATTGTAACAGAGTTGACCCAAAGTGAAAAGTCTGCTGAGGAGCTGGAGGAGTTTTCACTGGCAACTTTCCTTGTGCTGGTGAGCGGTGGAAGGCAAGACAAATCAGAAAGGGGGGACAGTGCTAACTGGGAAAGAGGTTGTAGCTAAAGACAGGCTGAGTTAGCCCATCCCCTCAAAACCCTCTATCTTTTGGACTCTTAAGGAGCCCTGCCCATAAACTAAGTCTACGTCTGTACTTGGAGCTAGCAAAGTTATTCCCAACTCACGTAGACATACTCGCGCTAGCTCTCCTCTGCACAGCTTTCTTATTTGAGGGCCACAGCATTTGGAATTCAGTTCCTCATCAGTCTGACAGAGCCCAGTTTTGGCAGCCTTTGGAGCATGATGCAAGAGATATTTATTTGATTTAGCTTTGTGTTATTTTTTTAATCTCCTAAAAGCTTGGTTGCTGATGTATTTCTAGATGCAGCCATAGCAGTAGTTTTTAATGGTACTGTGTAGCATCATATAATTTGTTTGATTAGCTTTTGTAATAAGGCCTGCTTACATATATAGGTGCTTTAAAAATTGGTATTTGAATAAATACAGTTAATGGTAACAGAAACCTCTTGGTTATTGGTGCAAATAATTTAAAAATAAGGTGGTCTTTTGGTGCAGAGTGCCAGATTTTCAGGCTCCTCTATGCTTTGCCATGGAGCCTGAATTCTAAGTGGCAGCTGCTTTCGGTGTATTTGCTGTAGTTCTCAATTTTCTAGCTTACATTTATATAAATGAAACCTAACCAACAAGGTGCCAGTATTCAGGTATGTTTAACTCTTCCTCCTTCCCAACTTGAGCAGACAGCAGATATACAGTATGTGCTAAAGCACATCACTGAATGTAACACTCTGTATTAAGCTCCCCGCTGGTGAACTTAATAACAAGCCATGGGACATTAATGAGGTTTTTGTAATTATTATTAAACAGTATACTCTTCAGTATCTTCAGCAGCTGAATGGGACATACAATTGTTCTTGACCAAGTTGAGGATCCTTAGTATATTGGAAGAAAACATCGAGGGCAAAATTCATGAACTCAGTGTCCAACCTGAGTTGCAGGCTGTGTGCTGGAAATCTATATGGGAGGTAGAGAAGGTAAAGAATAATTGAAAGGTACTTCAGTCCAACAACTGCAATATACCTCTGTGATCCCAGTGTGCCCCTACTGCAAGAGGAAGTAAGAACTAGAGGAATATCTTGCATAGGTAATCTGTACATAAACTATAATGGGCCAGATCTTCAGCTGCTGTCAATCTGAGGATCTCCATTTATTTCATTGGAGCTACACCAATTTACATCAACTGAGGATCAGGCTCCCTGTCTTGATCGGTTTCAGAAGGCATACAACATGCTCATACATGATAACTTTAAATATCTCAAAGTCTGCCATCTCAGGTGACAAATACCACCTCTTTCCTAAATTGTCACCTCTTTTACAACATTCATACAAGTCATAGGGCTTATTTACATATGCAAATTGCACCAGTGGAAAGTGCTCCCAGGGTACCACTCTGTTTGCTTGGAACACCATTCTGAGCAGGATCCTCCATCATGGGAATTCCTGTGTGCTATTTTGTAGTTCCCATGATACGGGCTGATGCGTGAACTACAAGCCTACCAAACATCTAAGTAGTATTGTGTCATTATTGGAAACATTTATCTAAACTGCCAGTCTACTCTCTGTGAACTATTGGTGGGGGGAAGAGGGTAGTTCTGATAAATGGGAACCGGATCTGCATCACCCTTGTTGATTTTGCTATATTATCGTTTTCCATGGTTTTCATTTAAAAAAAACAAATAGAAAAGACTGGCTAAGGCTGGCAAACCAAAATCACCTTCTGTTTTGCCATCTGTATAAAAATATGCCGGGACGGTTTGTGAATGTCCCTATTTTATCAATCATATTTTAATAACAGCTGGAGTTTGAAATACTTTGTTTGCAGATTCCTTCAAAATAATGGAAAGCGAATTAACAGTCCCCATGAAAATTAACATTTACACAGTATTTTGATAGTCGTGAGAGTAGCAGCCTACTTTTGTTTGCCTACCAGCACTTTTGCAGTTAGACTTGTTCGTAGAAAACATCATTATGATCAGCCAGTGTGACTTTGATATACCATACGAAGCTCAGATAATGTTTTATTAGAATCTTAATAGTCCATAATGGCAAGAGAAACAGAGCTTTGTTTGCCTGCAAGCACTTTTTCAGTCTGACTTGTTTGCCCAAATGTTTATTATCAATAAGCTTGGCAAATCTTCTGAATTTAGCTTCATAAAAGTGTTGTTTTGTAAAGTCAAAAAATGAATTTTGTCCCTGTATGGTACTTTCTACTGGGTGAAATAGTGATTGGGTTTGTGGGTCATTTGGAAATTAAAATGTAGCAGAGGAGAAACAAGCACAGAGGTGCCCCCAGCATTGATTCAAAGAAGTTCTAATAGAATCCAAGCACATGTAGGGACAGATGCATTGAATTTACCATACTCTTGATTAAAATATAAAAGTGGGATGGAAGATGCAGACTTAATGAAAACCTTAATTCCAGGTCAACTACATTTTTTGCCCAACAGTAAGTTTAGTTTATTTTTATATAGATATATACATACAGAAGTAATTGCATGCAAGTGAGCCCTAATCTTCAATTTCCTTACCTTTATGCATGTAAAATCACAACAATCACTCTATGATGTTTTCCATATACAGGTACTTACAAGTTATGGTAAGTGTACTTCACAACCTATCATCTATATAAATATGTAATATATGATTGCACAGGGGAGAATCAGTGTCTCAATGAAATATATACAAAGCAACTAAGAAGGGGGATGACAAAGTCAGGACTAGTAGCATGGGCACTTTTAAAAGTAAACCTTCACTCACTGTCAGACAGTATAAATACTTTGCTGGAGTATGCATTCCTAATATAGGAAGTAATACATTAAAGTCAATTCTGCAGTTCAGGATTTGCTTTCTCCTTTTGTAAATGGAGGCCTAACACAGCAGATATATCAATCAGAGAGGAGCAAGCAGGAAACAAAATGAAAGGGAAAAGAAAGGAAGCAGATAGAATCTTTTCATTATAGATTGAAACTTATGTATGTGATTGGTATAACTTTATACAAGTACCAATTTGTGAACATATACTTTGTTTTTGTTGAATGATAAGCAGTCTGTCCACTCATTCAATCTCTAGGATATGTTGTTAAAATTAAATAAAAGCGAAATATTGACGAGAGAGATAAAAATGTTGCTCTTTAAGTGATTGCCATACACACCACTGATTCATGTGAAGTATCGTGGAACACATACATAATTTATTGTGTTGACTCTTAATATTAATCAACTAATAGATGCTCTCCATCTACAGTCTGCCTGGTTCTTGTGCTATATTGACTTCTGATCTAAAAAATAGACAGTGAAATAAGGATCATTGAAATTACTATGTTCAGACTAATAAAGATGATTAGAAAAAGCAACAAAACAAAAATTAAAGTAAGACAATATCAGAACAGATGTTGTGAATCTGTTTTTCATGCAGAGATGCTTAAATGCGAGGAATGGCCTTCCAGGCAAGATTGCTGAGATGATAACACTGAATTTGTTCAAGATAGTTTGATTAGATGGCATGACAGGGGAGGTATAGTACTAAAAGGAGAATAAGCTGATGAGCCAGCTGGTCTTTTCTCATTGCTTCAAGATTTCTCTTGGCTTTCTTTAGGAGCTCAAACCAAGTATTAAACAGCCTCTGCTGTGTATGAACATCTGAACTGTTTCTCTGTCTTAGCAATTGCCAACTCTTTGCAGACACTTAAAGCCTTTTCTGCTTCATTGTCCTAATTTCAAATATTATTCTCTTTTAGCTCATTATCTCTTTTGTTCCACAACAGGTGTTTGTTGTTGCTTTATTTTGTTGCTGAATTTTCTGCTACTTTTGGCATTATGATAACATCTTTCTCGTTTATGTATTCATTGCTTTCTGTACAACATAGCCTTATACTCAGTGAATTTCATATCTATACTATACAGAGGTATTAATTCCTTGCCACCCTATTGTATTTAACCTTCTTATCTTTTATTATCAACCAACCAGTTAGATCCCTGGACAGCTGCTCCTGAGAATGAGCAATGTACAGGTTTTCACTTTGAATGAAAATATTCATTTGTGAAACTTTGACTTCATATGTAAATTTTATGCAAGGTGCATGTGTATCAATTCTACCACTAGGAAAAATCATGCGTTCATCACAGGTAAGAGTTTATCATATTTGTGTGGAGGTTCCATGAGGTTTCTATCCCAAACCAGCTTTTGTTGATCAAATGACAGTTTTTTACCTGCTGTTCAACAAAGGCATAGAGGACAAATTTTACTGCATCAGACACTTATCACATTTACGTCAGTTGTTTGGTATAGAAGACATAAAGCTGTTATAGTAGAATGTTACCATGGGATGAGCGTCTTCACCTGAGCAATTATCTAAGAGCGGCAGATGGCCATTATCCTCTGACAATATTTTATTGACATCTCTAAAATAGCTGGCATTTAACATAATAGGGTATGCTCCGTTATTAACGTTGTAAAAGAGATTTAAAAAATTATATAAAAAAGTCTGCAGTCACATACTGCTAATGTAGCAGAAGGAAATAGACTTTCAGTTTACAAAGTGAATTTAGTATCCCTGGAAGTGCTGAACAGACTGAAGGCCTCTATTTACTCACAGAAAGTATAGCACAAGCAGAAGTGATGCAAGCTTCCTAAATACTCTTCAGCCCTGACCTGAAGGGTCTAGCAAGGATAGTTTGGTCTTCATTCATTGCCTGGCCTCACCCCTGAGATTATTAACAAGGGTGCCTGCAGTGTATTATTTTTAAAATATGGACTAGGAACTGCAGTGAATCCTGTTTCCCATAGACAACTGGAAAGCTTGTCAGATTGTAACAGCTTTTTCCTCACTACAGACTTGGACTAGATTTGAACTGAATAAGAAACTAAAAGTTCTATACCTCATTATATATCCCTTGCTCCATATCTCATTAATATCCATTGTCCCACCGATAACTCAGATAAACTATTTTGTAAGAAAAATGATTTTGCATTTTAGACTAAAGAATTAATAAATCCTAAAAATCTCCCAGTTTTTTACAAATATTTTTGTGAACCCAGACAATTTCTTAGCTAGATCTTGTTTTTAGAATACAAGTACATCAACTATAAGCTTTCCATTTCCTAGCTATGGGGGGCAGAAAACAGATTTATTTTGCCCTGATCAATGCTAAGTCATTTCTCACCAAAAGCAATAAAATTGCAATCTTCAGACCTTCTTTTATGCAGATCAAGTAGAAAGGAAAATGGAATCCTTACTTTTCTGTCAGTGGGAATGTAACTTGTTAGTTTGTAGACCCTACCTACCTAATTTTTTTTATTTACCAGCTCTCTAAGCAACTCTGCTCCTCAAAATGGCAAACATGCTGAAAAAGACCAAGCAATCAACTTGGTTGTTTGATATATTTAATGTGTGGCACAAGCCTCTCTCCATGCACTGAAGGACAGATATTTCTTTTGTACTGTAGAATCCCCCTCCAAACAGCTTTCCAAATAGATTCCTTGTCACAATGCTGGTAAAGTTCACCCACAGGACATTTACCTGGCTGTTGTGTTTGGATTCTACCATGCTGCACCCATGTGCACTTAATCTTCCTTTGGTCTGGGTTGGCTCCAGGACTGTCTCTTTCTTTGGCCTCTCTGGCACACTTCCTGGGCACACACTCTGCTACCCTTTCATGGAAATGGGACCTCAGGCCCAGCTGCCCCAAATTGTCACATAAGCAAATCAAAGAAACAGAAAAAGCAGAATTCTCCTTCTCCATTTATGAGCTAAGGAAGGAAAATTCCCTATATTTTAGCCAGAGGATTGTGGAGAGAAGAATCAAGAAAGTACTTTCCCTCCCAAATTCTGTGAGACCATGATGGATATTCTGGCCCAGGAAAAATGAAGAAAAAGACAAGGTCAAAGCACATAAAAGAGCATTTTATCCAGCTAGCTCCCTATATTTTCCCAGTTATATACCAGATGAGATGTCAAACCTATATGAATACACCATGGGTTTCAGAAGATCAATAATTCTGCATCATCCAGTAGTCAAAGAAAAGTGTCAAAAACTCATATTACCAGATGACTTATAACATGTATATCAGAGCCAAAGGTTTATGACCTCCAGAGAAAATCGAAGCACAATTTACTAAACTAAGTTTGACATCTTCTGCCAAACAACCCAATGCATTTTATGAGGAAATCTGCAAAGCAACTCCCTGTCCAGGGTACAAAGACTTCAGTAGGAACTGGAGATTAGATATACTGACCTCAGCAGATATCTCTTGTAGCGAGGGGGTAAAATGCAGTTTATTCCCCATCCTCTGCCCTCCTATTAATACCCTTACTTCTGTTGTATATAGTGCCAGGAGTGTATCTTTTTTTCCTTTTTTCTAGCTCCCTTGTCAAGATACCTCTTAAGTGCTGGTACACTCCTATTTGTGAGGATTAGCGGACATTAACTATGTTTGAGAATAGGAAACTGGCAATTTCCTTTGTCTGAATGGCCACCTGGCTTTTGCACTAGTCAGTCACTGCCCCCAAAGAAAGCAATATTCCTTTCTCTCATGGTCAGGGCCGGTTCCAGGGTTTTTGCCACCCCAAGCGGCAAAAAAAAAAAAAGCCGTGATCCCGATCTGCGGCGGCAATTCAGCGGAAGGTCCTTCGCTCCAAGCGGGAGTGAGGGACCGTCCGCCGAATTGCCGCCGAATAGCTGGACGTGCCGCCCCTCTCCGGAGTGGCCGCCCCAAGTACCTGCTTGGCAAGCTGGTGCCTGGAGCCGGCCCTGCTCATGGTGCTGCTCTTTTGTTCCTTCTTTGGGGGGTGGGGAAATTCTTTAGGGTCGAACCCTCATAGGATTATGTTTTAACTAGCCTGTTAAAGAATAGTGAGTTTGCTGTTCAGTGTTACTTTATGCTCAATATGTTTTTGCAGCTTTGGAAGAGTTCTTGTGGCAAGCCTTTTCCAAGTTTAGTTCTGAGCAGGGGATAAAATTTGGTTTCTACCATCAGTTGGCTAGGAGATGGAACATCTCTTCCAGGGACTGCACTGCGTACAGCCATGAAGAGAGGGGATTATCATGTAGACACCAATTTCCCATTATGGATTAGCGGTGTCTTACTAAACCAAACAAGGAGAATGATCTCATTAGATTTGATCTATGTATGAATGCTTTTTCTTTAGCAGCATTTAAAATTGTGGGTCACCTGTTGAAATTGAAGTAATGTCGGAAAATTTACTCAAAAAAGGCTCAGATAAATGTCCATTTAAAAAATAAAATAAGGAGCAAAGCAGATCAAATAATGTGATATTAAGGATGGGAGCAAGCTACAGGGCCGTGCTATAGAGCTTGGTTAATAGGAAGAAAAGATAACAGGTTGGTGCAATGCAGGCTGCTGAGAGTTTTAAATAACTCATGAATGGACATGTGATTGTTGTGAGGTACTGTCTGCCTAAATTGGGTAGATGATGAACTGTGAAGCTGAGATCTGAAGCACCTATCTCCCCTTGTTCCGCAATTGTGTCTGTACGGGTCTGATCCAAAGCCCATTGAAATAATTGGGAATCTTCCCAATGACTTCAGTAGACTTTGGCTTAGGTTCTAACACGATGGGCCAGATCTTCAGCCGGTGTATACTGGCATAGCTTCAATGGAGCTAAACCAGTTTATACCTGCTGAAGTTCTGGGCCTGAAGGTCTTGGACTGAAGTCAATTATTTTAACCAGGACACACAAGATCAAATATTGCTCTCAGTTACATCCATGCAATTACTTTAAATTCATTGGGAATCCACAGGTGTAACTGAGGGCAAAAAGTTGATGATCAAGCTGCTAACATTCCAGCTCCTCCAACATTTATTTTAAGTGGTTTAAAATAGGGTTGTCAAGCGATTATTTTTTTAATCCTGATTAATCGTGTGATTAAACAATAATAGAATACCATTTATTTAAATATTTTTGGATGTTTTCTACATTTTCAAATATATTTATTTCAATTACAGCACAGAATACAAAGTGTATAGTGCTCACTTTATATTTATTTTAATTTTTTATTACAAATATTTGCAGTGTAAAAAAACAAAAGAAATAGTATTTTGCAATTCACCTAATACAAGTACTGTAGTGCAATCTCTTTATCATTAAAGTTGAACTTACTAATATAGAATTATGTACAAAAAAGTTTGTTTACATTTGCAAAAGATAATGCTGCCTGCTTTTGTTTACAGTGTCACCTAAAAGTGAGAACAGGCGTTTGCATGGCACTGTCGTAGCTGGCGTCAGAAGATATTTACATGCCAGATGCGCTAAAGATTCATATGTCCCTTGATCCTTCAACCACCATGCCAGAGGACATGCGTCCATGCTGATGACGGGTTCTGCTCGATAACGATCCAAAGCAGTATGGACCGACACATGTTCATTTTCATCATCTGAGTCAGATGCCACTAGCAGAAGGCTGATTTTCTTTTTTGGTGGTTTGGGTTCTGTAGTTTCTGGATCAGACTGTTGCTCTTATAAGACTTCTAAAAGCATGTCCATACCTCATAATTTTCAGATTTTGGAAGGCACTTCAGATTCTTAGACCTTGGGTCGAGTTCTGTAGCTATCTTTAGAAATCTCACATTGGTATCTTCTTTGCATTTTGTCAAATTTGTAGTGAAAGTATTCTTAAAATGAATAACGTGCTGGGTCATCATCTGAGACAAGTATAACATGAAATATATGGCAGAATGCAGGTAAAACAGAGCAGGAGACATACAATTCTCCCCCAAGGAGTTCAGTCACAAATTTAATTACTGTATTATTTTTTTAACAAGCGTCATCAGCATGGAAGCATGTCCTCTGGAAAGATGGAAGAAGCCTTAAGAGGCATATGAATCTTTAGTGCATCTGGCACATAAATATCTTGCGAAGCCAGCTACAACAGTGCCATATAAATGCCTGTTCTCACTTTCAGGTGACATTGTAATTAAGAAGTGGGCAGCATTATCTCCCATAAATGTAAACAAATTTGTTTCTCTTAGTGATTGGCTGAACAAGAAGTAGGACTGCGTGGACTTGTAGGCTCTAAAGTTTTACATTGTTTTGTTTTTGAGTGCAGTTATGGAACCAACAAATACATTTGTAAGTTGCATTTTCATGATAGAGATTGCACTACAGTACTTGTATGTGGTGAATTGAAAAATACTATTTCTTATCATTTTTACAGTGCAAATATTTATAATAAAAATATAAAGTGAGCACTGTACACTTTGTACTCTGTGTTATAATTGAAATAGATATATTTGAAAATGTAGAAAAACATAAAAATATTTAATTTCAATTTGTATTCTATTTAACAGTGCGATTAATCACAATTTTTAATTGTGATTAATTTTTTGAGTTAATCACCTGAGTTAACTGCGATTAATCAATAGCCCTAGTTTAAAATGAATGGGAGAAAATTCCTTAAATTTTCCTCCAGGAGTTATAAATACCTTAGAAGGCTTCATATTGCTATAAAGCTCTTACCCAGACAGTTGACGATCCATTCTCATGTAAGCTAAAACCTTCATTAGCCAATTATACTGATCCCTTTCATCTGCCAATTTTCTAATTAATAGACATTCACTTTCAGAAACATTTTTTTTTTCATTTTTTAGCTTTTGTGTGTGTGTTTTTAAAATGCTGATCCCTTGAAACCATCTGCGTGAGAGAGAGAAAATTAATCTCAAATAGAATCTGCCAGCCCAATCAATTATTTGTACATCCTAAGGTAAAACCCAAACAAAATATAAACTTAAATTAATGTTTTCTATGTGCAATGCTGAAATTAATGTCTCAGGCAACAGAATGAACCTTCTGAAAATGCACATCCAAGAACATGTTTGTCCTGCTTATATCGTTAATGCTTTTTTCTTCAGAAATTATTGTGTTGTAAAATGCAATTGACATTAGTGATCCTGAAGGACAGTTTTTCTAATAGTACTTTTTGTCCTCTATATTTAAATTTGCTTTCTTTTTCTAATTGCCATCCTTTCCCATCCCCTGGTCCTCTTAGTGTTTCTATTCTATATAAGCACTTATACCTCTGTCAACATACTGCACTAAGTGACATGACTGACATCTGTCACGTGTGTGTTCTGTTATCCTTTCCCCAGGAGAAGTGTGTGAAGTGGAGTGTCTTCTTTTGGTAGGATGTTTATTATATAGATGTTGCTCTGTGTTTATATCAGAGAAGGCAAGGTCAAAGAAATGTGGCTTGCACTTGGAGTGGAATGTGGTGAGGTTTGTGATGGTTGTTAATGTTTGAGGAGTTTCTGCATTGTATTCAATTAAATACTTTGTGATTTATACACTGGTGGATTTTGTCTGGTGTGTTATTTTGGGTTTCTAAATCACTATAAACATGATTCCCTTTTTATAACCATGTAATAGTACAAGGTTTAAGTTAATACTGACATATTCTTTATGCAGTGTTCAACAAGATACATCCTGTATTAACATGCGGGGTGTAGGAACTGGATGGCTTTATTGTGTAGTGTAGGAGTCTATCTGTTCTTGATGACACTCTTAATGTTGCTACCAAAATCTGTTTTCTTCACATCCTCTCTTACTGATGTTATTTTACAATACATCTGAGCAGAGAAAAAGGGCTCATTTTAGGTCTGTGTATGAAATGAAGTAATTCAATAACAAGATGTATATGAAAGAAACACCTAGGGTAGAAGGTCAATTAACATTATCTGTGACTTTTAAGAACCGTTTATTTTATTTGAAGAAAATAGTAGACATTTTTTCCCATCATGAGTAATCACTTATTTCTTTAATGCCCCAATTAATTACATTAGTTAAGCACATACTTAACGTTATGCACGTGAGTATTTCAACATGCTTAACGTTAGCCATATGCTTAAGCACCTTGCTGAATCAGTGTCTTATTCGGCAGGTGAGAGCTCTGAGGCCCTTGAATTAAAAAAGAAAAATCTGACTCTTCTGTATGAAGAGCTTTGCAAGTCCCTCTCCTCTCTAATTGTATCATTATTTTTAGATCAGAATCAAAAGTTGTCCATAAATATACCTTACTGTTGCCAGCAGGAGGAAAATGGTATTAAAAGCCATGGTACAAAAAATCATAAACATAATTAATGATATTATAAATCGAAACTGTCAAGGAGGGTAGCTGTTTTCCCATACTGCAATCAGGTATTAGATTACACATCTGTATAGATAATAATATAGCCCTCTATATAATATATACATTTCCGAGAAGCTTGGAATCTATGGCACAAAGAATTAAACACTTAGGGACAGGTTTCTAAAGGTAGAGGATACAGTGCAGAAATTAACACAGCCCCTTTGAAAGTCAAAAGAATTCCTTTGGCATTAAGATTTGAACCAAAAAATGGCTTGGGGGTGAAGATGACCATCCCAGTAAAAGGATCAAACAAAATAAAAACATACAAAATCAGCATATAACAAAAAGGGTAAGTAGACACAGTAAAATAGGATAATCACTCAATAGCACTACAAAAATAAGTATACAGCACAGTAATTGCTACCTTTCACATATAGTTGATATTTAACATTCATGAGGACCCATCAACATTTTGTAAAGTGAGTTAAGGAAACATCTGGTAGTTAAAGAAGCATCTGCTAAGTGTCTAACCAAATAAGCATTTCACAGTCTCATCACAGAAGATATGATTATAAGCAAGGTGACTCATTATCTTGCTTGAAGACCAAACATACTTAACCTAGCAGGAAATGGAGATGATCAATTGAGATGAGATCTCAGGGACAAACTCATGGAAATGCAAAAGTGGTTTTGTTTTTTTTTCTTGATAGATTGGATATTTTGTGGAGAATGAAATAGCAAGATTTGGTAATAGCATGCATGTGCAAGGAGAAGCAGAGGAAGGAATCAAAAATGGATACCTAGGCAATAAGTGGAAGTAGGAAGGGGGAAAAGGTTTGGAATGCAAAATAGGAAGCTCAGTTTTATTGATGATTTATTTCAGCTACCAGCAAGCCATATAGGAAAATATGGAGAAATAGCCAGATATGCTTAGCCTGCAGAGAATTTTGTAAGTCATCAGCATAGATATTGTTTAAACAATGATGGTTCTATTTCCATGAACACAGAAAAGATTAATTCAGTTATGGCAATTCTTAGATACTCAATTCATATCTTTATAAAGCACTTTGCCATAGACATTTACACAGGACATCTTCAGTTATAGTAATAAATCTTCCCCTGGTTCCATCCTTCAACTATCCAGAATGTATGAAAACTTTCCTAGAACTTTAATTTACATATATGTTTTTAGACATTTAGGTCCAGATCCTCAATGGTATTTAGATGCCTAACGTCCATTTATTCTGATGGGAGTTAGACTCCTAAATACTTTTGAAGATTTGGGCCTTTGTAACCATTCCTGACTCCTTACTACATTACTATCACAGCAAATGGAACAGTATTGCACATACAGCTGAAATGGGGAATACTATTGGAATGTCAATTAACAGTTTTAATCATATCAAATGAAAAGTACCAGGTGTCACAAGAGAAGGCAAAGCTGGAGTCTTATGCCCAAATAAGTGTTGTGCACTATATCCAAATTGGCAAGAAAGCATGAACTCATTGTTTGACTTTGTCTGAGTGGAATCACAGCTAAAGGAATCCAATCTAAAAGGTAGCTGTTGTTTTGTTCACAGAAGGCCACATTCTGGAGGATGTAAACAAGTGCATCCTTGCACTGAGAGAACAGGATGCTGATGATTTAGATCGTGCAGCCGGTGCCATCCGAGGGCGTGCGGCAAGGGTGGCTCATATTGTCTCTGGTGAAATGGATAGTTATGAGCCTGGGGTTTACACTGGAGGAGTGATGAAAAAAGTTCAGTATTTGACAAATACTGGTAAGTCTGGATTTTAAACCAATCTAATTCCTTTTCTGTTATACGCTGTTTGTGCTACTGATTTTAAAATAGAATAACTCCATGATCTAGTGAGTTAACACCAACTTTGCCTTGAGTTCTGTTATCTCCTCTCAACAAACACAGTATCTTTTTGTGATTACAGCATACAACTTTAAAAATTGAATCCTTGTAAAAATATTGTTAGCCTACCAGAAATCCTTTTCAGCATTTATATAAATTCAAGTGACCCCATCTAGCCGTCTTGTGACTAGTGAAGCAACAATTTTTAGCAGTATTCTGCCAGCCTCATCATATTCCTTAAACATATTCATGGCAAAGTCATTGATATCCCAGGTTTGCTTTTATAATGTGTGTACAGTATAAATGAAGCCCTTTGTGTTAGCAACAAGTATATTTTTTGCTCTTAGCAATATGAGCTCCAAGTGTATCAGGAGCACCTTTTAGGTATAGGAAAGTTGAAAGCTTTTTAAAAAGAGAAGACCAATCCCTTTTGTGATCACATGTTGTATCTATGGTTATGTGAAATGAAAAGAGACTATTAACTGTGGTTAAATATCCACCCCTCCTTTGCTATGCAAAGTCTGATCCCTGTGCAGCCAGTGGAGAGAATATATTATTAATTCCTTTATAGATGGTCCTCAGCTGGGCCTGTCAAAGAATAGAAGATGAAGCCACCATATTGATAAAAGGATTTAAATTGCTTTGTTGTACAACGCTTTCTACAGTATCTACTTTAAAGGCTGATTTAAGATTCATGAAAAACAAATGTACAAAGTATTTTACTATACATGGTACCTTTTGAGGCTTACAAAATTCTGTAATTTGTCCAGCTATGCTGGAAGAAAGGCAGGGGGCAATAGATGTGGTTTAATTAGGCTGCAGCTTTATTCACCCACAATATCTGGGTGTACCTGGCAACATAAAGTGTACAGTGCAGGTCATCGTTATTTCCTTAACCAGTCCCACCTGTTTGGGGAGCTGCTGCCAGCCCTCTCCCTTTCCAACCTGGGTCTATTGCTGGGACTCTGCTGCCCAACACCTCGTATAAAGGGACTGAAAAGGAAGGGGGTGGGGGTTGGCTCCACACTGTCCCAGATATTAGAAACCCTGAACCCCCTTCCCCAGCTTCCTTAATAGATGCTTTCCTCTAAATTCTCTTCTCCTCCATTTTAGCTGATCAGCATATCCCTTCTGTAATGAGTACCTGCACTGAACGTCTGCTACGTGTTTTTTGTATTACTGGGTCATTACATTTTAACTTAACCTCTCTGCCCACCCAACCAGGTCCCTGACCCACTGTGGGGAGGGTGAAATAACCTACACTGTTTCAGTCAATCTGGCGGCAAGGGAAAAAAATCCTTACCAGTCTCCAGGGAAAAAGGTCAACTAGCTTAATGCCAACAGCAGATCATAAAGAAGCCCAGTTCTACTCTGATTCCATGGATGGGATGAGTAGTATTGACAGCCTGATCCCAGTGAGATAGGGCTTCTCCGGAACTGCCTAGCTTATAAATACCCTACCAAAGTCACCAGGAAGGGCAGTGCCCCCCACAACCTGGTCCAGCAACTTCCTGTTCCTCCTTGCCCCGCCCAGGTAAATCTTGCCCCTCTGCCATCAATTGCAGAGAGAGCCCTTACAGAGTAACAGCATTTTTTCTCCCAATCAGCCAAATAAAGGGTCCATCACATGCAGTTGTGGTGAACAAAGTTTCATAAGTCTGGAGAGGAAAGTAAATTGAATGTTCAGCATTTCTTCCTTCCCCTTATTTCTACCATCACTTCATTGGGACACTGTAAGTCTGTTGGATATAAACTGGATCCTTAATATCTAACTTTTAAACTGAAAAGCTTTTGTCTTCTATAAAAGACACCAAATCAAAAGGAACTCCCAAGACTTGTGTGTTCGTTGACTAGTTTTGATTTCAAGAGCCGACCTCTTACCAAATTGCTCTTATCCAGTTTTCTGGTGAGTGCAGACTGCTTTAGAATATAGTCTTTAATTATATAAATGTTGATGTCTAAAGCCTACATCCATCAGCAGAATTTCCTATACAAGTCTTCAATGTGTCAAGCTTGACTGACATTCACTTAGTGTACATTCAAGAAAAGAGGGGCATTTTGTATGAGCTCATTCTTAGTCAATCAGCTCAAATTAGGTACAAGCTGGAGCTGCATACATTGGGAACAAGAGCAGACTGAGGTCCCAAGAAGTTGCAAAAAGTGGGCATGATGATGTATAGAGTTTGAAAGAAATGTAGTCTTTGTTTTCCTTTTGACATTTTGATGAGGAGAGAGCCTGAAAAATTGTAGAACAACATACTTTTCTCATTACCTGTTAAATGAAACAACAAAGACAAATAACCAAAGAAGAGGTATAGAGAAGCACAGCCATCTGTTCTGTGGTACAATCTCAGTCCTTCGTCCTTGCGGATGGGTAGTGTTTAAACTCTGTGGGAACTGACACTGATTTCTGTTCTGTTGCACTTCAGTGACAGTGTATATCCCTAAATTGGTGTAGCTAAGACAGACAGGAAGAAATACAGCCTTTTTTGTTGGAAAATGTGGTTTGTGTCAAGGCACATTGGTCACAGTGTCATGAGTTTGAATTTCTTTGTAATATATTGAACATCAGAATCCAATATCCTTAAATTATTCAGTAAGAGTGAAAAGAAGGAACATACATTTTTCATCGTTATCATTATTTGTACATTCTTCAGTGAATAAATATGAAATCCTGAGAGGTTATTTTCCCACTTTGACTTCAGTGGAAATTGCAGGTGCTCAAATCACTCAGAATTTGCCCCAATAAGCACTGTCATTGTGGGGGTCCTTAAAGCAAAAACCAGCCAATAACCAGGTGGGTTTTTACTTAGTTATTTGTATGTATGCTGCCATAGGCAACTAATTTAGTTTCTATAAATTACTCAGGGCAATGTAGTGATCTCTCTGCTTCCTCTATATCTAGTGCAAATGAAGCATGTTTCCAATGGCATATCACTGTTAGGCCAATCTTTCCCCTGTTATTAATACTGTCTGAATAACTGTGAATAATCAGACATAAGGGTAAGGTGAACAGAAATATTTATTACTTTATGCTAACATACCAGGTGTACAAAAAATAAGCAGGAACACTATCTACAGTGTTAGCCAAGGAAACACATTTGTATGTAGGACAATATACAAATTATTGTTACGAGAGTAAATATGCTATTTCACAGTAAAATCAATGGGCTCATTTGAATTCACAGAACTCATTTAAAACCTCTTTGAGTAGCTCTACAGGAAGCCTTATAAAATACTAGCAATACTCTTTTACTCTTTCAATTTTGTTCTACGGGCTGGAAATCTAGGAGAACATTTCCCCCTCTGTAGTCCTTGGAAAAATTTAGCAACCAGGGAGTCCAATATCCTTCTGTTAGAGGCTGTCCAGGATTCTATCACCTTTCTGAGTTGGTGGCAGCACATCTTATCAGAGCAATGTCCAAAACTCAACCAATGGCCCCTGTAAGTTGCAAAGAATTCAAAAGATGCTGAGGTGCTCAAATGATGCCCCCATGCCCCGTCGCTTGGGCCAAAACTTTGAAAGGTCTCAATTCTGCCTTCTTCCTATTCTACTCCTCTCATGGTAATGCTCTGCTACTTACCCCAATAAAGGAGAACTAACAACTTAAAATGCCTTGTTCAAAAATTTTAAGTAACACTTAACTTTCAAATGCCTGAACAGCAAATGTAACTTTTCTTGTCTGCATAGTAAACACAGGCATTTTTATCTGTTTGAATAATCAAAGTGGTGCTTTTCGTGCCTTCTTGGTTGCAAAGATTTGAACTGCTTCCTGAAGGTCCACAGTCTGGGCCAGCTCATGCTCTATTGAGATGGTCGCAAGGCCAACCAGCCTCTCCTGTGTCATTATGGAGCATAGATGTGTTTTTTATTAACTTCAACTTGGAGAAGCTGTGTTCTTCACTGGCAGCTGTTACAGGAAGTGTTAGAAGTATGCGTAGAGCAACAAAAGCATTTGGAAAGAGGGTGATCATCTTATTTGTGCACATATATTCCAGAAAAGCCTTTGGAGTTGATCCTGCTGAAATGTATCTTGAAAGGGCTTTCAGTTCATCACCTAAATCACTCACATCACTATCGCACATGTCATCATGTGTCAACACTGTCTCTAGTGCCCTGCATTGCTGGTGTAGGTTGTCTTCAGGTATAGTGAGGAGTTTTGGAATATCATACAACATCCCAAATCTACTGCTGTGTTCCTTGAGCTGCATGAAACATTCTTCAACTGACTGTATTGCACAATCTAGCACCTGGTTAAAGAATTCAACTTTGAATTGTTGTTTGGGGTTTCTTATGGGATTATCCAGGGCCAGCTCCAGGCCCTCCAGTGCTTGGGGCAGCCACTCCAGAGAGGGGCGGCACATCCAGCTATTCAACAGACAGACAGTCCCTCACTCTGGCTCGGAGCGAGGGACCTCCCGCCGAATTGCCACCGCAGATTGCGGCTCATTTTTTTTTTTTTTTTTTTTTTTTGGGCTGGTTGGGGCAGCCAAAACCCTGGAGCTGGCCCTGGGATTATCCCATGCCTCATAATCATGTCGTCTTCTTCAGTGACTCTTGTATTCTTGAATGGGTGGGAAAATAGCTTCAGTGTGAAGTTCCTCTGCCAACTTCTATGCACTCTTCAGAATGTTTTGAAATCTCTCATCTGACCGGTAAGACTGTAGGTATGACTTTGCTTTGTTCAGTTGTTCCATTGCTCCAGATATATCAAGATCAACACTTTGGAGTCTCTTGCTTACAACATTTATTTCAAAGTGTATGTCATGCCACAACACTAAGCCACACAGAAATTTGAAGTCATGTATGTTTCTGGTGATTCCATTTCCCTCTGCCACTGTTCTCCCATGAACAGTTCCTGTCATAGCATTATCCTCCATAATGGCAACTGTGGCATCATCTATCTTCCCAATTTGGTGTTTGATAGCTTTATGGCCTCCACTCGACTTTCCCATCGTGTGGCACTCAGTGGTTTCAGTGTCAGAGAGGATGTTCCCTGACGTTGCTTCAAAATTTGCCATTGATGAGTTGATGCAGAGAAAAATACATAGATGCTTTGAATTACATTAAAAAATTCAGCAGCCTCACTAGAAGCTGATGCTACATCACTGACTACCAAGTTCAATGAATGAGAACTGCACGGGACAAAAGCTTGAGGGTTTAACTCTCAGATCCGTGTCTGCTCTCCTCTGTTCTTTCCTCTCATGTTGGCACCATTATCGTAGCCCTGACCTCTCAGGTCAGCTATTGCAATTCCCGTATCTTCCAGTTTTTTAAGAAGCACATTTGTCATACCAGCTTCTGTAGTATCATCGATGTCAATAAATTCTAGAAAATGCTCTCTGACGGTCAGCATTGCAGGGACATTTTCACTAGGTTCTGTTACAAAATGCATCATTAAAGTCATTTGTTCCCTATGGCTGATGTCAGGTGTGCAGTCCAGAATAACAGAGTAATGGGGGAGGGATAGCTCAGTGGTTTGAGCATTGGCCTGCTAAACCCAGCGTTGTGAGTTCAATCCTTGAGGGGGCCACTTAGGGATCTGGGGCAAAATCAGTACTTGGTCCTGCTAGTGAAGGCAGGCTGCTGGACTCGATGACCTTTCAAGGTCCCTTCCAGCTCTAGGAGATAGGATATCTCCAATAATTTAATTTAATATCTTGCTGACTCCAGATCTTCCACAATCTTCTGTTTGACTTTTGTTGCCAGTAACTGTATGATCTCACTTTGAATTGTTTTTCCAAGGTGGTGGTGGTGTGTACATTTCCTGGGTGTTGATTCTTAGATGCTCCTGGAGTACAGCATCAAACTCAGCCATCAGCTCCACAATTTTAAGGAAGTTTCCATTGTTTGGCACATATAGCTGATCTGAAGTGCCATGCAGTGCTAGATTTTGGGTAGCAGGCATTCTCACAATGGCAACAAGCCTTTTCAAAACATTTTGCCAGTAAAGAGATTCTGAGGCAATCTTCTCTTGATGCTGATCATAGTCTCATCTCAAACTCTTTCCACCTATAGAATCTTCTGTGATAATTTGCTGCCTTCTCATGGCATGGCAGATTTCTAGCCAGATTTTTCCAGTCCTTTGTTCCTGTAGAACTCAATGTGGCTGGAACATTAGACTGGAAGAGTTTGCAACAAAAACAGTATGCAGCATTCTGGGTTTTTGAGTACATAAGCCATGGCCTCTCCACTTTGTCACCATTGGATTTCATGCCAGTAATGTGTTGGATGGAAACTTCTATTTTCATTGTCTTTGGGGAACATGAAGTTTTTCACTTGCTGTGGCCCATGCAGTACAAGGAAGTCCCTCAGGCTACTGCTCAAGTGGGTCTACAGTCCTGGATCATCTAGACCAGTGGTTCCCAAACTTGTTCCGCCGCTTGTGCAGGGAAAGCCCCCGGCGGGCCGGGCCGGTTTGTGTACCTGCCGTGTCCGCAGGTTCGGTCGATTGCGGCTCCCAGTAGCCAAGGTTCCCTGTCCCAGGCCAATGGGAGTTGCTGGAAGTGGGGCTTTCCCTGCACAAGCGGCGGAACAAGTTTGGGAACCACTGATCTAGACTCAAGGAACTAAACTCATCAGCAGCTGTTTTTTGTGCCTCCACCACACTCTTCTCTGATCTACTCTTTTTTTGAGGAATGTGCATGGTTACATCCATTTGAGATAGAGATATGGATGCTGCAGTAGCTGCCAGGTCACCTGCACTCTGACTAACTGGAAGATCAGGCATCTCCTCACCACACTCAGGAGAGCTCTTTCCTGCTTAGATAGAAAAGCTTCCTCTGCTTTCTTTTTCTGAATGCTGCCCCAGAAGGGCGTTTTATTCTTTCACTCATGACTGCTGTTCTGTGCCAGCTATAGTGGCCCTCAACACTCAATTGAAGGGGACAAATAAGCAGGCTGGTAGTAGGGCCTGAGTGAGGGAAGATATCAGTGTCTTAAGGGCCTAACTGGCTCCTACTATTTCAGTTGACTGTCTGATCTCCTCAAATGGGTTCAGGGAAGCAGCAGGAAACAGGAAGCTCCCTGAGAAGCTGGTGTGAATCAGTCCAGGCTCCTGGGGGTGCTGGAGAGGTACATAAGAGGCTCCTCCTCCTCTCTCTCTCTCTCTCTCTCTCTCTCTCCCTACAGTTCCTGCTGCTTTCTGTTATTCCCTCTCACCTTTTTCGCCTGCCTGCCTGTTATGTCTCTTGTGCCCTCCTTCCTCCAGCACAGCACTCCACCATCTCTGTGTATCTAGAGCAGGGAGAATACAGATGCACCACCAGCAGACCCAATTTTCTACACTCTGGATCCTAGTGGCGCCCTCCTCTCCCCCCCAGTCTGGCCCCTGAGGTGGCCTCATGGTAAGGCCAGCCCTGAATACAGTGAAAGGAAAAAAGCCTACATTTATTATAAACATTACCTATAGTAAACCTTTAGGGTGGAATGGCCCTTTAAGGACCAGAGGCCTGGGATCAGCCAGCTCTGTTTATAAAACACTTACAACTGAGAAGGGGGCAGCGTTCCTCATAAAGAGCTGCAGGAGGGGAGCTTAAGGAAGGGATAGTCTCCTGCAGTACTCTCTGGGGCAGGGGAAATGCTCCAGGAAGAAAGGCCCTCAAGGGAGCAGTTCTGTGTAGGGTTACCATACGTCCGGATTTTCCCGGACATGTCCGGCTTTGGGGGGCTCAAATCCCTGTCCGGGGGGAAATCCCCAAAAGCCGGGCATGTCCGGGAAAATCGGGAGGGCTCGGCCGGGGCCTCTTTGGCCGGGGCCGGGGGGTCCGCGGGGCCGGGGAGTCCGCTGGGCCGCGGGGTCCGCTGGGCCGGGAGCCAGTCCGGGAGCCGGGCCGGGCCCGCTGGGCCGGGGGGTCCGCGGGGCCGGGAGCCGGTCCGGAGCCGGGGGGTGCGCCGGGGGCCGGCAGTGCTGGGCAGGCCGGGGGTGGTCGGCCGGGGGCCGGGGCCGGCACCCCAGGGCCCGAGCCGACCCAGGCTGGAGCCGCCGGGGGCCAGCCTGGGCCGCGCCTCCTCCCCCCCACACTCCCCCTTACCTGCTACAGGCTTCCCGCGAATTAAATATTCGCGGGAAGCAGGGGAGGGGGCGGAGACTTTGGGGAAGGGGCGGAGTTGGGGCATGGGCGGGGCTGGGGGGGCGGGGGCGGGGCCCGTGGAGTGTCCTCCATTTGGAGGCACAAAATATGGTAACCCTAGTTCTGTGGCCATTGCTCTGTATGAGGGGCAAGGAACTGGGAGAGAACTCAGGTTGAAGAAAGCCAAGAGCCTGCAGTGTGGCAAAGGGAGATGTTTTCTGAGAGTGCTGGGGTAAAGGAAGGCCCTGGGGAGAACCCGGTGGCCAGGGAACTGAGAGAACCAAAGAGGCATGCAAGACATTTATTAAGCCCAAGTGGGTAGTTATTCTTATGATGGAGAGTAAGTAATCTCTCCACAGATAGAGTTGCAGCTAGCTTGCTTTGTACATATCTATTTTAACCCTCCCCCCAAAAAACACTTCGGCTTTAAAAATATTTTTGTCTGAAAGGTGGTAACTTTGCCCCAGATGCAAAGAAGAATGTTTCTTCAATGTGTGATTTAAAATTGACTTTTGTCTATTTGTTTAGCTTCCTGTAAACCAACCTATCAAATTCTATACAAGGAATATCATTCTCTTTTAGAATGAGTAGGTTAGCTTTAAAATTATCTCATTCGAATAATTTTATGGAATTACATTTAAATTTTATAGAACTCTACTGGATTAATCCCTATTGATTTATATAGGGTTTTTCCATAAGAGTACACTAATTGTAATAAATAAGATGGCAGACTATTACAAAATGAAATTACACAGTTCCACACCACTGATGTATTGTAATCCTATTGCACAGAGAGTTATGGCTTCACTGAGTATGTCTATACTGCAGCTGAGAGGTGTGATTCCTAGCACGAGTAGACAGATATACCTTGGCTCTGCTCAAAACCGCATGCTAAAAATAGCATTGTGGACATTGTAGCAATGGTGGTAGCTCAGGCAAGCCACCTGAGTCCCAGCCCACCCAACCCCCCTGGGTGGCTAAGACATACCTTTATTCCTACAGTAAACTATTACTTTTAAATGTGACTTGATGTTGAAGATCATTTGCTGATGAAGTGTTTGCTATTGTTAGTGGGGCACTAGCAGTATTTAGACACCATGGTTTTAATTTAAGCAGCTCTGGACTGAAGAAAGGTTGCTGGTCATGTAATCCCTCTTTCTCCTGGATGAGGGAGACAAACAGGATTAGGAATCTCTTCTAGAAGAAGGGCACAAGTGATCCATTATTCATTTGTTTCTGAGTTGTTGTTGTTGTTGTTTTTAATAATGTAATAGTCTTTTTGAGTTGGTAAGGGACTGTGAAGTAGACACCTCTGGGGAACAACCATGCTAACTCCAAAAGGTCTGGGGCAAGGAGAAGTCCTGCTATTCAAAAAAGGACTTCAGAGCAGACTGCTCTGGGAATGGGCTGTGAAATTACAGAATCTGAGGACTTGAATATAGACTCTCAGGACTGGGCCATGCTGACTTCAGAGAGGATGGGAAGGGGAACCCTGGAAAGTGAAGGTTGTTTTTTATTTTTAAGAACTTCATGGGAGGAGCACTTTGGGACAGAGCCAGGGCAAACCTAACAAAGGGCATATTTAATTGGAAAAAGTGCCCATCTCCTCCACTACAGAAACAAGATATGTTTTTATTAGAGGCTCCATATTTTCATTGGATAATTAAAAACTTCTAAAAATTTAGAGTCACACTCCATTTCGTAAGTGATTGTATACAGTTTTACAAAAGTAAAAACACCTATTTTTGTACAATTCTTAAAACAATTCAAAATCCACAGAGCTTCTTGTACCATCTTTAGTATGCTTGTTTATTTTTTAAACAATATTTAGTGCTAATAGTTTTTTGGTATTTTTATAAAGAAGTGCAAATATCTCTCTGGGGCTATGCAAGTGTCCAAAGTGCTGGTGGAGACAGCTTATCTGAAATACAAAAGTACAAAAATATAGCACAAAGGAGCTGGAGCACTCCAATACACCCTCTTCAATCAATCTGTTTTGATTTAATGTGATCCATAAAGGTAGATGCAGGGATAAACACTTTAGGCCTTTAGTACTGTATCCATTTTTCAGCAGAATTGTTTGCTATAAAGTTTGCTCTTAAGGCTATGTTTATTTTTCCAAGAGCCATTTACAGGATTCACAGCAGTGGTCCAAACGACTTCTAAACAGCAACATACCTGTTCTTGTGCTTACTTGTATTCTGCTTTTGTTGTCCTCTCCTATTAATCTTTGCTGGCAGTTATTTCCATGGACGCATTTGTGCCTAGGAAAGCCTACAGAGATTCGGCTCTTGATAGTTTGCGGAGAGAGGCCATTTTTATTCGATATTACAAATCTTCATCCATTGTATGTGAGTTGTTTTCTTTCCTGGCCACCTTTAGCATTCTTGAGACTTCGCTTAGGACTGGTACATCAAGACCTTTGAGAAACACAGCATTCTGTCTGTGCCAGGGTTAGACACCGCTATTTCTGTGACCAGGCTTTGTAAATTCTGACCCACATTAAAAAGACTGTCCTGGAACTTTTTCCAGCCTTCCATTCTGGCTGCAGAAAAGTGGAAGTAACTAAATCTGACTGTTGCTTTCATGTCTATTGGCAGTCAGTAACTATTTGAAGTGGGTTGTGCACCGTGTATACAGCACAATCAGCACCCCTTACTTTTAATTACCCCCACTGTTTCTCCTGCCTCTTGTAGAGATGTTTCCTGCAGTGAAGGAGCTCCTTCCTAGCAGTGCCGGCTCCAGGGTTTTGGCCGCCCCAAGCAGCCAAAAAAAAGCCGCGATTGAGATCTGCGGCAGCAATTCGGCGGAAGGTCCTTCACTCGGAGCGGGAGTGAGGGGACTGTCTGCCGTATTGCCGCCGAATAGCGGGACCTGCCGCCCCTCTCCGGAGTGGCTGCCCCAAGCACCTGCTTGCCAAGCTGGTGCCTGGAGCCGGCCCTGCTTCCTAGCAACAGAGCTGGGCTTAGCATGCCACTAATATAATCACTTCATAGAAGGTTGATGTTTTTTGGGGCAGGATTTGAAGGGTATTCTTTGGATTGTTGTTCACTGGTGGGTGGATGTTTGAGGCAGACAAGGATTTTATTATACAGTATTTTGACTGTAAAAATATACTTACTGTAAATGCACTGGGGCCAATTGGCCGAGTATTTACTGTAAATTAGAATTAAAAAATGTTCACTACTTTTTACTTGAAAATCTATGGAAAGGTGTCTGAGCAGAATAATTACAGGTCTTGGACTATTCACCTACCATTTTGTGGTCCTTCCTGAGAGATGGGGGCCAATAACTGTGTATATGCAAATTACATGTAGACTAAGGGTCCATGGGATTAGCAGGGGCAAATGTCCTCTCTCTCAACCCATGATTTTAAAGGATCCAGAACTGGCCTTTCACTGGCAACTTTTTCAGGGGATGGTGCCAATAGTTTCTTTCCTGTCCAGACACACCCCACTACAAGCACCTGTCAGAATCATATGTGCATTAGTCAGGTTCTAATTTTCAGTTAGTTTTGAAACTCTGCTAGGATGTTAGCAGTCCTAGAGAAAGTTATAGATAGACTGATTTAGATAAAGTAAAAATAAAACCTTTAGTCTTCAGCTGTCATCTGGACCAAATTTGTTTGAAGGTTTTAGCAAATTAGAGAAACCCCCATCTCTGCCAAGAGATGCTTTCCCCACTCCCCTTTCTTTAACCCTGACTGTACCCTGCCTAGATCTGGGAAGTTCTGCACAGCGCTTGGAAACAGAAACAATGATTTCCCACCACCACCACCTATTTCACAAACCTGGTCAAAAAAATCAATATTCACTTCATGTGTATCAGTGTTCCTTGTGCTGAAGTTAACAACTGCAAGTCTGGACATAGCAGCATCCTCTTTGTGGCATCAGTGTTAGTACTGATTTTTGTTCACTTTACACTTGACTCACCTGAATATTTTGAGTGATGACAAAATATTTTGGTTTTGCAAAACTGGGATGGAGAAGCACTGCAAATAGAAAGTATGATACAGTTGAGAATAACTTGGATAAAGTAGGAATAAGAGAAAATAAATGCCCTACAGTGTGTAACAGAATATAAACACATGTACAGCCACTAGAATAAATAGTAAATAAAAGTGAGAATAAGAGCTGTGGTTCAGAATACTAGCAAGGAAGGGATCTGGACATAGTAAAACTCTCAAATCTTTGGCACAGACCTGAATAGCAGTAATAAAATTAAAAAAAAAAAACCACTGATCTATTCAACCTGAGGTATAAAATAGAGGAAATTATTTTTGTTCTGTATACAGGATGAGTGAAAACACATTTGGAAATCTGTACACTCTCCTGCTCATCTCATTTTGGGAAGGATATTATAGAAATAGTATGTGTCAAAAGGCAGCTGACATCACACATCCACTAAAGGATCTTTAAGCATTCAAAACGCTTAGAGACACTAATCTTTGGAAGAAGTAGATTAGAAGAGACCTCACCCCTGAATATAAAATTCTGAAGGGAGTTAAAAAGATGCAGATGATGGCAAACCTTCTGCAGAAAGGCTATTTAAACTAGTGCCAAACACAAGAACACGGGAGCCCAAGTATGAGGGTAAGAGTTTATTCATTCAAAGTTTTAACAGTTTTCAACACAATAGGTTAGAAAGTGTTAATGTCCTAACCTCTTATATGGCAGAGCTGGAGAAAATGAACAATTGCTTCATTCATTCCTCTCAAACAGGACATAGGGAATGATAATGAGAAATTGATCCTCAATCCTGTCTCCCCTTCTCTTCTGTAATCTATGAGAGTACTTAGTGTGGTTGAGATACCACAATACACTGATGACATCCAGCTTTATATCTACTTTCAAAGTGATGCAACAAGCACCCTCACTAAGATTTCACAAAAGACAGACCACAAAGATGCTGGTGAGGAGTGGGAAATGTTTCAAGGTGGTCTGCCCCTCATTTGTCACAGTGGTTTGAAGTTCTAGGGTTCTGCTTCTATCATAAGTAACCCTGGATGACCATGTAGTGACAGTGGCAAGAAATGCCTTCCATCTTCAGCTTGCTAGGAGTCATCTCCCCTCTCAGTTGAGGATAATCTCAGTAATCCATAGTTCTTTCACATCCCCAGCAGCAACAACACAGGGACTCCAGATTGTGCAGGACATGGCAGCCTGGCTCTTCAGCAAGATGATTCACTCAGAATGAAGTTCAGAAAGAAAAGGGTAGAGTGAAGAACTGTCCCTTCCCTTTAGGATTCCAATGCTTTCTGCCTTCCGTTAGCTCCAAATAACATCCAGTGCCAATTCAAGGCTTTGGTCTCAGTGTTAGGGATATCTAAGAGTTTGTTTCCCCATCTATGACCCACGAAGACATTTGTGCTTCTCTGGGGCAATGCAGTTAACAGGATGAAGCCTTTAAAAATTGGCAGTAAGGTTGCTGGGGGAGTTTGACAGTGAAAAATGCTGACAGGTGATTAGAATGAGACAAAGTATGACCTTCATTAAGATCCACCTATCTGCTAAAACTTGCCCACCATAACTTTAGGCAAGATGACAAATAAACTAACCAAATAAAACTGAAGCAGAGCTTCTAAGAATCGTGGAAGAGCATAATCCACTATACAGTCTTCTTTGGACTATCAACTTGCAGATATAATTTTTCTTTTTTCTACACTTGGATACTTCAGCAATGGATGTTACAGAAATTCTGAAGATACGTTGATTATGGCTGAACCCAAAGAGAATAAAAATTTTACTAAAAGTCCTACTGAAATTATAACTTGACAATTGGGGACAACTGATTTTCTGGGTCTCCTCCACTGTAAAATGTCTGATTTACAGAAGGTCCTTGTATCATTGTGATTCTACTTTGTAATATTAATTAACCAAGAGGACAATGGGTAGCTCATTTTATTTTCCTTGATAAGTTGAACTGTGATGGGCACTCTGCTCCCACTGTCAGAATCTCCGAAGTCAACAGGGAGCCACTTCCATCCCTGCCCTACTTTTAAGCAGGGCAGATCAGCGTCAACCCTAAAGGGAAGGGACAGTTCTTCACAAACCTTACAACTCCTTGATTACTGACATCACTCTACCCTTTTCTTTCTGAACTTCATCTGGTAACTTTTCAAAAAGGTCTTTCTCTGCTACTTATGCCTGCTTAGCATTACTTAACTGATCTAATGGGAGCCCTCTCATTGTAAACATTTAGTACTTGCTCACTGACTTTGGTCTCTAAAAGTGGAAAGTATTTGTTTTATCTTGTGAGCTAATGAGTTCTAACAACTATACAGAAATAAAAAACCAAACAAAAACCCATCAACAAATATTGTAAAGCCCATACTCAGTGATAAACTTGACCTACATTCTATAGAAGCATAGTATCATAGACATATAGGTCTGAAAGGGATGGTCATTTAGTCCAGCCCCTTGCACCAAGGCAGGATCAAGTAAACTTAGACCATCCCTGACTGATGTTTTGTCCAACCTATTCTTGTCTACACTATGAAATTAAGTCAATTTTATAGAAGTCAATTTTTACAAATCAATTTTATACAGTCGATTGCGTATGTCCCCACTAAGCACATTAAGTCGGCGGAGTGTGTCCTCACTACCGTGGCTAGCGTCGACTTACGGAGTGGTGCACTGTGGAATTCTGGGTTAAGCTCCCAATGCCTAATGGGGCAAAAACATTGTCGCAGGTGGTTTGGGGTACATGTCGTCAGTCGCCCCTCCCTCTGTGAAAGCAACGGCAGACCATCATTTCGCGCCTTTTTTCCATGCAGATGCCATACCACGGCAAGCATAGAGCCCACTCAGCTCAGCTCACTGTCACCGCTGCTGTTGTGTCCTGGATGCTGCTGTCAGCAGACGGTGCAGTAGGACTGCTAACCATCGTCATCCACTGCTCTCCTGATGCCATGAATCCACCTCACAGGTCCTATCGTCGTTCTGTATAAATATCTATTCTCGTGGCATCCATCGTCATCCACCGCTTTCACTGCAACTCTGCTCTACTGCAGATGCCATACCATGGCAAGCACAGAATCTGCTCAGCTCACCGCTGCTGCTGTGAGCATTATAAACACCCCGCGCATTATCCTGCAGTATATTCAAGTGTGCAAGAGCAGGCGATGATAGCGTGATAGTGATGAGGACGTGGACATAGACTTCTCTCAAAGCACGGGCCCTGGCAATTTGGACATCATGGTGGTAATGGGGCAGGTTCCTGCTGTGGAACACTGATTCTGGGCCCAGGAAACAAGCACAAACTGGTGGGACTGCATAACGTTGCAGGTCTGGGATGATTCCCAGTGGCTGCGAAACTTTCGCATGAGTAAGGGTACTTTCATGAAACTTTGTGACTTGCTTTCCCCTGCCCTGAAGCGCAAGAATACCAAGATGAGAGCAGCCCTCACAGTTGAGAAGCGAGTGGTGATAGCCTTCTGGAAGCTTGCAATGCCAGACAGCTCCCGGTCAGTCAGGAATCAATTTGGAGTGGGTAAATCTACTGTGGGGGCTGCTGTGATCCAGGTAACCAATGCAATCACTGAGCTGCTGCTATCAAGGGTAGTGACTCTGAGAAATGTGCAGGTCATAGTGGATGGCTTTGCTGCAGTGGGGTTCCCTAACTGTGGTGGAGCAATAGACGGAACGTATATCCCTATCTTGGGACCGGACCACCTTGGCAGCCAGTATGTAAACTGCAAGGGGTACTTTTCAATGGTGCTGCAAGCACTGTTGGATCACAAGGGAAGTTTCACCGACATCAACGTGGGATGGCCGGGAAAGGTGCATGACACTTGGATCTTCAGGAACTCTGGTCTGTTTGAACAGCTGCAGGAAGGAACTTACTTCCCAGACCAGAAAATTGCCATTGGGGATGTTGAACTGCCTATAGTTATCCTTGGGGACCCAACCTATCCCTTAATGCCATGGCTCATGAAGCCATACCCAGACACCCTGGACAGTAAGGAGCAGTTCAACTATAGGCTAGCAAGTGCAGAATGGTGGTAGAATGTGCATTTGGATGTTTAAAAGCTTGCTGGCACAGTTTACTAATTAGGTTAGACCTCAGCGGAACCAATATTCCCATTGTTATTGCTGCTTGCTTTGTGCTCCACAATATCTGTGAGAGTAAAGGGGAGATGTTTATGGCAGGGTGGGAGGTTGAGGCAAATTGCCTGGCAGTCGATTATGCGCAGCCAGACACCAGGGTGATTAGAAGAGCACAGCTGGGCGCCCTGCACATCAGAGAAGCTTTAAAAAATGGTTTCATGACTGGCCAGGCTACGGTGTGACAGTTCTGTTTGTTTCTCCTTGATGAAAACCTGCCCCCTTGGTTGACTCTACTTCCCTGTAAGCCAACCGACCTCCCCCCTTCGATCACCGCTTTCAGAGGCAATAAAGTCATGGTTTCAAAATCATGCATTCTTTATTAATTCAACACACAAATAGGGGGAAAACTCGCAAGGTATCCTGGGAGAGGTGGGTGAGGAAGGAAGTACCGGGTGGGGTGGTGGATAAGAGGAGGAAGGGAGGACAAGGCCACACTGCAGTTTAAAACGTATTGAATGCCAGCTTCTGTTGCTTGGGCAATCCTCTGGGGTGGAGTGGCTGGGTGCCCATAGCATCCCCCCTGTAGTGGGGTGGCTGCCCTGAATTTGGGCTGCAGCAGGCCAGTGGACCTGCGCAGACAGGGAGCCAATCAGGGCCAGGCTCAGCCCTATAAGAAGGCTGCTCAGGACAGGAACAGGCAGTCTGTCCCATGCCTTCAACAGGGGAAGGTCTGTCTCTAGGCTGGGAGATTAGCACCTGGAACAGCACAGTGCTGGGCAGGCCCGGGGGAGCAGAGGGTAACTCCAGCCCGGAGTCTGTCAGGCTGCAGGCCCTGAAGGGAAGGGCCTAGCCAGTGTGAGGGGCCAAAGGGGAAGCGGCCCAGGGACGTGGACAGACGGAGGGAGAGAAGGAGGGCAGGACGGCTGCCCCTAGAGGTTCCCTGGGTTGGGACCCACAGTAGTGGGCAGGTCTGGGTCCCCCCCTTTCCCCCTTGTCTTGCACCCGGCTGATGGAGCGGCCATCTAAAGCTGCACCAACCCCCTTCCAAGAGGGGAGTGACTTTGAGGGTGCAGCTGGCCACATCAGCCAGGACACAGAGAGGCAGCTGATTGATCCCCCCCCAAAGGGGGCGAGGATGGACTAAGGGGCACTGCCAGAGGACAGTGGCTCAAAGAGGACGCCGCGAGCTTGGGAGCAACATGGGTCCGGACACGCCAACCGAGGGCGAGACAACTGACGGGACACCACCAGGAGGGGGGCGCTCCACTGGACAGACCTAATTCCCGAGACAACCAGTAGGAGGTGCCAGGTGGTGAGTCCCAACCCCGTCACACTCCCGCATTCTTGGGCATCTGGGTGAGGAGGATATGGAATTTGGCAAGGAGGGCAGGCGGTTATACAGGGGCTGCAGTGGCGGTATGTGCTCCTGCTGCCTTTCCTGCAGCTCCACCAGATGCCTGAGCATGTCAGTTTTCTCCCCCATTAGCCTCAGAATTGCATTCAGCATCCTCTCATCGTGCTCCTCCCTCCTCTCATCCCATTCATTTAATGCTTTCCTGGACTCTGCCATTGTTTGCCTCCACTCATTCTGCTGAGCTCTTTCAGTGTGGGAGGACTTCATGAGCTCTGAGAACATGTTGTGAGTGTGTTTTTTGCCTTCTAATCTGCGCTAGCCTCTGGGATGGAGATGATGGGGGAGCGTAGAAACATTTGCAGCTGTGGGAGGAAAAAAGGGAGAGTAGTATTTAAAAAAAGATACATTTTAGAGAACAAAGGGAAGACTATTTCACCCTGAATCAAGAGATTCACATTACATAGCACATGTGCTTTTGGTACAAGGTTGCATTTTGCCTCTTATATTGAATGCCTGCTGGTTTGGTGAGAGACATCACACATGCTTGGCTGGGCAACAGAATTTGGCTTGCAGGCAGCCATGGTAAGGCAAAGGGTTTCGGCTTCTTCAACCTTCGTAACATATGGGAATGGTTTCAAACAGCAGCGCCCTCCTTTCCCATACCAAGCAAAGCCTGTTGGGTTGGCCATTTAAGGTGAATGTGCAGCACAACCCACCCCACCCTGCAATTCTCTGGGATGATCACTACACTCCCCCTCCCCCTGCATGGCTACTATCAGGGAAGATCCCTGTCAGCCAAACAGGAACAGCTCAGCATGAACAGGTCTCCCCCCACCATGTGGCTAACAGTGGGGATGATTTATTTTCAGCCAAAGGCAAACAGCCCAGCAGGAATGGGCACCTCTGAATGTCCCCTTAAACAAATTTCCCGTATTTCAACTAGGTAACTGTGGAGGGTTCGTGCCGGGGCTCGACCCTCCTGGGCAGGAGGGGAGCCACATCGACTCACTACCGGTGGGGCAGCGGGATAGTTCGCTGGGTCAGCGCTCCTACCCTTTGGCCTAGGACTGAGTGACACACAGTTTAGGGAGCTCAGGCCCTTTGTTTCAGGGGCTGAGCCACAGTACAACAGTCAGGGAGCTCAGGCCCTTTGGTGCAGGGACTGAGCATTGGGGAGAGGGGAAAGCCTGCCACCCATGAGCGGGGGTGGCAGGGGAGGATGCAGGCCCCCCCATTCCACTGCGTCCCAGCCCGGGGCCCTAGCAGCGGCCACTGCGGGTCAGTGGGGTGTCCTGACCGAAACACACTGACATTGGCTCATACGTTGCTACAGCCTGACTGGGGTCGGCTACCCCCGGGCTACTTCCGGGTTCCCCCTCAGGGCCTACCTCGTCCGTGGCACTGGGCCCAGTCCAGTCCACTAGCATGGGTTCCTCTCGGCCGGGGCTGGGTGGCAAGTCCGGCAGCTCCTCGGGGAAGTCCGGCCAATTGGACTTGGGCGCCTCCACTGGGTAACAACAGGGGCGGAGGGGCGCTGGTGGCGTCTCGCCTTCGGGGTTGGTGTGGGGGAGTTCCAATGGCTCCTCCCAATAACAGGAGTGGGCAGGCTCCGGTGGCTGCTCCTCGTAGTGGGCTCGGGGCAGCTCTGGCCAGTTAGGGCAATGGCCACGGGCCTTGGAGGTCTCCCAGCCACACATCTGCTCCCTGCGGTGGCTGGGGCCTCACTGAGCTATGGCAGCTGGCTTTTATACTTCTTGTCCCGCCCCTTGACTTCCGGGGGGCGGGAACAGGCAGCAGTGGCCCTGCCCACTTGGGTGTCTGTAAGGGGGCTCCCTCTGCTGGGCAGGAGGGGAGCCACACCGACTCACTACAGTAACTGGGTCCAGTGGTCCCTCCTGCTAGGCTGGGGAAGGGGCCTTTCGTAGTAGGCGGGTGAGCCCGCCCACTTCCCGGTTTACCAATATCGACTCACTACAGTAACTGGGTCCAGTGGTCCCTCCCGCTAGGCTGGGAGAGGGGCCTTTAGTAGTAGGCGGGTGAGCCCGCCCACTTCCCGGTTTACCAATATCGACTCACTACAGTAACTGGGTCCAGTGGTCCCTCCCGCTAGGCTGGGGGAGGGGCCTTTAGTAGTAGGCGGGTGAGCCCGCCCACTTCCCGGTTTACCAATATCGACTCACTACAGTAACCATGAATGATTTCACTCTCCTGAGGCTAACACAGAGAGATAAAGAACGGATGTTGCTTGAATGCCACCAAAGCCTGGGCCCATTCACTGCAATGCTTTGTTCTGCAATGATTCCAGACTACTGGCATGTGTCCTACCATGGAGGATGGAATAAGGCTGTCCTCCCCAGAAACCTTCTGCAAAGGCTTTTAGAGTAACTCCAGGAGAGCTAAACACGTTAACAGACTTTTCCAGTAGCTATACTGGCCATGAATGCATCCCAAGTCTTCAGGGCAAATTAATCATTAAACACGCTTGCTTTTAAACCCTGTATTATATTTACAAAGATACACTCACCAGAGGTGCTTTCTCTGGCTTGCCTGCTGTGAGCTATCCTCCACCTCCTCCTCCACCTCCTCATCTTCCTCATCTACAAAATCCTCATCCCTGTTGCATGAGACTCCTCCCTTGCAGGTGTCCTTAGACAGTGGTGGGGTAGTGGTAGCCCCCCCCCCAGAATTACATGCAGCTCATCATAGAAGCAGCATGTATGGGGCTCTGACCCGGAGCGACCGTTTGCCTCCTTTGTTTTTTGATAGGCTTGCCTAAGCTCCTTAATTTTCACACGGCACTTCTGTGTGTCCCTGTTGTAGCCTCTGTCCATCATGCCTTTGGAAATTTTGGCATAGATATTGGCATTTCGTCTTTTGGAAGGGAGTTCTGCCTCAATGGATTCTTTTCCCCATACAGCGATCAGATCCAGTACCTCCCGTTCCGTCCATGCTGGAGCACTTTTGCGATTCTGGGACTGCAGGGTCACCTGTGCTGATCAGCTTGCCATGCTGGCCAAACAGGAAATGAAATTCAAAAGTTCCCGGAGCTTTTCCTGTCTACCTGGCCAGTGCATCTGAGTTGAGAGTGCTGTCCAGAGCGTTCACAATGGAGCACTCTGGAATAGCTCCCGGAGGCCAATACTGTCGAATTGCATCCACACTACCCCAAATTCAACCCAGCGAGGTCGATTTTAGCTCTAAACCCCTCGCTGGGGGCGGAGTACAGAATTCAGTTTTAAGAGCCCTTTAAGTCGACAAAACAGGCGTGGACACATGCAGGGTTAAATCAACCTAACGCTGCTAAATTCGACCTAAACTCGTAGTGTAGACCAGGGCTTAGAAACCTTCAAGGATGGGGATTTCACAACATCCCTTGGAAGCCTATTCCAGAACTAAATTACCTTTCTAGTTAGTACGTTTTCCCTAATATCTCACCTAAATCTCCCCTGCTGCAGAGTAAGCCCATTAGTTCTTGTCCTACCTTCAGCAGACATAGGGAAAAATTGATCACCGTTTTCTTTATAACAGGAAGGTCCCCTGGTTTCTATAGCACTCTGCCCCCAGTCCAGCAAAGCAACCAAGTACATGCTTAATTCTGAGCAAATTAATAGCTCTCCACTTACTTCGTTAGCTTCCTTGCTTCATAAACACCATTAATATATAGTACTGCTCATCCACTTCTTCCTTCTGTTCTCCCTCTTTCCTCTGTACTTTGTCCATCTATATTGACATTTCAGTTACAAGAAGTTTCTGTTATGCCCATTAGCTTTCAATCTTCATAATGTAGGACTTGATTCAAAGCCTGTGGAAGTCAATGGAATGACTTCACCGTGCTGTGCATCAGATCCTTAAGGAGACTTCTAGTTCCCTTTGCTTAATAAATATTACAAGGTACAGCAATGAACTTTTGGAGATAATATAAAGCAGGGGTCAGCAACCTTTCAGAAGTGGTGCGCCAAATCTTCATTTATTCACTCTAATTTAAGGTTTCGCGTGCCAGTAATAGATTTTAATGTTGTCTCTTTCTATAAATCTATAATATATAACTAAACTATTGTTGTATGTAAAGTAAATAAGGTTTTTAAAATGTTTAAGAAGCTTCATTTAAAATTAAATTAAAATGCAGAGCCCCCCAGACCAGTGGCCAGGACCCGGGCAGTGTGAGTGCCACTGAAAATCAGCTCACGTGCTGCCTTTGGCACACGTGACATAGGTTGCGTACCCCTGATATAAAGCAACACAGATGGTGTAGAAAATGTACAGAACTGACAAGCAGATCTTATATTTAGTGTTACTTGAATCATCTTAAGTTTATACTCAATATTTTGCTGGTGCCATTCGGGAGAGATCTGTTTTGCAGCTGACAGTGATGTGTTTTCACTGGTATTTAAGTATAATTAAGAACTTCGGTGTTTTATTTTGTGTATCACATTGTATTTTTTCTCCTGCTTACCTTTAAATGTCAACAGTCTACCATGAAACATACCTTTCCTTGATGAAATTGTTATTTCAGTTATTGCAAGTTATTTACTCTAATGGACATGGCACTAAAAAACTAGAATGACCTTTTTTCCTAATTTAGGTTTTACCAGAGACCATTCTATCTCTTTATGTTTTTGCCTTTTGTAACATATCTCATGAAAACAAAGCATCTACTTTTTTCAAAATTAATGTTTCTGAAGTTTTCAAACCTTGGCTGGGATCTGTCTTCTGTGGCTAAATGTAAGCTGGGAACACTGGGCAAGAGCATCCCTTCCACTATTTCACTTAGTTTCAGATTTTAAAAGAATCCAGCACCTAAAATCAGGACCAGATTTTCAGAATGGCTCAATTTCCATATAGGTACCAAAATAAGTGGACAGATTTTCCAAAAAGCTCAACATATTGGGTGAAAATCTGTCTGTTAGCATCACAATGGGAGCTGCTGGGTACTGAGCACTTTTGAAAATCATGCCCAATTGTAGGGGGCCAACCATTTGGAAATGTGTCTGTAGTGGGGCAGTAACCCTGCTCCTATGAAAGGGTTAAAAGCCAGCCCTTGGAGGGGGCTGGGGCTGAAAGCTGAGAAGAAAGACTGATTGGGAAGGCAGCCACAGGTTTCCACGTCTGGCCCTGTTATAAGGGCTCAGCCAGGAGCTAAGTCAGTCTCTCTCTATCTCCTGAGAGAGAGAAGGACCTGGCTGCCTGGGAGAGAAGGGTACCTGAGGTAGGGCAGGGCTGGGGAAAGGCAAGAGGGTCTGGGGAGCTCTAGCCTGGCAACTAAAGAAGTTACTAGGGTTGCAGAAGTGCAGCCCAGGGTAGGCAAAGGCAGTAGGTCCAAACCCGCTTTGCCGATGATGAGTGGTTTACAGACTGCAGTCTGCCCCAGGGAGTGGGGGCTAGATGATGACTGGCAGTAGCCACTGAGGCAAGATGGGGCTAGCGGGTTGGGGGTTCCCCTGGGAGGGGAGAGCCAGAGACTGTGGGGGTACTGCAGAAGGCAGAACCCTGAGGTAGAGGGGCACCGGGGTCCGGGAGGGACACGTGGGCCAGCAGCAGGTGAGACAGCAGCCGGCAGAGGGCACTCCAGAGCTGGAAAAGAGCTAATTCCCTGGACAACCAATAGGAGGTGCCGCACCAGTAAGTCTTTGCCTCACTACAGTGGCCCTGAGTTCTTTTGAAAATATGGCCCTGTGATGCTAAGAGAGACAGATGCTATGTAGGCACAACTAGCCCTGCCCATCTAGAACAGAGGAATGCCACATCTATGGCACCATCTGTGTCCCTCTTGCTACCTAATAAATGACTTCCTCTGGGGCTTGACATGGAAGTAGCTTTGCTGGGTTTTGGGGGTGAAGATGAAAGAGTACAGTAGCTGCTAGATGACATTACCATTCCCTGTTCATCCAGTGGATTCTAGCAGGCATAAATGCTGCTTTCGGTATTTACCAGATCTGTTCCTCAGGCTCACGGGGAGCTGGTCCCTGGCATTACAGCTCCTGCAGATTCTAAGGGGGTCCCTCATAGTTAGATTTCCAGGCTTCGTAAGAGTTGAGACCTTGCCTTAGTCAGCTCCGAATGAGCAAAAAACGTTTTGGGGGACTATTAGAAGACTGCAAGATAAACTATAGATTCTGCTCTCTGCCCATATGAACATTTCTGTGCAAGCACGTGATGTGCCCTTTATGAGAAGAGGCATATTTATGGAACTGAAAGGGTCATTTAATCTTTGTGCTCACTTATAGCCATCTTCTGTGAGTTTTTCCTATTCCCAACATTTCCTCCAAAGTTTCACTCGGCCTTAACTGTCTGTTTTGGGACTGAAGGCGTATGAAACTGCTGAATCTACTATCAACCCTACTTGAAACAATAAATCCCTTCCTGGCCCTGTGAAGAAGTAGAGCATTAGTCTGAAATTCCTAAAATGATCTAAAACATCTTCACAAACTTGGACATATCCAAGGTTCAGAAGTATGCCTGAGAACAGGTAAATTTCACCTGGGTTCATTGCAACAATGTTCATAGCTATAGCACAAACATATTTGTAACCGGACGTGCAACAAGTGTGCATCCTGGAATATCACTGTTTACACAAAACCATGAATATCTCTAATGACAGCTTCTAACTATAATTGAAATAAAATCAAAGAGTATTTTTGGAAAAGATTTGATTAATTATGAATGCAAATTATAGCTGTCAATTTACCATTAAATCTACCAACCTAATTACCCGAGCATTTATTGCAAAGTATTGCCTTACAATTTTCAGTGATTATATGCATTATTCCAAATATTTTTCTCTTCTATGCCTATTGGACCTTAAAACTAGGCTTATAAATCACAAATCTAGCATATCCAGGGATTCTACTCATTATACACTAGAGGTATTCTATGATGGTGTCTTTAAACTGAAATAGTTTGGCCGTGTCAGATACTTGTCTTACTTTGTTTGCAGTGTCTATTTCTTGCCCTCAATAGCACAATCTCTACTTATTTCTACTGAGTTTTTTTAGGTGACATTCATTTGTAAGTGGTTGAGGTTTAGTACTTCTAGCAGAACTCTAGTAACGATTTTGCTTCTAATGATTATTCTTTTTAATTAAAGGAGTACTATATATATTACACACCACAGACTAACTTAAAAAACATTATTAGGGTTGCAAAGTCAAACAATTAAGTTAGCAAATGACTGCTTCTTGGAGCAGTTAGTCCTGGAACCGACATGGCAATACTTAATATAGTCCTAAGTGGAGCACAGGATTTGGTCCCAGAGGTGAATATAGCTGAATCACTTGGTTAGAGCAACCATCATATAGTGGCATTTAACATCCTTGTTGGGGGGGGGAGGGGGAGGAGAGACACCAAAAAAGCCCACCACAGTAGCATTTAACTTCAGAAAGGGGAACTACACAAAAATGAGGAAGCAAGTTAAATGGAAATTCAAAGGAACAGTTACAAGGGTGAAAAGGCTGCAAGCTGCATGGAAACCTTTTAAAAACACCATAATAGAGGCTCAAATTAAATGTATACCCCAAATTAAAAAGAAAAATAGCGGACCAAAAATGCCACCAGGGCTAAACAACACAGTAAAAGAGGTGGCTAGAGGCAAAATGGCATTCTTTAAAATTTTGGAAGTGAAATCCTACTGAGGAAAATAGAACAGAGCATAAACTCTGTAATATGAAGTGTAAAAATATAATTAGGCAGGCCAAAAAATAATTTGAAAAGCAATTAACAAAAGACTCAAAAAAAACCTACCAGCAGAAAATGTTTTAAGTATATCAGAAGCAGGAAGCCTTCCAAACAAATTCAGTGGGGCCACTGAACAAGGAACAAGCAAGGTGCTAAAAGGGGAGGGAAGATAAGGCCATTGCAGAGAAGCTACATGAATTCTTTGCATTGGTCTTCCCTGCAGAGAATGTGAGGGAGATACCCACACCTGGGCCATTCTTTTTAGGTCAGAGGATCTGTCCCAGATTGAGGTGTCTGTAGAGGTGATTTGGGAACATCTTGATAAATTAAACAATAATAAGTCACCAAGACCCGATGGTATTCACCCCTCCCCAGCTCCCTGACCCAGCCTCCCTCCTAACTTGGCCCTTTTTGTCCCAGTCTCTTTGCCCAGCCAATCCCAATTCTCTCCACAACCCAGCTCCTAGCCAAATCTGTTACCTTCTCACTGCTTCCCATAATATTGAGTTCCTTGTCCCAGTCTCCTTGTTTAGCCAGTGCTGGTGTCCTCACTCCTGCAATTCCTCAGAAGATTTCACTGTTTCCCTGCCAACCTACTGTTTCTCAGCCCCCACTAACTCCCAGTCCCAGTCTCCATTCCCTCCCAGGTCCCAGTTTCCTTGCCCAACCACTCCCATCTTTCACGACCCCAATTCCCAATCCTAGTCTTCCCCCACCTTCCCTTCCAACTCCCAGTCCCAGCCTCCTCTCCCTCCACCCCAGCTCCTAGTCCCAGCCTCCTTGCCCAGCAATTCCCAGTTACATGTTTTTTACTCCCCCCAATCCCATTCTCACCAGACTTCTTGTCTGTCTATTCCTTTCCCTCCCTCCCTCCCTTCCTCCAGTTCAGCTTTTGTCGTCTCTGCATCTGAATTGGATGGCTTCCTCCATCATGCTACCTAGATACCAGCAGGTGGTCTCTGAGAGCATAGGAGAGACCGTCCCTCTGCTTTCAGTTCCAGTGCCTGGCCCCCACCCCAGCCCAGAGCAGCCATCACTGGGAGAGGCTGGCTTGGAGAAGAGAATGCTATTAAAAAACAACAACAGAAAATCACAGAAGTGCTAAATGACTTTTTGTTTTAGTTTTCACCAAAAAGTTTAGTAACAATTGGACATTTAACATAGTGAATGCCAGTGAAAATGAGGTAAGATCAGAGGCTAAAATGGGGAAAGAACAAGTTAAAAATTACTTAGATAAGTTAGATGTCTTCAAGTCACTTTTGTATCTTTAGCAAAAAGAGAATGGAGCAAATAATTAAGCAATCAATTTGCAAAAATCTTGAAGATATAAGGTGACATGTAACAGCATGGATTTGTCAAGAACAAATCATATCAGACCAACCTAATAGCTTTCTTTGACAGGGTAACAAGCCTTGTGGATAGTGGGGAAGCGGGAGATGTGGTTTATCTTGATTTTAGTAAGGCTTTTGATACTGTTTCACATGACCTTCTCATAAACAAATTGGGGCAATTCCACCTAGATAGATTCACTATAAAGGGGGCGCATAACTGGTTGGAAAACCATTTCCAGAGAGTAGTGGTTCACAGTCAAGCTTGAGGGGTCTATCAAGTGGGGGCCTGTAGGGATCAGTTCTGGGTCTGGTTCTGTTCAATATCTTCATCAATGATATAGATAGTGGCATATCTTAAAGTTTGCAGATGATACCAAACTGGGAGGGGTTGCAAGTGCTTTGGAGCATAGGATTAAAATTCAAAAGGATCTGGACAAACTGGAGAAATGGTCTGAAGTAAATAGGATGAAATTCAATAAAGGAAAAAAGCAAAATACTTCACTTAGGAATTAACAATCAGTTCCACACATACAAAATGGGAAATGACTGTTTACAAAGGGTACATCTACACTACAGGGGGGAGTCGATTTAAGATACGCAAATTCAGCTACATGAATAGCGTAGCTGAATTCGACGTATCGCAGCCGACTTACCCCGTTGTGAGGACGGCGGCAAAATCGACTTCTGCGGCTTTTTGTCGGCGGCGCTTACTACCACCTCCGCTGGTGGAGTTAGAGCGCCGATTCGGGGATCGATTGTCGCGTCCCGACGGGACGCGATAAATCGATCCCCGAGAGGTCGATTTCTACCCGCCGATTCAGGCGGGTAGTATAGACCTGGCCAAAGGAGTTCTGTGGAAAGGGATCTGGGGGTCAAAGTGGATCTCAAGCTAAACATGAGTCAACAGTGTAACACTTGCAAAAAAAGGGAACATCATTCTGGGATGTATTAGCAGGAGTGTTGAAAGCAAGACACAACTAATCTTCCACTCTGCTCTGCACTGATTAGGTCTCAGCTGGAGTATTGTGTCCAGTTCTAGATGCCACATTTCAGAAAAGATGTGGACAAATTGGAGGAAGTCCAGAAAAAAGCAACAAAAATGATTCACGGTCTAGAAAACATGACTTATGGGGGAAGATTGAAAAAAAATGGGTTTGTTGAGTCTGGAGAAGAGAAGACTGAGGGGGGACATGGTAACAGTTTTCAAGTACATAAAATGTTGTTACAAGGAGGAGGGAGAAAAATTGTTCTTAACCTTTGAGGATAGGACAAGAAGCAATGGGCTTAAACTGCAGCAAGGGCAGTTTAGGATGGATATTAGAAAAAACTTCCTAACTGTCAGGGTCATTAAGCACTAGAATACATTGCCTAGGGAGGTTGTGGAATCTCCTTCACTGGAGATTTTTAAGAGCAGGTTACACAAACACCTGTCAGGGATGGTCTAGATAATACTTAGTCCTGCCTTGAGTGCAGGGGACTGGACTAGAAGAGCTCTCAAGGTCCCTTCCAGTCCTACGATAATATGGATCTGTGCTTAATTGCTCTGTGGGGGATGATACATTCACAATCTGGGCATATATAGGAGCTTTGAGGGGTTGGAACATGCTCAGCGAGGATGCAATCTTTGAAGAGTTTAGCTGCTAAACTCTAGGAAGTCTCCAATGAGCATGTGCAAACTTCAATTTTTCAAAGGTGTATAACGTGGCCAAATTTGGGCAGACTTTACATGGACAGCAAAAGGAACATTCCTGGCACAAAAAAACACCCCTGTGCCAAATTGCAAGTCCCTGCTCTTGAGTATGGGAACACTAGAGCTGTTCAAAGAAAAGGTCACCAGAAATTTTTGACAGTCAAACTAATGTATTTTCCTAGCCTCATTCTCAGAAATGACTGAGACATTTTTTGGCTGAAAGAGAGAGAGAGTGAGTCTGTGTCAGTGCCAGGTAGACACTTGGCATGAAAAATTTCAGCCCAAACAGTTAAATTTTTGCAGTGTTATAAGCAATTGAAAATAGGGTCTTATAACTGGAAGTGTTGAACAACCTTAATAATAGGCCTGCTTATAATTCACACACCATGCTTTCTACTTTTAGTTTTGGTTTTAATCAGTTGGGCATATAGAGATATATTACATTAGATAAATATTCTTGGTATGTCTTAAAGACATATTTTCCATAATTCTAATCAGGTTACATTTGTATTTTACATGAATCGTGTCTGCTGACTGTACAATTGTTAAATTCCATAAATTGAAGTCAGTTGAATATCATGAACTGTACAAGACACTTTTCTAAATTAAGAGCTGAGTAATTCCTGGATATACCATTGTGTGCACATGCAATAAGAATTGCCCCTAGAAATTCTGTTTTGAAAGTCGAATGCTTTCTGGTTTCTTTTTAGCTATTGCAGTGATATAGTTAGATATTACAACTAGAACTGATCACAAAATCTTTATTCTTTTCCCACAGAAAGTTTTGACAAATTCATTTTAACCTACTAATTTTTGGTAGAAAGTCAAATACTAATTATTTTGTCTGAAGATCAAAGTATTTTGATTCAGAAATGCTGCCACAGTGCCTCATGGGAGTTGTATATCAGGCACTTCATGCTTCCATATCCTGGATGGATCAGACTCCCTGGCTGGACTATATTTTCCATGATGCACAGTGTCTCCCCTATTGGAGAGAAGAGGTGGTGCATCCTGGGAATCCCTGGCCATAGTGCCTTACTGGCGATGTAATCTGGCTGGGGAACCTGGCCCATAGAGGAGAATGGGCACATAAGGCAAACTACCAACAATTCCCATGAGACACTGCAGCAACATTTACTAATCCAAATATTCCAGTTTTGGGCCAAAATATTTTGGTTTTGCAACAATCATTTTTTCAACAGAAAAATTGAAATTTTCCACAAACCGTAGACGCATGTCATGAAAAATTGGTTTAGTTGAAAACCCAATTCTTTGCAAAACAAAGTTTTGGCAGAAAATTTTCATCCAGCCCTAATTATTACATACCACTGATTATATTATTGTCTCTGTTTGTGTGCACAGTACAGCCACTGTACACATACTGTAAGGAGGTGCCACTGAAAATGTAGCATTTATCACACCAATGTTCTGTGACAACCACAGTAGCTTCCTATACTGAGATCTGATATGTGATTGCACATATACTACATAATGGTAAATACTGAGGATTTTAATGACCACTGTGTAAGAAAATAAGGAAAACCAATATAAATAGGTAAATATTCACACTTCTGCCATTTTGCAAATGGAATTCAACTTTCATTATATACTCACACTATACTAAAACTAGGGCTCCGTGTCTGTCACGGAGGTTGTGGAAATCATGGATTCCATGACTTTCCGTGACCTCCATTACTTCTCAAGGGGCCAGTGTGGCTGACCCCAGGGCCACCCAAGCATTGCTGGAGCGGCTGGGGGGGACAACTACACCAGCCGCTGCTCCGGTGGCCCCGGGCAGTGGTCCCTGACCAGCTTTCCGGAGCAGCCACGGTCCGCTGGCCCGAGCAACTGGTGCCGCTGCCCCCGGGCGCACCCCCACATCAGCACACTCCCTCTAGAGGCCCCCCGCAGTGGCCCCAGTGCACCCCACAACCCCAAGAATTAATCACGGGTGTTTTTAATATGAGTCATGTACAGGTCCTGGGCTGTGAATTTTTGTTTATTGCCCATGACCTGTACATGGGTTTTACTAAAAATACCTGTGACTAAATCGTAGCCTTAGCTAAAATCAAGGAAGTAGCTTTCAGTCTTATGACACTAATTAAAAATTCTTACCAGGCTGAATGATGTTCATTTGGCTAGGGAAGTCCCACCTGCATGTTAAAATACTGGTAACCACCAGCTCAGGGAATTCACCAGTGTCATTTCCAAGATTCCACTTATCATTCAGGTCCATCAAACAGGACAGTAATACATTATGACTTTCAGCTGGAAAAACAAAGGTCTATGTCAAATGAGCTAAAGGTGCATCTTTTGTAGCTCAGCAGCTTGAGGGAGTAAATACATGGCAGACACAGTCCATCCAGGAATGTACATCTGACAACTGATCATACAACACTGAAGTTTAGCAAAAGGAAGAGTTTTGTTGATTTGTCTCAACAAAGTTCAAGAAGCTATGGTTTGAAAAGTGTTTCACTAATTTTAGATGATTTTAGTGCATAGCGAGTACAGTGCCAAGAACATATGCTTAGCTCATATAATGTTGTATACTTAATATATGGCTTAAGTATTGTACAGAGACTATGAGCATATTGCAAACAGTACATCTTTTATTGCCACATACTGCCTGTTTGAATGGGTGATAAAATACTGTGTTTGTAATTAACCTAAATAGTGATAAACCCATGGTGTATTGCTGGCCTGTGGAGTAACAATGGTATTTTACCATTTAAGGTATTGTATAAAATGCTCAAGGGAAACGTCTTTTACTATGCGAGATGCATATTTTGCATTGCATTAGGTGAACAAAATTCACATGTTTAGTAAGATACAAAATCTTTTAAAATCCATTAGCTCTGCAAAGTTGATATTTTGTAGTTCTCCGTAGGCAGACATGAGTAATAAATACTTTACTGTTAGCAGATCTACAGGGTGTGCACAAATCCCTTGAGAGATTTGAATAGAACCTTTTCTTAAGATTAATTGAGAATATGTGCCAAATCTGGAAGCTCTAAAGAGACTACTAAAGGATATTACATTTTTTTTTTTTTTGCATATTGTGCTTCATTGTAATTTGGTGCTTTTAATGTGGCCGGAGCTCCCTGAATGTACAAACACACACTATATTCTCTGGTTGATGAGAGTATTGCCATTTCTGGGTTGCTACCTTTAGCAACCTTTAATCTTATACTTATAGCAGAAGAAAAAAAATGCAACAAGGATATCTAGTATCTAGGATATATCCTAGATAGGGTGGTTCTTTCACAGTCTTCAAACTGCTGTAGAAAGTAAAAAACCAAACAAATAAAAAACCCCTCTAAAACAGATTTATATGTTATTTGTATATTTTTAAAGTTACTGTGGATATAAACCAGAGTTGGGTTATACTGTATGTATGTTTTGATCCTTTGAATATCATCACCAGCCAGGGAATCAGTGTTCACCATAACCTGAATAGGAAGCAGTTTAAGTAATTTTTAATGACGTTAATTCTCATTTTTCATACATCAAAGCAACCACCAATCCAGAGAAAACTAATAGCTCTTGCGAATCAACATAGCAGATGGACGGAGACGTCTGAAGAAATTTGGAGTTGAGACTCCCCATGTATGCAGGAAGTGATTCAGTCCCAATCCTGTTTTGTTGCCTTTGTTACAGAGACAGTTGCAGGCTTTCCTGGCTCTCCCCTGTTGGGAGCCTTTCAGGTATCCCCCTCTCAGTACTAAGTGATTGATTCTTTCTGTGTGGGGTCTCCTCTGTCATGGTTGGTTGGGTTAATGTTAGTTTAAACAGCTATGCCTTGAGGCACACTAACAGTGATGACATTTGGAGTCATTTTGATTTCCTGAGGGAGTTTGTTCCATGGTGGTGGAGCTATTTTAGCTGCAGAATCATTTGAAAAACATTCATTCACATGTCAAAGATGTAGTTCCTTTCGCAAGATAATCTTGTTGCTGCTTGGGGCAACAACTAAATTCAACACTTTTGCTCCAGTCACTGGAAGAATCAACCCTGGAGAATTGTAATTTTCTCTTATCATTGGTCTTTGGTTAGACACATGTCCACACACCTTTCAAAACTTCCCCATTCTAGCAAGAGAAGGCTTGAAGAACATAGCCATCCTTTACAAGCTATGGCATCCCAGGTTCTTTCAGTTGTTGAGCACATCAGTCTTTAGTCCATGGTGAATCTTTATTTACGAGGATCTCTTGAAGAAAGGACCTGTCCTTCTGGGGGTTCAACTGAATGATCTGGAGCTTAAAAGGCTAAGGATAACCTTCAAAGCTAGTTGACCTACTTCTACAATTGAGGAAATATTTTACTTCAAGAGCTCAGTTCTCTGGTTTTCCATAACTATAGTCAGGCACCTGAAGGTTGGGGTGCAAAAGTAACTTTATGTTGCCTTCCTTTTCCACATCTTCCCTATTTTGGGGACAGCTAGGAGCCAGTTCAGCTCTGAGGCCAATTTAGAGCAGTCTCAGGTCTGCTGTAAATTGCCCCAACTTGTAACAGTCATCTAAGCCAAGAGGGGTTTTGTAGAGTCAATATCTGGCTCTGTACTAGGCAAGGATTTCTCAATGCCATTAGGTTGGTGCGGATAACTCTCCAGAATAAGCTGGCTCTGCTCCATAGGGCCTCCATCTTTTTCCTGAGCCTTTTGGCACCTTGCTCTGCAAAAGGGAGCAGGATCAAGCAATCTCTGTGCTCCCTCCCTAGAGCTCAGGAAGCACAAGGACTGTTATTTTGTGAGTGGCCTTTGTGCCAACACTCCCTCCCCCAATATGAGCATACAATATGGCCCTCCATCTGCAACATGGATAGAGAAGACCTATGGATTGGTAGATGTCCTCATTGTGAGAAATTATAAGTAAGAATGTTTTTTCTCTTTGTTTTCAAAGCATAATAAATACTATGCCACCTATAGCTTATACAAAGGTATGAATTTGGATATATTTTAATAACAACAACAAAAATCAGTTCAGTTATGAATCAGTCCCAGAAAAGATGAAGCCACCTAAAAAGAATCCAGCCTCTATTTAAGGTATAGTATTGGCTCCAGTGCCCAGTATGTTTGATGCTCAGGAGAGCATATACTCACTGCTTAATGGTGCTGAACAGCAGGCCTCATTTCTTGCCATGTTTTGCAAAGAAGTTCAGCCTCCAATAGGAAACTTTATTTAGGAGAACTTAATGTTTTCCATTTTTGTATTTGCAAAAGATATGCTTCAGGCGGATGTCTCAAAATGAATTTGCTGGGATCCAAATAAAAATGAAAGTCGGGGTTTTTTGTTATTAAATTCTGTTGCCTTTGTCTTTTATGATCATCATAAAGAATGTCCTGGTATGCAAATAGAAATCAAGAACATGTCATTTTCCCCTTTGGAAATAAGCAATAGTATTAGAAACGGCAAGTACAACTGGATGAATAATGAAAACTTTAAAGTAAGACCATTTACATGGGTCTGATGCGCTATGGTAAAGTAAGGCTCTGCATGTTTCGGACCCATTCATGTGCCTTTTGAAATGAATGGGAGTTTTGCCACTGACTTCACTGGGACTGAGGACTGAGGTCTTACTGTAAAGTAAACTATCTAATTAACGTTGTATTGTGGGATTTTCAAAAACATTTAGCATTAGCCTAACTGCTCCGTGACTTCACTGCTTTTGAAAATGCCACTGTAATATTTTGGACTAAGCTGTTTACCTTTCACCTTATAACATTTTTGTTCTCGTGAAATTTGAGGCTACTGGAAGTGGAAAATAAAACTAAAAGCAAACCCTACCCCCAACATCTGATCTGTTATCTTGTACTTTCACTACTGTGATTACACAGAAGAGTTATAGTTAATTTTGAGATAATTAACATTTTTTGCTGGTGATTTGATAGGTTTCATATAGTGGAATATGTGGACTACTTGTATGAGTGTTTGTGTGTTTGGGGGTAGATGAAGGCTGAGGCCCAGCTTGAAGAAAACGTTTAAGCCCATGCCTAAATCCATCCCTATTCAGGAAACCAGTTACATACATGTTTAATCATGTAATTCAAAGCATGTTCTCACAGTTTAGGGATGTTTTCCTGAAATGGGGCCAGTGGGCAGAAAGGTGCAAAGAGTTTTCTCCAACTTTGTAACCCTATGCAGGGTAGCAGCTGCAATTATAATACTTGTACTCCCTGGATGCAACACTCCTTGTCAGTGTGTGTTGGGGTATATAGGCTTCACACTGTGACAGGCATGAAAGAGTTAACAGACCAATTACTCATCCTGCTGCCACAAAAGGTATGTCTACACTGCAATTAGACAATCTGCTCTGGTCTGTGCCAGCTGATTTGGGATCCTGGGGATCATGCTAAGGGGCTGTTTAGTTGCAGTGTAGACATTTGGAATCAAGTTGCAGCCAGAACTCTGGGACCCTCCCACCTTGCAGGATCCTAGAACTCGAGCTCCAGCCCAAACCCAAATGTCTACACTGCAATTAAACTGCCCCTTAGCCCTAGCCCCACAAGGCTGTTAGCTGACACGGGCCAACTGCGGTTTCTAATTATAGGGGAGACCTACCTTAAGGCAGGGCCAGTGCAAGGATATTTTGCACCCTAGGCAAAACTTCCACCTTGTGCCCCCCTTCCTCCTCCCCTCCCCCCCGGAGCATCGCTTATTATAAACTTTCAAAAATGAATACAGCATAATGTGGCATTGTTCATTAGAATTAATACAAGGGGGTCAGAGGAGATGATCACAATGGTCCCTTCTGGCCCGGGGGAACCTATGAGCAAGGAGGAGGCTGATGCCCCCAGCTCGCAGGGTCTCTAAACGTTCCGAGGCTCTGAGTACTTCACCCTCCGGGGGGGGCCCAAGGGCAAGGAGGACAGAACCGGGCTCTCCCAGGGAGCAGGTGAGGATCTCCCTGGGGATCAGGGCCAGCCCCCCGCATTGGCACAGTTCCACAGGAAGGGTTTGGTGTTTGGAAGCAGCACCTGCGCCAGCCCTTTCCCCTCCGTCGCGCTGCGGGGTTTAGTTTCACTTCCCCTCGCCCCAGGAGGCGGCTGTGCCCGGCCCAGGCATGGCGCATTGGAGGGCGAAGCTCACCTGAGCACAGGACTGCATCCTGCCTCCCCCAACGGCTCCGTCCCTTGGTTGCATTGATGGCTGCGCCTGGCTGGCTTGCTCTGCCAGAGGCTTCCATTGACTGTCCTGTGCGGCGTCCCTCGCTGTGGGGGCGGGTTTGTTATGGAGGCCTTGCTCCCTGCCCTGTCAGCTGACTGCTGTGACGCTGGACACTACTTTTTGGTGCCCCCAAATCTTGGTGCCCTAGGCGGCCGCCTAGTTCACCTAATGGTTACACCAGCCCTGCCCTAAGGGTCCAGTTAGCAACAGCTGGCGTAAAAGACTGCAGCTCAGGCAGAGAAGGGCTGCTGGCATGGAGACTGGGAGTGGCCCTGAAGAAGGTCCTCAGTAATGGGCTAGGAAAAAGCCACACAAGGAGACAGATCTCCAGCTCTGTGGGAGATGCTGACAAACTGGGAAATGGTCAGAGAAGCTCAGGGAACCAGTTTGGGAGTATGGGATTGTAAACAACCCCCCTTAGCTGCCAATGGTCTGAGGGCTGAAAGCCAGATGAAAGAGTGGGCCTGTGTCCCCTCCCCTCCCCTCCCCTAGCAAGAGGGGACAGTTCAAGCTTTGGGACCAAAAGAGGGAAACCCTGAATAGTCGGGGGGCGGGGGAGGGGAGGGTGTGGAAGCAAAGGCCTGGCATAAAGGCCATTAGGGTTTTCTTTTTAGACTTTTCTTGATATCCTCGGAAGGAGACTGAACTTGAAAGCTGACCTGGCTGGAGGACCGGGCCATGGAAGCTGCAGGCAAGAGGTCTGCTCAGGTCTATTTTTAAAGCCTGACCCTGACCTGAACAAGGCACAGCCAACCCAAACCTGACCTGAGACTGTTGAGTCCTTTTCAGACCCACTACTTCCCCCGCACTGTTGTGCCACTGCTTGGGGTCTCTTCAAATTTAGGGACAGCCCTTTGAACTTCATGGTGCCACTGCAACCTTTCAGTGCCTAATAGACAATGTCTTGTGACCCTATGCAGAATACATGGCTCCTTAGCTTGACAGTTTTATAATGTTCAGGACTCAATGGCGGAGGTCTGTGATGGGACCCCACAGACCACTAAGACCCTACAGTGTGACAGCCAGGCAAGAGTTAAAAGATCGAGCAATTACTCTTGGAGCTGTGACTAAGCAGTCAGTTAGCAACAGCTAGCATAAAAGGCTGCAGTTCAGGCAGAGGAGGTCTGCTGCTAGAGACTGAGTGTGGCCCGGAGGAAGCGCCTCAGTAGCTGGCTAGAAAGAAGCTGTACAAAGAAACAGAACCCCAGCGTGGGAGTAATGAAGTCCACAGCCCTGTAAGAGATGCTGATGAACAAGGAGAAGGTAGGAGGAACTCAGGGAAACAGCATGGGATTGTTAGAAGCTGCTCTTAGCTGGCTAACACAGGTCCCTGGGCTGGAAGCCAGAGGAGAGGGTGGGCCTGGGTCCCTTCACCAACAAGAGTGGACAGTACAAGCCTCAGCACTGAAAGCGGGAAAGATTGAATAGTCCCAGAGGGGGCCAGAGGCCTGGCATAAAGGCCATTAGACTTTTTTCTGTTTGGCCTTTTCTGTTACCCTAAAAGGGGAATGAACTTGAAAGGTGATCTGGCTGAAGGACTGGGCCATGGAAGGTGCAGATTGCCACAGAACCAGTACAAGCAGTAGGGGTGGTAGAGTAAAAGAACCCATGCAATGCGGTGTCCTGGCATGAGGGGTGCTCTGGTGGTGAGTGCCCCTTGTTAAACAGTCCCAACCCAAGTGCTAGCCATCTTGGGTGGATTGGGTGAGTACAGATCAGACCACAATGCTCAGTTCATCAGGAATAGCTATATAAATAAATTGGTTTGTGTAGCTCTGTAAGCACAGGGTCAGGTGAGTGCACAATGCAGTCTTTAAAGAACGTCAGAACTACTTGCTCATGTTGTGTAAATATCCCCAGAGTCCCAGAAGGAATATCTGGCTGAGTGAGTTTCCAGAAGGTGGGCTGTGGATAAACGCCAGAAGTCTTCACACTACATGTTGTTATACGTAAAACATAACAGGGACTTTAACTCTGCAGAATGAATATTTGCTTTTCAACTAACTATTTTCTTTTAATTTACTTATACTAATATAAAACTACTATGGGTTGGTGTGGACAACTTCAATGGAATCTTATTTGATGATTGAGCAAAGAAAGAGAGATTACAAATACCTTCAGAGTGCTGCAGTTTAGCTTATATTCAAGTTTGTGTTCAGAATGAACAAGAGAACAAAATGTATGGGAGATAGAGTTCTTGCATAACTGATAATGACACAGATTTTTTTTTCTGCTAACAAGAGCTGCCCTCTTTTAAAGCTAAATACTACTATTTTTCAAGCTGCCATCCTGTTCAAGTACGACCATACCTTTAATCTTCATATCCTTTTTCTGGGCCATTTCAATCTGCCCTACTACATCTTTCTTTACATGGCATGACTAAAACTAAATATGAAAGTAGAAAGTACCAGTGATCATTATATCTATGTAACATGCTCCAGTAACATGTGGTATCTGCTCTGTCATGTATGTGCAGCTTTGGCAACATAGTGCTGAGAGCTCTGTGGAGTTTCTGGTCTATTACACAGCCATTTTTAGTTTGTTGTAAGTAGCGGCTCTGATTTGTGCCAGAGTCCAAAAGCGAGAGGACACAAAGGTGACTTAAAGTCACCTAAGGGCCTTCCTCCCCTCCTCCCCCCATCTCCTTTCCACCTGGCATGCTGCTTCTGTGTTACATGTCTCAGGAGACACGGTGGCAAAGAATCTGCCCATATATATTTTGTTTTTATGCTGTTTTCAAATGTGCTCCATCATTCTATTTGCTTTTCATATTGCTACTATATGCTGGCATCACATTACGCTTGAACTATCTATGAAAACTCCTACATCTTTTCCCTCTACATACGGGACTATATTTGTCAGTATACATTACCTTAAACACAGACAAGTTAAATCTTATTTACCTTTGTGCTGCCCAGTTCCCCAAAGTGTCTAAATCTATCTGATGTTTATTACAATCTTACATAGATAGCAATACCGTCACCACCACTACCACCTCTGTATCTTATTTACCTTTTCTAAAAGGTTCTTATGTTAACTACAATATTAATTTAAATCTCCAGGCATTTTGGTGCTTCTCTGAGTAGAAGGATATTTGCACTTAAGGAGCTAGGCTGAGTGGAACAGCTGGGAAGTGGACTTCTTTTCATGCTGAGGTGATTCTCAAATATAAAAGTACCTTTAAATAATACTTTTCACCCTGCCTGATCTCTGGAACTGCACTCCTTTCTGCTCTGTGGAAATGCTTTTCTCTACAAATCTCTTTCCTATCGCATTCTTTTAATCAATGACAAACCTTGGCCCCTAACCCCATATTTTTCTTAATAATCTGTTTTGTTTCCCATTCATCTTCTATTAATATTTTCAGAGAACTGTAAGCAGGTTAGAGAGGCACACTTTTCCTTTCACAAACTTAGATCGTTGACCCTGCAAGGGCATATTTATCCAAACGTCGCAGTATTGTCTGTTTAATTAGACACTCTCATTTTCATCTGAACAATGGTGAGTCATGCTGGGTGTAATTCCTTAGATGGCCCATGGCTTATTTTTTAAAGAAAGGCAACATGTTAGCAATGTTAACAGTAGCTGTTTTTAGAGATCTGTTGCACTGAGTCTCGTGAAAAAGGCATAGACTTATCACAGTGTGACAAATATTACCATAACATGATCCTGTGCAAACGTTAAAAATAAAAGGGAAAAAAAAGTATCCATATCTAAAACAACCATTTACTTACATGCTATAAAATTCAGCATGAAAGAGAATGATCCTTGGCCCCAAATAGCTGCCATTTACTACACTGGCAAAAACTAATCTCTCTCCCCCCTCCAATCAAATATAATGCAAAATGTTTTCCAATTACCCCCATTGTTGAAAGTGTATTTTGTCAAGGCAATTTAATTTAGATCCCCAACTAGCATAAATTGGCATAGATCCATTGATTTCAGTAAAGTGAGGCTGATTTACACCATGTGAGGATCTAGCCCCAAGAATTTTTCTTAAGTACTATGTATTTTTCAAAATTGTCTTTGTAAAACAAACATTATGATTTAGTATAAATCTGATTAAATGTATCAACACTGTTTGACTCATGGGTCCACTCGCAGTGGAAGGTGTTACTTGTTCTGAATAAGAGTATGAGAATCTGGCCTTAAAATTAAAAAAAAAAAAAAAAATTGGAGTGACTTTTCATGAAACAAAATCCAGAGTTTTTGTGTTTGTCCACTGATGGTTTTGTTTCTTTTAGGTGTAGATTTTTGCTATTAGTTTCACATTTACATTTGTAACTAACCAGCTCTGTCATCCTCTTGTTTTAAAACTAAGCAGAAGCTTGCCATATGTTGCCTACTACAAAATTTCTAAAAATCCGAAGAAATTGAAATATCGGGCTTTCATGAGGGGCCAGATGCTGCTCTAACCTACCCTGACAGAAAGCTGGAAAAAGTCAATAGAGCTATTCTGGAGTGCAACTGATGTAGTCTGAGAGCAGAGTCAGGCCCTAAACAGAAGTTAGTTAGATAGGATAATCTGCAAGGATTTTAGGAAGATCCTTTCTTAGATTATTACAACCCAGTAATCCTCTTTCCTGTTATTCAGAAGAGTTTTCATCATTTGAATCCTTATAAATGCAAATAAAGAGCTTGCAGTTTTCAAAAACCATCATATATTATGTGCTGCTTTAAAGGTTAAAAGTGATAGATGGGCTTGATTCAAAGCCTTTCCCTAAGACTCTAAAAACAATCTTTCAAACATAAACTAAAGGAGATAATTGTGCAGGATTATTTGCTTTTGTTTACAAATGTTATTACTTCCACATTTTATACCACTGGTTCAGAGAATCCCCAAAAATATGTTAATGATAGTGTCTGAGTGTGGGTTCAATCATGGGATGATCTGGCATAACTAAACTAACACCATTTATTATGTTACAGTATTCATAATTTTAAAAAATCAATTTTCCCCATAATTACCCAGCCTTTATTTGCTGTGGGATAAACTATTCATGCATTTGGAATAGTCTAGGGTTGTAGGGGTTGGCATTGATCCACTTTTGAGTCTTATTTTTTTAGCTTTTGACCTTTTCTACTTTGATTAAATTGGAAATAGGTGAGGCTAAAACTTCCTGCCACTATTTTCCTGTTACAGGTTGGAAGGGGAAATAAACAGTTATGTGAAATGGCACTATGACTGCATGGATGCACATAATGAAATATATTAGAATTTCAACATCCAATGGTTACAGATTTTATTCAAACCATTTTTCCATTCACAAATGAACCTCCTCCAAACTTCTAGAACTGAGATTATGAGGTCATACTTAATTTGTACACTCCCTAGGACAAGAACTGTATTTTAGTTGCATTTTCCTATAGTGCCTAGCACAATGAGACCCTCATCCCTGACTGCATGCTATAGCCATTGAACCCATTACATAGAATCATAGAACCGGAAGGGACCTCGAGAGGTCATCTAGTCCAGTCCCCTGATGGACTATATATGATTATATGTATAATCATATAAACGTATGTAATGGGTTCAATCTATTTGGAGCAAAAAGATCAAGTCTCTGTGTCCCAAAAGTCCTATCTCAAAAGGTCAGGGTTGGGGCAGTGTAATATCTGACAAATGTCTCTATGGTAGATCAGCCAATCTTCCTGGAGTTACTAAATTGCCGATCTCCACATAGTCCCAGTTCACATGGACATAAGTGATACGAGATCCACGCTTTGGTGATGGCAATGTTCTGTTCTTCCTGTTCTGGTACAAAACCCCTAAACACCAAACAAACCCAGTCTGTACAGTACAGCACAGGGTGGCAGTAAGTATTCAGGATTCCAGTAAATCTATAACAATCTTGTATTTATAGCATTATTATATTCCAGTGAAACTCTTTCCTTTATTATTGGCCTCCAAATCAACTTTCACAGCTAGAATAATGCGTGGCACATAAGTCCTTAACATATTTGTTCAGCTCGATTTCCCTGAATATGACTTCAATTTTGTTGTTGTTGAAAATGGTCAATTCCCATTATATCTGTTTTTAAATAACAAAATGATTCAGCTCTGATCAAATCATCCCTTTATATACTGGCCCTTAAGTCTTCATAGGAATTACCACATTAAACATAAAATTAACAATAAACAACATGTGATAATGTGTATAGGAGTTTGGCTGTTTTAGGGTTTTTTTTCCCCCTCTAGTTAATGCTTAACTTCCTAGCTTAAGCAAGACATAACACAATATTCATTAGAAACAATCCAGTTTCATAGAGTTTCTTTGGCTTCCAAGCTTGTGACTTCCCTTTTCTTTTCTCTCTCTACCCCCCACTCAACATAATGAGAAGCTATTTTCTTTTCTGTTCACAGATCCTTTCTGTGGAAGTGAATCAAATAAAATGGCTGCTACATAGGCTATTCTTGCAGCTCCACAATTTTATAGTTCAGGGACTGTCCATAAAGTTCAAAGATCCCACTAACAATCATCAGAAGAGTGAAGCCCTTTCCTGGGTTACATAACAATGCACAATCAGTTTAAAGTTACAAAAGAAAGGTAATCGATTTTAGTTATAATGATTCATGGTACTTACCTGAACTACATATCACTCATGACAGAATTCTAGGTGTGAGCGTTAAAATACTATGTGCATAGGGTTGTGTATTAGAGATCTGATTCAGCTCCCATTGATGTCAATGGAAAGGCTCCTATTCACTGCAGTGGCGATTAGATCAGTCTTTTGGTGATATAGGTCTGTGCAAATGGCTGTATAATTCTTTCTTTTGTTATCCTCCTGCATAAATCGCTTTTGCTCCTTGTAAGTGGCCAGTTACTTGGCTTGCTTCATAGGAGGCTAGAGTAGTCTAAAGAAAATGCTGGCAGCTACAAGAATAGAATGAAACCTAGAACTCAGGTTTAATCTTAAGAGTTCCCAGTTGCAGCCATCCCTTCTGTGGAGCCTACAGACTCAACTCTCAGGAAAGAGATATTCTCATTTACCCCAACTGGAAAAGATTTCTTTATTTCTGGGGGGCTGGGAGGAGATTAAAAAGGGAAAAATAAAAAGAAATGTCAGGAGGGTTTTATGAACTGAAATGCAAAATGCATACTATGTGATTCACGTCTCAAAATGTGTATGTCACAATCATAATAAGGCAGTCATTGTTTAAAATAGAATACACACAAATCTAAGTAAAACACAAGAATACAATAATCAAATCTTCAGTGCGCTAACTAGTGTGGCCTACCACTGTTTTGCATCAGTCCTTGTATATCAAAACACTGTCACCAATTTACATGCTTTTTTGGAACATTGCCAATTACAACATTTTGACCAAACTGATTTGAATGATGTGGAGAAGTTGGGCAGAAGTGTAAATCTTCTAAAATTTTACATTTTGAATTCATTGTCCTGTCTTCTGTGAATTTGCTTCCAAAACTATGCACGACTTTGATATAACAAATTTGAAAATATAGGTTTGGGATAGAAATCAGTTTTAAATTCCCACTTGGCAGAAGATTCTAGGTTCTAACAAACCAAGTCCTCCTAACAACGCTCAACTTTGTCTACTTCCATCTCTCCAAAAGCCAATGACAGCTGATTCCACCCATCAGCTGTCTCTCTCACCAATCATCATTTCTTCTCATCCCCATCTTCTTTAGGCTTCCTCGTAGTTCTGTAGTTTGCTAATTGCTCCCTAATAGGCATAGCAAGAACCTTGATATTCTCATCACGTCTCGACTTTTTAGAATAAATTATAATTTAAAGTGAAACTAGAGCATAATGTTTTTAGTATGAAGAAAAACTCTCAGAGAGAGGTTATGTTCAGAGTGGGAAAAGTTAAGAATGGGGAAGAGAGGGAAGGTAAACATTAATAAAACCTGGTGGGAGGAACACTGAGTTGTTTTCCCCTAGGGGTGGTGGACCCAAATCAGCCCTTTCACAGCCCTGCTGTCAAGAGACCTACAACTACCACCATCCACCTCCACAAACAATTTCTGCTGCCACAGATACAGTAGGGAATTATGGAATCTTACATCTCATCCAAGCTATAGCAGTCTGGGGAGCAGATGTCTTATAATCTGTGTTGGGCTAGTGTATGTCTGAAAAGGAGAGAGGAGACATTTTTTGGTAGCAAACAATAGGAAGAGGTGGTAAGAAGTGATCTTTTTCTCTGCTGTGTCTTACTGCATAACTATGGGGAACTTGTTGCATAATTTGTCTGCCATGCCAGAAAGTACAAGTGACCTTGATTGTTTGTACACAGTTTAATTGTTTCTGTTAGGTTAAGCTTTCCATACACCGAAACTTTAGCATAAGATGCTAAATTAATCCTACAAAAATCATTTATAGTTCTTGTTCTTCTAAATAATCAAGAATGGGAAAAAAAATAGGATGTTTTGTGATCTTTCATGTCACACTCTGCGCCTTGTTTAAGAATGCAGATGAAGATGAAGCAAGTATTTTATGCCTTCACAGCTTTTATTAAAAAAAAAAAACCATAGTAATCAGCCTTCCTGATGGTAACCATTCCATTGTTATTACAGAATCTGTAATTAAATATGAACAATAATATTTTAAGATGTAGAAGAGATATCAAAGGCACACAATGACAAAACTTCTAGTTCTTACTTATGTAAGTCCTCACAAGCCGTTTGATATAAGGTGATAAAATGTTAAGTGACATTTAATTACATAAATATTAGCAAGCTTGAAATGAAGTGTCTATACCACAGTGTAAGAAAATTTAGGAACTATTTAATCCTTTTTTATTTATTGTATTGCATGGGTTAGTTACCAAAAAAAAAAAGAAAGATGATTAGGGTTTGAAAGGACTGCTTGCACAGGGTTGAACTGAATGGCATAAGATGCCATGATTGTGTTCCTCTGCACTAATTTTATTTTGGTCTATTTTTTAACACATCTAATGAAGGTGTATGAACTATTTGTTGATTCCATTATAAATAGCCTGCCGCTCAAGTCTGTGCCAGAATACCCCCATTGTATTTCAAATCCAATGAGTTGGCCAATGCAGATGTCTTAGTTTGGAAGGCTATTCTTTTAACATACCATAAAATGACATACAGAATACATTCATAAAATTCATTCCCCAAATCATACTGGTAGTGCACAATTACCAGACTTATTTTCTGCCCTGACAAAAGGGAAAACTGTAGCATCTCAGTTATCATTCCATATGTAATGACTAACAAATGCTGGTCTTTCTTTTTTTAAATCACAGCTAGTGTAATTCTCCATGGAAAACTAAAATCAAGATTATAAACCAAGAGTAACTAATATTTTTTGTAATAAAAATGAACATTTTAATATTTTGGTGGAACTGGAAAGCTGCAACAGTTCAGCTAACTTGAAAGGGGGTAATGTAATGGAAAGTGTTATCCAGAATGGAACTACCACATGAATGTAGTGCTAGTGAATCTTACTCATGTGCAGAGTGGAGAAAGACATTAAAAATACTAATTAAAATTCTATCTTAATACATACCAAACAAACCCCAAGTGCTGATATGAACAGAGAAAAGTAAAAGCACAAAGACAAGAATAATAAAAGTTGAGATTCAATAAAGAGTAGATTCCAAGGCCAGAAGAAACCATTGTGATTGTCTAGTCAGACCTCCTGTATAACACAGGCTGTAGAACTGTTCCAAAATAATTCCTAGAGCATCTTTTTGAAAATCTAGTTTTGATTTTAAAAATGTCAGTGATGGAGAATCCACCAGGACCTTTGGTAAAATGTTCCAGTGGTTAATTAGTTGCCATTAAACATTTACACCTTATTTCCAGTCTGAGTTTGTCTAGCTCCAACTTACTTTCAGTCATTGGATCGTGTTATACCTTTCTCTGCCACACTGAAGAGTCCATTATTAAATATTTATTCCTCATGTAGATACTTATAGGCTGTAGTCAAGTCACCCCTTAACCTTTGCTTAGCTAAATAGATTGAACTATTTGAAGACTGAGCTCTTTGAGATACCACAAATTATAACAATTAGTCTGGAAGAACAATGTAGTAAAATCTCATTCTGCAGGCAAGTGAGTGATATAAAACTAAGGGCCATGTCATTTGATTTGTAAAATCTACAAAATCATAATTTCAGTGGTATCACCCTCTGCAGTGTGGTGGGCTGATTTGATTCCCTCCCCAACTCCCAGCTCCAGGACCACCAGCTGGTGGAATGTTTGATAATACAATGTCACCACAAATTAACCAAGTTGGGTATCACACAAAAGCCCTTTCTCCCCAAGCACAATGGTATTAAACACGACAAACCTGGAACAATTATGCAGAAATATTCAAGAAAATGTTTAAAAATAAATACATATATATATATATATATATATACTTTAACACAGAACTGCATTGCTTATATTTAAAAAAAATGACCTTGGTTAATCCCAGAGAAGTTAGCCTTGACGTGTAAGACTGAAAACATTTATTCATCAAAGCCATCTTCAGTGCCATCTCTGTATAGAACTCCACCACTTGACACTTTGTCATGCTGATCCTGTCCACGCCACACTCCTATCTCCATACAATGTAGGTATTTCAGACATAACTGGTGTGAACAGTCCATCCTCCACGACCTACCCTGAAGTTGCTCAGAATGGCTGAAACAAGCAGTTATGAGGTCAGAAATTATTCTCTAGATATTTACCTTGTTGATGATAAATTACAAGGACCTAAGAACCTGGCTTTGTCATTTCCACTCTCTCTCTTTGGTCATCTAGGGCTTAAACTGGTGAGATTGGTGCTGGGCATCCTCACCTTGCACTGAAGTAAGTCCACATATCTGACCAAAATGGTGCTATTTCCTCAACTGTTATATATTTTGTGGATGCTCCCATCACATTATTAGTTAAGGATCTCACAAGGCTCAGATTTATCTGTTATGCTCTAGCGCATAAAGGAATTATTTTGGGGAAGTTTGGTGGCTTGTGTTATAAACAGGAGGTCAGACTAAGTGGTCACAATCTCCCTTTCTGTCCTTGGAAGCTGTAAAACATATGCTTATAAGATTTATTTTGACAGAAAGGGGGTTATAACACTGCATTAGGAGCTGCTGGGTGTTCAATATTTTTGTAAATCAGCCCGCTTGGGGGTGGGTCTAGCTTTTCTCTCTTATTTTTTTAAAACTTGGCTGGATCATAGCTCAATTCCATCGGTTTTCATCCTAGCTGACTTAAGGGAAACCAATATCAATGTTTGTCTAGAGGTTTCAGTCCTCTGGCCCTGTGCTTTCAGTTTGGAATTTTGCAGCTGGCAATTTTTCAGCCTGAAAACTGTTTAAAATGTAGTTTAACTAATGGTGCATTTTGCTACTATTTCTGGGACATTAGTTGTGTCTGATTGGGTTTCAGGTGCCCTAGGTCTAAGGAAGTCAAGTGTGAAATACCCATTGACCCCTTTTTGTTTACTACTGTATTGGCTAAATGGATAAATGAACTTGGCGAATTTTGTCATACACTTCGTTCATATCTTACAATCATAGAATATTAGGGTTGGAAGAGACCTCAGGAGGTCATCTAGTCCAATCCCCTGCTCAAATATAGTATATTTAAAAACTGGAATAGAAAAATCCATCCCAACATTGGATTTTTAGATTTTAACATTATTGCACGTGTAGACGTGCCCTTCGTTGCTCACGGCACAAATTCGCGGGAGACCACTCTTTCAAACACCAGTGCCCTTTTATTTCCTTGTATTTTCCCACCACCACTTACATACAGCTTTATACAGTTCGCTATCAGGCAGGTAGCCCTTTAGGGAACAGCTTACTCTTACAGCTAGCTGGGAGCAACAGGCCCTCACTCCTCACTTTCCTGTTCCTCTCCTCCTGCTTCCTTCCTGCTAGCTTTATAGGCCTTTCCCCATCAAGGTGTTTCTCAGGTGTTTCTCTTTTAAGGTTTTATTCAGCCTCAGCCTGTCAGCTCCAATCACTTCCCCTTACTGGGAGCTGAGCTAGCAGGCTCTGAGCTAACAGGGGCTGAGTCAGTGCCTTTTGGCCAGCACCCTGTTACAGCATGATAAAACTTAGCACTTGTTGTTCTTTGTTAGTTCCAGCCTTACTGAAAATGCAGAATATTGGGGATTCCATTATTTAACTGTGACTATAGGAACTTCAGCAATTTGGCTTGTTTAGACAGGGAAATCTTTTGCATAATCAGTGAATAGCAGCTAAATGACTAATTGGTTTATGAATGGATGTGTTTTGAGACTGCTAAATAAAAAAGGAATGGAGCAGACATTACTTCATGGTCCTCGCTCAAATGTATCTGAGATATAGAAAAACAACGAGGAGGAGTTGTAGAAGACTAACAGATTTATTTGGGCACAAGCTTTCATGGGTAAAAAATACCACTTCTTCAGATGCATGGAGTGAAAATTATAGATACAGGCATAAATATATTGGCACATGAAGAGAAGGGAGTTACCTTACAAGTGCAGAACCAGTTATCATAGGTTTCACCCCCACTCTGAACTTTAGAGTACAGATGTGGGGACCTGCATGAGAACCCCTAAGCTTAATTACCAGTGTAGATTTGTATGCTGCCATCACCAAATCGTTTCAGTCATTTGGAAACTCTGTCTTCTCCCCAAAATATCTCCCTCCCAAGTACTATAACCCTTTCCTGGGTACCCTTGAGAGACTTCTCCACCAATTTCCTGGTGAACACCAATCCAAACCCTTGGATTTTAAAACAAGGAGAAATTAATCATCCCCCTCTTTCCTGGCAGGATTTGAGTTTAAATTCCCTTTCCCCCACCAGTTCCTGGTGAATCCAGATCCAACCCCCTGGGATCTTAAAACAAGGAAAAATCAATCAGGTTCTTAAAAGAAGACTTTTAATTAAAGAAAGAAAGGTGAAAAGAAAACTTCTGGAAGATTAGCATGCAAGCTATTCTCACAGACAACAGATTCAAAACACAGAGAAGTCCCCCCCCGGGCAAAACCTTAAAGTTACACAAAAGAAAAACCCATTTGAAATCTCCCTCTTATGCAAAAAGACAAGTCACAAAAGAAAATAAACATAAGCTAATTTATTCCTTCTCTAATACTCACTACCCTGATAGAAGGCTGATTCCTGGATCTTTTCTCTTAACTTAATGAACTGACTGAACAAAGGACTCTTCCCTCCTTCCTGGTTGAAACATTTGGTCCCCCCATTGGTTCCTCTGGTCAGGTGTCAGCTAGGCTATGTGAACTTCTTAACCCTTTACAGGTAAAAGAGGCATTAACCCTTAACTGTCTGTTTATGACACCAGTGTTGACAAGGCCAATTCAGTCAGAATGGATGTGGTCCACTCCTAATAATTGATGTAATCATCATGAACAGGTTGGATTATGAACAGGACGCTGCCAGGCAACTCCCCAACACCACATTCTATAGGCCACTATCCTCCAGTCCCACCGAGGAGTACCAAAAGAAACTACACCATCTACTCAACAAACTCCCTGCTGCAACATGGGAACAAATCTACATAGGCTGAGCTTTGTGACTTTGTCCTCATCCACAACCGTTTCAGATTTGGGGACAACGTATACTTTCAAGTCAGCAGCACTGCTATGGGTACCTGCATGGCCCCACAGTATGCCAACATTTTTATGGCTGACTTAGAACAACTCTTCCTCAGCTCTTGTCCCCTAGTGCCCCTCCTCTACTTGTGTTACACTGATGACATCTTCATCATATGGACCCACAGGAAGGAGGCCCTTGAAGAATTCTACCTGGATTTCAACAATTTCCACCCACCATCAACCTCAGCCTGGACCAGTCCACACAAGAGATCCACTTCTACAGTGCAAATAAGTGACGGTCACAAACACCACCCTATACTGGAAACCTACTGACCACTATACTTACCTACATGCCTACAGCTTCCATCTGGGATACATCACTCAATCCATTGTCTACAGCAGTGATCAGCAACGTTTGGCACACGGCCCATCAGGGAAATCCACTGGCGGGCCGGGACGGTTTGTTTACCTGCAGTGTCCGCAGGTTCGGACGATTGCAGCTCCCACTGGCCACAGTTCACCATTCCAGGCGAATGGGGGCTGCGGGAAGCGGCAGCCAGCACATTCCTCGGCCGAACCTGCAGACGCTGCAGGTAAACAAACTGTCTCAGCCCATCAGTGGATTTCCCTGATGGGCCGCGTGCCAAAAGGTGCTGATCTCTGGTCTACAGCCAAGCCCTAAGATACAACCGTATTTGCTCCAATCCCTCAGACAGACAAACACCTACAAGATCTTTATCGAGCATTCTTAAATCTACGGTACATACCTGGGGAAGTGAGGAAACAGATTGACAAAGCAAGACGGGTCCCCAGAAGTCACCTACTATAGGACAGGCCCAACAAGGAAAATAACAGAACACCGCTGGCCATCACGTACAGCCCCCTGCTAAAACCTCTCCAGCACATCATCAACGATCTACAACCTATCCTGGAAAACGATCCCTCACTCTCACAGACCTTAGGAGGCAGGCCAGTCCTCGCTTACAAACAGCCCCCCCACCCTGAAGCAAATACTCACCAGCAACTACACACCACACCACAGAAACACTAACCCAGCAACCAATCGCTGTAAAAAATTGATTTGATTTAGTTGGGGATTGGGCCTGCTTTGAGCAGGGGGTTGGATTAGATGATCTCCTGAGATCCCTTCCAACCCTGGTATTCTATGATTCTATGAAACCCTATTGCCTACTCTGTCCCCATATCTACTCTAGCGACACTGTCAGAGGACCCAACAACATCAGCCACACCATCAGGGGCTCATTCACCTGCACATCTACTAATATGATATATGCCATCATGTGGCAGCAATGTCCCTCTGCCATGTACGTTGGCCAAACTGGACAGTAGTGATACCTCCTTATCAATTATTGGGAGTTTACCACATCCACCTTGACTGAATTGGCCTTGTCAGCACTGGTTCTCCACTTGTAAGGTAACTCCCTTCTCTTCATGTGCCAATATATTTATGCCTATATCTGTAATTTTCACTCCATGCAGAAGTGGGTTTTTTTACCCATGAAAGCTTATGCCCAAATAAATCTGTCTTTAAGGTGCCACTGAACTCCTCGTTGTTTTTGTGGATACAGATTAACACAGCTACCCCTCCGATACTTGAGGTATAGAATAATTTTAGGTTATAAAACTTGCTGGAGTGGTTTATATAAAGTGTTTTATTCATCTATTCATGACTGTAAATCTTTACAGAACATGCTAGCTTTTTTTAAAGACATTTAAGTTGGTCAACAGTTGCAGGACCATATCTTCCCCACCCCTTCTGTAGATAGAAAAGATTCTGAGCTAATCTCTGTGTCCTCTGAGTGTGGTGTGGTGAGTGCCAGGTCTGCAGTGTCATCCCTTCTCTTCTGTGGGTATGACTTCACTACAAAAAAGTGTGTTTTTAACTGTGATTAGCTACACCACATTCACTAACTCTGGTAAAAATAGCAGCGGAGACGAGGTAACTCATCTTTTAACTTGGGTTAGCAGTCAGTTTCAACCCCAGGCTCCCCTACGGGCTTTCGATATGCTAACCTGAGTTAAAAGACAAGTTGCCACATCTTCACTGCTATTTTAACCTGAGTAAGCTTACCCAAGTTAAGAAAACACTTTTTTTTCCCAGTGAGGACTCACCCTATATGTGGGAAATTCTGGGATCCAAACTGTCTGCCTTGGGCACAATGAAGGTGGGGTTAGTGCTGGAAGTTGTCCTCCTTGCCAGAGTTTTTCAAAGTTGTGGTTCTGAGGCAAACCCCTTTCTGCAGTTGAATAACCCAACTGGTATGTCAGAGGAAAACAGAAGGTGAGGCTATATGTAGCAATATTAGCTCCCATTGGGTTCCCTCTCTGGCTACTACTGTGCAGACACAAGGGGACTCAGCCATTGGCAGCAGTGGGTGAATGAGCAGCATAGAGGACTCACTTGACTTCATTGCAGGACAGTGTTTTCTTTTCCCTGATGTGGATACTTAAGATCCACCAAGTTAAGAAGTCTCAACCCCTTACTTGTGGGGTTAGTTATTTGGAAACTCATAGGATCAGGCCAAAGTATTCTAATCATTCATCTGAGGGAATGATGCAGTCAGAAGCAGGGCCGGCTCTTGGGTTTTTGCCGCCCCAAGCGACGCAAAAAAAAAAAAAAAAGCCGCGATCGTGATCACAATCTGCGGCGGCAATTCGGCGGGAGGTCCTTTGCTCTGAGCGGGAGTGAGGGACCATCTGCCGAATTGCCGCCGAATAGCTGGACGTGCGCCCCTCTCCTGAGTGGCCGCCCCAAGCACCTGCTTGGCAAGCTGGTGCCTGGAGCCGGCCCTGGTCAGAAGACAGATCTAGATACCGGCACAATATAGTATTATTTGACAGCTTTATGATAACCCACATCAAATACCAGAATACCTTGGTCCCAGTTATTACTGCAGAGATTTACAATTGACCGATCTCACAATAAATGTGTTCCTCTCAGATTTGCCTCTATTATTGTAAGTTTTTGTTTTTCCTTTCTTTCTTTTTTTTTTTGCACAGGAAATCTTACAAGCCTCAAATGACTTAAGTCAGATATAACTAAATTTGAGACTCGTTCATATTATCATTCCATTAGATAACAGTGTTATTAATGTGTGTCACCCCCTGGAGAGCCTAGAAGGAGATGAATGAGTTACTTTAGTAGCTGGCCTTCAGTGATGTTGGAGGGACAGTCAAATCAGGCAAGTTATTACTAAACTGTCTGGGGTACTGGCATGTCCAGTTAAAGCACAACATTCCCTTGTACTCTTGTGGGATAAGGAAGGAAGTGGATAATTCAGTGAAAGGATGGAAGAGGGTTTTTCTGTATTGGTTCCGAGTACAATTTGAGGGAATAGAATGTTAGTCAATTTTTGTCCACTCCACTGTTTATGAGGGAACACAAGCCCTTCTTACGTGAGAAAGGATATGTTCAAAGTTAAACATTGGTTTAAAATCCCCTTCCTGGCTAAGTGATCTCTTTGCTGACAGGAGTGAATCTATCACTATAATGAGCATCATTTACCTTCACCTTCCATAGTTGTGATGAATGCCCTATTCCAGAAGATCAATGTGGCAGTCAGTCAGTCAGGATCATATTCCTTTTCTACTCCCAACAAGTTGGAAAACCGAGCAGGGGATGTTGAGGGAACACAGAGTGTTTAGAAGCTGGACAGAGCAAACAAGCGGGGAGAACAGGAACGGGTACAGTCTGTGAAGGTGGGAGGCAGCATGTAAGCAAGATTGGATAGCCTGTTCTTTCTGAAACTGGGCTGTGAGCAGTAGACCGTTATCAGTCATTGAAAATGCACCAGACAGAGTTAAGGGGAGTTAAATGACTCCATAGTGCTGCAGTAAAGGAGATACACATATAGTAACTAAGGGGAATGCTGCCACAGGCAGGCCCCTGAAAACATCCTAGAAATTCCTACTGTACCAGTAGACGCCTGGAGCTCCCTGAAACCTTTTACATTACCTTTGTACTGCTCTGTTCTGAGTGATGGAGCTGAGTATTGAACTTCACATAATTAATGTATCAGATGACTATTTAGTTCAAAATAACCCTACTTCCCATTATTTTATTTACCAACCCATAAGCAGCTTTCTATAACTTTGGCTAACTGAAACTATCAATTTCTGTTCTTAAATTATGACAAGCCATTTCGATTCCTTTTTTAAAAATACAAGTTTGAGGTTGTGTTAAATTAAAGCTGAGCACTCGATTAGCTATTAAATCTGATCACTGGTGAAAACCACCTTCATATCTTGCTGTCAGTTTCAGGGAAAGGTGAGGAGTGGGAAAGGAAAGTTTTTTATTTATTTGGAGTGACACTCCTCTGTATAGAAGTTTGGTGAAAAGTCAGTTTGATGGGTTTTTTCATGTGTTTGATTAATATTAAGACTGCCTTTTCTATGAATGGCCTAGTTACCACTGTTATCAAGTGGGTTGAACATAATCTTTTCTTACTGTCCTTGACTCTACGGCAAGTACAGCATGAAATAATGTTTTAAAAGCATTCACACAGACTATTATGTGAACCTTGAAAAATTGCATAGAATGCTACACTGATTGACTCATCATTACTATAGCTTGTACAGATTAGAGTTTCTTTAAAAGTTGTATGAGTAACTAACCTGTCTGATCTTTTACTTAAAATGCATTTGAAGAAACTTGTGCTTTACACAAAGTCTTCTGGTAGGTTTAATTCAGGAAGGATCAGATGGGAATAAAAAGTTCTGAACATCCTTGTTTTTGGAAGTCAATGGTATTCCCTTATAAAATGCAGACAAAGGACCTGATTTTAAGGTATGGCTAAGCCCTGCAACTCCCATTGACTTTATGTGGAGCTATAGGTGTTCACTACTTCTGAAAATCAGGCCATAAAGAAACAGCTATCATCTTCACTGGGAGCATGAGTGATCTCTGAAGCAGTAAGGCTGCTATAATTAAAGTGCAGATTTGAAGATCTATTTTCTAGCTATTAACATGTTTTGAAAGCCCCATGAAAAATGAGGGGTTGTGGGGGTTAGATCATGAAGTTGTTACTGAGGCAGAGTAATATACAGTACCAATCAACATGGTATGTAATGACTGATCATATACTTCAGGACTTATTTACCTCAGATTATTTAGCAGTTAAAACCCAGGTAATGTTGCTCTCAAGTGGTTCTTTATACACGCTCATTAAACACAGGTGGAGTTTGGCTTTCCATTGATTTTTTTTTTTTTTCAGAAAAAGAATAAGCAAATCAACCAACACGTGTTTTGCTCACATGCCAGAATGAAGAAGTATCAGAAAGTTGGAAGGTCTCCCATTCCTTAGGTTATATCTAGAGTTGCTCAGGAATTGTCTATCAAAAAATGTGTTTTTGATGGAAAATTGCAGTTTTTGCTAAATTTAAATTTTCTGTAGAGAAAATTCAATTTTGCCAAAATGTTTTGAGTTTTTCACTGGAAAAATTTAAATCTTCTTTCTCCTCTCTGTCCCCACCCAAACACCAAAGCCACAAATGACAAAAATCGTTTCCATTGATAGTCATTTTATTGTTTTTACATTGTAACTATATTTTAAAAGTCTTCATTCCACAAACTGATTCCCTCTTTGTTTTTTTCATTTAATATAACTTTTTAAATTTTACAGTGATTCCAGAGTTTGTTACTCAAGTCAATATTGCACTGGAGAGCTTAAGCAGGAACACAATGCATCAGTTTGATGACAATCAGTTTGTGGACATCTCAAAGAAGGTCTATGATACAATTCATGACATCAGATGTTCAGTAATGGTGATTCGGGTAAGTCTCTTCATTTATACCTTGACTATTCATTAATAACATTATTGAGCAATTGGGACACCGTGGAACATTCACAAGAATTTACAGCTAAACAAGGTACTATTGCCACAAAGTTCAGATCCAGATTTGCACAGTTCCAGTCTATGCTGGTGCTTTGATTCTGGGTTATTTGAATAGACACAAGTATAATTCAAAAAGGTCGGAACCATCCATTGTACACAGAACAAGTATGAAGTCTCTCAAAAAATTAAACATTTTTAAAAAGAAAATCAGCATAGAAAAAATAGTGTTTCTTCTGGGTCAGCCCAAAGTTAAACAAGTTGGGACTATACACTCAGCAATGTCTGAATGAGTGGATTCCAGATAGGAGTTCAGTTGTGCAAACTCCTTAGCCTTGTTCACTAATCTGCTGAAGGGGGGACTGTCGCATCATCCTGGTAATCCCTTTTGAAACTTTGTCACCAACAAATTGAAAGGAATTTTAGATTAACTTCTTTCCATCTGATAGCTTCAGCCCATTTAAGTATAGTGACAAAAGATATACTTACCAAAATAACTTATCGGAGAAGCTCTTAAAAATACTCTAGAAAAGAAAACTTTTGCCTTTGGAATGAACAGGATATGAACCCAAATGAATGAACTCAAACAGCAGGTTTTCCCCAGAATAGGGTTACCAGATAGCAACTGTGAAAAAACGGGGTGGGGAGTAATAGGCACCTATATAAGAAAAAGTCCCCAAAAATGAGACTGTCCCTTTAAAAATGGAACATCTGGTCACCCTACCCCAGAACTACTTCGCTGCACAAATCTCATTGTAAATGGCTCTAGATGTACACTGAGCTATACTATCAATATGCTCAGTCTGTGTTTCAGAAACAAAATATAAACATTCCAAATAAAATCCACTTAATAAGTTTGTTTGCCAAGGAATGATGTCTTTTTTTCCTCCTCTATCAGTTAAGGAGAAACTGGGAAACAAATTCTGAGCCCTCATATAGGGTTTATTAAAGTTTAAAGTAGAAAGTTTTTGTGAGCCCCTTTAAAAATATTGGTAGCATATCACTTACTTGGCATCTGTGGGTGTTGAGGTACTCGGGATCTTGTAGGGTTGTGTCCGTGCTGCTGTAGCTTCAGATATGAAACTGATTATAAACGTAATGAAAGTCCTATCTTACTGTGTGTGGTTCACTGTGCTTTCACTCCACCTATAATGGATTTTGTTGTCAAGTGCAAGCCAATTTTACTGTCCTTAGCAGTACTCGGCACTTACCTGGTCAGTATTAAATGCTGCTGTGCTTTGCCAATGCCATTGGACAACGGGAGTGTAGCGGGGCAGTTACCCTCATCCTGAGAGAAAAGGCTAGGCTGATTGGGGAAGCAACCACAGCTGGGGCCACACCCCAATCAGGCCACAGCTGGCCCTATAAAAGGGCTTTGAGCCAGGGGCTGTCAGTCTCTCTCTAGGTGTGGAGAGAGAAGGAACTGGCTGCCTGGGAAAAAGGGTACCTGAACTGGAGTAGTTCTAGGGAATAGGGCAAGGGATCTGGGGAGCTCCAGCCTGGTAAACCCCCAGGCTGCAGGCTTTATGCAAGGCCTAAAGAAAGGTACTGGGGTTAGGTAGAGGCAGCTGGTCCAAACCCGCCTTGCCAGTGATGAGTGGTTTATAGACTGAAGTCTTCCCCAGTGAGTGGGGGCTAGAGGATGACTGGACGTAGCCACTGAGGCAAGATGGGGATAGAGAGTTGGGGGTTCCCTGGGGAAGGGAGACCCAGAGTGTGGGGTACTACTGGGGCAGAACCCCGAGGTAAAGGGCACTGGGGTCCAGGCAAGACACGAGGCCTGAGATAGGTGAGTCACTGGCCTGCAGAGGGCGCTCCAGGCTGAAGTTGAGCTAATTCATAGGAGCACCAGCAGGAGGTGCTGTGTGGCGAGTCATCGCTTTGCTACAGGGAGGAAAAGAGACATTGCTGTGGAAGTGAAGAGATGGTTGTATTAACGCCACTTGTGGTGATGGGGCCAGAGCAGACATTTTTTAGCTCTGCTGAACTAGTGAAGATGATGTCTGTTGGAATGTAGCTGTTGCATTAACTTAGATGGAATATATGGGCCAAAAGAGCCAAAGGGGTTATCATTACCCTGTAATTGTCCAGCATTAAAGCATTTTAAACGAGGTTTGGGGCTTGGCATACAGAGTCCTCAGTCTGCTTAGTATGATGGCAAACACCATTAAAAATCCTTTTCAACCTTTTTTAGAGAGACAAAAAAAGGAAAAACAGTTAAGTTTGCCAAGTATTAAGTAAAGCTTTCATTTTAACAGCCTTGTTCCCTTTCCCTTTAGTTGGAAAAAGTTTTTAGAAGGGAAAAAGCCCCTTATGTAACGTCTCTTAAATGATAATAACTGTCCTTTTTTTGGAGGTGGGGAGAAGATACAATTGAGATGGGCTGGAGCTGTTGCAGTTGCTCTTAAGTCTGATCTTGTTTCCTAAAAGAGAAAACAAGACAAACACACACAAAAGGGGGAGAAAAGAATAAGGATAGATAGAGCAGTTTTTGTCTCTGACGTTGACTCTCATTGGCAACCTCCCATGCTGGGCCTGTGTTTTTCAGCTGCTCCAAATCCTGGCAAACTTGTATTGGCATTGGGCTATTTAGGGCATTGTTTGTAGTTGCCTCTCCAGTCAGGGCTGCTGGAATGGTTTTTACAATGAAGGTGCTGAGAGCCATTGAACCAAACTGTAAAAGCCTCTTATGATGGGAACCACTTGAAGCCAGGGGCTGTGGCAGCACCCCTAGTTCCAGCACCTATGTCTCCAGTCACAGGCTCACAGCAGTGTGGCAAAATATGCAGTCTGGGCTGACTAACCTGACTCTTATGAAACAGAAGGCAAAAGGAGAGAGCTAGGAAAGAAAATACATGAGGTGGGGGAAGGAAGAAGAGACACTGGGGTGGGAGGGAGATGAAATCTCACATCTCATGTAGTATTTGGGATTTAGCTGGAGCTGCGGGAGGTGGCAGTGGTAGTGTCATTTGTGTTCAGGCCCAGACTGGGTAGGACTACTCTCAAGAGGAGGATGAAGACGATCTGGAGTCCCAAGAGACCAGGGCGGTAGCAGCCCGGATGGTAAAGCTCACTGCAGGCATTGTTAGCAGACAGCTGCTGCTTCTGCTAATTTGTCCCCAAAGTCTTTTCCTATTAAGAACACCCGAAGGGAGTGTTGGACAGAATAGTCCATCCTCTCATTATTTTTGTCTCCTAATCAGCCTAATTTCAAGCACATGAATTCTGATTTCTGGTTCCACACTTTTATTGTTTACCAAGCATGATCTTAAAACAGTCCCTGAATTTATATTAGTGGGCCTTTTTGTTTGGGCTAATTCGACCTGTCTGTCTCTCTCTCTCTCTCTCGCATCTTTTCATATTGATATTTTTTGTTGTTCTGACATCTTATGGATTTACTCCCTTTTTAGAGTTGAGCTCACAATTAGGATAAATTTGTAGGCCCTTTATTACACCATCTGTCACTTATAATGAAATTCCTTTTATAACAAAGAGCATGTGTGTGTGCACGCTTATGAAAAATAGACATCACTAGCAGTAGACTCAACTGCATTTGAATGGTCACCGGTAAGCAGCAACAACAAAGTCCTGACAAAAGCTCAGGAGATCAAGAAAAGATTGTCATGAAATAGGACATCTGGACTTCATGAGCTCCACCATGCAAAGAGTGATGTGAGAAGCTTTTTAAAGGTTCACTGGATTGTCAGCCGACACTTCCCCCTCCCCAAGAGACATTTATTGGTGTATGCTGCCAAACCAAGAGTAAAGCATGACATTTATTTTGAGTAAGGATGCATTTGCATTCCTAATGAGAGAGAGTCCATTCAATGCCAGGCTTATTTCAGTCTACCTATAAGGAGCTTTAGTAAATTTGACTTATTCAAGCATATGCAGTAACCATAGCAGCCAACATGAGGAAATGTAGAGTGTTCTTTAGCAAACTCCAGGAGCTCATTGATATTATGCCAAAGAACAACGTGCTTCTGATTACATGGGATTTCAGTACTAAAATGAGAGAAGGAATTGTTGATCAAAATATAATTGGAAGATGTAAATGAACAAGGACACTAATTCAGAGTTCTTTTCAACATCAAAGCAGAAGCTCTGCAGATCAGCTCCACAGGAACCATTTCAAGCATGTAATTAGAGAGAGAATATTTTAAAAGGTAGTTCTTCTTATCTGCAAAACCCTGCCAGATCCCATTATTAACTCAGTCTTTCAAAGTTAAATCTTCACTTCAGATGTGTAAAAACACTCACTCCAGCCATGCAGGTATAGCCTCAAAAACACTGGAAAGAAGCTTATTGTCAAATAGCTGTTCAGCAATGCACTATACTATGGGAGGGGGGGGAGGCAGGGTTTGAATCTAGGTCTCCTATGTCTGAGCTGAGTGCTCTAATCACTGGGCTGTTAAGCATTGGGGGATAGGGCATGTGCCAGTAGCTCCTCCTCATTTTTATTAATGGGAGCTAAGTCCCCCTGTACATCTAGCCCAAACATTTGAAATGTTTTATTTGGAAAATATCAAAATGAACTATTTTAACACTTTTTTCCACATGCTTTTTCCGACCAAAGCAATTACCCAGAAGTGACACAGATTAATGAAATGTTTCAGCCAACCTGAATCTCTGTTTTTTCAGTCAAAAAAAAAGTTCACCTGACACTCGTGCTATACTTGATCACTCTAGAAAGGGATCCAGTCTAACAGTCAAAACAGATTTTAGTTTGGTGGAGTATGGAATCAGACTTCTAATCAGTTCAGTGCTCTCAGGACACAATGCAAAGCCAGAAAAGTGGCCCCTTTATGGCACATGCTGAAAGTTCTGGCAGTTGATAATAGGTGGCTAGCTATTATTTATCATATTTCTGAAATGTCTATAAACTATAATAACTAATAATGAGTAGTAGTAATTCCAAGAAACAAAATTATGTTAAAATGGAGTTAAGGTTGAGGGCATCAATAGTGTAAGGATAAAAACCAAGTACGTTGTAATTACCTCAAAATCCAGGAAATCCAGAGATGAGGTTCTGGTTAAAAGAAATCCAAACATGTTAAGGTAAAAAAATGCAATTTGATTGATATATTTTAGTGGTGTAGCTTCAGATTAGAATACATGGATGTTTAAAGGTTTAGGGGTCGACATTAAGATTTAGGGTTATTGGTGGTTTTTTTTTTGTTTTGTTTTGTTTTTTCCTTTCATGGTGTCACAAGAGGACAGAGTGAAGGTTGAGTAGGTAGGCAGCAGGAATGTAACCCTACTCTGTATTTCCCGCTGGCCAACAGAGGCAACTTTAGGCAATTAGGAGCGCATGTTGCACCAGTTTTAGGAGTGGGTCACTGGGTAGTGTCCTGTTTCATGTTTGGGAACTTCAGGAACTCCTCTGGGACATTGCAGCTCCACAACATGTCTAATATGGGCCAGTGACTAGAGGCTAAACTCGGAGGAGGAGGAGATGATAATATCTGGAGATAATTGGTCCAAAGGTGCTCAGATGACCCACAAATGGTGGTTGGTGTCTATAAATGAGGCATAGGTGAGAAAGTGGGGTCCATACTAGTCTAGAATGAGCCCTCAGGTGTTATGGTGTCAGGACAAGGTAGCTCATTGTTACATATTCCTTTCATGTGTCATGTGGCCTTTACCACAATTTTTTTGACCTCTTAGTCCCTTCAGTGCCACATGGAATGTAACTAAAAGAATACAATCAGTCAACTGTAAATACATTTTGCTTTTATTTACTACTCACCAGCTTTGGCTCTATTATATAGGTCTGACCATTTAGCTAGTGCATTTGATCAACACTCTCTTAAATCAAAGTATTGACAAGAAAGGAATTCTGAGTAGCAAAATATATCTTAGACTGATCTGGCATCATTAAAGGAGTTTGGTAGGGTTACACAGTTCCTCTGCATCTGTTCAGTTGCTGGAAATAAATACTTGTCCACATTGTTCTTTCTGGGTATAAGAATATTGGTTTTGCTGGTGCAAATGCAGAAATAAATTATTCTAAGGCTATTGGATCGGCGAGTAGCGATCGATCTATCGGGGATCAATATATCGCATCTAGACGAGACGCGATATATCGATCCCCAAACACACTCCCGTCAACTCCAGAACTCCACCAGGGTGAGCGGCGGTAGCGGAGTCGATGGGGGAGCCGCAGCCATCGATACCTCCCGTCCTCACGGTGCGGGAAGTCGAAATAAGATACGTCGACTTCAGCTATGCTATTCCCGTAGCTGAAGTTGCGTATCTTACATCGACCCCCCCTGCAATATAGACCAGCCCCTAGTGTGCCTAAAGCTATTGATTAGACATAATATGGAAGTAAGATTTCACTTGAATGTGAAGTGGGACATTGGCTCTTCAAAAACAGCATATGGGTTCAAAGTGAAAATGGAGAGTGGAATTTTGGTTCATGGAACTGTTTGTGAATAAGGTGAGCAGGTTCTGGCCTGTTATCTGTGCTCCATTTTGTTTGATGTGAAACTCAAAAGCTGTAATATTTTGAACATCTACAAAAGGGACATAGGCACCATCTGGATGAGAGAATGCTGCCAGGGACTGTACTTGAGAATGGAGAGAGGTGATATGAAATACAAAGTCAAAAGTGTGTGGAAAGCACAGAGGAGTTGGTGAACAACATAAATAGCAGGTATTCACCAGTACTTTTAAACCAGGGTGCACGTGGCTCACTAGCCTTAAGTTACTCTTGTCATTAGTTTATAACTCAGTTGACTTAGTGGAGTGACACCCAGGATGCATTTGGCCTGATGCCCATGAATGTTTACCACGTGAAAAAGTAATTCTGTGTCCTGAGATTTTGCAAGGGTATGTGGAAAAAATGACATACATGTTTCAAATGTCAGTATCCACCAAATGTTGTTGCTATCAGAAGTGTTCTCTGTTGCTATAACAGAGTTTGAGATACAGCCTGTTGCATCTTGTTTTTTGTCCTTTCTATTAGCTAAGATCAGGGAAGGACTGGAGAAGGGACCAGAAAGTACTACCCCTTTCCTCACTGCAGATCCAAGAGGTTCTAATTATTTGAAGGTCACCTGCAGTTAGTTGAGCACCTGACACACCAATTTAAGTCAGAGGGGATTGTCTGGCTATGCCAAAAGAATGACAGGAGACATTCAATATGGGTTTAATCAGGCCGCAACTTTATTGTTAGACAGATGTTTGGGACTAACCCGGTGGATAAAATGTGTGCAGTGCAGGTGCAAAATTTATGTCCTTCCAGCAGATTCCCTGCCGGGACCTTACCAATTCCAGCCATTTTTTTGGGTGGGGGAGGGGGGCGGAAGGGCTTCTACAGCTTCCCCCCTATTTATCTAGGTCCCTTCAGCAATTTTCTTGCAGGGATTTTACCGACCACACCCCCTCGTAGGAGGGGTTAAAGTGGACTATAATGATGGGGGTTCAGCAGTTTCTCGTTGGAGTCTGTTTTTGAAGCTTTTCTGTTGCAAAATTGCCACCTTTAAATCTGTTACTGAGTGGCCAGAGAGGTTGAAGTGTTCTCCTACTGGTTTTTGAATGTTATGATTCCTGATGTCAGATTTGTGTCCATTTATTCTTTTGTGTAGAGACTGTCCGGTTTGGCCAATGTACATGGCAGAGGGGCATTGCTGGCACATGATGGCATATATCACATTGGTAGATGTGCAGGTGAATGAGCCCCTGATGGCGTGGCTGATATGATTAGGTCCTATGATGGTCCATCATCCAAGGTGCCACAAGTACTCCTGTTCCTTTTGCGGATACAGACTAACACAGCTGCTGCTCTGAAACCTGTCATTAATTTATGTAGTACCTGTGCTGAACATCTGCTATACACTTAAATAAAGAGTTGTGACATATGGCCTACTTTGCATGAGCAGAGCCTACCTGAACCTGTTGTGAGAAAGGCGAACCCACCCCCCCCACACACACACTGCACCTGGCCAATATGGTGGTAAGGGAAAAATTCCTTCCCAGCCCCCCTTTCTGGGGCGGCTAGTGTAATACCCACAGCAGATATAGCAAACCCGGCATATTTGTGACCGAATTAGGGAGGGAGGGTGGGTGGGTGCTGCCCAGCCTGTTCTGAGTGGAGAGGGGAGAGGCCAGGCTCTGCTGACCTTTTTAAACCCTTCATTCCTAGGTGGTGAGTCATCCACCGCGCTGACTGCTTTTTTATCAGCTTTACGTTTCCCCTCCTCCCCCAAGCCAGAAAGCATTGCTGCCTTCTCCTGGCAGCCAGCCAAACTCCTCCCTGCTTAAGTGCAGGGTGGCAAGTAGCCAGAGCTCACAACTTTGGAATTGGAACCATGATTTAAGGTGTGGATTTTAGTAAGATTCCTATAACAAAATAACTTAACTTTTAGTATGTTTCCCAAATGAAGTGTGCATGTGTGCGTGCAGTTGTGTTGATGGGATATTTTATTACTTGTGTTTAAAAAGGTAGTGTTTACCTGCAATTTTCAGTTTTCTCACAAAATGTAGGCGTTTTATAAAATTCAGACACAGAGGAACTGAATAGTTGTGATCAGCACAAATCCTTCTTTCATTTGCAGGAGTGCAAACATGATAGAAAATTATATTTGCACTAACACAAGCTTTTTCTTCAATCATAATTTACTGTATGGCTACTAGAGCTGAAAAACAGAATTTCTGTCCTGTGGAAAATTCCAAGATTTCAACACTTTGTCATCCTCAAATGGGATGAAAAATTGCAATTTCAGACTTTTTTTGCTAAACAAAATATACTGAAATATGTTTTTACTTATATTATAAAAATCAAAATAATAAGTATAGTAGCAGAAAGTCCATTCTGTCACAGTTGGGCCAAGTAATCCACCATCTGTGCAGTCTCCCTCAGACAACCAATGAAACAGTCTAACTATACAGTAAGGGTGCTGGTTGGTTGGTATCTCTGATATCATACTTGTCTAGGACTTTTGGCAAGGTATAGATACATGCTTTACTGTAGCTGTACACCACATGGGTGTAATTCACAAAGTCAAAATGGCTAACAACTTAAAAACTGGAAGGTTAACAGACCACAGAACGCATTGATGATTCAACCAGGTGATATTCTGAATAAAAAGAGCTCTAAATCCATGTTTCTGGCTGCTTCCATCACTTTGCACTGACTCAACAGTCGATTTAGGTAAATATATTATATTAAAAGTCAAAATAATACAGTTGCAACAAAACATTCCAATTTCCTGTCAAAAATTGTGATGAGATCAGTACATTCCTGTGAAATGTTTGTTTTGTTCATCTAAGCAAGCTCTTTAGAATTGCCCTTAAACTCCTAATTTTTCCATATTGTGAAACTGCCAAGCACCTGTAAGGCATACATTACAAATTAAAGAATACTAGGTGATATATACCAAGGCTGACAATTAATTATTATAACAACATTTTGTTTCACATATGTGCTTCATATAATTGGTTTCTACGCTTTTGTAATGCGCATAAATGGTCACATAAAGGAGCTTGTGATACTCTTTGATATTTATGGTTTGCACCTACGCAATGGGAGAAATGGGTGTGTCTGTCATCTAATTTATCTCCATATGTGTCTTTTGGATGCTAGTCTCAGGCAAATTATTTAACTGTTTTTACATTTGTAAAATGAGAATAACCCTTATTTAGTTCATAGGTGTGAGGATTAATTCAATAATGAACATAATGTAACTTGAGAGTCAAGATATGAGACTGTGTAAATGTAAAGCATTTGATTGTTAATATTGTGATGGGATGCCAGGGTGCAGCCTGGGACCATGGGACCACTATGCCCTCTTAACTCTCCAGGCTGGGTGTCTCTCACAATGCTTTGCTAGTGACAAGCAGCAACCCCCTCCAGGTGTTATCACTCAGCACAACAGCATGTGGAGCCCCACACCCAGCTAAATTGCATGGCCTTATACATGGTGACTGCCCAGCATTCCACCATCAGAGGAGCGCTGTGGTCTTTCTCCCCCCCCCCGTCCCTCCCCCCGCCCCCCCCAGCCAGCCCAAGGCCCCTTTAATCCTTGAGCACTGGACCCGGAGCCAGGGAGGGGCAGCGTTCGGGGCAAGGGCACCAAAACCTTTGTAGAAGGGCAGGGCATTAGTGCCAAAACTGGGTGGGATGGGGGCATGCCCCCCCTTTTTAACATGGGTGTAGTTTGGGTGTTGCCCACCCCCATGCATTCACAAGTCTTAGAAGAGCAACACTCAGATGTGGAAACTATAGAACATGGACCACCAAAAAAGAAAATCAACTTTCTGCTGGTGGCATCTGACTCAGATGATGAAAATGAACATGCGTCAGCCCGCACTGCTTTGGATCATTATCGAGCAGAACCCGTCGTCAGCATGGAACCATGTCCTCTGGAATGGTGGCCGAAGCATGAAGGGGCATACGAATGTTTAGCATATCTGGCATGTAAATATCTTGCAATGCCAGCTACAAAAGTGCCATGTGGCACCTGTTCTCACTTTCAGGTGATGTAAATAAGAAGCAGGCAGCAGCATCTCCTTTATATGTAAACAAACTTGTTTGTCTTAGTGATTGGCTGAACAAGAAGTAGGACTGAGTGGTCTTGTAGGCTCTAAGTTTTACATTGTTTTGTTTTTGAGAGCAGTTATGTAACAAAAAAATCTGCATTTGTAAGTTACACTTTCAGGATAAAAAGATTGCACTACAGTACTTTTAAGAGGTTAATTGAAAAATACTATTTCTTTTGTTTATTATTTTTACAGTGCAAATATTTGTAATCAAAAGCAGTGTACACTTTGTATTCTGTGTTGTAATAGAAATCAATATATTTGAAAATGTAGAAAAAATCCAAAAATATTTAATAAATTTCAATTGGTATTCTATTGTTTAACAGTGCGATTAATTGCGATTAATTTTTTTGAGTTAATCGTGTGAGTTAACTGCGATTAATTGATAGCCCTAGTAAGAATATTGAAGATGTTTACTTCTCTTGTAAAGCTAAGGATTGCTTGTCAGTTTGTCTTCCTGTTATTTACTTCACTTTGGTCCGATCTAGTACATTGCTGTGTGGTGGATTGCTCACTTAAAACCGTTGATGTTTTTGTATGATGGATTGTTCCCAACAAAAAAGCACAATGCTTTCATCTCTAGCTGCCACATTTATTCTAGAAACTTCTTCCTCCTACTGAGCTGAACTGTCCCTTTCCACTTTTCCATTATTTTGAGCCCTTTAAATTTACAGCCAAAGCCTAGAAATAACCTCTTGGAAACTTTTATACTCTGAAAGCTATTAAAGAGAACTTCCATTCTGTAATTATTATTATAGTACTGGGTTAGCAAGGCAGAGAGCTAAGGGTCATTTTTCTGGCCCCCCGTGTAATACTTCCATTTATATGTTTTCCAGCTAGTGATTAGTGTAAGCTTTTGCATTGCTGGTCTCTTTTTTTCTGTTCCCTTGGCTGCTGCTTGGCTTGGCTTTCTCTCTAAGCTTGAATTCTATCCTCTATGAAAAAACTCCTATAGGATTTATTTGAAAATAACCTGTCCATAGATTTATTTTTGAATAATCTTATAGAATGCTACATCAGAAATATAATTATTACATTTTATGGGATGTATAATGTTCTATTTTTCAGTTTTCAATGTGCTATATTAAATTATATGGTGTGTGTGTATATACTCAGCTGGTGTAAATTGTCATATCTCTATTGACTTCAATGGAGCTATGACAATTTACGTCAGCTGACAATCTACCCCATATGTGTTTGAATTATTTGTTTAATCACTGTTTAAATTCTTAGAATGTTCTAAATGGTAGTAGTATTAAGACACAGTGCCTACCAGGAGAGGTGCAGAGTTTCCTTGCCTGAGCATGAGCTTCTGAAGGTATTGTGCCTTCAGTATGCACAACAGTCTAGATTTTGTGTTGCTGTCTTCTCATTTGGTGAGGGAATGAAACAGTCAGAACCAGGGTCGGTGCTTCCACTAGGCGACCCTAGGCGGTTGCCTAGGGTGGCAGGATATGGGGGGGGGCGGCATTTCGCCGCCCTCGGCGGAATTTTGGCAGCGATTCCTCTGGGCGGGAAGAAAAGCGGCTGCGGAAACACCGCCGAGAACCAGGACCACCCAGAGGGGCTTCTTCTGCTCCGGGACTTCGGCGGAAATTGAGCAACGGGTCCTTCACTTGCTCCGAGACCCACTGCCGAAGTGCCCCAAAGACCCGGAGCAGAAGGACCCCCGCCGCCGAAAATGCAGCTTCAGAGGAGAAGCTGCCGCCGATTACTGAGGAGGAGCACTGCCGCCTAGGGCGGCAAAAACCCTGGCGCCGCTCCTGGTCAGAACACTGTCACCCCCTCATGACAGACATATTCTGTCAGGGCCATTTAAGCCCTCTTTGTTGTGCTGGAGAAGTGTCAAGGGGCCTCATTGTGAGAGGGAATTTCGGTAACTGCCTCCAGGGGTCCTGGTGAAGTCCCACCCTTTTGGGAGAGTAACAGCAGTACTAGCACTGCCACACATATGCTCCTTGTGCACTCCTCATCCCTTGTGAACCCATGCAGGGACCAGTCACAGCCCGAGTGACTTTGTTTACTTCTGTCTTCAATACCTTCTCCCCTATACATCACAATGAATTCATTTATAGGTTAATGGCTTCTCCTCTTACTGGTCTTCCTTTATGTCTCATGGCTAGTTGTCTGTGTATGTTCTATTATGATGGTGAGGATGAAGAGAGATTTCATATTCTACTACCTCTTATGCACTGGACTAAGACAGTGAGTACCACTTTTACAACAAATGATTAGTGTGATGGATTGGTATGTGTATATACAAACCTTTATTAAATTGTGTCCTCCACTGGACACTAACTGCCATAGAATCAGAAAAATGTAGGGTTGGAATAGACTTCAAGAAGTAATCCAGTCTATTCCTCTGTGTCAAGGTAGGATTTACTATGCATAGACCAACCCCGACAGGTGTTTGTCTAACCTGTTCTTAAAACTTCTAAGGATGAGAATCCTTAACCTTATCCTCCAGATTTCAAATAATGGATTGTTTAATATTTTTTTCCAGCATCTTTCTGGGTATCAAACTTAAATTTACTGCCCTATAATTCCCTGGGTCCTCCTTTCCCCTTTTTAAAAGATAGGTAGTATGTTTTCCCTTCTCTAGTCCTCTGGAAGCTCATCCATCCTCCATGCTGTCTCCTTCATCCTCTTGTGAATTTGCTATTTTTGTTGGTTTGATTACCTCGTTTACCTTAATATGTGAATGTACTTCCATTGTCTCTGGTTTACAAAGCTTGACCCTAGCAGACTGGTGAATCCACATTCCTTTGTCTAGGACAAACCTGTTTATCTGCTCTACTCAGATTACTTGGTCTGACCATATTTTAGGAACATATTTCCAGCGCACACATGTAACTCTTTTTACTACCTACTTTAAAGAAATGAAACAAAACCAAAACAAAACCCCACAGTTTTTGATATTTGCAAAATACTAAAAGTGAAAAAAATATTTTGTAGTGAGGCATTTTCTCCAGTTTTATATCCAATATTGTATTTATTCTTAAAACACACAATAAAATGGCCCTAAAACCTCTATAAGGAGAATTTCACATGGGGTGGGGGGATGGGAGAGGAACCCCTGTTAAGATGAATGAGAACGGTGTAGGTTGTAGAACAGTGATAGGCCATGATGAAACTGTATATCTGTGGTATTTGACATTTTAAATACCAGTTGAAACAGGAACAGAGCAAATATTGTACAATTGAGAAGAAGAAAAAAATCTAATTCTTTCCTGTGAAAGGACAGTGGGGAGATAGAACACTTTTAAAGAACAGTTTCTAGTCTGCTTGTTAAAAACCAGTAGCACAATTACAGAAAGCCAGAAATATAAATTATTGTTGCTATATATCCTTACCAGCAAGATGTAGGCACCCTTTACTAGAGGGTCCCCTGACCTTTATTGGGAGTGTTTCAGGGGAAAAAACCTTGTGTGCTGCAATCTAGCCTTAGAGACTACAACTCCCATGATGCCTTGGGGAAAGAGGGAGAGACTTCCTCGTGCAAGGAGAGCAGGAGGTGGACTGCATTTCGGGAAAAGGAGTGTGATTGCTGCTTTGGAGCTCTGCCCATGCCAGGAGCTGCTGCTAGGAAGCCAGAAGCAGCTGCTGAGAGCCTGCAGGGGCTTTGATGGAACAGGGAGCCTCAGAGGCTGTTGATGGCTTCACTGGAGTCAGAGCATAGACTATTTGTGTCTAGAACTAGACTGAGGTAGGCCTGCAGTGAAGGAACTGTGAGTAATCCCCACCACTGTTTGGGAAAGTATTTGCAAGGGAAGGGGCACAGCAGAGAGACTGAGTCTGAGGAGAGTTAGTGATCTTCCCATCGAACCAGGACCCAGAGTTGCTGGCATTTGCTGGAGCCAACTCCAGTTTTAGAGGGGTTGTGCAGCTTGTTGCCTTTGCTGGACTGGTGCACAGAGCCAACAGAGTGCTGTCTCCAGCTTCAGATCTTCAAGCGTGCCCACGCAAGCGTCTAGGACTCTGAAATCCAGAGGAGTGTACACTGCAGGGTGGGGTGAATGGTGGCAGTGTAAATGCCAGTAGCATAAGTTTAATTTATTACTGTATATTATATTTGTTAATTGATTTTATTCAACTGCCCCTGTGGATTTAAATTAGTAGTGACATTTAATCTTAGTCTGTTATACCCTGTTTCTTAAATTGTTAAGTAATGAGTGTTAGCTCTAATTTAAGTATATTGGATGTATATTATTTATATACCTCTACCCTGATATAACGCAACCCGATATAATACGAATTTGGATATAACGCGGTAAAGCAGTGCTCCAGGGGGGCGGGACTACGCACTCCAGCGGATCAAAGCAAGTTCGATATAACGTGGTAAGATTTTTTTGGCTCCCAAGGACAGCGTTATATCGGGATAGAGGTGTAATTGGTATTTGAGTTAGACCCATGCCACAGGTTATTATTAGTATTATTACTATTTGAAGGGGTTTATTCCTGGAGGTTCCAAGTCACGCCATTGAGTGTGTACAGGGGCCAGCCAGGTAGAGGCACCACCAATTTTAACTTCATCTAGGAGTAAAGGGACTGCAGCAGAGGGGTGGATAGAGGATTCCCACCTATCCAACATCACCACTGGATACTCAGGATCTCCTTTAATGTCAACAACATCTGGCGCCCAGGCACACAAGTGAATGTTGCCTGTTCCCGAGTAACGCAGGGAAGAAGGGGGGTTACACAGATATATCACAAACATCGACTGAGTCAGATACTGTATGTCTCAAAAGAGAATTTGATCATGAAAGACGATTTGGTCTAGAAGTTTGAACAAATTGTCAAGTGGCACCCAAAGCTGATTTCCAGAAGAAAATACAGTTCTGTTTTAGTAGTTCACAGGTGGTATGAACAGCAGATGAGAATTAAGGAGTGCTATAGGAAATTTCCCTGAGAGCAGCCAATGTTGTTAAGCTTCCTGAAGCATAAAGCATATCCTGATCACTGAGCTGTTTTAGCCATACATCTCCTATTAAATTCAATGAGAGATGTACAGCTAACATCCCTTGTGCTGCTGCACTCTGCCCTACCTAAGAGTCAGTGTGTAACAGTGCCAACAGAGAAGCAGGGAAGGAATCATGCTTTAGCAAGGCACCTTTCCCTACTCCCCCATTTGCTTTAGGGGGTAGTAATCTATAGATTATTATCACTTATATCTTGCAATGTGACAGTAAACTCCCAGGCCTCAACCTCCTCAGTAGCAGCTTAACCATGTGCACCTGGACCCAGTCCTACTCCCCTCTAAGTCTCTGCATGGGTGTGTGTATCTTAAACCATGATATGTCCCATTATTAATGTCAATGTGTTCTCCTCCCCCCATGCTGTAAAATAGATGTCAGATTTTATTTATTTTTAATGAGTACAATAATTTTTCCATGTGAATGTGAACCAATTTTACTTTTAATCTTGAGTATTTTGAAGTATTATCAGTTGTAGGTAACAGCACATGTGAAACTAACCTTTGAGATTAAAAGCTGGGGAAAATAAAACAAAATGTGAGGAAAAAGTTTGGATAAAGAAAACTTAGAAAAATATTCTAGTAAGCCATTGTAGTTTCAGTGATCTGAGGTCTGGCATCCAGGAGAAAAGATGAAGAATCCACATATGCATGTGGGGGGACATATTTTCAAAAGCAGCCTTTCTGTTTGCCTGGTTAAAATGTAATAAGGGTGCTAGCTCACCACAAAGAGGTCTCATTTATTTTGTTTAACTTCTAATTTAATTTAAAAATCAATACATTGTACAAGTCAAAATAATTCAGCAGTTTTCTATTTCTGACTCGCAGCAAAGTACTAGTCATTGATCATAAGACTATAATGTGAGAAGTTGGTTGTTAAAAGGACAAAAAATGGATTATATACAAAAGTTCTTTGTCCTGTAGTATTTTGTTGGGTATAGTTGCAATTAGTCCATTAATGTTATTACTATCAGAATGTATTTTAGTAGTCTAGAAATTATGAATAGAAAAGATTTAAGTAATCTAGTGTCACATTTGAAGTGCGGAATTGTTCCCCACGGTACTTTTTCTAATGTTCTGCTTAGTCTAGCTTTAAAGGTGACCTGTAAAGGAGGAATAAAAAATTGTTTGTGACCTTTTTTGCTTTTTTATGATGTATGAAAAGTTTTTTTTTCCTTCTGCTTCTCTTGTGCATTTGGAATTCCACATTCCTTTTAGACTCTACAGATAGATAACTAGTGGATTAGGACATCGCATGTACCAGGCTAATTAAATTGGATTGAGAGGGGAAGTGATTTTTATTCAGCTGTTTAAAATGGTTTTTGTGGGGGATTTTTGTTTGTATGCTTTTGGTAATGCAGAACAGAAAATCTCTTTATTAAAAAACTATGATCCTTTAAAGGTTGGGAGATCCCATTTCACATTTCTGAAACTCCCAGCTGGTTCTCCAACAAAAGCAGGTGAGACCAGACTTCACATTTCTGGTATTTTTAAAGTTAAAAAAACAAAACAAAACAAAGTTGCCTTTTTAAAATCTGAATCCTCCAGACCTTTATAAGGAAACAAAAAGGCACTAATCTATCTTTCCCCTTTTCCAAGTAACTTTTAAATTAACTAAATTATGGAATTTTCATCAGTCAATATTTTTATCCTGCTTTAATACTGTTAATACATTTATCTCATAATAATGTAGTGATAAAATATCTCATCCAATGATTATTGTCTCTCCACAGAGTTTCACAAAAAATTAATACTTATTTTCACATTTTCCTTGTATGGTAGGAAAGGGCCTAACAAGCTAAACATACATTTGGGTCAATACGTAGTGCTATCCCTATTTTTATTGCTGCATGAAAACAGCAGAAAGCTGTTCAAATATTTCTGTAAATAAACCTTGCTCTTGCTGATATTCACAACCTGTCTTCCTGAACATTTGGATGAGTTATGCTTTCTTGAGATTAACAATATGTGTTTCAAATACCTTGATGAATAAATATTATTATAGTAGCAGATAGGAGCCCCAATCATGGGTCAGGACTGTATTGTGCTAAGTGTATACAACCACAGAACAAAAAGACAGTCCTGGCCCCAAAGAGCTTACAATGTAAGTAGAAGACAAGAAAAAACACATGGGGAAGTACAAGGAAGGAAGTACAGACAGATGGGGAAGTACAAGGAAATAATGAAACAATATTTGTTATCATGACAGCCAGTGATCTCAGCACATCAGCAGCCTGACCATTGTCAAGTTATTTTGTAGATTTCAAAGGAAATGACATCTTCAAGTCCTGGAAGATCAATATTTCCCCCCTATATATTATCTGAAGGTTACCAGGGGAAAAGTGTGTTGACCTGGTCTTTCACAAAGATTTTTAAGAACTCTTTCATACTATTTCTTTGGGCTTGTGTTGCTGAGCTTAGAACTCGGTGGCATGTGGTCACTTTTTTTCCTACAGAAAGTGAATAATCTTCAACATGTAGTCTAAGCAGGTCAGGGAGCACCAGGAGCTGACCGTCCCTTTGGAGTTGGAATCCATGGGACTTCTGCTGGCTTGGGGCACATCTGGTATCTGTCCTCCTCTCAAGAATGGTATCTATCTTTTTCTAAAAGAATGCTTTAGTATATGAGGAAGTGCTTCATACTCACATTGGGCCAGATTGCAAACCCCTTACTCCCAGTGAAGACATATAAGCTACTTATATGTCCAGTCCCATTGACTTCATTGGGCCTACTCACATAAATAACTGCTCACCAGTGGGAATAATTAGTTCACAGTTTGATTTAGAGGTATTTCCAGAATCAGACCCATAGTTTTTGTATGCAGTCTCTATTGTTGTGCTTTCTGTTTATCTCCATTGAATTATTTCCATATTGTTCGGTCTTTCCAACACTGCCTGTGTCAATTTTTGTTCTGGAAATATTACAGCTAACTGAATCTGCTCCAGCATTTCCTGGATCAGTGCTTGCTTTCCACCCTGTGACATGTTCCATTCAGCACAGGCAATTATTTTTATGGAGGCTATATTTCATTTTGAGAAACATTTTTCCTTTGCTTTTTTTGTTTTGTTTTTTAGAATAATTTCAGTCCCCATTAAGAGTTCACAAGAGAAGATCCTTTTTTGAAGTCCTAGTTTTGTAGGTTTTTCCCCCTGAAGTTTTAGGCCCTGATCCTGGAAAAACACATATGCTGAGTTTATATACTTTGAGTAGTCTTACTGAAGAGGACTGTGTACAGAGCATAACATTGAGCACATGGCTAAATCTTTTGCAGAATCAGTACATAACTGAATTAAAATATATGCAGATGTCAAATAAAATCTTTACACATGCATTTGCAAGTACTAAATTTTACTGCATTATTCACAGTATGCACAATCCTACAATGTGCTGAGTATTCAGGCCCCACTGAACTCAATGGGAATATACTTGTGCTTAAGTGCTTTGCTGGATTGGGGCCAGACTACTCAGCATCTTGCAGGATCAATTCACCATGTCCCTTGGTAAATTGGTCTAATGGTTAATTACCCTCATTGTTAAAAATTTATAACTTATTTCCCATCTGAATTTGTCTAGCTCCAATTTCCAGCCATTGGATTGTTATACTTTTTTCGGCTGGATTTGAGAAGCCCATTTCCAAATATTTGTTCCTCATGTAGATATTTACAAACTGTGATCGTAACCCCTTAACCTTCTCTTGATAGATTGAGTTCCTTGAGTCTGTCACTATAAAGCATGCTTTCTAATAATTTAATCATGGCTCTTCTCTGAACCCTGTGCAATTTATCAACATCCTTTTTAAACTGTGAGCACCAGAACTGGACACAGTATTCCAGCAGTGGTCATAGCGGGGCCAAATAGAGGAGAAAATAACCTCTCCACTTCTGCATTAGGCCTTTTGACCATATCATCGCACTGGGAGCTCATGTTCAGCAGATTATCCCCCACAGCACCCAAATCTTTTTCAGAGTCCCTGTTTCCCAAAATAGAGTTCCCCATGCTGTAAGTATGCTCTTAGCGAGTGAGTCACACTCTGGTTCTTGCCCCTTTCCTGGGGTAGTGCAGCTACATGCTACCTCTTATTTGGTCTGGATTGTAATCATACACTCTAGCCAACTTGAGCCTGAGAAGGAACCAGAATTTACCAGTGTACATTGTCAAAGAGCCACAGTAATATGTCAGCAGCCCCCCATCAGTTCCGCCACCCCTGCCTCCAGCGCCTCCCACCCAGCAGCAGCCCTGCTGATCAGCGCCTCCCCGATCAGCTGTTTTGTGGCATGCAGGAGGCTGGTGGGGGGAAGGGGAGAAACATGGGCACAGCAGGCTCAGGGGAGGAGGTGGGAAAGGGTGGAGTGGGGGAAGGGCCTGTGGCAGAGCCAGGGGTTGAGCAGTGAGCACCCCCAGGTACACTGGAAAGTTGGCACCTGTAGCTCCGGCCCCGGAGTCTGTGCCTATACAAGGAGCCACATATTAACTTCTGAAGAGCCGCATGTGGCTCCGGAGCCACAGGTTGGCCACCCCTGCTCTAGCCTATAGTTGTTTATCAATTCTCTATTCAGTTTACCAATAAAGGAAGAGTAAAAACATTTTCCCCCACTTCCAGCCACACTATCAGTCAGCTCACCTGCTGCTTTTACAGCCTTTGGAGGTTCTCAACTCCATGGCCCTACCTTGGTTGTCTCATTGTCTACCATGATTTAGTAATGTCCACTGGTTGAAATAGCTGTGCAAGAGCGTGGAAGGAAGAGGGCTATGGAGCCACCTGGATTGCAGACTTTTTTATGTGGATGTACAGATAAATTATACTTGTGGTCAAAATTTGTTACTTGTCTTCATCCATGGACACTGCATGGAACAGGCTATCTTGAAATCTCTTTAGTAAAATGAAGTCTAATTGCTTCTTACTGTCTCAGCTCATTAGCAGTTTATATTCCTTCAATTAATTACTCAATTCAGTCAATTAATTCACTGCATTTCACTTTTGCCCTTCTCCACCTACATGATGATAGCTACTATCCTCCAACTCCTCCCCATCAAGCTTCCTTTCTGATTTTGATTCCTGGCTCTGTCATCCTCCCCTTTATAATCTCACTCACCCCTTAGCTTCACATTTTCTTGCATTCGTGTCTTCATTTGACATGCAACCCTAGTTCAACTCTCACACTCACCAAAAGGGCTGTTCACATGACTTGGTCTGCGATCATTGCTTTCTGTTGTTGAGTTCTCTCTCTCTCCAACCATCAACTGGTCTCTTTCACCATCTCTCATCCATCCCCTCCCTCATGCTCTGTCTCTCAACCTTTCTCACTCTAGTCCATCAGCACTGAAGATATCTCATCTGCTCTCAGCTCTCTCCTCCCTGTCTTTCTTCCGTTGTTGAATCTCTCCTCCAGCCTCTACTGTTTCCTCCCTCTCCCGCATCACAAGGACAGACTGCAAGCCCCCAGCCATGGCTCACCATCATCCTTTTTTTCGTCTCTGATCCCATGCTGCATAGCAAAAATCCTGTGATCAAACTGACTTCATCTGCTACAAATTCATTCTCTTCTCCTTCACTTCTGCAGTCTTCCCAGATAAAACAACTCTTATTCTCCAATTTAACTGAATCCCATGTCCTCAGTCCAGGCCATCTTTTCACATCTTTGACTCACTCTTCAAACCTTCCTCTCCACTAGCCTCCACTTCTCTTTCTTCACAATAACTCATCTTTTTCTTCAAAAGAAAAATTGGACAAAATACAACATGACCTTCCTCCTCCCCTAGGCTCACGTTCTCTTTCCCATCTACAATTCTAACCTTTTTCCTAGTGATAGAAGAAGTTTATCTTCTTCTCTCTTCCTCTACCCCTTCCACTTGCTTCAGTGACCCTATTCCCATCTCCAGATCTCTTTTTTCCCTTCTCTCATTGCCTATCTTTCTCCTCGTCTTAATCTTACTCTCCTGTAGGTCCTTCTCACAATACAAACATGCTTTAGTGTCTCCAGTCTTAAAACCCACTCTTGCCCCCAGTTGCTTCTCCAACCACTGCCCCGTCTTCCTTCTTACTTTCATCTTTAAACTAATGAATATGCTGTCTACACTTTCTATCTGGAATTCCTCTCCTACAATTCCATCCTAGACTCTCTCCAATCCAGCTTCTGCTCCTAACACTCCACTGAAATGGCTCTCACCAAAGTCGCTAATGATTTCTTCCTAGCCAAAGCTCAAAACCAGTACTATTTTCTAATCCTCCTTGACTTGTCAGATTCCTTTCTTACCATCAGTCATGCTCTTCTGGAAATCTTGTCCTCCCTTGGCTTCCATAACTGTCCTCTTCTGGTTCTCTTCCTACCTCTGATTGCTCCTTCAGCATATCCTTGTAAAGATCCTCCTCATCTTCCCTCCAACTTTTGGGGATTGGGGAGAGGGCATCTGCAGGCCGCTGTCTTTCATCCCCTTGTCTTCTCCCTGTACGTCTTATCTCTGGATAGTCTCATCCACAGACACAAATTTAACTACCATCTCTATGCTGATAATTCATAGATCTGCGTCTCTGCTCCAGACCTGTCTCTGTCCAAACTAAAAACTCAGCTTGTGTTTCTCAATTACCTCATGGACGTCTAACCATCAGACTTCAGAGCTCTGTTTCAGCCATGTTGAGCTTGATTCTCCCTCCCGCTCCCCTCAAACACCCCCAACACTGCCCTGCCTCCTCTTTTCTCAATCACCGTAGACAATACCACCATCCTGCCTGTCACTTGAGTCTGTAACCTGGGCAGCAGCTTAAACTCAGATATCTCTCTAGATCCTCACATCCAGGCTGTATCTCAGTCTTGCTGATCTTTTTTACATAACCTCTCTAAAGATCTGATTTTTCCTATCCATCCACGCAGTTAAAACTCTTGTGCAGTCTGTCATCATTTCCCACCTTGATTTCTGCAACAAATGCAGTCTTGCCCCGCTCATATCCATGCTAAATAGTGCTGCAACAGTTATTCTCCTAGCCTGTCACTTTGATCATATCATCCCTCTCTTTGCATCCCTCTACTGGCTCCCCATTGTTCATCGCATCAAACAAGCTACGTGTCTTCACTTTCAAGGCCCTTCACCCTACCAATCATCTCTGATTCATTATTGAGATCTCATCTCCCACCTCCAATCAGTCCATGATGCCAGCCTCTAATACCCACTTTTTACATTTTCACACAAGCACCTTCATGCTTTCTCTCCTGCTGTCCCTCATGTTTTAGAGGAGCTCCTTGTATACATACACAAAGTTACCTCATTATCCTCCTTCAGATCCCTTCATAAAACTCTCCTTTGCCATGATGCCTACAACAACCTTCATCACAATTAGACAGCTGATGCACTGACATTGCTGTCTATATCATGCTGACCAATATTGTCTCATTGTTTCCTAATACTCCCCCCATCTGTTTATATCTATCCATTGTCTCTTGTTTTATGCTTGGAATGTAAGCACTTTGGAGCAGGGACCATCTATATGTTCTGTGTTTGCACAGTGCCTAGTACAGTGGGGTCCTGGTCCATGACTAGAGTTCCTACGTACTACAGTAATGCAAGTAATATGTGCTCTAAACTGGTCTATCCATCCCATATGACTATGGCAGCTGCATGCTCCCACACACTCATGTCTCTGTGTTGGTTTGTGGGGAGATCATTTTACTCTTTATTGGACTCACAAGGAAGACTGTATTTGTACTGTGCAATGAACAATAATTTAATGTGTCAAGCTGTTTACCAAAAATAATCCCAAAGAATAACACAATCAGATTTAGTTAAAAAAATCAGTGTGCAGATTTATTTTTTATTCAAATTAATAAATATTTATGATTTACATTTGCTGCCTCTGCGTGGTAGGATTGACTACTGCTGAAACCTTCAGAAAAGGTGTCCTCTCATATGAGTAAATTAAACATGGATTAACTAGTTGTCACTACATACACTAGATTTCATGAAGAAAAGGGAAAATATTCTAAGTGTTTTGTATTATTAAGACAGTGAAAATAGAATTGTAAGAAGCAATTTGGGAGAATGTCAAGGATAGAACTATAAAATCTGCTGATTTCTTTATCACATTTATGTAAGAAGACTGTTTCATACAATGCATACAAATAAAAGAGACAATACAATAATACACCCACCTTTGTTTGCTGTTTACTCACAGCTGGTTATAACCAGCACAAACTCTGAAATCCATTTTCATTTTTTTCCTCTGTTCAAAAATGTTATCTTAACTCAGCCTTAGGTTACTAGTTTGGAGAGTCTGTTAATGGGAAACTATTTCTAAATATAGCTATTTGGATTTGTATAGACAAAAACAGGGAATGACCTCAAATGCTGATACATTGACCAATGCTGAAATAGTTGACTATGTACTGTATCCATTACAGTATAAAAGGGCAATTATCCATTCTGGCAACTCTGCATTGTCCCCTGCCCAAGCTATACAGCCTTAGGCATCAGGCACGGCTGTGAATTAAAGGCTTTGCAACAGCAAATTACTATATGGCTTGCCACCAAGTCTCTTAGCTCTGGATACTAGATCAGACAGTGGAACCAACAGAATGTATACAGAAAAAGCTGCTCATCCACTTTACCCTTGTGCACTACTTAAACTTGTACAACTTACTTGGAAATTGGATAATACTGCAAAGATGTTGAATATATTTGTGTGTATTTTAAACAAAGAATCATCCTTCTCTTTAAGGAAAACAGAACTTTCCAAACTATTTAAGTAGTTAATTCGAAACTTAAGTACAAAACAATATATTTTATGCAACAATAACATCTTAGCTGGAAATAATTCAGGTGACAAGTGAAAAAGTGACGCACTATTCCCAGTCCCTTCTATTCCCCACTTCTTGTCTAATATAATTTACATCCTCAGAAGAAAAGGAATGAATACTATTATAGTGAGAGCGAGGCACTGTGTGCCTGAGAATAATACTGAAATACATAGCATAGCTGTCACAGGTCAGTATAGATGTGCTTGTGAAAATATGTACCCTACCCATGAGTCAATGGAGTACAAGTGCAGGTTCCGCAGGCAGGTTAAAAGTCACATATTCATCTTGCCCTTTCATTTTCCCCCCCAGCAACCCCTCCAGTCTCATTTTCTTGTCTTCTGGCTGATGTGAGGCCTGGCTGGCTGTAAAGTGGCCTGTTCCCTGAGGTTTTATATTTGGAAAATATGTGCCTAGAGGGGTTACTAATTAGGCTACTATTTTGGACTTCAACTGCTGTTAAGAAGCTCAGGTCTTCTGTCACTGCACTTTAGGAAACGGGTCTGTTCATGTTTGTGTCTTGTGATGTAGCAATTAAAAAAAGAAAAAAAAGAAAAACCCCTCTTTTCCTTTACCTCACCACTTTTGTGGTAGATGGGGTATCCTGACACCAGGGCCGGCTCCAGGCACCAGCCGAGCAAGCTGGTGCTTGGGGCGGCAGATTGAATGAGGCGGCATTCTACCCAATCCTTTTTTTGTTGTTGTTCTGCTCCAGCTGCCCTGTAGGGGGCAGTGGCGCGGAGGATGGGAACGTCCGGCAGTAAGCCTGGCAGGGCAGTTCTCGTCCTTCCCTCCCCGCCGACCGGAGCAGAGCCCTCCCGGCAGGCGGCGCAGCGGGAAGGACTGCGTGGCAGCGCCACGCTGTAGCTCTGGCCGCCCCCCTTCTCTCTCTCTCCCAGCTGCTCCCTCCCCTTCCCCTCCCCCCCGCTAGCTGGTCCTCCTGCACCCGCGCTCCGGCCGCGCCGCAGGCTTTTTTTTTTTTGCTTGGGGCGGCCAAAAAGCCAGAACCGGCCCTGCCTGGCACCCCCATGTGGACTGCCCCACTCAGCCTCTGCCTATTACAACCCTTTCTCTAGCTTTGGTGGATTCTGAACCTACTGACCGTTCCGGGGTTTAAAAAGATCCATAACACCCCCTGAATTCTAAACTCTGACACTCTCAATACACAGTTCAGATCCTGATGGTTCAGCTAAGATCCCTAGGACTCAAATGAATTTAAATCCTTATTATGCAGGCCTTCTTCTCTGTGGGGCTTGGGGCACCTGAACCTAACTAAGTTGGATGACTTTGGCAAACTGACAGTTAAAAGCTGAGTCACCTTTCCTCTTCATCAAGCTGTTTTGGACATGGTTGATAAGAAATAGGCTCAGGTGGATAACAGGTTCAATATTGACAGGGCCATAGCTGGTAACTATATTTATTCAGATGACGCTGATCAAATATTTTCTGTTCCTAAGTGGACTCTTAGGTTATCACTAGAGTTGCCAACTAGGGTTGGAACACTCTAGTCACTCCCCTTCCCCAAGGCCCTGCCCCCTACTTACTACATTCCCCTTCCTCAGTGGCTCGCTCTCCCCCACCCTCACTCACTTTTACTGGGCTGGGGCAGGGGGTTGGGACGTGGGAGGGGGCTCTAACTGGGGGTGCAGGCTCTGGTGTCGGGCCAGAAATTAGGGGTTCAGAGTATGGGAGGGGGCTCTGGGCTGGGGCAGGGAGTTGAGGTGTGGGAGGGGATGAGGAATCCGGCTGGGGGTGTGGTCTCTGGGGTGGGGCTGGGGATGAGGGATTTGGGATACAGGAAGGGGCTCCAGGGTGGAGGGTGAGGTTGCGGGATTCGGAGTGCAGGAGGGGGCTGCGGGTTGAGGCAGTGTATTGGGGTGTGGGAGGGGGTGAGGGCTCTGGGCTGGGGCTGGCGATGAGGGGTTCAGGGTTTGGGAGGGGACTCTGGGCTGGGACAGGGGGTTGGGATGCAGGGGGGTGAGGGCTCTGGGCTGTGGGTGTGAGCTCTGGGGTGGGGCCGGGGATGAGGGGTTGGGGTGTAGGAGGCTTCTCTGGGTTTGAAGGGGCTCAGGGCTGGGATTTGGGGCGGCTCAGGGCTGAGGTTTGGGCCGTGGGCTTACCTCGGGTGGCTCCTGGTCAGCGGCACAGAGGGGAGGCTAAGGCAGACTGCCTGCCTGTCCTGGCACTGTGTTGTGCATGCCACGGAAGCGGCCAGCAGCTCCGGGTCCTAGGCAGGAAGGCCAGGAGGCTCCAGGCACCACTCTCGCCCACAGGCACTGCCCCCCAGCTCCCATTGGTTAGTCCTGGCCAATGGGAGTGTGAAGCTGGTGTTTGGGGCGGGGGCAGCGCGTGGAGCCCTGTGGCGCCCCTGCATAGGAGCCGAACCTGCTGGCTGCTTCCAGAGCGAAGCACGGTGCCAGCCAGGACTGGTAGGGACTAGCCTGCCTTAGACCCGCAGCACTGCCGACCGGACTTTGAACTCCCGGTCAGTAGTGCTGACCGGAGCCACCAGGGTCCCTTTTCGACTGGATGTTCTAGTTATCATCCTGACACAAAAGTTCACTCTTCTCAAATACAGGATCATCTTCCCTATTGCCCGTGGTAGCTAAAATTAGCTACCAATTCAGTGATCCCTTGATATCTGTCCAAAAGGACCTAGTGAGGATTTTCACTGAAGTGCCATCTGAGCTCCACACTGACCATAACGTGGAGGGCATGTTCTCTGACACAGACACCATCTGTTTCCTTTTAAAAAATGTGACTTTTGACAACACTCATTTAGCTGTATATACTACGGGGCTATCAGAGCTAACACACTGGTATGGATACAGGTCAGTTGTTACTCTTTCTTTAATGTTGATAAATGCAAAGTAATGCACACTGGAAAACATAATCCTAACTATACATATACAGTGATGGGGTCTAAATTAGCTGTTATCACTCAAGAAAGAGATCTTGGAGTCACTATGGATAGTTCTCTGAAATCATCCACTCAATGTGCAGCGGCAATCAAAAAAGTGAACAGAATGTTGGGAATCATCAAGAAAGGGATAGATACTAAGACAGAAAATATCATATTGCCTCTATATAAATCCATGGTACACCCACACCTTGAATACTGCATGCAGATGTGGTCGCCCCGTCTCAAAAAAGATATATCGGAATTGGAAAAGGTTCAGAAAAGGGCAACAAAAATGATTAGGGGTATAGAACAGCTTCCCTATGAGGAGAGATTAACAAGACTGGGACTTTTCAGCTTAGAAAGAAGCAACTAAGGGGGGATATGGTAAAGGTCTATAAAATCATGAGTGGTATACAGAAAGTAAATAAGGAAGTGTTATTTACTCCTCATAATACAAGAACAAGGGGCCACCAAATGAAATTAATAGGTAGCAGATTTAAAACAAACACAAGGAAGTATTTTTTCACGCAACACACTGTCAACCTGTGGAACTCCTTGCCAGAGGGTGTTGTGAAGGCCAATACTATAACAGGGTTCAAAAGGGAGCTAGATAGATTCATGGAAGATAGGTCCGTCAGTGGCTGTTAGCCAGGATGGGCAGGAATGGTGTCCTTAGCCTCTGTTTGCCAGAAGCTGGGATTGGGTGCCAGGGCATGGATCAGTTGATGATGATAACCTGTCTGTTCATTCCCTTTGGGGCACCTGCCATTGGCCACTGTCAGAGGACAGGATACTGGGCTTGATGGACCTTTGGTCTGATCCAGTATGGCTGTTCTTACGTTCTTATGTTTAAAAAGGTCCACACTTTTCAAGAAGAGATCCTTACAAATTTACTAAGTAGTGAAATGAGTTTTAGAAAAATCCATCTCCCCCATTCTCTACACACCTGCATCAAAATTAGTTTATTTATTTTTTATTATTTTAAAATACATCTATAGATGCCCATCCAGAGCTCTGGGCTCCTATCCCATAAATTAAAAAATACAATATAAACATAGACTGCCTCTCCATATATTTGTTGAGGGATAATTACATGGGTTAGAGGCCTCTTTATATTGCTTTTAGCATAACTACATTGTAAGATCACATAACATTAATGACGCCGTGGTTACACAGTATACTACCAAGCTATAATGATATTAAAAAAATAAATTAACTATGTGCTATAACTCTGTGTAGACCTGGAACAACAACATGGTAGTGAGGGGCATTATTTTGATTATACACTGGCATACCTGAGAGCAGAATCTGATCCCAATATTTAAGGGTCTTCTCTGATCCACCAGCAAAACCAGGAGAAAACAAGAAGATTTACATGGATAATTTTTCAATTTCTTTTTATGGAGAGATGCCTTTTAAAAAGTTGTAACGCACTGTTTAAGAGTATTTAATTGTTATTTAGCAATTATTGCCACCTATATACTTTGTTCGTGCACTTTACTGATTTGGAAGCTGTATATTTCTTTTGTAAAGGGATCAGCATGGCTCCATCCCTTAATACCTGGATAACCTTGTTAACCCTAGGATGACCACTTTTTACTACAGTTTCCTTTGAAGCATACTTTTAAGCCACAGAGCAGATGGCAATATAGAGCTATCAAAGTCAGATCTGAGTATCAAGTAAGAAGGTTAGATAATAGCAAGGAAAATGGTTCAAAAGAACAAGAAACCATGGAAACAAGCCCTTTGGACAATACAAATATCATCCACAGGATATGATGAAAGGAAGACTGTAATTTTAAGTGCTGGCTACTTGAAATGATTTCCTCAGTGGTTGACAAACCAGTTGCTACCCTTCTAATTAGTTGAATGCCCCATACCCGAGAACTGTGTTCTTTAAAAGAGATCCATCATTATTCTGTGTTTATGAAGGCACCATATACCAGCAGTAAAATAAGGTGTGTGTATAGCAAGGGAGTACTATACAACATCTGATTACATTGAAAGTACATCTTTAGAGCACCATTGCTTTGATGTAACTAAGCTATTTGTTTTTTGAGGCCCTCTTGTTGCTCAGCATAGCAAATACTGTAACTGTTAGGAAATTACAGCAGTAATATTAACATGATATTGTATATCAGATCTGTCAAGTCCATCTAGTCTGTTATCCTGACTCCAGAAACTAGCCTGTACTTTATGACGTTATAATGTACCCAACCAATTGCACAATACTCTGAATAAAGGGGGAAAGAATCCATCCTTATGCCTGCTGGTGATTACTAAAGCTCTGTAATACCGTGTATTAGATCGAATAACTACAAAGAACATGCATAGTATTATAGGACAAGGTTTACCCACATAGAGAAAAATATGAAATCTACTTTCATGTTACCACCCAGCAAAGCATATCTCTGTGGCAAACTGTAGTTGAGAAACAACAGCCAGCCTTTGTGCTCCAGAATGGGGCTGCAAGCATTAGGATTTTCTGTTAAACCACCTCCACAGTCTTAGCCAGTTGTTGTCCACTGTGATCATGTCACTATGCACAGAACCAGCAGTAAGGTTCTTTGAGGGGCCCCCCAATTTTTACTGATTGATTTTATACAAAAGTGGGGAGAGAGGAACCTTTGGCTGCCAGCCTTCTCCTCTGCTGCAGAAGTGGAGCCAGGTTGCTTCTCCTGGTGAACACACAGTGTTTTCAACATTTTAAAATGTTTCAAAAGACAATCTCTGTCCCTAAGGATAACACTAATACATGTATAGCACATTACAAACATCAACTCATTAGTTACTTCCACAACATGTTTATGAGGTAGATGAGTAACTGTCAACCCATTGACAAAGACAAGGAAACTAAAGCATAAAGTTTACTGAACAGGGTCACAATAATCAGTGTCAGATACAGAGCTTGAGTTCTTTGCTCTCACACTCACGTTTATTCCACTAGGCATACTGCCTCTCTCGCTACTGAGCTGTGCTCATGTTCTTTGGGGCAGGGAAAGTCTTTCTGTTTGTGATGGGGTGGGGAGATCCCGTCCAGTGCAGGGTGAGTTCACCCTGACCTTCGAGCTGCCCTCTGTCTCTAGACAGTGAGACCTAGGGGCTAAAGTCAATAGAGTTGCCCTGATCCGCAGGGCGGTAGGATCTCATGACCCATGTCCGTGTGGTAACCCTTCTCTGCAGGGCAGTGCAGCCTAGCAGCCAGTGTCCATAGTTACCCTGTTACAGGGCAGTGTAGCCTAGCGGTCAGATTCAATAGAAATACCCCAGGTTTGTAGGGTAGGGAGGTCTAGCGGCCCAAGTCAATAGGGTTGACCTCTAGGGCAGGGCTATATGGCCTAGCGACCAGTTGGGGTGTGTGGACTGCCACCGGAGGGGAGGGGGGTGGCAGCCAGGGTAGGGAGACCTGGGCCCTCCATGCTCCACCGGGTCTCAGCCCAGGGCCCTGTCAGTGGCAAGGGGCCTGCCACTGAGTCAGCGTGGATCCATCCACAACACACTGACTATCATCAGGTCAATGGCTAATCCCACCCCCCGGTCTACTCCGTATCATGATACTCGTGGTGGTGGTCTGTGCATCTTTGGGATCTCTGGGTTCCTCAGCCAGTGCAACTCCCTGTAGCTCAGACCTCACTGCGGCATCCACAGGTGGCTGGACATCTGCTTGGGTTTCAGCATCTCTGGCTTCTGCGGTCTGGGGCTCCAACTGCTTCCAGGTCAGAGCCGGCAAGGAGTGTCTTTCCTCTCCAGCAGCCAGCCCAGACTGAGCTGAACTGCTCCCTCTTATGCTGGTGCTACAGCTGGAATATGCCTGGTAGGAACGTGGCTTCCGCCAACAGTGAGGCGTTAACCCTTCCACATCCAGAGGGGCATGAGCTCACCCCGTCACACTGTTCTTTTTGTAAAGTGCCCAGCACAATGTGGTCCTGGTCCATGAAGAGGGCTCCTAAGTATTAAGGTAATACAAATAATTATAATATAGTCAGGGTGTAAGTTGTTTAACAAGAGACAGAAAAACTGAAGACAGATAACCCTGTCCTGGTTGCACATATGGCAGCCTTATCACCAGGTGTGGGTCTTTCCCCTCTGGCAGAGCCTCAAAAACGTCTGAGGGTACCACCAAAAATCTACAACCCTTTGGCCATAGGCTTCACTGGCACCAACGACTTGCTTTGCCTGGTATGAATTAACATCTCTTTATACTAGATTTATGAAAGGAAAGCTGTCAGGTTTAATTAATATTTGTTAAACAAAGAGCAACAATGAAGTCCTGTATGTAATTTAAATCAGGAACAAAACAATGGGATTCTTTTTTCTGGGAGTACAGTAGTTTGTTGTTTAAAATGGTGTCAACTTTTCCCTAAACCCTTGTCTATACTGGGAATAGGCCCCTATCGCCTCAATCACTGGCCATTAAATGCTATAGCTGTGCCAGTGCAAACATCTGTTGTAAACAAGGGAAGCCATCATTTCCATGGGTGGAACAACACTTTTTCCTTTGCCCACTCCACTCCTTTAATAAGGCCATGCTGCACATCTTGTATCCTCCCCATCCACAGGCTTGCCTTGTTGCGGTGTTCTTGTTATTCATAGAAAGCCCCATTGAGTAGAATCAAGGTGACTCACCCTTTGGCCTTCTAACTGCTAACAGAAAACAGCTGAATCAAAGAGCTGGTTTCCCCTAATAAAAAGATCCTCCAATCAGATGCTGTTGCATTTCTTCATTATGTGTGGAGTTGTTCTGGTTCCTCTCTAAAACAAAATATTTCCAATTTGTTATCCTGTTGTCCAAGTAGAAAAACTCACACATGTATCTGCAGTGACGTAATTAAAGCTATGTTACATTTTATACTGTGGTTTGTTTATCAACAACAACAACAAAACTTCTGATATTTTACATTCTAGAAAACAACCAATGAATTGGAAAAATGGGGGAATAGAAAGGTTCATTCAGACAGAGCTGTAGGCTTGCCAGTTAGTTCAGAATTTCTGGCAAGTAGTTACTACCTGACTTAATTGGATTTTAGGCTGTGATATTCCTCATGCTCCTTTTCTGTTTATTCTGGGATATGATGATGAACTACGGGATTTATCTACTGTCCAGAAAAAAAAAATCTTCAGAGCATTAATTGTCAAAAATATCATCCTGCCGAAATGGAAAGGAAAGAGCAAATTGAAGTTGCTATCTAGGACACTGCAACCTGTGTAAATCAAAGTTTAGCTTTCAGTGAATAAATATGGGTAGTGTCCTCAAAAGGATGATTAAAATACTGCATAGGAGCTATAATTGTATTGTCAAAGGTCACACGAGGACTGTACATTTGTATCCTCTTTTCCTTTCCCGCTCTCCTTTTCCCCCCTTTTCTTCTCCCCTCTTTATTTCACTTACCTTCTCTTTTAGATTCACTTTCATATATCTGATGCTTATGTAGCACGAGAATTATTTTCTGTAAAACATAAGGGCTGCGGTTTTCAAAGGAGTTTAAGGTAATGCTCCTTTGAAGATCCTAGCTGATTTTTGTAATACATATGTCTGATTATTATATCCATTTAATTGGATATTTTTAAAAAAAAAGTATATAAAACTATGTAATTAAAGGAAAGAAGGGGAAATTAATTATATAAGGTAGTGACCCTAGCCTAAATTAGTTTTATTTAGGAATTGGGGTTCAATCATGTAAAACAGACATGAGGCCTTTGGTAATAACAATGGCACAACAGAATCCAGAGTCTCTCGAAGCTTTAGTTACCCCTAGGACACAATAATGCAGAACAGTATAATGTGATGAAAAATATAAAAATGTCACATAGAAGAAAATGCAGCAGTTCCCTGGTTATATGGAATTAAACCAGGCAAAATAGCTGTGAGGGGACCAGGTGTCCCTGAGCCTGGGCTGTCTATGCTACTCCTATAAAACTGTAAATAATCTAAATCAAGAGGATTCTTATGGAGTCTCAAACTTAAATTACAAATCAGTTCCTGTTTATACAATATATTCATATATGTATTGGAGTGAAGAGATTGTGGTTTGAATTTTTACAACAGAGCAATGGAGGGTAACTATAATCCTAATTTAAGACAATTTAAAACATCATACAAAGTTCCAAAAATCTATTTGAGAGGAAAATAATTCCCCCCCCCCTTGAAAAGGCTTTACATACCTTGTTTTTATACAGGAAAATAGAACAAATACTTTGCAATTGGGGGAGAAAAATATATCTTCAAGGAAATGCAGGAAAAACATTAAGGTTCACAGGGAATTCTATCAAATGAAATCTTTCTAACCACAGTTTTGGGCAGTAGATCACTGTTAACTGATAAATATAAAAACTATTGGCCACGTCCTCGGCTGCTGCAAATTGGCACTGCTCCATAGAGACAAGCTAGTATACACCAACTGAGGATCTGGCTCTTAAACTTCATATGACATAAGAGGGTCTAAGGTCTGTCAATAATTTATATTTCATAGCAAGGAAAAATTGATAAATTCATGCTACCTCTATGACCACTAGTATAAAAACTGGATAAATCCAGCATAATCGGACTCCTATGGCCTGGAACAATGAACATGGAAATCGAAAAGTCAGTCACAGAACTGGTGAGGAGTGGTCTGGGGATGGGAAATCAAAATGGCCTGTGAAATGCAGGACAGGGAGACAGAAAGATGGGGGAATCTTCCAGAGGCAATGAGAGGATAATAGTCTTTGTGTGTGTGGGGGGGGGGGGGAGAGGGGGGATGTGACATTTATTTCAGATGGTATTCCTAATCAAGACTCCTTTGGAGAATTGTTGATGTAATCTGTAATTTTTGTTATACTTATTGCCACCTGGTGGCCAATATGAGGATAGTTATTTTATTTTAGAAGCTCTAAGGCTATTCTGAGCATGCTTCAGCGGGTTGTCAGGTTAGAGTGAGGAAGTTTTTCCAGTGGAAGCTGAATAGCTGTCTAGGTGAACCTGTACCAGAATAAAAGATCTCCTTTTTCAGTCCAGATGTATTTTAGATTTCCATATATAACATTGGTGATGAGGATAAACTGAAAACAGTAACCAACAAGTTGCATACACTGTGAATAAGTGAAAGCCTTTTATTTAATTGTAACTACATATGGGAAAATAAGAGTATGATGCAGAAGAGGAGGACTAGATTCAGTACTCATGGAGACTCAGTATTTCATTGCAAGCGATGAAGAGAATGACAACAAGAAATGTGCCATTTTATTGACCGCTTGTGCAGCAAAAACATATCCTTTATTAGAAGTTTGGTGGCACTGGAAAAACTCAGTGCCAAATCCTTTGATCTGGTTAAAGTTGTCACACACCCTCATAACATCATGCCATCAGAGATTGCGCTGCCTTTTACATTGAACAATTTCTCTCACCAATGTGGAATGTCCTTGGCAGTTTTTGTAGCAGAAATGTGTCTTTTTGGAGTTACATTAAATGCCATGCTGCGTGATAGACTTGTCTGTGGTATCAATGATGAAAGAATTTAGACACAATTGTTGGTGAGCCCACTTTAGTTTTTTTAAAAAAAACTCTGGAAATTGTACAAGACATGGAAATAGCTGCACATGGAAATGCTTTGTATTTACAGGATAGCACTAAGCAGCATGGTGATAGTCAAAGAGTACGAGGCACCATACAAAAACTGTCCAGCATTCCACCCCAAGCAAATGAATTAAGTAAACAGAGGCACCTCCTTAAGAACACACACAATTGGTTTAAATGGGGGGAGAAACATGTCCGTCTCTCCTGCCCATACAAGGATATGGAGTGCTGGGTTTACTGGAAGTGAGATCATCTTTCAAATGCATGCTGTAAAAAACAGAAACCTGGAAGGGAAAAGGTGAGTCACAAGAAAGAGGCTCACCAGACTTCAGAAGAAGAAAAGGAGCCAGAAGTCGAGGACTCATATACTACATTTAATATTACTAGCAGAAGCCAAAAGGAGAAGTGCCTGCGAGGGAATGTGACAATGGACAAAGGATAATAATGGAGAACCATTCAGGGGCTTCTCTGTCTATAATCAGTGAGGCTACTTATCACCAGTTGTGGCCACAGTTGGCACTGGCAAAGATGGTGTTACATAGAGATGCAGGACAACAAGTTCCAGTGAGAGAGACAGTCAACATGGAGGTGAGATACCAGTACCAGAAGCTTCAGTAGTAGTGAAGGGGAATGGCCCCAGTCTCATGGGGTGAGACTGGTTAAAGCTATTAAAACTTGAGTGGGCAGACATGAACCATGTCTATACACTAAGCGTAGAAGCAATTCTTGAAAAACAGCAGTTCAGGGAAGGTCTTGGTACTCTGAAAGGGGTCACTGGCAGAATTTACATGGATCCAGATTCTAACCCACGTTTCTTTAAACCAAGGCCAGTGCCCTATGCCATGCACCATAAGGAAGACCAAGAACTGGACCAATTACAGGCAGCTGGTATTACTGAGTTTGTCCAATTCTCAGACGAGGCTACTTCTATTGTCCCAGTGTTGAAATCAGATGGTAGAATGAGAATATTCATCGACTACAAGGTTATGGTCAAGCCTGTGGCCAAGTTAGATATGTATCTTCTGCCCAGGACTGAAACTTTCACAAAAATTGATTTAAGTGATGTGCACCTCCAAATCCTTATGGATAATAGATCTAAACCCTATGTGCTGATCAAGACTCCCAATGTGGTGGTGTTGTTTTTTTGTTTTATGTTCAGACACCTCCAATTGGAGTGTCAGCTGTTCCCGATATTTTTTAGAGGGTGATGGACAATTTATTCCAAGGCATCACACTTGTCTGTGTATATCTTGATGATATCCTGATTACAGGAGACTCTGAGTCAAAACACTTTCAAAACTTGGACTGGGTACTGCAAAAATTGGCTGATGCAGATATGTGTCATAAAAGGGAGAAGTGTATTTTTCGGGCAGCTGAAGTCATTTACCTTGGACACAAAATTGATCTGACTGTTTTACATCCAGTAGAGAAGGTACGGACCATTACTGAGACACCACCACCAAAGTCAGTATCCAAAGTCAGCTTTTGCCGAAGCTGGGTATGGGCGACAGGGAATGGATCACTTGATGATTACGTGTTCTATTCATTCCCTCTGGGCACCTGGCACTGGCTGCTGTTGGAAGACAGGATACTGGGCTAGACGGACCTTTGGTCTGACCCAGTATGGCCGTTCTAATGTTCAAATTGAAATCCTTTTTAGGCCTAGTAAATTATTATGGTAAATTTTTATCCAACTTGATATCTGTTTCAGCCCCATTACACAAACTGTTACAGAAAGAGATAACATTCCAGTGAGATCAAAAACAAAAAATAGCATTTCCAGAAGCAAAGAAAGTCATCAAACCTTTTAGTTTATTATGCTGCCAGAAAGAACTAGTACTGACTTGTATCAGAGGGGTAGCCGTGTTAGTCTGGATCTATAAAAAGCGACAAAGAGTCCTGTGGCACCTTATAGACTAACAGAAGTATTGGAGCATACGCTTTTGTGGGTGAATACACACTGCGTCTGACGAAGTGGGTATTCACCCACAAAAGCGTATGCTCCAATACTTCTGTTAGTCTATAAGGTGCCACAGGACTCTTTTTCGCTTAGTACTGACTTGTGATGCCTCACCATATAGGCTGGGAGTGGTAAAAGTCCTCCGAATGTCCAATGATTATGACTTACGCATCAAGGTCCCCAGTTCTACTCTTACTTATGTGGCAGGTATTTGGTTATACATTCAGTCCATAAACCTCTGAAAGGTCTGTTTGTAGAGCCCTGCGCAGATACACAAATGTGTATCCACATCTGATCTGCAATCCGCAAAAATTATCTGTGGATATCCATGGATTTGCAGGGCTCTACACAGGGGGCAGACTGAGGCTCCGAGGCACCCCCCCACCCCCTGGATCTCATTGAGGAGAGACACGCTGGCAGCCATGGGGAGATGCAGCGGACCCTCCACCTCCCCGCCCAGTGTCCCTGACCCCCACAGTACTCCGCCCAGTGTCTCTGCCCTCCTCCAAACCCCCCACGCCCAGTGTATGTGTAGGGACCCAGGCTCCCCACAGCTGCCAGCGCGAGTCTCCCCAGTCCAGCTCCAGCCAGGGAGTGGCTCGGAGCCGCAGCCCGGCCACGGTAAGAGCCGGGGGGGCAGCTGTGGGGAGCCGCAGCGGACCCTCCACCTGCCCTGGGCATGGGACCCAAGCAGCCCCCGGCCTCTGTCCCTGCCCACCAGGTCTCCCAACCAGGACAGGTGACGGATCCACACCGCGGTTCCTCACAGCTGCCCACCTGCTCTTACTGTCAGAGCCCTGCGCAGATCCAAAATTTGTACCCACATCCGACCTGGTATCCGCAGAAATGGCCCATGGATATCCGCACGATAAGTGGTGCTAAAGCTGTTACATGAAGCACATCCTGGCATTGTATATGTGAAGGGGCTCTCACAGTAATGTGTGGTATCTGGGAATGGATTGGGAGAACAAGACTGTTGTGCAAGAGTGTGTTTTTTGCCAATCCAGCCACTGTGCTCCAATTAAAGTCATTTTGCATTTATGAGAGTGGCCTCAGCGACTGTGGTAAGGCTTCATGTAGACTATGCTGGTCCATTTATGGGGAAAATATTTTTAATAATAATTGATGCTCCTTCAAAATGGATTGAGGCACATATGATAATGCTTTCCTCTGCAGCCAAGACTACAATTGATAAACTTCAACTTATATTTTCCATGTATGGATTGCCTGAGACAGGGGGGAGTGACAGGAGTACCCAGTTCACTGGTACTGTGTTTCAGGAAAAAACAGCCTCAAACTCATGAGAACTGTAACATACCACCTTTACCCTTCTTCAAATGGCCTCGCAGAGTGGGCTGTTCAAACCATAAAAGAGGGAATGAAGAAGGTGGCGTATAGTAACATAGAAGCCAAGCTGGCCAGGCTTCTTTTCCAGTATCACATAACACCACAAGCCACAACAGGAAAGTCAACTGCAGAACTCTAATGGGAAAGAAACTAAGAACTCATGTGGACTCTTTACACTCTGATGAAGCTGATAAAGGGAGGGAAAATCAGGCAGCACCAAAGTTATATTATGACGTACAGGCATGACTACGAACTTTAGAAGTAGGTAATGCAGTATAGGATCTTAATTTCCTCCATGGCCCTCACTGGTGATCAAATTGCAATGTAACACTGATGTGACCACTTTCTCGCATTATTGAGTTACCAGATGAGAGGCACATTCATAGACATCACAATCAGGTTCATCAATAGTACCATGAGGAGTTATCTGTAGAGAATTCTCAGTTGGATGTTGATGTAGCAGGTGTTGCAGAATCATTAGTTTACGCAAGTGCTATATCCAGAAATAGTGGAATTGCTGAGGACCCTGTACCAACTGTATAGCAGACTTGGAAGTTAAGCCTACAGAGACGTTTATCAGAAAAGCTCTTCTGCATCTGCTACTGATCAAGGAACACAGGTGTTTCCGCTGAGCTGTTCTAGAAGATTTCCCAAATTAATGAGAGAGGGCAGAATAACTTTCTGTGATGGCCTGAGGATTAGGATAATCTACCCCAACTTCTTAGTTAGGATGTTTTGTTTTGTTGTTATAATCATGTTTTTAAGTTTATTATTACCAATAATTGAAAGGTGGAGGAGTGTAATGTTGTAGATGTTTTTGTTATATTCATTGTCTCTTGGTGGCCAATGTGAGGATAGCTATATACTGTTAGGTTTCAGAGTAGCAGCCATGTTAGTCTGTATCCACAAAAAGAACAGGAGTACTTGTGGCACTTTGGATGATGGACCATCATAGGACCTAATCACATCAGCCACGCCATCAGGGGCTCATTCCCCTGCACATCTACCAATGTGATATATGCCATCATGTGCCAGCAATGCCCCTCTGCCATGTACATTGGCCAAACCGGACAGTCTCTACGCAAAAGAATAAATGGATACAAATCTGACATCAGGAATCATAACATTCAAAAACCAGTAGGAGAACACTTCAACTTCTCTGGCCACTCAGTAACAGATTTAAAGGTGGCAATTTTGCAACAGAAAAGCTTCAAAAACAGACTTCAACGAGAAACTGCTGAACTTGAATTAATATGCAAACTAGATACTATCAACTTAGGCTTAAATAAAGACTGGGAATGGCTGAGCCATTACACACATTGAATCTATATCCCCACGTTAAGTATCCTTACACCTTCTTGTCAAACTGTCTTAAATGGGCTATCTTGATTATCACTACAAAAGTTTTTTTCTCCTGCTGACAACAGCTCATCTTAATTAATTAGCCTCTTAGAGTTGGTAGGGGAACTCCCAGCTTTTCATGTTCTCTGTATGTTCCATTCTATGCATCCGATGAAGTGGGCTGTAGCCCACGAAAGCTTATGCTCAAATAAATGTGTTAGTCTCTAAGGTGCCACAAGTACTCCTGTTCTATTTACTGTTAGAAGCCCTAAGACTGTCTTGAGCATGCTCCACTGGGTTGGGGGCGTGAGAATGAGGAAGTTCATAGACTCATAAACGTTAAGGTCAGAAGGGGCCACCATGATCTTCTAGTCTGACCTCCTGCACATTGCAGGCCACAGAACTTCACTCACCCACTCCTGTATTAGACCCCTAACCTCTGGCTATGTTACTGAGGTCACTAGTTTAAACCTCAAGTGACCCGAGCCGCATGCTACAGAGGAAGGCGAAACCCCCCAGGGTCTTTGCCAATCTGACCCGTGGGGAAATTCCTTCCCGACCCCAATATGGTGATCAGTTAGACTGTGAGCACGCAGGCAAGATACCTGGGAAAGAATTCTCTGTAGTAACTCAGTTTTTACAGATGATGCAGATTATTTGACTAGCTCAGGGGTAGGCAACCTCATACTGCCTGGGTCCTGGCCACCGGTCCGGGGGGCTCTGCATTTTAATTTAATTTTAAATGAAGCTTCTTAAACATTTTAAAAACCTTATTTACTTTACATACAAAATAGTTTAGTTATATATTATAGACCTATAGAAAGAGACCTTCTAAAAACATTAAAATGTATTACTGGCACGTGAAACCTTAAATTAGAGTGAATAAATGTAGATTTGGCACAGCACTTCTGAAAGGTAGCCGTTTTGTGCATATGCATTATTAGAAAGTCTTTAATTAAATGGACATACACTGTTTTTTCCACAGTACCCCTGCCTCATTCAGTGCAGCTTGACCAAGATACCTAGGTTATCCAAGTATCTGTTGTATGTAATTTGCTGTAATATATGTTTATGTATGACATTAAATAAATACAGAATAAGCTATTAATAATGATGCTGAATGAATATGTATTTTGCATACAGGTAATTCTGTAAAAGTAAGAAAAGATGATTTTCAATCAAATCTACGATTACACCTATGTTTTTCTTAAAGTGGTGCATGACTGAATTATTTCATACTTTACTGGGTTTCTGATCTGCATTCAAATCTGACAAAAACATTGCACACTCTTTTGCATTAATGCAAATGCTATTTGCACAATCACTTGTCACCAGTGAGTTTACTATATGGATCAGTAATTTATTACCAGTTATTTTTCTATTCTGTTCCCAGGTATAAGAGAGTGTATTTTTAGTTAACCCAAAGCATGGTAAATTCCATTCTGTAATTTCAAGCAATAATATTTCCTAGAGGAAATTAACAATATGCTACAATAATGAAAAACAAGCATAATGATTATTGTCTGGTTTTGCATCTATTTGACAGGACTTGCATTATCTAATTAGAATTACAGTGTAATTCCTATATAGCTCTAATTTGTATTTAAATTTATGGTCTTTGTAGAAAAAGAACACATGCATACCTCAGAAGGAAAATGCCATTGAAATAGTACTCTCAGGCTAATGGCATGTGTTCTCTAGCAATGTACTATTTGATTTTGTGTAACAATTTATTTTTACTTTTACAAAGTAATGATAGAAAACAATGCTTACAAAGTCGCGTAATGTATATTTGCTTCTATTCCATTTATGTGTAATTGTATTTAAACAACTCAAACAAAATGGTCCATATCAAGTTTTCAGATGTTTTATGTTATATTCTTCCTTTATCTTGCTATTTCATTGGCTTGAATTATCTCATTCTTTCTGATAAATGCCATTGCATTGACCTATGTCATGTATTAAGCTACAAAAATATAGGAGATACAATTTTCTATGGAATCAGTACTAGCACTGACCATTTGATTGACTGAATTACAGATGAGGCTCTCCAGTGTGTCCTTCACAATTCCACATAAATAAAAGCATTGCACGATGTCTCTCAGACTCTACATAGTTTGATTTAAAATGCAGGTTCACCCACTTTGTAGCACAAATCCCTGTTGCTGTCCTGCTGAGTGATATTTTCTTAGTTTCAGATTTTTAAAAAAATCAGTGTTCATGACAGAATTAAAGACTGTGAAGTTCTCTGTTTACACACAGAATAACAATGGCAGTAGGCACAAGCTTCACTCACATTGCCCTATCAATGTTACTTATGGGAATCAGAGGGTAGATCGGGTTTCATGCCTGTTTTACCAGAGAAGCATAAGCTATTCTGCACTCCCACAGGCCCTATTGTAAAGCTGCCTTTGGCAAAAGACTACAGAGGATGTGAGGTCTCAGGGAGGTCCGTGGGACTACTCACCTGCTTAAAATTAGATACATCCTTAAATACCTTGCTGAATGAGGACTTCAGTTGGGTTCAGTAGTATGCTACTGGCTTTCATTAGCTCCTCTACTGAGATATCTTGCCATCATGCTAGAAATTGCATTAGTCAATCTATGAAGCTTGTGTCCAACTTCTGGTGTTATATCAGTCAGAAAATTTCCAACCAGCTCTAATGTTGTGGGCACTCTGGTTTACCACTTCAGGGACACATGATAGTTAAGGCAAATAGATATAGATTTTGCAGAAAGATTTCTAAAATAATCACTGTCTACTTTAGATAGTACAAGAGTTATTATACAGATTCAGGAAAAACAATAAACACCTGTACACCATTCCCTGCCTCAGTTTCCTTACCACTCTTGAGCATTCTTTGGGATTTAGATCAGTGTCCTTTCAGGGTTCCAATCCAGCTCCCGACTCTACCCTGGCTGAATTTTAAAGAATCCTTATTGAAGTTGCAGGAACAAAACATCCTGAGGTGTAGAAAGAATAGTAAATATGGCAGGCGACCAGCTGGGCTTAACAGTGAAATCCTTTCTGACCTTAAACACAAAAAGAAGCTTACAAGAAGTGGAAGATTGGACAAATGACCAGGGAGGAGTATAAAAATATTGCTCAGGCATGCAGGAGTGAACTCAGGAAGGCAAAGCACAACTGGACTTGCAGCTAGCAAGGGATGTTAGGAGTAACAAGAAGGGTTTCTACAGGTATGTTAGCAACAAGAAGAAGGTCAGGGAAAGTGTGGGCCCTTTACTGAATGGGGGAGGCAACATAGTGACAGAGGATGTGGAAAAACCTAATGTACTTAATGCTTTTTTTGCCCCTGTCTTCATGAACAAGGTCAGCTCCCAGACTACTGCACTGGGCAGCACATTATGGGGAGAAGGTGACCAGCCCTCTGTGAAGAAAGAAGCTTATTTAGAAAAGCTGGACAAGCACAAGTCCATGGGTCTGGATGCACTACATCGAGAGTGCTAAAGGAGTTGGCGGATGTGATTGCAGAGCCATTGGCCATTATCTTTGAAAACTCATGGCGATCGGGGGAGGTCCTGGATGACTGGAAAAAGGCTAATGTAGTGCCCATCTTTAAAAAAGGAAGGAGGAGGATCTGGGGAACTACAGGCCAATCAGCCTCACCTCAGCCCTGGAAAAATCATGGAGCAGGTCCTCAAGGAATCAATTCTGAAGCACTTAGAGGAGAGGAAAGTGATCAGGAACAGTCAGCATGGATTCACCAAGAGCAAGTCATGCCTGACTAACCTAACTGCCTTCTATGATGAGATAACTCGCTCTGTGGGTGAGGGGAAAGCAGTGGACATGTTATTCCTTGACTTTAGCAAAGCTTTTGATATGGTCTCCCACAGTATTCTTGCCAGCAAGTTAAAGAAGTATGGGCTGGATGAATGGACTACAAGGTGGATAGAAAGCTGGCTAGATCATTGGGCTCAATGGGTAGTGATCAATGGCTCCGTGTCTAGTTGGCAGCCGGTATCAAGCGGAGTGCCCCAAGGGTCGGTCCTGGGGCCAGTTTTGTTCAATATCTTCATTAATGATCTGGAGGATGGCGTGGATTGCACCCTCAGCAAGTTTGCAGATGAGATTAAACTGGGAGGAGTGGAAGATATGCTGGAGGGTAGGGACAGGATATAGAGAGACCTAGACAAATTAGAGGATTGGGCCAAAAGAAATCTGATGAGGTTCAACAAGGACAAGTGCAGAGTCCTGCACTTAGGACGGCAGAATCCCAAGCACTGCTACAGACTAGGGACCGAGTGGCTAGGCAGCAGTTCTGCAGAAAAGCACCTAGGGGGTTACAGTGGACGAGAAGCTGGATATGAGTCAACAGTGTGCCCTTTTTGCCAAGAAGGCTAACAGCATTTTGGGCTGTATAAGTAGGAGCATTGCCAGCAGATCGAGGGACGTGATCATTCCCCTCTATTCGGCATTGGTGAGGCCTCATCTGGAGTACTGTGTCCAGATTTCGGCCCCACACTACAAGAAGGATGTGGAAAAATTGGAAAGAGTCCAGCAGCGAGCAACAAAAATGATTAGGGGGGCTGAATCACATGATTTACGAGGAGAGGCTGAGGGAACTGGGATTGGCTAGTTGCTTTCAACTACTTAAAAGAGGGTTCCAAATAGGATGGATCTAGACCAGGGGTCGGCAACCTTTCAGAAGTGACGTGCCGAGTCTTCATTTATTCACTCTAATTTAAGGTTTTGCATGCCAGTAATTTTAACATTTTTAGAAGGTCTCTTTCTATAAGTCTATAATATATAACTAAACTATTGTTGTATGTAAAGTAAATAAGATTTTTAAAATGTTTAAGAAGCTTCATTTAAAATTAAATTAAAATGCAGAGCCCCCCAGACTGGTGGCCAGGACCCGGGCAGTGTGAGTGCTGCTGTAGGTTGCCTACCCCTGATCTAGACTGTTCTCAGTGGTACCAGAAGACCGAACAAGGAGTAATGGACTCAAGTTGCAGTGTGGGAGGTTTAGGGTGGATATTAGGAAAAACTTTTTCACTAGGAGGGTGGTGAAGCACTGGAATGGGATACCTAGGGAGGTGGTGGAATCTCCTTCCTTAGAGGTTTTTAAGGTCAGGCTTGACAGAGCCCTGGCTGGGATGATTTAGTCTCCCATACCAGACCCTTAATTGGAGAGGGGCTAACAGGGGACTGGTCCTGCTTTGAGCAGGGGTTGGACTAGATGAACTCCTGAGGTCCCTTCCAACCCTGATATTCTATGATTCTCCAGCACAGGGCCTCTCTCTGACCCCTGCAGTCAGTGTTTGTCATCTCCAATTGGTCCACCAATCAAAAACGTTCCATCTTGCTCAAAAAACCTACCCCCTTTTTTGTCCATTTCTGAGTCCCTCCTCAACTTCTCACTGTGTGGTTTTATTAAACCCATGCTCTTGCATCTCTGTATCTTTGTCCCCTTCTGAGAATTTTCTACTCCTTAAAACCCTATCTCTCTGCAGACTAGCTGATGAAAACTGGTTTATCTTAGGATGCATCCATCCCATTATTCTGTTCAGGCAAGATCTATTCAGTTGATGATGGTCTTTAATGACAGTCCTACTCAGAGACAGACTCAGGCACCTCTCCTTATCTCCCTACCACAATGAGTATGAGGGAAGAATACAGCTAAGGACTTAGACATACAGAGAATTCATAATTCCCAACAGGATTCAAAAATTATATATAGATATATATAGATTCCCCAAATTGTCACAATATCCTAGGGATCATGCTTGTCTGCTTACCACACTGCTATTCATTCTCCTGTCTTTTTGTCTATTTCTGTCTGCGTGCACTCTCTCTCTCTCTCTCTCTCTCTCTCCATATAACACTTTTGTGTTCGGTCTCTCTACTCCTCCTCTCACTCACCATCTCAAACTTCCAAGGATGTCTGGCATGGCACTTAGTGAACAATTTTGCAAAGGAGAAAGTGCACCCCAGAAGTGAATTACCCAAGATGATATGTCAGGGAGATGGAAGAGGAAGGGAAGAAACTTTGACATTTCATGTTTCCTGAAATTTCAGGATTTGAAACCATCCAAAATGGTTGTGAAAAAATTCACAAATAAAATTGAATCAATTTTGCGAATTACAGTAATTATAGTAACTTTGGTACATTCTTTTAAGTATAACTGAATTAATATAATTGTAGTACATTATTCTTTCATTATGAAAAAATGGGAGCTTTATGTGTGCTGGTAAGGCTGAAGTTTATGAACTAGAATTGCTAACTTATGAACTAAAATCAGAATAGTCTGACCAGGAAGTTGAGAACAGTATACAGTCCTGGAGCTGTAATCAGTTAAACCTCATGTGCCTAAACCAGGGAAAAGATGGCATATTGAAACCCCTGCCTGTGCGAGCTGCTTGGGTTTTTTTAAGGCTTTGGTTATATGCTTTCCAGTTTGGGGATGGATGAATAAAACTTTTAATTAACCATCAAGCCTTTGTTTGGTTGACTTTGTTTTATTAAAGCTAGATTCACCACTCAAGAGGTCCCTGTGACATACAGAAATAGCAAAGACTGTAATGGGAAAATTTAAGATTTCATCTGTTTGAAATATTATTTTATGTGGAAAATCTATTCTGATAATAAAAGCTTATCAGCCTCTTGTGTCAGAGCCAAGTTACGGATTTGTGACATGAATGTTGGTTTGCCCAGTGATGTGCTTAATAGAGTGTTTAGTTCCACCTGAACTGGCAGTTGACATGGAGTACTCAGTTAAATAATTATTGGTTACAGAATGACAAAGTGGGAGTGGATTCATGTTGAATGACTTGGACCCTCCTGATCATTAAAAATTAGGAGTGAAATATTTCTATCTATAATTATAAAGTTATAATAAAAGGCTAAATAATACAGGATTAGCAAATGTTTCTTCAGTTAGTTTGCGTGAAGAACATGTGCTAAAACGGAGAGGTCTGTACCTCAACAATAATTAGAAAATGTTGAGGGTAGGATTATGAGGCAAGGATAGCAGTGGGTGTTACCCATGCATGGAAACCTCGCCTTGTTGAGAATTGAACTAGATAGTATATAGATATAACAAAATGTTATAGTTGTGGGGGAGTTTGTGACTGCCAGGCTAATTTTGACCGAAAGTTTGTATATTTCTCAAGGAGATTTTTTTTTTCATGAATTCACATTTTAATGCACAACTGGGGACCTAATCAGTTAGTGCTTGCCTGGTTTCATTTTTTTCAGCAATGATTTGGGAGGAGCAATAGTTAATTCTGTTTTTAATGTTTTTTCACTAACAGCAACAAAGACAGGTTTTTTTTTAGCACAACAGCATTTCTTCAGGGTACCACTGCTGGGTGTGAAGTATCTTTGCTCTATTTAAGGGAAATGTGACTGACCTAGACCATACCTTAGAAGGGAAAATAGTTTGGCTCTAGCCTGCTATGTTGCTCTCTCTAATAATTATTAACATATATGTGGCACAGAGGCCCTTTGTCAAAGGGTCCCCTGTTTTTTGCAAATAGAAGCAGATAAGGAGGTCCAATGAAGAAATGATCAGAGGAGCCACTGCAAACATAGACCCTGAACCTATAATTGGATTCAGCCAGGCAGATTCTGGGAACCCTGTGGAACCCGATTGACTTCCACGGGGCTGCTCATGGATGTAAGGGTCCATTTGCACTGATCTTATTGCAGAGGGGGGCCATATTTTCAGTCCTAATATTGTTTAAGTCTAGAGTTCCGAGGTTTTTATTGTTTACGATTGTGTTTATCTTACTGCAGCAGCAGTGCCTATAAAATGTTGATTATACAAAAGTAATTTGAAAATTCAATAAGAGGAACATAAGGGGAAGTGGGGAGAGGCCTTGTAGAGAACTTGTAGAGTTTGCACTGAAATGGTTTACCTGGAGAATTTTAAATGATGCTCTTTAATTCTTTTTAAAGTCATAAATGACTTTCAACACAATTTCTTTGTGTATAGAAATCTCTAAAAATAGAGGCTGCTGTCATTGCACATTTTGATAATTTCTTTTGCATAAAAGTGTGATTATTCACAAACCTTTCACTTGTAGATTCATGCAGAAGGCGGTTTATTTTCAGCATAGTGCTGAGCATAAAAAGACAAAATCAGCAACATATACCTTTCAGCTGCATTAAACAATAAGGATAGTTTGGATTAAGTTAGTATAGGATTTTTTTAAATGTATGTCATTTACTTTTATGAAGGAGTATTTTTTACATATGACCAGATAAGAAAATTAGCCTAGCCCCAATGGAAAATTCTATGCACAATTTAAAAATATAGGCTTACTTAGGTTGTTCCAAAAGGAGAAAGCAATTATGAGCTTTTGAAAATTCAAAATGGAAATGAGATTTTGTGTTGCTCTGGAGGTAACAACCACCATGACTGTGAAGATGCTATTTTTAATATACATGAGGCTAATGAAGAAAACAAGCTCTTGGTAATTTAATGAGACTGCTGTTTTCAAAATTCTGAATCATATTTAAGAATATAAATTTGTATTCTAAATAGTTCAAGAGCGAGTATAAAAAAGAAAATATACTGTAATTTCTGTAGTATTCTCCATTAATGTAATTGCTGATAAAAATTTAAAAGAAGTCAACTGATTTACTTTGTCACTGTAAGTGTTAAACTTCTAAACAGTATTTTCATTATGAATCATATATCTAGATTAGCTTCCCACTAGATGGAGCAAATGTATGTCAGTCCAGCAATGAAGACATGCAATATAGTGTAGATGACGGAGGTGAAACACTGCAGATCTACATTTACAAAATGACACACTGCCTATTTTTTTTTCATTTAATATAAAAATTGCAGATTAATGCTGTAAAGTTTTTTATCTAATCTGCACCAGATTAGGAGAGATTTTCTACCTGTACCAGAATTAGATTAGGAGAGGGTTCAAGACTTGAACATAAGGCCGTTCTGTGCTCCAACCTGGCTGTTACCCTCCCTCTTGGCCTGTTAACTTTTTCCAGGGAAAAGTGGTTCGCAAAGGCGAATTATTTTGAAAAATGAATGTGAAAAACATGTAATTATTTAATAATGCAAAGTAAGTTGGGATGGGGGAGAAAATACACTTTTCCTGTTTTTTATATACATATACACCTCTACCTCGATATAATGCGACCCGATATAACATGAATTTGGATATAACGCAGTAAAGCAGTGCTCCGGGGGGGCGGGGCTGCACACTCCGGTGGATCAAAGCAAGTTCAATATAACGCGGTTTCACCTATATTTCGGTAAGATTTTTTGGCTCCTGAGGACAGCGTTATATCGAGGTAGAGGTGTATAATATAGTTGGCCTGTTCAAAAGAAGGCCATTGCTGAAGAACTGGGGTTTAAAGGTCAAATTTGTGATGGAAATAGTTGTAAATCAGAAGAAGTGCTATTGCTTGCCCTGGAGGAAACTGATAGGTGACAGTTCTAAAACTCATGTGCTGATCATGTATAGTAGATTTTTTTTCCTCCCAGTAAATTGTGTGTCTAAATTATACACAGTGAATTAGGTATTAGGTCGACCAGACAGCTAATCGGGATGGGGTGGGGGTGGGGGGGTAATAGGAGCCCATATAAGAAAAAGCCCCCAAAATCGGGATTGTCCCTATAAAATAGGGACATCTGGTTACCCTAAGTGGTATTGCTGAAAACCAGTAAAAATAGCTGGTGTAAGAAGGAGGACTCCTACATCCTTTGTAGCCAAGGGCGGCTCTATGTATTTTGCCGCCCCAAGCACAGCAGTGAGGCAGCCTTCGGTGGCACGCCTGCGGGAGGTCTGCCGGTCCCGCCCCTTCAGCATACCTGCCGCCGAATTGCCGCCGAAGCCGCGGGACCTGCGGACCTCACGCAGGCATGCCGCCAAAGGCAGCCTTGGGGCCGCCTTCACGGTGACTAGCAGGTCGCCCCCCGCGGCTTGCCGCCCCCAGGCACTCGCTTGGTGCGTGTGTGCCTGGAGCTGCCCCTGTTTGTAGCACAGGAGGGGGTTCTGGAAGAGTTGCTGGGCACTTCGAATGATGTGTAGGAGAGAGCCACTTCTGATCCAGTTTAGTAGTTCCATAGGAGAATCCTAAGGCTTAGAGATGTGGATAGCAAAGCTCTAGGCAGCTAGATGTAGTCCCATATTTGCCAGGTGTCATTGATACTGACTGACATTCATACATTTGTCCTAATGTCGCTGTTATTCAGGTCAGGAAAGAGGCAGAGTTTCTCCCTCAATTCCTTCTCCTGGGTATTAGAGCTTCTCTGAAGGATAGCTCCAGCTGTCTGCTCAGGGCTCTATCTCTTCTTCTTTCCCTCTCACTTTCTTCTTATAAATTCCCTGGTCCCTGCTGTACCCCTCAGTGCAATATAGCTGGAGAAGAAACAGAGACAGCAGGGAGGAAAAGGAGGCACGCACTGAGGGCCAGAACTTTAAAGATATTGAGGAGCTCTAATTCCCATTGGAATCAATCGGAGTCAGGCTCCTTTGAGGAGCTGAGCATGTTTGTCTCTCAGCTGTAATGGTGTGTTGCTGGTAGAAGCAAAGAGAGGCACAACGGAGGTACATTATTGATCAGCAATAACGAGGGGTACTCAAAAATGTTCTGTCAACATTTGTTTCAATGAAAAATGGGGTTTCAACTAAATAAAAGTTTTCAGAATGTCTGTTTCCTTGAACATTCTTATTTTTTTCCATCAGAAAAACCAGTAACTTGAAATTTGTTTGTTTTTTAGCAATTTTTGGACAAAAAAAATGGGGTTGCAGATTTTTGGTTTTCAGCAAAAGTCAAAATTTTCAGCAGAAAAAAAAAATTCTACTCCACTCTTGCAATAACTGGAAAGTGACATGTAGAATTAGCACTACCTCTGTGTGCAATGGAGGCCCCAGCAAGTCCCAGGGACAGGAGAAAAATGGAGCAGGGAGAAGGCCTGCAACAAAATCCACATAGGTTAGAAGAGAGTGGGTGATAGATTGCCTCCAGGCCTTTCTCTCCAGCTGTCAACTCTTGCTTCATTTTGTCAGCCTTGGGGATGTCACTGCTTGGAGGTGTCATGAAGGGATTTTGCTCAACCTCCCTTCTTTATGGCTAGGAAAATTAACCTTTCCTGTTTATGACTGACTTAAACTTTTAATATTTTGCCACTGTGTATCTGACATTACTTTTATCACAGCCACTTTTAATAAATTACAAGTAGGTCGCCAACATTTTATCACTATGTTTTAAAGTAGTTTTAGACAAATATGGTCTGCATGTTTCCTCCTTCCCCCACATCTATATATATAAACACAGTGCGTGGCAGTAAGTATTTGTATAATTCAAGTTTAAAATATGGTGCTGCAAGTCAAGAATGGCTGGTAAGTAATACGTCAAATATGTGTACCCTACATGATTCTCTAGGGCAGGGATCGGCAACCTTTGGCACGTGGCCAATCAGGGAAATCCGCTGGCGGGCTGGGATGGTTTGTTTACCTGCAGTGTCCGCAGGTTCGGCAGATCGCAGCTCCGACTGCCAAAGGTTGGCGATCCCTGGTCTAGGGCCAGATTCTGACACCATTAACTCACATTGAACAGTAACTTACTCCATGAGTAGTTCCACTGAGGTTAATGGGATCACTTGTGGAGCGAGATGCTGCGTAACATGACTAAATGTGTCAAACTTTGTCACTTAACCAAATATCCAGAATAGAACAAATAAATTAGAATGGTCTCTTTGCATTGGTGTTTTCAAAGTAGAATGTAGTAGACCAGATTCTAATCACACCAGAGTAACTATGGAGTAACCCTATTCATTGCAGTGCAGTTACTCCACATTTGCACTGGTACAATTGGGATCAGAATCTTGCTCGATGATGCCTAATGAGCTGTTACTCCACCATATTTTAACATTTATTTTGAAAAAGAATTACGTGATACAGGAGCATTTGATTAGCAAAGAGAGGCTGAGCAGAGGTTAAGTTGAACAAGTGTAAGGTGGATAGAAAGCTGGCTAGATCGTCGGGCTCAACGGGTAGTGATCAATGGCTCCATGTCTAGTTGGCAGCCGGTTTCAAGCGGAGTGCCCCAAGGGTCAGTTGTGGGGCCGGTTTTGTTTAATATCTTTATTAATGATCTGGAGGATGGTGTGGACTGCACTCTCAGCAAGTTTGCAGATGACACTAAACTAGGAGGCGTGGTAGATACACTAGAGGGTAGGGATTGGATATAGAGGGACCTAGACAAATTGGAGGATTGGGCCAAAAAAAACCTGATGAGGTTCAACAAGGACAAGTGCAGAGTCCTGCACTTAGGACGGAAGAATCTCATGCACTGCTACAGACTAGGGACTGAATGGCTAGGTAGCAGTTCTGCAGAAAAGGACCTAGGGGGTCACAGTGGACGAGAAGCTGGATATGAGTCAACAGTGTGCTCTTGTTGCCAAGAAGGCTAACGGCATTTTGGGCATTGCCAGCAGATCGAGGAACGTGATCGTTCCCCTTTATTCGACATTGGTGAGGCCTCATCTGGAATACTGTGTCCAGTTTTGGGCCCCACACTACAAGAAGGATGTGGAAAAATTGGAAAGAGTCCAGTGGAGGGCAACAAAAATGATTAGGGGTCTGGAGCACATGACTTATGAGGAGAGGCTGAGGGAACTGGGATTGTCTAGTCTCCAGAAGAGAAGACTGAGGGGGGATTTGATAGCAGCCTTCAACTACCTGAAGGGGGGTTCCAAAGAGGATGGAGCTCGGCTGTTCTCAGTGGTGGCAGATGACAGAACAAGGAGCAATGGTCTCAAGTTGCAGTGGGGCAGGTCCAGGTTGGATATTAGGAAACACTATTTCACTAGGAGGGTGGTGAAGCACTGGAATGCGTTACCTAGGGAGGTGGTGGAGTCTCCTTCCTTGGAGGTTTTTAAGGCCCGACTTGACAAAGCCCTGGCTGGGATGATTTAGTTGGGAATTGGTCCTGCTTTGAGCAGGGGGTTGGACTAGATGACCTCTTGAGGCCCCTTCCAACCCTGATATTCTATGATTCTATGATTCTATGATTCTATAAGTGAACTTCATTAAACCTTCTGGACTGTTGTGTCCATGTGACTGTGTTGTTTCCAGCCTAACTCCCTGCATTCCCTGTTTTCCTGGTGTCCCCTCAATAATAGTCCTTCCGGGAAACAGGCATCCTCTGATTCCAGTTGCAGTGATCAATATACAGGCAGCACAGAAACCAAGAAAACATAAAACCACACATACAAAGAAAAAAAAAGCCTTAAAATTGAGAGTCATAGCTAAATTGAAAGCTAGATATTAGGCTGTTATATCCTCCTTCAGTCACACCATTGTGCCTATTTGTTTATACACTATGGCAAATTTAAGACAATGCCTACCTTGAGATTTAGCCTTTGCTCTAAATTTTCTTGGGGGGGGTTGGTCTTTTATTTTTTTTAAATTTTGGTGGTGTTTTTTGGCTGTGGCCCCTTATTACAGTTCTGATGGCTTAATAGATGTGTTTGGAAAAAGCTGAATGGACAATTGTTTGGAAATTTTTTTGTATTAAAATGAATTCCTGGATAACATTGTTAAAAAGCAGCCAAACTCTTTGTTCTATATTCTTGGATTAAAAACCAAATAAAAAAAATAGCACATTTATCAGTTTTTGAAAAGATAATCTGGAAATACTAAAGGTATGCGAATATCTGAATATTAAAGTCGAGCATATTTTTATTCATTATTATACCTAAGATGCTACTAGTAAATCAAATATAGGGGATATGTCATCAGAAGGGGCCTTTTATTTAATAAAATCAAATCCAAAGCTTAGCTCAGGGTTGCAATTCATCTGGATGAGGTATGATTGACTTACTGTTGCACCTTAGAGCGAGCATAATGTCAGCAAGGTGTAAAATGCATCAATCCTGGACTTGGCTATGAATATAAACATAATTTATTGCCTTCAGCATGGGTGAAATGTCTCAAGAGGAAAAACAGTGAGAATGCAATGGTAATCTCATTCTACTCAAGTCTGGAAGGGAAAATGCATTCTTATTACTTGTGCAGCACTTCAGCAGTAATACTGTCATAATACTCCTAAATAGACAGGGACGTATTTTGGATGCATCTTTGATGGAATAGATGGGAAATTTTAACAGATAAACTGTCAAAATTTAGCAGTTTCTCAATTTGATTGCTGAGGGTAAAATATTATAGGAGAGCTGTACAAATATAAATTTTTTTTATAACTTACCTAAACCTTCAATTTCTAAACTCCAAAAAGTTAAAGATGGTATTACAATTGGTTGAAAAATGTATTATTTTCTGAAAAACTGTTTGACTAGCCCAACATAATAGCAATTTATTATTTCTATATTGAAAAATATTGATGTAAACTAAAAAAATACATATCCTATAAACTGTTCCAAGCATTTTGTTCACAGAAAAAAGAAGGAATTCTTAAATTGGAAATAGTCATGTTTATGAATTTCCTTACTCAACGATATCTCATGGGGCACAGGTGACTTGGAGTGCATGTTAATTAAAGCTGCTTTTAAACCCATTACTAAAAATACTTGGGCAGAATAATCTTTGAATGGCACAGAGCTATTATAGTGTGTCCTTTGGCTATGAAAAAGGGAACTTGAACCAGTGAATCTTTACGTCCAGCTGATCCCAGCTGTTGGAATGGTTGCTGAGGTCTGTTGACAGAATAAATTAGATCAGCCTGAAGGCTGATATTTATGTCAGGACAAATATGGGGTGCCTGGACAAAATCCAGTGCTAGTGGGGTCATCCAATGGGGTCATCAGACATACAAGAGAACTTGAGGCTGGATCCAGTTACAAAGCTTCTATCATTCTGCCGGTGACCATTAGAAAGCTAGGAATCTTCCCTTCCTCTTCCAGTGATTACAGTCTTTTAGTCCTCATGTGTCATCCAGTGTGCTGAATGGATCTGACATTATAATGTATAGAAAACCTTTTTCAGAGTATATTTTATTTAGAGATTTCTTAAATAAATGTCATTTCCCTCTCCCCTTCACCCTCCAAGGCCTCTACACTTAGGCTTATGATACTAAGTTAGTTTGCCTTTAGAGAAATAATGAAAAATAGCATCAATAAAATTTTGAAAAACTCTCTCAAATATTTCTGAAATAGTCTTTCTGTAAAATATGTGGCATGTAGAGAATATATAATGGTTTGGTGTGGTTAAAGGCTCTACTGAATGTCACTTGGGATGACCTAAATAGCTCACTTGTGAGTAATGAGACCATTCCAAATTCATGCCAGTAAAACCTTTATACCACACCACCAAGTAGTCTGTATATTCCATATATTTTACAGAAAAACTATTTGGGAAATGTTTGGTTTTCAAACATTTTTATTTCTTTCACTTATTAAGTTATGCTGCCTTTCTACCATGAGTCCAATTCTCAGAGGTGGAGAAAAACAATTAACTAATGTTTAGAAAAATCTAAAAATTATTTACAATAGTTTTCTATACTTAATGTAGTAAATTTAAGGTCCAATATCTTGTGTTTTACTATGAGAAGAAACAAAAGTGTCATAACTTTAGAATGGGAGAATTATTTCTAGCCCTGTTTGGTTGTTATGCACCTTAAAACTAGATCAGGACTGACTTGATCTGGGTAAAATTTTTTGGCCAATTTTTTTTTGGCAGAAAATGCAGATTTGGATTCACAATAACATTTTCTGAATTCATGTCAACTTTTTGTCATTGTTATGGTTGAAAAAAACCATTAAAATAAAAAAAAAACATTGTTTCTACATTTTTGAAATGAAACATTTTCCATTTGAAACTTGTCATTTTGAAATTTCCTTCAGTTTTATTTAAAAAGTTTGTAAAAGCTTGAAATGAAAATGAAACATTTCATTTATCTCAAAACATTATTTTTCTACATTTTGACTCACCAAAGACAAATTAAAAATCTTGTTTCAAATCAACCGAAAATGAACTCTTTTCAATTTTTCAGAAAATCCAAAAAACAAAAAACAAAAAATCAGTTATTGATATAGCTCTAGGACTGCCTATCTTTGCAATCCAGCCAATGTAATTTTGGGGAGCTAAATGGTAGTTCATTTTTTATGCCCTTCAATTCTTGGCCTCCCTACCAAGACTTCCTACTAGGGTCTCGATTAGTTCTGATTCTGGTGGTGGTGGTTTTTCTTGAACGGAGATATGTCCACTAAGAATCTGACTTAGTTCACATTGTGGGCTGTCAAAAAGCGTTTAGATGGTAACAACTTTTAGTTATTATTGACTTACACAGAATTCTAACCAGTGACCTAAAGCTAAAAGACTTCACAACACATTACTAATCCTCTGAGCCTTCAGGCTCACTGTAACCACTCATATTTTATTTATTTATTTTACAAATGAAAAGAGTCTTAAATGCTGTAGGCTTTACAATCATATTTGCCTGAACAGTTGATCATATATAGTAGAGGCTGTGAATGTTGTTTTCTTATTAAATCTGGACACATTTTCCAGAGCTTGCAATTTACTGGTGTCAAACTATACACTGGATTCAGGTAACTTATCTCCTAGAAACATTATTGTGCATAGTGGGTGAAATTTATTCCCCTGGGTAGTTCATTTTGAGCATCCGACAAAGATTAAGTTTTAGGGCAGTGCTCAAATCTTAGGAGCTATACATACATATTTCTTTCTGACTGAAACTATAGAGTTAGTTCAGGCAAGTACTCCTACAGTAGGTTTGATTTCTTCATAATGGATCTGTCAGTAACTGTGCATTGTCCCAGAGACTCTGTTTTTTTTTTCCTTCATGTTAATTGGAGTGCACCAATAGAAATCTCTTTTCTATAATTACAGAGCTCTCCAGCTCATTTTAACTGCCAATGTCTAATCTTGTACACTTCACGATCACAAGAATTTCATGTTTTTATTTGCTTACATGGTTTCTTTGGACTGGTACTGTAAAACAGCAAAATTTGTGGTTTGTTTGGTTTTTTTACAACTTTTCTGCAGCCACATCCATATTGTCTTATTTGCTGGATTATTTGGGGTATAATTCAGGATTTCTGCATGTGGCCTGAGTTACCTGAGACATTCAATAAAACTGAAAGACAGCAAATTCAAAACTGATAACAAGAAATGTTCTTTCTCACAGTGCATAATTAACCCATGGCACTTGGTATCTCTGAGGCTAAAAGTTCAATAGGATTCAAAAAGAGGTTGGACATTTAGTTAGATAATGAGAACATCCAGATTTACATTAGATAGGATAGGTAATAACTTTTTTTAAAGAAAAGTAAATTATACAAACCCTGATGTTTCTGGGCATAAGCCAACCACTAATTGATGGGGGGTTAGGAAGAAATTTCCTCTTTGGGCAAATTATTTCACAATAGTCTATCTTCCTCTTAAATACCTCATCTGGATACTGTTACTGACAGGATGCTGGGCTAGATGGCCACTGGTCTGATCCGGTATGGCAAGTCTTCTCTTCCTTATGTAGCAATGGGTGGATGACATAGATAGATATTTCTTTGAAGTGAAGAGAAATTGAATTTTTTTCTTTTTATTAATGAAAATGCTGGCTAATTCTCATCCATCTCTGATCACATAGGGGTTCCCTGTAATATAAGCTCTAGTAGCAATAATGCCAGACTAGAATACATGTAAGCACAGACAATTTACTAAATGTCTTCTCCAAAATAGAACCTACTACCATGAAATGGCTATTATGATATAATCCAAATTTTTTCAGACTTTTTTTTTAACATTTACTAATAGCACAACTCTGCAAATTGATTTTTGTTGGTCTTTTAAGTGAACACAGGACAGGTTTAATATATTTTTGATGTTATCTAATATTACAGTTGCTAACTATAAAACAGAATAACATCATTTTTGTCATGCTCTCCTCTTAGACGCCAGAGGAATTGGAAGATATATCGGACCTTGAAGAAGACTATGATGCACACAGTCGTACCAGTGTTCAAACTGAAGGGAAAACTGACAGGGTATGTATTAGACAAGTTTAATTAAAAAGCAGTTTGAAGAAGGTAAAAAAAAACCAAACCCTAACCTGTTCCTATTGCTGTTCCTGTGAAGCAATTTTAAGTCAGACAGTGAATCATCAAAATGTTGTTGCCCTCTTAATACATTTCTGAATATATGCATGGGACGTAGAACTGAAATATATATGTATTGAAGTGACAAAGACAGACCTGATTACGTTGTAAATATCCTGTGAAGATTTAAACCAGCCAGGCAACTTCTTACACATAAACACATACCTATGTAGACTTCAACTTGCTAAACTTTAATAATTGTTAAGTTTGCCTAACCAAGGTTAGGTTAACCGTGTATCTTGGCATTCAGGTTTTATTTGTGGTTGAAGTTTGTGATGCACTATATCCAAAAAATGACTTCTGTATAGAACGAAAACAGCCCGGCAGCACAAAAAGGCCTTGGTTAGAAGCTTTGCTGCAGCAATGTGGGTGTAATAGGATTACTTCCCGAGGAAGGAGTAAGTTCTTTGACAACTAATATAATACTGTTATAACAGAAATAACAAATAGATCTAGTAAAAATATTTGTGAAACTTTTCCTTAATTTAAAAATGGATTTTCACAAGAAAATTTAGATTTTACTGCAATGTTTTTATTTTTTGTTTAGATAATCAAAAATATTTAGCCTTTTTATAAACATAACAAATCAGTGAAAATTTTGAATGAAATCAAAAAATATTGTATTTTATTTTCCACATTTTAAATACATTGTTTTTGACCAGCTTTAATTATAAATGAATAATTTATAAAATAAATTAAAAAAAATAAACTTTTGGGGCAGCATGCAGTCAAGTCAAGCTCTTTAACATGATAATTAAGGATTAGATTTACTCTCATATCCACGAGTAGTCCAACTGTAAGTGTATCACAATATAGTCATAAAGAGTTAATCATAGTTGTCAGACAAATTTACTAGGAGTTGTTTGAATTAATCCAAGTATAGTGGATGACTGATTGCAAATCTAACTTTAAAAATTAGAAAACTATTGTTAATCTGGGAAAGTTTTTACTAGGCCTGTGGTGAAGAAAGTTAAACTGACAATTTTTAAAAAATAATTGCAGTGTTATTGGATGTATTTTCTCTGTCTAAGTAGGATACCAGTGCTTAATAAGTGGTACCATTTTGCCTAGATCTCATTGAGAGAACTGGGTAAAGTTAGAGAAAAAGCTTTTCAGGAAAATACACGTGAAATTTTTGGCCAGTTTGTTCAATGTGATTTCACTCCCCTTGAAATATTGATTTTCTTTTTAGTCAAATTTTAGGATATTGAACTTTTCTTTTCTTTTCTTCTCTTTTCTTTTCTTGAGTGAAGCAAGAGAAAACTCATCACATGTGCATAGCACTTGAGTTAGAGTTCCATACAGGCAAACCCCCAAGCCATACTTTCTGTCTAGATCTAAAAGCCTCTTCAGTTTCTGTTTGGTGCCAAGGTGCTAGGGAGTGACTTCAGCTCCTATCACCAGGGTCTTCAACCTCAACAATCTCTGCTTTTTAACTGACCAAGGCTAATATCAGTTTGACCAAATCTTTTATCAGGACAGCAGCATGCAATATTATGTAGCCCTTGGCAAATCATTACATGGTGCCCTCCATCTAAATAGTATGGTTTTGCTTGCTTTTTTGAAAGCAACATTGCAGGACCAAAATGACTTACTTTCCCCAGGTTCAGTTATCTGATAATTAATTATCAATTGATTCTTAAAACAATGTGAGAAATGTAACTACTGTGTGAAAGATTTTCTCTTACAAAGTTATTACTCAGTAAATACGGTTGACAAGTAAGATATAACAGCTGCCCTTTTCAATGTAAATTATGCCTAGAAATTGTTACCACATTTCCTCCCTATTACAAGCTAAAAAAATCCTTTTGGCCCAACTGTATTAATAGGAAGATTTTGGTATCTTCATAAGTAAAAAGTCATTTAAAAAAAAACAACCTGTCATAAGTTTAATTTTTCCAGAAGCAACACAGAGTCTTGAAAGCCTAATGACAAGAATTCAGGGCATATTGCCAATAACTTTCTTCTGTAATTTTAAGTGCTTCTGCTAATAGTGGCTTTAATGTTTAATACAGAGCACAATAATCCCGGTCAAGAACAATGATTCATCAACAGAATCACATTTTCCTGCATAATTCATATGTTCTCATAATTTCAGTAAAGGAAGGGACTGGCGTTATTAGATGGCTCAGGGCATTAGCAATGTGATATGTAGCCTTTCGTCTTCAGGATTAAAATCTAGCCCAGGCTTGGTGTTTTTAAGGGGTGCTATTATGTGGCAGCTGTTCAGTCTCCTGTGCAAAATGAGTTTGGTGACCTCAATCCGATTCTTTGCGGCTGGATACCTGCCTACATCGTAAATAGTACAAAAGTTGTCACTTACTGGAATCCATCTTGGTGAGCTCAGCTGTTGAAAGAATGGGCAATGGTGGCATGGAAGCTGAACTAACATCTCACCCCTGAAGTAAGTTCCCTCCAGGATAGGTTTGAATCACATTGGCAGGGCAGTATAAGGGAGACGTCTAAAATTGGATAAATAGAGTGTGCTTAATTAAAAAGTAATGTGTAAGGTGGTGCAAGAATGGAATCAGTAATTGGGTCTATGTTGGTGTAATGAACACACAGGGACATGAAGGAGGTTCAAGTTAAAATACTGTGATGGTTACTTATTTTAAATTTTCTGCTAATCTCCTCTGAGTTGCTTTTCTTTCCCCTCCCCTCATCATTTAAACCAAATTTCAATGGAATATACTCATTAGGGCTGGTCAATTTTTTTTTTCAATTTAAGTTATTTTATTGAGAAACAGTATTTTGTCAATGATGACATTTTTGGCTTTTTCATTTTCTATTAAATTTCAAATGAAAAAAATTAAATTGTTTTTAAAAAGTGGGGAAACTCCTACTTTCTCTCCATTTGTATTCCTTCTATCCCCACAATGGGAAAAGTGGGGAAAGCTAAAAAGAGAAAGGGAAAAATTACTTTCCCTCCTTTATTTACTTTGTCCAACTGGAAATGTGTGTGTGTGTGTGTGTGTGTGTGTGTGTGTGTGTGTGTGTGTGTGTAAACGGGAAAGAAACCCCAAAATTACTAAACAATTTTATTCAGAGCAAACATGTTTCTCAAAAAAAAAAAAAGGAAAAAATAACAATTCTCAGACTCAGTGAAAGCTGTTCAATTCCACTATTGTTTATTATTTAATTATTATTTTATTATTATTATTTGGTGTGGAATCCTTCCCCCATCAATTTTTTTAATACTGTAATATTCAGATACTTTTTTACGCTCCAGTAATTACCAGCAAAATGAATTCAGAATGTACCAATCTCTGGAGTATCTTCACTCCCATCTTCTGGGATTGTCAAAATATTCAGTTTTGTTCCAACATGCAAAGCACTTTTGACACAGAGTTTTAAAGGAAATTAAATTATTACATGTTGAGAGAGATTCCGTCAATGTAAAAAGACCCCAAAAGAGATATTTAAAATAATATTGCAAGAAGCAAAAAAACTCAATATACTTACAAAGGGAAAAGTCCTTTATTATGATGTGACTAAAAATACACAAGAAATGAATACATCACAGCATAAGTCAGACTGAATCTTTCTGGTAACTTCCTCTACTCTTGTACACCCTGCTAAAATGGTTCAACTTGCCACATTCCTTGTAATGCTGTCCTAGTGTGAGGCACTTCTTCTTTCCCTGCTCTTGCTGGCTCCCACATTAAATGCATCTCACTATGGATATGGAAGCCTGACCACTTGTCTCCTTTGCCGTAGTCTCACTGTATGTAATTCTGGGGGTGTTATGCCTCCTGTAACTTTTATCCTTTCTCTTGAGGCTTCTGCTACATGCCACATGTTTAAGCATCTCTCTAATGCAAGATCACCTTCCTGGAACAGCTGCTCCTGTAGGTGGTGATCCTAACTGCTGCAGACCATTCTGTCCCAAATTAAGGAGTCTGTCAAGTCCCCAAAATTACATGTAGCAGTCAGTATGCCTCAGGGGTCTGCCCCCTCCCCTTTGGATTGGTCTGTATTGAAAAATCTGTTTCGTTCCATAGTTTCATTCCACTTTGGGAGGCAATAAGTCCCCAGGTCTCCTAGGACTGCTATGAGGCTTGAGGCAGTGGTGAGCTACATAGTGGTGCCTTGTTTCGAGTAAAGTAAACTAACAGTTTTACTTTCCAGCTGCTGTTGTTCTCCTGTATGGCCAAGCTGTGTACAGCTCGAACCTCCTTCCACCAGGTCCATTGCTGGGTTAGGATTGTGCCTGCAAAGTCCCCTGGGGAGGCTACAGAACAAGTAGCATTGCTCATGCTGTCAGCTCCTGCACTTAAAAGAACTCAAAGCTCAGATTCTGCCACCATGTTTCATTAGCAAAGAGTGAAGCTAACTGCATGTTACGTTGCACAAGGGGAACTTTATTAAAAGCTGTGTGCTGCTCTGTCCATGTTTCTTCCAGCGTGTGTTCCTCTAGTGCCTAGTCAATAACCGTCCCTCCACTCTGACTCTAGTTACACTGATGGAAATACACTCTGTGCATTTTTATCTATGAATACATGAATCTTCAGATTTCTATGTAGTACCTCTTTGTCAAAAAACCTTATGGCTGTACACATACTAGAAAAAATAAGACTTTTAATTAAGAGATAGTGGACAGAACTTTTGTTATCTGTTATAATAGCAGTCCCTTGCCACACTGTGTACTATGCTCGAAAAAATGTTCACTAGAGTCTTGCATACAAAACACATGTCTGTGTTAGTAACCTTTACCAAACACATACCTGCGTACTTGTTAAACTGTGCACATCTGAAAAATATACATTTGAATGCAGCCAAATTAATGGTCATACATTCAGGAAAAAAAGAATGTAACTTATAGTTAGAGCTGGTTAGAACTTTTTTGCCTAAATATTTGGTTTTACTGAAGTGTTTTGCAGAGATGAATCAGTTTCCACTGAATTTTCATCAGAGAGAGAAAGACTGACTCTACTGATGAGAGACTAAGGTACTGGGCTGGGATGTGGAAGATCCTGCTATGCATGATTTAGAATGACCTGGGATGAAAAACTCTGCTCTGAGTCAGGCAGACCAGGGACTTGAATCTGAGTCTCCCACATCCCAGGGCAGCACCCTAACCATTAGGCTATGGACACACATGTTTTTGAGAAAACATTTGAAAGGTTTGGGTTTTGTCCCACTGAACAAACTTTGAAACTTCAAAAGTTGCCACAAAATGTAATTGCTGTCCTCTGATCTGCTCGAATTAAATTACAGATTACACACTGTATCCTGAAAAGCAGTGGCTTTGGAAAGTAGTCTTACAAAGTGTGAATCTGTGACACCAAACTGATCTGAAACTTAAAGATGGTTAGGGTTCAATGAAAGCCTAGTTTTATTTGGCATAAGCCAGTTTGCCCATTCTTAGTATTATGACTAACAAGGTGGATAACAATGGGGCTAAACCTGTCAGAAGTCAGCAGATAATACCCTCTTTGAAGTTACCCAAATATCACAGATATACAGGCTAACCAATATATTTGACTGAATTCAATTTTTAAAAAAATATTTTCTTTTGTAAAAGAACCAAAATGTGAACAAGATGGTTCCCCATCACCACCCTCAACTTTCTAACACCATTATCTTTCTACTGTAGTGAAGAAGTTTGCAACTATTTGTGCTTGTTATGGAAGTAATAAAAACTTGTTTTCACTTGTTGGACAAAATAAACCTACACTTACATCACAGCAGACTTTCAATTTAAATCTTTATTTCACATTTACCTTTACATTGTCTATCTCGATGCAAAATCATACCACACTTAAAAAGCTGTGGATGTAATTTTGTGTTTTGTTGCTACATATGTTTTCAGTGCAGTATTAGAGAACTTAAAGAAAAATCAAGGTCAGCAGGTCAGCATTTTATGATTTTCCTTGGCCACTTTGTTCCAGTGGATAACTTGTCATATTCCACCTGGAAAATGTTACTATGAATGCACAAGCAAAACATCATACATCACGGTTCTCCTATTAAAATCTCCTCTTTTTTATGGTTGCCAAACATGGCTCTCCGTTCCTAGACTCAAACATTATTAAAACTATGGCTGGGAATGTTAGTTAGACCTCTCCATCAGCTGATAGAAGATAAGAGATATGACAGTTACATATTTGCTATGTCAAATGGACAGTACTCTCCTGCTTTTGAGCCCTTTTCCCTCTTTACCCTTGCTCTCCTTTCTTTCCATTTAATTTCTGGCATTATTTTCAGCTAGAAGAGCTCCCCAGTCACAAGCAAACAGCAAGTTCCTCAGCTAAAAAGAGCCTATCACAAATTGATCTGCTTGTATATTTGGTCAGTTTCATGCTTTTTTACATTTTAAAACAAACCTGGAAAATACTACACAAAATTGTCAGTTACACTTTCTAATTTGGTGCCTTTAATTACGCCATGGTTATGGTTTGTGAAACCTATAATTGCTAGTAATTCATATAACTAGGAAAATTAACTGTGTGACAGAGTAATTGCAGTGTAAATAAAATCTACTTAATGTATGTGGATTCCAAAAATACATGAATTACTTATAAAACCAAAAGGATAATATAAGTAATTCAGTCACCTTCTTAACCTTCCAGTTATATGAATTAGTGGAAATTTGTTATAAACAAGAATAATCACAGTGTAATTATATTGTAATTGCAGTGTAACCACAGTTTTGTAATAACTGTCACTATATTAGAAGATAGATCCATTACTTTACTTTGACTATGCAATAGCTAAGCCACATCATTCACTTTGAGAGAAGGGAAGGTTAGTAGTGGAATGAAAGGGATCCATGAGCTCAGAGCCTTGGAGGCCAAAGTTCTGCAAGGATTCTTGGACCTCAGGGTATCTGTGTAGAGTGCCTGTCCTGCTGCTTGCTTTCCAGTAACACCTCCAGGACAATATTATTTTCTTTTAATTATTTTTTATAATATCAGTCTAAGAACCACTTGTTTTTTCAACCGATAATGATATTGAGCTAGATCCTGGGCTGTAGCTGAAGGAGTGCTCGGTACAGCTTAGGAAGGTGATGCAAAATTGGCTCTAAGCCTGCTTTTTGTATCCATAAGCCTTGGGTCATCCTGGCATTAGTCCAGTCACCTAAAGGCTGCTCCAGTTATGCTGACTTCCAGTGGTTCTGAGAAACCTTTATGGCAGCCAGGGATCAGAACAGGACCAAGCTGGACATGCCCCTCTGCACTAGTCACAGGCATGGGAGGAAGCACTGGAGCATCAATGGTGTGTCGCATCTACCCTTTTAATAGCTAAATTCATGCTTAGAAGTGCTTTGTTCCAGTGGAGCAATGCAAAATGGCCTGCATGCGCCAGAGTATCCAGCTCATTGATTTGAGTTTTTGACTGGCTGTGATAAGAGAATTTCAGGGTAATTTTTTTCAAGAATTCTGTGTCTCTGAGTCCTATGCAAACACCTTACCCAGAAATAATGTAAAAGAAATTATTTTGTAATGGGGTTGGCATGCAGGACTCCAACACACCACATCAAGGCCAGCCAGCCTGCAGAAGTCATATTGTTTTCTTTAAAATTAGTGTCTGAGTTACTTTAATCCTGAAGGGAAGGATAACTCATACAACTGTCTTTCCCTTATCTTGGAATGGTTTTTATACCTGAAAAACATGCATACTGTATCCCATGACTGGAGTATTTTCCTATTGTGGCTGTGATAATGTAGACCTGGCTTATTGGCCTGAGTCCATAAACTTATAAACACATTTAAGAAACCAAAGTGTCATAAGTGAGAGCATGTGAGAGTACCACTTCCCCATCTTTTGGAGATAATCTAATTTCTGATCTGAATATGGTATTTTAAAAATGATTTCCATGACACTTTGAGTCAATTTATCATTTAAAATACTGACTTAACTGACAGTACAGAAATTTTTGTTTTGACTTGTAGTTAAGGAGTTTCCAATTCTATGGAATAGACATCAGGGAGAATCCTGAGAGATGAAGAGCCCCAGTGCCTGGCTACCATATATGATTTATGAGCAGCAAGGCTCTGTGCTAGTGAGAACGACCGATAGTAACTGCCTTCCATATCTATTGCCAGTTAGGGATGTAAGTATCTGAGTCATTGGCTTTAGAACCAAGGAATTCTCTAAATGTCACTATCCATGGAAACTATTTTGTACTGAATTCAATTTATTTGGCTGAAGTTGGATAGAATAACCAGAATTCAAGATCGGAGAAAGCCTGCTTTCTGTTCCAGCTAAACTAATCTGCACAATTTTAAATAATTTACTCAGCATAGCTGTAGATTTCTTTTCAGCTTACTGGTAACTGAACCATGTCTGCATTTGTGTTTCCTTCAATCTGACAGCAGTAGTTAAAATTATTTAGTTGATGTGAGCTGTCCTAAATTTTCTGATGGAAATGAAATGCAGTATTTTCAGATAAGGAAAAAAAATCACTTGGTGATGCAATCCATAGCAGTTTATAGATTTTTCTGGTACTACAGACTTCAAATCTTGCAGCAAATATTCATCATTTATCAGATTAATGACTTTTTAATTAAAATGTATTTTGAATAATGTGAGTGGGGAGCACATTTTCAGTATTTTTGTGAGTCCCCCATAAGTAAGGTAACTTTTCACCTTACATATTTTTTAACAGATTCCATAGATGTTAATTTTCAGGTGACACTGGACACATTTGGAATGTTTCCACTAGCTTGAAACCCAGGGGAAGAGTGGGGGGAATAGCACAGTGCCACTACTTCCCCCTCCTTCTGGAGATGGGAAGTGGGTGAATCCTTGGCTTTACCTCTTCCTAATGCTCCAAGGAGCATAGCTGAGTCAGTAGGGCAGGGGAGGTAATCTACTTCTGATACAGACTCATGGTAGGTTACTTTCCCTGTGAAGCAAGGTGGAACCAGGGGTCACATCTGAGTTACAGTCAGTTCCCTGCTGTGCCCCTGGGCCATTCAATTACATGCTGCATGTTACTTGGGGCAGATTGCTAACTGACAATCATGCTCATAAAGGGGAGTAGCCCTTAAAAGCTTCTAACTGTCAGCACTCTACGTTACCAGGAGATGTTAAAAATACATTCATGCAATCAAATGAAGTTTTATTTTAATGAAACAATTATAGGAGTGGCAGTCTCTCTCACAGGATGTGTCAATAGCAGTTATGTTGGGCAATTCAAGCAATCTAAGAATACATTTTCCAGAGCATTCTCTAAAAGGAGTTTGATATATTTTTGGGTGTGGTGATGGCAGCAGGACATACATTAATATCCCTTTAGGAACGAAGGAAACCTTTAAAGATTTAAGTCACCATTTAAATATATAAAATGCTCAGAATTTTCCATACTGTAAAAGTTAAATACAGGAACATGTGGAATCAACATAGATCCCTTGTGTTCAGACTCAATGGCCCAGATATAAAAACATACCCCAACACCTTCCCCATCCTACAAGAAAAACCCTACTGGACTAAAACTGCTACATGGGTTCCCTCACAACATTTAGCCCCCTTTTCTGTTTGCAAATTGTCAGCACACGGTGATTTATTCTCAATTTGTACCTGCTTAAATGCTTTGTGTGGAACACTTCTAGCCAATGGATTTAGGGTTGCCAGCACTCCAGATTTGTCCAGGAGTCTCCAGGAATTAAAGATTAATCTTTAATTAAAGATTATGTCATGTGATGAAACCTCCAGGAATATGTCCAACAAAAATTGGCAATCCTAAATGGATTGTTTGTGAACTGTTCACTCTGGCCCCTATCCTGCAATCAAGTATATGATGGTTATTCCTGTGCCCAGCCAGAGCCCCAAGATTGTTCATTTGAGTATGCAATATTTGTGATTTGCTGCTCAAGGCATTTGTTTGGTCACCTACGTCACATGCTAGTGTCTGTTTTTTTTTTAAATCCTGATTGGATGACTTAATGTTTCTAAATAGGATAAGGGCCTAAACAAATTATTGGATCTCAGTTCTTAAGATGAAGGTGGGAGAACATTTTAGGGAGAGGGAGAAATGGCAGGTGGCAAGCTAGTGTGGAGAATTTTAGAACATTTAAACCTTTTCTTTTACTCTTTTCAACAAGAAAGAGCATTATGTTTTGCAGTGAATATGTATCCCTTATTTAAAAAGGCTGGACTCCTTCATGAATTTAGAAGAAAGACATATAATCATATTCACTAGTGGCTTTTTATTCAATTTTTCTCTTGTCACATTCACATTCAGTAATTGCATTTGTATGTACTTGCACAATTCTATTTGCAAATAGGTGCAGTCAGCTCTCTTTGTGTATTTTTTTATTTGATTGTCTCAGTGCCTAAGCTCTCTTGCTACAGGGTTAACATGGGTGACCGTGGTATATTTCCAGGGCTGCTGCAAGGATATTTTGCACCCTAGGCGAAGCTTCCACCTTGCGCGCCTCCCCCTCACCACCCCCCTGCACATCGGTTCATTGAGGGGCAAATCCCGACGAGCCTTTATAGACCCCAGGGGCCACCCATGCCCAGGGGCCAGCCATGCCCAGGGGCCAGCCATGCCCAGGGGTTGCTCCCTAGATCAGGTTCCCCCCTCCCTGCCCCCTGAACTCCCCTGGAGGGTGCACAGCCCCCCTGTGAGCCCTCCCCACCCCGGCAGCCCCCGCTCCGAGTCCACTCACTGGCTTTGCCGGGCTTGGGCCGCTGCAGCAGCTCGGCAGGGAGGAGCTGCCTTCTGGGGGTTCCTGGGGGCTCCTGCAGCAGCTGCATGTGGGCAGAAGCCCCCATGCGCCCCCCCCCAGCTCCCCCGTCGCCGCACTCAGGATCTGCGGCTCCCGGGAGTGTGAGCCGCTGCCGCCCCTCCCGGAGCAGGCTCAGGGCCCCGCACCCCAGCGGCGGCTCACGTGCCCGGGAGCTGCAGAGCCCGAGCGTGGCGAGGGGGAGCTGGGGGGGCGCACAGGGGCCTCTGCCCGCATGCATCTGCTGCAGCCGGCAGGAGCCCCTGGGGGGGGGTGCCGGGCCACAGCCTGGGCAGGAGGGGCGGGGGCGTGGCTGCTCCCTGCTAGTGGCACCGCTGCCTTTGCAGGGCTCCTGCCCTCCTGCGCCGCGCCGGCTCCTCCATGGCTGGGTCTCGCCGCCCCCCGCAAGCTGACGCTCTGGCTCTCCGGTGCCTCCGGAAGGCGGCTCCTCCCTGCTGAGCTAGGGCACCGCTTTTTGGTGCCCCCAGGGCCGTCCTTATGATTTATGGGGCCCTATGCAGTATTATTAAACTGGTGCGCCTATGCCCGACGGCAGCCTGAGATTGCAGCCCGGCGGGGGCGGAGGGACAAGGCAGAAAGAATAACAAGACGCTCGGCCCGCCTCACGGTGGTGGAGAGTCACAGTTCCCCGCAGAGACCCCGTACCCTCTCCCTCACGCAGAATGGACATGTAGAAGGTACCTAATTAAAAGCACTAAATTTGGGAATAAAAAATGTCAGTCACAAGTTTTTTGATATGCTCTGAAGTTTGTCAGACATTTATTTGCAAAAACTTTGTAGTAAGGGTGAATCAGCTGTCTTGCTAAATACAACATTAAATATTATGGAATACATGATGCAGCTTTTCTCTGTTTTACATTTTCTTAATCAGTATTTCTAAGAGGATTTTATATTTTAAATGTACTCTTAAGCCTTCATAAAGTAATCATTCCAGATTACTACATATTTAACTCACTGAAACAGACATTATTTTAAATTAATCAGTCACAAAGGTTTAGTGTGTTCATAACAATGCTCATTGCTTTTAGAAAAAGGGAACACTGATTTACTGTGTGTGATCTCCATAACAATACACGTTTCTGAAATTTCACCAACTTTAAAAAATATGTTTCCAAAGATTTTAGGCATAACAAAGGATTTTATATCTTACTAAGGTAGTGATTTTGCTTAAAACTAGTTCATCAGATAGTCAGAAGTAAAGAAAGGGAAACTCTATGTCCAGCTATCTGGAAGCAAAGGGCTGTTGCTTCCTTCAATCGGGGGGCGGGAGGAGGGTGAAGGGAGAAATGGATGGACAGAAAGAACAGGAAGACTTTGGAAGTAAGTTTTTTTACTATAGTAATTAAAATGTGTATTTTAGATAAGGGTGGTGTAGCGAGGCGGTGGGCTACCCCACAGCCCTGCTGAGGGCTGAACCTCCCCTACTACCAATGTGGGCGGAGCCACCGGGTCCGGCGCCCGCCCCTCCGAGGTCACGGCCCCGACCTGGAAGTATAAAAGCCCGCCTGCGGAGCTCAGTGGAGGCCAGGCCACTGGAGAGAGCAGACGTCCATGGCTGAGCTCCCGCTTGGGAAACAGCCGCAGGCCGCGACCGGCCTGCTGACTCACCAGGCTGGTTGAGCCTACCTCTCTCCCAGTACCCCGAGGAGGACTGGCCAAGCCTGCCCCGGGCCCGCTACCCCGAGGAGGACTGGCCAAGCCTGCCCCGGGCCCGCTACCCCGAGGAGGACTGGCCAAGCCTGCCCCGGGCCCACTACCCCGAGGAGGACTGGCCAAGGCTGCCCTGTGCCAGCTACTCCGAGGAGGAGCCGAGCCTGCCCCGTGCCAGCTACCCCGAGGAGGAGCTGAGCCTGCCCTTCGCTACCTACCCAGAGGAGCCAATGCTGGTGGAGAGCACTGACGACACTAAGACGGCCCAGGTACCATACGAAGGGGAGTGTGGAAGTAGCCCGGGGGCAGTCGACCCCAGACTGGCTGCTGCACTGCCAGAGCTGATGTCAGTGTGTTGCGGCCAGGATCCCCACTGACAGCAGCGGTCGCTGCTAGGGCCCCGGGCTGGGACGCAGTGGAGTGGGAGGGCCTGCGTCCACCCTGCCACCCACTCCTTGGGTGGCAGACTCCCCCTTTTTCCCCTGGCCTAGAGAGGCTGGGTATTTGCCTGACTATTTGATTATTGCCCTGCCCTGACCTAGGGCCTGGGCTGCTACAAACTCTGACCCAGCCCCTGCTTAAGGGCCTGGGTATTTGCCTGACTGTGTGATTACTGCCCCACCCTGATTGAGGGCTCGGGGCTCTTTTCTGACTGTTGCGAGGTGGTGGGCTACCCCATAGCCCCGCTGAGGGCCGAACCGCGGCCCAAAACTACTACAGGTGGTCTTTTGAAGAATTTATTTAAAAAAACATATGTCTGAAGATCCAAGTATTTAAGGCTTAAAGATGATTGTTCATCTAAAAATCTATGCAAGGATTTTTTTAGAGATGGGATTTTATAATCTTCACCAACTCACTAATGAAATATTTTTAAAGCAAATTTTAAATTAAGGTCCTGTTCTGAGTAAATATTACAGTCATGCACAACTGTTTTTCTCAGTACATTCAGAAACTGACAGTAGATACCTGGGGGTTGGCAAATGCCTGTTAAATGTCTTCATTACCCCTTGAATGGCTCTTTAACAGTTTCAGTGTTGTGCTAATGGGTCTGGCAGGCTGGAGACTGTTTCTCTTTTAAAAAGAACAGGAGTACTTGTGGCACCTTAGAGACTAACAAGTTTATTAGAGCATAAGCTTTCGTGGACTACAGCCCACTTCTTCGGATGCATACAGAGTGGAACATATATTGAGGAGATATATATATATATATATTCACACATACAGAGAGCATAAACAGGTGGGAGTTGTCTTACCAACTCTGAGAGGCCAATTAAGTAAGAGAAAAAAAAACTTTTGAAGTGATAATTAAGCTAGCCTAGTACAGACAGTTTGATAAGAAGTGTGAGAATACTTACAAGGGGAGATAGATTCAATGTTTGTAATGGCTCAGCCATTTCCCAGTCCTTATTCAGTCCTGAGTTGATTGTGTCTAGTTTGCATATCAATTCCAGCTCAGCAGTCTCTCTTTGGAGTCTGTTTTTGAAGTTTTTCTGTTGTAATATAGCCACCTGCAGGTCTGTCATTGAATGACCAGACAGGTTAAAGTGTTCTCCCACTGGTTTTTGAGTATTATGATTCCTGATGTCAGATTTGTGTCCATTAATTCTTTTGCGTAGAGACTGTCCGGTTTGGCCAATGTACATGGCAGAGGGGCATTACTACTAGATCCCCTTCCCAGGAAGACTCAGAGCCTGCAGGAAGGGTCAGAACAGGGATAGGAAAACCAGTAGGGTGCCTCAAATTTTCAGGTGCTCTACCCAGCTGCCTATGCCTGAGGATGGCCCGGGCACCCCCAACTACTTGCCACCCTAGACCACAGCCTAGTTCGCCTAGTGGTAGCCCCCGCCCTGTATATTCCCCATCTCTCATACAACATTATTACGTATCAGAATTTTGAGACATTCTGAGGGCCTTTGACAGTTGCCCTGAGGTTCATCAGCAGAGATTACTCTAATATTAGCCAGTTCATTCCACTGATCTTTCTATTGGAGAAAAATGTGAACTCTCTGCATGGTATGATCAGGAAAATGATAACAGAGGTCTAGAACTGCCCTCAAAAGAGCTGTGTGTTGCCTCGGATGAATACATACTCAAGGACATTATACTTTTGGCTTTCTCTGGTTTATGGACCCAGGATTTCAAGATGTCGTTGCCTCTTACCTCCTGAGGCAGATAAAGACATTAACAAATGGGAGCACAAGCTTATTGGCTTGGTGGCTGTGTGCATTTGGCAGGGGCCTGATCCAAACCTGCTACTATACTTCTCTTGGAAAAGGATGTGGCAGATCAGATTGTGGAGAGTGTTCCTTTTGGGACAGTCTGGAGGACTTTGGGCTTGTCCTCATTGTCTCTAAGCTCCAAGTGGATTCATCCAGTGTTAGGACCACAAAGAGAATGGATGAGAGAGAGTATGAATATTGGTATCAATAGTCGGCAAATGGGCCAGGCCAGGCAGCATGTCACAATTATTTCTCTTTACCCAATGTTTTTTGTTGTTGTTGGGCTTGATAATGTTACAATTGTTTTCATCTGCATCTTTGTATGCATGTATAATCGACAAAGGGGTGGGTGGGAGAATCTCCATTTTCAGATTCATGTCTTCATCCTTCATTTCTTTTGCTGCACGTGGAAAATTGCTTTGTATTCCCTTGAGCCTCTGTACTTTGCTGTGGAGAAGATCAACATACTTGCCTAAGTTACTAGACCACACTGGGACTGAAGCTAAGCAGAAAAGAGCTCCTGGAGCAACTGGCAACTATGACTTCCACTCTCTGTGATGATGATACTTTTCTGCCGCTGCTCTAAGTTTATGAGGGAATCCTGTAATGTGGCTTCTGATTAGTTTATGTAGCAATGTATGATGAGGATGAATGCTGTGGTTTCTGCTTTTCTTGCTTAGGGTTACCATACGTCCGGATTTTCCCGGACATGTCCGGCTTTTGGGGGCTCAAATCCCCGTCCGGGGGGAAATCCCCAAAAGCCGGGCATGTCCGGGAAAATCGGGAGGTCAGCCGGGCCCGCGGGGAGCCGGGCCCGCGGGGAGCCGGGTCAGCCGGGCCGGCGGGGAGCCGGGCCGGCGGGGAGCCGGGTCAGCTGGGCCGGCGGGGAGCCGGGCCGGCGGGGAGCCGGGTCAGCCGGGCCGGCGGGGAGCCGGGCCGGCGGGGAGCCGGGTCAGCCGGGCCCGCGGGGAGCCGGGCCCGTGGGGAGCCGGGTCAGCCGGGCCCGCGGGGAGCCGGGTCGGCCGGGAGCCGGTCAGCTGGGCCGGCGGGGAGCCGGGCCCGCGGGGCTGGGAGCCGGGGGGTGTGCCGGGCCGCCGGGGGCCGGCAGTGCTGGGCAGGCCGGGGGTGGTCGGCCGGGGCCGGCACCCCAGGGCCCGAGCTGACCCAGGCTGGAAACGCCGGGGGGCCAGCCTGGGCCGCGCCTCCTCCCCCCCCACACCCCCCTTACCTGCTTCAGGCTTCCCGCGAATCAAATATTCGTGGGAAGCAGGGGAGGGGGCGGAGACTTTGGGGAGGGGGCGGGGTTGGGCGGGGGTGTAGGCGGGGCTGGGGCGGGGCTGGGGGCCGTGGAATGTCCTCCATTTGGAGGCACAAAATATGGTAACCCTATTCTTGCTATTTTCAGGGCTCTAGATTTGAGTTGCTGGGCTTTGCTTTGTATAAAAGGATGTCCCCACATCTTTCAAAAACTAATCACTGAAACAAAACCTACAAGAACAAAGATAGTTAATTTGGTCAGATGAGGATTCCTGACCTGTTTTATCATTGCGTGAATTCAGGGCACAGTGCATACATACAGTAGCATGTGCACACATTCTCTCTCAGTGAGGAGAAATTCTGGTGGCAGAACCAGTTAAACAGGAAGAAAAGAAAAAAAAGAAAATTTTGAATAGTAGAGCTTCCTCCTACTCAGTTGGATCATCTGTTTTACAGGGCCCTGTCCGCTTTGAACCACAAATAGCTTTCAAAATAGCTGCACGTGCATTTCTGGTGTGAATACAATCATAGATATATATTAGTAGGGCCCTACCAAATTCAGGGTCCATTTTGGTCAATGTCATGGTCATAGGATTTTAAAAATAGTAAATTTCATGATTTCAGCTATTTAAACCTCAAATTTCAAGGCATTGTAATTGTAGGGCTCCTGACCCAAAAAGAAGTTGGGGAGGGGAGGTCACAAGGTTATTGTAGAGGGCGTTGCGGTACTGGTAGCCTTACTTCTGCGTTTCTGCTGGCGCAGTGCTGCCTTCAGAGCTGGGCAGGTGGAGAGCAGTGGCTCCTGGCTGGGAGCCCAATTCTGAAGGCAGAGCCACTGCCAGCAGCAGCGCAGAAGTAAGGATGGCATGGCATGGTATTGCCACCTTTACTTCTACGTTGCTTCCTGCGGAGCTGGGCTCTCAGTCAGCAGTCACCACTCTCTGGCTGTCCAGCTCTGAAGGCACTACAGAAGTAAGGGCGGCAATACTGTGACCTCCCCTAAAATAACCTTGTGACCCCCCATCAACTCCTTTTTGGATCAGGACCCCCAATATGAGAAATGCTGGTGTCCCCCTCCTTCCCCACCATGAAATCTGTATAGTATAGGGTAAAAGCACAGAAAAGACCAGATTTCACAGCCTGTGTCGCGTTTTTCATGGCTGTGAATTTGGTAGGGCCCTATATATTAGTGTTCAGGATGCTTTTGTGTTTGAACATTCTGGTGAAGAAAAATAATCTGCATAAAAGTTTGCAGAAAAATGAGTAAAAAGGGTCACAGATTATGGCAAAGCAGAATAGTGGGCTTTATTGACAAGAATGATTCGCAATTTGTTTCTGCATTCACCCAGATCACCTTCATAGTCAAGAAGATATCAGCATCTTCAGAGTTCTGCATATGTGGGTTTGATGGTTTTTTTACTATTAGTCTCAGATGGTACAATAATTAATATTTTAATCCTTTTAGATGTAGCTTGCCCACAGAGTCTTATTGTTTGAGCTGATCAGAGATTCTGATATGCCTCTCATCATGACTTTCTTAAGGGAGGTGAGAACTGACCGTAGAATGAAGGTTGACTTTTCCCATTGTTAGAATCCCTGCAGAAAAGTTCCAAAGACAATTGATGAATACCATTAAAAAATAAGAGGGGTCATTTTTGGTTAGAAGGTGAGTATTAGGAGATGGACTTGAACTTCAAAGCATGAATTTGATCTGGGTCTACTCAAAATTCAAGAGTATTACATTTCAGAATTTCATTTCATATTGTTCTAGAGATAAGGCCCAGTTATGAAATTGAAAGGTGCTCCGATTGGAGGTGTTGGTTCAGGCCCATGTATATTTAAAACATATATTTAAAGTCCAGTGATTTTGCCAAAAAGAAATTACTCTTAGACACAGACAGATGTTTTGCAAATCAAATTATCTTATGTTTCAGGCTAAAATGACTCAACTGCCAGAGGCTGAAAAAGAAAAGATAGCTGAGCAAGTGGCTGACTTCAAGAAAGTCAAAAGTAAGCTTGATGCAGAGATTGAAATATGGGATGATACCAGCAATGACATCATTGTTTTGGCTAAGAGGATGTGTGTGATTATGATGGAGATGACAGACTTCACAAGGTAATTATGCAGAAAATGATCTTCAATATTTATAAGTGTTAGAGGCAGTTGTCACATTGGTAAAATGAGAAATACTAAGAGTTTACAATGGCAGGGGACAAAATCTTTGTAAAACTGATTGGCAAAGCTAATATAATTGAGGTTTAAAGAATTAGATGTGAAAAGCTGAAACACCAGAAGGGATGTTCAAAGTTTTGCACTCTGTTTATCCCTGAAAGAAAAAACATGATGCTTATCTCTGTCCTCATTTTGTTTTATTTTTTTCCACAGTTTGCTCAGGGATGTTGATCCAGTTGATCCTCTTAGCATTTTAACTTCTTTTCTGTCTTGCTTTCTTTTAGTGAAAGGAATAAATTGACCTAAACTAATTTAAGTTCTCTAGTTAGGAAATATCTCACTTTAAACTGTGAATATGAGATTTACACATCTATTACTTTTGCAACATGTACCATAGCATGCTGTCAAACATGCAGTACACAGCAGACATGCATACAACATGTACTGTACATTGCAAATGACAAGCAAGTAGAAACTTGGACTGATGCATATCTAACTTCACATTTCTTTTGATTGCTTATATTGAGTTACCTTACCTCTTTGCAGTATATGTTATGCTGTATTATACAGTATAAAAACATTCTGATATATTGCAGACAGTTTTAAAGGTAGGCATTTATCTCTGGTGGTGTTAGTAACTGGTCACACTACTACATGCAACAATCTCAGGTTTAGGAATCTATTCTGTGTTGCATTGAATATATGTATATTAACACTCATTAGGCACAATGATATCAAGGGGAAGTGTTGTTCATTATGTGTGTTTATTGATAAAATACTTGTGGATATGTCAAATGTTCCACAGTCCTCCTGGGAACTTCATGCCCTATATGGGTGAATACCATCAGATACCACTGGGTTCCTTTAGAAAAAGACAATCCTTTCCTGTAAGGCAAGGGGAAAATTAAAGGCACCAGGGGCTAGATCCTTACCTGATGTAACTTGATTTAGTTCCATTGGGGTCAACAAAGCTGAACCAATTTACATCAGCTGAGGATCTGGCCCCAAGCTTGTTCCTGTGGAAAGATGGTTTCTATATTTCCTCATGCCGGCACGTCTCAAATTATTCATAATTTGAAATTCCTGACACCCAATGCTTTTAAACTTTATTTTATGAGCATATCTTGCATAATGATATATTACACCTCTATAAAATAAAAAGATGTACTGTAAAGATGGAGATATGTCATACACTTTCACAATTAAAACCTGTCATTCTGCATCTCTCTCACCAAAATACCTGAATTAATGGATTTAGAAATAGGCTCCATTAATCTTGATTAATCTATTCCCGATTTCTCTATGTAGCTCTCATTGATTTCGATGTGAGCCACACTTGCGTGTTCAACATCAGATTTTGCTCTGTTGATGCTTATTCCCATAAAAACCACTGCCACTTAAAATGGGTTGGAGCATAAAACGCAGAAAGATAACGTTACAATCTGAAAGGATGGCAGTTCAATAACTGGAAACAAATTTTTTAGTGGAAAAAATAATGTTCTTTACTCACAGGCCCTGCAACTACAGCACTGGATCAGAAATCACTTGTATTCCAGAGACTCTGAGAAATACTAACATGCTACACCATATAATGCACCTCATATAGCCAAAAAGATCTGAGCAAAAGCAAACACGTTAACAGCAATTTAGGTATTTGCAGTTACTAAGCCAATCCACTACCATCTGGGTCATTTGCCCTGCTCTGTCAGTGCAAAGCAACTGGAAATCAAGCTTATACAGCTACTTGATTCCCCTTGCATAAGAGGTGCCGTCAGTTAGTTTGTGTGTGTGTTCTTTCAGTGTTCTGTTCAGCACTGCACAGATAGCTGGCTTAGCAGACCTTGATAGTACCACCCAGTGTGGTTAAGTGCTGGAGGCTGGAAGGCCGTTGCCTCGCTAATGCTGTTTAGGCTGCTCAGTGCTTCTGCTCTTGGAGCGCCAATGGTATTAGTAGATAGTGCAGTATGGTAATTCAGCAGGCCTGGATGCTACTCATAAAGAAAGACCACTGGCATGGTTTGGTGACAAAGGCACTTGGCCACGGTTATTGCCCTCGAGGCACAGTCCTAGCACCCTGGCTTCATGGTTACAGGTACACTAACACATGAGTGCCCTGTTCAAGGAGTGGCTCTGTCAGCACTGGTAGTTTTTGCTGTCCCCTAGGCCACACAAAGAGTTCAGGTGGGGTATCCTGACCTCTATAGGCTGAGGCAAACAACTGGAATACACAACTTATACACTACCTTACGTATTTCATGACATCTGTTTGTTACTTCCCTTTGCGCCTGATATCTTGGGGAAAACATTCCTATTCATTATTTTGTCAAATCATCTTATCTTGTACTAGATTGGGATGTATATCTACTTGCTGGAATATATTTACGTAAATATTTAGTGCCTACTACACTAGCAACAACTTTGCCAAGTTCATATACTAGACTGTGAACTTGTAAGCATTTGCTTTAATACACGGCCTGACTTTGGTTTACAACCTTTGGTTCAGGCTTCAAATTTGGCACCAGGCCCAGTGCTCTGGGTGTTCTCTCTCCAGCTCACCTTCTGTCTCCTACAATAGGCATCTTGGGTAACTCAGAGCTGACATACACCTGGCACCCAGTGTGGGACATAGCCAGAGGGAAGGAGCTGTGGCCTTAACACTGCTACACTGCATCTATCCTTTGCTCTCAGAACAGTGCCTTGAGACCATAAATAGTTGGGCACAACTTAGAACAAGAGCTCCAGCATAGCTGAAGATCTGGCCATAGTGTGTAGACAGTGCAGATGTTACTAAACTGCAGTTTTTAGTAGATATATATTTTTCTTTAGTCTTTTACTCTTAGATTATGGTTGAAGAGATGCATGTGGTTATTCAGTTTGATTCCCAGTCTTGTGCAGAATGTTTTCCAGTATTATTTCATTTTTTTCTTATTAACCTGCACTTGAACACTTCCCGTGATCGTGCCCACCTTTTGTAGTCAATACCTTTTGATTTATTCTTGAAAGTTGCCAGATTTACAGTCCCAGAAAGTGAAATCCTATAGGTATGCAAAGAATAAGTGGACTCATTGTTGAAGGAAGTGTGGATCTATCCCTTCATGCTACGACTTGTGATTTCAGAAATGGCAAAGAGCAAATATATAGTGCTGAGGGACACGAGTGGCTTTTCCTCCTACCCGCCACATGAAAATCTGATGGTAGAAACTATAATAGTCAAGTCATGCACTGGCTGGACTCATGGTTTGGTACCCCCATCCTGTGATTTAAAAGTTGGACTTGGAAGGAATAAAAGATTCAGATGTCCTATTTGTTTCATCAAAAATTACCCAGATAAATTGTGAATTTGCTTGTCTGTCCAGTTGGTGTCTAAGCTGGTTTCTTGTTTCGTCCAAATTTGTTACTTGCAGTATCAGTCTGTCCTAGTGTGTATATGTTATCCTTCACATTTTTGTAACAATAATACATTTAACTAAAACTAAGTTATTGTTGGCCTCAAAAAAATTATGACTCAGGGAGAACTCTCATTTAAATCAATGGGAATTATGTCTGCATAAATAGTTGGTATTTATGTCTCAAGGTTTTAATGAAAAGTTTTAGTCCTGATTCTTGTTTCTGCCGAACATAATTTTAAATAATTCCCTACCTAGTGGTAATTTAATTAATGATCATTTCCTGCTCATGGTCTGTAGCTAGGTGTTGGTCCATACTACTGTAATTTTATGTAAGAGATATTTTTCCAATTTTGTTGAAACTTTTTATATGAAACACCATCTATTGACTTATTGAAACCCAATATAACTAATATAAGTGCTACCTATGCTCAGACGTCAACTGGGCAATTCTGTCATAAAAAAACTACTATATATGATTGACATAACAGTAGCTGATCAAGGGTGGGAAGACAGAGCTGGACATTTGAAGCAGCTCGTATTGGTGCTAACAGGTGATTTCTGTACTACATACATGGATATTAAACCCACAGTATTTATTATTTTGATTTTGCATGTTTAAATATGTTTTAAAATACATATTATTTGGGGCCCAACATCAGCCACAGGTGCCCTGAGCTATGAATGTGGATAGTTTGGAAGCGAGGCATATGTTGTTCTGAATCACTGAGCCTCTAGCGGCCTAATTTCAGCAGAGTTGATGCTACTGTACAGATAACATCTGAAGTTAGTCAATGCCGGTTTTTTTTTTCCTCTCTCTCTCTTGTGTTTGCTGAAGGTTACGGCTGCTGGAAAAAATTGTGGTAGAGATTTTTCCGGATTTTCTTTAACAGCATCTCAGGGGTCAATCTCAGTTTCTCTGAGAAGGTTGGAGTAAACAAAGTACAAAGAAGAGAAAAATTGTCACTGTACTGCTCAGGCTTCAAAAACACCAGGTAGAAGTAGAAAAATAAATGAAAATTGCTTTTGGACCTGATGGAGCTTTCCAGCCATGTCAACCTACAACCATAACCTTGCTCCCTCACATCTCTCTTTTGGGTGAAACATTTTTAAATTACATATATTTCTACCACTAATACTCTTTCAACAGATTCCTCTTCCATACTACATCATACATCAAGTTGCACTAAGTTACTGCTTAATGTGTGTTTTGAGACAGAAATGAGAAATCAATCCTTTGTGAATGTTGCATTAGAAAATCACCCTTCATGTCCCCTTCCTTCTCTACAGCCACTGATAGACTGCTTACAACAGTTTACATGCAAAGATATTACCTCTCAGGCAATGCTTCCTAAACTAATGAGTACTAATGTTAATGTTAATCTAGTATTATTTTGGGCAAGTCAGTTCACCTTTATGCATAGGTGCTGGAACTGAGTGTGCTGGAGGTGCTTCTGAATCCCCTGGCTTGAAGTGGTTTCCATTATATATGGGGTTTACAATTTGGTTTAATAGCTTTCAGCACCCCCGGCCCCACTATAAAAATTGTTCCAGCACCCCTGCCTTTCTGGGTCTCGGATTCCCCATCTGTAAAATGGGGATAATGATACTTCCTTTGTAAAGCACTTTGATATTTACTGATGAAAAGTCCTATATCAGTGCTAGTTATTATTGAATTCATTTATTACATATTTTCTGTATCATTGATATAATTTTAAAAATGGTTTCCCATGTTATAACACTAGTTCAAGTTGTTGTTGTTTATTATTCTCTGAATGGCCCAAAGTATGCTAAGTGCCATACAAAAAGATTATAAAATGATGTTCCCTGCCCCCTGTTCCTCACAAAAGAGGTTGGCAAACCAGATCTCAGAATCCATCATTGTGTGCCGAATGTGGTGAATTAATATTATAGACACACACGGAACTCAGCTATATCTGAGATGGAGATGAATTTCCCGAAGTCTGTACTTCAGAAAGCTACCATGTCGTGGGACCCAGCTACAAAAGTTAGCAGCCAATAAAGTTAAAACATTGTTTAGACCTGAATTGTGGACATAATCATGTTTTACTATGTTAATGGGCTCAGTATAAGAATCTGAATAGAATGGAAGAGACTAGAGCAGAACTCTGTGTTGTACACAAGGCTCAGAATTTTTAGGGGGAATTGGCATTGTTGGATGAAGCTGGACACATTTGTTGGGACAAGATCTGTTCTGGAGAGAAAGCATTTCTGCTATGGATTGTTCTTTCAGCACAGAATCTTGGCCTCTGAACTAACCAGCTCACCCCTGAACAAAAGAGAAATTGTAATGGTTTGGCAGTGGAGTAAATACATTTTTATGGAACATGGGATTCTGAAGCAGTTGTAATCAAGTAGACGAGGCTATAGCTGGCTGATATGACAGAGTTGTCCTAAGAAAGAATTGCAACAGCTTTTAAAGTAAATGATTCACAGATGTGCTCGGCTTTTTCAAGTAATATTTTTTCTCAAAGCCATATTCTGAGGGAACTGAATATGTTGCAAATAAATAGGCTTGGATACGTTATTGATTCTATGTCCTGTGTCCATTCATTTTTCTTCCAATAAGGAAATAACTCACTTCTTGAGTCCAGACAATTCTGACCATTCCAAAGTTATGACAATTGGTAAGGAACTTTTCAATGCCTTTTTATAATTGTTTTCTTTCACTCACTTGTCCCCAGATGTAGGGCTGAATTGTACTTTTAAAGCACTTACCTGCATTAGGAGAAGTGTGGAGATGTACTCCAGAAGAAACATTTTGTCTACTGGCAGATCCTGACAATCAGGGGTGATGAGCCTGCTGCTATGCCCCTTTACAAGATGCAGCATATTACTCACTGGATGGCAGTCCCATCGGTGTGATTGATACACACACACACACACACACACACACACACACACACAACCAGACGCATCTGGCTTGGGGAGGACTGGTATAAACATGAGGAATGAAGAAGTGTAGCAGTGTGTACATGTGATGGCTGGCCTCCACAGAACAGGGATTGAATCAGGGTCCTCTTTAACAACTCACATCCTCTGTGGATCGGCATAGAGGGAGACCTGTAACACATTCTCACCAGTGGATTATACATGCTTCTCCTACGGCAGGCAAAATCTTCCCCCTGGGGAGAGAGTGAGTGTACACAAAGGTGTGGTGTGTGGGTATACACACACACACACACACACGCTTCCAGAAGATTTTTTGTTAGTTTCTTTTTTTTGTACTCTCATTTTACATGTGTATTAGAACCACTGTAGAGAACCTAGGAATAATATCGCTTTCATTTTTGAGAGGAACATTATTTCATCATTTGGTCAATCATTATTGTGCTCTCCTCCTACTATTTGTTGTCTTGCCATACATAGTAAGAAATTGGCCTATCTACTGCAACAGTTTAAATAACATTCTGGAAAAAAAATATTCAAATTTCTCTTCTGGTTGGCTAAAAAGGCCACATGAAAAATTACTCTTTTTTGTATTGATCTTTTCAAAGCTTTAGAGTAAATGAGATCCCTTTTTTCCCCCAGCATACTTTCAATCAGGAAGATATTTATCAATGTGTGAAGAGAAGTTTCTTTTTGCTGAAATAAAAGGGTATATGTCTGACTGAGGTATTGCTAATAGGGAACACTACACTGTGACTTTTAATGAATTCAGATTGGGATAATAGTAAAACAGGGCTCACTTTTTAGGTGGAGAGGGCAGCCCTGCAGGATCAAGGTTAAGATTAGTATTGCTAGGGGGACCCCATCCCTTACTGTTTAAATCCAGTTCGCCCCGGGGAAAGATCACCCATGAATGAAGGCAACAAAGGAGGTCTAAATGCAAGGATTCCACTGCATTAAGGGAGGCCAGCATCTGATTGAGTGCTCTGAAGGAATGTTATAAAGTATGCATCAAACATAGCCAAAACACTTTCATAGTCATCTTTGTGACTGTATTCATTAAAGATAAAAGGTTTGCTCTGCCTGCTTCCCCATAGCATAAATTAAAGAGGATACCAGTATATCTTCAGTTTCCTTATAAAGTTTTGCAGCAATTTGAAACCTTGCAAAATACTGCTTCTGGTCTGTCCGTTCTGTAGGTCTATCAAAACTGAAGTTCTCTGGGGGCATTGAAGAGTGGCATGTTGATGAGATCGATTCTGCAACCTTTGTTGCTTTGTTCCATCTGTTTGCAACCTTTGTTACTTCTTTCCTTCTGTTTCTGTTCTTCTCTGGCAATAGTTTACTTCTGACTCAGGAGCAGATGTCACAGTCATCTCCAAAGGGACTTACAATCACCTTCTAACCCTCCCACAACTGAAATAATGTGACACAGCCTGGAGAGATTGTGGAATCTCCATAATTGGAAATTTTAAGGACAGGTTAGACAAACACCTCTCAGGGATGGGCTAGATAATACTTAGTCCTGTCATGAATGCAGGGGAATGGACTAGATGACCTCTTGAGGTCCCTTCCAGTCCTATGATTCTATGCTTATCCCTAGAGGTATTCTGAACTGTATGGGCCAGTTCAATGCAGACACAATTACGAAGACAAAAACTATGCATACAAAGTGTATGTGATCAAAGACCAACACTCTTCTCAGCCTCAGTGTTGCAGTCATGATGAGCCTACTGAGAAAAGTGGAAGAACGCAATGGAATATTTGGTGATATTTAACTTTTGAAAGTAGATCCAGTATAAATAACCTTAAGAGAGACCAGGTTGAACTACATGGTATACATACACCTTGCAGGATTCCTATCCCGTTACTTCATGAAGAGGTACAGAATTAAAGAGAATAGAGAGCATTGGCATAATTGATAAAATATCTGATCTAATAGCATGGTATGCCCCAGTGGGAACAGTTACTAAGAAATATAGAAAAAATACTTATCTGTATGGATCGAAAAGACTTAATGAAACAGTTGTGAGAGAAAAATGTATCCTCCCAACATTGGTTGACTTCATCCTCAAAGTGAAAGGACTTACAGTAATCTCCAAGCTGGATACCTTGAGTGCATTTGGAAAATTCCTTTAGCCAAATATTTATTGCACTATTTGGGAAATTTTGCTTTTGAAGATTACCTTTTGGGACTACCAGTGTACTTGAAATTTTTCAAAGAAAGATGGCAAAGTTGTTAACAAATACAAATGGAGTTGTAGTTTTCATGGACAATATTTTAATATATGGGTCTTCAATGGAAGAACACGACATCTCCCAGTTGTATTAGGGCCAGCTGGCCTATGTATGTAAAGAACATTAAGGTAGTGACAAGAGACTACTGTGTGGTAGATGGACAACCAAGCGAACCGTGATTAAAGGTGACTTTAAAATTCCGAACAAAATGAGAGGAGAAATCCTAAATCGTATCCATGAAGGTCATCAAGGTATAATTAAATGCCCTGAAGAGACCAACCAGTCAGTATGGTGCTAGGATGAGCAAAGACATAAACAATAAAGTATTTGCATGTGAATACTGCAGAGCTAACAGACCAACACAAAGAACCTTAATAACAACACCTCTACCAGACAGACCTCGGAGAAGACCAGCTGCAGAATTATGCCAATTCAGACTTCATTACCTGGTCGTAATGAACTATTTTTTGAGGGTATGTAGAAACAATGTACTTGAAAGACATAACATGTCGCAATTTTAACAAGAAACTAAAGTGCGCTTTTGCTTATTTTGGTATTCCAGAACAACTGGAAAATGGACCACAATTCACTGCAGTAGAATTTGAGTCACTCCGAATGAAATATGATTTTGATCATATTACTAGCAGAACCACATTACCTGCAAGCGAACGGAGAGGTTGAGAAAGCTGTACAGACAGCCAAGAAAATCCTACCAGAGGAAGATCCATTCCGTGCTCTTCTGAGCTACAGATCAACACCGATAGCAGTTATTGGATATAATCCAGTACAACTACTGGTGAGAAGACTATTCAGAGCAACTATTCCAATTATGGAAAAGAACCTATCTCCAAAGTAGCCATACATGAAGAAAAAGTAACCAAATTGGACAAAAAGATAAAAAAAAGCTTATGAACACCTTGCAACAGACATCACTCAGTTAGAGAGCTGCTGGGTCTAGAAACTGATGACTGTGTTTGAGCCAACAAGGATGGAGAAAAAGGATGGACAGCTTCAGCTGTTGTACATAACAAGTATTTATTGTCCAGATCATATATGATCGAGACCAACAGTGGAGAGTTCAGCAGAAACCATCGACATCTACAGTTTGTTCCTCAGAAAGAACAATAAACAGAGCAAACTTCACAGGTGGCAGATGCAGAAGAAGGAGAAAAGTCAAAGGTTTCAAACTGATCAGTCAGTCATTGTAACTAATGGACAGCCAGATGACAAGTTATGATACATTCGGATCATGTAATTAAAAAACCAGTATGATTCAGAGACTGTTAACAGGCTGATCTGTTCTTAACTTCAAAGACAGTGTGATAGTGTACATCTTGTAAATGGTCGGAATGTAGAATGTAAAGGGGGAGATGCAATGGAATGCTAAACTGTATTATAGTATTCAGCCACTAAGTGGCGATGTGTAACATACCTTATTTAAACTAACCTCAGCCTTATCTGGCAATACATTAAAGGATCTTATAGACGACATTTCTGGAGTATCTCTCTGAGAAAGAAGCTCTGTACTCAGTCCATATCTGATACAGAAGCCTGACCTGATAGTAGCAGACCTGCAGCCTGCCATGTGCAAGGTGTATGTGACACTCCCTATGCAGAGCATGTACCCCTAAGAAAGAGGGGTTTGTGGATGTGCCTGAGAAGACCCGATCCAATAACTGTGAACCCCTGTATATGGCCTGCATAGGTGCCATGGCCGTTATTCCCATGCCAGAGTCTGCAATAGTGTCTGTAGATGGGCTGCAGAGCTGCCCACTGCCCTGCCCTGCCTGTGGGTCAGGAGTGGATTCCTCATCGTTCACTGTATGAATCCCATTTATTTTGTATGATGAGTATGGCAGATGAATTTTACCGCATCACAATTTGAAGAGGTAAAAACTGCTTGTATAGGTTTGCTTAAGATATATGTAGGGATTCCTAGTTGAAATAATGTAACAGTTTAAAAGGATATATAAATATCTGCAACCTATCCAAATGACCCATTTCACATTTACTCTTGACAATTGAAATTTGTTAATAAAAAACTGTTAATACTGAGGTTGACCCAGTATAAAAGACTGGAACAAGAGGCAAGGCCTGTTGTTTGTTCAAAAGTAAACCTAGGGAGATTGTCTCTTGAAGAATCCTAGTCTTAGACATTACTGCAACTGTAGTCCTTAGGGTAACGCTAAATCTAATTCTTACCATGACCACAAACTCTAACTCTAGCCCAAACATTGGCTCATATGTAACCTTAATTTTATTCTTAGTCTAATCCAAACCCAAATTTCTAATCCTAGCTCATCTTTATGCCCAATCCTAACCACAGCCCTAACCTTAACCCAGCTGTAACCCCCTATCTCTAGTCTCATTTCTGTTAAAATCGCTTGTGTAAAACCCATCTTATTTGGCAAAAATCTGTAAACAGCTAATGGATAAAAGGACTACTTAATTAAATTAATGGATAAAGGAAAGTGTGCGTGTATGTGTGTGTGTGTGTGTAATGTGCTCTGGAAGAGCATTCAATCCACAATTACAAATTCAAAATATCGTACTTGAAAAATAAATTATAATTTGCTTGGGATGAGAGCTGTGTCATGTGGACTGTTGGACCATTTAAAAATAGAAAAGCAAATAAAAACAAATGTATACAGTTAGGTCAAAGTTATTTGATACGTTCATTAATTATCTGGAAAACAGGGCAAATAGCACATTAATTAAATGTGCAGACAATACTAAATTGGGAAGGATTGTTAACACTAATGAGAACATATAAAGAATAGAAAAGGACTTAACATAATTATAAATATTTGAATAAAATAGCAAAATGTGTTACAGCCTGGAAAATGCAAAGTAATACAGGGGACAATAATCCAAAACACAGACAGTTGTGGTGCTGAGATACTCAGAAATCTGTAAGGCTGTATGGTTATAGCAATGTAGGTGAGTTTGACCTGCACAGTGATAACAAAAAAGCTAGAATGATAGGTTTTATGATAGATCTGCATAGATACCATGTTATGGAGCACAAGTAGCATTCTCTCTCTATAAAGCACTGGCCAGTACCTACCATGAATGCTGTATTATGTTCTGAATGTTTCAGTAATGAAACCCTCATGAGCCAGCACACATTAATAACCAAAGTGACTGCATACTCTTATTGTTGTAACCCGAGTTACATTTTTGTTTCCTTAGCAACATTACTAGAGATAAATATAACTAATCTATGTATAACTACAATCAGCATACGGATTTTAGCCATCAGTTGCAAATCGAGCACAGGTATCAAATTATATATGTTTGTGTAATGACCATAATAAAATTAAGCTGGGAAGAGAGAGAATTATATATGTATGCTTAGAGCATAGAAGAAGTCATAAGAGGACTAGTTTACTATTCAAGGATATAATCTCAGTGGCTGTATTAGCTTGCATAGGTTACCTGTTGGGGCTTATTATCAGTAAGTTCATTTCTAAAGCTGGCTTTGCTTTTTTTTGAATCTGCATTTTACACTCCTCAATCTTTCAATCCCTCACGCTCTTTTGTGTACCTTTCCTATCATCAGTACTGTTTGCTTTAACCAAATTCCATTCATAAACCTTTTTTCTGAAATCTGATAAGTAACCTCTATATTCTGCACATACCATTTTCTCCATTTTTCCCAGCTATCCAGTCCCAATTTGTGTTTCCTTGTAAAATTGGGGGGGGGGGGGGAGGGAATGCATCATATGAAACAAAACACTTTTATGGCTGTGGCAATCTCCTCAGTTTCGCCAATGAATATCAATTAATATTTTCATAATTCAGAATACAACAAGAACTCGCTGATGTTGGACAAATTCCTCTTCTCTCCCTTCCCTCACTCCTGATCCTGTCTCTGGACTGTTCACATCTTTTAGGAAGGAAGATCAAAAATAAATATCTATGGGCTATGTTATGGCATCTTAGCCACATCCCACAGAGGATGCAGCACTGGGTATCCTTAAATGTATTCTGGCTAACTTAGTGTGAGGAGCTCTGGAGACCCTGGGAAGCTCATGCTAAAGCAGAGCTATACCACCACTGAATTGCGCCCTCTCTGCCTTTTTCTCTAGTGTAGAACGAGGGGGCAGCCATGAGCCAGTCCTTTTGAAGAGTGTAATGCTTCTGTTCTGACAGGTCCCAACACTTCTTGCATTCAGGGAGAACAAGCGTTGGGATTGTAGCTGGCCCCTTTGCCAGGAATCAAGTTGGAGAAGGTTAAATTTCCCTCCTTCAACTTTCCCACTGGCCAGCCATAATTTGGATGTGTGTATGTTTGTGTGTGTGTGTACATTTATATAAATAATATGTATTTGTCTGTAAATTTAATATATATGTAATATGCATTCTATTCTTTCTTCTTCCTCTTTGCTCTTGGAAGTGTGGAGAATTCACAGCTAGATTCAGGGCCGGCTCTGGCTTTTTGGTCTCCCCAAGCAAAAAAAACAAAAACGGGGCGGCCAGTAAGGCAAAGTGGGGAAAAAAAAAAAAAAAAAACCTGCGGCGCGGCCAGAGTGCGGCTGGGGGGTGCAGGAGAGGGGGAGGGAGCGGGCAGGAGAGAGAGAGAAGGGGACGGCCAGGACTACAGCAGGGGCGCTGCCATGCGGCCCCTCCCGCTGCACCGCCTCCTGCCGCCTGCTGCGAGGGCTCCGCTCCGGTTGGCGGGGAGGGAAGGAAGAGGACTGCCCTGCAGGGTGCTCTGGTTCTCCGCGCCGCCGCCCCCTACAGGGCGGCCGGAGCGGAACAAGAAGAAAAAAAAAAAAAAAAGCAGCGGCCGTGCCACCCTAGGATTGGGCAGAATGCCACCTCGAACAATCTGCCGCCCCAAGCACCAGCTTACTCAACTGGTGCCTGGAGCCGGCCCTGGCTAGATTATTTATTTCAAAATTGTAAAACTCTTTCTGTGTATTTGTGCACCTTCTATTTCTTTCCAGGTACATAACTGCAAATAAAAATACTACCTTTTTAGTTTAGTTTAATGGATCAGCTTTAGTCCCTTGATAAAATAAAACATAATAATCTATGCTTCTGCCAGGTCTTTTCATCCTTCCCATTTAATATTTCTACTTCAGCCTTTCTTTAAAAAAATCTTGTTCAAACTCTAGTAAACTGTTATACAATATTATTTTATAAAAAAAACCCTTAATATTATTCAGCTTTTCCTTAGTATACTAATAATGATGTTGTTGGGTACCTAGCTCTGTTTTTTACATCCCGCCAGCTTCTTCCCCCTACATGCTTTTCATTTTGCGACGACAAAATATATAAAAGTGATATAAAAGGTCACTACCCTGGGAAACACTGTGATGTCTCTAAATATTCTAATGTGACTAAAGCTAGGTGACATTTTTCAGATGAATAGTTTACTTACCAAAATATACAGTTTTGGTCAACCTGAAACTATTCATGAATTTGACTCCCCTGTATTTTTTAGGGTCAGGTTCAGAAAACCATATGTGCCTCTTTCCCCCTTTATAACCTTTATCTCAGTGGTTCAGGAACTTGCCTGGGACACCGGAGACCCAGGTTTGTGTCTCTATTCTGGATAGGGTATCCAGACAGCAAGTATGAAAAATCAGGGTGGGGGTAATAGGCGCCTGTATAAGAAAAATTGTCAAATATCAGGACTGTCCCCATAAAATAGGGACATCCAGTCACCCTAATTCTGGAGCAGGGACTTAAACTCAAATCTCCTTTATCCAGGTGAGCATCATAACCACCAGGCTATAGGTTATTTTGGGGTGGGTTGCTCTCAATCTCTCCTGTTGAAGCTGTTTCATGTTGTATAAATACATAAATATTCATTGGCCAAAAGAGAGAGAACAAAAATGACTCTATAGCCTGGTGATTAAGGCATTCATCTGGGAGATAGAGGAGATGTGGATTCAAATCCCTCTGCTGAATCAGACAGAGAGAACATATAAATCCACATCTTCTACCACCTAGGTGAGTGCCTTAATCACCAGGCTATAAAGTCTTTTTCTCTCCCTCTCAGAAAGAGTAAACCGTAATAAAGAGACATATGCAAGCTTCACAGGTGGTGCATTCTGGCAGAGATGTTAGCAAACAATGTCTTAAAAGGCGAGTACTTCAGATAGGTATGTTCAGGAGGAGTCATTGGGAGATGGAGTGACAAAGAAAAGGGGCCAAAAAAAATTAAATCTTAAATTTTAGACATGAGACCAGAATTTCAGCGTAGCCTCCTTTAGTAGTTATATTGGCATTGATTTCATTGCCAGGGCAAAAATATGGATGTAATAGTGCTCCCGTGAAAAGAAGGCCATTGCTAAAAAATTGGGCCAGAATGTTTTTTTTTTGTTTTTTTTTACTTTTAAAATTGTGATGCTTAATTATCCTTTGCACAATGTTGTTGTTGCAAATATACTGCTGTACTGTGCAAAGCCACTTGTGAATCATATTTCTTTATGAAACAGAATGCCTCTTAGTTGTATAACTTGTGAAACAAAATGCCTCTCATTATTAGTACAGCTGCATACTCCATTTCTGAAAATGGGTTTATAAATTTAAGGCCAGGAAAATGTATTCCATTTTATGTAATTACCCCCTTGGAGTTTGCTATTTCCATATATTGTAAGTACAATGTTTATAATGACATGTTTGAGTAATACTTCCTATACAGGTGAACAAATAGAATACATAAAAATAAGAGCAATATATTATGTATGGAAGCACTTTTAAAAGATTTTTTTAAAAGCCCTCCATTTCAGTAAAAGAGTAACCAGTACCTGCTTCAGAATATTTCCTATAGTAAATAACAAACATTTCCTATTTCCACCTCTTTCCTTTTCCTACTCACTTATTTGTTGAATGTCTGTGACTAAGGGCTTGTTTATGAGGCAGCAGAGTGCACCAGAGACTGTAATTTGTAAGACTCCCTGACGTGGGGTGCTTTACCTGTCCCATACAGCCCTGTTGGCGTGCTCTATAAACTGCGTGGTAGCCGTGTTAGTCTGTATCAGCAAAAGCAACGAGGAGTCCTTGTGGCACCTTAGAGACTAACAAATTTATTTGGGCATAAGCTTTTGTGGGCTAGAATCCACTTCATCAGATGCATGGAGTGGAAAATATAGGAGCAGATATAAATACATGAAAAGATCGGAGTTGCCTTACCAAGTGTGAGGTCAGTCAATTGATAGCAGGATACCAAGGGAGGAAAAATAAGTTTTGAAGTGGTAATGAGAGTGGCCCATTTCAGATAGTTGACAAGAAGTTGTGAGTAATAGTAGGGGGCAATTAGTACAGGGAGTGGTTGGGTCATTACAAAACCTAAACCTAATTTCCCCAATTGCCTCGTTTTTTCAATAAACCGTGTCTATACTACATACCACTGGTGTACCTGTATGTGTATCTACAAAGCAAGTTGAATCCACACTGAGGTATGTAGCTATATGTGTCAATGAAAGGCTCTGGCAGACGGGAGGCAGCAGGGAAAGGCTCCAGCATCTCCTCCCTGCCAGAGTCTTTCCCTGCTGTGGGGAAAGGCTCCAGCAATGAGGGGCTGGCAGAGCCTTTCCCGACTGCTGGAGTCTCTCTCTGTGGTGGGGGAAGAGCTCCAGCCCTGGGAATGCTAAAAATAGCAGTGTGTAGACAGAGAGCCATGTCTTGGGCGAGAAGAGAAAAGAGCACCTTTCAGGTGGGTCTTTACTTGCCTAAGCCAGGCCTCATCAGCTACAGTGCTATTTATACCCAAGTCAGGGGAGCTATACTCAACACACTGCTGAAAGAAGCATGCAGTGTAGTGGGATCCTATGTATCTAGTTTGCAAGGCAGAACTAAGTTTATGCAAACTAAGTAGCTTTTAGAGCGTGCCAGCAGATTGTATATGGGGAAGTTAGAGCACAGCATGTTAGTGTACTCTAGAAATCACACTAGGGTTGCCAGGCGTCCAGTTTTCTTTAAATATGAATATAACTTTAAGTGCTTATGCTCCAATACATCTGTTAGTCTTAAAGGTGCCACAGGACTCTGTTGCTTTTATCAGAGGCTCGTTCACCTGCACATCTACCAATGCGATATATGCCATCATGTGCCAGCAATGCCCCTCTGCCATGTACATTGGCCAAACCGGACAGTCTCTACGCAAAAGAATAAATGGACACAAATCAGACGTCAAGAATTATAACATTCAAAAAAGAGCCGGAGAACACTTCAACCTCGCTGGTCACTCAATTACAGATCTCAAAGTCTCAATACTCCAACAAAAAAACTTCAAAAACAGACTCCAACTAGAAACTGCAGAATTGGAATTAATTTGCAAACTAGACATCATTAAATCAGGCTTGAATAAAGACTGGGAGTGGATGAGTCATTACACAAAGTGAAACTGTTTTTATGCCAATTTTCCCCCTACTGTTGCTCACACCTTCTTGTCAATGATTGGAAATGGGCCATCCTGATTATCACCACAAAAGTTTTTTTTTCTTCTGCCGATAATAGCTCACCTTCATTAATTACCCTCATTACATTTGGAATGGCAACACCTATTTTTTCATGTTCACTGCGTATATGTATTTTCCTTCTGTATCTTCCACTGCATGCATCCGATGAAGTGGGATTTAGCCCACGAAAGCTTATGCTCAAATAAATTTGTTAGTCTCTAAGATGCCACAAGTACTTCTTGTTCTTTTTGCTGATACAGACTAACACGGCTAGCACTCTGAACAGGGCCAGCTCCAGGCACCAGCTTGTCAACCAGGTGCGTGGGGCAGCCGCTCTGGAGAGAGGCGGCACGTCCAGGTATTCGGCGGCAATTCGGCGGATGGTCCCTCACTCCGCCTGGGAGCAAAGTATCTTCCGCCGAATTGCCGCTGCAGATCGCGATCGTGATCGCGGCTTTTTGTTTTGTTTTGTTTTGGCTGCTTGGGGCGGCTAAAACCCTGGAGCCGGCCCTGCCTCTGAAACAAAAAAGTTTGCAAATATGGTCAAGTAGAAATTGGATTTCCAATGTAATGGCTTTACAATAATTTTGTGCATAGATTGCTCAGCCTTGTGTAGGCACATCAGATTAAAATGGTAGTTTCTTGTGAGAATAATGGCAAAAATATCAAAGTGTTTGTCTCTAGTAACATTCCTTAGTTGTTCTAAATGACCTAATCATATACTCTACAGATTTAAACTTAGTTTCAATTTTCCTGTCATCTTGAATTTCAAAAATCATGTAAGACTCTGGGATGCATGTTCTAAAAAAAATGCCATTTTGATCTGAACACTGAGGAAGAAACAATCATTCTGAGTTAGCAGAAAAGAACAGTCTTATGATCTTTATAACTATACATTTTCAAAGAACAAATATACAGCTGCGATTCTAGAAAATTTAATTATTGTACATTTGTAACTTGTACATTGATAGCTAGGCCTGTGTAACTTATGATATCCTCTTTTATGAACTATTCTAGAAGATTTTTCAGATACAGAGAGGATGATGCCATGTTCTAACAGAATTAATGTTACGGTTTAGCTTTTTATCTGACAGTTTCCCAAGTTTTAGTACTACAATGAGAGACCATTAATTGTTATAAAATTGCCACGATTAGCCCCCCAAAACATCAGGAAGTTCACAGGTGGAATTATCATTTTTTGCTTGTAAGGCCTATTTGCCACTTGAGTTATAAAATCTTACTCTTTATTGTCAAATACACACACACACACACACACAGAGATGTGTTTATTAATGCCTAGATTGTTATTGGTCTTTGCAACTGTCTAGTTTGTGGATATAGTCCCTTGCTTTTTCTAACTACTGTAGATTCGTTCACCAATGAAAAATGGAATCTACAGTTTGACAACTTTATTTTTAATTCATTACACAGGGTTCTGAGTAATTTACATTTGTAACATTCCCAGTGGTCAACATGTTTAAAACAAAGAAAAATAAACCCTGTGTCATAACTGATTCTCATTTGCCTTACCCACAATCTAAAATTCCCCGTTTGCCACATTCGCCTAAGCAGTCCCTTGTATATTCTTAAGTAGGGTGGTTTATCAAATTTAAGTACATTTCGGCATCATTGAAAACATTAATAAATATGGCAGAAGATATCAGTTTGTAGTAGTCTGCATAGAGAGGCAGTGCTGTTTTGCTGACACATCCTAGTGAGTCAGGTGCAGCAATCTATTACTTATCAGCCTGCGTATTATGTAAGATAGAATGTGAAGAATATTTTGCAGCAGTGCTAGACCATGGATCCATTTCAAGTCCTGAACCTAATCTTCAAAGGCCTCAATAAGCCATGACCTCACTATATTAGAGACTGCCTCTTTCTGAACTCCTCCATGACATCTCTGATCAGAGAGGCATCATCGTTAATGGGTCCAAGGGTAAAATAGTCAGGGACAGGGCATTCTTTGTGGAATGCCCTTAACTCTGGAATTCCCTGTCTAAGGAAATCCGAATTGGCCTGAACATTGCCACTTTTAGGGCACAGTGCCAGGCCTAGTTTTCATTTTGCTCAAGCCATGATTCATAAGAATGGCCAATCCATACCTCCCACAGAAACAAACAAAAGAAGAAGTAAAATGCTTTCTCTCGTAATTCTTCCCTCCGAAGTAGGTTAGCAAAGTCGTTGGCCATAGACTTAAGACCATGCCTATTCAGCAAAGCACTTAAGCATACGCTTAGGTTACATTGTCCAGGACATCTCAGGAAGAAAAACAAGACACCAGGAATATGACTTAGCTAACATTACTAAGTAACACATTTGGGTACTATCCAGCAATAACTCTTGCAATGCAGTCATCTTTCCTTTGTAATCTGTATCATCTGTTTGAAGCCTGCCATCAGCCTCTGCCCCCTTGCTCTCTTAACCTGGTCCTAGCACTGTTGGTGGGATCCCTTCACCCTTCCCTCACAAGAGGGTTAAAAGGGTGGGGCAGAGGGGTTATTTCCCCACTGTTCCCGACCTTAAGAGCCCCATCCCCATGAGATCCTCTCTCCTCATCTGCTTCCAGTTTATCAGGGAACTAGACTGCCCACCTCGCCCCCCACCGGGCACCTGAAAGTAGCAACAAAATGAATTTTACAGCCTAACTTATCCATTGAGTCCCTGCACTGCTGAGAGAGAGGCAAAAAAAATGCAGTGCCTGGGCCCAGTGCCTGGCAGCTATGGAAAAACCTCTTCCTAACACCAAGAATTCTGTCCTAGCACCTGACTAGCATGATGCCCACAACAAGGCTGCAATATCCAATGCAACTCTAATCTCAAGGGGAAGGGGGACTTTTCTTCACAACACAGAATGGCACCCAGGCAGGGACTTATAACCCTCTTGGGTGCACAGGGGCCAGTAGGCTTATGTTGCACCCTTCTCTACAACCAATCAGAGGAAACTCCCCCCCCCCCCCCCCGCACACACACACAGCTGATGAGGAGGGAAAGAAGTGCAATCATTAAAGGGGCCAAGGATTTTCTTTACCCTGCTAGGCCAGACAAAGCTTCCCCACCTCTGAGGAGGGGGCATTGAAGTTAATGAGAGTTAAGCATGTGCTTAACTTTAGGTACATGTTTAAATGCTTTCCTATATAAGGATGGACTGGTGTATTGGGGCTAACGTAAAGGATGGTCCCAGAATAATTATAAAGAACTTTTCTTTTAATCTCTAATAAAAACATTTTAGGATTATAAATGAAAATGCACTTTTATCCTATTTCATGTATTATATTTTGCGCAGGATGGATATTATTTTGCTATAATACTGTAGAGTCAGATTGCTTCTGAAGTAATCAGAACAAATTAGAAACTTAAGACCTTGGAACATGTCCAGGAAATAGAGAAGAAACTTTTTACGTTCTGTCATCCCTTCTGTGGAAGCATAGGCATGCTATGAATTCATTAAGACCAGACACTTGACATAAAATATTATCATTAATTTTTTCTGTGAATTTAATGAAGGTGAAATTGAAAGTAATGGCTACTTCTAAAGGCCGATTCAGTTACCTCCAGAGCTTGTATAAGGTACACAGTAATTCTCTTTCCTACTTCCATTATTGCTGATGGGGAAAAAAGCTGATTAATTGTAATTACTGGACTGTTGATTTGGCACATGCTTGCAGAATACAGGCAGAGTTTGTGTCAGTGCAGGGTTTATGTGCACCTTTAGTGCTTGTTAGAGCAGGTGCATGAAAATCCATATTGACTATTCAAACAACATAGAGGCAGAATAGTGGAGTAGTCAAATGGAGAGAACCAGACCAGCAAGGTATTTTGGGGAAGTAATGAAGAGCATTCCTGACAGTCTAATTGGAGCTTGTTATCCAGTATCCCCACACAGGATAGTTTAAGGTCTTAGTCTAGACTTTGCAGTCACTGGAATGTCATACCTGCCAAATTTGCAGGTAGACTTCTGAGTTTTGGTGCCTCGTGGAAATCTACAGCAAAACCCAACACAAAGATGGCTTTTTCCAGGCCGGGGCTCTATGCTCATTAGTAAAGAAGTGAGGACATGGAAAGAGTACCAGGGCGAACTTAGACTTGTGCCTTTCTCACTTTGTAGTGCCCAACTGGGCAGCTTGGTGGAAAGGGAGTGATGGAGGTTCTTGACACAAATTTCTCTTTTCCCTGTGTCAGTGTTACCAGTTTTGAGTTGTCCATGCATCCAATGACAGAATAAAGCCCCATAGTCGTTTTCAAACTGAATTCCATACACATGATGAAAATTGAAGAGTGACTTTATCATCATTAGTAAATGATTCATCTTTAGTCATCATCACTTTGATGTTAGTTTTTCTTGACAGAGCTTCAGATCAATATTTTCAAAAGCAGATAGTGATTTTAGGTTCCCCCAATTTTTGTGTGTCCACCCTGAAACACCTAAAAGGGCCCTGATTTTCAGAGGGCAGGTGTTCAGCACACTCTTAAAAATAAGACCCTTTTAAGGTATCTCTGATTGGGCACCCAAAATTGGGGGAACCAAAATTCCCAGTTGCTTTTGAAAATCCCCCCGTGGTCAGAGAAGGCCCCGAATGCAGCAACCTAGTACAGTTCCACTCCATGGTTGGGAGAGAGAGGACATGGGGAGCCCGTGTGCAGACAGCTTCAGGGAGGTTCCATGTGCCCTAATGTACCTGAATGGGAAGGGTCCAGGCAAAGGAAGAGATTGTAGTTAGTGGGGTCGAGGTTATGCAGATTCACTGACAGAAAGAGTGCCGTATCTGCAGACATGATCAGATCCTTGAGTTTGACTAGAATAGTCCCACACTATCTCCCCTTCCTAATGTAACCAGCTTTCTCTGTGTTTTGTGCAGGCCCAAGTTCATGGGGAAATATATTTAAAACCTTTCCCTGGTAGTCAAAAAATTCCTTATCCTTACAATCAGCTCTACCTAAAAGGGGGGTATGCTCTATCCAAAAACTTGGACAACCCAGAGAGATCACCTCAAACCAAACTAATTTGCTCTATTGTTTATGGGACCACTTAAGTCAAGCAAAATATAACTTTTGAATACACTTTTCTAGCCTCTCCCTTGTTTCTCTAATATAAATGCTTTTCCCCAGCAACTCCCTGTGATTTCCTGGTGATTCTCACACACTTTCCAGTTTCTGTTTCCCCTGAAACTTCCTGACCAGTCCTGGGGATCTTCCCACTACTGCTGCAGCTTCCATCCTTTTTCCAGTGACTCCCAATGTTCTTTCTCTTCATTCCCCGAGCGACTCTCTTCACTATATCTGAGGTCTAACCTAAGAAAATCATTGTCCAGTCACTCTGAATTATGTTTCATCTTCCAAACAGTTTCCCTAACTGAAGTCTCAGTCTGGACTTTTCCTGAGTGAATTGTTATTCTGCATATTGGATGAGTTGTTTCTCTGATGCAGCATGTGGTTCACCATGAAAGAAGCCTTCTTAAGTCAGTGGTTGAGAAGTATTTTATATTTGGTGTGTTGTGCAATAGGTGGTCCTGTGATATCTGTTAAGTATAACATTGCTGCTGTAAAATAAAATCTCTTACCTAACCAGAAAATAGATGACATTTTCATGAGTCATTTTAGTAGTTTGCTTTTTACTCAAACATAAACTGTTTGTTTTCTTGTTTATGCATTTATTAATGCCATATGGACCATCATCAGTATTACTGCTTCGTTAAGCTGGTCATAGATAACTGATTATAAAAACACTAATACAGTAAACATTTTCCACGTGTACCTACAAATAGGAGTGAACAGGAGTCAGTAATTTTTTTCTTCAGTTTTTCCCTAATGCCAAAGATGTATAGTCTCTCACATTCTCGGGATAGTTGCAAATGCTTAGTGTACATCAGAGCTAATGATTGCAGTTCTTGTCTTTATCAGTGCACTCTGTTTACAGGAGATCCTCATTAAATTTTTTGTTTTGAAGGTTAGTGAAGTTCTAAAGACAGCATTAGTCTTCTTGTCAGTCTGTCTGGAGTGGCTCATGGCTGAGAGTGCCTACCTCAGGACAGACTGTCAGAAACAGAGCAGACACCCTAAACTGGTGCTTTGTTCTATAATTAGACTTCACCAAGCCAGAAACAAATGTGAATTCCTGGATCACTATCCCAGCCTTAACACTGAGTCACAGACCAGCCCCTTAGACTCTCCTGTTTATCTTGCCACCCAGGCTAGCTTGACTAAGGGTACGTCTATACTTACTTCCTGGTCCGGATGTAAGCGATCGATCTTCTGGGATCGATCCCGGAAGTGCTTGCCGTCGACGCCGGTACTCCAGCTCAGCGAGAGGAGTATGCGGCATCGACGGGGGAGCCTGCCTGCCGCGTCTGGACCCACGGTAAGTTCAGACTAAGGTACTTCGAATTCAGCTACGTTATTAACGTAGCTGAATTTGCGTACCTTAGTCCGAAGTGGGGGGTTAGTGTGGACCAGGCCTTAGTGATAAATGGTCACTTACTCCAAAAAATATCAAAATATTCAGGTTGCTTCCAGTCCCAAGAGACCAGTCACTTCCCCCAGATCAGTTGGTACCCTAGGTCTTACACCAAAGACAATGCCTGTAGCCAATCCTGTAATAAATTATCTAAAGTTTTATTGATTAGGAAAAAGGAATGGGACCTATTTACAGGTTAAAGCAAGCAAACATATACACACACATGATTTACCATCTATGGTTCTTAAAGATGACAGAGATGTGGTAATCTGTCAATTCAAAATGTCTTTCAGGCAGATTCCAAGGTAACCCCTAGAGCTCTCTGCCTTAGTTTAATTTCTCTGACCCTGTGAGATTTCAAACAGTAAAGAGATGAAACATTTTATTTTCAATTTTTTTCTCCTTTTTCCAGCATTCAAACAGATGGGCGGAGGCCTTTTGCAATTCACAAAGCCTTTCTCTTATGATGGCCCACTTAATTTTTGAGAATCCTCCTGGATGGGCTATGATAGGGGACAATTCCTGTGCCTGGGTTCACAAGTTCAGAAGAACCATTTTCGAAGTTATTAAGCAAAATTTATGTATTTCCTTATAACATGGAAAACAAACATTAGAAGTGAGATTAATGCATGCAGCAATTTACAAGAATTTCATAGAGTCTAGATACTAAATACATTCTTATAAGACTAATACCTATTTTGAACAAAAATAACATACAGGTGAGCTAGTTGGGTTTCTAGCTATGAGTCTGTCAGTTCCTAGCGAACACCTACAGCCTTGGCCAGAGCTGGCACTTGGTTTACCAGCATTACATCTCTGATTATAGTTAAACCTGGGTGAATAATACAGAATAAATAATTTTTTTTATGAATTTCACTACTTTTCTGTTCTCCTGTGTTCTTCAAATAGATTGTGATTTTTTTTTCAAAACACTTGTTCAGAACAATTTATCAAATTATTTCTGAGAGTAATTCTTGGCTGGAAACTGGCTGCTCTATTGCCCACAGCTCTAAAGGGCCAGTGTAGACCTCTAGGGGGATCGATGAACAAAAGTGGCACCCTTGCCCTTCCACACTCTCAGATGAGATCCATCCAAATAAGGTCTCCCACTGGTTATGGTAGGCGGAGGGTCTCATTAGTTCCATATACATACATTATCCTAGAAATCTTTAACCACTAATATTCTGATAGTCAGCATTATTTGAACTAGAGGTCATTAACTTTGTTACACATGACATTTGAGATTACACCTAGCATTTATAGGAATAACCATTGGTCAATGTTTTTTTTCCCCTTGAAAACTGGTGAGTTAGGCAACATAAAATAATAGATGAGGAGGTGTCAATTCCAGGAGAGGCAAAGTTGTTTTTGTAATGAGCCAGCCACTCCCAGTCCCTATTCAAGCCCAAATTAATGGTGTTAAATTTGCAAATGAATTTTATACTTTTAAATCTGTTATAGAATGTCCAGGGAGATTGAAATGTTCACCTTTTGTATGTTACCATTCCTGATGTCTGATTTGTGTCCATTTATTCTTTTACATACGGACTGTCCTGTTTGGCCAATGTACATGGCAGAGGGGCATTGCTGGCACATGATGGCATATATAACATTAGTAGACATGCAGGTGAATGAGCCCTTGATGGTGTGGCTGATGTGGTTGGGTCCCTGATGGTGTTGCTAGAGTAGATATGGGGACAGAGTAGGCAACAAGGTTTGCTACAGGGATTGGTTCCTGGGTTGGTGTTTCTGTGGTGTGGTGTGTAGTTGCTGGTGAGTATTTGCTTCAGGTTGGGGGGTTGTCTGTAAGCGAGGACTGACCTGCCTCCCAAGGTCTGTGAGAATGAGGGATCGTTTTCCAGGATAGGTTGTAGATTGTTGATAATGCACCGGAGATATTTTAGCTGGGGGGCTGTACGTGATGACCAGTGGTTTTCTGTTATTTTCCTTGTTGGGCCTGTCCTGTAGTAGGTGATTTCTGGGTACCCATCTCATTCTGTCAATCTGTTTCCTCACTTTCCCAGGTGTGTATTGTAGTTTTAAGAATGCTTGATAAAGATCTTGTAGGTGTTTGTCTCTGTCTGAGGGATTGGAGCAAATTCGGTTGTATCTTAGGGCGTGGTTGTAGACAATGGATTGTGTGATGTGTCCTGGATGGAAGCTGGAGGCATGTAGGTAAGTATAGTGGTCAGTAGGTTTCCGATATAGGGTGGTGTTTATGTGACCATCACTTATTTGCACTGTAGTGTCCAGGAAGTGGATCTCTTGTGTGGACTGGTCCAGGCTGAGGTTGATGGTGGGTGTTGAAGATGTCATCAATGTAGCACAAGTAGAGGAGGGGCACTAAGGGACGAGAGCTGAGGAAGTGTTGTTCTAAGTCAGCCATAAAAATGTTGGCATACTGTGGGGCCATGTGGGTATCCATAGCAGTGCCACTGACTTGAAGGTATAAGTTGTCCCCAAATCTGAAATGGTTCTGGGTGAGGACAATTCTAGGCACTGTACAAGCACATAGTAAGAGACAGTTCTTGCCCAAAAGAATTTACAATTAAATTAGATAAGACAGAAAAAATGTGGGAAAAAGGAAGTACTATTATGCAAATATTATATATGGGAAGTGGACAAGTCATTTAGTTGTTGCTGTTTTTTTTTTTTGTGCCTGCAAGGTCACATAAGAAATTTGTAGCAGAGACAGGAATTGAACTAGATGACTTGAGTCCCAGGGCAGTGCTTTTACCACAAGGCCAGCCTTCCCCCTTATATGTTTGTTCTAACAGAGTCCATTTCCCCTTTTCCATTTCAGAGTCAGATTGCGCAGTGTTCAGTTGACTAAATCCTTCTGGTGCATTGACACTCCCAGATGCGGAAGAGTTGCCTTTCAAACCAAGCCTACTCCAAAGCAGGGTAAAGGAATGCACAGCCCCTACAAATGCTCAGGTAGTGAAGGCTTCATTATAAAAATATATTTAACCTTCAGGTATTGCTTAACTGGCATAAAAACTGGTTTTTTTCCTCCTCAATAAAGCAGGGTTATAAATTTGGAAAGAGAGAAATTCTCAAGACCTGGAATAGAACATTGGCCTTAGATCTAGAAGCCCTAAGGATTTTATACGACTTAAATGAACAGCAGGTTATCTGTACTGGATGGCCTGACAAAGCAGTAACTTATTTCTGAAAGTTCCCTTCAATTGTAAGTCCAGCCTGCGGGCCAAAGAAACAGACTGCAGCTGTAATTCTAGTGCTGGGAATAATGTGTAGTTTAGTGCTGGTGAAAAATATATAGAAAAATAGCATATTGTAAGCCCAGCACCTTGCATTTTTTGACATCTTGTATTTAACAGGAATATTCCCCAAGGATCGCTCTCTAATTCTCAACTCCTAAAGGATAATTTCAAAGTATCTTCTACACCAGAGAGTCAGTGTCAAGCTTCTTTTCTAATTCTCTCATCTCAATATAGCAAAGAGAAACAAATCCATGTGCCAATAGCAAGTAAGTAACTTTCCCTGTGAAGGAGGGCCTTACATACCAGTTTCTATGGAACCTATCTTTCTGTGGAACCAGCACTTATGGTTGTGAAGAAAACCTTTCAAACATGAAATGAATGTAACTGATTCAGTATTGTCATCCTGAGGCAGCAGGCAGGCAGCCTAAAACAATAGATTGTCCTATAAAAGGCCCACATACTGTACACAGTCTCTGCAGCCAAGCAGTGAGTGGGTGAGCTCCTGCAGAGATGTAGGGGAAGAAATTCTTCCACCTGCTGGGCATTCTGCAGCAGAAGAGCCTTTCTCTGGATCAAGCTCCTGTTTGGAGAAATCTGTTTCTTGACAGTAGTGAATTCAACAGTGTGAAGACTATAAGATGAGCTAACCAGCATCATATAAAACTACGGGGGGAGGGATAGCTCAGTGGTTTGAACATTGGCCTGCTAAACCCAGGGTTGTGAGTTCAATCCTTGAGGGGTCCACTTGGGGATCTGGGACAAAATCAGTACTTGGTCCTGCTAGTGAAGGCAGGGGGCTGGACTCGATGACCTTTCAAGGTCCCTTCTAGTTCTATGAGATGGGATATCTCCATTAATTTCTTTACAGTATGTTGTCAGATGTACATCTCTTCCAGAAGTTTGTAGATTCTACAAACAAACCACTAAGCCTTATACAGTTCCACTCAATACCTTCTTTTCAGCATCCAAAGGCAGTTGATTTCTACTCAGTAGCCATACTCCTCTCAACAAATAACTAATGATGCCACTCAATTCACCTTCTCCACTGGGTTTCAAGATAATTCTATAACTTCATTATCGTTGCCTAATAAGCATAATAAAAAACTTGATGTTTTCATTACTTCCCTTTTAGCTTTTTAGAATATTTAAAGTTTTCATTGCTGCCAGCTCTTGCAATTTTACTCTGAGTCTTAAAATGTTTGTGTTTTACTTAAAGCCTTAGTTCCTGAAATCACATTACTGTGGGAGAATCTTACCTTTGTTTTTAAAAATAAATAAGTTGTTAGTTTTCATGGCTGTGGAGAAAAGCTTGAAAATGTGAACCCTACCGGCTCAAAAACTAGAAGATGAACCCATTTTAAAAAAATCTAATGAATTTAAGGAAATTTCATGATATTTTGGGGCCTGACTCATGCTAGTTGAATGCTTGCAGTCAGCAATACTGAGTTTTCATTCACAGACTGAAATTGGAGCCTAATGTTTTTAGTGTTTTAAATTCCCTTCTCAAATAGATGTTATGTTCATATCAATATTTTATAGTTCAGAGTGACATTGAAGTTCACAAAATGAAAAACCTGGAGGGGCGGGAATGCGGGTGGAGGGATGTTTGCTATCCTGTGGGACTTAGACATTGCAAATGACAATATATTTGACTAGATTATTTTTCAAAGCACTGAAAAGTCAGATGCATGTATACAAAATGAGGCAGAAACATTGAGGTAGATACAATTCAGACCTTGTCTAAAACAGTTTTTTAGATGCAGATATGCTGTATTCTTTTTCCAGTGGTCTGAAGTTAGTTTTCTTCTGTTTCTCTAGCATTTTAAAATATTAAACTGTGTAATTTTAAAAGACAGCCATTTAAGTAATGCTACCACTGAGACTTCCTGTGGTTAAAATTACTTGTCCTTGACATGTTCATAAGTAAATTTCAGCATATATATATGCAAACAACTTCTCACTGATATTACTCAAAAGATTTGCTGAAGGTCACTGAATATGGCAACACCAGTCTCTTGGCTCTGCAATGTTCTTAATTCAAACTAAAGCAGCTGGATGATTTAGATTGTATTTGGTTTTCAAGGCAACACTTTCAGAGAGCCTCAGGTACCTTTAAACTGAGACGCTGGTGATGCCACATGAGATTCTGCAAATTCCATGCTGTCAGTGAACTAGTTCATGTCCCTCAGGCTCAGCCACAGAGTTCAAAAATGGTATAAAGCAGGGGTTCTCAAACTTCATTGCACCGGGACCCCTTTCTGACAATAAAAATTACTACACAACTCCAGGAGAGGGGACTGAAGCCTGAGCATGCACAAGCCCTTCTGCCCCAGGTGGGGGAGCCAAAGCCAAAGCCCAAGCCTCACCGCCTCAGGAGGGGGGATCAAAGCCAAAGCCCAACCTGAGCCTCGCTGCCCAGGGCTGAAATCCTTGGGCTTTGGTTTCGGTCTGGGGCCCCAGCAAGTCTAAGCCAGCCCTGGCAACCACATTAAAACAGGGTCCCGACCCACTTTGGGGTCCTGACCCACAGTTTGAGAACCGCTGGATAAAGCATCACTATCCAATGGGCAATGCCAGGAGGTATTCTGGCCCCCTGAACTACCAGGTGAACTGAGGGAGCACACCTACTATTATGCCTCTTTATGGGATACAGCAAAATCTCCCTGCTCACCACTCCCACTATGTGGAACAGTGCAGGAGCATGGTTCTGCTTCCTCCTTACCTCTTTAAAGCACCAGGTACCCAGGGAATAGGGAATGAGCAGTCCCTGCACTCAAAATCTGTCTGGTTCTTATGTGAGCCAGGACAGGACAGATAAATTCAGAATTTTATTATATGTATATTTTTCAGATTAGTCAGCTCAGCATCTCAGGAGCATGTTTTTAGTAAATCCAGTTTGGTCAATACTTCTTAATAGATGTATTAACAGCTTAGATGCTGAATACGCAAATGAGTTGGTAAAAATGTATCAATATCTAAGGCCAACAGAAGAGTGGTCAACATCATTAGTTAGTACACTGGAGACTTGATTATTGTGTTCTTGTGTTTACTTAGAGAACTGCAAGATTTTCATTCTGGATAACGAGTGTCTTTGTGTTTTTGAATAATAAACGTGCTTATAACATGAATCACGTAGTCATTGACCCTGCAATTGACTCCATGCAGGCACAGAGGTCCACCCGCTAAGAATCAATTGCAAGAGCTGAGTGATGCTGTGCATATTTTATATTTCACTTCATAAAATATTCATGAGTTTTTGGGAGTTATTTACTGGATTTTTTTCAGTGGGTTTTTTCAGAAAAATGATTCCCTCCCCCACTGCCCACCCAGTATGGGAAAATTGTAACATTGAGGTCCATCTGCTAACAAATCTGCCAGTAATTATATTTATTCTACTGGCTGTATATTAACAAAATGAGTGGATGAGTTGGCTTCCTAGGAGAAGGATGGTGGGCATGTAGTAGAATTTCTAGATGCAATGGGCTTGATTCACAAAAGGACTTAAGTGCCTACTGCCACTTTAGGTGCCTAAATCCCAGAATCAGGCCTGACTGGAATTCACAAAACCCAAGTTCAGCTGCCCCAGTACTCTGTAGGACAGATACCTAAACTTGCTCTGTGCCTAAATTTTTGCAATAAATATTCCCTAGCTGTCTATGTTTCTGCCTGTGCACATGTGCACTCCAGCCCCACGCCCGGCATCTGGACACCTAAGCCCCAGAGCAATGCATAAACTGGGAGAATTAGGTGTTCCTTCACCTAACTCGCCTGTGGGCCCATTTGGTAAGCGTGCTCAGATTTTGCCTATCAGATTGGGCCCCGTAGACAAGTTTACACTAAACGTCCGGAGGGAGGAGGAGCACAAGGAGAAACCTCCTTCATAATTTTTAGTCCATTGGTTAGAGTATTCGTTTGAGGTGAGGCAGACCCCTGTTTCTTCAAGTGCTGGTCCCTCTGTATATTCCATTGTGTGTACACATGCACCCCATGTGCCTGCGATGGAGGATTCCTGCAAGCAGTGTCCATGGGTCAGGTCTGCATCTGAACCCCTGCCCTCTTTGTGCTCCATACCAAGGGAATAAGGAGCGGGGCAGACCAACCACCTCTCCAGTTCCTTCTTACTGTGGATGGCCTGAGTCAGAACCTCCATGCTTTTCAGCCTTGTCTTCAACCTGTAAATCTTTCAAAGTTTTATCTATGTAGTATACCTAGCATGAATAGTTTTTAACAATGTATGGTGTCTTTGTCACTTTTAACAGTGTAGTTAGTGTTCTCCACCCCAGGGGACCCTCCCCTGCATACCGATATGGGAATCAAACTATGGCCAGAACACTGAGCTTTAAAAATGGTGGCTCCTGTCCCTGCTCCTTCTCAGTCAGTAACAACCACCTGCCTTTACTACCTCAGGGAAGTGTATATCTCCACCAGGTGAAAAAGGGACTCGGTGCAGGCAACGGGGTTCCAGATCCAGGGTGAGCCCGTCATCCCCCTGGCAGAGGGGCAGGCATACCAGCACCTGGGAACGCCAACAGGTTTCCGTGTCCAGCAGACACAAAAGGACACCATCCAGGAGATCTTGCAGGATGCCGCCAAGAACTTGCAGGACACCTGCTGGCACCGTGCAGAAGATAAACGCCCTGAACGCCTTTCTGATCCCACGCATCTCGTTCACCCTAAGGGGATCTGCTGTGGCGAAGGTGCCCCTCAACAAGGCAGACAAGATCATCCGGAAGCTGGTGAAGAAGTGGCTGTTCCTTCCCCAGAGAGCCAGCAACGAGCTGGTCTACATCGCCCACAGGCACGGCGGCGCCAACGTCCCCTGCATGGGTGACCTGTGCAACGTCGTGGTGATCACCCACGCCTTCCGCCTGCTGACATGTCCCGACGCCACGGTAAGGAACATCGCAGCGAACGCCCTGCGTGACGCGACAGAGAAGTGGATCAGCAGAGCCCCCTCCAACCAAGACATCGCCACCTTCCTGAGCGGCTCCCTGGATGGGGAATTCGGACGGGACGGGGTGCGACATCGCTTCACTGTGGTCCCACACTTGTAATGCCACGCATCGCCTAGGGAAATGCATCAGCTGCCGCTGGGAATGGTGCAAGGAGCACCAGGAGCTGGGAGTCCGGGTGCCGCAGATCAGATCCGATGACAACACCATCGTCACCCTGAGCGCCAGGGGCTTGCTGGAGAGGACTCTGAAGGCCGCCATCCACTCGCTGTACGTGGAAACCCTGAAGCGTAAACTGGACCAGGGTAAAGCCTTTGAGTTGACCAGCAAGTGGGATGCCAGCAATCACTTCCTCGCTGGGGGCAGCTTCACCTGTTTCGCCGACTGGTGGTTCATCCACCGTGCCCAGCTCAACAGAGCCGTCCACCACAGGAACCAAGACAAGCATTGCAGGAAGTGCGGCTATTCCAACGAGACCCTGCCCCATGTCCTGTGCAGCTGCAAACCCCACTCCAGAGCCTGGCAGCTGCGCCACAACACCATCCAGAACCACCTGGTGAAAGCCATCACGCCACGCCTGGGGGAGATCTCCGTGAACTGCACCATCCCTGGTACCGACAGCCAGTACGACCTGATGTGGTTGTCACCAACAAGGCCCAGAAAAAGATCATCCTCGTCAACGTCACGGTCTCCTTTGAGAACAGGACCCCAGCATTTCGCGAAGCCCAAGCTCGTAAGCTCGTACGCCCCCCTGGCTGACACCCTGAGAGCGAAGGGCTACGAGGTGCAAATGGACATCCTGATTGTCGGAGCCCTGGGCGCCTGGGACCCATGCAACGAGTGTGTGATGTGGACCTGCGGGATCGCAGCTCATGTGGCGCCTCATGGTCTCAGACACCATCTGATCGTCCAGGGACATCTACATCGAGCACATCACCGGCCACCAACAGTACCAGGAGGCGTGAGCCAGAGTGACATCGTTCTCCCACTACAAGAAAGGGACCAAGTGACCTTCTTCATTGGATCATATGAACTGGAACCATAAACTCCCTGAACATTAAATCTCACCAAATGAGGGTCAGTCCATCCTCATCATCATATCCACTCATTATACTCCACACCCGAACATAGCCACTCTGTGAACTTCATACCCTCCTATCTCAATGCCTGTACTTTGACCCATCAACCTTTTACCCCCAATCGGGGATATTGCAGATTATGTATTCCTTCTGCCACCTGATCTTAAACCAAACTTTGCACCCTCGATAATCTGTACGTTATTCCCTGATAACCAGAAACTTCTATGCTCAAACTCTGTTCACTTTTTTTTTAACATCATCTTAATAAAATTTTTAAACTTGACATTTATACGGACCACATCACAGGACACTGTCAATACCACGTTGAGTACTTGAGACCATTGAGGAGGGAAACAGCCCGCTTCCTTCCCTGACGAGCCAAGCAACGCACCCCAGCGTCTTGGTGTACCTGAGCCCACTTATCCACTGACACTTTAAAAACTCTCGCACCCCCATCTGGGTCTATGCTGGTTATGTGATATGTATGTATCTCTTCACCCTTGCAACCGATACCTGTAATCCCTCATAAATCAAGCCTGACCCCAGATGCACAGTACCTTCCCTCTTAACTTGTGTATATTTAATTTTAAACATTAACTTTAATAAAATGTCTTGCTCCTTCTATAGCTCGATGTGACAGGTGTGGGAATTGCAACTTAAAAAGCCCCTCTAATCTAACAGTTTAGTATTTGGATGGACATCAAGCCTAGAACCTTCCTGCTCTCAAGTCATGCAAACCATTCTTAATAGCAGAAAGGACTCAACCAGAAAATGTTACCTAGCCAAGTGGAAACATCTCTGTGTCTGGGCCAAACAAAATCATATATCTCCTGAAACAGTGGATATTCCCACTATTTTAGACTACTGTATCTTCTTACTCTCAAGATGACAGGTCTTTCTCTTAGTTCAGTTGGGGTTCACCTGGCTGCAGTTAGCCCGTGTCACCTACCATCAGATGGTTACTCATGGAGGATAGGTCCATCAATGGCTGTTAGCTAAAATGGCCAGTGATGCAACCCCATGGTTTGGGTGTCAATAGTCTTTGACTGTCAGAAGTTGGGAATGGACTACAGGGGAATGATAACTTGACGATTGCCTCTTCTGTTCATTCTGTCTGAAGCAACTGATATTGGGCACTGTTGGAAGACAGGGTACTGGATTAGATGTCCAGAATGGCCATTCTCACGTTCTTTTGTACTCTATCTTTAATTACCCATTAACACCAGGTTTTTTAAAGGTTGGATTAGAAACTGTCCAACAGTAAAGAATCCAACCCTTCCCGGGACCTTAATTCAACACTTTCAGCACTCACTAAGTCACCATTTGAACTGTTAGCTACATGTTCCATGTCTCACCTTTTGATTGTTTGCCTTCCTCATTGCCATCACCTTGTCCAGAAGGATAGGTAAACTTGGGGCCCTAATGACTGATCCACCATACACAGTATTCCATAAGGACAATGTCTTGCAACAACTACATCTAAAATTCACTCCTAAAGTAGTTTCAGAATTCCACATAATCCAGTCAATGAATTCATTTACCTGTGTTTTTTGCGAAGCCTCACACCTCTGGTGAGGAGAAGAGACTCCATTCCCTCAAAGTGTGATGAGCATTGGAATTTTACCTGCAGAGAATGAAACTGATCAGACAGTTTCCTAGACTGTTTGTTGCCATAGCAGAACAAGTCTGAGGTCAAGCTGTATCCTCTCAGAGAATCTCTAGGTGGATCTCTGGCAGTATCCTTTTCTGTTATCAGTTGGCACAACTCCCTCCCCTACATGGGCTAAGGCTCACTCTACAACAACACATGGGGTCTAAGTGGCATCACTTCAATAGGTACCCCTACTTGACATTTGCAGGCCAGCTACGTGTAGTTCTAGCCACACTTTCACGAGACATTATGCATTGGTCCAAGACTCTTCTGCTGACACATCCTTTGGGGCTGCAATTCTACAAGCATCTATACCATCTGAAGCCTTTCACCCTCCTCCTCTCTGAATATTGCTTATCAGTCACCTACAGTGGAATACACATAGGGACTAGCACTGTAAGAATACAGGAAACTTACTTACCTTTTTGGAACTGGAGTTCTTTGAGATGTGCAATCCATATGTGTGTTCCATGACCCATCCTCCTTCCCATCTGCTTTGAATCATGACTGGATTCATGGTAGAGAAGGAACTGGAGAGGCAGTCAGTCTACCCCTCCCATTATAATCTTAGTACAGAGCTCAAAGAGGGCAGGGGCGCAGACATAGACCAACGGGCACTGCTTAAAAGAATCCTCCAGTCTCAGGTGCCTGGAGCACCTGCATGCCCCTAGTGTAATACAGATATAGACTGCACATCTCAAAGAACTCCTGTTACAAAGTCAATCTCCCCTGATGAAGTTGTTTGACTGTGGATACAGAGTTTTTTTTAAAAAGCCACTGGTATTGGGGGGATTGGATCCTGGGTCTCCCACCTCATAGGTGTGTGTTTTAACAACCACACTAGAGAATGCTTGCATTCTCTCTGTGGCCAAATAATTTTATGATACACGTTATATATTAAACCAAGCTTGCTACATTGCAAACATTGAAATGATACATTTCTATATTGGTCTTTGAAACCTAAAATAGTGCAGAGCCAGGGCATTTCCCCATGGGCAATACATCCGCAAATGAATAATGCTTTTGAAATATTTTGATAATTGTTTTAATCAGACTCATACAGTATTTGGAAGATAAATTACTGAGCCATTTGCAACTTAGCAATATGACTAGATATCCATATTAATAAACACCTGTCACAATGGGATAACAGATGTTCTAGGTACATATCTAACACAAAATGTAAATTTTTGTAAGTTCCTATTTTTCTGCTACAAAATGTGTTAATTACATTACATATCCTGCAATTTGTTTGTTTGATTTTGCTACATTACAATTGCTAAATTCATTTTTATCTAGGAGGAAAGTACACTGATAAATTCCCATAGTGACTCCACTGACTGAAATTTAAACTCTTTCTGAAAGGTTAATTTTGTTTACTTCCATTTTCCATCTACAGCCTATCACTTGGTTTTTTGTACAGCAGTGGTTCTCAACATTTTCATAATGTGGGCTGCTTCTTAAGGTGGACAGCCCCTTATGGACCACATACTTTGCAAACCTCCCAATCCCACTATTGCACTCCCTCCCTGAGGCAAACATAGTGCTTCATTACATGGAAAAGTTATATTAGAAGAATAGAGAATGCACAGTGAAAATATAGTAACTTTGATGTAGTAGTTGTAGCTGTTAGGTTACAACCTCCTTCATTTTGTAACTAACTCTGCTGTTTATTTCTTCTTCCCAGATGTTGGATTTTACATTTATTAATAATACATTTTCTTCCCTTGTCTCTTTGGATTTTGATGCTGTCTCTGTGCTGCTTTTCTTACTTCACCGGTTTGGTGTCCCTTTGGTCACAATTGAATTGATGGCAAAGAAACATCCAAGAAATGCACAACATTTTTCTTTTGTGTGTGTGTGTGTGTGTGTGTATGTTCTGTTGTTTATTTTTGTTTTTGTTGTTTTGCTATCAATTAAACTGGTCAGGAAAATAAAACATTGGAAAACGGTTCTGGAATAATCTACAAGTAATACCAGTGAATCCTTCAGTGATGAGGCAGACTCAAATTTAATGTCAAAACGCTCTGAGAACTAATGGTTATTGTTGCTGAATTATTTGCAGAGCACTATAAGGATGCGCTGAGCTGTCATATTTTTGTATTATTTCTATATCCCATCAGCCTACATACATCCTTTCCAGTGCCTAGTTACATAACTATTTTTCAGTAAAATCATTTTTATTTCATAGCATTTTTATTTACAAACATGTTTACATGAATTACTAGAACTGAGCGGGATGGTTTTGACAGAGTGAAATTACCTTCAAACAAAGAGGTATTTATTTAGAGTTAAAAGTACCTATCTAGGGTTCCCAGCATTCACATAAATTATTTTCAATATAAAATTCTGTTATAAAAAGGCTGATGTCCATAGTTGAGGTTCCTTCACAGAAGATACTCTGTGACTGATTTTTTTCCTTTGAATCAAAGGACTTTTAATTCTAGGACACCTCCTCCTTATCTCTCCCCCCACTGGTCACAACTACAGAAATAACATGTGAGGTGAGAGGCAATTTCTCATGTACCCAAGTACTAAACTACGTTTGACTTCATGTGTCAGCTCCTTAGCCTATGATGAGTAAAAACTTGTGTGCTATGACTCATTCTGGAGTGTATGCTTTGGCTGAGGTATAAACACATAAATAAGGAGTATTATAATGGAGGTGGGTGAAATATTTATATTATAACTGTAGTTACAGTTTGAAAAAAGAGGCGAGAGAAGCAAGAAATTCATAGGCCTATAAGATCCCCCATGGTGTAAAAACACAATAGGAAAAAAATAACAGAAAAGCTCCAAGCTCTGTTTCTGGCACAGTCATTACCCTGGCCCATGAGATCAATACATTGCTTTGTCAATTCTCATTATTTTATCATGTGTCTCACTATCTCTTTTTTTACTTCAAGTCCCAGCTTGCGAAGATATGTGATTAGGTAAGTATCTCAGATTTCATTAAAATAAATAAAGAAGTTGTAACCCTTATGGTTGCAGAGAAAAACATAAAAATATGATCCTTAGCGACTCTGAGTCTATTCCCAGGGGAATCACAGTTTATGCCTCTTATATCTGCACTGAGAGCATTAACTAAATCTCTTATTCTATGTGGATTTCAACCTACTGTGCATACAGAACATTCTGCATAGTGCAGCTCCACCCCTTATGAATTAGCCTCACCACTTTTTCTATATCAGATTTTGAATCCAGAAGTGACCATTATGATCTTAGAAATGTGGGGCTGGAAGCGACCTCAAGATATCATCTAGTTCATCCCCGTGTGCTGAGGCAGGACCAAATTTAGCTGGACTCTTCCTGACAGGTTTTTGTCTAACCTGGTCTTACAACCTCCAATAACAGGGATTCCACAACAAACCTTAGAAGTCTATTTCAGAGCTTAACAATCCTTATAGTTAGAAAAATGTTCTCTAATATCTAACCTCAAATCTCTCTCGCTGCAGATTAAGCCAGTTACTTCTTGTCCAACTTTTGGTGCAAATGGAGAACAATTGATCACCATCCTCTGTGCAACAGCCTTTAGCATATTTGAAGACTATCAGGTCTTCCCACACTTCCCCCCACCCCAACTGTTTCCTACATTTTCCTCATAGGTCATATTTTCTAAACTTTTTGTTGCTCTCCTGTCAAGGCTGCTTCCCCACTTTGAACTTTAGGGTACAAATGTGGGGGCCTGCATGAAAACTTCTAATCTTAACTACCAGCTTAGATCTGGTCCGCTGCCACCACTCCCAAAGCTAATTCCCTTCCCTGGGTAGCCTTGAGAGACCTTCACCAATTCTCTGGTGAATACAGATCCAAACCCCTTGGATCTTAAAACAAGGAGAAATTAACCATCCCCCCTCCTTCCTCCCACCAACTCCTGGTGGATCAAGATCCAACCCCCTTGGATCTAAAAACAAGGAAAAATCAATCAGGTTCTTAAAAAGAAGGCCTTTAATTAAAGAAAAAGGTAAAAATCATCTCTGTAAAATCAGGATGGAAAATAACTTTACAGGGTAATCAAACTTAAAGAGCTCAGAGGACCCCCCTCTAGCCTTAGGTTCAAAGTACAGCAAACAGAGATAAACACTCTAGCAAAAGGTACATTTACAAGTTGAGAAAACAAAGATAAACTAACACGCCTTGCCTGGCTGTTTACTTACAAGTTTGAAATATGAGAGACTTGTTCAGAAAGATTTGGAGAGCCTGGATTGATGTCTGGTCCCTCTTAGTCCCAAGAGCGAACAACTTCCCAAAACAAAGAGCACAAACAAAAGCCTTCCCCCCACCAAGATTTGAAAGTATCTTGCCCCCTTATTGGTCCTTTGGGTCAGATGTCAGCCAGGTTACCTGAGCTTCTTAACCCTTTACAGGTAAAAGGATTTTGGTGTCTCTGGCCAGGAGGGATTTTATAGTACTGTACACAGGAGAGCTGTTACCCTTCCCTTTATAGTTATGACATCTCCTCTGGATTCACTCCAATTTGTCCGTGTTTTTCTTAAAGTGTGGCTCCCAAAACTGGATACAATACTCTAGATGAGGCAGGGCAGAGTAAAGTGGGACAGTTACCTCCCGTGTCTTTCATATTGCACTTCTGTTAATACACTCAAGAATGATGTTAACCTTTTTCACAACTGCATCTCATGTTGGCTCATATTCAATTTTTGATCCACTATAACCCCAAATCCTTTTCAGAAGTACTACTGCCTAGCCAGATATCCTCTGTTTTAAATTTGTGCATTTGATTTTTTTCCTGCCTAAGTGCAGTACTTTTCACTTATCTATACTGAATAACATCTTGTTTATTTCAGACAAGTTCTCCAATTTATCAAGGTCCTTTTGAATTCTAATCTTGGCCTACAAAGTGCTTGAAATTCCTCCCAGCTCAGCATCATACACAAATTTTATAAGCGTTCTCTCTACCCCATTATCCAAGTCATTCATGAAAATATTAAATAGTACCAGACCCAAGTCAGACCCCCATGGGACACCATTACATCCTCCTAGTTTGATGGCAAACCTTTGATAACACTCTTAGTTGTGAACCGATCTATAGTAACTTAATCTAGAACACATTTTCCTAGTTTTCTTATGAGACTGTCATATGAGACTGTGTCAGAAGCTTTACTAAAATCAAGATATACCATATCTACAGCTTTCCCCCATCCAGTAGCCAGTAACCCTGCCAAAGGAGGAAGTCAAGTAGTTTGGCATGATTTGTTCTTGATGAATCTATATTGACAGTTGCCTTATTATCCTCTAGGTGCTGACAAATTGATTGTTTAATAATTTGTTCCAATATCTTTCCAGGTATTGAAGTTGGACTTCCTGGTCTATAACTTCCTGGGTCCTCTTCATTTCCCCTTTTAAAGATAGATGGTCTAGTGTGATGATGGTCTAGTCTGATTTCGTGAATAATAAAAACCATGGAATATGACCCATTGGCCTATGGATATTTGCAAAGGTGACAGTGGAGTGGGAAAATTCCACATTGTCACATTTCATATCCATATGGGTTCCCCCATCACACTTTTTCATCAGATTTCACTTCCCTCCACACTGCACAGTCTAAGTTCCCTCTAAGCTGTGCAGCCACACAGCAGGCTATCAAGGGCCGCGCAGGCGCGCAGCGGGGAGAGACACCTCTCCCCTGGCCTTGGAGTTGCTGTGGGGAGAGAGGACTAGGGGGAGTCCTCTCTCCCTTCTGCAGCCCTGGGACAGCCTCAACTGTAAACCCCTCATCCCCGACCCCACCCCAGAGCCTCACCCCCAGCCGGAGCCCTCACTCCCCCCGCCCCGAATCACAACCCTTTGTCTTAACCCTGAGCCCCATCCCACACACCAAACCCCTCATCTCCGGCCCCACCCCAGAGCCCTCACCCCCCCCTGCATCCCAACCTTCTGCCCCAGCCCTGAACACCACCCACCCCCATACACTCTGACCCCCTCGGCCCCACCCCCGCCACACATCATCTCCATATTGGTGCACGTAACAAAATTCATTCCACACATGGATGTAAAAAAATAGAGAGAACATTGTGCACAGTGGTCAGGGCCGGCTCCAGGCACCAGCCCACCAAGCTTGTGCTTGGGGCGGCACCTGGAGGGGGGCGGCGTGATGCGGTGCTCCAGCTCCGGCCACCGGGGAGAGCGGGGCTACGGCCGGGCTTGCCGCCGGGGAGAGCGGAGCCCCGGCTAGGCACTCCGCCCTCCTCCCAGGGCTCTGGCCGCCCTCCCCCCCGGTGCCCTCCCCCCGGCCGCCGGGGAAAGAGGAGCCCCGGCTGGGGCTCGCCGCCCTCCCCCCGGGGCTCCGGCCGCCCTCCCCTGCCGCGCTGGGGGACGGAGGGGGGGCGGCCGGAGGCTTTTTTGCCTGGGGCGGCAAAAAAGCCAGAGCCGGCCCTGTTTCCTCTTACTTATCTCTTAGCCCAGCTATACATATTTAACTCTCAGGCCCTGTTCCCCAAAACACTAATGTATGTGCATAACTTTACACAAATGAGACATCCCATTAAAGCCAATGGGACTACTTGTGTGTGTAAATGTAAACCCATGCATAATCTTTGCATGATGGGTCCCTACATCTTTTCTCAAGTGAAGAATGTAACCATTTTAGTTGTTTTGCTCTTAACTCCCTCCAGTTTGATAGCAACTTTCTAGTAATGAGCAGCCCAGAAATGAAGACAATGTTCCAGATGCAATAGCACCAGAAAGATAGACTGTAATCTTCCTGTGGTGTAACAATGTGAGGCCACTGTACAGTGCAAACAGCCCCAAATGCCACTTCCTTTTTTGTTACTATATCAGATAGACATATATGACCTCAGGCATCCCTGTATTCTCACCTTTCATATTACTGCCATGATATTTGTCCAAAATATGCTTTGTGAAGTACCATTTGAATGCTAATACTATGCTAGTTATTAATACTGTAGAGTCAAGGAGTTAATGTTATATATGAAGTTATGAATTCCCTCTATATGACATTACTGGAACATGTTTAAGACAAGACAGCCTAGGTAAAGGTGATAAACAGGTCTGTCCTACAGAAAATAATATGAATTTACCTCAATATATATATTAGCAGTAAACAAAGCTATGGAGCTGAGCCAGCAGGGGTTATCCTGCACCTGAACTCCATAGACAGAGAATTAACGGCTCCTGCACCACACAAAAGACTGAGTCCTCAGCAGGCCTTCCTGATTTCTAAGATGGGAATATAAGAAACATAGAGAGAGTTCATCTTTATCCTTCACCTTGGGAGATGGGGGGCGGGGGGAACATGCAAACTGAGCTCTGTAATAGGTCCTGGCCAAGCTGGTCAGGAGATTGTGGGTGAGAGAAACCATCTCAAATAAAACCTGTATCTTGCTATATTAAGTTTTAGACTAAGCTTGTAATCATCTCTATTGTTATCTGTTTTCACTTGCTAACACGTAACCCATGCTGTTTTGTTGATAAATTTGTTTCCTTTTGATTATAAATCACCAGCACTGTGCAAATTCAGTAAAGTGTGTGCTTCTAGGGTTGGAGTGTTTCACTGTCTCTGTAAAGGCAGAGAACCTAATACTTTCTCGGGGGGGGGGGGGGGACGGGACTGGTCCCTGCAGTAGGAGGATTTTTGCAGTGAATTCGGGAGTGGAAGGGTCCTAAAGTCAGCCTGTAAGGGGTAACCAGGTTGGGCAAAGCCCTGCTTGTGGGCTGCTGGAAGGCTGTTCAGGTCAAAGCTCTGGACCACAGCTACACAGCCACAAAACACCCAGGGTTACAAGGCAGATGGTGACCAAACCCCTTAGTGGCCTGGGTGAATCCCAAAATGTCACAGTATCCTGTTCACTTTGCTGGCTTCTATCACCTCTAAGTCTCTTCTCACATTAGTGTTTTCCAGGTTTCTCCCTGGGCTTTGGATTAGACTTTCCTCCCCAGGTGTTTTCCACATGAAATCTCATTTTTCTATTTTCTGCCCCTGTTTTTAATCTCTCTAGGTCCTTTTGCATTATTTCTCTATCCTCAATTATCTGCAAAATAAGGCCAAAAATTTCCCCTTACCAACTTTATTATGGCATTAACTGCAATTCGCTCCTAGTGATTTCTGTGTTCACAGCCTTCCAGTTCCACTACACCACTGGGCCACCATGCCCCACAGTGTGGAGGCAGGATTAGAGGGCCAGGATGGTGGGGAGCTGCAGTTTAGGACTAAACCACAATTTCACAGCCAACAATGCACAGTGAATGTCTTATTCTGACTCCTGGCATGGAAGGGCTACCATTTCCTTTTCATTTTAAAAATATGTATAATACTTGTTCACTGTTTGTTGAAAGGAGAACTTACCCTCCCAGGCCTTAATCCTGCAGAGATTTACACATTGATTTCAGTGGGACTACTCAAAGTATGTCCAGTATATGTGGGAAAATGTGGGTGTAGACAAGAATAGAAATGGGTCCCCACCAACATTTCCATGGGAGCTGTAGATTTGGTGAGTCACTGTTGACACAAATACAAGTTTCAAAACTAATATGAAGTTTTCTTTTAAGTAGCATAATTCATTCTGAACACCTTTCTGGGTATAGGATAGATATGGATTTGAGTTTCCTTTGTTGTTTCTTCTTTTGGAATGTCATCTAAAAGTTGGCATATTTGTATCTGCAAATCCAAAACTCAATGAAAACATTATGCATGAAAAGGAGCCATACAAAGTGGCATATAGAAGATCTCTGATCATATTTTTGGTTCTTAAAAAATAAAGTGAATTTCTTTTTTATGGCTATGACTGATATTGACCTAAAACGTACGACAAAACAGATAAAATTAACCCTATAAAATTTACTCAGAGAGGAGCCATGAAAATGTGTTTTGGACAGTTCTGAACAGAAAGCATCCAATGACTTAACACTGCTTTCCAATTTTTTTCTTCTCCATTTTCCTGAGGAAAATAAGAAGTTTTGTTGATAGACAAATGAAATACCATTACTGTCTTCATTACCACCATCCTTATGATAAGAGTGGCTGAATAGATTTTAATGCCTGAGCCGGTACATTTTCATGACAATTATTCAAGGCTTAGCAACAGAGCTGACCAGAAGATGACAATTCCATTTTGGAGCTTCTTTTGAGGTTGCAAAATTTGTTTTCAATCACCCGGAGGAGGTGGCGAAGCGAACCTAATACTCCATAACCCGGTGGTGAGGGCACTGGTCTGGGATGTAGGAGATCCAGTTTTAAGTCTGGTGTCTGCTTGATTCAGAGTCATCTGGGATGAAAAAAACTTGGTTCAAAATCAGACAGAGGAGACCTGAATCTGGTTCACTTACATTGCAGGCCAGCATGCTACTGTTTCAACCAGCTGTAGTTAGCAATTCATTGTCCAGCTATTTTATCTATACCAATTAATATAGCAGCTCATATATGCAGAGAGTCTTTACCCTGACTCACACACTTTGGCTTCTTGACCAGGATTGGCTCCATGATTTTAGCTGCCCCAAGTGGCGGAAACCCCCCCCCAAAAGCCGCGATCGCAATTGTGATCAGCGGCACTCCGGCGGCAGCTCCACCGCGCCACTTTCTTCTTCGGCGGGAATTCGGCAGCAGGTGCTTCCCTCCGAGACGGACCCGCCACTGAATTGCCACCAAACAGCCCGACGTGCCGCCCCTTCCCATTGGCTGCCCCAAGCACCTGCTTGCTGGGCTGGTGCCTGGAGCCGGCCCTGTTCTTGATGCTTTCTTGAAAAAGGCAAAACAAATTACATTTTGTTATAACAGTAAAGCCATCAGGGGATGGGGGTGTTTTTAATCAGGCTCAGTCTCCAATAGGCATTTAGGAGACCTCAACAGAGCTATCTTATAAGATTTGTGGGATTCGTACAGGTAAGAGAGATGTTTTTTGAGGGAAAAAACAACCAAAAACTCCAAGAAGTATGTTTAGCTTAAGGCAAGAAAATGCTAAAAGACAAAAACATTCTGTCACCAGTGGGTAAACACTTTTCACAAAGTGATCACTCTGTATCTGACCTTTCAGTCCTTATCCTCAAAGGAAGCCTGCACAACATTTTCAAAAGACAAGCCTGGGGGCTTATATTCATTACTCTGGTAGACACTAAAATCATGGACTGAACAGAGATACTGGATGTATGCCTTATTACAACAATCTGTAACCCACTAACCTCCTCTTTTTTGTCCTATCAATGGACCACTGTACCTTGGATGGTCCCTTTCAATATATGCATACTACTTTTATGCTAAACAATCTGTTCCACCTTGCATTTAGCTGTTCAGACCTGAAGAAGAGCTCTGTGTGGCTTGAAAGCTCATCTCTCCCACCAACAGAAGGTGGTCCAATAAAAGATATTATTGCACCCACCTAGTCTCTGTAATATCCTGGGAGCAACACAGCTACAGCTACAACTACACAGCATATAAAAACAGCCTAGCAAGAGTCTTGATTTTTCCTTTTAAACTGAATAGGCAAAAAAAAAAAAAAAAAAATGGCCTCTTTATCTCTGTGTGGAGAATTCTTCACACAGCTGTAATGTGACTGTGGGCAAAACAATATTAAAATAAAATCCAATTTAAAATAATCAATAATGATAATTAAATCCTTTAATACAATACTATTTAGTTGATTGTGTATTGACAAGTACTCTTAGTTAAAGCAATTTACCTATCAGTGCTATTCTCTATCAATCAGTATTATAACTACCTCTTAATTTTTTTTGTCTAGGGAAGATTCTACCATCCAGATATTACATTGTTGATTTCATATTCAGATTCTCTTATCTGGGTCAAACCTCTCTGAGTCCATTGTGCTTTTATCATAGGTACAAAATAAATAAAGATATTCTTTAGTTAAACTTGCTCTATGAGGAACTCTGTCATTTAGCTCTTTTCCTTCTCTCCTTCCTCCCCCCCCCCACCCCCCAATCTGAGACCAATAGACATCTGTGGAGAACTTGGACACTTCTGGCTAATTTTTATGACAAAAAAGCCTGTGGTTTGTCTACACTGCAAGTGAAGCCATACCCATGCTACCTTTAATTTAGCTAACAGTGAGAACAATAGTAGTATAGACATGGCAATATGTGCTTCATATTTCCTAATTACAATAGTAGTCTTGGCACAAAGCAAAATTAAACTTGTTAGGGTCATAACATTTTACAAATACATTAGAAGGAAGAGGAAGACCAAGGACAGAATAGGCCCATTACTCAATAAGGAGGGGAAGACAATAACAGAAAATGCAACAATGGCCAAAGTATTAAATGGCTTTTTTATTTCAGTTTTCACCAAAAAGGTTAGCAGTGATCAGATGACTAACATAGTGAACATCAGTGTAAATGGGGTAGGATCTGAGTCTAAAATAGGGAAAGAACAAGTTAAGAATTACTTAGATAAATTAGATTCTTTCAGGTTGCCAGGGTGTAACAAAGTGCATCCTAGAATACTTAAGGAACTGGCTGAAGAGATCTTTGAGCCATTAGCAATTATCTTTGAGAACTTGTGGAAGACAGGAGAGATCCTAGAGGACTGGAAAAGGGCAAATATAGTACCGGTCCATAAAAAAAGTGAATAAGGAAAACCGAGGGAATTATAGACCAGTCAGTTTAACTTCAGTACCCAGAAAGATAACGGAGCAAATTATCAATTTGTAAGCTCCTAGAAGGTAATAAGGTGATGAGTAACCATTAACATGTATTTGTCATGAGCAAATCATTTCAAAGCAACCTAATATCCTTCTTTGACAGAGTAACACACCTTGTGAATGGGCGGAAGCAGTAACTGTGATATATCTCAAATTTAGTAAGGCTTTTGATACTGTCTCGCATGACCTTCTCATAAACAAACTAGGGAAATATAGCCTAGAGTCTAGACAAACCTACTATAAGGTGGGTGCACAACTGGTTAGAAAACTGTACTCAGAGAGTAGTTATCAATGGTTCAGTCAGGCTGGAGGGGCTTATTGAGTGAGGTCTCAACTTATTGAGTGAGGTCTCGCAACTAGGGTGACCAGATGTCCCAATTTTATAGGGACAGTCCCGATATTTGGGGCTTTTTCTTACATGGGCTCCTATTACCCCCCACCCCCATCCCGATTTTTCACACTTGCTATCTGGTCACTCTACCCGCAAGGGTCTGTCCAGGGTCCAGTTCTATTCAGTATCTTCATAAATGACTTGGATAATGACATAGAGAGAACACTTATTAAGTTTGTGATGATACCAAGCTGGACGGGATTGCAAGTGCTTTAGAGGATAGGATTAGAATTCAAAATTATACTAACAAACTGGAGAAATGGTCTGAAATAGGATGAAATTAAATAAGAACTAGAGTTGTCAATTAATCACAGTTAACACCTATAGTTAACTGAAAAGAAAATGATCACGTTAATTGCATACCTCTGGGCAGAGAGGGAGGCATCGGCTGCAGAGGGACCTGATAGTCAGGCACAGTAACCCAATCTGCCTCCCCCAGAGCAGGGAGAGGAGAGGAGAGAAGAGGAAGTGACTCTCATTCCAGCTCTGGTGGAAAAGTAGGGATTCTCACTCTGCCATGCCCATTGGCCACCCCGGCTCCTCACTCTAGTGACTGACCCCCCTGCCGCGCCATGCCCCAGTGCCACTGGCCAGCCCCTGGCTCCGGGGACTGACTCCCCTGCTGTACCCCATTGCCTCCAGCCAGCCGCTTGCTCCAGAGACTGACACTCCTCCTGTGCTGTGCTCCATTACCCCCGGCCGGCTCCTCGCTCCAGGAGGGAACCACATAGAGAACAGGGGCCTGGTAAGCTCAGATTTTTGTTCTAACTTTCACTGGAACATAGGAACCTCCTAGGAGCTATTACACTGGTGAGGATAACCAGTGTGCACTGGCCATGATCATTCTCACCTCTAGACTTCCCCTTCTGCCAGGAAGGGCAAGAGCCAGATGGTATTCCCTTACGCAAGGAAATACATTTTAAAACAGATTTGTGCCCCTTTTGTGCCACAAAGAGAAATTAGCCTGGGGTATGGCCTGGCTCCAAATGTTACAAGATTAAGTAAAGTGAACAACAAACTTTATATACCTAGACCTCTGGTATCAGTCAGGGATGTTTATGTTTCAGTGGTATCTACCCAAATAGTTCTAGAACAGGTAAATAGAACCTGTATTTACAACCGGTCCACAGAACTGAATGTCTGAAGGCTGGAGCTCCTCCTTTCTGTTTTTGTTCCCCTCTTTTTCTGATTTTTAAAAAAATATTCTAGGAAGTTAATTGCAGAAACCTACATTAAGAGAGCCTTACAATTGTACAGGTTAGCACACAAAATTAGTAAATGCCAAAGCGAAGATTGAATGTGCCACTTTACCATAGGCCCTTGTGTTATGAAATAGTCTTTCATCACATTAGTACATACCAGTTTTCATGAAATGCAATAGGTTATATAGTTTTTTTCTACCTAAGATACAAGTGACAATAAAGGCTGTTAACTATAGGGGTTGTAGACATAAAGCATATTTAGACAACACACTATGGCTGAAGTGAAAATGTGTTGACTTAAATAGGGATTTAGAATTAAATTACAACACTGCCCCTTTCAGTGGCTACTGCACTAGCAGTTGTGTCTCATTAATGAATTTTAATGTAAATACACTTGCTATTTAATACTCCAGTTAGAAATACATAAGTAAAATTCAAATCAATGTTATACGTATAAAATCTGTACACAAGTTCTTATTAATTATTGGAAGTTTAACAAGAGTATTTGGAAATGGGGCATTGGCTGGGGATAGCCGGGGTTCTCAGGTGGCACCGAGCATTCTCTCTGATGCTTGGATGGCTGGTTCTTGCTCACATGCTGATTGCCATATGTGGGGTTTAGAAAGAATTCCTCCCCCCCACCTCCCCAGGTCAGGTTGGCAGTGACCTTGGGGGGTTTTCACCTTCCTGCTCAGTGTGCGGGTATGAGTCACTTGCCAGGATTATCTGGGTTTTTCTCACTTAATCATTTCCCTGTTGCTGTGGGAGCCTTAGGCACTAGTGCACCTTCGTACCTCCTATTCTCTGCCTGTGCAGATAGTAGTCTAGTCTCCTGTGGGCTATAATACTTTTGTCTAATTTTGATTGTTGGGCTTATTGTGCAGGTGCTCGGAGGAGGTGGTGGCCTGTGATATACAGGAGGTCAGAATAGATGATCGGGTGGTCCCTTCCAGCCTTAAACTCTGTAACAATATTTTAAATAACAAATATGCTGTACTTGGAGAAAGTAGTGTTCAGCCTTGATTAAGACAGTTTGAAGACAAGGCACTAGAAATAAAAAAATTCAACCCAAAAGAACCACAGCCAAACAAGAAATCAAATTATATTAATTAGATTTACTAATGTGACAAATCCACTTCAAAAGGCGATGGGAACAAGAAAAAGATGTAAATGATTAAGAGGATATCAGACATAAGAAATAGCCTCTAATGGATTTCATATCCTCTCATTCTCAGGCATAAGGGAAACAAAAGAGGTGGCAATTTCATAATCCAAAAGGAAACGCGCACAAATCTGAGTCTGAGATCAGGGGTCTCTATGGATTAATTCTTTTTAGAGAGGAAAATGGCAATCATGAACTAGAGACGTGGCATGAGGCATTTGATTCACTAAGTGGATGAAAATAGTACAGATAAAGTTATATGCCCAAATAACTGTAATTGTACATTTATAAGCCAGACAGCTGACCTAGCATTTCTGAGATAATAACTTTGATTTATTTTTTATCAGACTGACCACAATCTTGCTAATCAGATGATTATAACAATTGCAAGAAGAGTCAGACTAATGATTTCAGTTTGCTTTTAAATGTGGCATAGTTCATATGATAAAATCACAGGTACATTTCAGACAGAGACAATTAGATCCTGTTGCCAGTGATTGATTGTACATAAAGACTGTCATGAAATAATTGGTTGTCTAGATAGAGCAGGGTTAAAATTCATTAGCAGAAAAAAGGGGGAAAGACTGAATCACCCCTGCTAAAATTCACCTGGGCATAAATGAAGACTTTGATTTCGTACTTCAACAAGTAACTACTTTTCATTGGAAAAATAGTCAACTCCTAAATTAAAACAACACAACTGATCTCATTATGTATCTGATCTGTTAATTAGGTGGTCAATCAGTCTTGACCTTTATGCTTCCCTTACCACTGTCAGGGCCGGCTCTAACTTTTTTGCTGCCCCAAGCAGCAAAAAAAAGCGCCGCCCCGCCGAGCCCCCTCAGCTGAGCGCCGCGCCGCCGGAACCCCCCCCGAGCGCCACGCCCCGCGCCACCCCCCTGCCGAGTGCTGCGCCGCCGGATCCCTCCCCCCGAGCGCCACGCCCCGCGCCGCCCCCTGCCGAGCGCCGCGCCGCCGGAACCCTCCTCCCGAGCGCCGCGCCCCGCGCCGCCCGCCCCCCCCGCCAAGCGCCGCCGGAACCCCCACCCCCCGAGCGCCGCGCCGCACCGCCAGAGCATCCCCCCCCGCGGAATGCCACGCCGTGCCACCCCCCGTCGCCCCAAGATTGGCCGCCCCTTACCAGGTGCCGCCCCAAGCTTGTGCTTGGTTGCCTGGTGCCTGGAGCCGGCCCTGGTCAGCGCCTAGGAGAGAACAGGTGAGAGAGAAGGAAATTTCTAGTTCATACATCTATGTCTGCACCTCTCCACACAATCTCCTTTAGGATCAGAGGGGCAGTGGATTTACATCCTCAGCAGTTACCAAAGAAAACTGAAGCTATGTCTACACTAGAGAGCTTACAGCGGCACAGCTCTACCAATGCAGATGCGCCACTGTAAGATCCCTCGTGTAGCCTCTCCATGCTGATGGGAAAGAGCTCTCCTATTGACAAAATTAAACCACCTCCAGTTGGTTTGTCAGCGGGAGAGGCAGGAGAAGCTCTCCCATTGACATAGCGCTGAGCACACTACCACTTATGCCGGCATAACTTGTGTCACTCGGAGCTGGGGGAGGGGTGTTGTTTTTTCACACACCCCTGAGTGACATAAATTTTGCTGACATAAAGTGGTAGCATAGACATGGCCTACGGAACAGTCATGACTACTGTTACCCTCGCTCTCCCTCCTCGCCCACTGTTAGTTACATTCAGTTTTTCTCTTTCACCTTATATTGGACATGTAAGCTCTTCAGGAGAGACACCATGTTTTCCTGTGTTTGTACAGACCCCACTACCTGGCCCTGATTATGGCCTCTGCATGTTTCCCTACTATAACTAAAAATAAAGAAAGAGCCAATTAAACCTTGGGGTGGAAATAGCCTTTAATGACCACTTGTGCAAACATGAAACAAAGGGAAAATTCAGGAAAGGCAAATAAAGGTTAAGATGAAGGTAAAGTGTAAATTATTGGGACTTTTACATGAGGGATCATATTTGCTTGGTTTTCTTCGAATTACAGCATTTTTTCATTTATAACTTAAATCAGTTCACTAAATAGTTTTTCCATAATAATAAAATTGCTTTCTGTACAGCAATACAAATGGAAATAATTCAAAATTTATGTAATTGTAGCTTTCTTCAGATATTGTCTTGATAGTTTGGAATAATAAGGAACTGTAAAATATGATTTCTGTTCAAGGATCAATAAGTAGTTCTTTGCCAAACAATACATTTAATTAAGAACACAAGTAAGAGATTAATCATGATATGTCATAGTGTATTATCATCACTATTTAGGTATTTTTACTGCATATGATTTTTGCATGAATATGTTGGAGGCTAAATGAAAAAAATACTGCAGTGGTTTGGCTCATTTGTACACTAAAAACTGTAAGCCTCTAAGCAAAATGGCATATTATTCCCATTATCTATTCTTTGAAGTACAATTATTAAGGTAACCTTTGTCCAGTGTTGCAAACCTTAAAATTTAATGCACTGCCTTTAAGAAGCCTAGTTAGTTTACGTACATGTTTAAGTTTAGTTAAGTACACGTTTAAGTTCTCTATAAATGCTTGATAACAGTGAAACTAAATGTCTTTCTATGAAACTGGTAGAAAAGCAAAGTCTGTTTCAATAGGGTGCATTTAACTTAGGCACTCTGTATTTTGTGTTTTGATATATTTGTGAAGAATAATAAAATAGTAGATAAGGTTTATTTTAAATTAAAGAAACATCCATATTTCAATATTAAATATGCTGAGGTATAACATAAAGATCAGATATCCTGGTGATGAATGCCAAATAACTGCTTTAAGTACTACTGCTATTACTAATTTGTCTTTTTTGGACAATCTACAATAGGTCACCCAGTTTAAAAAAGCAACTCACACAACCTTTATAATTACACTTCTCTTCACAGAAAAGTAACCCTCAAAATGTTCTGACCAAATGATTTATAAGAATTAATTTTGGGGCAGAGGCTATATTTTGTTCTGTGTTTATTCAGCACATTATATAATGGGGTCCTGGTGCTCATAGGCACTATAATAATAATAACAAAATGCCGTCTCCTTGCAAACTCTTTGCATTTTAGGGGTCTCAAATTTGAAATTGTTCTTCAAATCATCTGTGAGTTTGTCAGTCTAGATTATTTTTGAAATACCAAAAGTATTTGATATCTGAAACTTGAGCTGTATTGGTGAGTTTTGGCTGGAGCATATTTCATATGATATTGGTTCTGTTCCCTTATTGGATAGACAATTCTTAGAATTAAGTTTCCAGAGCAAATATCAAAATTTTCAAAATTCACCTAACATTCAGTGCTTCTGCAACCATTCCACTGAACTCACTCACTAGAGTACTCATGGAAAGTGAATGCAAAAGTGATTTGAACACAGGAAAAGCAAATTCAATTTTTTACTTGAGAAAATTACCACCACATTTTTTCATGTACTTGCTCATCTCTAATTCTGAGGTTTGGATAAATGTACACACCCTTTGTATGCTTATCTGAAAGTAATCCAACCTCTTTGGGTTGGAAATCTCATATACTCAAGGTTTTTAGTTTGGGTGATTTTGTTTGTGAAATGTTCTAATACTTTGTGTTTTGACTGGGCCCAAAGTAATAATATTGTGTGACACTATGGTAATGCTCCCACTTCCAGCTGAAGCCACGAAGTACAGGATTGTGGGGCATAAATTAAATCATGTGATCTAACCTATAATAAGGTTTGATTTTAATTCTGAATTAGTTGTTTTATTAAAAAAAATTTCTATCCCTATTTTTCATGGGTACTCTGTTCCTATATGCTATATGATGTAATTAACTTTGTTTCATTTTAAGGGGTAGAGGCCCACTGAAGAATACATCTGATGTGATTAACGCAGCAAAGATGATTTCAGAGTCTGGATCCAAGATGGATGTGCTGGCACGACAGATTGCCAACCAGGTAAGCCATTTAAGGTTTGGTACAGAGGTGTATTGAGATTAAATCGTCCCCAGATTCAATTCAGCCAACTAAAAGGTCACTTTGCAAAAATACTGATGGCATGTCTAGATCTGCCTTTCCTATTCTTTCTCCCATGGATCTTTGGGTCCCAGATTTTCTAGATCCTGCCTTAATCCACCCTTGAATATGTGTATTGGTTCTCTAAAAGTAAGTGCAACCCCTGTTGCTAAACTAAACAGAATGCAAAGCTTTAGCTGCATGGTAAAGCATATTTATTAAGACACCCCCTCCCCCCCCCTTACTCATGGAAGGTGAGTAAGCAGAGACCTTGCATTACCTGTACTCCACCTCTTCACTGAGGTGATCTTCCCCAGTGAAACAGGCTTTAGGACTACATTGTGCCAGTAAGCAATGCAGTGTAATGCAACTGTACCACACAGGAGGAGCCAGTCCTTAGTCCTTATCTAGCTGAAGCATTCGATTCCCAGTACTGCCCTGTCCTGATCATCAAGCAGCAACTCTGTGGCTGTCTTACATGTCCAGGCAAACGTGCTCCAGAGTCTCTGCTCTTCTACTTTCTAACCGACCACCCATCTTTCCCTCTCTTCATGGTGTAGCACGTGTCTCTTATTTATTTATACAACATATGTAACAACAGCAGATTATTCATCTTTCTTGTCCTCTGCCACATTATTCTCAAGACTCCAGTTAAGTAAACACTTCAAGAGGTATATATTATTAGTTTGTGCACTTGTGTTCAGAGGAACAATTAAGCAGAAAGGTAGAGGAGTTATCCCTCTTTCCGGTCTTGACAGAAATTCTTTCAGCATATACATTCTTTCACCATCTGCACTACACTAGAGCACGGTTCCTTTTTTTGTCAAGATTCTCTTTAGCAACAGTAGATTGAGGTTTAGGAATGACAGTCACAGATCTGAATGGGACATCAAATCCAAAGATAAGGCTTGTAAACTGTTTTTCAGTCAAGATGTTTAATAACAGAAAACTAAGCTTTAGTTAAATATCCTTCTTTTCCACCAGTTTTGTTATAATTTCACTGACAACATTATCGTTTTATATGTAGCTTAAAACTGGGTATTAAATTAGGATGAAATTATGTACAGCAAAAGATGTGTATGGAAGGGATTTTTCCTCTATTGAACCAAAAAATAAGCTTTAAATAACATTAATTTGTTTTCCCTATTTTCTTTACAACAAAAACTCTAAATGCTGTATACTCCTCTGGAACACAATTTTTCAAATAATTGTTCAAAAATATTATTATTAGCATGAATTTATGAACACGTACTTCTCCCAGCTATGCTTCTATTCACCACATCCTATCCAGTTGAGAAAGCTGCAGCCTGAACTGAGAATAACTAAATCATTTTTATTTGTTGTCACATCTAATGTTGTCATTTAGTTGGACCACATCAGTTTGCTATTCACTAGCTTCCCGTAGCCCAAATCTATTAGTCTGACTGCCTTTGCAGTTAAGAGAACAACAGTAGCGTAGGATAGAGTTTTCCGTATACAAACCTCTACTTTATTTCCTTCATCTAGCTTCAAAAGTGAGAGAGAAGCTGAAATAAGCTATTGCTGTGTAATGAGGAATCATTGCTTTGCTCTTTGACCTTTTGCAGTTAATAAAGAACAGTAGTTTCAAATGAATGATTTTGGTTCAGGCTGCACACAGTTTCAGAGAATCAAAATTGAGAATTGTGAAACTGTTTTAGTTCATGTAGTTTTTCAGCTGGAAAAATTTCCCATGAATTACATTAAGTGAATCTTACAGGTTCTCCATTTGACAATACCTTTGGTTCCTCACTTTAAAAAACTACACTTTTTGTTCTTATTCTTTTTAAATAAATGTGACAGTACTGTACAATTAGCATAATTCAGTCACATTGCAACCCATTTTTATTATTAAGATGACTCCGATTTAACTACTCTGAACATATTCAACAGAGCAACAATGTAAACACACATTAGTCACAAAGAAATAATTAGCAAACTTAATTAACATAAGATTATTCTGAACTACTTGTCTAAAATCACTTGTCTAATTTGTGACCTGAAAGTCATATGGCAACATAGTCAGTACATCTCCTTTTTATTGAATGTGCTAGAGATTAAAGTTGTCATTGAAGATGCCACAATATTGTATAAAATTCAAATTTAAATAATTGTTGTGCTCTAGAAATCAAAGAATTAAGGCCAAACATTATATTAATAGTTAGGAAATCTCCTCATCAAGATACAAATGCCACGCATATAAAAAAAACCAGTCCTAAAAGTAAGGTTAACAATAAATTCTTTAAAATGATTATCTGATAAGAGACAATCAGAAATGTTAAATGTTACGTTAAACAACTATTTAAAATTTATGTACATCTACTGAGAACACACTGCAAACTACTATTGTGATACAAGGCATTTATCATCACTAAGCTCAGCTCAAGTGCAAAGGAAGTGACATTTATTTCTTTGGTAAAGTAGTAAAATCAAAACCCAATAAATGTATGGTCAAAGTTTCCTGCAGAATAACTTGTATTGATCTTTTGTGCTACTGTTCTGCCAGCGGCTAATGGAAATACTTTTTCACCTTGATTTTCAATATAGGTTTCACTGTATTCACAACTATTGCATCACTTATCAAACCATTTTGAGGATCTTACACAGATATTATTTCTGTAAAGCTCCTCCACTCCCTGCCAACCTTCTAGTTGAATTTATGATCCCATTGGCTTCAATAGGTACAGAATCAAACCCTTTTGTTTGCAGTGTTGTTGTAGCCATGTTGGTCCCAGGATATTAGAGAGACAAGCGGGGTGAGGTAATATATTTTACTGGACCAACTTCTGTTGGTGAAAGCGACAAGCTTTCAAGCTACACAGAGCTCTTATTCTTGTCTCTCTAATCAAATGGTTTGTAATTTGCCACTGTATCTAACTGAAACTTATTTCTCAGTGTGAGAAATTAAACTGGTAACTATCAGTTGTTTTCTGGGATGATAAATGCTAGAAATATTGTAATTACCATACTAGAACAGACCATTGGTCCATCTGGTCTCGTATTTAATAGTGGCCAGTACTATATGCTTCAGAGGGATGTGTAGGAAACCCCTAATGGAATAACCTGCCCAGAAAGGAATTTTCTTTCTAAAGTGTTAATAATCAGCTACTTAATCCCCGAGCATGAGGGTTTATATCCCTTGTATTATTTTATCATGTTTAATGTAATTCAGATTACCTATATAAATGTCTCTTCATTTTTTGAATGCCATTAAGCTCTTGGCTCAGTCATATCATTTAGTAATGAGTTCCACAGGTTTGAGCTGTGGAAAATATTTGTCACTTTTGGATGTATTGCCTTAGTTTCATTGGCTACTCCCTTTTTAATTCTATTATGAGAAAAGGTTAATGGCCTTCTCCATGACATTCATTATTGTATAGATCTCTATCATACCCCATACCTATTCATCTTCTCACTGAACAGACCTAATGTTTCCAATCTCTCCTTATATGGAAGTTTTCCATGCTTCTCATCATATATGTTGCTTATCTCTGGAATCTTTCTATTTGATATATTGTTTTCAGATGGGATGAGCAAAGCAGAACACTCAAGGTGAAATCTTAACAACAAATAATATAATGGCATTATAATATTCTCAGTAGTATTTTCTAACCTGTTATACGTCATAACATTTTTTTATTTGACCTCCATGGCACACTTAGCAGAGCTTTCCACTGAGTTGTCCACAGTGAGACCCTGGCCTTTTTTCAGAGTGGTTACAGTTACTTTAGAACCCAGTAATATGTATCAGTAATTAAAATTATTCCTTCAGATGTGTATTGGTCAACACTGACATCATTCTATCAATTTTCCTAGCTTCGTTATGTCTCTGGAGTTTATAATACTCTTCTCTAATCTTATCTATCCTAATAATATCGTGCCATCTGCAAATTTTGCCACCTCACTGTTCATCCTATCTAAACATACATTGAATTTTAAATACCATTGCCTCTGCGCTGGAGACTTATATGATCAATTTTACAGCTATTTGAAGTCAATGAGAAATTACACGAAGTCCTATCTGCCCATTTCTGGGATCTGCCCAAGTGGAAATAAATATCACAGGTCATTTTACAAAAAACTGTAGAGGACTGAATAGATGATTCCAGTCAACATATTTCATCTCCATACAGTTAGTCCTGATGCTTACAGCTGTTTATGACTGGAAGGACAGATTTTATGGAACTGCAATTACAGAAATAAACAATGTTTACACAAGCCGCCTACATGTACTGTGATAACGGTGTTAAACTCATTAATTACAAAGTGCATTGAGGCCAAAAAGCAGTACCAAATTTGCTTTTTTTTCAGATCTAGGAGGAAGTACGGAATCTCTCAGGTTTACAAGCCAGTGATTCACTTTTTTAACCTGTGATTGTTCCTGGCTTTCTTTTTCTAAATCTCAAACATGCAGTTTTTTAGTTCATAAATAGAATTTTAAATTATACTCTATAATAATGTGGAGTGAATCCTGGCCTCACTAGGAAAAGTACCAGTGACTTTAAAAGGACCAGGGTTTTCCCCAAGGTATCTCATGAATTAAGCAGTCTGATGCTCCTTCATAGTGTTACCTATTGTGGATTTTATATCAAAGGATCTTTGTGTATAACATGCATCACTGTGCAAGACAACACTGGAGTCATTTCTCTTCAACAGCAGAAACCTGGATGGGCCTTATGCTCTATTGACCCTGACACTATCAGCAAGGAGTCTGGTGGCACCTTAAAAACTAACAGATTTATTTGGGCATAAGCTTTCGTGGGTAAAAACCTCACTTCTTCAGATGCAACCGAAGAAGTGAGGTTTTTACCCATGAAAGCTTATGCCCAAATAAATCTGTTAGTCTTTAAGGTGCCACCAGACTCCTTGTTGTTTTTGTAGATACAGACTAACACAGCTACCCCCTGATACTTGACACTATCAGTATTTTCTAACAGTTAGCATAAAGGTATGATGCACTAGCCATGAACAGCAAAAGATCAGGCCTGCCACAATTGGTTGAAGTGTATCTTTTTTTAAAAAAATATACTAGTATTGACACAATGTTCCATCAAAAGAAACTGACTACATTTTCAAGGTATCTACAGTAAAAAAACCTATAAACAAATCTCTCAAAGACTGTATTGGCCTTTACAGTACCGCTCTGGCAATGTATAGGGATTCAATACCCCTTTAAGACCCCTTTAGACTGCCACAGCAGTGAATAGTAGCCTTAGTGTAAATGAGAATCCGGTACTATGTGAATAGTCTGTTCATCGGAGAGAGATTTCCCTCAAAGCTTTCTTCATCACTCCTCTGAAGTCATGAGAGAGTAAAGAGAAGATTTCATAGAAAGTATGAGCATCACCATAAAAAACAGAGACTTTACCATGAGATATTGTTCACAACTATGACCTACTCCTTCTCCAACCAATGTCAATGGGAATGTTGTCGTTGCCTTGAGAGGCCATAACCTAGAGTCACTTATAGTATAACCATCTATTAATGTGGGTTTCCATTGTTATTAGTCCATGTAGCTTGCAAAGTAAATGGTAAGTAATACTGCAAAAATGAATGCAGAGCCTCTTAGGTGCTGAAGGAAAGTAGTAATTTCATGCACTAGTGAAAGCTACTCAGCTAGAACTATGGCTAAGGCAATTCCAGTAGTCTTGAATTAAGGATGGGTGAATGCAATGAAGTCTGGGATTACTGCGCACATCTTTGTTTGTAGAGTTTAAAAGGTTCACAAAATTAGCAAATAACCAAACTTTAGAGCAGTGGAGAGCAAGACTACATTAGAGAGCAATTACAATGAACATTCCTAAAGGGAACATGAATCTGATAAAAGTCTGGGTCTAAATTTTGAATGCATGTTTGAAATACGTTCACTCATTTGGACATTAACACACTATGTTGGAGAGCTGAGAGTTTAGAAAAGATTAAATCTTAAACTTAATAATTGAAAATTGAAGTGATTAAGAATTTGTAGAAAGTGTTTTATTCATTATTCTTTTTAATATGTAGTGTCCTGACCAATCATGTAAACAGGATGTATTGGCTTACCTGGAACAGATCAAGCTCTATTGTCACCAGCTCAAAATCTGCAGTCAAGTTAAAGCAGAAATCCAGAATCTCAGTGGAGAGCTCATCGTGTCTGCTGTAAGTAAAGAGTCCAGAAGCTACTTTCTGTGCTAGGTACAACTATAGATTTCAATTTTTTGAGCGAATTTGTAGCATTTGTGAAATGTACTCATATCGGCCTCTGGTCCTTATTATATTCCTCACTGTTTTATATCTTGTGTTGTCATTTATACCCGAGCAAAGTGAGTACAAGTCACTATCAAATCAGAAAGAAAACATTTTACACCTCACAGATGATGCAAGGCAGTGGAGAATCAGGCCCGATATCTTTAAAGCTATCAAGTGGTCTGATTCTTCATTCTGTTACACTGAAGTAACTAAGTTAACTCCAACAGAGAGACACGGATCTAAAATTGGTTTAGAAAATCAGACCCATCTTGAGGTAATGTGTGTTTACCCAATGCTGCATCTTTCTCATCCCGTGGATTTCTTTCTATATATTTTCACTTTTTGATTTGAGAGCTGTTGTTCCCAGCTCATAATGAATTAGGGTGACCAGATGTCCCGATTTTATAGGGACAGTCCCGATTTTGGGGTCTTTTTCTTATATAGGCTCCTATTACCCCCCATCCCCTGTCCCGATTTTTCACACTTGCTGTCTGGTCACCCTATAATGAATTGACTGGGGAGGTTCTAGTCAGGCTGTTGCAATGTGAGCGTAAGAGAGCCAAACAAAACAAAACAAATCCCTGAGAACAAGGGAAGTTGGTGCTTAATTAGATTTATGGACCTGCATTAGCCTGGGGACATCAGGTTAGGGTAGATAACTACAATTTAGCCATTGCTATGATTTTGAGCACCAATTAGTAGAATTTCTGTCCTCCTGCAAGAGAGTAACTCATCTAGCAGAATAGTCTGGTCCTGAGTATTCAGATTATTCCATCAGTGAAGAAACAACCTTTTTCATTGTGCTATTATTATTTGTGCTGAGGTAGTGCCTAGGAGCAAGGATCTGTCATGGACCTGTACGCAGTGCTGTACAAACACATAACAAAAATGGTTCCTGCCCCAAAGAACTTACAATCTAAGTAATACTTATTCCTATCTGATATCTCCATGTTCACAAATGCTTGAAGTTATATGAACAAATACATATTAGAATGTAACTACAAAGGTATACAAACAATAATTACTAGAATGCAACAACGATTTTCTCTATGGTCTCCATGCACGCACCAGTTACATTTTCAGGGACTGAAGTATTTTGTTTTTTAAACATGGACCTGTTTTTTTTTTTTTTGGTCTTATAATCTATCTAGATGTTACATGAATCTTCTTCTGCTTAGACAAGACTTAAATTGGATCATTTTTGTAGTTTATCCTGAAGGTCATATTGGATGAGAATTTGATGACTATATTTAAATCTTTGGAGACTGCAGAAATGTAATCCTGCATGCTGTGGTAGTTTTTTCTTTGAAAAAAATGTTGGATTTTAATTAGGTTGTAAATTAATGAAATTGTGTTTTATTTTTCATTTTCTTCTTTCTTTTTAAAAATGGTGCCTTATATCACATCACATTTACTACATAATTTGCATTTCTGAATGCTGTGGCCAGTGATGGATTTGTGACAATTTGCAAAGCAATATTGTCTTTGAAAGGTAGAATTCTGCATTTTTGATTAAATTTTCTGGTCTTGTCTCCTCTACCCATCATTTCATTGGGTGCTCTCATCAGGAAAGTCAATCCCCTCCCCCCCCATCCTTCCAGTTGTAATATAAATATCAAGTGATATTAAATAATACTATATTTATTGGGTTTCCTTCTATTGACACTTGCTGTTCTTCATCAACATTCTAAAATGCAAAATAAACAACAAAAAATTATATTAAAAACAAACCCAACTTAACTCATGAATCCAAGAGAAAAAACAGGTTCAATCCTTTTCCTATTAATTTGAGTGCAGCTTTATTACATCCCAGAAGCCCTGGTTCAGCAAAGCACTTAATTACATGCATTAATCTAGCCCTAGCTGGTAAGGGCATGTGCCTACCTGCTTTGCTGCATCAGGGCCAAGGGCTGTGAAATCCTAGCTGCTATTCTACTAAAGGATTAAATCCCTGCAAATGCTCATGAAGTATTTTGTTAAATGCAGATGTGTTCGTCTCTGTCCAAAAACAAAGAAAGGCAGCCCCTGCCCTGAGAAATTGACAATATAAAGTCCTGATCCAAACCCCACTGAAGTCAATGGAAAGACTTCCATTCTCTTCAAGGGGCTTATGATCTGATCCTAAGGGACTATATACCTATCAGTACTTAATAATGGTTATAGCTCGTCCTTACTGTTGTGAGAGTATAAAAGTACAAAATGTCCTGGCACAGCACAGGTGGCGTGTAAGCTTAAAACTTAATAATTTTTCCCATTGTCATTTCCTCCCCAATTATTATTGTTGGGGTGGAGAGAGCATTTGAAACAGGCTGTGCTCAACTATCATTTTCAAGTAAAAATGGAGCACCAAATCCAATTTGCTGTCTTATATTAGTAGTTCCAATGTATGTGTAACTGAAGACTCTTTGGATCCAGTGTTTAAAAGTGACTGCAGGGACTCATTTCATCTAGAGGGGAATATGAGAACTTGAAATACGTCAGATGGGGAAGGCTCTAAAGCAAGCAGGGCTGTTAATAAATTGAGAGGGAGACAAAATCAATGACTGTTCAAAAATGGCTGAGCTACTGCGCTGGGGTTTTTTTAAACAGTGGTTAAAAAAATTTGAACCAAATCCTGCCTTTTCAAGCAGGCCTCCTTGTATTAGAATTGCTGGGGTTTTACTGTACAAAGATCTGGGTGTGGAAATACCTGAGTACTATCTAATCTGTTTAAGAATGAGAAGTGGAAAAGGAGACATGGTCAGCAACACTCCATATTTTATCTAAGGACACCTCAGTTTACCTACCAGACTAACATAAGGATTATCTTAGTTTATGGCAATACTGTGTCTGAGGAGGTGCTGGTGAGTGTGGTGGAGTTCTGGCATCATTCCCTTCATATGTTAGAGTATCATCAATACTTGATTACTTACTTACTGAGGCATCTGAGAACACAGACAGATATACATTACTCTCACTAGCACATCTTACAGCAAAAGAAAAAAAAAGGCAAGTAAGTATTTTGAGGCGATCTCTCCTATGCCACTGGCTTCCCCTCTGTATGCAACTTTCCTGTGGCCATGACTGCACCATAAACTTTGGTTGATGCACATTACGTCAGCATAAAGCCACCACTAAATAGTGTATCATTTGTGCATGTGTATACTTGGCTCTTTGCATTGGTGCTGTATATGCTCACCAGAAGTGCTTGTGTTGATGCACAGTGTTGTGCACCATGGGTAGGTATCTCAGTGTGCAACCCACCACCGTCCAGTGCACTGATTTTTGGGAAGTTTTTGGCAATGAATGGTGGGGCAGAAATGAGTCACTCATGGGTGACTGGGAGCAAGGGCTCAACTTTCCAGCATGTAACTGTCTCCATCCCATAATGTCATCTATATCCCATAATGTTTGTGCCTTTTTTAGAAATCCCACGAACCCATGTGGCCCTCCTCACTGTTCATCCAGAAGCATGGAGCCTGCACAGCTCTACACTATTGTAATATGCATTGCAATTAGAGGACGGGCAATCCTCTGGTATTTGGAGAGCTGTAAGAAAAACCAAATCAATGTCAACCATGCTGATTTCTTGCAGGACAGATTGCTATGGGACATAGTGAGAACCAATTCAAGGTTGTTGGTGGCATTCACTGAGCAGCTTCAGATGGTGGAGCACCACTTCTGGGCCTGAGAAATGAGCACTGAGTGGTGGGATTGCATCATAATGCTGGTTTGGGATGATGAGCAGTGTCTGCAGAATTTTTGGATGCACAAGGTCACATTTCCGGATCTGTGTGTCAACCTCATCCCAGCCCTCCAGTGTAAATGTAACACCAACAGACCTAGGTCATCAGTGGGCAGGATTGAACCTGGGATCTCTGGAGCTTAGTGCATGAGCCTCTATTGCATGAGCTAAAAGCCAACTGCCTGTTAGCTAAGATTGTAGAGCAGACTCATTTTAGCTCTCTAAGTGGTCTCAGTTCTACTAGATGGGACAGAAACCACACCCAGAAGGTGTGTGTGTTACACAAGGACATCAAAAAGAGAGCAGCACTTGTGATGCCAGATAGCTACCAGTCAGTGGGAAATCATTTTGGCATTGGAAAATCTGTTCTGGGGGCTGTTGTCATGCAAGTGTGAAGGGCCGTTAATCATCTCATGCTGTGCAGGGCTCTGACTCTCAGCAATATGAAGGATATAGTGGATGGATTTGCAGCAGTGGGGTTCCTGAACTGCAGTGGAGTGATAGCTGGCACGTACATCCCTCTTTTGGCACCAGATCACCTTGCCACAGAGTACAGCAACAGAAAGGGCTATTTTCTATGGTTATGCAAGCATTCGTGGATCACTGGGGATGCCTCACCAACATCAGTGTTGGCTGTTCAGGGAAGGTGCACGATGCTCGCATCTCTAAGAACACAGGACTGTCCAGAAAGCTACAAGCAGGCACTTTCTTTCCTGTACCATAGTTTGTCATTGGTGATGTTAAAATGTCAACAGTGGCCCTAGGGGACCCAGCCAACCCCTGGCTCATGAAGTCATACACTGGCTACCTCGACTCAACCAAGGAAAGATTAGCTATCAGATCAGCAGGTGCAAAATGACAGTTGAATGTGCATTTGGCAGATTGAAGGAATGCTGGCATTGTTTACTCACAGGATTCGATCTCTGTGAAAAAATATCCCAATGGTTATGGCTGTCTGCTGTGTCCTGCATAATATCTGAGAACAAAAGGGGAAAAGTTGCTGCTGAGGTGAAGTGGCTGTCTGCTGTATCTGAACAGCCAAACACAAAGGCTATAAGAAGAGCTCCCCTAAAGTTTTAAACAATACATGCTCATTGGCATCTCTGCTTGGGATTGCTCATACACGGTGCCACAGCAGCCATGGTGAATACAGCTCACCAGGGTGAGGGAAATTGCTTGGTTGCATGCAACTATGAATATAGAGCAATGGTACTGAATACTGGCACCATTTTCCACAGGCCGCGGTGATTTTCTGTAATCTCTCACTCCAGAGGGTAACAAATGCAGAGAGAGCAAAGCTGCTTCCAGCTTCCCAAAGGCACTCTGGCCTGTATGCTGTTAGTCTGTGTAGCGGGATGGTCACCTGCTCCTGCCTTGAGGGGCTTAGAACATCCCAGCAGAGGGCTGTGGCTGGGGCAAGCAGCTCCCAGGCTAATTGGGGAAGTAGGCACAGCTGGGAGCCACGCCCCAAACAGACCACAGCCGGCCCCTATAAAAAGGCTTTGAGCCAGACACACAGACAGACTCCCTCTAGCTTCTGAGAGGGAGGGACCTGGCTTCAGGGACCTGAGCAGAGTATCTGAGTAGAGAAGGGCTGGGGAGCTCCAGCCTGGAAAGCTCCAGGCTGCAGCCTAGCAGAAGGCCAACGGGTACTGGGGGTTGCAGAGGGCAGCCCAGGGGTAGGCAAAGGCAGCAGGTCTGAACCCAACCTTGCCTGGGTTAAGTGGCTTATACTGCAGTCTGCCCCAGGGAGCAGGGGCTAGTTGGTGACTGGCAGTAGCCTACGACTGAGGCAAGGTGGGGATAGTGGGTGGGGGTTCCTTGGGGGAGGGGAGACCCTGAGAGAACAGGGTTACTGTCAGGAGGAAGCACCCCAGATAAGGGGGCACTGGGTCCGGGAGGGACACGGGGGCCAAGTGGCAGCAGGACACCAGCCTGCAGAGGGTGCTCCAGAGGCTGGATGAGCTAATTCCCAGAGAAAACCAGCAGGAGGCGCTGCAGGGGTGAGTCCCACATTGCTACAGTCTGCCATGGTGCCTGCCGAAGTTATCGCTGACTGGCATGGGAAAGTGTCCGATGGAAGGCTGCCATTCACAGAAACCCTTGGGAGTGGACTGCAGAGCACCTCCTTGAAAGTTTCATTGAGATCTCTCAGAAGGCTTCAAGGGACAGTCCTGCGTACATAAACAAACTGCTCTGCATTCCCCCACCCCACTTAGTCTAACTCTACAGAGGAATGAAAAGCAGATAAAAATGCTCTTTTAGTTGTATCACTACCTCTTCTAGCAAGGTAATGAGAAATAAATTTACATGCTTACCTGAGCGTCTCCTGCATTGGGTTCACCCGTGCTCAACTGCTGGGACTGACTGGACAGCGATGAACTCTCAAACAGGTCCTGGCATAGCTGATCCCTGGTTGCATGTCCCTCACATCATCCTGATTCTCACTGTTCAGGCCAAGGGCCTGTGGCTTGGGCTTCTCTGAAGTATCTGTTCTGGGGGCGGGGGGGTGGGAGGACTTTTAGTAAAAGCAGCAGGTCTGTGGCTCAGCACCAGGTTAACTGTTGGCCTCCCTGGCCTTCTGAGAAGCCTAACACAGTTCCTTCGCTTTCACATGGCCCTGCTGCTGGTCCCTGTTATGCTCCTGCATCTCCCCTGCAATCTGTTCATAGCTGTCAATGTTTCTATGGCTGGTCCATAGCTGTGCTTGCACAGCCGCTTCTCCCCACAGGCCCAGGAGATCCAATATTTCTGGCCAATCCAGGCTGGAATGCATCTAGCGTGTGTAGCCTGATTGGTCATCTGGGCAGTTGTGCACAACAATGGAGACCTGCCAGATGTGCTCACCAAGCTGGACGATCAGGAAAAGGCATTTCAAAAATTTGCTGGGCTTTAAGAGGCAGGAACTTCCAGAGCAATCAGTGTTGGGCTAGAGGACTGTTAGGGTTGACATAAGTAACATGTCTACATGCATGTTGTGTTGACCTCAGTACATCAACCATGGCTCAACACTGCTTTGGGGAGGTGGTGTTATTGTGCCTCTGTAACAGGGCACTTACATTGGCAGGAGGAAATTTTGAGTGTAGACAGATGCACAACTAGATCAATTCCAGGTGGCTTATGTTGACCTAATTTTGTGTCAGCCTACCTTTAGAGAGACACAGTGGGGCCAACTTCTGTTATCTCTCTAATGTCCTGGGACCAGCACAGCTACAACAACACTGTGTTCAGCATACCTTTGCAAGATTCGTATGTAAAATAAAATGAAAAACCCTGCCATAGTGCCAATGTAGGTTTAATTGATAGGCTTGGCTGAGGGCACTTCTGGAGACTCCAGGTGTCATTCCTTTTTACTGCTGTTCTTGATTTACAGAGTCTTGACGTTAGGCCAATTTTAAACATGTGCAGCTTCTCAGCGGTTTCACTTAGGTGGACAGCTTCTGCTTATTCCTTACTGCCTTTCTCTGCTCTGCAGCACTTTTCATTCTACTGTGCAGCCCGCCATAGATACTTCAGATACCACAGTAATGGCTTTGATAGAAAAACAAATTCTAATGTTCTCTTGTACACTTCGATTCTGATTTCATTTATTTAAAAAAACACTCTGAGTCAACATTTAGTCCTTCATTTACATCCCTGGGAAACAGTAAAACATTTTAAACAAAAGGACTAAAATATTGTCAACATTTTGGCCATCTACAAGTAACGTTTGCAAGGATTTACCAAGCCTTTAGTTGGTATGATGAAAAGTAGGACGGGGGAAATTCTTTGCTTCTGGTTTTATTGCTGCTTTTCAAATTTTGGCATTTTCCAACAGCTGTATGCTAAGCCCTCGTCCCCACCTGGGAATGTCTACAAGATGCACTGACACCGACTGAACAATACCGCTTCAGCTGCAACACAATCTTCATACCACACTGGAAATAACAAAGAGATGTCTGTAGTCCCCAGTAATCAGTAGTTACATTTATTTTAGCATATTATCCATAATACTATTTGTAGGTACTCTACAGGTATTGGATTTCCAGAAATATTGACTGGCTTGCACTACTTGAGATGTCATTTTGCAGTACCGGCTTCAGGAAGAGAGAGTTCTTGGAATTATATCATAATGCAGGAAATTAACATGTGGGTGTTCTAATCTATTTGTGGTACTAAGAAATAGTAAGGGTTTTTTTTGTTCCATCTATATCTACTATCACCACATAATGTAGTAAGGGAGTCCAAACATAGCTCTGTAGCTGGCTTCTTTTTTAACTATTGGAAGTACAGGAAGAGAGGAATAATTGCAGGAGTACTGATTCCTTCTAATATGTTTTTTTTTTAAATGTGTCCCAGTAGTTGCAGTATCACAGCATCAGATAATTGGGGTGGAAAATATTTCTCAGGTCACCTAGTCTGATCCCCTGCATCATGCAGGCTATTTCACAGCATTTTTTTCCATGAATGTCTGGTCTAATTTATTTTTGAATATCCCTGATTGTGCCTCAACTCCTAGACTAACTTAATATTGAAATAAGGGACTCTAGTTTGAACAAAGATCGGCACTTAAATAAGCCATCCAACTTTGCATTTGGACACATATGTCAGCATTTGAGTATTTCAATACCCATTTTATATGCTTAATTAGCACTTTGTCTCAAGTAAAAAGTTCCTTCAGAGAGTAATCCTACAGATTCACTGCTAGCTTTGTGGGCTTTTTAAAAGAGCTAGAAATGTCCTCAGTTTAATGGCAATAAAATAAAAAGCAGAAAGTCTATGGCTGGCACAGTTCCAGGCTGGAGTCTAGCCCATGTCCCAGAACTGTGGCAGCAGGCAGGGTGCTCTGCCCCCTCCCCTCCCCCCCCGAGGCAATCCTAATGCATCACTCACTGCTGAGGAGAAGCCTTGAATCAGAAGCTGGCTTTTCCCCTACCCCTCAACCATTGTTCCTTTGACTGGAGGAGAGGGAAGAGACAGGGAGCAGAATAGTCCAGGTGCCATTAATGTTTTTTCAGAAGGGAAAAGGTAGTGGGGAGGGGGAGAGAAGGGGGCAGAGTGGTTTCTGAGTTGCTGCTCCTTTAAAAATATAGAGTAAGAACCAAAGAGCAGGGGGCCAGATGAAGATAGAGAAATTGGGAGACTCAGCTGAGCTTCCTGTGTAACCTGGAGACTAGTAGGGGACACAAAATCTGAGGAGACCTGCTCAATTACTGATTTCTGGGGAGGCAGAATTGATTGACTTGGGGAAATTATTAGGGGGGGAAAAGCAATCAGTTATTTGGATCTAAAAATTAACTTAAAATGCCTACACACCCTAGGACAAATAAGTTCCAATCCCCATAATCATACTTTTGTCCTTCCAAGGATCATAACTTGCATAATATGCAGTGTTGAATAAGATCTTTAAAATCTAAGTTCTCTTTGCACTGCATAGAAACTATGGCCCAACCTTTTAGAGATACCTATTTATATGTGCAATTATGCACCTATATTTGCAAGTATTATAAGCATACTGCTTTCACAGCTCCCTGTTCTGTGGCTCATTTGGAAAATTGTCCCTGCCAAAATGTGATATGTTGGTTACTATGAGAGTCTTTTTTTTTTTTTTTTTGCAGAAAGGGTTATTATAGCTGAGGTCAGCTGGCATTCTTTTGACTGGCTGCCCATAATGTGCCTTTAAGAAGAAACTATTGAGTTGTGAAATAGTTAACAATACAAGCCCCAGCTACAGTGAAGACTAATATGTAGTTGTAGCAGTGTCGGTCCTAAGCTATTAAAGTGGGTGAGCTAATAGCTTTTGTCCAATAGAAGATATCACCTCACCCACCTTGCCTCTCATCCTGATAGGAACATGTGCTCAGACATCACCTGCAGTTTAGGAATCTCTCTTAAATTAAATCCACCAGTGCTCATATCTTTTTCTGTGGTGGAACCTAAGGTGTGTATCTTGCTCTTCCCTTGACTCTAGTCTCAGTCCATCTTTCCCCAACTGGTTAAAAAATAAAAGTTTGTTTCCCAAAGGTGTTCAGTAGTATACTGATTGTTGGCTCCATATTTATTGCCTTTCCCTTCAACATATTCTCCAGTCATTGGAGCCCCTCAGCTGAGTTTGTTCAAACAAGTAGGGGATTTCTTTTTTGTCATGCTTTTAAAATGGCTTTATCATGTTTCACACAACCCTGGATATCATTAATAATTATGAAAAACTGAGCTTGTCTATTGTTATATATACGTATTTATACCACAACTCACCATTGTAGTATCTGAGTGCCTTCTAGTAGTGCATTATGGGACATGACCACACATCTGTCACATGGTTTTTCCGTCCGAGAGGGAAATTTATGATGGTGTTTAGTTCTTGGGGGTGTTTATTTCACAGTTTCAGAATGCCCCCAGAGAAAGTTCTGTCTCTCACACAGATCAGATTTACTCTTATTATTGAGAGTTCAGAGGAGCATATTTGTTGCTCCCACAGTCTGCATCCTGGAGCTTTAGATATCCTGGGCCTGGCACATGCAGCACTTTGACTGTGAACTCAATTCAAAATTCTATGGGAAACCAATGTACAGAGTGGTGGATGGGTTTTATGTGTAAGCCTGTGTTGCTAAGGAGATGTGCTCCCAGCATTCTGTACTAGTTGGAGTTTCCTAAGTGCTGAAGGTTGCATGGCCAGGTATACATTGCTGTAGTCCAGCCAAGAGGCAATGAATAACTGAGGCCCTGGTCTTCAGCTTCTAGAATGAGATGGAGTCTCCTAACCAGCTAGGTATGGTAGAAAGTATTATCATGAATCTTGCTATGTAAGACCCCCCCCGACTTCAGTGAGGAATCCAAGAATACGCCTAAACTATGGACTGAAGTGACCATTTGTGGATGTTCACCTTCAATCAAAGGAGACCGCACTGTGGTTGCAAATTCTTCCAAATACTTTCCTCTGCCTATCGGAATCTCTTCTGTCTTGCTCAGATTCAGCTTCAGCCCACTGTTTGTCATTCATGAGCTGATCTCCTCCAAGTTCTGGGCCATTGTGGTTGTATGTGGAGAAGGACAGATAGAGCTGCGTACCATTTTCATACTGCAGGCATTTGAGTCCAAGTCATCTGACTGGTTCACCTAGTGGTTGCATATAGATGTTGAACAGAACCAGAGAGAATTGATCCTTGTGGAACTCTGGAGGTAGAGTTTCCATCACTATGCTCTGGGTGAGTCCCTCCTAGGATCTCTGCCACCTCTTTCAGGCAATGCAGTAATATCCTATGATCAACAGCCCACTCCAAGCCTTATCATCTAAGCTGGGTTTTTGTTTATATTTTTATATTTTCCTTTTGCATGTTTTGGTTCAGGACTGAATAAAAGGGCAGTTCTTGCACAGCTCTCCTCTTCCACAGTCCTGCAGGGAAAAATGAGGAAATTATTTTCCATAAAGGAACAGCACCTGATAGGAGGCAAAAAGGGCAAATGTTGCGGATACTTTATCTACTGCTGCAGTTATCAATGCTTTCCAATTTGCTCGTGCTAAACTTTGCATAAGCAAACTGTAATTTAACAGGGAAAAGCAGGGCAGTTTAATTATCGGAGGCTTTGCTGTTAGTGCACGCTGGAAGGCATTAGTACTTCGTCAATGATACTATTGTGCCAATAGCAAAGATCCAGTTGTGAAACTGTAGGATGCTACTTACTTATTTATCCTCCACATACATGAGGCATATGTTTATGTCTTGCTGTTACCCAGAAGATTTGACACTCTCTCTCTCTCCCAAGCTAACATTTTCTGGCAGAAGCAGCAAGGAAGGGGTTTACATCAAATAATGCATTCTGTTGTGCTGTTTTAGTTCTCAAGGGCCTGTTTTTCCAAAAGTGGTTTCCTTTGTTACAATCTACCACCTGCAGATGCAGGTGATAGTTCTTGAGAAGTACACCTACAGGTGTTTGTGAAAGCAAATATATATGTATTTTCAAATAATGGGGCTGTTTGTGCCCCATTGAAAAAACAGGCATCAAGTTTCTGTATAGGACAAGGAGCTCATCTACTACTAATGATAATTTTTTGCTTAATCATTGGACATGGTAATTCTCGAAGTCCCAGAGGAATTTTGCCTCCACGGGACTTCAGGATTTGGCCCATTAATCAACTGCATCAACTCACCGTTTCTTTATAATTATTTTACAAGACACAATCATGTATGAGTCTAATCAAAACTAAAGCTTAGGGAAAGAGACAATCAGACCTTGTAATGAAAGTGACCCTCAGTAGTGAGCAGAATTATGCCTGGTCAAGCTGGTATAGCTGCTTTTTCTATTGACAGAAAAGATAATGATCCTGATTCTAATTCACACTAAAGTCATTTTATACTGCTCTGTATTTGTGTACTTAGCGTAAATGAGAGTCAGCCTCTCCACCCGCCTCCCAAAGGATCTTATTTGAATGAAAAATACCTTGCCTGTAGGCCTGAAGGAATGACAGTCCCCCTTAACAAAATTATTCTCAAATCCCTAAAGATCATTTTAGACAAGGTGGCCAATTTTATTCTGACAAACTAAGGTATCACTAAAACCTCCAATAATATAAGCTATGTTGCCTCCCGCTTTGAATTATCGTTTTTCTACAAATATGTACAGTATTTGTATATGAGTTATTACCTAAATAAGAGATGGGAGCAATTCTGAGTGCTGAAGTTGGAGTCAATATCTCCTGAATTCTAAGCCATAGACTGAAACTGACTGCCTCTATCAGAAGTCACTTAATTTATTATGTTGCTGTAGTCGTGTCAGCCTCCGGATATTAGTGAGACAAGGTGGGCTGAAGTGGTAATCTCTTTTTGTTGGACCAACTTCTGGCCAAAAAAAGATATTACCTCACTTACCTTGTCTATTTAATTTATCACACTCAGTTTCCCTAGTTCTAAAATGGGAAAATAATACTTAGCTTGGAGGGATGCAATGTTGAGATATGTGGTGTTTTTTCTTCAAGCCCTATTTTCCAGTGTCAACTTTCACAAAAAAAGTTTATCCACACCCATGAGGGCTAAAAAAGCAGATCCTAAAGGCTCAAAAACCAGAATTCAAATAACCCCATTTTTTAAATCTCATGATTTTTTAATCCTTAAGGCTGGCAAAATGGTGTTTGTAAAGCCCTTTGCTGACATAAAATACTATGAGCCTGAATTTGTGGGGTATTGAGTACTTTCTGGAAGGCTTCATCTCCTATTGAAGTCTCCCATATATGAGTTGAAGGTACTTTGCACTTTGCAGCTGAAGAACCTATCCAAGTATTATGGGTGAAATTGTGGCCCAATGACAAAACTTTCCTTGACTTCAGTAGGGTGAGGATTTCACCCAAAGTATTTATTTGATGATGATAGTTATATTTAGAGCTGTTTTACTACTGCCTTTAAACGTCAGTATGAAGTGTTGTTGTATCCATGTTGTTCCCAGGATATTAGAGAGACAAGGTGGGTGAGGTAGTATTTTTTATTGGACCAGCTTCTGTTGGTGAGAGAAAGACAAGCTTTTAAGCTACACAGAGCTCTTCTTCAGGTCTTGGAAACATACTGAGAATGTCTTAGCTAAATACATGATTGAACAGATAGTTTAGCATAAGTAGTACTCTAAGGGACAGTTCCAGGTGAAGTGGCCCGTTAACATCCCTGTAGTCATAGGACAAAAAAGGGTGGTTAGTGGGTTACATATTGTGGTAAATATTACCTCACCCACCTTCTCTCTTTAAACATAATCAATCAAGGACAATTCACAACAGCAAACATACATAAACTATTTTTTTTTTAAAAAGCAAAGCCTAAAGTGAAAGCACAACTTAAATAAATACTTCTTTAGCCTAAATTTAAAAATAGCCTGGTGCTCAGTGCTATATATAACAACATAGAATTCATATTACTTCCAAAGTTAGTTATCCAAAAATAATCTCATTAGGATAGTGTGTCATAGCGAAATAGCCTCTGTCAGTGTATTCACTATAACTAAACCAGTGGTTGTATTTTTATACGATATTAATAGCAATTGACCTTTATTCTGAAAGGTTTTAAATAGTAAGTAAAGAGTGTATTTTTTGATTCACTATTCTTAGTTTCTACCTCTATGAACAAATAGGTTCTAGTCAAACCACAAACAGGAATTCAGAAATCTTATACACTTAAGCTTTGCAGAAAAACTGAGACTTTAGCTCTCTGCAAAATTAGAAGCATATTCCCATTCACAAGGCAAATGAAACCCCAAAATGTATTTTATTAAAGTTTAAAATAAATATAGGTTTCCAATTTGAAGAAGAGGAACATAATCTAGCACAGGGGTGGCCAACCTCTGGCTCCAGAGCCACATGCAGCTCTTCAGAAGTTAATATGCAGCTCCTTGTATAGGCACCGACTCTGGCAGGGCCGGCTCCAGTGTTTTTGCCGCCCCAAGCGGCGGAAAAAACCCCAAAACAAAACAAACAAAAAGACCGTGATCACGATCGGCAGCACTTTAGCGGCAGCTCCACCATGCCACTTTCTTTTTCAGCGGCAGTTCGGCGGCAGGTCAATCCCTCCGAGAGGGACTGAGGGACCCGCCGCCAAAGAGCCGGACGGGCTGCCCCCTCCCCTTGGCCGCCCCAAGCCCCTGCTTGCTGAGCTGGTGCCTGGAGCCAGCCCTGGACTCTGGGGCAGGATCTACAGGTGCCAACTTTCCAGTGTGCTGAGGGGTGCTCACTGCTCAACCCCTGGCTCTGCCACAGGCCCTGCCCCCACTCCACCCCTTCCTGCCCCCTCCCATGAGCCTGCCGTGCCCTCAATCCTTCCCCCCCAGAGCCTCCTGCATGCCACAAAACAGCTGATCGGGAGGTGTGGGGAGAGAGGGGGTGGTGCTGATCCGTGGGGTTGCTGGTGGGTGGGAGAAGCTGGGAGTGGGTGTGGGGGGCTGCTGACATATTACTGCAGCTCTTTGACAATGTACATTGGTAAATTCTGGCTCCTCCTCAGGCTCAGGTTGGCCACCCCTGATCTAGTAATATGTGCACATAAGATTTTGAATGTTCTCTACAGGTAGTTCTCTATAGAGAACTATATACAGTATTTCTTAGGGCATGGCTAAAGAGCACGTTACAACATAGCAAGCCAGAGTGTGAATCTACAGCGTACTCAGAATCCTCATGAGGAACTTGGGTATGTCTGTGTTTGGAGAATGAAATTATAGCATGGTGGATAGTTATCAGAACTCTTCAAAATCTTTCCTTACCAAATAAAAATAAATCCCACATGTGTACAAAATAGCACAAACTTGCAAAGGTTTTTGATGTTTATAGTAGATGGCATGTGCTTTTTAGACAAAAGTCCCTGAATTCTTTCCTTGTTGTTAACATAATGTCCATATGGTCATAGATTTAATACAGGTTGATACCTGATTGTTGGATTTTAAGTCTGTGCATGAGGGCGGAGTAGTTTCACTTCACTGAGCTTGAAGTATACTAGTCAGTGTATGCATGTGTCTCTCACCTCTACTGGGTGAATGTTGAACAAATTCAGGGGGTATATATGTGTGTCTGTGTGTTTGAGCTTTTAAAACCTTTTACAAAAATAAAATATAATTGAAGTAAATTTCAAAACAAAGTAATTTCAAATTGAAAAATCAAAACATTTAATTTCAAAATTGTTGAAATGAAACACTGATTTTTTTGTGGGGCGGTGGATGGCTTTGACTGAAAGAATTTGGTAAAATTCATTATATGCATAATGGTTTGGTCAATCTGAATCTGCATTTTTGGGGGTGAACAAAGGTTTCAGCCAAAAATATTTCCCTAGCTCTAATCCTCAATCCTGGCCCTACTTCACCTAAGTGTCGAGTCCATGCAATCAATTAATCATTATCCTATCACTATTCCCAATGTAACCAAAACAAACTACTGATAATTGCTTACCAGCAAAGTAAAGGTTTACATTTTTGAAGTTACTATAAACAATGCTGTTCCTAAATCCCTCCATGATTTTTTGTGTATTCTGATTTATACTTAGAGATGTGAAATGCTGAAACTGGAATATAAAAATGATACGTGGGGTGTGTGTAGTACAGGAATAACAAAAGCAGTATTCAGGTGAAGACTAATTTCAACCTTTATATATATATGTTAGAATCCACTTGCAAAAGACTGAAGAGGGTACAACTGTGTCTCTAAATAAAAAGAACTTGAATGCACTATGAATAAATATTTTATCAATCTTCCATTTATGCCAAGTCTCGTTTCATCAGTTTTCTGTGATATGTAATGAGACCTTGAAGAGTCTGTTGAATATTTGAGAGAGACAAAAGCATCAAAGTGAAAATGGGTCTTGAGTACATTATAGTACATTCATAGTAGAACAATACATTGACACCAAATTGTATCATGTTATGGGCACTAAACAATATTTAAAAAAAACCCAGCTACTGTGTCTATAGACAAACTGCATAAAGTTAAATGTGTGGCCTGACTTTTATTAGATAAAGCCTCCCCTAAAAAAATCTCTCCATGACATTGAAGTTCAATTGATAGAAATGATTAATTTTGTTTTCAGACTCCGTATTTTCCAGATTGGTGTGAGGTGCCTCAGGGAAACTAAGTGAAAGTATTGACACTAGGATGCTGCAAATAACGGTGATATCCTAAAGGGACATATTAGTAAACCTGCTAAAATTAAGTTGCCTGTGCTGAGGTGCCAATGGCACAGTAAATGCAATGGAGATTTCTATCTCCCTAAGCTGTGACAAATACACCAAAGCAACTAATTTAAACAGGCTTAATGGTAGTTTAATATTTAGCTTCTTCACCAGGGAGGTGCACAGGTTCTGGTATTTGTATTTGTGTACAACAGCCTTGAAGCAATGATGCTGTGACAATGTACACCAGGTGAGGAGCTGGCCCTTAACCTGTAATCTTTGAATCTCACAGTTTACAATGCATTGGGATGCATGTCTCTGAGCTGCTGATACAAGCTGTCTGCAGGCTCAGAAAGACACTACTGTATTTTATACTCAGTTTACACTTAAAAGGTTAGCAGGGCTAGAAATCTGTTTTGTTATTTTAAATATGAAAGTTTAGTTTCTTGAACACAATTCTCTAGTGAGGGGAATCAGGGAATACCAAGGTCTCTGTCCATTTTGAGAAGTGATCCATGGAAACAAGAATTAAAATTGTTGCTTTTGGAGTTCGACAGGAGAGAATCTAGCACATTATTCTCAACCAACTCCTAATAGGATGGCACTTCATGAAAGCTATGACAGAAGTTAAGAAACCTTTCTTTGCCTCTCACACAGCAACATAAAAACTCTTGGGTTAAATTTTCTAAAAGTGTCTTAGGAGCCAAAAGGTAGGCCTACGCTGCCCTCAGAGGTATGACCACAGCATGTGTAGACATACAGACCTAGCTTTCATTTAGCTAACTCAAATAATAGCCGTGAAGCTGCAGCAGCATGAGCTAGTTGCTCCAGTACATACCCAGGGTCCCGGACAGGATTGTTCAGCCCTTTGACTGCAGTGTTGACATAACCAATGACTTTCAGCGAAACTTGGGCTCCTAAAGCCCAGATCCTCAAATGTATTTATGTGCCTGGGAGTTAGGCCACTTTTGAAAATGGGACTTAGGTTTTCAAGTCACTTAGTTGCTTTTGAGAATTTTACTTCTTAGGCCAGTGTCTCTGATTATGACTGAGAATTCTGTCACAAGCCCTGTAGCTGTCCTTACTTTTATTTAATTGGTCGCAGCCCCTCTATTTACTGGTGGTACCTGTGAGGACAAAGCCAGAGAAGTGAGTTTTTGGGATTCATGATATCAATTGTTGAAGACTAGATTGTAAAGTCCTAGCAGGCCATTAATAGCATGGATGGTCAGTGTTGTCCCTCAGAGCTGCTTGTAAATGTAATAGAGGGCAGATCATTAAAACAGGTTCTTTCATTAATTAATTCATTCTGTGGCTATCATGAGAGAGGAGAGAGATGTTCAGGTGAAACGGTGAGTAAGGTTCCCTCAGACACTAGTATAGACAGTATGGTATCTGTGAATATTTAACAGTTTGGAAGCTGGAAAGGAAATAAATTAGTGTACTGACAGGATTAGGGCTGTGGCACAAGCAATAGGCTGCAGGCTTCAGATATTCCAGCAGCGTAATGACAAGAAATCTAAGTGTAACCAGTTATTAACTCAAGACTAGAGATGTGTGAAATATATAGCTTAAAATGAGCTTTTGGTTTTGAGTGCAACCTGTGCTCTGGACTCAGTCAGTTTCATGAATTGTGTAAATAATAATAGCCTGGAGAGAAGTATACTGTGCTTAGAAGCCTAGGATAGAGGGCCAAGATAAATGATTCCTTAGAAACAGATTTGATACGTTAAATAATAAGCCTAAAATACTCCAATTTGTCATGCAAAAAGTACATGGGTTTATTATAATCATAACAAGAAATCCTAGGCAACCATCTTTTGTTGAACATTTCATGTGCTGCAGAAAAGAATGATTTTATACATACTATGTTGAGTTATTACACATTTTCTGGAGCATAGACGTGATAAACTGAATTTGCTAATCAATATATTTATACTGAAGCACATTAATTAGAAAAACAATTTAGTATCATATACTGTGGGGAAAAAACAGTTACTCACCTTCTCATAACTATTGTTCTTCAAGATGTGTTGTTCATGTCCATTCCAATCAGGTGTGTGCGCACACACGTGCACAGTAGCTGGAAGATTTTTCCTTAGCAGCAACCGTAGGGTTGGCCTGGGCACCCCCTGGAGTCACAACTTCATGGCGCCCAATATAGAGCCCTGCTGACCCACCATCCCCTCGGTTCCTTCTTGCCAGCTACTCTGACAGAGGGTTAGGAGGGTGGGTATTGGAATGGCCATGAACAACACATCTTGAAGAACAACAGTTACAAGAAGGTGAGTAACCATTTTTCTTCTTCGAGTGCTTGTTCATGTTGATTCCAATCAGGTGACTCACAAGCCCAAGTTCAGGAGGTAGGTTTGGAGTTTGTCCACTGATTGGAGCACTGCTCATCCAAAGGCCTCATCATCTCTGGCCTGCTGAATAATCGCATAGTGAGTGGTGAAAGTGTGGATAAAGGACCATGTTTCTGCTCTGCAGATTTCCTGAGTGGGGACCTGTGCCAGGATCACTGTTGATGAAGCCTGCGCCCTGGTGGAGTGCGCAGTGATCGGGAATTCCCTCCAGCTTGTAGCATTCCCAGATGCAGGATGTAATCCATGATGAAATGCATATTCACGACACAGGCAGACCTTTAATTCTGTCTGCCACTGCCACAAATGACTGGAACGATTTTCTGGATGGCTTCATTCTCTCGATGTAAAAGGCTAGTGCCCTGTGGACATCCAGAGAGTGTAGTCTCTGCTCCCTGCAGCTGGAATGCGGCTTACGGTAGAATACCGGGAGAAAGATGTCCTGGTTGATGTGAAACTGCGACACAACCTTCAGGAGGAAAGCAGGATGAGTCTGAGCTGCACCTTGTCTTATAGAATAAGGGGGCTCTGAGATTAGGGCCCTAGTTCAGACACCCTCCTGGCTGAGATTATCGCCACCAGGAACACCTTTCTCTCTTGTAAGAGAAATAGAGGAGGGAGCACGTTGCCAAGGGCTCAATGGGTGGTCCCATTAGTCTAGAAAGGACCAGGCTGCAGTCCCAGGCTGGGAGAGGCTGTCAGACACGAGGATATAGCCTGTCGAGCCCTTCTAAAAACCGGCTGACCATAGGGCTAGCAAACACAGAGCAGCCCTCTTGGCCTGGGCGAAAGGCTGAGATGGCAGCTAAGTGAACTCTTATAGATGATAACGAAAGCCCCTGCCGCTTCAGATGGAGGTGGTAGTCCAGAATAAGTGGCACTGGGGCCAGCGTCGGGGCCGAATGGTGTTGCACAGACCAGATTGAAAATTTCTTCCACTTGGCAAGGTAGGTGGCTTTCATAGAGGGTTTTCTACTGCCAAGGAGGACTTGTCTAACCTGGTCTGAACAGGAAAGCTCCATCGGGTTCAACCATGGAGCTTCCATGCTGTGAGGTGAAGCGAGTCGAGGCTTGGATGTTGAAGACGACCATGATCTTACGTCAGAAGGTCCAGGAAGAGCAGCAGGGTGACTGGGGCTTCCATGGACATGTCTAGGAGAGATGTATACCAGTGCTGTCGGGGCCATGCTGGAACTATCAATATAACCTGAGCTCATTCCCTCCAGATCTTGAGGAGCACCTTGTGAACAAGTGGTATGGGTGGAAAGCCATATAGGAGACAACCTCCCCAGTGGAGGAGGAATGCGTCCACTCTGGAGCCCGGGCTGTGATTCTGGAAGGAGCAGAACTGCTGGCAATTTCTGTTGTGTTGCATGGCAAATAGATCTATCTGGGGAAAGCCCCACCCCTGGAAGGTTGAAATCGCGACATTCGGGCGAAGGGACCACTCGTGGCCGTGAAAGGACCTGTTGAGGTGGTCCGCAAGCTCATTCTGTACCCCAGGGAGATACGACACTTGCAGATATATTGAACGTTCTACACAGAAGTCCTACAGCATGAAGACTTCCTGGCACAGGGGAGAGGAGCGTGCACCCCCGTTTGTTGATACAGAACATTGCAGTGGTGTTGTCCATCATGACTGATACACATTGCCCCATTGAATATGCCTGGAAGGCCTAGCACACCAGGTGCACCGCTCTCAGTTCTCAGATGTTGATGTGGAGAACCAGATCTGCGTGAGACCAAAGACCTTGAGTCCTGTGGTCTCCTAGATGTGCTCCCCAGCCCACATCTGACGCATCCATCACTGGAGACAGGGATGGCTGCGGACTGGCAAATGGGTCCCCTGAGCATACCTCCTGAGGGTTGAGCCACCACAGGAGGGAGTTGAGGACCAGGCGAGGTAGGGTCACTATCCTGTCCAGGCTGTCTCTGGCCGGGCGGTACACTGATGCCAGCCACAACTGAAGAGATCGAAGCCTGAGTCTGGCATGCTGCACCACATAGGTACAAGCCGCCATGTGACCCAGAAGCTTCAGGCAGTTTCTTGTTGTGGTAGTGAGAAACTGTCTGATGCCTCGAATGATATCGGTGAGGACTTGAAACCTTGCTTGCGGTGGGTATGGGTTGAGTCCAATACTGCCCATATAAACTCTATCCTCTGGATGGGGGACAGAATGGACTTCACATCATTTAAAAGGAGATCCAGGTTGACGAAGGTGGCTCTGATAAACTTGACCTGAGCCTCCACTTGGTCTTGGAGTGGCCCTTGATCAGCCAGTCACTGAGGTAAGGAAACACCTGAACCTGGTGCCTGCACAGAAACGCAGCGACGACTGCCATGCACTTGGTGAAAACCCAAGGTGCTGCTGACACACCGAATGGGAGAACTATGAATTGGTAATGGGCGTTGTTCACCACAAACCTGAGGTACTTTCTATGGGGCTGAGTGATTATAATATGAAAATAGGCATCCTTCAAGTCAAGGGCATCATACCAGTCTTCTGGATCCAATGAGGGAATGACGGAGGCCAGAGAGACCATGTAGAGCTTGAGTTTCTTTATGAACTTGTTGAGTTCCCACAAGTCCAGGATGGGCCTGAGGCTGCCTTTGGCTTTCAGTATTAGGAAATACTGGGAATAAAAGCCCTCGGCCCTATGCTCCTGAGGAACCTCCTCCACTGTCCCTAAAGATAGGAGTGACTGCACCTCCTGGATAAGGAGTTGCTTGTGAGAAGGGTCCCTGAAGAGGGATGGGGAAGGGGGGTGGAAGGGTGAGAGGTCACAGAATTGGATGAGGTATCCCCTCTCTACTGAGCAGAGCACCCATCAGTCCGAGGTAATAAGGGACCAGGCACGATAGAAAGGGGATAGTCGGGACAAGAAGGTAAAGAGGGGTGGATCCATTTCCAGGTGTGGTGCACCGTCCTCGATTGTGCCTTCAAAAGGCAGGTTTAGGTCCCAAAGACGGCTTTGGTTGTCCAGAGCTTTGTCCAGAAGGTTGACGCAGCCTTCTCCTGCCATTTCTGTTCCGCCTTCTGGAGCCATCTTGGTGGTTCTGCTGACCGAACCTCTGAGTGGGCTGCAGCCAGAAGTGTCTCCGCTGAGTGGAAGGCATGTAGAGGCCCAGGGACCTTGAGGGTGGCTCTAGAGTCCTTCAGGCTGTTTAGCCTTTTGTCTGTCTTTTCTGAAAACAGAGTCTCACCCTCAAAAGGCAGGTCCTGTATGGTCTCTTGGACCTCAAAGGGGAGACCTGAGACCTGGAGCCATGAGCCCCTTCTCATGGCTACACCTGTAGCCATGACTCTAGTGGCAGCATCTGCCCCATCAAGTGCTGCTTGCAGAGATGCCCTGGAGATCACTCTCCCCTCCTTGACCAAAGCCGAGAGTTCAGCCCGGGAGTCCAAGGGAAGTAACTCCATAAACTTAGCCATCGCTGAGCAGGTATTGTAGGCATACCTGCTGATGATGGCCTGTTGGTTGGAAATGCAGAGTGCAGTCCTCCCATGGTGTATACCTTCTGCCCAAATAGGTCCCTTTCCTTTGCGTCCCTATTCTTGGGGGAAGGGCCCTGGAAACCCTGCCTTTCTCACTGGTTAGCAGCATCCAACACTAGAGAGTCAGGTTGTGGGTGTGTGTATAGATGTTCGTAGCCCTTGGAGGGCACCGAGTACCACCGAGTACCACCGGGGTCTGCCACAGGGTCTTGGTCATGTCAGTGATACTTTTGATTAGCGGTAATGCGATACTGGAAGGGCCAGGATGTCCACCATAGGATCTGCATCATCTACAACTTCCTCCGCCTTAATGCACCAGACCCTGTGCAACCCGACGCAGCAACTGCTGCCATACGCTGTAGTCTTCCAGAGCTGGGGCAATGGCAGTGCCTGCAAGCACCTCGTCTGGGGAAGATGAGGAGGCCACCTAGGGAGGTGGTTGTCCCTTCCATCCCCACCAGAGGGATCTCTTAAGCTGGTGGGGACAGTGGTGGGATGGTCCGGTCTCGGCACCGTGAAAGACACAGGTACAGACGTCGGCCCCCACACTGGTGCTGGCAGCGCTGTGTGATGGTGTGTCTGCGCCATGGTGGTAATCGACGTCGGCACAGATGGTGTCGGGCATCAGTGCCAGAGCTGTAGTCAGTGCTGAGGGCACAGTTGGCGCCATAACCTGAGCCTCTGACACCTCCGGTGCTGAGGACATTCTCGAAGGTGGTGCCACAGTTGGTGACAATGTCAACAACGGTGCCGCGGTGCCGGCATCGATGTCAGAGGTAACTGCTCAGTCGCTGGACTGGGTGGGACAAAGGTTGCAGACGCGACTGAAGCAGCATCCGAGCGAGATCCATGGCTCCAACCCTGAGCTTGGTGAAAAGCCCATGGAGTCCAGAAGGGCCACTGAGCTGGGTTCTGCCATTGAGGGGCCCACTGCATCAGCTGGGACCTCTTGTGGTGCCTTGAGTTTGATCTTCTGCTCCTGCTATAGTTGAAGTGGTACGAGTCCAACTCAGAGGTCTTGGAATACGAGGACCAGGGCAGCACTGCACCTCTCAACGTGGAGAGGTGGAGACACTGGTGTCTGTGATTACCAAGGCAATGGGGAGAGGCGCGACATCATAGCCGGCTTTCCCTTCGACTGCACAGTACGGGATAGAGTCTGCGGTGCCAATGCCTTCTGTCTCGGGGGCGAGAATGGCGCCATGAGTCTGAGCAGGTCCTGTGCTGCCTCAAACACTTCAGGAGTGGAAGGAAGCGGCAGACTATCCGAGTGGACTGTGGTGCCACTGATGGCTGGTCTCTGGATCTAGGCAAAGGGGATCAGCCCCTTTTGATCCTCTTCTTCTTCTGCACTGCCAATTGGGGACACTCCAGCCTTCGGCACCGGTCCCAAGATGCTCCATGATGGTGCCTAGAGTTCTTGGCCCTGTCTTTCTTTGGCACCTGGTCTCTTGAAGAGGGTGCCGGTGCGCTCCGCGGTGAAGAAGACATGTGGTGGTGGGATCCCCGGCACCAGGGTGTAACTGCGGTCAAAGAGCTACCTCCACGAAGAGGATTTTAAGCCACTGTTCTCCCTCTTTCAGGGTTCTTGGTGGAAATTCCTGACAGATTTTACAGCGGTCTTTGTTGTGACCCTCACCCAGACAGTGTAAACAGGTGTGTGTGTGGGGGTCACTTTTTGGCATGCACTTCACATAGTCTTTGCAGGTCTTGAAGCCCGGGTATTGCAGCATACACCGAAAGCAACAAATAAGGGGGAGAAACGGGGGGGGGCAAACCCCCATAAATGAAACTTATAATTGACTAACTATACTAAACTACAGTATTGGAATAAACAAGGTGAGTACAACAGGAATTGAACTGCTAGATCACTTGCCGGAGCAAGAGCAAAGGAATTTCCAGCTACCATCACTGGAGGTAAGAAGGAACTGAGGGGTTGGCGGGTAGCAGGGCTCTATATTAGGCGCTATGAAGGCACGACTCCAGGGGGTGCCCAGGTCGACCCTACAGTTGCTGCTGGGGAAAAATCTTCCGGTTACTGTGCACATGCACACACCTGATTGGAATCGACATGAACAAGCACATGAAGAAGAACTTTTTTTTTTTTAAACAGAGAAACCATGAACTAGTGATTATCTATAGGGCTTGCTCAACTGATTCAGGTCTTCATTCATTTCCCAAATGAACTCAGCCATTATTCGGGTTTGGTTACGAACCCTATACACACACTCTCCTCACACCAAACTATTCTATAAATGTGGGAGAGTGGGATTAAAGGCTCCTGTTTGCTAAAATCCATTTTGTCAAATCTCCAAATTTCAAAAGTATCAAGGAAAGCCTGGCTGCTGAAGGAATTTTAATAGAGCATCCTGATAGAACTTCAGACCAGAGACCACACTAAAATTGAATGTCCTCTATGGGTGAGATTTTGTTCGGAGAAGGGAGAAAAATTTCTCTGATCAGGAAGAAAGAATGCGCTTCCAAAGTGTGTCTTCCAAAATTGTAATTTTTTAAAATTCTTATATAGACCTTGTTAGGTTTTCTCATCACTAATATACGCACAAGAAAAATCTGAAACAAACCATCCTATCAACCTATATCACAATATGTCATAAGGAAAATTTTCCCTTTGCAGCATGCTATGCATTACCTTAAAACTCAAGCTATTCGCATTTTGGCAATCTGAATAGGACATTGTTAATTCTATTCCTTAAATGTTTCTGCAATAAAGAGTCTGTCATAAAATGCCATGCTGCCTCACTAGCAACCAAACTTCAAAAATAATAAGTACTCAGGTAAATTGGAGGGTAAAAAATGAAAGCAAGGTTTACGTTGGGTTATTCAAAATGGAGATGAGTTCCAAATTGAAACTGTCAGCCTTACAATTAAATATGAACATGGTGGCTCCTTCCTTGAAGATAAAAGTTACTCATTCAGGTCACTGATCTGATTTATACAGTATATGTATCCCTTGCCAATGCACTGTTGCAATATGACAAAGACAGCTTAAGTTGAAGGCAGAAAGAATCTTTAATTCATGGAAATAAATACTAAAGAATTTTAACACCAGCAAGGGGATCACACTCAAAATGAAATATGGTATTGTCCAGCTGTTATCTGGCTCTGTTATAAACTATTTCCCATAGAAAAAGAAATGAAATTGTAAACATATCACCTAACCAGGCGACACTTCTCCTGGTCCAGTATTTTACTCCTCAAGTGCCCTGATTTGCTATGGAAGGCTCAACCATGGTCAATAGGGAATTCTGCACACCCTGTTTTTCACAGACGTCGGGCCTGTGTTGGCTCTGCAGGGGAAAAGGTAGAGAGCAAGAAGCGTGTGTGTCCCCCAGTTTGGCCTGTAACAACTTTCCTGACTTGCAATTGCAATGCAACACAACAGAACCTAGGACTTCTCAGCCACCTACATGTGCTAGTTAGCGCTGACATGGCTTGTCCTAATTAGCAGATTTTTAATTATTATAGTGCCCACAAGTATTCATGAAAGATTCCTTTACTTTAAAATTTGCATGGGGATGGCAAAAGTTCTTTAAATACAGACAGCTGACAACATATGCCAACAAGATAAGGGTTATACTGTACATTCTGCCTATTTACGCTGGGATTTTCAGAAAGTAATACCAGAAGAAGGGACCAGTCTGCTCTTCTAGTCTGACCTCCTGTAGAACAAGGCCATAGAACTTCCCCCAAATAATTCCTGTTTCAACTAGAGCATATCTTTTAGAAAAACATCCAATCTGGCGCAGAGTTAGAAGAGTGAAATGACTTCCCCAAGGACACATTTCACAGCTGGAAATAGAACTTAGGTCTCCTTAGTCCTTTTCTATTTCCTATCCAGACCATGCTGCCTCTCTCTCTTAACTAAACCTAATGGAATTAGGCATGCATTTCCCTTTGCATTTCAATGGGAGTTATGCACCTAACTCCTAGTCTCCTTTGAAAATTCTAAAGAAAATAAAAAAAAATACCATACTCCTGCTGAATACATTTACTTGTCACAATAGTCCTACATTTCTCCGGAGCATGCAAGGGAGACATTGAAATACCGTAGGAACAACTGGAGAATTTTGTCTAGTGCTGGATTGTAAGGAATCAACACGTAGCACTTTCATTGGTCTTCTGTAAGGTAGTCTCTTTACCATCAATATGAAGTGCAATGATACCCTGCAGACAGCCATCATGAATTCACGTTAAAAAAGAAAATTTTTCACAGACATTTATATTCCAGCATACCAAATTACATTATATCTGTTAAATCTGAGCAGAGGAACAACATGAATATAATGATCAAACATTCCTGGCAGAAACAAAGAAATCAGGTTGTACTATGTTAGTCTTATTTTTACAATGTTGTTTATTCCTGTGTATATTGTGATTAAAGCCATACTGATTTCCTAGGCTAACAGCCATGTTTCTCATTACAGTTGGATAGTGTCACTTCACTAATTCAGGCTGCCAAAAACTTAATGAATGCTGTGGTGCAGACAGTGAAGATGTCCTATATTGCCTCCACTAAGATCATCAGAATTCAAAGTCCTACTGGCCCACGACATGCTGTTGTGATGTGGAGGATGAAAGCTCCAGAAAAGAAGCCCCTGATTAAAAGAGAGAAGCCAGAGGAAATCTATGCAGCTGTCAGAAAAGGTTCTGCTAAGAAAAGGATCCATCCTGTTCAAGTTATGAGTGAATTTAGAGGAAGAGAAATAATCTAAAATTACTATCCTGCCACTGTGCACATTTCATACCTTGTAACTGCTCACATGGCATCTTTATTTTTCCACCTGTTTAAGTCTATAAGTATGCTAATGTTTGGAAATTCTCTTCTTTTGTATGTTTAACATTAACTGTAGGGTATTTCATCTTTAAAAAAAGATATTTAAAATGCATATTTGATTAGTTAATGGTACACAATTTAAAATAATATTTTAAAAAATCATCTTATTTTATTGCTCACTCTCTTTACAATGCCTTTTGTTTTTTTGCAGCTGAGCATTTTGAATGATAGGTTAGGATGCTGTGTTATAACAAGAGTTAGCTTTCATATAATTGAAAGGCAAGGAACAAGGAGTCAAATTCATCCCTGGTGTAACTCTCTTGACTTCAGTGGGGTTACACCAGAGATGAATGTGGCCTGACAGTTTTATATTCAGAGCACTTTATGACATACAGGCTTCTATGGGTAGTATATATTGTGCCACCTCCTTAGCTGGCATAAATCAAAAGAAATGTACTAAGTTACACCACATAGGGATCTAGCCCATTCACTTATCTAAATTGAAAGACATTTTAAAAGATTTTTTCATAAACGTTAGATATAAACAAAAATGGAATAAAAGTTTTAAAATATTTGGCAGAACAAAAGGTGGATTGTAACAATGTGGGTTGTAATAATAAAATAGAGCTGGTTGTAATGAAATTATAGCAATAGTAATAACTCAAAATTTCAAAGATCTCTTTAAATTTTAAATATTAATCCACATTCTGCTTCCTGGCTTGCTCTATGATTGTCACTCATCTTCATAAGTCCTAATAAATCAGGTAATAACTAAATTATTTTAGATTATTTTGCTAAAGGAAAGAAAGAAAGAAAAGAAAAAAAAGAAATCATGTTAAAATGATACGAAGAAACATATGACTAGTCCTGACATCAAAGAGAGGTGCAAATGTTCAGGAAGTACCCTATAAATATCAGTCTTTGCAAGATAACTGCAGTGGATTAAACTACTTGACCATGGCACCGCAGTCCCAAACAGCACAGCTGTTCCAGGTGGTAGCCAGCTTGCTAAATTACTATTACAGTATATTTCAAAGTATGTCATGAAGCTAAAAGTGGAGTTAATTGTTAACATTACCACCTTAGTCCTACAAAATATTCAGTGAAAAACTTTTCAAGCAAATGCAAATCTTAGCCTATGTTCACAATGAATTTGTAAGCATGGGCGTAAGCGATTCATACAGTTACATAGCCAGGCGCTTCCCTTCCTGCCCAGTCATCCACACTCCGCACCCTATGTCCTAGGCATCAGTACTTAGCTAAAACACCTTTGGCTGAAAGGATTGGTGGTTCACCTCCTCCCTTCACTGCATGTTAGTGTCTGTCTAGGAACCCCCTCTCATTCCACACCTTCATGTTGAATAAGATGGCTGCTTCTTCCGCAAGCAGATTTTTCAGGAAGTCAAACACTATGGCTGCTGCCTAGCCACACTTTGTTAAAATGTAACAGAGAACAGAATGAGCCAGTTCCTTTCTCCCGTAGGGGAGGATGGTCAGGGAAAATATTTCCCCCACCTTCTGAAACCATCTTGTAACTAAGCTCAGGGTAGTGACACATCATAACCGCAAGGGTGTTTGCTAAGAATCCCCATTAGTACTCTAGCAAACATTTACTAGGGATATTGAGGTTTGTTGTCTCTCAGATTACTTACTTAGGCCCAGATTTTCAAAGGTATTTAGGCGCCTAACTCACATGGATCTAGGGAGGTGGCTAAATATCTTTGAGAATCTGGGGCCGTGTGGCTACAGAGAAGAGATGAAAGAGGTAAGGGGCAGCTGGAACAAGAGCAGCCCATAGAGCTTAGCAGGGTGAATGGGCACCTGCCACTCCTTGTAGTTCTAGTGAGAAGGGGGTCAGCTGTATTGGACATACTTCTTGTAGTTTAGCATTTTGGAACTCAAATCTTCAACTGGTATTTCAGGTTCTCTTCCAGCCCCTGAGAGCAGAACTTACAAGGTTAAGTTTGTGCATCTACCACCAGGGGTCACACAGTCATATGCATTGTCTTTTCAATAAAGTCATGCATTTGTTATGGGTCACTTTGGTATCATATGTTTGTGATTAATGCATTAATCATGACTTCAGGGGTCACATTAATAATAAAAAGCATGTGGCACACCCCTGAGAGGATTACTCAGATTTTGTTTGTCCTGATTAAAGTATCCAGTACTAGTCACATGTGGCATAGATGTTGAGTCACTTTATACACAGCATACTCACAACTACACACCACACTGAAATTAAACATGGCCTGAGACAGTTGCATGAAAGCGAGTTTACAAAAAAAGTTCTAATGGGAAACCTGGCAACTTAACTTCAGATTAAAAATGCTCTTATTGTTAGCGAAAACAGCTGTTGAAACCTTAGAGCCAGATTGTACCTACAATCCCAGCTCATGTTAGAGGCTCTAGCAGAAGCTCTGAAAGGCAGTGTGCCACAAAAGCCTTATGGCAGGACAGCCACACCACCACCCTTTAGGAGAGTGCACCATGCTGTTTCCCACAGAACTATTGCTTCTCCTCCCTCCACCCAGAACCTGCAGAAACACTAACAGGGATCAGCCCTTGTACTTGAAATGTTGGATGATACCTCTAGGGCAGTGGTCCCCAACCTTTTTGTGGCCAATAGCACATTCATGTTTTCAGAAGAGTGTGGCGGGCACCAACAATTTTTCAAGGCTTCTTTTGTATTTGTACATTAAATAATACAAAAAACATCATATTTAATATTACATAATATGTGAATTCAGAGAGAAGAGAGAAGCCGGAGAGAAGGTGCGAGGACAGAGAACACCGGCGCCCATAGCCCCGGAGTTTTCAGTCCCCGACAGGTGTGGGGTCCCGGCTTCTCTCCCCTTCTGGGCACTAGGCGGGCCCCGCGCCTGCTGGGGACAGAGAACACCGGCGCCCGCAGCCTGCAGCCCCGGAGTTCTCTGTCCTCGGCATACGTGGGGGCTGCAGCTTCTCTCCGGCTTAAGCCGTGGCCCCGCACCTGCCAGAGACCGAGAACACCAGCACCCGCAGCCCCGGAGTTCTCTATCCCTGGCAGGTGCGGGGCCCCGGCTTCTCTCCCCTGCTGGGCACTAGGCGGGCCCTGCGCCTGCCAGGAACAGAGAACACCACGTCCGCAGCCTGAGTTCTCTGTCCTCGTCAGGCGTTGGGCTGCGGCTTCTCTCCCCTGCTGGGCACTAGGCGGGCGCACATAAACGTCCCGGCAGGCACCATGGTGCCCGCGGGCACCGCATTGGGGACCACTGCTCTAGGGTGTGGGAAGGGAGACAAAAAACTCCTCATGGCCTCCCAATTTGCATACCTGCATTGTAGCCATTCACCATCTGGCCCTTTCTATGCTCTTGCAACCCTACCAATTCTAGAATATTTAAAGAAAAGGAGTTTTAAGAAAAGAGTTTGTTTTCACTGCTTATTTTCCTCCACCATAGTGTAAGTCCATGTTTGCTGGTATGCTTTACTTTTAAAATAGGCAGTGTGCCCACACATGCTTAATAAGAAGAGCATCATGGATCAGATTGGCAGATGTATTTATAGACTGCAAGTACCAAAAAGAGAGGTTTTTATCGATGTGATTTATCTGATGTAAGTTATAGTTCCACAGAGTGACTATTATTAAACCACCATCTCATTGCTTAACAACTCTGCCTGCATTTGTATTCTCCATTCTTTTATAACATCAGCAAGTGATATTTAGTTATCTGCGTCTGACACCATTATTATAAAATAACACTGATGGCCTCTGAGAGGAGACATACAATGATAAAAGGGACGTTGCTTTAATTACAACTGGATGAACATTTCTGTAAATCATTTGGCACAAGTTCAAACCTGGGTGAAAATATAGCAAATTACAGTTTATCTGGAACCAAACTGCAGCCAAGGGTATTTTGATTCAAATCTTTTGAATCCAAATATCAAAGCTTACTTTTGGGGCATGCTTGCAGAAATTCCAAATGCAAGCTCTGACGCATTTAGCTTGCAGTAAACGTATTATATTTATATTATAGGTGGTACCTAGAAGGCCCAAACAGGACTTGAGGCCCATTGTGCTAAGCACTGTACACAAACACATAGCAAGAGTGACACAGCAAGGAACTGAAACCCGGCCTCTCAAATCTCAGGCTACTACTGCATCTTCTTTTCTGTCTCCCCAGTGTCAGCAAGGTGCAATGGAAATCCTTCAATGAAATAACATATAATACTGACAAGAAGCAACATTAACATATCCCAGCTGTAGTTTACATATTTAAAGATGTACAAATCATCAAAAATTAAATTTATGCTCAGTGAATCCGCCGAGATCAGGGGCATGTCCTTCCTCTGCTTAAAGAATATTAAACAGCCAAAGAAAAGTTTTAAGTAAGACCTGGCCCAATAGATATCAGTTTCTTCCTGTCTGGAAAATGAGAAGTCAGTTGCAACGTTTTTTTTAAAAAGGTGCGAGATGGGGGAACATGGGCAAAGGTTTATCACCTCCAATCACTCTGAAGGACCGTTCCAGTAAGATGCCCTTTTTTTTTTAATGTGACAGAAGCCCCCACTCTTAACCAACCAGCAATCAGAAGAGGTGTTGTTTCTCCACACATACATTTGTAACTAGTATTTGTTAGCTCAGCCAATTGGTTTTGTCACCACTCAGAACACCCAGGCATTGTGTTTGGATGGCTTTGTTTTTTTTTGGTGCCACTAAATAGCAGGTCATCATTTCCTTTGAAAGCTGAACTGTCATAGAGCCAACATCTGCAGCTTTCCAGGGCTTGCACAGCTCAGGGTCTCTTATGCTTTCCATCTGACCTGTGCCTATTGGTGAGTAAGTGAAGCAGTTAACAAACCAGTTCTAGCATTATACAAACAGCTTTGTTTTAAAATTCAATGAAATAATACACCCTATACCACATAGATGGATTTTTTCATTTTTTTAAGCACATGGTACAAAAGGAAGAGAGTGCTTAATCCAGTTCTGTGAATCCAGTGATTATTTTTCTTTAACAAATAATTTGCCTGTTTCAGTCTGCACCAGTTGTTGTCATGGTTTCCTTCAGTGTTTAATATTTCTAATTAGAAAAAGCCACAGTCTGCCTGCTTACGCCGCATAATACTTTACTCTGCAAATTTTCCCAATGATTTCATTCTTCCCTGAACACAGTGAGCCATTTCTAATAAACACAATTCCTCTGTAAAAAGCAACAAAGAGTCCTGTGCCACCTTATAGACTAACAGACGTATTGGGTATTGCGTCTGATGAAGTGGGTATTCACCCACGAAAGCTTATGCTCCAATATGTCTGTTAGTCTATAAAGTACCACAGGACTCTTTGTTGCTTTTTACAGATCCAGACTAACACGGCTATCCATCTGATACAATTCCTCTGGGTTCTTTGTCTCTCAAATCAGTTTTACTTCAACCTCTTTTGCTCTTATTAGGACCTGGTCTACCCTACAAACATACGTTGGTGTAACTACGTTGCTCAGTGGTGTGGAAAAGTCAGCCCCAGAGCGATGTAGTTATACTGCTCTAACTGCCGGTGTAGGCAGGAGGGCTTCTCCTATCAACATAGCTACCGCCTCTCAGGGAGGCCTACATTGCTGGGAGAAGCTCTTCCAACGTAGTGCTGTCCACACCAGGGATTAGCTTGTTATAACTAAGTCGCTCAGGGATGCGCAAAATCCAGACCCCTGAGTGACACAGTTACACTGCCATACGTTTGTAGTATAGTTCAGGGCATAGGAAGAGCGAAAGAGGTAGAAGTGAAACAGTGATTTCAGAGACAAAACAATGTAGTTATACTGACATAAGTTTGTAATATATGCCTCAAGGTATAACTCGGGTGTGCCACTAATCAGACTCCTGTGCACAAACAAAAAATTCAAACTGGAGGAAAGTGGTACTTTAAACCTGAACTAGATAAGTGGGTGAGCTGGAATGTTTCTGAACCACCAGCTACAAATGCAATGGGGATGGGCAGGTGAGTTTCACTACATATCGCTCACGTGTTGGTTCACAGTGGGGGGTCACTCTCATTCAAACCAGGCTAGCTTGAGTGCAGTAACTCTTGCAGTGAAGACTAGCCTGAGTTGGAAAAGGTGCCAATTATCTATCTGTCCCTGTGCTGATATTCTCTGTCAGTTTAAAATTTCTGTAGCTCTTTTAAATGTCTTCTTGGTCTAACTACTTTTTCTGGGCCCACTCTATTGTAGCATTTAAGAAAGATGTGTTTATCCAACAATTTTTTAATGAGCTTTTAGCTTTATATAAGCTTTAGAAACTATTTGAAGTCTTTATCAGCTGTGAACAGTAAAATTCCATGCTGTCACACCTCCTTTTATTGCTGGTGGCTTGTACTTAACCTTGGTGCACTGCCTTATAGTTTAAACTATCGTCTTGGCTGTACATATGGTTGAGGTGGCCAGTAGCTAGATAAATTAAAGTCTAACAGGTTTGTTATCATTTGTTTTGTTTTCTTCATATCCAAAAATCCCCATTACTGCAAAAGGTGAACATTAGTATGACATTAGCGATTCCATTCTAAGACACTGTCTATTGATCAGCCCCTCTCTGCCCCATGAGAATGTGTTCTGGTAGCATAGACTTTATAATTGACTAAGATACCTCATCAAAACTAGTTTCCTTAAAGAAAGAGCAACACAAGTACATAATGTTTAATATAACAAAATCCTCATGTCTAATTTTTAAAAAAGCGCCTCAGTTCAGGAGCCTTACATTACTCAGTGGAGACCCTGAAATGTAATATGACTACCATACCATGGTTGGTTAGTTTCCCAGACCTGAAGAAGAGTTCTGTGTAAGCGAGACACTTGTCTCTCTCACCAACAGAAACTGATCCACTAAACGATATTTCCTCTCCCACCTTGTCTCTAAAATCGTAGGACCCAACATGGCTACAACAACATGGTGTCAGGAGTCTCTTCACATCCAGTTTATAGAAAAGAAAGAAAGAATAGATGGTTCACCAGAGAATCATGGAAGGATACTGTATCATTCATATTCCCTGTCACTTGAGGTAAATGGTTTGGCACTCCTATTAACTATGCAAAGTTACCGACAGCAAACAAACTACCCTCATAACAGTATGATCATTCCTGTCCCCTTTGCAACAGTGACCCCCCAGGTTACAGTGTGAAAGAGAAGAGGGAGCTCCCCTTTACCTTGATCCAACAGCTCTAGTAGTTTTGAACCCGAATAAATATTATGCCTGCCATAGCTGTACATATACTTTAATAAGTTAATACCTAACTGTATCTGTGAGCTACATGTTCGCCTGGTCCTCTACCAGACTGGAAATAAGGCATACATTTTAGACAGTGAGGGTAATTAACCATTGCAACAATTTACTAAGGGTTGTGGTGGAATCTTCATCATGGACAATTTTTTTATCAAGATTAAATGTTTTTTCTAAAAGATCTGCTCTAGGAATTATTTTGGGGAAGTTCTATGGCCTGCGTTACACAGGAGGTCAGATTAGATGTCTTAATGGTCCATGCTTGCCTTGGAATCTATGTATAATTTTGCTAAGTATAATCTTCCTGGGTAAGCAGTATCTATTAATAGCACCAAATCCAGACACGGGGCTGCCAATAAAAAGTTTGCATTTGCCAATAGTGTCCTCACAGTAATATTTGAGATATGGCAATTTCACCTTATATTAAGAAAAGCACATAACTGCTTCAATTATTAGCAAATGTTGATTTTATTTAAAGGTATTCTTGTAAGGTATGAGTAAAACCTTATCTGGGCCCAGATTTTAAAGGTGCTTAGGCGGTGCTGCGTTCACTATTGCAACTCCTGATTTAAGAGCCTAAATCCCATACCTCTTAGCATTCTTCACACATTAACATGGGAAAGTCACTGTGAATAGAACCAAGTATATATTATACCCAAATTATAACAACAACATTAGTTTTATTTATATATCGTCCTTTAGCTCTATAATAGCTATTACCCACTAAAGCAGTCATGGTCCTGCTGCACAATAGAATAAAACAACTATAATAAAATGCAATATTCTTCTGAAATTGTCTAATAAAGTGTGATTCAAGAGGAGACTGATAAAGTAATTACATATAAATTAAAAAAATCAAATAGAAAATGTCCAGATGTCCTACTTCTTTGTTGCTCCCTTATAGGGCATAAAATGGTTCATACTTTGTTTTCATGTCTTAAAGCAACATTTTATTTGTGAAAGTAACAAAATTTCACTGACTTCTTTGGTGATGAAGAGTGTGTGGATTTTGGGAGGGAGGCTGGAAGAACTGAAGTGAACAGATTTTTGAATACATAAACTTTCGTGATGAGTACAATGCTAATCTTAACCCCGAAGAAGTGTTCTCGTCAAAGTGTTAAAAAAAACATAAACTGCCCAAAAATGTATGTTTACCTTTGCTGTTTAAAAAGTCTCTGAATTTCTACAGCAGAGAAATTAACAGAGGAAAGATGGCCTTGAGGATTGGGCCTCTAAAGATCTGAGTTCTATTCCAGACTCCAGCTTGCTAGAAAACGTTCTTTTAAAGGGCCCTCCCACATTTGCAGGAGACGAATTACATGACTTGTGCATTTTTTAATAATCTCTAATTTATAGCCTTGGAAATGTCTATTTTCTATTCTCCACTAGCAAAAATGATTGACTTTAAATAGGTAGGAGATTTCAGAGGTGCCCTGCCATACATAGACCACACCTTTTATGGAGTCGCACGTACCTCTGTCAATTTGGCCTTCATTGTGAGAGGGCATTTGCCTTTTTGGTATCAGTTATGTAACAGAAGGTGAGACATGATTTTACACAGCTGAAAATACCCCTGTGACTCAAGAGTCTGTGGGGGTAGACTGTGCCTCTCCAGCACAGCCCTGCACTGGGGTAGGGTGGGATTGGAAGTGGGTGTGGCATTGCACCACTCTAGTGGCCACACTGAAGGCAGTTTGTCTCAGAGAGGCAAACTGTCACCTGGAAAATCCCTGCTGGGGGTAAAATAAACTGCCTCCCCCCTTTCTGAGGTGCAGCATACTCCCCTTTACATAGCTGGCCTGCTCTGCTTGTTGGTGCACAGATTGGGGGGACAGAGAAATAGCCATAACTTAGCCTATTCTCTATCCCTCCCCAGCCAATTTGTGGCACCACATGTCTTCGAGGAAGAATTTCGCTCTCAGGTTGACACTCCCTGAGGACTGTGGATGGAGTTCTGGGTAGCCCTCACACAACTCAGGGAAGCAATGGAAAGAGGGGTTTTTTACTCCCTTTCTTCCCTCCCCTGGGAACCCACATAAGAGTTAGCCACGGTGTAGCTCTATATTGTCTCTGTCATGAGTTCCTGATTCCAGACGATTCCTCCGAGTGTATAACTTGTCCCTGGAATTTTTACGGCAAGGGTTGAGCCGCACATACTGGAGATTTCCATAGTACCTTGTAGCCATCTCAAATTAATTAATATACAGTAAAAAGAACAGGAGTACTTGTGGCACCTTAGAGACTAACAAATTATGGATCTTGGGTAGCAAATAGAATACCCCTGGTCGGGGTTCTAGGCATGTGTCTGTACAGATTTGTTCCTGTGCTTTGTCAGGGAGTTTTTTTAGCAGATGGTGTAGTTTCTTTAGGTAATCCTCAGTGGGATCAGAGGATAATGGCCTGTAGGATGTGGTGTTAGAGAGCTGTCTAGCAGCCTCTTGGTCATATTCCAATTTATTCATGATGACGACAGTACCTCCTTTGTCAGCCTTTTTGATTATGATGTCAGGGTTGTTTCTGAGGCTGTACAGACACATGCCTAGAACCCCGACCAAGGGTATTCTATTTGCTACCCAAGATCTATAAACCTGGAAATCCTGGACGCCCCATCATCTCAGGCATTGGCACCCTAACATCAGGCTTGTCTGGTTATGTGGACTCTCTCCTCAGACCCTACGCTACCAGCACTCCCAGCTATCTTCGAGACACCACTGACTTCCTGAGGAAACTACAATCCATCGGTGATCTTCCAGAAAACACCATCCTGGCCACTATGGACGTAGAAGCTCTCTACACCAATATTCCACACAAAGATGGACTACAAGCTATCAGGAACAGTATCCCCGATAATGTCACAGTTAACCTGGTGGCTGAACTTTGTGACTTTGTCCTCACCCACAACTATTTCACATTTGGGGACAATATATACCTTCAAGTCAGCGGCACTGCTATGGGTACCCACATGGCCCCACAGTATGCCAACATTTTTATGGCTGACTTAGAACAACGCTTTCTTAGCTCTCGTCCCCTAACACCCCTACTCTACTTGCGCTACACTGATGACATCTTCATCATCTGGACCCATGGAAAAGAAACCCTTGAGGAATTCCACTATGATTTCAATAATTTCCATCCCACCATCAACCTCAGCCTAGATCAATTCACACAAGCGGTCCATTTCCTGGACACTACTGTGCTAATAAGCGATGTTCACATAAATACCACCCTATACCGGAAACCTACTGACCGCTACACTTACCTACATGCCTCCAGCTTCCATCCAGGACACACCACACAATCCATTGTCTACAGCCAAGCTCTAAGATATAACCGCATTTGCTCCAATCCCTCCGATAGAGACAAGCACCTACAAGATCTCTATCAAGCATTCTTAAAACTACAATACCCACCTGCTGAAGTGAAAAAAAACAGATTGACAGAGCCAGATGAGTACCCAGAAGTCACCTCCTACAAGACAGGCCCAACAAAGAAAATAACAGAACACCACTAGCTGTCACCTTCAGCCCCCAACTAAAACCTCTCCAGCGCATCATCAGAGATCTACAACCTATCCTGAAAGATGATCCTTTACTCTCACAGATCTTGGAAGACAGACCTGTCCTCGCTTACAGACAACCCCCCAACCTAAAGCAAATACTCACCAGCAACCACACATCACTGAACAAAACCACTGACCCAGGAACCTATCCTTGTAACAAACCCCGATGCCAACTCTGTCCACATATCTATTCAAGTGACATCATCATAGGACCTAATCACATCAGCCATACCATCAGTTGCTCGTTCACCTGCACATCTACCAATGTGATATATGCCATCATGTGCCAGCAATGCCCCTCTGCCATGTACATTGGCCAAACCGGACAGTCTCTACGCAAAAGAATTAATGGACACAAATCTGACATCAGGAATCATAATACTAAAAAACCAGTGGGAGAACACTTTAACCTGTCTGGCCATTCAATGTCAGACCTGCGGGTGGCTATCTTACAACAGAAAAACTTCAAAAACAGACTCCAACGAGAGACTGCTGAGCTGGAACTGATATGCAAACTAGACACAATCAACTCAGGATTGAATAAGGACTGGGAATGGCTGAGCCATTACAAACATTGAATCTATCTCCCCTTGTAAGTATTCTCACACTTCTTATCAAACTGTCTGTACTGGGCTACCTCGATTATCACTTCAAAAGTTTTTTTTCTCTTACTTAATTGGCCTCTCAGAGTTGGTAAGACAACTCCCACCTGTTCATGCTCTCTGTATGTGTGTATATACATCTCCTCAATATTTATTCCACTCTATATGCATCCGAAGAAGTGGGCTGTAGTCCACGAAAACTTATTCTCTAATAAATTTGTTAGTCTCTAAGGTGCCACAAGTACTCCTCTTCTTTTTGCGGATACAGACTAACACGGCTGCTACTCTGAAACCTGTTAATATACAGTGTTTCCCATTACCTCTATTCATTTCTATTTGAAGCCATAATGACTTGATCCTGCATTCTTTGCAGAACTCTCATGGCCATTATTCAGAATTGCCCAAGCAATGCAGGATCAGGCCCACCTCTGCTGCTGCTAGTCTAATTTGTTGTGCTTTTTATATGCTTTCATATTCAATAACAACCTTCACACAATACAATTACATATTTAAGAGCACTTTAAATTAATGGCATGCTTCTGGGTATAGAGGGGAGAGAATGACCGGGAGTGCAGCAGGGCTTGAATATATGATCCAGGCAGTAAATATTCAAATGTTAAGATTCTAGCTGCCACAGCAGGCTGCCTATTTACACAACAGCCGCTGAGGTCCCATACATTTGGAACTTATTCGCTTTCACAACCTCCTACATTTTTAAATACAACTGAATCCCATCAGTCAGTTTGTCCTTTACTGTCAAGAGAGAGACTGGGATTCTAGCTCCAACACTGCAGGCAAAAAATAGTACAAAGTGTGCTTCCTGGCAATCCTGAAAGGAGTTTACAGACTAGCAAAGTGAGGATGATACTTAGTCCTGCCTCAGGGCAGGAGACTGGACTAGATGACCTATTGAGGTCCCTTCCATCCTACATTTCCATGAGTATAGGGAGTGATTCGAGGATTGAAAATTTGGTTTGACAAGCAATACTAGGCTATTCCTATAGGGCTCATTTAGTCCATTCTTCTCACATAATTGAAACACAGCAACAACATTTGATTTGGGCCCCAGTAAGACCTCCTCTGCTCTTCCCTAATGGGCCCTGAACACTTCCAGGGTGGCCCCCCTATGAGCCTGTGATCCCCTCCCCACACTACTTTCCAGCCTCGTTTGCATGTATTGATCATGAACCTCATCTCGTCCAACTCCTTTCCTCCCACCCACATGGCTTTACTGCATCTCTGCCTCCCTGTCCCTCTCCATTGCCCTTCACTCCATATTTTCCATCCTTTCTCTCCTAATTACCCGTTTCACTTCAGCATGTTCCGCACAAAAAACTATGGGGCCAGGTCATTATTGCTATAAAGCATATACCCCCTCTTTGACTTCAATGGCATACACCCATTTAAACCAGCTGACAGTCTGGCCCTATTATTCTAGCCATTAACGTATGGAACAACGTCTTTGATAGAAAACTTTATGCACTGTGTATAGCCAAAGAGAATTGCCACCTACTGTAATTGTAGCTCTTCTCCCTCGACGTGTTGACTCCCTTAATGTGCTTTGTCTAATTTTAGCTTGCAAGCTGCTCAGGAAAGAGTGCCTTGCTATTTGGTTTGTAAAGTACCTCCTAGCCTGCTTTGGACACTGCATTGTAAAATAATAAATATTGCTGTTAAGTAAAACCTGGCTCCAGTTTGTTGTGGGAGGGGCCCAAATCCAAATTCTGATTTGCAAACATTCCATGAACTTTGAGGAAGTTTAAATTTGAAGGAAATTCTTCCTCTCTTCAATTAGATCCGCTAACAAAGCCTCTGCTGCACAAGGTCTCCTTTCAAGTCCTTGTATATCTGTCTGTTCTATCTTGGTGTTATGACTCTGGTTTTGAGAGGGTGTTGGAGGACCACATTCCTCCTGGACATAATGTGGTAACTACTGTAGTTCTTCACCAGGGAAGACCAAATATAGGTAGGAATTTGTGGTTCAAGGTCCCACACTCTAACTGGCTAATACTGATTGGACTCCTCTCTTCCTGTTTGCAGGAGGATACAAAGAATGTCACTGTAATAGGGATTGCCACCACCAAAGAAAGTTTTCCTCCTTTCCCTTTCTTCCGGCTATACACCTCTACCCCGATATAACGCTGTCCTCGGGAGCCAAAAAAATCTTACCGCGTTATAGGTGAAACCGCATTATATCGAACTTGCTTTGATCCGCCAGAGCACACAGCCCCGCCCCCCCCGGAGCACTGCTTTACCGGGTTATATCCAAATTCGTGTTATATCGGGTCGTGTTATATCGGGGTAGAGGTGTATTTCAAACAGATTGCCTCAGTTTATGAAAGTCAGCTGTATCCCCCTATGCCTTGCCCATCACAAGGCCAACATTAAAATATCAAAATACAAAATATGAAGGTCAATGATGTGGCTATTCAAAGGAGAAAGTACCAATTGATTGTATGGTCTCCTGAGCCAGGTGGAGGATGATGGCACCACCCCAAATCTGCTATTATCATAATGCCTGGGCTGAAAATACTGTTAATTAATTTTCTACATCACCAACAGCTGAGCACCAAAGCTGAGAGCCAACAACAAATGAGACAGATGTAAGCAAAGTACACACAAAAGTAATTCCTCCCAATGTTTCCTGAAATATCATAGAAATGTGCAGCAAAGTGATGCACATGGTGAAATGTGTTCCCAAGTAAAAGAACCCCTGCAACATTCTATCTGGACTATTGAACAGCCCTGAATTTATCTTTACACAAAGAAATGAATTCAAACTGCCCCGGTGTCATGCCGAAATGGCAGCCTGGCAATTTGGGGTGAGGGAGCAGTTCACGACTGTCACTTTTCCCTCTTCAGCCTGTCCTGCACTTGTCTCTCTTCCGTCTCTGCCCCACAGAGCACCTTATTATCTTTGTCCTCCCCTTACCAACATCTCCACTCAGCCTGTTACACATCATGGGCAGGGCTGGATTAACCCATCACTAAGCCGTAGGCCCCTCTTGTGTCCAGCCAAACTAGATGCTCACACAGTATGCATGCATTCATAGTAACCCTGTTATGGCCTGCACAGCTGCACTAATGATCTATTAATCCAAGCAAATCTAGTTCCTGCTACACCAGTGTTGCTTAGTTAACCCTCTCATACCCATGTCAATGACTGGGTCCTTCTGCACAGACTCTGCCCTATTAACCCCTTTGTGTCTAACTGCCCTCCCAGGGCTCCAGAGAGTGACCATTTTCCTACTAAAACTAAAACTAAGATAAATTGAAAGCAAGCTAACCAAGTTTTGCTACAAAGTTCCTATCCATGAGCTTAAAGCTCAGAGGTTATTTTGTCCTGTGTTTAAAGAAAGGAAGAATTTACATCGATAACATAGCGGTGAGCCTGAACTACCAAGATTGGACCCAGTACAATATGGTTTAATTACAGTTTTCTCTTATGAGCAGAAATCATAGTATATTTTTATATTACTTACTTTTAAAAAATATCATCCAAAAATCTTCATTAACAGAGCTAGTAGATATTAGATTATTATATAAACTCACTGAAACAAGAAAACTGTTAGGCAACGTGCAAAACACAGGCACAGTCTTCATGTAAGCCAGTCACTGTGCCTAGTTATTAGATTTTCCACTTGATTTTGCTTCCTATATTTTTGACAGTCTAATGTAGTTTGTCTCTGTAAATACTACAGAGACACACTATCCCAGTCAAATATTGGTTTGTGCTTTGAGGGGAAAATATATTTCTAAATCTTGGCTGAAATAACTAGGATGAGTAAATTTGTTTTTTTCATACAATAAAATAATATTTGGGATAGTGTCTGAGCCAACAATGATTACCAATTGGTCGGACTAGTGATAATATCCATTACCTTCCTGAACAGAATGATATGATGTCCCATGTTGCATTAGCTCTTGATGAGCTGAAACTATGATTTTCATAGATGAGAATTTTCATTGGTCTGCCCGTGCTGTCATTAGTATAATTAAGCACATGCCTAAGTGCTTTGCTGAATAGGGATGGACTTAAGGATGCACTTAAAACTGAGTAAGTGCTTAAACATGTTTCTGAATCAGGGCCAGTGTGCTGGAATATTTATATAACAGCCTGTCTCAAGTAACCACTCCTGAGTCTAGCAAAACATGGTTGCCTTGTAGAGATGACTTTCATCTAAAAGTCAATCCAATCAGCAAACTGCTGGAAGCCTGGAGGGTACATTAAGTGGTAGTTGCTGACTAAGGTTTGACTATTGGGGATGGTTCTTAGGGCAAGTTTTATAGCATATAGGAATTCATTTATTTTACATACTGATTATGCATATACTGCACACCTCATATTGAAACATGTCAGAAAACCTTGAGCTACATTTGAACCTCCTTGCATTAGCTGTCGTTATGTGGTATTAATAGAAAAAAATCAATTCATTATTTTGATTTCTGTAGGATAAATGTAGGGGAAAGCCACTTTAGTACATTTCTAATATTACTGAAATCACAGAATATAAAGAATTAAAATATAGGCCTATCATAGCCCGTGACTGAAGTGTAAAAACTCTGATTTCCACCTAAATTTTCTGCTTTTGACAAAACCTATCAAATTGGCAAAATAAAGTCTCATTTGCAGTCCCTTGCAAAAATGAAAAAAACCCAACACGTTATTTATCAACCTAGTTAGAGACAAACTGTAGTTTAAAAAGCCTGTACTTAAAAAAAAATCATTTGTACACTACAAGATAAATAAATATGCATATCAAAATCTTTAAACCCTGGGAAGAATTTGATTAGGGTATTCATATTTGAAAAGGCCAATGTGAAGTAGTGCACCTTTGTGACTGTCAATCATCAGTGTTTACTAAAAACGTGAGTCAGAAGAAAGCAAAAATTCAACACAGCTTTTCACTGAACAAGCCTCACAACACTTGAAAAAAATCTTCTCATTCAGCCTTGACCATGATGAAGGCCAAACTGATTTCTGGCTGCCCACATCTCACATAATAAAAATTATTACATCCCTTTGATCAGAGTCGTCTCCAGGCACCAGCTGAGCAAGCTGGTGCTTGGGGTGGCAGATTGTTGGAGGCGGCATTCTGCCCAATCCTAGGGCGGCATGGCCGCCTTTTTTTGTTCTTGTTCCGCTCCGGCCGCCCTGTAGGGGGTGGCGGCGCGGAGAACCAGAGTGCCCTGCAGGGCAGTCCTCTTCCTTCCCTCCCTGGCAACTGGAGCGGAGCCCTCACGGCAGGCAGCAGGAGGCGGCGCAGTGGGAGGGGGCCGCGTGGCAGCGCCCCTGCTGTAGCCCAGGCCGCCCCCTTCTCTCTCTCTCCCACCCGCTCCCTCCCCTTCCCTTCCCCCCCCCCAGCCGGTCCCCCTGCACCCGCACTCTGGCCGCGCCGCAGGTTTTTTTTTTTTTTGCTTGGGGCGGCCAAAAAGCCAGAGCCGGCCCTGCCTTTGATTATTCCAATCCTCAGGTTTGGAGCATTTGTTTAAAAACTTTGGTGGAAACTTTGAAGACAACCTTTATTTCTAGATGTTTCTGTTTGAAGAACTACTTCTATTTTCCTCTTAAAGAACAGGAGTACTTGTGGCACCTTAGAGACTAACAAATTTATTAGAGCATAAGCTTTCGTGGACTACAGCCCACTTCTTCGGATGCATACAGAGTGGAATAAATATTGAGGAGATATATACACACACATACAGAGAGCATAAACAGGTGGGAGTTGTCTTACCAACTCTGAGAGGCCAATTAAGTAAGAGAAAAAAAACTTTTGAAGTGATAATCAAGATAGCTCAGTACAGACAGTTTGATAAGTGTGAGAATACTTACAAGGGGAGATAGATTCAATGTTTGTAATGGCTCAGCCATTCCCAGTCCTTATTCAATCCTGAGTTGATTGTGTCTAGTTTGCATATCAATTCCAGCTCAGCAGTCTCTCCTTGGAGTCTGTTTTTGAAGTTTTTCTGTTGTAATATAGCCACCCGCAGGTCTGTCATTGAATGACCAGACAGGTTAAAGTGTTCTCCCACTGGTTTTTGAGTATTATTTTCCTCTTGTTAATCTGTTAATAAATGTTTCATCACCTTTTTAAAGGCTTTTATGGTTATACCCTCCCAAAATGTCTATTGTTTATATAAAACACAAATTAAGTGGAGATATTCTAAAGACTCATGGAAACATTAAATACTCCTGTCTATCAAGTGGTGTTAATTGTGACCAATATGAAATGGTCCAACTTTAGGGTCTAGTCTTGCAAAGGTTTAATACCATGACACGTCTCATGAAAAGTCAATGGGATTATTTACCGCAGTAAGAAGAGCATGTGGTAGTAAGTAAATGACTGCAGGATTGAGACATCCCTGCTGTAGTTCTGTGGATGAGTTTTTAATATTGATGTTCTGAATTTAAACTATAATTCAAAACTGCATTCCCTCAGGACACCAAGACCCTGAGTTAATTCATAGTTAATATACTAAAAACAGATGCTCTAAATAATGGGTGACCTAGGCCTTATGCACCCAAGCGATTTGTATCAGTTTAACCAAATCAGTTTAGAAACTGATTTAGTTAAATCAGAACAACCCCTTGGTCTGGAGCCCCTTATTATGGGCTAAGAATGCCTTATATCAATTTATCTTAAATTGATAACAGCTGAGGATCTGGTTTCCCCTGTTGTATTATTATTAAAGTTACCACCCACATAAACAAGATACTCTGAAAGAAGAGGGAGTGCTACAGCAACACCATGTAATTGATTCAGCCATTCAAACTTAAAGCATTAGGAAGTCCACTGCATACTTTTAAACACACCAATCCCAGAAAAGTTATGGAATAAACTGTAGTAAAGATTACCAGATACTGTATCAAAACACCACCTGCCTGCTTTTAGCATGATTATGCAATACTAGGAAAGGGGTGTGTGTGTCTCTCTCTCTCTCTTCTGTTGCCTTCTCATACCTCTTCAAGTGCCAGGGGCAATCTCAATCAGTCTGAGGGCCCCAGCTTCTGATTTATCTACAACCCTTGAGATGTACTTTTTTGTTTTCTTTTTGTCTTATCTTCATAGATCTTAAGGACAGAACATAGCATTATGATCATCTAGTCTGACCTCCTGTATAACACAAGACATAGAACTTCACCCAATAATGCTTGCATCAAGCCCATAACTTTAGGCTGAGCTAAAGTGTAAGTATCAGTTAGAAAGACAACACGTTTTGATTCAAAGACTCCACAGGATGGAGAATGTACTACATCCCTAGGTAAGTTATTCTAGTGGTTGAGAACCCTCACCATTAAAAATGTGCACCTTATTTTCAGTCTGTTTTTGTCTAGCTTCATCTTCCAGCTATTGAATATTGTAGATCTTGGTTTAGATTAGATTAAAGAGACCCCTATGGTCAGAAATCTTCTCCCTTGTAAGTACTTATAGACTGTGATCAAGTCATCCCCTTAACCTTTTCTTGGATAAACTAAATAGATTGAGCTTCTTTTCTCTCTCACCATAAGGCAGGTTTTCTAGACTTCAAATCTTTCTTAGCATTCAAAATTACAACCTTTTGGTCTACTTTCATATTGCTCACTGTTTTAAGCAATATTTCCATCTCTTATGCTATAAGAAACCTTGTATTAACAATGTGGTTCATCTGCACACTTGTTTGCAAGATGGAGGGCTACGTGTATCCATTGTATCTAAATATATTGTTGCTCCTTGCTGAGCGGTAGCAGATCTCTGGGGCATTACAGGTCAGCTTCCCAGTGGAAGAGAACACAGTGATACACAGTGAGTATAATTCTAAATGTAAATTATTATATTTACACATACACACCAGTCCTGGAACAGAGATAGCCACAAACAGCATGCAGACACCAATGCTCCATTCCCAGGCAATTCTGTCTCAAGAATTGACTCCAATTAGAGACCAAAGTAGAGAGCAAATCCTCCTGCTGCTCACACAGCTCCCTTTTCCCAGAAGCTTCCATAAACAAAACTGGCAATACCACAGAATATCACTCCAAGACTAAATGTTTGCTCACTATGGATAAGAACTCCAAAGACTATGTGTAATACTGCTACCAGGTGACACCTTCCATAACAATACGATTTATTTTGACAGGATGTTACTGATACTCCTCTCTCCCTTCTACCCTTCCCCATGCCCAGCCTGTTAATTAATATGATGTCTGATAAACTCACATTTTCTGATTTGGTTAAAGGGATTTAGTATATATAATGCAGTTTGGGGCAAAGCTGAAACTTGAATAGAGATGAAGAAGCCCAAAGAAGATGCAGATTAAAAACATATTTTCATTTGACCCATGATGGGCTGTTTGTTAAATTTAAAATGGTGTCTTTCATTCCATAGGATCCCAAAAGAACTGACACCAAGTATATCTTAACAAGAATCAAGGTAACTAGATAAATACACTAGGTACAATATCTACATTATTTAAAATAGATATATTTTTAAAGGATGCATAATATGAGCATATGCCTGAGATCAGACCTCCGAGTTCTGTTTTTCAAGCTCTGATATTAGATTACCATGTTGCTTTAGCTAAGTCTCTGAACATTTGTACCATAGTTTCCCCATCTATAAAAAGGGGATAACAATATTTACCTTTCAGATGTGGTAAGGATAAATTGATTAACATTTGAAAAGCACTTTGAGATCCTCAGAGTCATAATGATACAAGTATTTAAAAATTCTTGTGAGCTAGCTAGCACTTAGGTAAGAATATTTTAAAATGTTGAAATACGACTTTAATGTGTGCCTCTGGCACAATGGAACTCTCTACAATAAAGATAAATCTAATCTGTGCAGGTGACAGAACTTTTTCAAGGGCTGTTCCAAGACTGTGAAATAAACTTTTCCGGAACAAAGGGCCATCACAAACGTTGCCATCTTCCACTGCAAGTGAAAGGCACATTTCTTTGACCTTACCTTCTTTAACATAAATAAACAGCTACATATATATTTAAAAACAAACAAAACCCTACCAAAACAAGACACTCCACTGCACATGCTTCTTCCAGGAGAGAGGATGAGACGAGAAAACACACATGATGGAAGGGAATCCTCACAATTCTCACTATGTTGAGGGTGGCCAAACTTACTGACCTGCTGAGCTGAAATTGATATTGAGCTAAATATGACACTCTTCAGAAATTCAAGAGCTGGGTTGCACCTGCCAGGGGCCCCTCGGGAGGAGCCTGCAGGGGCTTGGGTTTCAGCCCCACTCCTGCTGAAGCCTCAAGCCCCAGCAAGCATGCCCCACAGGGCTGAAGCCCCGAGACTCCCCTTCCCACTGGGCAGAAGCCCCTACCCCAGTCCCCCCTGCAAGGCGGGGTTCTGAGCTCCCCCACCCCAGTCTGGTAAGTGGAGAATGGGAGGGGGGCTCCGTGATCTGCACTTTAACAGTAAAAGAGCCTCAAGCAACTCGCAAGCCACGGTTTGGCCACCCTGTACCATGTGGTTGCTAGGTCACTTCTTGGAGTATCCTACCTACCATCTGGTCAAAATTGTTCTGCCATTGCTGTTTTTCAACAGAAATTTGTTTTTTCAACTACATGAAATTGTTCACAAGAATGGTCTGGTTTTTGTGTAAAATTTTGACTATTTGGCAAAAAAACAAGCCCCAAAAAACTAATATGTTTCATTTGGAAATATCATTGAAGTGCCTCATGACAGCTGTGGTTTGAATTCCTCATGTTCCATTCTCCAGATCCATTATGGGGTATATCTCCCATGATGCACCTTGGCCATAATGCACCATAACAGCTCTGCAACAGGGGAGATTGTGGTACATCATGTGTGATGCAGTTTAGCCAGGGAGCTCAGTCCATAGAGAAGAATGGGACCAACAGGAACCTGAACTACAACTACCATGAGACACTGTGAAAATTCCAAATGGGAATTTTCAGTTTTCAGTGTTCTGCTGAAAAGTCAAAAATTCTAGCATTAACCCCACCCCCCGAAGTTGTGACCAATTCTATGTGGTTCCTTTGTTTTCTGCATACTACACATTGAAACTTCTATGTACTCTTCCCTATGCACAGGGTTTGGCAGTTATTTGTTATCAGAATTCAGTGCAGATTTTGAAAGGAGACGCCCACTGTGTGCTCTCACATGAAGCATTTATTCATTATTTCTTGTTTTGTTGTTGTCTTAACATAAAGTTATTCTAACATGTTATCTTTTTAATATCTTTGTATATGGAAGGAACATAAGAATTCTGGTTATGAGGATGACATTCCAAAAAACCAAAGTGCTGTGAGAGAGTAAAAAATAGAGATTTATTTTTCTGGTAAAAATAAAAAATAGAAGAGGTAAAATGGCTATTAATAAGGATATGAAGGGTTCTGATTTGCTGAAGATAAGGGCGTATATGAAATGTATGGCAAAATAAGGCTGTTGAGGAAACAAATTCAAAATAGAGTTGTTCTAATGTATTGGTGAATTTCAATTCCGAGCTTTTATGCGGGTAGTGTAAAACATATTTCTAACAGAGATATGAAAGTAATAAGAGAGAGTTCACACACATGAAAAGATGGAAGAGTAAACCCGACAGTGTTTACTTCTTGATCATTATCAAAAGCTGAGAGGAATTACTTTCTAGTAGAAATAGAATGAGGGGTATTTACATTTCACATGTAGTGGTTTGTGAACAATATTCACCATGATCAGCAATCACAACCCCCCTTTTAAATATACTGGACCAGAATCATCTTTGCCTTGCAGTCAGTATACTCCTTTATACCTGTGTAAAGTAGCTGTAATCTGCTACCAACTCAGAATTCTCCATTCACTCATTCTGGTGGTAGCACATGTACATGACTACACAAAGTATAAGGCAAAAAGAAGAACAGGAGTACTTGTGGCACCTTAGAGACTAACAAATTTATTAGAGCATAAGCTTTCGTGGACTACAGCCCACTTCTTCGGATGCATATAGAATGGAACATATATTGAGGAGATATATATACACACATACAGAGAGCATAAACAGGTGGGAGTTGTCTTACCAACTCTGAGAGGCCAATTAATTAAGAGAAAAAAAACTTTTGAAGTGATAATCAAGCTAGCCGAGTACAGACAGTTTGATAATAAGTGTGGGAGTACTTACAAGGGGAGATAGAGTCAATGTTTGTAATGGCTCAGCCATTCCCAGTCCTTATTCAAACCGGAGTTGATTGTGTCTAGTTTGCATATCAATTCTAGCTCACCAGTCTCTCTTTGGAGTCTGTTTTTGAAGTTTTTCTGTTGTAATATAGCCACCCGCAGGTCTGTCACTGAATGACCAGACAGGTTAAAGTGTTCTCCCACTGGTTTTTGAGTATTTTGATTCCTGATGTCAGATTTGTGTCCATTAATTCTTTTGCGTAGAGACTGTCCGGTTTGGCCAATGTACATGGCAGAGGGGCATTGCTGGCACATGATGGCATATATCACATTGGTAGATGTGCAGGTGAACGAGCCCCTGATGGTATGGCTGATGTGATTAGGTCCTATGATGATGTCACTTGAATAGATATGTGGACAGAGTTGGCATCGGGGTTTGTTACAAGGATAGGTTCCTGGGTTAGTGGTTTTGTTCAGTGATGTGTGGTTGCTGGTGAGTATTTGCTTTAGGTTGGGGGGTTGTCTGTAAGCGAGGACAGGTCTGTCTCCCAAGATCTGTGAGAGTAAAGGATCATCTTTCAGGATAGGTTGTAGATCTCTGATGATGCGCTGGAGAGGTTTTAGTTGGGGGCTGAAGGTGACAGCTAGTGGTGTTCTGTTATTTTCTTTGTTGGGCCTGTCTTGTAGGAGGTGACTTCTGGGTACTCGTCTGGCTCTGTCAATCTGTTTTTTCACTTCAGCAGGTGGGTATAGTAGTTTTAAGAATGCTTGATAGAGATCTTGTAGGTGCTTGTCTCTATCCGAGGGATTGGAGCAAATGCGGTTATATCTTAGAGCTTGGCTGTAGACAATGGATCGTGTGGTGTGTCCTGGATGGAAGCTGAAGGCATGTAGGTAAGTGTAGCGGTCAGTAGGTTTCCGGTATAGGGTGGTATTGATGTGACCATTTCCTGGACACTACTGTGCTAATAAGCGATGGTCACATCAATACCACCCTATACCGGAAACCTACTGACCGCTACACTTACCTACATGCCTCCAGCTTCCATCCAGGACACACCACACGATCCATTGTCTACAGCCAAGCTCTAAGATATAACCGCATTTGCTCCAATCCCTCGGATAGAGACAAGCACCTACAAGATCTCTATCAAGCATTCTTAAAACTACTATACACACCTGCTGAAGTGAAAAAACAGATTGACAGAGCCAGACGAGTACCCAGAAGTCACCTCCTACAAGACAGGCCCAACAAAGAAAATAACAGAACACCACTAGCTGTCACCTTCAGCCCCCAACTAAAACCTCTCCAGCGCATCATCAGAGATCTACAACCTATCCTGAAAGATGATCCTTTACTCTCACAGATCTTGGGAGACAGACCTGTCCTCGCTTACAGACAACCCCCCAACCTAAAGCAAATACTCACCAGCAACCACACATCACTGAACAAAACCACTAACCCAGGAACCTATCCTTGTAACAAACCCCGATGCCAACTCTGTCCACATATCTATTCAAGTGACATCATCATAGGACCTAATCACATCAGCCATACCATCAGGGGCTCGTTCACCTGCACATCTACCAATGTGATATATGCCATCATGTGCCAGCAATGCCCCTCTGCCATGTACATTGGCCAAACCGGACAGTCTCTACGCAAAAGAATTAATGGACACAAATCTGACATCAGGAATCAAAATACTCAAAAACCAGTGGGAGAACACTTTAACCTGTCTGGTCATTCAGTGACAGACCTGCGGGTGGCTATATTACAACAGAAAAACTTCAAAAACAGACTCCAAAGAGAGACTGGTGAGCTAGAATTGATATGCAAACTAGACACAATCAACTCCGGTTTGAATAAGGACTGGGAATGGCTGAGCCATTACAAACATTGACTCTATCTCCCCTTGTAAGTACTCTCACACTTATTATCAAACTGTCTGTACTCGGCTAGCTTGATTATCACTTCAAAAGTTTTTTTTCTCTTAATTAATTGGCCTCTCAGAGTTGGTAAGACAACTCCCACCTGTTCATGCTCTCTGTATGTGTGTATATATATCTCCTCAATATATGTTCCATTCTGTATGCATCCGAAGAAGTGGGCTGTAGTCCACGAAAGCTTATGCTCTAATAAATTTGTTAGTCTCTAAGGTGCCACAAGTACTCCTGTTCTTCTTTTTGCGGATACAGACTAACATGGCTGTTACTCTGAAAAGTATAAGGCAGTGGTGAATCAGTCCCCCTACACCACCATCTCATAGTTACATATGCCGCAGCAACAAGTACAGACCTGAAGACAGATTACTAACCTCAGTTACACTGATGGAAATCTAGAGTAATTCCATTGTCACCAGTGGAGTCATTCCAGATTTACCCTGAGCAAAATGAAATCATAATCTGGCCTCTTGAGCCCAGAATCAGTTCAAACACTACTAAAGCTCCTACAACCAATGAGCATCATTCTAGTAGTGGGTGAATTAGATTTTTTTTCAAAATGTAACAAATCAATGACATTTCTATGCATTAAAATTTGAGAATGGCTTGACAACATATAGATCCTGTGATCCAAATGTGACCCATATTAGGGGGGAAACAGCCTTTCGTAATATATAATGAATAATAATAAATAATGCTTATCACTTACATAGTCAGAATGTCTTCTAAGATGAATTAATTCCTTAAAATTGATATATCTCCTATAATCCATTCTGAGAGTCAGACTGGTGATCTGCTTTAACCAATATCAGTTCATAACAGAACAGGTATAGTACACAGAACAGGTATAGTAAACAGTTTTTCAGATGCATTACATGAAAGTCAAGGAGGATATGAACAATTCATCTGTGATATTTTTAGGCTATGGTCCTCAGAATAATTTAACTGGCCATGGGATCTTTTCATAGAGTGTTTGAACTTTTATATGGCAAAGATTCCCAACTATTAAAGGAAACTGTTTAGATGTAATATTTAGTAGCAAATTGGCACATTCCAAAATGAAATAATACAGGAACAAGATAAACTATTTCTTGTAGACAGTTCTTGAAAGTCATCTCTAATAATATGAAACTAGACTAAATTAAACCAGTAAATTGTCCCAAAAAGAAGGGGTGTGCAAAAACTCAAAGGATTAATCTGGACGTCCTTCTGAAAGAGCAACGGAGTGGTTATCAAACTATTAGTCTGTGAACACTTGCTGGTGGTGTGGGGAGAGCTGGCTGCAGTGCATAATTCTGTGCAAAGACTTTCAGATCATTTCCTGTATTTGAGTCAGTTGAATAAGTATGTTGGGAAAATGTGCTTTTAGGATTCTTGTCCACAACCATTTCTACTGTTCTATACTCTTGATATTTAATTATTTTTTCTTGCATTGATGTTGAAATCCTGAAACCAGCCTTGCCAAATTGCTATGAAAATTTACCAACCCAGAAAGAAAACTATTTATCTGTCCTTTGCCTTGTTAATTGAAGATAATGAAAGTACAGATTATATTTTACTCACCCTGGCCAAGAGGAATTTTAGAACACTGCTAATCACCTAAAACCTGCCATACAGAGAGCTGCCACTCAAACAACTGGCAGCATCCTATGTCCCACATTCTTGTGTGACACACTGGCTTTATTCTAAAGCTTCCTGATCTAAGATGACAGGTTTCTGTCAAACAGCTGTGTTCATCCTACATCACTTGTAACTCATATTTTCCATGCTTCATAATACAGGAAGTGACACCAGACTTCTACCAACATCTTCTGTCTGATAAGTAATGGACAAACCTTAAAAGATTTGGAAGCTCTTTTTAGAAATTCAATATTTATCTGAACCCTACCTAGAACTCTTTAGTCAGAATTCCTTCTCCCTCCAATCAAGCCAGATAAGCCTTCTTGCCCCAACCACATCAGTTTGGTACAAGTCTCTTCCACCTCCCAACAGAACCTTCACCTGTCCCAATAATAAATTCCAAATCCACTATCCACTTCTGCTTCCACCAGACCTAATTATAAACATTTTCTTCATTGCCACTGGAATTCAATTCTACCTTCTTTTTACAAATGTGGTCAAGCAGGTCTATTGGCCTCTTTTCTAGTGTCGTACATTATTCCTGCCCCAAAGAGCTCTCAATCCAAAGGGTAGAAAGATGGAATAATAAAAAATCACTAGAGACCATGTGTAATGTTTGCAAGATCAGGATGTTTGATTTTTATACAGAGCAAGTTATGATTGCCTAGTCAGTGATTCTCAAACTTTTTTTTTCCGCGGACCACTTGAAAATTGCTGAGAGTCTCAGCGGACCACTTAATGATCTTTCCAAATGTTGTTTGTATTGTTAGCTAACTATTGTAAAGAGCTTTGGATAAAAGCGCTATGTAAAAAAACCTTAATAATAATTAAAATTTTTAATTCTACAAATAAAAGCACATGTCAAGGCTGATTCCCCACTCTGGCATTTTGAGTGCAGAAAGTGGGGGCCCACAAGGATTCTAAAAAATAATACTGGCCATTCCAGGCTGGTATTAAACTCCCAAGGTTACAACTTGTTTCTGACCTTGGATGGGTAGATGCTGCCACCACCCAAGTTCAACCACCCCGCCCCCAAATTTAGAGAATCCAGGAAGGAGCACTTGAGAATTCCTTCCTGTGGGGTACCCTCAAGCCCTTTCACCCCTTCCACCCCCCCCAACCCCCCGGGGAAGAGCTGAGAAAGAAAACAAAGGAAATCAGCTGTTGCCACCAGCTACTTAAACAACATATGCACAAACCTTTTGGACACAAAAACCCCAGTCCTATTCTTAAAAAAAGGTAAATTTTATTAAAAACAAAAAGAAAGAAAATACATCTGGAACTTAGGCTATTGCTAGATTTTAAAAGAGCAAATATAATAATTAAGCATCAAGAATGGTTTTCTTGAGGTCCAGCTTAAAGGTTACAAGCAGAATAAAAGCACCTGGGGTTAGCACAGAGGAGTCCACAAGCCATAAATAAATAAAAGAGATAAACCTAATCACGTCTTCCTAGACATTCCCCAATCTACTTACATATCTGGGGTTTCAGATAAGTAGGTTTGAGGTATGATTTTTCATGCCTGGTTTAAAGCGTCTTACAGCATTGTGTCTCCTCTGTGTCTCCTCTCTCCAGAGAACAACAGACAGACAGACAAAGGGAAAGTTTTTTCCCCTATTTTCAAAAAGTTCTAGCCCTCCCATTGGCTCTTTTGGTCAGGTGACCACTCCCTTCCTTTTACCTATGGGCTTTTTTAACCCGTTACAGGTAAAGGAAGTAGAGAACAGCTACTACGAGGGATTTTGTAGCTAACTGGCTGGCTGGGTGTCCATAAAAGGGACCTAACTCCCCTTCATTTATCACAGCACACAACTCATATTTTAATATCAGTAGTCTTACCTTTCAAATGCAATGGATGTGCCTGCTCTCCCCCGCCACAGCAGCCACAGAGCTGAGGCTGGGAAGGAGGACTGGCAGCCACAGCCCTGGAGCTGGGGAAAGTCGCCTCTTTCTCTGGCCGCCGCAGCCCTGCACATGCCAAGCTCCCTCCACCCCCTCTTCTCACCGGCCATCCAGGCGCGCACCTTAGAGAGAACTATCCATGGATGACCTGAATGGAGCTCACTGACCACTGATGGTCCACAGACCACAGTTTGAGAACTTCTGGCCTAGGTAGCAGATGAATTGTGGTGGCCCATAATGGGATGATTTTTCTCATCTTGATTTTGTTAAACACATGATTTATCAACAAAAACAATATTTTCCTGATTATTCATTATTTTTTAAAACTTTTCATCTTCACACTTCTGTGCTGTGGGAGCAGATGGCAAATCACATGTAAAAGAAATTCAAAAAATGAATAGAAAAAAATGTCATCTCCTTTAGAAATGGAAAATCATAATTAGCCTCCCCAATCGTGAATTATAATACCTCTTAATATGTAAGACAGTCAGCCAAATCTCAGAATAAATTGGGTATCTACTGAGAATTACAGAAAAAAAGAGGGATATCCCAAGCATCTAAAGCATAATTCACCTCTCATTCCTTTTGGTCTGTACAGCTGCAGAGATGTACACATGAAGAACAGCTGCATAATATTGGTTCAAATATTCTGTGATAATCAATGTCTGTCCCATGGTTGGGAGAAAAGCTGTATATTCTGCCCATTCTGTTGGTAATCGGGATCATGAAAATAGGAGGAGGAGACATATGGCGTTGAAGGAACAGTTCCATGTCCTCCTTTTCAGTCATCCAGGAAGTCATTCAAAAGGGGCTATATGACTAAAGGAGTGTGACTCTAACAGCCATCTGAAAATTTGAAGAGGGCCTACCTATCTTACTCCACCAAAATGGTGATGGAAGAAGACAATGCCTCAGCAGATCTCCAGTGGCAAACTCCCTACCAGTATTGTGTGTACTTGATTGGATACAAGGAAGTCTTTCCCCTAGTAGACTCAGAATTAGAATTTTACCATGTTTCTCCTGACACAAATAGAACAGGAAGCATTCAATCCCTTCACCATCAGGCTGCTATGTGGAAAGGTTCAGACAATAGGGCTTTAGGAAATACCAGAGATAGCCTGAGTTCTTGCAGAGGGAAGGGTATAATGTAAAAGAGTGCCAGACCGGGCATGTGTATTTTTAGCATGCAGGAGACTGGGAATTTACTTAGGTGAGGCTCCTCTCTCCCTTACTAAAAACCTAATCTATCCCTCTGCTGCAGAGCTGCATTTTAGAACTTGTCCTTGTGCAGTAGGCCACCAATAATTCCTCTGGATAGACCACCCCACTGGGCAACCAGCATCTGCAGCAATCTTGAATTTGTGTGTTCCAAAAGAACACCCCAAAGGAACATTAACAGATCCCACTAACAAATGTGAAAGGCATGAAAATTCATTACCAGGAGGATAAAGTAGAGTTAATGTCAAGAATTAATGTCATATTTAAGCCTATGGCAAAAAAGCCAATGCCACAATATATTCAACTGTAAAAATCAAGACAATTAGTGATGTTCAAGCTTTGGGGCATGTCTAATTTCTGGATCAGTAGCATTTTACCTGTACTGAATTGAGCTGTGGTGTACGTTATTCCGACAGAGGAACTGATCATCATCAGCACCTGGACCAAAAGTATCTATTGGACTGAATAAACTACAGTATGAGTGTAAATTGCTTTGTTCTGGTACTGGTATTTAGTGAATTCGTTTAGTATGTGAGTTTATGTAATGTACAGAGATGGAGAATGAATTTTTCTTCAGTAAATTCTTTGCACACAGGAGTTTAAATTCACCCAGACTGATGCTATCTTCTTCCATAATTTTATTATGTTTTATTGAAGAAAACTTGAAATATTTGAAGGGCCAGCTGAATGAATTATTAAATCCAGTTGAACTTTCATTTACCAATTATTGGCTACATTTGAGAGAGTGGATTTTTTATAATGGAATTGGATGTAATGAAATTCATAAAATGAGGAATTGAAATGAATAAAATTGATTTTTCTTCTAAAAATATATTTTCCCTTGACATCTCTCTCACTTTTTTCAGTCTTTAGTGGGATCACCAAGTTCCTTATTCAAGATGTATCTGGCATCTACAAAGCAAAAATTGATTTTCTACTGGCCACCACTGTGCAGAAGCAGAGCTGACATGTTTATTGAACTACCTCCCTAGTTACTGTTTAATATATTTGTATATATGCACATTTTCAAGTGATACATAGTTTAGAAAGGATCTACATTATCACTTATGTATTGATCATTTTCTGTATATTATACACATGTTCTAGGAGTATTTTACTGTTTATGAGGGCTGTGTATTAAGGCTGTTTGTCTAGTGGTTAGAATAGGGTTCAGAATTACTGAAATCCATCCTCAATATTCCAACTAAATGTTGTGTGAAATTGGGCAAGTCACAGAGACATTGTGTGTCTCAGTACAAAACAACAACACTGACATACCACACAATTGGCTTGTGAAATGTATTTAATTAACTTTGGTAAAGCATTTTGAGATTCTCAGATGAAAAGTGCAGCATAATTATCATTATTTTAAACATTATTTGTTCTGGAGTTTTGGAACCAGTTTTTTTACTCACATATATTTAAATAAATAAATGGTCACTATAAAAAGCAGAATATATGTGTGTGAATTATTTTTATATAAGGGAGAAACCTGATTTTTTAAATTTTTAGAAACCTAGGTAGTGGAATTGTTAGGATAACTGGTGCGTTTTTACTGTTGCCTGCCTAAAGTCAAGTAAAATGAAAAAAATACACCTCTTGATAAGTTACAAAAATACACATTCTTCTAGCTCACTTCACAGTAAAAAGAGCTTTTAATCAATATAGAATTCTTTGAACATATAAAAAATAGCGGGAAAAGGTGAACTGGTGTATAATTGATTTCCATTTTCAAAAAGCCTAAGACACTAGTCCTCACAAGATGACAGAAAGACTATAATGAGAGAAGAACAAGTGAAACGATACCGTCACAATGGACAAGAGAGAAAAACCTGAGCAACAGCCACAAGGGATTTTTAGTCAGATAGTTTACAAGTCTCTGGTTTGGTTTTTTGCTTTAATATAGATTCACTTAATGTGAATCCACTTAATAACTACTGAACATTCTGGAGAAATTTCCTCCTTGTTAAAAATTCAGCGTCTTCACCCCTGCAATCACAGTGGGAGAGCTAACAACACAGCCTTTTAGACATTCAGGAAGCCCTCCCCTAGGGAAAACTAGAACTGGGCACAGACTCAGTTCTTTCCAAATCCTTGGCACATCATCGGTAACTATGTCTGTGTGAACAAGGAACATAGGGCTTGGGGCGCTCCTTACTCAGGCAAAATTCCTAGTGAATGTACTAGAAGTTTTGCTGGAGTAAGGAGTGCAGAAACGGAGTCATGATTTATCTACATGAAGTACTGAGTGATTTAGAATGCTTTTATGCAGAGGGCATGGACTAGCAGGTGATGATTTTGAACAATGAACTAGTGAAGATAAGGGGCTGATAATAAAAGAATGTGGTTGTCTAACCTGGTGTTCCGAGGGGAGACTCATGTCTGGTATTTTTGCCAAGGAAGGGAGCATTGGCTGGTGATGAAGACTTAAGGAGGACAAGATGAAGGATAATAGGTTGCAGTATAAATGGGATAGAAAATAACACAGAAAATATCGAAGTGGCCTTGTATAAATGATTCTGTCAGTGCGCTGAATATTGTCTCGAGTTTAGTTTATTGCGTTAGTGCATTCTCAGAAGGACATTGCTGAATTCAGAAAAGAGCTACTACAGTAGAAGATTTCTGAGGGCTTATCAAATAAAGGACTAAAAATGACTTGGACTGTTTATTTTAGAGACGTAAACAACAGGTGACACTGTAGAGATATGCAATATCAAGTGGTTTACTAGTTAATTAATGACTATTGTACTTCACTCTGTCCCATAATTTAAGGACAAGGGATCTCCAAGGTGCAATGTACACTTTCCCTCTTTATCTTTACCCTTGAGGCTTCATATAAGGTTTCAGAAAATATTTTTATTATAGCAGGGATTTCTATATTAATCCTTAAACAGCACTCTCCTTTGGTCGGGGTGTCAGCCTCAGTGGACGAATGCACCATCATGGAATTTCATCAGCAAATACAATGATTCTGGGGGATCACAAAGAATTAGAGAGCATGAAACTTACTGGGAGAGAGTTAATTGAGGTTCAATATGGGGAGTGATGGTTGACTAGGGAAAGACTGGAGAAGGGGAAGGGTTTGCTTTGGCTGAAGGCAGGGTAAGACAATGATTGGTGCTGCAGAAGCATGGATAAGAGATAGAGAAAAGGAGACATGTCAGAACAGTTAAATATCAAAACTATTCAAGGATTAAGCAATTATTCAAATCATTTGAATTTCATTTGTCACTAGAGGCTTAGCATAAAACTAAGCTTGGTGTTTGGAAGTCCCCTTGTTATAATATACCTTGGCTTCTACTTAAGGAGAAGAAAGCAGTGAATGAATATATACTGCCTAATAATATTTCCATTTTAGATGGTGCTCTGATTGTAACATAGTGCGATGTCTGTGTAAAGACTTGAGCCATCTGAGGCAACAACCCACAGACAGTCTGTCTCAATCAAATCTGCTAATGTTGCTGAGGTTGCAAAGAAGGAGAGCTAATTATGGGCAACATCAAGAAGACTGACATGTTTAATCCCTACTTTGCTTGTCTTCTGCAAAAAAAGTAAATTACGTCTAGATGCTTAACCCAATTAACATAAACAACAAAGGAAAAGAAACACAAGGCAGACTAGGAAAAGAACAGGTGAAAAATATTTTCTTAAGTTAGATATATTCAAGTCATAGTCATAGAGTTTAAGGCCAGAATGGACCACCCAATATACTGACCTCCTGTATATCACAGGCCACTAACACCACCCAGCACCTGTACAATAAATCCAACAACAGAAATGAGATCAAAGTATCACAGCCCACAGGAGATTAGACTATTATGTGCCTCAGCAGAGAATAGGAGGGACCGAGTGTTTTATGCTTTGTTGAGTCTGGATAATCTGCAATGTAAGGTCTCACTCTGACACAAGATCAATTGACAAACTCCAGCTTCATCGTGGCTGCTTGCAAAATGCCTTCTTCACCCTATGGCTTCCCAGACACTTATATAAGAAGTGTCCCTTCCAAACAGTTCTCTCCAGGATAAAGTATGTGCTGGAAAGCATCTGCTAGCACTTTCATATTGTTACATTAAGATGCAGCAGTGCCTGAGAACACTGAAATGGGGGGAACTGATTAAGTGAGATATACCCAGACAATTCTGGCAAGTGACCCACATCCACCTCCTGCAGAGAAAGGCAAAAAGAACCCAAGCTTACTGCCAGTCTGACCTGAGGGAAAATTCCTGTCCTACTCCACATATGGTGATCAGTTAGAGCAGGGGTAGGCAATCTATGGCACACGTGCCGAAGGCAGCACATGAGCTGATTTTCACTGGCACTCAGACTGCCCGGGTCCTGGCCACTGGTCTGGGGGGCTCTGCATTTTAATTTAATTTTAAATGAAGCTTCTTAAACATTTTAAAAACCTTATTTACTTTACATACAACAATAGTTTAGTTATAGAATATAGACTTCTAGAAAGAGACCTTCTAAAAAACGTTAAAATGTATTACTGGCACACAAAACCTTAAATTAGAGTGAAAAAATGAAGACTCAGCACACCACTTCTGAAAGGTTGCTGACCCCTGAGTTACAGCGTGTGAACAGCTACCAGCCAGCCAGGCACGTGTGAGAGAGAATGCTCAGTGCCACTTCAGAGCCCTGGCCCTACCCGCCCAATAGCCCATCTCCAGCTATGGCCATCCCTGATGCTCCAGAGGAAGGTGAAAAAAACCCTCCCAGAATACATTTTGTGTGGTGGGGGAAGAGGAATCCCTTCCTGATCCTTCAGGTGGCTGGCTGAAAACCTGAAGCATGAGCTGTTAGTAACATAAAACAACCTGGAAGTAAGCCCCTGGGCTGCTGAGCCCTGCACCCTACCATCATAAGTAACTCCATCACTCAGAATTTTGTCCATCTCTCTCTTGAAACTAATTAAGTTGTTTTCCTCCACACCCGCTATTGGGAGGCGTGGAAATTAATGGAAGGAGGAGGCACACGTCAAAGCCCTACGGGGAGTCACATCAGGGCCCTAGTGAGGCTCTGGGTGATTGCTACTTCCCATCACCCAACACAGATATAATGAGGTTGAGTAGTGTCTGCAAAAGAAAAACTAAACAACTAATTATTCTAAAGAAAGGTTTTTAATGACTTACAACTATAAAGGCAACACAGACTGAATAAGAAAAACAGAATTAAAGACCAGCACTGAGTGAGGATTAATACAAATGGCAAGTTATACTGGAGACAAGCACAAGTACAAGTAATATTATGCATTAACTAGTTATTCCTATAAGTGCACATATAAAGGGTAAATAATATTGAAAATAGTCACAAGCACACCCAATGGGGGAGAGATAGCTCAGTGGTTTAAGCATTGGCCTGCTAAACCCGGGGTTGTGAGTTCAATCTTTGAGAGGGCTGTTTAGGGATTTGGGGATTTAGTTGGGGATTCATCCTTCTTTGAGCAGGGGGTTGGACTAGATGACTTTCTGAGGTCCCTTTCAACCCTGATATTCTGTTACTGATTGCCTAATAACTTCACATGTACTGTAACCACCCTCAACAAATACAGTTCTATATGCAATACTAATACATTGATTAACTATATTTTATTAACCTTAACCTACCTCTAACCTTATATAACAACTTATAAACTTTTATTGACTTTTATGATAAACTTGATGGTAACTTATACTGAAGACAGGCACAGTGACTTGTAAAACTATTATGGTTTATAAACTACTAGCTTCACCAGCTCTGTACCTGCTTCCAGCAAGGCACAAAACATATACAGTTACTATATGTTGATTAACTATTGACTACTACTATTTTTAAACAACTTAAACAATTTACAAATATAATTAAACTATAGTATTAATACAGACTTAAGATTAACTAGCTCGAGCACAACCAGACCTCTTTACTCTGAAATCTTACCCTGCGTTATTCCAAAGATACATTACCTTCAGTCAACCGTTTCCTGCACTGGCCAGGCACAGATAGTCGGTGAGCGCAAGTCCCTTTGGTTCAGGGGGTGTATGTGAGCCTGACAAAGAGTGATCTCTTTTAGGTCAACACACACACACAAAACACTTGCGTCTTTACACCTTATTTATATGGTATTTGCTGGCTGTGTTTCAAAACAGGTCAACCAAAGAAGGTGGCCAAATGTTTTAGTGTGGTATTTGCGGTTGTTTTGAATCCATGAACTGTGCACCTGTGCTCAGCTCATCTCTACTCTATGTGGCTAATTGTGGTCAATTTGCTAAACTCAAAAATGCTTAAGTTAGCTTAAAGAGGTATTTGGTTGCAGAGCATAGTTACCACAAGTCTGTATCTATCGTTACAGAGTTTCCTTTTTAGTCTATAAAGCTTCCTAGCTAGATTATGCTTGAAGGATTCAACTGTATTCATTTCTTACAACTTCCAGAAGTTTTAGGTCTAACACTGTTTAGCCTGACACTACTTGACAAAGCTAATGCACATTATTCACAGGATGTTGTTTCAGAAACTCACCCCTCTGATGCTTAAAAACCTTCTAATTTCCAGCCTGAATTTGTTCGTGGCCAGTTTATATCCATTTGTTCTTTTGCCAACATTGTCCTAAACAGCTCTTCACCCTCTATTGCAGTTGCCTTCTTCACAGCTGCATTACATTAGTGGCTCATAGACATCCTGTGATCAACCCACAGACCTAGGTCTCTCTCCTCACCCGATGCTTCCAACTGATAAGCCCCTGGCTTGTAGCAGAAATTCTTATTATTAGAACCTAAATGCATGACCTCCCACTTCATACTATTGAATTTCATCCCACTGCTGCAATTCCAGTCTTCAAGGTCATCCAGATCTTCCTAAATAATATTCCAATCCTCCTCTGTATTGAAGATGCCTCTCAACTTTGTATCATCAATTTCACTGGCACCCTCCTACTTTGTGTCCCAAGCTTTTAATAAAATATTAAATAAGAATTATCCCAAAACCAATCCCTGAGCAACTCCATTAGTAGCCTTCCTCCATGTCTCACAAAATTCATCGTAGGGTACTTAAAAACAAGCTGATGCAATCTTTGAATCATTAGCAAATATCTTTGAGAGGTCCTGGAGGATAGGTGAGGTCCCAGAGGACTGAAGAAGGGCAAACATAGTACCTAGCCTAAAAAGAGGAACAAACAGGACTGAGCGAATTACAGACCAGCTTCAATACCTGGAATGATACTGGAACAAATTATTAATCAACCAATTTATAAACACCTAGAGGATAATAGGGTGGCAAATAATAGTCAACGTGGATTTGTCAAGAACAAAACTAATTTGTAAAGCTAATTCACTTCTTCAACAGGATTACTGGCCTAATCGATAGGGGGAAAACAGTATATGTTGAAATAGTCCCACTTGACATTCTCATAAGCAAACTAGGGAAATATGGTCTACACAACTCGTTGAAAAAACAGCCTGAAAGAGGGGTTATCAAAAGTTCACTATCAAACTCGGAGGGCATATCTACTGGGGGTCCTGCAGAGGTGTTTCCTGAGTTCAGTACTATTCAGTATTTTCATTAATGACTTGGACAATGGAGTGGAAAGTACACTGATAAAATGTGCAGATAATGCCAAGCTGGGAGGGGTTGCAAGCATTCTAGAGAACAGGTTTAGAATTCAAAAGGACCTAGATAAATTGGAGCATTGGTCTGACTTATATCAACATTATTAAATTCAATAAAGATAAGTGCAGAGGACAAAGCACAACCACAAAATGGGGAATAATTGACTAGGCAGTAGTACTGCTGAAAAAGTTATAGTGGATGACAAACTATATAGGAGCCAACAATGTGATGCAGTTGCAAAAAAGGTAAATATTCTGGGGTATTAATAGGAATGTCATGCATAAGACAAAGGAGGTAATTGTTCTGCTGTACTTGTCATAGGTGAGGCCTCTGTTGGAGTATTGGGTCCAGTTTTGGGCACCACACTTCAAAAATTGTGGACAAATTGGAAAGGATCCAGAGGAGAGCAACAAAAATAATAAAGGCTTAGAAAACATGACCTATGAGGAGAGGTTAAAAATAAACCCAGAGAGTATGTTATTCTTGAGAAAAGAAGACTGAGGGATGGGGCAACCTAATAACAGTCTTCAAAAATGTTAAAAGCTGTTTTAAAGAGGACGTGATCAATTGTTCTCCAGGTAGGAAAAGAAGTAATTGGATTAATCTGCAGCATGGGAGATTCAGGTTAGATATTAAGAAAAGCTGTCTATCTATAAGGATAGTTAAGCACAGGAAGAGGGGTTGTGGAATCCTCATCACTGGAGGCTTTAAGAAGGGATTAGACAAACATGTCAGTGATGGCCCAGTTATACTTGGTCCTGCCTCTGCACTGGGAGATGGACTAGATGACTTCTTGAGGTCACTTCCAGCCCTACATTTCTATAATTTCTTGATGCAATACTCTGGAGAACAGATTGACACATCTGGCCTTATTCTGGCAAATGATGTATTTCAGAAGCTGGCTAGTTAGCTGAAATAATCATCACAATGGAGTATACACTGCCTACTGCCCTTGATATGCATTTTTAAGAGACATATTGGCCCTGATTCTCCTTTACATCCAGACACAGCTCAGTGGTGGTGGTGTTCACAAGATATTGACTCCAACTGTCTGGCCCAGGCACAGGCTCTAATTTTTGCTGTTGGCACTGCTTCTGTAAAGTCCCTTAGTCCATCAGAGACTACATTGTACAGCTCAGCTCTGCCACCCCTGCTCCCATCCCCAATAACCCTCCAGCCCCACCTCTGATATACCCCATTTTCCCCCTTATGGTGAGTGAGGGTGAGCAGCAGGTATAGGAGGCAGCTACACTGTGTCCCCTTGCTCAATGCTTATGAAGATTCCACCTCCACAGGGGGAATTCTGTGCTGGGACTCCCCAACTGGTTTAAGGCTACTTCATACAGCCTGAAGCAAAAAGTGGCCACAGCAGACTGGGGAAGCAAGCCTATTAGGATCATTTTTCCACTGGAGGCATCAGAGAGAGACCCCAACTCTATTAATTTGCTTGAACTCTGAAGAAGAGGACCCCACTGTTGAATATGACTAAAGCAAGCTGACTGCAAGAAGGAGCATTAATTTTCTGTAAATGTGGGGAATGGGGGGGGAAAGGGTGGAAGGACTTGTTTCTCCTGTCAGCTGCAGTCCAAAATATTGCTGGCATTGAGAAACAGCCAAAAGGGCTCGGTAACATAATCTCTTATTATCTTTTGCACAGAGCTGTAGAAATTATTATTTCATACATTGACATAGAAATCCAGGAAGTACATCAGAGCAGAAGTTTGGACCACTATGTATGAAATCCACAATGTGAGTGGAATGGCCTAACTACAATTTTCTCCTCTCTTTCGATATCCCTTGCTTCTGTAATGGTTGTCTTCTTTTTGAGTCTGCCTCACTTTGTAAAAAAGTGACATATGTCTCCTGTACAGTATGCAGTCCAAAGAACTGAAAAGTATTGTACACTTTGTACAAGTTAGCCCATGTTCAGTCTGCCAGGGCAATGTTTGTCATTAAGCTTTGTCTATGCATTGCATGGCTACTATGCTAATTAAGTGTGACACAGAGTCATTTTCTTCTCTCAGTCAGTCCCCAAACTACAATGAGCTACTGCCTGAACTGTCTCCATTTGTACTCCTATGAAGCCACGCTGCCTGCAATGCTCTCTTGCCTGTTTTAATACATTAAGCCGTCTGCCAACAACAGAGCATGAATAACAAGATTCAAAACATCTCTAATATGAGTGTAATGCTCCTCTGTGTCATTTCTATTCATTTGATTGGATTACTTTGCACTTTTGTTCTGGCTAGAAAAAGGGTTAGATTTTCACTATTCCATATATTCTACCAGAAAAAAAATTTATACATCATTAATTTTGACTGACCTCCAGTCAGAAAGCCGCTGCGCTGTTAAGGAGGATGAAAGGCTCAGGGAAGGAGAGCAGTCAACAGGAGCAGAGGGAAACCTTCCCATAGTTGGGACCCTCCTTCCAGATGATGTTGGGGTATCCTCTCGCACTGTTACCTCTCCGGTAATCAGTATGGCTATTCTTATATTCTTATGAAACCCAGCCTAATTTAAACATTTTCTTTTTGATTAACTTTGGATGAGTAGGATAAAGGAAAGGCTGTACCATCTACTGATGAACAAACTAGAACATGGTACTTATGACTAATTTTTACACATAGCTTCAATCTTTCACTTGAGACGTATAGGCAAAATACTGTCATTAATTGGACAGGAAACCGCTTTAGGCTGCCTCAGCTCATCGAGGATGTGCACAATAGCAGTTTGAGTAACATGCATACAACAGGAGCTGAATAAACTTCAGGTAGAAAATTTTAATATGAAGACTGTTATGGGAGGAATAAAGTTCCCATTGAGAAAGAACCAAGAAAAAAAACTAATTTGAATCAGCTATGAATTGGGCAGAGTGGATTAATCCACTGTAAGACTGTGTTAATATTAAAAATAATTGTTTAAATAAGTGGACTTCTGAATCTCCACATGCAGATACAGGGCCCGGAGAAGCAGTAACCAACATGATCTAGCGAGGCATTACACAGCTCATCCAGATGAGCCTAATCTGGCTAAAGTGGGAGAACTGGCAAGATAACACCCGACAAAGTCTGAAGATTAAACAAATAATTATAATGTGAGCAGTGTGAGGGTTGGGAACCTCATTAAGAGGGCTACTGGCAAAATAGCACTCCTGTGAAATTTACAGGTCACAATTCCAAGCAACTATAGCCTGATTTTCAGTTGGTATAATTCTGCATGGCTCTGTTGATGTTGATAGCCCTACATGGATTTATACAAGCTGAAGATCAGGCCCCTACTTTCTGCAGTCCATACTGAAACCGACCCACTGGGGACAAATTCTGTCTTATTTTTTACATCTGTGCTTACAATATTCACACTTGTCGTGACTGAGGTTACTTATACATCTATACAACAAAAACAATTCCACTGCAGCAAGTCTCAGAACTAGGGTGACCACCCATGCCAAATTGGGCGGGACAGTCCTGAAATGCAGAGTTCAAGTCCCAATCCCAGGCTGAATGACTTCTGGACAGCATTTGTCCTGGATTCCCTGCCGGAGGCTCTGGGGAGGCGCCAGCCCCTTCCCGGTGTGTGTGTGGAGGGGGGACTGAGGCTCCACCCCTGTTCCTCCTCTCCCACCCGAGGTCCCATGCCAAGGGCAGGAGGCAGCTTTCAGGCACCCCGGCATCCTTTCCATGGTACATGGAAGGTCCGGGGCTCCCCACAGCAGCCCAGGCTCCTTGGGTGGCTCTAACCACAGCCTGGCTCTGGCTTACGGCCTGGCCAGGGGGCAGGGCCTCAAAGGGAAGAGGAGGAGCAGGGGGCAGGGTCATGGGGGGGTCTCCTGCATGTGTACCGCTTTTGCCTTTTGTAAACGTGGTCACCCTACTCAGAGCCCAGTCAAATGATCTGGGCTTGCAGGGCTTCTGCCGAAGAGCTAAAAATACAAGTATAGGTGTCTGGGCTCAGGCTGCAGCTTGGGCTCTAAGTCTTGACAAGAGGGCAGGGTCGCGGAGCCCAGGTTCCAGCCTGAGCCCGAAGTCTACAGTACTATTTTTAGCCCTGTAGAGCGAGCACCATGCATCCAAGTCACTTGTCCTTGGCTCTGAGACGTGCTGCCCTGTTTGTTTGTTTTTTTTGCTATGTAAAGATACTTCATGACCCCATTCTGGTTCGTACTAGTAAGGTTCAGAAATCTTGTAGAACTCTGAACATTCATTGCAAGATACTGGTCTGAAAGAGATGATATGGGGTCTGAGTCTCATTTACACTGTGGTCACACTACACCCCTCTGTCAGTGAATGCCCACTTTAGGACATCCTAGCACAGCCAGGCCAGTTTAAAGGGGCCCCAGTATAAATGAGAATCAGACCCATTGCATCCATTTCTGATATAGATTCTGCTACAAATCTGCCTTCTGCTGCCCTGGCTGCTAAGACACACTGTTTTCACATTCTGCAGCTTGTATGTCAGGACAGTCTTGCATGAATATGGGACACACATTGGTTTCTCCACAGTAAAAAGGAGAAAACTTAATTTTCTGCTTCAGGAAACAAAATCGCTGGTGCAAAAGGTCATCAAATACCAGCTTCCTCTACAGAGTGGAAGCAGTGAGGGAGTGTCCACTGTGGAAGCAGAGAAAGAACTGTCATGCATTGCATCCCCTTCCTGTCAGTTCTTTCTCTGCTTCCACACCACTAAAGAGAAACACTCTTCAGCAATTACATCCTATTAACCAACTTTTGATGGGGCACAAAAAACAAACCAGAAAAATATATGAGGCCAATTTACGACACCTCCCAACATTGGTGGGAGCGAGAGAGAGAGAGTCAGAGGGCCACATGGAGAACTGGGATTGAGGCCAGACACTTTTTTTTTTTTTTTTTTAAACTTCAGTAAAGTTAATGTTGTTGGGACATCAAACATTCAGACATCCTTGGAATAAAACGAGGAATGGACTCATTCAGAAGTGGAGATGGTTAACCAATCTCTCTCTTTGTTTTACCAACTTCAAGGAGAGTCAATTTTAAATGTATAATATTTAATATTTCTAAAATGACACGAGATAGATTAAGTGCTGTATCATAAACACAAATTCATAATTAGGAATGAAAATAATTGGATTAACTCATGCCTTTCCCTCATCTGAACACTCAGTAATAGAAATTGCATACAAGGGATTGAATTGTATTGTAATAATGGCAAATGGTTAGAACTAAAAAAAAGTATCATATGTATTACTATACACAAATGACAATATTCATTTAAAGCAATTCTCATTGACATTTCAGTTTTATTTTTAGATATATTGGGCCAAATTCTCTGTTTCACCAGCATAAATCTAGAGTAATTTGACTGAAGTCAAAGAAGCGAAAACGTTTGAACATAGGAAAATGAAGTTAAGGCATCCAAAGACTGCCTAAAAAATCAAACTTCAACACTACCTTCTCCATCAATAGCAAGTAGCTGACTCTCACCAGTAATTATAACATTTCAGATGACTTACCCCTAATTGTACAAGTGATTGTACACAGTCAGCTTTCTTAATGGCCATACGCAAGCCACAGAAAAATGTCCTCCACAGAAATTTGAGCAGACAAATGGCATATTGAAAGCAATCTTTCCTCACTTTTCACAGTGCACCCATACAGGAGAATAACAGGCCATAGGCACTTCCTGACTTTCCCGCTGTAGCTACGACGCCCTGCTTTGATAGGGTGGAGGGAAGCAGCCTCCTAGATACAGTTACTCTCTTTCCTGTCCAGGAGGGTGGGTATTGGTTGAGTTTTGGCTATTCTATGAGAGATGTCCTAGGTCAAACAGACGTTATGGAATTGACAGAAATTGTAAGTATTTGGAGATATAACTCCACTAGCAGATGAAAGAGCCTCTGTTGTATGCTTTAGGCAAAACGAATTAAATAAGTAACAATTGGGTGGTTATTAGCCCCATTCCTACCACCATTGACTTTAATTGGATCATGTTCAGAACCCTAAAGCTACAAAATATTAGGTAACATGCAGAGTTCACTACCAGCCTCCCACCCCTTCTGCAGGGCACCCTGGCGTGGCTGATTTATAGTGAACAAGATAGAAAAGATTAAGTTTGTCATTCTTGCCCTAAGGGAAACAGTTCTCCTTTCTGTCTGTCTTTCAGTTGAAAATATTTAAAACACTTTCAATCTATAGATTTTAAATTACAATTTTATCATTAAATTATCTTTTCCTAAAAGTTTTAATCCTGATTCCTAATGTGTGGACATTGTACATCATTTTCTATTTGCCCACTTAAATCAGAAAATTTAGGCAATAATGTGCTGCTAATCAATTTTAACCAGAGGGTTTCTTCCCAGTTCCCCCATCCTCTCTTATGGGTAAACCTTGTGTATAATGGGAGTATGTGCTCAAAGAGAGGCAGGGTGAGGGACTGGGCAGTTCGCATTTGAACAAATTTGCTTTCCCATATCCAACTGGGCAGGCAGTACGCCTCAGAAAAACTTACATGAAGCTGCATTTCACTAGAAAGGGTTTATATTCTGCTCACAAACAATATATATATATTTATATGGAGATATACCTATCTCATAGAACTGGAAGGGACCCCGAAAACCCATTGAGTCCAGCCCCCTGCCTTCACCAGCAGGACTAAGTACTGATTTTGCCCCAGATCCCTAAGTGGCTCCCTCAAGGCTTGAACTCACAACTCTAGGTTTAGTAGGCCAAGGTTTAAACCACTGAGCTATCCCTCCCCCCAATACTGAGCATGTTGACAGTACAGCACTGGATACTACTTGCAGCTCCCGCTGCCCTCTTTTCCTCGGAGTTCCTTTGTTGACTGTGAGATTGTCTACACAGAGCTTCAGTGCACAGCAAGCCAGAGTGTAAATCTACAGTGCACTAGCTGTAACACTAGCACAAAACTGGACCTCCAGACAGGACACAGACAAAACAGATCCTCCTTATCTTCTGATCAAAATACCTTTTTTGTCCTACAGGAAGATGCTGTGAGCAGGAAGCCAAAAGACGCGGATTTCTAGCCTCACTTCTTCCACTGACATGCATTCACAACTAAAACTGAAGTTAATGCACTTTTTAAGTACTTCCACTGTACACAGAGCTGACTCCTCAGATGTACAGAACAGTGCTTGGAATCGAGTTTGAGTGAGGACAGCCAGGCGCCAGTTTTGCTTTGGAACAACTTAGGCAACTAGTTTCATTGATCTAAATGTCACTGATTTCATAGATTATAGAACCAGAAGAGTCGATTGTAACCATCTAGTCTGACCTCCTTCATAAAACAGGCCATAGGACTTCCCAGAATTAATTCCTGCTTGAAGTAGGCAATTTTATTTTAGAAAAACATCCACTCCTTATTTAAAAATTTCCAGTGAGGAAGCACACCCAGAAGATCCCTTAGTAAGTTGTTCCAGTGGTTAATTACCCTTAGTTGTAGTCTGAATTTGACTAGCTTCAACTTCTAGCCATTGGAGCTTGATAGTCCTTCATCTACTAGATTGAAGAGCCCTTTTTCATCAATTTTTTGTTGCCCATTTAGGTACTTATAGACTGTGTTCAACTCACCTGTTAACCTTCTCTTTGTTAAGCTAAACAGATTCAGCCCCTGGTGCCTTTCACTATAAGGCATGTTTTCTAATATTTCGATCATTCTCATGTCTCTTCTCGGAATCCTATCCAGTTTATTAACATCCTTCTTGAACAGTGGACACCACAACTGGACATGGTACTCCAATAGTGGTCGCACCAGTGCCAGATATAGAGGTTAAATAACTTTCCTACATCTTACTCAAGAGTCCCCAGTTTACACAATATATCCAAGCACATCACATATCCAAGGATCGCATAAGCCCTTTTGCATGCTGCATCACATTGGGAGCTCATATTCAGCTAATTATCCACCATGACATGCAAATCCTTTTCAGTCATTTCTCCCCAGAATTGATTCTCCAACCTCTAAATATGGCCTACATTCTTTGTTCCTAGATGTACAACTTTTTGTTTAGCTGTATTTAAATGCATATTGTTTGCTTGCGCCCAGCTTACCATGTGATCCAGACCATTCTTTAACAGTGTCCTGTCCTCTTCATTATTTACCATTCCCCCAATCTTTGTTTTATTGGCAAAATTTATCTCTAATTGTTTTATTGATAACTGTTTTATTGTTATTGTTTCATTGATAATTTTAAATAATGTAGGGTCAAGCACCAATCCCTATGTGACCCCACTAGAAACATACCTACTTGAAGATGATTCCTCCATTTAATTACATTTTGAGACCTATCAGTTAGCAATTTTTAAATCTATTTAATGTGTGCCATGTTAATTTTGTATTGTTCTAGTTTCTTAATCAGAATATCATGTGTTAGCAAGTCAAACATCTTACAGAAGTCTAAGTGGATTACATCAACACTATTACCTCTATCAACCAAACTTGTAATCTCATAAAAAAAGATATGGGTCAGTTTTCTATGTTGATTGGCATTAATTATATTACCCTCCTTCAATTCTTTATTAATTGAATCATGTATCAATGGTTCCATTATTTTTCCAAGGATAAATGTCAGGCTTTCAGGTCTATAATTACCTAGGTCATCCTTTTTACCCTTTTTAAATACGGACACAACATTAGCTTTCTTCCAATCTTCTGGCCCTTCCCCAGAGTTCAAGACTTGCTTAAAATCAAATTAACAGTTCAAACAGCTCCTTAGCCAGTTCTTTTTAAAACTCTTGGATGCTAGTTATCAGGACCTGCTGATTTAAAAATGTCTAGCTTTAGTAGCTGCCGTTATACATCTTCCCAAGTTACTGTTGGAATTAAAAGTGTTTAATCAACATCATAGATCACTACATCTGTTTCTCCCCCTCCCCCAAATTCAGAACAAACATATTTATTGAACTCTTCTGACTTTCCTGTATAATTATAGTCAATTCTACCATTTCCATCTAGTAATGGACCAATACCATTTTTAGGATTCCTTTTGTTCCTAATATACTTTAAAAACTCCTTCTTATTGTCCTTAACCATGCTGGGCATAAATTTCTCATTTTGCTTTCCTCATCAATTTTCTACAATTCCTAGCTTCTGTTTTCTATTAATTACTGTAAATGTATAATAACCCTTTAGGGGCTGCTATGCCATGAGGCACTGGGAGATCATAGTACACTGCAGCCACACCTCCTCTCATCTCTGGCACATTCACTACTCACCACTTATGCCGGGGGAGGGATGGGCTTACAGCAGGGACCAAGTGAAGTAGAGCTGAAGAAGTTGGCTCGGCACCCATTAAAGATTCCTCGCACTGGGGAATCCTCAACTGCCAGTTCCCTTTATGCCACTGGAGTGATGCAATGAGGTATTAGCAGAGCTGAGGTACTTGTTCTAGAAATGGGAAAGTCCTATTAGGATATCCATGTAGTGCATGTTACTACCCGTACAGGATTGCTTCCTGTCATACTATTATTATAATACCGCCCGGTCCAACATCAATTTTAAATGGACCAAGTAGTGAGCCTCTATTTCCTTTTTGAGATATTTCTATAAATGAATGCATCTCTCCATCAGGCTGGTCAAAGTTGTGCCTCAGAACCCAATAAGTTTGTCTCAACAGCCCAAGGATCAGGAGGGTACAAGGCTGGATGTAAGCTAATTCTTTCCATCTCCAACCCTATCCTTCAGGTGCACAGCGTGAGCAAAGGATGGCTTCAAGAAGCTGGCCCTCTGTGTCTCACTGATTTCCATATAACTAACTCAGCCTCGTCTGGGTAGTTCAGCCTGGGGAATGTATGAACACATTATAGTCTCATTGGTTCCAAGCTTTCTTGGAACACACCATATGCAAACGTGTTTTGATACGCTGCTGACATTAATTATCTGTATCAAAAAATAGGTGACTTCATTACATTTGTCAGCAGATAGCATTTGGGCTCCCAAATTATGATGGTTTGGGCTCCTTTCACGTTGTCCCAAATTAACTTTTCAAATGTTTAACATTCATGTTACATAAAGTACTTATTTCAAATCTGTGCCAAAACAGCAGCCCTCTGGACATTGAAGGTCCATTTTTAAAGTCCCCAGAACTGCATTCAGTTAAATACAAGTCTTGTAATGCAGCTGTTGTCGCTGAGTGTTTGGGGTCGGCACAAATACCACAATACAATTTGACTAACAATCGAAACCAAAGTACAGGTCTTTTCCTTATGATTTTGTTGTGTATTACAGAACCAATCCATAATTTTAATTTACACATTTTCTTTAATCCATGTTTAAACTTTGTGTAAACTCATTACTAAGAGTTTTGTGACAAACCTATTCTGACAATCCTCCTTTGGAAATACTGGGCCTGATTGATCCTCAGCTGGTGTAAACTGGCATACCTGCACTGATGTAACTGAAGTCCAATGAAGTCAGTCAGCTATGTTGATTTATTCTTGCTGAGGACCTGGCCCATTGTCTTCAAGAAAGCTAAATACAGTTACCCAAGGTTAATTCTTTTCCCCGTCATTAAAACAGGAAGGGCTGAATGATGTGCAATCTATCCTCCAACACTGTAGCTCTTTATAAATGCAGGTGTTAACCTTGACTTCCTAAACAAATAGCTTACTGTTTCTCAATAGGTTAACTGAATGGATAGGCCTTTCTGGACATATATCCTGGGAGCTGATTAACCTGCTGTTAAAAGACTTGGTTATAGAAGTGGAACTCAAGGGCGGGGGGGAATCAAGACTTACACTACATGTAATGATATAAGGACAGCTCCAGAGGGAACAGCTAGGCAGCTGCCAAAGCAGTAATCAGAGGTAAGCTAACTGGCACAGTGGCAGGGAGAATAAGATGGAAAGAAACTGTGGAAAAAAAGATTAGAACCGGAGGTGTCACAAAACAAAACAAAATCCTACACCCTTGCTGGGCCACTGATTGCAGGAGAAGGAGACTGAGTAGGAGACTGAAAAAACAAGAACCATCAGGGGAGAATTCAGAAAACAGAAAGGAGGTGGATCTATTCAGAGAAATTAGCGTCTCAAGAGGAGACTACTTTTTAGGAAATTGCAAAAATAAACTAAAGAAGGGAGAGTTTTTGCAGCAGGGGGAACAATTAGCCGATGTCTCCCTGAGACACATTGCTGACTTCAACAGCATTCAGCTTATACTTTCCAGAGATGCATAAAAATACTTCTATAATGCACCTACGTCTTTCTCCGGTGTCTATCTTTCTTTTCTCTTGTTTCTTACTTGGTTTAATTACCTCCAATGCCTGTTTAAAACAGACAGTAGTGCAAAATATCCTAGACTGAGTTACTCTATATTGCAGGGACCCATCTGTGTCTTTGGTTGTTGTTCCTTCTTGCTGCTGTTTTCTCCAGTCTTTGTTGCCAACTTCTATAGTTCCTTGCCACTAAGAGCAGAACTGATGGTCAGTTCCTTTTGCTTCAGACCACAGAGAGGCATCCATAGCAAAAAGATAGAGTTTAGAAGCAGAAGCTATGTTGGCAGGAGAGTGTCTACCGCTAACATAGTGCTGCTGTGGATAGCATGAAACTTGCATTGCTCGGGGTGGGGTTGGGGGGTGCCTTTTTCACACCCCAAGTGACATACATTATATCAGCTTAGGCTGTAGTGTAGACCTACCCATAGACAGATACATTTTTTGTAATATGTTTTATAGTACAATATTTATATTTTATTATAATTTCACATTGCTTTTGTGTTCTGCCTTTCCTTTTCTAAACTTTAGGGTGAATTCAATGCTCATTAAAAAGTGCTGGAGTCTGAAGAGCTCTGTTCACCCACAGATCAAATAGGGCACAAGCGAGAGATATGAAAGTACCCCTGCTCCTCCCTGCCAGTGTGCCTCAGTTGTGTTTGGAGGGATTAGTTCTCGGATAAGAAAGTAATTCAGTCAGATCCATTTAGTTCTTGGTCTCCCTACTGTGAATGCCACCAACATTGTCACTTAGTGCTGATTGCGATGATAGCTTTCGTCTTAAGGTGAAAGGTGCCATATTCCTCTACCAATTCCCTGAGTTATTTAGACCCCCAGACTGAGAATTTTAATTAAATGACCATATTTCATTAGAATTTTACAAAAAAGTGTTAACCGTTATTTTGGCTTGCTGACAAAAATCCCAATTAATCATTTTGTCGGTACTAAATGTGCTGCTTAATTGCTCAGAAATCAAATTACATTAACACTACCATTAGCTATTGAAAACTGGCACAAATACCATTAACAGCTGAGGCATCAATTCAATTAAATGCTTCCTTTTTTTCCTATTAGAATTAGTGCATAGGAAATGGACATGCTCAACTAGAAAGATAATATTTCTTTTTGGGGAGAATCAAAAGTGAAAATGAATCTTCCATCAATGAGTTATTCCATCAGAATAAGGATTGATAGTCATATTGTCTTCTTATATGCAATTTTAAAAAGGAAAATAAATATCTCACCTATCATGTTTTTAAAAATAAACAAGCACTTTTGAAAAAAAAAATCAGGCCATTGATATTTGCCCAAAGGCAGATTTAGGTACCTAATTCTAAGCAGCTGCATTTGACAATTTTACTTACATATATGTTATTATTATTGTAATTATTTATCTTGTGGTAGCAATCTAGTAAACCAAACACGGTTGAGGCCCCATTGTGTGAGGCATAGGTACAGGGAATAGCAATAGCTGCAAAAGTTTTAGTGATCAAGAGCAACGTTTCTAAGACTGAAAGGAATGTAGTTATCTGTATTTAATTGTTCTTTGTTCTCAGTGACATTGAAGGGTTAGTTTCATACTGAAACTATATAAAACAGAAGCTGGGAATCTGTTCCAGAGCACTGCATAATGTTTTGTCTCACTCCAGGCTTTCAGTAAGGGCTAATATTAGCTGTCAAAAACTGCAGCTCTAAGATTATGTCCCATAATTAGTGAAGTAATAGGCATTTTGCTGCACCGTTATACAGATTCTTTTGTCTTTTTCCTTTGGGAAAAAAGGATTTCGTTGTAATATAAAGTACCCACTGTACTTATTCTTAGAAACTCTCAATGGCATACATGTAAACGTTAATTACAGATATTTTTTAGAAACTTTCTAAATGACCTTCTCATAGCTAAGTCTAAAGAGTTCTTCTCTCCACTTGTTTTTCTTGATCTCTATGCTGCCATTGAAAAAATTAATCACACTTTCTCCTCCTTAGCTTTCTCTGCTCTAAACTTCTATAAATGGTACTCTCCTATGGGACAACCAAAGGCTAATTAGAGAGAGCTGGTCAGACTCTTAGGCTGACTGATGATATCTACCCAGGTCATGTTGCTTATTGAAAAAAGTGTGACTTAGTATCTTTTTTTTATTTTTTTTTTAAATAAACTAAAAAATGAAATAATGAACACATATCACCAAAGATAAGCAATTATTAATAATGCTAAGACTGAACCAATATATCAAATCAAAATCAAATCAGGGTCAAATCAATAAATCATCAAGTACGTTTCACTATAGGGTTGGAATTAAATAATCAGTGATAAATATCAGATTAACGCTAAGAATAATCAATCTTTATAAATTCTAAAGATGATTTTAAGGAGGTGGCTGTCTGGTTGGTTATAAATCTCAACTAAAGAAGTGCACCGAACTCATTCAAATCTAACTTGGAGCCGGTTAAATATCCTAATAACGAAACCAAATTATTATCTAACATCTCAACCACATCCCCAAACCCAAGCCTTCTTCTTTGAATTAGAATTCTAGTGCAGTGGCTAACACTGGCCTCTCTCTTCCTCACCCTCATAACACCAATATTATAATGGACTTTAACAGAAATTGATAAGCAGAAATTTTACAACTTTTGTGACCTCTAAACACAGAACACACGTCAATGAGTATCTTTATAGAGAAAATGTTTAGGGCTGTTAAAACCTTCATCTCCTGTCAGCTGAACTTTCCCCATCCATCCCACACCAGCTAACTCCCCCATTCTAAGCAGGTTCTGAAGCCTTTCCCTGACTTTTTTTTTAAATCACCCCCTCTCCCAGGCTCAGAAATCTTTCCCTTATTTCCTAGCCAACATTCCTGCTTCACAGAACCCTCCCTTACTTTGAAGCCCCTACTACTCCTGCTTGTCTTTTCCCAAGCTCAGGACCCTTCTCCCTCCTTCACAACCCCCCAGAGGAGCTAAACAAATGATAGCAATACTGGGTAATTATTGAGCATTTTCCCTACTTTAGATAAACCCTAAAATTGATTCATTCATTCTCCAACAGATATCCTGTTTGCACAAAAATATGGGTATTCATTAAAAAAAAAATCTCCAAACATTTGTGGACTACACACTCTATCTCTGTTCACAATAATGTTCACCAGAGGGAAACAGAGTCAACCTTAACAACATTTTAGAATTTGAGTATATGTTTGTGAATACCATGTTGCATATTCAACACGCTATAATTTATCATTATTGCTCTTTGATAGTTATTTAAAATAATACGAAGATAGAAAATCGATCTTGAGCATTATTTATATACTTTCTGGTTTTCAAGAGTTTTTCTAAGAAGCCCAAACTATTAACAGTAGACAGACTTTATATCATTCTCAGGTTGGTAATCTGACCTTTTAAAACACATCTCTTCTGAGATTTCTCTACTCATTGTCATGGCTTAGCAATGTATCTAGAAATGAACTATATGGAAATCCATTTATTATGGGTTGGCTATTTTCACAGAATTTTGTAGTCAGTATTTCCATGACACCATTCAGTTGATATGATATTTATTTTGGAACTGGTGTGGGAGCTTTCTCAGCCTTCACTTGTGAGACAGAAGTGTTGAAACAAAGATTCCCCCCTCCCCCCCACCCGAGATTGTCAAAACTCTAAATTTTGATTAAATAGGTGTAAAAAAATAAAGTTTAAGCAGTGTCACTAACACCACCTTAATCTCCTATAATTTTTTTTTATTTTTCTGTTGTGATGTCATGACCTCATACTTCTGCAGCAAACAATCTGGGAAGTCAAGACATCATTCGTTTGATTTTCAAAGGTAGTGAGCTCCTGAAGCTCCCATTGGCTTCAAGGATGTTTGCTGCTGCTCAGCACATTTGAAAATTAGGTCATATATTTCTAATGTAAAAATACCAACAAACCCTCCAACTCCTTTCAGGCCTTTTTATCAACATAAAGAAGCCAAAAAGGGCACAGAGACATCTTTTTTTCTTTTGTAGGGTCACCTTGAAAACTAAGAATAAAGGATAATAAATAAGTATTTGAGAAAATCACAAAAGAAATTGTGAACACCTAAGTAAGTAGTGTATTGAAGCATTCTTGTTTTGACGTGCCAATAAACGAGGTATTTGTAAGTTAAAAATGGTACAAAGTCAATTTTCTTTTTCAGGACTTTGGGAGAAAGTGTACATTTGGATGCAAAATGCATTTCTTCTCTAAAGGACATATTTCCATTACACTACCCCTTTAAGTTTATCGGTACATTCAGTTTCTGAAAACCTCATGTTATAAGCACGGTTAGGATACTTCTCTGGTTAAAACAAATGTCTAGCAATGAATGGCAACTGTTAAGTTCCATAACCTTGACCTCCAATTTCTCTAATATGTACCTTACTAGAAAGGTATTTGATTATATACCCTGAATCTCAGTCAGTATTGCATGAGATTAATTCTGATGACAGTATCCCTGAATAAGGGTAATAAAATATGTTCCTTCGTATCATATTAATACAAGCAACCTACTCGTTTGTGATGTGGGAAGTTCCTGAGGTGCAAATCTGCCAGATAATGTTTTAGTTAGCTGTATCTTATATCAGAGTAAATTATCACAGCCTACAAATCCTCTCTCTCCTTTGACAGAGAGAATGTTAAAGACAAAAATAAATCAAGAGAAAATTCATTAGACACTTTTCCAGCAACCCACCAACCAATTCTCAGTCCTATGTGTTGTAACATATAATTACTGTCACAAGATCAGAAATAATATTACCCTTTAAACTTGCAATATTTTGCAAAATTAGATATCACTTACAAAAAATGAAGGAATAGGATGCAAATGTTTGCTTTCTATATATCTATGAAATACAAAAAAAACCTTGAAATATATATATAAAAACAAATTATAGGAATAATAAAGCATCATGTTTTTATTTACAGGATTTGAATGTTATTTAGACCAAGGTTGCTGGGATTGCTGGGTAAAATATTTGTGAAACCATAAAGACAATATTTCCCACCCTTCTTTTTTTTTGAGTTCCCAGGGCTGATGTAGAAAGGCAGTGTACCTTGCAAAATTCTTATTGTCGCGTGGACATGATTTTTTCTCCCCACTGCCTGAATGTAAACTAAAATCTCACTGTGATTTTTCCTGGTGCATTTTAAAGTTTCAAGATGGGTTAACTGCATATCATCATGTGATTTAAATCACATCGTAGTTCTTCAAAATCCTTGATTGTCAGAGTCTACCTCTTGAGCTCATGAAGGACATAAGCAGACATTTGACTTACGTTCCTAGGGCTGAGTGCTTCCTGTGAGAAAGGAGGAAATATTCCTTACCAGTCTATCTAGTTATGACACTGTGTTTATAACCCAGGATAATAATATCTGAGCATCTCTAAAAACACCAGTGCATTGAACAAGCCTGCCATCCATCAGAGACATTGAACAGGGTAGCAGGCCATCAGTCCTGTGAAACAGCTACATAAAAAAACCTAAAGCTGTTTTAATTTTGCTTCTTCCAGAAATTACAGAAACTGGGGGCACAAAGGCAGCATATGCTCATCTGTGCACAACCATTGGATCTGACACCAAGTGCAGCTCAGACAGACCTGAGAAATAGAACCCAAAAGCCCTGTCAAGACACAGTTGGTCCAATTTAGGTGTTCATTTATAGTCAGACTAGAGACAGGCAAAACATGGGGATAGTATTGGCTTTGCAAAACAAACTAGAGTAATTCATATACAGGTTCCATCTTATTGGGACCTCCCCCCACCCCCCCAATCACTTGGATTTTGAGCCATATCCAGTTTAAAGTAAATCCAGACAAATATTTCATTTTCAACAACAAAATTATTTTAGTTCAGATCAGCCTAACTTGAAAAGATTAGACCTTGTATCAGAGTGTTGGGAGGCTGAACTGTTTTACATAATATTAATTGCAGGAAATCATCCTGGTATAGTCCACGGGAAAGATACTTTTGCATTAGTGATGCATACTGTATTAGTTTTACTACAGTTTAGAGTTTGTCAGTGTTTCCAGTTGTTTATAGTTTGGCAGTAAAAATTTGCACAGATAAAGAGCTTCCAAGTAGGCCATAAATACTTTCATGGTAGACCATAACTGCTACAAAAGAGCCCTATTTATGGTGTATTGTGTCACTAATCTGCATACTAAGCAGTCAAGAATTTATGGATTGAAAGTCCTCAGATAGATTGTGAAACAACAGACTTCCTGCTTTGAAGGCACTATTATAGTCAATTGTGTCAAAATATGCATAGTTAGAGTCCATAATAAGCATTATAAAAAACCCCTAAACATGTATTTATATAATTGGAGCTATTATGGGTTATTATGTCAATTACACATGAAGTGAGGAAAAAAATCAACTGATTAAAGCAATACTCACTAACAATGTGATGTTGGCAGCTACATGCAATGCAAAGAACCAATTTTCTTTTCTGCAATGCTGAAGCGATTTTTTAATGCAGTATATATTGCTTATTTTAATTTTTCATCTGAACCAAAGTACTAAAGATTAGCTAAAATTAGAACCATGTACCCACCAACCTCCAAACCCTAAACCTCCAAACCCTAAACTCTATACTACCTTGGTATTAATCATGCAAAACCAAAAACTCGCCAGTGAAATTTTGCCAAACCAGAGACAATCCCCTGATTTTGTACTTCTCTACAAATAATAGAGGAGAAAAATCAGTATAGGGTATAAAACAGAACTATACCAATAGGGCGTGTTATCAAAGAAAAAAGGAAGATTCAAGGTCAACCATGACATGAAACAGCTCTGTCTCAATGCTCTGTTATTATAGGGATTACATAGAGTAATTGTGTAATTCAGTAATTTCTGGGTAGACTACAAAATACCAGAATGAGGTCCATGAAACAGGAAAATTGAGCTTCAGTCACTGAGATTTTCTATTTTCGCTCAATAATCTTTACATGTGCGATTAATTGTCATTGCCACACAGTAGTCCAATGATATACAGGTTCCAAAAAAAGAAGAAATGAAAGAGAGACATACCCCTCATACTGAGGCCATGTCTGCACTTACAAGGTCACAGCGGCACAGCAGTTCCGATCCATCTCCCACCAACATAGTGCTGTGCACCCGAGCGCTTATGCTGGCAACATTTATGCCGCTCAGGAGAGTGTTTTTTCACACCCCTGAGTGACAAAAGTTTTGCCAGCATAAGTGCTAGTGTAGACCTGGCCTGAATTAGATTTAAATAACTGTAGATTACTCACTCCCACAATATTTCCAGACGTGGAACTCAAATAAGAATTAACAAGCAAAACAACTAGCCAACAAAACAAACAAAAGTTTGACACCTAACTGCAAATGTAATTAATATTTCTAAACAACGTATTAATTTCCTTTAACAGAAGTCACCATACTGGTAGAACAGTTATGAGATGAATAAAAATATAATCTCATTACAAATAAAACCCAAGCAACCAGACAAGGAGGTTGTTAAATGAGCACAGTTTTTTGAGCAGTATTTCCAGTTTTTCTACAAATATAAGCCCTGATTCTAAAAGCAGCTCTGCGCAGGCAGATCTCTGCTACTCTGTAAATCCTCATTGACTTCACTGGAACTCTGTGCAGGCTCAGGGGTTCAAACACCTCAAGCTCCTTGGAGTAGGAGTTCCATGTTCTCTATTTATAAAATATTAACTGGTAGTTTATTGGTCTGACTGTGAGCTGGGTCTGAATCAATCTTTGTACTAATGGAGTGTCTTTATACCCATGTTTTCATCTCCAAGGTTTCTATTTTTTAAATCAGTGGGCAGCATGTATTACCACGTCACCACAAAGGGCTTCATTCCGACGATGCTATTTACAAAATAAATAAAATAAGAGCCATTATAAAGTCATTGTTTTTCAGTGATTGGACACCATAGTTTCTGCTTCTTGGCCTTGTTGCTTTGTTACCCTGGTCTATGTCAGTGGTTACTATGGAAGTCAAGCTAGAATTGTATTCTGGTTGTCACAGATTCCACTACATTATGGTGCAACTTTGGGGGCTGACATAATCTTTGCAGGAGGGTAAATTTATTCACCTGTTTTGTTTGGGATGGTAAGTATGACTGGCTACATATCTCTCAGAAATATGGGATTCATGTAAGCTGAGACCAAAACACACATTGTGTGAAGAAATACTTCCTTGTTTGTTTTAAACCTGCTTTAAACCTGCTTCCTATTAATTTCATTTGGTGACCCCTAGTTCTTGTGTTAGGAGAAGGAGTAAATAATACTTCCTTATTTACTTTCTCCACACCAGTCATGATTTTATAGACCTCTATCATATCCCCCACTTAGTTGTCTCTTTTCCAAACTGAAAAGTCCCCATCTTATTAATCTCTCCTCATATGGAAGCTGTTCTATACCCCTAATCATTTTTGTTGCCCTTTTCTGAAACTTTTCCAATTCCAATATATCTCTGTTGAGATGGGGTGACCACATCTGCACACAGTATTCAAGATGTGGGCATACCATGGATTTATATAGAGGCAATATGGTATTTTCTGTCTTCTTATCTATCCCTTTATTAATGATTCCCATTAAGGATCAAGGATGGTGGTGATCTTTTCTTTGTAACTGTCACAGTAGGGCAACTGCACTTGTATTTCCCTGAGTGGTTCAACAAAGGCACCCGCTCTGAGGCTTCTAGCTCCCCTGCTGTTGCCTTTTTTGGGTGGAGACCTGCATCTCTCTCCCTCCTGACAGAATTATCTCCACTCTGAACAGTTCCTTGCGTTCACTGTGTTATCCCCATCAAAAAACAGTCTGCCTAAACAGGCCTGCTTGCTTTCTTTCCAAAGACTCGTAACAGTAAAATTGCCGCAGTTGTATGTTACCACACAGTTCTTTCTAAGCAAGCATATTCTATTAGTAAGATAAAAGTAATACAGAGAAAACATATTAAAAACAATAAAAGAACCTACACACATGGTAATAAGCTCACCAGTGATCACCTTCCAACATCTCCACAAGGGCTCTGTCAGTCCTTTCAAACCTTCCCTAAGGATTGGGGCCTTCCGTGGACTTGAGGTCCTGTCAATTTGCTGGATCAGAACAAAAGCCCTATGTCAGTTCACCACCAGGTTATGCATCTCAATGTCCGTTTTTGTCTACTGGTTTCTAGAGAATCCATTTTGAACCTTTGAAGAGACCATGCATAAGTAATCAGCCAAACAATGGGTCCCCTTCCCAGGGCGAAGCTCCAAAGGACTGATAACTAGAAGAATTACATTAGTATACCTCCTCCTCCTAAACAAGTTGCATACAATCTCACAATAACACATAAGCAAGTGCATTTTAAAATAGTGAACTCCAAAGATACTAAACTTAATGCAATGAGGTTTGACTCAAATCATTAGGGTTTGTACAGAATGTTAGAGGACATTAGCATATCTGTCAGAGTAACCATCTCAGAAGATCAGTTAGAAACATATTCCTAATGTTCCTAAGTGGAAGAATCCAAATTGATATGATCTGTGACTCTGAGCATAAAATAATTACTTGAATGTTCAAAGAAGAACCATATTTCAACGGGGGGAGGGGATTGCGCCATTTAAGGACCAGGCTCTGCTGCACTAGCATCCATTTTAGAAAAAAGGAAAATCAAAAAGATTGAACAAAACACCTCAGTTATTTGGAATGAGGTTTCCCAAAAAGCAGGAGGCAAAAAGGCCCCATAGCATCAATTACATTTACTGTATTCTGAAATGGTTACAGGGCAAGCTGTACTTTAGACCCCTTTTAATTCTGCTCGAGTGCATGCCTCACGTGACACACCTGACTTCTCTCAAGGGTTGAACTACACAATCCAACCACTCTTAGACTGGATGGCTGGGCTGCAGCCCTCCTGTTCATCAGCCGTGTTAAATTGACAGGCCCAATTGGGTTTGGCACCTATAAATCTGGGAACTGATGACCAGCAGCTAATTAAACTGACTCAAAAACAGCTTCTTCAAAACAAGCAAGTATTAATTCACTCATAGGCACACAGCAAGCAGAGCAGAGGGATGAAACAACTAAAAGCCCAGAGGCCTTACTGAAACCGTAATCTTTCCTTGCAAGCTTAAGTATATTCCATTCAGCCCAGTGACCTTAACTTGTGGGTTGGGAGAAGCAGATTGTCCTGCTCCAACATGTTTTCTGGGTGTGTCTCCTTGAATCCCAGTCAGTGCTCACTGACACTTCTGAGCAGTCCCCCCAGAAAATCCCTCGACCCTCTTCTTCTTCTAAGCCTGGAGTAATTTAAGGGGTCAGTATTCCCTTTGATAGGGGGCTCAAGTAGGGAAGAGTAAACCTTACCAGTGAAACTGGAGCCAGGCAGGGGCATTCCCCTATTCATAGCTTCCTCCATTGTTTCCTCAAGGACAGTTTATTCTCTGGACAATATTTGTCTTTGCCATTGTTTTATTTCCCTTCCTTCCTCCCTTCCCACAGCTTCCTTTGATTTAACTCCTCACAGACAGGCACAATAATACAAACCAGATGAACTGAGATGCATATGATATTTGTAAAATATAATACAACTAATTCCCTCAGTCTCCACAAGCTACAAAAAATATTTTAAGCATTTATAAAGGACTTTAACTCTGTCTGGATTTTAATTCCGGGATGCAATAGAGATGTTTTTTACTAGCTATAAATGTGTAAATCCATGTTTATAAAAATTAACATATTTCATAGTAGTACATTTTATAAGCAGGTTATATGAATAAATATGAAAATTTACAATACAAAAATGACTACTTTAAAACTCGGCTCAGATTAGATTATGGATTAAAAAAAAACTTCCTGGCTCCTATGTAAAGACCATCATATCCCTCCGTTACGTCAATTTCAGTCACTTAACAGAGTCAGAGCTGTTTAGGTTTGGATTCTGAGAGGTGCTTCAGACTTTAAGATCCTAAAACCTACGATTTTCTTATTTATTCCTTATAAGAGACGCAATCAAGAATTTAGGCCCAAAATATGACTTACTTTAACACAGTTATAATCTAAAAGTAAAAGCATTCCAATTTATTGTTTAGGGTGGGATTTTCAAAAGTACCTAAGTGACTGAGGAGCATAAATCCCATTAAAATTCAGTGGAAACTATGCTCCTAGTGACTTAGTTTCCTTTGAAAATCTCATCCTTAACATTTAATGGTGGGTTTTCTACAGCAAGATAACTAACGCGTCTCCGGGCTTGTCTACACAAACAGTAAGGGTGTGGCAAGCCAGGGTTTAATCTACAGCGCACTAGCCTGCTGTGCACAAATTGCCCATGTGGACCTTACTGCCATGCACTGAAAGTTCTGTAGTACACTTTGAAAGCAGTGCACTATGGAACTTTTTGTTTGAAGTAGCAAGGTCAATGTGGACAGTTAGTGTGTGGCAGGCTAGTGTGCTGTAGATTTACACTCTAGCTTGCTGTGCACTAATTGTTTGTATAAACAAGCCCTCAGCTCTCTTGATGTAAAATACTAGAGAAGACAAGGCACGGGTAGTTTTTACCATGATGTGGCTAGGCAATGTCATCATTATTTCCCTCCTTCCCCTGCGCCCTCCCTCCTCTCCAGTAGTTCACTTCACCTTGATAAATTGCAATGAAAACTACAGAGGCTTTTCTCCTTTACAGCAAACTAACTAATGTGCAAGCTAATAACTATGTCCTCACTGTAAAAAAAGCACCTTTTTTTTTGGCAGTGAGGACATAGCCTAAGTTTCACAATCTTTAATAGCATTTTTGCTCCATTCCACGAATAGAGCGGTCTCAGACTTCGTGTGGTTATGCTGTTTCTGGCAAGTCTTTCAATGGTTCCCCAGCTGTGCCCCAGATTTTTCAGCTCGGCTTCCACAGCTCTTCGCCATGTTGTTTTCGAGTGGCCTCATTTCACTTGCCTTCAAGTGTCCATCTTATTGGTACTCTGGTGATGGAATCAGTTTCCATCCAAAACACATGGCCGATCCATCTCCAGTGCCTCCTGTCAATGATGGTGCTCAGATCTTCTTGGCTTCTGTGTCAATAGATCTTGGTTTGCGATTGTTCTGGGCCAAAAGATACGGTGGATTTTTTTGAGGCAGGTTGTACTGAATGAAGATTGTATTGGACATGTCATCCTGAAAGCCGAACCCTTAAATATTTATAGTTAAATATTATATTTTATAATCATGATAAAATGATTTAGTTGAAGAATTATTAAGTATTATTTATGGGTCATATTGATGGGCCAAGTTCTGCTGTGATATATGAGCAATCCTCTTTGAAGCCAATGGGGTTACACACATTTAACCAACAGCAAAATTTATGCTACAGAATATAACTAAATACAATAAAAGTCACACTCTGTCATGTCTGTTTCACTTAAAATTCTTCTAGAGACCATTATGCAGGTGCAAGTTTAAAAGTATGGTAGCATGAAAAATGGGCAATATACCACATACCTGGAGCACTGGAGAAGATCAGAAAGAATATTCAGAGATATGTGTAGGAAGAGAGATGACTAGAATGCTGAAAGTGTGGCTAGGTTAGTTGCCCCAGGAATCTGAATCTATTTAAAAACAAATATATTAAAATACAACACTTTTGTTTTTTATTTGCAGTTTTACATACAAACTGTTATCTTGTATGGTTTTCCTATATTAACCAGTTAAAATAGATAGTGAACATGAACATTTTGGGAATTAGATTAACTGTGTTCTGATTATTTCATCCAAGCAGTAGATGGTTTGCAGAAAGTAAAGGGAGTACTTATATTTGTGATGCCTCTTTTTCAACAATCATATTGCTATAATTTTACTAATGATTTATCATCCTCTGAATCACTGTCTGACTGATAATATAGTAATTTGAAAGGAGACTAGAGGAGCTTGGGTTGTTTAGTCTGACAAAGCGAAGGCTGAGAGGGGATATGATTGCTATCTTTAAATATATTAGAGGGATTAATACAAGGGAGGGAGAAGAATTATTCCAGCTTAATACTAACGTGGATACAAGAACGAATGGATATAAACTGGCCGTGGGGAAGTTCAGGCTTGAAATTAGATGAAGGTTTCTGACCGTCAGAGGGGTGAAATATTGGAACGGCCTTCCGAGGGAAACGGTGGGGGCGAGGGACCTGTCTGGTTTTAAGATTAAGTTAGATAAGTTTATGGAGGGAATGGCTTAATGGTAAAACATAGTAGTCAAGAAAACCAAGCAATGGTAGGTAAATAGCATAATGGCTAACAGGGGTCAGGATGGAGACTCTTGCCTACATGCTCGGGGTCTTACTGATCGCCATATTTGGGGTCGGGAAGGAATTTTCCTCCGGGGCAGATTGGCTGAGCCTCTGGAGGTTTTTCGCCTTCCTCCGCAGCATGGGGCAGGGATCTCTAGCAGGAGGGTCTCTGCCGATTGAAGTCACTAGTAACAAGATTGGGGACTTCAGCAGCAGAGTCCAGGGAAGGGGTAGGGACGGTTTTATGGCCTGCAGCATGCAGGGGGTCAGACCAGATGATCATAATGGTCCCTTCTGACCTTAAAGTCTATGAGTCTATGAGTCTATAATTGCCAAGGGGATTCCCATACACCCTTCCCAAGCAAAAGACTGCAATTTCATTAAACAAATAAACAAGAAGAACGAAAACAAATGTAAAGATGAAAAGTAACATTGTCTTTGCAGTAAAGGTTGGCTGTAGCTGCTTAACCTGAGCATTGTTTTCATTGGCAGACGCTAAGGTCAAAATGCCTACCCAGCCAGAGTTATCATCCAGCCCTGCCAGGCCTGGATACACCGCTCAAACCAAATTGCATTCCATCCCCGCAGAGAAGATTAGAGCTAAAATGGGGACGCATTCTAGGCATAATCGGCTGGTGAGTGTTTCTTCACACAAGTATTTCTTCACACAACGCACAGTCAACCTGTGGAACTCTTTGCCAGAGGATGTTGTGAAGGCCAAGACTATAACAATGTTAAAAAAAAAGAATTACATAAATTCCTCAATTAGCCAGGATGGTGTCCCAGAAGTTGGGAATGGGTGACAGGGGATGGATCACTTGATGATTACCTGTTCTGTTCATTCCCTCTGGGGCAGCTGTCATTGGCCACTGTCGGAAGACAGGATATTGGGCTAGATGGACCGTTGGTCTGACCCAGTATGGACATTCTTATGTTATGTTCTGTAGGCCACATCCTGAGCACCTACATCTGCCACTGAAATCAATGTCATGGAACAGTATATAGTGGGAAAAAGGCAAAGCTGAGAGAAAATCCTTTCTCCTGGTTCACTTGTCACACTTCTAGTTTTGCGGGTATTGTTCCTAGACTTATCAAGACTTCTTAACATAACCATACAGGTTGGGGTGCCTGTAGCAGAGCCATAGCTCTAACCCAGTGTATATGCTGCAGCATATAGATCCAAGCTGGAGGGAGTTTTTTGATATCTATAAGTATGTCTTTAAGGGAGATTTTACCCACACACTGTTTCAACTACACTGGCCTGAGCTGAGTACCTTGTTTGAGATGATGCATTGCAGCTACAGTTTTAAGAAATGTTGCCCAAAGTTTGACAGGACTACTTGTCTGTCCCTACCTAGAGGCAGGACTAGTGTTTCTGAGGTCAAGATGGAGAGTTGTTTTTGTCCATATGAATGAGCTAGCTGATATTTTGACTTCTGTTTTGTTTTTTAAATGTCATGGGTAGAGCAATGGAAAGATGGTTTAAATTTAGGGAGACCTGTCACTTGGAATTGATTGATTCACAGTCAAAGTTGTAGGGAAATGGGTTCTATCTCATGAGGGAGACTACCATAGTATCCAGGCCTGGTTTGCAGTTAAGGTAAAATAGGGTAGATATGTAATAACATTTATGCCTAAATACACAATTAGACAAGAGTATTACCTAATCAAGCTACAGATGGAAGAGGCAAGAATGACTGTCTAATATTTAATATTTCAGTTTTGTCCCAGTCATACTTGAGCCTGGAATACTTTACAGGCTTTTACAGAATGTTAAATATTTCTAGCTGAATGGAGTGGGCATGTAAGAAGTTAATTAAGAGTTTGTCTGAATGCATAGAGACTTTACTTCTAGCATGCCTAAGATCTATAAGATTTCATACTTGAGATCCTTGAATTGGTCTCTTAAACTTGTAAGTGGCTCTGTAATGATCACAAGTGGAAGTGGCTGTAGAGAACATCAATTACATTTGTATGAGGTCCTTTGGTTGTCTAATATTTAATATTTCAGTTTTGTCCCAGTCATACTTGAGCCTGGAATACTTTACAGGCTTGTATAGAATATTAAATATTTCTGGCAGAATGGAGTGGGCATGTAAGAAGTTAATTAAGAATTTGTCTGAATGCAGAGAGACTTTACTTCTAGCATGCCTGAGATCTATAAGATTTCATACTCGAGTTCCTTGAGTTGGTCTCAAACTTTTAAGTGGCGCTCTAATGATGACAAATGGTAGCCGTAGTGTTAGTACCATCTAACAAAATACTGATAACCATTTGATAAACCCTGGACAAAACACACTCTGTGCATGCATGGAAGAAGTAGGTCCACTGAGTGGCATAAATACCTAGAAAGATTTTGCAGCAATGTAGTTCTGAATCAACAGAGGCTCTAAGGACAATTTAAAACAAACAAACAAAACCCAAAACCATAGCACCAGTGCAAATTTACCAAATCACAACAAAAGAAGTGAAAAAGAGAGTATTCATTAGAATACCATGAGTACTGATTCTAATTTAGTCTGGCATACAAAAATCAGACAGCACTAGCACATTTGTGTTCCCTCTACTGGGCAAAGAACAGTACAGCAGAAAGAAATATGTCAGCTAAGGACACTTAAGTGATACTAGTTGTAAAATTATAATGTGTGGAGAAACACCAGGAAAATAAATCATATATGGGAGCTGCAAAATTCAGATCTATCTCCCAATTCTAAACATGTCAACATTCAAAGAACTTTCAAAGTCAGAAACTGGATTCAGGTTCAAATTTCATAGCACTGCTAAGTTGAGGTATTTGGCTCCATACCTTTGGTTTGTGGGTCTTTGAAGAAGCAGTAGGAGTCTTTCCCACACTTCAGGCAGCTACTGCCACAGCCCCAGTTGGCCCTAGCCTTTGTAAACATATAGGTATCTTTGTGGGGCTTATGACTACCATGAGGAAAAAAGAGAAGGTCAGTCTGAATAACCTAATTCCCATTACAGATGTATATTCTCTCTCTCTCTTACACACACGATTAGACATTTACCCATCCTCACTTTTTTCCAAAAATATGTGTGTGTGGGGGGAGAAAGAAGAACAACCCTTTGGATCAGTATGTTCTAATTATAGGCAAATGAATACATATATATTCATTAGTAATCTATTAATAATATCTATTAAAGGAGTCAAATGAATATAGCATAATAAACTGGCTCCTGTAAGGTATTTTTTTGCAGTATGATTTTATATTTCTTCACCAATGACTTTTTATAATACGTGTTGGTCAGATGGCCCGCTGTTGATGATACCGGAATGATGCGATAAATACCCTTTAAATGTGACATATGTGTTAGAATAAAATGGTTTACTAGTGACAGTTTCTAGCTTTTTTAGTTTTGTAGAAGGATCACTGTATTACAATGGATAGTTTTTATTTCAGTACTTTGCTTAGAAACTAAAGGCATAAACTTTTTGTGTTATTTGACATTTCAAAGATAGTCTTAACATTTGTAGTAACTGTAAACCAGGTGGAACAAATCTCTGAAGAATATAAAATAGAATATCCAATCTTTTCTAATTACTTTGAAAAATCTTTATGTCTACTTCACATCTGCCTTCTCCATACTTGCCGCATTATTTCCCTTCCCCTACCCCCACAAGTAAAACCCTGAAACAGTTCTATATTCAAGCTAAAAAGAAATGTGACATCTGGATCTAAAGTCAGCACAGATGGCCACTATTCAATGAGGATGTTTAAATTTCACTTTTCATTTGACCTAGCGTAATCAGACTGTGACACCAACCCCACTGAAGTGGGATGCCTCTCTGTTTCTCTGCAAATACTCTTCAGTGCTCTTTGTATGCTGCTGGAGAGTTATTGAAAGCCAGGTAATAATAAGGTTTGCTGCTTGGTATGCTGGCATATTGCTCCAAAGACTAGATAAACATTAGTCGAAAGGGGGAATTTATACTATGCAATTAACCAATGTGTGTGATGTGAGAGAACTGTAAATTGGATTCACGACTACTGAAAATGTTTTAAATGCTGAATTAAATATACATATTTTGGGAATTAATTTCAAGAACAAATATTCTTAATTATTCACTAACGGCTGGATTGTGCAAACCTTTACTCACATGAATAACCCCACTGAAGGAAACGGGTTTACTCATGATTATCAATTTGCAGGATTTGGTCTAACATTATAAGGTCACAGCCAGTATGCAGCCATAATAGCTTACACTCTCATATATATGTATAAATGTATACGTGTATAAATATACATGTTATACATGTATAAATATATATGAGAGTGTATAATAGCTTACATTCTCAGCAAAAGCTGTAAATAAGGCTTAAAAATGGTTTCCATTATAATTCCCAGTTTCCAGGTGTTCCTGCCTTTCTGAAAGCTTTTTCTTTTGAGCTGAAATTTTCTATGCATGCAACCATGCAGCCCAAAAAGGTAATTTCCCCCCTCCTGTCCCTTGGAAAATTCAAGATTTCATTCAGCCATTTCGAAAATAGGTGAGGCTTTTAAAAATCCATATTTCCATTTTCACACACAATCTAAGCATAAAAGTTTTTGTGACAGTTACAGCAAAAAAGGGCTAAAATTAGCATGTCCTGAAGGAGGAGTTTGCTTGGCTTTAAAGGTTGGGGGGGGACGCAGTTTAAAGTTATTGAAAGAAAAAACACTTCTAAGCATGGCCAACAAATTGCTAAGACCTTTAGTAGTAAAATAAGCTCCGCCACCTATGAAATAGAATTTACAGTTCTCCCAGCCACTATGCTAAATATTTAAGGTACAACATATTTAGCACACCAAGAAAAGTCATCACCAAACTGAAATTTATAGCAAGAGGATGACAGGGAATTTTCTAGGGCAATATAAATGTTAGCCTTCAAATACACAAAAAGTAATGACCAAATATATGCAAATCAATAGTAAACAAACACAGGGCCCTTTCATTGTAGTCCTTAAGGAGGCAAAACCCCAACTTAAGTCAATGGGAGTTTTGACTAAGTAAAGACAGCTGGATTAGGCCTAAAATAGGAACAGGTTCTGCCTGTCCCATACATGGGTGTGCAGTGGGGGACAAAGGAGCAAGGAATCTCTCACCCTTATGTGATCCATGTATGAACCAGTCAGAATTCCAGTTACTGCAATCAATGCTATGCTAGGACTACTCTGTCACATCTGTTGTGGTTGCAGACTGTATGCAAAATGGGAGCAAAGCAGAAGAAGTGGACCCTGGCTCTGCCCACACTAACCAGCCGAGCTACAACCTATAGAGGTATATAGCAGCAGCCATGTACCCAGTGTGTGCCCTGTGACTCCAGAAGATTCCAGAATAAGGGATTTGGCCTTAAGGTATGTGTCTACCAGGCACAATAGAGTCCATAAGAAGTAGATATTAAAACTGTACATCCCCAAGAGATCACTGTAGGGTAGTGAAGGCCTGCATAACACTATTATTTTATTGTGAGAACATTACATATTAGAGTCTATGTACACTTAAGTTTTTCATTTCCTGAAACTGTAAGGTGTGTGTCATAGCTGGTGTGGATCTTAAAGCCAAAGCTGAAATATCATTTGTTGCTGAAGCCTTGTGGATTTCCTAGACTTTATTTTGCAGGAAAACCTTAGTGTTTTTTCATTTCCCTTTTGTGGTTTTTTGTTTTGATCATAGACAATTTATTTCCAAATTTCTAAAATCCGCTTTCACTTTGCAAATTATTTATTCCACAAGATTTTGTAAAAGTGCAAGTCCTTATAATAATTTCCAGTTGTAGGACATAATGATCTACTAGGAAATGTTCTTTGTCTTATTTCATGAATTCAATAAAAAGCCAAAGGGCTTCAAGGGAGATATTGTTGAGTATAAAATGGCTTCTTCTTTGGCGTGCAAATCCACTACATACCTGCATTTGGTGTGTTGCTTTGTGAAACCTTTTTTTGATACTTTGAGTATATAAGACACTGTACAAAAATCAAACTCTCTAATAAAATATTTTTTCGTTTCACACTGATCTCAGGCTGAAGTTCTACCTGACATTCCTTTTGTACTTATCCATAAAGGAAACCGATCACTCTGAGAGATGTGGTTAATACAGTTCATTGGTCCCTTTAAATGTGAGAAGATGGGGTGCCTGAAGACATCTCTCTTTCTCTTGTTATAGTTATGTGATGGAATCTCTGTGAGTCCAAAGTTTCCAGTCTATCCAGAGTGGAAATAATCTGTGTAGCTGACCATATGGCTATGTCTACAATGCATTCTCTTTTTCTCTAATTGAACTGAACAAGGAAACCACATTGTTTGTTAACTGTGAGCAGGAGGCTCTCTTATTCACTCTAAGACACAGTTAGAGCCCTGTGTAGAATCGAAACACATCCTCTTCCTAGGTTTGGCTTAATTAAAAAACAAACAAACACTAAAACATAAAATCCCCTTCTCATAGAGCTTGGCTGATCCCAGGGTTCTTAGTTCAGCACTGCTCCATCCACCCCCACAGATACTTTCTGTTTCAAACCCATTAGCACCATGTCAGTGCAACTGCCCCCATAGCCAGCCTACTCTCTGTTATTCCTTCCAACTAGAGAGCCATCCATCCAGACCTAATATTGATGAGAGGTATTACAAAACAAGCACCAACATCTGTCTGCAGGATAGACTAATATTCCTTTCCTGGTTTGGTGTGGGGTTTGCCCTCCCCATCACAATAATGGAACACTTATATTGTACACTTCTCTCCCACTCTGAACTCTTCTAGTTGACTTTGAGCATCTCTTCATGTGTGTAAGGTTTAGCAGTCAAAAACTTGTCAAAGCAATTTTCCATTTGACTTGCTATTGCTCCCACTAGGATGCAGAGGTTTCATTTTTTGCCATGCAAAGATCAGTTCCCATTGGGGAATTAGCAGTACTTTTCAATTCAATCAAACACAAGCTAAAATGCACTGACACATTTGTCTCTCATTTTGAAAAAAAATTAAAACTAAAATCTTTAATATCTGTGTGTGATATTATCATCGTAGATCTGCTTCTGGAAGTGGGTAGGTTAGCTGTATTTGCTGCACTATGTCAGAGTGTGATCACACCTCCCAACCCAAGCATCAGTTCTGGCTGGCTCCAGCTGGTAGCATCACAGAAGAGCCCCTCCTCAGGGTTACACGCGAAGCCACCAGTGGACTTCTGGAGAAGGGAAAATCTTGGTGAAGGAGGATGAACTATGGCTTCAACCACCTGCTTCATGCAAAAGGAATTCTGGGAAGGGGGATATGTCCCTGTGATTAGGTGTATAAACCCCTCACTGGACGGGGGGGTTAAGGAGACGCTCTGGCTAAGGAGGCTCTGACCCTCTGCCCTTGCCGAACATGCTCGAGTTGGAGGCAGGGTTTAAAAGGCAGACAGCTCAGTCAGGGGCTGGCAAGCCAGGGAGGAGGACGTGCCCTGGGAGCTCTAGAGAAGGACTGGAGTTGTGCCCACACCAAGCTGGGGAGCAGAGAACCCACAGCATCCAGGTACTGAGGCTAAGGCTGGAAGCCCAGATGGTGATGTTCCCCACAGATGGGCGGTGGCTGGAACTGGTGCAGACAGAGGTAGGAAGTGGCCCAGGGAAGCTGACTTGAGGCTGACACCACACGTAGACTGGTGAGCAGTTGAACCAGCCTCCCCTGGGTCAGAACCCAGTGGAGTGGGAGGGCCCAGATTCCCCTCCCCCACTCTGTACCATATTCCCTAGGAGGAGTTGCCACCCCGAGGATTGCGCTCACTAGGCAGAGTGGCCGTCCCTGAACTGCACCCATCAGAGGAGACTTCCGCCAAAGGCAACCACCACTAGGCAGGAGACCCTTCCTTTCCCCACTGATCACAGTCCCCAAACAAAATTACCACTCTGCATCTCCCCTGTTCCAAGGAGCCAGAGTGAATCAAGGGGCATCCAATAATACATGGTCCACACTTTAGGCCAAGCTCTACAATATCTATGGCATCGATGACTGATTTAAGAAAATCCACCAGACTTGAATATACTAGCCCTAAATGAGGTTGGGTACTAAGTTTTGCAAGGCTGAGAGTTGAAATGATTAAATGTTGTGGTTTCTGGAAAAACAGAGGCAATACTAATAAAAATTGGTCTAGTGAAAATTACTGATTTTCTGAAAATTAGTGATTATTGATTGATAAAGGTAATAGTGTTGATGTAATGTACTTAGACTTCTGTAAAGCATTTGACTTGTTACGGCATGACATTTGGATTAAAAAACTCAAACTCAATCTATTTAGCTTAAAAAAAACAAGGTAAGGGGTAAATTGATTAGAGTCTGAAAGTACCTACATGGGGAACAAATATTAAATAATGAGCTCTTCAATGTAGCAGACCAAGGTATAACACAGTCCAATGGGTGAAAGTTGAAGCTAGTCCTTCTGAGACTGGAAATAAGGCATACATTCTTAACAGCAAAAGTAATTAACCATTGTGTAGCCCAAGGTCCAGTGTGCCTCAGCAGCCATGGGAACTACACGTTGTGGACTACAAACTACAGCATGCTGGGAGAACTTCCTGGTTCCTACCAGGATGTACCCTCTGCCCTCCCAACAGGAGGTTTCAGCGCTGACTGAGTTGGGAGCACGTAACAGGCATGGAATAATTTACAAAGGGTCATGGTGGATTGTTCCTAACTAACAATTATTAAATCAAGATTGGATGTTTTTTTCTAAAATACCTGCTCTAGGACTTATTTGGAGAAGTTCTTTGGCCTGTGTAATACACAAAGTTAGATTAGATAATCACAACGGTTCCTTCTAGCTTGAGAATCTATGAATTTCCCATAGTACCATTTCAATTGCTTCAAATGTAGATGAGGTTTTAGGAAATTAATTTGGTTTTTTTTTTGCTTCTGTGTCTTCATATTGATACTTTTATGGCTTTTCACATCATCTTATGAAAATACACTCTCACTGTGAAAATGTGCTCCCTACCATACTAACGGTACATCCAGTTCACTATAGGCCAGATTCTGTAAATCTTCATAGAGTAACATCTCATTCTAAGTGGACTATCACTGAATTCAGTGTGACTACTTTCAGACTAAAGAGGTTCTCAACATAAGGGTGGCTGTATAAAGCTGCCATTGATCTCTATGCTTAACAACCTTCCTTTCACACACACACACTAACAGAATTAGTAATAGTTTTCATTCTGTTTCATTAAACCTAATTTGAATAATTTATTTCATCTGTCTAATCTAGCTGTCTCTCTTTCACATTATAAGGTGCTCATCACTGATGCATTTAAGCCTTGAATTGCAGAGACTTGTATTTGCATAAAAGCTTCAACACCTAGTGGGCCCTGCTCTTTCCCTTCCTTTGATTAACTGTTTAAACATGGAATGATTTTTGTTTTTTTCCCCCCTTAAAAACAATCTTTGTGTTCCTTTCTCGTTGTTTCGCAGTGTCTGTATTTGTGGGAAGGCTTCGGGGACATAAAGAGGTGGGACAGGGGAGTTGCTATGTGTACTGAAATTGATCTGATTTGGGCTCCTGGTGATTTCACTCAGGAAGATGTTCCACATTTAAAGACTTTACACCAAGAACATGCTACCTGCAACTCCCCAAAATTACTTCCTGCTTACTTGCTCCCAGCAAGTTAAAGAAGCATGGGCTGCATGAATGGCTTCAGGGTTTTTGCCGCCCCAAGCAGCAAAAAAAAAAAAGAAAAAACCGTGATCGCGATCAGCTCTATTGCTGCCGCTTCAGTCTTCGGCAGCAATTCGGTGGCTGGTCCTTCGCTCCGAGAGGGACTGAGGGACCCGTCGCCGAATTGCCGCTGAAGAGTTGGACGTGCCGCCCCTCTCCGTTGGCCGCCCCAAGCACCCGCTTGCTAGGCTGGTGCCTGGAGCTGGCCCTGATAAGATGGATAGAAAGCTGGCTTGATCATCAGGCTCAACGGGTAGTGATCAATGGCTCCATATCTAGTTGGCAGCCGGGATCAAGCGGAGTGCCCCAAGGATCAGTCCTGGGGCCAGTTTTGTTTAATATCTGCATTAATGATCTGGAGGATGACATGGATTGCACCCTCAGCAACTTTGCAGATGATACTAAACTGGGAGGAGTGGTAGATACGCTGGTAGGTAGGGATAGGATACAGAGGGACCTAGACAAATTAGAGGATCGAGCCAAAAGAAATCTGATGAGGTTCAACAAGGACAAGTGCAGAGCCCTGCACTTAGGACGGAAGAATCCCATGCACTGCTACAGACTAGGGACCGAGTGGCTAGGCACCTGTTCTGCAGGAAAGGACCTAGGGGTCATAGTGGACGAGAAGCTGGATGTGAGTCAACCATGTGCCCTTGTTGCCAAGAAGGCTAACAGCATTTTGGGCTGTATACCTAGGGGTATTGCCAGCAGATTGAGGGACGTGATCATTCCCCTCTATTCGGCATTGGTGTGGCCTCATCTGGAGTACTATGTCCAATTTTGGGCCCCACACTACAAGACGGATGTGGAAAAATTGGAAAGAGTCCAGCAGAGGGCAACAAAAATGATTAGGGGGCTGGCACACATGATTTATGAGGAGAGACTGAAGGAACTGGGGTTATTTATTCTGCAGAAGAGAAGAATGGGGGCAGGGGGATTTGATAGATGCTTTCAACTACCTGAATGGGGGTTCCAAAGAGGATGGATCTAGACTGTTCTCAGTGGTAGCAGATGACAGAACAAGGAGTAATGGTCTTAAGTTGCAGTGGGGGAGGTTTAGGTTGGATATTAAGAAAAACTTTTTCATTAGGAGGGTGGTGAAGCACTGGAATGGGTTACCTAGGGAGGTGGTGAAATATCCATCCTTAGAGGTTTTTAAGGTCAGGCTTGACAAAGCCTTGGACAGGATGATTTAGTTGGGGATTGGTCCTGCTTTGAGCAGGGGGTTGGACTAGATGACCTCCTGAGGTCCTTCTAACCCTGATATTCTATGATTCTGTGAGTGCAGCTTTCTCTCTGAGTTGCAAATAAAGAGGTGGTATTTGAAATTACCTAGTTCCTTTTCACTGAGAGACTTACATATGAGGAGTAGGACCTTAAACCAGCAGAGAACAGGAAGCCAATTGAAATCATAGAATGTAGCATAACTATGTTCCTACAGTAAGTTCAGCGGCATGTTCTGCAACCTGAACTACAATGGTGTATTCTGTACAAAATCCTAGATATTTCAGTTTGAGTCAATGTTAACTCAAGCTGCAAGTTAAATGCTGTGATTCAAGGAGTTGTTGACTGCTTATCAAATGTCTCATTGCTGTGATACATTTTAATGTGATTCCCATACCATGTCCTCCTTTTATCTCTAAGCCTTAGTTAAAATACCTGAATTGAAATAAGCAACTTTAAGACAGGCTTTAAAAAGACAATGTTTTTCAGTTGTTCTCTCTCATGTATATATATTTGAATTTTGTGACAGTCATAAATCCATGTGTGTTTTTACAGATTGTGACAAAGTTCCTCCTCTATCTTGGTGGGTCCTGTGCTTATTGGCGGATTTTCTTGCCTCAGAGATTCACCATGTGGGTTGGGGAACAGCCCAGAGACCTTCCCCTCTGGAAGAACCCACAGTCCAGGTCAATTGTGACGTTTGGGGGGAACCCGGGCCCGCCCTCAACTCCATGTGGACTGCAGCTGTCTATAGTGCCTCCTGTAACAGCTGCATGACAGCTACAACTCCCTGGGCTACTTCCCCATGGCCTCCTCCAAACATCTTCCTTATTCTCACCACAGGACCTTCCTCCTGGTGTCTGATAACACTTGTGCTCCTCAGTCCTCCAGCAGCACACCCTCTCACTCTCAGCTCCTTGCACCTCTTGCTCCCAGCTCCTCATACTCACACCACAAACTGAAGTGAGCTCCTTTTTTAAAGCCCAGGTGCCCTGATTAGCCTGCCTTAATTGATTCTAGCAGTTTATTCTTAATTGGCTCCAAGTGTCCTAATTAGCCTGCCTGCCTTAACTGGTTCTAGCAGGTTCCTGATTACTCTAGTGCAGCCCCTGCTCTGGTCACTCAGGGAACAGAAAACTACTCATCCAGTGACCAGTATATTTGCCCTCTACCAGACTCCTGTACCCCACTGGTCTGGGTCTGTCACAATATGAATATAAACACATCAAGCAACCAAGTGGAATAGAGGGCTTGCTTTTTAAATCATGTTAGGAAGAAACTCACCTCCTGTGAAGAGGGCCAGCACAAGAGCTATGCATCACTCAAGTTCCACTTTAAACCCTATTTTTGAGGGCATTAAGTATTTATTTTCTTCACTGTGGCTTTGTTTGGCTTTGGTCAAAAAAGTGCCCCAAACTAAATCCTTTCTGATTATCTGGATTTACCCAAAAGTCAAAGTCCACTCAAAACTATTCAATATTGTCTATATCCCTATGGTCTTTTACAATTGACTCCAAAAATATGAGGGTTTCCAGTTCATTAAAGGCAGACTTACTATTGTTATTATTGGGTATTGAATGCAGTGTGATCAATGCTGTGAAACTGGGGAAATAAAGTCCCGTCCCCAAGTCATAGAGAATTTAACTCATGTAGGTGTCAGCTTGACCCAGCTCGTTAAAAATCTGCAGTCCTGGGGAGCTGAACAAGAGATGGAAAACTCTACATTTCATGTGGTCCAAATCATTTTAAAATACGGTTTCACAATGTATATTCTAATCCACAATAAACTTCAACAGTACAGAAGGTGGAGTAACACCACAAATCACAGACACAAATTGTGCTTTATATAACACTGGTATAAAACCAGAGGAACAAGGTAACACTGCCTCAAATATTTCAGACCTGATGATCAAGTCTCCAAACCATCTGCTCCAGCTGCAGAGTGACAGGAAGGAGCCTAGCATAGAACCACATTACTAAACCTATCACTAATATCATAGCATCATAGAACTGGAACGGACCTCAGGAGGTCTTCTAGTCCAGTCCCCTGCACTCAAGGCAGGACTAAGTATTATCTAGACCATCCCTGACAGGTGTTTGTCTAACCTGCTCTTAAAAATCCCCAATGATGGAGATTACACAACCTCCCTAGGCAATTTATTCCAGTGCTTAACCACTCTGACTGTTAGGAAGTTTTCCTAATGTCTAACCTAAACTACCCTTGCTGCAATTTAAGCCCATTGCTTCTTGTCCTATCCTTAGAGGTTAAGAAGAAAATTTTTTCTCTCTCCTCCTTGTAACCATTTTTGTAGTTGAAAACTGTTATGTCCTCTCTCAGTCTTCTCTTCTTCAGACTAAACAAACCCAATTTTTTCAGTCTTCCCTCATAGATCGTGTTTTCTAGACCTTGAATCATTTTTGTTGCTCTTCTCTAGACTTTCTCCAATTTGTCCACATCTTTCCTGAAATGTGGCGCCCAGAACTGGACACAATACTCCAGTTGTGGCCTAATCAGTGCGGAGTAGAGTGGAAGAATTACTTCTTGTGTCTTGCTTACAATACTCCTGCTAATACATCCCAAAATGATGTTTGTTTGTTTTTGCAACAGTGTTACACTGTTGACTCATATATTACAGCTAGATCTAATTGATGCTGCTAGATTTTAGCCATCTGTGCATACTAAACTAGACTTCTGGATCTTGTAAGAGTAGAAAAAGCAGCATTTAAAAGCCTTTTTTCAGCAGTGTGATAGTATTATCCGGAAGCTTACTACAATTTAGGATTTCCCTCCAAAGTGTACCATTTTACCTTTTTTTTTTAATAAGAGAAACTCTCCTCAAATACACTTTCCATTTATTTATTCTGAAAGGAATCTTCTAAATTTGTAAGTAAAAATATGCAATTATTATTTAATAGTGATCATGCCTAGAGGCTTCAGTTAGGGCCCCATTCTATTAGGGGCTGTACACACAACAAAAAGACAGTCCTTGTCCCTCCCCCCCAAAAAAACAAACAAACAAACAGTAAAGTATTAAAAAAGAGTTTGTTTTAGGATGTCTTTGATTCTTCAGATGCAACTCCGATCTAAACCCATGCAGTTTCTTGTCAGCACTCGCATGACATTTAACTCCAAAACATCAGAATTAGAATCCTTCGATTCCACATGACTTTCCCCATTTATTGTAACAAATTTAAGGTTAGTTGCGTTTTGTGCCTTACTCAATTTATAGTATCCTTTTAAAATATTTAAATTACATAGAGAATGGAAAAAAGTTTGTCTGAAAGGCTTTCTATTATCATATTGGTTCTGCTGAGTAGTAGCCTTTTTTAGGCATGCAGTGGGGCTATTTATACACTATCGGGTAAATTCTGACCTCATGTTCACCTTTGCATTATCTAGCATAGCTCCAAGTGAAGTAAAAGGAGTTCTGTTACAGTCAATGCCACCATTCACATGCTTAAAGCTAGGCATGTATTTAAGACTTTCTTAAATCAGGACCATACACAAGTAATTAAGTGTAGGCACCAGCAGTAGAGTAATTTATGAAAACAAAACTTTTCAATAACATTTTTATAATTTGTAGAATTTAAATCATTCTGATGATTAACTGAATCACAGGTCATAAGTGAAAAACATCTTGTGAGAAACGAGATTATTTTCTTGAAAGCAGAGGTGTGCTGATTCAGTAAAGCACAGGTACTTAGAGGAACATCTAAATTCCAACAGTGAAACAGACCAATTATTGATTGAGGTAGACCACCATCTAGTTTCTAAGAATGAACATTCCTAGATGCTTCAGAGGAAATAACAGAAATCCCCTAATGCAGAGGTTCTCAAACGGTGGTCCGCGGAACACCAGTGGTCTGCGAACTCCATTCAGGTGGTCAGCAGATAGTTTCCTCTAAGGTGCACGCCTGGGCGGCTGCACACAAGACAATGAAGGGCCACATCCCTAATTAGTGGAGCCGTGCAGACATGGCTCTACTAATTAGGTGCCTGGATCCTGGAGAAGACGCATATGTAAGGTGAGGTGGTGGCCTTGGGGGGTAATAGGTGGGAGGGGACAGTGCGGTGAGAAGAGGGGGTGAGGAATTTGGGACTTGCAGGGCTGTAGAGGCCAGAGAAAGAGGTGACTTTCCCCTGCTCCAGGGCCATGGCTGCCAGGGAGAGACGGCCCTCCTTCCCAGCCTCAGTTCTGTGGTTGCTGTGGTGATGGAGAGACCCTCTCCTCCCAGCTTCAGCTCGACGGCTGCCGAGGGGGAGAGAGGGAGAGACCCCCTCCTTCCCAACCCAGCTTGGTGGATGCCATGGCAGGGGAGAGAGGGCATCTCCATCGCATTAGAAAGGTAAGACTACTAATATTAAAATAAGTTGTTCACTTTTATTTATAGAACAAAAAAAGTTAATTATTAAGTTTTTTTTGTATAGCAATTTTATCCAGAGCGCTTTACAATAAGTTAGCTAACAGTACAAACAACATTTGAAAGATCGTTAAGTGTTCCACCGAGACCCTCAGCAATTTTCAAGTGGTCCGTGGAAAAAAAAGTTTGAGAACCCCTGCCCTAATGAACTTACAGTAATTGTTCACTACTATCTCAAGATATATTGTGTTGGGTCTTCAAAAGTCTTAAGGAAATTAGGGGATTTGAAAATTCTATCCATAGTGTACATATAGTATATAAACATAGTTTTGGAGCATAGATTATTACACACACAAAGATATTTTTCAGTGGGGTAGCCGTGTTAGTCTGGATCTGTAAAAAGCAACAGAGAGTCCTGTAGCACCTTTAAGACTAACAGATGTATTGGAGCATAAGCTTTCGTAGGGTGAAAAAGTGGGAGACCCACTTCATCAGACACTTCTTCTGCTATAGGAGAACTTTTTAATAATTGCATTGGGTTATGGAATATAAAATATGATACTTGTGTCACATGATTAACTGAAGGCAAATTCTACAGATGAAATTCCCATTAACTTCAATGAAACCAGGATTTCATCGATTACATGTCTGTTTTCTGTATGGCCCAGAGTTTCAGTGTCAAAGCCAGATAGACAACTGCTTCCTGACCAGGACTGTAAGCAAATGCCCTTTTACTGGCCAAGCATTTTGTGATGATTGTAATTTTAAAACAATCAGAAATATACCAACAAAGAGATTTTGCAATGTGAATAATTTGTAATTAATTCAGTGAACCTCCCACTCCCCAACGAGAAGGGGATGTGACTTAATTATTTCAGAAGAAAGACACAATCCTTTGTTATCTTGCAATTCAAACCACAGACATTCATCCAGTTAAGAAAACACATGATGAAAAAGAGCACCTCCCCCTCTAAAAAAATGAAAATGAACAAACTGACATGACAAGGCAGGTGTAAGATGAAGGAAAAGGCTCAGTGAGCATAAAAAAACCTCTCAGAGAACTAATGAAGAAACAAAAATTAGTAAAGAGAAGTAGGATGATTATGATAGCTAAATCTTTTTAAAATAAGAGGGTTTGAAATGCATGATAACGTGTATGAACAGTTTCTGTTTCCTTAACTGACTATGCTAGTAGAATAAATTGTTTTCCTGTATCTCAATTACCACAACATCTCTGCTTCAGAGAATTCTGAAATATCACATATTCAAAGTACAACTATTCTAAGGCGTTAATGATCCTGAACTCCATATTTACATATTTCTGCATAACAGTTCCCAAGAGGCTACAGTATTCATATCTCCAGTTCTTATAACTGGCAGCATTTAGTAGACTGGAAACAGAAAATGCCAAACTAGGTGTTTTGTAGCATTCAGCAAAGTTGATGTATATCACTAAAAACTGTACATCCGTGACTCTGCAGAATCTTTCATTTTGAATATTGGTTCCACTGTGTCACCAGGAACATCATATAACTGCATTATTCAAAATTGTTTTTTCATCTATTTTGGCTGTATATTTAGATATTCTTTTCAATGGCACAAAGGGGAGATAGCACCCGCCTCCCCTTGCTGTCTCATGCTTCCTTACTCTAGAACATTGGCAAAATTCACCTGTTCCCACAACCACACAGTTATCCAGAATTTAAGTCTCCCTTCTCACCTCTAGTACTGCAACCCCCCACCTTCTCTTTGACTAGATGGACTTTCAGTTCACGTCTTTCACATATCCAAAATGTTCCATAAAATCCTGTATCTTGCTAATAATTTGGCCTATGTCCAGTTCTTCTTGAAATCTCTTTACTGGCTTCCTCTCAGGCTTGACTTCATATCAAATGTATTCTCCTTGTCCTCATCTTAAGGGTCCTACACAGCTTTGCTCCTGCATGCTCTGCTTTCATCTCTTTTCCTCCCCATATCACCCACTTCACTCCACTCAAGCGGCTCTCTTTGTGTCTTCACCTGGGAGCTGACTCATGATTTACCAACATTCACCATTCTATCATTCTGCTTCTTTGTTACAGCCCTTCCTCTATATTTTATATCTATATTTAGATTGTAAGCACTTTGAGGAGGAGAATTTGTCTTCTTGTTCATCTATAAAATACAAGCAGACTTTCACACTGGTGCTATATAAATATTCAGTAATTATACAGCTCCTTTCATCTAAGGGTCTCAAAGTGCTTTATATAAAGTTTAATGTCTTCAGCCTCACAACATCTTGAGGGCTGATAGGTATTATTAGTCCTCTTTTAAAGCTGGGAACCAAGGGTCAACTCAGTGAAATGACTTTCACAAAATCATATGCTAATCCTGTGGCAGACCTAGGAATATTTGGTTCCCAAAATAACCACAAGGCTTTGCTTTCTTTTTGTGGACTGTTCTGTAAATATAGTGAATACAGACCATGTTGATCCAAAATCCATTTGATAAAAAAATTGATTCCCCAACAAAAGTCTTTAAGAATTTAGAAATAATAATCCCTGTGGATCTGCTGGGAGTAGAGGGGACCAGAAGCCAGGCCTCTATGGTGGGGTTTCCTTATCAACAAACATTTTTGTTTTGTTTTGTGGGTGTATGTGAAATGTTAGTTAGTATTAACCTTTTCTGATTTGTGTATGTTAAACTCTCATAATTCTTGTTACATAGACTATACTCCCCAAATCCTTCCTGTATTAGCCACAAGTGTGTCTGGACTGTAAAACCTCATAGTGTCCTTAAACTGAGCTAGTGTGTGATTAAATGAAAGAATGTGTACAATCGTCTAACTCCCATAACCTAGTCCAGATATTAGTTTCCAGGAGTCCCTTCTTGAATAAGGGTGTCAGTCAATACAGAAGTATATTATAGTAAACAAGAATGGGTAATTGATAAGAGGAGCTTATAATCCAACTTCTGTTCTGTGACTGATAGGGAATATTTGTTATCGTGTGTTTTCTGTGATTTATGAAATAATGACCCATTGAAATATTTTTAATGCATTAGGAAATGCTTATTGCAACAGGGTGTTTTTAACAACAACTGGGTGAGAAATCCCTTTAGTTTATCAGTCAGGTAAACTAAGATACCATAAAAGAAATTCCATGAGTAAGTAAAACGAGTCACCAAAAACAGAACATATAGTGAAATTAATTCTGGGGGAAAAGTTTACCTTCCCTACAAAGGAATTTGCTGTAAAAGGAAAATAGGTTTGGAGAGTTAGATTGGGAATGAACACTGCTAGCACTCCACCAGTTCCAGAGGAAGAGAACAGGACACCATGTCTTCACCATTCATCAATGGTGACATCAGCTAATCAAAAATGCATAGTTACTGGGCCAGATTCTGACCTCTGTCACATTGGTATAAATTTGGAGTAACATTCCTGTAGTCAGTGGAGATACTCTGGATTTGAAGCATTGTAATAGAGACCAAGGGTGTGTTTAGTGCCCTGGTCAGCTGAGGAAGGCTTCAAAATGGAAGTAAATCATGGTGTGAAAAACAAACAAACCAATCCAGAAAAAAAATCTAGAACAAGAATTTCACCATCTTTCACAACCTAACAACATTATTTAAATAAAGATGACCATTGTGAACTCCCACTCTCTCACATGCAAATACCTGTGCCACCTCGGACCTTGAATATACAGGAATTTGCTGCATTGGGAGAAGTACATGGAAGCTGTATCAGAAACCCTAATAATTCCAAGTATTGTAGTTAATTTTTGTTGCATATTTATGACACTCCAATCTTTACTTTTCTGCTTAGGGTGACCATATGTCCAATTTTGGCTGGGACAGTCCCTTTTTTAAGCCCTGTCCCAGCCATCCTGACTTTGTCCCATTTGCTCTTGCCAACCGGGGGAACGTGGAGGGGGCAAGTGGGAATGGGAAGTGTGTGTGTGTACGGGGGGAGGAGGGGACAGGGCTCCAGTGAGCAGCGATGTCAGCCATGTGGGGGAGGAAGGGCTCAAGCAACACTAGCCGCATGGGCAGGCCAGGCCAGAGCAGGCAGGGCTTGGGTGAGTGGCGATGCCAGTCCTGCGCGGGGAGCAAGCTGGGCTTGAACGGGAGCCCGGCATGTGGAGGATGCAGGACTCAGGCCAGCAACTTGGATCAGCACCGTGTGTGGGCAGGAGGGTCACAGATCAGACTCATGTGTGGGGCGTGGGGAGGGAACAGGCTAGCCTCATACGCAGGGCTCAGTCAAGCAGCTCGGGCCAGCTCTGCACGGTATCTCCTTTTCCCTTTGGGAAATACGGTCACCCTAGTTCCGCTAGGTGATTGACTGATTAAATATTCATCTGACCAAGTACCTTTATCACAGGACTTACAAGTTTTACTAATTGTAACACATCTTAGACAACTTATCAGTTTATTACTCTGATCTGACTGCCTGGCTTTATCTCACAGTGTGTTTGAGAGCATTGATTTAAAGAAATATTTATAAGCACATGCAGGAGGTAAGTACTTCAGCATTTCTTTTTTCGTTAAGTTGAAAATGTTTGATCTATCCTCATGTAGAGTAACAAACTCAATTCAATTTTTATTGCAATTTCATAAGACACAAATGAAATAAAATATCACAAAGAAGCATTAGCCAGTGTTTTCCTGTTGAGCTGATTCTGCTGAGACAGGGTAGAACACTGAACCTTATTTAATGTACTCAGCAAAACTCTCATTCAAGTCACTGGGAACATTGAATATGAAGTAAAGAGTGCTGAATAAAGTCTGTTGTCTGGACAGTGTGAAGAGGCCAGCATTATTGTTATTATTCTCTGGATAAATGGAGGGCTGCCTTTTTTGAGTACAGAATACTATATTCATATTTTTTTTAAAAGACGGAGACTCCAATTAAGGAAAACTTCAGAGAAACCCCTGTTGTAATGAGAAATGCGTAAAGACCACACATCATAGGATAGAAGTTCCTGGGCTGTTTTCAAGAATACATTTAAGTTTGAAATGTGGTGCAGTTGCCCACCCAATTGCATGTACAAATAAATATACATCTATTCATGAGAGTAATACATTCATCTACTGCACTCCAAGACTTTCAATGTGGTGGGAGTGTTCACATGGGATTTTACTAGACAGTTAGCTGGTGCACTGTAGATTCATGCCCTGCCTTGCTGCAAAGTAACTTGGCATGCAGACATGGCCTTAGGGAGAGGCTTTTAAAGGCACAAAGATGCTCAACTGCCATTTGACTTATTTTCCTATGGAACTGAGTGCCTAACTGATACTGGGATGTAAAACTAACTTGACTGAAAATCAGGGAAAAGTTTGTCTATGCCAGTTAACAATCTCTTGCTCGTGAACATACAAATAATTTTCTCGTGTGTTTATGTACACTATATAAATGGCCTCTGGCTGGCAGGAGAATGCTCTTTTTACTTATCATTCAAAGAAACCATGATATTTGCAAGCCGAATTAAAAGCCATAGAAAATGAAAATCTGTTTTAATGGAAGCTGAAACAGAGATTGATATTAAATCTAAATAGTTTTCTTCTCCAATTCTCCTTGTAATTTGCAGAAATCATTCTATATATGGTTAGACCCACACCTCTGAAAGAGTCAGAAAGCAAACTTTGCTTGTATATACCACTTAGCCGAGCAAAAATGCCTTCCTCTCATCTTGTTTCCATACCACACAATGAAATTTTCAATTGTATCCCTCCTTTTTATTTAGAAAAGATGGATAATAAAGTACTAGTCCTTAAATAAATCAAAATTGCATGAGAAAATAGCTGGACACACAAAAGATGGCCATTATAAACAATGGAATTGCACATGTAAACAGATAATGTTGCTCCTTGGTCATATGGTTGTCCTTCCTCTTTCATTTACACATGCAACAGTTTGCTGTTTGGAAATTGAATTTTCAAACAAAAGCAACTGCACATTCATTTAGAGGGAGACAATACAAGATTGACTAAATTACAACATGCATATCGTGACATAGATGCATCTGTGTCTAAAAATGAGCATGTAGTACATGCAGTACACATAAAAGCCTTTACCAAAGATACCCACCCACCTTGCTATCGAGCTTTGCAATTACCTTCCTTTGCAGCAGCATAAGAAAACACATCCTAACCTGAAATGGAAGAAACAGATGGTATGTAACGTACGTTAGTGGGGCTACCACTGGTTTATACCAGCTGAGCATCTGGTCCCTGGAATATAATGAAAACATGCAGACTCATGCTGCTCTATTATTTCTAAGTGACCCATAAACAATATGGCTAGACTAATTCCATTCTCCCACTTAAAATAAAAAACAACTAAGTAGAAAATTTCTGATTATATCAAAAGATTGCTTCAAAATATACCTTGATGACTGGACTGTATTATATAATGATCACTAGAAATAAAAACAAGCCAGTGGGTCAACTCAAGAGGGGAGAACTCCTTGCTGTCAAGAGAGAGGGCACCACATAGCTGCCAAAGGGAAGGAGAAGGAAGGAAAGTATGGAAGCTCTCCAGAGACTTGGAAGAGTGAGGACTGTATAGTAGAAGCCCAACAGGATATAGAAAGAGTTTCCCCTTCCCTTCAATTTATAATTTGCTCCCCCTATACATGACCAATAGCCAAGACACACTCTGCATCAAGATCTAAGTTGTTACATTGATAAGTTATGGAACAAACTGAACAGAAACATCATTAACTTTTCCAAAGTATTGAAATTTACTCAGCTATTATTAAGAAAACAAGGGAAAATAAATAAGAATGAAGATGATGAGGATAAAAGCTAATGACAAATCATTGAACTGTGGTGCAGTAAATGCCAATTCAATACACGCTTTCTGGTTGTTCTGTGGACTAAAAAATTTAGTAAGCGCTAACAGAATCCATCTGATCTTGGGGAGTGATATTTCTATTAACTAGGAATGGTGGGCAGATATAATTAGTAATTTGCTGAAAGCATGAATATTTGTGCTCTTTGCCAGCTGAATATTTTTGACTATCAATAGGAAAATATTTAGCTGCTGCTTATTAGTTTTGACCATCCTCCCCCATCTGCTGCTATCATCATCATCCATGTGCCTCTATGAGCAGGAGGCGTGAGCTAGGATAATCAGCTTTCACTGTTCTATTTGCAGGACTCAGTCTGCAGCCTTAGATCCCTTTACTGGACCAGGCACTTTACACCATGTCCTGACTTGGTAAACTCAGCCTGGTCTACATCTAAAACTTAGGTGGACCTAGCTACTTCGCTCTGGGCTGTGAAAAGTTTCAAGCCCTGTGCAATGTAATTAGGTCAACCTAACCCTGCTTGGGCTCTGGGCCACTATACCTGTGGCTGGCAAGGGAACCCAGGCCTGCCTCCTATACCAGGTTTCAGCCCAGGGAACCTATAGCCAGCAATCCAGGTCCTCCGTCCCTCTCCATGTTGTTGTTTCCATGGGTTCCTTCTGAGTGTCCTTATCTTCTCTTTCCTACTTCAGGATTTGCCACTGGAGCATACTCAGCTCCTCTTAGCTACTTCACCCCTCCTAGCTTCACATCAGAACCCTTACTCCAGGACAGGATGTCAGTGCCTACACTCCCCATAGGATTCCTTCTTGCTCGTGTAAACGTCCCTCCTTCCCATGCAGCCCCCTTCTTTCTTTCTCTCTTTTTCTGTCACTTTATAGTGCAGCAGCCTCAGCATTCGAGGTTACGACTGTCACCTACTCCAGTTTTCTCATAAGCAAAAAAAGTGAAGTAATGCCTTTTTAATGATACTCCACTTTCCTGGTACTCTGACCGATCCTTTCAGAGTCTATTCTTCTTCCTTGAGACATCTCAGTTCTTTTTAAAGAATCTATGTAATTCTCCCTGCATTGCCACAGCAGATGCTCAGCTGTTTCTTCGAATTTCAATGTGCCATGCAACCCATCTTTGTGCTTGCTGAGTAAATATAAATTACCATTGAGGTCACAGTGATCTCTTAGCACTCTAAATATAGTTACTTCACTTCTCTTTAAGCTATCAAGAATACTCATTATCCTCAAATTTAGGACACATCTTATAAGAGCATTCTTCCTGTTTTCTCCTTGATCCATAGTTCTTGCCATTCTTTCTTAAATTCTATCTTAACCAAACTTTAAAAGTCCCATTTACTCAGAGGGATTTTTTTATCAGCATCCTCATTTTAAGGCTTTTTTTTTTTTGCTGCTTTATCCTCCATGTCATTGCCCAGTATCCTGACATGTGCTGGAATCCACACTATTACTATATGTATACCTAACTACACTATCTCTGTAGTTAAGAACATTTCATTGATTAAGTCATTCCTGCTTTCCAACACTCCCTTTCTAATTGCCATTATATGTGATAAAGAGTCAGATAGGATAGCTGTCATAGCTGGGTGTACATCCTTTATCCAGGTTAGTGCCAAGAGTATGTCCATCAATTTGGACATCATAATGGCCACACAATTGGATAGTCCAAGTTCTTTATAGAATTTACAGTTGCTATATTTCTTGTTGCAGTTCCCAGATCCAAACATGAAAAGGTTCCCTCCACCAAGTTAAACCTAGTAGGTACTCCAGTAATGACCAGTACCAGGTAGTGCATATCAATGAACCATTCCAGCTATTTGCCATTATAATCAGTTTTCCTGCTTCCCAGTAATTCATTATAGCTATTAAGGTCTCCACAAATAATACATGGTCCTTTAACAACCCCCTTATTCAAATCTATAATGTTTACAACTCATGTAAAAAACTAGACAATCTAGAATTGGAAGGGTTAGTCAAGGTTGTCAGTCTGTAGAGGAATCTCAACAGTGTTGTACACAAAACTTAAGTTCTGCACATCTATTTCAGCATAACTAAGACTTTCTTTCATAAATATACAGACATCTCCTCTTGTTATTTCTCTGTCATATTTGATTACATCAGACCTTGGAAGCCTAAACATAAGTTTTCTCACTAACCATGTTTCTTGTAAACCTATCACATCAGGTTTGTTTTCTATTTCAAAAACAGTTTTCTTTAATTTCCGATCATGTATTATTATAGTGCGTGCATTCTAGCCAAAAAACAAACAAACCAATAATAGAACCATGTTATTTACATGACTTTATTACCTTCGTTTAAAATTGCATGAATGCAATCTATTGAGAGATTGCCTATATGCAAATATTTTTTCTGACACTTGTTATAATTTTTATTCTTTCAGTCTTTTTCCCTGTCTGTAAAGTGCAATTAATCACTTCTATCATAAATGCTATAAATTCCTATTTGCCTACAAGCAGTACATCTTCATCTAGTCCCCTTATATTATCTTTCGTGCCCTGAATTGCTTATTGTACCAGTAGCTCTGTTTCCTCATTGGCATTTTCCTCTTTGCCCATGTTTTGGTAGCTTCTGCATAGGATATTTTATGGATAGTTTTAATTTTCTGCCTCTCTTTAGTTCATTCTGCTGCCACATATGCTTTGTATGATGTACTCTGCTTATCCCCACAATTGCTGCATTTCACTTCTGTTCCATCCATACAGTTCTTATATGAATGTTCTCTTCCACATTTACCAGACCTCATATCCCCCTTACAGTCATTACATGCCCCAAACGTTGACATTTATAACACCTCAAAGGGGCCAGGATCCAGGGTTTAACCCAGAAGAGTTGATATTCTATATTAACCCTACTGAGTAGCATTGCACCTTTAAATATTACTCATATGAGTGTTCTCCCCCTCTTCTGCTAATCATTCACTTAACAAACAGCACTTGCCCATACCCCTTTTAATTTAACCCTCAGTCCTGCCTAGTGGAACACCATACATTAGCTATCTTGCTTCTGTCAAATTTAGGCAGCTGGCAAATTACATTTATTTTCTCTAAAACTAATTTAAAGAAGTTTATCAGACTGTTTCTTGTGTACATTCTACTAATAAATCCCCACCAAAACAAGTGGAGCACTCAGGTGACCCTAGAATAATAATGGCCCCTAGCAAGCCATTACAAGCCAGAACAGGTTACAACAGCTCCTAGGCTGCTCTAACTTGTGCTATGAATCATTTCAACCCCTGGTCTTAGGAAAGAGGAGCTGGAAAGGCAGATTAAAGACTCCTTTGCCTCCACCTGCCTTTAGCTGTGCTAAGAATGATTGAGGACAACTAAGGATTGTAACTTTCTTGTGAAATCTTGTGCAATTGGAACTCTGATAGAAGAAAAACTAGAAAGAAAGAACTACACACCTATCTCTGCACAACAAAGATGGGGCAGAATAGCAGTGAATGTTTCCATTTTCATTGTCTTTCTTGTACACCTCTGTCATCATTTTGCCCCTGACTCTGTAATTCAGTATCTTGTTGAATTTACCTACAATAAAAGGAACAGCAGAAAACATACTTTATGCTGCTGACTTACACATTCTGGGTCGGGTCCAGGAACAGCAGATGGCTGTGACCTTCTGCTTCCAAGTGAAGAGACTCTGCCAAGAGAATAAGAAGCGTGATCCTAAACTATGCTAGTATATAAACATTTCTGGATTGGATTTAGGCACTGCCTCATTTTATTGCAGTGTTTTTAGTAAAAAGAAGAAGTTTTCTTCTATGGAAGAAGTTTTCTGTTGGAATATGGTCCTGATCTTGGAGATGAATGCATAGGGTACAGGGGTAAACTAGATTTGTGATGTAGTGTATGAAAATGGGGGTGTCCTTTGAAGACTTCAGATAGTGACTTGTTCATACAATAATCAGAATAGTATCAGTAAGCCATGGTTAGGACATTTACAGGAACAAAACATAGTATTAGGTCTGACAAAAACATAACTACCAATCAATAATTTAGAAATGGAGCTATCATCATTCTGGCCAGTTTAAAAGCATTAACTGAATTGTCAGAATTTTTGTGGGGGATGATTTTACAAAGCATAGGGGGAAATACACTATCTTGATGGAAACACACACTTGGGTGAGTATCTTCCTGGGGGCTTTATTTTTTAATTCCATTGCTGAAATGAAGCAAATATTTTAGTTTTGCATATTTATGTAAAAAGAAGTATTTCATACACCTAATTTATCCATTTCCTCCTTCTCAAAATGTATCTACACTGCACAGTATAAAAACACAAATTACTTATTGTTTGAGGCTGAAAAAGCTTTGGCTTGATCCCATAATAATAAAGTTATCCAGGCTATACAAATGTGTTGTCTTATTGACTTTTAGCAAGAAAACCTTGAGGGAATAATATATCCAAACTTCAGCATTTTCTCTCTCAGGTTCTAGTCATCCCTGACCAAAAAAAAAAAAATTATCTTAGCTCTAGCATGTCAAATTTTATCATTTTTGAATTTCACTTTTGTTGGGAGAAACAGTGAAAATGTATCATGCCTCCTCATTTCTTTAACTACCATATTTTTGTGATAGCCTTTCTGCTTACCAGCATAATAAAAACTCTGGATGTGGTGAAATGCTAAATCTCTTGCTCATTTTTATCCCTCATTCTCTTCCTTGGCGCCCGCTTTATTAACTAATACCTTGGGATTTTTACAATAGGTGTAGTTCATATGAGTAGTCATAATCTATAATGAAGCCATGCAAATTATGATCAATTAGTCTTTCTATAGAAGTGCTGCTTTTTCTCTACACAACTAAATCCTGCTAGAAATAAGGTGTTATTGTGAAAGTGAAGCTCTCATTTTTTAAAGTCTTCTAAAATTAATGTTCTATTGAGCTAACCTATATGAAGATTTCTTTAAAAGTGTACTTTCTGTGAACCCAATTTATACATTGAAAAGTATACAGTGACAGAGGTACTGATGTTAGTATTGTGTCCCCATGATATATTCTTTGTGCTCAAGTGGGGCTGGTTATGCACTGAAAACAGGGACGGCTCTAGGCACCAGCAAAGCAAGCAGGTGCTTGGGGCGGCCCATTTGCAGGGGCGGCAGGGATCCAGCATGGGAGCTGAGAACCACCAGGGGGCCCTGGGAGCTGTAGTTCCTTGGTTAGCTCCCTGCCTATAGAGCAGGGGTTGGCAACCTTTCAGAAGTGATGTGCCGAGTCTTCATTTATTCACTCTAATTTAAGGTTTCATGTGCCAGTAACAGATTTTAACGTTTTTAGAAGGTCTCTTTCTATAAGACTATAATATATAACTAAACTATTGTTGTATGTAAAGTAAATAAGTTTTTTAAAATGTTTAAGAAGCTTCATTTAAAATTAAATTAAAATGCAGAGCCCCCCGGACCAGTGGCCAGGACCCAGGCAGTGTGAGTGCCACTGAAAATCAGCTATAGGTTGCCTACCCCTGCTACAGAGCCAGTCCTGGAGCAGGGAAAGAACTACATTTCCCAGCATTCCCTTGGCCGCTATCAACAGGAAAGGGAGGGGGGAGGGAGTGAGGTAGCTGAGACCTCATGCTGCAGCTTGCTGTGAATGGAGAGCTGCACTGTGAAGGGTAGGGATACCATATTTTAATATTCAAAAAAGAGGACACTCCACGGGGGGGGGAGGGTAGCCCCGCCCTCATCCACTCCCTCCCAATTCCCAATCCCTGACTGCCCCCCACAGAAACACCAACCCATCCAACCTCCACTTCTCCTTGTCCCCTGATCACCCCCTCCCGGGACCCCTGCCCCTAACCACCCCCCAGGACCCCACCCCCTATCTAAGCCTCCTTTCTCCTTGTCCTAACTGCCCCCCTAGGATCTCACCCCCTACCTGTTCCCTGACTGCCCTGGCCCCTATCCACACCCCCGCTTCCGACAGACCCCCAGGACTCCCACGCCTAACCAATCACTGTCTGTCCCCTAACTGCCCGGCCGAAGCCCTGACCCATCTAACCCCCCCTTCTCTCTGCCCCTGACTGCCTCCTTGAACCTCTGCCCCATCCAACCCCCGTGCTCCCTGTCCCCTGACTGTCCCGACCCCTCTCCACATCCCTGCCCCCTGAGGCCCCCTAGAATCCCCAACCCATCCAACCCCCCTCTCCCTGTTCCTTGACTGCCCCAAGCCTGCTCCACCACCCCGACCCCTGACAGGCCCCCCCAGAACTCCTGACCCATTCAACCCCCCCAGCTCTCTGTCCCTTGACTGCCCTGACCCCTCTCCACACCCCCACCCCCTGACAGGCCCCCATGACCCATCCAACCCCCCCCTGCCACCTGCCCCTTGACTGTCCTGACCCCTCTCCACACCCCTGCCCCCTGACAGGCCCCCCCAGAATCCCTAACCCATCTAACCCCCCCTGCTCCCTGTTCCTTGACTCCTCCCCAGGACCCCCACCCCTTCTCCAACCCCCCGGCCCCCTTACCGTGCCACTCAGACCAGCGTGTCTGGCTCCGCACGGAGCCCGACACACTGCCGCAGACACGCTGCTGCTGTCCCCTGCAGAGCGCACAGCCCCCCCCCCCAAAGCGCTGCTGGCGTAGAGCGCTGAGGCTGCAGGGGAGGGGCTCTGGCTGCTGGAGGCCCCATGCGAGCGGCTCAATCCGGTCGAGCCACCCTGTCAGCCGCACAGCGCTCTGCATTGGGAGGGAAATCCCAGACCTTTTGAGAGTTTTACAAAATTCCTCCCGGATGGCCATTTAAAACCAAAAAAGCCGGACACGTTTGTGAAAATACGGACAGATGATAACCCTAGTAGTATGCCCAAGGAGTAGGCTTTGGCCCAGATATCTCCTTCAGAAGACTTCCCCAGACTGGATTAGGGATACTGGTGTGACCTCACCTTGCAGCCCCCAAAGAAGGAATTGGGTGGACTAAATGGACAGTGCCCCTCTCTATCTAAAGCCTAGTAAGGGAGGTACGTGGATCCCACTAGAATTTAAAATGAAAAGTAAGGGAGAGGAGGCTCTACTAGAGGACCTGGGCAGCTTTAGATACAGTACCAGGCACATAGGAGGATTTCCACTTCTGAGCCATGGAAGCAGAAATTGACTTTTCCTTTCCAGATTTAGCTAATATTCAGAAAGGGAATCTAGCACCTGCCTTCCAGATTTGAACACCTCAAAATTCAGGAGTGCTCAAGCTCAATTTGGGCAGCTGTTACTTCATTTCTCCCTAATCAAATGTACTGATCCACTGTAACTTGCTGTAGAAAAAGTAGGATGAAATTGAGCAAGAAATGCTTCCCAGTGGTTATTAGGACTGGAATTGCTATTTTCAACAGCCATTGCCTTTTTTTTTTTTTAGTTTTATTTGTTTAAAAGGAAGACAGTGATATTGCATTGGCAAATTCCCCATAGAAAGAAAGAGTGGAACAAAAGAATAATAAAGGCACCTCAGCTTTTCCTCATTTATGTAGGACAGTCTTATAATATGCATCCAGATAGCCTTCAATCACACAAGCTGAAAATTGTTCCACTTTACTGCAGTTCTGTAACCATATGGGAACCAATCCTGTCTGTGTTCTGTGCACATCCAAAATTCCTGCTGCACGACCCACCCTAGGAGCGAGTTACCAGTGACCCAGGGCTGGGGCAGAAGGAGGGTGCAGGGGTGGGGGGAGGGAGAGAGCCCAGGGTTGGGGTGAGGGGCAGCCAAATTTTTTTTTGCTTGGGGCAGCAAAAAACCTAGAGCCGGCCCTGATTGAAAAGTATTTAAGTGGTAGCTTTATAAACATGTAAACATTCGATTATCTATACATAAAACACAAAAATAAAAAGGAATTATTAGGGAACAGACAGAGGAATAATAGTTACACTAACCATGACCAATAAGTGCCAAACTCATGATGTTTCTAAATGATTTATAAGACACTTGGGCTAAAATTTTCCAACTTGAATACATAAAAGTAGACTCCTAAATCCATATACCACCAAAAATCAAGGTGATTTTCCATCTCATTGTGTGTATGAGAATATGCATGTTCATGTGTGAATACAGGCACACTGGATTGATCATTTGTCACAAATCATTGAACTATGGGGAGGGGGGAGAATCAAGCATATATGTACAGTAACTAGTTGAGCAGCAGTATCTGAGGCCAGAAACTTATTTGCAATTAACTTAGTTCTTTCCCCTGGACTAACATTTGAATGTGGTAGTGGGATTTATTACTTATCCACACAAACTGGGGGCATGATACCAACATCTCCTGGTGGTGGACTCTCCTTCCTTAGAGGTTTTTAAAGTCAGGCTTGACAAAGCCCTGGCCGGGATGATTTAGTTGGGGATTGGTGCTGCTTTGAGCAGGGGTTTGGACTAGAGGTCCCTTCCAACCCTGATATTCTACGATTCCATGTGCTTCCACAATAGCATTAACCCCTCCCTCTGAATCTTGCAAAGAGACCATCACAGATCTGGGATCCATGGGTGGGGAGGAGGGACAGCAGTAAGTGGCAGGAACAAACCAGACATGCAGGCACACAGTAGAGATAAGCAGGATAATTAGTACAGTTAAATGGTGCATGAGCTTTCTAGCTCAGCCCCCTCTATACTTGGGAACACTGGATTTAAGTGGGGTGCTGGGGAAGTTGCTGCCAGCATACCTCCAATAGAACTGGTCAGTCAGGAAGAAGTGGCAGTACTGTACAAGGGCCAGAGCTTCTGCAGAGATAGGGCGTATGCAAATAGATGGTCATGTAACGATTTCAAGGGATCCACAGTGTTAGTGGGACAGACTGTTTGCTTTCTTCAACAGGAAGAATCCTGACTCCCACCTGGAAGAGGCAGAGGAAACTCCATGAGGGAATCTTTGTGTAGTCCTTGGTTCTCAAACATCTGGTGCGCTCTGTGACCGTGTGCCTGGGATGGACCACACTGAGAATGCCACACACAGGGCAGACAATCCCCCAGAACTAGTGGTTTATTCTATAATTAGAGTCATCAAGCCAGTAACAAAACAGCTTCTGTAGTACCACACTGGTTAACCAGAAACTAATATGGACGGTAAGTGATCAGCTGTTGTGACCTGCACAGGATGTGCCATGTTTGTCTTTCTTCCACAGGACAGAAGTGAGTTTGTCTGTACAAAGTGCAAGCTGGTCTCCATACTGGAAGAGAAGGTTCAAAGACTGGAGAAACAAGTATCACTGTGTTGCATAAGAGAAAATGAAGATTTCCTTGACAGATGTCAGGATATGCTTCTGCAGGCACAACATTCTGAAAAATCAGAGCAGGCTGTGCAGTGGGGACAGAAAGCGGTGAAGAAAATTGGCAGCATATGACCTCCAGAAGAAGAAAGAGGAGCATCCATGTACCAGCAATGCAGATACAGGTGAGCAACTGTTTTCATGTTTTCTCCACAGGTCCTAATGCGGAGAGTGGACTAGATGATACATCTCAGGGAAGGGAGCAGAAGGAGACTCCACCAATTGGAAGGCATGAGATGCTCTGTCCTAGGGATGGGGGTTCCACGACCACCACTCCCAAGAGAAGGAGGCAGATGTTGGTGGTCGGGGACTCCCTCCTAAGGGGGACTGAGTCATCTGTCTGCCATCCCGACTGGAAAAAACGAGAAGTGTGCTGCTTGACAGGAGCTAGGATTCACGTGACGGAGAGACTGCCGAGACTCATCAAGCCCTCAGATCGCTACCCCTTCCTACTTCTCCACGTGGGCACCAATGATACTGCCAAGAATGACCTTGAGTGGATCACTGCAGACTACGTGGCTCTGGGAAGAAAGATAAAGGAGTCTGAGGCACAAGTGGTGTTCTCGTCCATCCTCCCTGTGGAAGGAAAAGGCCCAAGTAGAGACCATCGAATCATGGAAGTCAACGAATGGCTACTTAGGTGGTGTCGGAGAGAAGGTTTTGGATTCTTTGACCATGGGATGGTGTTCCAAGAAGAATGATTGCTAGGCAGACAGGGACTCCACCTAATGAAGAGAAGGAAGAGCATCTTCGCAAGCAGGCTGGCTAACCTAGTGAGTGGGGCTTTAAACTAGGTTCACCAGGGGAAGGAGACCAGGTTAGGTTAGGAGAACAGGAAATCCTGGCACAGTCAAGGAATTATGATGTGACTGGAATAACAGTAACTTGGTGGGATAACTCACATGACTGGAGTACTGTCATGGATGGATATAACCTGTTCAGGAAGGACAGGCAGGGCAGAAAAGTTGGGGGAGTTGCATTGTATGTAAGAGAGCAGTATAACTGCTCAGAGTCCCAGTATGAAACTGCTGAAAAACCTGAGAGTCTCTGGATTAAGTTTATAAGTGTGAGCAACAAGGGTGATAGCATAGTGGAAATCTGCTATAGACCACTAGACCAGGGGGATGAGGTGGACGAGGCTTTCTTCAGGCAACTAACAGAAGTTACTAGATCACAGGCCCTGGTTCTCGTGGGGGACTTCAATCACCCTGATATCTGCTGGGAGAGCAATACAGCAGTGCACAGACAATCCAGGAAGTTTTTGGAAAGTGTAGGGGACAATTTCCTGGTGCAAGTGCTGGAGGAACCAACTAGGGGCAGAGCTCTTCTTGACCTGCTGCTCACAAACAGGGAAGAATTAATAGGGAAAGCAAAAGTGGATGGGAACCTGGGAGGCAGTGACCATGAGATGGTCGAGTTCAGGATCCTGATAAAAGGAAGAAAGGAGAGCAGCAGAATATGGACCCTGGACTTCAGAAAAGCAGACTTTGACTCCCTCAAGGGACTGATGGGCAGGATCGCCTGGGAGAATAACATGAGGAGGAAAGGAGTCCAGGAGAGCTGGCTGTATTTTAAAGAATCCTTATTGAGATTGCAGGAACAAACCATCCCGATGTGTAAAAAGAATAGTAAATATGGCAGGTGACCAGCTTGGCTTAACAGTGAAATCCTAGCTGATCTTAAACACAAAAAAAGTGGCTTACAAGAAGTGGAAGCTTGGACAAATGATGACAGAGGAGTATAAAAATATTGCTCAGGCATGCAGGAGTGAAATCAGGAAGGCCACATCACAATTGGAGTTGCAGCTAGCAGGGGATGTTAAGAGTAACAAGAGGGTATGTTAGCAACAAGGTGGTGGTCAGGGAAAGTGTGGGCCCCTTACTGAATGGGGGAGGCTACCTAATGACAGAGGATGTGGAAAAAAACTAATGTACTCAATGCTTTTTTTACCTCTGTCTTCATGAACAAGGTTAGCTCCCAGACTACTGCACTGGGCAGCACAGTATGGGGGAGGAGGTGACCAGCCCTCCGTGGAAAAAGAAGTGGTTCAGGATTATTTAGAAAAGCTGAACAAGCACAAGTCCATGGGGCTGGATGCACTGCATTTGTGGGTGCTAACATAGGTGGTCAGTTGGAGTTGGGTGGGAGTTGGGTGATGTGATTGCAGAGCCTTTGGCCATTATCGTTGAAAACTCATGGCGATTGGGGGAGGTCCCGGATGACTGGAAAAAGGCTAATGTAGTGCCCATCTTTAAAAAAGGGAAGAAGGAGGATCTGGGGAACTATAGGCCAGTCAGCCTCACCTCAATCACCGAAAAAATCATGGAGCAGGTCCTCAAGGAATCAATTTTGAAGCACTTAGAGGGGAGGAAAGTGATCAGGATCAGTCAGCCTGGATTCACCAAGGGCAAGTCACACCTGACTAACTTAATTGCCTTCTATGATGACATACCTGGCTCTGTGGATGAGGGGAAAGCAGTGGATGTGTTATTCCTTGACATTAGCAAAGCTTTTGATTCGGTCTCCCACAGTATTCTTGCCAGCAAGTTAAAGAAGTATGGGCTGGATGAATGGACTATAAAGTGGAAAGAAAGCTGGCTAGATCATCAGGCTCAATGGGTAATGATCAATGGCTCCATGACTAGTTGGCAGCCGGGATCAAGCAGAGTGCCCCAAGGGTTGGTCTTGGGGCTGGTTTTGTTCAATATTTTCATTAATGATCTAGAGGATGGCGTGGATTGCACTCTCAGCAAATTTGAAGGTGATACTAAACTGGGAGGAGTGGTAGATACGCTGGAAGGTAGAGATAGGATACAGAGGGACCTAAACAAATTAGAGGATTGGGCCAAAAGAAATCTGATGAGGTTCAACAAGGAAAAGTGCAGAGCCCTGCACTTAGGACGGAAGAATCCCATGCACTGCTACAGACTAGGGACTGAGTGGCTAGGCACCAGTTCTGAATGGAAAGGACCTAGGGGTTATAGTGGACGAGAAGCTGGATATGAGTCAACCGTGTGCCCTTGTTGCCAAGAAGGCTAATGGCATTTTGGGCTGTATAAGTAGGGGCATTGCCAGCAGATCGAGGGACGTGATCATTCCCCTCTATTCGGAATTGGTGAGGACTCATCTGGAGTACTATGTCCAGTTTTGGGCCCCACTCTACAAGAAGGATGTGGAAAAACTGGAAAGTCCAGCGGAGGGCAACAAAAATGACTAGGGGGCTGGAGCACATGATTTATGAGGAGAGGCTGAGGGAACTGGAATTATTTAGTCTGCACAAGAGAAGAATGAGGGGGGATTTGATAGCTGCTTTCAACTACCTGAAAGGGGGTTCCAAAGTGGATGGATCTAGACTGTTCTCATTGGTAGCAGATGACAGAACAAGGAGTAATGGTCTCAAATTACAGTGGAGGAGGTTTAGGTTGGATATTAGGAAAAAACTTTTTCACTAGGAGCGTGGTGAAGCACTGGAATGGGTTACCTAGGGAGGTGGTGGAATCTCCTTCCTTAGAAGTTTTTAAGGCCAAGCTTGACAAAGCTCTGGCTGGGATGATTTAGTTGGGGATTGGTCCTGCTTTGGGCAGGAGTTGGACTAGATGACCTCCTGAGGTCCCTTCCAGCCCTTCGCTTCCATCCAGACAATCAGATCTAATATAGTGAGAGGTTACTGAAAACTCAGTTCACCATATGTGAGGTTCTACTAATCCTGAAGGATCAGACATTTACCCTTAGGACAATATATATCTCAGATCTTACACAAATATCAAGATCAACCAATCCTTAGTAAACTAACTAAAGGTTTATTAATAAAAGAAAAGAATTATTGAATGGTTAAAGAATCACATTCATACAAGTGATTTTCAGTGTTCACAGATCAGGTTTGTAGCAGTGATAGAATAGTCTGTGGATTTGCAAAAGTTCAAAATACTCCTTTTAGTTGTAAATCCACAGTCCAAAAGAATTGGAGCAGGAAAGAGGCAAATTGGAGATGTCTTAGTTGTCTTTTATATTCATTGCCATGTGCATGAAAATATATTGACTCAAGATGTAATCCAGGGTCACATGAACATGGAAAGTTACTGGTAAAGGATGGAGTTTTAGGTCACGTCTTCACCACATGTCCTTAACATTGTTTGCTGAATCACATGAGTGGCCATTGTCTCGTCACTGTCTGAGGCATCCAGAGGAAAGGCCTACTGGGTGGGATGAGTTTCTTCAATGGCCATTAAAGAGAGTCTTTAATGAGCCATAAACACCTAGTTGGCTAGCCCTGATGTAAATCTATTTGGGGTTGGGGGTGTCATCCAGGGCTACAACACATGTTTGAGATAAAGATATATAGCCAATATTCATAACTTCAGATACAAAGATGATACATGCATATAAACTGGATAATCATAGTTAGCAATGCATAACTTTTCTGTTGATACCTTACATGATATGCTTTGGGCAAGATTTATGGTAATTGTCTAACAGTGGTAACAACAGTGATATAAACGGTCACCTACCTTATACACAGCACCACAGCCTGTGTGGGAACACATTTACACTGATCCGCTGCAGTATGGCATGTCTGCTCTGTATAGCAGTGGTGCGAAGCTGTCCATGACTCCCTCATTCTCAATGTTAGCTTGGGAAGGAGACAGGGAGGGTCTATTAACCTATGTCAGATGGCAATGGGCCCTCAGACCAGGTCTACAGTACAAATTTTTGCCACCATACTTATATTACTCATAGACTCATAGACTTTAAGGTCAGAAGGGACCATTATGATCATCTGGTCTGACCCCCTGCATGCTGCAGGCCACATGACCCTTCCCTGGACTCTGCCGTTGAAGTCCCCAATCCTGTGTTTTAGTGACCTCAATCGGCAGAGACCCTCCTGCTAGTGATCCCTGCCCCATGCTGCGGAGGAAGGCGAAAAACCTCCAGAGGCTCAGCCAATCTACCCTGGAGGAAAATTCCTTCCCGACCCCAAATATGGCGATCAGTACTACCCCGAGCATGTAGGCAAGAGTCTCTAGCCTGGCCCTTGTTGGCCATTATGCTATTTACGTACTGGCCAGGGGTATAATGTGGTGTGATTTGTAACCAGCAAAGAGCTATGCCAACAAAAAATTGTAGTGCAGATTCTTTTGCTGGTATAACTGCAATTTGAGAGAGCAGGGATTCAAATAAACTATGCTGACAAAAGCACTGTTTTACCAGCATGAGCTGCATCCACACTAGAAGCTCTTTATGGGTTTATTGGTATTCTTATACTAGCAAAAAGCAACAGAGGGTCCTGTGGCACCTTTAAGACTAACAGAAGTATTGGAGCATAAGCTTTCGTGGGTGAATGCCCACTTCATCAGACGCAAGGGATGAAGTGTATATACTTATACTAGCAAAGTGTTCTTAGGGCAGACATAGTCTAAGGGACCGCACACCACGTTGGATTGCTGGAATGCAGTGCTCTCTGGCCATAGTCTCAAAATGCACTGATTTACCCTCTATGCTAGGACTTGCTATCTCTGGCACTGTGGTACTTCACAATACTTAGAATAAGGATGAATTCTTCATCAAATAGGGTCTGCTCTCCAAGTCCTCTCCCTCCAAAGTGCTCTGTTCAGTGCCATATTCTCCATCACACAACATGCTAACACTTCTTTATGACATGCCACCACTTCTTCTTGGGTCAGCCTCTGTCTTTTACCTTCAATCTTCATCTCATGCACTCTTACGCACCCAGTTTACATGGCCAAATCATCTGAGCCTGCATTCTCACCACTACATTAGATCACAATGCCAGCCTCAACTTACCATGCTTTGTTTCAATGCACTTTTTAGCAGCAATGAGAAAATGATGTAAAACAAATAAGAGTTAGGACCCAATCCTGTCTCCATAGAAATAAATGGTAAAATTCCCATCAACTTCAGTGGGACCAGCCTTAGCCCTTAAGGAAATGTTTCCTTTTTCTTGCAGCTTAGCATGAATGTTTTAATTACAGAAACATAGGGCCAGGTTCTCCATTGATTTAAACTTCAGTGACTTCAATGGGGCGGTACTGATTTATGCAAGCAGAGGATCTGGTGCATGTGAACCTCAATGGGAGTCTCGCAATAGCTATTCATAGAGTCAACTTGCAGAATGCAGAAATCTTCACATCTCGAAAAGTTGCCAGTGATTGAGAAAATTTAATCCAGCAAATTTTACCTGTAAAAATTAAAAAATATTGAAATGCAAAACCAAGACGGAAAAAATTCTTCTAAGAGAGGTGTTTTTATATTTAGCTTGATTGTTCTTGCTAAACTACCTAATTACACAATCCCAATTTATGCATAATTGTATGTACGGCAGCTCCCTAAGCAGAATAATATGACCTACTCTAATTACAATAAATGAGCAATGACTATTTTCAATATAATTGCATTTTATATTATGTTTATCTATTAAAACAGCTTGGTGTTTTATTGTTCCTAATAAAAAAATAATAAGAATAAAATCCAAACAAAAACAAATATACCGCAAACCACAGTATTTATAATTAGGAAGCTAAATAACAAAGATCAAGTCATACGATGCTCAGTCTCATTCCCACACTGTTCTGTGCCACACTATATGTTCCACAGCACAGTGTACAAGTCACACTGCATTTAACATACTGAAGCTTCTCTGTGAATGATCTACCTCCCAGGCAAACCTCTATTGCTGCGAGTGTTTTCAGAGATGATGATTCTATGGCTAAAAAGGGAGCAGTGTCATCATCCAGTGCTGTGCAGAAGTCAGACAGGCTATAGAATTTCACCCAGTAATTTCTGCATCAAGCCCATAACTTCAGGGTGAGCTACAGCATATCTTTTAGAAAACCCGCCCTGATTGTTAAAATGCAGCCTACTGGTACTATGTACATTTTTGACAAAATACAGCAAGTTAGAGCTATTTAAGAATCCCTTTCTTCCCCCTCCCCCCCCTTTTTTTTTGGTCTAAAAGTGTCAATTCGTTGAAACTTACACATTTCATGGAAACATGGTTTCAATGAAACTTTCATCAAGAAAAAGAGATCCACCCCAGAAAATACAACTGGGCATTTGAGTTTCATGTTCCAACTATTACTCGTATACTGCACCAATCTTTTGAATCTTATACTGTTGCATCTTTGACTTTATTAGCTCAGTTGTTAGGGCACTCACAGAGGGTATGGGAGACCCAGGTTCAAGTACCCTCACCACTGGGCTATAGATTTTCTCTTTGGTCCAGTGAGCATTTTGTATCAAGTGGGACAGCTCCAACATGAAACATTGAGAGAGAGATAATGTGATACTGACTACAGAGTCTGGAGTCAGTAAACACACTCACCTGGGATGTGGGAGACCCAGGTTTAAGTCCTGCCTGATTTGGAGCAGGGACTTGAACCTGGCTCTCCCAAATGTTTAGGTGTGTGCTTTAACCACGGAGCTATTGACTATTCTGGGAAAAGGGTCGCTCTGGATAAATTTTTTTTGGGGGGGGGGAAGAGGTGAGGCTGGCAGGGGAGAGGTATACATACACGCACACACTCACACACCAAAAAACAAAAAACAAAAACAAACAAACAAACAAACAAAACCAACACTCCAACCGGTTTCATTTGCATTTTATTGTAAAACAAAAACAAATCTTAAATCTCACAATTTGTGGTAAAATAGAATATTTATTTTCCAGCCAGCCCCAGCACCAACCCTCCACCTCTTCTTCTCTTTTTGTCTCTATTATATACTATAGGCCTCTAGAGTGATCATCCTCCAAAATTTCAATTATGCCCAGTAGATTATATTAGTTCTTCCTTGTTACCAATATGCCAAGTGCCCATACAATTATATATTTTAAATATTTCTCTTATTCACCTTTTGTTCAAAAACAGTGCCATCTATGTTGCTACAAATGCTAGAAGAATATAAATTACTTAAGGTAAACAACAACTGTCTTTTACCTAATCTATTTACTTCCACCTCAGGACCCAATTGTGTCATTGGAGTACAGGCCTTGTTGGGCTGTTGTGAAGCCTGAAATGCCACTCATTACTGGCACCAAAATGAGACATTCAGATGTGTGATTCCCCCTCCTTTCCTTTCTTACATGATCAATATAATTTAAATGTAAACATTAACTACCATCTGAGTTATCTCAGAATCACAGAGATGAATAGGACAGTTCACAACAGTTAAAGCTATTATTGCAGACCTGGGCCTGTCTACACCTAACCATGTCGCACAGAGCATGACTTTTTTTTATAGCCCTAGCTACACTGCATAGGGCTACGGAAAATTTCATGCCCTATGCAACATAGTTAGGTCAACCTAACCCCCACTGTAGACGCAACTAGGTCTGAGAGAGGGTGAAGTTACTAAAGCAATGGAAAACCCCTTCCATTACTGTAGTAAAGATCTACATTACAGTGCTACAGCAGGGTAGCTACAACTCTGCTGCTGTAGTGCTTGTGGCATTGACATACCCATAGACATCTCTGCATCATTTATACTCGGTCACATGTTTGAGGTTTACTTTGCAATCATAACCGTTAGAGAATTATTTCTTCCCCAGCCCCAATTAGCATGAGAATAATATAGCAATTTCAGAATGGTGTTGGTATTCCATACAGCTGAATACCAGGCCAGTCTAAGCCATATTTTCCCCAAACCATCAACTTAAAATTTTCAATAATATCACTATTACCATACTGGTAGTTATATGTGAAGTTATTTCATGAAACCTGTTAATGTTTAATTGGGAATATTAAACTGCTAGGGAAACAGGCAATTCAAGATGATATCTTTTAGATCAGGTGACTTGTTAAATAAGAACAACATGAATTCTTAACTAAAAATTGTAGACAATATTAACTTAGGGGACTGTTTTCTCCCCGACCCTAATTTTTTGGCCCACTTTTAACAATAATTATGTTCCTTATGCGTGTGAGAAGTGGGGGAGGTTCCCACCCCTTCCCCCTTCAGAAGTTTTCCATTTAGGATGAATGTTTCTTTGATACTTGGGAATTGTTTCAGATAACAGAAATCAAGCTTTTATAGAACCCCATTCTACCCTTTTAGTGGTTTAGACAGCATGCACACTAGAATAGAATAAAATAATATTAAAGTATTGACTTAGATGGATACTTTATGTTGCTCCTTAATCAATGAATACTCAGAATTGAAGTCACTTGGGTAAACTTCCATAACTCCACAAAAAATGCCTGTGCTGAAATAGCACTCCCTTAGTAACTGCATATTGGGTGAAGATCAGGCTGATGCATGCTGTACAATTTACATACTATAGATAGCCTGTATCGACAAGTCAATACTTTACTTTTTGAATCATATAGTCTAATTCAGATTCTGCTTAGGGAAATGAGACCTCAGCTAAGGGTATTTAATAGATGCATCCCTCCTAAGTCATTATTAATGTGATGAAATGCTTAGAGAAATTAAGTACCTGGTGTTTTAAATGGTCAGAAAATAAAGAGATAAATATTCAGGGTTTATTAAGCATACTGATTATATTTACTGTAAATAAGAACAAAGAAACAGACCATTAATCAAATTAATCATCGATATACTCTTATCATGTGACAATACTGATTCAATTATATCTTCCTAGCTACAGAAATGGTTCCCTTACTAGTAATTAACAACCTGAGGCAAAGTCAAACATTATTAGTACAAGATTTTCTTTTTCCCTTTTAAAAGGGAAACTTTCCTCACAATGTGTTTTGTTGAGTCATACTCAAAACCAGATTCTGACAGAAAATGCAGTTACAGAAGTTGTAAGTGCAATTTTAGATATTTAGATATGTAGTCCTCTTTTGGGCTGCTGCACCACAATCTTTCATCTGACAACATCTGACTCACTTATGCTAATTCCTCCATCCCCACTAGCCACACATGCACACATTTATGTCAAAAAAAGTTTCTGCTAACAAAAGAAAGCTTTTAGAAATGTTTACCTCCACTCATCTGACTATCTCAACTGGACTCTCAAAGAGAACACATACTTTGAAACAATTACCTAAAATGAATGAATTCTTCATGGATATAACAAAAGTAGCATGTGATTGATGCCTGGCCTCTGTGACAAACACAGGGTTTGCCTATCCAGTCTTCAAACCCACAAACAGCCAGTTATATGCTAGACCTGATCTTCATGGATGTTGGCATTGGGACCATACTAAATACCCCCTAAATCACGGTCTGACCACCATCTCTCCTTCAAGTAGAGGTCACAACCTTCTTGCCTTCCTGTAAAGAATTGATTAACCAGCATGCTACACTGGCTGCCATTCAAAATCTGGGTCAATTTCAAGATCCTTGTCCTACTCTAAGGCCTGGTCTACACTGGGGGGATGGGGGGGGGCGAGCTATGTCGGTCTAAATTACACAACTTCAGCTACGAAAATAGCGTAGCTGAAGTCAACATACTTAGAGCTACTTAACAGTGTCTTAACTGTGCTAGGTCAACTGCTGCCACTCCCATATCAACTCTGCCTATGCATCTCGCTCTGGTGGAGTATCGGAGAAGACGGGAGAGTGCTCGGTGATCGATTTATCATGTCTTCACTAGACCCCTGCTGGATCGATCGCTCTGGAAGTAAGTGTAGACATGCCCTAAGAGAATTAGCTCCCAACTATATCAGTGATTGTCTTTCTGCTCCCCACCACACATGCCACATTTATCACGGATTCTAATTCACAGAGTCAGCATTTGAACTCATGATGGTCACAGGCAGGGTGTTCCCAGTGGTGTGTTCAGGATTATAAAAGCCACTTCTACCAGAAATCAGGCTGAGCCTAAATCTCTGCTCTTTAGAACAAGTTTCAAAATGCACCAATTCAGGCAGACATTTCCTTTGACAACAATATCATAGATGTACTACATAGCTCTCGGAGAAACCACTGTCCAGCATCTGATTCCTGTTTAAAAATGGCTGTAAAAGCTATTTCCAGAGAATAACTAATGCAATAACTGAGTCTGGTGGAGAACACAGATAGAACACTGGTGGATGTTTTAGAAATGCATATTGTAATAATAAATACATAATGAATACTACTAATAAATAACATTAATATCCAGTCCAACTTGGTAATAGTGTGCAAAACCCAAAAGATACTTTCTCTGCTACTGAAGACTTAGAAAAAAGAACTAACACGCTTTAATACCCAGACTTATTTCAGGAAGCAGAATGAAGATAAGGCTGTTATTGACATAATATTCAAGCGGTAATAAGCTGGTTGACAGAAATTTGGACTCTGGCTAAGAAAGCTAACTATGTTCTCTTTAACAGTTACAGCCCAGAGAGACCTCTGTTCATCTGGTATCACCTACCTCTGGCATGTGGAAGTCAGCACTTACAATAAAACAAATGTCATTATAAAAGTTGTTATACAGTCCCAAATTTCAGGTGGGAATGGAGTGTCTACTCCCCCTGTCTGAGTGTACTACTCAGTGCCCAGCTAGCTGTGCTTAATCTTAAGAATAATAAAGCTCAATATAGATGTTCGTAGTCTGCTTTGGAAAAAGCCCTCAACTCACCAGGCTTACTCCTACCTAACATTATTTCTCCAAATTATCTGTGGAGGATTGTAAATGACTGCTGTGAGAAAGTTTCTCCATGTTCTTTGTGACTTCCCCTGAAAAGCTGTCAGTAACAGCTATGTCATAGCTAAATAAAATACTATGGTGTGTTACAAAATAGTGGCAGATAGAAAATAAACATCCCTCAAAACTTTAAAAATATGATAAAATGTATACGAAGAGTATTTGTAAATTGTTGGAGAGGCGGAAATTATGTTCAGTAGTATTGCAGATAGCACTGGGAATTGAGAAGGAATCTTCCCCAAAGATTGCAGGTTGTGTGTGTGTGTGTGTGTGTGTGTGTGTGTGTGTACACACCCCCCAAGCCTGTATAACGCACTACCTCTGTGATCCTTAATCACCAATCCTTTCAGATTTTCCAGTTTCTAGATTTAACTGCAAAATTCTGGATTACAAAAATTAGATTTTCAGAACATCCTGTCATTAACTATTTCAATCTTTGTATTTCCTGCTGCAATTTCATTTCATTTAGAGGAGAGAGGTAAATCAGAAACTTTTCAAAACCAATAATCTTTCTTACAAAACTTCAATCTTTTGAAACTGAGAATAAAAATCCTACCTCAAAAATCTCCTTTTGGCTTTTTGTCACATGCTCTCTCCTTTCAGCCAGAGAACTCCCTGACTTGTACTCTTAATCAAATAGATGTTATAGGTTCAGTCTGATTTTTTTAAATCTTTGCCTTTCTTCCTGAAAAATAAACTTGAAGAGGCAAATGTAAAACTAACAGCAGGGTGCATAACATAAAACCCCAGGACACTCAGCAAGAGGGAAAACTGAGTCAGATCCTCAGCTGGTATAAATCAGTGCAGCAACACTGACTCCAATAGAACTCATTGATCAGCACCAGCTGGGTATCTGGCCCACTCTATGTACAATTTGCCAATGTGAATAATAAGATCACACTCCCGCTTTCTCTGAAAAAATCAGAACATTGCCACTGACTTTACTGGGAAAACAATCAGGCCCTATAATGCTTCACTAGAGTCAGTCTACATGCAGACCACTACAATTTCTAGGTGTGCCGAGTTTTCATTTATTCACTCTAATGTAAGGTCTTGCATGCCAGTAATACATTTTAATGTTAGAAAGTCTCTTTCTATAAATATATAATATATAACTAAACTATTGTTGTATGTAAAATAAATAAGGTTTTTAAAATGTTTAAGAAGCTTCATTTAAAATTAAATTAAAACGCAGAACCCCCTCACCGGTGGGAGTGTGTGTGAGTGCCACTGAAAATCGGCACGCATGACATAGGTTGCCTACCCCTGTTCTAGAACTTCTAGGGCTACAATCTCCAGAACCACCTGTAATTGCTAAGAAGAGGAAAAGTCTGGACTATATCCCGTGTGTATCTCCTTTGTTCAGAACAGGGTCGGAATGCCATATATGCGCAAAACAAAATATACACACACAAAAAGAAGCATAAAACCACAATCTATACACATGTCCAAAGAACTTATGAATGCCACATTTTTCAATCACTACCTCAGTAATACTGTAATATAAATATGGACAGTTCATTCTCCCCTCCTTCTTTACTATAGTCATATTGAGAATAGTTGGGTCCAAAGAGTTGCAAAAAATCTAATAGCAGTAGTAAATGGAAAAAGATGATAATAAAACAACAAATGTATCAGATCTGCTCCTTGTGAAATTAGAGATGAAAATTTAATTTTACCCTTCATTTAAGCTGTTTCTTTTTTCCATGAAATCTTCCTAAATGCCTAGAAACTTTGCCAACTTAAATTCAGTTGGTATCTTTCCAACACATAAAACCACCTAATTCTCTTAACATAGTGGGATATTAAAACCCTTTAAAATATAACATTAACTACAACGAAGGCTGTACTTATTGCAGTTATCATAGGTTTCATTAAAAAGTATTAAACTGAACATTTGCCATGAAAAAATTAATTCAGTGAAAAATTCCTGCCTTTTTTCACGTAAGAGCCAATTCGACTCTCATTGACTGTCATTGGACCCTTACCAAGCATGGGCAGAGTAAAGTCAGACAGATATGGATGTGAGGGTGTGATGGATCTCAGTGAGGCTCCAATTCAGCAAAGCACTTAAACATACTGAAAATATTTTGCTGAATAGGAAAGAACTGTCGAATCAGGACCTAATCAGTAAGCATATGGAAGGGGAGGGGTTTCCCTGGAGACAGCTGGCCTGCTCTTTTGGCCTTCTCAGGCTGAGCCTGCAGAATAGAGCATAAAAGCAGGGGATAGGATGGAGGTCGGAGAAGTAAGAAGCAAACACAGCAGCTTAGTTAGAAAGGGAACCCTAACTGTCCCCCAAAAGATAGTACTGTTGTCTGGGGGGATGGTTGAGCCATTTCTCTCCTTGTGTTTTCTTTCCCTTTCTATGCTCAATGGACTAGTTGAGGGCAGATTCCTTATTTCATCCTCCTGAGAGGGGAGGAGGAAGAGAGAGGAAAAAGCCCCCCAAACAAACAAGTGTTCTCCAGAGAGGAGGGGAGTGTCCCCATTCTTCTGGGCTCAGAATGCAGGGAATGTTTGCAAATCTCCATGTGTGCAACAGAAGGAGATTCTTGTGCCACCTCCCTCTATTCTGTGTCACAATCTGGCCCATAATACACTGTATTTCTTCTCTTTTCTGAGAGGAAGAAAAAAGAGCCTAAACTTGTTATGCAGCCTTTTCCATGAATACAGTCATCTCCCAGGCATCTAGAATACAACTTGCTTGATGCAATGTGATAGTTACATCTAAATCATCTCTTTTTATTTTGTTATACTATATTGCCTCATTACTGTGTATTCCTGCAATAGTACTAGTTTAACCAGCTGGTATACAAAAGAGTAGTATATGTATGGTATGAATTGTCGAAGTGTGACTCTGTTCTGAAAAGTAACTGTAAGAGTGTCTTAGGTGGGTTCCCAGGCCTCAATGCTCTTTGACAACCAGTGCTCTTCTAGCAACTCCTGACTCAGATGGAGTATTTGAGGTATACCCCTCTGCACACTTTAAAGATTTTGCATCTGGAATCTAGTACATTCTCCTGATGATGCACAAGCTGGAAAAGAATCTTGGTTAGTCTCCCAAAGTTGTGTTGGCTCTGGAGTGCTAGCAGAAGTAACAGGGTTTTTTTCCCCTCCCTGTCTGGCCCCCCTCCTCCCAAATCAAGTAAGCAGGTATGATTTAGAACAACAGGGAGCAGAAATGTTTGATGAGACCATGCCATTTTTTATTAGAGCTGGACAAGCACTTCAAACATTTTGGTGCACATTTTTCTGGATTTTTAAATGAATTCAAGTTGTGTGTTTGGTTTTCATTACTATTCTATTAATTACTAATACAATACTATTAATTACTATTACTGTACTATTACAATACTATTCACTCACATGTATCTTCTTAAGAAGCCTGAGAATGATCAAATTGTGAACTGTAAGTTTTGCTCTTCAAAATTCCCATGGCTGTTTGTTAGCTACTTCAATCATTCTGTAAGGGAGCTGGAACAAAATCACATAACTTGTGGACTGATCTTGGACAATCTGTAAGACCAAGAATGATTTGCTGAGGGGGGGGGGAACACCCCCCCCCACACACACACACACACACCAGAAATAATCTTGTTTAATGGACATAGTCAAGAATTCTACAATCTGGGCAAATGTTATATTTATAAATAATTCCTTTTCTGATCATAAACAGTATTCAGTATATACTGAGTATTCGAAGACCATCTTGTGGTCAAGGAACTGGATCGAGACCCTGATTTCTGTGTGACAGTGGATAAATCACTTAATCCCGCTATGCCTCCATTCCCTATCTGTAAAATAGGAGTCAATACTACAGTCTTATGGCCCTCCTTGTATTTGTCTTGTCTGTGTACACTGTAAGCTCTTTGGGGCAGGGACTACTTCTTACAATGTGTCTGCACAGCACTTAGCACAGTAGTACTACTGTAATCCAAACAAATACAATTCTAGATGATGATTATAATTGTATTAAAAAAGAGAGATGGGAAATGAGATTTATGAGGCACCACAAAGACTGTCTTTTTTTATAAATGACTACAGAAAGAGTGATTAATAGATATTTTCCTATAAAGGAAATGACCTACTGTTAACCAACAAATCCAATAAGCTTGTTCAACTGTTGAAAAATAGATAGCTTCAGCAAAATGAATTTTTTGGCAAGGAAGTTACTACGCTAATTGGACTAAAACCCAGCAGTCCTAGAATTCCAAATTAAATAAATGTTTTCTGCATGTTCACTGTAGCAGTAAATTACATAATGCATTATAAATTACAGGTAAGACGACAGTTTGCTTTTCAAGTGTGCTATAAAGGGAACAATGATAAGGAATGTAATCAACATCTAGCTGTGTTTGCTTTGCGGAAGGGTAATGTTACAATGCAGGTACAGGAATACAATATCAGGATTCCTACAATCCCAAAGACCTGCTTTTAAAGTCTGATATCAGATTTGTTCTGGACCTTACAGTATAGTTTCTAATATTTTTTTTGACTGTCACTCTTCTGCTGCTGCCTTTTCATCACGCTTTTCATCATCGTGTTGTATGCAACCTACTGAAAGCAGCTCACACAACATTTTGCCATGTCATTTAATCATGGAACATTTATTTCTTCATATTTACTTCAGTTTTTCATGTGTGCATGAATTTAGGAACTGTAGATCAAACTCCCTGTAATAAGTAACACCAAGGTTGATCCCATTAGGAAGTGCTGAACAACAATATATAATATGGCAGGAGATTTGTAATGGCTATCTTATTGAATTATAAGCTTTTTAAAAAAAAACCCATCATGCTACATCTGTCATAACATAATACAACAGAATGGAATTTTAAAGAAATCGAGAAGCACATTAGTAAAAGTTACAGGAGGCAACATATTAACCACAAATTATGCTATGGCCACATGGGCTGGAAAGAAGACCATCTTATGAAGAAATTCAGGTTTACATACATTAATGATGGCTCAGGTCTTTGGCTAAGACTAAGAAACAGTGCAAGAAGAGAAGATGCAACATCAAAGTTTGTGACCTTTTTGAACCTATTTCTCACTGTGTGTTTATGTTTTGTATAAAGCAATGGGCCCTGAACTTGGTTGAGGCCACCTACTTGAATTTCCATTTGGAACACAGTTTAATTAACACTTTAATAAAATATGCCCTTGTATTAACAACCTACATGGGACCAATGTCAGAAGAGATTAGGAAGTTGTCCTGGGTTTCTGATGCAAGACACGTCAGAATCCTGGACCCTTTCCAAGTTAATAAACCATTATGCACCTTCATGATACTATTAACCCAATCTTCGGGATGAACTGACTCTACCCCTGCTCTGGTCTTAAAATGTATACAATGCTATTAGTCTACACAACATTTTATGGGTGGGAACATAAAGGAGAGTTACAAAATACATTATAGTGTTAGGTTGCTCATTTTTTGGCATATGCACTATGTTCATTATAGTTGTATTTCACAGGGATAGTTGAAAGAGGTGGGTTTGAGAAACAGCTTACCTCCTCATCAAATTCTATGTTGTACAGAATCAGGGATGTCTATGTTACATGATGTTGGGCTTTAGCGCACACACTAGCCCTAGCCATTGAAAGTGATTAGGCCTTATCCCGTGGATACTACTCACTTTTTAGCTTACCAACACATGCACAGCTGTGAAATTGGGTCACTGACCCTTTTCCTACCCTGGACTCTTAACCTCAAGAACCACCCACTCGCCTCTAATATTATATAGGGAGAACCAAGAACAGAGAAATGAAGCTGTGCTCTTTACATACAATGTGCAGTGTTAGCCGCATGCAAGAAGACACTGAATGGATGTAAAGGCAAGTGAAACTAGTCAGAGTAAGTGAAAAGACATTCAACAGATACTGCAGCAAAGTTATAAGCAAGAGAAATTACAAGTAGATAAACAGTCTGGGATTACATTACAGGAGAAGGGCATAGACGTGCATATGAGGAAGTGAACGGCAAACCAATGAGCAGTGCAGGTGCTGGCAGCAGAGAATGACTGTCTTTGTACCTGCTCTGCTTTAGCTAAGTGTGGCCAACTGTTCGGGACGCAGGGACGTGACTCAGCCTAACCTTCCTTCTTGTTCAGCCTAGTTATCTCTACCTTGTTCCCTCTTGTTTGGGGCTTGATTGGTGGCTTTTGGTCACAAACAGAACTTGTGATCCTTGCTCTAGCCAACTGAAGGCTAAATGGTGCGTTGCCATCGTTAGTGAAGGGTTGCACCTTACATGGCTACCCCAGGAAACTTGTTCTCGGACATTATCATTGTCAGAGGTGAAACTGCATTGGTGTTTAGTGCAGAGGGTTTCACTAACACAACTTTTTGTTTTCATGTGATCTAGATATTACTGCCAGTTCCTTGTTGACTTAAGCTCAGCCACAGGATCTATGACTGAGCATGCTACTAAGTCTGCAAAGAGAACCATTATGCTGGAAATGTGCTGGGGAAAAAAGAAAAGCCCACAAATTCTCAATGTGCATGGAGATGGAACATGATGGAGAGGAATAACTGAAGCTCCTAATCAAGCTCTCCTTGCTTTCATTTGTCTTTGCTGCTTCTTGTTGCCTTGCTTACTAGAACAGTGGGGACAAGTCAACCTAGAGTCTTCCCGTAGCAGTAATAAGATTGTTGTAATTAGCAATAATAAGGCTAAGGTTGTTGTCACAGATGTTAGAAGGATTACTTTAATTTCTTCCTCTATTGATATCATTCTGACATTGACTGCCCTGCTTGTACGAGCATCAGACTCAAACTCTGGCAACTACCTTATACTTCACTTCTGCAGACAGAATCTAAGCAGAGAGAATTCAGAGACTTTGGTAGACAGTGAGGTCAACAATGCACATCTACAGAGCAGAGATTGTGAAATTCTCAATGGGTGGAGAACTACTCCCCTGCCTAGCAATACGATGACCCATGATGAGTTCACTATAGAAAGAAGACATGCAACCCAAATTCAGAAAGGAGGTAGAAAAGGGAGAGGAGCAAGTGTATTTCCTCCTCCCAAAAACCATCAGCTATGCCCTTTACCACAAGGGAATTAATGCATGATCCAAGGATCAAAATCTATTGAAAAATAATGAAGGCAGATTTATTGAATAGCCACATTGGACAACTGCTCACATACAAGTCTGTCATCCGTGTAGCATGGTAATTGAGTGATGGATAAAAGGAAGTTCATTTAAGGCACCTTCTCATCTTGTTCTAGGGGCTTTTTGAGTGTGTGCATGCATGTGTGTGAAGGTGTGCAGGTGACATTAGCATCCCATTTCTCCTTTCTTACTTTAAAAAATTGAAAAAAGATATAGTAAAGAAAGGATTAATATTGGTTAACTAATTATTGAAATGGGTTAATTACTGTGAATGAATAATTTTGGATTACAAATCCATTTGAGCTGCTTTGCTTACAGGGCATTTAAGGAGACATTTTCAAAACAGTGGACATCTTTTTGCAAATGCAAGTTATGCCCACAAAATCTGTGCCTAGTTTTTCTGCAGGTACAAATTTTACAGATGTATGTTTAACCCACCTTTAAAGGGACTTGGGGGGAGAGGGCTTAGTCTTTTAGAAAATCCACCCCTTGAAGTCTTTATAAGCCTTCTTAAAATCTTTCAAACTTGGGTAGGTATCTTTCAGATAATTTTATTCACTCCTTTCTAGATGGTCTTTTAATACGATACACCATGTTTTACTGGACTTTTGAGAAATATTTGTCTCTTTCTTGCTCTTTCCAAGTGATTTCTCTACACTGTTGGAGGCTAGTCATTGACATAACTCTTCCTTAGGGAACAGTGTAAGAATTCAAACATGGAAGATGTACTGGGAATAGATGGGATAAAATACTGCAAGGCCAGTATAAACCTGCAACGAAAGCATATTAAGAAAAATACATGTTGGACTTTATCTATATTATCTTCTTACAAATGTCACCTTTTGGTCTTCCACATACAATTTAACTGAAGTAGGTGATGAGTTCTGGTCATATTCTCCTAATGGAGCTTGCTGTGTTGAAAAGTGGAGTGAGCTTTCTCCACTATATTAAAACAGATGGATACATTTTGCAGAGACAACTAGGAGTGCACTTATTGTCTGTTTCTCCCTTTTCCTGGTTTTATTTATATCACTTTTTCTGGAATATAGTAAACCTGGATTCCGTCACTCCCCCCCCACACACACACTCTTGAATATCACCAGGATTTGACTATTTTATAACAATTCTTACCCTTTTTAAAGCCAGGACTTCTGTGTATTGGTCACATTAGGCTTGTGGCTAAGGTTGTTGTCACAGATGTTAGAGGGATTACTTTAATTTCTTCCTCTATTGTTGTGACCAGTAGATTTTCAGCTTATGCGCTGGGAAAAAAAAAAAAGACAAAAATGCTCTCACCTCTTTATAGACCTAACAACTTTCACTGTGTGCTCATGAGTCTCATTTTTTAAATAAGAAAGTCAACCTCAAAACAGTCTGAAAAACTCCTTTCTCTGCTTCCTTACAGCAGCTTTATTAAAAGTCACCCTGCAGTAGGTTATAATATTTCAGATATTGCAGACCAAGTGGCAAAGATAGCTTCATAGATTTAAAGCCAGATGGGGCCATTATGGTCATCTGACCTCCTGCATATCACAGACAAGAGAATCTCACTCAATTTCTGTACCAAGCCCATAACTTCTGTTTGAGCTAGAGCACATCTATTAGAACGACATCCAGTATTGACTTAGACAGCAAATGATTGCAAATTCACCGTATGTCCAGGTAAGTTATTCCAATGCTTAATTACCTTCACTGTTAAAGACATGTATTGTACCCCCCCCCACACACACACACATGGGCTTTTATTGTACCTCTCATAGTCAGAAAGGGACAAATTTTCAAGATCTGCCCTCTTTGTTGTATGCACAATTTTTGTTCAGTTTTGTGTACACAAAATGATAATTTATATATAGAAAATCCCATTTACATCTGCAAAATCAACCAGAAATGGATTTTCTTCATTTAGAACCTCAACCAATGGCCATTAAATTATGTCACCTGTGCAGATGCATAATTTTTTTCCCTATATGGGCTTTGTGAACAAGCCACTGGAGGCTAGTTTCAAGCTCCTTTGAAAATTTCACCTCATAAGTACGCAAATATATCTAGTGAAAGGTAAACTGGTCTATTCATCGTCCTTTTGCAAAGTTAGGATATTCTTAAAAGAAAGTGAAAGGAGAGAAGGTAATTAAGTTAGGTGAGGACATCAGCACAGAGATTACTACTATCCCACTAATGTAGAAAATCCCAAAATCTTGAAAGCCAGAAATACTGTATTTAGAATTGCTAGGAAAGTTTCCGTCTCTGAAAACCACCGTTACCAGGAGAAAGAAAAACATGTGTGTGAAACAATTGAGTATATAGGGATGCCATATTAATATGCCTTCAAGTTAGTAGTGTAATAGAATCCCTGTCTGCCTGTACATGAGTCAAGTTTCTAAGTACCACCATTGTATGTGGCCAGTGTAGTGCATGTGCTGTTAGCTGTATACTTGACTACCTCTAACAGCAACATCAGATCAGAATAAGATAAACTACACTTGTTAATCCAAAATTGTATGTGCCAGTTTAGGGACCAGTAACAGGGTCAGCATCTGCCTCTTGTGGGTGCCCCCTTTTCTCTGGCCAATAGTGCCTGCAAACACAATTCTTTTAATGGGGAATGGGGGTACCCACCTCTCTCAGATGACCCCTTTTCTCTTGGTTAGGTGTGACCCTGCTTTTCTCTTTTGGTCTTACATCAGGGTGGCACCTGCCTCTCTGAAGCACCCCCCGGCCACTGGTTCTCTCTGCTAATCTTTGGCAGTTCAGTCCTCCAGCAGAGCTGCACACGCTACGCTGTCTCCACTTCTGGGGTATACAGTGCAAGTTCTTATCTCAGCCCTACTATGGGGCCGTAGCTCTAAGGCTTCTCCCACAGGCACTGCCTTCTTCAACCAGACCAGCGGGGCCCATCTCGGAACTCGCTGGCTTACACGGGTTCTGTGTTCAGTCCTCCCTGGGCTTCAGCCTGCCCACACTGACCTGCCGCTGGTCCTGCTGCTTTTCCCGCCAGCCAGACACCTGGTCTTCAGCAGCCTTCCCTGGGCTTCAGTGAGCTCTCCACAGTGAGCTGTCTATGATACTGCTGCTCTTTCAGATGTATTGGAGCATAAGCTTTCGTGCGTGATGAAGTGGGTATTCACCCATGAAAGCTTATGCTCCAATACATCTGTTAGTCTTAAAGATGCCACAGGACTCTCTGTTGCTTTTTACAGATCCAGACTAACACTGCTACCCCCCTGATACTTGACTGCTCTTTCAGTCACTCCTCAAGCTCCACCCAGCAACTGAACTTCTCTGCTCTGCTGATTGTCTTTTATGTGGCCTTCTGGCCGCATATTGGTTGCTCCAACAGCCCCTCTGATTGGCCGCTCTTCTGCAGCCACTCTAGGCTGCCTGGAAGACTTCTCGCTGCTCTATTCTGGGACAGGGTGATACAGGGCCCCGAGGCCTCCAGCACGGGGCTTCCAGACCTAATCCACCCTGCCACAGGGCCTTTATAGTATATAAAAAAAAATTTCTGAGGACTCAGAGTATTATTTCAAGAGGGACAGATATTGTGTAAAGCGGTTGGTAGGTATATGAATAGTTTATTTTGTTTTATCATTCCATCTGCTTCTCCATCATCAGAATACAGTCAAAACCAGCTCTTTTAATTCATTCAGTATTTCCCAGCTCTTTTCACTTCTCTTTAACCAAGGAGAAGTGAGTACAAAGTATCCTCCCACTTCATTGACTATGATATTACATAAAATGGCCAGTAGAATATAGCAATATTGTAATGGATTCTTTCAGAGAAGGCCAAAGTCCCATACTTTATGTAGAATTATTATTTTGGGACCAAGAGGAAGGCAAGACAATATACAGCATCTCTGAGACACTTGACAGCAATGTTTAGTAGGTAGCATGGTCTGCTGGACTGAGAATCAGCAGATCTGAGTTGTATTCCAGGCTCTGCCACTGATCTGCTGTATGACCTTGGACAAGTCTTTTCACCTCTGTATGTGTCATTTTCCTTATCTGCAGAATGAGGATAATGATACTTTTCTTCAGGATGCTTTGAGACCTAGGGATGGATGAAGAGTGCTACAGTAATTATTACTATTATTATTATTGTAACACTTAGGAGGAACAATCATGGAGCAGGACATTGTGCTAAATGCTTTATAAACACAGAACAAAGATGGCCCTTGCCCTAAAAAGCTTACACTCTATTGAATACATAAGAATTCAATATTATTAAGGCAACTTGCACTAGTTATGTTTAGACTGGAAATGTGAACATTGACAAGGTAAAATACAGTTCTCAATAGGCAATAAATGAAACTTTGTTTAAATAAACTTCTTGACTGCTCAGGAGGGAAGCCATTTTACTTAATTCAGACATTGTTTGTGACTGGAGCTGGGCAAAATGTTTTGGACAAATAATTTATTAGTTGAAAAATGCAGTTTGACTGACCCCAAACTATTCATAAATTTGTGTAGGAATGTGTTGCTCCCTAATCACAAGCCTTGAAGAACGGCAAACTGTTCCCTTGGCAATGAGGCCGGAGTGACCTTGTTCTAGCGCCTATGTTTGGAAAACTTATTGGCAACCTGACATCACCTTTGCAGCTGGTGTTCACGCGCTCAAGAGATGGGTTTGTTATCTTATGTGCATGTATACTGCCTGGCTCTTCTATGCGCAAGAATGTAACCACTAAGAAGAGTTGTAAACAAAGTAAGGAGAGAAATAAAAACCCCAGGAAAGTTTTCCTGGGAGGCTTTTTGCTTGAGGCTTTTAAAGCTCTCTAGCTACCACAGACCTGGCGTTCTGTTTCCTTTCCTGCGTCGTCACCACAAATTTGTCACAAATTCACTGAATAGTTTTGTCCTGATTTTTTTTTTAAGGGTGGACATAAACAGATAGCAGTGGCTTCCCTGGTAACCTTTAGCCCCGTGGTTAGCGCACTAACCTCAGATATGGAAGACCCAGGTTCAATTTCCCCCTCTGCCAAATGTGGAGAAGAGATTTGAATTTGGGACTCCCCCACTGTAGGGAAAGTGCCCTAGCCACTAGGTTATGGGATATTTTGGGGTGGGTCTCTCTCAATTGCACCTGTTGAAGATATTAAAATGTGTATAAACTAGTCCCTGGAGCAAGGATCTCCCATATCCCAGGTGTGTGCTCTAACCACTGGGCTAAAAGTTATAAGGGAGACCTTTTCCTCAAATCTGGTTCGGGTCAATTCATTTGACTTCAAATTTATTTCTTTTCAATTTATTGAAATTATTCACAAAATATTTGATTCCGCTTGACCAGAAGTGATTTTTTTTTTTTTTTTTTCCCTTCCAATTTTTTGTAACTGCCAGCGAGCCAAGTCGGGATGCATTTTGTCCCGCTAGCCGCCGGTAGCACTGTGTTTTGTTTTGTTTTTTGCTCAGCCGGCAGGACTCTTTTTTGTTTTTGTTTTTTTTTTGCTCTGCCGGCAGGCACCCTCCCCCCCCCCATGTGTCCCGATATATTCTTCCCCTCATCTGGTCACCTTAGCTGCCCCTAGAAGCTGATGTGTAGCAGCAGCTATTCCAAAAAGCTGGGTGGGCTAGCGCTCTTTTTTCCAGGAAGTTTTCTGTAGACGGGGGATCATTCTGCCCTCTGTGAATTGTGAAGTGTCAAGCAGCAATTATACAGGCTGGGAAAAAACACAATTACCTACCTGCTCCTCTAAGAATGACAGGTTTATTCCACTGACACACTGACTCTTTCAAAAGCCTCTTCAATGGGATAAAATGCTGCATTCCTCTGAACTATATGAAAACCGGAATTGTTATTGATAGTTACTGCAAACATATATGGAAGGAAAATATAGAATTTATACTGACTAAGGTCTGGACTGTACCTTGTATTCAAAGGTATACACCGGGGAGGGGAAGGTGGTGCAGAGCTTCCCTAGCCCAGAAACAGCTTCGTGAGGCACTCTGCCTCAGATAAAATGCCTCCCCAGGGCTTCCAAGCATACAGAAACTGTGCACCTGCTGCTGCATTACCTTATAGAATTCAGCTTTCTTCATCCTAAGTGGGCCATGAAGTTGGGGGAAGGCTCCTTGTGTCTTCTCCTCCATTACATACCTGCATAAAGGCAAGCATAATAGGGCCCTACATTTTCTGCTAGCATTATTTTGTGCCATTATCATAGAAAAGTCAGGTCTAACTGTTCTCCTGGAGGAAAATATAGTGGCATCCAGTATTACCTTCTACATCTACAACTCTGAAGAAGAATCAAGTATTGACAATTCCATATTTAAGTATGAGATAGATAGAAGTGGAGAAACTCACAACGAGAGAACTGCCACAGCAATCACTGCTCCTTGTTACAGTGAGTGTGGATTGTCAATCTTTGGTGTCCCTGGCAAACTTTCCTCCTTTTATGTCTCTTCAAAGTCTACAAAAATACTGACAGGTGTTGTAACAACCAGGCAAGGTACTAACAAACTTCAACAGGACTTTATTTTTAAAGTGGAAACCTCTTTACCAAGCTGCTGATGCACCCTCTGTAACGCTCACTCTGCCACCTCAACTCCTCCCGCCTCCTTCCTGTTTCCTGTCCTTTCAGATTCCCAACAGCCAGTGCTCCCAGTTCTAATAATTACAAGAAACATCTAAACACCACAACGGGTTATAAGTATCAGAGGGGTAGCTGTGTTAGTCTGTATCCACAAAAACAACGAGGAGTCCGGTGGCACCTTAACGACTAACAGATTTATTTGGATATAAGCTTACATGGGTAAAAAACTCCCTTCTTCAGATGCATGGACGGGTTATAATGATCAATGGCCACATACACACATGGACACATTTGTCAACTAATTACATACTCTGTTGAAGCAGTGTTCACAACCTTCAGCATCAAAACACTGGGCTTTATGCAGTGGAAGGGAGAAGCATCTCTGCTTTCTCCGACAGGAGAGAATATTGATAAGTAGCATCCTTGAGCAAGTCTGACATGCAATGATGTAGAAGGTGGGACATACGCATTAATTACAAATGGTTGGGATATCTCTTAGTAGCCTTGGGTTTACCAAAACTTTTAAAAAACATAGTTCAATGTTCCACAACCTTTTACAATCCAAAACACAATGGAAGGAAGATCAATAAAATATTGGTGGTGATAGCTTCTAAAGGGAAATTAAAATTCTTCAAGGCGTTTTCTTGAACATAGACAGGATTTCAGATGGGAAATAGAAGAAGGAACTTGTGCATTGTAAAAGTTAGAGCTCATTGTGCTGCCTGTTTAGAAACCCCTGAATGTTATGTGCTTACGATCGGTGAATACCAAAACCATTAAAATTATCACTAAAAAATCCCCAAACTAACCCCAACATCCCTTCTAGCAGTGACAGGATTTTGAGTGCAGAAACAACAAAGAATGGGCAAAAGACTCCACTTTAGTATGGCCAGAGAGAATTATAAATGAAAAAGGCGGAGGACAAAGTTTTCAAGAGTCTACTATTTTGAGGTATTTAAATTTTTGTTTGCCATGATTGATATGTATAGGCCAGATTTTCAACAGATCTCAGCTCCCAGATAGGCACCTAAAAAAGGGACAGATTTTCAGAAAAGTTCAGTACCCAATGGCAGCAGAAGGAGAAAAAGCTAGGCTGTCTGCTTAGCAGGATGACCCCCTCGCTGCCAATAAGAGTCACTTCGGGACAATCATACTAGCTCCCTACAGCCCTCGGAAATGCTTGTCCTTTCAGAGGGGTTGAAGGGAAAGGTAAACGTATGTCATATGAGATACATGACACTAAGTGCATATATTAACCACTAGCAAAAGACCCAGAACATAGGAGTTTGCTGTATCCATCACAACATGAACATCAACAATTTAGATTTCCAGCTTATAAAAGGCAAATAATAATAATAATAATAATCAGTCTCATATTTTCACAGTTTATAATAATAAAATTACCTTCAGGTCAGGCATTTGCCCAAATGGTCATTAACTACCAGGAAGTTACCCAAAGGTCATTATTGCTTAATTAACATACAAAGAATACCATGTCAGCTCACTTCTATAACACACATTTCCCTTACTTTGTGTTCTTTTTTCCTCTTTTTCCAACACTTCACTTTTTTCTTGCTGCATATTTTCTTTAGTTATCTTTAATGTACATGCTTCCCTTTACAGTAATTTTCTTTGCCAATGTTAAAAAAGCCCACAGCTTAAATAACAAAAGATCTAAGCTAACTTTCTTTCCCCTCCAACACTTTGCTTTCTTCATGCTTCTCCCCCTCCCCCCACTTTTGTGATTCTGCTTCATTTCTCTCTCTCATGCACACACAGACCCACACACAGAGTCTCTTTCTTCTACACCTGCTGTCCTCTACAAGCCCCCTCAATTTCCTCAGGGCTTCCAGGATATAACTATGAGCAGGCTCCAACTCCGCAAACTTAACGTGCCTAACGTTAAGCATGTGAGTAGCCCCGCTGAACTCAGTGGGAGTACCCGTGGATTAAGGTGCTATCCAGCATAATCAAGCATATCAGAATCTTATCTCAATCTAAGCTACATAATTTACTTCAAAGTAACATCAGCAACTCTTCTCGATTCAATTTTACATACATTGCTATGTGTTCTATGACAGTGAACGGTGTCCACAGACCACTGCTACAAGCAACACGTTTATTACAAAAATTCTGTTTTGAAAATGTCAAACATAATGGAAAATGTAACATCATCAAAGTTGTGCACAGCTTCTTTCTTAAATCTTACCCTGCAACTCTTCTCTGTCTCTTTCGTCATAGAGTTAGAAGGGCAAACTTTCAAATGCTATTGCTGTGTAAAATTTCACTGAGGTAGCAGTCGTCAAAGAATTTTTCTTGTGAACAGTAGTGTCAGTGCTCCCTGTCATCCAGAAAAAGTAGTCATGCTATTGAACTATACCAAGTGTCATCTCCAGTCTTCTTTTTCCTCCATCTCCAACAAATGAGAAATCCGCCATTTTTTTCTGTTGTTGTGATAAGTCTTGAAGGTGTTATATTTGGAGGCACAGAGTATAACAATATCATCTAGTCCAAGTAAAGCTAGTTAAAAAAGGTTCCCACACAGCTGAGGATATGGGAAATAAAAATTTAAAGTGACTTTAAGACCTACATGAATTTCCAGCTGTGTTTTTTTTTCCCCTGTGGAGCATACTGGGAGAGGAGGAAGACAAATGCAATTTATTTGTTACAATTCTAAAAATGAAAAATATTCAGCCATTTCTTGTAATGGTCACCAGCAATAGGCAGCAATACCCCAATACTATACAATACTCCAAAAGTCAACCTGGCAGTTATTTTTAATATGATTCTTGCTGTAATGATAGTGGCCTTTAGCACTGTCTGACAAGCAAAGGGAAAAGCCCAGTGCAGCAGGAAGAGGTGTTAGTGATTCAGTATTTAACTTTTGAGTACTGAACCTGTACAGAATCAATGCCAGAGAATGGTATTAGAAGGCACTTGTATCTTATAATCTCCTTGGAGTAGAGTATTCTGCTTTCACTTCCCATCCTAAACTGTTGCAAAGTGTTCTTTTGCAATGTTAAATAGTCGTTGTGTCTCACCCCAGAAGTAGGTGCTCATCAGCAGTGAGTAAAGGAATTTCTTTCCTTCTTTCCTAGACCTTTAGTTTGTGCAGTCAGTTAGTAAAGTTTGTTTAGCAGTGTGTAATCAGCCTGGGTGAAAGGAACAAACTACATGAATATAAGATCACTATTATTGCCTAATGTTAGCAGAGGATACCAATGCTGAAAAAGCTGCTTAAGCAAAAAAAGCCTTGCAAAAACAATTGAGATTAGTGGCCTGATACAGCTCCCATTGAAGTCAATGGAAAGATTCCTATTGACTTCAATAGATGTTAGATCATGCCCTACAGCAAGGCACGTGGTGTGGTTATTTAACTTTTTTTCCTATTTTCCCATGATCCTCCTCTGGCAAATAGCACTCCAAAAAGCGAGGAAGATATTAAGTCATTTTCAAGCAGCTAAGAGTCTTCTGTAGAATAAATCCTAATCGCAGAACTGTGACAGTACATGAGATGATGATTATGAATCTAAAAGCAAATGGACAGTGAATTAAGTGCCTGAAGTGGCTTGGATTAAAACTAGTGCAGAGCTCCTGTATGAATGGATACTGCCATTTAATGCAGTTTCCAATTAACTACCAAGTATTTATATAATGTATGGCTATAGTTGACCCCATTATTGCTCTCTGTGCAAATTCTTTGGTAAAGAAAAAAACAGTGCAAAGCCATTCTACAGCGTTTGAAGCTGTAGAGAGAAGATTACCAGTAGCAAACTGAAAGTGTGATGTTCCTATCACTTATCTATGCCAATGTAATACCACTACATTTGCACTGAAGATATTTTTCTCTCTTTTCCACTTTTGCCTCCATAGTACTCCTAATACTTCCAGCAAGAGAAATTAAAACAGAACATGGAAAACAAACCAACATAGCTGATCTATAGTAACAACTTGTGGCTGAAATTTAAATGTGAGATGTGACGCCCTGAAAAGCAGTCCTTATTCTAACAGAATATTACTGTACATGTTTCTTATAAAATCAACTAATAAGATAGCTGAGGTATTTTCTAATCACATACATGTTTTTAGTGTCAGACAAAAGCAAAATGAGTGAGTATAAATAAACTTTTTGATAATATAAAGAACATATGTGGACTCAGGAAGCATGGTATACAGTTGGTGATGATTCGTTATACATCACTATAGTCCCCAATTGCAAGCATTAATGTGCGCATGAGTTACCTGTTTGTTCTTAAATGAAATTCAAATAACTTAATTTTACATGCTTAACATTTGTATGAAAATAATATATCAAGATGCCAGTGTGCATGTGTATCATAGCAAGAATAAAATTAGCACATGTCAATACTGTAGACAGCACTAAGTAAACTGGTAGTGACTTCCCATGTGATAAAAACTGTGAACTTTACTGAATGTGGTGCTAATCTGCACTACTGTTATTGTTGTTGGTCTTTATTACTATTTTATGCATTAATTTCAGAGTACTGACAGGAGATACTAATTCTATTGTTTTCAATTGATATCATGCTTGGAAACATGAATCCATTTATGAAGGATTACACAGAATAACCCTCTTACCCCAAACTTCCAAATAAAGTAATTTTTAAAAAGGACATGGTCACACTGAAAATCATATTTCAGATATACAGCAGTAACTCATTGAAGAGAAGCAAAGAGTTCAGAGATGATCCTAAGTTTGTGTTGTATTTTGAAATGAATTAAAATCTGTTTTATCAGAGAATTGGTTATGGCAAACATCTCCTGCTCCTTAAGAAGACTGTATCCACAGTCAAGCCCTTGGATATAAAGTTTGAAAGTGCTGGAAATAAAATGGTTACTCGCCTTCTCATAACTGTTGTTCTTTGAGATGTGTTGCTCATCTCCATTCCAATTAGGTGTTTGTGCACCATGTGCACAGTTGTCGGAAAGTTTTTCCCTTAGCAGTTCCCGTCGAGTTGGCCGTGGAGCCCCCTGGAGTGGCGCCTTCATGGCGCTGGATATATAACCCTGCCAACCCAGCCCCTCCTCAGTTCCTTCTTGCTGGCTATTCCCACAGAGGGGTAGGAGGGTGGGTATTGGAATGGATATGAGCAACACATCTTGAAGAATAACAGTTACGAGAAGGTAAGTAACCATTTTTCTTCTTCACGTGATTGCTCATATTGATTCCAATTAAGTGACTCCCAAGCCCTACCTCGGCGATGGGGTTGGAGTTATGGAATCACTGACTGGAGCACCGCTCTGCCGAATGCTGCATCATCCCTGGTGTGCTGGATGATGGCATAATGAGAGGTGAATGTATGCACCAAGGACCATGTTGCTGCCCTGCAGATCTCTTGCATTGGGCCAGGACCGCCGCTGATGAAGCCTGCACACTTGTGGAGTGTGCCGTCAGAGCCGGGACTGGAACCTTGGCTAGCTCATAGCATGTCCGGATGCAGGACGTGATCCACAATGAGATTCTCATTTTAAATGTATTTAGGTATTGCTCCACTCAGCACTGAAAGACTTAAGTGCTAAATCCCATTTTCAAAAGTGACTTAGGCCCAGATCCACAAAGGTATTTAGACTCCTAACTTCCACAGACTTCAATGGAAGTTAGGACTATAAATACCTTTGTAGATCTGGGCCTCAGAAGCCTCAGTCCCACAGAGCAAATGACTCAGTTATCCATAGGCGCTGACTCCATAGGTGCTCCAGGGCTGGAGAACCCACGGATAAAGATTAGCAGGTGCTTAGCTGTACTGTTATCCAGTGGTTAGGGTACCCACCGCTGAGTTGGGAGGCCTCCTACTCCAACCACAATTTTGTTATTTGTCCGGAATGCAATAGATTCAACAGGAGAGACTGAGGAAGCTCCACATCCTAGCTTCCCATAGCTCACAGTACACTCTGCTGAGGCTTAGGGAGACCCCTGTTCAAATCCTCTCTCCCCTTCTGGCAGACAAAGGGCAATTGAACCTCAGTGTCCCAAATCCCAGGTGTATGCTTTACCCACTGGGCTAAAAGTTATAAGGTGAGCACTGGTATCACCACCACCTCCTCTTGCTGTTTTGTGTGGAATGAAGCAGGTGCCTCACTCATTCCCACAAGAAACACCTTAGGTGCTTAAGCTGCCTAACTGCAGGCAGCAGGTTCACGTTTGAGGATCATAAGCTTTCCTGGGTGAATGCCCACTTCGTCGGATGCATGTAATGGAAATTTCCAGGGGCAGGTATAAATATATTGGCAAGAATCAGTCTGGAGATAGCGAGGATAGTTCAATCAGGGAGGGTGAGGTCCTCTGCTAGCAGTTGAAGTGTGAACACCAAGGGAGGAGAAACTGCTTCTGTAGTTGGCGAGCCATTCACAGTCTTTGTTTAATCCTGATCTGATGGTGTCAAATTTGCAAATGAACTGAAGCTCAGCAGTTTCTCTTTGGAGTCTGGTCCTGAAGTTTTTTTGCTGTAAGATGGCTACCTTTACATCTGCTATTGTGTGGCCAGGGAGGTTGAAGTGTTCTCCTACAGGTTTTTGTATATTGCCATTCCTGATATTTGACTTGTATCCATTTATCCTTTTACGTCGTGACTGTCCAGTTTGGCTAACGTACATAGCAGAGGGGCATTGCTGGCACATGATGGCATATATAACATTAGTGGACGTGCAGGTGAATGAACCGGTGATGTTGTAGCTGATCTGGTTAGGTCCTGTGATGGTGTTGTTGGTGTAGTTTTGTTTAATATCTTTATTAATGATCTGGAGGATGGTGTGGACTGCACTCTCAGCAAGTTTGCAGATGACACTAAACTAGGAGGCGTGGTAGATACACTAGAGGGTAGGGATCGGATACAGAGGGACCTAGACAAATTAGAGGATTGGGCAGAAAAAAACCTGATGAGGTTCAACAAGGACAAGTGCAGAGTCCTGCACTTAGGACGGAAGAATCCCATGCACTGCTACAGACTAGGGACCGAATGGCTAGGTAGCAGTTCTGCTGAAAAGGACCTAGGGGTCACAGTGGACGAGAAGCTGGATATGAGTCAACAGTGTGCTCTTGTTGCCAAGAAGGCTAACGGCATTTTGGGCTGTATAAGTAGGGGCATTGCCAGCAGATCGAGGAACGTGATCGTTCCCCTTTATTCGACATTGGTGAGGCCTCATCTGGAATACTGTGTCCAGTTTTGGGCCCCACACTACAAGAAGGATGTGGAAAAATTGGAAAGAGTCCAGCGGAGGGCAACAAAAATGATTAGGGGTCTGGAGCAAATGACTTATGAGGAGAGGCTGAGAGAACTGGGATTGTTTAGTCTCCAGAAGAGAAGAATGAGGGGGGATTTGATAGCAGCCTTCAACTACCTGAAGGGGGGTTCCAAAGAGGATGGAGCTCGGCTGTTCTCAGTGGTGGCAGATGACAGAACAAGGAGCAATGGTCTCAAGTTGCGGTGGGGGAAGTCCAGGTTGGATATCAGGAAAAACTATTTCACTAGGAGGGTGGTGAAACACTGGAATGCGTTACCTAGGGAGGTGGTGGAGTCTCCTTCCTTGGAGGTTTTTAAGGCCCGGCTTGACAAAGCCCTGGCTGGGATGATTTAGCTGGGAATTGGTCCTGCTTTGAGCAGGGGGTTGGACTAGATGACCTCTTGAGGTCCCTTCCAACTCTGATATTCTATGATTCTATGATTCTATGATTCTATGTGGGCAGAGTTGGCATCGAGGTTTGTTGCATGGGTTGGTTCCTGAGTTAGAGTTGTTATGGTGCGGTGTGTGGTTGTTGGTGAGAATATGCTTAAGGTTGGCGGGTTGTCTGTGGGCGAGGACTGGCCTGCCTCCCTCTGTGAAAGAGAGGGATCATTGTCCAGGATGGGTTGTAGATCACTGATGATGCGTTGGAGAGGTTTAAGCTGAGGACTGTAGGTGATGGCCAGTGGAGTTCTGTTGGTATCTTTCTTGGGCTTGTCTTGTAGCAGGAGGCTTCTGGGTACACATCTGGCTCTGTTGATTTGTTTCCTTATTTCCTTGTGCGGGTATCGTAGTTTTGAAAATGCTTGGTGAAGATCTTGTAGGTGTTGGTCTCTGTCTGAGGGGTTGGAGCAGATTCAGTTGTACCTCAGTGTTTGGCTGTAGACGATGGATCATGTGGTGTGTCCGGGGTGGAAGCTGGAGGCATGAAAGTAGGCATAGCGGTCGGTGGGTTTTCGGTATAGGTGACATAGGCACCTCCCTGCATCCTGGATTTAGGTGCCAATCTCTGAGAGGGGGCAGGCTGTAGCACTCACACCTCTGTTCTGCCTCTCTCATTGGCTCGCTTAGGCAGCTCCCCATCTTGGGTGCTGGCTTTAAGGGATCACATTCTTAGGTACCTGTATGCCCCATTCACTTTATAGGGAACCCAGGCACCTCATTTAGCTTTGTGAATTGCAGTGTTGTTCTTGTGATTTTCTAGACATCTAAAAGTTGGGCACCAACTGGCTTAGCATTGCAGTGCCTAAATCTCTTTGTGGACTCCACCTTTTGGCCTTGCATTGCTGAGTGGAGCAATACAGGCCTTCCTGACCAGCTCTGAGGCTTTCACCTGTGGAAATGTGCATTTTTACTTTGTCTAAAGGAATCTGACAGCAGACTTACCTTCCTTCTGAACAGATTAGCCTCCCCCATTAAGCCAGAAAGACATTCTCAGGCTGGCAAAGGCAAGAAGGTCACAGGTATCTTCTGAATATAGAGTCCTTAGTTTCTACTGGCTGACAGATATGGTAGGATGCAATGTAGATGTAGTACTGTCGGTCCCAGACAGAGATTACAGAAACAGTGTAAGTGAGGTAATATCTTTTATTGGGCTAACTTCTGTTGGTGAGCGAGACAAGCCTTCAAGCTTACACAGAGCTCTTCTTAAGGTCTGGGCTGAAGAACAGCACTGTGTAAGCTCAAAAACTTGTCTCTCTCACCAACAGAAGTTGGTCCAATAAGAGATTTTACCTCACCCAGCTTGTCTCTCAGCTATTGTAGGACACAGTGAACAGCTGTTGTGTCACTGAAGCATCACAGCCAAACAAGAATGGCAACCATATTCTGTTTTCCAACATTTACAAGCATAATTCTAAAAAAGGCGGAGGGAAAGCAATGTTGGTTACTAAAACTCTGGTCAAGCCTGAATGAATCTCAGAATGTTATACTTTAAACTTTTAATTTTGCCTCTGAAATTTGAACAAAATTCTGAACAAACAGTTATCATACCAGTCCTGATTAGTATTGTATGTAGGTATATGTCCTCTCCTGTTTTCTCAGTATTTAAAAAGCCCAGTTCTAAAATTCAGTGTCTGATACATTGTGGCTGCATATAAAAATTTAAAATACATTGTCTCTTCCCATTTTCCTTGTTTAGAAACAACATTGAACTTAAAGCCACCAATTCCCAGCATAGAGACATGAACATACACAATGCAGTTAAGATATTGTTTAAGACTCTCCGCATACACAGCTTTGAGTCTGTCTGCAGATTCTCAAATGCTCCAAAACAGTGACATCTAAATATAAAATAATTTAGTTTGAACATTTCAAGCAGGTATGTATTGTGTAGCTTTTACATATATAGCATGAATATACAACATTGTTACCTGATAGTTTGAAGTACTCAAGCAAGAATTAACAAGCAGGTCCTCTATGTTTCAATGAAATATCTTCTGACTTACATATGTCATTAAATGTAAGTCATTCTCCCTAAATAGGTAAATTGCTCTTCTTAGAGTTTTATATACAAGTGGGGAGAGGGGAGGGTGGGGGCAATTGGTTGTTTAAGAATCAATCATTTAGGCATATTCTTTAAACCATTTCTTTGTTTAAAAATAGTACTATAAATCCATTATTAACATAATTATTGATGACCTGCACTCCATTAGTTCATAAAACTTGACAAACTATCAACAATTCAACTACCATCAGCATTTTCTTGACTGCTTTACGATACAGATAGATTGAGTAGGCTGAGCCTTAATTCCAATTTTGTAATAATGCTATGAGTAGACGTGATCTGGCTTTCAAACCACTGCAGCAATGCAGATGTAAAAAAAATAAAAAAACATATTTTACCGTGAAAGAACATAAACAAATCATTTTCATGTCACAGTTGTAACATTAATTTTATTTTTATGCAGGTTAATCGTCTTTCACCCTTGTTTATTGCATTGATTATTTGCTTGCTTGAAATCCAGGGATAAGCAGTAAGTTAGGTCAGAAATTACTGTCTGGATTTGAACTTTCATAATTGACAGTCTAAGGACTGCATGCATGCTAATGACAGACCTATCATTATGATTCCTTATAATGGGAAATGTGAGCTACTTTGGTTTCTATGGTTCTCCAAAATACTATTAGCTGATCTCCTGAGAAACTGCCACACACTTCCACATGCGTGCACACACAATTATCATAAAGAATTGTGTGCGGGGGAGGGAGTACTTTATTTATGACGATTTAGGGGGGAAATTATTCCAACTGGGTAACATCAAGGCTGACTTACACAAGAAGTTACTAAATCTTGTAAGCTCAAGTAAGCTTTAACTAAAATTAAATTAAAATAGAAAAGTAGGGCAATATGTCATGCTGTCTGGAGCGGTTCATGATGGTGAGTGCCGACCTTAGGGCAGACTGTCAAGAAGCAAGGCAGATACTTCAAACTGGTTGTATGTTCTATAATTAGATTTTACCAACCCAACTCCTGTGAACTCCTGAAGCACTATAACAATCTTACAGGCAAGCTGAACTTAGTGATAAATGGTCACCATACAACAAAGAGCACAAAAGACTCAGGTTGCATCCAGTCCCAAGAGACCACGCACTTGCTCCAGGTCAATTTGTACCTCAGATCTCACAATGCTATAGTAAATTAACTAAGGATTTATTACCTAGGATAAAGAAATGAGAGAGTTATTTACAGCTTAAAGCAGGCAACATGTATATACACAAATAAGTTGTAATCTATGGTTCCAAAAGGTGACAGAATTGTATCAATCTATCAGCACTGAATATCTTTTAGGGCTAATACACACTGACCCTGGGGATCTCTGCTTCTGTTTCATAGCTCCAGCCCCGTGAGAGTCCAAACAGCAAAAAAGAGAAAAAATGTTTTCTTGTGTCCCTGTTTTATTCCCTTCTTTCAGCACTCAAGCTGATGGGACAGGCTTTCTTGCACATAGAACCATCATGGGAGTGAGAGGGGCAATAACCAACTCTTTGTATCATGATGCTCTACAATGACCCAGTTATTTTTGATAGTCTTTGATGGGCAGTGGACCATTCCTCCTGATGGCGTTCACAGGTTCAGGGCAAGCATTTTTACAGTTATAATGCAAAACTTACATATCACCTTATAACATGGGATACAGACATTGCAAGTAAAATTAATGAATACAGCAATTTACAAGCATGCGATAGATCCTAAACACTAAACACATCCTCATAAGTCTAATGCCTATCTTGAACAGTACTAATATACGGGTGAGCTGGTCTGGTTTCCAGCTATACATTTGTCAGTGCCCAGCTGACACCTACAGCTTTGGCAAGTTCTGGCACCTGATCTACCCTCATCGCACAGTAGAAGTAGGAAATTGATTTACAGAATGAGCAGAACAATGATGATTTGAGTTCCATGGTTTTTCATTGAAAATGCACTGAAAGAGGATTCATGTCTTATGTGTAATAGTTAAATGAATTACCAAGGATGAATTACCATTTTGTAAGATATTATTATTTAAATTTATTATATGCATTACAGTGCTTAGGGGCCCCCACTGTGTTCAGCACTGTATATATATTAAGAGACAGCCCCTTCTCCAAAAAGCTTACAATCTAAAATCAACAAGATAAACAAGATGGTAGGAGAAAGGTAATATCCCCATTATAGAGATGGAGAACTGAGACATGAAAGCATTAATGTTCCCAAACTGCACTAACATATGTGTAGTGCAGGATTGGTGCCTAAGTGACTTGACCAAGGTATCACAGGAAGTCTGTGGCAAAGCTGGGAATTGAATCAAAAACTCAAATCCTATTCCAATGCCTTACCAGTCAGACCATCCTTCCTCCCTAGTGATGCTCATGTTCTTACTCATGGGTAGCACTTTAATCATCTCATTTTGAAATGTTATGTTGACAATCTTAGTTTTTAAAAAAAAATAGAAAATTTTGTTCTCCAAGACATATGTCAGATACTGTACACCAAAATAAGTCTCCCCCAAGCCACCCACAATAAAACTAAAAGCAATAATATAAGACAATTGTTTTTATTAGGTCCAGCGCTCACAAAATCTGTCTCTTCTCTTACTGGCTCATCACTCAATTAAAAATTAATCTGATAACAATAACTTTGTAGACGAAAGCGAGATTAGAAGACCAAAAATCATCTGCTCTCTCAATACCATCCGTATTCACATGTATTGTACATATTTTGACTAGAAATCCAATATTGTATTTTGTTGCACTCAAGGAAGTGTTGTTAGTAATATCCTGAAACACTAGGCTACTGTATATTTCAAGAACATGAAAGCTTCTCCCCAAAATGAAAAGCATGTTAAAAAAATTGAACCCCTTAGGAAATGTGCTCTTTATTAATTCAATCCACACCTCCCCTCCTATTGTCTTTCTGCCCACTAAGCTTCTCCAGGGAAAAAAACTCTGAAGTCATTGGTCTTTGTTTGTGCTCCTATTATATGCTCCCTAGCGTGTCAGAAGTTAGCATGAGCTGGTCCTAAGAATGCAGAAAACACGCATTGTTGAAACTAACAGAAAAAGACATTGAGTAGTTCAGGAAATTAGCAGGCAAAGAGGTTATAGTGTCATTGGAATAAAAGCTGCTGTACCTGCACTTTATAATTTTGGTGGTTCATAACCCAATGCCACTTTCTCACTTTTACTGGTAGTGTTGAAACCTTAGCATTCACTCCTACACACACATGATTCTCTCTCACACTAGCACATTCCACTGTAAGCATTTTAATGATAAAGATTTCCTTTTGGCTTCTGCAGTGCCTTTGGGTCTCATGGTTTGAGCAATCTGAATTTCCCAATAGCTGGCAGGTGTATTTTTTTGGCAGACATATTAAATTTGCTTTTAATTACGACCCTGACAGAAGGCAAGCAGCCTGCGGCTGCTCTAGTTTTCCCCCTCTTTTCATTTAGATTTTGTTCACTTTTCCCCATTGATCTCGACCCCTATAAAAACAGCATGAGAAGTTTGTAACCTAACCTAGGAGAAATCCCCTACCAACTCCATGTCCTTGTCAGAACACGTGTGCATGCCTCAACATCTCTCTATGGAGTGACCTGTGGGATAAGACTGCTCCTTGAGTCAAATTCTTTATATTTCTCTTCTTTCCCTACCAGATGACAGGTCTCTTCATGAGTAAAGATGATAACAGCATTGTCAGTGAGGCAGAAGTTTGCTGCAGTCTCATTGTGCAGTTTAAATATAAAGCAAAGAGCATGCCTTGGGAAATGCCTGTCACACTCTTCAATTCTTGAACAAACGAGAATCTGCATTTTACCTAAACCTGATGATTCTCTGTGAGGAATTTGAAGTAGTGAATTTTAAACATGATTAGAGCTCCTACTCTACCTCCCACGTATGTAGAAGAGAGGGGCAGAGTATGAGTGGAGCCACAGTCTGGGCAACACAGCTGAGTTGACCAGGATAATCTGTGCCAGTTATAAGGATGGCAGAGATTATACCTCCCCACCCAGAGCAAGAGGGAAACCAGGTGCCAGATTGGGACTATGAGGGCAGGTCTATACCGCAATTAGAAGTATGCCTGTGTCTCTTGTAGACTAGCTCAAATAATATCAGTTAAGCCGTGGCAACGAAGGGGGCAGCATGGGCTAGCAGTAGTCACTTGAGTATAAACCTAGGGTCCCAGATGGGTCTGTACAGCCCGTGCAGCTGCAACTTCATTGCTATTGTTATTCGAGGCAGCTAGATCAAAGCTAGGTTGGGTATGTCTACAGGTGCTGCACTCACACTTGTGATTGCAGAAAAGACATACCTTCAAAGTCCCAATCTGGTGCCCTGCTCTGATCCTGGCCAGCACAGCCATGCATTGCTGCCTACACAGGGCTTGTGGCAAAGCCACAATCAAGCTCTAAGCATGTAATTGGGCCTCTTAGCCACCTTCCTTATACATGCAGACAATGTGTGTAATTGAAAGCGTCTTGGTTTATGACAACAGATTCATAATACAGGAAGTAAGAAAAATTAAAATATTTATAAAAGTTTATCTTGCGCTGAGATTTACACATATTTGGATGAGCCTTTGCCTTCCTGAAATTCAAAGCTCCATTCACTGCAAGCAACTGCCATTACAAAATGACCCAATCACCAGCCTGGGGCAGCTACTCCTAATTCAGTTTGTAGTCCTTTCCTCTGGGCTGTTTATTTCTCAACACACAAACAAAAGGAAATATGGAATAAAAAAAGCCCAACAAAATAAAAACCCCACCACTGTCCTGGTCTTGACTGAGACTGTGGGCCCTCTTGTGGCCAGTAGCTAAAATGTCTGGCCCTCCCCCAGCTTAGGGGCTATGCAGGGCCTACTTGCCCTCTCACAGCCTTCTACTGCAGCTACAGGAGACTATACTCTCAACCCTCGTGGAGCTGGGGCCCTCCTTTATATCCCCCAGCTGGGAATTAGACCCAATCAGAAAATGCCCTCCACCTGGGTCAGCTGCCTGCTGAGCTTTTTTCCAGAAAAGGCCTGGCTGCTCCCTGGCTCTTAAATGGATGGACAGCCCTGATAGAGTATAATATTTTATGTTTCCTAGCAAAAATCAGAGCCAAAATCATCCTCACTGTAACTCCACTGAAGTTATTTCCAGAATGAATTGAGACCATAATCAGAATCCCATAAAATAAGAGAATGGTACAGCACACAAAGTTCAGACCTGGATTTTGACCTTGCTAAAAATTCAGAGATGTTCTGATATGAAAGTATGGACCAGCCATAACTGTATGGAAAGTATAGAACAGCTGTATGTAAGAGAGCAGTAAGATTGCTCAGCGCTCCAGTATGAAACTGGGGAAAAGCCCGTTGAGAGTCTTTGGGTTAAGTATAGAGGCGAGAGCAACAAGGGTGAAGTCATGGTGTACGTCTTCTATAGACAACCAGACTCGGAGGATGAGGTAGACGAGGCTTTCTTCGGACAACTAACAGAAGTTTTCAGATCACAGGCCCTGGTTCTCATGGGGGACTTCAATCACCCTGACATCTGCTGGGAGAGCAATACAGCAGTGCACAGACAATCCAGGAACTTTTTGGAGAGTGTTGGGGACAACTTCCTGGTACAAGTGCTGGAGGAACCAACTAGGGGCCATGCTCCTCTTGACCTGCTGCTCACAAACAGGGAAGAATTGATAGGGGAAATAGAAATGGGTGGCAACCTGGGCAGCAGTGACCATGAGATGGTCGAGTTCAGGATCCCAACAAAATGAAGAAAGGAGAGCAGCAAAATATGGACCCTGGACTTCAGAAAAGCAGACATTGACTCCCTTGGGGAACTGATGGGCAGGATCCCCTGGGAGGCTAATATGAGGGGGGAAGGAGTCCAGGAGAGCTGGCTGTATTTTAAAGAAGCCTTATTGAGGGTGCAGGAACAAACCATCCCGATGTGCAGAAAGAATAGCAAATATGGCAGGTGACAAGCTTGGCTTAACAGAGAAATCTTCGGTGAGCTTAAACACAAAAAGGAAACTTACGAGAAGCAGAAACTTGGACAGATGACTAGGGAGGAGTATAAAAATATTGCTCAAGCATGCAGGGGTGTAATCAGGAATGCCAAGCACAATTGGAGTTGCAGCTAGCAAGAGATGTGAAGGGTAACAAGAAGGGGTTCTACAGGTATGTTAGCAACAAGAAGGAGGTCAGGAAAGTGTGGGACCCTTAGTGAATAGGGGAGGCAACCTAGTGACAGATGATGTGGAAAAACCTGAAGTACTCAATGCTTTTTTTGCCTCAGTCTTTACAGACCAGCTCAGCTCCCAGATTGCTGCACTGCGCAGCACAGTATGAAGAGGAGGCGAGCAGCCCTCAGTGATGAAAGAACAGGTTAAGGACTATTTAGAAAAGCTGGACCTGCACAAGTCCATGGGGGCTGGATGCAATGCATCTGAGAGTGCTGAGGGAGTTGGGTGATGTGATTGCAGAGCCATTGGCCATTATCTTTGAAAACTCGTGGCAATCAGGGGAGGTCCCAGACAATTGGAAAAAGACAAATATAGTGCCCGTCTTTAAAAAAGGGAAGAAGGAGAATCCGGGAAACTACAGACCAGTCAGCCTTACCTCAGTCCCTGGAAAAATCATGGAGCAGGTCCTCAAGGAATCCATTTTGAAGCACTTGTAGGAGAGGAAGGTGATCAGGAACAGTCAACATGGATTGCCTTCTATGATGAGATATGTGGGCTGCATTAGTAGAAGCATTGCCAGCAGATCGAGGAAAGTGATTATTCCCATCTATTGGGCACTGGTGAGGCCACATCTGGAGTATTGGAGTCCAGTTTTGGGACCCCCACTACAGAAAGGATGTGGACAAATTGGAGACAGTCCAGCGGAGGGCAACGAAAATGATTTAGGGGCTAGGCACATGACTTATAAAGAGGCTGAGGAAATTGGGCTTATTTAGTCTGCAGAAGAGAAGAGTGTGTGTGTGGGGGGGGGTTATAGCAGGCTTCAACTACCTGAAGGGGGGTTCCAAAGAGGATGGAGCTAGACTGTTCTCAGTGGTGGCAGATGACAGAACAAGGAGCAATGGTCTCAAGTTGCAGTGGGGAAGGTCTAGGTTGGATATTAGGAATAACTATTTTACTAGGAGGTTGGTGAAACACTGGAATGGGTTACCTAGAGAGGTGGTGGAATCTCCATCCTTAGAGGTTTTTAGGGCCAGGCTTCACAAAGCCTTGGCTGGGATGATTTAGCTGGGGTTGGTCCTACTTTGAGCAGGGGGTTGGACTAGATGACCTCTATGATTCTATAACATTAGGCTCTGGATACAGGTTCAGACTCTGAAGACCTTCAAAATCCGTGTGTGTTTGGATCTGGGGGTTTGGTTCAGCTTCTTAGCACTATAAAATGTTTGAATGAATAATTTGTGCCTTATGTTTTTTAATCACTTGGCCTCTAAAAACAAAGCCATGTAGAGTGTCCATTCCTACAGATACTAGGAAAACATTCCTACAGAAAACTCTCACTGACATTAATGGCTATGTTGCTTCTATGAAAATGTAGAACTGGGTATATACATCTTGTTTGCCTCTGTTAGCCCAAGCACATCTTTGTTGATGTTGTTGTTACTGACAACTGTAAACCCAATTTTGCAGTCCTTACTCAGGCAACTTCTCCCTAGTCATCTCCCACAACCTCGCTGTGGTATAACATCAAGTCCATCGTGAGCTCCCCCCACCAGACCTGACCCAATCTAGCCTCTTTTAGCAAGGTGGCTCTTGAAACATGCATGTATCCTGTGATGTTTTTTTCCTCGTGCCCACACAAGGAGTAAATGGGGGATTTTGTCCTAAGCATGGATTATAGCACAAAAATACATATATTTAGCATAACTGCTATGTGTTAATCATAACAGGAAAACAATTATTCAGTTTGATCTTTTCACAAACACGAGTATCATTTACATAGTGATGGATCATGGAAAATTAAAATAAATAGATTTTCTTTACTGTTTATTATCTGTGTCACTGTAATGATTGTTAGCCTTTTTTCAAAAGGTTACCTTGTGGTTTTTGCTTTATTTATGATGTTTATTTTGATTAAAAGACATTGCAATGTGAATGCATGTTATTCATTTTACATCATCACAGCCCAGAAAGGAATAGCTCTTCACTAACAAGGCAATAGATTATTCTTCAGATTTCCAGGTTAGAAATCAAATATTCACTGTTTAGAAAAACAGTAAATAATGAAATAGTACAGGTTGCCTGTAGCTATCTTGTAACCATGAACTCTGAAATAATTTGTTTTGCAAAGATATAATTTAGATCTGCAATAATAAAGGCTTTAGAAGTGATAAACATTTGCATCTACCAAAAATCAAACAAAATCACATGATTAATAAGCTTTGTGCTTAAAGGATTTTTCACTACATTTTTAACAGACAATGCTTTGTTGCAAATAGAACTGCCTTAAAGCAATTAATATTAAATATAGGACAGAATGTTTAACACGAAGATCTCAATTTGTGCACAGTTCTTTTTTTAAAGCTGACATAGCAGTACTATGAGGCAATAATGTCAGCCAGGTTATTTTTCATTTGCATTAGTGGGAATTATGCATCTAAAGACACACACATTGAGATGACATTATAACCCTATATTAGAACATAGACTCACAGACTTTAAGGCCAGAAGGGATCATCATGATCATCTAGTCCAGTGTTTTTCAAACTTTTTTTCTGGGGACCCAGTTGAAGAAAATTGTTGATACCTATGCATCCGAAGAAGTGGGCTGTAGTCCACGAAAGCTTATGCTCTAATAAATTTGTTAGTCTCTAAGGTGCCACAAGTCCTCCTGTTCTTCTTTTTGTTGATACCTGCGATCCAATGGAGCTGGGGATGAGGGGTTTGGGGTGTGGGAGGGGCTCAGGGCTAGGGCAGAGGGTTTGGGTGCAGGGGTGAGGGCTGCAGGGTGGGGCTGGGAATGAGGGGTTCAGGGTGTGGGAGGGGGCTCTGGGCTGGAGCAGAGGGTTGGAGTGTGGGAGGGGGTCAGGGCTCTGGGATGGGGGTACAGGCTCTGGGGTGGGGCCAAGGATGAGGGGTTTGGGGTGCAGGAAGGGGTTCCAGGTTGGGGGGGCTCAGGGCTGCGGTAGGGGACAGGGGCGCAGGCATGGACTTACCTCCTACAACCTCCCTACCTCGGTTTACAAGGTCGTCCAGATCATCCTGTAATGATATTCTGGTCCTCCTCCATATTGGCAATACCTCCCAACTTTGTGTCATCTGCAGATTTTGTTAACACACTTTTGCGCCAAGATCAGTAATAAAAATGTTTAAATTGGTCCCAAGACCAATCCCTAAGGAACTACACTAGTAACCTCCTTCCAGCCTGACAGTTAACTACAGGCCTGTTAGTTTGACATCTGTAGAATGCAAGGTCTTGCAAAAAATTCTGAAGGAGAAAGTAGTTAAGGACATTGAGGTCAATGGTAATTGGGACAAAATACAACATGGTTTTACAAAAGGTAGATCGTGCCAAATCAACCTTCTTCTTTGAGAAGGTAACAGATTTTTTAGAAAGGAAACGCAGTGGATCTAATTTACCTCTATTTCAGTAAGGCATTTGATACGGTTCCACATGGGGAATTATTAGCTAAATTGGACAATATGAAAATTGAAAGGTGGATAAGGAACTGGTTAAAGGAGAGACTACAATGGGTCATACTGAAAGGTAAACTGTCAGGCTGGAGGGAGGTTACTAGTGGAGTTCCTCATGGATCAGTTTTGGGACCAATCTTATTTAATCTTTTTATTACTGACCTTGGCACAAAAAGTGGGAATGTGCTAATAAAGTTTCAGAGTAGCAGCCGTGTTAGTCTGTATCCGCAAAAAGAAGAACAGGAGTACTTGTGGCACCTTAGAGACTAACAAATTTATTAGAGCATAAGCTTTCGTGGACTACAGCCCACTTCTTCGGATGCATATAGAATGGAATATATATTGAGAAGATATATATACACACATACAGAGAGCATAAACAGGTGGGAGTTGTCTTACCAACTCTGAGAGGCCAATTAATTAAGAGAAAAAAAACTTTTGAAGTGATAATCAAGATAGCCCAGTACAGACAGTTTGATAAGAAGTGTGAGCATACTTACAAGGGGAGATAGATTCAATGTTTGTAATGGCTCAGCCATTCCCAGTCCTTATTCAAACCAGAGTTGATTGTGTCTAGTTTGCATATCAATTCCAGCTCAGCAGTCTCTCGTTGGAGTCTGTTTTTGAAGTTTTTCTGTTGTAATATAGCCACCCGCAGGTGGCTTGTCTGGTTATGTAGACTCTCTCTTCAGACCCTACGCTACCAGCACTCCCAGCTATCTTCGAGACACCACTGACTTCCTGAGGAAACTACAATCCATCGGTGATCTTCCAGAAAACACCATCCTGGCCACTATGGACGTAGAAGCCCTCTACACCAATATTCTACACAAAGATGGACTACAAGCTATCAGGAACAGTATCCCTGATAATGTCACAGCTAACCTGGTGGCTGAACTTTGTGATTTTGTCCTCACCCACAACTATTTCACATTTGGGGACAATATATACCTTCAAGTCAGCGGCACTGCTATGGGTACCCGCATGGCCCCACAATATGCCAACATTTTTATGGCTGACTTAGAACAACGCTTCCTTAGCTCTCGTCCCCTAACGCCCCTACTCTACTTGCGCTACATTGATGACATCTTCATCATCTGGACCCATGGAAAAGAAGCCCTTGAGGAATTTCACCATGATTTCAATAATTTCCATCCCACCATTAACCTCAGCCTAGATCAATCCACACAAGCGGTCCATTTCCTGGACACTACTGTGCTAATAAGCGATGGTCACATAAATACCACCCTATACCGGAAACCTACTGACCGCTACACTTACCTACATGCCTCCAGCTTCCATCCAGGACACACCACACGATCCATTGTCTACAGCCAAGCTCTAAGATATAACCGCATTTGCTCCAATCCCTCGGATAGAGACAAGCACCTACAAGATCTCTATCAAGCATTCTTAAAACTACAATACCCCCTGCTGAAGTGAAAAAACAGATTGACAGAGCCAGACGAGTACCCAGAAGTCACCTCCTACAAGACAGGCCCAACAAAGAAAATAACAGAACACCACTAGCTGTCACCTTCAGCCCCCAACTAAAACCTCTCCAGCGCATCATCAGAGATCTACAACCTATCCTGAAAGATGATCCTTTACTCTCACAGATCTTGGGAGACAGACCTGTCCTTGCTTACAGACAACCCCCCAACCTAAAGCAAATACTCACCAGCAACCACACATCACTGAACAAAACCACTAACCCAGGAACCTATCCTTGTAACAAACCCCGATGCCAACTCTGTCCACATATCTATTCAAATGACATCATCATAGGACCTAATCACATCAGCCATACCATCAGGGGCTCGTTCACCTGCACATCTACCAATGTGATATATGCCATCATGTGCCAGCAATGCCCCTCTGCCATGTACATTGGCCAAACCGGACAGTCTCTACGCAAAAGAATTAATGGACACAAATCTGACATCAGGAATCAAAATACTCAAAAACCAGTGGGAGAACACTTTAACCTGTCTGGTCATTCAGTGACAGACCTGCGGGTGGCTATATTACAACAGAAAAACTTCAAAAACAGACTCCAACGAGAGACTGCTGAGCTGGAATTGATATGCAAACTAGACACAATACTTTGACTTTGACTTCAGCTACGCTGTAGTGGGGCGACTGCCCCACTCCCTGAATTTTATGCTCTCTGTATGTGTGTATATATATCTCCTCAATATATGTTCCATTCTATATGCATCCGAAGAAGTGGGCTGTAGTCCACGAAAGCTTATGCTCTAATAAATTTGTTAGTCTCTAAGGTGCCACAAGTACTTCTGTTCTTCTTTTTGCTAATAAAGTTTGTGGATGACAATACAGAGAAGGACCAGGATATCATACAGGAAGATCTGGATGACCTTGTAAACTGGAGTAAAAGTAATAGGATGAAATTTAATAGTGAAAAGTGAAAGGTCATGCATTTAAAGATTAATAACAAGATTTTTTGTTATAAGCTGGGGATGCTTATAACAAAAACTGGAAGTAACAGAGGAGGAGAAGGACCTTGGAGTATTGGTTGATCACAGGATGACTATGAATTGGCAATGTGATATGGCCGTGAAAAAAGATAATGTAGTCTTCGGATGCATTAGGCGAGGTATTTCCAGTAGAGATAAGGAGGTGTTAGTACCATTATACAAGACACTGGTGAGACTGCATCTGGAATACTGTGTGCAATTCTGTTCTCCCATGTTTAAGAAGGATGAATTCAAACTGGAACAGGTACATAGAAGGGCCACTGGGATGATCCGAGGAATGGAAAACCTATCTTATGAAAAGAGACTCAAAGAGCTTGGCTTGTTTAGCCTAACCAAAAGAAAGCTGAGAGGAGATATGATTGTTCTCTATAAATATATCAGAGGGATAAATACCCGGGAGGGAAAGGAATTATTTAAGCTAAGTACCAATGTGGATACAAGAACAAATGGATATAAACTGGCCATCAGGAAGTTTAGACTTGAAATTAGAGGTTTCGAACCATCAGAGGAGTGAAGTTCTGGAACAGCCTTCCAAGGGGAGCAGTGGAGGCAAAAGACATATCTGGCTTCAAGACTAAGCTTGACAAGTTTATGGAGGGGATGGGATAGCCTAATTTTGGCAATTAATTTATCTTTGACTATTAGCGGTAAAATGGGTATATGCCCAATGGCCTGTGATGGGATGTTAGATGGGGTGGGATCTGAGTTACTACAGAGAATTCTTTCCTGGGTGTCTTGCACACATGCTCAGGGTTTAGCTGATCACCATATTTGGGGTTGGGAAGGAATTTTTGTCCAGGGCAAATTGGCAGAGGCCCTGGGGTTTTATCGCCTTCCTGTGTAGTGTGGGGCACGGGTCACTTGCTGGAGGATTCTCTGCACCTTTAAACCATGATTTGAGGACTTCAGTAGCTCAGACATAGGTTAGGGGGTTGTTACGGGACTGCATGGGTGAGATTCTGTAGCCTGCGTTGTGCAGGAGGTCGGATAAGATGATCATAATGGTCCCTTCTGACCTTAAAGTCTATGATTCTATGAATTGCCAGTAGTATTTATTTCATTAGAAACGTTAGAGAGGACTCTATCCATGTCCAAATTGGATGGGAGTCTGTAGCATACCCCAGAGACTGTCCTCTAGTAGCTTTCTTCCCCAAAGAGATTTTGGCCCGAACAGACTCTGTCTTATCAATTCCATCACTTCTAATTTGCTCACAGTCTACCTCATTATTAATATACAATGCTACTCCATCACCTTTGTCTTTATTTCTGTCTTTCCTGAACTGCACATACCTTTCAATACTGGCACTCCAGTCATGACTATTCCACCATGTTTCTGTTATTTCCTATAATATCCTATTTCCTATAATATCTGGTTTCACTTCCTGCACCAGTAGTTCTAGTTCTTTCATTTTGTTACCCAGGTTCCTTGCATTGATGTACAAACATCTTTGCTTCGCCCACCTTCCTTGCCTACCTCACTGTTAGCTTCATTGGTATCAGCACTATCTTTCCTTTTAATGTCCATTCTTCCCACATGAATTTTACTGCAATGTTAAGATACATAGGACTGAAACTATGAGACATATTGTCCTCTTACTCCAGACAACCTCACTGATGTCACTGAATGGAGATTTTGTTATATGGTTATTCATATTAACATTTACATGGACAATTTTTGCTGTGTTTCAGTGAGAGCGGTTTCAAAGCAAGGGGGAAAATACAAAGAAAGATTATTTTTAAAATAGTAAAAAATAACCAATGACTTCAGCATAGCATGCCTATATTATCCCTCTGCTATGTGGGAAGTAACCTATACAGCAATAAAAGTAATGATTATTTGTCATATAAAACCAACCAGACAGGAGCAGCATGGGCATACAATTAGATAAAGCCCTTTCCCCAAAGGGCTTGCATTCCAGGTAAACAATATAGAAAAATGGGGATGGGGCATAACAAAAGGCTTTGAGAGTGAACAATAAAGCTTAGAAGGCAAAATGTTACTGTCACCATTTTTGTTTATAGATAAGTGGATGGTCAGATTAATTTTGATGCAAGGGAGCTTTTTTTGGCATTTGATCCTAGATGAAATTCAATGACTACTCCATCTGGTGAATAAAAAGTATTCTAGGGAAAGAGGTGAGTTAACACTAGTTTTGCAGTATCAGTAAGCCACATTTTTGTGGTGCAGACCAGGTCATACACTGACAATAAGATCATGGGTTAAGTCAGCAGGTAATCTGAGGTTCTTTCTTTATATCTGTGTAGGCTCTTTTTTGAAAAAACTATTTGTAATCTGTTGGAAGTAGATGACTAAAAATCTTCTTCCAGGCACTAGGTGGCATTTTCCCTATTACTTAGGGTATGTCTATACTACCCGCCAGATCAGCGAGTAGTGTTCGATGTATTAGGGATCGATTTATCGCATCTCATCTAGACGCAATAAGTTGATCCCTGAATCGATGACTGTACTCCACCTCGGCAGGAGGAGTAAGTGGAGTCGATGGGCCGTGGCGGTCGACTCACCACTGAGAGGATGGTCAGGAAAGTCGAACTAAAATACTTTGACTTCAGCTACGCTGTAGTGGGGCGACTGCCCCACTCCCTGAATTTGGGCTGCAGCAGGCCAGTGGGCCTGCACAGACAGGGAGCCAATCAGGGAAGGCCTTATAGGGAGCCAATCAGGGCCCAGATTGGAGGGAGCCAATCAGGGCCAGGCTCAGCCCTATAAGAAGGCTGCTCAGGACAGGAGCAGGCAGTCTGTCCCAGGCCTTTGACAGAGGAAGGTCTGTCTCCAGGCTGGGAGACTAGCACCCGGGACAGTGCAGTGCTGGGCAGGCCCAGGGGAGCAGAAGGTAACTCCAGCCCAGAGTCTGTCAGGCCGCAGGCACTGAAGGGAAGGGCCTAGCCGGTGCGAGGGGCTGAAGGGGAAGCAGCCCAGGGACATCGACAGATGGAGAGAGAGAAGGAGGGCAGGATGGCTGCCACTAGAGGGTCCCTGGGTTGGGACCCAGAGTAGTGGGCGGGCCTGGGTCCCCCCTTTTCCCCCTTGCCTTGCACCTGGCCGACGGAGCAGCCATCTAGAGCTGCACCAACCCCCTGCCAAGGGGGGAGTGACTTTGAGGGTGCAGTTGGCCACATCAGCCATATCAGAGGCAGCTGATTGATTCCCCCCCCTGGAAGGGGGTGAGGATGGACTAAGGGGCACTGCCGGAAGGCAGTGACTTGAAGAGGATGCTGCGAGCTTGAGAGCAACACGGGTCCAGACACGCCAACTGAGGGCGAGACGACGAACGGGACACCACCAGGAGGGGCACTCCACTGGACAGAGCTAATTCCCAAGACAACCAGTAGGAGGTGCCGCGGTGGTGAGTCTCAACCCCATCACATACGCGAATAGTGTAGATGAAGTTGTGTATCTTAGTTTGAACCCCCTCACCCCGCTAGTGTAGCCCAGGCCTTAGATTGTAAACCTTTCATCTTGTTGTTATGTTTTTCTACTGACCATACTTAGCACTATGGGGCTGTGACCTCCAGACACTAATGCAGTACAAATAAATAAATAAAATTAGGGCTGTCGATTAATCGCAGTTAACTCATGTTAATTAAAAACTTAACAAAAAAAATTAATCACGATTAAAAAAATAATTGTGATTAATTGCAATGTTAAACAATAGAATACCAATGGAAATTTATTAAATATTTTTGAAGGGTTTTTTAACACTTTCATATATATTGTATTCTGTGTTGTAATTGAAATCAAAGTGGATATTTTTTATTACAAATATTTGCACTGTAAAAATGATAAACAAAAGAAATAGTATTTTTCAATTCACCTCATTCAAGTACTATAGTGCAATCTCTTTATTGTTAAAGTGCAACTTACAAATGTAGATTTTTTTTATTACATAACTGCACTCAAACAAAACAGTGTAAAACTTCAGAGCCTACAAGTCCACTCAGTCCTACTTCTTATTCAGCCAATCACTAAGACAAATACATTTGTTTACATTTACAAAGGATTATACTGCCCTCTTCTTATTTACAATGTCACCAGAAAGTGAGAACAGGCATTTCAATGGCACTTTTGTAGCTGGCATTGCAAGATATTTATGTGCCAGATATGCTAAACATTCATATGCCCCTTCAAGCTTCGGCCACCATTCCATAGGACATGCTTCCATGCTAATGATACTTGTTAAAAAAATGCATTAATTAAATTTAAGACTGAACTGCTTGGGGGAGAATTGAATGTCCCATGCTGTTTTACCCACATTCTGCCATATATTTCATGTCCTAGCAGTCTCGGATGATGACCCAGCTCATGTTGTTCATTTTAAGAACATTTTCATTGCAGATTTCACAAAACGCAAAGAAGGTACCAATGTGAGATTTCTAAAGATAGTTACAACACTCAACACAAGGTATAAGAATCTGAAGTGCCTTCCAAAATCTGAGAGGCACAGGCTGTGGAGCATGCTTTCGGAAGTCTTAAAAGAGCAACACTCCGATATGGAAACTACAGAAGCCGAACCACCAAAAGGAAAATCAACCTTCTGCTGGTGGCATCGGACTTAGATAATGAAAATGAACATGCGTCGGTCTGCATTGCTTTGGATTGTTATTGAACAGAACCCACCATCAGCTTGGATGTATTGTCCCCTGGAATGGTGGTTGAAGCATGAAGGGACATCTGAATCATTAGAGCATCTGGCACGTAAATATCTTGTATCACTGGCTACAACAGTACCATGAGAACACCTGTTCTCACTTGCAGGTGACATTGTAAACAAGAAATGGGCAGCATTATCTCCTGCAATTGTAAACAAACTTGTTTGTCTGAGTGACTGACTGAACAAGAAGTAGGACTGAGTGGACTTGCAGGTGCCAAAATTTTAAATTTTTGAATGCGTTTTTTTAATATAATTTTACATTTGTAAGTTCAATGTTCATGATAAATAGATTGCACTACAGTAGTATTAGGTGAACTGAAAAATATGATTTCTTTTGGTTTTTTTTACAGTGCAAATACATGTAATAGAAATAAATATAAAGTGAGCACTGTACACTTTGTATTCTTTATCATAATTGAAATCAATATATTTGAAAATGTAGAAAACATCGAACAATATTTAAATGGTACTCTCTTATTGTTTAACAGTGCGATTAATTTTTTTAAACACTTGACAGCCCTAAATAAAATATATTTCTTCCTGTTATGTGGAGATATAATTCATGATCTCCCTAACTGGTGATAGTGGTGACCTATTGGTGTAGCTCATCTCTGGAGTGACAAGATTCACTGGGGAGAGCTGTTGGTGAAGACTGGGAGGTGCACCCGATGCCCAGAATACAGCAAGTGTGCTCAACCACCTTGGGCACCAGGATGTCACTGGAGAAAGAGGGTGAGGCCCAACACCAGAGTAGAATGGAAATCGGGTTTGAAAATCTGAGACTTAAAAAAAAAAAAAAAAAGCCCACACATTAGGCTGCATGGGGACAGCTGATTGTTCTGATGTAGTGCTGATAACTGGCCCTGAAGTAAGGGCCTAGGTAATGAGGTGCTGCCTTCCAAATCAGGGCTTCAGGAAGATCAGCCGCTAAGTAGGTTCAGCTGCTGAACTATCCCTATCAATCAAGAAAATAATGATTTAAAGAGCAGCACACGACAATGCCAATCACTAAAATCACAATACTCTGCTTAATTAGAATCTTTAACCTGGAAGTAAGCAAAGATGACTCTGGGAAGCAGTATAATGGAAAGGTCCAAGATTCAAGGAAAAGAAACTGTCCAGAGGCTTGTCTATATGAACTCATGGGTCTCATTATTCAGACTCAGGGGGTCACTTTTGGCTCTCAGTTAATCAAGTTTAACTGCACTGACTTACTGACTTAGATAAATTACTATGGATTTATATCTTTATCATGGAGAGGAAAATTTGACTCATGTCTGAGAGATGTTACACAAAGTTATCCAGATAGAAGAGATTGCTAGTATAATAGAGAATAGGTACAGTGAATTAAACACATCACATTCTCTTTCTAAAGCTCTTCATAATAAGATGCCTTCAATTATACACTTTGAACTATATTATAAACACCATTTAATAGGAAACAGTTATTGCTTTCCATAACATTTAAAAAATACTGGGGCTGATTCATCACTCGGATATTCTAGTTTTAAACCGTATAATTCAATCAATAGAGTTAAACTAGTGTAGAACTGGAGTAACAGTGATGAATCAAACCCACAAACCGAGAAGCATGTATACATAAGAATTAAAGGTTAGAGATGGGCTAAATCCTCAACTTGTGTCAATCTGGATAGCACCATTGTCTTCTGCAGACCAATGCCAATTTACACCAGCTGAGGATCTGTTTCCATATATTTTATTGTAGATGAAATATTATTCTATTTGGGGTGAAATAGTGACCACTCTAATTGACTGAAAGAGCATTTCCTTTGTAGCTAATTTTAAATTGCTTATAGTGCTCACCAAAATCATTCATCTATTGAGCAGAAATTTCCTAGGTTTGAGGCTTGCTCTCTGATCAAAGGTGATTTTTTTTTTTTTTCAAATTTAAGAATTATTTTTTGAAAGAGCTTTCATGGGGAAACAGCTCAGGGTAGAAAATTGTAGAAAGTATAGCACTATTTGGGCCAGATCCTCAACTGACATAAATCAGTGTAGCTCCATTGAAGTCAATCTTCAGCTTTATTGACTTCAATGGACCGATGCTGATTTACAAAGCTGAGGATATGGCCCACTGAGTGGAAGAGCTGGGAGCATTTTGTATGGCCACTTCCTTTTTTAGTCTGATTATAAATCAAACTACAAAAAATCGTAACTCCCTTTGTAAGAAGGACATCTGAGAGGTATACCATGGTTGTTTTCTTAAGAGTCAGGAGCACATCAGTGACTTCTGTCAGACATTCTACTTCACCAAAGGTTACTAGTTTAGAACAGTTTTATTTTCCTGTGGCAATCATGCAGGTGTCCACCTCATTTTACATTTACCTTTCTTTGTAAAATGTTGTGACCGGGAAGCAGTCTTCTCAACTGTTTTAAAATTAATTGACTGAAAATCTTCAGTTAGTGCAGAGCACTGTGGCTCCTTTCATGAGATTCGTCTCAGAGCTTTTCTGTCACAAGTGGATTTTAACATACTCAATGTTAATTTTAAAAAAATAACTGGATTTTTGCAGCATGGATCATACAATTATCTTGCAACCCATGCAGAGAGTACTGAGACGTCATTCTTTGAGACATAGTGTCATTTTAGCATCACATAGGCATTTCTCTTATGACATTCTTCCTGGGAAAAATTACCGATTACAACAAACTATACTGGGACCATTTCCCCCCCAGTATCTAATCGATGCCTATAGTTTCATCATTCTCCATTAAGATTTGCAGGCATAACTTTACATTGATTACTCTCAGACATATTTATCTTCTCTGGCAAATCTTCCAGTAGCAAGCTCAGAATTGTTGCCTTTGCTGGCTGGAGTTAAAGATTTGAAGGGTCAGAAAATCTGGACTATAAATTTAAATGAGCTGACTTTTTGAAGGAACCCCTCACATATTCAACCAATCACCTCAATCAATATCACCCTTTGTGGAAACAACTTTTCAGAAATAGATTAGAGAATGGACCCTTCACTATTCCTCATGACATGGGTTAGCTGGAAAGTTAAATTTCTCTCTTCCCTTCATAGGATTACTTATCTGGAAGTAAGTATCATTAATGACTGATCAAAAAATGGTTGCCTTTCTTCTTAGGATATGCACATTAGAATAATGCAATAATAGATATTACCTGCCTGAATAAAATGTTATGTACCCAATCGCATGCTTAATATCAAACATTATCCTTGCTATACATTCAACCCTAAAATATGCCAACAGTACCAACCAATGACTGCTCACTTAAGCATACAAGTTTGAGCTTTTACAAGGTAAGTGTTGATGTTTGCTCCCATATCTGATAGCAGTACTAAGAGCTAAGCCTACTTTTCTATGCACCAAAAGGTTTCCACAGACTTCCTGTTATAAGGGATATCATTTCTAAGGTTATATTTTCTTAACTCTGATATCTTAAGACTTAATGTTATGAGCCTTTGAATATTTTTGCCCCCCAGGTATGGCATTCCATTCAGCATTTCTATTGCTAAGACATATATTCTTTTAAATATGAATTGTTATACTCCAGTGATATTCTTAACATTGCATAAGACACAAAAAGGGACAGTCTGCAACCCAAAGCGTTCACAATCTAAAACCACAATCCTGCAAAGATTTACACACGTTTCACTTTACCCACATGAATAATCCTTTTGACTTTAATAGTACCATTCATATACATAAGGCTAACCCCAAGCATATATCTCCACAGGATTGGGATCTAAAAAATGGACACAGAAGCTGTGCTTGTGATGTGGCCAAACTGGGTGCCATCTCTTGCCAAGGTTTTAGGTCTCAGCTGACCACTGACAAATTCATTGCTGGAAACCAGTCTGTTTCACCTGTTTGTTAATATGGTTAAAATAGGTATTGAACTTATAATCATGTTTTTAGCATTTAGACTGCATGAAATGTTTGTAAGTTGCTGCATGCATTAATCTCCCTTATAATATCTTGATCACATGCTACAAGGTAATATTTAAGTTTTTGCTTTCTAACTGTAAAAAATGTTTGCCCTGCAACTGTCACCCTGTCAGAAGGGTTTGTCATTAATCATAGCTCATTAAGAAGGCTATCAAAACTACATGGGACATTGTGGGACATCACTATACAAAGACTTTGTTAATTCCCCTTCACACCCATGCTGAGGCTATGTACAAAAGGGTTTGTCTCATCCGCTTGAATTCTGTAAAAAGGAAATTAAGATAGTGAACAAGAAATTTGTTCATTTCTTTTTCTGTTTGGACTCTCCCGGGACTGGAGATATGAAACAGAAGCAGAGATCCCCAGAGTTAGCCCTAAAAGATATTTAGTGCTGACAGATTGCTACAACTCTGGCACCTTTTGGAGCCACAGACTGTAACTCATGTGTGTATATACGTGTTGCCTGCTTTAATCTGTAAACAACTCTCACTTTTTCCTAGTTAATAAATCCTTAGTTACTTTACTATAGTATTGACTACAGACATAGTCTTTGGTATGAGAGCTGAGGTACAAAGTGACCTGGGGTAAGTGACTGGTCTCTTGAGACTGGAAGCACCCCAAATCTTTTGTGATCTTTGGCATATAGCAACCAACTATCACTGAGTCCATCTTGCCTGTGTTGGAGGAGAGAATGGATTGCCCAAGGGGACTGTTATAGAGCTTCAGGAATTCACATTTATTATTGAGTTGGTGAAATCTAACTATAGAACATACCACCAATTTGGGGTGTCTGCCCTGTTTTCTAACAGTCTGTCCTGAGATTGGCCCTTACTGTTATGAACCACTCCAGACAGCATGACAGTGCCAGAACACCCCGAGCAAGGTTTTAGAGACTCACCTCCATCCCCGTTTCTTCCTTCCCCTTGTGAAATATTGGGGCAAAGAAGGCTTTTGACTGATGTGCTTAAATCTGTGTAGACATCAAAGAAATGGGTCTTTAGGAGGGATTAGAATGTGGAAATGGAAAGAGCCTTGCATTAAACCCTACATTTCATTTATTTGGCTTAGTTTTTGGTTTACAAATGTAGCAATTTGTATCTTATTCATAAGATGTACTAAGATGCGTTTGCACAGTACCCAATTTTTGAAAAGTAGCAAGGTTGTGTGTGACCAAAAGAGTTAGATGTCCAAAGTCCCATAAGATCTCTCCCTTATTGTGGGATTTCTTGTGATATGGCCTGTGATAACTTGTGCTTTTGAAAGAGTGGGCACTGTAAAGGGGTATTATACATTATAGGTGCTGCTGGTAACACTGCCTATTATTATTAGGGGTTCCAGACTCTTCTTATTAGACCCTGTTTTCGGATGCTTATAATTTTGCCAAACTAACACTTTGGAATTTTTCAATTAAAACAGTTCAGCGGTTTATGAGAATGAGGATAGGAAAAAATATGGTTTGGTCCCGTTAAAAAAAATCTGACAACCTTTTCTTTGAACAGCTGTTGAAGCAGAGACTTAAAATTTGGCATGGCAGTGGCCTTTGTGTCAGGGATGTGTTTTTTGCTGCCCCCACAAAAGTCAACCCAAATGTGGCCAACCTATAAACTTTTGAAAAATTGTAGTTCACACATGCTCAGATTTCTTCAGTTTTAGCAGCTAAATGCTCCAAAGATTCCATCTTCACTGAGCATGATCAAGCATCTCACAGCTCCTGATGCTAATCAGACTGTGGATGCACCATCCCCAGAGTTACAGGTGCAAGGGCAGACTTTCCCTATCACAGTAGCTACCCGCTGCTCTGGGCCAGGGTGGGGCAGGTCACTGGAATGGAAATTAGGGAGACCGTCTCTCCTTCACTAACCCTCTGCAGGTATCCAGGCAGTGTGGTGAAGGTAGTAGTCTGATCTGAATGCAAGAGGGGATAAAAGTTGAACCAGGGGGAAGAAAATAATTAAATTAGGACAAAGTGTCTAGTGAGATTACAACTGGAGGGGAGGGAGAAGATGGAGGCTGGGACTGGGAGCCAGGAGAGGGAGGCAGTTGACTGTTGTGGAGAACAATGAGAGTGAACAAGATACTGCGGGAAGGGAAACTGGCACTAGCTGGGCAAGGAGACTGGAGCAAGAAATCAGTGAGAGGGAGAACAGGGAAAGGGGATGGGAGAACTGACAAGGAACTGATGTGCAGGATGAGACCTGGGACTGGAGAGGCAAAGAGACTGGGGCAAGGATCTGGGGAGGGGTAGGAGTGAAACAGATTGAATGAAGAGCTCGGGAAGAAAGATTAGGACTGGGAGCCAGTGGCGAGGAAGAGAGATTGGAAAGGAGCTAGGAGGGGGAGATTGGGACTGGCTAAGTGAGGAGATTAGGGTTGGGATGAGAAGCCTGAGGAGTGGAGACTGGGACTGGGTAGATGAGGAGAATGGGAATGGGACAAAGAGTCTGGGATAGGGAAGACACATAAATGGGACTGGACCAGATAGGAGGTGTCAAGTTTTGGATGAATTGTCAGAAAAGCTGGTAGAGAACACTCCCCTCCATAGCCTAGAATGGGACCCAAAATTCCTGAGTCTCATCATTCCTCTGCTAGCAAATAACTGTGAAACCCACTGGGAAAGCATGAGGCTCATCCCCCTCTAGTGCTCATCTATACAGAGGAAGATAACCTACTAACGCTATCAGTTACTCATTAGCTCAAGTGGCAGAGGTCTGTGTGGTGGAGCTAAAGGTTCCAACGCTGCAGATGAACCATGGGGGTATCAATGTGAAGCCACATGATGGAATTTCTGTTTTCTCTACTTGGCTTTTAAAAGTGCCTAGGAAATTACATAAATGTTAGAGACATTAATAAAGTTGCAAAGTGAAGAATTAACGTTTCCTGTGCAACCCGAATAAAGCCTCCTTGTGCCTATGCACTATGATACAATCTAATTATATGATCACATGATTTTTTTCCCACAGGATCCATGCCTCATTCAGTGTACAAGATGAATTTCTTGTGGGTTGTGTAGTAAGAGAAACTGTTGTCAGTAGGACTCTATCTCCTTTGTTGCAGAAGTTGGAAGGCATGCAGGGAATGAGGCATGGGACTCTAGGAAGAGAAAAGATGGTCTTGTGGTTAAGGCAGTTGAATGCTGCTCTGGTGAACTGGATTCTTTCCCTGCCATTACCACAAAGTTCCTGTGGGATGCTACAAATGTCACTTCATCCAAACTTCTCATGTGGTCATCAGCTGTGTGTTCCTCATTTTCTGGGTGCCAACTTGAAACCCTTGTATCTGATTTGCAGAAGGGTTGAGCACTCACAGCTGCAAATGAAGTGCTGTGCTTTGAGCATATAAAGTGCTATATAATGTTAAGTACTCTGAAACATCAGGTCCTAGGCATATCAAATTGGTCACCCAAAATTAGTGGATACTTTTGACCTCTCTCTTTGCCTCAGTTTCCCATTTTACAACTGGGGATTATGCCACCGCTCACCTCCCAGAATTGTTGGGAAGATAAACATTATTAATGTTTGTGAAATACTCAGATACGCTAGTGACAACCACCATAGAAAAGCCCATGAAGAAATTAATAGTTCTGTCTTCAAAGCAGTGTTTCAACAGTGTGCAGTAATTAAGGCCTGAGGTCACACATTAAACAATGAGGAAAAAACAAAATATTGAATAGCTCCTCAGTAAGTGAGCACTGTCCATTCTCTGCACTGAATGTTGCAAGGGTCTTGGGAAAAAACAGCACATGGTCATGTAATTAAAGACTGTATCATAATGCATACATGGGGAGGGGTACACAAAGGTTGCACAGCATCTCTTAACTTTTGAGTGACTGACTTTGCAACCTAAATAGTCTTTTTACAGCTTTTCGTGTGCAATATTATGTTTCCTTGTTTTGGGTTTTTTCATTTCTTTTTAAATGGTAACTTAAAAAAAGAACAGATCTATAAAACGTCTATTATGATTGACCAGATACAGATAACTACATATTCTTTGTAATTACAGTATGTCAGCTATATAAGGTCCCAATCCTGTACCATGGAAGTTAAAAGGAGCTTTGCCATTGAGTTCAGCGGGAGCTGGATTAAGACCCAGATGTATATTTATTATAAATGGTCTGCTTAGATATGATCTATTTTCAGTTCCTCCAAAGTTTGGGGAAGTGAATGAGGGATTCAGATCCTGTGATCTAATTCAGGCCCATCTCAATTTTCTCTTTCGTGAAAGGATATGAAACACACAATCTCCTTTATTCTGCAATAATTATTTAAAACTATTTAATTTTAAAATAATACTTAACATTTAAACTCCAATATTCCAGTATATCCAATATTTAGGGCCTGATCCGCCACTCCTTTACACCATTTCCATATTGAACTAACTCCACTGAAATTAGTGGAGTTATATTAGCTTTATACTGATCTAAGAGAATGGAGAATCGGGCCCCAGAGCCAAACTTGTATAAATTAAGGGAGGAGCCTTGCTCAGTAGAACGCTGGGTAGGGGAAGCAAAGACCATGTTTGGGGGGGGGGGCATTAAAAGGTGCAGCTTTGTCACAAATACCATGGCCATGACAAATATGCAGTCTCCCTAAACAATGGTCAGTCTCTGTTGTGATATTTCAAGCAATTAATTGGTATCTTGGCCATAGTGGGTAGAATTCATTATTTCTATAAGCAAAAATGTCAAACTTAAATGAGAATTTGCACTGCTTCTTTAGTGCACAATAGATTAATCAAACACAAAAGAAAAGTATGTCATGACTTTGGATGTTTGTTACTATAGACACTGTTGGTGAAATGTTTAAAAACATGACTTAAGGCTCTAAGCAGTAGCTAGATTTAAAACTTTCAGTGGAACAGTCTTTGGGGATTTGTATTAATATGCTCATGTGCTCTGTAGTCAGATGTGAGACTATAGTATCTTATTTTGTTTTTACAAAAATAGCCAATCTTGCCAAATCTACCATATTTGTTTTTTAATTAGGTCTGTTTGTCTGTGGCCATTCAGATGGGTTTTTTTTTAGTACAGAAAGTCTCTCAATAGGCATAGCTCTGTTTAATTTACATTGACAGACTGCCTACTGCTCTAAAACAGGATTCATTCTCCTCTAAGAATGCAATTATTAAGCATAGAGGGGACAAACCTGACACATTTGCCTGCATGTTTTTCAACTTTGAATTACTGACAGCTAACTCATTACTTGGTAGTTACTGAGACTGGAATAGGAAATAATCTTGTGACAAGCAAATCCCTTTTCTCTTCCATCCCATGTATATTATTTATTAACAGGATTATATATAATTTAAATAAAACAGCAGTCACTATCTGCCTTCTAATTATTGCAACAAAAAGGGAAGGTTGGCACATTTCACTGTTACATTTTGAAAAAAGATGTAAAAGTGACATTGCTATGACTCTGAAAATCTCTTATTGTCTCTAGCTCAAGACTTTTATACTAAAAGAGCATTTCTGATTCATCCAGCAAATAAATGTTTAGCCATGATGGAAAAAAACTGACAATTCCTTTTGGTATTTCACAAGATAACAACTGATTCCCAACTGGATTTCTCTTTAACTAATGATATTTGTTAAGTATCTTCTTCACATAGACATGAAAGTTTTATTTTCGTACTTCAAGCAGGAACATTCATTACAAAGAGACAGTCATGCACCCTATCAACTGTAGTTAAACTGAGAATGAGAAAAACATAAAAATCACCACCTGGCCTTTCATTCTGAATAACACAAAAGCTAATTAGTTGCCAACTGGCTATTTATGCTGAAATAGGGGTAAAAAAGGTCCACTGAAAGGCATGCACTTTATCTGTCACTTTTAATATTTATTACTTTCTAAGGAGATACAGACGTGGAATCAAAGCAGAACTTCTTTTCAATTTCAGTGTGGCTTTTTGTCAAGCAAACTCCTGTCACAGCTCCCTCCAGTCAATGTAATATGTTACTGCATGCAGAACAGCTCATTACTTTGTGTAAATGGCACTTTTCAAATGGCAAAATGATTCAGAAAACACACTTTGCTAAACAATTAGATGTTACTGGCTTATGCATTTGTATTAGAGAGAAACTATTTTGGGGGGGAGGGGGCGCTACAAAATTAGCATGTAGCTTAATAACAAAATTCATGCTTGTTTGAGAAATAAAAAAAAAATCACAATATTTTCACACCCTAAATCTGGGCCAGAGTTTTATAACTGTTACTCACATTAACACTTATATAAAGCAGTTCCATTGAAGCAATCCCACTGAATTCAAGTGAGCAAGTACTACTCAACTTGAGCAATGGCTGCATAAACTGGCCGTCTGTTAACAAATGTTACAATTGTTGATGCATGCGCCGGAAAAGGATGAAGTGAAACTAACTCATAACTGTAACACTGAGGGCCTTATTCTGTCACCCTTGCTCATACTATACCTTTATACAGAGAACCAACACAAGATCCAGGAATTACTTAGGCTTTGTCTACACTACAGGGGAAATTCGATCTAAGCTATGCAATTTGAGTTACGTGAATAGTGTAACTCAAATCGATGTAGCTTATATCTACTTACCACGGAGTCCACACTACACGATGTCGATGGGAGATGCTCTCCCCTTACTCTACTCGAGTTGCTGGAGTACAGAAGTCGACGGGAGAGTGATCTGTGGTTGATTTAGAGGGACTTCACTAGACCACTAAATCAACCGCCAATGCATCGATTGCCACCCCCCACCCCTCCTGGGAAGTGTAGCCAAGCCCTTAGTGTAATTTAAGTGGAGCATAATCCATGCACTAGCCTTCTTGGGTGAAATCTTAGCTCCGTTGAAGTCAATGAGAGTTTTACCATTGACTTCAATGGGGCCAGGAATTCTATAATTTCACCCGTGCAAGTAAGCTGCTATTCAGTCAGGGTGATGGAACCAGGCTCTGAATAAACACATCTGTGTGACATTCTTATTCTTACTCTTACATGTTCTAGCCTATTACAGAAGTCATCTCTTTTCACTTCTTTATTATTTGGAATTTTTTATATAGCAGTAAATACATTTTATTAGTGAATAGACTATATACACCTATAATCAATGCATTATGCTTATTTTATTATGGTTTGATATTGTGGGCAAAATCCTATTTGCCTTTTCTACAAAAGACCTGCTGAAGGTCAATGCCATCTGAATAAGTGAAAAAAAAAAAGATTTGACTCTGTCTTACTCAACCATTATTCTGAGCATTTCTTTGCTGTTATAGCCCTTCTCCAAGAATAAAAAATAGCTATTCTCCATTAATAAAGCTATGAATTTTTTTATAAAATGTTACATTTTATGAATCTGATTCATAAACCTTGATATGTTATTTAATAAGCAATTGTTTTATTAAAAGGTTTCCAATAAACAATTTTTGTATATCTTAATTTCAGAATGGATCTTTAAAAAAAAAAAAAAAACATTTCACATGATCCAGCTTTTCAAAACACTTAAACATGTTAACTTGAAGCCTGTGTGTAGTCCTGTTGATTTCAGTGGGATTACTGAGACATGCTTTAAAGTTAAGCACATGCCTTATTGTTATGCTGGATTGGGGCCATGCTGAGAAACTTTTATAAACAAGCAAAGCTGCTATCAGATTAAACCCCCAAGTCTGTGTTCACATATTAACAGGCAGACCTTTTGGTCCCTGTAGAGTCCCACTGAAGTCAATGGGGTTTTGCATGAGCACTGCAATTACCTGATTGCAGATCAGGGCTTCACTGGGTATACTAACTGAAATAATTATGGGAGACAGCATTATATGCAGTGTTCATGTGAAAATGGGAATATCAAGGTATGTATTTCTGATATCTCAGAGTGGAAAACACAATAAAAGGTGGAACACTAAAGTTAGAGTTATTAAAAAAATAAATAATTTTGAGGCCTGCAGTATATAATAAGAAAATACCTCTGCAAAGTAATGTATAATACAGAAAGGATCTCATTAAACTGAATAGACTACAGCATTATATGGCCATGTTTTAGAGTTGTGATTTGCTCTTTATTTTTATTAGAGAAAATATTTTTGAAACCTGTGCCATTACAGAAAGTTATTTTGGTTAAAAAATCCCAGATTAAATAAATATATATGGCACCGTGCTATAAAGAAAACAACAGTTTTCCCATTTTTGTTGGCCGAGGAACTACTTGTTGCATGTTCTATCTAAAAGTAATGGCAACTAGAGTATAACCTCTTTTGAGTTCAGTGTGGAAAGGTTTGGTGGTTCTGTGTGTGAGAACCTCTTTACAACAGCATGGTCTCTGTAGCTATACAAAGGCAGGCTCCTAGGTTATGATTCCATTTTCTGTTTATACACATGTAATTTTTTTTTTTTTTTTTTTTTTTGTCTGCCAGGAGTGGATCTGAGAGTTAGTTTAACTTATCTGTTAGAGTAACACACCATTCTCTCCCGCCACCCCTTTGGGACTTGCATTTGTTTTCTCTTTCTTTTATTCTTTTTCTTAATCTCAGAAGTTACTGAGACTGAATTTGTTTTCCTCTTTGTATACAGTAAACCATAACAATAAGTTGGCAATCAATCAAGTTCAGACCTCAAGCTCCCCATAGTAAGTTTCTAAGAAAAGTTAGGACCCATGTACATGTGTTTGCTAGCTGACAGGAAGCAGAATTAGAATTAGACCCCAGGTCTGAGTTAACAACAGATTTCTGACCACAGAGAAACAAATGACCCATGTAAAACTGGGCAACAATTTTGATATGAATCAATCTTTAAAATAATGATACAGTTCCCTGTCACTGGGGGATCACAGCTGTACTAGGCTCATTGCCACAGACACAGTGGCTAGAAGAGAATGAATTAATATTCTCTGACTTTTTCTAGTGGATCAGAGAAAATTAGAATGCAGACCCTTCTCCTGGAACCTGAGTGAAAATAGCCTGAAGAATCCATTTCCTAATCCAGTTTGAATCCCTTACCTCAGAAAATGATGTGCTGAAGCACTTTGCTGCCTAGTGAGGGTCTGACCAGCTCGCTCCACCCACCTGCTTTTCCCTTTCTCCCACCAAACAGCTCTCCCCAAGAACCTCTGTCCTTGTAGAAGGGGATGAAGAGACCTCCCACAAGGTCCCCTCTCATAGTGCCTAATCCCCACACTGGCTCTCGATTTCAACATCCGCTCTGCCAGAAGCAAATCCCCAATCTCTTCCCAGAAAACCCTCTGATGGCTTCACATCATCAAACCCCCATTTCCCCTTGCTCCAGTTTCCCCTTAGGCTGGTGGAAAGGATGTGCGCCTCAGAGGGATTTTTCCTTCTGTCTTGGGATACTAACATGGAGTGTTCCTCCTATCTTCTTATCCCCTTATGAATGGTGGTGCAACCCTGTACCCCAGATCATAAAGCCGCTCACTCAAATTCAGCCCCTCCATCAGGATGCATTCTGGGTCGCCACTCAAATTTGCAGCGACTATAAAAAGTTGCAGTTGTTGAGGTACCATTAAAAGCAACTAAATATCAAGGCCCTAAAATTGAGATACTGCTTAAAATTCATTCACAGGAAAATTTCTAATGAAGTTCTCTTTGTAATGATTCACTAGAAAAACTGGAGTTTGAATGAAAAAACAATGCTTAAAGCTGATAAAAGATGCTGACATTACAGAATCACAGCATGCTCCCCCAAATCCCTTCCCCAACTATATTAAGGGAATAACATATATTGAGTTATATCATTGAAATATAAAAATGAAGGATTATTAAATGGTCAAATTAAAATTTTTGTTAGCTGTATTTTAACGATGTGTAATTATGGATAGTGAATGAGTACAGATGAGATAACACTTAGGCCAAGGCGTTGTGGCATAAGTGTTGTTTTGCCAATTCTTCTTTTGCACAAAATTGCTAATTACTTAAAATGTTATTGCCGACAGAACAAATGTAACATTGTGCTGAAATTTTGAGATAAAAATACCTGTAACAAAGTCCTCTCTTTCTAGGAGGATCTACAGCAGGGTGACACAAAAAATCCCGACACCAAAATGGCAAAACCAGCACACACAAAAATGCAGAAGTTTGGTAATTGAAGCTTGTCCATGCATAATATACCCCAAACTAAAACCCAAAGAGCTGATATGTTAAAAGCCAATTGGATAAAGGTTAAGTAATCTGTAATGCAGAAATGTATAACAGACCTAACTGAACATGGACTCAAACTGGAGAAATACTGGATCAGAAATGTAAAGACAGAACTGAAAAACCAGACCCAGGGATCAGAGAAGTCAACAACTACCACAGAAGGTGGAAGGAGTTTTTGGTGTCCCAGAATGTGGTAACTTGGGCCAATTTACCAGTTCTGTCTTTTGTTATTTGTCTGGCATAAATGTATTTCCAGACACTATAAGTAACAATAATTCTGCCCGAAATTGTATAAATGAAGGTGAAAATTGATTAAGCCTAAATTGGGTGGAGTTGTGACTCAGTTTACCTCCAACAAAGAGTGCATTAAAAGTAGCAGTTTCTGCAACTAAATTGCAGCCTGGGATTTTCTTACAGCCTTAACTCATGGTGAGTTTACATGCATATTGTTCTAGATTCATAGATTCTAGGACTGGAAGGGACCTCGAGAGGTCATCGAGTCCAGTCCCCTGCCCACACGGCAGGACCAAATACTGTCTAGACCATCCCTGATAGACATTTATCTAACCTACTCTTAAATAGCTCCAGAGATGGAGATTCCACAACCTCCCTAGGTGATTTATTTCAGTGTTTAACCACCCTGACAGTTAGGAACTTTTTCCTAATGTCCAACCTAGACTGCTATCATGTCCCCTCTCAGTCTTCTCTTTTCCAAACTAAACAAACCCAATTCTTTCAGCCTTCCTTCATAGGTCATGTTCTCAAGACCTTTAATCATTCTTGTTGCTCTTCTCTGGACCCTTTCCAATTTCTCCACATCTTTTTTAAAATGCGGTGCCCAGAACTGGACACAATACTCCAGCTGAGGCCTAACCAGAGCAGAGTAGAGTGGAAGAATGACTTCTCGTGTCTATTCATAGTATATAATCATAGAAGCAGGGAAGAATTATTTAAATGGGCAAAGATGATGAGTTTAGGGCTGTGGCTGTCAAAACCAAGTAAGGGATAGTTGGAAAGAGTAAAATACTCCCTCCATACTCCTACAGGCTGGGAATCCCAAACTAAAACTAGTGCTGGGTTTTGGGTTTTTTTGCGAAACCAAAACAAAATGACAGATTTTGCCAAAGCCTAAATGCAGCCAACTGAAACCATGTTTAGTGGCAACACAGATTTTCCCATAAATAAATCACCTACTTTAACACATTTTGTTTCAAAAAAGAGATCCCTTACTTTTCACATAAAGTACAATACTGATTTAAGCAATGCAATCTTACACTGCATCAAATCCTCAGACAATCTGACATACCCTAAAGCAAAAGCATGTTTCTATTACATCAAACGTTTAAAGAAATACAACGAGCTGCTGTAGACCGTATATTACCCATGTTCCCCTGTAGAGTTTTGCATATCAGAAGTATTTTTATTCCCTAGGCACAGATTTATTCCCCGTTGATCTCAAGCACTAAAACCAAAACTGTGACTCTTACTCTTGCTATTAGTGTCATAGAAAACTTGGGCACTGATTGGCAAAGTCAGTTCACAGAAATTAAAACAGCAGCAGTGTGTGTGTGTGTGTGTGTGTGGTTGGCAAAGACATGATACTGTTGCATATATTTTGTAGACGACACTGTAGAATTAAACCCACAATAACAGGAGGCAGATTGACAATGCACAATATGTCTTATTCACAGTAACTTCTTTCTATGGTAGCTTTTGATTTCAATAGGAACACTTAAGTAACTTGTGTTATTTACACATCTTTAATTTACCCCAAACAATTCATTCACAAAACTGAATAGAAATGGTTGAAAACAGGAACTTTTTCCCTCAAAGTTTCAGCTTTTTTTTTCCCCACAAAAAATGAAAAAAAGCGGGGAGGAGATGGGGGGAGAGGAGAGGTTTGGCCAAAAATTGATATTTTGTTTCAGCATTTAGGTTTTCAGTTTTGCACTGAAAAATCTCATTCTCATTCCAGTTCTAAACTTAATCTTTTTGAGGATAATATACACTTTCAGTGAAAGTTTAGTTGAATCAACACCCTTCTTTTCCACTGGAAAATTTTCCAGTGGCTCTTTCAACATCATTTTTATTTGCACGGAGATCAGTAAGGAAATAAAGAACAATTTTAGGTTTCGTTTTCCAACATTGGATCTGGAATTTTATTTTTGTCTTGGGGAGGCATAAAAACATATCATTAAGGCTATGATTTAGTCATAGATCTCTTTAGTAAAAGTCATGGACAGGTCATGGGCCATAACCCCTAACTAAATCTTAGATGCTGGGATGGGTGCTCCCATGGATGCTGCTGCTCCTGGAGTGGGCATGCTCCGGGGCCCCAATGATGCTGCTGCTGAGGGGTGGGAGGTGGCCCAGGGCTGCATAGAGGCTACTCTTGGGGGGTGGGGTGGCCCAGCGCCCCACTGCTGCTGCTGGGGGAGGGGAACAACTGCACGGGCCACAGCAGAAGTCCTGGGGAGTCACAAAATCCATTACTTCCGTGACCTCCGTGAAAAATTCACAACCTTAATTATCATTACTCCCTGCTCAATGGAGGTCTATGTTTTCCATCCGTGATCAGTGGGATCATCTTAATTCCATTGCTATTACTTTTTCACCAGTATGGTATAAAAATGCTGTTTTACATGCAAGACATTAAAAAATAGTACCACAGATTCCTAGTTTGCCAGCCTAGGTGAAATCGTTCATCCTAATAAATTAGATTAGTTTAGGCTAGGGTAGTACTAATGCATTGGAAGTATTATATAATAAAATCTGCAGGTTCACCCTTTCATGTGAACTCCTTCAGAAAACTCAGCTTTCCATTAAACCCACATTATAACTCTATGGCTGTCTCTATTCTCCAACATCTCAAATTTTTCCTCCAGGTGCTGTATCAGTGCTGCTGTTGCCTGGAATCATTGAGTTGCTGGTCATCAGAGCTGCAACAGTCTACACCAGCTGAACATCTGGCCATTTGTTCTTTGGGCCCCTCAAGGAACATTATTGTTATGAGATTAATTTCCATTGCTTCCTTTTCAGCTAGATATTTAAGCACCAGGTCTGACTGTCCCTGCCCAAAAGTCGGGCATTGTACATGTTAAGAATTTCCTGCTTTTTCCTCCCCACTCCCTCCCGTGTATGCATTAGTTCAGTTGGTTCATATATTTACCCATTACAGAAACATTCCCAGAGGCTATATGAATGTTATTATCACTTGAAATTTTCATCACCATTGTGTTGTAGAGAGTGAGCTTTGATGATCTAGAAAGTGTCATTATTTCATATTCCAGATGAGCTAACTGCAAACATTTTTAGTGTTCCCAACTTCCCAAATACAGTTATTGAGACAGTTGTCCTGAAATCCAAAGCACTTAATAAAAACAGCCATATTATCTAACAGTAACCTAGAGAACGCAAGTCTCTGTACTTTAGGACATTTGATCTAAAACAATTATTAATGGAATGGAAAATAATGAGTTATTCATTTTTGCTCATTCACTTCTCACCAAATACACTTGTCATTATTAGACAGTTTCTTAGCAAAGAACATACTCTTTATTGTTCCCTTGTCTGCATAAAATCAAAAGCCCTTTTAAAACTAACTCCTGATATCCTACAAGCATGTTATTTAACAATCTACTCTAGACCTTTCTTTCCATTAAATCTTACTAAAAGGCATTCTTTGCAATGGAGATTTCAGTGGTTGTCTTCATTGCAATTGGATTTACTATATAACCTTTAAGATAACTAGAAAACCTTTGGTAAAACATGAAGACTATTCATTTAACAATATATACATTTTTCTGTAAATCTTATTTCACAAGAATAATTGTTCCTTTTATAATTATGAAAAATCTGAAGTCAAACAGGACATGTCAAAATGAAGACATTTTATATATATATATATATATATATAAATATATACACACACACACACACCAAAATAAAATACTAAAGCGACAATCCCAATAGGCTAGAAGAGGGGGATAGGGTAGGTCACAGAGGTCGAGTCTCTCCATACACAACAACAGAAACATCAGAGCAGTGTGAATTAGAGAAGGCCAACTTATCCCTTCAAAAATCCACAGCAGTGATATGAAACGTTTTGGAAAGTTACTGAAAATTTCAAATAGAGCAACTTTCCCTGAAGAAAGTAGCTAGATACCTTCAGGGAGGGAGGGAGAGAAAGACGGACCCATCTCTTCCCTCCATCACCAAAAACTTCAGTCTTTTAATCAGGGTATGAACCAACATTATTAGAAAAAAAAGTCAATTATAATGTATAGGATTACTGGATTTAATGTTCAATTGAAAATGTACATATAAATAAAAATAAGCCTCAGTAATGGATGGGGAAAATGTGGTGGTAGAAATATAAATGCCAGATTTTCAAGAACTGATTAACACCTTTGCATTGAGCTAGGAATATGAAGTTTTTGTACACATGCCAAATAAATGGTATGTTCACGGGCATTTGGAACACTCTCAGTTCAGCTGAATATCAAATTTCAAGTGTGAGCGTGTAGAAGGCAGGTAAGTTTTGTTTGTGTGCAAAAATGCCGTTCTATGATATACATGTGTCCAACTGCGACTCCTGTGCTGGGTACGTGCACTTTGGGGCTGTGCTTCTAAACAATCTGAAGCTCTATGTACATTAGGTCAATGGGCATGGTCTACACACTGCCTGATAGTTGTGTTGTTGCAAACTGATAAAACTAAGAGCAGCAGGCAGCCCACTTTGCAGCCGAAGGATGTTTGGCTGATAGCCTACCTCCGTATGCCCAATGAATTCACTCTGTCACCTCCCAGTGAGACATCAGCCTTCTGCCCCAATCAATCCCCATGGATATGGGGAAGATAAGGGAGCATTTCAGTACTAAGGACTCCCACTATCCCTGTGAGGTGGAAAAACCCAAGCATGGATTGCAAAAGGGGACATTGCCAAGACTATCACACTAACAGGATGGTCTCAGCTCCTACTCTTGGGGTATGTCTACACTACAAAATTAGGTCGAATTTATAGAAGCCGGTTTTATAGAAATCGTTTATACAGTCGATTGTGTGTGTCCCCACATAAAATGCTCTAAGTGCATTAAGTCGGCGGACCACGTCCACAGTACTGAGGCTAGCGTCGACTTCCGGAGCGTTGCATTGTGGGTAGCTATCCCACAGTTCCTGCTGCCCATTGGAATTCTGGGTTGAGATCCCAATGCCTGATGAGGCAAAAACAGTGTCGCGGGGGATTCTGGGTACATGTCGTCAGGCCCCCCCCTCCCCCGTGAGAGCGACGGCAGACAATCGTTTCGCGCCTTTTACCCTGGGTTACCTGTGCAGACGACATACCACGGCAAGCATGGAGCCCGCTCAGCTCAGCTCACCGTCACCATATGTCATCTGGGTGCCGGCAGACGTGGTACTGCATTGCTACACAGCAGCAGCTCATTGCCTTTTGGCAGCAGATGCTGTATTACGACTGGTATCCATTGTTGTTGTACTCCTCACTGAGTTCGGTCAGAGGCGCCTGCGCAAACTTGTTTTGTCTCCTGGAGAATCAGTCCTGCCGGCAGTCCTATTGCACCGTCTTGATGATGATGGCTAGCAATCGTAATGCAGCATCTTCTGCCAAGCACCCAGAAGATGCCGATGGCTATCAGTCATGCTGCACCGTCTGCTGTCAGCCTAAGATGTAAAAGATAGATGGATCAGATTTGTTCTGTATTCATTTGCTTCCCCCTCCCTCTGTGAAATCAACGGTCAAGCATGATCATCAACATGCAAAAGAGGCACTTTCCTTCACAATAACGTCTTCAGCTTAACTCCTGCTATGAGGCTGGAATCACCTGGAAATCATACGGCAGTACTTTCATCAATGCATACTGGGCTTTCCTGTGCTCACCATCCTGCTCAACTTTTTTGATGTGTTTATACGTACAACACTGCACCGTGCTGTGCAGGATGAGTCGACCAGTTTTCGTTGCCTAGAAACGTTCTTAATTTCAAATGTAGTACCTTCATAATGTTAATTATGAGACGAGTGTAACAATCCATTTCTTTGCTACCTATTTATTCTTCTTCCTTGGATGGCTGTAATTTCCTTATGGATTTCCAGAACACCTTTGGCTAATCACTCCACGTATGGGATTCACAGTAACAAAAATATGCACCAATTTTTGCTTAATGAAATCCAGGGACTGCTGCTATTCTCTGATTTATTTAAACATTATAAGTGTGTGCATGCGTGAACCACATAAAAGTTAATGACAAGTTACTGTATCTCTCTAGATGATAGCTAATTGCTTTTGATGGCATAAAGTCTATGCTGATTATTCAGTATCTTGGTAACTTTAAAAAAAATGCACAACCTTATTTCATCTCTCATTCACCAATGCATGAAATGTAAACCTGGTTCCATAATATGTCAGCTCTCAGAGGCATGGAACATTACCTTGTTAGAGTGTATTAAGACAAATGTGCATTTGTAGTAGTAGGTCAGACTATTTTGTTTAAATGTGATAATCTCTTGTGAGCCTTATATACCAAGAACAGTTTTAATGGTTTAAAATAATACACAACACCTTTGAGAATGGCTTTAGACAGTTTCCATAGTTTCCAGCTTGCCTGGAAATATATTATTGGGATTCACTGCTCAAGGAAGGGGGAATAAAATATTACAAATGATTTTTAAAATGCAAATTTTCAAAGGGTTGAACTATTAAAATACTTTATACAACACAGTTTGAAGTGATAAATAAGCATTTCTGAGGGACAGTAGCAATTAGTTTACATAATGAGTATGCGGTGATGAACTGAAGTGTCAGAGTGTAAGAATATTTATTTTATCTGGTCTTCAGTTTGTTTACTTTATACAGACAGTGCTAGGCTACCAAACATGGGCTCTCCTTCATCCAGTGTCCAAAGCAGATCTAGGATAACTAAACCTTTTTTAAAAAATCATATTTACATCTATTTTCTGTTCAAAAATTGTCCATAAACAGATCATGGTTTCCATTAATTTGTATATTGGATGCATTGATCTGATGGATGTTCTGTGAACATATTTCATAGTTCATTGCAAATAGAGGATGTTTGCAATTTAATCCTGAACGATGAGATTGGACACCTTAGCTATGTGGTTCTATTTTCTGTTGCCTTTCTGGATGGTTATAACTATCCCAACAGAAGAGACTGAATCACTGGGGCTCTGATTGCCTCAAGCACTTTGGGGGGAGGCAACGGGGGGAAAAAAACCCACTTCAGGCCTTTGGAACTTGAGAATATTTTAAACCTTTTCGTTTCCTGTTTTCCCAAGAACATTATAATTTTGGCTACATATATTGCTTCCAATTTTAAAATGCCCTTCTTCCTTCCTGGCAGACAGAGAAAAACAAATCTCTGGAAGCAAGATCTCAAGTCCTCCTGTTCTGCAAAACTTTTTGAAAAAAATGGTTTTGTTCTTATGTAGAGGAAAACAATTTTTGAAATCTCATCATGTTTTGCAAACCACGTTTTGCTGAGTCTCATTAGGGTTTTTTTTTATTCATTTTTTTCTGTACATCTTAATGCAAAGGACTAATGCTGTTAACCCAGAGGATTTCATCTGGTCTTTCCTCTGCTCTCAGAAAGTCTGTTCCTTGCTAGTCATACTGACTCTGGTGATACATATTAGTGTAAAACAAATTAGAAGACATCTCTTACATAGGACACCATATAGAAACCACAAACAATAACCTGCCTTATTCTGAAGAGAAATCCAATGCAGTGCTTGGTTTTCTTTAACGTTTGCCTGAAGAAACAAATCCCAAAGTACAAAACAAACATGTCAAGTCTGTTAAATTAACGAATTCATATATCATTTAACTATTACAGGTGAAGAAGCAATCCAGATAGAAATGATAATTGTATAAGCATGGGGTGCTGATCTCTGGAAGAGAAAAGGTAAAACACATTCCCACCAAGGGAGCATGGGGGAAAAAGATATAGCTCAGATGAAAAAATTAATTCAGGAAGAAAATTTAAAAGGCATTTGAGTAATTGTTGCAAAAGAAGTTAAATATTCTTGGCAGAAGGCAAGCTGCTCTTTCTTCTGTCACTTCTCTTACTATGAATACCTGGTTCTTAGACATTATAGTATACTCTTTATAAAATGCTACACATTACATTATACTGTTAATTAGCATCTGTCCTCCTCTCATAATTGCTTTTAATTTTTTTTATTTGTTTCCAGTAGCACCCACCATGTGCCAGGTGCACGGCCCTTCCTCAGTGAGTATGCAATTATAAATGTCCAGTAAAGAGCATGGCCATTAAAGAGATCAGATGGAAATTTAAACTCAAGGGTACACACTTGTGCATCCACCTCCACTACACTATTCCACTCATTTATTAGCATTATTTCCAGTGATAAAAACGGCTAAATAAATTATCAGCTATTTGTCTTTTACATAGAAACGGATGCTAGGGCAAGATCTGTAAAGTTCGGTATTGGGTTACATCTAGGGGAGGGGTCATAAACTGAACTCTTAGTTATGGGATAACCTTATTACTCCATGGAACTCCTTATCACTATTATTATTAATTATTATTACGAATAACAGTCTGTACATAGTTTCTTAAAAACTCATCAAAACAAGATGTCTTTCCTACAGATCTTACATTCAAATTCAGACTGACAAAAAGATATAAAAATCAATTCAGATGGACTGGAGAAGGATAAATGGCTAATTTAGAGTTTCAGAGCAGGGCATAACCAAAATGCAGATCATGGTTCAAGCTCTAGGGAGAAGAATTTTAGCAGTATTACACAGAAAGCAGTTGCAAGTCTTGTCCATGAGACCTTAATGGGGGGCAGATTACCCCCACATCTGGCTACCTGGGGGCTTCTTGCACCTTTCCTTGAAGCATCTGGTGCTGGAAAATGTTGGAGGCAGGATACGGGACTAGACAGACAGCAGATCTGATCCAGTCTGGTAATTTCTACATTTTAGACACAGCCTAGATACAAGGTGCAGGAGAAAAGAGCTTAAAGTGACTCTGTTGTTATGAGCACAGGTGACAGTAAGGATACCATGTCTAAAAGTGTTAGTGTTAATAGAAAAGGGGAGTGAATGACAGGGATTCGGAAGAAGTTTTACGGGATGTTTTGTACTGGATCAGTTTCAGACATACAGAGCCGAATTCATCCTGATGTTAATCTTTAAATGTGAGTTGGATACTGTGCTGGGACATCCAGAATATGCTGATGTAAAAGCAATAGCATAGGCAAAACCTGAAACAGTGGGGGAAGTCATTAGTATTGGGTCAGCATGTTTAGAAGGATTACTAGAGGGACCTAGGACAGAACCATGAGAGATGCCAATAGAGTGGAAGAGAGAAGGTGGTAAATCACCCCTGAAGGAAAAACTGAATGTGTGGTCAGTGAAATAGAAGAGGTAACTGGATAGCACCACTGTCAAAGCCAAGAGAGGAGAGGTAGTGGAGGAGATGACAGAGTGTAGAGAAGCAGCTCTGGCGTTTGAAGAAATAGGAGTCACTCATGGAGGAGCTACTTAGTTCATTTTCCAGCAGGCCTTGTGTTTTGCTAACTTATAGTGCAGAAAGTCAGGGAAAATATGCAGGGTGAGTGGACCTATTTATTTTCTTTGGGAGGATGTGAATGGGATGGTTTCCACCATTCTTTAGGAGAGAGTACTCTTTGGCCTTGTCTACACTACGAGTTTAGGTCGAATTTAGCAGTGTTAAATCGAATTAATCCTGCACCCGTCCACACAACGAAGCCATTTACTTTGACATAAAGGACTCCTAAAATCGATTTCTGTACTCCTCTCCGATGAGGGGAGTAGCGCCAAAAATCGATATTGCCGGGTCGAATTAAGGTTAGTGTGGATGCAATTCGACGTATTGGCCTCCAGGAGCTATCACACAGTGCACCATTGTGACCACTCTGGACAGCAATCTGAACTCGGATGCACTGGCCAGGTAGACAGGAAAAGCCCCGCGAACTTTTGAATTTCATTTCCTGTTTGCCCAGCGTGGAGAGCACAGGTGATCATGCAGAGCTCATCAGCACAGGTAACCATGTAGTCTGAGAATCGAAAAAGAGTTCCAGCATGGACCATATAGGAGGTACTGGATCTGATCGCTGTATGGGGAGATGAGTCCGTGCTAGCAGAACTATGTTCCAAAAGATGAAATGACAAAACATTTGAAAAAATCTCCATGGGCATGATGGAGAGAGGCCACAATAGGGACTCACATCAGTGAAAGTTAAGGAGCTCAGACAAGCGTACCAGAAAACCAAAGACGCAAACGGAAGGTCCGAGGCAGAGCCGCAGACATGCCACTTATACGCTGAGCTGCATGCCATTCTAGCGGGGACCGCCACCACTACCCCACCCCTGACTGTGGATTCTGATGAGGGATTACTCTTAGCCATGCCTGAGGATTTTGCGGATGGGGGAGATGATGATGATGAGGAGGAGGAGGATGAGCTTGTGGAGAGCACACAGCACACTGTTCTCCCCAACAGCCAGGATCTTTTCCTCAGCCTGACTGAAGTAGCCTCCCAACCCTCCCAAGGTGGTATCCCAGACCATGAAGCCATAGAAGGGACCTCTGATGAGTGTACCTTTGTAAATATAAAAAGTGTTTAATGATTAATTTGGCCTGAGGACTTGGGATGCATTCGCGGCCAGTACAGCTACTGGAAAAGTCTGTTAACATGTCTGGGGATGGAGTGGAAATCCTCCAGGGACATCTCCATGAAGCTCTCCTGGAGGTACTCCAAAAGCCTTTGCAGAAGGTTTCTGGGCAGGGCAGCATTATTCCGTCCTCCATGGTAGGACACTTGACCACACCATGCTAGTAGCAAGTAATCTGGTATCATTGCATGACAAAGTCTGGCAGTGTATGGTCCTGGTGTTTGCTGGCATTCAAGCAACATCCGTTCTTTATCTCGCTGTGTTATCCTCAGGAGAGTGATATTGTTCATGGTAACCTGGTTGAAATACAGGAATTTAATTAAGGGGACAGAGGTGGCCATTCCTACTGGGCTGTTGGCCTGTGGCTGAAAAGAAATCCTTCCCTGCAGTTAGCCAAGCGGTTGGAGAGGGGTGGGGCATTGGCGCTGAGCTGTTCATATTTGGCTAGCAGGGATCTTCCCTGATACCAGCCACGCAGTGGGGGGAGGGGTAAAGCGATCATCCCAGAGAATTGGAGGGGAGGGTTAGTTTGGTTTCTGCTGCTGCACGTTAACACGAAAACCGCAGCACTCAACGGGCTTTGCTTGGTATGGGAAAGGAGGGCGCTGCTTTTATGAAGGTTGCAGTAGCCGACAGACAATGGTTTACCATGACCGCATGCAAGCCAAATTCTGTTGCCCGGCCCTGCGTCTGTGATCTCTAACACCAAAGCGGCAGGCACTCAATATTAAGATGCAAAATGCGACCTTGTACTGAAATCACATGTGCTATGTAATGTGAATAGTGGTGTTCACCGTGAAAGAGTATAAGCATTGTTCTGTAAAATGTATCTTTTAAAATACTTCTCTCTCTTTTTCCCCTCCCGCAGCTGCAAATTTTTCAAGCCTCCCTCCTCCATCCTGAAGGCTAACTCAGATAAGGCAGTGAAAAAAAACGCACGTGAGACGAAATGTTCTCTGAGATCACACAGTTGACCCGCAATGAAAGAGCTCATCTGAATGAGTGGAAGGACATGGTATCAAAGTACAGGAAAGATGCCAAGGAACGTGAGGAGAGGAGGGACGAACGTGAGGAGAGGAGGGACGAACGTGAGGAGAGGAGGGACGAACGTGAGGAGAGGAGGGACGAACGTGAGGAGAGGTGGCGGCAGGAAGATCAGAGGAGGCAGGATGCAATGCTGGGGCTGCTGCATGAGCAAACGGACATGCTCTGGCATCTGGTGGAGCTTCAGGAACAGCAGCAGGATCACAGAGTGCCGCTGCAGCCCCTGTATAACCACCCTCCCCAAGTTCCAAAGCCTCCTCACCCAGTCACCCAAGAACGCGGGGGGAGGGGTGCAGGAGGCTCCGTGCACCCTGCCACTCCACCCCAGTGGACAGCCCAAGCAAAAGGCTGTCATTCAACAACTTTTGAAGAGGCCTTTTCCTTCCCTCATCCCCACCCGGGCTACCTTGAATGTTCTCTCCCTATGTTTATAATCAATTAATAAAAAATACATGATTTTTAAACGATAGTGACTTTATTTCCTTTGAAAGCAAGCTGTGATCAAAGGGGGGAGGGTGGGTTGCTTACAGGGAATGAGTCATTCAAGGGGGCAGGTTTTCATCAAGAAGAAACAAACAGAACTTTTACACTGTAGCCTGGCCAGTCATGAAACTGGTTTTCAAAGCTTCTCTGATGCGCAGTGCTTCCTGGTGTGCTCTTCTAATCGCCCTGGTGTCTGGCTGCACGTAATCAGTGGCCAGGCAATTTGCCTCAACCTCCCACCCCGCCATAAACGTCTCCCCCTTACTCTCACAGAGATTGTGGAGCACACAGGAAGCAGCAATAACAATGGGAATATTGGTTTGGCTGAGGTCTGAGCGAGTCAGTAAAGTGCACCAGTGACCCTTTAAACATCCAAATGCACATTCTACCACCATTCTGCACTTGCTCAGCCTGTAGTTGAACAGCTCCTGACTCCTGTCCAGGCTGGCTGTGTATGGCTTCATGAGCCATGGCATTAAGGGATAGGCTGGGTCCCCAAGGATAACTATAGGCATGTCAACATCCCTAACGGTTATTTTCTGGTCTGGGAAGTAAATCCCTTGTTGCAGCCATTTAAACAGAGTAATGTTCCTGAAGACGCGAGTGTCATGAACCCTTCCTGGCCATCCCACGTTGATGTTGGTGAAACATCCCTTGTGATCCACCAGTGCTTGCAGCACCACTGAAAAGTGCCCCTTGCGGTTTATGTAATGGCTGCCCTGGTGCTCCGGTGACAAGATAGGGATATGGGTTCCATCTATTTCCCCACCACAGTTAGGGAATGCCATTGCAGCAAAGCCATCTACTATGAACTGCACATTTCCCAGAGTCACTACCTTTGTTAGCAGCAGCTCAGTGATTGCTTTGGCTACTTGCATCACAGCAACCCCCACAGTAGATTTGCCCACTCCAAATTGATTTCTGACTGACCGGTAGCTGTCTGGCGTTGCAAGCTTCCACAGGGCTATCGCCACTCACTTCTCAACTGCGAGGGCTGCTCTCATCTTGGTATTCTGGCATTTCAGGGCAGGGGAAAGCAAGTCACAAAGTTCCATGAAAGTGCCCTTACACATGCGAAAGTTTCGCAGCCACTGGGAATCGTCCCACACCTGCAACACGATGAGATCCCACCAGTCTGTGCTTGTTTCCCAGGCCCAGAATCGGCGTTCCACGGCTAGAACCTGCCTCATTAACAGCATAATCTCTAAAGTGCCGGGGCCCGTGGTTTGAGAGAATTCTGTGTCCATGTCCTCATCACTCTCGTCGCCACGCTGCCGTCGCTGCCTCCTCCTCACCTGGTTTTTCAGGTTCTGGTTCAGCATAAACTGCACGATAATGCGCGAGGTGTTTAAAATGTTCATGACTGCTGTCTTGAGCCGAGCGGGCTCCATGCTTGCCGTGGTATGGCGTCTGCACAGTTCACCCAGGAAAAAAGGCGCGGAACGATTGTCTGCCATTGCTTTCACGGAGGGAGGGAGGGAGGGAGGGAGGGAGAGGGGGGCCTAACGACATGTACCCAGAACCACCCGCAACAATGTTGCCCCATCAGGCATTGGGATCTCAACCCAGAATTCCAATAGGTGGGGGAGACTGCGGGAACTATGGGATGGCTATGGGATAGCTACCCACAGTGCAACACTCCAGAAGTTGACACTAGCCTCGGTACATGGATGCAAACCGCCGAATTAATGTGCTTAGTGTGGCTGCATGCACTCGACTTTATACAACCTGTTGCCAAAAATCGAATTCTGTAAAATCGGAGTAATCACGTGGTGTAGAGTACCTACCACTATGGGAACCAAAGCCCCAGTTCAGCAAAAAACTCTTAAATAATCAAGACTGAAGATTCCAAAACTTGGAGTAGCTAGAAAAACCACTGGGGCTGGCAAACAAGCCCAATTTCTGAAACAAGAAGGTTACTCACCCTGTGCAGTAACTGAGGTTCTTTCAGATGTGTGTGCCTATGGGTGCTCCACAGTATGTGTGGCAGTGCCCCCTGTGCCTTGGATTGGAGATCTTCATTAGCAGTGTGTTAGACCGCACAACACTGTATATAGATCCCACTCATGGCGTGAGATGAGGGAGGTGTGCACATGCAGTCCGACTAACCCCAGTTCCTTCTCTGCCACAGAACTTATCATTCAGCTCCAAACCAGAGGAGGAGGAGGGCAGGTAGGGGAGCACCCATAGGGACACCCATCTCAAAGAACCTCAGTTACTGCACACAGTGAGTAACCTACTGATGTCCCTATGGGTGCTTCACTGCAGGTGAATGTAAAGCAGTGTCCCTAATTGGAGGACTGGGGCTTCAGAGTGGCATTTGCTGTGGATGATGGGATCAGATGTCCTAGTAAAGCAGCAGCTGTGGCATCCTGTATAATGGCATAGTGATGGCTAAAAGTGTCTGCCGATGCCCATGTGGCCGCTTAGCAAATGTCAACAATCAGGACATTATTGAGAAAGCCAATCGAGGTGGAGAGAGCCTGGGTAGAATGTGCTCTAGTTCCTGGAGGAAATTGTCGATTGGGCAGTGTAGGGCAGATGTATACACTGCGGGATCCACTTGGAAAGGCATTGCGTAGAAATGGTCACGCCTTTCAATCTTTTGGCCGTTGAGAGGAATAAGCGTTTTCTGAAAGGTTTAGTTCTGTCCAGGTAAAAAGCTAATGTAAGTCTGACATCCAGGGTGTGCAATGTTGCCTCCTGTTGGTTGCTGTGTGGCTTTGGAAAGAAGCAGGGAAGGAGACTAGGTTGATTTAGATGGAAAGAAGATGGTACCTTGGGTAAAAATTTGGGATGGGAATGTTGCATAACCTTGTCTTTATGAAAAATTGTGTATGGGTGGTATGCTGTAAGAACTCTAATTTCAACAATTCATCGAACGGTGGTGATAACAATAAGAAATCGTGTTTCCATGGATTAACAAATGTAGAAGCGTGTTGCCATGGGATCGAATGGAGGTCTAGTAAGAGATCATAGGATAAGACCTGTGTCCCAAGCTGGAGTTGGGTCCCGTACGGAGGGTAAAGATTTTGAAGGCCTTTCAGGAAACGTTTCATGAGCAGATGGGTGAAGACTGAGTGACCATCTATCTGGCAGTGAAAGGTTGTGATGGCTGCCAGATGCCCACAGATAGACTCATGGATAACCCCAATCATTTAAAGTGTAAAATATATTCCAGGATAAGCGGTCGTGCAGAGCTTACTGCCTTGACCTGATTGGAGGTGTACTAGGATTGGAATCTAGTCCATTTGTGTAGGTAACTGCGTCTAGTCATATTGTGCCTGCTATTCAAGAGTACCTGTTTAACTGCATTCAAACAGGTTATTTCCAAATCCCAGAACCATGGAGGAGCCATGCTTTCAGGTGGAGCAGCTATGGATTGGAATGGAGGATGTGACTCAAGTCCTGTGAAAGGAGTCAGAGTCAGACGGAGAGGGATCGGAGAGCATACCATCATGCAAATGAGGTAAGTACCAGATCTGTTGTGGCCATGTCAGAGCTATAAGGATGATATGGCCCCAGTCCTCTATATCTTGTGGAGTACTCTGAACACAAGAGGGAAGAAAGGAAAGGCATAGAGTAGCGGCGCATCCCATGTGACGAGGAATGCATCTCCCAGGGATCTGTGCCCCAGTCCTGATCTCACGCAGAATTGAGGGCAGTGGACATTCTCTGGGTGGCAAAGAGATCTTTGATGTGGAATCCCTAGAGGTTGAATATGTGCTGAAGGACTTGCATGTCTAGTTCCCACTCGTAATCATGGGAGAATCTCCATGTAGTGGTCTGGTGTCCAGGGAGGTAAGTGGGTGAGATGGTGATGCTGTGCTGGATACCCCAGTTCCATAAACTTAGTGTCTCTAAGCAGAGAGAGTGGGAGCTCATTCTGCCTTGTCTCTTGATGTAGACAGACAATATCACCTACATGTTCATCACTGATGGTGCAATTTGCAATCAATGGTAGAAAATGATGGCAGACATCGTGGATTGCTCATAGCTCTAGAAGTTTGATGTGTATGGTGGATTCGGTTAAGGATGATCTTCCCTGCATGAGTGTGAAGGTCCACTCCCTGAACAATTAAGGAGACGTTGGTTGTTAGAATCATGGAGAGCAATGGTTGGAGGAAAGGAATGATGACACAGATATTCTTGGGATGTTTCCACCAGAGTAGTGAGTCCTGGACTTTCATAGGCATGGATAAGAGTTTGTGTAGGCTGTGTCTGTGAGGTACACAGATTATACGCAGCCCCATCTGAAGACATCACATGTGTAAGAAAGATTACTTTACAGGAATGTGGCAGCTGCCATATGGCCGAGTAGTTGGAGACACGTCTTGGCTAAGACCTGGGGGCAGATTCTCATGATGGATATAAGACTGACTGTGGTAGAGAGCTGGGAGGAAGGCCCTGGCTTGTATGGTATCAATAGTGACTTGATAAACTCCAAGTGTTGCACCAGAGTCAGTGTAGATTTTTTTAAGTTTATGCGAAAGTCGAGGCTCAAGAAAAGGTCCATTGTCATTCAGACAGAACGAAGCGTGTCGGTTTTGGATGAGACCTTGAAGAGACCATTGTCTAAGTATGGAAAGATGATGATGCCCTCTTTGCATAGGTAGGCAGCCACTACCGCAAGGACTTTGAAGAATACACAAGGGGCTGTCGAGAGTCGGAAGGGCAGTACCTTGTACTGATAGTGAGGGGTCCCCAGGATGAATGAGAGGAACTGTCTGTGGGCAGGGTGTATTACGATATGAAAATACGTGTCTTGGAGGTTGAGGGTCTGAGAACCAGTCTCCCTGTTCCAGTGCTAGGATAATGGTGGAGAGAGTAACCATCTTGAAGTATTGCAGTTTGTTGAACTTGTTTAGGATTTAAAGGTCCAGGATCCATCTCCACCCACTGGATTTTATTTGGACCAGAAATTAATGGGAGTAAAAACTCTTCCCTTTGTGCTGAGATGGGACCAACTCTATGGCTCCCAGTTGCAGAAGGGGATTTTTATTTCTTCTCATAGAATGAGTTTGTGAGAAGGGTCCCTGGAGAGGGGCAGGGAGGGATAGATAGGAAAGGGATGTGAGGTAATTAGCCACCATGATAGATAGAAATGGGCTGAGCGGTCGCCAAATTGGTGGAATGTAGGAAACAATGTAGCTGGAACATGGTTGTGGCTTTTTGGGGCCTCAACCACACCTTCAAAATTATTGTTTGGTCAAAGGAGCATGAGAGGTAGCCCCCTGAGGAATCATATGTCTGTGTTTGGTAGGGGGCTTATGTTGACAGTGTTGAGTATCGTAGTGCTGCTGGGGAGTGTATTGCGGTGGTCAGGATCATGAGGGAAGCTGCTATTTCCCCTGATGTCTCTTTGGCGCTGGTGTGTAAATGCCAAGAGAGCGAAGAGTTGTTCAGGGGCCCTTAAGGGAGTGTAGGGATTCATCCATATGCTTCGCGAATAACTTGAGGCCCTCAAAGGGTAAGTCCTTGACAGTGGTTTGTACCTCCTTAGGAAGGCCAGAGAGGTGCCAGGACACCAGTCTCATGACTACAGTAGTCATGACAGAATGGTATCCACTGCGTTCAAAGATGCTTGTAAAGCTGTATGGGCCAAGAGGTAGATTCCTCTTTAGATACTAGCACCTGGAGTTGCTTTTTTCTTGTCATCAGGATGGTCTTGGCAGAATTCCTTTACTTTAGAGAGTACTTTTGAGAGCCTCATAATTGGATATACAGAAAGATGAATAGGCATTGTGTCCAAATAAGTCCAATCATTTCCAGTCTGTGTCATAAGAGGTGAATTGAGTTGGTACAGTATTGGCATCCTTTCTCGTGTACAGCATTGACAACTAAAGAATTTGGGGTAGGGTCAGAAAATAAAAATTCCTTATCTTTTGAGAACATAATATTTTTTTATCTGTCCATTTGCAGGTCAGTGGTATAGATGATGGAGTCTGCCAAAGTTTCCTCCAAAGATAATCTGCAATCTGGTGAAACAAGTCCTGGAAATGTTTGAAGTCGTCAACTGCAATGGGGAGTGGTGGGGGGTGGAGGTATGATAGCCTCCTCTTCTTCCCCTGATGAGAAGTGGAGTGGTGATGGAATTTCCTCTTCCTGTTCTTCCTCCTCCTCTACTATGGGGAGGGGTTGGGTCTCTGGTGGGGGGGATTGGCATGTGGGGTTGCAACCATGGCAGTCCATACCAGGCCATTTGTCTGGTTGGAATGTGTGGGTAGTGAGGAACTGTAGGGGACACCCTCTGTGCCTGCCCTGAATATGAGGGTGGGATGGAGTGCTCTTCCCCCCGTGCATGGCTGGGGGTGGAGGGTGCTGTCCTCAGGGGAGAAAGGAAAGAATGGTGTGATTCCGGAGAGGAAGATGGAAGTGGAGGGAGGTCTTTTCTGAGGAGCGATGACTCAGAATATCAAATACAAGGAGATCTTTAGGGTATCTAAACTCTTGGGGAGGAGCATCATTGGCACCAGTGCATGTATCGGTGCCTAGGGGGAGGTGTAGTCCCTTGAGCAGCCAGCAGATGGAATTGAAGTGTCAAGGCCTTGCCCGGTGCTGACAGTGCCGAAATGAACATTGGTTTTGTCGGTGCCGCAGTGCCTGAAGTTGGTCTGGTTGGGGCAGTCGGCACTGGGTCTAGAAGGCTTCAGATCTCAGTCTCCAGTGTTGAGAGATGGAGCCGATGGCTGTAGGTCTGCCCGGTTATCATCTTTAGATCTGTGCTTAGCTTCGGTACAGGAGGTACTGGGACAGTCCTTGGAGCTATATCCCCTCTCTGAGGAGGTTGAGGCAACTGACTACGCAGGGGATGGCATCCTGGTGGGTGGTGTCTCAGAGGGCGATGAAGGAACCCATTTCTTCCCATCCATGTGGGAAAAAGAAGATTTTATTTCAGAGGGACGTGGTGAATGAGGATCGGTGGATGACTAGTGGCGCAGGATAGCCGCCCAGGGGAAGTATGTGGGCCAGGGTCCGATGCTGGGTGCAATGATTTGTCCATGAGGAAAAATCTTACTCAAATGTCCTGGTCTTTTCTGGCTCTGGCAATCAGGTTGTGGCAATGAGCACACTTTTGCAAGACATGGCCCTCTCCTAGGCAGCGAATGCACTGTGGGTAGGTATCAGTTACTGGGAAGGCATCTGGCAGAAGACACACCTCTTAAACGTGGAAGATCTGGGCATAAGGGTGTGGGAAAAAGCTTCATAGTAGGGAAGGGTAGGTGGGAAGCAGGAAAATGGAAATCTAAGCTATGAACTAACAGGGAGTCGAAAAAGGATTTTCTTTTTAAAGGGAGAGGACAAAAAGAACCAAGTAACTATGAACTACACTAAAAACAAACAGGTAAAGCACCATCTAGCTAGTCAAAGGAGGAGAAGTGTACTCTGCTGCAGATTCTGTTCCAGACCAAAGGTGATAAATAAGGAATAGGGAAGTGGTCAGACTGCACAGCGCTATATACATGTCCCACTCACGGCAGGTCCGATAAGCACTGCTGATGAAGATCTCCAATCCCAGGTCCAGGGGGCGCTACTGCACCTACAGTGGAGCACCCATAGGGACAACACTAGAAGAACAACATTATTAGTTTTATTTGAATATTCGCTGCCAAGTGCGGGACTACTTTAGTAATTTTTTTGATGTAATGTTCCATTTTTATTCCTAATTATCTCTCTCTCGTTTATATTTTAAATTAAGTTATAGTTGAAACCACAGACTTATTCTATACCTCTCATTTGTGGCTACATCTCACACTACTATCTACTATTCTTTGCCCCCAACTCCTCATAAAAAATAACCACCAAACAATGTTTTACCAAACCAAACGCCTTTGCATTTTGTCCTGCTCTTATTATTTAGGAGAGCATATTTTGCTCAAATCGACTATGTCTTGGCAAAACCTGAGAAACCAGAAGAATATCTCAATCCAGTTTATTCATAGAATCACACAGTATCCACCACTACTATTATGTTCATATTAGCACTTTCTGCCAATACTTAAATAAGCATAAAAATCCCATTCTTCAGAATTCAGCTTAAAATGAAATTATTCCTGTCTAATAATAGAACATGGTACAGCAATTTAAGATTATAGTCTGGAGACAGAATGATTACATATTGTGTACATTTCTTTTTTTCTCCAACATTTTTGCAGCTAGAAAAAACTAATGGTGGTAAGAAATAATCTAATAGGAAAATGAAGACTCCAGACTGGAAAAATATGTATTTTTTTAGACATTATTCTGACAAACTCTGGTATTTTAAAAAAATGTAATCAAGAACAAACATATTATGGGTTAAATTTATACTATATAGTTAATTTATTGCAAGTATGATTTTCTTAAATTGTTCATTCCAGACAAATTGTGGGTTTTTTTCTAAAATGATTTGCAAGTGTAGGAATACTTGGGGTGAAATGAATAATAAACCAAATAATTAAATCATATAAATAAAGAAAAAATCCCAGTTACAACAGATAATTGGTAAAATACATTAGAACTGTCTTTCTAGTAAAAGGAGGTTGACAATAGAGCCACACACAATCCACATCAACTACATCTGAGTTAAAATAAAACTATGGCAGGGCTTCTCTACTGCAGATTTTAATCTAGAAAATCTTTACTTAAAATATTATGAAGGAGTAGAAGTAGGAAAGTAGTGCCTAGAGATCCCAAATGACAGCAAAGTCCCACTGTAATAGGTGCCATAAAGACACAGTATGAGAAAGTTCCTCCTCTAAACAGTTTACAATCTAAATAGATATGACCAATAAAGATGGGAGGGTAAACAGAGAGAGATGAGAAGTAAATTTCCTATGGTCACAGAGCAGATTAGCGATAGAGCCAAGAATAGACCACAGGTGTTCTGTAGCCCAATCCAGTGTCCTATCCACTGAACCATACTGTCCATCTAATGTAGTTCACCCTTAACAGGATTAGGGGTCAAATTCCTTATGAAATTTGGATCTGGACTTGATCCTAGGCTCACATTGAATGTAATGGGAGTTGGCTCAAGCCCAATGTCCCTTAGATACAGAATTTCATATTAGGAGGACTTTAGCTTCTTAAACTCAAACATAATAAAATAGCCGAACTCTGTCTTCTTAATCATTTTGATCCTTTTGAGTCATCATGATAAAAACAGAATATTATTGTTATTATGAATTAGTTAAGCTATTTCTTTTAATTATTATTGTCGACATCTACCTCCACAAACATCTCCTCATTGGTCTTTCAGCTTCTTCCCTGTGCTCTGCTACAGTCATTTACATATGAATCATCATATTGGGTCAGACCAAAAGTCCATCTAACTAGGGTGACCAGATAGCAAGTGTAAAAAATCGGGACGGGGGTGGGGTGGGCGCTAATAGGTGCCTATAAAAGAAAAAGCCCCCAAAATTGGGACTCTCCCTATAAAATTGGGACATCTGGTCACCCTACATCTAACCCAATATCCTCTCTTAGGATGGGGGTCAGGGAAATTATTAAGGATCAATCCCCTGCCATAGTCCCAGCTTCTGGAAGTCAGATGTTGAGGAACAACCAGAGCATGGGGTTGCATCCCAGACCGTCTTGGCTAATAGCCATTGATGCACCTATACTCCATGGATTTATCTAGTTCTTTTATTAACCTAATTATACTTTTGGCCTTCACAACATCTCCGCAATGACTGTGTTGTGTGAAGAAGTACTTCCTTCTGTTTGTTTTAAACCTACTGCCTATTAATTTCATCGGGTGACCCCTAGTTCTTGTGTTATGTGAAGGGGTAAATAAAACTTCCCTATTCATTTTCTCCACACCAGTCATGATTTTATGGACATCTATCATATTCCCCTTAGTCATCTCTTTTCTAAGCTGAACAGTCTCAGTCTTTATAATCTCTCCTCACATGGAAGCTGTTCCATACCCCTAATCATTTTAGCCCTTCTCTGTACCTTTTCCAATTTTAATATATCTTTTTTTTTTTAGATGGGTGGACCAGAACTGCACAAACGTTCAAGGTGTGGGGTATCAAGGATTTATATATTATACGAACTTCAATGATACGAATACCAGAGTTACAGACTTACCGGTCAACCAACCCCCCTGTACAATCGGAAGTCCTCAATCAGGCAACAATGCAGAAAAACAAAAAAACAAACAAACAAAAAACCAAGGGCTAAAGTCACAGGAAGTTGGGCCTGCAGCTGTGGGGGTGGGAGTGAGGGTGTCAGGACTTTTGACCCTCATGAGCACCAGGGATCAGGGCTTTATACCGGGGGGGGGGGGGGGAATTCTGGGTCTCAGGTGCTTTAGCTCCAAGAGGATTGCCAGTTTCAGCCCCAGCGCTTCCCCGGTAGCTCAAACCCTGATGCCCTCTCGCTGAAGCCAGGAGCGGAGTGATCAGGAGTAGAGCCAAGCGAAATGTTCAGAGAAAATGATTTTTTCCATCATAAAAATGAATATTTGGGTTGATAAAGATTTGTTTCAGCAAAAAGAAAAAAAGTCATTTTTAATTCAAAATGGCTTGTTTTGAATTATATTTCCACTTTGTATTTTTTAAAAAAAGGTAAATAAAACCTCAAAAATCAAAGATTCATTCTGGTTTGTTTGACCCAAAACAATTTTCTCCCTACTTTTTGTTTTCCCAACATTTTTCTTCAATTCCTCCATTTGGCCACTGAATCAAAACACTGGTTATTCACATAGCTGTCATCAGGAGTACCATCTGGATCTAATACTATGGTCTCTGTCTCCCATAAAAGGGTTATTGTCCTATTTATTCTAAGAGGTTTCCTCACCTTCCTGTCTCCAAGTCCAGTATTCCAACTGTTACGTTGATCTCCACTTCCTTAGGTCAGAGACTTATCACCAGTTAAGATCATTTCATTTTGATTTGTCTGTCCATTGCTCTTGGCATCGGGAGTGAGATTATACTCTTAAGATGATGTTTCTAGATTAATGATCATATAGGTAGGATGGCTTTGCCTCTTAAAATTCTTATCAATTTTCTCTCGCCTTGTCAAATTGATAGACCCTAAGCTCTCCTTCACAGCATTGAAAAATTCCTATTTTTCTATGACTTACATAACATGGACATAAAGATGATACTTGAAAACCTTGTATCTACTTGGCAAGTTATTTTTAAATCATTAGAGATGCACTCAGTCAAAGAAAATGCTCATACCTTTTGAATGAATAATAAAATTGACCTATTAAAAGTATCAGAGGGGTAGCCGTGTTAGTCTGAATCTGTAAAAAGCAACAGAGGGTCCTGTGGCACCTTTAAGGCTAACAGAAGTATTGGGAGCATAAGCTTTTGTGGGTAAGAACCTCACTTCTTCAGATGCAAGTGAAGAAGTGCATCTGAAGAAGTGAGGTTCTTACCCACGAAAGCTTATGCTCCCAATACTTCTGTTAGTCTTAAAGGTGCCACAGGACCCTCTGTTGCTATTAAAAGTAATCACTCACATGTAATAAAGCCAGAAGAATGGGTTTGAATGAAATATGCAGTATTCGACTTAGGAGAGAGCATATAGAAAGAGGCTTGCTGACAGTCAGCTAAAACTACAGAGAGAACAGCAACTATTTCTAAAGGACTTCATTATGTAAACACTTACATAGGTGAGGAACATTATGCATGTAAGAAACGCCACTGAAGCTAAAGTTACTTATCAGCTTAAATCTTTGCAGGATTGGACCCAAAAGGAGTAAGACAGGAATGCAATACACAGTCTGGAATAAGAGGATATGCACAACTTGAGACTGACAGCAATAGCTTGCAGCAAATTAAAATAGCAGCACCTGTCAGAAGCAGTATAAAGTCAGATTCAGATGAATACAGGGAAATGAATCAAACAGAGTATTAAAAAAGGAAATTAACCAAAGGATTCATTAGAATAACTCTGCAAAAGGCCATATAAAAAGGTGTGAGCCAGATGAAAGCTGTACAGGTAGAAACCACTAAGACAAAGGAGAAAGCAGAAATGAGATACTGCTCAACATCCCCATTTACAGACACCAGTTTACTCCGGCCTCCCACTAACCAGGTTTACTGTAACTCATTTTTAGTACTGCAATCAACAGACATCTGAAATACTGAATCATTAAATTGAGGTCAGAACAAAATTCATTCATCTTAAAGAAGCTTCTCTCTCTCTGCTGGCTGACATTGTGCTCTTCATTTTGGGTCTCTGTAACACATTTGAAGAGCCAGTATCACATGCAGTCCTCAGCAGGTTGAGAACTATGCAGCAGAGGTCTGAAGAAGATGGCAAGAATTGGAAAAAATAGGACTTCCAGCTATTGAGAGAAGTACAGGGTCTTGGATGTTCTTGAAAAGGAGAGATCAAGGAAGATACCAAAGGGCTATGTTTGTAATTAAGACAGATATAGAAAACAAACTAACAGCCGCAGCAAATTCTATTTTGGGGGGGAGCAGGGGTGTCACTGAAAGATGGCAATACGAAACAAGGGTGTAATCCATCAAAGTATTTAGGCACCTAAGTCCTGGTTTTAGGCATCACTGCAATCAACAAAACTCTTGTTCAGCTGCTGTCTAACCTGGTTTTTGCCTTTTCTGCACTGCAGCCTCACTCTAGGCATTCACATGCCTCTCTCTCACCTGAACCCCAGCAAGATTCACAAACTGGGAAAGATGGGCATTTGGCCACTGAAGTTGGGTTGGAGGCAGGGGCCCAATCTGGTAAGCAAGCTACCAGTTCCAGGCCCTCAGGAGAGTTCACACAAAACAGCTGGGCCAGGGGGAAGAGGAGAATGGGGAAGGAAACTTTCCCTTATAGTCTTTAGCCTAGTTCATAGGTACTCACCTAGGATATGGGAGACCCCCCAGTTCAAGTACCCCCTCCTCCTGGGGGGGGGGGAAGGGATTTGAACAGGAATCTGCCACCAGGTGAATGCCCTAACTGCTGGGCTATAGAGTCATTCCAACTATTTCATTGGCCCAATTAAGTATTTAATTTCATTAAAGTGGAACTTAAATAGGAGAGTATCAGAGGGGTAGCCGTGTTAGTCTGAATCTGTAAAAAGCAACAGAGGGTCCTGTGGCACCTTTAAAACTAACAGAAGTATTGGGAGCATAAGCTTTCGTGGGTAAGAACCTCACTTCTTCCGATGCAAGTAATGGAAATTTCCAGAGGCAGGTATAAATCAGTATGGAGATAACGAGGTTAGTTCAATCAGGGAGGGTGAGGTGCTCTGCTAGCAGTTGAGGTGTGAACACCAAGGCGGGAGAAACTGCTTCTGTAGTTGGATAGCCATTCACAGTCTTTGTTTAATCCTGATCTGATGGTGTCAAATTTGCAAATGAACTGGAGCTCACCAGTTTCTCCCTTGGTGTTCACACCTCAACTGCTAGCAGAGCACCTCACCCTCCCTGATTGAACTAACCTCGTTATCTCCATACTGATTTATACCTGCTTCTGGAAATTTCCATTACTTGCAAATTGACATGGGATCCAGGAGGGAGACCCTATATCTACATCCAGCAGGAAAATCAAGCTCCTATGCTGGCTCTAATTGATACTGGGGCCTCAGTCTCTCTAATCAAAACTGCTCCACAGACAGGGACCAGAGGGCAAATCATTATGCTTCAGTCTTTTCAGGGAAAAACTAGCCCAGGACAAGAATGGGTGCGGGTACCATTCTCTGTTCAAGGATTCCACACCACCGGGAACCTGATTCAGACAAAGCATATGACCGATGACGTGATTCTGGGCACGGACTGGCTGTTTAAAAATAACATTATTATTGATCTCCCCAGAAGCGCTCTATGGAGACTTGAAACCCTTCCACCTTATCTCCCTACAGCAAGCCGTGACAACTTTATCACTGCCAAAAGTGATAAGCTCATCGCTGCCCTCACCGCAGAGCAGCAGGAGAAATGGCGTTCAAAGTTCCCCACGGTCTGGACACATAAGAAAACAGATTGTGGTAGAATTAACGCTTGTGTTAAAATTGTAGATGAACTGGTGTCCCCACAGAAGCAATATCAGTATCCCAGGGAAGCAGAGACACAGCTCATCCAAATCATTCTGGACCTGGAAGAGCAGGGAGTGATTAGAAAAACTACCTCCCCTTTTAACTCCCCTGTCTGGCCAGTCATGAAGGCAGACGGGCAATCCTGGAGACTAACCATTGATTATAGGAGAATCAACAAAGGAAGTATACCCATGGCCCCCATCGTGGCAGATATGACACAAGTCATCCAAAAGCTACAAGCCACCTCCAGATATTTTTTCAGTTATAGATCTGGCTAACTGTTTCTTTGCCATCCCATTACATCCTGATTCACAGGACCGTTTTGCCTTCACCATCAGAGACCAGCAGTACACATTTCAGCACCTACCCCAAGGATTCCAAGACTCTCCAGCTATCGCCCACAAACATGTGGTAGATATGCTGGACCAGTTAAGTCTCTCTGACCGACCACTCGTCTTTTCCTATGTGGATGATATTTTGGTTTTTGGCCAACTCGAGGCACAGGTGCTAAGACTTACAGAGGACGTCCTTGCATTGATCCAGGACACCGACTTCAAGGTAAGCCTGGAAAAAGCACAATTGGTGCAAACCCAGGTCATCTACCTAGGTATTATCATTGGCCAGGAGGGAAGGCAGGTAGATCAAAGGAAGGTACGGGCTTTAATTGAAATTCCAGCCCCTACCGATGTGCACTCCTTAAGGGTTTTGCTGGGCGGATTTAACTTTCTACGACCCCATATCTATAAATATGCAGAGATCACGCTTCCTTTATGGAAACTGCTAAAAAAGAAGATGCACTGGGGATTGGCTCCAGAGCAGAAGAACACTTAAATATCCTGAAGCAAAAAGCCCTAGCTTCCCGGATGAATCTAAACCATTTGTCATCCAGTTAGCAGCTAATGAGGTGGCCATGGCGGCTACTCTCTTGCAACAAAATGAAAACCAGACATTGGTACCTGTGGCTTATGAATGTAAAAAACTACAGGGAGCTGAACTAAATTTTGACGCCTGTGAACGTGAATGCCTGACAGCCGTATGGGCAGTTCAGTCTTTCGAGCCACTCACCGGCAGTGCCCCAATTACTATACAAAGCACACATACACCTCTGAAATACATCCTATCTGGAAAACTAATAGGAGGCAGGGTGTCCAACACCCGAATGGCACAATGGACCCTGACACTGGTAAACAGAGGAGTCCGGGCTGACACAGTATCCAAACCTGACATGCTGACACATGCTCTTATTGAAAAGGGGGGATTATGTAGGGATATTAAAGAAGGTACTAACAGTGATTCCCCCAAGTGACAGTGACCCCCTCATAATTTGTCCCCCACACTTTAAAATCCAACAGTTTCACCAAGTACAAAAATCTCTTGGGTCTTCTGTTAAAACTTGTAAGCTACTGTCTGTAGAAACCATTGATTATATCTATCCTGTGAAAGATACTTTACTACTATGTAAAACTTACAAACAAGTTAACTGACTTTGTTCTTGAAGTAATTGATACAATGCAAACAAACACTATAAGCCGTTAAGTGACTTTCACTTCATTCAATGGCTCCTAGGACAGACCCCCACCCTCTGTGATTAAAGGGCTGGGAGTCTCAAATGAATTAGCACACACCCTGAAAGTGGTGGAGACAGTAAATTAAAATATGGTTAAGATATGGAATGTATGCTGATGAATGCTTGATATATATGAATGGTTAGGGAGGTGCCAGCCTAGAAAGTGAGCACCCATCGGCCGAAGAATGTGTCAAGTGGATGACCAGAAAACCCCTGGAGGGTAAACTGGGATCCACCCCATCACCTGGAAGGATGAGAAACACAAACTTTGGACAGTGTGGAGCCACCAGGAATGTGCCACTTTGGACTGGAATGTGCCATCTGCTGATTGAGTCAGCAACAGCAGGATGAAACAGCTCCCATAGACTAGAGTCCATTCTTATAGGAATTAATTCCTATGTTAAAGACTGATGACTTTGAGTCTCTGGTTCTGCTACCAACCTCCAGGAGCATTAGGTGCATCTGACACAGACTCGGCTCCATCCTCATGACCAAGATACCTGGCCAGTAACTTGGCATGAGCAACTTCTAGGCTGGTAACTATAACACCTATACAGAACTTGAATGAATGATTGTGTGAATGAACTTCTCTCTCTCTCTCTCTCTCTATATATATATATGTGTGTGTGTGTGTGTATAAGAAATAAGTAGTCAAACAACGTTGTTTACTTTTATCTTTTGCTTTATCAGTATATTTATAATAAATGTGGCATCTTTGCCTTATCCCTCTTAATAAGATACTGCTGGTTTTTATTCTATTGGTATAAAACTTGCATCTGAAGAAGTGAGGTTCTTACCCACGAAAGCTTATGCTCCCAATACTTCTGTTAGTCTTAAAGGTGCCACAGGACCCTCTGTTGCTTTTTACAGATTCAGACTAACACGGCTACCCCTCTGATACTGGACACCATGCAAGGCACTGCATTTAGCCGCATGGAATGGAAATCTATCAACCTCATGAAGAAACTTGCACAAATACAGACAGATATCATCTTCCTTTCCAAATGCAAATGGATGGACATCATACCAAATGGACTGAAGGTGAAAAATCCATTGCTATCTACATACTGACCACAGTGAGAGATTATGCCACACACTATCAAAGAAACTGAGGAACCACCTGATCAGCATCCTATACAGCAAACAGAAAGACATCAAGAAAGAGCTCTCCAACCTGGAGACTTCCATAAATAACCAACCCTCCACACAAATGGACTTTACTAAAATAAGACAGGAGATCTACATTATACACTTCACCTCTCTACAAAGGAAAAAGGACCGTAAGCTGTCTAAAATCCTACCTGCCACATGGGGCCACAACAGAGGTACCCCTAACTCACCCAGCAATATAGTCAATTTATCCAGCTACACACTCAACCCAGCAGAAGAGTCTGTCCTATCTCGGGGACTCTCTTTTTGCCCCAGCACCCCCACGAACATGATACAGTTCTGCGGTGATCTGGAAGCCTACTTTCGCCGCCTCCGACTCAAAGAATACTTTCAGGATAACACTGAACTGTGCACTGATACACAGATACCCTCCCACCAACAACACAGGAAGAAGAACTCCACATATACTCCTCCTGAGGGTCGAAATGACAGTCTGGACCTATACATAGAATGCTTTCGCCGATGTGCACAGGCAGAAATTGTGGAAAAACAACATTGCTTGCCTCATAACCTAAGTCGTGCAGAACGCAATGCCATCCACAGCCTCAGAAACCATCCTGACATTATCATCAAAGAGGCTGATAAAGGAGGTGCTGTTGTCATCATGGACAAGTCTGACTACCAGAAGGAGGCTGCCAGACAACTCTCCAATACCAAATTCTACAGGCCACTTTCCTCAGATCCCACTGAGGAATACACTAAGAAACTGCACCATCTACTCAGGACACTCCCTACACTAACACTGGAACAAATCAACATACCCTTAGAGCCCCGACCGGGGTTATTCCATCTACTACCCAAGATCCACAAACCTGAAAATCCTGGACATCTCATCATCTCGGGCATTGGCACTCTCACTGAGGGACTGTCTGGATATGTGGACTCCCTACTCAGACCCTATGCCACCAGCACTCCCAGCTACCTCTGTGACACCACTGATTTCCTGAGAAAACTACAATGCATTGGTGACCTCCCAGAAAACACAATCCTAGCCACCATGGATGTAGAGGCTCTCTACACAAACTTCCCACACACAGATGGAATACAAGCTGTCAGGAACAGTATCCCTGATGATGACACAGCACAACTTGTTGCTGAGCTCTGTTACTTTATCCTCATGCACAATTATTTCAAATTTGGTGACAATATATACCTCCAGACCAGTGGCACCGCTATAGGCACCCGCATGGCCCCACAATATGCCAACATTTTTATGGCTGACCTGGAACAACGCTTCCTCAGCTCTCGTCCACTCACGCCCCTTCTCTCCTTATGCTACATTGATGACATCTTCATCATCTGGACCCATGGGAAGGAGACCCTGGAAGAATTCCACCATGATTTCAACAGCTTCCACCCCACCATCAACCTCAGCCTGGACCAATCTACATGGGAGGTCCACTTCCTAGACACCACAGTACAAATAAGCGATGGCCACATTACCACCACCCTATACTGAAAACCCACCGACCGCTACGCCTACCTTCATGCCTCCAGCTTCCACCCCGGACACACCACACGATCCATAGTCTACAGCCAAGCGCTGAGGTACAACCGCATCTGCTCCAACCCCTCAGACAGAGACCAACACCTACAAGATCTTCACCAAGCATTCTCAAAACTACGATACCCACACAAGGAAATAAAGAAACAAATCAACGGAGCCAGACGTGTACCCAGGAACCTCCTGCTACAAGACAGGCCCAGAAGAGAAACCAACAGAACTCCACTGGCCATCACCTACAGTCCTCAGCTTAAACCTCTCCAACGCATCATCAGTGATCTACAACCCATCCTGGACAATGATCCCTCACTTTCACAGACCTTGGGAGGCAGGCCAGTCCTCGCCCACAGACAACCCACCAACCTTAAGCATATTCTCACCAGCAACCACACACTGCACCATAACAACTCTAACTCAGGAACCAACCCATGCAACAAACCTCGATGCCAACTCTGCCCACATATCTACACCAGCAACACCATCACAGGACCTAACCAGATCAGCTACATCATCACCGTCTCATTCACCTGCATGTCCAGCAATGTTATATATGCCATCATGTACCAGCAATGCCCCTCTGCTATGTACATTGGCCAAACTGGACAGTCACTACGCAAGAGGATAAATGGACACAAGTCAGATATCAGGAATGGCAATATACAAAAACCTGTAGGAGAACACTTCAACATCCCTGGCCACACAATAGCAGATGTAAAGGTAGCCATCTTACAGCAAAAAAAACTTCAGGACCAGACTCCAAAAAGAAACTGCTGAGCTCCAGTTCATTTGCAAATTTGACACCATCAGATCAGGATTAAACAAAGACTGTGAATGGCTATCCAACTACAGAAGCAGTTTCTCCCCCCTTGGTGTTCACACCTCAACTGCTAGCAGAGCACCTCACCCTCCCTGATTGAACTAACCTCATTATTTCCATACTGATTTATACCTGCCTCTGGAAATTTCCATTACTTGCATCTGAAGAAGTGAGGTTCTTACCCACGAAAGCTTATGCTCCCAATACTTCTGTTAGTCTTAAAGGTGCCACAGAACCCTCTGTTGCTTTAAATAGGAGAGAGACAGAGAGCTTCACATTAGACTATTCCATAGCCTAGTGATTAGCACATGCCCTGGAGAAGTGGCCGATATCTTTTCAAATCCCCTCTCAGAAGGCAGGGGGACTTGAACCAGGGGTTCCCCACGTACTAGGTGAGTTCCCTATCCACTAGGCTAAAGCTATAAGGGAGGTGCCCCTTTCCCTGGCTGTTCTGCCTCTGACCCCCAATGCCTATCTTCTTCCAGTCTGTGGATCACAAGCAGAACTAGGTGCCTCCCTGCAGCTTGGACTTAGGCACGTACCTCTGTGAAAGGGCAGGGCTTCGCACATGTCCCTTTGATCAGCATCTACCAGTGGCTCGCTTAGACGGACCCCCATCTAGCATGTTAGCTTTGTGGATCACAGTCTAAGGCAGGCCTGCACAACTCAAAGTGGCGAGGGCCATATTACTCCAAAGAAAACAGCTGAGGGCCGAAACCCCGAGAGCCGCCAACCCCGCCCCAGTGCCACCCAAAACACAACACCGCGCCACCCGCCCCACAAAAACAACATGCCCAGCACTGCCGAAACACCCTCCCCTCCCCCCCCCAGCGCCACCTGCCCCGCGGAAACAAACCGTCCTTCCCCAGCGTCACCCCACCAAAACAGCAGTATTGAACCTCGGTAATTTGTTATAGCGGGCCGCAAAGGTAGTATAATTAAGGTAAAAGAAAAATGTCTTTTTGCTAGAAGTAGAATAAGATCTTCCCCCCCACTTTGTAATCAATTGCCCTGTTGAATGAATGAGGTGTGAATGAGGAAGGTGTGGAAGGCAGGCACCTCCAGACAGCTGCAACACTTGGAGAGGGCAGGGCCGGCTCTAGGATTTTTGCCACTCCAAGCAAAAAAAATTTTGCCCCCCCTCTTATTTTCGTGCCCCTTTGCCCCCGGCAAAGCTGTTTCGCACGCGGCAAGCCTGGGAGGGAGGGGGGAGAAGCGGAGTGGCGGTGGCGCTCTCAGGGGAGCAGGCAGAGCAGAGGCAAGCTGGGGCGGCGGGGGCACTATTTCCCCATGCCCCAGAGTCGGCGCCTATGATGGCCAGTGCCAGAATGCCGCCCCTAGAAATGTGCCACCCCAAGCACCTGCTTGTTTTGCTGGTGCCTGGAGCTGGCCCTGGGCAAGGGGATGGGAGTCAGACCAGATCAGTAGAACGGGTCAGCCACCGATTTGCCACTCGCCTCCTCAGTCCCCCTCCCCCGGCTCACCGACTCACTCCCTGCAATTGCCTGCCCATTTGCCTACTCACCCCCCCACGGGCCGCACAGTGAGCCCACCTACTCAACCCCCGCGGGCCGCACAGTGAGCCCCCGCGGGCCGCATGCGGCCCCCGGGCCACATGTTGTGCAGGCCTGGTCTAAGGCACCTATCTTTGCCTATTCATTATATAGGAGCTTGAGCTCCTACCTCAGGCTTTGTGTTGTTCCTGTGATTTTCTAGGCACCTAAAAGTTGGGCACTGCAATGCTCAGCATCTCACCACTTAAGTCTCTTTGTGGATTTGGGCCCCAATTTTTGCAGGCAGGATATGGACAGCAGAATGACAACTGCAAGATGCAACCTGTTTAATACTGATCCTAATGAAGTAGCCAGCAGCTTATTATAAAATACCAGAGACCTGGATTGAAAGTTGCAGGTGATGATTGCACATGTGCGCTTCCTTGAAAATGTCAGTTCTGAGAGTGAATCAAAGTAGGAGGAGGATGAAGATAAGGGTTTGGTATGCAGAATACTGTTCTTTCATTTTTCATCAGAAAGAAATGGATCTGACTCAAAAATATTATAAGACATGAATAGGGGTGGGAATTCCCACCGCAAAAGTTGATTTGGCCTGAGAACTCTTCCTCGGTAATGAGCTTTTTTTTTTTTTTGGCTAGCAGTCACAAGGACAGAAAACCACATCTGACTCCTCTTTCTTTTATATCCCATAGTGCATGTATTTGCACTGCCTGTGGCAGCACCATGCTGCAGGGTTATGTTCAATTTCCCACCCCCAAGATCTTTTCCTTTAATACTGTTTCTTAATCAGCATTCCCACATTTTATGTTTTTTTCAGTGGGTTCCTTCACTGCAAGTGAACCTCTTTGTAGTCATCTTCATTACATTTTTCTCTGTTAACATCTGCCACTTTTTCTAACTGCTCAACTTCCTGCTGTATTTTATATCCAATTCCCCAAATGTTCGCAAGTCCTCCTAGATTAATATTGTCAGTTTCTATGATTGATGTAGTGTCCATTCCTTCTTCCACTTGCTTTCTCCTTATGATCTTTTTGCTGGTATTTTTATCTATGACACAAACATTTTATCCAAATCATGCAGTTTATCATTTCTCTATGAGAATCACATGAGGAAATGTGAGGAACACTTTATTAAATCTATGTCCATTGGATTCTCCTTTTCCACCAAATTTATCATATTAAAAGACAAATAGAAAGCAACCTAAAAACAGAAGACATCCCAACTAATTTACCTAAAGGTTTTAATTAGTACCCATCATCTACTGTTTAAGAGCATCTATTTACTGTAATTTTCCTTAATGCGATTGACTAATTATATGCTCAAGTATTTTATCTTCAACTGACCTATAATTTCTGGATTCTCTTCATCCCTCCTTCCCATTCTTCTATTTCCCTTCCTACCCCCATTCTGGCCTCCACGATGGAGGGCCTGATTCACCATTTTGTTGTTACATATGTATACATATGTAACTTCAATTAATTTATCCCAGCTCTACATGTATGTATCATAGAATCATAGAATATCAGGGTTGGAAGGGACCTCAGGAGGTTATCTTGTCCAACCCCCTGCTCAAAGCAGGACAAATTCCCAACTAAATCATCCCAGCCAGGGCTTTGTCAAGCCTGACCTTAAAAACCTCTAAGGAAGGATAGAGTAATAGAGTAGTGAATTGGGCTGTGGCCCATTTGCCCTGTTTCATTCTATGGTACCTCATGGTGTTCTTCAGGAGTTCTTAAAGATAATAGCTAACAGTTTTAAAACTCATTCTACCAATTCCTTAAGAATCATTGGATTATTGTAATCTTGACCTGCTGATGGCGGTTTAATTTTTTTAAGTGAAGCAAAATTATATCTGCTAAATGCCAAGTAATTGAAAATTCTGAGTCACTCCCACTATCCCTGCAGATTTCAGATCTAAAAGACTGCTGACAAAGGGATGAAAAAGATATCAGTGGGCACCTGGGTATTTTATTAGACATGGGAGAAGATGCCAAACGTTTTGTATTTTATGTATTTTACTTTGAAAGAAGTTCTGGAGATTGCCCCAATATTTTGGAAAAGCTAATTATTTGGGGGTTGAACCCTCCTCCCTTCCCAACCCTCATCCATTGTTTTTCTACCTGGGGAAAATTTTACAATAAGTATTATATAGGAAATTTTGTGCAACTGAATAGTTTTTACAGACTAGTTCAGACACGGGAGACTCCTTGGGGGAGGGGCGGGGGAGAAAGAGAGAGGAAGAAAAAAAGAAAAAGAAAGAAAGATTACTAAAAATACAATCTGTAACATTAAAAGTTGGACTTGTAATGTTGGGATGGGGTACAAAAGTGTGTTGGAAGGGAAGACTATGTGGGCAACACCCTGTACAGGGAACAGTCAAAGCCTGGCGCTAACTATTTGCCAGTTGTATGCAGAGGGTATGTTATAAAAAGTAACCAGTCCAACCAGAACTAATCAATTGTATGCATCCAGAGGGATCTAGATTATTAGGCATATACCTCCATTCTAAAAAGACACAGGAGTAGTTAACAAGCTATCATGCCACCCTTTGTGATGTTAAACAAATTAATTCATACTACAGAACCAGATGTTTTACAGTAAAATGGGGCTGTTATAAGATGTCTCCATTTTACACTGAATTTAAGCTTCCTAGCTCTTTAGTGCCTTGTGTCCCTTTATTGAACTCTATTTTCCTCTTAAAAGAATTACACCACATACAGTACATATTCAGCAACTAGCTACAGATTCATAATAAAGATTGATGAAGCATCAACATGGGCTATGTAAAACAGCTGGAGTTAAAACTTCTCAAGCTTCTGGGGTAACTGGTGTGGCATAAACAGAGTGTTCTCTCAAGGCTACATCCTGCTCTATGCTACCCTGGTGTGCAGTTGGACCAGAACTCACCCCACTGCAAACAGCATGACAGGAGTTCTAGGACGGAGCTCTAGATGCTGTAGCGACACACAACCCATATCATCCGTCACCTCTTGAAATCTAAGGGAAGTAAGATCTGGCAGTAGCAACAGCAGCACCACCCTCACCCACTTATCAGTCTGGGAGAGAAGGCCTGAAGGCCACAGCATTTCATGATCCTCACTGATCTACTTCTAAGGGACGGAGGTGAGGGAGAGCTGCAGGATGAAGGCCAGAGACTGCTGTATAGCCAGTAGAAGCTACTGTTCCTGGTGCGCTCTGAGTGCACATACACACTCTAGCCCATGGTGAAGAAAGTGGACACTGACTGATTGGTTTTGCCTTCCTAATTATCCTGCCTCCTTAGTGTCACAGGGTGACCTTTAAGGGAATTGACTGTTCAGCCACCTCCCCTCTGATGCTGTGAGGCCAGGGTTCAGGTGACAGCTTCAAGATCACCTTGTCCTCATAAAAATCAGCAAGGCAAATAGCTCAATTGTGCTAGAGACCTGGGGAGAGAGAAAACCCAGTTTCTGTGACTTCCAAGTCCTAAACTTCTCTAGCCTTTCATTACCTGACTAATAAAAACCCAGAACAGAAGTAATTATTTAACACTGTGTATTATCGTTTTAGTACAATATGAGCTCAATACTGAACTTAAATACATTAACATTACCTCCTAAAGGTTCATGAATAACTGAGTGCATTCTGATCTGGCTGTCCTTGCCTTGCCTTGCTCCTATGCAGAGCCACACTAAATGAGTTACAACTATATTGCTTCCATCTATCTTAGAATTGGTGTATTCCTTGAAATAAATACCTGGAGTCTGCTGCCATTGGTGAAAAAATGCCCAACTTCAGTATCCACATAGATTGGTGAAGTAATGAACCTGGACAGTTTCCTCTCATCTTTTAAAGACTCTATCATGTCTCTGCATACAGCATACTTCAGAAAATGACCTCATTTGTGAATCTAAGTGCTTTGGACAAAATTCTCTTTTTTGCCTTCATAGACAACTTGTTTATGCTATTTAAGCACTTATTTTTATACTTTTAATATTGTTTAATATATTAATTATACCTAATTTATAAAGCACCACAAAAATGCTAAGTGGTTAATCTTCACAACACCCTATGCGAGGTGGTAAATATCACTATCTCAATTGTGAAAAAATTAAAGTATAAAGAAGTTGAGATTTGCCACCTACCACAGAGGAAGTCTGTAATAGGTCGCAGACTCACCGCCACGGAGCCTCCTGCTGGTCGTCTGGGAATTAGCTCGATTCCAGCATCTCTCCTGCCTCAGGCCCCAGTGTCACTCCTGGACCACGATGCCTCTTACCTTGGGGTTCTGTCCACAGCAGCACCCCCACACTCTAGGTCTCCCCTCCCTGGGGAACCCAAATCCCCTATACCCACCTTGCCTCAGTGGTTACTGACAGTCGTCATCTAGCCCCCTTTCTCTGGGGCAAACTGCAGTCTGTAATGGCCACTCATCATTGGCAAGGGGATTGGACCTGCTGCCTTTCTTGGCCCAGCTGTCTCCCTACAGCCCCAGTACCTCCTTTGGCCTTCAGCAAGGCCTCAGACTGGGGACTCGCCAGGCCAGAGCTACCCAGCTCTGCCTGTCCTTCTCTAGCAGTGCTCTGCTTCAAGTATCCTGTACTCCCAGGCAGCTTGGTCCTTCCCACTCCAAGGCTGGAGTGAGCCTGACCCAGCTCCTCTCTTAGCCCTTATATCAGGGCCAGCTGTGACTGCCTCTTCCAATCAGCCTACCTTTTTCTCTAGGAGCAGGGTAACTGCCCTGCTACAAAGTCTATAGTGGCTGGGAACTTCAAAAGCACCTAGCATCACTTGAGAATACAAGTCTGACTGAAAGTCAATGAGATTTGTGCTCCTAAGTCATTTAGGCACTTTTGAGAATCCCACTCATTATTACTAGAATTAAACATCATGTGTTCCTGGCTCTCAATCTGTTGTTCATATCTCTAAGCCACACTTTGTTGCACAGTATATTCGTCATTTATAGAAGAAATTAAGAGGAAACATGCAAAAGAAAAATTGTTTACCCTGTTATATGTCTTCCAACCAGTCATCTGACTGAAGATCATATGCCATTAAGTGGCACATTTGAGAAAAAATGAATAAGGTTTTTCTCTGCATATACCCGATAGTGGCAGGTTCTTTTTTGACCTTCCTTGAGAACAGGTGTTGGGATTCTGCATGGAAATGTTGTGCAACTCCTCCTGACTCATTAATGCCACTCAATTAATGGGGGGGGGGCTAAAGGAGCAGGGTGTGTGGCTTCAAAAGGAATTAGGGCCTTAGACAGAAATGTACTGAGGGAAACCCTAGGAACAGCTTAACTTGAGGGAGTTGGGGCAGGATTTAGGCTGAGCTTTATATTGTCATGTTAGCACATCAAATGCCAATAAAAGAAGAGCCAGAGGAAGTGTTTGGACACTAACCCAAGGTGTTCATGTCCTGGGTAAGATGAGGACTCATCCCATTTGCACCAAACTACTAAGCATACGTGCCAACCCAGAAATTATTACAAATGTTATTCTTTGATATGCAATGCTACATCCAGTCAAAGAAAATTGTTTACTAATCAATGAGAAAACACATCCACATAAAATAAAATAAAATATTCTCAGAAGTACACATCAGTTGATTAGAGCAACATTTTTCTAGCCTTTGTATGAAATAATTTCCACAGTATTAGCTTAATATAGGGCTGCCCCCTTGTTCCCATGCCCCAGTATGTTATTTTTTCTCTCATAGTCTTAAAAAACACTCAATTTCTTACACAAAGTTCTGCTGCAGTTTGGCTTAAACATCTCTATTTCCATACTCCTAGCTTTGCTCTTCACACTGTTAGCATAGGGACTCTAAATCAGGTAAGCAGGAGCCTATAACTTTTCCTTTGCATTGTGTAACAAAGATACTGTAACACAGTAATGAGCACCAAAGAAATGTCTGCTGAAACGAAACCAATAAATAAATGAGGAAAGATAGACAATGGAATAGGTTAACGTCAGAGTGCCTGGAGGAGGATTCACCCTCAGGAGATTGCAGTTCTAAAATGTAGGAGCCCTGCTGGCAGAGGCTGCCCAGGAGAAGTGTTGAATCAACACATCTTTCAGTGGGACTGGCCTTCACCAACTCCTAAATTAATCCTGCCCATTTCAGTGGCTGTACAGGGATACCCAGTGGGATGGGGTTGTGGGTTTCTTGCACCACAGTGCTTTTATTCCAGGCAGATTAACTGCTAACAGATTATATTGGTGCAACTCCCAAAAGTGAATCTTGTTCAACAGATGGAGAGCCAGAATGGTCTGAACAAAGGAGGGGAAGGCACTATGTAGTTCCAAAGAAAGAGGGAACGGACTGCTCATATGCAACATATTTCTCATTAGATAGATACACAAGGCCAGATTCTCAGTAGTGTAAATCAGCATATAACTACTGAATTCAACTGAACTATGCCAATTTACACCAGCTAGGGTCCTGGTTCACAGTACATGGAACATACTTTACCTATCTATTAATTCATACATTCATAAAAGCCAGAGCTAGAAAATACTCATGAGGTGATCTAGCCCCGGGTTTTTCAATGACTGGTCCATGAGATTTCCCTGACACAGTTTAGGAAGGCAGCAAGCTGGTCCCTGGTATCAAAAAGGCTGAAAAATACTGATCTAGCCCGTCTCCCTACCAGTGCAGGATTGTTCCCTATAACACATTTTCAGGTTATAATGGAGGTTTCTATCACGTCTTTCAAGACACTATTCTGAAGTCAGATACATCTCATTGTCAGGAAGATTTTTCTGATATTCAGCCAAAAATTTCCCTTTCTCAATTGCATGCCATTAATCTTAGTTATACCTCCTACACACAACAATAAATAATGTCTCTCCTTCCTTTCAAGCATTAAGTTGACTTTATTCCATGAGTTCTTAATTAACCTAGGACCACATTTGCAAAATAACAGCCTCCAAATTTGAAAATTCAAATAGTTTTGTTCATATATTCAAGTGTTTCATTTGTGGGTATAAAACTTTATACATGTAAAATTGTTGGATTAAATTCAGACATCAGACTGCAGACTTTTTAGTATTTAACACAGCAATAAAAACAGTTACTCATCCTGTCATAAATGTTGTTCTTCGAGATGTGTTGCTATGTCCATTACACTGTAGGGGTATGCTCATCGCGTGTGTCAAGCTGACTGTAATAGCTCATGAGCGTGAATGCCAGCATCAGGGCAGACTGTCAAGGAACAGGGCCCAAACCCCAAAATGGTTGTATGTTCAGTAATTGGTTCACCAACCAAGTAACAAGTGTGAACTCCTGAAGCACTATGACCTTCTTAACATGGAGTCACAAACAGTACCCTTGGCACTCCAGTCTATCTTGCCATTCAAGCAAATCTGCCTCTGTGATAGATAGTTCCTTACCCCAAAAATCACAGCAATATTCAGGTTACTTCCAGTTACTTACTGCAGATCTGAAACCAAAGGCAATACTTGTAACCAGTCCTATAATAAACTAACTAAAGGGTTATTAACTAGGAAAGAGAAATAAGAGTTATTTACAAGCTTAAAGCAGATAAACATGCATGCACAAATGAGATACAGCCTGAGGTTCCAAAAGATAATAACAACTGCTATAAAATGCAAGCTTTATATATCTTTTAGGGCTAACTCAAGCCAAGCAGCTTGGGGATCCCTTGCTTATACTTAGAAATTTTGTCCTCTCTGAATTCCAAGCAGGATAGCAATAACAATTTATCCTGAACACGGATTTTTATTTCCTTTCCCGAGCATTTAAACTGTGATGGGAAAAGGGCGTGTGTATATACCCTATTCACGGGTGTGGGGAAAGCAATCAACAAAGTCTTTTGTTCATTGAAGTTCCCCAATGGTTTGATTGGGATCTACAGGCCTTCTTTTGTTGGGGAAGAGCTGACACCTCCTGGTAAACTAGCATTTCACACTTGTTAATACTTCTCCCCTGAAGTTGGGGGTTTACTGTCTTAGCAAATATTTTTATAGTTACAGAGCAAGCTCTTAAATATTACCTCATAACATGGGATACAGCTATTATGGGTGAGATTAATACATGCAGAACCCTACAACCATTTCATAAAGTTTAAACACTAAACACATTCTTATAATTCTCATATCTGTTTTAACAATACTAACACACAGGCGAGCCAGACTCATTCTCAGCTATGCATATGTCAGCATTCAATGAGGCCCAGTGACCTTGGCATGAGCTAGCACCTTATCTGCCAACATCACAGACCTAGTCACCAGTGCTAGAAAGTTTTCCCTAGCAGTACCCATAGGGGTGACCCTGCCTCCATCTGAGCTCTATGCTACAAAGCCAGGGTATAAAGGGCAGAGTTGCCTCGTCCCTCCTTCAATTACTTCACACCAGAACTGATGGTAGACTTTAATGCATCGGGGAAGGATGAGGGTGGTGTAATGGACACATTCAACACATTTCAAAGAACAGTTATGAGAAGGTAACATTCTGTGAATGTTTGCATATATCCATGGTACTGGAGGTGACTCTCAAGCTGTTAAACCAGGAGGTGGGGCTCAGAGTCTCATGGGAAAAGGCACTGTAAGAATGCCTTTCCTACATTTGCATTTGCAGAGGTCAGTGCAGCACCTGGTGAATGTATGAATGGAAGATCATCTGTTCTACAGATGTCCATAATTGAGAAATTTGCCACAAATGCTGCTGATGTCAAATAAGCTCTGGTCAAATGCTTGAGTGTGTCAGAAAGTTCTTACTCCTTCGGCAGCATAACACATTGTAATGCAGCTGGTGATAATTCTGAGTTGTAATTAGATGGCTTCTCATACATTTTGTGTAAGAGATGAAGAACTGGGAAGATACCAACACCAATGCTCAATAAATGTCCACACTGTGGAGCCTCTGCTTGTCTTTATGCATATGTGGTTTTTTTTTGGGGGGGGGGGGGGAGGAAAGCTGATATGTAGATAGTCACCACCTTTGAGAGGAACCTGGGGCATGGTCTCAGCTGAAGCTTGTCTATGTAGAAAACTGTGTAAGGTGAATCCATGACCAATGCAGTCTGTTCTACTACCCTCCTGGTGGAGCTGAGGGCCACTAAGAAGGCTACCTTTGCTGAGAGGTGTAGAAATGAACACAATGCTAACAGCTGAAGAGGAGGGCCCATGAGCACAGACAACACCAGATTCAAATCCAAGGAAGATGTTGGGTCTCTGACAGGCAGAAACTATCTAATAAGACCTTTCACAAACTTGTCACTCACCCAGTCATGATCAACAGTCTTACCATCTCTGTGAGGTGAAACCATGAGATGGCCACCAGAAGCACCTTAAAGGAGCTAATGGCTAGACCTGACTCCTTAAGGTGAAAAAAAATAGATGAAGATTGGGTCAATTTTGGACTGGGTCAGGGCCATATTAGGGAGGCTTTCAAAAACATTTCCATTTATTGACATAAGTAGTTCTTGTGGGTTGCTTTCTGCTATTAAGGAGCATATTCTGGACTGCCATCAAACAACATGCTTCCCCTACATTCAAGCACTGATGAACTGTGCCATAAAGTGAAGCACTTGTGAATTTGGGAGCAGCACCTGGCTGTGGTTCTGTATCAGGAGATCTCAGGTAATGGTAAAGTTTTGCAAGTGCACAGTTTGCAGAGGTCTGAATGCTCTGTCTGTCTCAGCCAGGGTTGAGCAATAAGGATAATTCTGCCTGATCTTGCTCGAGCTTGAGAATGACTGTGGGAACTAGTAGGCTCCATGGAAACAGGAAAAGTATCCAACTTTGATCATGGGCTGTGACCCATCCTGGAACAAAACCATGGACACCTCCTGTTCACAGTCACAACAGATCTATGGGCACGAAACCCTCTATATAGAACTTCATGCCACTGTGACCATAGGGAAGTGATTCCTTTCCTCACAGAGTTCCACATACTAACTAACTGTCACTGCCAACTAACTACAGCATTGAAGTGGAGATAAAATCCTGAAGAGAGTTGCTCTGACACATACCACAGATGGTAAAGTAGGACCTGGGATGTGGCAGGGCTCCTAAGCTCTTTAAACCCTCTCTCTCCTTTTTTCAGTCTCTTTGTTCCTATTTACCTGGGACAAAGAAAGGGGTGTATGGAAGCCAATGATTGCATGCTACAATGTGTCACAACTGCTGTTCCAAGTGCATTGTGTATATCATCGAAAATTCATCTACAGTGCTGAGTACTGTAATGCAGTGGTTCTCAACCTTTCCAGAGTACTGTACCCCTTTCAGGAGCCTGATTTGTCTTGTGGACCCTAAGTTTCACCTCACTTAAAAACTCAGACTTTGGGGGCCTGAGCTTCAGCTTTCTGCCCTGGGCTTCAGCGAGTCTAATACTGGCCCTGACGACCCCATTAAAACACACTTGCCCATAGTTTGAGAACCATGGATAGTATGTAGAACAGTATAAACAAAATCATTGTCTGTATGAAATTTTAGTTTGCACCGAGTTTACTAATGCCTTTTATGTAACCTGTTGTAAAACCAGGAAAATTTCAAAATGAGTTGATGTACCCCCTGGAAGACCTTTGAGTACTTCCCCTGGTTGAGAATCACTGCTGCAGTGTGTCACATTAAACTAAGTGTTAGAAAACAACAAGATATCAAGTCCTCAAAACAACTTTAACAGGATTGTAACTACTGATGATGCTTTAGTCAGTTTGCTGGTTGTAAGATGGCTACAATGCATATATAGCGTGTGATATTACTCAAAGGATAAGGTAAGGGGATCCCTGATCATATATGGTCAAATTCTGTGATGTTATAAGGTACTCAGTGGTAAGTCACCATGAATGTACTTTGGCATAAGTAACGCACCATAGGTGAAGTTGTAGCAACCAACAGATGATGTGCAAATAATAGCCTGTCCCTTCTCCTTTATCTTACGTACTCATTCATGCTCCTATTGGTTATTTGTCTAGCTACACCATTCTCTTCTGATCACCCAGAGTATAAAATATATCAGTAATTTGATGTATGTATTTATGTATCCTCTAAATTTGGCCCTTGAGAAGGAGGAGTGAGATGAACTGCTGAATACTATAGAAACAGACTACAGTTTCATAGCCCAGTAAACTGTGAGACACAAGAACGCAACATATGAGCATGAGCCTCCAATGAGGTTGTTTCAATCCAGATTGTCCAGTATCAAGTTTTTGTAACTTTAAATGCAACTCCAAAATCTCTCCTAACAACAAGGTTTAAACTAGATAAATTAGCTGGACTTGGAGTTTGTTAATGGAAGCATCAATAAGATTAGGTGGAATTCTGTTATAGCACATTGTCTAATTCCCTCATACTAGGGAAACATAGCAGACAATATTCTAACGAAGAGCTGAAAGACACCCGTTTTTATTTTTTTAAATAGGAATTGTATATTTGCTTTGAAAAAGGAACCTGTTTCTATTAATAAATGGTTTTGGGAATTGAGCACAACGTGTGGGTACAGAGTAACTATTTAGAAAACTGGATGAGCACAAGTCCATGGGGCCAGATGCGCTGCATCCGAGGGTGCTAAAGGAGTTGGCGGATGTGATTGCAGAGCCATTGGCCATTATCTTTGAAAACTCATGGCGATCGGGGGAGGTCCCGGATGACTGGAAAAAGGCTAATGTAGTGCCCATCTTTAAAAAAGGGAAGGAGGAGGATCCGGGGAACTACAGGCCAGTGAGCCTCACCTCAGTCCCTGGAAAAATCATGGAGCAGGTCCTCAAGGAATCAATTATGAAACATTTAGAGGAGAGGAAAGTGATCAGGAACAGTCAGCATGGATTCACCAAGGGCAAGTCATGCCTGACTAACCTAATTGCCTTCTATGAGGAGATAACTGACTCTGTGAATGAGGGGAAAGCAGTGGATGTGTTATTCCTTGACATTAGCAAAGTTTTTGATACGGTCTCCCACAGTATTCTTGACAGCAAGTTAAAGAAGTATGGGCTGGATGAATGGACTATAACGTGGATAGAAAGCTGGCTAGATCGTCAGGCTCAACGGGTAGTGATCAATGGCTCCATGTCTAGTTGGCAGCCGGTTTCAAGCGGAGTGCCCCAAGGGTTGGTCCTCGGGCCAGTTTTGTTCAATATCTTCATTATTGATCTGGAGGATGGCGTGGACTGCACTCTCAGCAAGTTTGCAGATGACACTAAACTGGGAGGAGTCGTAGATACGCTGGAGGGTAGGGATAGGATACAGAGGGACCTAGACCAATTAGAGGATTGGGACAAAAGAAACCTGATGAGGTTCAACAAGGACAAGTGCAGTCCTGAACTTAGGACAGCAGAATCCCATGCACTGTTACAGACTAGGGACTGAATAGCTAGAAAGCAGTTCTGCAGAAAAGGACCTAGGGGTTACAGTGGAGAAGAAACTGGATATGAGTCAACAGTGTGCCCTTGTTGCCAAGAAGGCTAGTGGCATTTTGGGCTGTATAAGTAGGGGCATTGCCAGCAGATCGAGGGACGCGATCATTCCCTCTATTCGACATTGGTGAGGCCTCATCTGGAGTACTGTGTCCAGTTTTGGGCCCCACACTACAAGAAGGATGTGGAAAAATTGGAAAGAGTCCAGCAGAGGGCAACAAAAATGATCAGGGGGCTGGAGCACATGACTTATGAGGAGAGGCTGAGGGAACTGGGATTGTTTAGTCTGCAGAAGAGAAGAATGAGGGGGGATTTGATAGCTGTTTTCAACTACCTGAAAAGGGGTTCCAAAGAGGATGGATCTAGACTGTTCTCAGTGGTACCTGATGACAGAACAAGGAATAATGGTCTCAAGTTGCAGTTGGGGAGGTTTAGGTTGGATATTAAGAAAAACTTTTTCACTAGGAGGGTGGTGAAGCACTGGAATGGGTTACCTAGGGAGGTGGTGGAATCTCCTTCCTTAGAGGTTTTTAAGGTCAGGCTTGACAAAGCCCTGGCTGGGTTGATTTAGTTGGGAATTGGCCCTGCTTTGAGCAGGGGGTTGGAGTAGATGACCTCCTGAGGTCCAACCCTGATATTCTATGATTCTATGATAACTTTTAATGGCTTACACTTCAAATCCATTTCTGACTTGTAAGAGTTTTTATGCCATTGTTCCTTACTGGAATACTTTATTGTGCTAGAAACAAGAAGTTTCTGCCCTTTTAATCTTTGGATGGTTAAGGTTTTGATTAATTGATTATTGCTGGGACTTGAATCAATATTCACAGTAAGTGAAAGATTCATTACGTTCTTGGGCACGGTCCCTTTAAGAATGCTAAGTGAGCAGTGGCCCTGAGCAGGAAGTGGGCTATTGACAGGCATAATCTGGAGAAATTAATTTGTGTTTACCAAATGTATGTTGAGCCTTTTTGTTGTGTATTAATCACAGGAAACATAATATTGACAATGAGGATAATGACCATCATTTTTTCATTACCAAGAGATCCAGTATTACAATGGAATCAATGGTTGAATGCCTTTCTGACATATAATACCTGTTAGCTGTCATCCTAAAACACTTAGAAGATAAACACAAATGTATCCCTTTGATCCATTGCTTCAGACTTGACGGCCAATGTAGAGTTATATAAAAAATGCCATGACAACTCATTCTAGGGATCTGCTCCAGTTCAAATTTCAATAGTGAGGCCAGGCAGCAAGGAAATAATACCGCTGTTTGTTTTGGACCCCTGTGAGTAGATGATTCCCTGTACTTCTGGGATTGTGAGATCAGCTAGTAAGATGCCAACTGATTAAAAAAAAAAAAGTAGCCAACACCTGCATTTTTGAATGCTTTCTATTGGAATTGGACTCCGTCACAGTCTTCAGGTCAGTGAATATGGATACATATATTAACTTAGGGTGAGAGCCCTAGAATCTTATATAGACAAGGAAACTCACATATTCTATGATTCTGTACTAATAGAATCTGCTTCTGTTGATGCAAAATTAAACACAAAAATCTAAGCCTTTATATACAAAAAAACCTTTTAATCCTTATTGCTGAAAACCATATGGCATGAAAACCTTCCAAATCACAGATAAACTGGTGCTGTGTTTTCCCCCCTAAGTATGAAGAACATCTGGAATAACTTAGATGTGAAGCATCCCCTCCCATCTCAACTTCAATCTGAGACATGACATTTTAACTATCAATGCTTAACTATTCCACCTGTAGCAGAATCATCCAACTAATGTGCTCATCCAAAAATCCCAAACTCACAGGTCTTTCTGGATGCCAACAGCTCAGATCTGTCCTTTACCCAGTAGCCGAAAGCTCCAGCTGCCCCCTAGACAATTTCCATAATGAAGCTGCGGAATGTCAACAGAACTAGCTGAAACTTGGAATTTCTGGTTTGTGGGAAATTTTGACACTGAAATTTCCCATGAACCAGAAATGACATAAAACTTGTGTGTTGGAAAACATTGCTACATGGTGTTTCTAAAGTGAAATATGCTTCTTGGGACCCAGGCAACTGCTGACTGAAATTAACATGATTCTTGTCAGTATCATGGATGCTATTCAGTGGTGGGCAGAAATGAAACTGACTATCATATTAATTTCAGTCAGCAGTTGCCAGAGTTTCCAGGATTTGTAGCTCCAAAGCAACCCTGCTATGCAGACTGCCCTGAGGCAAGGGTCCCCTGGGCTTCTAGTTTCCTGGGCCAGCTGGCTCACCGCTATAACCTGCCCGTGGTCCATTGAACTCCACCCTTTTCTGGGAAACATTTCAGGTTCAACAAATCAGCATTTTCTAATGGAACCCTGTTTTGTCAGAAAATTCCCAACCAGTTCTATTTGTCAACACAAACATATGAAGCATATGGAGACTCCTAAATTAAATTCAATAGCAAAATAAATAACATAGGGTTACTGTGTCAATTGTATTATTCATTTTCATATTTAAGTCAATAAAGCTTTCGTTTTTAGTATTCCTGAAGATGTTGCAAATTTCCAGTTTCCTGAACTTGCATTGTTACAAAAGTCAGGGGTCTTGCTGTTGACTAGAAATCTAGCTTGCGACAAAGTACATAGAGCTCTAAATATATAGTCTACGTTTTTCTTGTTGGTTTATAAGCTGCTTTTGATTAGAGGCATCCATGATTATATAGGAGTTATTCATTCCAACTGGGAGAGGAGAGAAGAAACAAAGTTCTATGTCTGAAGGTAAAAACAAGAATTGAGTAACAGCCTTGTTTTAAACGTATACATCAGCATCAGATTTGTTTCTGACAAATGTTATTTCTTAACTTTGACTAAGCTCTCTTACGTGTAATTCTAAAAATGTGTCATCTTACTATGTGAAAAGAATAAAATGTATGTTATGTGACATAATTCTGCTATTGGAAACTCAACTTTAAAGTTACAAACCTGTCCCAAAATAAACCAGTGTAATTTTTGCATCCTTGGTTACTCAGTGACTCTTGGGATGCACATGGGGAGATAAAGTATGGTGGGAAAAGACTGTTGTCCAAACAGATACCTAGAATTCAACAGGCAATATCACTCCCACTTACTAGCCTGTGGTTCTATCTATTGTTAATAAACTGTATAGTCAATGCCTTGACCATACTTTGGTTCATTATGAAATATATATTCAAGAGGCCAAATAACCAATGTCAGTCAGGTTTATTGCTCTAGGCCAATAATAATAATATAGTACAGGAAAAAGGTTCTATATGATACCAGTCTCCTGCAGCACTGTCACACTTACCTTACACACAAGGGGTGTTCCCAAAGTTATACATTTCAGCTGGTATTGTTTATGATGATGATTTTACAGGCTACACATCATTAAAAAATCCAGCCCATTTGTTTCGGTTCCCTAACTTGTTCTGTTCCTTCCTTAGCTTTTTAAAAAAAAATAAAAATACTACTAGTATTTTGGTATTGGTCCATGAAGGTACTTCTCTGGCTTGTACTAAGACACAGAAATATACCTTGATTTTGATAAGTTTCCTATCTGCTTATGTCAAATTCTTATTACAGCAAATGCAAGGTATTATGGCCTACTTAGCATAAGTGAACAGAATTATAGTGTAAACTAATTTAGGCTATATCACTATTACAATATTGGTGCTTAATGCATACACACACACACACACACACACACACACACACACAGTATCAATAATACATATTAATATAATGTGTGTGTATGTTTATATATAGCTAGTGAATAATCAGGTTAGCAAGGAGAATCCAAAGATGTGTTTAGATCTGGATACAAGTTATGTCTAGGTTATAATTTGCAGTTTGTTCAAGCTGTTAAAGGAGAGGTATTCTCCCAAGTTTATAGCTTCCAATGGCTTAAAACTTGAACATGGAAATATTGCAAAATTGTTGTAGAGTGCATCCACTTAGGAAAGGAGTGTATCTGTGATGTGCTATTAGCTCCTCAAGAAGTTACCATTACAGACTGACTTAATTGGCCATGTGGAGTTGAGACTGGGAGAAATCAGAACTAATCTTGCAGTTGATTACCTCTTTACTTCCCAACCCTACATGTCAATTGCGGAAAAGAGAGGAAGAGAGCTTCTCAGAATCCCCCAGATGAAAATTACCTTAGGGACACTTTTCAAGTCCCTCTCTTTTCTCTGCATGTAGGTGTTCCATGAAGTTTTCAGCATCTACACTATGCTCAATTTTGGATTTCTTAGGCCCAAAATTGTACAGAGAGCAAGAGCAAAGGGAATCCTTAGGGCTTTGTTTACGTGGAGAGTTGGGGCACAGCAAGCTAGACTGTGAATATACAGCATTGTAGCCTGCCACGCAGTAAGTCACTAGGTGGACCTTGCTCCCATGCACTACAAGTTCCGCAGTGCACTTTTATCTATTGCTGTTTGAACCAATAGCGTATCTCTGAGTGCACATGATGTCCATGTGGTGACTTAGTGCGCAGTAGGCTGGAACTCTGTTCAGTCACACCCTGGTTTGCTGGGCACACAGTCTCCATGTAGACTAGCCTGTAGTCTTAAGGAATGAATTGGCAAGGAAGTAAAGGAATAAGGAGAGCACAGATAGTTCAGAAAGACAGCCTGTTTATCTGTGGCCACGCTACTCCATGAGGCACAAAGGCTCCAATCTAAAGGACATAAGAAAAGAAAGCCCTAAGGGAGATTTACACTTATTTAGCACTGGCTACAGTGTCACTTAACAAGCCTGCATTTCTGATGCAAATAATTTAAGAGAAACAACAACACCAGCTTTGTATGGGACAGAAATAAATCTGGTTAAAAAATAAGGAGGGTCTCCCATAAAAAGAGGCAATTGAAAGGGTGTGGCAGGCAATGGTAGAAATGCCAAAAGTATACAAATAATTTTTAAATAAACACATTGTTTCTCTGTAGAGGCTCAAGCCTGCTTTCTTTAAAGCACTAAAATGATCTCTGAGGTGTTCTGCCACAATTTTCTACTACAGCATAAAAACGATTCAAATCATTGTAGTACCTAGGGCAAGAGCATTAATGCAGTGGATTGTCTCTCCACCCCCTCCTCTACTCCCTAAGAGACTGAGCATGGTTGTTAACATTAAAAGCTGATCAATGTAAGGTTTTAGTACCAACCATTTGTGTACTCCTCTGTGGCTTATATCTCAAGAGGTCTATTGCTGCCAAAAAGCAAGGGGAGGGGATGAAACAAGCTATCCCTACCTAACAGGCTATATTGTAGAGAGAATGCTGTGCTTAAATAGAAGAGTGATTAAATGGAAGAAATCTAGCTCTGGTTCTTCCATCAGATCAGAGATAAGGAAGTCCCTGGCCGAATATTACTAATGAGCACATGTAGAATGTTTCTTTAAATACACAAAAGGAGAGCTGAGTTTCATAATTCATGTATAGTATCTGCAGGGGTTAGAGAGAATCCTGTTGCCATACAGGGAGTAGTGTGACAAAGCAAAAGTGCCGCAACTCACTTTGCATCTGCTCCTGTCTTTAATTAAATGTGGTCTGGAACCAAAGTGCAAGTTTTAACCACACCTGAACTTCCACAGACATCTCTGTGGCTGGATATTGCTCTCATGAATGATTGGAGAGGAGCCTCTGCTTATTTGTGAGCAAGTGAATCCACATGTGAATAAGCATAGTCATATGGGAGGGCTCACAGAACCACCTCTATCCTGGCTAAACACCCCTACATTTAGCTCTGTGAGTTTGGGAAGAAGAATGACAGAAACCAAAGAGGAACTCGAAGAGGGAGAAAGTCAGTAAGCAGTACAAAACTAATTCATCTGAGTCCTCAAAGTGAGAAGCAGTAGCTAGGAGGAGAAGGGAAAACAGTAGGTAGGAATAATGATGATTAAGCAGCAGAGATACATTGCCTGGAGACACTGAACACATTCCAGTTCTAAAACATAGACCAGACTGTCTGGAATATGATCAGATATTAAGGGAGGGTGATCATTGCCTGGGGAGAAATGTCCATCTCTGTGAAGACCATAAGGACACATACAAAGGAATGCTCACTAACACACCACCAAAGGACTGCTGTTTTTGTGACTGGCAGTGACTGTGGTGAACAGTGATAGAAGACACATGAGCTTAATGAATTATCTTAGTAGATACATGAAATAATGCTAAATGGGATCCTTAACACAGCTGGTCTCCAGAGTCCTGCAGCAGGGCAAATACATCAGATTGATGAGATAGGTAACCACATACTTTGCAAACAGTGCTATAAATGTAACCAAAATTCACAACTGTGAGGAATGATGGGAGATACCAATGCAAAATGGAGACAAGTGGACTCAGTCCATGCACATGAAAAGTATATTAAACAATGGCACATTTCTGTATGTGCTAATGAGGAATAGAGAGTCATGGTCAATTAAAAAGAACAGGAGTACTTGTGGCACCTTAGAGACTAACACATTTATTAGAGCATAAGCTTTCGTGGACTACAGCCCACTTCTTCGGATGCATATAGAGTGGAATAAATATTGAGGAGCTATATATACACACATACAGAGAGCATAAACAGGTGTGAGTTGTCTTACCAACTCTGAGTGGCCAATTAAGTAAGAGAAAAAAAACTTTTGAAGATTCATCTATGACTCTATCTCCCCTTGTAAGGATTCTCACACTTCTTATCAAACTGTCTGTACTGGGCTATCTTGACTATCACTTCAACCAGATATAATGTTCTTTCTTATGCAACAAACAGGAACAGTTTTAAAGATCCTACAATTTTCTAGGCTATTTATCTTGTGTTATGTCTACCATCTTAATACGCTCTCCAACCTTTCCCTGAGAATGCGCCTCAAGGATTTCTTTCAGCACTCACCCTCTTATGAAGGTGAGATCATTCAATCAGAAAAAGAAGCCAGAGCATGTGACTAATGGGATGGAATCACACAGCAGTAAAATAAACATATTGAACACACAATTTGCAAACAATCCACAAGATGAAGTTTGTCCTCATTGAAAGTTTGCCAAATAAATTCTGGAGAAGTAGATTTTCAAAATCAAAGTCTGTTCTTGAACAATTCACAAACAGAATAAAGGGTGAAACTGTTTTTAATTGTTTGCCCAGTTCTAACCTCTGTCTTAATGATACCTACTCTGGCCAGTGTTTTTTGTTTGTTTTGTTTTTGCACTAATCCTCCTTATATATAAAAGTGAACAGCCATAATTAACCAATTTTGTGCAAACTTTTTAAAAGTCTTAATCCTTTTACTGTCGGAAAAAGGAGCAGGATGATTCTTTTCCACTTAGCTTAAGTATGTTCATGAGCATGTCCCTTTGGAGTTTTGTACACAGGAAATCCTGAGATGATCTCTTAGTTATTCTACTATGAAAACTTTGCTTTTTATACTTCCCATGGGAATGTCTACTGTCTTCATTCCAGAGCCACATATATATTAATTCTGAGAATAATTACTGTATTTCCGGATGAATGGTTCATAGAAACTCTAAGAGTTTGGCAGCAGAAAGGAGAACCAGTTTTCAGAGGAGTATACTCATCCATAGTACTGCAATGCAGTTTACTGAAGTGATTGTTCTTATGGGCTATGTTCTTGTGCTTAATGAGGTGGAATTGTGAGAAGAATAGCCAGCCCTGCATTTTCTAATATTATTATATTAACTGATGTTTATTCCATACATTGATTTTTATGCTTAAATTTGGCTGGCTGAGTGTCTTAAAACAAGTTGACAGTGTCCTTTAAGCTTTCCAAACTGTGCTTTGTTTTTCAGAGTACCTTTTGTTATTATAGTTTCTTTTTGTTTATTTTCTGTGTTCAACTTGTGCTTGGGGGTCAGGCAGCAGAAGGAAATGTGCGCGCGTGCATGCCCACATATATACACCCTTTACAGTACAGTAATATCTTCTCATCTACCTGAGTATATAACAGAGGGTAGAGCCACTCTGCAGTTTGGGAGATGTGATTGCACCACATGTACACATACCTCAGCTAGCTCACTAAAAACAACAGTGAAATTGCAGCAACACAGGCAATGGCAGGGGCTAGCCACCAAGTATGGACCTAGTGTCCTGGACGGGGTTGCACTTGGGTGGCCGATCCATGCTGGCACCTGTGCTGCCACAGCTTAACTACTATGTTTAGCCAGTTATCTCAATCAAATTTGTTTATACATGCTGTAATCACACCTTTCAATTGCAGCAGAGACCTATCCAGAATGTAGTGAATTTTTTTAAAAAAAGTCTTATTGGGGAAGCATATAACCCTTTTGAAGCTCCTTTCCTATTTAATCTTGGATGTGCTGTACCAGAATGACATTAAATCTTCCTCTATTTCACAACTATTTGCAAACTAAACCCTCGATGTTGCATGTGTAACTTAAATCACGTCAGTAGTCTCATTGACTCCAATAGGATTATTCATGTGTTTCAAGTTAAGCATGTACACTGTCATTTGCAGAACCTAAATAATTAACTCAGTGGAACGCAATAAAAGACACACTACACTCAATTTTGATTTCATAGTTTTATGATTCTAGAGTGTCATCAAAACTCCAGAAAAATATTCCAGAAAGAAAGATTGCTAAGGTTAACAATTCACTGCTTCATAGCATTGTCCTGTTTTTACCTTCCCTTTTCTTTATGTATTGCTTAATTTGATTGCTTGTGTGGATGATTTACATTGTGTTGTCCAATTCAGGTTTCAATAAAAAGATATCAGCGAATGGACCAATAGGTCAGCTGAGCATTAGGACCATCTCAGGAGATAATGAAGATGAAGACTATTCCATGTAAATAAACATACATTAAACTATTTCAAAACAGTAAAGTTGATATTAAAAAATAATTAGGAAATAAAGGTACCGCATACATCACAATATGATACATTCTGGACTGACAGAGGACATTTTGCTCAAGAACTGCACTGTACTCACGAAAACTAACATTCAAATATACCTAAATACTTGGCAAGTAGGTAGCACATTACATCTCTGAGCTTCCTTACAAACATTAAAATACTCCCCACAATGCCACTGTAGGAGAGGGGAGTATTACTTCTGTTTTCATTATTCCCAAAGACACACAAATGCTAGAGGGTCAGATTCTGCCCTATCCTGTGCTCCACCAGTGCTTCACTCCCAGTACCTTTCTGCCCAAGAAGTCCCACTGAAATTAATGGGATTACTCAAGGAATAAGGTGATGATTAACATGAGTAAGGAGGATGGAATCAGGCCGTACACTGAGCCAGTAAACTAACTGGAATAAGAACTCATAGGGCAAGCTCCTTGGGTGTAGCTAAACTTTCTGCTCAGCACAGGACCTGGTGTGTGTAAAGGAGGCTGTACACTGCCTATATGCCCTCACCATCATCCTACGAGTGACCAGGATCTAGTCTGGCTCCTGGTACAAGTTAGAGAACTTTCAAAGGTGCTCTGACTGCACCCAACTACAGTGGCTTGGAAGAGAGTATAGTGGTAGCCAAGGATCACAAAGCACATATTCCTTTTCCCCAGGCTGAAAGGGGAAGAGCTGAATTCCAGGTAAGAATATAAGCCAGTTGTGCAGCTGCTTTTCACACGAAACAGCCACTGCAAGTACTATGTTTAGTCCATTAACCAATGTTACCACTAGACCAGTGATTCTCAACCTATTTATTGTTGTGGGCCACATATGCAGCTACGTGCTATGGCATCCACACAATATATACACTACTATCTGTATGGCCCTGAGGAGGTCACATGGGCCATGTACTGATTGGGCCTTAAGCGGCCTGCGGGCTGAGAAACACTGTTCTAGACTATAAAACTCAGTTGACATTTATAGGAAATGCAGTGATAGTTCTCTGATAATTCTTTGATTTAAAGTTTGTTTTTCTGGGCTGAAGTGTTTTAAAATGCATGACACTTAACTAAATAAACTGCATAGAAATTTGTAGCTTCATAAGTTTTCAGCAGTCTACATTTCAAACACATCCCCCCATAATCTCCTTTTCTAATAAATACACCCCAGAGATGATTCATCACCCTTACTCCTTCTTTCCCTTTCTATATCTTTGTCCCATGTTCAGTAATCTGTAGAATTGTTTACAATACTCCAGGTGTAGTCCCACCAGCTCTTTGTATCTTGCTATATCATCTCCAGATTTGTGTTCATCTAAGGACTGTGGTTTTTTACTGCTGCCAGACACTGAGCTAGTGATTTTTAGTTTATCTCAGAACCTGTGCCTGATCAGTCTCACAGCTGTACCTATTTAATATATAATCCCCTTTGTTATTGTTCACTCTCACACTCATTATTTCACATTTCAAATATTAAAACTGTATAAACCACTTACCCAGCCGCACTGTTTCCAGACTGGTTTGGCTCCAGCCTCCCTCCTGTTTGTCATATACAAATCTCAACTGCATGTTCCCTCCTACGTGTCCTTGATCTCATCTATACATCTCTCATTGAAGCAATAGGCTTCTCCCACCCACCTAACCCAAGTGCTCTGATTTCCATAAATCCTTGTCTACATTTAAAGAATAATGTTATAAAGCAAAATTGCTTGGAATACCTTCTTCCCCTTTCCTCATGCTTCTATGGCTACACACACACACACTGGTGCTTCATCACTCTCCCAGCCAGTCCCACTGCAGCTCTCACTTCTATCCCAGCTCCAGCTCAGCACCAGCAATCCACACCAGCCTCTGATACAGTCCATGGGCTCCATACCACTTCCACATACACCAGCATCCCCTACTCAGGGCACACCCTCCCTAGAACTCCAACCAACTCCCAGCAACCATCATACATAAACATTTCCCTGTAGCAGCACCCAGAAAAAGATCATTCAGTTTCTTGCCAAGAATCCCATAGTCCCCTAGTCACAGCAAACAACAGTGAAATCTCACCTGAAATCTCAGATAGTTAAAAGCTGAGAACCAGAAATCTAAGGCATTTATCACTGTGGTATCCAAGTGCTATAGTTTGGCCCAATGCACAGCTTAAGCAGCTACGCTTCTCATTGGTGAGTTCCTCATGATCTTAGGGAGAAGGAATCCTTCTCACTCCAGGCGGATGAATAGCAACCTCACCTGCCATAACCACTACTCCAGCTGCAGGCTTAGAATGCAGTGCTAGAGCCTTGTTATCTATGTAGTGATGATGACACTAATTTTTCATTCTAAATCACCTCTGCATTGCACGGTGCAGGAAGCCCCCACAGAATGATGTTTAAGAGCATGCAGGGCATGGGCACCCCCTGCATCTCCACCCCCAGTTCTTGCACCAGCACACAGTGGAACTGGACCTGTTCTGCTTAGTCTAGTGAAGCCCGTAGTTTTCCATCTGCTGCCCCTCTCTCTTAATTGGAAAGAGATTTCCTGACCCATCCTTCTGCTCACTTCCCCTTTGTTATCTGCCTTCTTCAGACCTCTTCATTTACCTTTTCTCTTTGTTTTTTGCTGTCCTTGTCTCCTTCTTTCCGCTTTATCCTCTTCTTGACTTTCATTCAATATCTTTTTTCTACAGGGACTCTCCCCTTTTATATTTTCTCACTCTCTCCTTCTCTTCCCTGGGCTCTTACTTTTAGAACTCTCTTCTCCCATTTCTTTTCATGAGTTACTGACACTATTCGGATTCCACTGAAACATGTGTTCTATACACAGTAGCACAAAATCCAGAGTGAATATATAAAAACTGTAAAACAATGTGTATCAAGCACTTGTTATAACGCAAGTCTCCATGAAGACATATGTTTTAACACCTCTGACATGAATTTACAAACAAGAATATTCTAATAGTTAAAAACTGGCACCTGTATAGTAGCTGGCATTTCGGGGAAAATAGAGTGGCTGTACTGTGTCAAAAGTGAAAGCAGTAACATTTTCCAAGTTGGGTGGGAGCCACTGCAGAATTTGTCTGCACTCAACCATGACCAATGCTGACTCAAGCCTTCGGTACAACTATTGAGTAAAAAATATGAACATAAGTTTTGATTTAGGTCTAGTACAGCTATTAAATGACTTTGAAAGTGATGACAGTGAGCCATTCCAGAATGAAAAAGGGACCGAGACGACTCATTACAAGAACGGCTTACCACAGCATAATTCTGTGCTCTCCTCCTCCTTCCTCTGCAGCATCCATGGAGACTGTTAGAACAAAGAAAAAACAGTAGAAAAGGAACTGAGGCTTCACAGGTCATAGGAAAATTAAGTTTCAGTATTTCTAAAATGTGTTACGCATGCAAAATATTATCCATGACCCCCCGCAAATTAGCAGGATTTTGAGACCTGCAATAGATTATTTACTTCGAGAAGCACTGATGACTCTTGTCACTTGCTCATGAAAGTTATTTTTATAAAGGAACCTAGCTCTTTTTGGCAAAGGTTTACATCTTCTCAGAACCTTGATAGGTTCTTCAAACTACAGTGGTACAGAGCAGCTTTGTTTTTGCTCTCAACATGGAAGCCTTGGAAATCCATCTGTTATAAATTAGTGACTTAATTTCAGAGGGGTAGCTGTGTTAGTCTGTATCAGCAAAAACAATGAGGAGTCCTTGTGGCACTGTAGAGACTAACAAATGTATTTGGGCATAAGCTTTCATGGGCTATAATCCACCCTAATTGAATTGCCCTCGTTAGCACTGACCCCCCACTTGGTAAGGCAACTCCCATCTTTTCATGTGCTGTATATTTATACCGGTCTACTTTTTTCACTCCATGCATATGATGACGTGGGTTAAAGCCCACGAAAGCTTATGCCCAAATACATTTGTTAGTCTCTAAGGTGCCACAAGGACTCCTCGTTGTTTCAACTGACTAAGTTTACCATTGCTATCAAGTACTTCGTAATTTAACAATACTTGTTTATTAACACCTGTAGGCTCTTTGATGGTCAGATCCACATCATGACAGTCTCAGTTCAAGAGATTATTTAAGCTTGTGCTTAACTTTAAGGACCGAAGGAGTCCCAACTCCAAAGGGTAGACTACTCACATGCTTAGAGCTAGGCATTTGCTTAAGCACCTTCCTGAACTGGAGTATCTCTGAGCACAGACTATGTTCCACAATTTTTACAGAAAATGACAGGCAGCCAAATACCCTGTGGAAATTGTACAGATGGTGGATGCTTTTTTAAAGTATTCTATAGATATTACCGGCTCTAGCAGTAGTCCCCATTGTAAGCGTAGGGAAGATCTTTGAAACCTTGTAATTACTCTAAAACTGGAACTAACTTATTAATGGCACCCTCCACAATTGAGTAAAGAGTATATGTTAACCCTTGGATATGGGAACAGCACTAAACATAACACCACATTACAGCAGCAGGATGGGGGGGATGTTCTTCAGACAGCCCCAATGGTCAGAAACAGATTGTGGCATTCCCCTTTCCTGCAGTTCACTAATCAAGACTGGTGGCAGCCTCACTCACTCTTTCCCTGGCACAATGATTATTCATTGTAAGAGGGAATAATTCTCCAGCCTAGTGGTTAGGGCACTCATGTGGGACCCCCAAGTTCAAGTCCCTATTCCAATGACTACTTCATTATTGATCCACAGTAGAACAGCTTCAACAGCAGAAGTTGAGGAAGACTGATAACAGAATGCCCCATAGAGGGCAAAACTGAACCTTGCCTCTCACATCCCAGATGAGAACTCTACACACTGACCCAAAAGTTATAAGGAGGGCAGCAGCAGCTAAAAATCCTTCCAGCCTGGGACCATCACTTCCCACAGTTCAGTCTTTGTTCCTCGGGTGTTTTCAGGTGTGTTGTTGTAGGGAGAGTGAGGATGCCTCATGTTGTCATTGTCCCTCTTTTACATCTTCCCGCTACTTGCTGGAAAGCTTTTTTGCTGTGCTCTGGATCAAACAGTTCCCACTGTATAGAGCTATCTGACCTGGGTCAAACAGTTCCCATTGTGTAGAGCTATCTCTGAGAGGTTTCTATTGCACACAGTCCCTGGGGTAATCCTTGTGCTCGTGTGCATTTCTTTAATAAGCCACTAACATTGTTTGACCTCATCCAAAGTAGCACATTTGAAATACAGAGACATGGTCAATATTCCCAGCTTCAGATACAAAAAAATGATACATGCATTCAAATTGGGTAAACACATTCAGTAAATCATAACCTTTCCAAGGATATCTTACATGAGCCATCTTGCATATAGTACATCTCAGTTATGTCATATCCATATCATAAGCATATTTCCATAAAGAATGTGGAGTGTAATGTCACACACATGCTTAACTTTAACCACTGCATAGTTCAATTTAAATCACACAGCCATTGGTACCTGAATTGTTGTGTAGAGGAACTAAAAGGTCTAATAGGTTTGATGGGAGCTGAGTGCATTCAGGAACTCACAGGGGTCACTCGGCACCTTTTCAGATTGGTCTTAAAGTGTTAAGAATATATGAAGAAAGGAGGAAGGATTTTTCAGAAAGTATAACCATGCAAATTCCAGAAAAGGTATAATTTGTATAATTGGAGCTATTACAAGTTTAACTTGGGCAGATACTTATTTTGCTATAGTTCTACCAGCTAAAAATAGTTGTAAATACTTGTGTTTTTTAAAGGGAAGAACAAATGTGACAAGCATATGGGAATTTATTCCTTAACACTCAAAATGTATGCAAGACAGTTTGGAAAAGTCCATAATAACTGTATAAAGTAGTTGTGTGACTCAAGTGGAAACAAAATCTGTTGTTGGATTAAAATATAGAAAGCTAGAAAAGCTTACATGAATCACTGATTTTTTCCTTCTTCCCAGAAAATTTACAACTTTCATTAACAGATGTATCAGCTAATGTTACTAACAGTTCAGATCTGTTATTCACTTTAATTTTAAAAGAAATATGGAAACTGAATGAAATACTAAAGAGGAGAAACATAAGTCCACATACAGTAGACCAATCTGTTTTGAAATTGTTAATGCTCCTCTTAAAATATGGTACATATTACATCACCCATGAACTTATTTTTAAAGAATCATTTCAATTTCCACCTCCAAAAGACCAGTAGTGAAATATATTACCTTAAGAAAACAATCTACACATTTTTTGGATGCAGCAGGAATGTGTGTGCACACAATCATCCACACACAATTATCTGAATTTATTGTACACCTCTGTATATCCTATTGCTTTACCCCTAGATCTGCAAACACTTAAATTTACTAAATCCCTCACTTGTGTAGTCCCATTGAAATCAATAAGGTTACTCAATCTGCAAAGTTAGACACATGCTTAAGTGTTTGAAGGATTTGAGCCTACTGTTTCAAAAAGTATTTTGTATACTTCCTAAAAAATTACCTTGATTCAGCAAAGCACTTAAGCATGTGCTTAAATCCATCGCTATTCAGGTAAGCACTTAAGTTTGTACTTAAAACTCCAGACTTGCATAGGTGCTTTGCTGAATTGCGGCTCATGTTAAAAAAATATTAAGGATGCACAGTTAAACACTCAGTCAGGCAATGTCCCCATGAAAGTTGCAGATACAGCCTTATAAATATGTATGACACTGTAATTACATGAGCTCTTGCTACTTCTCAAATAATAGAATGTCATCCAGCTTTCCCTATACCATTAGAAACATGCATATAGCATCTTTTACTGCTGTGCTCTGCTCTGTGACTACCAGGCAAAACAATCTGTCACGTATAGGTACTAGATATGCAGAGAATGGAAGCAGTATTCCTGTAGAGACCTGCTTCATTCAGAATGTAAATTCTGCCTACATTTGGAAAGTTTTTGGTAAAGACATGTTGGCCATGTGCTCGTGGGCAGTGCAACACACCTTTCTGTGCAACACTGATGGGTCACCGATGAAAATCTGATATATAATTGTCTCAATAGTAATTAAATAAGTAAATAAATCCACATTTATCTGGTTTGAATTCCCTCTACTATGCTTTACTTCATCTTACAAATAAATTTCAAAGAGTGATATAATTCAAAGAATGTCAGGAAAAGATCACTATGTACTATATGTGCAGACTTTCTTGATTTATAAAAGTCTTTTGATTGGTTCAGTAAGCCGTGTTGTTTAAATTCAGAAAAATATAGCTTGGGTAGTGCTTTTCTGTCATGGTATTCTTTGTACCTCATTAATCATTACAAAAAAAGTTACTGTCTTGCTTTTTTGAAGAAGGTTTTTACTCAGAACCTTTCTAAATTTGTGAGTGATCCACAAAAAGCAGTTCTTAGTCTGGTTTTCTTTCTTTCTTTTCTTTAATGACTTCACAAATATGAATGTATGCTGCTGACACCATTATCATTGCTTCAGATATTTCTTTTGTTAATATCTTTTCCCTTCAATTTAACCTAGATACTTAGCTCTCTTAATATTGTGTGAGGAACCTTTAAAAATGTGTAATCCATTGTTCATGTCCTCTTTGTGGCTGATCTACAGAAAATAGCTGCCTGCTACTCCTTCCAGCTCATGGTTAAGGACCAGATTTTTGAAGACAGTTGGGCACTTAATGGGATTATCAAAGCCACCTAGGCATCTATTGCCATTGAAATGAATGTGAGTTGGGCATCTAGACAGATCTATTAATCCAGCTAGGCACCTATCTCCATCTTCAGATACTTAAAGACCTTTAAAAATCTGGCCCCAAATCTTTTAGCTTGAGTTGTAGAGTTACATGCTTTGGCAGTGAATGCCCCATGTCCAAACCTTAGCGATGGCCTGGGCTGGGTTATTATAACTAGATATGCTTCCCTTTAGTTTAATATTGCTGTAATTTTAAAATGGAAGTTGATTAATTTACCCTACACTGTTTCAGCTAATAAATACCTTGGAACATTTCTTATGCACACAGTACATTTTAACAGGCATGTGTCTGGCCACCTGTGCCCCTCTGCTAGGTGATTTGGAGGGTAGCAAAATCAGCACATTAAGGACCCAACCAGTGGAGGAAAGAGGGTGACAGCTCTGCTGCATTCTTTCCCCGGACTTCAAGAAAACAATTTGCAGTTGCGGGAAAAGGTGGCAATAGGAAGCAGCCACTCTGTGCCATGCTCCCATGAAGACCAGGTTATTCTGAACCAGGACCAGTTGTGCCTTCACGGTTTCAAATCCCCTTTCTTGGGAGCTGTGTGGGAAGCAGAATGAGCACTGCAGATGCTCTGACCCACCACTTTAATCTGTAGTGACACAAGATCCCCGGAGAGCTCACGGTATGGATGACTTTAAGGCTGGAACCACCTCAGTTCTGCAAGACCAAAACCTTTTTCTTCCATCCTGCTGAAAGTTTTTGAAGAAAGCAGGTGTAGATCCTTGTCTACACACAAATGTTGCACTACTTTAATTATACTGGTATAGTTAGAGCAGTACAACCGCCCACCCCTTACTGTTGAGTCAGTTATACTGGTGTAAAATTGCAGGGACCAGGAATAAGCACAATTATATCAATATAATTGTATCTACCCTAGGGATTCTACCAGCATATCTATACTGCTAACAAAAGAAAGACCCCCCCCCCCAACCAATAAACAAGGTAATACCAGTACAAAAACTATGTTTAGACTAGACCTATGGGAAGCATATGACTCATTGACAGTAGTACAGAAAAGGTTGTGTTAAATTAACATGACTGATTACACAGTTTTACTTCTGAAAAGTGTAAATTCTTGTTATGCCTCTTTTGGACACTTCTAGAAGTTTTGTCCAAATTATTCTGCAGTGCTTTGAAACCAAAACCTTACAAATAGCATTGCAAAATGAATGCAACAAATTGCAGTGGTTACTGCTTGCAGCAGCATCTTACTACTACAGTGTATGAGTCTGCAAGTGACATGTCAAATTCCTTAAAGAATACATTGACATTCACCTAAGACTCATTTAACATCCTGTCAGCAATTATCCTTCATTTAAAAAATCATAATAAATATAGAAAGCACGCTTGGAAAGACAACTATAGGAGTCAGTAACTCACTGAAATCTTTCGAAGACGACTTTTTGGGCTGGACCAAGACAATACACTGCCATGCAAAGGATTCACAGTTGAGTCCCTGACACTCCTCACCTCAAAAGAAGGCAGCCCTTCTTCTGTCTACAGTGAATATTTCTATTGGCTCACAAGCAGAACTGATGTGCTCCAAATGTTTTTTTTTTTAATTTGTTCATGGTTTGCTATGTTTAAATTCAGAATCCAGTGATGTCAGCAAACACATCACACAACAAAATCTAAACTAAAGTTTCTCTCAGAAATTATCAAGAATCAAAAATCACAGATCTGAACTTTGGGGAGCTTCATATTCAGAGGTCTCCTGGCAAACAAAATACTCTTCTTGGGGGCACTGGGACTTCGGCCTAAGTGGTGGTGCTGGATCAAGCTCCTGATCTAGATCCAGAACCAAACTTTGCGTCTGGCTATGCAGAAGTTTTACAAGTTACTAAGCCAAATTCCTGCTCCCAGATATGCTCAATCATTTTTTTTTAAATCAGATTTGGAGCCAGATTTAAACTGCGTGGTTTGGGCCCAACTCCAATTTCTTCTCAAGCCCCGACATGAGCAAAGGATGATTTTCATGCTGTGCTATAAGGCCTTGAAAGAGGGTGAGTGACATTGCTTAGGTTCAGAATATGACTTCTGGAGAGATGTTGTGGGGGAAAAGAGGGATCTTTGTGTCTCTTTGAAAAAAGAATGCATTAGTCTAACCATTCTGATCTACTGACAGAGCTCTGTGTCTTTAAACACTTATTTGCTATTAACTGAATCCTGCAAGGCCTTACATAGTTACAACTGCCATTGTCTTCAAATAGAGTTGCAAGTGCTCTGCAAGCCTCAGGCCTTATATTACACCTTGATGTTTGGAGCCAATTTGTAGGTCTTGCTTTTAAGTCTGTGGGAGTTTGGGAGCACAAAGAATACAGGATTAGGCCCATTATTATTATTATTATTGAGTATTGTATTGCTGTGTTTATTATTCTCTGTATGTTTATGCCATTTGCTGGTGATGCTGAGAAATGAAATAGCAAGTATGCCTCTCTGTAAAAAAGAGTGATTCATTGTAAATTTGCTATCATCACCAAATATGAGCTACTCTGTTTGAAGACTTTAAAATAGAACATTTTTAGCAATATTAATTCTTCTCTTTATAAAAAAGCTGAAATGAATAAAGAAATAAAATGGCATGGCCATGAAGCCATCTTGCGATAAGTACTGGCCCCATGTGTACAAAATGTATATTCCATCAGAGTGCTTGTGAAATTTTGGAGCATTAGCTTGACAATTTGGCATTCACCTGCAGACTCCTGAATCATTGCTCTGAACTTTTGAAAAGGTCCTGCTTTAGATATGCCTGCTCCCTGGAGCCATTTAAGGACCCCGAGAAAATGAGTTATGATTAGAAGTAACAGAGCACGGAAGAGACACAGAGTACATATAAAGAGGAAACAGATAGGAACAAGTCAATACTGAAATAAGACCAATAATTTAAATAAGAACTCGGCAAGGAAACATATATTAAGATAGGAGAAATACTGGTGAAAAGGACATGCTAACGAATGGAAAACAAATGCTGCTGCAAATTGACTCAGCAATTCTGTCAACTACTAATGGCAATCTGAGCGTACAGGTTGCTTCAGGAAGGAAGACACTCCAGGAATATGAACCAATCTAGAGGGAAAATTAAAAGTACTGTCATGGTCTCAGTTTGAGAGATGATAGTTATAAAATACATTTAAGTCTATAACTGGTTAGTGAATATTTATACATTGCTTTGGAAGTTTAAGCTACACTATAATAGTGGTTGCCTTTACCCACTAAATAAAGATATGCTTACCTCACTATAGTACAAGGGCCAATGGAGCTAAAGATTTGAACATACCTCTCAACTGTAGTTCATTTGAGAAAGACACCATTTTAATCCCAAAGTTACCTATATTCCTCCAAAATTGGCATCTCCCTCTTTTTAATTGCTGAAAATCATTTACACAGAAATAAAGAATGAGCATAAGTTTATAGGAAGAGTTGTTTAGCCTAATGAAGAGAATCCACAGCATTTTAAATTTCCTCCATGAATGATTTTGCGTGTCCTTTGTGTTGGGTTTTTGTCACATGTCCCACATCTGGGTCCTACAGATTGAGAATTATGCTACTGAACTCAAGAACATTTTTATCCTTTTGCTAATTTGTCTGTACTACTAAAAGCTTTAGCCATGAATTTACTTCAAATAGATTTGAATATCACTGAGGTAAAGCAAAAACTCATTTATGAGGTAAAGAAAAAGGTCACTGACATTATGTTTTGCAAGCTTATTACAGCATGCTTTATTTAAAAAACAAACAAACAAACAAACAACAACAACATCAAAAAACCACCACCTCCAGTTAATCCAAATAAACTGCCCCTGATACTTAAACTCATGACATGGTCTCAGCAGGTCTGCTATGCTGTGTTTGGCTAATAGCTATCCTGAAATTTCATGTTTTGGGGACTCTAGAATAAAAATGTTAGTAACAGGGAATTACAAGTTTTATTTAAAGGATGAAAAAAGATGCTTTTTATAGGAATATTATAATTATTTTTCTAGCTATATGGGTATTTGTTTAAAATAAACTGTGGCATAAGAAAAATACACTAAAATAAAATATCTTTTGGACGAATGGGTCTTCTATAGTTGGAGTCACTGTAGTCTTTGCATCATCTACAGGGCCGATGAGAGGGGGGGAAGCCGATACAAATTATCGGGGTCCAGCAGTCCGGAAGGGGGTCCGGGGCCTGGCTTCCCCCCGCCCCCTCTCGTCGGCTCTGTTTAGCCGGTCCGCCCTTGCTGGGGGGCCTGAAAAAATTTTTTCACTGGGGCCTGAACCCGCTCTTGGCAGCCCTGATCATCTATCAACTGTCTCATCTTGATTCTTCTCTTGTCCCTTAAATCTTCTTTCAAGACTTTTGACCATCTTTTCCTCTCAGTCCACTATTCCCTTCCTTTTATATGGCCTGCAACTAACCTAGCATGAGTGCTGGGGGCCACCCACAGAGCCAGTTCCAGTACTGGGGCCAAGGTCTCTCACTATGTTTTGTACTTATTTGTTTTTTCCTGCTTCCAGGTCTAAAAATATAATGATTAGTAAATATAAACCATGTCACTCAATGACTCTTCCTGACTATGAATAAAAAATGCTACCTTCTTGCATCACTTTCCCTGAGAAATACATAGATAGCACACTTGGTGAGTAAAAATGATCATTTCTGTTAGGAAATCATAATCCTTTGACACTATATTTTGCAATTCACTGTGTAGTCACAAATTCATCACCTACCAGATAGTCATTTCATTTCACACAGCCAGATGTAGCTGTTTTCTATGTGCTTATTTAATTAACTTCACTATTAATTAGAAGGGTTTGCCAGTGGTGATCAATAAACTTCTTGGATATTTACAGAGCAAATATTATGACGAGTCAGAGACAGGGAAAGGCCAGGGGTGGGGAGAGACAGGGAAAGATTATGAGATTTTATTACCCTCATTGTCAGCAGTCTCATAACCTTCACAGAACAATGTTTCTAGTACTTTTTTTTTGTAACTACCTTAACCTTCATAAGCAAAGATTAATTTAATTAGTTAAGTGATTAAAATAGCTTTTTGAAGTTTAGAATAGAGATGGTGGACCGGAGCAAGGAATCATTGATATGAACATTTTCTGGGAGCTCAGAATCTGAACCCAGAGTGGATCCCTTGTCTGTTCCATGAGCAAAATCCTGGATCCAAACTGTGCAGTCTGACTAGGCATTTGATCAAGGTCCAGTTTTCACCACTAGCCCCCTCTCTTTGTAATGGGCCAAATCAAAACATCAGCCAGAACATCCTAAAGGTTTAAGTTAATTCAAATCTGAATCCCTATCCTAATTTTTCCAAATCAAACATCTCGTACTCAGAGGCACAAGTATCCAATGGCTGCTAATTCCTACCATTTTATAATGCCAACAAAGAGGATGGTCTTGAATGTCAGCAATCCCATTATACTGTCCTCAAAAGTAGAACTTAAAGGAGCATAATCCGTACAATGTTATGTAACAGCAGTCCAAAGTATGCAGCATATCTGCACTTTGCCTAACTATAGATGAAAATATTATTGTTTCTTTGTTTGTTGGAAAAATATGGAAATTGTAAGCCTTCAGTTAATTGCATTATTGCAGTTCAATGCTGCATTCAGGCTCATGCCAAATATATCACGTGGAATGTCTGTGCATCACACCTGCAACTAGCCTGCTTGAAGGGGGCTGGATGAGCTGAAAGACAGAGTTGAGAGAAGTGGATATTTATAATTTGCTCTTCTGGGTGATTTGAAAACTAGTTTTCTTTGCCTCAAACTCCTTCTCACCAAATGATATATTTTAATGCCTCCTAGCTATTAAACACTTTTGTGAAAATCTGGCAATATTGTTATAGTCGTAGAATGCATGGCATAGATCAATCAGACAGGCTTTTCTTTGAGATGAAAAATTACTTAAAATCTTCTCTCTACAAACGAGTACATCTCAGGGTGATTTTTACTTTTGCAAAATGTTAGACCCCAAATCTGCAAAGGAATCCACAGGTGGAGACCCTTCCAGCAACATGGGATTGTGGATCATTTTGCAAGAGTAAAGTCTTACTTACATTTTGGTTTATTCCTTGAAACCAGGAATGAGGAGGAGGACCTGGATCCTGTTTTTCCAAATCTTTCAAAGTTTGCAGGTGAGGAAGATGGTACGTCACATTCATAGTTCCAGTTTAGGTCTACCTTTGCTTTTTTCCCCTTTTTTATTTCTCTTCTCTGTCTCCCTTTCTTTCCCTTTCCTTGTTCTTGGTTGTGCCCTTTGGTTCAGTACACCTGTGCCACAAGTGTGGGAAGATATATGGTGTTTGGTCACAAAGGGTATGTCTACACAGCGAAGAAAAACCTATAGGCTCGTGGGGCTTGGGCTGCAGGGCTGTTTAATTGCTGGGCAGACTTCTGGGCTTGAGCTAGAGCCCAACCTCCAGGATCCTCCCACCCCTCAGAGTTCTCCAGCCCAGAAGTCTACACAGCAATGAAACAGCCCCACAGCCCAAGCCCCAGGGCATGGGCCAGCCACAGATTTTTCTTTGCCATGTAGACATACGCAAAGATATTGTTGGGCCAGAGATTTCATCTATGCACAGGGATTCTGAATTTAATCACACTGGTTTTATCCTTCAGTAACTCCACTGATTGACAGAAATAATTTGGGAATTACAATAGTGTAACTGAGATCAGAATCTGGCCCATAATAAGTCCAAATTATGGGAAACTGAATAGGCCTGATTCTGACCTCAATTATACCAGATATACACTAGTGTAATTTCATTGGGTCTGGTTCTACAGTGCCTTGCAGCTTGTTCCAAGTGGATGTAAAATGCTACCACTGGTGTAAAATGACTGAATAATTCTGACTTAGTTGTGTTTTATGCCCATATTGCACAAGTTTTAAATGAGTACAAGTCAATGGAGATTCAGGCCCACTGACGTCAGTGGAGTTACTCGCAATTTGCTAGTGTATAGGTTTGGTCTGTGCAGACTTGCACCAAAATAAACTAAATCAGTTTTAATTCACACCTTAGTTATTTTGGTGCAAGTCTGTATGTGGATACTTATTTCAAGGTAAGAGTGCCCTCTTTTAAAGTATTTTTTTTAATCAAACATTTAGTTATTTGTCTTTAAGTTTCTGTGCAAACAAGTTCTAAGTGAGACTAGAATCAGGCCCAATGTGTTTAGAGATGCATGAAAAAACACAACACATACACTAAACCTATAGACGTTGAGTCTTTCACCTATCTGGCTAAAAAGGCAAAGTTCCAAATTTTGTATCTGGGCAGTTTATCAACTCTTCAGCATGAATAAAGACTATTTTTGCCACTTAATGAAGAATGTGACTCAGCTTTTCTCCTTATGGAATGTCTGGTACAGAACCCTTAACACCTGCTCTCTGTAAACTGAATTGGCTTACAGACCTATTTGGTTTTTACAAGCCTATGAGGTATCTGGGATACTCTCTTCCCTAGTGTTACACAAAGTCAATTCAGACTACTGCAGTGTGCAGTTCAAGCAGGCAGTGCTAGGATTTGTATGTCTGGGAGAAGGCTATTCTCAGTGGATAGCCTTTAGCTCTGGAATCTATTTCCCCATCTGAGTCCAAAAGTGTATTCATCACCAGGGTACGTAAGGTATGAACTGCAAATGGTGGGATGAGTTGGGATTGATCACAAACTAGCAGCACAATAGCACCTTTATAAATCGTGACAAAACTTTGCTGAGGTCTATGCTACAAAACCTTGTAATACCTGTGACTATTTTCTGAATTGTCTGCAAAGAAAAAGCTGGTATATTATCCAGTTCTGACTGTCTGCTTTTCAATTTGTGCATGGGAAAGCTACACAGATGCTAAATATTCTGAAAGAGGAAACATGTAAGAGTGTCTTTACCTCTGGGAGCTGATACACCAAGCAGGCTTCATTTTATTTCATCACAACCATTCAAGCTAGAGCACTTGGAGGCTTCACTTTCTAAGCAATTCAAAGAAACTGAACTGTATGACTCCCATTTGAGTTAATACATCTAAATTATCCTCAACACTTTGGAAACATATGTCTAGTACTGCAATCTGACTGATTAAATATAGCTAAAAACAGTGACAATTTACTAAGTGATTTCATAATGGTGTAATGCTCCACAATTTAAATTTTAACTTATTGATTACAATTTTCTGTTGATTCATCATTTATATTGCATTTACCAAAATACCTGCTTAGACATCATCTTTTTATTTTAGCATGAACTGGTTATTTTCATAAGAAATACCATATAAAGTATCAATGATTTTAGTGCTCAATCCTACAAAAGGATTTGCTAGTACATACTGGATTGTAAAGTTAGACTAACAGCTTATGTTAATGGGAGAAAAAAAATATTTTTTTTTATCAATATTAATTTGATTCTGCTCTTCTGCATGAGAACCATATTAGCTGACATATACTATCACGAAATGTGTGAATTCTAAATGTAGGATAATTGCTCCCTCTCTACTTAGAGTAGGTTGTTGATGCCCACATTTCACAAAATTAAACAAGAATTGACACCAAGAAGTCAGTAAGGGGGTGGGCAAAGCTTATTTTGGGGGATTTTTTTTAAGTCAGTTCTCCACTAGATGAAAAACATGAACCTCTGAATAAAGGGGATTTAAAAAAAAATCACAATGACCATTGCTATAATTAAGACCTGCTGGAGTTAACTAACAAACTTCTGTAATTGTGGATTTTGCTTTGGGAAAAGTCCCTGCCAACATTGTATTTAACTTAACTCATTTCCTTATCCTTCACTCACATGGATGTAATCCCAACCTTAATTCCTTAGGCAGCATCAAGTTCAACCAAACCCAAAATATCAATGATCTCCAGGACAGGGATTTTTCATTTACCTCAACTGCTGCATACTCAGCCACTGTTTGGCATTGTCTAAAAACAATCTGAAATCAATGAGATTTTGTGCCACAGACATTTAAAACTGTGATTTCTATATGACTGCAATGCAAAACCATAAACCCAATTTTTCTCAAAAAGTCTGCATAATTTACGGCATCTTTTGGCAAACACCGAAGTCCAGATTCTTGGCTGTAGCTGAAGAGCACAACTCAGGGGAGATGTGTTACGAAGATCGTTTTAAACCACTTGTGGTGCTCTGATTGTGGGCTGGCTGGGCACTGGGCTTGTCAATTTACAGCAGCCATAGGACTTCTTTAAAAGCCTCCAATTATGACAGTCCAAATCATCAAAGTGTTGTAGAGAAGTCCTCTTTTCCCCAGCCAGTCCCCATATGCTGGCCACAGAGAGGAATATAGCATAGGAGCCTTTATGCTGGCTCCACACTCTCAGAAGATTGTCCTGTGTCTTAGTTCTGTGGTCAGCTAGGACTACTTTAGGGCAGCTTTGTGCTGGTAGTACAATGGAGAGCAGCTCTGATGCAGGGGAGAGTCGGGTCTAGAGTTTCAAGTTTTTGGTGGAACCCTAAACCAGTTGAATTTCAAATGGTTTTGGGTTTCATTTTGAACATTTCCATAAAAGAAAGAGAGAAAAAGAGATACTCCCACACCCTTCCTCCAGTCTCTGATCTAGGGAGAATTTCCTCAGCAGAGGAGCAGCACAGGGCTGACATAATCAGCCCTATGCTAGCCCACTCACAAGCCCTGGTATAGGAGAGGAGGCATGCTGAGGACTACAGAGGGCTCCTCTTTAGCCTACACTGAGGGAGAGATTCTGAGCTATAACATACCTACAGGCAGCCCTGGAAAGGTTGCTGAATATTACAACTATGCTGGTCCCCAGCTGATCCACAACCCATGTGGTATAAAGATGGATTGTTCCCCATCCCCTGGTGTAGTACAGAATGGAGTCCACAGGTCTCCAGAACTGCATTAACTAGTCCCATTGTTGACTTTGGAAAGCCATTCACCAGAGCACTCAACTATCATATACAGGTCTTTTCTAAGTGATCCTTAATGTTCTGGAATTTAGCACCTGGAGAGTGCAATTTACAAATATATCACTCTATTTACCTGAATATCAGCAGGTTTTAGTCACAGTTTACTGCAAAGGTTGTAACAGTCACCCTACTGGAGGGCCTATTTTGTTACCACTTCCCACACCTGGTAATTTTACAAGTAATTACCATCCATACTAAAGATGTCTGATGCCAGTAAACCTGGGAAGTTTGGATTACCACAGGCCTCCTGGCCAGGGTAGCAGCTTCCCCCATTTCAAGGTTTACATTCTGAGCTCCAGATTATCCCTGAATTAGGTTTAAAAATAATTCTACAGACAGGACTAAAGGACCAAATCACACGTACAATATTAACAGTTCAAGTGACTATTTTCCTTAGAAACCACAAGCTTTCTCTTACCAAAATGACATCTGTAATATTTGCTACCTTAAACAGCTTTTATTTCTCAATGGTCTCTCAGTATTCTTTGAAGGTAATTATGTCATTCCCACCTATTCCGGTCAGGTAGGCAGCTCATGCAGTAACTGCATCTCTTTCAGTTGACAATTATCACACGATCGGCAGGTGTCTCTACCTGCTATTAATGAGCAGAGTTGAATATTCATTCTAAGCTAGTAAACACACTCCTCTAGACAGTCTAAGACAGCTGCTTGTTAATGGGTTCAATGTCCCGATCCCCTTTCCCCAACTCGCTGACACTGGTTACATATGCCCTGCTGAGGGTGTCAGCTAACACCAGTAATCATCCTGGATAATATCTGAGTGCCATCTGGTAGCACTAGAGGTGCATCAACATGCACTGGAATCTCTCTGGAGCACTAAAAAGGGGCTTTGTCTCTAGGAATTTGTGATCTGACTGTACTATTACTGGGGGGCCACTGGTGTACTGATGGAATCACTCCACTTAGAATACCAGGCCATCTCCTCAGCGATAGGAAAAGACAAATTATGGGAACATAACTTCAGTTTAAAAGAATATTTCTTACCTGGATGGGAGTGATAAACAACAAGCAGCAACCAGTTACAAACTGGCTACTTCTGGGCCACACCTGTATATCTTTATCAAATTTTAAAAGTGTCCAGCCCCATGCTGGTAAAAAGTCCCTTTAGGAGGATAACCCAACACTAGGCAGGATTACTAGGGATTTGGTAGTAACAAAGGTAGTAGTTACTCCTGTATATCACCACTTTCTCACAGTTTGCAAGTGCCCATATACCATTAAACAAATGGAAAGTATTTATCCCTTCTGTTTTTCATGCATACATTTTGTACACAATTATTTTAAATGTATAAAGTAATCTTCCTGTTACTGGAATTTAACTAATCTACAGTTAGCTCTTCCAAAATAATCTGTGGTGATTTTAAAAAGTGGTTTCTACTAGTTCGAGAATTTATTGTGAAATAGGATGGTTTCCTAGCAGTATTACAAGAACTTTTAAATCTCTCTTTCCCTTTGTAAAGGCTGGTGATTAAAATACTCTCAGCACATTTTAGGAATGTGGATTTATAAATTAAGTTTTATTTTCTTTATTAGGTCCTCTGATGCAGTTATTCTGATAACAAATAAGGGTCAATTGCGGATTAGTCTGAGATTTTAGAGCTACTGTCAGAACACAAACTAGAAGATCAGAACGATATGGGATCCTCCTAGCCTCTTCATCTGAGCCTATATCTTCAGACAGACATTGAAAGCAGTACTCCTAGTTCCTCTCAAATAATTGTTTTATTGGCCTACCACATTGCCTGCCTTACGCTGTTGTCTCTCTCTATATAGCACTTTTCATCGAAGATCTCAAAGGACTTTACAAAAGTGCTAAGCATCCTTATCCCCATTTTACAGATGGGGAAATGGAGGCACTGAGAGGTGAAGTGACTTGCCCAGGGTCACTCAGCAGACTAGCAGCAGAGCTGCAACTAGGAGACCTATTTCCATATACTTCATGACTCCCCCAGACCATTACAAGTGACTAACATCTGGCTCACTTATGGCTTTTCTGGTTAAAATACACAATTAGTAGTTTCTTTTAACAGTTTTTGACAAGTTGGAACATGACTTAGAGTTTCCTTCTATCTTTTCCTACAGATTTTTTTCCCTCTCATGGCATTTACTACCTCAGATATGCTATGCTACCATAAGGGCTAGCGCCCATATCTTCTCTTGTTCACTCCCCTACCCGCACAGTTCTTGCTAAACACATCCAGACCCCTTTGTAGTGTTGTCTGCATTCTCAGTAACTATGCACCAGGGTTCTTCCTCTGCATTCCATTTCGCTCCATTCTCTTCCTTATATTTCAAAGGATGAGCGATGTAATTTTGTTCTCATTTTCTTTGACAACGCCAATTCTTCCTACCCAGCCCAGACCACCACAAGGCTCACAAACTCCAAAACAACATAGTGTCTGGGGGGGGGGGGGGAGGGAATCTAACTCATATATGGAAAACAAAATCAAGTATGGTAAATATGCTAAGATGTCTGGCAATTTTCTGTAGAGATGACTAGATAATTAAACTAATACTGAGTAATACAGTAGCAGTCTTCTTCACAAAGCGCATAGGCTCACGTGTTAGAAATAACACTATCAGAAAATATCATTTTATTAAAAAAATAGAAGGGACAGGAAAAAGAGGCCTGATACTTCAGTGCCCACACAAGTAAAACTGCTACTGAAATCACTGTAGAGTCTATCCTTGGTAAAACGGCAGAACATTAGGGAAAAGATAATGATGCTCTGAGGATAAGAGCAAATGAAAGGAAACCTCTTCTCTTCTGTGCCCTCTACCCCAGGGGTTCTCAAACTGGGAGTCAGGACCCCTCAGGGGGTCATAAGGTTATTACATGGGGGGTCGCGAGCTGACAGCCTCCACCCCAAACCCTGCTTTGCCTCCAGCATTTATAATGGTGTTAAATATATAAAAAAGTGTTTTTAATTTATAAGGGGTGTGTGTGTGTCACATTCCGAGGCTTGCTATGTGAAAGGGGTCACCGGTACAAAATTTTGAGAACCACTGCTCTACCCTCATATTATTGTATTAGTTTTTATATAGCACTGTAAATTTACATGGCATGCCTCACTCCCTTCTTCTCACTTCACATGCAGGTACACTAGCACTTTCCAAGATTTGATAACCTATCTTTATGTTCCCAGTAATCTGGGGCAGTTGCAAGACCTGCTGTAATAACTGGGCTTACAAATTTGCCCTAACTATGAGTTCAACTGTGAAAAGTGAGTGAAAATCCATAAAGTGCCACAATAACGTAGAACAACAAATATTGATGGGAAAAGTTGCAAAAGTGAGAGAAACACCACCTGGGATGTGAGCCTTTGTCTCTCCCATCCATCCCACATATCCTTTGCCTTACCCATCTTCTTCCTCTCCTTCTTCCTTCTGGCTAATAAAAATTGAGTTTAGCTGTCCCAGACTGCATATTTTTCAACACTGCTGTAAGCATGTGACCAGTTAAAAGCAATGCCCCAAACAGCCTGATTCTGATACAAGTTTGCCAGGACTCAGAGTGGCTGATAAGACCACGCGCTGAGCCTGTGTTTCCCCCCATAATGAGGCTACAAGCGAGGGTCAACACTAGAGACAGAAGCTGCATTCTCTCCCCTTTTGTGTGTGTTTGTCTTCTTAGGAAACAGGATCGGACTTTAACAACAAACAACTCCAGCCCATCTCAGCTAACTTCTCTTCCCCAGTCCCCCCAAAAGAACAGGTATTAACAATTCAAAGACTGTCAAACAATGGAGTGGAAGGGGGGTGAGGCAGATTTCCTTCTAAAAGCTCTCTCCAGCTAAAGGAAAAGGAATGTTTTTAAAATGAAAGCCTTGTTTAATATTTTACATTTCAAATGCTTCAACTGTTAGTCTCTCTCTTGTGTGTGTAATTAAAGGTTAAAGGGACTTAGCCTGGTGTATACCATGGCAAAAACACCATCAGAGGTCTCTGTACACCAAACTTCAAGCCTTGTTTAATGTTGGACAGTGACAGGCTCTTTTGAACACCTCTGACTCTTTGTGCCCACATATTCCATCTTAAATTAATTCACAGTAGTGTCTGTTCTATAAGAGATTCCTCAGGGTTGCTTGGATGTACACTCTGATCTTGATGATTCTCAATAGGCTGTGGGAAGCACAGCATAGCTGGAGTGAAGTCTGATCCTGTTACACTTTCTCCCCACCGTTTCATCTGCAAAGACTGAAGGTGAATGCAGGTTAAGTTGAACAAGTGGAATTTTTTTAAACCCTGTGCACTGCTCTGTCCATGCAGCTGAGTTGCTTCCAGCGTAACTCTCTTCTTCCACTGGTGTCCAGTCACTAACCGTTCCTCTAGGCAGAATAGGCCCTCTGATTTAAGTTCCACGAATCATGATACATCTCCCCTATTTTATAAATATCAAAAAAAAAACCCTCATAATGATGCCTAGGCCCCTCTTCCCCATGGGGCTGACCTCTGGATGGTTCTGTCTCTCCATTCTGTGGTGATCTCTGTAGGCTTTCTCTGTGTTATCTGCTGTATGTGATCCACAGTGATTCTGTATGTAAAAATAAAGTCCCTTTAACTTTTTATTAATTATACATACAGAATCATTTTGGATCCCTTTAAACTGCTGGCTCTCTCCTTTTGGCAGTATTTCCATCCGTCTGGCTTAAAAAGCTCTCCCTTCATTGGTTGCAGGGTTCTGGTCCTTCACCCCATAAGCACCTGTCATGGACTGTTTTGGCACCCCTGTAATGGGGGTATTCCTGTGTGCTAAAAATGCTAACAAGGGGTCTGAGCCAGAAGAAACAGCCTGGTGTCACAGGCTCAGCTATTTTCACAGCTGAGTTCACCTCATCATTACTCTGTTGGTACGCTGGGGAAGAGGGAGGGGAAGGGAGAGGGGGAAGTGTGGTCAAATACCTATTTGTATGCAATTTTCCTGAATTCTTCCGAGGCAAATTGGAGTCTGCTGTCAGTAAATGCAGTTTCTGGAATGCCAGATCTCACAAAGTGGCCTTCAGTCTGCCAAATCCCTGACTTGTTTCTTGTATCAGGCAGGGCATCAACCTCCCAAAAAATTGAGTAGTAATCCATTGTAATTGAGTACTGCTTTTCTTTGAAGGTAAATATGTCCAGTCCTACCTTTTCTGGTCAGGTGGGCAGCTCATGCAGTAACCGCATCTCTTTCAGTTGACAATTATCACACGATCGGCAGGTGTCTCTACCTGCTATTAATGAGCAGAGTTGAATATTCATTCTAAGCTAGTAAACACACTCCTCTAGACAGTTAAGACAGCTGCTTGTTAATGGGTTCAATGTCCCGATCCCCTTTCCCCAACTCGCTGACACTGGTTACATATGCCCTGCTGAGGGTGTCAGCTAACACCAGTAATCATCCTGGATAATATCTGAGTGCCATCTAGTAGCACTAGAGGTTCATCAACATGCACTGGAATTTCTCTGGCCCTAAAAAGGGGTTTTGATTGTCTCTAGGGATTTGTGATCTGACTGGACTATTACTGGGGGACCACTGGTGTACTGATGGAATCACTCCACTCAAAATACCACAACCAGAAGCTCTCTCTCTTTTTTCCTATTTGGGCATACCCCTGTTCAGTGTCTGACAGAGTTCTACTGGCATAAGCAACTGGGTGCTCCTGCAGCAGAACTACACCCAATTCGGTCTCTGATGCATCACGTTGAAGTATCAGTCTCTTTCTCTTGGCTGGTAGTTGTTCACAACAGGAGCATCCATCATCATTTTCTCAGCACCAAATGCTTGCATCTGTGGACTTGTGCAGTCCCACATAACATCCTGCCTTACGAGCTGATGTATAGTTCTGCTACTGCAGCCAGGGGTGGACAGAAGATTTATTATTCCTACTAAGTGCTGCTCCCCTTTCTCATCCACTGGTGCTGACACGTCTGACTGCCTTGATCTTGTTGCGATCTGCTTTCAGTCCCTATGCGGTGAGCAGATGTCCAGTGTATGTCACCTCATGATGTTCTTGAGTCACATTTTTTCTTGGGTGAGTTTTATGTTCTAGTCCCTGCATTGCTGTAGAAAAGCTTATCATTTTCTGTCAGTCTTGTTCAGCTTCTGTATCATTGCTCCCTTCATCTCCAATGAGGATAATATCTGCAATTATTTTGACCTCAGGCAGTCCTTACAGCACTTGGGGGAGTCTTCCCTAGAACACCTCTGGTGCTGGTTGTGCCCAGCCATCTGTAACTAACAAATGGTGGTGCAAAGGTTGTCGGCATGCTGGGCTGTTTATTTAGGTTTACATGGCAAACCTCAGATCACACATCATGAAGATTCTGGGTTTGGAAAGTTCTGGCAAGACATCATCAATTGTGGGCAGTGGAAAAGTGGCATCTTTTCAATGCCTAATTCAGTGGCTTTGGGTAAATGCAGATGTGAAATTTGTCAGATGGCTTCTTTACCATTGCCATGCTCCTTACCCGGGCTATGCTGGCCTCTACAGGTGTTATGATTCCCTGCTTTGCAAACTTTCAAGCTCCTTGCATATTGAATTATGTAGTGCCACCAGACTTTTCCTTCAGGTTAAGCACACAGGTTCCACTGTGGGGATCTGCTTTCAGTTGCAACTTTCCTTTGAGGTAGCTGTTGCCTTTGAAAATATCTGTACATGTTTTTAAAATTGTCTCCATTGTCCGGAGGACTACCCCATTTGCTTCTTGCGCTACAGCTATAAAATTCCAGTGGTGCTGCACCCTGATTAGATCCAGGCGTTGTATGGCTTTATTCCCCAAGAGTGGTGGTGGATGGTCAGCACCACAGACCCCAGACTTCAGTTGGTACCATCTGTTATTTCTCTGGTTGGTTATGAAGGATCACTTTTTCCTATGGGCTCTCATTCTACATTATTAGAGTGTGCCTGGTCTCTGTAAATCGATATGTTTGAGTCCAATTCTCCCAGATGAATCACATTACAGGAGCCCCGCTATGCAGCTGAAATAGAATGGGGTGTTTCTCTATTAACATTGTTGAACGCATAGAGGTTGATATTGTCTCTTGTTGCTTTCCTGCCCCAACAGCCTGACCTGATGAAATGAAATGAATGGAGATATCCCATATCCTAGAACTGAAAGGGACCTTGAAAGGTCATTGAGTCCAGCCCCCTGCCTTCACTAGCAGGACCAAGTACTGATTTTGCCCCAGATCCCCAAGTGGCTCTCTCAAGGATTGAACTCACAACCCTAGGTTTAGCAGGTCAATGCTCAAACCACTGAGCTATCCCTCTTCTATGCTCTCAGAATCAAGGAGTGGATCAAGATGTCATCACAGTTGTCTGATGTACCATCCACCTCTTGTACAAGACTAACTGAATCTTTCTGGGACCATCCACTGTTCTTGCATGCCCTGCTAAAACTTGCCACATTCCTTGCCATGATGTTCTAGTGTGGGATACTTCTTTACTCACTCATGCTGTCTCCTACATTAAATGGATCTTTGCTCTTGTCTCACTGCATGTCCTGTTGGAGGTGCTGTGCCTCCTAGGGATTTCATCCTCTCTTGATCCTTCCACTGCATGCCCCATGTCTAAGCATCTGTCCACTGTGAGACCATCTTCCCGGAGCAGCTTCTCCCATAGGTGATGATCCCAAATGCTCTCCTGAATCAGGGAGTCTGTCAAGACTTCAAAATTACAGATAACAGCCAGTATCCAAAAGGCTGTAACATAGGATTCTAACCCCCTCCCTTTTTGATAGGCCTTTTGCTAGAGACCAATGTTGCTCCACAGTTTCATTCTGCTTCGCGGGAGCTGGTAAATTGAGGCAAAACCACAATGGAAAATAGGGACCCTTGATTTTAGTATTCCACCTTCTCTCAGCTGACCAACATACTTGGACAAGAGAAACCACCATATACCACAATGGTTGTAAATCACATAGGACCTGATCCTTACTTACAGGAGTGGTCCCATTGACTTGAATTGGTCTACTCACAAATGTAAGGGATTACATCGAGTCAGGCTCTTACATTTGACTTTTTTAGTGTCTAAGGAGAAATATAGCTCCACCATGGTTTCCAGAGTGCCATGAAGTTTGAGAAAACATCAGTCTCCTTTTTTTTATTGCTCTCCGATCCATTAAGAATGAAACATTTGTTACCATTTTCTTATTTTTTTAAACTTATCTGACATACAGAACATGGAGTCTAGGGTAATTATAGATGACTCACATGAGAATTAGGAAATTTCAAACATTAGTAATGTTCATATTTGTTCATATTCTCTTAAATATAAAATACTACTTGTAGAATAAAAAGGTAGCCACTAGCTATCTTGATAGCAGAAGAAAGGTTATTATTCACTCTTCAGTCTCTTTTCAACAGCATGAACTTCTAAAGCACAGCTTGAATGGTTTATGAATGGCAGCAGAGCTTGAAGAATGAATTACAGCTAAAGTTTTTAAAGAATTGGGATTTATCAGAATTAACAGCTGCCTAAAAACTCCTTTTGAGATAAAGGACTTCTCTGTGTAATACAGTGGCTGGGGTGTGGAGGTGAATGGCACTTTAGAATCACTCATTATTGGCCTAACTCTGTTACCACAGATTTCAGTGGGAGCAGCATTAGGCCAACGCTGAGCACTTTTGAAAATCCCACTGTAAAGAGTAAATTTTATCAAGGGCAGACTCTACTTTCACAGCTCAGTTTGCAGACTGCAGTATTTACATTATGGTATTGTATCCTTCATACTTATACACCTGTGAAGTGCAATATGTTTTCCCAATATAAGAAAAGTAATTCTGTTATTTGATACTGTGAGCTTTTCATTTATAAAACCGATAAGGTCACAGTATCAAATAACAGAATTACTTTTCTTATGTTGGGAAAACATATTGTACTTCACGGGTATTACATTATGGTATTGTATATGATAGATTTTATATATATATATATATATATATATTGTATATATATTGTATATGATATAAAATCTATCATATACAATACCATAATGTAATACCCGTGAAGTACAATATGTTTTCCCAACATAAGAAAAGTAATTCTGTTATTTGATACTGTGACCTTATCGGTTTTATAAATGAAAAGCTCACAGTATCAAATAACAGAATTACTTTTCTTATATTGGGAAAACATATTGCACTTCACAGGTGTATAAGTATGAAGGATACAATACCATAATGTAAATACTGCAGTCTGCAAACTGAGCTGTGAAAGTAGAGTCTGCCCTTGATAAAATTTACTCTTTACAGTGGGATTTTCAAAAGTGCTCAGCGTTGGCCTAATGCTGCTCCCACTGAAATCTGTGGTAACAGAGTTAGGCCAATAATGAGTGATTCTAAAGTGCCATTCACCTCCACATATATATATATACATACACACACACACACACACACACACACATAATATCTTATATATATAAATAATTGTTTAATATGTTAACACACACAGGTACACATACCACCGGACAAATACATCTCTCAAACTTAAGACTAGAAGGCCAAATCCTTCCCCAGTCAGACTCCCAGAACTAGCTCTGATTTGCCCTGTGTTTGGTGAGAATGGAGAATCTAATGGAGCTTAGCCAGTTTCATCGCATCATGTTCCCTCCAATTCCTGACCTGCCATCTCCATACATGCAGACCTCTAGCTGGTGCCTACACATGACCCCTTCCACTTCCAGAAGTGGGGGAAAAACTAGGTAAGGACCTGAGGATTTGATATCAAATTTCTTTGAGATTCAGGTTTTTATAAAGCCATTAAGATGGTTACTTGCAGACTGCATTTTTAATGGGCCTGCTCTGGTTGTTTAGGTGTCATTTTTATCTAACTTGTGTGATTTGTAAGAATTGATGGCAGTTTTCGATGGATGACCCTTTGTTTTATTTTACCATATGGATTTTGCCCTTGCACTATTCTTTAGCTATCTCACAGTTTCTCACTTGTCTGTATAGGTGCTACATACCACTAGGAACACATCATCTTCCATATTAACAGGCGATAAAGTGATTGCAGTGCAGCAGGTTGGCATAAGTTGTCAGTTCCATTTGCCATTGTTTCCTTCAGAATGAATGTCTCTAGTTACCATGGACCAACATGACAAATCACATGCTATTTTTTCAGAGGTGAGGAAGAGGACGTGTTCTGTATCTCAATGTATTATATAAACAGCATCTAATAATCTGTCTCCAAATTCCACTCTAAAATTCAGGTAGTTCACATATGCGGACTGTTAGTTTTAAATATTACCTAGACACACTGCAATACTGCAACTACACTCATTTACAATAAACTGAATATAATAGTCTAACAAAACAATTACCCTTTGATAATAATAGCTATCAATATTAAATGGAGAGTACAATAGCTTAGATTTGGTAAATACAAAAATGAGATTTGGAAACCTCATGGCAGCAAATAAAATCAATGCTCTGACCTCATAAGTTAAAACATTTATATCTGCACCGCTTTGCACATGTCTAAAATTGTTACAATGAAATTCCTAACATAAAATGGATGACTGGTATGCTGCAAATGCATCTTCTACTGAAGGGTTCCAAATCATTGCCTTTTCTTCATCAAAGCAATTCAGTACAAATGGTTGTTGTCAAACTGGCACAGACACATCAATGCCAGAAGATGACTGATTGATATTCGTCACCTTCAATGCCTCCTTAATTTTTACTACCTCCATAAACTGTTGCAGACTCTTGTGTTCTTTTTAGGGGCTCTATTCAAAATGATGTACAACTCGTTATTCTCCAGCACAGATGTAGAGAGCACATTTCTGTTTTCATTCACTGGCAAAGGTGAAAACTGCATCCAATTTTCAGCTCTAACAAATACTTCTTCTCTTAACTCCTGGTCAACACCAGTATGCAAAAATTAGATTCTACATCATGTTGTAATAGAAAGCTACTTCCTAAAATGCTGCTTTTTTTACCATTGGCTAATAAATAAAGTTTTGAAGTACTATACATTACAATGAGAAAACATTTACAAAGTATTGAAATAGCATGCACTCTGTTTGCTCATTTTGAAATTACTCTTTCAGCAGTGTCCCCATATGTACCCAAAGAAACGGGCATTAAAATATTCACAATCCATAGTCAGTAAATAAACCAGGTTTAGACATGTACAAGTCATTGCAGCTATATCCATATAACTAGACATCTGCAGAGAATACTTGCAGCAGACAAGCTTCTCAACATTTTCTGTAGTGATTACATGTACAGTATCATTTTTAGTATTAAAGTGGCCCCTCAGCTATGTATATTTTTTGATTGTAGTTTTCACAGATTCTTCTCATCTTACAATGAAACCTTGTTGAGGAATCAAATACTTTTACAGCTATGGTATATCTTAAAAACTTGAATTACCCAAATCTATAAGAGCAGCCACAAGGCTCTGAGACCTTCCATCCCCAAGCAATTCCCCTTCCCAGTGCAGACCATCCCCTGACAAGCCCCCTCACAACTGGGACCTGGCAGTTTTATTCTTGGGTGGAAGTGGGACTATAGGACAGATCTCTCCCCCTCCCTCGATTTCTTTCAAAAATGACAGGCCAGCTGTCCTCTTTGGTGAGGAGATGACTTAGAAAGTTACCAGACAAGGTCAGTGTCCCTCAGAGTATGATAGAGTTTGGGTATGAGTGACTGTAAGCATCCCTTCCCTCCATAGTATATCCAGGAACATCGCAGAGCCTATGTTGGAAACTGCTCTTTACAAGGAGCTTGAGAAACACATAAGTCAATCTTTTTCCAACAGGCTCAAGGGAAATCCCCAGGCTCAAGCCCCAGAAAACTAGCAAGGAGCCTTCTTTTGACCGGCTCAGAGAAAGTACACAAACTGCAGCCAGTCCCTTTGAGAAAATGACTCGTGATAGGTCCTGCTGACCTTCATGAGCTCATGGGGTAGGGCCAGCCAATCAGTGTATCAGAAGAAATACCACATGACTTCAACAGTGAGATCAATCCCAGCTCAATATGCGTTCTGAAAAAGGTTTCAAAATTATCAACATTTCCAGAGGCTGCAAAAACAAATTGTGGCTGACTTCAACAAATGTGACACTGAAGTAAGCTGTAGTGCAAAACAGTCCTTAGACTCTTCCCTAAGCTGAGATCTCAGGGTAGGGCCAGTCAAGGTGCAAGTTGCACCTCTTTGATTCTAATGGTGCACCTCTGGCAGGCCAGTTCAACAGAATAAGTAGGAACATTTTTGGGGTTGCACTGCTTTACACCAACCAACTTTGCTACCTATGAGAATGCTAGTTGAAAATTGATAAAGTACAGGCACGCCCCCTTTCACCCATGGCCACCATACTGAGAAGGCATCTGGTTTGTAATTTAGCCACTCTGCTTTACATCAGCTGAGGTCTCTTCTACACTGGATAAATTCTCAACTGATCACATAAGGATTCATGCTTTCTCCCAAGCTGCTACATGCTACTGGAAGGAGCTCCACATAAACATCCACAAAACTAATTTATCAGCCTGCTTCAAAACCCTCCTCAAAACTCTCCTTTTTCCATGATGCCTACAAAAAAAAATTAATAGTTGGGTGCTGATGCCACTGCCTATCATGCTTGCTGACTAATATTGTATAATTGTGTCCTTGTACTCCATCTCTCTGTCTCCCTCTGTTATCTCCTATCTTATACCTTAGAGTGTGAACTCTTCGGGGCCAGGGACCCTGTGTCTGCATCTAGCACAATCTGGATCCATGACTAGGGCTCCTATGTGTTATGATAATAATGAAAATAAATAATAATAGAACAATGCAAAGTAGCTGGAATGGGACGGAGGGAGAGGGGAACGATATCTGGACCATCATGTTCAGATGTACAAATGGGTGCAGATCCATTGAACTTTGCATTTACCATGCAAAGTTTCTGATCTACACATCAGGTCTTGGGTCTATCATTGCTGATGACTAGCTAAGAACTGTAGCTTCTTTATTAAAAATTCCTGTTAAACTTAACATTCTCTCTCTAATCCCACGGAAATACATTGGTGAGTAAGAGTGATGGCAAGCATCCTGGAAGACACAAATAGGCCAGCGGTGACTTTTCCTATAGAAAAAAAGTTTAAGAAAAAATAAAAGCAAACTTGAGAGAATTGATGAAGGCCGGAAAATGATGAAATGGGGCTCACATCCCACATACTATAATCTACAGTATCACTCTATAAACACAACATTATATACCACACTATGAAATAACCGTTTACGAGTGAATCCATTTACTGTGACTTTCCCTAAAATCTCCCAAATGTACATTTTAATTAGCTCATATATATTTTTACTCCTGAGTTTCCAGTGGTAAAATATGAATAGGGTTAAACTAGGAACACTGCAAAATTAAATATTGGATCAGAGCCTTAGAACCCTAAGTACTACTCAGGAAGGCAGCAAAGGTGGCTTTAAGCTACCTAAGCAGCCCCCTGATCTTAGGGCCAGCAGTCAGAGCCCTAGAAGTGACTTAGGCTTTGTCTTCACTGCTAAAGAAAGTACATTTTTACAACAGGGTAGCTAAATTGTGTTATTAATTATTATTTGCACCATCATAGTGCCCAGAAGCTTTAGTTATGAACCAGAACCCCACTGTGCTAGGAGCTGTAAAAACAGAACAAAATGGGGATCCCCGCCCCAAGAGCTTGAATGAAAGTATATCCATCTGTTATACCTTCTCTTACAGGCAGATGTGGGAGTACAAAGAATCAGACAATATCAGTCAGCATGATAGCAGGGGTGAAAGTAGGCCTGTATGGGCTGGCACCAGCCCGTAAGCAGCCAATGTTCAAGCGCTGCCGCCGCAGCACTTTAACGTCGCTGCCACTTTTGCGCCCCCATTGGCAGCCCTGCTGGTAAGGACCCTACCTGCAGGGTCACCGTCGGTGGGGGTGGGGAGGGGAGAAGGGGTAGCTGCCCTGGGGCCAGCAATTTAAAAGGGCCCGTGACTCCTGGCCACCACCGGTACCGGCAGCAGCCAGAACCCGGGTCCTTTTAAATCACCGCCGGGGCCCCAGGCAGTGTGGGCCAGGCAGAGTGGATGGGCTGGCTGGCAGAAGCTGACCCCCCTCAACCGCGCCCCTTTGGCCCGGAGCCAGCCCCCGTACTGGTAAGAGATTAATATTACTTTCACCCCTGCATGTTCGGCAGTAGTATCAGCACCCTGGCAGCCTCAGCATTAGCTATCTTGCTGTGGAATCCTCATAGACACAACATACAAGGCACAGTGAGGTAAACTAGACAAGGTCAGCCATGGGCAGTGCGTATAGTACTGGCCTCATCTAGCTACACTGCAGTAAAAAACCTACAATTCTCTTGTGTCCACTAAGACTCTACAGTGAGATAACTAATGCATGCTAGTTATCGCTCAGTAACCCCACTGCCACCCACACACCCTCCTTCTATTTGCCAGTGAAGATAAAACCTCAGAGGAGTCATAGCACTTTCCTGTTCCTTGCTCATACCCCTGTCACCAGCATGGTGATGGACATGACTGAAACTGGCCAGCTATATTATTAGAGGAGGATTCAAGTGGAAGCTTCTGCTGGCCCCTTAAGACAGTGTTAGCTCTGCTTTGCACCTGTGGAGTAGCACAAACCAAATTTTAACAAGGCTAAGGATCTAACCCATTAAAGCGTATACAGCTCCTGAGCCCTTTTAACTTTGCCAATGACAGGGACTGCAGAGTAACTGTTGTGTAGAGCACCTAGATATGACTATTGGCCACGCTGTAAATGTTAGATTTAATTTTAGCTATTGTATGTAAACATGAAGAAGACAGTGTAGATTGTGCCTTGATCCTAGAACTCTTAACCCTTGAGTGGGAGTTGTGCCTGAGTACAGAGAATATCCATTGCCCTCCCATGAAGCATCTTGAACTCTTTTCCATGCTAGTCTCTGGCCAAACCTGAGGTTTTTTTGATGTACCAGTACCTGAAATTTTCATTAACAGTTCATTTAATTTCTCATAGGCAGGTAGATAGTGATTTGGGAGTAACAAGACAACCTGAGGGGTGATATTGTATGAGGAGGCATAGAAGGTTCTGTCATTGGCTGGTGTGCCCCCTCATGGCTGGGCATAGCATAATAGCACTTCTGTCTGGCATAACAACTGACAGCTACGCAGGCCCTTGGCAATCTGTTCTTTGTTAATGCATGGCAAGCTAGGGCACTGTAGATTTACACCCTGGCTTGCTGCACACTAATTCTCAGTGGTGACATTCCCTTAGTGATCATGTACCTGATCTGGGCACAATAGTCCTTACCCCTTCACTCAGATACGTTTCCCACCTGTGAGGGGATGGTTGGAGAACCCAGGCCTGCCCTACTCTCTGGGTTCCAGCCCAGGGCTCTTATGAGAAGTAGCTAGAGTCCGTCTTTGAGGTCCTCCTCACTGGGTCGCTGGGCTGCTTCCTACCTTTGTCTGTTTGGAGACACCTGTCATGGAGCTGCACATCCTCTCTCCCTGGAGCTTCATCTCTGTGCAGCTTTGCTTTGCTTTGTTGCTGAGAAGCTCTCTCAGGGTGACTCCTAGCCTCTCTGGCAGCTGCCTGGAACCCTTTCACCTCTGCTGTCCTCTCCCTTCAAGACCAGTCCCAAGGTATAGGCTCCCTGTTGCATCTCTCCTCTCAGTCCTCCCCTATTGACCCTGTAATCCTTACTCTATAGCTACCATCCAGTCTGGTTCTCCTCAGCTGAGTCTAATCCTTAATTACCTATCTCCCCTCCAGGTGCCACAGAATGAGCTATCTGGGCTCTTTGACTGCCAGTGTGTGGTGATACATTCCTTTGCAGGAGGATAAAGGCTAGACATTTTCTCTTTCTTGAAACATGAAAATTTTCAAATGCACATCTGAGCAGTACATTTGTATTTGGCTCTATATTCAACACATTAAGACCTGCACTGAGAAAAAGAATAGGCACGGAGGGAGATTACAATAGCAGTCCCTATGACCAGGGATTGCTTACTCCTTGCTGTGGCAGGGAGCAAGCTGCATGGAGAAGGGCAAGAAAGGGGATGGGTCTATGGCCTGCTTCCCCCTATACTATCCTGTAGATCTGAGGCAGAGTGCTGAGACTTCCATGTAGCAGCTCTGCAGGAGACAGTACTTCCCGTGGCACAGTCTCTTGCAGGGGTGCCTTGGGACAGTATGGCTCCCAACCACTGTGTAAATTACACAGTCTAGCTCTATATTGTAGATCCTAAGTGCCTGAGACATATCATGGTGGAGGAACGTATCTGAGCAATAGTCCTGGAGGCACTATATTTTTCTTAGGGGTGATCTAATGGTGCTGGAATAAGCATGCTGGGCAATGGTGTTTGCTCAGCTTAAGAAAAGATGTAGCCAACATTTGTGTATCTTCCCATTATTATTATTATAAACTGCTGGCAAAGAGCCTCTCTCATACTCAACCTTCTCCAATGCATTGGTGTTTCAGTGTACGTATCAATATTAATTTGCCCTACAGAGTTAATGTCCTATCTAATGTGCAAGAACATGCTACACTGCATGCCTTTTTCTGTGTTAACATGCCCTTGTTTTTTACGTAGTGTTTAATTCATATCACTAATAATAAATTTAAAATGTGGTTACTATTAAGAAGTCATACATTGTAGGATGTCATATAATGTGCACAAACATGTACAACTTCATCTTCCCTAGTACTGTTTCCTGCTGCATGAAACCTTTGGTTTGTCTTTGCACTGTTTATTGATCACAAATCCCCATAACACAACATACAATTAGAGAATTAGAAAGAATACAAATACAGCCTACCTATTTAACTACAAACAGAAGACTTAATATACAATGATCATAGATATATAGGACTGGAAGGGACCTCAAGAGTCCCCTGCACTCAAGGCAGGATTACATAATAACTAGACCATTCCTGACAGGTGCATTTGTCTAATCTGTTCTTAAAAAACTCTAGTGACAGAGATGCCACAACTTCCTAGGCAATTTGTTCCAGTGCTAAACTACCCTGACAGTTAGGAAGTTTTTCCTAATGTCCAACCTAGCCTCTCTTGCTGCAATTTAAGCCCATTGCTTCCTGTCCTCTCCTCAGAGGTTAAAGAGAACAGTTTTTTGCCCTCTTCCTTGTAACAACCTTATATGTTTGTTAAGATATAAACATCTTAGAGCAATGAAACACACTGCTGGAACTCAGTAATTATAATTCTAGACAAGGATCCTCTATTATAATACACTAGTTTATTAATTTTGAAATTCAGAAAGACAGATGAACCAAACATGAAATTGAAAGCAACAGTCTAAAAAATGGGTAGATTATCAGTTACTTCTTACTTCCTAGGTGCTTGAACTTTGGGTTAGGTCCTTCTGTTCACTTTCCCATTTTCACCTGACTTGGGAAAAGTATCCCAACGGCTACAATTTTGCAAGGAGGGATTTCAGCACCATCAATGTGCACGGTGTGTGATAAATAAAATCACGGGATGAAATCCTGGCCCCATTAAAGTTAATGGGAATGTCACAGTCAACTTTAATGGGGCCAGGATTTCATCCGTGGTCCTCGCTTCAAAGAGCTTTCAGTCTCAATTTAGTCAAACATGAGGAGTGAAGAGAACAGACAAAAATAGGAGAGTTTGGAGGATGGAAAGAGAATGCTAAGATTAATAAAAACAAACCAATTAAGGGTAAACATCTTTGATGTGGCTGCTTAGGATTTTTATGCTGATATCTGGATAAATCAGGTTTTTTATTTTTTTTTAATTTCTTCATCGTCCTCATTTTCACAACTATGCATATAGAACTGAGACAATAGGGGGAGGATATGGATACTTTTATTATGTGTTACTTTTCCTGATTATCTCTGTTCAGGAAGCGCTTGCCACAATCAAAATAAATAATACAATTCTCTTCTAGCCAGCAAGCAAGTTACACCAGTATAAACTCTTTCGATTCAGTGGGACAAATTCAGTAGCGATGGGTAAGGAGTATAAATTACACATTCATAGGAGCATGCAAGTCTGAAGGATTCAAAGATGGTGAAACTTTCATGCTGCAGAAGACTACAGAAGAACTGAACTTCTTTAGCTTCCCTGATGAATTTTAACCTACTAGAGTTTCACTGAAGTGACACCATGGTGAATTTTGTCCTCCAAGATCACAGAAGGATGCGGGGAAACACAGTAGTATTTCTGACGTATGATATAAATTTATATAACTTGTACTGAGGACCTAGTCCTGCAGCTTGTTGCATACAGGCTAAATGCTATGCCTATATGGAGCACCGCTTCAAGTCAATGGGGCTCTGCATGAGCTGAGTAGTCTGCTTGTATTCAGCCAGTTGCAGGATCAGGGCCTTAAGAAGACCCTCTGAGATGCTGACATCACATTAAAAATCAGTCAGTACTTTGGTCATTTTTCTACCAATAATGCCTCTCGTTGTTCCAGAGGGGTTTTTTTTGTTTTGTTTTTTTTTTAAATAAAGAATCCAGTGACATCATCCAACATGGCAGAAGGAATTTACTGACCACTTAAATCCCCTAAATATTGCAAGCCCATGGGCCTTAAAAATTTCATACCTGAAAACCATGACAATTTATATTTCATATTATGCTACATAGCAATATCCTCTATAAAAGAACACCTTTAAAAATTATATCGTTTCCAACTTTTTAATCTATTAAAGCCACTTATGTTGTGATTTATCTTTTAACACAGAAATGAGTATGTAATTATGCACATTTATTCTGTATTCAAGTGATAAGCCATGAAACCTAAACATATATTATATAGTTGTGTTTGACATTAAAAATAAGAACCATAATAAGCGCTTATTATAGGCATAAAACAAGTTGAAAAATACTGAGAAAAGTATGGCTTTAGTCAGAAAACAGTTCTATAAAGAAGGTATCTTGTTATACTACCTATTTTCCGAGGATTAAATTATGTTTTTGTGCACTATAGAGACTGTAGAAGGAGAGCTCCCTGTGCTCCCATACAGAACTAAGGGAGGGATTATGACTATGTAAATCAAGATGACTCCCTTGAAAAAAGGATTTGTAGTCTGTCTTGCTACACAATGTTGGAAATATGTCAGGCGCACTCTCCCCCTAAGATCCTGTTTCAGTGATTGGTGGTATATTGGGAGGGGTGGGCTAAGACCATGCTCATTCTGGCAGAGCTACCCACTGTCCCGCTCATACTCCCCAGTGCAGCCAGAAAAACTATTGCTTCTTCCTGTGTGGATACATCGAGGTGTGGCGGAACCAGCTTGCTTCATCTTCTCCTCTAGAAAACCATGCAGGACCAGCTGAATTATCTGTCCCTTTGGGGCTATGGGACCACAACATTTATTGCTGGATATCCAGGATAAGAAAGTAACATGCCATTCTTCCCCAGACATCACTACTAATCAGCTTTTGACTTCAGAATCAGTTTTACTGGTGCCAGAAAGAATATGAGGTCATAAACTGGCAGTGCTGGCAGCTAGTTAAATCTTATTGTGAATGGCCAGACTGAAAAAAAAAACAAAACAAAACCCACACACTACCAGCAGCTCATTTTTCTCAGGAGATATGCATTTTAAAGTCATAAGGACTAAACCTAACATGACCACAGGAGAGTAAATGAAATAATCTTCTCAGCCTGCCTGGCCCATGTGAGGGCTCCAGGAGCCAGACGGCATGTCTGGAACTCAGGGGAGTCCAGATGCTGTGTATCAGATGACTTCCCCTCTTGAGCAAATGGGTGGAGAGTGAGTGGGACTCCTCATATTACACTTTAAAAATCAGCAAAAGGGTTATATAAATAAAATGTATTATGAAACAAAAGGCAAAAAACTATTATGTACATAGTTTAGTCCTATTCAGTGTCTACTCGGCGCTTCTTGGCTTGTCTCTTGTATTCATTAAATGGAGCATCTCTTGTCACTGTCCAGCAATAGTCTGCAAGAATTGATGAGCTCCATTTGCCCTGATAGCGTTTCTCCATTGTTGCAATGTCCTGGTGAAATCGCTCGCCGTGCTCGTCGCTCACTGCTCCGCAGTTCGGTGGAAAAAAATCTAGATGAGAGTGCAAAAAATGTATCTTTAGGAACATGTTGCAACCAAGGCTTTTGTATGCCTTGAGGAGGTTTTCCACCAACAACCTGTAGTTGTCTGCCTTGTTGTTTCCGAGAAAATTTATTGCCACTAACTGGAACGTTTTCCATGCCGTCTTTTCCTTGCCACGCAGTGCATGGTCAAATGCATCATCTCGAAGAAGTTCACGAATCTGAGGACCAACAAAGACACCTTCCTTTATCTTAGCTTCACTTAACCTTGGAAATTTTCCACGGAGGTACTTGAAAGCTGCTTGTGTTTTGACAATGGCCTTGACAAAGTTCTTCATCAGACCCAGCTTGATGTGTAAGGGTGGTAACAAAATCTTCCTTGATTCAACAAGTGGTGGATGCTGAACACTTTTCCTCCCAGACTCCAATGACTGTTGGAGTGGCCAATCTTTCTTGATGTAGTGGGAATCTCTTGCACGACTATCCCATTCGCAGAGAAAACAGCAGTACTTTGTGTATCCAGTCTGCAGATCAAGCAAGAGAGCAACAACCTTCAAATCGCGACAAAGCTGCCACTGATGTTGGTCATAGTTTATGCACCTCAAAAGTTGTTTCATGTTGTCATAGGTTTCCTTCATATGGACTGCATGACCAACTGGAATTGATGGCAAAACATTGCCATTATGCAGTAAAACAGCTTTAAGACTTGTCTTCGATGAATCAATGAACAGTCTCCACTCATCTGGATCGTGAACGATGTTGAGGGCTGCCATCACACCATCGTGTTGTTGCAGGCTACAAGATCACCTTCCATGAAGAAGAATGGGACAAGATCCTTTTGACTGTCACGGAACATGGAAACCCTAACATCGCCTGCCAGGAGATTCCACTGCTGTAGTCTGGAGCCCAACAGCTCTGCCTTACTCTTGGGTAGTTCCAAATCCCTGACAAGGTCATTCAGTTCACCTTGTGTGGTTCAGAGGAGGAGGATGGGAGAAAATGTGGGTCCTGTGACATTGATGGTTCAGGACCAGAAGTTTCATCCTCTTCCTCTTCCTTGTCTGACTCAAGTGAGAATGATTCTGGTGCATCAGGAACCGGCAGTCCTTCTCCATGGGGTACTGGGTGTATAGCTGATGTAATGTTTGGATAATGCACAGTCCACTTTTTCTTCTTTGACACACCTTTCCCAACTGGAGGCACCATGCAGAAGTAACAATTGCTGGTATGATCTGTTGGCTCTCTCCAAATCATTGGCACTGCAAAAGGCATAGATTTCCTTTTCCTGTTCAACCATTGGTGAAGTTTTGTTGCACAAGTGTTGCAGCATATGTGTGGGGCCCACCTCTTATCCTGATCTCCAATTTTGCAGCTAAAATAAAGGTGATAGGCTTTCTTAACCATAGTGGTTATACTGCGCTTTTTTGATGCAAAAGTCACTTCACCACAAACATAGCAGAAATTATCTGCACTGTTCACACAAGTACGAGGCATCTCTGCTCACTTTGGCTAAACAGAAATGTGTCCCTTTGCAAAATCAAACACTGACAAATAAGAGAGCACGACACTGTATGATTTCTAGAGCTGATATAGGGCAATTTGTTCAGCAGAGTGATGTAAGCTTCGTTATGATTGCATCATCCATGACTTCTAGGAATAACATGATGCAATTCATATTCTGTATGACGCAATACCAGCTTCAGATTGCATCATTCATTGTTTTGCCTAAAAAGCAAGTACTGTCCAAACCCAGTCATAGATTTATTCATAGATCCAGTCAAAGATGTATTTTAGTCATTTCTGGTTTAAATTGAGATCCCTTCCCTTTATAACTCACTTATCCTCCACCATTCCCAAGTCAAGGGTCGTATATACTGACCCAATAGCATATCTTGAAAACTAGAGCCAATCAACAATTTTAAGCATCATTTTCGTTCTCAGTGACCCAGAATTAGTAAAGTTTGACTACATTTATTTCAGAAGCATTTTGGCTGTAGAGCAGTGTTACTTGCAAAGCCATTGATCCAGTAGCGCCTCCTCAAATCACCCCCAAACTATAGAGACTGCCATATCTGGTCAGATCAGTAGTCCATCTCAAGAGGGGCCAGCACCGGATGCTTCACAGAGAAAGAAGAAGTAACTATAATTTATGGTTATGCAATAATCTGCCTACACGGCAGGTTTCTTTCTAATCCTCATTAATTGGTGGATGGCTTGTGTCGTTAGATGTTCAGCTGCGTGTGTGTGTTCTCTCTGCGTGCTGCACCAGCTATGGCTAGATAGCCTGTACAGCAGGCTCCAATCGAACTGCCCAATAAGACCACAATTCTTGGTTTAGTAGTGAAGGCGCCTGGCCAGGTTTATTGTCAATGAAGCATGGTAATAGCACCTGGCAGACACTATGAGGATACTAAGACATGTATGCTGGAGACAATGGATGCAGCTCAGTCAGTGGCGGGACTTTCCACTGCTCCCTAGGTTGGCCAAAGATACTCCCTCTGAGATGCATCTTTATACACAGATAGAAACAAATACAAACGTATTTCCCCTGACGTATCAGGGTGCCACCCATAGCCTTGTACATGTTGGTTTGAGCAAAACATTTCTATTCATCATGCTGTCATCCTGACCTTATTGTTAGGATGGGTCAGTGTGTTCCTGTTATTTTTGGGGAATGTGCTGGTATCGAGGTGTTCTGGTACCACCCTTCTGGAATAGGTGTTTTTGCAATATCAGCTCTTTGCCAGATTTTGTGAGCAAGGCTTGCCTCTTGCTCACAACCGCACTTTGCTTTATATTGGCAAAGTTTTGACCACTACTTAGTTCAGGCCTCTGTGCGACTGTTTTGTCACCCCTCATGTTTAAAGTTCGCTGCGAGGATTGTGAAAAGTTTCTCTCTACAGCTATGTCAGTGACAAAACTGGGGTCCCTCACTCTTGGCAGCACTGCTTTCTGGGGGTGATTGGTGGCTTCCCATTAGTGTTGGGTTTCAGGAGGTGTTCACATCACCTGTTCAAACACAAGCAAAATAAATTCATTAAACATTAAAAACAAATAGTAACAGAAAAAGTTTAGCAGTGTTGCCCAGTTGTAGGTGCTAACATCATCATTCTGACAGAGCGACAACTCAGTGATACAGAGTAGAGACTGTCAAATATTCACTGAATAATTTATCTGACAAACATATTTATAGAATTTGACTATTTTCTCTTTAAGTTATTAATCTAAGTATGAAGACGAGATGATTAGATATTTGTGAGTAATGTATCCAACACTGTTTTCACCTCTAATCCAGATTAAAGGTTATATTTTCAGTCATTTGACCAGATTCTTCACAGCAGCCAGAAAATGGGCGTGACCAACTACCTGGGGATTCTCCTAATATAAGAGGAATATTCTGGCACTATAGAACTAACATAGCACATAACTGTCTCTATCTTTCCTTCCATGCTGGGCAAAGAAAGCATGGCCAGAATGCCACTATGCTCCAGTGACCTCTGGGTTCTGAAACAGGTCTCTAGGGACAATTTAGAGCAGCCATGAGATTGCACTAAATTATGCTGCAGGCCAAAGCAGCCTTCAACCAGCCCAAGAATAAGGAAAAGTGGGAGTCATAAAAGTGATGCAAAGCCATTTATATCCTCCCACTCTGCTGTTCTGGAAATGGAACCAGCACAGTTGAGGATCTGGTCTTTAATATTGACTAACGCAGTAGACATTTACACAGCTGCTGGAGTTATTAAATCAATTAAACTCCCTGATAAACTAGAGGGGGGAAAACGGCAGCAGCCAGCTTGGATTTAAAACAAAAACAAAACAAAAACAAAAACCACAGCTCCTAAAAAAAATTTATTTAATGAAAAAAAAAAGCAGCAACTCTGAACGCTTTATTAATGGCAATAGTGAGGCTATTGAAGATGTGATACAACTGAACTAGGTTCAGTTTATTGAAGAGTGAGACAAATATGAGACTTTCCAGGACACAGTAGAACTGTTCTGACATCCTTTGTGCTGTTCAGGAGGATGAAAGTCTCAGGGAAGAAGAACATGCAACTGGAGCAGAGGAAACGATCCCATAGTTGGGATCCTCCTTCCAGATGGTGATGTGGTATCTTCGCACACTGAAGATACCTCTCTGGGGGAGGAAACTCCAGTTATTAGGAAGAGCAATTAGTATTAGTAATGGGCAATTCAATCATTAGAAACATATATAGCTGGGTTTCCAATGACCAGGAGAACCGCATGGTGACTTGCCTGTCTGGTACGAAGGCAGATCTCTTGATGCATCTAGATAGATTTATGTGTAGTGCCTGGGAGGAGCCAGTGGTTGTGGTACATGTAGGTACCAATGACATAGGGAAGGATAGGCGAAAGGTCCTGTAGGCCAAATTTAGGTTCCTAGGTAAGAGATTGAAGTTCAGGACCTCTATGGTAGCATTCTCTGAAATGCTTCCAGTTCCACAGTCAGGGACAGTTAGACAGGCAGAACTGCAGGGTCTCAATGTGTGGATGAGACGATGGTTTAGGAAGGAAGGGTTTAGATTTATTAGGAACTGGGGAAACTTTTGGAAAGAGGGAATCTACATAGGAAGGATAGGCTCCACCTAAACCAAAATGGAACCAGATTGCCGGCACTTAAAATTAAAAAGGTTGTAGAGCATTTTTTTTTTTAAAAAGGACTGGGAGAAAGCCGACAGTTGTGGAGGAGCATGTGGTTCAGACAAAGCCATCCCTTAGGGGAGGATCTATTAATGGAGATTCTCTATGTCCTAGTAAAGAGGAAAGGATGGAAAATAATAAAATACAGGTAGGATCTGATGAGAGAGTCAAATGAAAAAAAAAAGTCCCATTCAATTACATCATGTAATGGCAGACAGCTAAAAAGTGACAAGTTTTTAAAGTGCTTGTATACCAACGCTAGAAGTCTAAATAATAAGATGGGTGAACTAGAGTGCCTTGTATTAAATGAGGATATTGATATATTAGGTATAACAGAAACTTGGTGGAATGAGGATAATCAATGGGACACACCGTAATACCAGGGTACAAAATATATCAGAAGGACAGAACAGGTCATGCAGGTGGGGGAATGGCACTATATGTGAAAGAAAACGTAGAGTCAAATTAAGTAAAGATCTTAAATGAACTAAACTGTACCAAAGAATCGCTATGGATAGTAATTCCATGCTCTAATAATAAGAATGTAGCAGTAGGGATATATTACCAGCCACCTGACCAGATTAGAGATGCTATTAAAATAAAAATCTCAATAATAATGATAATAATTAATAATAGGGGATTTCATTTATCCCCATATTGACTAGGTACATGTCACCTCAGGACAGGATGCAGAGATAAAGTTTCTTGAAACCTTAAATGACTGCTTCTTGAATCAGTTAGTCCTGGAACCCACAAGAGGAGAGCCAATTCTTGATTTAGTCCTAAGTGGAGCACAGGATCAGATCCAAGAGGTGACTATAGCTGGAACGCTTGGTAACAGTGACAATAATATAATTAAATTTAACATCCTTGTGGCAGGGAAAACACCATAACAGCCCAACACAGCATTTAATTTCAGAAAGGGGGACTACACAAAAATGAGGAGGTTAGAAATTAAAAGGTATAGCACCAAAAGTGAAATCCCTGCAAGCTGCATGGGAACTTTTTAAAGACACCATAATAGAGGAGCAACTTATATGTATACCCCAAATTAAAAAAAAAAGCACAGTAAGAGAACCAAAAAAGTGCCACTGTGGTTAAACAACAAAGTAAAGCAGTGAGAGGCAAAAAGGTATTCTTTAAAAAGTAGAAGTTAAATCCTAGTGAGGAAAATAGAATGGATCATAAACTCTGGCAAATGAAATGTAAAAATATAATCATGAAGGCCAAAAAAGAATTTGAAGAACAGCTAGCCTCAAAAAGTAATAGCAAACAATTTTTTTTAAGTACATCAGAAGCAGGAAGCCTGATAAACAACCAGTGTGGCCAATAGATGATCGAGATGCTGAAGGAGTACTCAAGGACGATAAGATCATTGCGGAAAAACTTAATGAATTCTTTGCATCAGTCTTCACAACTGAGGGAGACAGGGAGATTCCCAAACCTGAACCATTCTTTTTAGGTGACAAATATGAGGAACTGTCCCAGATTGAGGTGTCATTAGAGGAGGTTTTGGAACAAATTGATAAACTAAAAATAAGTCACCAGGACCAGATGGCATTCACCCCCAAGAGTTCTGAAGAAACTCAAATGTGAAATTGCAGAACTACTAACTGTAGTCTGTAACCTATCAGCTTCTGTACCAAATGACTGGAGGATGGCTAATGTGACACCAATTTTTAAAGAGCGCTCCAGAGATGATCCTGGCAATTACAGGCCGGTAAACTTGACTTCAGTACCAGGCAAACTGATTGAAAGGATAGTCAAGAACAAAATTGTCAAACACACAGATGAACATATAATTTGTTGGGGAAGAGTTAACATGTTTTTTGTAAAGGGAAATCATGCCTCACCAATCTGCTATAATTCTTTGAAGGGGGTGAGGGGTCAACAAGCATGTGGACAAGGGGCATCCAGTGGATATAGTGTACTTAGATTTTCAGGAAATCTTTGACAAGGTCCCTCACCAAAGGCCCTTAAGCAAAGTAATGTCATGGGATAAGAGGGAAGGTCCTCTCATGGATTGGTAACTGGTTAAAAGATAGGAAACAAAGGGTAGGAATAAATGGTCAGTTTTCAGAATGTAAAGAGGTACTGTAAATAGTAGTGTTCCCCAGGTGTCTGTACTGGGACCAGTCCTATTCAACATATTCATAAATGATCTGGAAAAAGGGGTTAACAGTGTGGCAAAAATTTGCAGATTATACAAAACTACTCAAGATAGTTAAGTCCCAAAAGGATCTCACAAAACTGGGTGACTGGGCAACCAAATGACAGATGAAATTCAATGTTGATAAATGCAAAGTAATGCACATTAGAAAACATATTCCCAACTATACATAAAAAATGATGGGGTCTAAATAAGCTGTTACCACTCAAGAAAGAGATCTTGGAGTCGTTGTGCATAGTCAAAAAGGCGAACAGACTGTTGGGAATCATTAAGAAAGGGATAGATAATAGGCAGAAAATATATTGCCTCTATATAAATTCATGGTACGCCCACATCTTGAATACTGCGTGCAAATGTGGTCGCCCCATCTCAAAAAAACATATATTGGAATTGGAAAAGATTCAGAAAAGGGCAATAAAAATGATTAGGGGTATGGAACGGCTTCCATCTGAGGAGTAATTAATAAGATAGTCTCTTTTCCAAGCTGAAAAGTCCCAGAGGGGGATATGATTGAGGTCTATAAAATCATGACTGGTGTGGAGAAAGTAAATAAGTGTTATTTACTCCATCTCATAACACAAGAACTAGGGGTCACCAAATGAAATTAATAGGCAGCAGGTTTAAAACAAACAAAAGGAAGTATTTCTTCACACAACGCACAGTCATCCTGTGGAACTCTTTGCAAAAGGATATTGTGAAGGTCAAAACAAGAACATACTTGGTATGAATTAGACATTTGCAGAAACTTGAGGTAAGTCCTCATACAGTTACAAAGCAACGTGCTGTGTCATCCTGGCCAACCTGCTTCAGAAGTGCTTACTAAACATTACACTAATTCCATAAGATGCTCTGAAGGCCAAGACTATAACAGGTTTCAAAAAAGAACTAGATAAATTCATGGAGGATAGGTCCATCAATGGCTATTAGCTGGGATTAGGGTGGACCAGATGTCCCGATTGTATAGGAACAGTCCTGATTTTGGGGTCTCTCTCTTATATGGGCTCCTATTACCCCTACCCCCCGTCCCGATTTTTTCACACTTGCTGTCTGGTCACCCTAGCCAGGATGGGCAGGGATGGTGTCCCTGGCCTCTGTTTGCCAGAAGCTGGGAATGAACGACACGGAATAGATAACTTAATGTTTATCTGTTGATTCCCTCTGGGGCACCTGGCATTGGCCACTATCAGAAGACAGGATACTGGGCTAGATGGCTCTTTGGTCTGACCCAGTATGACTGTTCTTATGTTCTTAAGGGTAGTGTTCAAATGTCTTTTGTTGCAGAGCAGTATATCAAACTGATAAACCACTTCATCCCAGACAGACAAGTAAATCTATCCCGAGGTGAAATATGTCATATATGATTAATGCAGACAATCTGGAATTGAAACTGACCAAAGACCCTTAGAAGCCATAATTAAAAATTTTGACTAGATTATCCTCCTGGAAAACAAAGAATGCTGTTGAGATACAAAAGGTAATCACTACATGGAGTTGTGTGCCAGGTAAAACCTTAGATGCAGTATATTTAGTAATTTAGGACATTTTTAAAAAGCTGATCATAGCAATGTAACATAATATGGAGCAACAATACCATATGCTTACTGCAGCATTGCCCCCTAGTCTGTATGGATAAAATATAGGAGCTGATACAAATCCCCAGAGCTAATGATACTTTATGAATGCACACAGGCAAAAAGAAACATCTCATTCATGAAGTACATTTGGGTATGGAACTATGCAAAAGAAAAGAAAAAGGAGAAGCCTTTTGATTTTCTGGTATAAATACACAAATTGCTAATGAGATTTTATATCATATTACATCCTTATCAAATACAAAAATACCTTGGCAAAATATTTTCACTAATCTCTTTTACTTTGAAGGCAAAGACTATTTAGGAATAATTGATTTGAACCCCGGCTACTTTGAATCTTTCTGCTAGATACCTGGACCAAAACAGTGATTTGTCATTGAAAATCTATCTTTGCAAAACATTTAATTCCTGATCAAGTGTTTTCTGATAATGGTTCACAATATAGTTGTAGAATACATACAAAGTTCAAGCTTTTGTAAAGCATTGGGGGTTTGGATGTATTGGGTAAATCCAAGGTAGCCAAGATCAGATGAGAGAACAGGGTGAATTATTTGAGCTGTCAAAAACATAAATATGAGGATAATCAAGGATTAATCTTTGATTATATTTCCATATAGAAACACACCTCCAAGGGGCCTACTTGAAATGATATGCCCCACTGCTCATGAACACATCTAAAAGCTTAAACCAAATAAGTGAGTATTAAGAAGATTTCAAACTAACACAGAAAAGCTATTTCAGTGTGATAACAAACCAACTCTCTTCAGAACACTGATGAGTTCTGGTGAGTGTTTCATGTAGGCAAATAGGAAATTGCTCATATGTCAGTCAAGAAAATGAAGAACAGGAGTACTTGTGGCACCTTAGAGACTAACAAATTTATTAGAGCTTTCGTGGACTACAGCCCACTTCTTCGGATGCATCCGAAGAAGTGGGCTGTAGTCCACGAAAGCTTATGCTCTAATAAATTTGTTAGTCTCTAAGGTGCCACAAGTACTCCTGTTCTTCTTTTTGCGGATACAGACTAACACGGCTGCTACTCTGAAACCAGTCAAGAAAATGTTTCCCAGATCCTAAACAGTGTAACTATCTACCAGAGATGAGTTCAGAAGGAAGTCTTGAATGGTTCATTAGGCTCACAGACCTACCGCAGAAATAGTGCCATCAGTTGAGTACACTAATAGGACTGTTAAATCACAAGAAAGAGACAGTTGATTTGAAAGTTAACATGAAAAATAGGGGTATTCTGTAATACACCTGACTTATGTCCTTTAGCTACTGAAATCACCCAAGTAAATGGCCAAGTACTGGTAATTAGATGACCTTCCAGATTTAGGGTAAAATTCACTCCAGTGCAGATAGAACATAAGACAACAAGAATGGCCATACTGTGTCAGATCAAAGGTCCTTCTAGCTCAGTATCCTGTCTTCCAATAGTGGCCACTGCCAGACACCTCAGAGGGAATGAGCAGAACAGGGCAATTATCAAGTGATCCATCCCCTGTCATCCAGCCCTGGCTTCTGGCAGTCACAGTCTCAGGGACACCTAGCACACAGTGTGCATTCCTGACCACCTTGGCTAATAGCCATTGATGAACATATCCTCCATGAACTTATCCAATTCTTTTTTTAACCCAGCTATACTTTTGGCCTTCACAGGTTGACTGTGTGTTGCATAAAGTAGTACTTCATTATATTTGTTTTAAAACTGTTGCCTATTAATTTCATTGGGTGGCCCTTGGTTCTTGTGTTTAGCAAAGGGGGTAAATAACACTTTCCTATTCACGTTCTCCACACCACTCCTGATTTTACAGAGCTCCATCATATCCTGTCTTCCAATAATGGATTACCTCTTAGTCATTTTTTTTTCTAGGTTGAACAGTCCCAGTCTTTTTAATGGAAGATAGGCACAAAGTGCACTCCACTGAAGCCCTATTTTGAGGTCTGAAGTGGGAGAAAAGCAGTGTATAGACCTTGTATGTGTGAATTTAATGCACCAATGTTAAGTTACATTACCGAGTAAATAGGCAAATTGTTGCTGCTGCCTTGATTTTTAAATACATGACTCAGAATGGCTGCCTCCTGAACATAACAGTGGGTGAAACAGTTCATTCTGACATTAATGATCAGGAACTCACCAAGAAGCTACGAAGTCTTTCTGAAGCCATCACTCTGTAGGAAGATTGATATTATGATTATCAGTATTGATATTCATTTCATTTAAGCCAATGTTGATTCATGAACAAAATTCTCTTTGACTACAGTATCATAAACCACTTTGTGCCAACTTCAAAAATAATTCAGGTCACTTCTTTCTAGCATGGAAAGGGAGAATCAAAGTTTAAGTGCCCCAGCCCAGGAAGAAAAAAAAAAAGACAGCAAAAATAGTGAAATCTCTTCTGATGTATATTTAAAATCTTCTTCTGTTCTAAAGTGTATTTTTATGGAAGATGCTTTTAAAATCATAAAGAAATCACACTTCTATTAACCTGTTATCACAAAATAATCCCCAAAAGAGAAGTCAAAACTCCAGATGAGAGTAAGAAATCAATCTTGGACTATTATTCTTCTATGCTTTTCAAGGCTCTACTGATGTCAAAGACAGTCTAAATTTTTATTAAAGAGTCTGCAGATGTAGCAGTGAATTTATGCTTTTTGGCAAATATAATTTGAAACAACAGTCAGCAGATCATTGTGCTTATTGAGTAGGTTTTAAGGAAAGAAATGGAATTAAAAACCCCAACCATAATAAGAATTATTACAGAATAGTGAGAAACAGACTACAGGTAATCAAAATTTCTAGGTGTGGAGATTTTTGGCAGTCAGTTTCTTTGAACTGCTGCCTGCTGTTTGAAAGGTCAATGCCATTTATACAGTGAAAGAAAATAATTTTCTATTGGAAGAGACACCACTAGGATGTTTGGCTGACTCACTTTAATGGGGCAGCAATGTACCACAATATGGATGGGAGCCAGAAGAAGAAAATGTTGCCAGTGATTCCATTAAACGGATACAGAAACTTCGGGAGAGTAAGGGCAGCCTGATCAACATGACTGTTAAACTATTCCAGTTGCAAACGTGCTCAAGTCATTTGTCCCCATGCTGAGAGACTGAATTATAGTATCAGTTCTAATATTGCAATAAGCATGCTCTCTCTCTGACAGCCTTAAAGTATTTTTTGCTGCTTTTTGAGCATTTCACACTAAGAATGGGTTCTTGAATATTCTCATCACTAGAAATATATAGTTAGTGTTAAGGAAACAAACATGAATTATAGCACTTCATCACTTGTAATAGGTGATGATCCTAGGGTAATGACAATCTACCAAAACAAATGTCTTGAGTTTTGAAAAACATGAATTAACTCCCCCCACCACACATACACATTTACACTGGAAAAGGACAAAGACAAATGATGCCATAACACGATGCAGCGAAAAATTTCTTCCTACTCCAGGAATTTAGTGGTTGGCTTTATGTCTTTAAGCATAAGGGCTAGATTTATATTCTTTGAATCATATAGATTTATAAAAAGTTAGCATAATCCTACAAAAATCTTACTCTAATAAGCTGTTCATTTCAGAAGTCCCACCAAAAATCAATGGGGCTACTTCCATAAGGATTTCAACGAGAAAATTTCCCAAGGATAGGCTAGGATTTATTTCTTGTTGTACCCATTTTATTGCATCAATCCCTTCATATTTGTTTTATAACAATAATAGCATAAACCCACTCAAACAAGGCAGTTTTTGCAGAAGTCTCTTGGATAATATTAATAAAGAGTAATCTTTTTACCCACAACTGAAATGTAGCCAGCTCTGGAGTGAAACACATCAAGAGTAACTGAGCATAGCAAGTACAGGAGGAATCTCTTCCAAATACAACTGGAAGAGTAAATTTCAGGTAGGCATGTTTTGTCAATCATTCTAGCTACACGGACCACACACTATTGGTTTGAGTTGTATTGTACAGTATCACCCACTTTACGTTGACATTCTAAGTTCTTTGACATAAGGATTCTAGAATTTATTTGGAACAGTACAGCTATAGTATAGTAAATCTACTCCTAAAATGCAATACAAATAATAATGTTACACAAGGACATGAGTCACTCAGAACATTACTTTTAAAAAATACTGTTCTAATTCTTGTTTTATTCTTTGTTTGCACTGTCCTTGCAGATATTTGAAAATATTTTTCTACTTATTGATTTTTGCCCTCTCATTTTACAAATATGGATCTTTATTCTCATTATGAGTGGAGCGGATATTAGCATGCCTGTTGTGTTTAACCATCCTTTTATTTTCCCTCATCAACACATTCATCACATCTGTGCACTGAGCAACATCAATTAATATTAGCCCTTGATTTGGTCAGGTAAACTGCTGCTGTAAACCAGCAGGAAGAGCATACCAGCAGGCTCTACAGCACTGCTTTGGAGCTTTGGTTCAGTTTTATTTTCTCAGTGATGCAATAGTTGTAATAAAATAAATAAATGCACCTTAAAGTGAAGCAACTATTCCTTAAAGGGAAATTATTTCTCCTTATTGAAAATCTCTATAGATATTCACAACAGCAGGAGAACAGTCTACTTGGTAAATATGTTCGTTTAGCTCTTCTTTCCCTCATCCGACTCCCTAAACACAAAAAATTGCAGGGGCTATAGTGAGCCCAGTGGAGAACAGCTAAATCAAGACTTGTCTGATTCCCTCCGACTCCCTGCTGGGAGCAGCTACAGAAAGATTTTGAGCTGCTAGGGGCTTCTCCTTACTAGATAGATACAGTTTCTCTCCTCATGGAACCTGCTTATAGTGGAGTAAAGCTTCAGTATCTTGTCTACATGGGGATGCTGACCAGAATAACTACTTCAGAATAATCAGGCAGAACAAGGACTTAAATGTGGGTCTTCCACATCCTAGAGGAATTTCCCAACCACAGGATTAGTGTGTCACTCGCCTTCCCCTCCCAACCCTTTCCAATGAATAATAAACTATTCATTGAGCCAGACAGCAAACAAGAGAGACGGACTCTATAGTCCAGTGATTAGTTTACTCACCAGGGATGTAGGAGAATCAGTGTCCAGTCCCTGCTCCAATGGAAATTTAATTCATACAAAGTGGAAAAGCTCCAAACGCATTAAGAAACTCAAGACATGTTTCAATGCCTTGCACAAACCAGGAATGGAATGGAAGGGTGATTCATCTTTGATGCAACATCCCCAAGTTCCTATGGAAAGTTCTAATGGCTATCTAGTATGAACAGTGTGTACAAAACACTTGATATAATTCAGGGAGGGAATGGTGTGGTGTTTAGATGCTGCATGTGATTATTGGAACTGGGAGCACTGGCTGATGAGAGTCTGAAAGGACAGGAAACAGGAAGGAGGGGGTAGGAGTTGAGGAGGCTGGGAGAGTTGCAGTGTGTGCAGCTACAGCTTGGAAAAGAGACTTCCACTGTAAATAAAGTTCTGTTGAAGTTGTTAATATTTTGCTTGGTGGATACAACATTTTGGTGACAAGGATGGATCTTCTGCCTCTCAACCCACCTGCACCCTTTCTGCAAAGCCCAGGTGAGCCTCTAATTGCTTTTACTGCCTGGATCTGTATGTTTGAGACTTATCTGCTTGCAATCAGTGCTACAGAGATATCTGAAGTAAGAAAGCGTGTTCTGCTAATCCACTGCCTTGGAGCAGAAGGGCAGCATATATTTTACACTGTTCCCCTTGCAGATGATAAATATGAGACTGCACTCACTGCATTAAAGAGCTTTTTTGTGCCAAAAGTGAATGTAGTAGCTAATCGCTACAGATTTCGCCAGCGTGAGCAGAAACCAGCGGAGACTATAATGAAGTATATGGCTTCCCTGAGGAGTCTGATTGTAACTTGTGACTTTGGGAATATGGCAGATGAGATGATTAGAGACCAGCTCATTGAGAAAACAACCGTGTTTCGTGTAAGAGAACGCTTACTTCTAGAACCACAACTTACACTAGAAAAAGCAATAACCATTGCTACTCAGATTGAGTCAGCTACAGCTGAAGCTAAAATAATGAGCCAGGGTACAGGAGGCCCAGTCCAGGCTGTGACTCCTTTGCAGAAAAGTTCACTATCACTGGAGACAAATAATTGCAAAAGGAAAACTAATGAAAAGCCACAATCAGCAAATGCAAAATACAGTAAAAGCATGCTTTCGCTGTGGATCCCCACAACATCTTGCAAGCTACACAGGATGTCCAGCAAAAGTAGCTCAGTGCAATAATTGCAAAAAGTAGGGTTACCATATTTTGAGCCTCCAAAAGGAGGACACTCCACGGCCCTGCCCCCAGCCCCGCCCACGCCCCTGCCCCAACTCCGCCCCTTCCCCAAAGTCCCCACCCGAACTCCGGTGTGGGGGGAGGAGGCGCGGCCCAGTCTGGCCCCCCCGGCGTCTCCAGCTTGGGTCGGCTCGGGCCATGGGGTGCTGGCCCCGGCCCGGCCCCCGGCCGAGCACCCCCGGCCCGCCCAGCACTGCTGGTCCCCGGCCCCAGGGTCCCTGGCCGAGCACCCCCGGCCCGCCCAGCACTGCCGGTCCCCAGCCCGGCCCGCCCAGCACTGCCGGCGCCCGGCCCGGCCCCTGGCTCGGCACCGCCGGCGCCCGGCCCCCGGCTTGGCACCGCCGACCACCGGCCCGGCCCCCAGCCCAGCACCGCCGGCCCCGCATGTCCCGATTTTCCCGGACATGTCCAGCTTTTGGGGATTTCCCCCCGGACGGGGATTTGGAGCCCAAAAAGCCGGACATGTCCAGGAAAATCCGGACGTATGGTAACCCTACAAAAAGATTGGGTATTTTGCTAAAGTATGTCGCAGTAGACAGTTCAAGCAACAGGTGCATTCAGTTACAATACCAGATGTTACTGTGCTAAGTGTAGACAAAATCACTACTGCACATATTCCAGAACAGATAAAGTGCACTGTAAATGTTTCTGCCATACCCTCAGGCAAATCACATTCTATTCAGCTAATGTTGGACACTGGCTCAGCAGTATCTATACTACCTGATTCCATCTATTTGCATTACTTTAAAGATGTGCCTCTTACTGAACCCAAACTTCACTTGGTATGCTATTTGAAAAACCATATTCCAGTACATGGCTGCTTGCCAGCAATAGTTACTTTTGGTGATCGCTGTGTAACTGTGGAATTCTACAGTGTTCACAAAGGCACTCCTATCCTTGGCAGAGATTTATTAGCTGCTTTAAATCTCAGGGTAGTTAATGGACGAATTGATCTTCCTCAGCAAAGCACTTTTGTGGTACACACACCAGTTTCAGCTGGGACCCAACTCCAGGTTGAGGAGAAACTCGGCTGTGCTTATGGGTTTCTGCATAAAGTTTAAATGCGGAATAATGTGTTGCCTGTATGACATAAATTATGGCACTTATCATTTGCAGTCAGGGAAGCTGTTTCAGAGGAACTTAGAAAACTTGTTCAAAAGGACTTTATTGAAGAGATTAACTCCTCAGATTGGGTTTCACCTATAGTAGTGATGCAGAAGAAGGGTGGAGACATTCGCCTTTGTGTGGACTTAAGGGAGCCAAATAAAGCTATTGTGATTGACAGCCATCCTCATCCTCACATAGAGGAAGTATTTGCAGAACTCCGTGGGGCAAAGATGTTTTCTACTCTTGATTTGCAGAGCACATACAACTAGGTTATGTTGCATGAAGATAGCAGAGACCTCACAGCATTTATTACACATGAGGGATTATTTTGTTTTAAACGTGTTCCATAAGGTCTCGCATCAGCCCCAAGTGCCTTTCAAAAAATGATGTCATTAATTCTGAAGAATCAACATGGAGTTCAGTGCTATTTGGATGATATTATTGTGTTTGGAAATACTACCGTGGAGCATGACAATAACCTGCAGTCTGTACTAAACTGCATCAGCAAAAGCACTCTTGCTTCAAGGACACTAAGTAATGCTGAGAGAAAATTTTCTCCAGTTGAAAAAGAAGCACTTGCTTGTGTCTGGGCTACTGAAAAATGGAGAACTTACCTGTGGGGCCGCACATTCAAGTTGCGCATAGACCACAGCCCTTTGACAACGTTGCTCACCATGAAAGGACTGGGAAGAGCAGGATATCATATTGCTAGATGGTCTGCAAGACTACTTTCTTTCAATTATGAACTGGAATATAAGCCTGGAAACCAAAATATGATAGCTGATTGTCTTTCTCACCTGCCTTTTCCTTCACCAGATGGTCCCCCGGAGGATGAGGATGTAGTAGTTGCGCTTATTACAAGCACTCTTACTGCAGTTACAAGAGAACAATTTCAAGCTGCTTGTTCAGCGTGTCCAATTCAACAAAAATTACGGGAATTTCTGACAAAGAGATGGCCCAATAACCCTAAAAACCTTGACCCAGTTTTGCTGCCTTATTTTAGAGTTCGGGATGAACTTTCTTTGCTCGATGGCTGTGTGCTACGAGGTACACACCGGCTACTTGTGCCAGAAGGATTACAGTCAAAACTCATACACCTGAAACACGATACTCATCAAGGAATTGTCAAAACCAAACAATGACTACAGGATCTGTATTGGTGGCCAGGGATGGACTTTCAAACTGAAGCACTCATAAAATCCTGTGTCACTTGCCAAATGCATGATAAGACAGCAGTGACATGTACCCCTCCATTACAGCCTGTTCCTCTTCCTGAATCTGTATGGGAAAAAGTGGTGAATGACATTGTAGGACCCTTTGATACTGCTCCAATTGACTGTTGTTATGCCATCACTTTAATAGACTATTTCAGCAAATGGTCTGAGGTGGCGTTTACATCGCAAATTTCTTCTGCTACAATAATTAAGTTCCTCTCTTCAGTTTTTAGCCGGGAAGGTAACCCCAAAGAACTGGTTTCAGATAATGGTAGTCAATTTATTTCTCTGGAGTTTGAAACTTTTCTAGCAGAGAGGAACATTTTACACAGGAGGTCATCCCTATATTACCCTCAGCCAATGGGAAAATCGAACGATTTAACAGAAGTTTGAAAGAGAGTTTGCAAACAGCTAAACTGGAAGGGCGATTATGGATACCCTTCACTACTGATTTTTTGCAAGCATACCGGGCTACACGACACGCCACAACGCAAAGATCACCTGCAAAGTTACTGCATGGGAAACAGATGACTACTAAACTGAACATTGCTGGATTGTTAAAGGCACGACCTGATGCCCCACACAAGGATAATGTGAGAAAGACAGTTGAACAGAACCAAGCAAAGTCTAAGGCTAGGTCTACACTACCCGCCTGAATCGGCGGGTAGAAATTGACCTCTCGGGGATCGATGTATCGCGTCCCGTTGGGACGCGACAATCGATCCCTGAATCGACGCTCTTACTCCACCAGCGGAGGTGGGAGTAAGCGCCGTCGATAGAAAGCCGCAGAAGTCGATTTTGCCGCCGTCCTCACAGCGGGGTAAGTCGGCTGCGATACGTCGAATTCAGCTACGCTATTCACGTTGATGAATTTGCGTATCTTAAATCGACTCCCCCCTGTAGTGTAGATGTACCCTAAGACTTTCACAGACAAACGGCGGGGTGCTAAGGAAACAAAGTTTGCGTGTGGTTCCTTTGTTAGAATACGAAAACCTGGAATCTTACGCAAAGGGGACCATAAATTCACAGCTCCTCTTAAAATCATTGAGAAGGGACCTTACACCTATCGACTTTCTGATGGGTGGGTATGGAATGCTTCTTATCTTGCACCTGCCTATGCACCAAGAGGAGATTATGCCAACACCCAGTCTGCATTGGACGACTTCACTGTAGAAGCAACACAACAAGACATTGCACTGGAACCGGGGCTTGAGAGACGGCCTGTCAGGCTCAGACGACCACCTGCCTGGACTAAAGACTATGTTATGTGGTATCTACAGTGTTTTCAGTGTAATATTCCTGCCAACAGTATAATGTCATTTCATATTTGTTCCTGTGGTTAGAACAACAATGTTTATTTTAATTTGGAAAGTTTCTTCAGAGAGGAGGGAATGTGGTGTTTAGATGCTGCATGTGATTATTGGAACTGGGAGCACTGGCTGTTGGGAGTCTGAAAGGTCAGGAAACAGGAAGGAGTTGAGGAGGCTGGGAGAGTTACAGTGTGTGCAGCTACAGCTTGGAAAATAGACTTCCACTGTAAATAAAGTTCTGTTAAAGTTGTTAATACTTTGCTTGGTGGATACAACAAATGGCTTCCCCCAGTTCACTGACAGCCCAGAAATAGTAAAATGAGAACATTGGATTTGCTTAACTGTATTTTTCCTTATTCATTCAGTACATCCTCAATGTCATCTTTACGGTCACTTTGCAGAGCAGAACCACATTTTAATATCACATGTTATCTTTAACCTTTGGGTCACAGAATATTCTGTGAGCCATTAACTTCAACGTACCCTGCAAAGGGGAAAAATGGGTTGGTACCTTTCTCCCCCACCCTTCTGCCCCCACTTTAGCTCACAGAGAAAACAAAACACCGCCACTCCCATTTGAGGAAATGAGTCATGCTGGTTTTTGTAATCCTCCTGACCTCAGAGGGTGGCCTCCATTAACCAAGGAATCCAAATTAATATCACAAATCAAAGTCAGCTAATCCATATTGATTTTCAAAAGTAACCCCAAAGCATGCAGTTTTTATAATCCTAATAGCAAAAATATTTTCACACAATTTTATCCTAAAACTTAGTAAAATTGCTTCAATTACATGAATTCAAATAGCCTGTGCACAGGGATTAGAATAGAAACCTAATGAAACCCAGGAGTTTAGCTCAAATTCATATATAGATTCATTTAAAAAAAACCTGAGAAGTTTATGTAGTTTTGATGAAAAAAATCAAATTGGTCCAGATTTTCTTTAAAATGGGGGCGCACAAACTTTAATAGGACTTGACAAATCGAAATTGGATTTTATGTTGGTAATGAAATATGAAGCCAGCTTCACCATTCTGTTCATTATGGCCAGACCTAATTGTACAGTTATTTCTCTATGTAAAGGAGATTTTGTAATGGCAGTGTGTCAAGGACTATGGTAATATGGGGGTTTAAACTCAGAACATACTTGGTATGAATTAGACATTTGCAGAAACTTGAGGTAAGTCCTCAGACAATTACAAAGAAACATGCCGCCTTTTATCCTGGCCAACCTGCTTCAAAAGTGCTAATATTACACTAATTCCAGAAGATGCAGAAGAGAACAGGTTTCAAAAAAAACCAACTAGATAAGTTCATGGAGGATAGGTTCATCAATGGCGATTAGCCATGATGGTCAGGGATGGTGTCCCTAGCCTGTTTGCCAGAAGCTGGGAATGGGTGACAGGGGATGGATCACTTGATCATTACCTGTACTGTTCATTCCCTCTGGGGCACCTGGCATTGGTCACTGTCAGAAGACAGCATACTGGGCTAGATGGACCTTTGGTTTGACCCAGTATGGCCATTCTTATGTTATGTTCTTTGAAGGCTTGAAATCTACAAGTCAAAAATTTTCAGAAAGCACTTTCATCCGAGTGTGTACAAGATGTCAGTGCTCAAACTGTACATACACACAGGCTCTGCATGTTCATGAATGGACACAAGGGTAGGGTCCTCTTTGAAAGTTTGGCTCACACATAGTATCCAGCCTCCTAAGTATTAATTTGGCTGGCATTCCACAAAATTCCAGCATTTTAAGGATTAATTGAAATTGTTTTGAAAACTTTGATTAAATTTGCATTACAAATTTAAGAAAAAACCTTGACACTAGCATGTTACTGGTACAGTATGTATTGTACATGCTATAAAATGCGTTACAGGTTAATGTTCTTAGATATCTGGCATCCTGATAAATCAAGAATGAATTTACTAATGGGAAAAGGTAATTCTGTGCCCGAGAAGTTAAAGAAAGCAAAAGGTAGGGTAGAATTAGATGAATAATACAAAACAAACACAATAAATGTTGCCTAGTATTTTTAAAATCATTGTTTCGTTACTTTTGGGTGGGATTTTCAAAAGCTCCCAGTATTGGCTAACTCAGTTCCCACTGAAATCAATGAGAGGTTAGGCCAATGCTTCGCTCTTTGGAAAATGCCACCCTTCACGAGACACAGGTATTACAGGACATAGTTGAAGGAAATGGTATGTGTGGCAGGGAGCTGCAGCTGCTGTTATTTTTGGAGAATATTGCTCAGGACTTGTTTATAAAATAATAAATTGCAGAAATTAAAAATGATGGGCCACTTTCACTGGCACATTCTGGCTGCTTTGCATTACTCTAGCAACACAATACAGCTGAACTGTCTGGTTAAGCTGATTTTGCATCAGCTGCAGCATACCAGTGAATCTGGCCCAATATTTTTGTATTTGATCTAACTTAGACAATAAGTTAAAAGATGCAGAAGATCGTCATGAAAGACAATGTAATTTTGCAATGTCAGCGTGTACAAAAATAAAGCATTATATGAAGCAACATAACATACCATTGAATTCAGATGGAAAAAACGATTTTGACCACTTCACCCTCACAAACAAGGTATGGGTTTTTATTTTAGATATGGGTCCTAAGCAGAACACAGGATAAAAGTGCCCCCTGAAATTTGGAGACACTCTCTAATTTAGTTATTGAGGCCCTGATCTTTGTGCTCACATCACAACTGTCCCCAGGACACTCCCTGGTACATCCCTGTGCCAAAGACTGCAAAGTGGGGTGGCATAAAGCCAATATGCCGGTATTATATCACAGGTCCCCCTCCACAAGGGATCTCAAGTTGGCCACTTAAGTCCCCTTTAAGGCTACTTTGTGCCATTACTGCAACACAAAAACTTAACAGAAAAACAGTCTGCCCCAGAGTTTTAATATTCTTTAAACAATACAAACAATATCAATTTCTCTCTACAGTACACTCCAATTATTTTAAACACATGATCAGCAGTATGCAGATATAAATGGCTTCTTTCGCTGTAAAATTAAAGCTATAAAAGGCATGATCCTTAAGGAAATCAAAGTGCATATGAAGGGGGCCAAAAGCTTATTTCAGAAATAGTTTAGTTAATAGGCAGAGTCTGCTGGATACTATCAAAAATAAATTTCCATCTGATTGTGATGCACAGTGTGTGTGTCCAGGCCCTCAACAGCAGATGAGTTAGGAGAGATAAAGAGTATGTAGCATACAATAGGAACATCAAGGATCAGGAAAAGACATGATCTATTACTTGAAATTAAGAGGGAAATGGTAAGGAAGATGGACTTATTAGGTACAAGACTGATCATTTTAATGAGGATTTTATGAAAAGTGGCATGATTTCCATAAACATTGGGTGCAGATAGGGATTGTATGCAGGAAAGTTGTTTTGAAATTCAGGAGCTGTCAATTTTAGCTAATATTAGCCATGTTAGTAGTTATGTTTTATTTAAAACAAGCAGAAAACAACAAGAACATTATTCTGGATGACGCATTGGGGATAGAAAGATCACCAGATCTTAAATTATATTCACAGCACCGAAGCGACATGGACATGCAAATAAACTATCCCAATATTTCCCAGCACAGCGATCTAAAATTTCCCATGGTCAATAGCACCGCTCACCAAGTATAAACTTTGAAATGCATTTAGAAAAAGTTATTTTACGTTTCAAAGTCTATTTACCAATTGCAGCTTTCATCTAATTGAATGGTGACATTTGTGACTCTGTAAAAGATTCTAAAACCATTTTCTGTCTTTCAAAGTTGATTTAGCATCCAAAGGAAGTTTGTGTAAATATTATAGGCCAAATTTTCAAAATCACCTCTAATTCTTTCCCATCCCACCTTTCTGTCTACAGTCAATTGAGGGCACAATTCTGCAGATGTAATCATTGTGGATGCAATTGTTAGAATTTAGAGTCCTGGTTCTCATTACCTTTCATTACATGTAGCCTGATATCTGTGTAAAATGAGTGTAGCATGCTATCATTGTGATTAAGCAACATTTTACCCCCATTTTGTATAGGTATGAATGACTATGCAAGATGCAAATCAGCGAGAATCAGTCCCTTGAAATTTAATACCAGAGTTTCAAAGGAAAAACATTTGTGCAAGTCATGTACGTACACATCTAAATTCTACTATTTCAGTCTTCAGTTCACTATGCCAATAAATTGTTTGCAGAACCTGAAACTGCAGGTGTAAAATTTGGGGCTTCTTTATAATAAATATTTTGGTCTTGGACATGAAGTGTTCAGCCAATCTGATGTGGGGTTGGGGTACATAGACTAAGCAAGAGGTTTTGGCTAAAGGCTTTATAGACGTAGAGGCCAGAAACAGGTATACTGCATCCAGAGGTAAACATTACTTACTGTCCATCTATGTTTTTTAATATCCTTCATGTAGCAGCAATGCAGCACTTGTATTATGGTGGCCATTTGCGTACAACTTTCTGGGAATTATTCACACCATGTGCACAGCTGCTGGTTCCTCGCTTTTCTACTGCATATAATACACTGGGCAACTCTTTCAGTCATAGCTGCACATAGATTAAACTTAAGTACAAAAGTTCCTCACTTTTATGGACATTATTGTGAAAAAAACATGTACCTAGTCACAAACCTCTAACACAGCTTCACAACCTAGGGCTTTTGTTATAATCAAGGCAAATGCCTGGGTACTCAGGTAGCACCTGTGGCCATGGCTGCTTACCTCCTCCTCCCTCTTCACTTTGATATATTCATGCAATATGTGTAGGGGGAAATGAATAAATAGACTTACATAGTTAACAGAGGTTGTAAAGTTATTTTCTTGAATTGATGAATTACAAAAATGCTATCACAGCAGTTAGAAAAGGGTCACACCAATTAGTTAGTTTAGTCCATCTCTCTACCAGAACAGATTTTTTTCCCTACACTATTTTTTCTAGTGCATTTTCAAATGTCCCAAGTGATGGGATTTCTATTTCCCCTAGAAGACTATTCTACAGTCTAACAGAGTTCACTGTCAGGATGTTAATTCTTTACAAAGCCAAAATTTCCCCTTTCTTGATTTAATCCCTCTCCAACCTGGAGACTTTCATAAATAACCAACCCTCCACACAAATGGACTACTAAAATAAGACAGGAGATCTACATTACACACTTCACCTCTCTACAAAGGAAAAAGGACCGTAAGCTGTCTAAAATCCTACCTGCCACATGGGGCCACAACAGGGGTACCCCTAACTCACCCAGCAATATCGTCAATTTATCCAGCTACACACTCAACCCAGCAGAAGAGTCTGTCCTATCTCGGGGACTCTCCTTTTGCCCCAGCACCCCCACGAACATGATACAGTTCTGTGGTGATCTGGAAGCCTACTTTCGCCGCCTCCGACTCAAAGAATACTTTCATGATAACACTGAACAGCGCACTGATACACAGATACCCTCCCACCAACAACACAGGAAGAAGAACTCCACATGGACTCCTCCTGGGGGTCGAAATGACAGTCTGGACCTATACATAGAATGCTTCCGCCGATGGGCAAAGGCAGAAATTGTGGAAAAACAACATCGCTTGCCTCATAACCTAAGTCGTGCAGAACACAATGCCATCCACAGCCTCAGAAACCACCCTGACATTATCATCAAAGAGGCTGATAAAGGAGGTGCTGTTGTCATCATGAACAGGTCTGACTACCAGAAGGAGGCTGCCAGACAACTCTCCAATACCAAATTCTACAGGCCGCTTTCCTCAGATCCCACTGAGGAATACACTAAGAAACTGCACCATCTACTCAGGACACTCCCTACACTAACACAAGAACAAATCAACATACCCTTAGAGCCCCGACCGGGGTTATTCTATCTACTACCTAAGATCCACAAACCTGGAAACCCTGGACGCCCCATCATCTCGGGCATTGGCACTCTCACTGAAGGACTGTCTGGATATGTGGACTCCCTACTCAGACCCTACGTCACCAGCACTCCCAGCTATCTCCGTGACACCACAGATTTCCTGAGAAAACTACAACGCATTGGTGACCTCCCAGAAAACACCATCCTAGCCACCATGGATGTAGAGGCTCTCTACACAAACATCCCACATACAGATGGAATACAAGCCGTCAGGAACAGTATCCCTGATGATGACACAGCACAACTTATTGCTGAGCTCTGTGACTTTATCCTCACGCACAATTATTTCAAATTTGGTGACAATATATGCCTCCAGACCAGTGGCACCGCTATGGGCACCCGCATGGCCCCACAATATGCCAACATTTTTATGGCTGACCTGGAACAACGCTTCCTCAGCTCTCGTCCACTCATGCCCCTTCTCTACCTACGCTATATTGATGACATCTTCATCATCTGGACCCATGGGAAGGAGGCCCTGGAAGAATTCCACCATGCTTTCAACAGCTTCCACCCCACCATCAACCTCAGCCTGGACGAATCTACACGGGAGGTCCACTTCCTGGACACCACCGTACAAATAAGCGATGGCCACATTAACACCACCCTATACCGAAAACCCACCGACCGCTACGCCTACCTTCATGCCTCCAGCTTCCACCCCGGTCACACCACACGATCCATCGTCTACAGCCAAGCACTGAGGTACAATCGCATCTGCTCCAACCCCTCAGACAGAGACCAACACCTACAAGATCTTAACCAAGCATTCTCAAAACTACGATACCCACACAAGGAAATAAAGAAACAAATCAACGGAGCCAAACGTGTACCCAGGAACCTCCTGCAGAAGAGAAACCAACAGAACTCCACTGGCCATCACCTACAGTCCTCAGCTTAAACCTCTCCAACGCATCATCAGTGATCTACAACTCATCCTGGACAATGATCCCTCACTTTCACAGACCTTGGGAGGCAGGCCAGTCCTTGCCCACAGACAACCTGCCAACCTTAAGCATATTCTCACCAGCAACCACGCACCGCACCATAACAACTCTAACTCAGGAACCAACCCATGCAACAAACCTCGATGCCAACTCTGCCCACATATCTACACCAGCAACACCATCACTGGACCTAACCAGATCAGCTACAACATCACCGGCTCATTCACCTGCACGTCCACCAATGTTATATATGCCATCATATGCCAGCAATGCCCCTCTGCTATGTACATTGGCCAAACTGGACAGTCACTACGCAAGAGGATAAATGGACACAAGTCAGATATCAGGAATGGCAATATACAAAAACCTGTAGGAGAACACTTCAACCTCCCTGGCCACACAATAGCAGATGTAAAGGTAGCCATCTTACAGCAAAAAAACTTCAGGACCAGACTCCAAAGAGAAACTGCTGAGCTCCAGTTCATCTGCAAATTTGAGACCATCAGATCAGGATTAAACAAAGACTGTGAATGGCTATCCAACTACAGAAACAGTTTCTCCTCCCTTGGTGTTCACACCTCAACTGCTAGCAGAGCACCTCACCCTCCCTGATTGAACTAACCTCGTTATCTCCACACTGATATATACCTGCCTCTGGAGATTTCCATTACTTGCATCTGAAGAAGTGAGGTTCTTACCCACGAAAGCTTATGCTCCCAGTACTTCTGTTAGTCTCAAAGGTGCCACAGGACCCGCTGTTGCTTTTTACAGATTCAGACTAACACGGCTACCCCTCTGATACTTGATTTAATCCCAGTACTCCTAGTTATACCTTGTTTTACCATCCTAAGTAAATACTTTGTCTCCTGGTCTCATCATTGATGAGGTCAATATAATAGCTGACGGTATCATTAACAGAGGCTTGATTGAAAATACAGATGTTTTAAGAATATACTAAATGCACTAATTTAATCTACCACAACAGAGACAAATGAAGCCTGCACGAGTACGAAAGAGTTTAGCGCTAATCTGAACAACCCTGAATATAAAGGTACCTAACTATATTCACGCAGAAAAAGCAGGCAAAAATATTGTATAGCTTACATTTTCTTTCCCCCTTTCTCTATATGCCTGCACCTGTAGCCTGGAAAGCCAAGTGTATAGAAATTGGATAGTTTCTTGTAAATAGTTTGCAAGCCCTCTAGTGGCTCTCACTGTCTTCTATGTTTCAGAACCCTGCCAGAGCAACAGTGTGTATATGTGGCTAGGCTTTGCATCTTCTACTGTATATATTTAATGTAAACAGTTACTTGGACCTCACTGTGCCTATGTGGCTCCTTCATATTGTATAAATGGCAAAACACAAAGCAGAAAGGTATTTGAAGAGAGACATCTGCAAAATTCAAATTGATATATTTATAGCTCTTACTAGGGCTGGGCCTTAACCAAAATAGCTCTGAAATTTGAGGAACTTGTGTCCAACATCAAATCTCACAAGTGGGCTTTTTCTCCTTAATGAAGCCAACCCAAATCCCAGATCTGGAGTCCACAGAGCTTTGTGGATTTAGATCCTGATCCTAACTTTGAGACAGGGGCCCACCTCTCCATCTTACAGAAGCCTGCTGCTAATCATAAATCCATTTTCTAGAAAACAGAGTAAGGTTCTGGATTTGTGGCCAGTCTATGGGATCTTTGCATCTATGGCCAGGTCTACACTACTGCAGTAAATCGATCTAAGTTATGCTACTTCAGGTATGTGAATAACGTAACTGAAGTAGATGTAGCTATATCCACATACCATAGTGTCTACACCATGCTGTCTCAATGGGAAAAACTCTCCCATTGACTTCTCTGAGAAGACTAAGGTAAGTTAAGTACAGAAAATTGACAGGAGAGCGCTTTCCCATCAATTTAGCCCATCTTCACCCAACTCCCTAAATCAATGCTGCTGCATCAATTGCAGCAGCACTGATTTAGCTCTGTAGTGAAGACATGGCCCAAGTTACATGGGATTTCTTGCAAGTAAAGTCATTTTAGCTATTTATTTTCCAAATGTTGGAAGAGCTAATAAATAGGGGACATCCTGTTTACACCCTCCCGGGCAATCTGTGTGTGCAATTCTGAAGAATATCGAAAAAAGAGGAGGGGAAAAGCAAATTGAAAGTTGTTGATTTGATCCTTTCGGGTGCTTGGTGTACCATGGGTCAATACAAATCATAAATGAGCATGATAGAAAAGACAAATACTTCTCAGTACCTAAATTACACCACCCTTTACGTATGGCCCAAAATCCAGACAATGGCAAAACTCTCACTGTCTTCAAAGGGGCCAAGTTTCAGCCACTGTGTCACCCTGTTCTTCACTGTCAGACATAATGGATGGGAATATGTAGCTGGCAGAGAAATATTACGAACGTTTCACTGTGAGGATTTAGTTAAAAAGTGACAGAATATTTAGTTTGTAGTTATAATGTAGTTTTTTTATTTTTTAATATTATCTTAGATGTTTGTGAGGGTGATGTACAAATGCTTGATAAACTGATGTGTTACAGTGTATGGTGGCTTGCTGGATATTCACTAGTCATACCGTATTCCTGAACGACTCTTTCAGCAGTTTATTCACATCACTCGTTCTCAGCACAAAGCAGAGTGTAGGCAACTTTAGCACAATTCTTACAATCATAATGAGGATTTTAATCCCTTTATGAAACCAACATATCATATTTGCTTCCAATATTTTCATGGTCATGAAGCACATAACAGAAGCTAAAAGAGGAAGAACATCTTATTTCCTTTAATTTCTAGTCAAGGGAAGTTAACCTCTTGTGTCTTGAGGAACTACAAGAGATTTTATTAATGCCTTGGTTCCCCAGTAATGAGAGAGAATTACCAGTTCCTTCACTATTTTCTGAGTCATCTAATTCATCATATCCTCACTATAGGATTCTATCTTCCTAGCCAGAATTTTTGTATCAGTCAGGCAAATCTCATTCCTAATAACTTTCTCATTTTGGCACAAAATAATGTCCACTACACACACCACTGAATTACCTGTCTGTCTATAGGAGCAGAAATATGGGTACAAACAAGGCCTAGAAACACAGTCCTATAGTCTCCATGTACATTAAACTCTCAACCTCGGCCCCTCACTTAGCTTCATACCAGACCCAGCTCAAACAAGTCAACAAAGTAAGTTCATTTATACCTATTAAGAAATCACCCCAGAATACAGTATGTCTTATTAGCTCAAATATAGTTTCAAATTTTACTCTCACTGTTTTTTATTGCAGAAGTATTGTGATCTAAAGATTTTTAGAATATCCACCAGTACCAAAATTTTACTTCAGACCTAATGATTGGAGACAATGAAACTTATATAAGTAACCACCCTCCTTGGGCGATAACACCAAAGTATCCAGAAATCTGCCGAATACAATTCTGTTTCTCCTTTTTAGAACACCACCTCTGCTATTCAAAAAATTAAACATTTTGGATTGTAATGCATTAAAGTAGATAACATAGACAAAGGAAGACATTTCCCCATGTAATATATATAATCAATGGTATGTGAATTTTTGTGATGAAAAATAAACACCCAAGTCATACATTAATTACATTTTTAACATACTAAAATGATTCTGTGTTTACAAGTTTGATGTTCCCAGTAGTTCTGTACAATGAAGGCTCCTCAATTCTCAGGAAACATTCTCCAGTAAGACAGAATTGTTTTCAAGGAGAAATCCTTACAAAGTGTTGTGACAATTTATTATTATTATTATTATTACATGAAACCAAACAGATGTCCCATCTCCACAGACTGCACTGTAGTTTACACTTTCACCATTTTATTTACACATTACAACATTGACATATGAAAAGCTCACTCAAAACAAGCTGCACACCCTCACTATGTCACTCAAGGATATAATGCTTGAGGTAAAGGGATCTTATGATTTTTTAAAATTGTATTAGTCTCTTCATAGTAATGGTAGGCAAATGTATCCTTTTAAGAATGACATCCACACATATGGACCGTAATGTTTAAAATTTTATGAATTTCAAAGATAAATAACCCTGACACAGAATGTAATTTAATTATGTGTCTACATTAGGCCAGCCAACAAATGGAATGTTTAATCGGAGTATTGTTTTAGTTTTAAATTTTAAGTTAGAAGACAATGGGGTGATCCTCAGCTAGTATAAATTGTCATAGCTTTGCTGAAGTAAAGAGAGCTATCGACACATTACCTCAAGTAATGATCTGCCCCGATAGGTTGACAAAACCCTTTACAACAATCCTAAGAAATTCACCATTGAAAAGAAAGAACTGCTGAATCATAAATGAACCTTCTGATATAAGGAAGCTGTGCCCCAGCTTTCTATTATCCTAAAGCAAAATGGGCTTTTGCTAAGAAACTGGGTGTTACCGCTCCCAAAGTAGAAAAACAGTATAAAGGTCATAACTGAACATGATATTTCTTATCCAAGTAGACAAAACCTCTTAATAATAAAGCTGTGGAGGTCCCAGATGCAGACATCTGGTTTTCACCCATAGAGAGATGATGTTAAAGAAAAATTCTGAGTAAGCACCAGATAGTCATGGAATACACTTTTCGGAGTTAGAAGTCCAAAGAGCCTAGCAATAAATTCCAGATAATCTGAAGGGGTCGTCATAATTTCTAAGAAAACACACAAGATGATGTCTTGATTTTGTAGTGGACTTTTGAAATATAAGACACACACTAAGTGTTCCTTCCCTGTTTATTCATCAACATCTTCTATGGGAGGAGATATAGGAAATGTAACATACCCCCTTCAACTCTCGATAAAAGGGCCTATCTGCCTCCAATGAATTGTCATTATTTGTGACAGAGAACATCTAGAACAGAAGCTAGACCTTCATAGACTTTCTATCTGAAGGAATCTTTGATTATAACATAAGAGGACCTACTTGAGACAGAGAATGCCATTAATAAGTACCTGTCTTCTAGCCGATCTGAAACACCTGCCAGCAATGCTGGCAAAAACATGTACTTATCCACTTTGTTTGGAGCTGCACAACTGATTTCAGCTTTGAATTTATGAACTGTCATGGAAACAAAGTCAACAATCAAGCAGGATCTAGTGATTAGCAATACCAACCATTTATTATTTGGATGATGGCCCATTTGTTTTATTGATCATTTCTTGAATACAAGTACCATTCAACAAGGTATCACATGTAAGTGAGAGATTAGAGATGGTCACCTAGTTATACTGTATTTTTAGGTAAATGACAAGTTCTAATCAAGGGACTGAAAAGGAGCTTTTAGCTAGTGAAGTGCTATTACCAAATAAAAGCATGGAATGTTGTACATTGAATGAGTAACCAATAACTCACTTGTTTTACCACAGTATAGCTTTACTGAAGTCAAAGGAGATATGCCACTTTATACCAGCTGAGGATCTGACCGAGTTTTAAAACTCTTTCCCTAGTCTATTTCAAAATACTTTACTCCAAAAGTTTTCCTAATGTCCAGTTCTAAATTTTCACTGTGTGACAATGTAAATAAATTACCTCTGTGTAGTGCTTGCCTCACAACAAAGCCATGGTTCAAACCTTCTCCCAGGTAGCCAGGAACCATTCATTGTTAAGATTTTTGCAACTAACTCCTGCTGTTTTATCCAACCTCACTGATAGCAAGCAGGAACATGGGCTTAATTAGGCAAATTGACCACAGAGTGTGAAAGAGATAAAACACCAGGGGTGACCATGCCTTGCAGGCTGAAGGAGGAACAGACTGTATGGATGTGCTTCAAAACTAGTACTAATATTTTTACTTTGAAGCACAGGGAGCTCTGGTCTGGACTATACAGAAACCTTCATTTGTGGCTGTTTTCTTTTTTGTTTATTTGTTTTGGATTCAACTTAAAGAAGCCAAACTTTTTACTTCTGCTATGAAGAAACTGTGCTACCTAAACACCTAGCTGAAAACCCCAATGCCACATTCCTTTCTTGATGTGACTAGCTGCCACAAGGAGGAGCCCATTACACTTTATTTAGCTTCATCCTCTTACTATTAATTCTTCCTTGAATCACTTTCCATAATTCCTCTCCCCATTTAATGCTGATGCTTTTCAAGTACTTGTAGACATTTTATCAAATCACATTGATGTGCCTCTAGCATGCTTCCTACCCAATATGTCTCCATTTAGATATTAATAGAGGTGTCTACACAAAAAATTGCCTCTAGGTGTGAATGCAGATGACAAGTTTCATCTGTACAGGTCCCATGTTAAAGCTCAGACAAAAAGCTTCCACTGTGGTGTAATGGAAACTTTACCTGAATAAGGACTTTCTAACTGAAGTCTTTGTGAATTAAAATGGCCAGTCGTATATCTCTCAAAGATCCAATTTATTATAGTTATTCACTAGCACCACTGCAGTTAAAGCCAAAATGCCCTTTCCTCATAAGCTTCTGTTTTTGATTGGTTTTAACTTTAGCATAAAATTTTCCTCAGGACTGAAATTTGATATATTCACCCAGATTTTATTTTAATTTACATTTAAGTATCCTTTTGCCAGTTCATCACATCAGAATATTTACAAAATATTTACTAGGAAAAACAGCCTTTTGTATACAAATATATTTCTTTTACATAATGTCCATCACTGAAAGTATGTTCTATTCCCAGCCATTATGTGATCCTGTAATAAAGATGGTATCATAACTCAGACTGTTTACTCTGTTGTATCTCCTATGAAGCTAAGCCACATGGGGGAGGGGAGAGAAAAGGGGGAAGAGGAGGCATTAATTTTGCTGTGGATTACTAATGAAATCAATGATAATTTTGCCTGATGTAAAAAAGGAATATGAGCTTTATGATTTAGCCCTATGTTAATACAAGCTAAAGTCTAGTTCATGGTATGTATCCTGAGAAAGGGGCATCGATTCATTGGGCATTCCAGGAGAGATTATTCCTCAAGAGGGGTACAATGAATCTCAGTTCTGTGATATGTAGGAGAAAGTGCAACCAGCTTGGAGGGAGGAGAAAAAAGCATCCTTATTGTCCCGTCCCTTGTGTGGGGCATATGGGTGGTGGGAACGGGAGGCTCCATTTGCTTTCTACACAAGTATCAGGGGCAATCTGACAGTAAGTCAAAGAACCCAAAACTAAGGCTCCCACAGTAACCATTATTTCCTTTCTGACTCTGTACATACAGAGTGCTTGCTAGAAGGGGAGAGGCTGCTTAGAGTGCTTTGACCCCATCTCCCTGAAAACTTACATGAATTGCAAGCATAATCCTTCTCCTATCCCTAGGAAAAGCTTGGAAAGTGGATTAGCAAGCACTGCCTGATTCCAGAGGGGGTGTTTCTGGCAAAGGCAGAGCCATGACCCCTTCCCCTCATCTTAAAATGCTTCTACTAGAGGCAGCACTTTCAGGTGCAGCAAGACCTACTCTGCACCCTGCAGTGCTCACAAACATAATGATCCTGACAAACATTTTGATTAATCAGGCAAGACCTGCATCATTTTCAAAGGGCTATGTTGTCAGGGATTTTAAACCTGAGTAATTCAAATGCTGAGAATCATTTCTGCAGAGCACCAAAACAGCAGCCATCAAAGTAGTTACAGCTGGTCCAAATATCATAGCAATCCCTGGAGCACAACACTTTAGGATGTGCTGTCATTATGAGTAGTTACTTTACCATACTCCTTGGTTTTGAGACTGTTCCATATCTGAGTGCAAATAAATCAATTACCAGAAGATTTCCAGTCATAAGCAGCTTGTTCACTATTACCGCATACCACAGGTCCCTAGTCAAAGGGACTTGAGCATGTACATTGCTAAGTGGGAGCCATTGTCAGTCAGAATGTGCAAGATGAGCTCTAGCATGGGACATCTTCAGGCTGAATTCAACAGTCTTTCCATTTCAGCTAATGTATATCAGATTCTCTCTTTTTCTTGTTAATATCAGCAGCTCTTTGGTGACTATACATAATTTTAAAAATTACAGTGTCCATTTTTTTAGAGAGAGGGGTGTATTTTGAGGAACAGGGTTGTGAAACATGCCCAGAAAAAATAAAGTAAAGAAGTGGATCACTTTTACAGTGGGACAGGTAAATAGGAACAAGATAAAACTGAGTCCATAGCCCTCTTGTTCATTCCACTAGCAGTCATATTCTGTAGAAAAGCTTCAGTCAAGCACAGTTATAAAATCATCTATTTTAGTAACACTAAATCTCTTTCTCCTTTTGGGATTCAGCTTTACCTCCTGAGACACACAGAGGCACAGTCAGGGATGAAGCGATTGCAAGGAAAGTGTTTCACTGAAGGCTCCCTGTAAAGTTGAATTGCACTAGAACCCTGACAAGAAAATCAAATTATAGTTTAACTTGTATTTAGGAATTTAAATTTATAACAACTGAGAAAGAACAGGACCAGCCAACAAATAAACCAAAAACAAACCAATAAAAAAAAAAAACCAGCAGCCACCACCAAATTTGAATTTCAAAGTGAATTGGATACCGGGTCCTTAAAGGCTTCTTTGAAAGTCCCAGCTGTAACTAAGACACCTGCCTTTAATCACCTTGAACACTTCGCTTTGAAGATCTCTTTCCTCAACTCTCCTGTGTCTCAGTCTTTGGGGGGCAAGGACTGTGATTTCTGGATTGTCTGGAAAATATGAGGCATATTATGGCTGCTACCACAATCACAGTAGTAAGTAATCATAAGAATTATAGCTTCTTGTAAGAGATATAAAATCTTACACCTTAGTACAGTCGAACCCAAGAGTTACGAACACCTCGGGGATGGAGGATGTTCATAACTCTGAAATGTTCGTAACTCTGAACAAAACATTATGGTTGTTCTTTCGAAAGTTTACAATTGAACATTGACTTAATACAGCTTTGAAACTTTATAATGAAGAAAAATGATGGTTTTAGACATCTTAATTAAATGAAACAACTACAGAGTTTCCTTACCTTGTCAAATCTTTTTTTTAAACTTCCCTTTTTTTTTTCTTTTTTTTTAAGTAGTTTTCATTTAACACAGTACTGTACTGTATTTGGGTGGTTTTTTTTTTCTTCCTCTTTGTCTCTGCTGCTGTCTGATTGCATACTTCCGGTTCCAAATGAGGTTTGTGGTTGACCGGTCAGTTCGTAACTCTGGTGTTTGTAATGGTGAGATTCTACTGTATTTCATTTCTCTATAAAAGCAGAGAAATATGAGGAAAGTAGAATGTTGTGCTCTCCCTTTCTTTCATTCTGAGAGGTTAGATGAGCCAACTCAGACAGTGTTGGGTACTTAACTTCTCTGACTCCATTGAAAAGCCTGCCCACAGCACTGTCTGAGTTGGCTCATCAAACCTCTCAGAATGAAAGAAAGGGAGAGCTCAACATTCTACTTTCCTCATATTTCTCTGCTTTTATAGAGAAATGAAATACAGTAGAATCTCACCATTACAAACACCAGAGTTACGAACTGACCGGTCAACCACAAACCTCATTTGGAACCGGAAGTATGCAATCAGACAGCAGCAGAGACAAAGAGGAAGAAAAAAACCCACCTTCAAAAGCCTGTAGACAGTTAAAATTCATCCCCCCCTTCTCAGTTGTTGCTTAGCCCAGTTGTTCATCTCATCCAAACACTTAATTTTTTAATCTTACCTTAAACTCTGGTTGATTGCTGTTATTCACACATGGGCAAAGAACAACAACTGCATTTTGTGGAGGATTTTGAGATTTCAAAATTGAATTTTATTGTGATTTGTAATGAAAACCAAAAAATTCAGATTTCTCTATGAAATGAAATAATTGTCTATTACAGTAAATTTAGAAGAGTGGTAATCAGAAAGTCAAGTAAATATTTATTAAAATAAGTTTTATCAGAAAGGCCATGTGAATAACTGTACTGAATTTATTACATTTGGATTTTGAAGATCAGTTTTTATTCATTCCAACCAATTGTCTGTACAATACTACTCATGTCCATTATATGATAAGTGGAAAGTATGGCATTTGCTTGTTTTGTTATAGTATATTTTATTATTGCTGTATTTGGATTTTATGGGAAACTGAACACAAAAAGAGAGCAGAAGGCAAGTTATTCTGCAGTCAGAACACAGTCCTCCAAATGCTAGTGAGCCCTTAAACCATACATGTACAATTTTCAAATGCCAAGTAATCACTTAATTCCTTCCTCTATGCTATCTTAGCACTTGTCATCTTACATAGTCCTGTTGTTTACGGAGAACAATGTGACTAAAGAACACTAGCTTCATCAAAATATATTACTCTTGGCTTGTGTACTAAAGATTTATATACAAGCAGCACAAGTGAGATATTCTATTGTTCTACAAACCTGGAAGCTAAATAAATCATAAGCTTCAAAAGAGAAACAAGTCAGACAGCCTATTAGTTGTGTTATAGGAATAGGGTCTTAAAGTTATATTGCAGTCCCCTCACACATTTGTTGTACGATGATTTTCAAGACCGAAGCCTATACAATGTTTTTACACCGTCTCATAGGAGAGAATTAGGGTACATCCTTAAAAATAAATTTGTAAGTGTGATAATCAGAAACAGCAAATTACAAAGTTTGCATTCTACTCTCCATGAAAGAACTTCATATCAGATTTGCTCAAAGCAAGTTAACATTTTCTCTTCTCCTTTTCATTATAATACCAACTATCACCAATAGGAAAGATTCTGGAATCAGAGTTTAAGGGGTAATTGTGCTGATGATGCAGTACACCGAAGAACATAGAGTTTATTCTTGTCTTTATTCAGGCTCCATAATATTGACAACAGCAAAATCTTATTTTTGTCAGTAAATTGAGACATGCCCAGAAGACACATGGGAAGCAGATAAATAATTATAACAACAAGACACACAGATGTACATTGTCATTACTTTAAACAGTGGCTGGCATCTGTGCCTGGAACAACAGCTACTACCATGGGAGTCATTTAATCTTGCAACAGTTACTGTATTTCCAAAATGGCAGTGACTCCTCTGATCAACTATTTGAAAATGACAAAGCCTGGGTGAAATTGCCAAAACATGGAGATTTAGCCAAATTATAGGAGCTCCTTGGGAGAGAAGCAGTTAAAGGAGGCTGGGGAGGGGGAGGGGAGAAGGAAAAGACTAGAGGAGAGTCAAGATGTTTAGAATGTGAAGTTCTGCTAGAGAATTGATTGTACTGTGGGGAACATAGGGGGCAGGTTATGGGGATAAAAAAGGGTGGTGTCACGGAAAGGCTGAAGACTTCTGTTTTATGGAAGAGGAGGAAAGAAGTTAAATACATCAAGAGACTTGGGTAAACATCTGTACCCACTGTCATGTACAGAAGCTGATCCACTGATCTTTGTTAATATTAATATTTGTTAAAATTAATATTAACTTTGTTACTATCACAGTCTTCTGTGTTTACCCTCTTCCCCAATTACCTGCTGGGTTAGTCCAGAATTGGCCACTCCCCTTAGTTGTTTCCTTCAGAGATAAGACTATCTCCTTGAGTCTGCTGTTGACAAGCCTATTTGAAGAAGATTAATAGGTTAATAGACAGATTCCTTAGCTTCCAGTCCTATTTTGGACTCTACTACATAATTTCTGTGTGATAGGGCAAGTCCCTTACTATCTCTGTGCCTCCATTCCTCCATCTGTAAAATGGGGATATACTTAATTCACAGGAATTCAGCGAGACAATCAATTCATGTAATGCATGGTGAGATCTTTGCGTTGAGACATTACATATGTGAAAGGTAGTATTCTCCTAATTGGATTTGGATGTTTTTTGATAATGAACTTAAGCAGTAGTCACAGTCGGCAATGCAGTAGAATCATAGAATCATAGAATATCAGAGTTGGAAGGGACCTCAAGAGGTCATCTAGTCCAACCCCCTGCTCAAAGCAGGACCAATTCCCAGCTAAATCATCCCAGCCAGGGCTTTGTCAAGCCGGGCCTTAAAAACCTCCAAGGAAGGAGACTCCACCACCTCCCTAGGTAACGCATTCCAGTGTTTCACCACCCTCCTAGTGAAATAGTATTTCCTGATATCCAACCTGGACCTCCCCCACTGCAACTTGAGACCATTGCTCCTTGTTCTGTCATCTGCCACCACTGAGAACAGCCGAGCTCCATCCTCTTTGGAACCCCCGTTCAGGTAGTTGAAGGCTGCTATCAAATCCCCCCTCATTCTTCTCTTCTGGAGACTAAACAATCCCAGTTCCCTCAGCCTCTCCTCATAAGTCATGTGCTCCAGACCCCTAATCATTTTTGATGCCCTCCGCTGGACTCTTTCCAATTTTTCCACATCCTTCTTGTAGTGTGGGGACCAAAACTGGACACAGTATTCCAGATGAGGCCTCACCAATGTCGAATAAAGGGGAACGATCACGTTCCTCGATCTGCTGGCAATGCCCCTACTTATACAGCCCAAAATGCCGTTAGCCTTCTTGGCAACAAGAGCACACTGTTGACTCATATCCAGCTTCTCGTCCACTGTGACCTCTAGGTCCTTTACTGCAGAACTGCTACCTAGCCATTCGGTCCCTAGTCTGTAGCAGTGCATGGGATTCTTCCGTCCTAAGTGCAGGACTCTGCACTTGTCCTTGTTGAACCTCATCAAGTTTTTTTCGGCCCAATCCTCTAATTTGTCTAGGTCCCTCTGTATCCGATCCCTACCAGTAATTGGGGTAGCATTTGTACTGTGCTGGATCTTACTGATTTTCTGAGTTTCATGTCTCAATTCTATCATGATTGGCGGATACACTACATGGCCTTTGTGATAGATCTTAAAATAGCTTCTTCCTACTCCCACTGCTCTCATTTATACCAAAAACTTAGGACTTGTCTACTAAAACACTTGGTGTGTGGAAAGCTAGTGTATGAACCTACCCCGCACTAGCCTACCATACACTAACTACCCACATGGACCCTGCTGACATGCCTTAACAGTTTGTTGGACTAGATCAAAGCATTCTAACAAACTATTAAGGCATGTCAGTCAGGTTCACATGGACAGTTAGTGCATGGCAGGCTAGATTCACACCCCAGCTTGCTGCAAACTAAGCATTTGATTAGACAAGACCTTAGGTGCTCTTGCCCTCTACCCCCAAGTTACACCACTGCTAGAAAAATGGAAGTGAATTTTGAATGGGACACATTTCTCTTTTGACACTGGTGCACATCTTTTTAGACTTATGTTCTGCATTCACACCTCTGCCCTCCAAACAACATCATTTATGCCATTTCCGCCTTTGCAGGGTGCCTGGATGTCTTAATTTAAAATCTGCCTCATGATTTTACACCAGAGTCAGATTTGCCTCAGTGTCTCCTTTCTTAGAGAAACAGACAATTATTATTGATTATTTTTATTACAGTTGCATCTAGGGGCTCCACAAGCCTCATTGTGCTAGGAGGTATGCCGGCATTTGGTAAAAAGACAATCCCCGCTCTAGAGATTTATTATAGAAAACAAAACACTAAAATTAAGCCATAGAAAATTTTATTTCCTTTAGCACAAACTTCAGAACAGTTTAAAGAGTGAAGAATTTAATAAAGGATGGTATAAGATTGAAAGTTTTGAGGGTAATTTGCTAATTCATGTGTGTGTATACAGCTTTGTTAGTATTAGAGGAATTAACAAGACAAATGTCTCTGATCAACAGTGGATGAAGCAAAATGCAATGAAGAATTTACATCTTAGAGCAAAGTGTTTTTTTAATCTTATCACTGGTTAGAAAAATTGTGTTGGCTATCATGACTTATTTATGGGCTCAGCAATTCAAAAATAAAATATACAAGGATGCACACCAGCTTTTTCTGGAAAGTTAAAGTTAAGGAGCAGTTTCCTGTAAGGCATCCAAACAACTGGTCAAGTTTTGGAGTTACAAACTATTAAAATTTTTCTCTTGATTTGAAACGTCCATGACTAGGGAGGTTAGGACTAAATTATCTTTTCCATCTCAGAATGAAATAGTGGATGGGGCATGAGTCAGAGTAGTGGTGATATAGAACAGTACAGTAAATGGAGAAAAAGATGTTGGGGTTTCTTGACCATAATGAGTAACTATGGAGGATCAAGTATACCATATATGAAGGGCAAAGAGGAAAGATATTGGATTCTGGCTACTATGGGCCTAGAACTGTAGGATGGTCTGTCAGTGGTGATTTTTCAGCATTTGTAAGAGTGAGATTTGGACTGAGTGAACTAGAATATGAAATCAGATTTGGTTCTGGAATACCCAAAGCCATATTGTTCACATATTTATTTAAAAGATGGTGTGAACTGTGAATGTATTTGAACCTTTATGTATTGTTGGGTGTTGCCATACACTTGGGTTTAAGACATTCAGGTTCATTAATTTTAACCTTTACTGGAGTGTAACTAGGTCAGCACCCACCTCTCACGACCGCCCCCTCTGGCTGGGTGTGTCTGCGTTCTTTCAGTAAGTAGTCCTGGCCCTGGTATGGGGCCATACCCCCAGGGCTTCCTCCCTGGAGATACTACCTTCCTCCAGCCAGGCTCAGTCCTTACTCAGTCCCAGCAGCCAGCCTGGAACTCCTTCATTACTCCCCTGTCCCTGCTAGCAAACGGTCTTTGGCTCAGTCTTAGCAGTAAGCCAGGAGCCCCCGTCCCAGCCAGCAAACTGTCTTTGGTCCTGGTGCTCTTCCATCCAGGCACCCAGTTCTTCCTTCTCCAGCTCCAAGCCGCAACTAACTGCTGCTCTGTTCTGCAGCTCCTTTTATAAGAAATGACAGACATACAGAAAAAGACAATAGCCAGTTACATTCTTCTGGGGCATAGATGGGTCATCATGGATTTCTCCTCAGAAGCGCCAACTAACCCTTACAATCTCCCACATATTATACTCACTCATTAGTTCTCTTTCAATTATCATTATGAATATTACATATTATGTAATCATACAACACTGATGCTTAAACTTCAGTTGGCACAACTTTTGCTGTCCTTGCTATTTTTGTTATTTCATCTCTTTAATTGGTTTATTACCACTGATCATGCACTGATGATGCTTGCTTGACCAGGCCACTTTTACCCTTTACCCAATGTTAGGGACTCCTTTTTCTTGAACTGGCTTTTGGTAGCATATTCTATGTAACCATTGTCCTCCAATTTAAGCTCATATTATGGTCAAATCACCTTTGTCCTATACAGCAGCAGCTGTAAGCAAGTTTAATTGGTAACAAGGTCACTAAGGGCACGTCTTCACTACCCGCCGAATCAGAGGGTAGCAATCGATATATTGGGGATCGACTTATCGCGTCTAGTGAAGACGCAATAAAATCGATCCCCGATGGCTCTTCCGTTGACTCCGGAAATCCACCGCGGCAAGAGGCGGAAGCGGAGTCGACGGCGGCGCGGCAGCGGTCGACTCGCCGCTGTCCTCACAGCCAGGTAAGTCAACCTAAAATATGCCACTTCAGCTATGCTATTCACGTAGGTGAAGTGGCGTATCTTAGGTCGACCCCCCCCTGTAGAGTAGACCTAGCCTAAGATAACACTCATTTCAAAACTAGGCTGAAGCCAGCAAAGTCAGTAGAGGTATCATTCAAAAGTATTAATTTAGAAATGATCCCTATATCAATTCCCAATAGTATCTTCCCTGAAGTGTTCATTTTCATACTTTTAAATTATTAGTTTCCAGTTTCTGATATTCAGAATCCAATCCATCTATGATATCCATAGATTTGTTTCCTCCTTAATGTCACTTTTTATAAGCACCAAACATGGATTAGTATATGCAGTTCTGGAGGATTGTGTAAAGAACTAATTACAGAAAAACTTAAAGAAAACAAAACCTTGGACCCAATTCTCATCTCACACTACCCATTCAAAGTAACTCCATTGAAGATTGACGTTGAGTTATCCAGATATAAAACTTGTGTAGGTGAGAACATAAGCAGATCCATTCTTATGTTGGAGGGAGCTCAATCAAATAAGAGGCTATCACACTGTTAGATTTGGCATTAGATATTCCAAATGGAAGGAATATTTATGTAAATCTGTGCATTCTTAGGAATGTATTATTTTCACACAGCACATACTGTTGGGATGTAAGAGAAAAAAACGTACATAATATTGTAAAATACTAAATATGGAATTTGAGACAAATAATCAAAAACAAAATTTTAACTGACTCAGTGAGTCTCCAAATTATTAATTCTCACCTGTCCTGTAAGATATCACTGAAGACAACATTGGAGTCTGAAACTAGATGTGTTTGTATGTGGAAAACTTAGTTGTTCACCAGGGCTCTGTGTAATTTGTCCACATTTATATTCACACATTTCACATTAGGTTTAGGCATTTAGAGCTAGAAGGCACATAGTATTTGTCACTTCAATATTTAATTGGTATTAGGAAACACCTTACTAGCCTTCAACTGCAAACCCCAACCAAAGCTGGATCCTGGTTAGATCTGATTGGTTTTAAAGAAAAGTTATTGGCAGCACATTGTATTGTATCAGGTAAAATAAGTAAATGCAATAAAAGAAGTACAATTCTTACGTTATAATAATTCTTTCCGTTTACGTTGGGATATTACCTTAATATAGTTGGATTTCTGATCCAGTTCTCATCTTATGGCTTGGCTACACTTGTGAGTTAGAGTGCATTAAAGCAACCCCAGGCGCTCTAACTCATGATGCATCCACACTGGCAAGGCACGTAGAGCACCCAGACTCCATGGCTGGAGCACTCCTGGTAATCCACCTCCATGAGAAGCATAATGCTTGCTGCACTCCGGTTGCAGCACCGTGGCACGAGTGTGGAAGCCCTGGTCTATTAATGCACTCTGATAGGCCTCCGGAAGTGTCCCACAATGCCTGTTCTAGCCACTCTGGTCATCACTTTGAACTCTACTGCCCCTGCCCTCAAGTGACCAACCGTCAGACCCACCCTTTAAATTCTCTGGGAATTTTGAAAATCCCCTTCCTGTTTGCTCAGCCAGGCGTGGAGTACTGTCAGCGAATCTTTCCAGGTGAACATGCCTCCACATGCCAGGTGATCCCTAGTATGGAGCAATGGCAAGGTGCTGAACCTCATCAGTGTTTGGGAGGAGGAGGCTATGCAGTCCCAGCTGTGCTCCAGCAGTAGGAATTCCAATACCTTCGGCAGATATCAAGAGACATGATGGTAAGGGGTCATGACCGGGAGGCATTCCAGTGCAGGGTTAAAGTGAAGGAGCTGCGGAATGCCAACCACAAAGCCAGCGAGGCAAACCGCCGCTCCATTGCTGTCCCCGCAACTTGCCGTTTCTACAAAGAGCTGGATGCAATACTTGGGGGCGACCCCACCTCCACTCCGAAGACCACCATGGACACTTCAAAGCCCAATTCAACAAGGCAGGAGCAGGAGGAAAGTGGGAGCGAGGGTGCTGAGGAGGAGGGAGACAGCCCAGCATCCCTAGATGCATGCAGCCAGGAGGAAGGTAGGCAGTTGCAGCGGACGGTGCTTGGGGAAGAACAAACACCAGAGGAGGTGCCCGGTAAGCAGCTTTTATTTTGAGAAGGAAGTTGTTCGGTGCAGGCTCTTGGGGCAAGGAGGGTTAGGGCTGCATGCATGCCTAGACGCAGATTAGGGTGTTAATGTGCTCTCTCACATCGCAGTAATCGGCCTCAGTGATCTCTTCAAAGGTCTCATGCAGAAGCTGGGCAATCCGCTTGCGCAGATTCCTTGGCAGAGCTACTGTGCTCCTTGTCCCAGTAAGGCTAACATGTCCGCACCACTGTTCCATGACAGGCAAGGGGTACTATTGCTGCACACAGGCAAGCTGCATATGGGCCAGGGCAGAAGTCGCATTGTAGTAGAAGACCCTCCCTTGCTTCCCAGGTCACCCTCGGGAGTGAGATATCTTCCAGGGGAGAACTCATCCTGTGGAAAATGTGGGGACAGTGTTCAGTATAGGGGCCCCCTGCAGCTGTTAGCTCTCCCCGAGGCACAGAACCCCAGAGGACAGTATGGCCATGAAACAATCAGTCCCTCTTGCCCCTATGCTTACTCACCATTTTGGGGCTCCTGTGGGTTCATAGACTATCAGGGTTGGAAGGGACCTCAGGAGGTCATCTAGACCAATCCCCAACTAAATCATCCCAGCCAGGGCTTTGTCAAGCCTGACCTTAAAAACCTCTATGGAAGGAGATTCCATCACCTCCTTAGGTAACCCATTCCAGTGCTTCACCACCCTCCTAGCGAAAATTTATTTCCTAATATCCAACCTAAGTTGGGTTATGTGTGCTCGCTTTGGGACGGGCAATTTCTGCTATTGTGTACACTGTGTTTGTCTTTAAGTGTGGCTGAATCATTGCTCTGTCTGGTGTGAACAATGCTGCCTCTGTTAAGTGTTGCATTTTGGCTTTACAGATGCAACCTTGAGATCCCAGCCATCCTTGTTATCAACAGCTGAAAGACTCCAAAGAATCAGGAAGCGGACAGATACAGGCGCTCGTAGCAATGCAGGTGTGTGGCAGGGCAGGGGTAAAACCCCTTTAAAGCCCTGCCAAAATGCTGGCTACAGCCTGCTCTCTGGCCAGTAGGCCAGGTGTAGAGATGCAGGTGCTCAGCAGGGAGCCCAGCTGAAAGCCCTAATGAGGGCTGGCTCAGACAAACATGCTGGGCTACGTAGTGACAGCTGGGCTGGGGCAGGAGAAGGCTATAAAAGCCCTCGGCAAACCTCAGTGGGGAGGCTAGCCTGGGAGGAGACAGGAGGGCAGTATCTCTGTCTCCTTTCCAACAAGGAAGCCTCAAGGGCCAGGAGACCCTAGGGAGGGTCTGTGGAGCACTAACTGTTGGGGGATCTCGGAATTGCACTGTAAATAAAGACACTGGGGTGATTCAACAAAAGAGGGAGTGAACACTCTTTATTAAACCAGCCTAAACACAGGGTGCAGGCACAAAAGTGAGAGAGCTTGCGCCAACCCTGTGACAAGGTGGGACACTGTGCACACCCCTCCTTCCCCCGCAGCCCTTGTCCCAAAACTCTTTCCCTTGTGCCCCCATGTCACCGCCAACCCACTTTCCACAACATCTGGGCTCTTATCGTCACCAGCTGCCTCCAACACATGTAGCTTCACCACCCAGCCCTGCAAACTGACTCTTACCCACTGCACTCAACCCCCATCACCATGCATTTTAGCCAGCCTGAAGTGCAGCACTCATTGCACGGCACTCCAGCCAGGAAGGCTGAGTATGATACCAGGACATACGCAAATCTGTGATTGTCCCATTCCTCACCCCACCCCCTTCCCTCGTTCCAAACAGCACAGATGTGTCATGCCCTTTCGGTTTCCCAAACAGTTGTGTTTCATGTCAAGAAATTAATTTTTTGGCTTTGAAAACATTCTTTATTATTGCATTAAGTAAAAGATACCGTAGCCCAGGAAAGCAACAGGCACTGCAAGTCAGTGCATCATATGTAGCAAACAGATTCCTACTAACATTGGAACCACAGCACTTCACCAGTAATGTTTTTGCACGGGAGTGGCTTTCAGCCTCAAATTGCTTCCTTGCAGCCCCACGCTGGGCCCCTCTAATAGCCCTGCTCTCTGGCTGTTCAAATTCAGCCTTCAGGTGTTGAACCTCTGAGGTCCATGCCTCAGTGAATCTTTCACCCTTCCCTTCACAAATGTTATGGAGGGCAGAGCACATGGATAGAACTGCGGGGATGCTGTCATCGGCCAGGTCCAGCTTCCCATACAGACAGCGCCAGCAGCACTTTAAATGGCCAAAAGCACACTCCACAGTCATTCTGCACTGACTCAGCCTGTTGTTGAACGGCTCCTTGCTGCTATCAAGGCTCCCTGTGTAGGGTTTCATGAGCCACAGCATTAAAGGGTAAGCGGGGTCTCCAAGGATCACAATGGACATTTCAACTTCCCCTACAGTGATCTTCTGGTCTGCGAAGAAAATCCCGACTTGCAGTTTGCTGAACAGGCCTGTGTTCCAAAAGATGCGTGTGTCATGCACCTTTCCAGGCCAGCCTGCGTTAATGTCAATGAAACACCCACGGTGATCCACAAGTGCCTGGAGAACCATAGAGAAATACCCCTTCCAATTTATGTACTTGGAGGCTAGGTGGGCTGGTGCCAGAACTGGAATATGCATCCCATCTATCGCCCCTCCGCAGTTAGGGAAATGCATTTGTGAAAAGCCAGCCACAATGTCATGCACGTTACCCAGAGTCACGGTTCTTCTGAGCAGGATGCAATTAATGGTCCTGCAAACTTGCATCAAAATGATTCCAACAGTCAACTTTCCCACTCCAAATTGGTTAGCGACCAATCAGTAGCTGTCTGGAGCCAGCTTCCAGATTGCAATAGCCACCCGCTTCTCCTCCGGTAGGGCAGCTCTCAATCTCATGTCCTTGCACTGCAGGGTGGGGGTGAGCTCAGTATGCAGTCCCATTAAAGTGGCTTTTCTCATCTGAAAGTTCTGCAGCCACTGCTCGTCATCCCAGACTTACATGACTATGTGATCCCACCACTCAGTGCTTGTTTCCCGAGGCCAAAAGCAGTGTTCTACTGTCATGAGCATGTCCACGAATGCCACAAGCAAACTCATGTCGTATGCGTTATGCGAGTCGACATCATCATCTGACTCCTCACTGTCTTTTTGTAGCTTAAGGAGTAACTTGACTGCAATTCGTGACGTGCTCACGGGACCCATCAGCATATTCCTTAGCAGTTCGGGATCCACTCCCACAGACCAAAAGGGAAGACAGATTGCGCAGTACAAAAAATGTTGAAAGATGGCGCCAAATGTGGACGGAAGCACAGAGATTGCTGGGATGCGAAGCGATGCCTCACGGGGCATTGGAACAGGACCCAGAATGCCCCGCCCCCCCGCCCCTTTCCCACAAGCCACAGCGCCAGAATGGGAAGAGGTGCTCTGTGGGATAGCTGCCCATAATGCACCACTCCCAATGCTGCTGCAAGTGCCGCAAATGTGGCCACGCCAGTGCGCTTGCAGCTGATTGTGTGAACAGACTGCAGCGCTTTCCCTGCTGTGGTCTCCGAGCGTTGGTTTAACTCATAGTACTCTACATCTGCAAGTGTAGCCATGCCCTTGCTTTCCAGAGGTAAAGCACAATCCAGTTGTTCAGGAAAACAAAAAGGAGCTTTACATACCTTCAGAATTGAGGCCATGTCTACACTTACCAGGGATCAATACTGCTGCGATCGATGCAGTGATTTAGCGAGTATAGTGAAGACCTACTAAATCGACTGCAGAGCACTCTCTGGTTGACTCCATTACTCCACCAGAATGAGAGGAGTAAGGTAAGTTGACTGGAGAGCGTCTCCCGTTGACACAGTGCAGTGTAGACACCACAGTAAGTAAACCTAAGCTAGGTCAACTCCAGCTACGTTATTCATATAGCCGGAGTAGCGTAACTTAGATCAGCTTACCCTGATAGTGTAGACAAGGCCTAACTTACAAAATAACAAGTAAGCATTCAGAACATGCACATCTTACTATGAATATTTACATTTTTAAAATATTTTAATTTTTCCTCTTTATTGCTCCCTTTCCCTGAAACTTTTGGCGAACATTCATTTTGTGTGTGTGTGTGTGTGAGAATGTGTGTGTGTGTGTGTTTTCATATACATAATTTGTAGATATAATCATTTGTTTCTTGAAATATTTTTAGGCTATAACTATATTTTGTCAAATGAAGTAACCTAATCAGAAGGAATATGGTTTAGTTTGATAAACATTGCCAACACTGCAAACATTGCCAACATTGCAACTTTAGGTGCCAGTTCAGGAAAACTCCCTTATTCAGTAAGAGTGTTTAAGAACATGCACAACTTAAGCACAATGTTTAAGTCTCATTGAAGTCAATAGGATTGAAGCGCATGCTCAAGTACTTCCTGCATAAGCACATAAGTGCTTTCTGAAAAGCGCCTGACGCAGTTCAAAACTAAACTCTATTTTATGCACAGCTGAATCAGTAGATAAAGTAAAATATGACAGAAGCTCAGATTAATGAGAGATCCCACATTCTATTGTCCAAATATTAATACAGAGCAGCTGACTCAGACCCACTGAATCCACATTTACGGTATACTATTGCCCAACAGGAGTCTCATTATCCCTTCTGTTTCTATGAAGTTTGCCTCTGCAGGGAACCACAAGCTCAGTGCTTTGTACAAAAGTTCATTCAAGCCTGTTTTATGTTTGTTCCTTTCTTGATAGCACACTCTTCTTTTCTGTTAGGAGACACTGCTGTGGCTTATGGCCACATAGGTCTGTGGGTAATACAGCTTTTTCCCAAGTACTCCATGCGGGATTCTTGCAGTTCAGATAAATAATATCTATTATTCATTTTAAACCACCATGATGTAACAAAGTGACAGTTGTTTTCCAGGAAAAGTAAGTAGTAATACAGCTTGTACTGGGATGCTGACATCCATATTCAAACCATATCAAAAATAATTGCATGAAAGAGTTTAACTAGGATTTTGGTGAATGTTTAATCAATTTGAATGTCTACATTAAAAATAGAGACTTCATAAAGATTTGACATTAGGCATTGTACATACATCACTGCAAAACAGTATATCACATTTAAAAAAAACCCAGAGGGCTAGAAGATGATTTATATGTAAGCAGAGTCAGGATGAGCTCTACCCTGACATCTGGTGGTGAATTATGGTGAGTGTGGAAAAGAATTTTAGGGGCTGATCTTGTTTGCATAGGCACACCCACTCGCCTGGCATGAAACAACAGCAACTCAAAGTGGTTACTTTGGCTGGTGTGGGATCCCCAGTTTCTTTGTTATTGGGGCAGGAAGAATAAAGTTTTGTTACCCTGATTCTGTGAATCAAGGGCAGTGAACCTGTTGTATGACAGAAGGACTGAGTGAGTCCTTCACCATTACCTAAGTAGCACTTGCTTGACAAGGGGCATGGGTTACAAAACCCAGTGAATGGAGAGAGGATGTGAACAGGTATTTATATCTGATGGTATGGGCCCTCTTTGAGGGTTTGAAACACCAATTGCACTACTTTCTCTCTCCACTGTTGAATGTCAGAGCTAACTTTGATTCCATTAGGAGTCTATTTACAGGCTGCTGAGCTGAATTCACTTTGGGCCAATGGTGCACTAGCACTGGGGCTCCCCTACTATTGCTAAGAGCTGAAATCACAAAAGAGCTAAAGTTATTAAGAGCTGAGGTCACTGAGACTGTGTTAACTAGTGGGGGAGCCTGAAGCTATATTGCTAAGCGGCTGGCAGAGCCACTAGCAGAGTGGCGCCTCACGGGATTGTTGGAGCTGAGTGACTCACAGGTCGGTGAGCAGGGTGGAGTGGTTGGAGAAGCAGCGAGCAGAGCGGAGCCTTGTGGGAGCGGCCCAAGGAACGGCTGAAGTGGAGCAGAGCTGAGCGGCTCACGGGTTGGTGAGCAGAGCGGAGCAGCTGCCAGAGCAGTTCGTGGACGGCGGGAGCGGCTCACGGGACAGCTGGTGGAGTGGAGTGGCTCGTGGAGAAGGCTGCGGCGGAACCCCATGGAGAGGCAGCCGGTCGGCCTCGGATCACGTAAGGTGCCCCTTAACACCCTGCGTGTCCCCCCCCCCCCGGCTTGAACTCTGGGGCTGCACTGACCAGGGACAGAGACTTTGGGGGGTTGTTGGACTTTTGGGACTTTGGTGATCCTTGTGTTGCTGGACCCAAGAGACTTTGGGGTAGTTGGACTTTTGGGACTTTGGTGATTCTTGGGTTGCTGGTTTCAAGAACCAAAGGGAAAGGACACAGCCCAATTTGCTGGGGTGGGTTTTTTTTGCTCATGAAGCCTGTTTGTGGTGTTTTTCCAATTTAATGCTGATGTTGTTTACCTCATGTTATTAAACATTTTCTGTTACACTCAGCCAGGTCACTGGGTGGGGGCTCGAGCCGGTTTTGTATTGTGTTATTAAAACGGAACCCCTAGATACAGAACCCGGCCCTTGTTGCTGCCAACTTAGATGGGCAGAAGGGTTACATATATGTCACCTTAACTGTACTCAGTGCGGTTCTTCCAAAGAGGATATTATTAAAATACTATCAGAATCTTCCACACAATAACAGTGGAAGTTAAAGTACACTAGTGTAGAATTCACTAAGAGTACACGTGTCTTTCTTAAAGTTACTAGGGCAAGGCTTCAATTGCTTGCAGGAAATTTGAATTTAGCAGTTGCTGCCACAGTCCCAGATACTGTCATATTGGTAGCATAAACTGGCTACTGTTGGGATGCTTCATTCCAAATGAGTGGTAAAATGCAAGTACTCTCATTTGAAAAAAGCTATTCCATGTACTACACCTGCCAGATTCTTGTGGTCCATGAAAATTCTACAATAGTGTGGGATGACATCATACCAGGAATCTGATATACACTGTAACACATCTAGTTTTACAACTGTTATATCTCCTTTGCAACCTTCATATCTCTTTGCATGCTAAAAGGCAGACATGGCTAATTGGTTTCCTGGGTTGCTAGGATTTGCTTGGAAACCCATGTGTGACATTTCTTGGATATTCTGACTTCACACACGTTACTCCTTTTCTTCCCTTTGCATGCAACTCTAACAAGAATTTGGCCCAAACGCTTAATACTTAGGGTGTTATGCTCTTTTTATTGAATATGAATGCATTTCATTACTATTCATTGTAGCTATACAGGAGTGGAGTGGGGAGACGATTTAGCGTCAATCAGCTGGCAAAAATGAAATGTCTATATGCCTTTGTTATTGCCATGGTCATTACATGCCTTAATGTGTGCACATCTTTTCCCCTCATTGAGCAGGTAGGCTTCCTATTTTTTCCCAAGAGTGCTTTATTATGTGCACGAATTTTCTGTGGTAGTGTGCCAAATTCCCAGTGGCATAAATTGGTGCACATATGTGGACTTCATTGTAGTTGCACTCATTTACACCAGCTGAGGATCTAACCCTATATATTTTTAATTTGATGCATAAGGAAAAAATAATTTAAGAAAATATTTATTTCTTCACAGGTAAATAAACATATGTGGTTTGTTGAATATTTACAGAAAAGTTTTATTTTAAACCTAAGGAATGGACTGATAGCTTTTCTTCCTGATCCATGGGGAATAAACTACATGCCAATATAGAAGTCCTTTATTTTGACACTTGATCATTTCATGGTAGCAAAATCAATTCTAAAATGCCACTGATTAGATTCAATGTCTTTTTTCCACTCCAATCTACTAAATTACTAAAAAAGGGCCAGGGTTTAAATACTTTAGAGATCTCCAGTTGAAACACATATGAGACTGACACAGTCACAGTGCAAGCCCCTTGATAACCTTAAATTAATCTCTGTCCATTGATAGGTATCCTATACAGCTAGCCACTTTAAACCAAAAGTGCCCAACAGTCTATCCCTCCACTTTTCCCACTAACTAAAATACCAAGAATTTTGTTGCACTACACAGCCTAATTTTTATTTTCTACTTACAATACTTTCTAAAGCTTCATTTTAAAGAAGCTTTTAGAATTTTGGATTGACTATATGACATCAGTGAGCTAATTAATACTAAAATGAATATTTATCCACATTAAATCCAATCAGAGAGATAAAAATTCATGGATGAGTATAATCCAGTCATTGGATTGTAACCATTTTCTTCAATGACTAGGGATGCCGGTATCCCTCACCATCTGTCACAGGGCACCTCCGTCACTACCCAGTTAACCTCACTGCCGGCCAGTTCAGATGTTCTAGTTCTCTCTCTCTCTTTCTCTCACACACACACTGTTTATCTTTCACCATGGTGTGTATTTATTCCCTTCTTATATAGTAGTACTATGCAACACAGGCTTACAGCAAGGGTAGGCTTCCCTGCTGCCCTCACTCCCCAGCTCACCCACAGCTTCCTTCTGGGCTCCTCCAGAGCTTCCTGTTTCTTGCCCCAATTATCTTGTTAGCCCAGTGATTGTCACCAAAGTGTTCACAATCCCCTAACAGAATTGCCCTTAGCTGGGCCTGCAGCCTTCTCCAGGCTGCAGCAGTGTCAGTGATCAGGATGCTGCTGATAACACCTTGTCACACAGTCCCTAAGCCTTATTACTGGTGAGCGAGGCAGGTTTTTCACTTCAAAGAAATTAATCAACATCTAAATGCAGTAGTTACCATAAGAGACAAAAAACAGCATGAATGGCCTATAACTGCATTCAAGAGATTTCAACTGCTTTTCAGTTGATTAAAGGGCAGATTCTGCTGCTCTAACACTGAATGAAATCCTGGCCTCACTGCAATCAATCCCTTACTCTGAGAGCTGAGTTCAGTCATGAAATCAGGTACTAATCAATGTGAGTAAAGTCAACAGAATCTAGCTCTAATTTTGCTATGTATTTTTTGTCCTCTTTCCCCTAAGCCAGTCCACTGTATGAAAACATTAGCAGCTAATAACAATATAAATCAAGGGCAGATTGCCACATGACAGAACAGTAAATTCTAAGAGCAAAAGCCTAAAACAGCATGTGAATTCAGTGTTTTATATATTTAAGTCTATATTTCACATTTAGGATACAGGAGAGAGAAAATTAACATGGGACATGCAGCTTTTTATTCTTTCTGCATCCTCATCAATAATTGTTTAAACTTTTTACCTAAGTGATTTCTAACGTGGATCATATTTGTTATACTGAAACATTTTAATAGAAATAATCTCTCTGGCTTTATCATCTCTAAACATAGTACTAAGAACTAGACTTTTAAACTATGTGAATACCAATATCCGGCTGAGGACATAGGTCTAGCTGATCCTAAATTCCATCAGCAAATTCCAGTGTCCTCAGTCTGTGATAAGTAGACACATTAAATATGTGCATTACCTTTCCTCTGTAGTGATTCAAAGTTTCAGAGTTTGCAGAAATATATTCAAATCCTCATGCAGCCAGACAAATGTATGCAGGAGACTTGTGCATTAGGGGCTCCATCCTGCCAGATACTGAGCACTCTCCCTCTGATCAACAAAGCACTTTCAACATATGCTTAGCAGTAAGCATGGGACTAATCACAATAAAGACAATGGGAGTACTCATGTACTTAAGTTCTGTGTCAGATGAAGGCCAGAGATGAAGGCAGCACCTTACAGGACTGAGCCATAGGACATCATGGCAGAGTACTGGAAGATGAACACTTTAGCAAAAGAGATGTTGACAGTCAATCTGACACATACATTATTTTAAATTTCTGAGCTTTGCATTGTAATCCTGAGGGCAGAACTGAAAGATATATAGACACTGTCCGATCAGATCAGACCAACAGTCCAATTTGTATTACAGTATATCTGTCTCTGATAGTGGCCAGTACCAGAGACTTCAGAGGAGAATATAAGACCCCTTTAGTGGAAAATTATGCAATAACATGCTTATGAGGAAGTTTCTTCCTAAACTCTAGACAGCGAGTGTGCCAGAATGTGCTTTGAGAAACACAACTGAACAAAGATTTCTAAAGTGGGTGGCTTAATCTGAAAACCATCTATGGAAAAAAAGCATTTGAACATTCCATGGGTATTCTCTCTCATAGGATTTCTCTATCATGTTTGCTCTGTTTACAAAATGCTTTCTCTAACAGCCTGCCCTTCAAACTGAGCCTGGGACCTCTGAGTCAAGCTGGGGTCTTCCCTTCTCACACACCATTTCACCAGGGCCACCAAGAGGATTCAGGGGGCCTGGGGCAAAGCAATTTTAGGGGCCTCTTCCATAAAAAAAAGTTGCAATACTATAGAATACTATATTCTCGTGGGGGTCCCTGCGGGGCCCGGGGCCTGGGGCAAATTGCCCCACTTGCCCCCCCCGACCCCTGGGCGGCCCTGCATTTCACACAACAAACGTCTGCAAGCCAAATTATGCTCTCAGTGACACCTGTGTAACTCAATACAATTAGAACTCCACAAACCCATAAAAGGTACTTAATAAACTGCTTTGTCGATGTATCTGAAAGAGTAGAATGCAGCATGTGGTGTTCAGTAATCACTCTGGGACCAGGGTTCTTGAAAGAGATCCTTTTTATTCCCAATTGTTTCTGCATAATAGAACATGGACTTCTGCAATGCCCCTCCCCCAGACTTCCTGTCTGGGAAACTAAAACACTTAAAGGTATAGTTTCCCCAACCCCCTATAGCTAGCCTGCTTTCAGCTGTGTTGACTCTTCAGTGGCCAATGGGATTAAAATGTATTTTTATCACTCATATAATTAAATGTGACTATCTACACACAGGGCTCAGGATTTGTTGCGTAGGAAGGTGCCCTTTTGACATTGTCCATTTTCAGACTAGAGCATCATTGTAAACACCATAGGCTCTAGCCATATTAGACAGTACTACCTCATCAGCTAGGGCCCACTTATGCCCTGTTCATACACAATTATGCAGGCAAGAAAAGTCCCCAATAGCCACATGGGATCTTCTCTGATTGCAAGTACAAGACAAAGAGCAGAGACTTTGCATCTGATATCCTTACCATCACCCTGGAAAACAAGTGGCTGGGTAAAGGGGGAAAACACTGGGCTCTGGGTACATACTACCCTTCACATAGGGCTGAGCCTAAAGGCTCAATCTACTCCTAAACACATTCATTTTATCAGAAAACAAAACATTTTCGGGAGGAATTTTCAGCACTTAGGCATTTATGAATGTCAATTTATAATAGCAACCAGGGCCGGCTCCAGGCACCAGCTTGTCAAGCAGGTGCTTGGGGCGGCTGCTCCGGAGAGGAGCGGCATGTCCAGGTATTCAGCGGACGGTCCCTCACTCCGCCTGGGAGCGAAGGACCTCCCGCCGAACTGCCATCACAGATCGTGATCGCGGCTTTTTTGTTTTGTTTTGGCTGCTTGGGGCGGCCAAAACCCTGGAGCTGGCCCTGATAGCAACCCTCCATAAATTAAAAATGAGATCATCTTGCTGCAGTCCTCCCTAGAACAGGCCTTCCAATACAATCTGTTAGAGTCAAATTTGGACAAATTTGTCCAAGCCTTGTGATTTATAGTTAGGCAACTATTCCAAGTAATTTACCTACGGTATATTGAGATTTGCATTGCATCTATTTACTTGGTTTAGCAATTGGCCAAAACATTTGAATTACAGAGGATCCACATGATTATTTTATCTAGGTTCTCGTTCATGGGCTTATTTTTCTGTTCATTTCAAAGGCAAATTCTGCATTACTCTTATTGCCTCATTTATAGCTACAGCTTCAACAAAATCTTTATGAACTTTTTAATTTGGTGGTAAGAGCTAAGTGATTTTATTTTGCATAGAATTTAAACTGAAATTTTCATTCCTTCGATAACAACGTATTTCTTGTGGTAGAGCATTTAAAGATATACCAATACTCTCTGTACATTTCTTCAGAGTTTTGGCTTCAAATATCGTATATTCAGTCTCTATTTAAATGATTTACTGGCAGACTCAAAAAATTCACTGCCCCAATCTGGTGCTGCAGTCTAATAATTCTTTTATATAGAATTGTAATGTCTTTTAGCTCAAATCCAATGCTGTACTTGAAATACCCTCAAGACGATTTATGCACATATTACACATCAATATATGGAATGTGTCCGTTCCAAGTTAATTTCTTCTGAAACCATGTTCCTTTTTAACTATTCAAATTTTTTGGAACACAGTAGTTCGTTCAATAGAAGCCAAGACATGATTTAATATTACCCTGCATGTTTCTTGTGTAAACACTATTGCACTGATTTATTTGAGAAATCCTGGAATCCTGTTTTAACTTAACTTACTGCTATAGTTCATCCAGCACTTTTGGTATTGAGCAATTTCTCAATGAGCTGTGTTTGGACAGTTCTTACTATTATTTTAATATGATTCAAGTGTCAATTTCCTGGACTGTCAAAGTCTTATGCCCTCCTGCATTTTCCTAGCCGTACAGAATTGTTGTGTTCTTAACTAAGTGCATACATTCTTCTGTTCAGATAAACTCAGAAGTGTATAACTTTCTGCAAAGTTTGAGCATACTTTGGCATGAAAAAGGTTCTTGCTGCAGGCAAAATAATCATACTTCTTGCAGGCTTACAGAAAAGCAAGACACTTACATTTTCACCTCAGGTGGTTTGTGAAAAAAAAAGGCATTTTTTGCAGATGGAAAACTGTCATTGTACCAGGACAAGCTGTGTTTGCTGATGGAAATGAAAACATTTTGCTCTCTGTCAAACCTGGGAATACTGGAGGAAATCATAGTTTTCACTTGTGAATACTCAAAACAGAAGCCAGCAGTTTAATTGAGTTTTACCTGAGTGTTGTCAGATGCTACCGGTGTGGTGCTCTGCTTTCTCCTATGTTGATATAACTCGGCTGCGTGCGTGTGTTCCCTCTGTGTGCTGCCCAGCTCTGAGCAGATAGCTGACACAGCAGACCCAAAGAGAACCCCCAATAACCACAGAGTCTAGTAAGAAGCAAAGTCACGTCGACTAGATTTATTGCGACCTTGGACACAATTGCAGTTCCCAGTAGATTACTTAGTCTACCGAGCATACTACAAGAAAGTGCCTCTTGGCAATGGACCCGGCTCAGTCAGTGGCGGGACTTTCCACTGCCCCCTCGGCCGGACAAAGACACCACCCCAGGGATACATTCTTATACACAGGTACAAACAAGTTACACATCACTCCTGGCGTATTGAGGTGCAACTCCTTCTACGTAGCAAGGTGCCGCCTCTCACCTTGTACAGATTGGTTTGATCAAAACAACACTATCCATCGTATTCTCCTTTTGGCCCTGTTATTGGGATGGGTCAGCCTGTTCCTTGTTGTGTGTGGAATGTACAAGTATGCGAACATTCTGATATTTGGTGTCCAGTACCTTTTAGGTATGTCTCTTTCTGAGCTATGTCTGCGCTACTGAAGTCCTCAACTTGTGGTTTAAAGACTTCAAGGTGCAGAGAATCCTCCATAGATTCATAGATTCTAGGACTGGAAGGGACCTCGAGAGGTCGTTGAGTCCAGTCCCCTGCCCACATGGCAGGACCAAATACTGTCTAGACCATCCCTGATAGACATTTATCTAACCTACTCTCAAATATCTCCAGAGATGGAGATTCCACAACCTCGCCAGGCAATTTATTCCAGTGTTTAACCACCCTGACAGTTAGGAACTTTTTCCTAATGTCCAACTTAGACCTCCCTTGCTGCAGTTTAAGCCCATTGCTTCTTGTTCTATCCTTAGAGGCTAAGTTGAACAAGTTTTCTCCCTCCTCCTTATGACACCCTTTTAGATAGCAGTTTTCAGGTATCATGTCCCCTCTCAGTCTTCTCTTTTCCAAACTAAACAAACCCAATTCTTTCAGCCTTCCTTCATAGGTCATGTTCTCAAGACCTTTAATCATTCTTGTAGCTCTTCTCTGGACCCTTTCCAATTTCTCCACATCTTTCTTGAAATGCGGTGCCCAGAACTGGACACAATACTCCAACTGAGGCCCAACCAGAGCAGAGTAGAGCAGAAGAATGACTTCTCGTGTCTTGCTCACAACACACCTGTTAATACATCCCAGAATCATGTTTGCTTTTTTTGCAACAGCATCACACTGTTGACTCATATTTAGCTTGTGGTCCACTATAACCCCTAGATCCCTTTCTGCCCTACTCCTTCCTAGACATTCTCTTCCCATTCTGTATGTGTGAAACTGATTTTTTCTTCCTAAGTGGAGCACTTTGCATTTGTCTTTGTTAAACTTCATCCTGTTTAACTCAGACCATTTCTCCAATTTGTCCAGATCATTTTGAATTATGACCCTGTTCTCCAAAGCAGTTGCAATCCCTCCCAGTTTGGTATCATCCGCAAACTTAATAAGCGTACTTTCTATGCCAATATCTAAGTTGTTAATGAAGATATTGAACAGAGCCGGTCCCAAAACAGACCCCTGCGGAACCCCACTCATTATGCCTTTCCAGCAGGATTGGGAACCATTAATAACAGCAAGTGACCCATGCTTCACACTGCAGAGGAAGGTGAAAACTCCCCAGGGCCTCTGCCAATCTGCCCTGGAGGAAAATTCTTTCCCGACCCCAAATATGGCGATCAGATAAATCCTGAGCATGTGGGCAAGACTCACCAGCCAGACACCCAGGAAAGAATTCTCTGTAGTAACTCAGATCCCACCCCATCTAACATCTCATCACAGACCATTGGGCATATTTACTGCTAATAGTCAAAGATCAGTTAATTGCCAAAATTAGGCTATCCCATCATACCATTTCTTCCATAAACTTATCAAGCTTAGTTCTTGAAGCCAGATATGCCTTTTGCCTCCACTGCTCCCCTTGGAAGGCTGTTCCAGAACTTCACTCCTCTGATGGTTAGAAACCTTCATCTAATTTCAAGTCTAAACTTCCTGATGGCCAGTTTATATCCATTTGTTCTTGTGTCCACATTGGTACTGAGCTTAAATAATTCCTCTCCCTCCCTGGTATTTATCCCTCTGATATATTTATAGAGAGCAATCATATCTCCCCACAGCCTTCTTTTGGTTAGGCTAAACAAGCCAAAATCTTTGAGTCTCCTTTCATAAGACAGGTTTTCCATTCCTCGGATCATCCTAGTAGCCCTTCTCTGTACCTGTTCTAGTTTGAATTCATCCTTCTTAAACATGGGAGACCAGAACTGCACACAATATTCCAGATGAGGTCTCACCAGTGCCTTGTACTATGGTATTAACACCTCCTTACCTCTACTGGAAATACCTCGCCTGATGCATCCCAAGACCATTAGCTTTTTTCACAGCCACATCACATTGGTGGCTCATAGTCATCCTGTGATCAACCAATACTCTGAGGTCCTTCTCCTCCTTTGTTACTTCCAAGTGATGCGTCCCCAGTTTATAACAAAAATTCTTGTTATTAATCTCTAAATGCATGACCTTGCATTTTTCACTATTAAATTTCATCCTATTACTTTTACTCCAGTTTTCAAGGTCATCCAGATCTTCCTGTAGGATATCCCGGCCCCAATCTGTATTGGCAATATCTCCAAGCTTCGTGCCATCCGCAAACTTTATTAGCACATTCCCACTTTTTGTGCTAAGGTCAGTAATAAAAAAATTAAATAAGATTGGTCCCCAAACCAATCCCTGAGGAACTCCACTAGTAACCTCCTTCCAGCCTGACAGTTTACCTTTCAGAATGACCCATTGTAATCTCCCCTTTAACCGGTTCCTTATCCACCTTTCAATTTTCATTTTGATCCCCATCTTTTCCAATTTAGCTAATAATTCCCCATGTGGAATTGTATCAAATGCCTTACTGAAATCGAGGTAAATTAGATCCACTGTGTTTCCTTTACTAAAAAAACTGTTACCTTCTCAAATAAGATCAGGTTCGTTTGGTACAATCTACCTTTTTTAAAACCATGTTGTATTTTGTCCCACTTACAATTGACTCCAATGTCCTTAACTTTCTCCTTCAAATTTTTTCCAAGACCTTGCATACTACAGATGTCAAACTAACAGGCCTGTAGTTACCTGGATCACTTTTTTTTCCGCTTTCTTAAAAATAGGCACTATGTTAGCAATTCTCCAGTCATACGGTACAACCCCTGAGTTTACATATTCATTAAAAATTCTTGCTAATGGGCTTGCAATTTCATGTGCCAGTTCCTTTAATATTCTTGGATGAAGATTATCTGGGCCCCCCAATTTAGTCCCATTAAGCTGTTCGAGTTTGGCTTCAACCTCGGATGTGGTAATATCTATCTCCATATCCTCATTCCCATTTGTCATCTTACCATTATCCCTAAGCTCCTCATTAGCTTCATTAAAGACCGAGGCAAAGTATTTGTTTAGATATTGGGCCATGCCTAAATTATCCTTAACCTCCACTCCATCCTCAGTGTTTAGCAGTCCCACTTCTTCTTTCTTTGTTTTCTTCTTATTTATATGGCTATAGAACCTTTTACTATTGGTTTTAATTTCATTTGCAAGGTCCAAGTCTACATGGCTTTTCGCCTTTCTCACTTTATCCCTACATGTTCTGACCTCAAGAATGTACCTTTCCTTGCTGATGCCTCCCATCTTCCACTCCTTGTAGGCTTTCTGCTTTTTCTTAATCACCTCTTTGAGATGCTTGCTCATCCAGCTTGGTTTACAGCTCCTGCCTATGAGATTTTTCCTCTTTCTTTCAATGCAGGCTTCTGATTCTTTCTGCAACCTTGACTTGAAGTAAATCCAGGCCTCCCCCGCCTTTAGATTCACAAGTTCTTCAGTCCAATCCACTTCCCTAACTAATTTCCTTAATTTTTTAAATTAGCCCTTTTGTAATCAAAATCCCTAGTCACAGGGCTATTTTTGTTTATCCTTCCATTTAGTTTGAACTGAATTAGCTCATAATCACTCGAACCAAGCTGCAGTGATCTTCTTTAGTCACCAAATCACAGGCTAAGTAATACAAATAATTTCCCTCTTTTTGATCTTAAAACTGAACTGAGAACTACCCAGACTGAATTTACACAGCCAGTGAGTCGAATTGTTTTTTTTTTTTAATGCTGATTAATGTAAGTAGAAAATAATCTCCCACTAACTGTCTCTTAATTAGAGCAGGATGAATAATTGATTTTTCAGTTCACTGGCAATTAAAAAAATAATTTGGGGTCAAACAAGACATCTTGCTTGACCTGAAACAAAATATTTCATTTTAATTAAACATTTTATATTTTCAATTTTTAACAAATAAAACTGAAGGACATTTCTAAACAAAAAGTAGTCTCAAACTGAAAAATTAAAACATTTCATTTTGAAACAAAATGTTTTGGACTTCTATGGAGCTCTGTATGAATGCACAAAATGTTTTGGTGTCGCTGAATCTCCATTTTTCATAGAGAAAATGTCTTGGCCAAAATAGTCACCCAGCTCTGCTCTCAAATTGGTTTTCTCTTACTAAGGTAATCTGAGAAAGACCTTAAAGAAAGTCTTCTCTAATTTGATTTGTCACATTTTATAGATGAATAACAATTGCATTCTACAATCTTTTTCTAATTTATTCAAATATTTGTTGGGGTTTTCTTAATTTATTTAATTAAATATCAGAGAAAACCATTAACTTTTGGCATACAAATATTATGTATGAGGGGAAAGCTATTAAAAAGGAAATATTGACTACTGAGGGACCAACAATGAAATCAAAATGCCTTTCATATTCATACTACCAGGAATTCATATATTAGCATCCTCTGAGAAGGGGAAAAATAATTAATTACTGTACTAAACTCTGGTCCCATTGAAGTCATTAGGAATTTTGCTAGGGTCTTCAATAGAACCCAAATTTGGCTATGTGAAAATTTAAGGAGGATTCAATAAATAAATAAATAAATAAACAAACAAACAAACAAACATACTTCTGAACTGCAAACTGAGTTTTTGGTGAAAGTCATAGGACACTTATCTATTTTATGCTCTCAGTAGGGTCCTACCAAATTCACGGCCATGAAAAACGCATCACGGACCATGCAATCTTGTCTGTTCCCCCGTGAAATCTGATCTTTTGTGTGCTTTTACCTTATACTACACAGATTTCATGGGGGAGACTAGAATTTCTCAAAGTGGGGGTCCTGACCCAAAAGGGAGTTGCAGGGGAGTCACAAGATTATTTTAGGGGGGTTGTGGTATTGCCACCCTTCTTCTATGGTGCCTTCAGAGTTGGGCAGCAGGAGAACGGTGGCTGTTGGACAGGTGCCCAGCTCTGAAGGCAGGGCCTCACCAGCAGCAGTTCAGAAGTAATGGTGGCAATACCGTACCATGCCACCCTCACTCCTGTGTGGCTGCCCTCAGAGCTGGGCAGCCGGAGAGTGGCGGCTGCTTACTGAGGGCCCAGCTCTACAGACAGCAGTACAGAATGGTGGCAATACCATACCATGCCATCCTTACTTCTACGCTGCTGCCTGCGGCGGCTCTGCCTTCAGATCTGGGCTTACAGCCAAGCAGCCACTGCTCTCCAGCTGCCCAGCTCTGAAGGCAGTGCTGCCGCCAGCAGCAGCAGCACAGAAGTAAGGGTAGCAGTACTGCAACACCCCCTACAATAACTTTGTGATTCCCCCCCACAATTCCTTTTTGGATCAAGACCCCTAGAATTACAACACTGTGAAATTTCAGATTTAAATGGCTGAAATCATGAAATTTATTTTTAAATTTTTAAATTCCTGTAACTGTGAAAATGACCAAAATGGACTGTGAATTTGGTAGGGCCCTAGCTATCCGTATACACCCACTTGAACTTTTTGGCATGCATTGAGATTCTAGGCATTAGATTGAAGGGAAAAGGGGAATATGTATGGAAATCTCCAAAGGAACCAAAGATGATTAACTAAGTGACAACTATGAGGATATAAATAATAGAATCATAGGGTTAGAAGGGACCACAAGTGTCTAGTTTAGCCCCCTGCCAACATGCAGGATTTGTTGTGTATAAACTATCCAAGACAGATGGCTATCTAACCTCCTTTTGGAAACCTCCAGTGAAGGACCTTCCCCAACTCCCTAGGCAGTATGTTCTATTGTCCTACTGTTCTTACAGTTAGGAAGTTTTTCTTGAGATTTAATCTAAATCTGCTATGCTGTAGTTTGAACCATTACCTCTTGTCCTGCCCTCTGTGGCAAGAAAGAACGTTTCTCTATCTTTTTTATGGCAGCCTTTCAAGTATATGAAGACCTCTATTATGTCCCCCTGAATCTCCTCTTTTCCAAACTAAACATAAGCAGGTTCCGTCAGTCTTTGCTCATATGGCTTACATTCCATCCCTTTGATCATCTTTGTCTTTTTTAGACAATAGTCTAAAATTTAAAGGTTGTAAACACCGAAGAGGATGAGGAATTGTTTAGCGTAGCACAAAATGGTAACATTGGGAGAAAGAAAATACTTGGAGAGATGAAATTTAGTAAGGGGATCGGGTTAAATACCAAGAAAAACCTCACAGTCAGACACACTGGTGACCCCACTGAAATCAATAGAAACACTTTCATTGACTTCAGTGAGGCCAGGGTTTTACCATTAGGTTTTGGAAAAAGTCACACCCCCTCCAAAAAAAAGTAGATCCTCAATTGCTTGGGGATTTAAAAACAAAAAGACTGAACTGCACAAAATACTTGGAAATATTCAGTGAGGAACAATCCTACTTTGGCATGAAGATGGACTTGATGATTTACTAAATATTTCAATTTCTTGTTTATATAATTTTATTAATCATTGTAAACAGCCTTAATAAGCAAGTAGCCAGCAATTCCAGCATAGCACAGAACTTTTAAAGAGTTATATTTGTGTGCACACTTTCTGTTTATGTATGTTTATTGGCACTTGCAGCAAGAAAATGATGGTTTCACTGACATGGATCGTACTACAAAGGATGTCATTTTTTATAGGAATTAACTAATTTTCCATTTACAGATTACATTTTAGTGAGATTTGCATGTAAGCCATTATCATGAACACAACACTAACAAACAATGTTCCAAACGACAATAAGTGGATTCAGATGACCGCAAAAAAGGAGAATAAGTGTTCACTCACTAACAAACATATTGCAAACATTTTTCAGAAAATTCAATATGATACAGGATATGTCACATGTAATAATGAATGGTGACAGCTATGTCAATTCTTTTAAATAAAATACCCAAAATACTTCAGGATAATAGCGACCATAACAAATAGTTGACCAAATCATACAGTCATGTTAGAAAATAATTATTGACATGGATTGAACAGGAGCATTCATTTATAAAAATCATCATCTACATTTATCAGGCACTAGCTAATATTTTTTTCCATTTCTATAATATTTCAGATTGCTCAGTCAGTAATTTATCAAATCTCAATGATCCCATATGTACACTTTGCACACAAACCTGTATGGAGAAGACTAGGTCCCTCAGTGCAGATACACAGAGGGACAGAGATCCACCCACATGCTTCTCTTTACAGGATCAGGGCCCAAAGAACTAAGCAACCAGCCGAATAAAGGACAAAGCAATACTGAAAGCCAGCAAGAAAGTGGCTTATCTTCCCAACTTCAGATCTCAATGAAGTCAGTTGCACAGCAGACCATGCCAAATAGGAATTGTTAAACACCTTATTGTTTCATGAGTGTTGTATATGGATATAACTGTTTTGATTCTGGTCAATCTTCAACAACAGATTCAGGAAAAAGATTTTATGAGGCACATCAATATTTTAATTTACCAGCTTTATAAACAATAGTCTTCTTTCCCGTGGAAATTGAAACTGATAAACCCTCTGTTGATAAGGTCCTAGTTTTTAAAAATAATAAAACATGTAAAAATTCTAAACACATTAATTCTAGGAACATTGCAAGAAAAAAAGCTAATTTTTGTATTAATTCTTCAAATCTGTTTACAAATAGATAACTAAACCATAGAAACATCTCCACCATGTTGTTGAATGATAAGAAAACATTTGCCAGAATAAATGATTATTCATTGGAAATCCTAGTTCAGTCTATTTAATCCAGAATGGTGTTTAAGTATGAATTATAGAAACACTGAAATATCATTAGAATGAAACATTCATTGAAGATATGATACATTTCAATTTTTATTTAATCTGGCATTTCAGTGGTATTAACACAAGGATAAGTGTTATACCTTTTTCCAGTCTTATGCACTCTGGTATTACTCTGTTTAATTTTTTTAAATACCCTACCTCATAAAAGAAAGGTACAAAACAGAAATTTAAGAGAAACTTATTTTATTCAAATAATTCATTTGTTGACTGAAGAAGGGGTGGGCTATAGTTGTTAGTCTTAACTCAGTTTGTAGCCAAAGGGGTTGATCTAAAGTCCATTGAAGTCAACAGGAGTCTTCATTAACTTCAAGGGGCTTTTGATCCGGCCCAAAGTATGGTTGGAAAGAAAAGGTGAGAGCAATAGATACTGTTTCCTAAAATAGTTGATATGTAAGATATTTAAGCAAAGGATGTTAAAATGTATCTTCATCTTTTCTATTAACTCTGCAGCTAAAAGATTTAAAAAAAGATCATAAATAGGGATCAGTCTCAGGATGTAGGTTTTACTTCAACTTGTTTTTATTTCTTTGCAGTTTTATGTTGTGTTTTAAACCCTTGCTTTCATGAAGTTTGTAAAGAAATTCTAATATTTAAGACGAAGTGAGCTGCTATCATTAGACAGACACCATCTGTTGTTCAGCCAGGAGATGTTGACACTGCATTCCTGTGACAAAAGCTGGGAAGACAGAGTAAGTTATTTGTTCAAACCCCATCCTCTTTTCCCCCTTTTAGGAGGGATTGGGAAGGGAAGAGAAGAGAACAGTTTCTCAGTGGCCAGGGAATTCTACCTGCCCGAAAGTGCTCACTTGTGTTTTGGGACAAAAGATGAATGCATTAAAATGCATAAAAATTGTGCGAAAAGACGACATTATATATTATACAGTTGAGCCAAAGTGGTGATCAGGTTTAGATTAATGTAGAAAAACCAACTTTTTGAGATTGAACCTGGGTTAGGAGTTCTGACTATAATTCGATGACTAGGGCCCTACCAAATTCAAGGTCCATTTTGGTCATTTTCATGGTCATAGGAATTTAAAAATAATAAATTGCATTATTTCAGCAATTTAAATCTGAAATTTCACGGTGTTGTAATTGTAGGGGTCCTGACCCAAAAGGGAATAGTGGGGCGGGGGTCACAAGGTTATTGTAGGGGGTGTTGCGGTACTGCTACCCTTACTTCTGCACTAATGCTAGCGGCAGCACTGCCTTCAGAGCTGGGCAGCTGGAGAGCGGCAGCTGCTGGATGGGAGCCCATCTCTGAAGGCAGAGCTGCCACCAGCGGCAGCACAGAAGTAAGGATGGCATGGTATGGTATTGCCACCCTTACTTCTGTGCTGCTGCTTGCAGAGCTGGGCCCTCAGTAAGCAGCCGCCACTCTCCGGCTGCCCAGCTCTGAAGGCTGCAGCACAGAAGTAAGGGTGGCAATACCATACCAGGCCATCCTTACTTCTGCGCTGCTGCTGGTGCGGCGCTGCCTTCAGAGCTGGGCACCCAGCCAACAGCCGGTCACCCAGCCCTAAAGGCAATGCAGAAGTAAGGGTGGCAATACTGCAACCTCCCCTAAAATAACCTTGAAACCCCCCTGCAACTCCCTTTTGGATCAGGACTCCCAATTTGAGAAACGCTGGTCTCCCCCGTGAAATCTGTATAGTATAGGTCAGGGGTCGGCAACGTTCGGCACAAGGCTCGCCAGGGTAAGCACCCTGGCGGGCCGGGCCAGTTTTATTTACCTGCTGACGCGGCAGGTTCGGCCGATCGCGGCCCCCACTGGCCGCGGTTTGCCGTCCCGGGCCAATGGGGGCGGCGGGAAGCAGCGCGGGTGAGCGATGTGCTGGCAGCGGTTTCTCGCCGCCCCATTGGCCCGGGACGACGAACCGCGGCCAGTGGGGGCCGCGATCGGCCGAACCTGCCGCATCAGCAGGTAAATAAAACTGGCCTGGCCCGCCAGGGTGCTTACCCTGGCGAGCCGCGTGCCGAACGTTGCCGACCCCTGGTATACGTAAAAGCAGAAAAGATCAGATTTCACAGTGTGTGTGTGTGTGTGTGTGTGTGTGTGTCTGTCTGTCTGTGGAGGAGACCAGATTCCATGGTCCGTGAATTTGACAGGGCCCTATTCATGACACTTAAAATCTTACTTGCTGGTTTCATGAGATTTTGATCCAAACTTCTGTAAATCTTTTATCAGCTATTTTAGTGATCACACTTTGACCATATCTGAACAGAAACAAAAAACACTAGTTTTGAACATGTCCCCAAGCCAAAAAAATCTCTTATTGGTGGGTTTAGATGTGTAGATTTAGGTCTGAAAAATCTCCAGAAGAAAGGGAATCCAATCTGAGATTCTGGTTCAGGCCCATCTCTAATACCTGAATAAATAAATTCAAAACAGTCAAGTCCATCCCTAATGTTTTATGATTTCACAGACTAAGTCATACTACCTGCTTTCTTCCAAGTGTCAGAAAAAAATATTTACTGTAACCTTTACACTAAAGAACTATAGATTTTTTAATATTCTATTTCTAGTTTGTGCTATAGCTTTAGCCATATTGCATTTTAAAACAAATCTTCCACTAAAACAAATGCCCATCTCTTAATAAAAGACATCTTCATTTCCCCTAATTGCTCTATTGCAATTTTCATTCTGCCATAGGGAATTCCCAGTAGAGTTTTACAGACACTTTTCTTGCTCTGTTGGCAGTGCTCTGCTGTTTCGCTTCCCAATGCTGCAGTAGTTTTTAATCTCTTGAGCAATTTATAAAATTCTACAGACCTACTGTGTGACAATTCAAAATAATGTTCTACAAGGTTAACCCATAAAAGTGCAGAAGTACAGTATGTGCTTTGAAAAGGTCACATAGAAGCTTTTCATTAAACAAATCAATATGATCACAAACAGATCCTCGAATCACACTACTATTTTAATTGAATGACATTGCCTTTTTAAAATTCCACCTCATAGGTGACATTCATTACAACTTTATGGGTTTCTAGCTTATGCTAACACAAACTAGAAAATAATAACTACACGTTGACTAAATCCTTTGCTACTATCCAGACACAAAGTTATCACATAAAATAAAATCTCAGTTGATTCTGTATTTAAAGTATTCAGCTATTTCTCAGGTTTATTTTATTCTATTATTACACAAACAACATTATTAAGGTTGCAAAGTAAAGCACTCAAAAGTTAGAAAATACCAGTGTTAGAGTTGCTTGAGCTAAAATAGTATCCTCTTTCTGCAACAGCACTAGATGGGGGTGACACACACATTTTCCTGTCTTGCATCTGAAGAAGTGAGGTTCTTACCCACGAAAGCTTATGCTCCCAGTACTTCTGTTAGTCTCAAAGGTGCCACAGGACCCTCTGTTGCTTTTTACACTTTCCTAGTGGGTTTTACGTATATTTACTAGCAAAGGAATGGTGAGACTCCAGAATCTTGGGTTCCATTCCAACTTCTCATGGGGAGTGTTCTCTAGTGCGCATAGACTCTACTGCCCATTCCCCACCCCAAGTTTGGCTTCTTTTACTCTGTCCCATTCAACCTGTCCTTGTCCTATCTCTTTCCTACTCCTGGATCCTTGTCCTACTCCCATTCTTCTTGCCTAACCAAATCCAGTCTCCTCCTCTGGACCTGCTGTCAGAATCCCAATCACCCACACACTCTCCATCTCTCCCACCTCCAACTCCTTGTCCCCAGTTTCCTTGTCCAGCTATTCCCAGTTCTTCCCACACCAGTTCCTCATTTTCTCTCTCTCCACCCTCTGCTCTGGTTCCCATCCAATCTCAGTCCCCACCTCCCCTCAGGCTCCTTGTCCCAGTCTCTTTGTCTGGGCAGTCCCAACTCTCCCCCAACACCCTGGTCCTTGTGAGGTGTCTCCCCTTCCTCCCTTGTTCCTAGTCCTGGTCTCCTTGCCTAGTCAGTCCCACTCTTCTGCCTCCCTCCAGCTCCTCATGATATCTCAATATTCTCTGCCCCCAGCCAACTGACTCCCAGACCCACACACCGTTTCCCTCACCAGCTCCCAGTCCCACTCTCCTTGTCCAATTAGCCCCAACCACTCTCCTACTAAATTTCAAGTCCTTGCTCCAAAGAGTGGAAGCACTAAAGCTGTTCAGAGAAAAGGTCACCAGATTGTTTTGAAATGGGTAAAAACAAACAATCCCTTTCCCCCTCCCACCCCCCCCCTCAAATCCCCCTAGTCTTGTTCTTGAAAACAGCTGAACCATTTTCCAGAAGAAAAAAAAAATCAGCCCAGGGCAGACACTGACTATGGAAAATTTCAGCCCAACGGTTAAAGTTTCATAAAGTTATAAGTAACTGAAAACATGGTCTTCAAAGCTGTCCAAAACTTCCCACAATATTAGGCACTGCTAGTAGGCCCGCCTATAATATAGTTTAAATTCATCAACTTTTATATATTTACTACTAAAAAAGAAAGATTGTTAAACTCTTTCAAAAGCAATTACATAAAGTTAGTGGTTATGATGTATGGTGTCTTTTCAAAGCCATGTAACATTTCTTAATGTTATCCACAGCCATGAATTGAACAGACCCTCTTCTAAAAAAAAAGTAGCATCTGTATAATATCTTGCATATAAAGGCTTATATTAGAAAAGCTACACTATAAAAAGAGGGGGAAAGGGCAGCCAGCCATTACAATTCAATAAAAAAATGCTAGCTGATCTGTAATTGACATTGGAGATGGGAAGAAAGCATCCTAAAAGAGGGAAATATTAAAGAAGTAAATTTTTATATGACAAAATGTCTACATGCATTCTGCATAGCTAGTAACAAGATGACAAATTGCATCACTGGGCTTATAATATAGATAGGTTACTCAATTTATTCCTTGGATCAAAATATGTAGCCTACAGCCTGGAAATAAATGTTTTGATTTACTGGGGTAATTCATTGGAAAAAAATGAACTATATAAGTTTTAACAATAAAGAAACCACTGCAATTTACAGAATAATTCTTTATTGTTAACTTATATAGTTCTTTTTTTTCAGTACTGCTATACTTCCAACACAAAATATGTCTAGAAGAGGGCAACCTGCAATTTTTTTTCCCCTCTGATCCCAGTTCAGCAAAGTATTTACACACGTGCTACTTTAAGCATGGAGTAGTACCACTGACTACTTGCTTGAAATTACCATACTTTCACAGGGTAAACTTAGGAGTAGATGCAACCTCCCAATTCAGTGGGTGCTCTAAACTGCCAAGGGGGCACTAACCACCTGCAACATCAGCCTCTGCCCTTGCACCATAACATTAATTCCAGCCTAGTGCGGAGGGGACTTCTGTGTGTGTGTGTGTGTGTGTGTCTGTCTGCCTGTCTCTGTCTGGAGGGTGAGCCCACTCCATGGTTACCAACAGCGGCTAAACACAATTAGAGGGGAGAAGGCTGAGGTCCTGGGCTGGCCACCTCAGAGTCCTCATGGTGACAAGTGCTTGTCTCCAAAATGCACCTTTAATTGTCTTTCTATTTTTCAGCAATTCAGGTTGCCCACTAGTGCAAGGGGAAAAGACTATAGTTGTATCCATCCTTTGCTCCACCTATGTTTGCAGCATTACCTCCTGCTGTGAATAACCACAGAGCTGAAAGCTGAGCAAAGATCCTGTGATAATTTACACATAGACTTTCTTTCAGGTGATGACTGAAATCAATTGACTACCTCTTTAAACTGGGTACCTAATTAGTAAGGGAACATAAATGCTTGTGTATGTTCCTTAAAGATTAGAACCTGTTACAAAACAAAGACAGTAACTCAATGACAATCAAGATTGTTGTAAAGTAGCTTTTTGAAACTGAAGAAAGTAGTTTTGTTAACTAAGATTGCAGGACTCTGTACAGTGTCTACCGAGTTAATGGTTTCATATGCAGCGAGGAGCCAATATCCAGTTTGACTTGGAAGGGGCCATTTTTGCCATTGCTTTGCTAACCAGGAGACCTTTTCAGTACATTTGTCGCCAATTTGATGACATTTACTCTGCTTGCTCACGTAGCAGGGAGACTGCAAGCAGATTGTCATCTACTCCCCCAGACCACAGATTCATGGTGTATCTTGGTGATACTGTCAGCAGCCTGTGAAGATTGAACAGACTTCCACAAGAGTCCGTTCTAGCTCCAGCACTTTTCAACCTATATATCAGCAATATTCCACCAACATCCTCCCACAAGTTCATGTATACAGATAACATTGTGCTGGCTACTCATGCTTCCTGATTTGAAACCTCAGGAAAGATTCTAGAATGGGGCATAAAAACACTAGGAACCTATTTCAAGGCATGGTGGTTAAAGCCAAATGCCTCAAAACAGTGGTCTCAGCTTCTGATTTTAATAATACACAGGCCAAGAAGACATTAAACATCAATTTCTGTGGGTGACTGTTCATGCATGATCATAATCCGTGCTACCTGGGGATAACCCGGAACCCCATGCTCAGCCTCTGTCACCACTTTGGACAAACCAAAAGGCAAATGAGGGCCAGGCTCAACAGAAGCTTGCAGGAACATCTTGGGGAAGCGACACTAGCTCTGGTCCATTCTGTAGTGGAATACCATGCCCCAGTTTGGAGGAGAAGCCCACACACCATTTTAGTGACACAAGAATCTTAAATGGTTTATATCAACCAATTTCCTAGTTTATGTTAGCCAAGCATAGTCCGATACTATTTTTGTCTTCTCATATCCTATACTATTAGTTGCTGTTAAGGATATTTAATAATTCAATAAAAAACGAGAATTCAATCCTTGAATCCCTTTCTTTAGTTAAGCAATCAAAAATTAAGAGACCCTAAGAAAGGGAATATGAGTAATCAGTTAAGTAATTTCTTAAATAAGGTTTGTTTTATATCCTGTTTGTCTTGCATTGCCCTCCTCGGTTTTTTGCCCAAAACCCCCCAACCAACAAAACCCTCCCAACCAGGAGTGAAAGTAACTTAAAGGACTTGCCGGTACTCCGGAGTCCTGTGAAGGGATGTGGCCTCCACCGGAAGAGGCGGGGCCTTTAAATCAGGATTTAAAGGGCCCGGGGCTAGGGCTGTGGTAGCAGTAGCTGGGAGCCCCAAACCCTTTAAATCACCCCCTGAGCTCCCAGCTGCAGAGGTGTCTGGGAGCCCTGGGGTTTGGGGGCAATTTAAAGGGGGTGATTTAAAGGGCCTGGGACTCTAGCTGCTGCTACCGCAGCGGAGCCCCGGGCCCTTTAAATTGCTGACAGAGCCCCGGGGCTCCAGCAGCAGGGCCTGGGGCTCCGGTTGCTGCTACCCTCCAGGGCTGTTTAAATCGTCTCCGGAGCCCTGCTGTTGGAGCCCTGGGGTAGCGGCGGGAGGTCTCCGGTGGCTATTTAAAGGGCCTGGGGTGGTAGAGGCAGCGGGAGCCCCGAACCCTTTCAATAGCCCCCAGAGCCCTGCTACCGCTACCCCAGGGCTCCGGCAGGCTCCGGGGGCTATTTAAAAGGCCCGGGCCCTTTAAATTGTCCCCAGAGCCCTGGGGTAGTGGCTGTGGGGTTCCAGCAGCGATTTAAAGGGCCCGGGGTGCTAGCGGCGGCAGGAGCCCTGGGCCCTTTAAATCGCCACCCAAGCCCCGCTGCCGCTACCCCAGGGCTCTGGCAGCAGGGCTCTGGCGGCAATTTAAAGGGCCCTGGGCTCCAGCCCTTTAAATTGCTGCCTCAGGAAGCCGGTCCTGATATAGTGCACCTGATAAGGTGCACCAACTCTTGCCGGCAGGGGTGGCAGGTTTGTAGAAATTTTGGTGGTGCCCAGAACCTGCCCCTGCCCAAACTCTGCCCCCCCCCCCAACTCCACCCTCACCTGCCCAAGGCTCTGGGAGGGAGTTTGGGTGAGGGAGGAGGTCTGGGGTGCAGGCCCTGGGCTGGAGCAGTGGACTGGGGTGCAGGAGGGGTGCAGGGTGCAGGCTCTGGGAGGGAATTTGGGGATGGGAGGGAGTGCAGAGCGAGGGGGTGCAGGTTCTGGGAGGGAGTTTGGGGATAAGAGAAGGTGCGGAGGGAGGGGGTGCAGGAGTGAGGGCTGTGGGATGAGGCTGGGGGTGTATTTGGGGTGTGCCTGGGGATGAGGGGTTTGGGGTGTGGGAGGGGACTCAGGGCTGAGGCAGAGGGTTAGGGTGAATGGGGATGAGGGCTCTGGTTGGGGCTGGAGATGAGAGGTTTGGGGTGTTGGAGAGGCTCAGGGCTAGGTCAGAGGGTTGAGGTGCGGGGTGGTGAGGGCTCTGACTGGGGGGGTGGGCTCTGGGGTGGGGCAGGGCTGGAGATGAGTTTGGGGTACAGGCAGGCTGCCCTGGGACTGGAGCCAGAGAGGAGGATTCCCCCCAGCCCGCTCCCTGCCGGCAGCAGCGAGCTCTGTGGTAGGGACCCCCTTCTCTCCCCCGGCAGCACACTCACCCCCTCACTGTCACTGCACGTGCTCCTAGGGCCCCCTCTGAGGAATCCCCCTCACCTCCTCTGTGGTGGGTGCCATGCCGGGGGGGGCTGCCATCACATGTGCGCTTCCTCCCCTGCTGCTGCCCCTCACTGTAGCCTCAGTGGGGGATGGGGCTGCCCCTTGCCCAGCGTGGGGCAAGAGCGGTGACTGCGGGCAGGGGGGCGTGGCTATACTGGTGGAGGGTCCCACCAGAAAATGAAAGGGTCTGAGCGGGAAGGGCAGCCTGCCCTGGCAGTAGTGGTGGAGGGGGGGGGCACTAGGACCCTGTGGGGGCAGTTAACGCAGGCAGGCAGCATGGAGCTTCAGGGGAGAGACAGGGAAGGGAGGTGCAAAGGGGCAGCAAAGAGGGGGCAGCCCACACTCAGGGGAGGTGCGGGGGGGCAGCAGGTGGGGCCAGGGGGGAGACGCGGCCCCGAACATTCGTGGAGCCGGGCCCCCAGACCCTCAATATTGCTGGAGCCAGGAGGAGGAGTCAGAGAGGGAGACAATGCTCCATTTTCTTGCCAGTAAGCTACTGCAACTTTTCTTACCAGTCCTCCACACTGGCTTACTTTCACCTCTGCTCCCACAACACAAACAAACACACACACCCCACACAAACAAACTTTAAAGGTCTCCACATCAGGACAAAACAGAATGTGGTATTTTGGTATTTCAAGAAGTTTCATGGGGCTGGAAAGCAGTTTCCTGCCCAGCCCTAGTCCGCACTTAGTATGAGTAAAGATACTGCTACACTGGGTGACAGTAATGGCTGCTACCAGGGCAAATCTGCAGTGTAGAGAAGGCCTTACACAGATGTACTCAGGCCAAATTACAAAAGTCACATCCCTGCTGCGTGCCCTAGCCAACCACTTGGCTATTCTGAGGTGTATTGGTCTCTCTCGATCTCTCACTAGAGCCTGGGAGGGAGGGGGAGAAGCGGTGCCCACGCCGCGGCCACTCGGAGTCTCCCCCTCCCTCCAGGCTCTCAAACCTGGGAGGGAGGGGGAGAAGCGGTGCCCGCGCCACGGCCACTCGGAGTCTCCCCCTCCCTCCCAGGCTCTCAAACCTGGGAGGGAGGGGGAGACTCCGAGTGGCCGCGGCGCGGGCGCCGCTTCTCCCCCTCCCTCCTAGGCTTGAGAGCCTGGGAGGAGGAGGCAGAGCTGGGGATTTGGGGAAGGGGCGGAGTTGAGGCGGGGCCGGGAGTGGGGTAATTAAAAAACGGGGAGGGGCGGCCAAAATTGTTTTTGCTTTGGGTGGCAAAAATCCTAGAGCCGGCCCTGTATATCAGGACATATATTGTGTGGATGCAGGTCACATAATTTATTGAGAGCGGTACATGCGGTCCACAATGGTAAATTGGTTGAGAATCACTGCAAACAGGAGAGAGAACCTTATTGAAAGAAAAATATTTGTTTTTTTTTTAAAGTGCATCTAAATCAGCCTTCTTAGTAAAAATGCTTTATAACATGAATATCCTATCACGTTTCCCAGCACATCACAACCAAATTAAAAATTCACCAGATCCTAGGGTTTGCAACAGAACAAAGATTTTATAGGATTCAGATGTCAAACAGGCATACCTACACACACCGCAACAACTCAAAGATCAGTCACTGCAGAGAATGGGTTCTCTTAACAGTTTGTTGATTTTCATTAACATTAATATAATGTGGTATAGAAACAGAGCAATTTTTTTTCCTTTTATGATAGCACCTTTTCCTTTAATTACAGAAAATGGAGAAATCCTGTACAAATTTCAAAAGATGTACTTCACTAAAGTACATTTGTGTCATCCCTGCCAGAGACAGAGAAGGAAGAGACTGAATATGAGACAAAACCCATGTTACCAAGAGAACGGAGCAGATGTCCCTGGACCTCTAAGGCACTTTGCTAGAACTGAGAGAGAGAGAGAGATCATGTCACAGCTATTCATAGTCCCCAAGTAAAAGGCTATTTGCACCGCCAGCTTCTGTAAAATAAAGAAAGATGAGCTAGAGCTGAAAAGCCTTCTCCACCTAGAAAATAAGAAGTTACAGTACAGAATTTTTCAATTTATCTGACTTGCCTAGAAAAGTTCAGGCTGGGTATTCAGTTCCTAAGCTAAGTACCCTAAAATTACTATCTTAGATTGGTCTAAGTACAGTATTTTCTCATTTGCATTCAGTACTGCTGCGACAATGAAATCGGGGGGGAGGGGGGGAGGGAGGGGCAAAGAGAAGAATAACAAAAAGTGTTTTCTATAGTAATTTTGCAGCATTTTTTCCTTCCTCTCCTAAACTATCCTGAAATAAAATAATGAATGTGGCACCTGTACAACTTTGTATAGAGGTATATTAGTTTGAATAGAGTTAGCTGCTTTAATTTTGGATACCAAGCAACACAATAAAGAGAAATGAACAACAAAAAGCACACTCCCAAATACTACACATCCAAAGTATAGAAAGTAAAGACAGTAGTTTTGTTGTTGCAGGGAAGAAACGGCAGCATAGTTGAGATTAGCAAAGAAGTCATTAAATAATGTGAAGTCTTTGATTGTTTATACATTATCTGATCCTACGTTTCTTTGCTTTTATTCATTATTTACTGAATAATATTGATGAACAAATCTTGGTTTGCAGATTGTGTGCAAGCAGTTCATTGTGCGTGTTCAAACATTGAAATTCAAAAAAGCCTGGCTGATTCGGCTAGGACATAGGTTACACGGTATGTTTCTGTTCGATTAGGTGACTCGATTACATAACTTCTCAGATTCAGGTTTTTAGCACAAATACTTGTGCTTATGAATTTAATGTTTGCTTTTTTAAATATTCTCTAAGATTTGCTTGACACATTTGTATTTATATGATTATCCTCTGCCACTAATATTACTTTGAAAGAATATTCATGGAGGGCAAATGGAAGGGAAGTAAATGAATGTAAAAATCCAAGTCCGTATTTATGGGAAATGTTTATTTACTCACTTCTAAAGCCCCTGATCCTGCACCATTTGAGTCAATAGGTGCTTTGTCATTGACTTTGGGAGACATAAGAATGAGCCCCAGCGCCTATAGAAAGGGCAGCTGTTTACAATTTTTACAGCCCTTTAACTTGAATGCAAGGAGAATAAAACAGGTGTTAAAAGTGTACATATACACAGAGGTTTATGTTTCTGGAGCAGGTATTGCTGCAAGCACCTACGAAGTCAACAATTACATTGCGGTTTATCTTCAAAAGATGCTTATTGGTGGCCTTGGGTAGGGCTTCTGGAATTTTTAAGGGAAACATTGGTGGCTTCAAGAACAGCAGTTATGATGGCAGAACTGACAAAGGTTGGCAGTTTCCTTAATCTCCATGCACTCCGTCACTGCCTAGCATCCTTTGAAGCAGCTGGGCTGTCCTCAGAGCTCAGCACATTTGTGACTGTCCTTGTCTTTTGTTGATGATAGTAAGAAACCTGAAGGCAAATGCACTGAAGTAGGCTTTCCAGCTCACTCACTGTCAGCAACTGTTTCTATTCAGGCACGGACCTATGTTATCAAGTCTGGCAAAAGTGATTGCAAAAGGGAATAACTTGACAGTGAAGAAGTATGATGCCCTACAGGAATCTGTCTCTGCAAATAAGGAGTTTCAACAATTGGGTTCACAGTTAACTATCACTGAAGGGAACTATCATCTGCTTGGAACTTGTGGCAAATGACCATAGCAACATGTCACAATTTGCTAAAGATAATTTTTATTAAAGGCAAAGATAGATTTGATAGAAAAAACACAGAAAGGAAAGTATAAGGTTTGTGGGCATCCCAGCAATTTCTAACTTAATTTCTTAAGAAAGAGTCCCCCATGTTTGGAGTGTGAATTCCAATCTTCTTCACAATCCAGTGCTACTCAGTTTTCAAGAGTAGAACAAGCTAACAGTTATTTCCACTTCTTTTTACAGTCACACTTTCCTATACATCTCTTTATGATCAGAAAGGGATCTAGACCACAGGAGAGGTCAGAGATATTTTACAGGTAGGCTTGTCCATGAAGTACTTTATATTACAGCCCAATCCTGGTTACCAAACAGAAGGCTACTGCTGAAGTTAACATATCGTTGCATACAAATGTTTGGATATTAGACTGCCTCTATTAAATTCCCTATTACATACTGGAATGTAATCACCCCCATTTCCTAAGAAATTCATGAAGAAGAAGAAGAAGAAGAGGCAGCATCACTTCCCAAACACACTCACAGCTGAGTGTGGCTCTAGTAGGGGCTGATCAACCCTACATCTCTTGGGTTTAGGAGCTTCTTCTCTAAAAGTCCTTGACTGGAGTACAGAGGAGAACCCAGGCCTACTCACTCCAGTGGATTCCAGCTCAGGGTCTTTGTTTGGAATAGCTAGAACCCCCAGTCCTTCTCAGTCCCATGCTGTACCGGATGCTACTTTCTATCTCTTTAATCTTCCCCAGCCTCCCACCCTGTTTCTACCTCTTTAGAGTGTTGGTATTCTCTAGCAGCTTCTCACCCGTCTGCTAGACAGATCTCTTTCTTTCTGGCAGCTGCCTTTTCTCCTCAAGAGTTCCACCTTAAAATGGGGTCCTTAAGCTTTCATCATGCCAAGATGCTTCTTTGCCTAATTAACTGCCCCCCAGTTATTCAATGAGTTAACTGCTTACAGGTGAACCTGAGCTGCCTCATTCCCCGTTGCAGAGCCTGTCAGAGGCAGGCTGGGCCCTGAACCTTTTTCAGGGGGCCAGCTATGCTGACAGTATAGATTCACTTCTCTCAATCTGATGTTAAGAAAGAACTAAAAGGTAAAAGACCTGGATTTCATAAACCCTTAAATCAGACCAAGCATTAGTTTCTGGGAATCATTTAAATGTGGCGCAGCAGCGAAACTAACAGAGATTGTTTGTATATGGATAGCCATTGTATATGGATTGCCTTGTTTCCTCCTCCTTCCGGCACCCCCCTCACCCCCAGGTTTTAAAGTTCCAAGCGGTTTTATTTTTATTAATGTCTAGAACTGATCAAAAAAATTCCCAGATGAAATTTTGTAACAATTTTCTTTTGAGATTTTTCAAACAAAATATTTTAGCTTTCCCACAGGAAATTCCAAACAGATTCAAAATGTAAATGTTCTTTGTTTTAGTTTTTCATTTTAAAGACAAACTTTCATTTTGAATTGATATTTTGCCTTAATTCACATAATTTTGCTTTTCTAAAAACAAAAACAAAAATCAAAACATTTCAAGATTAAAAACACACACTGGTTTTATTTAAAAGTTTCCCCAAGGATAACTGACATTTTTCATTAGAATCAACTTTCCCAGTGAAAAATTTCAGTTTTTGACAAAAAAATAATTCAGCAAAAACACTTTCCAGATTAGAAATTTTAACTAACTAATAATTCCAGAATCCCTGAGATTGTTATGCATTTTTCAATTTTCAAGTACCCTTAGATTTGAAGTGTTATTTTTTGCCACACTCCTCATTACTCATTTTTCCTTTTAGTTTTTTGACAAGTGTGAAGTATTAGTGCGCTGATAATTGTAGCCGAGGCCTGACCTGACATGAGTAATTAACACATGGAAGGAGGCCTCATTTCTTTCATGACAGAATTAGGGAAGTAAATAGATCAGTAGGCTAAAAAGACAGAATGTTTGATCCAGCTAAGATAAGAGGAAGAACACCTAGGGAGCCATTTACTAACAATGGAAAAGATAAGTTAGGAATGTAGAGGTAAGCTGAAGACTAGGTGGAGCATAGACAGAGCATGCTACACTAGCATAGGCACCGACTTCCCCTCTGCCTGGTGGGTACTTGACACCCCCCCTTACCCAGCGCCAGCTCTAACTTTTTTGCTGCCCCAAGCAGCAAAAAAAAAAGCGCCGCCCCGCCAAGCCTCTCCCCCCCCGCCAAGCGCCGTGCTGCTGAACCCCCTCCCGCCGAGCGCCACGCCCCGCGCCCCCCCCGCCGAGCGCCGCGCCGCCAGAGCGCCCCCCCCATGGAATGCCACGCCGCGCCGCACTGCCCCCCCTCCACCCCAAGATTGGCCGCCCCTTACCAGGTGCCGCCCCAAGCATGTGCTTGGTTGCCTGGTGCCTGGAGCCAGCCCTGCCCTTACCCCTGCTCCGCCTCTTCCCGCCCTCATTCAACCCCCTTCCCCCAAGTCCCCACCCCTTCCCTGCCTCTTCTTCACCTCCTCCCCTGAGCATGCCACATCCCTGCTCCTCCCCCTCCCTCCCGGAAAGTCCTAAGCACTGCCAAACAGCTGTTAGGTGGCAGGGGAGCAGGAAGCACTGGGACGGAGGGGGAGGAGTGGGGACGTGGCACACTTGGGGGGCAAGGAGGGGGAAAAGGAGGCGAGGAGGGAGGGATCTTGGCTGCCGGTGGGTGCGGAGCATCCACTAATTTTTTCCCGTGGGTGCTCCATCCCCGGATCCCCCACAGAGTCGGCGCCTATGTGCACAAGAATTGGTTCCTGCAAAGTAGCCAAGCCAATTCCAAAATGCATGATGCAATGTATATTAAATGCAATGTAATGTATATATCGGAAGAGGTTTTCTGTGTAGCTTTGGATGTGTGATATGCCCTACACCCACTCATTACACTTGAGTCTGATCAACTCCGCATAGCTTTGCTGTATGCCAAATAAAGGAACCTAAGTAATGAAATCTGGAGTTGAAGTGAGTCGTTTGGATCCCAGAAAACAGAATGAAGAGTTCTCCCAGAACTTCACAAGTTGTTCTGGGTAAGCAGAGTGGAAAAGGTCAGAAGGAATCCCAACAATATTGGTAGCAGCACCCACTGTGGCTAACAATAATATAAAAAATAGGTTCAATACTAGTAACTTTACATATCTCCAGCCTTCTTTGTGCTTTCTTTCCCTCTTCAGTTTTTGTGGAGGGAGAGCAGCTCTCACTAAAAAATGTTTCTCTCTGAGGACTGTGCACAGCAGCAGCATCCCAGTTTTCCCTCCAATACAAACCCATTGCCCTTTCCTTGAATTCATACATAGCATAAGAAAATGGAGAACACAAGAAGATAGGGTTGCCAACTTTCTAATCACACAAAACCAAACACCCCACCCCTGCTCGCTCCATTCCCCCTCCCCCGGTCACTTGCTCTCCCCCACCCTCACTCACTTTCACTACGCTGTGGCAGGGGGTTGGGCTGTGTGGGAACTCTCTTTATGGGCTTTCAAGAAAGTTAGTAGCCTGAATTCTCTTCAGAATACAATTCTGGATCCCTTCCTCTTTTTCTTACTGGTTGTTTACTTTGCTTCCTGAGCTTGCATTTGCTGAAAGGCAGTTGTAATAGGGTAATATGGCTCTGATGACTTCCCTCTTTGGTGTTAAAGAGCTAATATATTCTACTTCTATCAGAAGGAGCTCTTTTTGTTCTTTATGCTCTATGGACAGACATTACAAATACAGGAGTTATCTTTGTAACCACCCTTCAACTAATAGTTTGCATGAATTATAGCATCGTCAGCTCGACAGCTGAAGACACCAGCATTATCAACTCAATTCAAGAGTCATGAGATTGGCTTAAAATATTTTTTAAAGGGGCATCCTTTTTACAAAGCTGCTGGTTTCTTAGCCTTCAAGATTCATTTTTTCCTGTAACAATGAGGACTAGAAACTTACTTTGTTTTATAAATGAAATCTAAAATTCTCACATATTTACAGGACTCTAGGAGCAGGGACTTTAAGACAGACTCGTGATAAAGATCAGAAATGCCAACACAGGAACATATTTAATCATTTACAAACTCCATAGTCCTCCTGATTCCTGAGTCAGGAAAAACAAATGGACCTTGCAGCACACCATGAAGATTGATAAAACAGACTTTGCTGCAGGGGGAATTAATTCAATAGTCAAGGCAGAAAGGCAGCCAATTAGGGCTAGCCAGTGCCCTATATAAAGGCTGCAAAGCAGAAGAGACAGCAATCTGTCCCTGACTAGCAAGGGAGGAGTACTGGTTCCTGAGGTAACGAGGTAGCACCTTGGACAGAGCAGTGCTGGGCAGGCTCAGGGGAGCAGAGGAGAGGTCCGGCCTATTACCTGCCAGGCTGCGGCCCCTGCTTTAAAAAGGGCCAAGAAGGTGCAAGGGCCAAAGGGAAGTGGCCCAGGGAGCATGAGCAGTAGAGGGGAGAGAAGGAAGGCAGGACAGGACTGCTACCAGAGGTCCCTGGGCCGGGACCCAGAGTAGTGGGTGGGCTTGGGTACCCCCTTACACTGCACCTGGCTGTGGAGCAGCATGGTCCGATACAGGCTGTGGCTTGCCCCTGAGGCAAAGGGCTAGATTTCTGGGGCTGCAGTTGGCCAGGAGGGCAGGTGCAGACTGAGGATTGCTGATACCCTCGGAAGGGATGAGAACCGAGTGGAGCACAGCCGGAGGGCTGTGTCCAGAGGAGGATGCTGCAAGCCAGGGAGCAATGTGTGTCCCAAACAGCACAGTAGAGTAGACAACGGGTGAGACACCACCTGCAGAGGTGCTCCACAGCTGGACAGAGCTAATTTCCAGCGCAACCAGCAGGAGACCCTGTGGTGGTGAGTCCTGCAGCCGTTACAGTCCTACATAAACACTATTACTTTTAATGACCAAACTTGTAATCTCATAAAAAATATATTGTTAGTTTGACAGGGGCTATTTTCCATAAACCCATGCTGATTGGCCTTAAGTACTTTCCTTTAATTCTTTATTAATCAAGTTCTATTTCAGCAGCTTCTTTCTCTAGCTTGGGACCACAGCCACACTGACTAAACTATCCTATTCACCCTTTTAAAATACTGACACAATATTAGCGGTCTTCTGGAACTTTCCCAGTGTTCAAAGGCTTATTAGAAATCAACATTACCAGTCCAGCAAGCTCCTCAGCCAGCTCTTTAAAATTCTTGGATGCAAGGTATCTGGGACTGCAGATTTAAAAATTACTAACTTTAGTAGCTGCAGCTCAACATTCTCCTGAGCTATTACTAGAATAGAGTATTACAACCATGATAGTATGATTTCTTTGTTTTTTCCCCAAATACCTTTGCCTTTTCTGCTTCAATTTTGATAATTTTACAATTTTAATCTAGTAATGGACCAATGTGATTATCAGGAATCTTTTTATTCCTAATATACAATAAAAACTCCTCCTTGTTGTCCTTAACTCTGCTGGCCATAGATTTCTCCTCAAATCCCTTTACTTCCCTTATCAATGTTCTATCATTCTTAGCTTCTGATTTATATTCATTACTATCAACTTCTCCTTAATTCCATTTGTAATATCTTTTAAATTATTTTTATAGCTGCCTTCACTTCCCCTCTAAACCAGGTTGTTTATTTTACCAATATGACCTTCTTCCTCAATTGTGGAATTTGGGACAGCTAGTAAAGTATTCTTTAAAAATTACCAATTATCATTCACATAATTCTGATTAAATTCTTGCTCTCATTCGACTCACAACTGTTTTCAGTTGTGTGAAACTGGCCCTTTTGAAGTGCAAAGTGTGCATACACACACACACACACACACACACGTGTGAGTGACTGGTCTGGAGTTTGGTCTGTTTGCACATTATATATGTGATCAAGGTCCTGATCACTTTTACCTAAGCTACCATTACTTTTTAGTTCTCTGGTCAGTTCCTCTTTTATCTGTCAAGCAGAATGCAAAAAGCTGTAGTGAGTTCTCATTACTGAATCTATCTGATGCCTACAAAACATACCAGTGGTTTATGTAGCTATGTAATTGAAAGCTGATGTCTAGAAACAGTTTTTTAAAGACATAACTTTCTCACAGATATCATGCTTTATCTACCCCCAATGTCTCAGAATGGGAGCATTCCCTAACTTTAGTTCAATTTAAAGAACAACTATAATTTTCTCAGTTGTGAACTCACACCAGTCAGCATGGTAATAGAGTATCCAATTGCCCAAGATATGTACATGATAGGTCAGCTAGTGCCACAATGCCTGTATGAGAAATTTGTTCCAGTTTACTTGTTATTCAGCTTGATTCACACTTTACAACTGCAAAGCAGATTTAATCATAACAGTAGGTTTGTACAGTGACCTTTGAAGCCAATGTAGAACTGTCCCTTTACCTTTTGTGATTTTGTTTTCCACATTTTTATTAGACTGCAGTGACAAAGTTAACTGAATAAAGAAACCTAGGGGTATTAGGGTGCAGAAGAGATTTACGTAATTAATTTTGAAACACTAGTGGATGTTTCAGGTGGTACATTATTTCCCCTAGTAAGGTACATAAAGGATTCTACAACAATCCATTAACTATATTGCCAGTGTGAAGCCATAGTCCATTTAATGTGGAAGTAAAATCTTAACTACAGTTTCTGTTAAGTTTCCATATAGGCCCGGATGAGGGCTAGCTGACAAAGAACAATACATGACTAAGAGAAATCTGGGGTAAACACACAACCTTGTGTGTTTCAAGTCAATGAGCGGAGTTAGTATAACTCCAGATGGTGAGCTGTAACTGGGTGTCCTTATCGCAAGTTATAGACACAAGAAGCACTGAGATAGGCCTCAAAGTTAACTCCCTGGTACAGAGGCCAGAACAGAGCTCAGGGGGAGGCCCAACATGATTGACGTGGGTAATGACAGGCTCCCCTCACAGGTGTATGCCAATCCCAGTTCACAGAAATGCAAGGGTAAAACTATAAACTATTGTTAATACTAATTACTGCTTTTTTGCTTTAAATCTCCAGGAATGTACCTGTTGGTCAACCGGGAGAGCTGCTACCTCATTCCCCTGGACCCCAAAATTAGGATTTAACCTATATACTTTAATAGAAATAGTTTAAGGGTAATTACCTGTGTGTTAGCAATATGTTAATTTGAACCATGGGCGGAGCCATTATGTAATCTTGTAGACCATTGGTTTATGATGCTTATCTTGTCTTGCTGCTAGAACCTATCCAGAGGCTTGGGGAAAACCATCCCCATCGCTTCTCTCTGCCCAATGAGCACCCTATATAATCTATTGTAATCAATTGTTCTGCAGTGTCTCTGAGCCTAATAAGCAAAGTGACACTCCGCCAGTGCTGGCCGTAATAAACTCCTGTGCTTGACTCTACATGGTGTCCATTTCTGATCCTTCACAATGTAACCCTAAAGGCACAGGGGCAGATATAACCTCTAAAAATACTTTATAAACTTTGCACTGAGTCTTGAATAATTTGTAGAACATATTAATTGAATTCATGCTTAAATTGTTTCAGACTCTGAAACAAACTCCATTGACTTCAACAAAACAAAATCTCAGCAGGTAAAGGGCAGGTCTATATTGGCTTCAAAGGACCAAGCCCTTAGTTACTGGAGAAGTGGAATTCCAGTAACAAATACTCAACACATTTTAATGGTTCCATTGGACCTTCATCTAGAAACAGCAGCCTAAAGCCCAGATAGGTTTCTGATGCACTCTAGTTTTTAATTGAAAATAGTGGGGTTCTCAAACTGGGGGTTGGGACCCCTCAGGGGGTCGGGAGGTCCATTACATGGGGGGTTGTGAGCTGTCAACCTCCACCCCAAACCCTGCTTACCTCCAGCACTTATAATGGTGTTAAATAGAGTGTTTTTAATTTATAAGGGGGGGGGGGGTCACACTCAGAGGCTTGTGATGTGAAAGGGGTCACCAGTGAAAAAGTTTGAGACCCACTGGTTTAAAGGTTCATTACATATAATAACTGTTTATTAGTGTTATTGTTAGTCATTGCTATACATTCATTAATACACCTCTACCCCGATATAATGCGACCCGATATAACACGAATTCTGATATAACATGGTAAAGCAGTGCTCGGGGGGGGGGACGGGGGAGGGGAAGGGCTGCGCACTCCAGCGGATCAAAGCAAGTTCGATATAACGCGGTTTCACCTATAACGCGATAAGATGTTTTTGGCTCCCGAGGACAGCGTTATATTGAGGTAGAGGTGTATATATTTCCATTTTTTGGAGCATATCTCCAAAAAATGCTATTTGTTGCCTTTACTCATAGCCTACATCAGTGGTTCTCAACTTGCGGACTCCTGGGGGCCTGTAGATTGTCTAAGGAGTCCGTGAAAGACAGACTGAAAACTGACTTAACAGAATTCAACTATATACACACACACACACATATATATATACATACATACACACATATATATATATATATACATACATACACACACACACACACACAGACAATAGATTTTGAAAGGGGTGAACACCTCCATTCAAAACTTTTTAGGGGTCCGTAAATGAAAACAGGTTGAGAACCACTGGGCTAGATTCTTATATAACTGGGTCAGAACATAGAATTGACCATACTTGATCCATATTGTAAGTATGAAATATCCATGTATTACCTGCTCACTGTTGCCCAATTTTTTTTATTTAAACAGTCTCATCACTTGCATAGAAACATTTAGTGTACCTGAAGGTCCACATTCTGAAGTCCTTAGGCTAAACTCCTACCAACACTAGTGTCAAGTACTATTTTCATAAGTACTGTTAATTATTTGTATTATGTTAATTCCTATGGAACCTAATCAAGGATCAGGGCCTCATTATGCAAGACGCTACAAAAGAATAAAAAGATTACTCTTTGCCCAGAGAGCTCACAATAAAACACAAGTGAATGAAACAGACAAACAGAGTTTGAGCAAAGTAACAGTAAAATGAGAATATTTTGCAAAGTAGCCAATAATCTCAGCTCATTACTTGCCTGAATATTAAGTGGTAGTATTTTAGTTGCTTTTTAATACAGTAGAAATATGGATATTGTACAAGGCAATACAATTTGCTCACATCAAGTTTATTGAAAGAATGATACAAATACCAATCATTAACATGAGCTTTGAACCAAAACCATATCAAAATTAATGAGACAGAAAAGATAAGTTTTCAGTTTTGTCCTAAATCCATAAATAGAGATTGAGTCCCTAATATAGTAGAAGCAAATTTTCTGGATAATGTATACTAGAGGAAACAACCCTCACTCTGTACTGTGTATGTAGGTCTTCAGGTAAAATAGTGGAACAGAATTCAACCCCTGCTTTGAGGATTGTAAACAAACAGTGGGGACAAAATGGATCTAGCAAATTGGAGATGTACCAATGAGCAGAATGGTGGAGTGTCTTCAAAATCATTTAAAAGATCCTGAAGTCAACATGGAATGCTACTAAGAGAGGAGAAATATACCATATTTATCTGCTCCCAGTGAGAACTGCTGGTCTTTCAATAATCTGAAATTTCTTGCTGAATCAGTCTGTAGATAAGACAAACAGAGTTGTCAGTCTAGATCCTTACAAATAGTCCCATCACTGTAGTATGCCAGTTCCTAATCATTTACAATAATCAGCTCAAAATGTTGCAATGGCACAAACCCAAATCTCAAGATTGGTTTTATGAAAATGATGTGTTCAAGCAATGGTAAGAGAAATATAAAAAATGGGTCTCTGATATGGTGCAGCACAGTCAGCTCAAGACATACCATCATCCTCAAAACCTTTCTGGAAAACACCAGCACAATATTCTAAACACAAAGCTCCATGGTAACAGAATTCAGCAATCATTAGTGGAACTCCATAGCTACAGGATAAGGGTAATAGCATATACGACCTTTCATCTCTGTGTCACTAGTTCAAACTCAGCTCAGGCTAGTAACAGTCAAAAGTCATTATAGTATCCTCTGACTATGCAATGGCCTAATGGTACATTAGCAATCCCCAAACACTGTCACAACTAGTAATCGTCAAGGCAGATTCCACAGGAGAGCAAGGAGTCAGAACTATCCTCCAATCTTTAGAGATGGTCCAGTCAGAGAAGGATAGAAACAAATTGTTAGGGCATCTTGCAGTAGTCTGCGTTACTTCTCATGATATACTTATTCTTTACATAAGTGGAAGATTGCACTTGTCAGACTAGATCTTTCATGCTTATTAAATCCATTTGTCTAAGGGAAGCAGAAGTCACGATTCTGTTGATGTGGACCACTCCACTTTAAGGCTATTGTTTAATCTCAATTTGTTCAACTCCACCCATTCTCAGATGCCTAAATTGGAATTCTAACAATACATAGATAACAGCTTGTTGCCGGCCCAGAGGGCCTGAGGGGTGCAACAGGGTTCATTGCCCGGTGTGTGTCGCACCAATAGACACACCAGGGTGGAGAAGCAAACCAAATTTATTCAAGAGCTCTGAATAGGCACTAGGAGACCAGCATGTCTCAAATCAAGCGCAGCAAATACAAGCAAGTGTCCCATTTTATATTCCAAGCTGTTTCTGTGTAAACTTTGTCTGTTTCTCCCCCACTACCCCTCCCTGCCCAACAGCGGTTACAGCAGGCTTACATTGTGGCGTGTGAGAAAAGTTCTCATCCGCATGCTTATCTTCGACCTTGCAAGCTCTATGTAGTAGGCCTTTCCCTCCCCCTTTTCCCTCGTTATCACTAAAAGTTCTGCTAGTGTGAGCGAAACTGCAGCTGTCTGCTAAAAAGCTAACCATTACATATTCTGCTTTTAGGCGGTGAGCATGTGGGTAGGTTAAGGTTCACAAGATGGAGTTACTGTGGCTCACTTAGACCCAGAGCAGGGGAGTTTCATTGGCACTTATGGCCTTCCATCCCCCCGAGTTACCTGGTAGCTATGCCTAGTGACGTCAACAAGCTCTAAAAGAGAAGTAAGAAGGCAACATCTATCTGGACAAACTAGTAGGAGCTGTGCTAATTAAGCTTATATGAAATATGCTCTGAGTTTTGGCACATGGCATAAGAGCCTTCAGAAGAGCAGATTCAAGGATAAATCAGCAGTGGAATCTACAATAACTTGACCTAAAGATAACAGACAGGGAAAGCACACACAAAAATATAGAAGAGAATGTTATATTAAACTGGGTTCAGATTCAGTCTTGGCAATTAATTCAAAATGCAATTTTAAAAACATCTAGTGCCTCAGGGTTTGCTTTTTTTTGTTTAAGAATTTTCAATTGAGAAACAACTTTTTAACAGCGTCAAATTTCCATCTAGGATGCAAGAACCTTTTCTTCCACCAAAGGCAATATTCTAGGTGCTGTAGGAACATGTTCTTTCTGCTGCCAAAACTGTCAGCTAGGAGTGGGAGAGAACAATGTGGTAAGGGGAAGACAGAAATTGGAGAAAAACTAATAACTGGAAAACCTGATTTCTAAAAAACTAAAGATTTTACTCTTTCCCATTGAAAAAGTAGAAAATCTTGAAAAAACAAATTCAAACAAAAAAATGTTAACCAGCTCTAATCACCATCTCCTCTCAGAGAGCCAAAGTACCCAGAAAGGAAATAAATAAAGACACGGAGGCAAATGGAGAATGACAAGTCAAAGTGAAGGGAAATTGAGAGGGGGCACAGGCAAAAAGGAAAATGAGTTCTCAGAGGCAGAGATGGGGGAATAATATGGTTAGCTGGGGTGATACACAGACAAGAGTGATTAACTGGGAGGAGAAATATAATGATAGGGTAAGACAGTTTTTTTGGAAAACATAAGCTGCAGTTGAAATCCCAGATTCTCAGGATTAGACGACTTAATGTTTCCTGCTACAACAGCAAGTGACTGGGATGGATACCTGTAATCCCAATGGTGAGTTCTTCAGTACTGGTCAGCTGTTAAAGGACTTTTAATCTTAAATCTACTAACCTTAACATTGTATATTGTGCAATCTAAACTCGAAATATTCCATTTCCCAATATTATTGTAACAGCAGTAGGCAGGGGCATGCACAGGAATAAAAATCTGGCTGCTTTGGGAGGGGCACTCTGTGCTCCCCGTGGCCAGAGGAGTTAGCTCTCCTACTCTCCCAACAGCCAGAGGAGCTGGCTCTCTCCGCTAGGGCCCTGGCGCTGGAGGACCAGGTTCTCCCTGCTGTGGCCCTGAGGCTGGCGGAGCTGGCTCTCCCCCACTTCCCCTGCAACCCCAGGGCCGGTGGCACTGACTCTTCCCCGGCAGCTGGAGGAGCTGGATCTCCTTCCACGCCCCTGCAACCCCAGGGCTGGAGGAGCTGTCATCACCCGGCCCAGGGCCAGAGGAGCTCACTCTCCCTGCTCCAGAGGAGTTCTGTGTCTGCACTGATTGGGGTGGCCTGTGCCCCTGCTTGCCCCTGTCTTGTACACGTCCCTGGCAGTAGGTATTCTGCAGGAAGGGATAAAACCTGCTGCACTGAGCCTGGCTGCAAAACACCCCAAAACCCAACGGAAATATAGCATTGTCTGCTGCATGTGTCTGCTGAGAAGTGGAAAGACCATGCAGAAGGCTACACAGAACCTAGCTCCATGGTTGTGTTCTCTATAGGTATAAAGAGGCTCGGGAGGGTTGTATGCAAGTCAGAGCACTGGCAGGAGTATAGCAAGTGGGTCCACAAACAATGCTGCTCTAATGAGCCACAGTCCCATGTGGGGTATTTAGGAGTTGGGATGTGGTGCAATGGTTACTAGTACAGCCTGAGCTGTGGCAGCAGCTACACCAATGTTCTGTGCTTGGCTTTCAGATTGGAGGGAGAATTCCATCTCTGTCTAGTCCCTCTACATGTAGCTCTATGTCTAAAATGATTAGGAATTGACCCGAAATGCCCAAGGATGTACTTTCTTTAAGTAATCAATTAATTTTGAAAAAGCTAACTATTTTCATTAGAATTAAAATTTATAACCCAGAAATAAAAGAATGAATATTCTTCTGTTAATTTACATATTTTAATGAGTCTCCTTCCCACCCACTCTATATCTTAAGACTTCTTTTAAAATATTAGCAGTCTTACCCAACAAGTTGCTGATGTGATTTGTCAAAATTCTAATATATCCAGACTTGTTAAATCATTTAGAGCATATTTTACTTTATTACAAATGGTCACTGATTTTTAAGGAAGCCTATAAACCTTTGAACAGTATTTATATCTTTGGTTATTGTTTTAAGGCGCAGGTGTTCTATAGACAATAAAAGCAAATACAGTATGATATACTGTAATTCTCATAGCCAGTTGTCTGTGTACTTTATTGTTTACTTCCACTTATTTATTAGTTTACAAATACAGATATGTTCATGGGTAATGACTTTTGTATTGTTTTTGTAGCTGTTGTTTATTTTGGGGAGTTATTGTTCATATCTTTGTTTGCCTGAAAGATAGTTACAAATTCTAACTGAATCTGAAAACATTTTTGCAATCATATTTCAAGACAAAGTGAATGTAACAAGAGTGCTTCTGTGGTCCTTCCCATACTCGGTGACAATTCTTACATAAGGCCCAGTTAAATTCCCATTAAAATGAATGTAAATGTCCCCTTGATTTTAATGGGCGTTATAGAGGGGCCATAATCCTGTTACAAGGAGCCTGTTTAGTGTTAAAAATTGATTGTAACTTCAGTGAAATACTTGTTACTTTTGCAGCACAGACAGATGCTATATATTTTCTTTGCACTCACATCTACCAACAAGTACTTTGTTACACTTTAATGTCCATTAAAGGAGAAAACCAGAGGGTTTTTGTTTGTTTTACCATTTTCTGACAATATACAGATTAAAAGAAAATTATATGGCCTCAAGGCCCTTGTAACACTGCATGTTAGTTAGTGCTGCCTAAAAAAACAACAAAAATGAACAACTAGGGAATATATATTCAAATACAGGAGCCAAAGATTTACCTTAAAATGTATATGCAAGTGTAAATGGATTTGCAAAGGATGTACATATGTAGTTACAGTATCTCACTAGCCCTACAGTCTGTAAACCTACCTTGAAAAATGTCCTACTGACTAAATCACTGAAGAATAAATGTGCAGTGCTAATCCAGATTTACCACCAATATACTCCGAAATTGAAGGAAAATGGTGTAGCTACATGAGTACAAAGCATAATGAAATAAAAGGATGACCAAACAAGGCAATGTGTGTGTAGTGTGAGGGCATTAACCCAAAGAGCCATGCCTTAAGCAGTAACTAGAGAACACCCTGACTGGGTAGTCCCTCTCTTTATTAAGTTCCCCCTACAACACATCCTGGCCCTGTCTGGTAAAGGTGGAGGACCAGAAATGCTATAAATACTCCACACTGTGCAAGGACAGTCATAACCCAAACAAAACATTAGGAGGCTTTATAAGTGTAATCCCTTTGGGGTTTAGAGAGCATGGCCCCTTTAAAACCTTGTCCTGAAGCAAAGGAAGTACTGATGCTTCCAGGAAGAGGAGGTGCTGGTTGTTCCAGGTGCACGGAGAGAGGGAGAACAGTGTGTGTAGCTCCAGACAAAAGGGCTACAGCAAGCAGGCCCTCACGCAGTCAAGCAGCCGAGAACCTGCCCAAAGCCTGGAATGGACAGAGTGGCCAACACTGTTTCATGAAAACACACAAAACATCACTCTCCACTGTATTGTTTTTTTATTTTAAAAATGGAGTGGTCTTCCATCCACTCATATAGGATTTTAAACAATTAAAAAAAAAGTATCTAATCCTATAGGTCTTGGGGAGACACCAGCTCCCACAAATTTAATTTATTCCTCTTACAATTGAACTCATTTTACAGTTTAACATGTTCTTATTCAAATAAAATTAAGCTCCTAGAGGCTGAGCCAGTTTTTCAATGGGTACATATATAAAATATACAGATATACAAGTGTTACGTGTATGAAATTCAAAATAACTTCTCATTTTAATTAGAGCATTTATTCACTGTGCTTCAGATGTTATTTCTCTACCTTAGTACACTTGGAAGCATAAATTACCCCAGATTTACACATTGTAATGGTATGCATCCAGTTCTCAATATGTAGTAGAGATCATTCTACACGTTTGTGTAATAATTTTACTACTGATAGATTTGAATACCAATTTCACCTTCTGAAACAGCTGCACAATCATTTAATGCTCCTTGCTTCTATTTACCCATTTTTGGCATAATCATAGATTTAAAGGACAAATAGTATATTATGATCATCGGAACTGGAGTCAAAGGGTCATGGCTTCCTGGAGAGACAGTTCTTGGCGGGACACCAGTGGAACAAGGAATGCTGGGAGTCAGGCTGGAAGCAACTCAGTGGCATGGACAGAGCAGTCCACAGAGTTTAACAGCGTCCTACATGTTCATCTTCACCTACATTCACCCCTTGCAAATAAAACATGATGGCAGTGATGGAGCTGTGAGTTCTCTCACATACAGCACTTGGCAGCACAAGCCATTTGGCCTGAAGCTCCCCAATACCCTGGATTTTCCAGACACAAACCTAGCCCAGGGATGTAAGGAGAGGAGTTTGAACCATATATAGACCTGACTATCCTGAGAAACAGCAAAAAACGTAAATTTTACTTTATTTGGTAACAATGCAGAGAGATGTGCACACTCTGAAGATCACCACTACCCCAAGCTTCTCAGCTGTCCTAGGAGCCTTGCGGCCTTATTAGTCCTCGAAGCAGAACAAAACTCTGCAGCTACACAGAGCCCAATCCAGAGCAGAGAGGATAGACCACTACATTACAGCCTTATGCAGACTGGCTGCTACATGCAATTTTGAGGACTTGACAAACGCCCTGATTCTGGACAAGATAGTCTGAAGCACTTGATATCACCACCTGCGGGAGCAGCTGCTAGACAGAAACTTAGATATGGAGGTGTGTAGTGGAATTCTCAAGAGAAAGGATAAAAGATAAGAGTTACAATACCCAAAGAAGTGAATGCAGTTAGAAGGAATGTGGCAAGTTGCATCATTTTAACAAGGTGTGCAGAAGCAAAGGAACATATCAGAAAGATTTAGTCAGACTTGTTTAAGTTGTGGATGGCATGTCAGATAGCAGTGATGACATCATAACTCTCCTCTTGAGTCAAAGAGTATATCAGGTTCAGGCTGTTGGGATAGGAGAGCAATAAGGAACAATACCAACCTCAATGCATCCCACAATATTAACAGGGAAATGCCCTATATAATTGCAGATGGGTAGCAGGACTTGTGGCAGTGAGATTCCTTGGGCGAATTGGTCTTGAACACACACATTATTAGATTGTACCTGGTCTCTAATGTGCAATGAGAGCATAATGTAACTTATAGGAGAATGTGATCTCACAGTAACTAATCTAAGAATAATAGGCAGCACCAACTGAAAACTCTGAATTGGGCATCAAAAAAGGTACCACAATCCCCTGTCCACAATTGATGACATTTTGCCAGAAATTTCCAAATCCAGAAAGCTTGAAGTGAGGAATGAGTTTTGGCACGAGTTTAGATAAAGAGTTCAGCATGCAGACAACTTTTGCAACACCATTTGGTTGCTACAGATGGCTGTGCATGCCGATAGGCATAAGCCCAGCACCAGTGGTGTTCCAGTGAGGATTCACCCAACTGTTGGAAGGACTGCCTGGAGTGAAAATAATTGCAAATAGTATCTTTATTGTAGATGATACAGAAGCTTAATGAGACAATGACAGAAAACTATAAGCTTTTCCGCAATGATGCAGGGACAAGAATATAAATCTTAGGTGAGGAAAAAAATGTGACAAAGTATGAGGTGACATACCTTGGACATCTGCTCACCTCAGAGGGACTGAAAGCAGATCCCAATAATATCAAGGTAGTGAGAGACATGTCAGTTCCAATGGATGTGAAAGGGGCATAGTGCTTTATAGGAATGATAAATTTGCTTTCTGAGTTCTGTCATCACCTATATGTAAGTTACAAGACACGACATTGAGTGGGACTGGGCAGATCCCCAAAAGCAAGAATTTCATGCTAAAACAAATTAGAACAGATGCCTTTGTCCTGAAGTACCACCAGCCAAGAGAGCCATTGACACTTTAAATGTGATGCATTAGAGAAAGGATTGGGTGCAGCTCTTTTGCAGGACCAGCTGGTCATTTATGTAAATAAAGACCTGTCCAAGACTGAATAGGGGTATGCCCAAATAGAAAAAAGAGCTTCTGGCTGTGGTATTTGGAGTGGAGCAATTCCATCAGTACACCAATGGCCACCCAGTAATATTGCAATCAGACCACAAACCTCTACAGACAATCCTGGCAAAACTAGTTTTTAATACTCCAAAGACTGCAGTGCATGTTGATGCACCTTTGTATCACTACATAGTAGAGCTCAGATATTTGTGCAGTACCTTTGAAGCTAAACAAGTTACTATTTTTAACTAAGGACACTGTACATGTTTACCGTAGTTCATGGTTTCATATTGCCTTTCAAGGTCTATGTGCATACAGACATAAAACAGAACAAGTGTACAATCCTATTGAACTGGGAAATAGGTTGAAAGGTTTGACTACTATAGATCCACTGGGAAAAAGACCTTGGTGAATTGGCATACAAGTAATTAACTAGTCTTATGCTTTAAATTGAGTTTTAGATGGTCTTCCTCTGTTGGATTAGCAACACTAGTGTTCATAACCAGTGGCACAAGTGAGGCCCTATACTGAGAGGCTCTTAGAAAAAACATCTAAACAAAATCACCTCCCCAAGACAGTGTTTTAGTACAAGTGTTATTTTCTATTGTGTGTGTGATTTGATTCTGAAAAATGTCAGTGGTTATATCGACCAATTTGGTACTTTGTTAGCCAAATCATAGTCCAATACTGTTTTGGCTTCTTTTATCCTACATTATTAGTTGCTATTTGTTAAGGATATTAAATAAAACTATAATGCTAAATTCAACTTTTCTTTAGTTGAGCAATCAACATTAAAATAACCCTAAAGATAGGGGATACCGAGGTATGCTTTTACTGTACATTTCTTACTATTCAAATTTTTGGGAGGCTGATACTCTACCTGACACAGGAAGAAAGTCAACGATTGGCAAACTGAAGGCCCACTTTGTGAGATATGCCATTCAGATATGGTAGTCACCAAAAACCCATTTGCCTCAGGCAAATGGCGGTTTTAGCACCATATCTCTCCAGTATGCCCACAGAATAATGGTAAGGTACAATCAACAGTGAAAACAACTAAGATTATTGTATAAGGCTGTTTCTGCTGGTTCAGACCCTTTGTTAGCATTTTTGGTACACAGGAATACCCCATGACAAGGCACTAAAACTGTCCAGTGCAGGTACTAATGAAACAAAGGACCAAAATCCTGCTACCAATTACAGGTAGAAGGAGGGAACACCACTGAGAGGAGATGGCCATCAATCGGAGAAAGCAGGCACTAGAATACAAGAGCTCAACCAAAGACATACTAGTCCTGGAGACTGGCACTCTCAGCATTAGGGAGACACCACAAGAAGCAGACTAAAGGAGTAGTGAGAGATGTGCTGGCATCCAGGTCACACGATGCAAGAGGGACAAGTGATCCAAAGAAACAGGAGGCAATTGCAAGCCATCAGATGAAACAGAGAGCCAACATAGGTGTATCATGATCAGTGGAAACGGAGCCAGAGGGTCCATGCAAACCTGCCTAGACTCCCTCAATATGTACTCAAGCAGCTAGCCAAAGCCACTGCTCAGCTACACTATTATTTTTAAGCATGCTAGCTTGAGTGGAGCTATCATGCTCCCAGCTACACTTTAGATAAACCAGTAAAGGCAAAGGAAAAGCCACAAAGGATACCAAAGAAGAAAGAAATGTGAGGTGAAGGAAGATAGAAAACAAAAAAGCAAGAGAGACAGTTACTTTATTGTACTTATAAAATATGAGTCAGAAAGGGGCTGTTAATATATTTAATTGACAAGAACACTTAGTTAAACATTTATAAGAGATGTAGTGGAAGTTTGACTCCAAAAGTGATGTAATGAAATGCAAGTAAAAAACAGTGAAGATATTGCAGTGTTTGAATTGTTAGGTAGATTTCCTCCTTCTGGTGGAGTTAATCCATCACTCTGAATGTCTAAATGATCTCCGAATTGGAACTCTAGCTCAATATGGTCTTCACACACTCACAAATAAATAAAATCTATTTAGCCTGCAAGATGGGAAGGAAGAAGAGTTATTTACAAGGAGGTGCCCAGATGTATTTTGGCACTGCTGCACTAAGTATTCCAATGCCTAACTGATTTCGAGCATAAATTCCTTTTGAAAATGAGATTTAGGCTCCTAAATCAGTTAATTGCAATGCTGAGTGTAGAAATGCCTTAATACCTTTGAAAATATGGGCCTCTGATACTATGGTGATGAGAACTGTATAAACAGAAAGAGGAAGAAAGACAGTAATAAATAAATAATAAATAGCTAGCTAGCTCTTATATAGCACTTTGTTAGTAGATCTCAAAATGCTTTGCAAAGTCAGCATCATTTAAAGATGGGTAAACAAACACAGAGGTGTGAAATTGTCACTGGCCCAAGGACTCCCTCCCTCAGGCGGTCCCATGGGGAGGCAGATCAGCATTGTATGTTGCTAACACGGTTGTAAGCATCGCAAGGCATTGTGGGGGGGGAGGTCAAAGGTATAAGTGTGGAATGGAAGATTCCCTTGCAGGGAGCAAGGGGGAAAGAGGAAAAGAGCAGAGAACGGGTTAACTCGACACCTCAGCTAGCTCCGTGTGAAGATAAGACGCTGGCCCTGGTCCAAGGTCATGGGCACAACAAAAAAAATTGGCAGCTGCCCAGCTGTGAGAAGAGGAGAACGAAGTTGAGCAGGGCTGCAGAGATAGCAGTGAGAACAATGAGAGTGAATGAGATGGCCAACAGGGGGGAAAACAACGTCTCTGGAGCCGGGGTGTTTTGGAAAGCCGATGACGCCACAGTAAGCCAGTTTGGACGGGTACAAAGAGCACCCGGAACAGAGGGCCCTGGACGAAAACACCCCCAAAGGAACCCAGGACTTAAAACCCTCCCAAGAGCCAAAGCAAGTCAGAGATTACAGCAGACCTTGGACGACCTGGGCCCAGGACAGAACTCCTGTCCACCCTTCCCCCTCTTCTTCTTATGTTGCACCAAGGCTTGGCCAGCCTCGGGTAGAGCGTGTGTGAGTATGAAAGTGGGTTAGGGCTTGGGGCACTAACGCTTTCTTCTTTCCTAAGTGATGTGGGGAGCACCCATCACTCTCCACTGTTATTTTATTAATTAAGCTTTAAAACTTAGACACTTGGAGTGTTTCGTTATCTCCTCCCCTAAAGATCCGGTAGCCTCAGCCTCATCACTTGATGCCTCAGGCAGATTGGTAACAGAAATCTGTCACAAAAGGACTTGACCATGGCTTACTGGGTGATTTCTGAATAGAATGCAGGGTCTTCTAAGTCCCAAAAGTTTAAGCCACTGGGCCACTACCTGCCAGAAATTACTTCAAAAGAACAAGGGAATTTGCCATGCACAATACTGCACCACAAGCATGTATTTCCATACAATTTCCTCAGGAGAAGATTTTTCAGGTCATTTTCCCTTGCCAAAGCCCTATCATTCCATAGGTCTTATTTCCCAAGCTGCCCACTCACAACATTTAGAAATAAGTTAATGTTTTATGTACTGTCGAAATAAGATATTGACCAAGTAATTTTGCATCTGCGATTCTAGTACTGTATCATGCTGTTAAATTAACTGTTTGATAGAACCCATAAAAACTTCTGTGTCATATTCAGCCTTCTTGCAAGCATGACTCCATTGCTGTCAATGAATTTGCACTAGTGTTGAGTTTGACTCAGTGATTAAAATAAAAGCATTGAGAATTACTATCACAGAAATAATAGAAATACACCAGTATTTAAGCAATATGCATTCCCACTTCATACCCAAACCTTATATATGGTATTCAACATTTCACGATAATCAGAAGCGTTCTGCTTTTTCAGCACAAAACAGTAGGAAGAATAGGGGATGGGTTCCTTATTTCTTTTGGCTACTGAGATATTATGAAAGTGATTGTTTCTGCTCCAAAAATACAACTCACTGCACTAATGTACGGCAATTAATGAAAGTGCTCTTCTAACATGGCTGTTGTCACTCTCAGTTTAGAATTTTCTCTTCTTCTATTGCTAGGTAATGAGACATAAAAGGCTAGGAAGACTAACCGAATCTATAAAGGGCGACTCTAGCAAAAAGCTATGAACAAAGGTAGTGAAAAGTGGTAAACAAGGATGAAAGTGGTAATCATTGTCAAAGGAACATATTGTAACTAGAAGTGTTTTTGTTTTTTTTTAAAAAAGGGTCTTATTTTCTTAGATCTGGTATTTCAGCATTTGTTCCTTCCACCTGTAAAGTGAAATGCTAAATCAGAATATTTGTAGCTTTGCATTGGGGCAAATACTTTTTCATAATTTTTTAATAGCTGTTCTAAAAGTGAATTATTTACATTTGTACTAAAATATTCTAGCTGAAGAATTAGGACTTAGTAGCACAATACATGTCCATTTCTTGATCTGTAATACTTTGTTGAACTTTTATCCCCAAAAGAGGGAAGGCAATAACATCTGCATTATGTTTCCCAATGTCATACTATCAGCGATAAGTTTTCTCAAGATTCATGAGCCAACACATCTTTATCTGATGGTGTGTAATATGAAAGACATGATGGGTAAGGTAATATCTTTTACTGGACCAACTTCTGTTGGTGAAAGAGACAAGCTTCCGAGCTACACACAGTCTGAAGAGTTCTGTGTGGTGTGGAAACTTGTCTCTTTCACCAACAGAAGTTGGTCCAGTAAAAGACATTAACTTACTCACCTTGTCTCTCTAATATCCAGGGACGAACGTGGCTGCAACAACCCTGAAAACATATAGTTATTCAGAAGTCAAGAAAGTACATACGTTCCCATTTTTGAAAAATAGGCCGAAGCAGTATCTCAAACTTACAACAATTGTCATGAGAGAAAATTCATAATTTCTTTCACAGTTGTATATGCAAGATGTGAAAATGGCAAAGCATTGATTGTGTTATAACAGCTATGGCCTATGCTATGGCTTCTTTGCTGCATGGAGCCATAAGGGGGGGGGGGGGGGGGGGGCGGAAATCTATGTCTATCTTGTAGAAAAAGGTCAAAGGAGACACAGAATGGAAAGCCTGCTTTACAGAATGGTGTCTCTCTGTAAACATCACCAACTCCTCCCCTTAAGCTCCACACATTGGTCTTTGCACAAATTATAGAGTATTGGAAAAACTTAGGCCTGACTCCATCTTAACCTGGATCTTTGAGTATCATATCCGAGATATGGCCTTTTCCATTGGGATGTATACCTTTTCACCGCTTCAGAAGGTCATAAGATTACAATATGCTACCTAGCTTTCAAATCCAATATTTTTATCTGACCTTTCTACAGGTCACTCTTAGCAATGATATTCCCCCACAGCACTGGAAAAGTGGTCCTTAGTTCTGGTAAATCTAGTGACAAATTTCTATATTTGTGTAATACAGCAATTCATTTTAAAAACCCCTCAGATTTAGAAAAATCTCTTCCCATCCTTCCATGAATCAGGACCATTTCTCTATTTATCTTCTGCCTTTGTTCTTTCTTCCTTGGTGATGAAAATCCACAAACTTTTTCAAAAGCATCTTCTTTTGTACCATGGAATATAAAAATAGGAGAATTATGATGGTTTGGGAGTGCAGTTTTAGAGCTTTGTCAATAGGAGTAACGTCTGAGATCAGTGGGAATGGGAGTAGCAGTAGTAGTCACTTTCATGATTACACTGAAAATTCTTTTCCCAAGCAGCTGAGTCCAGTATAATACATTGTCCCATTACAACCCCATTTCATCAGACTTCAAAAATGCTGCCCTCTGACTTGCATAGAGTTCTCTCTAACCTAGGATACTACAGACTTTCTGAGCTTGATCTTGCAGTCCCTACTCAAGTACTTCTCATTAAAATCATTGGGAACTTTGCCTGAGTAAGTTCTGTAGGACTGTGTCCTGAATTCATGGAGTCTCGTTTGCCACTATGAAAAAGAAAAATTTCGTTCATATCTGAGGATTTTTTTTTCTTGGTTATTCAGTTGCAAATAAATACTGACAAGCAAGAGCCTGCTAAAATTGCCAGCTCATTATAAGATCACAAGTGAAATATTGTAAATATAGAAACACATGTTTAAATGGAAATCTGTGAAGCCCTATATTCCCTGCTGCTTATAACACTCCCAGGTGTTCTTTATCTTTCAGAGAATATATTATCAGATTTCAAACTGGGATGAGCAGTTGTTTGAAAGGGCTTCGATCTCTGAATGATAATCATTTCCAATATATTCAGCTGAGTTATCTCCCCAGGTAACTATTCAACGTTCAGGATGTTTAAAATATTCTTTGCAAGGTTCTCATCTTTGTTCTAAGAGACCCATGCAATATAATAAACAATTGAGTAATAATTCAATATATGGAGTTAATCATATCCCAAAGCTTACTTCTGACATGCAATTGTCTATTTTCACCTGACTCAAAGGACACAGATCATAGCATTTCATTATTATTCAAATACTGGTATTTCTGATCTGTATTGGGGGGGGGGGGGGACGGACGGGCTGAAGTATGTACTTCAGCAAGTATATATGTGAAGGAACAAAAACTGGAGAATGAGGATTAATGTATAAGTCTTTGATCTGTTGCATTTAAGAAGCATCCCAAAACCAAATTTGTGTATTCACTTCTGGACAAAGCAATGGATTTATGCAATGAATCAGATGCTATTACAAGGTTTCTCAGATCATAAACACAATTTATAATGTCTCATGCATGATATGCACCACTAACAATCTCATTTGATGAAAATTGTTCTTATGCCTTTTATCATTCAAGCATGCTAATGAGTGCCCTCAAAAGATTAGTGAGTAGCCTAAATAGACCAGTTATCCATTTCAACAATTTTATACAATCCTTCATTGAACCAAAGTGAACTTCTCAATTTAAATGATTCTTCTCTATTAATTCACAAGTGTGCACACCCTTCACAGTTGTGCATGGGTGTTGAGGCATTTTAAAAATGTAAATAGATTTACATTTTTTATCAGCACTTGCATCAATGAAAGACAGTTACTTCAGAATGCTAGTAAGTTTCCTCTGGAAGGTAACTACCTCCTTTGAATAATATAGTCTACACAACGTTTTAGCTTCAAAAGCCCAGATCCTTCTCCCTCACACAGTGGGGCAAGCCAGAGAAAATCCATTGAAGCCAGTGGAATTACACTTTTATAGCTTTTAAATCAGTGTGAGAAGACTAGAGCCCTAAAGTTGCATTTTTTCTGGTGCTTGTGGCAAGTTTTCTGATTGAACACACATATTAGGAAAAATATTTGATTAGTTATTTACCATTGGTCAGACCATACTGCCTCATGGGGAGGGAAGCTCAACAGCAAACAGTTATGGTTAGGTGAGGTAATCCTGGATATGGTGTAGAGTCTAGGGCCATCACCTGGATGAATCCTGTGCCCCCACACCAGCTCTGACCCCCCCCCAATCTTCCCTCCCCACATTGGTAGCACAGTTCTAGTGTAGCCATATGACCAGAGAGTGTCTCTTGTCCCACAGCTACTCTCAGTATACGTGGGCAGGGGTGCTCTGAGGAAAAGATGCGGGGCCCAGGCTGTATTTTTTCTGACTAGGCTCCGCAGGCTACACAAGGTGTGTGTGTAGGGGGTCCTCAGACTCAAAAGGAAGGAACCATCTATGTGACTTTGTGATGACGCTTATCCTCCGCCCATTTAAACTCCCCATCACCTATGGTGGTGCAAAAAAGTCAAACCCTGCATTATGTAGTCTTGTATAGGTTTCCCTACATAAAGTACATCTCCCTTTCCTCACATTATGTTTGTGTCTGTAGACATTAGTAATGTCTTTCCTATTTTTTTGGAATATTTCTTCAGTTTGATGCATCTTTTTTTCCAAATTTAGAGGGTTTACCACTTGGAATGGGTGAACTGGTTCAGATAAAAGTAGTACTGGATATAACCTTAATACAATTTTAGTGTTCAATTTCTGTTCTTAGTAGATTAGGCTGGAACAGAACACGAATACTCAATATGTGAAAGACTCTTCTTGCAGTACTTCTAACTCAGCTCAAGCCTGGAAAAACTGGAATGTGAATGGAAGAGACTTTTCACAAGGATCTCTATGAAGCAAAGCATTTAAGTACATACTTAACTTTAAAACCACAAATAGTCCCTGTGATGCTTTCTCAGAGTGACCAGAACTGTAGCCCTCTCCCTCAGTATAAATGGGATCTGCTGGTGCTAAACTGAGTGATAACTCCTTGCCACTCCAAGTTGTCAGCTAGCCCCATAGATTCCCTAGGACTCTGCCAGTCTTAACTTTGCCTTGTACTTCAGGTCCCAAACACTCCAAAAGCATCTCCCTGCAACATCTAGCCCATCAGTGGGCACTCACAGAAATTACCAAGTCTGCCATCTCCAAAGAGGTAGAATACACACCAGCCTGTTGGCTCAGCTGAGAAGGTACACCTCATTTTAAATATAAGATGAATTTATAATAAAACAAGAATAATTTCATTAACTAACAGATTTAAGCTATACTAGGCAGAGACAAGAGAAACAGAAAATGTTCACAAACAAAAGTATAATCGCGCTAAGACAACATATAACCTTAGTAGGCTCCAATCTTTAGATAAAGCAGTTCTCACAGCCACTTCTCAGCATTATCAGCTGATGGGGTTTGGGGATCCACCATTCATAAATGGAAAAAAGTGCTGACCTTATTATCCATCACTGAGGGAACAAAGGGGTTCTCTTCCCTTCTTATAAGAACAGTAAATATGTATTTGAAATATATTCTTCTGAAGTGTTTCCTCACATACAATGCTTCTCTTCTGTTTGTGCTCCAGTGAGCTGACCCTGTGCTGTTTTCTTATCCTCCTGATCACATGCATTTTAAGTCAACAGAAAAAGCTCACATTACAAATTAAATTTTATCATATAAAATGAATCCTTACTACAAACTCATTATTATGCTTCCTGTTTCCAGTTATATTCCTAACGCCTTAGTCATATAATTTGTCTAGCCATTATTTTGAACTGACATACTTGGCAAGCAGTGCTATACAAAACATATTACAATGCAGTTTTCAAAATCCAGGCTTTGCTATAATGAATTTTACACAGTCTGCTCGTGTAATGAGCAGGTCATACCTACATTTCTAGTTATTTCTTACATCGTCAGTATGGTTAAATTGAAAATATATATCACTGAGTTATTGAGACTTTATGATTCAAGAGACTAATTCACTTATTAATTTTCCTCCTGTCTAGTGTGACAATTTGCTGTGGGGTGGATGGGGAAATATTGTCAAGACCCTTATCTAATTTGCAAAAACGTTTCTGCTCATTTTCTGGTATGATATTTCATTATCTCCAGTTGCTAACTAGAGCACAAATCCAAATGATCTTTTTTCCTTGATTAGCACTTTAATGACACTCATTGTATCAAAGACTTGCAACCTCCAGGTTATTTGTTCTTCCAGGGCTCACCATTGTGCATGCTGAATTTCCTTTCAGCAAGGTTTAGGAGAGAAAATTGCAACACCCTTTGTGATTAACCTGGTATTCATGCTGTGTTCTCACTCCTGATTCGGTTTCCTTTGAGATCAGATTGCAGATTTCTTCTCTGCAAGGTGCACTACCAGTGATTATCCCAGTGGGAAATTCCAGTCAAAAGGGTTCAGCTCTTTCCAAGAGCAAGGAAAAACTTTTCATCTCTTAAAAAATTCTGGCAATGTTTTCTTTGAAAAAGAGGGAGGGCATAGAACTGGTCAAAAATTTACCAATGGAATACTTTCCCATTGGAAAGTATCAGTCCAAAGGAATCGACTTGTTCTGTAAGGAAGTGTTGATTCTGTCAAAACCTTTAATGGACGTCCGGCAGGCAGCTCTGCCTCATCTTCAACCAGCCTGGGCTCCCCTAGAAGCTCAGCTGCTGCTTTCTCATGCAGATGGCTCCCTGGCAAGTCAGGCAGCTGGGAGCAAGCCAAAAAAATATTCTATTTTGGTTCTCCTGAAGCAGATTTTCAAAAACGTTTTCTTCCATGAGATGTTTTGTTTTTAACCTTTCATGCCAATTCATCACCTCTGCACAGACAGCTCTACTTGCATTCCTATGCTTTGAATAGGGACTTGGAATTTGGTAGGAGATGGCTTTTGTGTCTGGAATGTGCCTTTTGCTATCCCCATAGAAATCCACCTAACTTTGGCTAAGTTATAAATTGTTGAAAAATTGCAGTTTGCCTGTGCTCAGTCAAAAATTGCTAGAGCTTCATAACTTAGTTCCCCAAAGAGTCCATCCATACTGCACGTGCTCCAGCTGATCTTGCAGGGGGCCAAATAGGACTATCCCTGAAGTTCCTGGGTACACACACTACAACTGAAAGCTAGGGGACTCTCTCGCTCTCCTCTATTTTCAATGCCCCCTTCATTTCTAGCCTGGAAAGCTACCTGAACTGAATGCAGAAGGGAGAAGAACCACAGCAGAGGGTGGGAGTGCAGAGACAGGGAAAGACTAGGATTTGTGGCTGGTGGGGAGGTGTGGGGGAGAGAAGGGATAGACAGACTGTCTAGACAAGGAGACTTGGAGCCAATGATGAAAATAGGGCAAGGGGAACAGAAATCAGGTGAGGAGCTGGGAGAAGACTGGGAACCAATGGGGAGGGAGATTTTTTCATAGATTCCAAGGTCAGAAGGGACCACTGTGATCATCTAGTCTGACCTCCTGTATAACACAGGCCATAGAAGTTGCCCAACATAATTCCTAGAGCAGATCTTTTAGAAAAAAATCCAATCTTGATTTAAACATTATCAGTGATTGAGAATCTCCCATGACCCTTGCTAATTTATTCCAACAGTTAATTATCCTTACTGTTAAAAAATTACACCTTATTGGCAGTCTGAATTGGTCTAGTTTCAACTTCCAATCACTGGATCATGTTAGACCATTCTCTGCCAGAGTGAAAACTCTTCATTAAAAATTTGCTCCCCACCTAGGTACTATAGTCAACTCACCCCTTAACATTCTTTTAGTTAAGCTAGAATCAGAGAGTTCAATCTGTTTATAAGGTGGCATGATTTCTAATCCTTTAATAGTTCTCATGGAGGAGTGAAGACAGACCCGATGAATATCCAGGGTGCAGGGGAAAAACTGGGACTGACTGGGCAAAGAGACTAGGTCCAGGAGTCAGCTGGGAAGGGACACAAAGGATAAGGAGACTGACTGCAAGCTAGTGGAGACAAGGAATATGGGTATGGCAGGGGATGAGACAGATCAGACAAGGAGCCTGGATGAGGAACTGGAACAGTTGGGCAAGGAGAATGGGATGAGGAGACTCAGATTAGTTGGACAAGAGGTCCAGTGCTAGGATGAGAAGCTGGACAAGTGGAGATTGGGACTGGGTAGGCAAAGAAAATGGGACTAGGACAAGGAGCCGGGGTGCTCACTAGAGAACTCTCCCCTCCAGAGCCAGAAACTGAACATTTCTCACCTATCATCAAATATCTGTGGCACCTCTCATTCCAGTAACCTTAAGGATGACTATCCCTACTACTGCTGCTTCAATAAACTATTAATTTCACAAGGTAGCCATCTGTGTGGGGGTGTATCGAGAAGTTCCAACCCTGCTGATGAACCATGTAAACTTCAAAAGGATGCCTCATGCTACCATTTCCCTGGTTTCTTTTGGTTTGCTTTAACACACACAAAAATCTTATTTAGGGTGCACAAGCAAGCACTCAAAAGTAAGGAAAACATGAATTAAAGTTACTTGTGCAATTCAGGCAACGGGCTTCATCCAGTAGTCTTTATTCTTATGTGAAATCATTGAGCTCAGTGAAACGGCATACCCAACTATTTAATGACAGCGAACATTGAGATTCAAAAAGTTAAAGCTTTAGTACTGTTAAAATACAAGTTATTAGCATCACATCAAAATATACAGAGTAAATATCCTTAAACTATTAAGTTCTTCAAGAAGCATTTTTTGTACTTTGCCTATCTGTAAGTTTCAATTGTTGTCAAATATTTGTCAGTTTGTGTGTGTACAGTGAAACTGATGTCCACTGATAAAAATGTAATCCTTCCAAACCTAGAAATACTGTAGAGAACATATTTTGTTATCCAATAGTTCAGTTTCTCAATTTGAATCTGAAGTGTGTTGAACTGCAAGGTGCAATTGCCAATATTTAGTTTGTACACTTATTATATAGGAGCAGAACATATTTCAGGTGGGAAAGAGGACAGTAAGTGCAGAGTCAATCCCTTATTTGATTTACTATTTGTCCATTAGACCCATGTGGTGCTTTTTCCTGGAAATAGTTTTTAGAGCAGCCACAGGAGAACAAACCCTTCAAGTCAACTTTTGAAATTTGTCTTCATTCCAATACAGAATGAAAACAAACCCTTTTCAAATGTTTTCACACAAAGTGGAATTGTGGCAAAATGTCCATTTACAGATGGAAACTTGAGTGTTTCAATTTGGGAAGGTAGGTGGTAGTACCAAGGCTCAAGCACCTGCTCTGACTGGTTCAGAGCAGAATTCCTCATCCCTGAATGATTACAGGGACATAAACCTGGTTCTTCCAAATCCCAAGCTAGGCTACTAACCTCCAGGCTATTGAGCATGGAAGCGCTTTCTCCCCGACTCCAAAATGTTTTAGCATTGACAAACAGCACATTTAATTGAAAATCTTTCAACTAGCTCTAGTAATTATCCCAAGCCTATAAAAAAACTGGCTATGTGTTCCTACCTTCACCTTGGGTAGTTTATTCTATACTTCATCAAAAAGTCATTCCTGTAAAATGACTAGTTTTGTTTCGTTCGCAATTCCTTTCATAGTACAAGGCCCCAATCCTACAAAAGCTCACACACCTGCTTAAGCTTCTACAATGTTCATAGTTCCACTGAAGTAAAATTTTTGGTGGTTTCTTATCTTATTTGCTACTTGAGGAGATTTAGCACAGCGAGATGGTGCCCTGACCAGAAAGGGTAAGTGAAGGCATGTGTCAAACTCACTGTTTGAGAGGGCCATCCTCATAGCAAGACCCAGAATTACAGCCCCTATGCCTCCAGAGTTCATCAGTCTCTGCGGCAACCTGGTGCAGTATCTTAGCTCTCTGGCTAAGTCATTAGCCTAAGTGCCTTCCAGGGTGTCCAAGTCTAAAACAAACCAAACCACCATGCACAGTCTTTGTCCCAGTCTCAAACTGGGCCCAACCCCTCCTTCCCATGGAATCTATCTTCCCTACTCTATTTCAAGCACCCTTTTGCCCACCCTCTGGGATCAGCTTGCACCCTTCCTGGGCCCCTTTCTATCTCCTCACTCAACCCCTCCTGAGTTCCTTCAGTTGCTACCTGCTCTTTCCTTAGCAACCATGCTGAGGCCTTTCTAGCTAGAGTCTTTCCTAGTCTTCTGCCTGCTTTGTGATCTCCTCTGGCTTCTCACAGCCTTCTGCTCTCCTCTGCAGCCAACCCTCCACTGCTGGGCATCATTCCTCTTAAATCTAGTGCATGGGCAGCTGGATGGGGCTAATCAAAGAGACCTGACTGGCCCAAGGCCTCTTGAAGAGGTAGGCTACCCTGTCACAGGGAGAAATATTACTGTGACCAGAAAGAAGGGTGAACATATGGCACAGTATTTTAATGTCCTTTTCATAAGACACCCAGGACTAAGCACAGTGAACTTAGAATTCCTGCCTTATTCTAGTTGAAAGTGTAACAATGCTGCCAGATTAAGATATGGAAAGAAGCATTCAGATATTTCTCTGTCTGAAATAGTCAACTAAGCAGCTGCTGCTAATACAGAAGGGCATAAATGAAGGACACAGTAGGAAAGTGAGTGGAGACCACAGAGAAGTGATATGCCTATTGTTAAACATGGTCATATTATTTAAACATAAAAAGGGATGCATCATTTGAATAAACCCCTTATGGTTGACAATGCATTTCATATCTCCCCACAGACACACTACATAATTAGGAACCACTAGGAGCAATTTTTCAAAGCAGAGATGTAATCAGAGATCATGTATTTGTCACTAAGTAATGTAAATCAAGATCACCTGTGGTTAAAACCGTTCTAAGCCTTTCCAAGCAAAGTTTATTCACCTAAGATTCAGCCTTCCTAGCTTTTTGGGGAAACAACAACAGTATTTATGAATAATACTGATATCTTTGTTTGCAACATTATTTGCACTGCCAGCATCATCTGTCAGATGTAGCTTAATAATTCATAGAGTAACCAGAGGTGCTGGCATCCAATCAAAGTGAAGGGGTAAAATTCTAGCCTTATTGAAGTCAGTGACAAAACCCCTATTGTCTTCAGTGGGCAGGATTTCACCCAAGGCAGGCAGACAAAATTATTATTGTAATATAATTCTAGTTATGGAGGAGGAATAATGAAATAGCAAGAGAAGTAGAACTAGAAATACATTGAGTTTTTGCAAAGGTGGATCAAATTTAGATGTAGAATAAAGTTTACAAAATTCTATTCCCCCCCCCCCAAAAATAAAAAATACACACACAAAAAACCACACAACCCAACACCACACACAAACACACCAAACACTGACTTCAGTGGAACCAGGATTTTACCCTTAATATTAGTGAACTTAAGGAAATTTTGTAAAATATCCATTTCTCTATAGAGCATCACAATTTTCATTAAAATATCCACTTAAGTGGTATTATTCCATTTTGAGTTTAAGTTTGATATCTTCTCAACTTTCTTCAGTTTTCTTTGTAGACTTTATTCTAAATCAGATATTTTAAGAGAGCTAGGCTTTGATTCAAGAGTCATATCTGGAGTCCACTACAAATATTTTTAAAGAAAACAAAGTAGTCTTAGCAATCCACTTGCTTATCAACCAACTGATCTGCTTCCATGCCGCAGTGATGAATATGATAAGGACCAGGGAAAAAGTGGAAAGTTGCTCCTATAAGCATCTTTAGGTGCGACAATAGCACCAAGAAGCTAAAATCAGGAACACCCTTCTCTCTCTGCTGCTGTTTAGAACAAAGAAAGGGGAAGAATAGAACAGCCACTTAAGAGCACAAAATGTATAAAAATATTGGGCTAACTCCTCAGCTAGTGTAAATTAGTATTGATCCACTCACTTCTGTTTATGCCAGGTAGGGGACTGACCAATTTGATTTCCTTTACTGATTAAGAAGCTGAACCTCTATATTATATTATAGGGGTTCTGACAAGAGAAGAGGCAAGTGCCCCTTGCTTCAGTTTCCCCTTTGAGGCCCCAGTAACTCCATACAAGTTTATCTTCCAGTCCATCATATTGTTACAAAACCATAGGGCAACATGCATAACCAAAAGTCCCATAACATAGTCCAAATCCACCGGTGCGTATAGGTCTTCATTAATGCTTCATTCCTGCCATCCTGATGTCTTCCATCATACCTGGATTTTATGAATCCTCCTCTGTCCCCCTGCCAGAACAGCCACCCCAGCTCTTCCCTCTGGGCTGCAACCCCATTCTTTCCAGCAAGAGCTTCCACAAGGTCTCCACTGGGAGCCTTGCATAATCTGCGAGGGCCCAGCTCTCTGGCAAGGAAATATCAGCAGGCAAGCCCCACCGCTGCTTCCCCTTCCTTCATCACTCTCTACCCTTACCTCCTGGCTCTGAGCTGTAAAGCCAGAACCATCTCCCTTTTCTGCTGCTGCCTTTAGCCCTCTCTAGCTCTGCCTCAGGGACACCAGCCAGCTAACCCCTCTTGCTACTCTACTACTAGCTCCCATCTGTCTCTGACAGGTTCCCTTTTCCCCTCCCTTCTTCTTCTCCTCCTGAAAACTAGTCTGCTCTGAGTCCCTGTCTCACCAGGCCCCTTATAGCTCCCCAGGTGCTGCCCCACCCTCTTAATTGGCCCAATCAGAAGCACCTGGACTGGAATAGGAACATTGAGCCAAATTTAATTTAACAGAACAGCTACCTTGTTACATGGTCACACATTAATATAAGGGGCATTAAAGAAAATTAGTTCCCTATTTTATAAAAAGCCATTGACACAATTCACAAAATAAATAAATAAAAATCACACAAGGCTGAATTTAGATGTGTTACAATTTCTTTCTCCCAGCACTAAAAAGTTTCAAAGCAAACAGAGCTGTCAATAATATTTAATTTCATGTTTATGACAATAATTCATTAAACACCCATGACCATCCATACTCTGTTGAAACAGTTTGAGTGCATTTTGCCCTTTGATTACCTTTTTTCTGAAATTGCTTCTTAAAGTCCTGTATACTGCTATATTTTAGTGGTGCTTACAATTTGATCAGCTTGTTCAGCTAACCCCCAGAAAGTTGTAAGCTTGTTAATGAATGCTACATAGCTTTTAATAGTAACTGATATCAAAGCACTAGGTCAAATAGATGCTTATTTTGGATAGCACTGTTTGTCACCAGCATAAAATACCTTGTTAATTTTATGCATGAAATCAATTGATTTCAATTTCCTGGCATATGTTTCAGTTCTCTTCATTTATTAGTGGCTTTCCCAGAGGAGAGGGGAGGGGTAGGACTAGGAGAGCTAAAAGCAGATTTTACCAGTTTCAGGTTAGCAGGTGGTGACACTTGAGGTATAATGGTTTCAAATATTCTGAATCCAAAGTTCTTGTAATTATTCAGAAGACAATGCCTTATCAACAGAACTTGTTCATATTTCTGAATGTGGGCATGTTTATAGTATACCATTTTTTTGTCATAGAGAGAGAAAGCCAAATTCTTCTCTGATTTATGTTGAAACTAGTGGGTCTGAGAGCAGAATTTGACCCACTCTGTTTTATCTGGAGTGTCCTGACTACACTGTAGAACTGTACCAATGCAAACTGAAGTGGTGTATTTGTACTGGTGCAAGTTACCTTGGGATAGTATGTCCATACTATATATCTTGTTTCTGACCCAGATCCACCACACATAGCACTTGAATCAAATGTTTCAGTTGCTCTGCATTTGAGTACTTATTTCATAATTCCCAAGATAGCTCTCTGAAGCAGTAGATTATGGGAAATAGAGCAAAGTATTCTGGGAGTCTATAGGAATTGAGAGATAGGTTGATACTCTGACAACTCATTAGAAATTACAGCCATTCTTCTCTCCTCACCCCCCAACATATTCTCAGAATATTAGTCAAACAAACAATTGCTTTACAGAGAGAGTCAGAGTTCTGCGGCATGTCCTGAAAATTCAGTGGTGAGATTGTTCACAGTATGCAGGCAGCCAGAGACAAAGATCTGGACATGAACTTCATGCTGCAATTCCTAGATGTTGATTGCTGCCCCAGTGCTAAACTATAGATTATCATTAAGCATGGCAAGAACATCTTTAATATAAGCTGTTACAAAAAGAAGCTAGCACTTAGTAGAGTAATTAGCAATTAGCCCAAACTGGAAGGCCTGATTCAAATTCCCATTCTTACCACCAATATTTCAGAAAGCTTGGATTTCGGTCTAAATTCACATACTGGGTCCATCTTTGATAGTAGTTTAGTTTTACCATGATATAAGGATTACTACACAACAAACTGCTTTGTAATCAGTCCATTTATGAAAAATTAATTGGTCCATTATGCTCCACTTAGTGTCAGACCTACAGCGAAATGGTGTTATGTGTTACTAACCAATTTAATGAGGGTGAGATCCTGGCCTTACCCTTCAGGCAGTAACAGAAGTACCAAAATGTGCCAGAACTCTCATAATTCTGCTGTGCATGGGAGGACAGAAGCAGAGAGGCTGTATGAGGGCTTTTGAAGCCCAAAGCACGCTAGGAGCAAAGCACTATGGTAGCTCACTCTAGAGGTAGATGTAAGAAAAGTTGTTGAGAGAGAGGGCAGAGTTGCAGGGCATGGACAAGTATGTTTACAAACTGTGTATATTCACTGGGAACAAACTAAGTAAGGTGAGGTGGAAGGGATATGTTTACAATGGCTATTGCTGCAGCCCTGCTGATGGAATGTTTTTTTGTGGGGGTGAGGGGTGGTAAAGAGAATTCAGTCACATCAGACTTTAAAACTGTTATTAGGGGAAGCCTTGCTATAGTTGACATCATCAACCTTCAATTTGCATCTTTTTGCTCTATTCTTTTATTCTGCCATAAGGAAGACAGGTTGGCTAACCTAAGTGTTATGATTAGAGGGGAATTTTCCAATGTACCACAACTTTTGAATTAACTTTTTTGATCATGTTAAGACTAAGAGTAAAAGACTACTCATTTCACTGCAACAGTAAAAAAAAATCCAATTTGTGCACAATATACACAATATTTTTCAAGAATTGCTATTGCTTATGGTATGCTGCAAAGATCAGTGAGACAGATCATGATCTGCTGAGTAACTACTGGTCATGCAAGGCAAGTCTGCCTAGAAACTCTGATAGATTTTTTTTTTAACATTAGATATCTTCTTTGAGCACTGTTCTACATACAGAAGATATGTTCACAAGGATAGTCTGCTAGACCTATGCACTGTCCCAGGCTCTTCTGGGGTGAAAGAGGGCAATGTGGATGAGTCTTACTTTTGAACACTTGGGGTGAAATCCTGGCCCCATTTAAATTTTGCCTTTGACTTTGGGGTCAAGATTTTGTGCTTTGTTTTGTGATTGTTATAAAATTTGGGGAGAGGTAGCTGCATTCTTTTCCTCCCTCTGATTCTCCTAGCCATCCATCCCACTTTTCTCTACATGTTTTCCCCAGTCCCATCTGCTTCCCTTCATGTTCATTTTCCCTCCCACTTTTACCCTCACAGTCTCATATTCTTCACACCCTAGAGTCCATCCTTGCATGCCTCTATTTCCCACATTCCCCTGCAACCTTCTCAGTGTTCCCCCTCCACCGCACATCAACCTTAGTCTCCTGCCTCTGAACAGGACTGTCATCTTCACTAAGTGCTGCCTGACTTCTGTCAAATTGGGAACAATGTGTTTTATCTGTAATCTTTAACTGGCCAGCCTCGCTTACTCCTGCAAAAGCTGTAGGGAAATAGTGGTCATCTTAACTGCTGACAGCTTGTGGCTTCAATTGCATTGAAGATAACGTAATATGAAGGCCAGTTAGGGCGAAGAAAAAAGTTCACACAAATTTTGTGGACATCACGAAGGATGGTAAATAAAACTGACTCAAAACAATTATCACAAGACTACTGATAATATTGAATAAGTTAACTGAATACTTATAAATGGTTTGGTGTGAGAGTTTTGAGTGAAGGTTTCTGTGATATCTTATTTATATGTGACCCAGCACATCCATCCCTAATAGTCACATAGGGTAATCAATATAATTTACAGGGTATAGAGTGGTAACTGCATTGTCTATAAGAATCTGTATAAAGTGTCTGGAGAGTTATGATAGTTAGTTTTCCATAGTCCTTCCAGAAATTATATAAGTGGTCTCAGCTGTGTTACAGCTTCTTAAATGAACTTTTTTACATCTAATACTAAGCTATGAAAACCTACAGCTACATCTCTCTCACTGGGATATGTGGAAAGAGAAATCAAAACTAGAAATACAAATGACAACATAATTATAACTTTAAGACAATAAAACAAACAGCCTATAAGTCATTCTGTCACCAAAGTCATTTTGTCTCACATTTATTGAAACTCTGAGTACACAAATAAAAAACAGAAATGCAGTCAAATGGCAGATGATAATATGGATCCTTTTATCAGACAGCCTCGTCTCTCTTGTAAAGCATCACGTGGAGACAATTTTATGTCTAAGAAATAAAGATGATTCTAGAGTTGGTAAATAGTGTGGGGAAAATGACTACTGTGACCACAACATATACAAAGAAAATCTGAGAGACATTGTTCATGTGACCTACTATAGTTTATATCAGTGGGTCTCAAACTTTTTTACTGGTGACCCCTTTCACATCACAACCCTCTGAGTGCGATCCCTCTAATAAGTTAAACCCACTGTTTAATATATTTAACACCATTAGGTATGCATGCCTAACCCTCCTCTCCCGAAGTGCCCGCACCGAAAAAATTCCTTCCCGAAAAAAATACCCGCTTACCGGGAACCTGCTCTTCTGTTTGTCCTCCACCAAGTACCGGCCGCTGCGACTACCTTCCTCCTGGCTCGAGAAGAGCTCCTGGCTGCATGGCTCCAGGGATTCCGGGGTGTCTCCATCCGACCCACCACCATCACTCCCGTTTTCCTCCTCCTTCTCCTCTTCCTCCTCACCCCCCCCCACCGGCTCTGAAGTGTCCATGGTGGTGCTCGGAATGGAGGTGGGGTTAACCCCAAGTATTGCATCCAGCTCTTTGTAGAATCGGCATGTCACGGGGGGAGCACCCGAGCGGCCGTTTGCGTCACGGGCTTTGCGGTAGGCACTCTGCAGCCCCTTCACTTTAATCCTGCACCGCAGGGCGTCCCGATCATGGCCCCTTTCCATCATGTCCTTTGATACCTTCCCAAAGGTATCGTAATTCCTACGGCTGGAGCGCAGCTGGGACTGGACAGCTTCCTCCCCCCCAAACACTGATGAGGTCCAGCAACTCTCCATTGCTCCATGCTGGGGCTCGCTTGGCGCGTGGAGGCATGGTCACCTGGAAAGATTCGCTGATAGCACTCCACACCACGCCGGGCTGAGCAAACAGGAAGGGGATTTTTAAAATTCCCGGGGAATGTAAAGGGTCGGTCACATGGTTGGTTACCTGAGGCCAGGGCAGTAGAGTTTGAACTGATGACCAGAGTGGCTAGAACAGGCATTGTGGGATACTGCCAAATAATTCTGGAGGCCATTCACAGCGCATTGGGCGGCCACACTGGCGCCGCAGCACTGCAGCGGCAGCGCAATACTTGCTATTCCTCTCGGAGAGGTGGAGTACATGCAGCGCTGCAACCAACATACAGCGCTGCAAATGCCTTGCCAGTTTGGACGGGGAGTGAGTTACAGCGCTGGGGGAGCCTTTACAGCGCTGTAACTCGCAAGTGTAGCCAAGGCCTAATATAGATGCCACCATAGAGAAAACTACCAACTACAGAACTACAGAGGGAAAGGAAAGTCATTCTCTTTCTTAATGAGTCTTGTAAGCTTTAAGTTAAAAGAATAAACCAGAGGATAGCACTGAGCGATAGAATGAGAAGGGGAATGCCAAGTGTTTAAGACAATAAATACTAATTGGAAATATTTCTAAGTACAGTGTTTTTTGTATATTTGTATATATTTTGTATATTTTTGAACCTAAAATCAAGGTAATTACATTCTGAAATGTAAAGAATAGAAAAAGTGTTACTTGATTTAGGAGACACATGTAGAGGCAATGTCCATGTGTTGAGTTGCAGTTGTATGATATGTTAAGGATTGTGAAAGAATGAGGCTGTAGTTTTGGTGTTGGTAGATATAGCAATATTTCTATGCAATAAACATATTTGGGACAATGTTAAATTGAGCTTTTCACTTACATTAGCTGTAGCTTCCAACAAGGCCACTGGGGGAGCTATTCATCATGATTCCCACTAGCAAGCTAGAAGAATCAATCTAAGAGGTAAGAGTGGGTAGGGACAGGAAAAAGGCCTACAGAACAGGGGGAAAATGAGGCAGAATAGGCTCCAGTATTGGTGTAGCCAGTATTGGAGGAAACAACTGGGCCCTGCTAGATGACTGAGGGACTTTCTTCTTTATTCCGTAAGCAGTACAGTCAGAGAAAATCAGTCCAAAGACATTCAAAGCAAATTGCAGTTTACAAGAGCTTTGGGCCCTTGCCGTTTGGTTGTTAGTTTTTAGAAGTCAAAGATGTAAGAAAAATTACTGTAAGGGACCCACTTCCATCTAATTGCAATACAGTTCCATTCAGTTTCCCAAGTGAACATTTCTGCCTCTATACTCCTTCTAAATGACTAACAGAATAATTATGCAGTTTACTGTTTTATAAAGCATATTTTACATATAGTGATATTGATGTGATAAGTTGTACATCTATGCAAAAAAAGTTTCAGAGCTACATACTCTCACGTGCCCTCTGCTCACTAATCCATCTCCCCAAGATTTATTTAATATTCTGTCCCCCTGAGCAGCTTCAAACAGGCAAAAATACTTTATTGGCATTCATTTAGCATGACCTGCATAACTTGCTCATTCCTTTGCCACTCAGGAATGATGTGGCCATCCCAAACTCAGGCCAACAAAAAAAATCTTTGAATCAGTCCACAATCATGTATTCTGTATAGGCAACATGAGATATATTCCAATAATTTTTCTCTTATGCATGTGTGAGAGAGATTTTTATATAAATAAGTGAGATGAGACTGTAGTACGTAATTCCAGTGTGTCATTTTAAATTTGATTAATTACTGACGTGAGCCAATATTTTATTCCAGTCAGGTATTTTAGGGCTGGATTTAAAATAAAAAGGTGACTTATGTCTCAAAAATGGAGACAGTTCTGAAACTACAGCTCAATGACAGCTCTTGCAGTGTGAAAGAGTCATTTACTAAATCCAGGCCTCAGGTTAACAAAACGAATTTCCACTTTTTTATAATGAGATATTTTTATACCGTTGGTACTCTGAGTATCCATCTCTTTTTATTACAATCTTGGATATTTGATATAGAACAATTTCTTATAAAGTGTTGAATTTTTGATGGATTTCTTGGATTCTATTGAATGTTTCCTCCTGCTAAAGAGTTATAAGATTCCAATATTACATTAACAGCGTTTATTATTTTCATTTACCCACAACAGTCCTGTCTATTTATGCTGGTGTATAAATACAAAAAATATTTTTGTTAGATTAGTTTGAGATTTTATATAAAGTCTACAGTCCATTATATTAAAAATATTATTCCATTATGTTTAGGGAATTTGATTATTAAGGATTTTTCTTCTGATTTTTGATAGAACTTGGTCTGTACTAGCTCTAATAAATATAAGAGTATCTGGTCAATATTTTCCTCCTATTGCATCCAGGTATTTGAATATGCATGTTGGGTTAGTAAATTATTGCACGTGACAATCAAGAAGACTCTTAAAGCATCTGACATGAAAGAAACCCCAGAGCATAAAAGATTTAAACTGGCTTGATGCTGAGCAGATAGACCCTTTCAGGATCCTCTGATAGCACTGTTACCCCTTTTGATCCAATCAGTTAGACAAAGTTTGTGGCCCTGCAGAATTTTTCTAATAGGAGGAGAAGCTGATAGAGTCAGGTATCAAACGCCATGTGCAATTTATTTACAGATTTCCCCACCACCACCACCTTCCAGCCCTACCTCCCTGGTCCAGGGCAGCCAATCCCGCCAGCTCCTGGGGAGCTGGGGCCACAGGATTAGGAAGCACATGCCTCTGAGCCTGGCCAGAGGGAGGCTCCAACACAGTTTGTTCCTGGAGCTCCCATACCCTTGCAGATACCTCAGCGGGGGGGAGAGGTGTGGTCACTGCCCCAACTTGGGCTCACACAGGGAACCTGCTCCTGGCGCTTTCCTCAGTGACTCCCACCTGTGTCTGACCCAGGGCTGCCATGATCATCCTGCTAGAGTTACCTGTGGGAGCGGGGGCTCTGTCCTTCACCCACTGTTCCTCCCCACCCCTGAACATTTCCAGCTCACTCGGCCCCTCTCCCCAGCAGCCGGGCCCAGGCAGGGAGTGGAATGGAGCTGCTTCTGCCTCGGTGCAGTGCCCATCTGGGGAGGCAGCAGTTGCCCACCCCCTCTGCTCCCTGCCCAGGCCTAGGCCCAGCTGTCAGGGACAGGGGATGAGTGAGCCAGAAATGGGCTGGGGGAGGTGGGGGGTGCAGCAGAAGGAGGACAGAGTTCTTTCCCCTTCCCCCCCCCCCTCCCAGCAGGTGGAGCAGAGCAAGCCGTGCATTGGCAGCTTACCACTCACAGAAATCTGGGGGGCACATGACCCCACATTCCCCCCCCCAACACATGTCACCTCTGGTTCCAGCCATGTGCCCACACAGTTGATTTTTTGTATCTCCGCCAAACTTTTCCCTCCTGCAATCTGGGTTCCTCTTTCCAAGTTCTATTCAGGTTGCTACAACCACCACTGAAGTCTTTCTACATGTGTAACTTTTGAAAACAAGACTCTTCTTTCTGCTTATCCTGCTTTGATGATTTTCAATGGCTCCATTATTCTGAAGCTATTGACAGTGTAATTCATGCCTAAAAGCTGTACAACTACTTTTGAATAAGCACATAAATATAAAGCTTTCAGACAGTCTGGATTCTCTAATTGGAAAAATACTTAAGATGAATTTCAGAGGCAGCAAGTTTCTTTGTGTTACCCTGAAGCAGTTGACAATCTTCAAAACATCACAGACTCCTGGTGACGTGCTAACTTTTCAGTATTCTCAGAAGAAAAAAAATCTAGAATGTCCTAATGAACATATGTAGTATACATTATCTTGACAGACAAGGACTAGCATTGCAAAGCCATTAGACTGAACAAGCTGAAAAATACACCCTTAAGTGTGGAAAAGTGCACTGAAACTTTATTCAATAGCTTTGTTTGCAGACAAAATATAATCCTGACATTTCAAAATGGATGAAAAAGAGAGAGTAGACACATTCACAAGGTCAGTTATTCAAAATGAGACAATGGCAATCATAGCTTTAAATAGCAAGAGGGATATTTGAGAAGTTTTCTGTAAAGTGATATGCAGTTATGGCAGATGAAATTGACTTTAACAAAGAGCAAGTGATTTTATGCCTGCAATACATGGATGTGAATGTTCACGAAGAGTTCTTTGGACTGAACACTGTAGTCTGTGCATAAGCAAAGATAATTCTATCAGAAATTAGAAAGATATTGTTGCATCTAAATGTGAGAATTCACGGACACTATTATGATGGTGCCGCTAATATGGCAGGCTTAGTATCAGATGTAACAACTAGATTGCAACAGGAAGAAGCAGAAGTTATATATACTAATTGTGATGAACATGCTTTGAATGTTGCATGCCAGAACACTATTAAAAATAATATTCTAAAAGTGAATCTTGAACCTCTTTACAAAATTAGTTTTAAAAGTTGCCCAAGATGACATTTTTCAGGAAATAAAATATTGAGTGTTAAGTTTGTCGGCATGCATGCATGGCCTCTGTCCAACAAGACTGACTCCCTATGTAGAAACATCAACTCCAGTTTCTGAGAACTACTGTTTTGCAACCTCCCTAGTTGCAAAGGATGCATCAAAAAGATCCTAAAAATGAGAGCTCAAACTGGTGGCATAGCAGCTCAAATAGAAAAGTTTAACTTCCTCTTTCATATGGAACTAGATAAAAAACATCTATACAATGTAGACAATTTCTTCAAAACTCTTCCAGGGTCAGACTTTCAACAACAGGTAGGGTGACCAGGAACCAAGTGTGAAAAATCAGGATGGGGGTGGGGGTTTAATAGGCACCCATAGAAGACAAAGCCTCAAATATCAGGACTGTCCCTATAAAATCGGGACATCTGGTTACCCTAACAACTGGAGGCCAATCTGTCATGAAAAGGACACTTAATTCAATTCAGTCCAACCAATCAGATAAAAGGTACAACTTATTCTGGGGGCAAATCATTAGAAAAAGTTTCAGAGGAAGAGAAAACTTCTTAAGAGACATGCAAATAGAGACAGGTAAGCCCAGGCCCAGTTACCTAAGGTCAACAAAGGAATTTTCCAAGCACATGCACCTGGAAGTAACTGAGTTTACAATGTCTACTATTTAATAAAGTTTTGAACAGAAAGGTACACAATTATTCAAGATCATGACTCTCAGAACTCCAAATATAATAAAAATACAAGATTAAGACTTTTTCAAGTGTATGGTTTCAGTTTCAACCATGATCAATGGATTACTCAGTTTCATTTGTTACAAGCCAGTTTACAGAAAGATAATTTAAGTCAGTTCAGAAATGTCCCAGTTTGCTCAGTCAAACTGAACATCAGCTGTTTTCTGAAGTGGTTTAAATTGGTAAAAATGATTTTGGTAGTACTGGCAACTAACATTGTAAATGAGCATAATTTCAGTGCTCTATGCTGTATTAAAACATTGCTTCAATGTGCAAGGGACAATCAGGGTATATGATTTACCAAGTACATCAGGTTAAAACTGATGAATGTACATGAGTGTTTGCATGCACAAAATTGTGCAGAAATGTTATTTGCATATTCAATTAACTGAGTGTGCAAAATTGTTTATACAAAACTACAGGCCGCATTTTTTAATGTGGTCCTATATGCTTATTGGACTATCATGGAGCTGTTAGTTGCAGTGTTGTTGCTGAATGTTTGGAAATTTGTGAGAGACAAAATTACTCTTTCAAACCATGTTGCAAATTATGGTAAAGATAGCTATTAAAGTGTATGTCCCAACTTTTTTCTAGAAAAGATAATCAATTTCAAGTTGAATTTTGCAGCTCTGGGTATGCATTCTTTCCCAAAATATTGGGGAGAGATAGAGAATGTTGTACACTCCTGGGGATGGGAAAGGAAGAGGGATGTAGCTTAAGTTAGTGTACCTTTGGGACTTGAGTCAGGGGACTCAACACAAAGAACGTTTAAATGAAAAGAGGATGCTGGGAAATTGGTATATTTACTAGTGTCAGACCTGAAAAAATAAAAGTAGACTAACAGAATAAGTACAGTTTAAGGTTAAGCTATTATACTGACATTTAAAGAGGGGAGAGTATCTGTAAATTCCCCTGCATCATTAAATCACCTTCTGTTGAAGCTTTCCCATAAATGTGAGTTTGATAGTCAGAGCTCATAAGCAGAAAGGTTCCCTTGCTGTTATTTGGTCCATGCCATTTTCTTCATTCAGCACAAAATCTACCAGAAGCAGAAAAAGACTAGCCAATCTTCAGTCACAAGTTGCCTGTTAATCAGACTAGGTTTAAAAATCCTGCTTAAAATCTTCCTTTGCAGGAAGACAAAAATTTTCCTGAATCACAAGACTACAAGTTATCAGAAGCTACTTAAAAACCTCTAAAGACTCTCACGCTTGAATGTGTGGGTTTTGGTATGATCCTCTCTATTTGCCAAGTTCTAGACAGGATAGATTATAAAAACTAAATAAATCTCCTGGGATAAAAGCACTTCAACACATATTTTGTGGCCTTCAAAAGATTCTCTCCTTGGCAAATGTTAAATAATTAAATATTCCAATAAAGTGGTAATACACACAATTTATATTATGAAAAACACAGGTGTATATAGACTGGAATTATCACGCCGTCCTTATGTGATGAAAAATAGAGCCTGAATTCTTTGAATAATCTCCCCTCTTTCTTACATGGTTCCTTTAGCCATGAGACCAGTTAAAGTTAAATTATCTTATTTCCCATATCCTGTCTCCAACTCAGCTGAATGAAAATAATGGTACTTAAGCAGTATTTTGGAGCTAATAAAAACTAAACAGATTTATGGCACAGAATATATTTCATAAACACAGTTTAGTAGACAGAAAGCTAAAGAAGAAGAGGGTTAGGATGGCTATCAGAGAAGATTTATTTAAAAGATTCTTTGTGTCATCAGTTTGTGGAACAGGCTGCTAAATGTGATAGCTGGGATTGGTAAGGCAGAGAAATTTAACACTACAGTGGCCAGTTAGGGCACATTTCTGCACAGTTGGCATACAGTGTCTTCATTAAAGAGCTGCAGCTGCACTGATGCAGCACTTTAAGTGTAGACTTGCCCTAAGATTGTAAACTCTTTGGGGCAGGGACTCTTTTTTTGTTCTGTGTCTGTACAGAACAATGGACAGAACTGGTCAAAATATAGGGAAAAATTTGCAGGAGATGTCACTGAAATTTGAATCTTCAAATTTTAGGCTCCAGCTTTTTAAGAGGAATGATTCTTAAATGGTTAGAGAACTGGCCTAGGAGTTGGGAGACATGGGTTCGGTTCCCTGCTCTGCCTCAGATATCCTGTGTGGCGTTGGGTAAGTCACTTAGCCTTTCTGGGCCTCAGTTCTGTTCAGAATCTTGTAACAGATTTTAGCAATGATGTGTGTGTGTGTGTGTGTGTGTGTGTGTGTGTGTGTGTGTGTGTGTGTCTCCCCACCCGCCCCTCCCTCTCCCTCTCTCGAATTACTACAATGTGATGCCTATTTGGTAGTCTATCCTTAAAGAGTCTCCAGTTCCCAGTGGCCAAGTGTCCACCTAAAAAAATCCATCACTGCCTTTGGCACTACTTTGTACCCTTGCTGACAGTCTAAATATGGGGACTGAACTACCATTTCTCTTTCTTAAAGTTGGCCGCACTATTGCTTAGGCACAATGGCACCACAATGAAAGGTTTCAGAGTAGCAGCCGTGTTAGTCTATATCCGCAAAAAGAAGAACAGGAGGACTTGTGGCACCTTAGAGACTAACAAATTTATTAGAGCATAAGCTTTCGTGGACTACAGCCCACTTCTTCGGATTCTTCTTCTTTCTAATGGCACCACAGTGTTGGTTAAATTGCACTAATGCTGTTCTCGTTCTATAGACAGATTGAGGACTGAGTTGAGACTTCTACCTGACACATTTCACAAGCAATAAAAGGGAAAGAAAAAAAATATCCTGCAGTTCTGCTAGGTCTCCCTGAAAAGGCACAAGTATAATCCCTAAATATGAAATCTACCTATTTTCGAGTCAATTATATTCATTACTAGAAGAATAAATCAAATCCCCAGATCTGAACACCCTTGAACTGCAGATGCAGAGCTGAACTTTGAGTCTGTTTCTAACTGCTGAAGTTAAGTCACTAATAAAAAGCAACTCCCTTGCATGAAAGTTAGTCTTATCCCCAATAATCAAAAACCTCAATGAAACAAAACATACTATTCCTTAACAATTACAATACCATTCAGCGTGAGTAAGAGTATCAATCTGGCCTTTAATGAACACTGAGCACATAAGATGTATTCTTTATACAATAATCAGTATTCAGATACTGAATAAAATTTAGTTCTCAAAATCCCTTGTATTCATTATCCAATGAACAACTGGTGATCTCATATTCAAAGTCTATATACAGTCAACTCTGAACTTACAGTTTCAATAGCATTGTTAGCAGCCATTCTCTGAGCTTCTTGAATGGAAGAGAGGCTCAATAGTGCTGCGACTGATTCTTCAAAAAGCGCAAAATGAATAAAACTCAAGTAATCTGCCAGCTTTTAAGGTGAGTTTAGATAGATAATGGTTGGCAAGGGTAATCTGTCTGGCGATTGGCTTACAGTAGTGCTCCATAAAAAGGGTTTACTTTTCATTAATCTTTCAAAGGGATGACGTGTTTTGTGAAAAATAAGGTCCATACATAATTAGAAAATTCTGAAGGGCATGGGGAACATGGGGACAATTGCTCCTGATTCAATTCTATAAAATTGTAATCATTTCGGTTTTCACTTTAGCAAAAATCTGTATGCAAGTTCTCACAATGAAGTAACAGAAGTTAATACTCTGTAGTGGAGTAGAGACACATCTTGAGATTTATAGCTAATACCAGAGCTCAGATAAGCTGGATACCATTATCCATGATGGGAAGCAATTGCTTTGCTATTACTAACATATGCTCAGGCTCCTTCTGTTTAGTCATTTTTAAAGATCTTTTGTAAAGAGACTTCACGCACTGAAGAGACAAATCATCATAACTTTAAAACACCCTGCACCATGTGGGCAAATTTTCAGGTCATGACAACTAAGCAGTATTAACACTTGCTAAAACCAGCCTTGGAAGTGGCAACTGCAAACTTCTCTGAACAGTTGGACCAATGTATCTCAGTCTGCAGTAGCAACAAAGCTTATAACCAGTTCTGCGGAATTCAGGATGAAGCATACGTAATTGTGTCAGAGAGTATAGTGTTTTTGCAAATAGTAGGCTAAGGATACCAACTTAATTTCTACTTGTGATTTAAGTAGGAAAGTGATCTTTGTTCTGTCAAGTTATTTAAGGCTCCTGTTATTACTTTTTAGTGGTGTAATTATTTTCCAGGAAGCATGTTAACTATCTTTCAAATAAACAAATCCCTCAACACCTTTAAATGTTTGTTGATACACGCACGGCATGATTCAGGTTTTATTTCCTGTTTGTTGGAACAACAAAATAAGTCACTGTGACTCTGAGTCCAATCTGATTGACTCATTTTGAAAAAGGCTCAATATTTTATTAAATAACATTAATATAGCAATTTCAATATTGCTGTTAGCAGAATGGGGATTTCTAGTCCCTGAATAATCAGAACAATATTCTAAACGTAGTACTTTATAAACAGAAACATTCAGATGCAGGCTTCCTATATGGTGACTTTGAGTGTGAACTTTAAATAGTAGGATGAGACAGAATTCACTAACCTAAGGAAACCTAGTTCATCCGTAAGTGCTAACTTTTCTAACCAGTTCATTATCAATGCAATTCCAAAGCCCACTGATGTCAATAGGAGCCTCTCCATTGACTTCAGGGAGCTGTGGATCACGTCGAAGTTGATTTGAAAGATTTACAATCCTAAGTCTCTTCAGGCAGAATGAAAATCAAACCTTAAGATTCTGCAAGACCGAACTTTTATCCCACAGAAGTCAATGGTAAAAATGCATTGATTTCAAAGGGAGTAGCGTTACAAACATTGAGGGTTTTTGAAAATCCTTACTCCACATGTAGGACTCTAAGTTCTAAGTGATGAATTGCAAGTTCTCCACTTTCTAGGCAGAACCCATCTGAACTTAATCCAAACAATATTAAGATTCCATTTAATCATTTCATCAGTCATATCCCCAGAAGGGAAGTCTCCAAACCAAACTAAAGTTGTTACCAGGATTATTAGCCAATAGATTTTTTTTTAAAAAAGCAAGGTTTTTCACTATAAAAGAAGTCAGGCTAGGTCTTCCCTTCCCATAAAAGTGGAAGAAGAGGGGCCAGAAAAGGCTTTCCTTATCAAGTTGCCTATTTTTGGGAGAGGATTCTGGGGGGACCTTGAGGAAAAAGGGCATGTTGCATCCAAAACCTGTAGAGCTTGGAGATCCACTGGTGGGAAGAGGAACAATGAAGACAGAGAGGCATCTGCTTGCAACACTCACCCTCTTTGTCAGCACAGTTCCTTCAGTGAAGCCACTGACTGAGTCCTCCAGTATTTGTACCAAAGTAGCCACAGAGCGGTCAGGTAAAAGTTAATAGTGTTTCAAAGCAACATTAATTACTGATGGGATTTCCACCTAGAAAGCTGTGGGCTTAAGCAGGGGATGCTGTCAGGGAGTTTACAGTGTTCTACTCACAAGATCCTGTGGCTCTCCAGCAGAAGAGCTTCTGCAGGAATCTTAAGTCTCAGAGGAGCTGAGAGTGGGAAGAAACCTGTGGAGATGGCAAAAGCAGAGAGGGACAGCGAGAGACTTTATGAACACTCTTAATGAGGTTCTATCACAAAAAATACCAGGGACTGATTATACTGATCTACTTTGACTCATCTGACCCACATTCTCAGTTAGACATCTAACATCTAGGGCATCTTTTTTCTGGATTGAGAGATACCTTTTTCCACCCAAAGATTCCTCAACTTTTATATCATTTCTTAGTTTAGTAGCTTGAATCTATTTTTCCTCTCACATGCAAACAGACCAAAGTGACCCAGACAAAATGGCATTATGAACTTGTTTTGTCTTATGCTATCTGAATTAGTTGTGGAAGAAGAGTGCAAATCATAACAACTGCCAATCTTGACTGTGCTATGTGGAGCAAAGATAAGAGAATGTGGCTAATGCTAGTTTGCTCTGACAATAAAGCAAGAGCTGTACATCTGTTTTATCAACTCTGAACAAGTACGGAATTTCAGGGTTTTTTTATTATTATTATTTAAAAAAAAACTGTCAAAACCAAAAACTATTTGCAGGAACATACTGATTTTGATTAAACTTTCATCAGTAAAGTTTTAGGTCTGATACAGAATTTCTGGTCAAAGAGAAGTCCCTGCCCCTGAATAGGCAATCGCCCAGTGGAATCACATAGAGAAGGAACTTGAACCTCACATCCTAGGTGAGTCCCCAAATGCAAGGCTATTATGGGATGGGCCTCTTTTTGTGAACAATTTGAAAGGTCTAGTTTCTGTTCTGCATCAGAAAAATGAGAAATATTTAGCAATCTCAAAATCATTCAGAAAAACTGAATTCTTTTTTTTCCCCAGCCAGCCCTACTCATTAGCACATTGACCATTCACTCTCAATATCTGATGTAGAATTTAAGCAATGTTGCCAAATGCAAAAAAGATTAGACTTTAACATAACATTTGCGGGTCATAAACCTAAACAAAATGCAATGAAAAACACATGTGCATAACAGTGATAAAATTCTAACAATTTTCAGTGTTTCAAGTTTACTTATCAGTATGTTACTTGTATAAGCATAATTTATTAATATGTGAATGCAAATAATTATCTTCAATTGATGCCTATAAGGTTAGGCATTGTGGCTTTTTTGATAACATATGGCTCACAATATGTCACAAACTATTTGTTGATTACAGATTATATGAACAACTGTGCATCTCATGGGAAAAGAATGATATGAAGGAACATTAATTCCCTAACAAATTGATGTAAGTTGACTTCCTGATGTTGCACTCAATTTTTTAGTTTTAAAAATATTGTTTATTACTAAAAAATATAGATTGACTAACTGCAGAGATTTTATCTAGATTTCAAACACACATAGGGATGTTAGAATCTGGGATTTAACTTCAGCACCATCTCTGCTAAAAATGCAAGTAACCTCTCAAAGTATAGGATGGTGAGGATGACCAACAACCACAATATTTAACTTTAATGCCTATTGTTACTCTGGTGGTAATCTGATACTTGTACTTTTTCAGCCAAGAGTCAAGTCTAAGACATTTTTCACAGTGGGAAATTGTACAAAGATCACCTGGAACAATAGCAATTGTGGAAATTTGGAATATCTGCAGGGATTTACTGCCCCACCCCCAAAGTCTTTGGAGATTTAAAATAAAAATTCATCTTCCCCCTACATACCTGTATGCTTGGTACTACTCATATCTGGTATCAAATTGCAAACTGCCCTATTAATAAGAGGGTATGTGGTGGTTACCTGACCTGTGAAATATCAGGAAAGGTAAGAAAAAGGTACTTGGTGCTCTCTTCCACATATCTGGTGATCTGCCTGTTGGAAAATAGCCTAGAGAGAACTCCTCAGTATTGACAGCCACAGGTATCAAGAAGAGTGAGAGAAGAGACATGGACCTAGGGAGAGAAGCAGGCAATTTTGTTACCTAGGAAACCATCTGCTTGAGTCTGTAATCACCCTGCTCCCTCTCACTGCAGAGGCATTGGTGGTCTCTATTATACTGTGGAATAGTTTTTTTTTTAATATATATACTGTCAGAAGGAATTAGAAAGGGGAAGTGTATTCTTCTTAGCTCCTTCCCACCTCGGGTCCTACTCCTATGCTTTTGCCAGGAGAAACCAGCTTCCATATTCTGAGTGCCTGTAATATTTCAGTACCTGTGACCTGTGTTTAGCCTCTTTGCTAAGACTTCCAGTGAGGCTGGCAATAATGATGTGGACATCCATCTAGTCAGGTGTTACTGGCAATGGTGATATGGATACGTGTCTAGTGATGGATTAAACTTTAGAAGGATCAGTGATTGTGCTGTATTCAGGAAAGGAACTGAAAGCTTTTTTACTTATCCAAACTATCCATCACTGCTTCTTCTTTGTTACCTTCCCTTTGTGATCAGGATACCTGACCTTTCTGCCAGCATCAGGAGTCCTCACCAGGAATTTTCAGGAGTAGGTTCTGAGATGTTATTGATAGCTGGGGTTTGGGGGAAGAAAATCAGGTAAAGGAAGGGGAAAACTAGTACCATTTACCCAGTCCCTCACTAGTAGCTGGAATGAAACTACAAGCAGTGGATGAGGCTGCCAGGCTCTAACTTCAACAGGCTCCAGAGATGCTCCTCCCTTGCACCTCCATCTACAACCATTTTGGGATGTCACTGCTACAAAATATACACAGACTTTCCTGTGACCTGAAGAAAAGCTAACCCAACAAGGTATTCTCATTGGAAAAAATTTCCACCACCTATGAAAGCTATACTGCCACAGGACTAGAAAAGCAAAATCAGTTGAGGGCAGAGACCTCATTCCTCAGATTACTTGAGCACACTAATATTACATTCTCTCTAAGGCCTCAGGATGGAGAACTAGCTATCCAGCCACCCCTGAAAACAACAAGACAGGTGAGGTGACAAACTTTTTGGGACCTTCCTTCCCAGGCAGCCTCAAAGCCAAGTAACTGGGAGAATGCTGGGTCTAGCAAAGTTGAGATGTTTTTGAAGGTATTGTGAGATTTTGTCAGTTCCAAGCGGGCTCCTTAGTCTATCTTTCAGAGAGCTGGGCTGGATAATATTAATAGTAACAACAATGAGCTTTCATCTCTAGATTTCAAAGCATTTTACAGAGGAGGGGCTCATTATCCCCAGAACAACCTAAACACTCAACAGTCCTAAGATTTTCTGTGCCTCCAGTTAAAAAACTCTTTGTAATCCTTTTCACAGAGCCAGCTCTATTTAGTTAGGTGGACAGCTCCAACCTCAGCTAGACCTTCCTCTTCCCTGTTAGGTATTCCTCTTACCTTCTCTCCACCTCACACCAAAGAGCATGTTGCTCCTTCATTGTGCACAGCTGACACAAACTGCAACTCTCCCTTGAGGTTGGTTGGCACATTGTTATGGCTATATGTGCCACATCTGGACAGTCACTTCAATGCCTGTACCCTCTCCAAAATAGCACCAAGAAATTAGTATATCCCATGCTTGTTGTTTTGTGGACCTTAGAGACTGGGGAAGGCCTGGGTAGCATTTCCACTGAGCCAGCCTGCCGCAGCCTCATGAATCTTATAAGGTCAGTGCAGCAGGACAGGGAGAAGTGTTTTCACAATCTCTCTTGCAATAATGTGTGTGTGCACATGTGAGAATGAATCTCCTAAGATTACTGTAATACAAAAGTGTCTATTCTGTACTTACCTTTATTAGCTAATTTTCTTTTATTTCTAGAAATATATTTTAGACAATTAGAATGAGCTGAAAAATACATATGCATGGTACAATTATGAAATCCAGAGGAGAGCCTCAGATCATTAGAGAAGTTTTGTTTTTATATATTCTAATCTTTCAAATTTAGCTGTTAACAACTGTAACTGACTCACTAGTCCAGAGTTCGGTCATACCCTCTGAAATGGACATTATAAACAAAGTAATTAAGAATATGCAAAGTCATCTCTGCCTTGGAGTGTTGTGTTTGGACTATTACTCAAACCCACTACAATGTCAATTTCTCTTTCCTTTAAAATGAAAAAGGCTTAACAAGCCAACAACCAATGACTTTTCTTTCTGAATTATTAGACGTTCTCCTGCACCTTGGTGGCAATTTGTTGATATCATCCTGAATAATATTAAAAGAAAATAGATCTTTCTATTCTGTTATTGCTATAGTTATATACTAGATGTTCCAAACCTTTAAATTACAGTAAAGAAGAGAATTCATGTCTCTCTGTAGAAATCCTATATGAAGATATATTGAAAAACAGAATAATTTGAAAGTGAAGATGAAGAAACTTTTTTTTTTGTAATTATTTTTTTGCAAATTTCAATTAGGCTGCATGTATTTCTTCAAAATTTAGTCATTCACAAATATTAAAAATGGTTTGCAGTATTTGACTGTAGAACAAGCATCTTCATAAACAAAAGCTAGCATAGGGTTACCATTCGTCCGGATTTACCCGGACATGTCCTCCTTTTTGTGCTAAAAATAGCGTCCGGGGGGAATTTGTAAAGCACTCAAAATGTCCAGGATTTCCCCCCTCCCGCGGCAGAGCAGAGCGAGGGGCTGGGAGGGCTGCAGGAAAGTCCCGGGCTGGACTCAGGAGCAGCTGTAGAGGAGCTCCGCCCTGCATTATGAGCAAGTGTATCAGCACAAAGTGCAGCCCTCCCCTTTTGCAACTGGGAGCGGTTTCTGCCATGCAGCGTAGCAAAACGGGAGCGAGAGCACTTTGTGCTGATACAAGGGCAGCTCTCCCCTGCAGCCCGGTCCGGCAGCACTGTGCAGGGCCAGGGACCGGGTTTTGTTGTGCTGGGGAGCACAGCCATGTGTGGGGCTCGCACAGAGCCCAACACCCTGTTCTGAGCAGCAGGGTAAGGGGGCCAGGGGGCAGGAGAAGGGGCAGGGAGGTTCTGGAGGGGGCAGTCAAGAAACGGGGGGGGGGCTTTTTGGGGGGAGTGGAGAAAGTTTTGGGCAGTCAGGGTACAGGTAGGGGGTAGGGTCCTGGGAGGCAGTTTGGGGGGGGGGTCTTAGGAGGGGGCAGTTAGGGGACAAGGAACAGGGAGTCTTAGGTAGGGGGTGGGGTTCTGGAGGGCAGTTAGGAGCAGGGGTCCCAGGAGGGGGCAGTCAGGGGACAAGGAGCGGGGGGGTGGGGGGCTGGGAGTTCTGGGGGGGAGCTGTCAGGGGGCAGGAGTGGGGAGAGGGATCGGAGCAGTCATGGGACAGGGAGCAGAGGGGTTTAGATGGGTTGGGAGTTCTGGGGGGGGGGCTGTCAGGGGGTGGGGAGTGGTTGGATGGGGCGTGGGAGTCCCAGCGGTCTGTCTGGGGGTGGGGGTGTGGATAAGGGTTGGGGCAGTCAGGGGACAAGAGGCAGGGAGGCTTAGATAGGGGGTGGAGTCCTGGGGGGCAGTTAGGGGCAGGGGTCCCAGGAGGGGGCAGTCAGGGGACAAGGAACGGGGGGAGGGTTGGGGGTTCTGGGGGGGCGGGAAGTGGGAGGGGCAGGGGCGGGGCTAGGGCGGGGCTCCTCCCGTCCTCTTTTTTGCTTGCTGAAATATGGTAACCCTAAGCTAGCATTAGTGTAACTTTACTTGTGTATAAATACTCCAAATCCAAGCAAACAATGTCCCTCTCAATTTGAACCCACAAAGAGTACAGCCCAATAAGAGGGAAAGAATCATTTGGATCATCTTACTGTTGATTGTTGATTTGTACTAGGTTTTGCCACAACATAGTGGCTCATTTTAGTATAGTTAGGTATGTTAAAAAACTTTAACAAGTAGTGTGAAATCCCTCGTGTATATTTCTTACATAGTTATGCATTGAGAGCTGCAGATACCATATGCTGACTTCATTTCAATGCACTAATGACTTTCAAGCAAAGACTAAAAGGTCAGGAAATCATAATGCATTATTTTTGATTACTTAACTACAAAGGAAAATATTTTCTATATAATTTACAGATTCTTCTGTAGTATATGCCTGATACAAGCTGTCATGCTTCAGAGCATCTGGATATCGGATTTATCACTTAGTATTAGATTCTGACCTTTTATGTAATTTATGTATGGTAGCTTATTTCTAGTGGTTTTGGGACATGTTGCATAGAAATATTTGCCTAGTGAACATGCCCTGAAATGTATTACCAAAAGTACATTGGATTCAATAGCAAAGAACAATAGTCTATCTGGAAAGTGTTAGCAAAGGAAGATTATGAAAGTGGTCATGAATGCAGGACTGGAAGACAGAAAGAGGAGAGTGCTCAATGTCCAAAACTGATGGAGGCTGGAACAATGGATAAAGTAAACCCAAGTTATAGAAGAGGATGTAGTGGGAACATGAGAATTGACATAGTGGGTCAGACCAATGGTCTGTCTACTCCAGTATCTTGCCTCTGACAGTGGCTGGTGCCAGATGCTTCAGAGTGAATGCAGAGAACAGTAATTTTGAATGATCTATCCCCAGTTGTCTAGTCCCAGCTTCTGGCAGTTGGAAATTTAAGAACATCTGGAGCATGGGGTTGTATCTCTGACCACCTTAGGTAATAAGCATTGATGGATCTATCCTCCATTAACTTATCTAGTTCTTTTTTGAACCTAGTATACGTTTGGCCTTCTCAGAATTCCATGGCAACAAGTTCCTCAGATTGACTGTGTGTTGTGTGGAGTAGTACTTCCTTTTGTTTGTTTTAAACCTGATGCCTATTAACTCCATTGGGTGACCCCTGGTTCTTGTGTTATATGAAGGGGTAAATAAGACTTCCCTATTCACTTTCTCCATACCATTCATGATTTTAAAGACCTCAACCAAATCCTCACTTAATTGTCTCTTTTCCAAGCTGAACAAGTCTTTTTAATCCCTCATTTGGAAGCTGTTCCATATTCCTAATCATTTTTGCTGCCCTTCTCTGTGCCTTTTCAAATTCTAATATATATTTTTTTGAGATGTGGCAACCAGAGATGCACACACTAGTCAACGTCTGGGCATACGGTAGATTTATATATGATATTTTCTGTTTTTGTTATTACTCCTTTCCTAATGGTTCCCGACATTGTTGGCTTTTTTTGACTGCTGGTGCACATTGAGTGGATGTTTTCAGAGAATTATCCACGATGACTCCAAGTTCTCTTTCTTCAGTGGTAACAGCTAATTTAGCCCTCATCATTGTATATATATAGTTGGGATTATTTTTTCTCTTGTGCATTACTTTGCACTTATCAACACTGAATTTCATCTGCCATTTTGTTGCCCAGCCACCCAGATTAGTGAGATCCTTTTGTAACTCTTCTCAGTCAGGTTTGGATTTAAGTAATTCTTAAGTAATTTTGTATCATCTGCACATTTTGCCTTCCCTCTATTCACCTCCTTTTCAGATCATTAATGAATATGTTAAACAGCATAGGTCCCAGTACAGATCCTTGGGGAACCCTGCTATTCAAACTGATATATTCCTACCCTTTGTTTCCTACCTTTTAAGCAGTTACTGATCCGTGTGAGAACCTTCCCTCATATCACATGACTACTTAGTTTGCTTAAGAGACTTCAGTGAAGGACCTTGTCAAAGGCTTTCTGAAAGTCCAAGTACACTATTTCCACTGGATCACCCTTATCCACATGCTGGTTGACACAATCAGAATTCTAATAGATGAGTGAGGCATGATTTCCCTTTGCTAAAGCTGTGTTTCTTCCAACATATCATGTTTATTGTAATGACTGATAGTTTTGTTCTTTACTGTAATTTCAACCAATTTGAATGGTACTGAAGTCAGGCTTATTGGCCTGTAATTGCCAGCATCTGTTCTGGAGCCTTTTTTAAAATTAGGCATTACATTAGCTACCATTTAGTCTTCTGGCACAGAGGCTGATTCTGCAATTTCATATTCCTTCAGAATTCTTGGGAAGAGCATCTTCACAGGCAGGCTTGCTAACCTAGTGAGGAGGTCTTTAAACTAGGCTCGCCAGGGGGATGGTGACCTAAGCCCAGAGGTAAGTGGGGAAGTGGAATAAGGGGAGGAAGTGGGATACCGGGAGGAAACACAAGGAGGAGGATACAAGCCTCCTGATTCATGCTGAGAAAGTAGGGCAATTGGCTAGTTTTCTTAGGTGCATGTACACGAATGCAAGAAGCCTGGGAAACAATCAGGAAGAATTGGAAATCCTGGCACAGTCAAGGAACTATGATGTGATTGGACAAACAGAAACCTAATGGGGCAGTTCACATGACTGCAGCACTGTCATGGATGGGTATAAACTGTTCAGGAAGGAGAGGTATGAGAGGAAAGGTGGAGGAGTTGCATTGTATATAAGAGAGCAGCATGATTGCGCCGAGCTCCAATATGAAACTGGAGAAAAGCCTGTTGAGAGTCTTTGGGTTAAGTTTAGAGGCGAGAGCAACAAGGGTGATGTCGTGGTGGGCGTGTGCTATAGACCACCGGATCAGAAGGCTGAGGTAGACAAGGCTTTCTTCGGACAACTAACTGAAGTTTCCAGATCACAGGGCCTTGTTCTAATGGGGGGCTTTAAATCACCCTGACATCTTCTGGGAGAGCAATACAGCAATGCACAGACAATCCAGGAAGTTTTTGGAGAGTGCTGCGGAGGAACCAACTAGGGGCCGTGCTCCTCTTGACATGCTGCTTACAACAGGGAAGAATTGGTAGTGGTAATAGAAGTGGGTGGCAACCTAGGCAGCAGTGACCATGAGATGGTTGAGTTCAGGATCCTGACAAAAGGAAGAAAGTAGAGTAGCAAAATACGGACCCTGGACTTCAGAAAAGTAGACTTAAATTCCCTTAGGGAACTGATAGGCAGGATCCCCTTGGAGGCTAATATGAGGGGGAAAGGAGTCCAGGAGAGCTGGCTGTATTTTAAAGAAGCCTTATTGAGGGCTCAGGAACAAACCATCCCGATGTGCAGAAAGAATAGCAAATATGGCAGGCAACCAGCTTGGCTTAACAGTGAAATCTTTGGTGAGCTTAAACTTAAAAAGGAAGCTTACAAGAAGTGGAATTTTGGACAGATGACTAGGGATGACTATAAAAATATTTCTAGAGCAAGCAGGAGTGTAATCAGGAAGGTCAAGGAACAATTGGAGTTGCAGCTAGCAAGAGATGTGAAGGGTAACAAGAAGGGTCTCTACAGGTATGTTAGCAACAAGAAGGTGGTCAGGGAAAGTGTGGGACCCTTACTGAATGGAGGAGGCAACAGAGTGACAGATGATGTGGAAAAAGCTGAAGTATTCAATGCTTTTTTGCCTCGATCTTCACAGACAAGGTCAGCTCCCAGACTGCTGCACTGGGCAACATAGTATGGAGAGGAGGTGAGCAGCCCTCAGTGGTGAAAGAACAGGTTAAGCACTATTTAGAAAAGCTGGACATACGCAAGTCCGTGAGTCCAGATCTAATGCATCCAAGGGTGCTGAGGGAGTTGGCTGATGTGATTGCAGAGCCATTGGCCATTATCTTTGAAAATTTGTGGCGATCAGGGGAGGTCCCGGATGATTGGAAAAAAGCAAATATAGTGCCAATCTTTAAAAAAGGGAAGACAGAGAACCTGGGGAACTACAGATTGGTCAGCCTCACTTCAGTCCCCGGCAAAATCATGGAGCAGGTCCTCAAGGAATCCATTTTGAAGCACTTGTAGGAGAGGAAGGTGATCAGGAACAGTCAACATGGATTCACAAAAGGCAAGTCATGCCTGACCAACCTGATTGCCTTCTATGATGAGATAACTGGTTCTGTGGATATAGGGAAAGCGGTGGGTGTGATATCTTGACTTTAGCAAAGATTTTGATATGGTCTGTCACAGTATTCTTGCCAGCAAGTTAAAGTTGTATGGATTGGATTAATGGACTACACGGTGGATAGAAAGCTGGCTAGATTGTCAGGCTCAACAGGCAGTGATCAACAGCTCGATGTCTGGTTGGCAGCCAGTATCAAGCAGAGTGCCCCCAGGGGTCAGTCCTGGGTCCAGTTTTCTTCAACATCTTTATTAATGATCTGGATGATGGGATGAATTGCACCATCAGCAAGTTTGCAGATGACACTAAGCTGGGGGGAGAGGTAGATAAACTGGAGGGTATGGATAAGGTCCAAAGTAACCCAGACAAATTGGTGGATTGGGCCAAAAGAAATCTGATGAGGTTCAACAAGGACAAGTGCAGAGTCCTGCACTTAGGATGGAAGAATCCCATGCACCGCTACAGGCTGGGGAGTGACTGGCTATGCAGCAGTTTTGCAGAAAAGGACCTGGGGATTACAGTGGACGAGAAGCTGGATATGAGTCAACAGTGTGCCCTTGTTGCCAAGAAGGCCAATGGCATACTGGGCTGTATTAGTAGGAGCATTGCCAGTAGATCGAGGGAAGTGATTCCTCTCCATTCGGCACTGGTGAGGCCACACCTCAAGTATTGCGTCCAGTTTTGGACCCCCCACTACAAAAGGGATGTGAACACGCTGAAGAGAGTCCAGTGGAGGGCAACGAAAATGATTAGGGGACTTGGGCACATGACTTACGAGGAGAGGCTGAGGGAACTGGGGTTATTTAGTCTGCAGAAGAGAAGAGTGAGGGGGGATTTGATAGCAGCCTTCAACTACCTGAAGGGGGGTTCCAAAGAGGATGGAGCTCGGCTGTTCTCAGTGGTGGCAGATGACAGAACAAGGAGTAATGGTCTCAAGTTGCAGTGGAGGAGGATATTAGGAAACACTATTTCACTAGGAGGGTGGTGAAGCCCTGGAATGCATTACCTAGGGAGGTGGTGGAATCTCCATCCTGAGAGGTTTTTAAGGCCTGGTTTGACAAAGCCCTGGCTGGGATGATTTAGTTGGTGTTGGTCCTGCTTTGAGCAGGGGATTGGACTACATGACCTCCTGAGGTCTCTTCCAACCCTAATATTCTAGGATTTCATGAATACTATCTGGTCCTGATGATTTATTACTGTTTAATTGATTAATTCTATCCAAAACCTCCTCTAGTGCCACTTCAACCTGGGACAGTTCCTCAGATTTGTCACCTAAAAATAATGTCTTGGATGTGGAGATCTACATCCTCTGTAGTGAAGACTGATGCAAATAATTCATTTACCTTCTTTGTAAAGGCCTTTTTTCCCTTGAATGCTCCTTTCCCCATTCAGTCATTCATTGTCCCCACTGACTATTTGGAGGCTTCCTGCTTCTGATGTACTTCCAACAAAATTCCTGTTAGTTCTTGTGTCCTTAGCAGGTTACTCTTAAAATTCTAGCTTGGCCTACATTATTATATGTTTACATGTGACTTGCCAGAGTTTATGCTCTTTTCTATTTTCCTCAGTAGGATTTGACTTCCAATTTTTAAATGATGCCTTTTTGTCTCATTTTAGTCATCATGAACAGTATCGGAGGGGTAGTCGTGTTAGCCTGTATCCACAAAAACAACAAGGAGTCCGGTAGCACCTTAACTAACAGATTTATTTGGGCATAAGCTTTCATGGGTAAAAAAAACCCCACTTCTTCTGATGCATGGAGTGAAAATTACAGATACAGCCATAAATATACTGGCACATGAAGAGAAGGGAGAGAACAAGTGGAGAACCAGTGTTGACAGGCCAATTCAGTCAGGGTGGATGTGGTCCACTCCCAATAATTGATGAGGAGGTGTCAATACCAAGAGAGGTAAAATTGCTTTTGTAGTGGCTGGCTGCTAGGGAATGGGAATTTTGCATTTTGATTAGCTCTATGCAGGAGACTCAGCGAGTCTTTGAAGCATACATAGTGCAGCTGGATTATTCAGTAAATTAAGGAGCAAGGCTCTAACAAATTCTAACAAACTATATAATTGGCTATTTTCTGTGTCTTTTATCCTGAAGAAGTCTGGCTAGATTTTCAGGACAGCAAAATACATTTTCTGACCTCCTGCAAAATGTCAAGTGCTTTCTCCAAAACACCAAGGCATTAGAGTTCTTAAAATGCCTTGGTATTTTAACATTGGCAAAGCTACTTACCTTTCTCCTGATATTCTTAAAAATGGCTAAGCTGCTTTTGCAGAAAATTTAAACAAAAAATTAAACCTGAGGCACAGAGTAAGGGGAGATCCTGTCCCCATTGAAGATAATGGCAAAACTCACTGAAGTCAATGTGGCCAAGATTTCAAACCAAGCATGGAAAATTGCAGCCCAAACAGTACAGAACAGTTATAACCAACTGTAAACAGGGAGTAGATTTGGGTGTTGCTATTAAATAAGGTTGCTAACTTTATTAAAAGGGTCACTAAGAGCTCTCCTATAATCCATAATCTATTTAAAACTAACATCAACAAACAAAATCTAAAGGTCATATTTTTTAAAGCAGCTTTAATGTCATGACTACCATCATCTTCTATTTAACCGCAAAGGCATATGGGAAAATTTTGTGATAATATATAAATATTTAGGAATTCTAACAATCCTTTGAACATCTTTAAATTCCATTCATCAAAGAATGTAGGGTCGGATAGCACTCACTACTTGCATTTCAGGATTAATGGGGTGAACAGATGGTCAGACATCTGCTCTGGAAGCTGGTGATGACACCACAGACATCAGCAGTGCTTCTGTTTTTTTGCAATTGATTTATTCTTTGAGACATGAATGTCTGCTTCAATGCTTTCATGTAAGGGTTTAATAGAGTTAACTTCATGTAGAAGAGGAAAGATGCATGCTTACATTTTTATGGACTATGATTGCCAGGGGTTCAATTGTCGGGACAAGTAGGAAGATAATAAGGGACAACCTTACTACAGTTCTCCTGCTTAGAGGGAAACAAGCAAATTCTAAACAATTAGTGGTTATTCATGCATGTCAAGAATTATTAAATAATGCTGCCCCCCAGGTGACTGTACTTCAGTGCAAGAATGAAATTCCTATCAGACTACTCTAATGTGTTTTTGCTGTGCATTAAGACAAAGCATGGGTGAAGAAACATACCAAACAACTAAAAGAGATACATCCGCCACCTAACACTACTAAGAGATTTTCTTTAGAAAGAAATCCATCTGGTCAGCATGCACTAGCTTACTGATGTCTAGGTTGGATATTAGGAAAAACTATTTCACTAGGAGGTGGTGAAGCACTGGAATGGGTTACCTAGGGAGCGGGTGCAATCTCCCAGCGGCCGCGGTTTGCCATTCCTGGACAACGGGAGCTGTGGGATGTGGTGGCCAGCACGTCCCTGCGGCCCGCACCGCTTCCCGCAGCTCCCATTGACTGGGAACGGTGAACCGCGGCCGCTGGGAGCCACGGGCAGCCATGCCTGCGGACGGAAAATGTAAACAAACTGTTCCACGGTCTGTTCCACTGTTCTGCACTGACTTACTCACCTGTAGGCTCACTGAAACCAGTGGGGTGTGTAAGTCAGGGCAAACTTGACCCATTGTCTTCGAAGGTTCATTTTTGGCTGCATGGTTACTTTGTCTTAGAAATGACAACATAATTTGACTAATAGGCAGTCTACCTACCTCTGCACATCACATAGACCAATCTTGCTAATTAATAGTCATACTTAAATTAATTATACAAAGAAGAACAGGAGTACTTGTGGCACCTTAGAGACTAACAAATTTATTAGAGCATAAGCTTTCGTGGACTACAGCCCACTTCTTCGGATGCATATAGAATGGAACATATATTGAGGAGATATATATACACACATACAGAGAGCATAAACAGGTGGGAGTTGTCTTACCAACTCTGAGAGGCCAATTAATTAAGAGAAAAAAAACTTTTGAAGTGATAATCAAGCTAGCCCAGTACAGACAGTTTGATAAGAAGTGTGAGAATACTTACAAGGGGAGATAGAGCCAATGTTTGTAATGGCTCAGCCATTCCCAGTCCTTATTCAAACCGGAGTTGATTGTGTCTAGTTTGCATATCAATTCTAGCTCAGCAGTCTCTCGTTGGAGTCTGTTTTTGAAGTTTTTCTGTTGTAATATAGCCACCCGCAGGTCTGTCACTGAATGACCAGACAGGTTAAAGTGTTCTCCCACTGGTTTTTGAGTATTTTGATTCCTGATATCAGATTTGTGTCCATTAATTCTTTTGCGTAGAGACTGTCCGGTTTGGCCAATGTACATGGCAGAGGGGCATTGCTGGCACATGATGGCATATATCACATTGGTAGATGTGCAGGTGAACGAGCCCCTGATGGTATGGCTGATGTGATTAGGTCCTATGATGATGTCACTTGAATAGATATGTGGACAGAGTTGGCATCGGGGTTTGTTACAAGGATAGGTTCCTGGGTTAGTGGTTTTGTTCAGTGATGTGTGGTTGCTGGTGAGTATTTGCTTTAGGTTGGGGGGTTGTCTGTAAGCGAGGACAGGTCTGTCTTACAAGATCTGTGAGAGTAAAGGATCATCTTTCAGGATAGGTTGTAGATCTCTGATGATGCGCTGGAGAGGTTTTAGTTGGGGGCTGAAGGTGACAGCTAGTGGTGTTCTGTTATTTTCTTTGTTGGGCCTGTCTTGTAGGAGGTGACTTCTGGGTACTCGTCTGGCTCTGTCAATCTGTTTTTTCACTTCAGCAGGTGGGTATTGTAGTTTTAAGAATGCTTGATAGAGATCTTGTAGGTGCTTGTCTCTATCCGAGGGATTGGAGCAAATGCGGTTATATCTTAGAGCTTGGCTGTAGACAATGGATCGTGTGGTGTGTCCTGGATGGAAGCTGGAGGCATGTAGGTAAGTGTAGCGGTCAGTAGGTTTCCGGTATAGGGTGGTATTTATGTGAACATCGCTTATTAGCACAGTAGTGTCCAGGAAATGGACCGCTTCTGTGGATTGATCTAGGCTGAGGTTGATGGTGGGATGGAAATTATTGAAATCATGGTGAAATTCCTCAAGGGCTTCTTTTCCATGGGTCCAGATGATGAAGATGTCATCAATGTAGCGCAAGTAGAGTAGGGGCGTTAGGGGACGAGAGCTAAGGAAGCGTTGTTCTAAGTCAGCCATAAAAATGTTGGCATATTGTGGGGCCATGCGGCTACCCATAGCAGTGCCGCTGACTTGAAGGTATATATTGTCCCCAAATGTGAAATAGTTGTGGGTGAGGACAAAATCACAAAGTTCAGCCACCAGGTTAGCTGTGACATTATCAGGGATACTGTTCCTGATAGCTTGTAGTCCATCTTTGTGTGGAATATTGGTGTAGAGGGCTTCTACGTCCATAGTGGCCAGGATGGTGTTTTCTGGAAGATCACCGATGGATTGTAGTTTCCTCAGGAAGTCAGTGGTGTCTCGAAGATAGCTGGGAGTGCTGGTAGCGTAGGGTCTGAGGAGAGAGTCTACATAACCAGACAAGCCTGATGTTAGGGTGCCAATGCCTGAGATGATGGGGCATCCAGGATATCCAGGTTTATGGATCTTGGGTAGCAAATAGAATACCCCTGGTCGGGGTTCTAGGCATGTGTCTGTACGGATTTGTTCCTGTGCTTTGTCAGGGAGTTTTTTTAGCAGATGGTGTAGTTTCTTTAGGTAATCCTCAGTGGGATCAGAGGATAATGGCCTGTAGAATGTGGTGTTAGAGAGCTGTCTAGCAGCCTCCTGGTCATATTCCAATTTATTCATGATGACGACAGCACCTCCTTTGTCAGCCTTTTTGATTATGATGTCAGGGTTGTTTCTGAGGCTGTAGATGGCGTTGTGTTCTGCATGGCTGAGGTTATGTGGCAAGTGATGTTGCTTTTCCACAATTTCAGCCTTTGCACGTCGACGGAAGCACTCTATGTAGAAATCCAGTCTGTTGTTTCGACCGTCCGGAGGAGTCCACGCAGAATCCTTTTTTTTGTAGTGCTGGTAGGGAGGATTCTGTGGGTTAGTATGCTGTTCAGAGGTATGTTGGAAATATTCTTTGAGTCGGAGACGTCGAAAGTAGGATTCTAGGTCACCGCAGAACTGTATCATATTCATGGGTCTGGAGGGACAAAAGGAGAGGCCCCGAGATAGGACAGACTCTTCTGCTGGGCTAAGAGTATAGCTGGAAAGATTAACAATATTGCTGGGTGGGTTAAGGGAACTACTGTTGTGGCTGCTTGTGGCATGTAGCAGTTTAGATAGTTTAGTGTCCTTTTTCCTTTGTAGAGAGGCAAAGTTTGTCTTGTAAATGGCTTGTCTAGTTTCCAAATCTGACATCAGGAATCAAAATACTCAAAAACCAGTGGGAGAACACTTTAACCTGTCTGGTCATTCAGTGACAGACCTGCGGGTGGCTATATTACAACAGAAAAACTTCAAAAACAGACTCCAACGAGAGACTGCTGAGCTAGAATTGATATGCAAACTAGACACAATCAACTCCGGTTTGAATAAGGACTGGGAATGGCTGAGCCATTACAAACATTGGCTCTATCTCCCCTTGTAAGTATTCTCACACTTCTTATCAAACTGTCTGTACTGGGCTAGCTTGATTATCACTTCAAAAGTTTTTTTTCTCTTAATTAATTGGCCTCTCAGAGTTGGTAAGACAACTCCCACCTGTTTATGCTCTCTGTATGTGTGTATATATATCTCCTCAATATATGTTCCATTCTATATGCATCCGAAGAAGTGGGCTGTAGTCCACGAAAGCTTATGCTCTAATAAATTTGTTAGTCTCTAAGGTGCCACAAGTACTCCTGTTCTTCTTTTTGTGGATACAGACTAACACGGCTGCTACTCTGAAACCTTAAATTAATTATGTGGACAGTCAATGTAAACAAACTGTCTCATGGCCCGCCAGCAGATTACCCTGACAGGCCGCAGGTTGCCCACCACTGGTGTAGAATCTGGACCAATAGATACAGAGTGCCTGTCCCAAATCAAAAATAACCAGTTCTGGTTATTCTTCATTAGGGGAATTCCTGTGCACACAACATTTGAAAATAGCATCAGTTTCTGTGTTTCTTGTCTGGACAGCAGTTGGAAATATAGTGTCAACATTTTCAAGTTCCCACAGCAGTTCTGAGTCTATGTCTTCTGTCCCACCTGATGTGCATTTCCCATGAAAAGGCAGGCTTCTCAGAGAAAGGGAAAGGGAAAAAAGACTAAATTTGGAATCAAAGTGAGGCTGCGGATCAAGGAAGGCAAGGTAGCAATGAGCAGTCACTGGCACTCAAAAAAGTTAGATATATTTAGATAAGCTTCATATACTTACATGCTCTCAATCTTGAGTTTAGCTAATCACTAGTCAAAATGCCATAGATCATTTGTTAAGGCAACAAAGTTATCAGCATATTCTTGGCTTAGACCAGTTATATTACATACAAACAATTACTTTATTTTGTATTGATTTAAGCATATTATTGATTTAAACATAACTAAATTGTAAATTGTTTAACTGCTACAAAAAGTTAATTAATATACTAGCCATTTGTAATGAAATATAAAGCCCCTGAAGTAAGTTGCATATATCTGAAGTGAATCTAGACATCTTTCAGGCTATTCCAGAATAATGAAAAACTGTCTCTGGATAATACTATTTTTGAGGTGCGTAGAACTGCAGTCTTACAAATTTATTTTAATAATTCATTGATGGAAACTCCTTTTCAAAAACATTGCCTTCTTCCTCATTTCATTTAGCTGGCCAGAATTATAAAATAAGGTAGTTTGAAATGGAGGCATGCAAATTAACTAATTCATTTTTGTTGTGAATTATAAATAATTCAATTCCAACTTCTACACAGTGACTGATCAGTGGACAAGAAACACTTTACTTACAGTATTATAGGCCAGAAATGTGTTGCTTTAGTCAACTATATACAGAATGGAGGAAAACACACACTAAAGAAACAGGAAGTAAGGAAGGGCTGGAGCATGACTCCAACCCTAATACTCTTAAATCCAATTAGCCCCTTGATGATGACTTCACTACATCCCTCCTCTCTTAATTAACAGCCCAGATGTAGCCTATTAAATAACCGGGAGCTCTTATCACTCTGATGGGGTAGCACCTCTCAATGGCAGCTGGAGCCACCTCCAGGTGCAGAAACCCACTTCCCCCAGTCTCTGGGTCCTTCAATTCTATACACACCCCCATCATGGGCATTCCCAGCAAAACTGTGTCCTCTCTTGGCCTCAGCTCCTCCAATGGCAAAAGCTCTGGTGCTTGCACGTCACTCTGCAAGCAGACATGCCTGACGTCTTATGACTTGACCACTTAAACAGACTTTAAAAGACAAGGGTCCAGTGTGCTCTAGAATAGAATCCACACTGGCTGGCGAGTATTGAAACTTTTGGTATACACTAGATCCTTTGGGCCCAACTCTGGCTTGGTCTACACTACAGACTTATGTAGAAAATCTAAACTCTTGGGTACTGACTGAATGCCTGGTGTAAACAGTGCTATGTCGACGGGAGGGCTTCTCCTGTCAACATAGCTACCACCTTTCAGGGAGGTGGAATACCTATGGCAACAGGAGAAGCTCTGGGGCATCCTGGCCATTCTGGAGGGTGAAGGGGTGTCAATGCTATGAACTGCTGTTGAACCTGACACTGGTGACATTCTTTTACTACTTTTTCCAGGTTCTCATCCATGTTTGGCCATATAACAGGGTGCACTCACCCCTCGTGAGCATCCCCTTGGCCGAGTGCGTGTGCCTGTTCTTTCTCTCTCTCACTCAGATTGTCTGTGCTCTGGGATAGAGCAGTGCCCCAGGGCTCCCTCCCTGGAGACAATGTCTTCCCCTTCTTGGGCTTTCTAGCTCCAGCTCTCCAGCTGGGCCACTGTAGTTCAGTTCCTCCCTCGGGTACCTCAGTGTCCAGGCCACTTCCCCCGAGTGGCTAATAGAGGGTAGGGGACCACGCACTACTCGGGGACCCAGGCCCACCCACTACTCTGGGTACCAGCTCAGGGACCCTGTACAGAGGAGCCATCTCCAGTGTCCCTTTACATATATTGCACAGTTTCTGTAATTCCCTGGGCCAATTCCCCATGGCCCCACACCATCTTCACCCTTTCTCAGGGACTTATCCTAATGGAGTCCCAGCAACCAACTCAGGGCTCCTTCTCGCTTTCCCCAGCTTCTGGTGGTGCTGCCCTGTCTGGGGTTCTGTAGCTTCGCCAGCCAGCCACACACCATCCACACTCCTACAGCTCCAGCAAGGAACTGAACTCCCTCTGGCCTTGCAGCTCTTTTTATACTAGGTTGCTGGGCTCTGACTGACAGTGTCCCATATAGCCACTCTAGGCAGCTTGGAGGACCTCTTTTCTGCCTTTTTTTGGGATGGGGTGTGGCAGGGCCATGAGGCCTGCAGCAGGGGGCCACAGAGGGTCTGATATACCCCATCACAGGCAACCATAGCTCTGACCCAAAAATTTCATACCTGAAATGCCATGGTGTACTTCAAGTAACTCTGTCAGAACTTTCTCTCATCCTTGTGGGGGAACAGTTATTATTGTGTCCCACAAATGCATCCATTCTCTATGCTCAGTTCTGTACTCCTGGCCTTAAATGGGTGGAACTTTTCCCCCTCATGCTGATTTGGTAGCCCTGCAGAATTTGCTGCTGCACCCAGGATAGGATAGGGTCCTCTTTAGTCCACTTCCTTATCTGGGAAGCTTTAACTGGTACCTGCTATCAGGAGTAACACAATCTCTCCTGGAAGCTCTGTAGCACCAGATTGTTTTGGGAATGGAAATCAACTGAGGCCATCTATGCTTGCATGCTGATGTCCCGGCCTTACGGGCTATCCTATATCCATAAATGGCTAAGGTTGAAGCCCAACACTGTAGCTGGTCAGCTGGCAGAGCCATCACACCATTGTTTTCCTGGAAGAGTCCCACAAGTGGCCTGTTCAGAAAACTACACTGGAGAAGTGATGCCATCCTTTTCCAGCCTCTTTAACCCAGTCTCCGTATTTTCTCTGAGGACATAAAGAATTGGTATTTCTTTAAAATAGTTTATACCCCCATCCTGGGTATAAATACTGGCCTTTATACCCTCCGAGATCCTTAACTCTTGTTTAAAATTGGTGGAGGAACTCTTGTCATAATTGGGCCTACAAATTTACCCAAACTGTAACCCAACTGTGAAGGGTGAGTGAAAGTTCAAAAAAATGTCACCATAACCTATAATAACAAATGCTGATGGCAAAAGGTGCTAAATATATATATGTCTGAATTAGTCTAAACAAAAAAAGCCTATTGATACAATTCAATGACTGTATTAAGATCATGCCTGGTGAACAAGAACAGTGTGAGACCAGAAATCAATTAATGAGCAAAATTGATGTAACAAATCAGACCTAATTGGTGGAAAAAATAATGAAGGGATGTGTTATTCCACCCATCATTCCTCTTCTGGGGTCCTTAAAATAAAAGTTTTTGGAAGGAAAATTAGCAGAGAGGAAATTAAAGGGGACAATTGCTGACTGAAAGGAGGAAGGAGTGAGCTTCACCATCATGGCTGCCAATTCCATCATCTCCTGAGACCCTGGTGGGACCTAGATGCCATTGCTACCAGCTTCAGGTAGCTCCTGACCACCACCATGCCTGTGAAACTTGGCCACCTCCCTAGGGTTGCCAACTTTCTATTCTCACAAAACTGAACGCCTTTGCCCAACCCCTGCCCCACCCTCCTCCAAAGCCCCACCCATGCCTTGTTCCTCCTCCAAGGCCCCGTCCCCACTCATTCCATCCCCCCCGTCACTCGCTCTTCCCCACCCTCGCTCACTCGCTCATTTTCACCAGGCTGGCTCAGGGGGCTGGGATGAGGGCTCTGTCTGGAGGTGCAGGCTCCGGGATGGGTCCAGAAATGGGGAGTTCAGAGTGCAGGATGGGGCTCCAGGCTGAGGCAGTAGGTTGGAATGCGAGAGAGGGCGAGGGCTCCAGCTAGTGGTGCGGGCTCTGGGATGGGGCCAGGGATGACGGGTTTGGGGACCAAGGTGTTTGGAGTGTGGGAAGGGGCTCTGGGCTGGGGAAGGGGGTAGGGTGTGGGAGGGTGCGAGGGCTCTGGAGGAGGTGCAGACTCTGGGATGGGGCCAGGAATAAGGAACCAGCAGTGAGGTTGCAAGTAGAAGTCAACACCAGAGACAGAAGCTGCATTTTCTGTCTTTGCTGTTCTTATCTCTCCCCTCCTATGTGATTTGTCTTGTTTTGTCTTTTAGGAAATGGGATCAGACTTTAACAACAGCTCCAGCCCATTCGACTTACTTCTCTTTCCCCCCAACAGAACAATTATTACCAGACTGTCAGACAAGTGGTTTTTTTTTCCTTTTAAAGATTCTCTCCAGCTAACGGGAAAGAGAATTAGGGTTATTAAAAAGAAAGCCTTATTTAATACTTAAAATGTAAAGTGCTTTAACTGTTTTTTTTTCTTTTCTGTATATTTTATTAGAGACTAAAGGGATTTTTAATAGTGTGTTTGTCACAATACTAAGAAGGATGAGGACAACCCTGTACCTTATTTAACACTGGTTAATATTGGAGAGTGACTGGGTTTTGCTCACACCTTTGATTCTTGGGCCATTAATGCCATCTAAATTAATACAACAGAACATCCAGACCTTCCTGAGTGCTGATATTTTGCTAGGGTCTAAGTTGGACATTTCCTCCCAGTTTCTTTTTATTTCTTGCAACCAATCTCTGCTTTTGTCTCCAGAGCACTAGGACAAGTAACTTTTTCTTTAGGCTTTACATTTTACAGGGACAAGCACAGAACGTACCACGTAGATGGGGGCTCCAGTGTAGATATGTGTAGGTCGCCCCTTTCCCCGCCTGGACTCCACCCCATCCCCGCCCCCATTCCAATCCCATCCCCAAAGTCCCTACCCTAACTCCACCCCCTCCCTGCCCCTATTGGATCCCTTCCCCAAATCCCCGGCCCCGCCTCTTCCCCCAGCACACCGCATTCCCCCTCCCTCCCTGCCCCGTGAATCAGCTGTTTCACGGCGCAAGTGCTGGGAGGGATGGGGGAGAAGCAGGACGCGGTGGCGCGCTTGCGGAGGAGGCAGAGGCCGAGGTGAGCTGGAGCAAGGGGGTGGGGTGGGGCGGGGCCATGGGGAGCTGCCGGTGGGTGCTGAGCACCCACCAATTTTTTTCCGTGGGTGCTCCGGTCTAGGAGCACCCACAGAGTCGGCGCCTTTGGGTTCATTATTCAGTCTGGCTTTGCACTACTGAAAAATATAGTCATTGATTACGATTGCTGAAGTCTCTGTATCTATTTCCATTTGTACTGACTGTTTAGCTTTACCATTATGTTACTTCATGCGGTCCCACTTTCTTCCCTTTTACATAGCGTGTATCTCCTCCTCCTGTGTCTTCCTCCCACTCAGGGTAAAAATCCCTCTGCTTTCTTCCTTTCCCTCTGGTCTTTTGTGGTGTGCTCTCCTGGGGTTAAGATGCTGTTGGAGAGTCACATTTGCATTTGCTGGTTAACTGTCCAGTCTTGAAGCATTTGTGACACGGGGCTGTTTTAAGTTTAAGAACTGATGAGCTCATCCACACTGACAACACTGCTCGAGCCTGAGCATTTCTCCGCTTGCTTTTCATTTTATGTATTGAGTCAGTTTGATTTGCCCTGCATTCTAAGAGCAAATCTTGTAACTTTTTAACTGCTGCTTCCATTGCTGTTACTAATTCTACTGCTTTGGGCTAAGTTAAGCTCCCCTCTGACGGCAGCCATCTTTGGATTCTCTCAATACCACAAACAAATCTGTCCTGCAGTATATCCTCTAGACCATTTCCAAGTGAGCGTTATTCCATTAATGGTTTTAGAGCTGCAACATACACAGGTATACTTTCACCTTGCCTCCTTATTCTGTTGAACTTGAAAGATTTCACGATAACATTTGACTTTGGTATATTGTGCTCCATTACCATCTTCTAAACTTATCTCCTGGTTTCTGAGGGCTGGTCTACGCTAGAATTGCTACAGTTGTAGCAATGTAGCTGCACCACTGTCGCATTGCTAGTGAAGACACTTTATGCCGATTGGAGAGAGCTGTGCCATTGGCATAATTACTCCACACATCCCCAAGCAGCAGAAGCTATGTCGGCAGGAGAGATTCTCCCACCAACATAGCGCTGTCCACCCCGGTGCTTAGGTCAGTGTAACTTACATTGTTGAGGGGGGAAGACAGAGACTTATCCACACCCCTGTGCGACTTAAGTTATAGAAAAGTAAGTGTTAGTGTGTATTAGCCCTTAGATTGTAACAAATTCCTTAAAATAGAGTAGGTTTGACTGCCACAGACACTGAGGAAAATTGCTTTCTGGTTGTCCTATTCTATATCTCAACTGCAAGAAAATAGTGGGCCAGTTTTTCAAGATATTGCTACCATTCCTCATTAACCTCCACAATTTTCCCATAAATTGCCATTCTTATGTTTTCCCTTGTTGCCAATTTATTCAGCTTTATTCAACCACATGCAAACAGAATTGGGGGGAAAACACATGATAAATAGGAAGTAATGGAGGGGTGGAGCGTGACTCCAACCTATAAGACTCTGAGTCAGTTGTTCTTAACCTTTCCAGACTACTGTATCCCTTTCAGGAGTCTGATTTGTCTTGTGTAGCCCAAGTTTCACCTCACTTGAAAACTACTTGCTTACAAAATCAGACATAAAAATACAAAAGTGTCACAGCACACTATTAGTGAAAAGTTGCTTACCTTCTCATTTTATCATATAATTATAAAATAAATCAATTGTAATATAAATATTGTATTTACATTTCAGTGCATAGTATACAGAGCAATGTAAACAAGTCATTGTCTGCATGAAATTGTAGTTTGTACTGACATAGCTAGTGCTTTTTATGTAGCCTGCTCTAAAACTAGGCAAAGATCTAGATGAGTTGATGTACCCCTGGAAAACCTCTGCATATAACCAGAGGTACACTACCCCTGGTTGAGAACCACTGCTCCAAGTAACCCAATTAACCCCTTGAGGGTTTTACCCATTTTACTATACCAACAGTTACTGCCTGTCCTTCAACACAGAAACCTGTTTATTTTAATCAACAAAGTAGCTTATGAGGATACAACCAAAGGTAGCTTGTTTAACATTTGAACATAAGGGCTCCCTTGATGGTCCAGACTTTTGATCTCACTGTGTTTCTTGCTAGGGGAACACACTGTTCTCAGGATATGCATGCAACTCCGATAAGCATTAATAAGAGTTATATATCAGCAGTATGGGGAAACTATACCTGTCGGGTGGTGTAGCTAATACCTTTGAAGCTTTGGCTCTTTGCCACGGCATGAGGGTGCAAAAAAAAGTGTGTGTTACATCCTTTTCTTAGTAGTTTTCTTAATTAAAATCAAAATTAGATGAACACTGTTCGGTTTTAACTATATTTTTTGCTGCTGGTGGGGGTTTTTTAAACAAAAAACAAGTCATTCATTTTTATTCAAAACAATGCTTCCATTTACTTTAATCCTTTAAAAAAATGTTGTGTCAGCAGCCTTCAGCCTGTTAATCATGCATAACTAGAGTAACAAACTAGTGCATGTTTTCACAATAAAGGAGAAAAAACTTCTGTATGCTGTTGTAATCTGAAAAAATGATCATATACTAACTCAACACTTCTGTCCCCTGGTTATGTTCAGTCTTCTGCACGTTTTTTTGACAGAAAATATGTTTTTACTCCCTTTTGTGTTTGTTAGCCACTGAAGAGCCAAGCTGGCTAAGAGGGAATGACCTGGATTCTGGTCCTCCCTGTGAATCATGAACAGAGCTGTTTAATTCTTTCCAGTCACTTTGACTTCCACAACCCTTTTGAAGATAACATGCTTTATTTGAAAGCATGGGGTCATACAGGTATAACTGAGGACCTAATTGGACATGTTCAAGTTTCATTGCTGGATATGTGCAAAAAAGAACATCATGATTTGAGTCTAGGTTGAGTTTGGAGAGGTGATCGTGTTTACTTCTAAACTGAATGAATTTGATATGAAAATTGGCTTGACAAACCTGGAAACAGATACTATCGTTTGAATCTCTGTTAATAAGAGACCCACAGTATCGTGTACGGACAGAATATAAGGAGACAACCCATTTATATTTGTCGTTTGGTTACAGAATGATATTTATAAATGTACCACTGTTGCCCTGCATCTATCGTTTTCCTAGAGAAAACTTATTTAGAGAATGGATGATAGTCATATCTTAGTAATTTACCAGTCATACCTTAGTCATCATCATTCTTTAACAGTCATCAATTGTTAGGGTTTTTTTTTTTTGTCTATCAGCGCATTTTAAATCAAATTTCTCCCTTTTGCCCCTTCTCCTTCCTCTTCCTCCTCAAAAAAGCCAACATACACAAACCCCAAACACCTTTCAGTCATCCCATTTTATAAGTCAGTCAATGGAAAGAAAGAGAACAAGAAGATTAGAACCAAGAACTATTTTTGTGAACAGTAGTACAAGGATGAGAATTAAATCTAACTTCACCTATTTCTTTCTTTATGCTATTTCTTAAAGGCAGTACAGTATGTTCTAGTTCGGTCTCTTGTGAGCAATACAGGCTATATGGCTAAGATTGAGTTCAATAATGTGTCACAGCAAGCAGAATTTATTCTTTGGCCCTCAACTTCCTTACTGTGACTCATTTTTTTGTTTTGTTTTACTAAGAGATTCTACTTGTGAAAGGATGAAGAGTGATTTCCCCCCCTGCCTCCATTTCTAGACTAACTGGTTTCCCATCTACAGGGAGACTTGTTGTATCACTCTCTTTCAAAGACAATGAACCTTAAACTGAAAGAGAAAAAACTATGAGATTATTATTTATATTACAGCAGAAGCTGTACAGACACATAGGAATACCTAATCACTGCCCCCAAGAGCATACAATTTAAGCAAAATGATCCATATTGCTTCCATTACAGGAATCTATTTCATGTTGTTTCTATTTGTATTGCAATATGGTCTAGAAAGGCTCCAAGCAGAGAGCAGGTCCCATTCATAGGCAGAGTTTAGGGGGAATGGGAGGACGACCCCAAACTGCAAGCCTCAGACAGGTAGCCTGAGAGTGCAATGTAAGGAGTTCTGCAGGAAATGTGCTGCTCCCAGCTTGCACCCCTGAAGCAGGGAGTCAGAAATTTGTTTATAAACAGAGTAATTAACAGGTGATTAAGATATGAAAGGGCTTTTAGGAGGTTTCCTAAAGATAAATGATATTTTCCAAGCTTGGTGAACTGCAAAAAGTATGTAGCCTAAATGATAGAAAGTAATTGTAGATTTTTTTACAATTGTTGTATTCAAGAGGTGGTAATAAAGTTACTAATATCTTTCTTTGAGAAGATAACTTTGGGTCCTCTGATGGTGTCGCTAGAGTAGATATGGGGACAGAGTTGACAATGCGGTTTGTTGTAGAGATTGGTTCCTGGGTTAGTGTTAGTGTGGCGTGGTGTATAGTTGCTGGTGAGTATTTGCTTCAGGTTGGGGGGGCTGTCTGTAGGTGAGGACTGGCCTGTCTCCCAAGGTCTGTGAGAGTGAGGGATCGTTTTCCAGGTTAGGTTGTAGATCGTTGATGATATGCCGGAGAGGTTTTAGCTGGCGGCTGTATGTGATGGCCAGTGGTGTTCTGTTATTTTCCTTGTTGGGCCTGTCCTGTAGTAGGTGATTTCTGGGGACCCATCTCGCTCTGTCAATCTGTTTCCTCACTTCCTCGGGTGGGTATTGTAGTTTTAAGAATGCTTGATAAAGATCTTGTAGGTGTTTGTCTCTGTCTGAGATTGGAGAAAATGCGATTATATCTTAGAACTTGGCTGTAGACAATGGATTGTGTGATGTGTCCTGGATGGAAGCTGGAGGCATGTAGGTAAGTATAGCCAGGGCTAAATATAAATTGTCCCAAATTTCCTGGTGTCCTACGCAGCTGCATGCTGCTCCAGCGGCCAGCCCGATCCCCCGGCCGGCTGAGCCGGCCAGGAAAGCTGCCCCTGCTCCTGCCCCCACCCCACGGCCACCCCACCTCTTCCCCATAGCCCCTGCCCCGCCTCTTCCCACCCCTGTTCTGTCCCTGCCTTGTGCCCACTCCACCCCTTCCCCAAAGCCTCCGCCCAGGCTCCACCTCTGCTCCACCTCTTCCCACCCCTTCTCCGCCCCAGCCCTGCCCCCACTTCACCCCTTCCCCTGAACTACATCCTGGGGGACTGCAGCAGGGGTCAGGCCTGATCCCGCACTCATGGGGTGGAGGGAAGTGGAGCGACCCGGCCTCAGCCAGTCGCGCTGCCGGTGAGTGCTGGTGGGTGGTTCCCCCCTGCTCCCCAAGTACCAAGGATGGAAGTCAGGGGAGCAGAGCAGAGCAGGCTGAGACTGGGTCACTCCACTTCCCTCCAGCCCGTGAGTGTGGGGTTGGGCCCGCCCTGCAATCACCAGGCGGTAGGAAGTGGAGCGACCCGGCCCCAACCTGCTGAGCTCCACCATCTCGTGCTGTGGTGTGGTTTCCCTCCTGCCCCCCAAGCCTGCTCCTGCCCCCCACAGACCTTGGGTGCAGCGGGGGCTGTGTATGGCAACACATTGTCTAGGAATGGCCCTGAGTATAACAGTCAGTAGGTTTCCGGTATAGGATGGTGTTTATGTGACCATCACTTATTTGCACTGTAGTGTACAGGAAGTGGATCTCTTGTGTGGACTGGTCCAAGCTGAGGTTGATGGTGGGGTGGAAATTGTTGAAATCCAGGTGGAATTCTTCAAGGGCCTCCTTCCTGTGGGTCCATGTGATGAAGATGTCATCAATATAGCACATGTAGAGGAGGAGTACTAGGGGACAAGAGCTGAGGAAGCATTATTCTAAGTCTGCCATAAAAATGTTGGCATACTGTGGGGCCATGCGGATACCCATAGCAGTGCCACTGACTTGAAGGTATAAGTTGTCCCCAAATCTGAAGTGGTTGTGGGTGAGGACAAAGTTACAAAGCTCAGCCACCAGGTGTGCCGTGGCCTCATCAGGGATATTGTTCCTGACAGCGTGTAGTCCATCCTCATGTGGAATATTGGTGTAAAGAGCTTCTACATCCATGGTGGCCAAGATGGTATTTTCAGGAAGAATACCAATGCATTGTAGTTTCCTCAGGGAGTCAGTGGTGTCTCGAAGATAGCTAGGAGTGCTGGTAGTGTGGGGTCTGAAGAGAGACTCAAATAGCCAGATAATCCTGCTGTAAAAGTGCCAGTGCCTGAGATGATGGGGCGTCCAGCATTTCCAGGTTTATGGATCTTGGGTAGCAGATAGAATACCCCTGGTCAGGGCTCTAGGGGTGTGTCTGTGTAGATTTGTTCCTGTGCTGTAGCAGGGAGTTTGTTGAGTAGATGGTGTAGTTTCTTTTGGTACCCCTCAGTGGGATCGGAGGATAGTGGCCTGTAGAATGTGGTGTTGGAGAGTTGTCTGGCAGCCTCCTGTTTATAATCCAAACAGTTCATGACTACAGTACCTCCTTTGTCATCCCCTTTGATTATAATGTCAGAGTTGTTTCTGAGGCTGTGGATGGTGTTGCATTCTGTAGGGCTGAGGTTATGGGGCAAGTGATGCTGTTTGTTCACAATTTCAGCCTGTGCACATCTGTGGAAGCACTCTATGTAGAAGTCCAGTCTGTCATTTCAACCATCAGGAGGAGTCCATGCAGAATTCTTCTTCTTGTAGTTTTAGTAGGAGGGTTCCTCTGGGTTAGTGCGCTGTTCAGTGGCGTGTTGAAAATATTCCTTAAATTGGAGACGGTGAAAGTAGGCTTCCAGATCATCGCAGAACTGTATCATGCGCGTGGAGGTGATGGGGCAGAAAGAGAGTCCCCGAGATAGCCTGGCAGAAGAGTCTGTCCTAAGTTTGTGGTTGGATAGATTAACAATATTGTTGGGTGAGTTAAGGGTACCACCGCTGTAGCCCCATGTGGCATGTAGGAGTTTAGGTAGTTTATTGTCCTTTTTCCTCTGTAGAGAAGTAAAGTGTGCATTGTAAATGGCTTGTCTCATTTTTGTAAAGTCCAGCCACGTGGAAGTTTGTGTGGAAGGTTGGTTTTATATGAGAATCCAGTTTTGAGAGCTCATTCTTGATCTTCTCCTGTTTGCTGTACAGGATGCTGATCAGGTGGTTCAATCTCCCTGGAGATTTAAATAACAGATTTAAAAGTAGCCATCCGTCAATAAAAAAAACTTCAGAAACAGACTTCAAAAAGAAATTGCAGAGCTACAATTCATTTGCAAACTTAATGCCATTAATTTGGGCTTGACTAGGGACTGGGAGTGGCTGGCTCACTACAAAAGCAATTTTCCCTCTCTTGGTATTGACACCTCCTCATCAATTATTGGGATTGGACCACATCCAGCCTGACTGAATTGGCCTCCTCAACACTAGTTCTCCACTTGTAAGGTAACTCCCTCCTCTTCATGTGCCAGTTTATATATTTATGCCTGTATCTGTAGTTTTCACTCCATGCATCTGAAGTGAGGTTTTTTACCCATGAAAGCTTAAATAAATCTGTTAGTTTTTAAGGTGCCACCGGACTCCTTGTTTTTTGTGTGGATACAGATTAACACGGCTACCTCTCTGATACTTAGTTCCATATGATAAATTATTAGTTAAATTGGAGAAGATTGGGATTAATATGAGAACCGAAAGGTGGATAAGGAACTGGTTAAAGGGGAGACTATAACAGGTCATACTGAAAGGTGAACTGTCAGGGTACAGGGAGCTTACTAGTGGAGTTTCTCAGGGATCAGTCTTGGGACCAACCTTATTTAACATTTTTATTACTGACCTTGGCACAAAAAGTGGGAGTGTGCTAATAAAATTTGCAGATGACACAAAGTGGGGAGGTATTGCCAATACCAAGGAGGACTGGAATACCATACAAGAAGATCTGAATGACCTTGTAAACTGGAGTAATAGAACTGGGATGATATTTAATAGTGAAAAGTCATGCATTTAGGGACTAACAACAGGAATTTTTGCTATAAACTGGGGACTTATCAGTTGGAAGTGACAGTGGAGGAAAAAGAGCTGGGTGTATTGGCTGATCACAGGATAACTATTAGCCGCCAATGTGGTGTGGCTGTGAAAAAGACTAATGCAGCCCTAGGATGTATCAGGCAAGGTATTTCCAATAGGGACAGGGAAGTGTTAGTACCATTATACAAGGCACTGGGTGAGACCTCATCTGGAGTATTGTGTACAGTTCTGGTCTCCTATGTTTAAGAAGGATGAATTCAAACTGGAACAGATAGAGAGAAGGGCTACTAGGATGATCTGAGGAATGGAAAACCTATCTTATTAGAGGAGACTCAAAGAGCTTGGCTTGTTTAGCCTAACCAAAAGAAGGCTAAGGGGAAATATGATTGCTCTATATAAATACATCAGAGGGATAAATACCAGGGAGGAAGAGGAGTTATTTAAGTTAAGCATCAATGTGGACCCCAGAAAAAAAACATATAAACTAGCCTTCAACTAATAAGTGAAGTTCTGGAGCAACCTTCCAAGGAGAGCAGTGGGACAAAAAACCTAACTGGCTTAAGACTGAGCTTGATAAATTTATGGAGGGATGGTATGACAGGAGTACCTACAGTGATGTGTGGCCCATCAGTGACTGCCTCTAGCAAAAATCCCCAACAGCTGGAGATTGAGTTACTACAGAGAATTCTTTCCCAGGTATCTGACTGGTGGGTCTTGCCCACATGGTCAGGGAATATCTGATCATCATATTTGGTGGTATCAGGAAAGAATTTTCCTCCGGGTCAGATTGGCAGAGACTGTGGGGGGTTTTCACCTTCTTCTGCAGCATGGGGCCACTTGCAAGTTTAGACTAGTGTAAATGGTGAATTCTCTATAACTTGAAGTCTTGAAACCAGGATTTGAGGACTTCAGTTACTCAGCCAGAGGTTAGGGGTCTATTACAGGAGTGAGTGGGTAAGGTTCTCCGGCCTGCAATGTGCAGGAGGTCAGAATAGATGATCATGATGGCCCCTTCTTACTAGAATATCTGAATAAGAATATACATTGCAATTTTAAACCTAACTAGTATCCCATAAGTGACTTACCACAAAATGTCAGAACATTAGAGCTGAGTGGGTCTAATATTTATTTAATTTTCTTTCTTGATATAGGAACTAGATACTATGCTCCTGTCAGATATTTCTAAGTTATTATCTGCAAAAACACTAGAGTTTTCAGTTGCCTAAGTAGCCCCCGGAATCACAGTTAAAGTTGTGGACTCCCAAATCTGAAATGAAGCCCCTGTGGGCAGGCATAGAATTCCTCTACCCTCTGCCATGCAGGTCCCCTTGGCCTGCCTGGAGCCGACCCCCACAAATATAGAAGTCAAACTATGCCTATGGCCCCATTGTGCCAAAAGTTGAATCAACATGATAAAGAGTTATTCTTCACCCCATATAGCTACCATTTTTTTTAAAATGACAAGGCAATGGTGTATTTAAAAAATACAGCTAGTGTATAGAAGCTTGTTGATAATTAGCTTAATTAAGTCAGTTTGCCATGGGACAATACAGAGGAAAGGTGGGTGAGGTAATATCCTTTTTTGGACCAATTTCTGTTGGTGAGAGAGACAAACTTTTGAGCTACACAGAGCTCTTACTTTGATCTTGGAATGGTGCTTCAGAGTGTCACAGTTAAACACAAGTTCAAACAGATAGTTTAGCATAAGTAGTTAGCACATATTTTATCTGTTTGAGCTTGTGTTTAGCTGTGATACTCTGAGGTCTGGTCTACAGCTCAAACCTGTGTCTGTATAACTACATCTCTCGGGGGTGTGAAAAATCCACATTCTTGAGAGACTAAGGGCAGGTCTACACTATGTGGTTAAGTTGACCTAAGTTACACAACTCCAGCTACATGAATAACGTAGCTGGAGTCGATGTAGCTTAGGTCAATTTATTGCAGTGTCTACACCGCACTGGGTCAATGAGAGAAACTCTCCTGTCGACTTACTTTATGTTTCTCATTCCAGTGGAGTACCAGAGTCGACGAGAGAGTGATTGATGGTCGATTTAGTGGGTCTTCCACTAAATTGACCCCTGGTGGATCAATTGCCATGCATCAATCCCCTGGTAATTGGAGACAAGCCCTAAGTTAACTTAACCCCACATGTAGATAGTGCTGTGTCGACAGGAAAGCTTCTCCCACTGACATAATTATCCACCTCCCCAAGAGATGGTAGCTAAGCCCATGGGAGAGCTCTCTCCTGTTCGTTTAGAGTGTCTTCATTAAAGTGCTACAGCAGTGCAGCTGTGCCGATGCAGCATTTTAAATGTAGACTTGCCCTGAGTACCTTTCTCAGACCTGAGGAAGAGCTCTGGATAGCTCAAAAGCTTGTGTTTCTCACCAATAGAAGTGGGTCCAACAAAAATATATTACCTCACCCACCTTATTTCTCTAATATCCTGGGACCGACACGGCTACAACAACTCTGCATAGGATAATAGAGTCAGCTATTTTGAGAAAGAAGATTCTCTACTCCTTTACACCAATTTTATGTAGCTGTAATTCAATTGGAATTACAGCAGTATAAAACTAGCAGGACAAAGTGGAGACGCAGGATGGCCATGTTCTTGAGTGGAAGCCTGAAACATTTTACAGAATTTTCCTAAACCGGACAATTTTTGCAAATTTGACTTGAAATGTGAAAACATCTATAAGGGTTTGATCATGTAAGATACCAAGTAAGCTCAGCCCCCACTTACTTATCTCTGATAGCTTGGGGATATATCTTTCTCACACTTCTTTGTATTATTTTGTAATCTTCATTCAATATGAAGAAAGGGAATGTGTGAAGGTGCTCAGTATTTTACAGGATCAGGCCCCAGAAAATGTATCATTCATTGCTAAGTATCAGAGGGGTAGTCGTGTTAGCCTGTATCCACAAAAACAACAAAGAGTCCGGTAGCACCTTAACTAACAGATTTATTTGGGCATTCATTCATTGGGAAACCTCGCACAACTGTAATAAATATATTAGTAAGAGTGCAAACTCTGAAACAAAAGCAAATCACCTCAGCAATAATGAAATGAGCATATATATACCACATATAACTGGAGACTCTTTACATTTTTGTTTGGCCTTATATGCAGAAAAAATATTTACACAAGCCAACAGGATTTGCAGGGTCAAAGCCCAGTAGGAGGTTGAGTCATCATCCCAGTAGCCCTTGTGTTGAACCCCTGAAATCTTCTAAAGTTGTTGGTCCTATAAGCCAAGCAGGGTTGAACTGAGTCCTATGCTTAGATGGGACACATCGTAGGAAAAATGCACTGCTGCAGGAAGTATTGGCAATTCAACAGACTTATTTTTCCTTGTACACAATATTTATCTAGCATTGTGGAGTTGCTGCTGGAGTGATATACAATACAGGTTCTGGACTACCATTCTTTGAAAGTCCAGTGGGACAGAACTTTTTGCAAAGGTATGGGTGTTTGACCGCGTGTCTTGACTCAGCTGGTTATATTAACCAGACCAACAATTTCAATCAGAAGAGGTACTATTCATTCAATAGCGATGTAGCTAATAGGGTTCTTTTTAGAAAATACACTAAAAACCTACTGAGCTTTGAATAATATTTCTGCAAATTTTTGCATCATCCTAAAAAAATCTTTAGGATGGTTTATCTACTGAGATATATACAGAGAGATATCATGTTTGTGATGAAGCAGAGAACCCCCATCCCTGGCATGGATGGGGTTAAGGAGAGCCTTTGGCTGAACTAGCTCTGCCCTGTTATATCTGCAGCCAAGCCGGGTCAGGAGGGGGAAGAAAAGGAGAGAACCTGGCTCAGTTTGGAGCAGACTGGCAGAGGCAGGCACTAATTTTCTGACCTACCTGAGGGGAAGGATCACTAGCCTGCCAGCCAAGGCAGCCACCAGGAAATAAGTACTGTCTCCCTGGCTAAAGGAGACTGTGGAAGAGACTTAGGAGCACCTGATCTAAAAGATAACTGGGTGACTGAAGCACTGAGACCTTGCGGGGTTCTGGTCCCACCAAACTTATGGCTGCCCCTTTCAGAGGAATTAGGACTGCAGCAGGATGCCACCCAACATCCATGGGGGGGGCGCTACTAAAGACAATCTGCCACAGTGACTTTGACTATAGGGTCCACACCCCAAACTGAAGGGACAGTGGTAGGAAGTAGCCCACGGCAGTGGACATAGACTTCCCGCTGGGAGGTCCCCTATACAGGAGTTGCCCCCCCCCCCCCCGGGGGGCCCTGCGCTGAGACCCAGGAGACTCTGGGTGGAGTGAGAGGGCCTGTGTCCTCCTACCCCAAATGCCTTAAAGATTGAGCCATCTCAACCCGGGAAGCAAGGGGCCAGAAGTCAGGTGTGCCAACCACTAGACCTCCTAGCCCTCCAAGTCCCCTGTTACACTGTTAAGATATTATGGATTTGCACTTCACCAAGGACCTAGAGAACCACAGACCTCTTAATTTAGACACCATTTTGATTTCCTTTTTCTGCAGAGTGATCCCTTGTGGTAGAGACTTACTCAGTCTGCTTAAAGCTAGCCCATTGCCTCCTTATGCCCTCTGAGCAGTCATCTACCAGCTCCCAGCCCGGCTAGGTCACTTAGGTTGGACATAGCCATCTGGTTAAGGCACAAAAATCTAATCCTTCCAGATTTACACCACAGTCCAAAGTAAAAACATTAAAATAAATTTCCTACCACAAATTATTTCTGGGCACAGCACTTCCCTCCAAGGATCCATCCTGTTCCAACAATCTTCAGCCTTGCTTTTGGCTTCAACTTCTCACTCTCCAATCAGTCTCTTCTCCTTGTTGACAAAGGGAGTTGTACTACCTGACAAGATGGTAGCATGGGGAACAAACACCTACCCTTTATTGTGGATCTCCTGTGTGAGACCCCTAAACAATTGGGCTACCTTCTCCTGTAACACAAAATGTGCTTTTTTTTTCTTCAGAGGGCCTCTCCTGCAGTACTCAGCCTGGCTTTCTCACCAGTCTTTTCTTGGCTGTCATCCTCCAACTCTTTGGTAGAATTCCCCCTCACCAGTCTACTCTCCCTCGATGAGCACCAGCTGCCCTCATATTTCTAAGCAGGTCTGCTTCTTTCTTACATTCTCCTGTCACATGATCCTTCCACACTCATTGCCTCCTCCTAGGGAGATGATTAAACTAGGCACAGGTTAGGAAGAGTCACAACTACCCTAGAGGGTCACTTCATCCTGTGAAAGGAGTGGCCTGGAGCAGGAATATTTGTTTCACCAACCCATGGGGAACACTTGAAAAAAATTAAATGCAGCCTGACACTTCACTGAATTTTTAGCTTTTCCACTCCATGACTTAGAACCATTGCCCTTGCAGATAGGTCACAAAGGTGGTTTCTTATAGGGAAGCTGTAGCAGTATGTTTCCAGTAGAGATGAACTGCCCAAGGGTTGGAGTGTGTAGGGAACCACAAATTCAGATCTTTCCCATGGACAGGCTCCTGAAAGTAACAGCAGAATCTAGGAACTCCCAATTTTATTTCACTTCACAGCAATCCATGCACCACCACCTTCCCAAAACAATTTCGGGAAAGTCAACAAGCCAGTTCTCCTCTATGCAGAGCCCCTTCTATGGTAAGGAATGATCAGGCCCATTATTATTTAGCATACATATGAATAATACCAATAGACCAAAAATATTCAGTGTTGAATGACTTCCCTCACCCATCAAAATGGGAAAGTGGTCTAGCATGCAAAGGACTAATGTGAAACATGAGAATCATGGTCTATCTGCCTCTGGTACTGACAGTTCTTTTTAGCCCTTCTCACTGTTTGACAGAATAATAATTTAGAATAAAAATGACTCGCTGTAACAGAAATTACATAAGACAGACAAGGACAAAAAGTGTGTTGTTCCAAAGGAGCTAATAACAATGGGACGAGAGCCTTCAGGTACCTTATTTTCTTACTGGGGAAAAGATATGATTGAATTTAGCTGAATATTTTCTTTGAAGACGTTATTTGAAAAAAGTGAATCAGTCTAAAATAATTGTCTATATAGGCAGACAGAAAAAGATCTTAACATTTGATTGGCCAGACATATGCAAAGCCTGTGAAAAGATACCCCTGACTGACAGAGCTATGAAAGGAAATAGGCATAAAGGTAGGGCAGCCTTATCTCGCCCTCAAACAAGGACAGAACTGTGTGTGCTGATGCTTTGTACTGATACAGGGCCAGATTCTGGCATCCTTACTCACATTGAATACTATTTTATTCATAGAACTGGATAGCAGGGGACAGAGATGTAGACACCCTAAGTGTGAGATTGTCAGGTAAAAACTAGGGGTCCTGATCTTACTAAAGATCAATGGGAGTTTTGCCATTGACTTCAATGGGGCCAAGATGCTACCCTACATGCATCTTCTGCACACATCTTCCATCTGTGGAAGTTACTTATTCCCAGCTCAAAGCTGTTCATGGAACAAGAAGATGTTGGGTGGAAGAAAGCCTGGAATTCTGCATCATTTGCCATATGCAGAGGTTTGTTTAGCATATCTGGCATGCAAATACCTTGCAATGCTGGCTATAAAAGTGCCATGTGCACGCCTGTTCTCACTTTCACGTAACATTGTAAATAAGAAGTGGGCAGTATTATCTCCCATAAATGTAAACAAACTTGTTCTTAGTGATTGGCTGAACAAGAAGTAGGACTGAGTGGACCTGCAGGCTCTAAAGTTTTACACTGTTTTGTTTTTGAGTGCAGTTATTAACAAAAAAAAAATCTACATTTGTAAATTGCACTTTCATGATAAAGAGATTGTGCTACAGTACTTGTATGAGGTGAACTGAAAAATACTGTTTCTTTTGTTTATCATTTTTACAGTGCAAATATTTGTAATAAAAATATAAAGTGAGCACTGTATACTTTGTATTCTGTGTTGTAATAGAAATCAATATATTTGAAAATGTAGAAAACATCAAAAATATTTAATAAATTTCAATTGGTATTCTATTGTTTAATAGTGCAATTAAAACTGATTAATTGTGATTCATTTTTTAATCACAATTAATTTTTGAGTTAATCTCGTGCATTAACTGTTATTAATCGACCATCCTAGTAATTACATGTGTTCTTTCTGTAGGGTTTCTTTATTAAATTTATTGTCAAAGATTAGAATAAAGTGTAAGCAGAGGCAATTAAGCCTTAACATCACATGACTCAAAGGGTGAAGCTGATGATAGAAATTAGTTAACAGAAAGAAAGCTTGAGAGTGATATTAATGAGAATGAAAGTATGAGGACAAAAACTCAGGTTGCACAATTATTTTCAGCAATCATTATAATTGCTGGGTTTTCCTACCTAATTTATCCCAACTGCTCTGACTTAATCAAGAAGCAGGAACAGAACAAGCAATATATATTACTGGTTCAGTCCTTTCTCCTAGAAAAAGTCTAGCACACATCATGTTGGAATGCATCATGTACTACTCATTCTGTTGTGTAGCATTACATCCTACTACAAGTCAAAATGATATGACATAACAACCCTTATTAACTTAATGTGAGGTGACCTACCATAAATATGACATGTTAGATCAAACAACAAATACCACAAATCACATTCTTGTAAAGAACAGCAGCTGCAAAAGCGTCACTTGATATAAACATTACTTCGAAAATGATGTGTGTGCTTAACTGAGACCAGTGTTAAGCATGCAAATTAAATGACAAAATCAAAAACTGTAACAGCCTAGGTGGGTTGGCAGGTGCAAACTCCCCAGGCTAATATCTTTTGATCAACCTATAATATACAGAGCAATTTGCAGAGATGGGGGAAGGGAATTTGGTGAACTCTTCCCCCCAGGAATTGCTGTGGAATGGATTCTATGTGGTGCAATCTTGTGCAGGACTCATAACCCATGCTTCCCCTTCCCCGCATTGTTTGGGAGTGGCTCTATGACCCAAGAATAAATCAACCCTACCTAGCATTGAGCCTAAATTAATATGGCTCAAGCATCGCTTCCAACACTGATAGGCATACAGTTATTTTTAAATAGAGGTGGTTGAAAAGTGGTAACCCTGTTTAGTGAAAAATTTAAAAAAAATTGTTTCAGATTTTTTACAATTTTGAAGTTTTGATATTTTGACACAGAAACTCAGCCTTTTTGCTCCATCTCATCTTCCCAGTAGCAGAATGCGAAAAGGAAGCCATTTTTAATTGTTTGATTTTAAAAATTGATTTATTCGGCTTTCTTTATTGAAAAATTGTAATTTTTTTAAGAACAACAATAACCTGCAAACATTTGTTTTAAAGAAAAGGATATTTTTGTCAGAAGTTTTAAAAGAAATTTCAAGCAGTTGTATTTGTACATATTTTACCACAACATTTTTTAAATGTTCACTTATTGTGTCTACTTCTTTTTTTCTCTGTTCCCTTTCTTCACTTCACTTTCTCTTACATTCTCTGGTTCATTCTGATCACTGAGCATAAGATTGTCCATACTTTTGGCAGCTTCCTCACTACACAGTGACATTCCCACACCTATCCCTCCATTTCAGAGTAATGAAAGTCAGTCCCTTAAATAGGAGCTTATCAGAATTCCTCATTCTCCAAGGAGGGTTTCTAAACTTATTTGGTTACAGGCAGGGCTTGCTCTTTTTTTCCAGCACCAAACAAAGCCCATTCCTCCTAAGCAGTCTCATCTTTTCAGTAGTTTTCAACCCCAGCAGAAGCCTGGTTTTACAGCAATTCCCCAATGCTTAAGTGTGGTCCTGGTTTCCAAGACTTCTTGAACTAAGTTCCCTCCCAGAAGGACAGAATCATTCTGCCTTCCCCACTGGAAGCCATTCTTTCTAGGACTGCCTGCTCTGTACTTCCTACCACCTCACAAGCCACAGCGGTAGGGCTGTCTGATTGCAGCTTTACCAACCCCAAGCATTAAATAAACCTCATCAGTTACAGGCCAAAAAAATCATTATATTGGTTTAAAAATCATGAGGTTAAAAAAATGATAAATTGGTTGTTTTTTTATTTATCTTCTCATTTTATAGCCTTTAGAGTGCACTCAGTTCATATCATCAAGCTTTTCTTCATAACCAGAAGGGGCAGAATATTAAAAATAAATTAATGAAGGCTGAGATTCTTATAATCACATGAATCTGGGAGATGGCACTTTAATAAAACACCAGATACTGGAAGAGTTGTGATAAAAATCATATGAGCTGGCAGCATCAATGGGCTAGTTTGAATATTTCTCTGAGCCTGAAAATTACAACTCTTTTCTTAGGTTTCAGAGTAGCACTGCAACTTCTTAAACCTTCCTTTGGCTGACAGGGACTATACAGTACCAGATTCTCTGGGCCCACATCTCTACAGGAGCCCAGCCTCATTCTAGCCTCACTGCCATGCACAGAACACCCACAGAACTGAAGATCACAGCCCACACTTGAGCACTACAATCTGTTGCTGGGGAGACCTGCATGACCAGAGAGTTGGGGTTTGATTAGCCTCTGAAAACTCACATTACAAGTGAGGTGAGGAGATCCTAATTATTGCAGACTTAGTCAAAACACCAATACCATTCTTGATATAATCAATCACATGTTTAGACAAATTTTAAAGGTTTAGTTAGAGACTTGGGTGTTGCAACGGGGTAGGGAAGCCCTTCAGCCCAGTGGTTAGGGTGCTCAGCTGCCATGTGGCACTTTGATTCAATTTCTCCCTCTGCCTGATGAGGAAAAGAATTTTGAACAGGGGTCTCTATCTCCCATGTGAATGCCCTAATTGTGGGGCCATAGAGAGATTCTCACGCTCTGTCTGGCCCAATTAATATTTCATTATTTCATTAAAGTGGAACAGCTTCAACAGGAGAGATTGAGAGTGACCGATGCCAGGATATCACATAGTCCAGTGGTTAGAACATACACCTGAGAGGTGGAGAACCCCTCCTCATCAGAAGAGGGGGAGAATTGAACCCATCTCCCATTTCCTAGGTGACTACCCTAACCATTGGGCAAAAGGTTATAAGGGAGGCCACCCCCATTCCCAGGACATTTTGTATGGAGTGAGATGGCCTCTGAGCATGCCTAGAGGATCAGGCCCCACTGGCAAGATAGGTGGAGGAATGCCTATCTTCCCTCAGTTTATGGATTGTGCTAGGCCTCAGGCAGGAGATAGGTATCTAGATGTCTGCCTGAGGCTACCATGCACATACCAAGAGACAGAGACTTAGGTGCCTAGGGATCATTTACAGCAAAAATTTAGGTGTCAACTGAGTTTAGACACCTACAGGGTTAGGCAGCAGCCGAGTGGGGGTTTGTGGGTTGCAGTGGCAACTGGAACGGGAATTTAAGCACCTAAATCTGAGCTTTAGGCACCTGAGTCTGTTCATGGATCTGATCCTGAACATCAGTAAACTGCCAGTTTGAGACAGTCTATAAAAATTGGAAAACAATGAAAATAAAATATCAGTCTGCAGACAGAAGTGCTCATTAGCCTATCAAGTAGCTTAGTAAACTTTATGTATACAACTGGGGTTTTGTTTTTACTATGAATATGTTCCACAATTAATATTCATGCTCAAAGGATAAACAAAAATATTAAATATGTTTTTTTTGGTTTATAATGACATAGTTTTTGAATCTGAAATTCTATTGTTGTATAATTTTGCTTTGCTTTACTCAATGACCAAGGCAAGTCACAGTTTAAAATCTACGGTTGTTTCCTTTTCTTGGCATTTCTGATAAAAATTCTTTTGCTCTTATAAAAGAAAATGAAGGTGAAGTTTGAGGATTTGTATTGTGATATGAAGTAGGTAAAATGAATTTTTGTTATTCTCATATGGAGAATTCTTCCTCAAGCTTCTTGTATAAAATGATTCATGTAATACACCTCAGCACACATATCTAGAAAAGTAATCTATTGCACAAACGAAAGTAGCTTTGTATTGTGGTATCTGGTTGGAAATTGTGTATAACAATTTTGCTATTAGATGCTTCATAAAACATTTCTAAGAACAAAGTACTTAAAGATAGGCAGATGGCTTCCTGGTAAAATGAATTATTATTATTTTAGAGAGCACAAAAACAAGAAGTTACAGATTTTAGTCTAACAAAATTAACATCTTACAATTAGAATGTTGATTTAAGATGTATCTACATATCAAAATTATGTTAGGATTCAAGTACTTTATGAGCATACATTTGCTCCTAATGAAGGGCCACTACAGAAGTTCTGCATTACTAAACAATAGTTTATTTTTCACGTTTTAGTACATAGAAATATTTTTGCTGATTAATGTTGGTGCTTCACTAGTGAGTTACAGAGATTCTCTTGCTCTCAATGCAGTGCTATTGACTTAAGGATATTGCTCTTGGATATTAGTGGAAAATAGTGTGTGGGAACAAATTATTATAATGACCATTCCTACAGTCCCGCTTTTACTAAACGCACTGAATCTTTAATGAGGGTTTGTTTGCATTAGTAGTCCATTGTCAGAGAGAGAATCAGAATCCTGGATGTTCAATGAGAGTGTTCCATCAAGTTCAGCATATTGGCAAAATTCTGGCTCATATACTCTCATTTATTTGCTAGGAAAAAATAAGGAAGTACAGGTTGTCAACCATGCATAATCATTTTTGTGTGGAGAAAGAATAGCATTCTAATCTTGACTTCAGAAAAAAATATTCATAAGCCATTATTTTCAAACATGGCTATCTAAAAGGTAAGCATCTAGACCACAATCAAGCACAACAATTGGCACATGCTTAAATTCATCACTGGATCAGATCCTTTCCTCCATATTTAGGCATTAAGATAAGGGACATGATTTTTAGAACTGACAAGCACTACAGTACCCACAGAAGTCAACGGGTGTTCAGCACCACTGAAAGTCAGGCTATTTATTTGTGGCCTAAATATAAGTTTAGATACCAAACTTCGAACACCCATTCTTGAAAATATTGGCAACTGTATACCTGAAAAATGCAACTATGCCTATTTTATAGATTTTCCTGTCCACAATAGTCAAACAACATGTTCAGCTGCAGACTTGGAATACAGGAAGGAACATGCAGCAGTATTCCTCACAGTTTAATTTGTAGGACCTGCAAATTTCTGGGCACAGGACTGTGAGATCATTACCTTTGCTTTCTCTCCTTGCTGAACATTTTCTTATTCAAAGAGTGGTCATGGTTTTGTGGGGTTTAAGTCATGACTTTGATGCCTTACACAGGTGCAGGCTGACTTGCTGCTGCAGGCCACAATTTTGCACTTAAATTAATGCTGCCGGAGTGTTTTTTCCAAGAGTGAATGTGGTTTGGGACCAGGTTCCATTTACCTGATCCCTCAACAAAACAAACAAATGAGAAACTTCAGATCCAATAGAAAAGGAATGCAATGTCCCAGTTGAACTGAAACAAATAAATATTACATATATTAGATAGATTAGATTAGACCTGAGTGAATTATTTACAACTATTAATTTATCCATCATATTTAGCCTATTTTTCTGTTTGTGAATTGTCAAACTCTCCTAAAAATGTGTTTATTATTCAACTAGTTTTTGTGCAAATTTCAACCATCAGACTGCTTCTCAGATGTCTGCTCTGAGTATTACTGAAAATATTCAATATCTGCTAGTTGAATTGTGTCACTGGTCATCTTAGTCACATGATATTGTTTCTGTTCACTAAACAGATGATGTAATTCATAAGGAGGGAGAGGGATTTTTATTTGACACCAATTTCCCCTTTATTTTTGTCAGCTTTTCTACTAAATTAAGAAGATTAAGAACTAAGTCAAACTAAATCTCACATGGAAAGTAGGAGAAAAAAGCTCAGAATAATGTGATTTTCCTCATCATTGACTCTTTCATGTCCCTATAATCCATTTTTGGGACAGGCACTAATATCAGACACAGCATGGGCATGCCAGCATATATAAAAAAAATCTGTTACTGTGCATCATGCGTGAGATTAGAATCTGGCCCTTTTATTGTAAATGCATAAAGTAGGTATACATTTTTATAAGAACCATATTTTCTAATATTTGCAACTGTGCAAATTTTTGCCTGAATTGTCTTTCCTTCCACAGATGGTAATTATGTTAAGACCCCACATATGGTAGCTACAAAAATAAATTTGTCTAAAGGTTAAGAACGTACAAATGCTTTACAAATGCAGATTCTAAATGTATTCTTTATTCTAAGCACTTGAGATACTCATCCCCCCCACCCACCCACACAACAGTAGTGAATTGGTGGTGTTAGAAATAAATTCAGAGATAACTTCAGCTTACTGCAAACTTACTGCTATTTATGTCAAAAAGACGGTATGGGCTAGCCACTCACTTTCAGCCCCCAGGAGTTTGGCAGGCTTGTACTCAGTTGCTGAGTACTCAGACCACATGTTGTATCAACCAGGCAAGGTATTAACAAACTTCAACAGAACTTTATTTACAGTGGGAATCTCTTTACCAAGCTGTAGCTGCACAATCTGCAACTCTCCCAGCCTCCTCAACTCCTCCCCCCTCCTTCCTGTTTCCTGTCCTTTCAGACTCCCAACAGCCAGTGCTCCCAGTTCTAATAATCACATGCAGCATCTAAACACCACACCACAATATTCACACTGCTATTTTGGGGGGGGGGGGGAGGTGCACTAGCTTTAGCAAAGCTAGCACATCTGTCTACCTGGGTTGAGAGGCATATTTCTAGTTGCAGTGTGGACATACTCAGAGCCGTAATGAGGCATTTAAGTGCCCGGGGCAAGCAAACATATTTGCACCCCCTAGAGGCAAGGAAGGAGGGGGGGTTACATGCCCCCCTCCCAGATTTCTGCCGCCCATTTAGCATAGAGGCTTTCCGCACTCCACAGTTTGAAAACTGCCACCTCCTGCCAGGAGCCAACAGATCAGAAACTGGTGGGAGCCACCCAGCCCGCTCGGACCCCTAGCTCTCTGCACTGTTGAAGCTGGATGCTGGCTGGCTGCCTGGCAGCTCTCCCTGACCTAGAGTGATAAGATGTCCCGATTTTATAGGGACAGCCCAATATTTGGGGCTTTTTCTTATATTAGTGTCTATTACCCCCCAACCCCATCCTGATTTTTCACACTTGCTATCTGGTGACCCTACCCTGACCTGCTCTCTGAGTCAGGCTGCCTCGGCATTGCTGGGCCCTTCTCAGGCATGGTGGGCGGCATAGCTCTGAGCTGTGCTCTGATGTGCTCTTGCTTCCCTGAAGGAGCCCTGCGCTGACCAGCGATGCCCCCTGGAGGTGGCCCCTGCCCAGGAGCCTGGCTGCCATACATTGCTCCTCAAGCACTTGCTCACCACTGCTCAGATGCTCCTGGCTCTGCTGCTGCTGCTCAGCCCAGGGACAACACATAATTCTCAATGGGGTGGGGGCACAATTTACAGGTTCTGGGCTTAGGTTCACCCGCCACCATGACTATCTCAAAAACTACTTCAGTTTGGATATGCATACAAACCTTTATTTTTTTTTCAAGAGAAAAATAAAGGGCAATTTTTCACGTAAGCAAAGAAAACCTGCCAAATTGAAGTGAAAGAGGAGTCAGATCATTTTCAATTCCTTCCCCAGCTACTCACAATATACCCACTACCATTTCTGGCCATTCTAAATAGGGAAGACCAGCTTTTCAAGCCATTCCCTGAAGTTTAGCCTTGAAATGGTGGTACTTTGGGGATTGGCATTAAGCAGAGTCAGACAAGAGGTGTCACTCAGAGCTCTGAAGTCATTCACTGCCTTAGCTAACTTTGTCATATCTCCACGATTAACACAGACCACAGGGTTCACATTGCAAACATCAGGGAGAATTTGAATCAGAAGCTTTTGAAGATAACACTGTGTTTGCTGGCAATAGCCTAGGGCTATACAAAGACAGAAATAGTTTAAAACATTGTGAATACTTTTTAATTCAACTGTAAGCTCTTCAGGGCAGGGACCATATTCTACTCTAGTGTTTGTGAAATGCTTAGAACAATGGGATCCTGCTAGTGACTGGAACCTCTAAGTGCTACCTAAATACAAATAATAACAATGATAAATACTGTTGTAATGCTTCTGTTTTTACATAATTTCTAGTCTTAAATCAGGGGGAAAGAGCAAGTATTTTTGTCTGTTTGGATTGAAAAATCTAACAACGGGGGGACTGGGTTGGGATTCTAGTGGAATCTACTGAAAGATAAATGGGGGGAAAGAAGGAGGGCAAAGGAAAAAGAGTAGTGCAGCCACACTTCCTTTTATATGCAGCCTGAGAAAAAAGCCTCAAACAATTTAGTTTTCAAAAGGCTGATGCTGCTGTAACTATGACAGAGGTAACATCCATGTGTGCATCAGTAACCATATATTTGCATCCAGGGCTAGAGAGACAATGGCTCTTAGATGCCTAACTGACACTTTAGATGCCTCAGACCAACATTTAGGCTCCACTGGCATTCACAAAACCTCTGCACAGTGGATGCCTAACTCCGGAGGCACCTGAAGTCCCTAGGCACCTAAGGGTCTGCTGTTAGATTCCTCAAGATGTACAAGTTTAGGTAGCATAGCTATCTGCACACAGGATGGCTGCGGGGAGAAGAAATAACACTCTCTTATATCCTTTAGACCAGTGATTAGGGTACTCAGCTGGGATGTAAAAGACGTCAGTTCAATTCCCCTTCTGCCTCATGTGTAGAAGAGATTTGAACATGGGTTTCCCAGTGCTCAGATGAGTGCCTTACCCACCGGACAACGGTCAGTCTGACTCTGTCTGGCCCAGTGCATATTATGTAAGTATTTCGTACACAGTGGAACTGCTTCAACAGGAGAGACTGAGAAAAACCCACACCAGAATGTCCCATATCCAATTGGTTAGGGTGCACATCTGAAAAGTTGGAAATCTGTGTTCAAATCCTTCTCCACATCATGCAGAGGGGGGAATTGAACTAAGGTCTCCCACATCCAGGTGAGTACACTAACCACTGGACTAAAAGCTACAAGAGGTGCTTCCCCTTTCTCCCCTGACCATTTTGTGTGGCGTTAGGCTGTGATGATTGCCTTTCTTGTAGGAAATGGCTTAGGTGCCTTGCTCCAGGAGAGGGTTCATGGCTGTGAATCCCAAGTGGAGACAGGTGATTCCCTCCAGTCTGGATTTAGGAACCAAACTCCCTGAGAGGGGCAGGGTTTAGGACCAGTGCCTCTCCTTGGCTTCTGCCATTGTCTAACTTATGGAGCTCTTCGCTCAGCTTGCTGACTTTTGTGAATCCCATTGTTAGGTGCCTCTCTCTCCTTGTGCATTGCACATAGATCCTAGGCACTAACTCTGGGTTTGGGGATTCCAGCAGGTGGTTAGGTGCCTACAACTTAGGCGCTGTAATGCTAAGCATTGCAACACCTTTGTTCCAGAAACCCTCACAGTGCAACTCAGGTTCATTGTATTCCTGCACAGTATGAGTATATTAATCCATTTCTTCACCAAAAATATTGTCTTATTCAATATTCTGTATTTTATTCATCTATTTTTAATGAATAGTGAGCTCACATTAATATTAATGAACTCAATGACTGATGAATGACAAAAAACACTTTTCCTGTCAAATGATCTATTGTAATTGTTTCAATGCTGCTAGAGCCCCTGTTTGCCCAGCTTCTATCACTGGCACCCTTCCAGACCTCTAACAGGTAGGATGCTGTCCAAAGTTATTCACCTCATGGGCAGTTTTAATAGGATTTCTCATCAGATTCTTATGGCAGCAATATCTTTTTGGGACATGTAAAATGAAGGTTCCTAATGTGATTCTGACATTGCATATTTGTCAGCTACGATTGTCAGCACTGTGCAGTAGCGGATATGGCACAATCCTAATTTTCTCATCGAAGTATGGGTTGTACACAGAGTGTAGTAGACACCTCATCTAACAGTGAAATGAAGATGGAGGATTATAGAACAAAGTAGTTAATATAAGGTCAGGAAGTCAGTATTAAAACTTACTGTAAAAAATCTGCCATATATATATGGAGAAAGAAGCCACCCCCCACCTCCCAATTCTAACAAAGCTTATTCAGTGGAAGGCAGAGCTGGCATTAAGGCTGCTGGCTTGTCCATTGAAACAAAGGTCTGACTCCACCCTAACAGCATTGGATACAATTTAATTATGTCAGCCATTCACTAGACTGGTAGCATAAAAGAAAAGAAAAAGGAGAGAAATTGGCTGCAAAGCACTGTGTAGAGCAGTGTGTTGTGGAGATGGGAGCGAGAGGAAAGTCATCTGGGGGTCCTCATTAGACCATGAAGAAGGTTAGTTCTTTTGATGGCGTCTTCATAATTTTGGTAAGTAGTAAAGAAGAATTATTTTGAATCCCTTTAAGGTTCATCCCACCTTAAATATTGATACCACAATATACTATAAAGCCATTTTCTAAGTATAATGTATCTCTGTTTTTAATATGATGTTTGAATTGGTGCCTCAAGTACCTCACCTGAGAATGGCAGGTTTAATTAAATTACTACATTAGAACCATGATTGCTACTCAATTATCCCATCTTGACATATCTGGGAGCTCTACAATTATATCTGTCATCTTTGGCCCATTATGGGTCCCCAAGTAAGTGTACAAATCAATTAAAGGCATTTTTTCTAAGGTGGCTGTTGTGACTGGTTGCTTGTGTAACCCACTCTAACAATTGACTTTATCTCCCTCTAATAGCTAGACCAATGATTCTGAACCTTTCCAGAGTACTGTGCCCCATACAGGAGTCTGATTTGTCTTGTGCACCCCAAGTTTCACCTCATTTAAAAACTACTTGCTTTCAAAATCAGACATAAAAATACCAAAGTGGCACAGCACACTATTACTGAAAAACTGCTTTCATTCTCATTTTTACCATATACTTATAAATCAATTGGAATATAAATATTGTGCTTACATTTCTGTGTATGGTACATAGAGCAGTATAAAAAAGTCATTGTCCATATAAAATTTTAGTTTCTACTGACTTTGGTAGTGCTTTTTATGTAGCCTGTTGTAAAACTAGGCAAAGATCTAGATGAGTTGATGTACCCCCGGGAAGACCTCTGCGTACACCCAGGGCTATGTGTACCCTTGGTTGAGAACCACTGAGCTAGACCACATAATGACTGGAGAGGTTTATAAGTCTGTTATTATCTCCAAGCTAAAGGATCTGCTCCATCTCTAATACATCAGACATGGACAGGACCACCTCCCAGCTTTCCCAAGGTCTAGCTGACAGCATGAATGAAGAGCAGCTGGTTGAATCAGAACTCAGGGAAAATGGAAGTGATGCTGCTAAGAGATAAGTACTTCAAAGAACTCATCTGAATGACATCCCCCTCTATCTAGAATATCTGTACACTGATTAAGCTGAGTCACAGTGTCAGGATCCAGTAGGGTGCCAACATGGAAAATGGTAAAGAAACCCACTTCCTTTAGCAATGCAGATAATTGCACCGAGTCCTATCAGGCACAGACCTGGCCATGGTGAGTCACACATTTGTGACCTCCAAAGTCTGTAATTGCAATTGTTTATATTTGGGAACAAATCTACAACTCCTGGAAAAAGCTCCAACTGGAACAGAAGGAATCAGCCCATCTGCTGAGTAACAGGTTACAGTGAACACATCACCTCTATGAGCTACATACTTCACTGGCTTCCCCTTGAATTTGGAGGTCAAGGTCTCTATCCTGATATTCAAACCCTGCCCTACCTGGCTTCTTCCCAGACTGCACTGCTACCATATACAATAGGTAGGCTTGTGTAAGCAGAGTCTGAATGAGCTCTCCCCTGACATTTAGTGGTGAGCTGTGGAAAAAGGCTGATCTTGTTTGCATGGATACACCCACCCTGGCTAGGTGCTCAGCATGATGGGATTGCTTGCCCAAATAATAATTTGTGGCTGGTGTTGGATTCACAGTCTCCTTGTTATTGGGGCAGGAGTAATAAAGGGTTGTTATCCTTGTTGTGTGAACCGAGGGAAGCAGAACTGTACCTGGCATACCCCAATGGAGGGACTCACCCTCAACTGAATGTGTTACCTGTCAGCTCTGTGTTTTAGGGGAACCAGGGTGCAGTACTCAGTACCCAGCCTCTGCTTGAACCAAAACCAATCAGAAGAAAGACTTATAAAAAGCAATGAAAAGGCAGTGGGATACCCACCTAACCCCCTAGGATAAGGATGACAGGATTAAGGAAACTCCCCTAGCCTGATTTGCATTGAAGATGGGACAAAGAGGCATCTCCATTAGCATACAGAATGGAGAACAGAGATTCCAAGGCAAGAACCACACACAACTCTGAGACCAGGGAAACAGTGCATGGTGGGGGATCTCTGCTCTAGATGTTAATGAACGCACGCCTGCACACAGCCAGCTCGGTAGTTATCACACCAATTCTAGTAATAAATCCTTTATTGATATCCAAAATAGTGAAGCTCTCTTATTGCATTGTGAGCTCCCTCCAAGGAACACCACTCAAAGTCAGGAATGATCAGCTCCCATGGTCTAGCCCAAACAAAACAGCTTTGGTATACTCCATTGTTTACATAAACAAATCCAGTGTTCTCCCTTGAACCATTGTTGTTTCTCTACAAAACCCCCTATCCATGCTCAAGTAAGTGTTCTGATGCCTGGATCCAAAATCTGCATCAGTTCCATTGGGACTTCATCTTCTCCTGACTGATCATGCTGGGGGCTCTGCCTGTCTCCAGCATTCCGGATCCTCAGCTACCATCACCACCTGGGACACCGATTGATTCAAGCTTCATGGAGTGGTGAAAACCCATCTCTCTCTCTCTTTCTCTCTCTCAGTATAGCATTCTGACCCAAACTTGTGTGATCAGTTATAGTTTAGAAAACCTGGCTTTTATAATCAAGTTTAAGTTAGATGTAATATTATAACTGTTTCGTTTGTTTGGCGCACCTATGGTTATTAACCGGCAATAAATAACTTTCGTGATTAAGCTGGTTGCTTCTTTTTCTCTCTCACTCCTCCCCCCCTCGGGTGTTTTTTGGTTTCCTTATTCACTCTGCAGAAACGTTCCTAAGCTAAAAGATCCCTGCCACGCCAAAAAATCCTGTAGCGTTTTTTCATCAAGTGGATTACTACCAGAACAATTGTAACGTGAAAGTGGGGATAGAGACATGCTGAGTCCAGGGACATATGAGGGTGGCAGATTGAAAGTGCTGCTCAACCCAGCCTGCTCAGGTGTGCTCTGTTCCGGTGTGGTGCCCAAAGCATATGTGGGTGACAGCTTGGAAGTGCTGTTCAACCCAGCCTACTGAGTCCAGGGTCAGGTTGGGAGTGCTGATTAACCCGGTCCTCTCAGACATGGTCTGTTAATGTGTGTGTGTGTGTGTGTTCGTTGGATTCTGGGGCTGGAAGAATCCAGCCCTGGGGAACCTAAGACCTGCAGGAGAGAGAGGTAGAGCTACATATAAGAACACAAGTGACACAAGCAGTACATTGATAGAAATACAGAACCCCTCTCCCCAGAAGAGTAACCCTAATAAATGAGCATACCCCAAAGTAACGGGCAAAGCTAGTAACAAACGGCACTCAGTAGGCAGGGGACATGGGTTCCGAAGCCCAACGAGTGGAGAGAGGATGGGGACAGGTACTTGTACCTGGTGGTATGGGACCTGTTTAAGGGTCCTAGACACCATTTGACCCTTCCTCTCTCTCTCCATGGTATAATAAAAGAGCTAATTTAGACTCAATTGAGAGTCTTGTTACACGCTGCAGAGATGAAATCACTGATACCTAGCTCTAAGTATTAGACCTACTTTGGGACGGTGTCTCTATTGCAAGAGACTGCCCAGTGTGCACCAGCAGTGAGGCTCCCCTACTAACAGCTGAAATCACTAAGAGCTGTGTTAAGTGTGGGGGTAAGGACTCTGCTTACACTTGGAAAGATTAAAGTTTTAGTGGTAAATGTTGGTAAACGTTGATTTCACCGTACACACATAGAGACAAAAAATGTTTCATCGATAACAGAAATTTACAGGTAGGCAAAGAAAGAAAAATGCTGATTGAGAACTTAAGAGTATGATTTAAGAATATGTATTTGGTATGTTTTGACATGTGAAGTTGACAAATTGTATTTGTATATAAAAGCTTTCACGTTTTGAATCTCAGCATTTATTGTTGTTAAACAATTATCGGGTGACCCCCACCTCCATTGTCTGACCCCACCATAATTTCCCACTAGTATGAAAATTTCAATAGCTAAAAATTGGAAAAAATGATTAAAGATAAACACTGATATCTGTCAAAATTATAAAAGCTAAAAATTAAATTCTGACAAGCTAGCAAGAGGAGACAAAGTCCCAGCAATTGCAGACATTTTCTCAAAGATTATACCGAGTCATGTAATTTCTATAAAGTTAGTGGAGAAATCTATGGGGGGGGGGTTGCTGTATTTTTTATATTATTCCAATTTCAAGGAGGGCTCTGCATATGGTAAAGCTGTGTGAGCAAGTAGTGTGCCATAATTTTATGCAGTCTAAGGGGCAAATCCCCCCTCCTCCAAGCTTGTTGAGGGCTATCGGTTCAGAGTTCCTATGTGCAAGAGGAGAAGGGGGTGGGTGGGATATCTGCACAGAAGGTAGAATTCTATCTCCCTAAACAGACTGACTGACCATTGCTCCAAAGAGCGGGAACACAGCAGTCAAGGGACCTACTAAGGCTGCAGAATCAGCTGTAGAGTAAATCATCTGCAACCTGGGCAAATATTGCTTCTCTCACTTGACATTCACCAACTACCAACTACCATGGCATGGTGCAGGGGCATTAGACTTGGAATGTCTTTACCATGTGCAGTAGCAGAGTTTGCTTGTTTAACTACTACTGTAACGTAGTGATACCATGACTGATGCATGAAAATCTGAAAAATCCAAACAGACATTTGTATTAGCTAAAAGTAAAGAGTGTTGGATGCAACTGTAACTTGGGTAGAGACTAGGTAGAACTTCCTGCTCATATGGTCCAATATCTACAAAGCCACAGTACCCATAAAAATCAAATCACATACTCACGAGTTATGGAGAAATCAGGCAGTTCTTCCATGATTATCTCAGAGAGAAGATAAATTATTAAAGAAAAAATTGTCTCAACCTCAAAATTTCTTTGTCACAAGCACTTAATATTACCATCAGCAACAATGAGGTTAAAATCCTTTTGAAAGGAGTATTTTCTATGTCCCCCTTCCCAATAAATATTGTATCAACCAAGAGTTTACTAGGTGGCTCGTGCTGATATTGAACAACAATTGAGTTGCTTAAAAGCCTTTGGGGAAATAATCCCAAACAACAATAGCTTCATCTTCTTGGGAGCCTCTTGACACATTCCCTTTCTTCATATTGAATGGAGATTACAAAATAATACAAAGAAGTGTGAGAAAGATATATCCCCAAGCTATCAGAAATAGTATCATGTCTCCTACTAAAAGTAAGGAAGACAAACTGTGCATAACCTTGGGAGAAAGGAGAGACTGCAGGAGCAAGATACACGATATATTGCAGCCTGCCAATGAATCAGAAATGTATAATAATACAAGATGGAAACACTATATAAAACCCCTCATCACCAGGACGAACTTGTTCCTAGGCACAGATAAGACACCTGATGTATTAACTTTGGCAACATTTCTATGCCTTGTCGTGTCACTAGAGTTATAGAAAATGAAACATTGATTGATTGGCCTACGCATGACTGGCCAAGAGGTATCTATTGTATTGTTACTCACAAACCTGAAGGAATACTCAGTAGTTCTATTTTGTATGAAGCTGGTGTTTTATTTTTAACAACTTTAGCATCATAACGCACAGATGGAAGCACCTTTTATGGCCATGCCTTATTGTATTTTGTATTTCAAGGTAGTGTTGTGCTACAGCATGCTATATATCTAAGGCACTGTGGATAAATTGCTGAAGACCAAATTCAATAAAGTCTATGTTTGGCTTCTTACCTGTGGAATCCTGAACAAGCTCTGAAAAATAAATTTTCTGCTTTGCATGGTGTTCCAGGGCGAAGGCAGTTTTTATTGAATTTGTCTTATAGACCGCAAATGATTTTATAGCTATAGCATTGTAAAACACAAGGGTTTCTGATTCTGCAGTCAAGAGTGGATTCTTCATGTATGGAATTATGTGACTACAATTTCTTTCATTGTGTTTTTCAGAATTCTCTGCCACTTGCTGCTAAGACTATTAAGTGTGACAAATAATTGCCTCTGAAGTATAACAGAATCCCAAGGACATTATTGGATTAGGGTGATCCAGCATCATCATGTGATTAACTTTACTGGTGTTAAATCAGGATTAACAAATAAGTTGGCTTGTCCCAACACACTTTCAATATTAAAATGCTGGGAAACTGTTTAAATATTGATGCCTTCATTATGAAAAAAATATTTTTGGCATTTGTTTGCAATAAATGTCAGTGCTTTAGCATTTATACCATCAGACTTTTCCTTATTATACTCAAATGGGATGTGTGAAAAATAACATGACTATAGAAATGCTGGCATATATTTTCTGAAATGGATATTTGTAAAGAGGATGTCAGTTGAAAATATTTGGAAGCCTATCAGTTTAAGTGCATTTTAAAAAGACATCTGTGTACAAGAAGCAATCAAAATCAACAGTATTAGCATGCTGGCACATTGTATAATGCTACAAAGTTGCAGTTGTTGAGCATTATGATGTGCTAAGAATATAAATCGTTAAGCTGTATGATGGCACTGCCGGTCCTAGTAGTTACTATAGAAGAAACTGATAACAAATGATAAAATATAACCCATATTTTAATCATGAGGCTGAACTACAGTTATTACATATCAAAACAAACATAGTTGTTGTTTTTTTCAGAAGCTGAAGGACTAAGTATAGGGTCTGTTACCAAATGGAGTTTGAAATACAAAAGCCAAGGTTTTTCTGGCAGAAACACAATCAAATCAAGCCACAGCCATGTCCACTCTCCCTAGTAGTTATTTTAGAAATTAATTTCATAAATTTTTGAACAGTTGTGCAGGATTTAGCCACATAAATCCATTAAAGTAAATAATGTAGAAATACTACCAGGCTCATGACCTACTAGAATTTTACTTTTCTTTAAACGCTTTGCGGATTTTATTTATATTGCTGCATTTTAAATTTATTTTGAATGAAACAGTGTTTATGAAACAGATGGGCTAATAATGTTTCCTTGCTCCAGGAGAGAAAGAATCCATGCAATCTTGCTCACACATCTCAACCAATATTCATCTCTGATAATCAACAACATCTCTTCAGTTCTGGTTCCGGGCCTCTCTCCTGAGCAGTGACTTTCACTTGTGGCAAAATACTGGAAATAGCAAGCAGGCCAGTGAGAGGAAAGGCAAGAGTACAGACATAGGAAAAATAGATAAAAAAGCATATATGACTCAAATGGCCTCATTTTAAGAAAAAACTCCCTTCAAAAACATTTTTTTAAATATTCTTAATGATTTTGCCTCTGTCACTATTGCAAAATTAGATCTGAGACCAAAAGTAACTGTACTATAATTTAATGACTATATTATGTAGGGTTGGAAGGGACCTTGAGAAGTCATCAAATCCATTCCTCTGCCCTGAGGCAGGACCATCTAAACCTAGAACATCCCTGATGATTGTTTGTCTAACCTGTTCTTAAAAGTCTCCAATGATGGGGATTCCACAACCTCCTTTGGAATCCTATTCCAGAGCTTATTTTATAGTAAGTTATGGTTAGATATTAGGAAACACTTTTAATCAAATCTCCCTTGCTGCAGATTAAGCCCTTTATTTCTTGTCCTACATCCATGGACATGGAAAACAGTTGATTACAGTCATCTATAACATCCTTAACATATCTGAAGACTTATCAAGTCTCTGCTCTGTCTTGTATCTAAGATTTAAGATACGCAAATTCAGCTACACGAATAGCATAGCTGAATTCGACGTATCCGAGCCGACTTACCCCACTGTGAGGACGGCGGCAAATCGACCTCTGCGGCTCCCCTGTCGATGGCGCTTACTCCTATCTGTGCTGGTGGAGTACAAGCGTCGATTCGAGGATTGATTGTCGCGTCCCGACGAGACGCGATAATTCGATCCCCGAGAGATCGATTTCTACCCGCCGATTCAGGCGGGTAGTGAAGACGTAGCCTAAGACTAAACATACCCTTTCCTCAGATGTTTTCTAAACCTTTCCTCATTTTTGTGATTTTCTTTTCTGGACTCCCCAATTTGCCATATGTTTCCTAAAGTATGGTGCCCAGAAATCAAGCCTCCATTTTTCTGAAGCTGACACATTTTGTTTTTCTGAATCTGACTGGACTTTTTCAATTTATAGACAAATTCTGAACATTTTTGGAACTGAGCATTTGTTCAGATTTTTCAGTTCTCTGGCTGAACCAAAAAACAAAACAATTATTCCTTCCGCTCGCCTTACAAGAGATATGTATATGAAGAACAACACAGCACACTAAATTGCTAGAGATTTAAAAGAAGATAAGGTTTTCTGCTGCATAATGTACTCAATAGCAGACATGTAGAAACCAGTATATCAGTGGCTTTTCTCGGCATACTTGATAAATGGCTGATTTTCAGAGATAGCATCAGTAGCATGAATGCAGGAATTGCTTTCCATGCCTGAAGTGTTCTGTTTTATGTGCTTTGCCTGTGTCACTGCTCTGATCAAGCTCCACTTTGTTGGACACTCACCAGTCTACTGTGTTCGGATCTACAACACTGGGCCCATGTATTTTTTCAGCTTTCCTGCATGTAGGCTGGCTCCAATGAGCTTTTGCATCCAGCCTCTCCAGCACACTTCCTGGGTATAGATTCTCTACTTGGTACCCTGCCTTAGAAGTGGATCATGTGGCCCAATTGTCCTAGTCCCCAGGACCAGGGCAGATACAACCTCCCCTCCAAGACTCCCAGTAACTTAAGCACATGAAGTTCCACCTTAGTGGGAACTCTGGTTTATAAATTACCCTTTTAGGGACACGTGATAGTTGAAACAGCTATATACTTTGCAGAAGGATTTCTAGAATAATCACTAAGTCAGACAGTACAAGCAATATACAAATAAATTCAAAATAAGAAATACCTATACACAATTCCCTGCCTCTGTTTCCTCACCACTCTTCAGCACTCATAAGAATCTGGTCAGCATCCTCTAGGAAGTCCAGGATCCTTCCTCTCACCCTTTTCCTCCTGTTCTGGTTCAAGTCTCTTCTCCAACTGGCCAGTGATAAACCTTTCTTTTTATAGATTTCCATTTCCCCTGTCAGGTGACCTCCCTGATGAGCCTCAAATCCCCATTCATTGATCAAATGCCCCTGTCAGATGGTCTGTTGCTTGGTCACTACCTACCTGGAGTCCAGACTTGAACTGGTTTGTCCTGGGCCATAGATAGGTCTTTCTCCAAGTGTACTTCTACTGGTCTGGATGATCATCAAATTTAATGATCCTCCACTGTCAACCCTCTGTCAGGTGCAAATTTCTCGACACCTCATGTAGTCTTCAGTTTCATAAGGAGGCTACAGAGCCAAGGTGAAGGCACAGAATAGTCAGACTCAAAATAGTGCTCAGAAAACAAGGTTGGATTAGCAGTTTGATATATAGAGAGAGTTCATAATATCAGACAAAAGCATAAGTGGCACATAGATGGGTTCCCAAAGCCATCACAGCCCATAATCTACAACCTTGTACTAATGGATGCTTTATGAAAACAATCCCTAGGAGATTCATGTTTGCATTCAAGTAGAAGCTAGCCAGCCATTTTAAGAATACCCCCGTGGTTATTTCCAATATAAGAAGCTACAGGTAAACCAGGGGCAACCCCATTAATCACTACACCCAGGATTACAAGGCAGATGTTTGCACTGAAAAAATATGTAAACTAATGAGTTCCCATCCTTTTTGTCTGTTTGGACAAGGCAAAAGAAAAGGTGTTTGACACTGAGGCCTATTGCAGACTGTGGTCCAAGCAGTCATGCTCTTTGAAGCATTAATAGAGGAGAAATTTGTGGAGATGCAATGTATTGATTATATCAGCTATCCAGCCTCAGAATAATGGGAAAAAATAAACTTTCATTTCTGATCATTTTAATGATGTGGACTGTGAGGAAGATAGCTTGTCCACCCCTTACCCAGAACAAGAATCCCTGAAACCACTCTAAAGATGACTTGTAATCACTCTAAAGATCTAAGGAAGACTTGCAGACCTTTTAGGGCTAATGGCTATCCAAACAACTTGAATTCAAAGAGCATCACAATAAAAGCAATGTATAAACATTAGATTGTAAATATAAACACTGCCAAAAAATAGAGTTCTCTGTTGGACATGCCATCTGCCCTATAGTGCCCTGTCATATTGCTCCTGGGCTGACCCCTCCTGTTAGTTTTTTGTTTTTACTTTTGTATAGAGGGAGTCCTGAGTGCCATAAAGACCATGTACATAACTCCATTAGTTACATTGTGAGTGGTCTCATGGGAGTCATGACATTACATTTTAAAATATTGACACTGTAGTATATAGAATTATGGGAAATTGCCAAATTTTATTGTTTTGTGTAAATAACGTACAAGAAATTACTTTTCGAAGATAGGTCTCTCTATTCCACAATGTGTTATAAATCACTGGTTCACGCAAAAATAGGTTGGAGATAAATGCTCAGCAATAGGATTATTTCCAATCTAAAATACTTTCTTTACTACTCTGCTGTGCCAACTCTTAATTCAGATGGTTCTAAATTCTGGCCAGAAGTATTGGACTCTCTCTTGTGCAAAACAGTATTATTTTACAGCAAGCTGAATTTAGAGGTAGAGCTATCAGGCAAGCCAGATATAAAAAGAGTAACTGAGTTCAAATAGATTTTCAACTTGAATTTGTTTATATAAAACAAGGCAATTTATGTAGCTACTCCAATGGAATTAAGTATCAAAACCCCATTGACTCCTTCAGCTGCGCATAAAAGAGATGTTCCATGGATTTCAAGAAACGCTTAATTAGATTGTTTTTTTTTAATGTGCATATGAATAGCAGTCAGTAATCAGATTTGGAAATGAAATGATAAAACTGCTTTGGAAAGAGAAAGGGCAACTGGCAGTAGGAGTCTGTTGATTTCTATTTATTTATTTATTTCTTATATTTGAGATTGATGGCAGAAAAAACAGTAATCCTAGTAAGATGGCTGTAGGCATATAATATACAATCATGATCCATTTCTCTTTAAAGTCTATGTTAAAACCATTATTGACTTCAGGGGTATAGGACTAGTTCCTATTTTTATGTAGTGTCCTTCATATTAAGACAAGGAGCAAAGGAAATGCAGGATGTCAATTTCACATAAACAAGAGCTTGCGATTAAAATACAGGCATCTCTCACACACCATTTCATTCCTGCTATTTGAAAAATCAAAGATTTACAAGATAATTGTTTTTTCAGAAAAAGAAATAAATTAGCAACTGTGGAAAAAAAACTTTCATATCAAGGGACTGAAGTCAGTAGAAAAACTCCCGAATTGACTTCAGTAGGCTGGGTTCAGGCCAGAAATGAGATACTATACCAAGTGGCAGGAAATTGTGAGCAGAGTGCTGGATATCTAAATGAATTACCTGTTATTGCCACAGAGGGCTTGATCATGGGCCAGCAAGGACTAGGAGTACTGTAGAACCAGTATAGATGCTTGGGTGATAGGGAAAGGTAGTTCCTTAAATTGTGTTAACATCTGATAGCAACACAGTTATTAATCTTATTGTCATAGACTATGCTCAGCTCATCATATAGAGTACATGTGTCACTGGGGATGGAAATTCATGACCAAACTGAAGGAATTATTAAATAGTCAAGTACCTATTTCTTTCTTTTCCACCCCAGCCCAGAAAATCATACTCTGGATAGAAAAAAAAACAAGACCTGATGAAAGCACACACAGAGGAAGTATTTCTGCTCTTACTTTCCACCTAGATGATTTCGTATTCTCTGAACAAAATCACCATATAACTGATAAACTCATGGAAGTGGGGGGTGGAAGGAATTATCTGGGGTAAGGAAGGTGCTAGGAAACAAATAACTACACCGCCTGCAGAATGAAAGGGGAAAGTTAATGCAGCTTGGAATAACAGCAATAATGAGGCTCCAATCTCTAAGAAGAGAAATTTGCTGAGATTAGAGCTGGTTGGCCAAAAAGAGAGAAAATGTGAAATAATTTTTAGGTCAACATTTAAAAATAAAAACTATCTCCCTAGTTAGCAGAATCAGAGGGAATTTTTTTTGCAAAAGTTGTTGAAGTCTTTTCTGATTTCTTTTGAATTTTAAAATGTTGACTTTGAAATTCAAACAATGCTAGCCAGCTCTAGCAGGGATTGTGTAGAAGCATTAGAAAAATCTCAGGGGAAGATTTTGCTTAACTCAGTAATCCCACAACATACAATATTGCAGAGAGGAAATTGTTCCCAGATATAACATGCAGCGTACATTCATTCTGTTCCTAATCAGGTGGCTCTACACAAATGAAAGAACCTGGGAAACAAACAAAATAACAGAGTCTGATGTAGTGAGCATAAGAGAAATCTGATGGGACAAATGCTCACAACTAGCTAGTTGATATCCAATCTATGCACAGCAGAAACCATTGAAAGTCAACATTTGCAGCATTACCACTGGTATCTGATATTTTAAATATAGGGTGAAGGTGTGAAAATCTCATATACCAATGTGTGTAGTTGTTTGAAATCTTTAATGTCAACTCCTCAGAGAGACTTGAAAGGAAGAAAAAGTGCAGGGATGGGATTATGTTGCAGAAATATTTATAATAGCAGTGAGTTATAATTCAATAATAGCATACTCAAAATGTTTGGAACAACTCTAGGTGACTGTGGAATGACTTTGTACCTACTGGCAAGGGGAATTTTCCCCTAGGGTTCAACTACAGTTGTTCAGGCACAGAGCCAGCCTGGGTATGGAGCTTCAGCCCGTCCAATCAGATGCAGCACCAGCGACAGGATTTGCTCCAACATCAGGAAAAACATCTCTATAAACGAGAATAATGAAATAGTTTGCCTAAGAGAAATCCTGGAATCCCCACCACTTGGCACATCTAAAACTAAAGCAGATAAAACCAATGACAAGGCTGCTTTAATAGAGAGCTGAACGAGATAGCCTAACATGAGATGATGTTTAATTCTATGGATTCTGAGAGCTAATTTATCTAAAGGTGGTGTATGATGACATAAGCCATGCAAGTTTCAGCTGTAAGGCAACTGTGGTACATGTTGTTTCTGGAAGCCTTAAAGCTCTCCCTCCCCTTTTCAAGAACTGAATCTATCATTTGGCTTCAACTCATCAATTGTGTTATAAACTTCTTGGCTTTCAAGTCTCCCTTAGCGTCTTTGGTATCGCCGTCATCAACTGAAGAGGTTCTCAAGTCAGATTGGGTGATTCTTTAGTCAGTGATTCTTTAGTACCTACCGGGGCAGAATTGGCATGATCTGGTGAAAACTGTTTCAGCCACGTTCTTGCATAGTCTTGACTTTAGTTATGTATAAAAAACATCTCCTAAATACATTATTGGCTGTCACAATACTACCAAAATAATTGCTATGGTTATTATAAATAGGATGACAATATTACTGTTCAGTTGTTTACTACACCTAGGATATATCATTTTCCTATGCTCTGCATTCATTAGATTGACACACAATCATTTGATATAACCTTGCAGAAGATGTTTGCAGGTAAGAGATCCCTACCTACACTTCACCTGCTAAAACACTTCGTCAGAACTGCCACACCTAGGTGTGCAGGTCATCCAATTCATCATTACACTCACCCACTATTGGAGCAGATGGTCCCTTTCATTCTGGATGCTCTCTATGCATAGGGTGACCAGGTACTAAATGTGAAAAACTGGGACGGGGGTAGGGTGGGGGAGGGTAATAGGTGCCTATATAAGTAAAAGCCCCAAATATTGGGACTGTCCTTATAAAATTGGATCATCTGGTAACCCTATCTATGCACATGTGAAGCCCCACTTTCTCATCATCTCTCATCTCACCTGGAATTTGAATCCACACTTTTCTTTTGCTTCTAAGGTCACCTGAAAGGCATGGTCCAATGCCACCATATTCTTTTGCAGACTTTTGCTATCATCATGACCACATTCTCAGTCCTGGTCTCCTTCAACACCTTCGCTACAAGGGCCTTCATCTTTTTCACCCAGTTTCTTGCTCAACCCCCAGCAAGCTGTAGAGGGTCAGCAGTCATCCACACATTCCCCCACAGCATTTGAGGCACTGTCTGCATCCCCACTGTGGACTGTACAGCATCTGTATTCAATCTAATTTTGACCCAGATTGTCTCCGGGATAGTACTCCTCTCCTCCACGTTTCTCTAGACTCCTATTGGGTGAGTAGCTGTAAGAACCACTGCCAGCACCACCAGATCTGCTTTACCTACAGCCACTGAATATCATATCAGATGAGAGGTTGCCACTGGCAAGTTACTGGAGAAAGTACTCACCAACTCAAGCCTGCCACTGCACAATGATCTTTTTAAACCATTTGCTGCACATTTGCCGTCACGTTGCCCTTTGTGGTCTCATCTGCCACACCAGGATGTAAGAGCAGAAACACTCTGGCAAGAGGAATGGATATCTGTTATAATCCCCAACCAGTCCCTTGTTGCTGACCCCACAATTTACCTGCCTGGTTTTGACCTGCCCCATTGCCAATGGTCCCTGTTGAACAGGTTACAGACCGGGCAAGGCAACTGTGCAGCCAGCCAGTATCGCTGGGGCCTTCGTGATAAGCCCTTTGTGCAGCTGCGATGCAACACATATGATGACGCACATTGTCGATGAATGCCTGCTCACTAGGTTCAGCGGTGGCCTAGAAGAACTGCATCACGCCACTGAAGATGCCATCGCTTGGCTAGTGACTATGCACATGCTAAATAAATACTGAATTTGTGCTGCTGGAGATCCACTCCTCTGTTTGCCTGTTGCTTCCTTTTCTCTATCTGCAGTTCACTTTCTGTTGAGGGCAGCAACTTCTTACAAGTTCACTTCCCAACAAACAAAACCAAATACCTATGCCTCTTGTCTATTCTTTAACAGTAGGCTGAGCTTCTGTTGATTATCCTGTGCTCTGGACCCCAAAGCAAGCCTTCATATCCCAGTTCACATAAGAAAGGCTTGCCCCTATGTGCCCCACTTGCCAACAGGCATTGCACACTCATGTCTAGGCCTCAGGCCTCCCCGCCAATATATTTTTCCTACTCAGTACTGTGGCCACTGATTGTTTCCTTTTGCAGGTTCTGAAGCAGGTCCTGCTGCTGCTCTTCTAATATCATCAGTCACTTCTGCAGATCCAACTGCATGCACCTCCCACTGCTTCTGTTTGTTCTCCAGGAACAGCAGGAGGACTGCCTGGGTCTGCTTTGCTGCCTGCTGAAAATGAAGCAGGAACTTTGGTGGTACTAGTTGCCCCACCAGCTTGGGAGAATGGACATTTCTCAATGAAGAAAGCCCACATGTTGATTTAAAGCTTTTATTCTGTGGCCCTGTAGTCAAATTTGGAATTCAAGTGCAGGTCATCAATGATTTTCAAAAAACACTTTGGAAGAAAAGTATTCTCCATTTCTATTTTGTAATTCTGTGTGCTATAAGGACTATTCTTTCAGTGATAACAACGAGGTTGTCCTTCATGTCTGTTATTAAGTCCTAGGCTTTTCTGTATTTCTCAAATTATATTTCTTGTAAGGGGAAGTACCTTGTACTCTTGAGAAAGTTATTTGCACTTCCTCCCTGAAATATATGGTTTTGGTGGAGATTAATTCATACAAGCATTCAATGCTCTTCAATGCTACTTGAGTTAACAAAGAGAAATAGATTGCTGCAGCTAAAGAAGTCACTTGGGGGCTATCTCACAAAGAAGAAAGGCTGATCTTAGAGACATTGAAAGAAAAAGTGATAAACTCTACTGGGACATCTGATTTAATGACAGTTATTGGCAGTTTTGATGAGATTGTTTGAAATATCTGAATTTACATCAAATATTTCTCTGTTGCTAACTATATGCTGTTGGATGAGTTCACAAAACCTTAAAACATTTTCCTCTAAAGAATTAGCAGGAAAACAAACAAACAAACAAAAATACTATGGCGGTACCTCAACCAGAGCTCTTCTAGAATGAAAATATATGCTAAATATCAAGAAAAGCTTCCTGACACAGAGCTGTAAGAAGTGGTGAAAGCCTCATCCCTGGAGACACATAAAACTAGATGAGCAAAAACAGAAGGAAATATACCACAGGGATGAGATGAAGTGATCCAGTAGCTCTGTTCTCTCTCTAATTTATGAGTTTATTATACAACAAAACACATTCAGCTAGTTTTGGAAGTTTGTCAGATTCCAACCTAAGCAGTGGTCTTTCAAATGAAAGCCAAAATAGGATGGTGCATTGACACTAGCCCATATGGCTTTTTCCAGTGCTAGCAATGTTATCCAGAATAAGATAATCCAATTCCCCCCTACAAATTCAGGATTAAGTTGGGACTTCCAATATCCTATAGGCTGTTCAAGACAAAATGGAACAGATTTGCTAGATTTAAAACACGTAAACACCTCCAAGTAGAGTGATATTTAGAATGAATGAAAATACAGAATCAGTTATATCCCATTCATTATATTAATGTATCAGTTTAGCTATACTACCTTTAACAAAAAAAATTGGAAAGAGTCACGTGGACAGTCATAGATATGTTCTTACTTAAGTGATAATGGAGAAGCTTTTGCTTTGCAAATGAGAGACTACAGAAGGATTGAAGCAATACAGATTATGGGTCACAGAGTCCCACAAGTCACAGAAAAGTAAAATGACTTATCTACTCTTGGGTATCAATCCTGGATCAGTCCAGTGACCATGCGATGAAAAAGACCTGCAAAATCAATTATGCATAGGGTTACCATACGTCCGGATTTTCCCGGACATGTCCGGCTTTTGGGGGCTCAAATCCCCGTCCGGGGGGAAATCCCCAAAAGCCGGGCATGTCCGGGAAAATCGGGAGGTCAGCCGGGCTGGCGGGGAGCCGGGTCAGCCGGGCCCACGGGGAGCTGGGCCGGCGGGGAGCCGGGTCAGCCGGGCCGGCGGGGAGCCGGGCCGGCGGGGAGCCGGGTCAGCCGGGCCGGCGGGGACCCCGGCCGGCGGGGAGCCGGGTCAGCCGGGCCGGCGGGGACCCCGGCCGGCGGGGAGCCGGGCCCGCGGGGAGCCGGGTCAGCCGGGCCGGCAGGGAGCCGGGCCGGCGGGGCCGGGAGCCGGGGGGTGCGCCGGGCCGCCGGGGGCCGGCAGTGCTGGGCGGCCGGGGGTGGTCGGCCGGGGCCGGCACCCCAGGGCCCGAGCTGACCCAGGCTGGAAACGCCGGAGGGCCAGCCTGGGCCGCGCCTCCTCCCGCCACCCCCCCCCCTTACCTGCTTCAGGCTTCCCGCGAATCAAATATTCACGGGAAGCAGGGGAGGGGGCAGAGACTTTGGGGAGGGGGCGGGGTTGGGCAGGGGTGTGGGCGGGGCTGGGGGCGGGGCCGTGGGCCGTGGAGTGTCCTCCATTTGGAGGCACAAAATATGGTAACCCTAATTATGCATGAGTTTAGTTCAAAAGAAAGATGGTCAGTCTTGATAAAAAGTATTCCTGTCTTTTGAAAAGACCTCTTGTTCTATTGTCCATGTTGGTTTTCATCAGAAAATGAACGCACAAGCACATTACACGGTAATAGCCGGTTTCATTTTTAACTTGTGAGCTCCATTTAATAGCCTTGCCAGTCTTTTTGCCTTTCCACAGATATTTAGCCCTCTCTAACACCTGTCCACTAGAGTAAATAATAAATGTTTTTAAGGAATAAAAGATAGCACATATTCAAACTTTAGAAGACAGTTTCTTTGGAATAAGATAGCACCACAATTATTATACAGATTTCACTGTGGTAACCCAGATGTATATCTTTGCTTGATTGAATTGCTTATGGATTTGACACTGATGATAGGAGTAAATTACCTTTCCCAGTTACTTCTAATAATCATAAATCCACACTACCATCTGTTCATATTTCCATACAGTCCAGTAATCAGGTTGTTAAAAAGATAGGCATAGATTAATATTAAATAGTACCCCATAGATTATTGTTCATTAACTTTTCAAGGCTGGTACATGAGCTAGGTAGCAGTTCATGTGTGAAATACTGAGGGAAAATCCTGGAGAATTACAGTAATCACAAATAAATTAGGAAGAAAAAATGCTAAGTGAAAGGGTCAGTTTTGGGATACCAACATTATATTATCATCTTCATCATAGTAGAAAGCTAAACAAAACAGGTTTCAAGCATATATACATGCTACCATTTTGAAAGTCAGACTGGTATTTATGCATGCTGAATTAGGTTTTGAAAGCACATGCCTGAGACTGCGAGAGGAAACCATTGTTTGATTGCTTATTGTATACTATTTTGTTCCTTCCACAATGGCTCCCGAGGCTAAAGGTGGCATCTGGTAAACTTTGCAATCTGTGTAAGGTTTCTTTGCAAAGTAGGATCATTTGATGAATTTTCACTGAGACATTTTTGCTCCAATATTCATCACCACATCACTCAGAAACATCATGCTGACATTAAATGGTGCTTAGGTAATATATAGCATTTCAGTATTTTAGTTGCGAAATCCACTACTCTTGATAGCGTGAAAACCACCAAAAACAGTTGTTCCAGTTCAGCTCTAGACAGTTGAATATGGAGGATATAGAGTAAATATTTTAAGTGTAGGGTAGAAGACCAAAACATAGAGTTCATCTACTAATGATTGTCCTATTTGTATGAATAAGGTTTCTTTTGTTGATGGGAAGCTTTTTCAGTTTTGCAATAAAATAATGTGGATGGTAGACATCCTTCGCACTCACACAAATAAAGAAGTACACCTCTACCCTGATATAACGCTGTCCTTGGGAGCCAAAAAATCTTACCGCATTATAGGTGAAACCACATTATATTGAACTTGCTTTGACCCGCTGGAGCGCGCAGCCCTGCCCCCCCGGAGCGCTGCTTTACCATGTTATATCCGAATTCGTGTTCTATCCGGTCACATTATATTGGGGTAGAGGTGTACCTGAAAGCCAATGAACAGATCAAGCTGTTTCTTCCACAGACTGAGAAGGAAGAAAGATTGTTAATACTATTTTATATATTTGAATGCACTCAGATACTATGACAAAGAGGGCCATATTTTTGGAAGGAGGAAAAGAGAGGGAGTATCTTATAGTTACAAAGAAGGTTTAGGTTGCACTTTCTGTACAAGTTTGTAAAGTACTGCAGAGACTCACGCAGTGAAGCAGCAGGATCTCAGAGGACAGCTCCTGAAGTGTGCTATCTCCACAGGATAGGATGGTTCAGGAAGGCTGGGGACAAAGGTGTTCTGCAAGGATCTTTACTGCAGATCCAAAAAAGCACAGCATGTGCTCCTACACAGCACCTAGTGCCAATGGCAGCGTGCAGGCTGGAAACCCAAGTCCTGGTCCTACCCCTTAGAAACCAAGGAGCAACAAAAGGAGTGTTATTTACACAGAGAGAGAGAGAACTGAAGGGAGCACTGGGATCATATCCTGTCATGCTTCCCCCGCCTATTATGTAACTTTGCAAAAGATAAAATCAGAAGTCAGTGTAAAGGGAATATGCTCCTTGTACCCTCTTGCTTCACCCCAGCACACCCACACATTACTGGCCCCACCTGTGCCTCAAGAAAGACTTTCCAGCTGAAAACTGTTCAATTCTTTCATTCATTGTTAGGATGCCAACATCTATACTGCAACCCAAATAAATAAGAAACTGAAATCAAATGGACACTACTGCATGTGTCACAGTGAGGGCTGGCCAAAAAACAACAATTCTGTTTTGTGAAAAGTGGTGAGGTCTTAGACTTTGTTTTTGTTTCAATGTAGAACCAAAGAGAACCAAACCTTTTGAATTCCCACCCACACACAAAAATGAGAAAGAGACTGAGACCCATACACCACATAATAGCCACAAACCCGATATGGAGGAAGGGCTTGAACCTGGTCTCCTACATACATGTGAGTACCTCAACCACCAACCTATTGGCTCTTTTAGGGTGGGCCTCTCCTCCTGAAATTCTATTCTGGACCTAAGAAACCTTTTCATTAAACCAGACAGCTCCACAACACATATAGTGTCCTTGAAACAGGATTTTTTTTATGGGAAAAAATTTCAGCCAAATAGTTTTCATCCAGCTCCATTCACACTATCCTTTCTTTAAACTCACAAAATCATAAGTGTAAAGTAACCCACAAGCACAATATTGGGTTTGACTAGTTAAAATTATAGTCATGTTTTGAATTTATTTAAAATGTATTTTACAGACTTGGAAGTTGTTCCATTAGCTTACTTATACGGTAATTTGACCACTAGATGACCTATCTGGTGATTCACAAGTGCTCCAGTTCCCCAGGCTCTGTGTTAAGAGGGGATCCTTACATGAGGGCTGAGCCCTACTCCTATGAATAAGGAATGGTTATAGCATGATTGCATTTGGGCTCGACAATCTCCAAATATTATTCCAATAACTTAATTTCAGTTCTACTAGGAAAGATGTGTAATTATTTACAATCCATTTCATGCAATACTGAAATTTCCAGTCCAAGTGTGCTTGATGTGGAGCTGCCACATAATAATTTAAGAATAGTGACATGAAACCTAAACTGTAATTTATATTGGGGTAGTGGAATGTTTACGATATGCCTATAATGTTTGAATTCAATTGGAGAAAGCAGCAAAGCAACACAATGGTCCCAAATAAGAACATCTGGGCACATACTTGAAAGACAGTTGGGGAACCTGTTAGTGTTAAGGGTCCTAGCTCCAGTCTCCAACAAGTTGCAAGCCTTGTTTTGCAAAAGCTGGGAATTACTAGATCAAAGGACTATAAACTGGTTAAAAAGTGACCTGATTCCTGTGAAGAGCTGTCAGTTACCAGGAACTGTTCAGGGTGTCAGTGAGCTGTGACTACAAACTTCAGCATATTCACAGCAAAATGCAAAACCCACTTCTTTGATCTAGGTCAAGATTTTTGAAGTTATTTACATATCTAACTCCCACTGATATCAAATTAGGTGCCTAAATACCTTTAAAATACACTTTCTTACAATATCATGGAATACAATCTAGCTCCAGACAGGAGAGAAATAAACTGTGTGTGTACATTTTATAATTTGGGGAGATGCTCAAACACCCACAGGGAGGTCATATAAGTACGCAGTTAACCAGCAATAATGTCAGCAGACAGCCATCCTGGCCCCAATACTGTACCTATGGATATCAGGGACAAAACTTCATTTCAGTGGTGGGAGATTAGGTCCATCGTATGTGCAACAGCGGCAGCTGACTATGCCCAGGATAAAAGATACATTGCCACCATGGCCAAGATACCTCAAATTGAGCCAGCACAGTAAGGGCAGGACACTGTTTACGGCTTCTCTGAGCAGTAGCAACATGTTGCATTTAACGGCTTCTGGCTAGTGCCTGCTGTTATTAACAAAATAATATGCTTGTTGAATCGTTTTCTAGATTCACATCTTTTCTACCATGCTGCATAGACTGTGCCATGGAGCTGTAAGCAGACAGAGATGGCATCATATCCTCTTTGGGCACAACAGCAGCATTTTGCACATCTACCTGAGCCAGACCCTGAGAATGTACACAAGAATAGCCAGCTTCATTTGCACACACAAAAATACCTTGCTTTTGTTTGCACAAAATGGGCAACTGCATGTGCATGCAGCCATTTTATGCACATACTTACTAATTTTGGTAGTCTGTTCCTGATGAGTGCAATATACCCTCAATTCCCATCAAAGTGAGCATTGAGGGCACACAGCATCTCTCGGATTGGGTCTGTAAGGCGATCACAGTTGGGATTGATGTCACAAACCTTTTTAGTAATATGAACAAGAATGGCAGAATCTTTATTTCTGTTTCCAAGCCAGAATTCCTTGTTCTATAGGTGGATCTATATGCTCATAGACATTTAAGCAGTAAAGACATCAGTTTACCCAACATTAAGTTTATACTCACTCAAAACAGAATAATCAAGACTACTTAAGAAGACTTTACACATTATATTATCAATCATGTTTATTACAGTAGTGCCTAAAAAAATAAAAATATAAAAAGCAAGGGCTTCATTGTGCTAGGCACTGTATAAACACAGAGCAGCAGATGGTCCCTGCCCTGAAGCGCTCACTAAATACACAAGACGGACACAGGATTAGGGCTCTGCCAGAGGATTAGCCAATTCAGCTGGTGCCAGTGCACAGGGTCCTATGCAACTTAGAGGGCCCTAGGAGGCTCAAAAATAGGGTTGCCAGCAGTCCCTTATTTTGATAATAAATTGTCTGACCCATACTAAGTCACTATAGGTCTTCTTTTGTCCCTTCATTTCAACCATTGGTTTGCATACTGTGACCCTGTGGTTTAAAACTCACAGAGCCAGTCAAATTTGGCCCTGCTACCACTTCACAGATGGACAGGACGGTGGGGCCAAATCTGAGTAGCATTGCAACCAATGTTCCCCTTTAGCCCCACCTTGTGAACACGCATCTCAGGTGACTCATTACTAGGAGTGATCTGCCTGCCCTGCCCATCCCCCTTGCTGGGACCCGCAGTGGTTCATCTCCATGCTTTGGGCTATTTGGAGCCAGCAGGAAGAGCAAGGTGTGGTGGTGCAAGGCAGGCACTCCTGCCCTTCTGGGAGGGAGAAGCCTGACCAATACCAGGTCCCGCTCTACCTGCAGGGCCCTCCTGCAGAACCCATGGCAGTTCCTCTCTGCTCCAAGGGAAGCCTGGGCCACCCTCTCCCTTCCACTGCAGCATCCGCCTACTGGACAACTTGTTGCAAGTGGGTAAGGGACCTGTAACTGGCTGTGTCCCTCTTCCCCTGTCTCTTCCATTCTCCCCATATTTCTCATTTCAATCCCAAACATAATGCCTTTCCAGATAGCACCCACACCCTATCCCCATGCTAGCTGTTTATCCGAAGTCGGAACCAAGAATAACTGCAAGTGTGAAAATCACATACAATCCTTGGAAAAGAGGATGGCTCTATTTCTATCAAAAGCTGGTCACCTGGGGTTTATAAATACCCTGAATTTGTCTTTGTTTTGTGAGTGCCATTTTTTCTTTAACAATGGAAGATTTTCACCTCTTCTTCCCCCTTCTAAATCATGTTAATCTCATGAAATCTATAAATGCAGTGAATCAGATGCATTTGATGGGTTAGGAAGCATAAAATAAAATAAATGCATTGACTTGTAGGACTAGAAATGACAATCCACTCATGGCAGGACTAAGTATTATCTATCCCATCCCTGACAGGTGTTTGTCTAACCTGCTCTTAAAAATCTTCAATGATGGAGATTCCACAACCTCCCTAGGCAGTTTATTCCAGTGCTTAACCACCCTGATAGTTAGGAAGTTTTTCCTAATGTCCAACCTAAACCTCTTTGATGCAATTTAAGCCCATTTCTTCTTGTTCTATCCTCAGAGATAAAGGAGAACAATTTTTCTCCCTCCTCCTTGTAACCTTTTATGTGCTTGAAAACTGTTATGTCCCCTCTCAGTCTTCTCTTCTCCAACCTAAACAAACCCATTTTTTTCCCAATCTTCCTGCATAGGTCATGTTTTCTAGACCTTTAATAATTTGTCTTGTTTTTCTCTGGACTTTCTCCAATTTGCCCGCATCTTTCCAGAAATGGTGAGCCCAGAACTGGACACAATACTCCAGTTGAGGCCTAATCAGTGCAGAAGAATTATTTCTCATGTCTTGCTTACAACACACCTGCTAATCCATCCCAGAATGATGTGTGTGTGTGTGTGTGGGGGGGGGGTTGCAACCATGTTTCACTGTTGACTCATATTTAGCTTGTGATCCCCCAGATCCCTTTCCGCAGTACTCCTTCCTAAACAGCCATTTCCCATTTTGTATGTGTGCAACTGATTGTTCCTTTCTAAATGTTTGACACTGGCAAATTGGGTTGACAATTGGACTAGTGACTACATAAAATATTGTCTACAGCATGTATGTGCTGGGGGCGGGTATAATCAACCTTTTAAAATAAGTGATACACAGAAAATGGAAACAATACCACTGGGTTTGATTGTTTATAGAGGATTTTTTGATTAGGGGGTTTGGGAAGGTACTTGTACTGAGTGAAAAATGTTGTTCTCCCCCATCCCCAAGCTAGCTCCCATCAGAAATCTGCTTTTACAAGTGTATGTACTTAAAGAGCAATAAATTGTAGTGTTCTACATAAAATAATCTAGTGCCAGGGTATGATGTGAATGAATGAAGAAAGATTTTGGTTATTTTTTAAGGAATGATTAGTCCTGCAGTGTTTATTTTTTGAGAATTGTTTTAACAAATGGAAAGAGAGCTGTATCAATAACTACGCTGCAGTAAAGTATACATTCAAAAGGGATTTATCAAAACATTGTCCACTTCTGACATAGTAAAATCGTATATACACCTCAAGCTATTTCAGATAATATTTTAGAGGATTTGACAATACTCTTGGTCAATTAGTATTTTCTACCGTCTGTTTTAAGGTGTCTAGTACTGTTTTAAAAATTGAAACTGAAAGGCAAATAAACTTTTTTTTATAGGGAGAGAAGTAGTTCAGAGGATCTTAAAAAATGACAGTGTGCGGGGAGAAATAAGATAAATGCAAAAGGAGAAGGGGGCAGTGAAAGGAAAAGAGGTGAGGGGGACAGGGCAGTGGAGAAGAGTGTAAGAGGCACAGGTGTAGACAATCTGACATCTGATGTGAAGAGACTGTGAGAAAAGGAGAGGTTTCAAAGCAGGCAGCAATCAGCACAGTGCAGAGAAAGTCCAGTCAAAACTATAGAAAGTTCTCTGGCTGACAGACAAGCCCTGCTTTGGCTGCTCCTGCAGCTGCTGGCACCTCCCTCCAGTTTTCTTCTTCCAAGGCCAGGTGGTTTGGCATGGGCAGGGAGGCACCAGGTGGGTTGCAGGGACCTGCAGAGTAAGGGGTCTCCTTTGCCCCATTCAGAGTCAGCATTCACTCCAATTCACCTTAGTGATTTCAGTCTGTCTTTTCCTTTCCCTGTGTTGACTAAGCTCCTGGAGGAGATGGCTGCTCATTAATTACAGGCACATTTGTCTGCTAATGATTTGTTACCAAGATCTGAGTGCTGCTGTAGGTCACACTGTAGCAGGGACTGAGGCAGGTTTGCTTCAATGTGCTAAATAGTTTACCACATGTACTGCAGAGGTGACTAATGATTTCTTGCAGCCCGCTGATTATTCTTTAGCTGTACAATTAGCTCTCTCTGCTGCATTTATAGTAAGTGATAGGAGCCCGGTGAGCCCTTTGGAGGAGCTGGCAGAATGTGTGGTCCCCTGTGTACTGTTCTTGAATGAATTAATGAATGGGGCTTCTTTAGGTCAGTGCCATTTAGTTACACTAAGGGAACTGTCAACACTATAACGCTTTCAGCTTCTACAACAGATTTTGCAAACCATCAGTTTTAGGTACTATTAGTTAAGAGTGGCATTTCCCCTCTCCCCCCATTTTTTATGGTGACAAAAGATGCAGCAAGCGTGAAGCATAAAGTACATACCTCAAATAAAAAGTGATGAAGGTTTATTACAACTGACATCTTGCATACATGAAGTTCCCCTTTTTGCATACATAACTTTATAGGGATATCTGCATGTGCCTCTTTTATAGGGAACTTAAATGCCTTTGTGTTAACAAGGCAACTTAAGCTATCACATGGTTGCCTGTGGCTGTAAGTCCAAGTGCATGGACTTTTTGAAACTCTGTTCTGAATACAAGCTTTCCATACTCAAGATTTTTAATTAAAAATTTAACCTTCAAAGATTAACCTTCAAACTGGATTCTAAATGACCACCACCAAAAAACAACACATTCACACAGCCACTGTTTGAGTTATTTAAATAGATTAGCAGTTTCCTCCTTACCTTAACAGAGGCAGTAACTCCTAATATCAGATAGCCCTAACTAGTCACAAGCCAAATTTGATGACAATTACTGCTCTTAGCAGATACAGTTGTGGTCTTCCCCTTTACTTAGAAAGTTATCCCTCTCCTGCCAATCCCTGGAACACCTTATCACCTATTTTTGAAAGTTTGGCCAGATTTTAGTAAAACTTTCTATATAGCCCCATATGGGATTCTGAAAGAATAGTTAGGATGAAAACTGGAAAAAGAACACTGTGGTGTGGGTCCAGCACTGGAAGGTTAGCAGCAAAAGAGTAATTGCCTGATATAGGTTTGCAATTCAATTCTGGTTCTAGATCCAAATCCAAACTTCTGCAAAACGTTTAGGTGTTTGGTCTGGTGTTCTACTAAAGGTGCTCTGGCATTTATGAGCATATCATCGTATTGGATAAAAACCAGGTGGCACATAGCTAGGGCTGATGCTAATATTGCTGCAGGAAGTATAAACGTATACAGCGATCATATTTGAACTCAATAATAACAATGAGAAATTGCAAACATTAAAGAATGCATTATCTCATGGGTCCTTTTAGATTATATGCTATTCAGAAGAGCTGGATGAATACTGAAAATTTGAAAATAAGTTCCAATTTTTAAAATAAGTGTATCTAGACTGGGTCTACTCTATCTTTGGAGTTATTTCCCCTCACTATTCTAATAATTTCATAAAGAATGTTTGCTGGGAGATGTTAGTACATATACCCCCTACTATTCTTTATATCAATCGTTCCTGTGTATAAACCAAAGTGTATTGTATCTATAACATCTAGTGCTCTGTACCTATCAAACTGAAGAGTTTTTTGTGTGTTTAACTTCAACAATAGTAGGTGACCAAATAAAAAATAATTGTATTTATATAATCTCTTACTCTGGACATTTGGACACAATTCTCTAGAGGTCAACAGAGTCAGAAATGCAACTAACAAAGGATGCCTGTTACCACAAATGTGTAGTGTAATGAACAAAATGGTTAATAGATAAGGAGGATTTATAATCTAAATATGTTTTGTGATTATTAAGGCATATTTGGTACTAAATTTTTTTCTGTAATTTATAAAATACATGATAAAGAGATGTTTTAACTCATTAGAAATTGCTTGGTTTTAGTACTAATGAATGGTTTAAAATCCTGTTAGCTTATCAATCATGTAAATTAAAATACCATAAAAATGTTCCAGAAGTAAAGTTAGGTAAATTGAAATATCTAAAAACAAAACACATACTGGGATCAGTTGTGGGAAATATCTTCTATTCCCCACAAAGAAATTTCTTTGTCCCACATGCTATAAAAGGGAAAACATTTGGGGAGTTAAGATGGAAGTGGACAACCCGCTATCACTTCACCAGTCATGGAGGGTTTGGTAAACTATGCTTTCTTTCTGTATTTTGCTATATTAATCTAATAATCTCTGATTAAATAATTTCAATTTAGCTGATTATCTGATATCTCATGCTATTAATACCATTATTAAATTCAAACATGCAACATTTTAAGTGAATATTGCATAACATTCTCAGAAAGTAAGTTTCAAAATTTGTAATCATGGTTATTCAATCAAAACCTGATTCTAATAATGATGTGCCTCTAACCAATGAAGAAACAGAATGCCTGTCTTTAGAGGTGGCATTTCAAGTATCAAATGCTCACAGTGAAATTGTCACAAGAATTTGTCACAGAAGCTATTCAGCAAATCATTTTGAATGATGAATAAATTAGAGAAAAAAATCATGATCTATCTGACCATTTTACAAACAGAAAAAAGAAATTAAATCATCTAATAAATGATTTGTTATGAATTATTTGACTAGCTGTGCTATCCAGTATCTGTTGCTTTTGTTTCACTTATCTCTTAGTGGCCAGAAGGTATAAAGGTTCTATTTCTTCTGAGACACATAGCAATCCCCATTTGGTCCTAGCCAGGACATCTAGGCCTGTGTGTACCAGATCTGTCTTAAAGTTGCTAATGACAAATATGAAATTATGCTAATGATGTCTCAGCATCCTCTTCATAACATTACATCCCCTAACATTTTACTGGATGACAGTTTGCTATTGTGTCCCACAGGTTTGCCATCTGGGGATAATTACAGACTCAGTCATGTAGATGAGCAGCTTGGCATCATCTTGGGAAAGCAGAGATTAAAACCTTGCTGTGTAAATGATATGGTTTTGGTTAGCTGGCTGTTCCAAAAAAATGGAAAACAATTTGGTTTGACCAAAATTTTAAATTTCACTGAAAATTCTAAAAAGAGTCAGAAAAGTTCCATTTCAGGTAGAACAAAACATTTAATTTTGGGTGTTTTTGCTAAAAGCTGAGGAAATGAGGGACTAGATTCACAAGAACACAGGAGAAGGCAATGGTGCCAGTCCTCTCATGCCCAGTAGTTAGAGCACTCACTTAGGAGGTGAGAGACCCAGGTTTGAATATCTACTTTGGAGAAGGAACTTGAACCCAAGTCTCCCTCCATCTGGGTGAGTGCCCCAACCACCAAGCTATGGGACATTATAGGGTGGGACTCTTTCCTGCTGAAGCTGTTCCACTGTGTGTCAATACTTGACTAGTCATTGACCAGAGAATGAGCACAGCCTGGTGGTTATGGCACATGCCTTGGACAGAGGGGCATCCAGGTTCCAGTCTCCACTCCAATGAGAGTTAAGTATTTATACCAAGTGGAACAGTTTTAACAGGAGAGATTGAGAAAGACCCCTCCCCACATACCTTGCAGTCTGGTGGTTAGGGCACTCACCTGGGAAAGCGGGAGACCTGCATTCAAGACTTTGCTCAAGAGCAGTGATTCAACTCTGTCTCCCACATCCCAGCTGAGTGCCCCATGCACAGGCCTGTTAGGTATGGGTGGTTTTATGACTGTTGCCTGAATCAGCCTCCTCTTACCCCCACCAAAAATTACAGTGTTTTGATAGCGTCTAAATGGTTTGTTTTGCCTAGTACCACTTACATTGGCCTTACACCGTTTCTGTACTGGAGGAACTCTCCAGCACCTTGCACCTCCTTTACTATTGCTTGAGTTGTGTATAGGGACCAGAGTCGACCCCTCTATGCACAGTACCTAGCACAATAGAGCTCTGGGGGTCTCTATATAAATAATAATGCCCCCCCTTCCCACAATCAGCCAGGTAGAGGTGGGTGCCTTTGGAGGGGGCTCAGAGGAGACCTGGGGTAAGCTAGAGGAGGAAATGACACAGGCACACTTATTGTAGCACTTTCCCTCCCAGCTCTGAGCCCAAACCTTTGTCCCGCCACTGGATTTTCATTTTGATTTGGACCTTAAAACAGGAGGAAGCAATTTAAATTTGGGGTCTAACTCAAATGTCCTGATCCCACTTCAAAGTGGTGGCAAAGGGGAAGCACATATTTAAGGTTTTGGCCATTTCCCATCTCTACTTATACGGAATGAAACACAATGGTTTAAGAGTTTGGGTCCTTTTAGTTTTATTTCCACTAGTCAGATGTGCAATGGGAAATATGTTTCATTTTTATGTATCAGCTTCTTAACACAAAATCAGATGTTAAAAGAGGTCATTGAAAGGGTCAGTCTAAAATGTTCACTAGAGGAAAATAAAGTAGGATGAAAAGCCACAGCAAAGGCTAGAAAATGATTTTTATAAAGGAAAGCACTGCTTTAAAAAGAAGGGCGTTGGGGTTGGTAGATGTTCAGTGCAAACATTTCCAAAGGAACTTTCAATAGTCCATTCTTTTGATAAGCCTCTCATGTGATGCTTGTAAAGTGTCTGATCAAACTCTGCTTCAGAAATAATCAAAACCATCATTGTTAGTATGCTTTTGTTTGACCAGTTTTCCTCTAGACATAATCCTTTTACCGCCTCTCCTTTAAGGAAAGGTCCCTGCTGACAAGGACTAAGCAGGAGTAGGAACCAATGGTTTATGTCTCCTTTACTGTTTAATGGCTTTTCAATTCAGGTATAGTTCTTTCACATTTTATGCTTGCATAATTTTCAGATTTTTTTAAAAAATTCTCATTTCTTTTGCATCATATTGCACTACCTCAGACCTCCAGCTTTTTATTTATTAGGTGACCTTTTGCATCACTGAATGTGGCTCTCTTTTCTTGGAAAAAAATTAGCATAACTGCAGTAACTGTGCCTTTTGCCTGCCTTGAAATAGGAAATTCATGGCAATAACATACACAAAAGGAGCAGCTGAAGTCCTGAGAGCCAAATTTATGATTATAACCATCTTGAGCTAGTTGTGACAGTGCTCTAAAATAGCAGCTAAGTATTATATATCCTAATTTGGTCAAAATAAATTAAGAGATTAAAAAAAAAGCAGCCAGGGCATGAAAAGAAAATGTTGACTTGATAAAGTTGTGATGTTTACCAAAACAATAAAAGGCCTAGCTATTGAAAGAATTTCAAAGAAGATGCAATTAGGCCTGATTACACCTCTTTGGGTCCAAGCTAAGGTGTGTCTTGTGCAACTGTGACACTGAAGTGAGTCACCTTTTCTTATTTTTTGTGGGGAAGGTGGCTTTGATATTACATTGTAAGCATTTGAATTACTTGAAAGGGCTTGTCTTTACATGTGACTTGTTTTAATTAGATAAACAAAATAAACATTTATGAATCTAAGTAAAAGGCCCATTTTGTTAAGGGAGAGTTTTTCATCCATATCAGCCAAAAAGAAAAATTAATATCACTGTGATTTGGTTAAAAGAACCACCACTTCTGAACTTTCACCTGTCGTTTGAACCAATCCTCTGCCTGTCCTGAGGTGCTGAAGAGTTCAGTTAAAGTTTGGTGCTTAGATATCAAGGCCATAGACTGCTTCAAAATAGACAGAACCCTACTCATAATTCTTCCACCCTATCTGTCATTCTTACCTGCAGTGTTGTCTTCTTGGGGAGACTTGGAAGACACAGCATCTACTGCTGCCCCTTCTAATATTGGGGTCTTTTCCTGGGTGACTGCATGGTCCAGTCTATCATTGGATCTCTTCGGAGGTCAGTCTGCTTCCCTTATATCTTCTCAAATGGTCTTTTCAGACATAGGGACACTGTAAGACCTTGTCGGGGTTCTTCTTTTGCCACTTTAAAAGTCTAGAAAGCACTTTAAAACGTACCTTGTAGAATGCATCATGATTTCTCCCCCTCAATATCCATGAGGCTAGTGGTGCCTCATGGATAGGAGGCACCATAGGGAATGGTGTTACACTATATCATATTGCACTCCACAACACATGCTCCAGAGCACCTTTACGACTTCAAAGTGGTAGAGCAGACAGATACACCTGAAGAAATACTAAGGACCACTGCACTAAAGTATGTGTGTGGAGGGGTATAGGGAGAACACGCCCTGAGGCCTGCCTAGAAAATGAGCACTAAGAGACACCACCACTGTGGGGAAGCAGATCAGTTCACTGGTGTGAATTCCAAAAGTGAAACAAATTTCTTTGCATTACTATTGATTTTGTTAGCACCTACCCACAAACAGAGGACTGGCTACATGGATAAGCATTCATCTTTCTCTTCTCTAGATATGAGCTCCTAGAGAACAGGGATCTTATTAGCTGATAGGCCTTTCCTACTGCCTGCACTCCAGGGATAGGTTCCCAGAGCTCAAGTTCTTCTGGGGCAGCGGCATGAAGCCAACATCATGAGGTTACATACTGTTTTATAAGCCATTCACACAGTCCTGATCTGGATGAATGTCAACCTAATCAATTTGCCCACATTTGCTGTTTTGTGCTGTGTTATGAGATCAGCATCATACATAACTTACATCTAATAAATGCACACAGAATATTGCTGTTAGAGTCTCTAAGCACTGAAACAAGCAACTGCAGAACCTGTTTTCTAAGGCAAATAGAACGACTTGAAAACCACTTGTAACGAGTAAAAAATGCTTTTGGTGCTACAAGTATGATTATGCATAGATAACTTTCTGAAGATGTAAGCGAAGGAATAGATAATCAAAAAGTGCCAAAATAAGTAGACTGTTAGAGTACTTTGTACTTAAAGTTATTCTTATCTAAAAAACATGCTATAGGAAATGAGTGTGCTGGAATAGAAATAGATTTCTCCCTTTCTATCATTTTTGCCACTCAGTAATACATATATTTGGATCAATTTGTCAGTGTTTTGAATTATTCTTTTGTTGGCACATTTATCTAAACCTCTCCTAAACTAGTTGTTCTCAACCTTTCCAGATTACTGTACCCCTTTCAGGAGTCTGATTTGTCTTGTGTACCCCCAAGTTTCACCTCACTTAAAAACTACTTGCTTACGAAATCAGACACAAAAATACAAAAGTGTCACAGCAACTTTTACTGACAAATTGCTTACTTTCTCATTTTGTCTGTATGCAATTTTAGTTTGTACTGACTTTATTAGTGCTTTTTATGTAGCCTGTTGTAAAACTAGGGAGTAACTGTAGGGTTCCCTCTATAACACCAATGCACCACTCTTCTCCAGGGAGTGACTGCAGATTACTGTCCTGCAGCCCTTTTCTTCTTTCAGCTGCTGGGCTTTATATATGCTTCTCCTATTCCTGTCCCAGTTAGCCACATGCCTAATCAATTGACCTGCCTGGCCACCTTAACCCCATCACAGCTAATCTCCTGATTCACTAATATTCTTGTTCTGATACCTACTCCATAATTTAATGATTCTCTATGATCCACCCTCTGCTCTTCCACTGCATCCAACAATGCGATTTACCTGGTCATCCCTAAGTCCTCCTTAGGCTCTCCTTCTGTTTTTTTCCCCTTCACATCTGCTTGTTCTCTTCTTCTTTCTATATCTTTGATTTTACCTCTCCTCTTCTGCTTGCTGCTACCTAAAGTTATCCTCATGTTTTTTCTAGCTTGGTCATCATGATTTAGATAATGGCATAGAGAGTACACTTATAAAGTCTGACGAAGTGGGTATTCACCCACGAAAGCTTATGCTCCAATACTTCTGTTAATCTATAAGGTGCCACAGGACTCTTAGTCTGGATCTGTAAAAAGGACAAACATGGCTACCCCTCTGATACTTATAAAGTTTGCGGTTGATACCAAGCTGGGAGGGGCTGCAAGTGCTTTGGAGGATAGGATTAAAATTCAAATGATCTGGACAAACTGGAGAAATGGTCTAAAGTAAATAGGATGAAATTCAATAAGGACAAATGCAAAGTACTCCACTTAGGAAGGAACAATCAGTTGCACACATACAAAATGGGAAATGACTACCTAGGAAGGAGTACTGTGGAAAAGGATCTGGGGATCATATTGGATCACAAGCTAAATATGAGTCAACGGTGTAATGTGGTTGCAAAAAAAAACAAAACATCATTCTGGGATGTATTAGCAGGAGTATTGTAAGCAAGACACAAGAAATAATACTTCCGCTCTACTCCACGCTGATTAGGCCTCAACTGGAGTATTGTGTCCAGTTCTGGGCGCCACATTTCAGGGAAGGGGTGGACAAATTGGAGAAAGTCCAGAGATGAGCAACAAAAATGATTAAAGGTCTAGAAAACATGACCTATGAGGGAAGATTGAAAAACAATGGGTTTGTTTAGGTTGGAGAAGAGAAGTCTGAGAGGGGTCATGATAACAGCTTTCAAGTACATGAAAGCTTGTTACCAGGAGGAAGAGAAAAATTGTTCTTCTTAACCTCTGAGGCTAGGACAAGAAGCAATGGTCTTAAATTGCAGCAAGGGCAGTTTAGGTTGGACATTAGGAAAAACGTCCTAAAAGTCAGAGTGGTTAAGCACAATTGCGTAGCAAGGTGGTGGAATCTCCATTATTAGGGATTTTTCAGAGCAGGTTGGACAAACACCTGTCAGCGATGTTCTAGATAATACTTAGTCCTGCCTTGAGTGCAGGGAATTAGACTAAATGACCTCTCGAGATCCTATGATTTTGCCATCTTATGGCCCTTAATATATCTTTTGCAAGCTAGCATAAACTCAGAGGAGAGTGACAAAGATGTTTCAAAGTTAAGACCAGAAAGGACCAGTAGATCTTCTAGTCTGACCTTCCTATCATAGACCATTAAATTTAATCCAGATACCCCTCTGTTAAGCCCACAGGCTTTAGACTAAAGCATTTCAGTCTGCAGGAGGCTAAACTCTGTGCCCCAAGCAGAGCACAGGAGACCCCAAGGTGCCACCAATGCCTGAGGTTGCATCAATGGCAGGGAATCGATTAGGTGAGGTATACCCAGATAGCTCCAGTAAACTCTACCTATGTAACTAAACATGTCATATGGTTATAGATATGTTCAACTTATACATTCCTCTGATATCACGTGGCATAATTTTTATGTTACAAAATCTTATTTCTTATTTGGAGAAAATATTTTAATAATAATTGAACAGTGATTGCATTTGATGATTAACACAATTATCTGAAGGTCTTCAAACATGTATTGTCTTTGAAAATCCTCTGTATTTTTATAAAAGTTGGCATTTCTTACAGTTCGTATAGAAAACCGCATTTCTGAATTTCTTCTTTTTTGTGATTATTTCAGCTTGATGTTTAGTTGTCAACTATTGCATTTTTCTCAAGCTGTGATATTTTATTCTTCTAATGCTTACCATATGTTGGCTGTTCCTTTTATCTAATTTTTTAATTTGTTTAATCTGTCACCCAATGGTAAGACATCAACACAGCTGTCTGTGAACTGTGTGTGTTGCTGATGTTTCAATCTGCTGAGACTACACCTTAGGTTTTGGAGAAATATGAAGATAGATAACCATGATGATAAGTCCATGAGATAAACTATGTCATTACTTAGAATATATATATACTGGTGAGACTCAGTGTACAATTGTTTGCACATATTTTAACTTTGTCCCTGACTTTTTTAGATAGCCATATGGAGCCGAAAGTGCTATTCTCTACAAATATGCAGTAAAGAGGGTTATTTAAGATCAGATCTTGCACTATTAAAGTCAATGGAAACCTTGCTATTGACTTAAATAGGCAGAGAATAGACACCCACTCCCCACACCCAGTCAGTGAGGTTACTGCACATGCAACAACTTTGGAATGCAAGAGTTACTCTGGATTGTTTTTTCAACATGGAAGCTATACCCTGCTCATATCGTATCGTGAGTTGCCATTCTTCTGCAAATCTGTATATGAAAAATGGCTTTTTTCATAAAAAACAGAAGTTTCCACAAGAAATGTCCATTGTTAAACAAAAAATGGTGTTTTCATGAAAAACAAAATCCAATTTTAAATGTTTGTTTTCAGCACCCAAAAATTGAAACATTTTGGACAGTAGGGCAAAAATATTCTGTAAATCCAAAATTTTTACCCTAACAACTAAAGATTCAGTTTTCAGTTGCTGAAAACTGAAAAATTAGGTTTTGGTTTTTTTCCAAACACATACCCAAAAAGTTGTATAGAAACATTTCAACAAAGCCACATTGAAATTTTCACAGGGAAAAAATCAATTTCCTCGCCACTGCTAGTCAGCTCATCTTTCCACAGACCTCATAACATTCATGCCTCTACCATGGGACTAGATTATTGTAGTTTGTTCCTTCCTGTGTTTCCCCATGAAACAGCTCTGAAAACCAGAGTAATTTCAGAATGCAGATTCTTATTTGCTCCTTTGCATAAGGACAATATCATCACTAGTGTCAGCTCACTGCACTATGGATGGGTTGCCAGTAAGCCACTGGACCCAGTTCAAATAAACTTCTCAGTTAATACCAAAAGGTACCTATATTACATTTTCTCTCCTTATATCCCACCAAGGTATTTGAGATTTCCTGAGTGATCCTTGGTGCCTGTCTGAAGGGACCATTTCATTCAGGCTGTGATCTGAACCTTCTCAGTTCAAGAATTATGTCTGTGGAACTTCTTCTCTAAGAATGTCCATCTGAGTCCCTTTCCAAAACTCATGACTCCATACAAAGACTTCCTATGCATGTCAGACCATCATTAAATAACTATTATCTTTCTAGGGGTTATGTTTTTTATCTCCTGGGAATCATGCCACCTTATTTTTCATTTTGTGATTAACCAACTGACTCCATAAATCAATGTTAGATGAAGGCTATGTGACCTTCATTCTAGCATCCCTTTGTTTATAAAAAGGGTTCACCGCAGTGCCTAAAATATTTTTCACTCTATGCTTGACAGAGAATCATGATGTAAATTAGGACATGGAGCATGCAGATCCAATTTAAATGCATCACTAAACATACAGCTTTCAAAGTTGCCATAATGTAAGTTCTATTATCTTACTAAAAAGAAAGTTAATAGAACTTATTTAACAACTTTGAAAGTCTTCAGTTTTATCATGCATTCACTGGTCAGATATGTTTTCTATGTAATCTACCCAGTCAGATCTCCAGCAGGAAATAGTAACACATAGCTCTGATAGGTTGCAAAATGTAAACCAAGAATCATCATTAAATGGGTATTCCCCCCCTGAAGTCCCACAGGGATCAGTTCTTGACCCTACACATTTAAATTTTTATTATCAGTGACCTGGAGAAAAACAAAATCGCTAATAAAGTTGGCTGATGATACAAAAATTTGGGGAATGGTAAATAATGAAGGGGACAGGTCACTGATTCAGAACAATCTGAATCATTTGGTAAACTGGGGGATAAGCAGATACCATGCATTTTAATACACCTAAACATAAATGTCTACATCTAGATATAAAGAATGTATTTACAGGATGGGGGACTCTATCCCCAGAAGCAGTGATTCTAAAAAAGATTTGGGGTTGGGGGATGGATATCAGCTGAACATGAGCTCCCAGTGCAACACTGTGGCCAAAAGTAGAATGCAATCCTGTGATACATAAACAGGAAAGTCTTGAGTAGGAGTAAAGGGCTTATTTTACCTCTGTATTTGGCACTGGTCCCTTCTGGCACTGGAATCTACAACTCTACAATTTAGAGCTTTTCACTGTAGATCTCAATGAACTTTACAAAGGAGGTAAATATTATCCCACTTTTATTGATGGGGAAACTGAGGCACGAGACACACTGTGACTAGTCCAAGATCATTCAGAAGGAAAAAAAAACAGAAATAGAAACAAGGTCTTCCTAGTCCAACTCCCATACCACTACCTCCCAGTGCTGTATTAGTAACCTGTCAGCTCTCAGACAGGAGAGAAACATTAGACTCATTCATGATTGAGAAGCAGATTAGAATGAATGTATTTAAGCATGTTTTTAAAAAATATATTTCATACCAAGATATGTCACACTGTCTCCTTCACATTACATAAGTCAAAGCTAGTACTTATACAGCTACCTAGTCTGTTTTTGACTGGGTTGGGACATCCAGAAGCCAGGTGAGTTATCAGAGCAAAACGTTTAAAAGGCGGGGAAGGTGCAGCTATAAAGACCTTTAAAAAGTTTTTTTCTCTTCAAGTGACAAAAACTGGCAGTGGAAATAAGATAATGGAGGAGTGCTATGTGAGCAAACAAAACTGCACTTGGAAGTGAGTGCATTATTCTAATAAGATCAGCATGTGTAGGTGGAGGAGGAAACAAGCAGAGAATGGGAATCCCTAACAGCACTTTCAAGTAGTTTTCTCCATTACTTTAGTCTTTTCCAGGCTCTCAAGCCAGGAGTACTCAAACAGTTTTGAAAAAGAGCTGAATTGTTTACTTCTTCAGCCAAGTCCTTTGCTCGACTTGTTTTCCATTCTGAGCGCCCCACCAATTTCTGACATTCACATTTGCCAGGGAGTGATCTTATCCCCTGTAATTCTCATTCTATATACACACTTTTATTTGAATAAAATCAATAATAAAAGATACATTATGGAGTTACTCTTACCACACAGCATCCTCCCCAGAGACACAGACATCACAGAAGTCAGCATGAGAAACTTATAAACAACCTTAATTTTTGGTGGTGAGTTCAGTTTCATCGCTACATGAAAGGTACGTTTCAGGTGGGGGGTTTAGAGGGAAGTCGTAGTTGCCATTATGCTTCTAGGTCGCTTTCCAGTTCAGCCCACGTATCCATTAATTAGAACTAAACCTGCAGACAAGATTTATCCATTTTGTGAACAACACATTCAAAGCTATTGAGCTGACTGCTGTTTGTCACAGCACGTCCATTTTTCATCATAAGCTTGAACACATGTATGAAGAACAAGCTTTGAAAGCATTAAAATATCATACCACTGAAAGAAGTACACTTTGAGTGTGTGATGCGATGGAGTGAAGGGGGAATAGTGGAAATACTACAACGCCAAATCACATTTGGAATGAAATAATTGAAAGTGTCCTCACTATGTATTTTTGGTGGTATGTGAAGTGGGGATGGATTGGTGAATATGATGGAAAGACTGAGCTGCAAAAGAGAAAGAAGAGGAACTCCAAAAACAGCAGGGTTTTTTTTTAGTAATGTTATAATCAAAAGAAAGAGAAAGTCAGCATAACATTTGATCTCTCCTTTTTCAGATATGCAAGAAAACTGATTTTTTTTCCTTGCAGATTTTTTTGGATAATATATCTGAAGCCACTAAAAGAACAAAACTTTTTGCATTTGAATTGCAAGGAACCTAAGTTTTTTGAACGATGAAATGATTAAAGGAAATTCGTGAAAAGTTAACTAAAGCCACTTTTCTGGGTTCTGCAGTTTCTGCAACCTCAAACAAGCCTGAGTCAGAAGGATATACAACCCCTTCTTCCACTGCTGTTGCTCTAACAGTCAGTCCCATTGTTAAATAACCATCAGAAACATACCTTCAGGAAAACAGTACTATGTGGTCCAGCATTAGTGGTGAATACCATCTCAGAAAACAGTGATCATTACAAAGCAACAACATTAAAAGAGCTTGTTACCTTTTCCTCCTTCACAGGAGGAGAAAAAAAAATGTACTTTTACCCTTGATGATAGAAAAACTCTCAAATTCAGGGCCAGATTCTGAGCTCAGTTACACCTGAGTACATTTGGAATAACTCCTGAGTGCAGCTGAGTTACCTTAATGTAATTGAGTTAAGACTCTAGCCAAAGTGTCTGATAGTAAGTAGTTGCTCTTACCACTGTAACACTAGCCAGGTCACTGGAAAGTTCAATCCCCCTCCAAGGTAACAAAAGGTCCTACCTACTAATAAATATCTAAATATTTCTTCTGCTCTTCTTAGGCTACCCAGAAGTCCTCTGCTTCCTAGATCCTGTAGAGCTTCTCCTATGCTGCTTCCTTCCAGCGGTTCCCCCCCCACACACTTCTCCTCCCTAGAGATTCTGGCAACTTCCCTCAGGGACGGTGCTGCTCCTTACAGGCCACCTAATCTGCTCCTCCTATAGGTCTCTTCCAGACTGATTTCCTGAAGCCCTTTCCAGAGAAGGAGTGCTCCTGGATCTCCTCTCTAGACTCAGTTCACAGCTCTGTTTTAGTCCTTTTCCCTGCAGCTGAGATCAGACACTTTGTTTAAGTCTCCATCACTCTCAGCTGGGGGACAGCTATCTGGTCACAAGCAAGGCTCAGCCTAGCTTGCCAGCCAGCCTCTGACAGATATATGGAAAATTTTCAGCCTTACTACAACAGGTATGGTGGTTGGGATCTACTGTGAGCCAAATTTCATACTTACTAATCCAGCAAATCTCCCATTAGTTTCAATGTGAGTTTTGCCCTAATGACTACAGAATCTGGCACTGTACTGTATTTGCTAGATCTCCACAATAGATGATAGCCTTGTGTGACCGAATGCACCCCTGTACTCATGCCCTACACAGAATTGTAATAATCTTTGTACAAAATATGCCTTTTGAGGTATCATTTGAAAACTACTTGCTGGTCAGTAACATCATGGTGAAATGTATGTGGCAACATTATGTGTAAAGTTATGAACATAAGCTGAAATTATGACTGAAATATGTTTACCAGACAAATCTGGGAAATGGGTAAACCTGTTTCTCAAAGACAAAGGACAAGTTGATGCCCTTAAATAGGAGTTATCAAAGCTAATGGGCAATCACCTACCTTTGGCATGGAAGTGGGGAGGAAGGCAAGAGATATACAGATCTGGATTTTAGCAAACAGAGATGAAAAACAGCAGCATAAACCTCTTCCCCACCAGACTCCATATATCCTTGCTCTCAACTGGAAAGAACTTTATCTAGGGGTCACTTTCAGGAATTTGGATTTCAAAAGGGAGACTGAACTATAAAAGTAAGGGACAAAACACCCCAAGTTCTCTCTCCCTGGCCATCTCTCTTTTTTTCACCTAAGGAGACAAAAGAAACAGCTGTTGGATCTTGGGAGCAGATGCTGGCCTGAGACTTGGTCAGTAATGTTACTGGAAACATATGGTAAGAGATTTCACCTTGAAACCAAGTCTAGTTTGTTAAGTTTAGGAAGCATTTTATCTTTATTTTCTTGTAACCATTTCTGATTTTAATTCCTTAATACTTGTAATCACTTAAAACATCTCTTCGTGGTTAAATTTATTTTATTCTTTAATTAAAATTAATTCAGTTTGTGAACTGTGTGCGTAACTCTATTTAATGTGGAAAGCTTTTGTACCTTGATCCCCTTAGAGGGGCAACAGACCTAGTATCTCTGGACTATCCAGGAGAGGGCAGAACAGTGCTAAACACATGTTTTTGGTGAAAATCCAGGACAGGGAGGGTGCTGGGGTCACCCTGCAAGTCATAAGAAAGGCTGGTGGAAGCTGGAGTGTGCTGAAGCTATACACAGACACTCAGGGTGTTGCCTGCATGCTGGCATGCTATTTGTGAATGGCCCAGGTGGGAGCTACAACAGCAAAGCATTGTGAGGCACCCAAGGTTGCAGGGCAGAGGTTATGCAGCCACTCACTGGACTGGATTGCACCCAGAATGTCATATCTTGATAGCAGATATGCAGGCAATATCTACGAACAACTGACCCATTCCTTACCCAGCTACCAAAACTTTGCTCCTGGCAATTTCTATGCATCGTCAATAAACAATCTGTGACATATCACAAAGTGTAGGACCCATGTTAAATAAACTGAATTTAGTATGGAACACAGGGGCTACGAGACTGAGTGTACTATTCAATGTCTAATACATTAAAAAATGTGGAGGTCTAAATATAAGTGAAGCAATTCCAGAATTTTTGTTCTGCTGCAAGTGTGTATTGCAGAATCCATGAATCTTACAACATAATTTAGGTTCATTTTATTATACCTTAAACAGTGTCTTGCCTCCATTGATAACTGACAACTATATGGAAGAAGCCCAGTGACCACCTTCCCTTTCCTCTCATTCTTCACTACGGAAAAAAAAGTAGCACTTATTCAGCTCCGTAAGTCATTCAATGCAAGAAGGAACTAGTTTTTAATGCTCAACTGAACATGAAAAACACTAGAGTAACTCAGTTTAATTGTCCTTCTGGGTATGTCTGCACTGCAATTAGACATCAGCGGCTGGCCAATGCCAGCTGACAGGCTCGTGGGGCTCAGGTAAAGGGGCTGTTTAACTGCGATGTAGACATTTCAGGCTAGGGCTGCAGCCCAAGCTATGGACCCTCCCACTTTGCAGGGTCTTAGAGCCCAGGCACCAGTCCAAACTGTTACATTAATATACACAATACAAAATATATGGGCTGAGCATCCAAAGCAAAGAATTGGAGCCTCGAGATTTTTTTAAATAAAAATCTAAAATGTGAATCCAAAGTTAGAAAAAGTACAATATATTATTTGAGAAATAGTAATTAATTGTCTGAACACAACAAAAAGTATTATCAAGTAGTATTTCAAATAAAAAACAGAAATGCAAATTACTATTTTCCATGGGCCTGTTTATTTTCTAGTCTCCTAACATTTGTATAGGTACATTTTTCTATTCACAAGAATGTTTGTGGAAAGTAAAAGCATCTTGAATATTCATAAAAATATACAATAGTGCCACATGTACACCATGTATGTTTGATCCTGATTCAGCAAGGTACTTATGCACATGTGTAACTTCAAGTGCACAAATGGCCTAATTTAACTTAATTCCACACATACTTATTTACCTTGCTGAATGGAGGTCTTAGGGGGCTGAGATTTAGAAGGGTAAGAAGGGAATGTTTCCTCCTTCTCAGTATGAAGGAAGGACTTGGCATATGGTATCATGAACATATGCCCTGTTCTTCCATTAAAGAGAAATCATATAATTTTCAGCTTTATCTTAAATACAGAAGTAATCTTCTCATCTGTTTAGAATGCACCTTTCTCTCACTTTATTCTCTTCCACCCCATTCTTGTAACTTTCCAGCTCTAGAGTTTTACACTTCTAGGCTTACTATTTCCAAGTTTGCTCACTGCACTGTATTTGAAATCCCCAGCCATACATGCAAGGCTAATAAAGTGCTTACTGAAACCCAAATAACATTCACTTATGTATATATAACAACTTTTGTCTGAACAGAAGTACCACTAGAAATGTACACATATTCCCCATGGAACTGGCCTGAAAAAAATGCAATTACATAGAGTTAAAATGAAAAACCAAAACATAAACAAACAAGACCACCACAAAGGTACCTAGAGCCTTTGGTAAAATTAAGGTGAATTATGTAGATTTTTGCATCCTGTTGACAGCATGGAATTTATTGTAAAACAATATCATATGGGAACATCACAAAACAAAACCCAGAGGTTCACAGCATTCTAAATAAGACAGAAGATATATTCAAAAGGTTAATTGCTTCTAAGTAGAAACTCAGGTATTACATTTCAGAAATGTTGCTGAAAACCCAGAATGTTTGGTTATCTTAAGAAATGCGTAACCACAGCTTCATTCGATTGATCATTTATGTTCAGAAAAGAAGTAGGATTCAGCTTGCTGGGAATCTGAATTGCTTTTTAACAACATGATGCATTTCAGCTCAGTCATAAAAAATTCTCACAATTGTCTCCTTATGGATTTCTCCTCCCCCAAGGGCAACCTCAATAACCCTTGTCTGATTCTCTCAGATCGAGAAACTTACTGTAATCAGTACTTGTGCTACGTGTGACTTTTTCAGAGGCTGTAGAAAATAACCCACAATATGTTGACATTGAAGCAGAATGTATAACTATGTCACTAACATGCTTAAAATTTTTGCAGCATATGCATCATCTCTTAAGCCATATAAATCCATTCTGAAACTATAAGGAATTTAATTTCTATTTCTCATCAAAACTGGTGTATTTAATATTCTAAAGTTTATTTGATGAGGCTAACAAACTAAATTAGTAGGTTTGATATGTTACTTATACCTGATTTCAAGCTACTTAATATTCTCTTTCCAACAATATTTTCATTAAACAAATTAAAACATAAAATACCCAATTATTAAAAAACTTGTACCCAAGAATGAAGTACACAAAGCCTTATGTCCCGCCGCCCCCTCCAACAGTATTTATGGGCCACTTTCTACACTTAGTTAAATGAATTTCAGCTGAGTTACTCAGAATTTACACCAATGCTATAGCGAGTACAATCTCTCCAGTAAGTTAGGGCTACTTCGCTGAGTTCTTAGTATGTTTAAATACCACAGGATATGAATTTGTTACATTGATTGTTCCCTAAAAAGTTCATTATGCATGAGATTGACTTTAGCAAGAAGGGTTCACATATAAAATAAGTGACTATTCACATAGATGGCTTATCCTTGAATAATTGTTTAATAATTTAACTCACTTAACTTTTGTAATCATGCCGCTCATAATTTACTCCAGAATTTAATGCATTTAAAATTTCTTCTTGCCTCTGGTATGCTTCAGAAGTGATGCCCTTGCATGATAGAAGAGGGTGTTTTACTACCACATCAGTTTGGGAACACATTTACAACCAAGGGAAATCAGTCTTCAGATGTAGAGAATATATCATTGTAACCATTCTGCCTAGGGATATTCTCGTAAGGGTAGATTTTAAAATGCATTGACTAAGAAATTATCCTGGCCTGATTGTGCCAAGCATTAATCCGTCTCAAACATGAAAAACTAGGATTCATATTTTAAAGCTGTGCAGTTGCATCTATAACTGCTCAGTGGTTCATGCAGATAATGGTTATCTCATTTAGTATATTAGTAATACAAATAATTACACTGAAACTATTGACAAAAGAAATGGAAATAAGAGTAAGAAACTAGAATAGTTTTTAATGAAATACAAAACTGGTTTAGAAACATGGAGATAATTATATTAAAACTAATTGGACTAAAAACTATTTTTTCACAGAGTTTGATATAAAATTATCTTACAATACAAGCATGTACACTGGTAAATGAGCAAAAGTCAGGAAATACAAAATGTGAAAGTAAAAGCTGAACATGTAACCTTAACTCTGCCCTCTTGTTTCTATACATTATGACAGCATTTATTGATGTGGTATTCTCAATAATTATTCATTGCATTACACAGTTTACTATTTTATTTACAATTTGTGTTGAGTCAGTGCTCAGAGCCCTAAGTGGAATCAGGACTCCATTGTTCTGAGCTCTCTACTAGCAGACAGGATGGCACAGTCCTCCCCCAAAGACTTTACAAAAGAACATAATACAAGATGCAAGAAGTGGGAATAACAAATAATAGGAGGGAAGTGGATCAGAAGATGAGCATAACCAAAATAATGATTTGCATTTAGGGTGAAATTCACCTATAATGTGGGAGGGACACTGTAAGACCTTTCACTCCACTTACAACTCATACAGGAGCTGCATGGGAATAGGACAGTGGGAAAGGCCACTTTGGGAGAAAATCCATGTTTAAACAGATAGCCACTCCATTAGCCACTGCAACTGCTATGGAGGGGCTGCTATAGAAGCCCCTATCCCTGAGCTATGGAGTGTGCTTCATATCCCTCAGTTACTCCACACTCTTGCTGCATAAAGCCTAAATATTCTGGCACTGTTCATTATGCAGATGGAGTGTATTTCAGCCCTATGGCCCCAATCCAGCATAGCACTTAATCACATGCTCAACTTTCATTGAAACTTCTCATATACTTAAAGTTAGATACATGCTTAAGTGCACTGCTGACTAATGATGGATTGTTGAATTGGGGCCTGACTGTGTGGAAATGTGTAACTGAATTAGAATACAATTTATTATTTCTCAAATATATTATTTTACCTTTTCTATAAGGTTAGATTCATATATTAATTTGCTTTATAAAAATCTCGTCTCCCATTCCTTGCTCTAGATGGACACCCCATAAATTGACACAATATAAAATAACTACTCCCCAAAAGTTTGGGAAAGGAGATGGGCATTGGACTGTGCACAAAAGGCAGTCAAATCCAGGCTTTGCCTGGCTAAAGGGGATCAATGGAGTATACCAGTGCACTAGCTGCCTCTCACTTATATTGAAAGGGTTCCTGTTCAAGGCTCATCATTAACCTCAGCTGCAGCAGTACTATATGGGGAAATGGGACAGTGGCACTCTGGTACCAAGGTCCCAGACCACATAGAGCTTTATGGGCCAATATTAACAACTTCAATTCCAAAGGAGGCCATCAAGTAACTTATAAAATTTTCAGATGGCACCATACTGGAAGGGGTTGCTAGTGCTTTGGAAGACAGCATTAGAATTCAAAATGACCTTGATAATTGGAGAATTGGTTTGAAATCAACATCATGAAATTCAAGACAGGCAAGTGCAAAGCACTACACTTAAGATGGTAAAATCAAATGCACAACTACAAAATAGGGAATAACTGGCTAGACATTAGTACTGCAGAAGAGGATCTGGGTGTTATAGTGGATCACAAGCTGAATACAAGGCAACAATGTGATGCAATTGTGAAAAAGGCTGATATCATTATGGGATGGATTAACAGGAATGTCATATGTAGGGCATGAGAAGCAATTGTTCCCCTTTACTCAGTACTGATGAGACCTCAGTTGGAATATTCTGTCCAGTTTGGGATGGCATAATTTAGGAAAGAGGTGGACAAATTGGAGAGTTTCCAGAGGAGAGCAACAACGATAGAAGATTTAAAAAACAATACCTATGAGAAAAAGTTTAAAAAACTGGGCATGTTTAGTCTTGAGAAAAGAAACCTTCAACAGATTTAGGAACCTCACTTTGAGCAGCCATTTTGGAAAACTTTGTCCAAATTTTTAAATGGCTACCGATAGTCATTTTTTACTAGCAGATGGTGTTTTCTTCAGAAGAGAAATAGTATTATATCTTGAATTTCAGAGAAATAACCTAATACAGATTACTTGCATTATCAGAACTTTCAAAAAAAAAGGAGAATTATCCTTACCAGGTTGGGCCTTGATTCAGCAATATGCTTAAATACATACATAACAGCTTTGCTGAGTAAAGACATAAGTTCCCAGGCATATGCTTTCCCAAGAATTCTGATAGGTTATTCATTGTGAACAAACCTTAAAAGAATCAGAGCATTTTATGAAAATGTTATCCCAGTTTTGGACCAGATATAATTCAAAGGTTCAATCCGATTCAGATAACCAGCCAAAAATACAGCCATTAGTCTGAGGAGTTGCATATTTTGTTGTAGACTGTTCAAATGTGGTAAAAAAGTTGGAAACTTAATTTGACACAACCAACTTCAGAATCCATTGATTTTACCGATTCCCATATGACAACTGGCAGAACAGTTGTCAGACTAAAGCAAACAGAGGTAAAATCATTAGTCTTGCCCATCTTATTTGTTCTCACAGTCATGTCCAGCTTTCTGTTGTTTTAAAAATCTCTCAAGTACTGTATCAAGTAATTGGAATTTAAATGATTTGTAAGTTCCTTCCCCATTTCACATTTAGGCAAGTTATTGACCAGCTGTCACTTCATGTTCTTAGTCTTGACAGATTTGCCGAATTGGTCACAGATTTTCCAAGACAACTATTTTTATGCTGTGTTTCTCACATAGAAAGATAATAAGCTGAAACACAGCAGTCGTTTTGAAAGACCCAGAAAGATAAGCAATGAGCAGCTTCAATGGGAATCACAGCCGACTATCCCTACCTATCTCACTATTCTTAGTACATAACATTTCAAAACTCTAGCATATCGCAGATACAGTGGACAAGGGTCTTTAAAAGCTTTAAAACCTTGAATATTTTGGGAGGTAAAAAAAATCAGATAACATTATGTTCTAATTTGTTTTAAATTGATTATTAGACACGGCATCAGGAAAGTAACATGTTTAAATGATGTTTTCTTCCACAGCATCTCAATTTAAAAAAAAAGGTAAGACCCTGCAGGAGAGGGCAATATCAACTGAACATCTGTATGTCACACTCCTGGTTCCCTGTAAAATAATAACTGCAAGATCCATATTTTTATGTACGGATTTCTCCAAAATGTTCATATTTTATGTGCAGGAAAATTGATCAAGAGAAAATAGGAAAGCAAGAGGAGAGAGAGCTATTCAAATTGTGGCTAAGAACAATTTTTTGAAAAATCCATATCAATATTAAAATCTTCCTTGTGCCTGGAAGATTGCTAACTTGGCTTCTTTTAAAACTTCTTGGTTTCATCATTAATATAAAACAAAATCTGTCACAGATCATCCACAAGGAATTAAAAAACAAAAAAACAAAAGGATCTCTCTCCTATATTATATATACATTCTCATTCAAGCAGCTCAGATCTGCATCTCCTAGGTAGCATCCCTTTTCTGACAATAGAGAAGACAGGAATTCTGTTCTTTAAATAATCCTTTTTTTCCTTGCTTCATCAGCGTTAATATATTACTCTTACCAGAGGCAAGATCAGAGGAGATCTGATGCACCCCCAACTAGGCTCCTGTTTTAACTGGAGCATTTCATTAAAACTTTTGCCTGAATCCAACAGAAACAGCTTGCATAAGCCCCACTGGTTGAAAGTCTTCCAGTAGCACCAAACTCTTCTGACCACACTTTACTCCCTCCATCCTATTTGACCTCTTTAGCACCATTCCAAACCTTAAGGGGACAGAGCCCAGGAATATATAGCCTTGGCATTCCATCCAGTTCTTACCCAACAAATAAAAATACCACATTGACATTAATACTTTAGCATATATATTCTAACTTATGAGAGCTACAAAGGCAATATATTCCCTTTCATTTCATTAATTAAAAATATAAAAGTGTTTTCTACTCATTTGGATTGGGGATAAAATATTTTCGTAAATTAAACAGGGATCCTTACTCATGGGGTCATTACTCTCTATATACTTGATGGAAAAGTCCTATACAATTTAATAGGGAAGAAACCAATAAGATTCCAAGGAAAGATACTCTAAAAATATAAAGAATTTAATGGAGAATATCTGTTCTATAGGATGTCTCAAAGCCTATAAAATTCTTTGACAGGAATACAGTTATCTATTAATTTTGCAAAACACACAGTAAGATTACCTTTTCCGATTACATTCTATAGGATATTCCGCATAAGTGAGTCCTTTCAAACAAATCTCAAATACATAGATATTAGTTTAATAAATTATTTCCTAGAGTATCACCTTTTCTTGGTGATTCATTATTATAATTTCCTCAGAGAGCTATGGACAACTAAGTTTTTTCATATCCGATTTCATCTTTTTTTTAATAATTGCAATTGTCCACATGTTCTTCAAATTATCCACATGTTCTTCAATGTTGATTATAGCACTAAAGACACCTAGAGTAAAATTTTCTAGTGCTTCTAAATGACTTAAGAGCCTAAGTCTGATTTTCAATAGTGACTTAGATACCCAGGCGCTTTTGAACATTTACCCCAATCTAAATTGCTGTCATTAATTTTGACAGCCTCCACAAAAGATTCTATAAATTCTTGACACATTTTAACAATATTCTTATTAGATGATAGCATAAAAAATGGAGAAAATGTATTTTTATTACATCGATGACTCCCAGCTGCTGTCTCTCTTATCCAATCAAGCCATGGAAAAGGCATAACGAAGTGGCTGACAGAGACAAGGGCCTGGTCTACACTATGAGTTTAATTTGAATTTAGCAGCGTTAAATCGAATTAACCCTGCACCCGTCCACACAACGAAGCCATTTATTTCGAAATAAATGGTTCTTAAAATTGATTTCTGTTCTCCTCCCCGACGAGCGGAGTAGCGCCGAAATTGATATTGTCATTTCGAATTAGGGTTAGTGTGGCCACAATTCGATGGTATTGGCCTCCGGGAGCTATCCCACAGTGTACCATTGTGACTGCTCTGGACAGCAATCTGAACTCGGATGCACTGGCCAGGTAGACAGGAAAAGCCCCAAGAACATTTGAATTTCATTTCCTGTTTGCCCAGCACAGGAGAGCACAGGTGACCACAGAGAGCTCATCAGCACAGGTAACCATACAGGCCAATAATCGAAAAAAAGCACCAGTATGGACCGTACGGGAGGTACTGGATCTGATTGCTATATGGGGAGAGGATTCAGTGCTAGCAGAACTTCGTTCGAAAAGACAAAATGCCAAAAATTTTGAAAAAATCTCCAAGGGCATGATGGAGAGAGGCCACAATAGGGACTCAGAGCAGTGCCGCGTGAAAGTCAAGGAGCTCAGACAAGCCTATCAGAAAACAAAGGAGGCAAACTGTCACTCCGGGTCAGAGCCGCAGACATGACGCTTCTATGCTGAGATGCATGCAATTCTATGGGGGGCCGCCACCACTACCCCACCTCTGACCGTGGATTCCGAGGCGGGGATAATCTCATCAGCTACACCTGAGGATTCTGCGGACAGGGAAGAAGAGCAGGAGGAGGAGGAGGAGGACGAGCTTGCGGAGAGCACCCAGCACTCCGTTCTCCTCAACAGCCAGGATCTTTTTCTCAGCCTGACTGAAATACCCTCCCAAGCCAGTACCCAAGACCATGACTCCATGGAAGGGACCTCAGGTGAGTTTACCTTTTAAAATATAAAACATGGTTTAAAAGCAAGCATTTTTTAATGATTAATTTGCCCTGAGGACTTGGGATGCATTCGCGGCCAGTACAGCTACAGGAAAAGTCTGTTAACGTGTCTGGGGATGGAGCGGAAATCCTCCAGGGACATCTCCATGAAGCTCTCCTGGAGGTACTCCAAAAGCCTTTGCAGAAGGTTTCTGGGCAGTGCAGCCTTATTCCGTCCTCCATGGTAGGACACTTGACCACGCCATGCTAGTAGCAAGTAATCTGGTATCATTGCATGACAAAGCCTGGCAGCGTATGGTCCCAGTGTTTGCTGGCATTCAAGCAACATCCGTTCTTTATCTCACTGTGTAATCCTCAGGAGAGTGATATCGCTCATGGTAACCTGGTTGAAATACGGGAATTTAATTAAGGGGACAGAGGTGGCCGTTCCTACTGTGCTGTTTGCCTGTGGCTGAAAAGAAATCCTTCCCTGTAGTAAGCCAAGCTCAGGGGGGAACGGGGGGGGGGGGGGGGCTAAGCTTTTCACATGTGGCTAGCAGGTATCTTCCCTGATACCAGCCATGCAGTGGGGGGAGGGATAAAGCGATCATCCCAGAGAATTGAATGGGGGGGGGTAGTTTGTTTTCTGCTGCTGAAGGTTAACAAGAAAACGGCAGCGCTCAACGGGCTTTGCTTGGTATTTGGGAAAGGAGGACGCAGAAGCCGAAAGACAATGGCTTACCATGGCCGCATGCAAGCCGAATTCTGTTGCCCAGACCTGCGTCTGTGATCTCTAGCAGCAAAGCCACAGGCACTCAATATTAAGAGGCAAAAATACGACCATGCACAGAAATCACATGTGCTATGTAATGTGAATAGTGTTGTTCACCGTGAAAGAGTATATAAGCATTGTTCTGTAAAATGGATCTTTTTAAAAAATTCTCTTCTTTTTTCCCTCCCTCCAGCAGCTGCAAATTTTTCAAGCCTCCCTCCTCCATCCCGAAGGCTATCTCAGATAAGGCGTCAGAAAAAGAGGACGCAAGATGAGATGTTCGCGGAAATCATGGAATCCACCCGCAATAAAAGAGCTCATCTGAATGAGTGGAAGGACACAGTTTCAAAGTATAGGAAAGATGCCAGTGAATGTGAGGACAGGAGGGACCAACGTGAGGACATGAGGGACCAACGTGAGGAGAGGAGAGACGCTCGAGATGAGAGGTGGCGGCAGGAAGATCAGAGGAGGCAGGATGCAACGCTGGGGCTGCTGCGTGAGCAAACAGACATGCTCCGGCATCTGGTGGAGCTTCAGGAACGGCAGCAGGATCATAGACTGGCGCTACAGCTCCTGTATAACTCCCCTCCACCCTCACCATGTTCCATAGCCTCCTCGCCCAGACGTGTAAGAATGCAGGGAGGGAGGCTCCGTGCACCCTCCCATTCCACCCCAGTGGACAGCCCAAGCAAAAGGCTGTCATTATTTTAACCTTTTTTAAGTGGCCTTTTCCTTCCCTCCGATCTTCCTCCCGAACCCCACCCGGGCTACCTTGTCAGTTCTCTCCCTCTTTTTATAATCAATTAATAAAAAATACGTGATTTTTAAACGATAGTGACTTTATTTCCTTTGAAAGCACGCTGTGATCGAAGGGGGAGGGTGGGTTGCCTACAGAGAATGAGTCAATAAAAGGGGCGGGTTTTCATCAAGGAGAAACAAACAGAACTTTCACACGGTAGCCTGGCCAGTCATTAAACTGGTTTTCAAAGCTTCTCTGATGCATCGCGCTTCCTGGTGTGCTGTTCTAATCACCCTGGTGTCTGGCTGCGCGTAATCAGCAGCCAGGCTATTTGCCTCAGCCTCCCACCCCACCATAAACGTCTTCCCGTTACTCTCACAGAGATTGTGGAGCACACAGCAAGCAGCAATAACAATGGGGATATTGGTTTGGCTGAGGTCTGAGCGAGTTAGTAAAGTGCGCCAGCGACCTTTTAAACTGCCAAATGCACATTCCACCACCATTCTGCACTTGCTCAGCCTGTAGTTGAACAGCTCCTGACTCCTGTCCAGGCTGCCTGTGTATGGCTTCATGAGCCATGGCATTAAGGGGTAGGCTGGGTCCCCAAGGATAACTATAGGCATTTCAACATCCCCAATGGTTATTTTCTGGTCTGGGAAGTAAGTCCCTTGCTGCAGCTGTTTAAACAGAGTAGTGTTCCTGAAGATGCGAGCGTCATGAACCCTTCCCGGCCAGCCCACGTTGATGTTGGTGAAACATTCCCTGTGATCCACCAGTGCTTGCAGCACCATTGAAAAGTACCCCTTGTGGTTTACGTACTGGCTGCCCTGGTGCTCCAGTGCCAAGATAGGGATATGGGTTCCATCTATCGCCCCACCACAGTTAGGGAATCCCATTGCAGCAAAGCCATCCACTATGGCTTGCACATTTCCCAGAGTCACTACCTTTCGTAGCAGCAGCTCAATGTTTGCTTTGGCTACTTGCATGACAGCAGCCCCCACAGTAGATTTGCCCACTCCAAATTGATTCCCGACTGACCGGTAGCTGTCTGGTGTTGCAAGCTTCCAGAGGGCTATCGCCACTCGCTTCTCAACTGTGAGGGCTGCTCTCATCCTGGTATTCTGGCACTTCAGGGCAGGGGAAAGCAATTCAAAGTTCCATGAAAGTGCCCTTACGCATGCGAAAGTTTCGCAGCCACTGGGAATCGTCCCACACCTGCAACACTATGCGGTCCCACCAGTCTGTGCTTGTTTCCCGGGCCCAGAATCGGCGTTCCATGGATAGAACCTGCCCCAACAACAACATGATCTCCAAAGCGCCGGGACCCACGGTTTGAGAGAATTCTGTGTCCATGTCCATGTCCATATCCTCATCACTCTCGTCGCCGCACTGCCATTGCCACCTCCTCCTTGCCTCGTTTTTCTGGTCCTGGTTCAGCATAAACTGCACGATAATGCGCGAGGTGTTTACAACGTTCATGACTGCTGTCTTGAGCTGAGCGGGCTCCATGCTTGCCGTGGTATGGCATCTGCTGTGTTCACCCAGGAAAAAAGGCACGAAACGGTTGTCTGCCGTTGCTTTCATGGAGGGAGGGGTGAGGCTGTACCCAGAACCACCTGCGACAATGTTTTTTGCCCCATCAGGCACTGGGATCTCAACCCAGAATTCCAATCAGTGGGGGAGACTGCGGGAACTATGGGATAGCTATGGGATAACTACCCACAGTGCAACGCTCCCGAAATCGACGCCAGCCCCGGTACATGGACGCACACTGCCGAATTAATGTGCTTCGTGTGGCCGCATACATTTGACTTTATACAATCTGTTTCCAAAATTCGAATTCTGTGAATTCGGATTAATCCCGTAGTGTAGACATACCCTGGGATATGAGGAACTGGTTTACTGAAGCTCAGAGAGTGATTTCAGCATGGCTCCAGAGGAGGTCAGGCTGCCAGCATGGATCAGCTTGCAGGCCTTAGGCCTCGATTCAGGAAATCACTTAAGCATGTGCTTGAGTGCCCTCCCTGAACAGAGATGCTGTCCTTAATTGAGGCCAACTTCACAATCTGAGGCCATCTAACTGTTTGTGCCAATTGAGTGCTCACTAAACATTGCAGTGGGATCTTCTAAGGCTATGTCTTTGTGTTCAAATGGATTTGATGGTCTTAATATGAATCTTTTCTCTGCTTTAGAAAAGAGAAATCAATGGTTATTGATAGTTTTTCATTTCATGCATTTCATGCACACCTATCACAGTCTTTTTAAAAATAATATTTATGCATGTCTGTTTAAAACAGTACTTCAACAAGCTATTTCCAAATCAAGAAGAGGTTGAATACATAGGAAGGTTTCTGTTTGGTATTTTGTAGAATAATGGATACTCCACATCATGAAAACCCAAGTACTGTTTTTACCTAATTGCAATATTTCTGGATAGCTAATGACAGTGTTCTGAAGGATATTTTGATCTTAGATTATTGTGGTATGAAGGCTTCAAGACTTGAATTATGGAATGGCCAGAAATGCTATAAATATGGACTGTGGCTTAATGCATTTTTCTTCAGGATTCACGTTTTTCACCATCTTCATTTCAATTTCCTCTGGCATGTTTATTTTTAGTGGATTTCCAATTATCACCGGCCATGGCAGCTTCTTCTCTTCAGAATTTATTTGGTAAAGCTCAGAAAAAATTATGCCTGTCCATTCAGTTAGGATTGGTAAACTCGGAGGGGGGGGGGGAAATGCAGCTACTCTGGATTGAAGAGTGGGTCTGGCTGATACGTTATTAAAGACTAAACCTCTGCCTGGCAATCAACTAATGCGAGAGTTTGGTGTTTAGGTTTCATATCCCCAAAGATCTTTATTTTCAATTTATCTCCATTTCCAAGAAAAAGGAACTTCTTGTGCAGCACCAAGGAGACCATAGCAGTTAGGATTACCCCACAGGGTAAAAGCTGCTGGACTGCAAAAGCCCAGCATAAGCAGGGGTTCCCAGCCTCAGATCAACTTTAAAAAGCCAATAAAGTATACTAGAGCATATGTACACTAGCTTTATGATGTAAAATGGTTCTAGAACAGTTATTCAGGTTGCATTGTAAGTTAAATGGGCAGCTGCTTAAGATGTTCAATAAAGATAGAGGAAAGTGACTTTAGAATAGTTTTTTTTTTCCTAATACAGTAGGAAAAGCCCAGACAAGAGGCTTGAAAACTTTAACAACAAACATTTAAAAAGGCAGTCTGTGTTTTTACAAGTGCTTATCTTGTCTACAATTGGAAGGAATAGTGACTCCCACTCTCAGGGCTGAATTGCCTTGCTGTATTGTAGCTTGCAATAAAAGAGAAAGGAGTGCTTCAAATATGAGAATGTTACTATTTCAAATGGATATTGATTTGTAATCATTTTCCTTTCATGTATTTATTTTCTTATTTCAATAAACCTGGACTTTAGGCAGAAGTTATTATATATCATTCAGCACTCAATCATATTACTTCATATATAGAATAATGAATAGACACTCTTGATTATGAATATTGGTCAGCTGGTCCATCTAAAACTAATTATTTTGTTCAGTGGTATATAATAAATAGTTCTGATAAAGAGAAGGTTTCCTTTAGAAATGCTAAACTCACAAGAGTCTCAGGAAACATTCCAGTGTAGTGGAATGGGACAGCAAATCATTCATTTAAAGAAGAAGAGATAATGTAGGGTTTTGTTTGTTTGTTTTGTTTTTTGTTTCCCAAACATCAAATATATCCAGACTGGCCTAAACTCATATTCTTTAAATGTATCCTGGATCACTATCTTGCACCAATATCTCAAAATTATCAGCTCAGCATAGACCATATTTGCGATAACTCTGTAAATCCTCCTGAGTATTTTCTAGCTTCTCCTAAATATAACTAGATTTAGTTGCACAACAAGAACATGTTCCGTATAACTAGTACTAAAAGGAGGAAAAATTATTGATACTAGGTTTTAATATAGTTACTATAGTAGTAACTTGGTGAAGGCTTGCAATTTCATGCTTCCCAGATGGTATTTGCACAATGTCTCAGCAGCCAGGAAAAGCTACCACTACAGCCTGCCCAGAGGCAGATGTCTTATTTATACAATTACAGTACATGGCAGGAAACACAGGTTTCTGAGCCAGTAAACTTTTCAGTATATAGGTTTAACTTTTGTATGGTTTCAATAGTTTGTATTAGATATTTTTGAGAGGCTAAGATCTTATCTTTATAATGCAAGATTTCTTTGGTATGTGTCATACTGACTAATACATACTCTCAAGATGGTTGAAAGGGCATCTTTCCTTCATCCTTCTCATATTTCCTTCGTGATCATAGTTCATCATTTGTCTCTGTATGTGAACAAACTAATGATGATGGAGGAAATGCCACTGCTTATAGATAGGGCTTCTTTTTTTCAGGGGTTAATTTCATTTTATGAGTTTATTTTATAGCAATTTTTGACTTATATGTAGATGTCCAAAAATTGGTGGTTTTCCAGGTTCTTTGCATATACTGTAATTAGTAATGTACGCTATATACATTGCTTATGACAGTAGTACATACTGTAAAGAGTAACCTGTTTATAATGTTCCCAAGTGTGCTCTAAGGTAGTACTGTTTTAAATAGCACTATGTTAAAGCTCAGTAGGGAACCTTTAGTGCACACCAGCAGAGTCTACCTGGACCAATTATTGAACAACATGGTTTAGAAAGCACATCCCCATCGTCCACATTACTGGTCCGTATAGACAAGTCCCTTAGATACATTTAACTTTTTCTGGTGTTTTTCCAGTGTTTATAAATATATAGGGGGTTGTTGGGGGTTGCCCTTTTTTTTGTAATCAGGGTGTGCTTTAGTGGGATTTATAGGTTAAAACCAAAAATCAGAAGCCCTTCATGTAAGGCTAAATCCTCAGAAAAAAATCCATTGACATTCGTAGGCTTTATACAATATTATTTAATTAATTAATTTATTTATTAATCATATTACTATAGCAGCTAGGAACCTTAGTCACAAACCAGGACCTCATCAGGCTAGGTACTGTACAAAGAAAGAATAAAAGGCCCTATCTCAAAGAGTTTATAATCCAAGTATGAGACAAGGGACAAAAGATGGATACAGATAGACAGATGAAAAGTACAAGGAAACAATGAGACAGTTTGGGTCAGCATGTGATAGGCAGTGTTCTCAGCACACCAGCAGCCTAACTGTTGTCAAGTTTTTTTGTAGGCATGGCAAAGGAGAGCTTTAAGGAGGGATTTAAAAAAGGATGATAAGGTGGTTTTGTAGATGTTTACAAGCAGCTCCTCCCAACTGTGAGGAGTAGTGAGGGAGAAATCATGAAGGTATTTGCTTAAAAAATTAACAATTGAGTGATGGAGGCTGGCACAATTTTCCAATTAGAGGTGGGAGTCAATATTTAGATAGTGAATGAGAGATGGTGAGTAGGGTGGGGTTAGGTCATATAAGGCCTTGAAAGTGAAGACGAGGAGCTTATGTTAGATGCAACAGAGAAGGAGGAGCCAGTGGAGAGGTGCTCCGGTTCACCGACGTTCACTGGGAATTACGGCCACTGGGAGCTGCGGGCAGTCAATGTAAACAAACTGTCTCGTGGCCCGCCAACGAATTACCCTGATGGGCCACATGCAGCCCGTGGGCCGCAGGTTGCCCACCACTGGTTTAGAGCGTCATCTTTAAAGCACTACAGCAGCACAGCATTTTAAGTAAACACTGCCTTTAGGCACCCAAATAAAGTGGCCTGATTATCACAGATGCTAAGTGCATTGTCTTCATTTAGACTGTACATAGAAATGGAGATCTACAAGGGATAGGGTAAATTTAAAAGGCTTTTTATTAACAAGGCTTTTCCACTACTCACACTGCTCTCAGCAGCACACTCACAGAAAGAGAGAGAAACCATATAAAAGTGTCCCTTACTGTCTCTCAAAAGGGACAATATGCCAGTTATCTAAGTGTGTGTAAATACAATACATTGAGCACCCACAATTCCCACTGACTCTTAAAATAAAGCCACTTAGGTTCATAAAAATGGATTTAGCATCTTAACGTGAGTTTCCCAGGTTTGGAAATGTTGATCCACTGAAATAACTATATATAGCAAATATAAACCGTGTTCTCCTCAAGCCATAAACATGAGCTAGTTATCAATAAACACCTCACCTTAACTAAAGAATCAGGTACAAAGATGGGTTATTTTGATAGTTCACTGAAAAACTGTTGTGGGCCCAGATCCTCAACTCTGTATCTTGGTGCCCCTTCCTTGGTGCAAAGCTGCTCTACAGCTTCCTAATTCAACCCCCTGTTGAATTTCCCAATTGTGGGTGGGTCTTCAGTTGGTGTTGAAGCCCTTACAACATCTTCCCCTTCCTTGCAGGCAGTGCATTGGGCGTGACTGGGGCCTCCATATACCTCAGTAATCCCAGACTGTTGTAACAGCTCCTTGGAGCCACAGGCAGCCAACACAACATAAGCAGCCCTCATGCTGCTATACCTTGCACCTAGGACCAACCCAGCACTCAGTGGACAAGGATCAGGGTGTGGACTGCAAAGGTGATGTTAAGACCACATCATTCAAGCTCACCATTCCCCTTCAATCAATGAGAAATCTGAGAAATCAGACATTGCAGAGGGACCTTCAGCAAACATTACTCATTTTCCAGGTTTTCTGATAGGAGCACTGACTAGTCTGCATGTCACTTCCTTTGAAGCCAGAAAGAGGCAGCTTTACCGAAAGAAAGAAAGAAAGAAAGAAAGAAAGAAAGAAAGAAAGAAAGAAAGATGAATGTTTGCTCCCTAAGCTCCCTTCACATGCTCAACAGGTACAGAAAAGTACAGCATAATCCTATCTTGCTCAGCTTTGCTTTTACTGGACCAAAGCTTTTCCTTTTGTTCAGTAGGAAAACACCACATACTGATGTTCACACTCTGAAAAGAAAGCTCACCTCTATCATGTGGATTTCAAAATAAGATTGATTTTGCAAGAATGTAATAGTGCATGTAATCAGGGGTACTCTTGGGGAAGAAGATGAGGCTTTGCTTGTGGAAATCAAATTTAACATTTCTTCAGAGACCACCTACTAATTATAATTCCTAAAACCCAGTTTATTTTCATAAGAACATCACAGCTGCCCCCAACCTGCCACTGCCTCAAGCCCCTGTTCTGAGATCCTGCATTCAGTGGTGCTTCCCTGAGGCACTACAGGAGAAGCAGAAAAGATTGAAGGCAGCACTGATTAATCTAAAGCTAAATTATTTTTTGTAGATAAATATATTCTGTATGTGCCCCAGGCATCTGAATTTGACATTTGCCTTCTGCTGATCATTTCAAACAATGAAAAGAAACCAGCCAAGAATGATCTGGGAGGGAAAAAAAAACACTTTTAAGCTACCGTTTTCTCCTTCCATCCCTTCCTTCCTCTTTAATCAACAACTTGTATCAAAAGTGGCTCATAGGAACACATTAAATGAAGTACACATTTTTATATCCCCCCTTCCATCAGTCCAGTACTAAGTGCTTCAGTGCCATTAGGGTCTGATCCAGTTCCCATTACAGTCAATGGAAAGACTTGAATTTCAATGGGAGTTGGATAACACTGTCTCTATTCAGCCTCAGCAGAAGGTTTTCACTTCATTACTGGGGCAACCTTTCAGTTGAAGATTGCAAATCATTACATAATTTTCTCTCTTCCTGTTCCTTTTTAACACTGAGTCTAATGCTTCACTCATATTGCCATTTAAGATACTGTGGTTGAAGCTGATGAACTGGGCCTCGCAGAGGCCTACTACCATGATATGAACCCTATGGAGGAGATTTTTTACTGCGCCACTAAGATGCATAGCAGCACAGAATTCACAGCCCCAGTGAAGCAGGGACTAATGGTAGCTTTATGCCAACTTTGTGCCTTCCTGATCCTCAGCTGTTCCAAACATTGGAGAAACTCAAGTGTGACTTAGATTTCCTCCCAAGACTGTCTAAGTTATGGCAGCCTCCCCAGGCTGCTCTGTGGGCTTCAGGACCATCCAGAATCTCTGAAGTACTGAATGCTCAGGAGGCAGCCTTGTGGTTACCTTCTACTGTTTCTGCACACGGGGAATACTGGATATGGGGCTTTTAGAGTCCTGTTACATCACTCCAGCAATTTTACACACCATAAAGGGACTGAAGCAGGGGTTAGAATCTCACCATAAATCTCTGGCTGAAGCAAGGGTGAGGATCTCACCCTAGATCTCTGACTTCTATTTGATTATTTTTAATCACTTACGATTTTTTTAAAATTATAAAGCACAGTGCAACAAGCCAAATGCAATATAATTTTCATTTGGGATTTTATAATCTACAGCTGCCCTATGAATCATCTCATAGTTCAAAGATAATTCATTAAGTTACATTCAGCCAAACAGTGAAATGCCTCATGAAATATGACAGCATTGCAGAGATGCACACAAGTCCTCTCTGCACTGAGCCTTTCTATTTGCAAAGTTTCTTTGGGGGGAAAGAGTTCTCCCAATTAATGACATTCTTTATCTATAGGATTTATACCCAGATAGTAATTCAATGTTTACTCTTTAATGTCCTGATGCTACTACTACATCTGCATTGGAGGACTGCGTATGGAGCCCTATTGCCTTCAGTGCAGATCCTGTTCCAGGACTCTGGACTAAGTTCCAACTGTAACTGTGCGTTCTGTATTTGCCTCATTTGCCTTCTTCTGTGTTATCGATTTTCAGCTATTTTTATTTCACTATTGTATTAAGTGAGCATGCCTTACATTTCTCTGTATTTACAATATTACAACAGCACCTTTCCATTTGATACATAATTTCCAATGGGGCAGAATATACTCTAACTTGTTCCCTTAATGAAATTTTGACCCTATCTATACCACATTATTACAGAAATTTTATTTTCTCCTTTCACATAGAACCATCTGAGGTTTTCCATATCATGATTCCCACTTGGGTAACATGTTGGTTGGAATGGCCTGTTCTAGAAGAGCAGCCTTTTGGGATCTGCCCACCTTTGCTAAGGGATTTATTGTATTGTTATTTTACCGACTTAGGGCTGCAGCTGCTCATAGTATTTGCACTTGAAACATTTCTTTCCTATTTCTTTTAATAGTTACTCACATTCACATGTGGAAGCTTTTCTTCCGATATTTTCAGAGGCAGATGGATTAACAAAATATTACACAACCTGGGCCAGATTCACCATTATGGGTATAGATGTTCTAAGTGATACTCCACTGCAACTAAGGGGGCAACTATTACCAAAAAAGATCTTCAATCTCAGGGGAGGTCATTGGGGTATTGGTATCCATCCTTTTCTGGAGGTCTAATTGAAGAAAGCTGCTTTACATTTATTTAGGTGTTCACAAGGAGCCATTGACAAGTGAAAACTACCTCAGAGAGATGAATGTCCAAATCTCATCTTGCTCAAAACCACTTTTGGAACTGCCTCAGGTGACTGTAGGCCCACTGGTCGAACAGAGACTGTGGGCCTAGAGTCACCCTAGAGTTAAGGCAATCCAGGTCTTAAGCATGATTCAGGGCTCTGGTAGCTTCACTTCCATAGCTCCATTGCTATACTGTGGCCACCAGGGCTGGCTCCAGCATTTTTGCCACCCCAAGTGGCGGGGAAAAAAAAAGCCGCGATTGGCTGCACTTTGGCGGCAGCTCTACCGCCGCCGCTTCATTCTTCGGCGACAATTCGGTGGCAAGTCCTTCCCTCCGAGAGGGACCAAGGGACCCACTGCCAAATTGCTGCCGAAGACCCGGACGTGCTGCTCCTTTCCATTGGCCACCCCAAGCACCTGCTTGCTGCACTGGTGCCTGGAGCCGGCCCTGGTGGCCACACACTCCACTTGGATTGTTGGTTGTCACAGCTTGTCCCAGTCCCCTTCTAGAAGGACACCAGTCTGTTCTGAGTGGACCCAACCACTGGATCTCATGTGATTCTAGGATTCATAAGTCAGGATGGAACTGAATCACTGTTCCTAGCTCTCGATCTTTAAGGCACATTCCCACATCTACTGCCTTTCCCTTGGAACATGAGGTTCTACAGCCTTGAACTCTGAAACCTGTTCCTCGGTGCTCCTGAGGCCCCATTTGCTTATACATTCTCCCTCAGAGTACCACCTCTCTGTGGGTCCAAGGAACACAGGCTTAGCCAAGGAACTTCTTAACCACAGTCAGAAGGGAAGAGATTGATTAGGGCTGTGACCGTTTACAATACAGCATGGAGCCCCTGAAACAAAATGGCATTCAAGATTGCATTCACAATTCAATATAGACATATCCCCCTTTGTTAGAGGGGTGACATGCTCATTTTCTCCCCCAGGAACAGGATAACAGGAGAAGCATCTCCCCCCTCCAGAGAAGCAGGGCCAGCAACCAAAACATGTCAGCTTGGGTGGATGAACCAGGCTTGCTGGAAAATTGTCCTCTTGCTACACCCACAGTCCTCTGCTCTGCCCAGAGCAGTGTGTCTTGGAGTTAACAACCCATTGAAATGAAGAGGAGTTAGCACCTTTCAGCTATCATTTCAGCCTTATAACACTATTCAATTCTTTGTGTAGATTACCTTAATTTATCATAAAATTTAGTTGCTAGATTTTTTGGGGTGTTTTAACCAACATCATTTGACTCTAAGAAATATAAATAAATACAATCTTAACTTTAAAAATTACTTCATCTAAAATATCCTTTTTTTGTTTGATTGTTGCTTTTTTAAAGAAATGTAAGATGTATTTAAAACATACAGGTAGGCTGCTTCAAGACTTCAAGTCTATATAGACTTGTAGGGATGTGTGTGTGTCTCTCCCCTTCTGACAGGGTGGGCGCAGCTCACAGCCAGTGAGTCCACCTGGTGATTAGTCCAATTAGCAGTTAGTCCTTCTGCCAAACCCCTTAATCAGGGCAGTGAGCAGGCCTGGCTGGCAATCAGCCCCGGCCTTAATTAGTCTTTCCACCCCAGTCCTGCAATCAAGGCAGTTCATAGTTTATATCTCAGGCTGAATTCGGGTGATACACCCCAGCAGTTCAGGGAATTAGCTCCCAACTGGGAATGACAGCAAATGTGCCTGGTGCCCTAGCTCCGGCAGGTGCCAGACCAATTCAGGCCTCCTGGCCTATTAGTGGGGAGGTGGCCACACTTCACAGGTGGGGTGCCCAGGGTAGGGGGATGCAGGCCCTCCCGCTCCACTGCATCCCAGCCCAGGGCCCTGGTAGTGGCGGGGTAGTTCGCCACTAGGTCAGCGGGCATCCGCTCGCAACACGCTGGTCCATTCACAATAGTTCCACAGCCAAACCCTATTCGGTGTCCATGGGCTCCTGCCTACCCTCCCCAGCTTGGGGTACCTGGGTCATCCTTGGTCTCCCCTGGGTAAACAGCCAACGACAGCCCCGGCAGTTCGTTGGCATTGCTGGTCTCTGGCAATTCAGGTAAGTCCTCTGGTCAGGCAGCGGTCTCCTTCAGCTCTAGGATCTGGCAGCAAGGAAGAGACGTCCTGCTCCTCTGGCAGCTCTCTCCCTACTGAGCTAGGAGGCTGGCCTTTTATAGTCCTGCTTCCTGTCCTGCCCTTCGCTTCGGGCGGGGTGGCTGCAGGTGGCCTGGTTCTGCCCACCAGGGGCTGATTTCGGGTCTCTCCCCTTCTGACAGGGCGGGAGACTGCGCCTCCTTGCTACAAGACTCCTGAAAACCTGAAACCGCTCTCCAGAGCAAGTTACATTTTGAAGTTTGACCAGGTCTCTCACTCAAAGCTCCTGCATCTCTCTCCAGATCAAAAATGAACCTGTTGCTTGTTGGCATTTTCTTTCAGCAATCCCAAATTCTGCTTCTAAACTATACTTTACTGGAGTTTGGAAGCTCATCAACTATAGTACGTGCTGTAAGTTATGAAATCAGCACCCAGACCTGATTTCAACAGGAAAAAGCAAGAGCAACAGAGAAAAAAAGGAGAACTGGACACCACGCTGTTCATAAATCATTAGACTTCTTAGCTAATCTGTGTATACATTTTTTATGTTCTGAAGTCTTTTTATCATATAAAGTGCTATTGTATAAAACAATATTGTTGAATTATTTTCATTGCATAAAGACTTATGTGCCTAATACTGGATGCAAACACTTCAGTACATAAATACTTATATACCGAAACTTCATGAGCTGAAATGTATCTTTTCCATCAGTTGACCCAAAACTCTCAGTCCAAAAACTATGGATAAAGTCCCAGACCACATTTTCTTCCATTTGTGGTAGTCAATGTAGTGCTTGAAAGCTCAGCACAGACTGATTCTAATCTTAGAAGCATTATAGCCTGATTGCACCAAGCATCCAAGTTCCACAACTGTCTTTGAGCAGCTGAGTAGCACTGCCTAGAGTGCAAGAGGAATGTGAACCAGAGACCATAGATTAGGTTTGGTTTGGCTTTGGAAGAGGAGAGGTAATGTGGTACAAACGGAGAATGGGGACCCTCAGCACACCCATGGCACACAAAAAAAAAAGGCATGTCCATTCACCTATAAAATTTCCCTGCTTAAATTCACCAGCATGCAAAAAGATCTTTGTGAAAACATCTCAGCATATCTAAAATATACCTTCTTGAAAAGATTCACTCTACATTCTCTCTCAGAAGAACTTATACATACACTTTTACCTACTAGCTTTGATAGTGACATTTTTCTCTGTGCACGTTCAATTTTTATTCAGTCCCTTACTTGGGCAAAAAAATCCTCCCGACATTAATGGATATTTGCCTGAGTAATGACCTCCAGATTTGTCATTGTATTAATACAAATAAATCTTTAATATTAATTGATTCTATTAACTTTTTTCTACTGATTAAGCAATTAATCAATCAGAATACAGAGGTCGCTTCTTAAAACCAGTAACATATATTAGCTGAATGGTTATTATAACTCTATTATGTCATTTTATAATGGACAAAGGTATTCTAATGAATATATATTCTTGTTTGTTAATAGGCTTTTATATTTTCAGGAGAAAGGGAATATCCCTCTAGAGAATTTTGGCGGCTGGTACTTGATTCCAAGATTTGGCGCTGGTTGTCCCATACATTTTTATTCTGACCTCCCCACTGCTTTCCGTGAGGAGTTCTGCTTAAAATAGAGGGCAAAATATAGCCCATTTAGCCTTCTAGTTAGATTGCTTTTAAACAAAATCAAACAAATAATTTGTAATTAAACCAAACTGATAGCTTTTTATAACAGTGCTTTAAAATAAATCCATTACATTTTTAGTCTGATGTATGACTTGTGAGATAAATGTGTAATTATTCTGTGTACAAAACAAAAAAAATGTGGACAATCTAAGTTGACCTGCTGAGTGCATAAATCTGTTTTATATTTTCATTATATGAAGCCGCCTTTTAAATTGACAAAATAAAATTAAGTTGCAGTTTGTACTTCCCATTTCTGTGCAATTAAAAGATAAACCATACAATACTCTATTTTTAGTCTGCTTTACAAGTGCACTGTGACTGGATGGGCCATCATAGATTAATTGGCTTTTACAGTGATCTATGGCTTTAGTAGTTATTCATCAGTGGTTTTCATTACACAAATAGGAGCAAGAATCTGTTGCAAATGTTTTTTTTGCAACTGGTCCCTAAACATTTGAACATGCCTTTTATGTATGAAGCGTTAGGTTGCAAATATATACAGTTGTGAAATGTTTTTAATGTTTTTACCTCTGAAATAACCATTAATCATGACTGACTTACTCATAATAAATGAGACAGACTGGCAGTCTGTTATTGTCCCAGGGTGAGACACCTGCAGAGCCACACCTTTCAGGGAAGCACCATAATCCCCACCCCCAGCAAATGGGGGAAAACACATTTTCTGTGATATTCCTTGGGAAGGTGTACCTTGCACTCCCTTCTGTAGAGAGACAGCTGCATTGGCCAGTGTCTGGTCCTTCTGTGGAGCTGGCATTAACAGACAGGAGTTGTCATGTTCAAGGGAATGTCCAAGACTGCATTTATTACTAGCCCTTCACTTGTGTCTCCCCCTACCTCTGCATTAGCAACTCACAATCCAGTCCTATCTATCTAAGTTTATTTCTCATTAATGAAGTATTATTGGAGTGTGGCCTGTTAGTAGAATAGGTGCCCAGAGAGCTACAGAATAAGCATTTTCAGATCAGTTGTATTACATGGCTAAAAATTATTTGAATGTTGGAGTGCAACAGTCAAACAATAAACGTTCATTGTGGAGTGCCACTGACTGAACACAGTTCTCAAAAAGCAGATAGACACAAAAGCTATGGGATCCAATTGGCATGTACATGCCTAGATGCCGACTTTAAGAATTATGATTCCAAATGCTTTAGGCACCTGCCTCCTTGTTGCACTCGATCCTAATAGAGCCGGCAGGTGTTGAAATGTCTCTGATACAGTCTAAAGTCAGGCTGCTGCAGAAATGGTTGGTTTGGTTCCTTAAGGATGTAGTTCTTACATATTAGCTTTTGATCATTGAGTACTTGCTAGTTTTTGGGGGGGTGGCGGGGTCCTTCTTCTTTACTGGCATACAAATTACATTTGAGAACAACATTCTTCACGAATCCCTCCTGACTGCCGGCTACTATACCATTTTATTTTTAAAAGAGGTGGTCCCAAAAGCCCATACCTGTCTTTGTCAAGAATTGATGAACTACCATAAGCACCACTGAAAGCCTGATACATGAGTCACTTGCACATCTGTTTTTCTTGGAGAATTATTAAGCTATTAAACTACAGCTATCTCAGCTTTACACCATGCACTTTCACTGTGTGCAAAGGATGAATAGCTTCAGTAAATTCCATTATACTAAAGAACAATGAGAATAGTGTATCTCTGACTTTAGAACAATGAAAGCAACATTGGGACTCTGATTGTTTTGTTGTGATTAGTTTGGTATTCTCATTTTTCTAGATGACTGATTTTCCTCAGGAGGCATATACAATAGCTGAATTTCAGGACACTGTTACATTTTATTATTATTTGTATTACTGTACTGTCCAGAGCTCTCAACTCAGATGTGATCCTATTGTGCTGGGTGTTCTATATAGCTAGAGCAAGAGATGAGACAATCCCTACTCCAAAGAGTTCACAGTCTAAATTGCTGACGAAGGGTCGGCAAAAGCAAGTATTATTTTCCCCTTTTTATAGATGGGGCATTGAGACAGATCCTGCCCCACAAAGTCTGAGTGACTTGCCCAAGATGACACAGGAAGTGTGTGGCAGCACGAGGCATTGGAACCCCATCTTCTGAATGTCTTATGCACTAGACCATTATAGATTTATGAAAATGTGGGCCAGTCCCCTCCTGGTCTATTAGTATTAAACCCTACAAATATTTCATTCTTTCAGCTTTTTGAAAAGTCACTTATTTGGGTGACTAAATATGATTTTAGGAGTCTAACTATAGGCACCTAGGTTGGAAAATTTTAGCCTATGCATTTTTATACCACTGCTATCATCAACACACCTAAGAGCATAGGGAGCTGAATAACTCAGCAAATGACTAGTGAGACATGGAGCTTTCACATAAGGTTTCTGTTTAAATTCCACCCCAGACACTGATGCCAATAACTGTTACCATCCAATAGTTGTTTCTCTTTCTTGCTGGTCAGATGTCTACATTACAAAGCCATCACCACAACCGACTCCCTGATTAGTAATCGCAGCAGAAGTGAAGACAGAAGGGTTGTCATCATTCTTAGAAAACGTCAGTGGGTGCTAGCAGTTCCTACACTCTGGGATTTTTCATTTTAGCTTTTCTCAACAATTCACACACACACAGCAAGAAAAACACTCAGTAAAACTAACCAAGCTTCATTCCTTCAGGCTGGGAATGAAGAAACAGAATGTGGTTCTGTCGTTTTTATTTTGAAATATCAAGGCAATACTCTGATACTATGCAGGGGGGAGGTCAGATGATAAAAAAATACAGACTTTAAGGCCAGAAGGGACCATCATGATCATCTAGTCTCACCTTCTGCACATTGCAGGCCACAGAACTTCCCCGCTGCTGCAATAAACCCATAACCTCTGGTTGAGTTAAAGACTTCAAGTTACAGAGAATCCACCATTTGCACTAGTTTAAATCTGGATGTATGCCATGTTCCAGAGGACAGTGAAAAAACCCCAGGGTGTCTGCCAATCTGACCTGGGGGGCAATTCCTTCCTGACCCCAAATATGGTGATCAGTTAGACCCTGAGCATGTGGGCAAGACCAAGCAGTGAGACATCTGGGAAAGAATTCTCTGTAGTAACTCAGAGCCCTTCCCATCACCAGCCATTGAAGATATTTGCTGCTGGCAGTCACAGATTGGTTACATGCCATTGGAGGCGGTCTCATCATATTATCCCCTCCATTAACTTATCAAGCTCAGTCTTGAAGCCAGTTAGATGTTTTGTCCCCACTGCTCCCCTTAGAAAGCTGTTCCAGAACTTCACTCCTCAGATGGTTAGAAACCTTCATCTAATTTCAAGCCTAAACTTACTGATGGCTGAGTCAACATTACCGTTTAGCTTAAATAATTTCTTCCCATCCCTGGTATTTATCCCTCTGATGTATCTGGAGAGAGCAATCATATCTCCCCTCAGCCTTCTTTTGGTTAGGCCAGACAAGCTAAGCTTCGAGTCTCCTCTCATAAGGTAGGCTTTACATTGCTCTAATCATCCTAGTAGCCCATCTCTGCACCTGTTCCTGTTTGAATTCATCTTTCTTTAAACATGGGTCTCACCAGTGCCTTGTATAATGGTACTACCCTATCTCTGCTGGAAATACCTCGCCTGATGTAGCCTAAGACTGCATTAGCCTTTTTCGTGACTGCATTACATTGGTGGCTCATAGTCATCCTGTGATCAATCAATACACCAGGTTTTTCTCGTCCAGTCTCTCTTTCAACTGATGCGTCCCCAGCTTATAGCAAAAATGCTTGTTGTTAGTCCCTAAATGCATGATCTTGCACTGTTAAATTTCATCCCATTTCTATTACTATAGTTTGAAGATCATCCTTGTATCTTGATCTCCTTGTAGGATATTCTGATCCTGCTCCATATTGGCAATAACTCCCAACTTTGTGTCATCTGCAAATTTTATTAACAAACTCCCACTTTTTGTGACAAGACCATTAACAGAAATGTTAAATATGGTTGATACCAAGACAGATCCCTGAGGAGTTCCACTAGTAATCTCCCTCGAGCCTGACTGTTCACCTTTCAGTATGATCCTCTGTAGTCTCCCCTTTAACCAGTTTCTTATCCATCTTTCAATTCTCGTATATATCCCCCTCTTCTCCAACTTGACTAATAATGTCCCATGTGGAACTGTATCATATGCTTTACTGAAATCCCAGGTAGAGTAGTTATACTGCATTTCCTTTGTCTAAAAAAATCAGTTCTCTTCTCAAAGAAGGAGATCAGTTTGGTCTAGTACTATCAACCTTTTGTAAAACCATGTTGCATTTTATCCCAATTACTATTTATCTCTATGTCCTTAACTACTTTCTCTTCAAATTTTCTTCAAAGACCTTGCATACAATTGAGGTCAGACTAACAGTCTCCTGGATCAATCCCCCACCCCTCTTCTTAAAAATAGGTACTATATTAGCAATTCTTTAGTCATAGGGTATGACCCTGAATTTACAGATTCATTAAAAATCCTTGCTATTGGGCTTTTAGTTTCATATTTCAATTCCTTTATTATTCTTGGATGAAGATTATCCAGGTCCCCCATTAGTCCCATTGAGTTGTTTGAATTTGACTTCCATCTCGGATGTGGTCATTTCTACCTCCATATCCTCATTCCCATTAGCCATCCTGCCACTACCTCTAAGCGCCTCATTACCCTTATTTAAAATGGAGGCAAAGTATTTCTTTAGGTGTTGGGCCATGTCTAGATTATTTTTAATCTCCACCCCATCCTCAGTGTTTAGTGGTTCCACTTTTTGTTTGTTTGTTTTTCTTTTTATTTATATGGCTATAGAACCTTTTACTATTGGTTTTCATCTCCTTTGCAAAGTCCAACTCTGCATAGCTTTTGGCAGTTCTCACTTTGTCCCTACACTTTCTGACCTCCAAGAGGTCCTTGCTGATTCATCCCATCTTCCATTCCTTGTAGGCTTTCTGCTTTCTCTTAATCACCTGTTTGAGATGCCTGCTCATCCAGGTTGGTCTGCAACCCTTCCCTACAATTTTTCCCCCCTGCTTGGGATGCAGCCTTCAGATAGTTTCTGTAACTTTGACTTAACGTAATTCCAAGCCTCCTCCACATTCAGATCTTTAATTCTTCAGTCCAGTCCACTTCCCTAGCTAATTCTCTTAATTATTTAAAGTTTGCCCCTTTGAAATCAAGACCCTACTTGCCGATCTATTTTTATTTATCCTTCCATTTAGTTTAAACTGAATTTGCTCTTCCCAGGTCTCTTCCAGGGTCTGCAACACTTTTTTATCTCACTTGAAAAAAAGGTTGTCTCCTACAACCAGTTCTTCTATGCGGTTCTCACTACTCATGAACACCAAATGTAAAATGGCATCACCTCTTGTTCGGTTGGTGATTATTTGGTAAATAAATCTGTCAGCTATCATATAACCAGGAAAATCTGGGCTCTACAATTATTAGTAGCACTTGTCCTCCAATCTGGTAAGTTAAAGTCTCCCATAATCACACAATTCCCAGTAGCATTTATTTAATTAGAAACATTAAAGAGCTCTCTTTCCAGATCCAGATCAGATCCTGGGGGTCTGTAGCATACTGCAAGCACTATCCCATGGGAACTGTTGGTAGCTTTCTTCTTCAAAGTAATTTTGACCCAAACAGACTATGCTTTATCAATTCCATCCTTCTAATTTCTTTACAGTCTACTTCATTATTAATATATAATGCTGCTCCACCACCTTTACCCCTAGATAGAATTAGGTCCCAGTGCAGAAGCTCAAAGTGCAGAGGGGAGTTTCCTTGTATCCTCCCTTCTCAAATTGTGCATCCATGTTTTGCTCATGTTATGGCTCAACTGCCAAGTTTTTACAAAAATTTACATTACTAAAAATGTCCAAACAAACATTGGTGAGCAAATGAGCAAACATTTTGTCCTTTAGTTCTCTCTCTTTATATATGTCCATGAAGTTACTTGTTCCCATGTTCACTGAGTTCCCAGCATGAACTGTGCCAGTGAGTTGGAGCAGCAGTGAAAGCTTTTTCTAAGACAACATTGTAGCATTTCCTGCATTTGTCTTTTTATTCTCCACTCAGCATATAGAATAAGTACTAGATATCAAAACCTTTGATGTTAGCACATTAAAATATTTCTTACTGAAACAAAAGAAGCTTAAAGAAGGGGACAGAAACACCAATAATTCAACTCTTAGGACTACTGTGTCTGTTATGAAGATAACAACTGACAAAGAAGTCCTAAGGGCTGAAGCATTGATATGCCTCTTCCTCCTGGCAAATGTATTTTGTTTCTGAGTGTAGGACATTTAACTATTCTAACTGCTGAATGGCAGCATAGTGCATCTTGTAAAGATTGACAGCACAGCTGGTGGGGAGAAAAATATCCAAGGGAGCTTTGTCTCAGTATAGACATACCAGCCTTTAACACTCATGAATTCCCAAACTGGTTTGTATGATTTGATCGATGTCCAGCAGAAAACCAGTATGTTGTAAATGCATTTTTTTAAAATGTCAGATACCCACTAAGATATTTGGGTGACTGATTCCAAAGCTGAAATAATATTGGATACTTTGTGAATGTATCATGGACTGGTATCTTTCCACTCATGATTTTCTTCAAATATTCTAGAATATCAAGTAGGTTTGCAAACTAGGAGATTGATTCAAACCTCCAAGAAAAGTAAACCAAATTTTGTATTCAGTGGTATCATTCAACCAACTCTCACTAAAATCCTGTGGAAAGATGAGTAGCATTCTGATTGTTTTAGCAGAAGTTGATAAACTACATCACTGACACCAAGTTTAGGTGCACTGGCACATCTTCTACCACCTGTAAGCAAGATTCAATTATTCCTAACACAGGAAGTTAGTTATATATAGGGGGCAGCAGAATGTGAGCAGACATTCACCCTGAGATGGAGCGTATGCAGCGTTCTGCTACAACCTTCCACAAGAAAAGGCCAGCTTTGAACTCTGGCTCCACCAAGTCAGCACTAGAGCTGATTATCTGCGTGTGTTTAGTTTTGTTTTGTTACATTTTTTCAATTAAATTAAAAATATATATATCTTGGTTGATTTTGAAAATTGTCTTAAGGGTTTATTTTTTTTTTTTATTATTTTCACCCATTTTCTCCTGTTACTCGCCCCTGCTCCCTCCCCACCTTTATTTACAATGGGGAAAAATGCAAGTGGAAATTGATAAAAACAAACAAGATAAATCTTAAAAATAAAATGAAAATTTGTATTTTGATTTTTTGTCAAACCCTCCAGAACATTCTTGCAAAATTTGTAATTAAAACATTTTCATTTTTCTTGAACTCTTGTGCCAAAATAAACATTTAATTTTTGGCCCGTCCTTATCAACACATTTCCTGCTGATAGGCCTGCTCCTTTCTGGTCAGCCCAAAGACTTTTGGGGCCACCTCAGACAACTCTGGACCCAAAGCATGTGGGGAATTGTGGGTCACCTGCACGACTATGCCCACAGTCTAGGTACACTAATACCTGGAGCCCACCACTGTTTTTTTTATGCTGGTGGATACCAGGCAGGGAATCTGGCCAAAGGTTGCAGGTAAGAGACCAAGGGTGAGACCATACCCTCCAATCCAGCCTCTTTACACTAGGTAAAAGCCCAGATCTATCCAGTGAAGGAATTGAGGAAGACAGTCACAGATTGCCTTCTGAGGACATCCCCTGCTAGCTCTAGAGTCAGGGGTGTAAGAGCTGTGGGCAGGAGGAGTGCGTCGGGGTGGGGCTGCAGCATGCAGAGCTACAGAGATTTCAGGCAGTACTGCAATCCATAGTGCTATCTGGGGAGGCTGCCGTAACTTACGGCTCATCGACATGAGGAAATTTACTGTCACTATTATACTGCTATAAGCAACAAATTAAACTGGAAAAAGACACACCCTTAGACACAGTGTTTGAACTGTTTACATTTTCCAAGGGGTCTGAGAGCAACCCAGGATCACGCAGGCACAAAGATGGCTGCAAGTTCTGTGGATCTTTGAGAGGCACAGCATAGAACTTCACCCCCTAGCACTTCCAACATTATCTAATCATTGCTGCTCGTAATCTGAAAAATTGCTTTTGATCTGCACCCACAGAGATTATTAGCTTCAACAGGTTTTGTGAGCACATAATGAAAACAAGCTGTTGCTTCCCAAGCAGAATTTTTTTTCCCCCGGACATTATCTCATATTTACAGTAATTGGTCATCATCAGAGTCTTGCCTGAATTAGTAAGAGTAAAGATCTTTTACTTACAATACTCATGCCAGACACACACACACACACACACACACACACACACACACACACACACACTGAATTCTTCATGCTACATGAATGAATATATTCATCAGAAAATAGTCATTCAATACCTGAAATACAGTGATGCTGTGGAGGCTTCTGTTTGGGTTTTTTTCTGCCCATTGGGTCATAAGAGAATACTTCCCAGTTACCACCTAAAACAGTCCTGAAACAAAAGTGGTAATGTAACATCTCACTAATCTAAGCTCCAGTTTCCATTTGGAGAATTGACATGAAATATTTTGTTTCGGGGAGGTTTAACCTGAATCATTATGTTTTGTTTTATTTAATTGACCCAAGATATTTCATTTTGAATCAGTTAAAAAAAAGTAAACTTAATTTCCCTAATGCTTTGTCTTATCAAAGTAGAAGTTTGGGATCCCATGGTTGACCCAGGCTTCCTGGGGGTTTACATATCTCACAATGCAATGCATACCCTGCTGACCAAATGCTCCCATAATGCAAGAGAAATGCACTTTAACGTTGATCTGACTCATGAAGAAGCCTTTTGGGTGAATTCAACAAAATAAAACATTTCAATTTCAGGAATGTCAATTTTTTTCATTTCAACTGAAAGTATCAAGACAAAATGTTTTGACATTTCCTAATCAAAATTTTTGGGAATTTACATTCTGCAAAAAGTTTCAACTTTCAACTATTCATCCTATTTCAGGACGAAAAAAAATTGTTCAAATGTCACTCAGCTCTACTATTAACATGAACAACTTTATTTTATTCTATCTACTCTCATTTGATAACCACAGCAGACAGCCACCTAAGAAAACATAATATTGGCATGGTACCTTTCACTTATTAGAGGTGTATTATTTTATTTCCTAGATTTTTTTCTCCTTTTATGATGAGTGTGTATCTGATACAACATACTGCATTCTAGAGCACTCCATAGTTAGAACAAGGGACTGACAATCAGAATTCACTGTGCAGCTTTGGACACGTCACTCAGTCTTTTGTCCCTCAGTGTACTCATCTAATAGATAGAATTCTACTTACACATAAAAACATATCAAAGGTCATTGAGAGACACCCTGGGTGCTGTGGTTAAAATATCAGACTGACTCAAAAGACACATTTTCATTTGAGCTCAGCCACTGATTTTCTGGGTGACCTTAGGCAAATTACTTAATCTATCTGTGCTTTAGTCCCCCATCTTTAAAATGGGAATAATAGTACTTATTTTTCCCTGTCTTGTCTGTTTAGTCACCAATCCAGCAAATACTTATGCATGGGCTTCCCTTTAAGTCAATGAGACTACTCCTGCATGCAGTTAAGAACATGTATAAGGGTTTGCATTTTAAACAGTAAAATCTTTGGGATAGGAACTCATTCTTACGATGTATTTGCACAGTGCTTAGCACAGCTGGACATTGATCTCATTTGGATGCTCTAGATGCCACTGTAACAAATAAGGAATAATAATTATGTTTGTAAAGCACTTCGAGGTTTTTTGGATAAAGGTCCAATATCAGTGCAACAAATTATAAGAAGTGTCTGCTGTGGGAGAACTTATAAACCTATGTACTTTTGAAATCTTTTGAAGTATCACAAAAATATGCTATGATGTGGGAAGGTCAACTTCCAGAAGATAGTTCTTCTCTAATAAATACTTTTTATAAACTGTTATTTGATTAGAAAATGGAATTAGTTTTGGAATAGTTATGATAATCTTAGGACTAGCAGAACCATAAATAGCACAGAAATGATTAATTCCTGAGAAAATATAAAGTTACAATAAGAAGGCAAAATGATTTAGACAAATGTTATACACCATATTAACAGATGCGTATACTGTATAACCTCAGTATAACCACATTAAAGTATTAAGGACTCTAATTTTTGATTTTTTAAAGACGCACAATAACAATCTGTCAATTTCCCCCAAAAAATATCCTTTACTGTGTCTGATTGAATAGATAAACACAACATATATTTCATCTGTCCCTTGAACTTCAGTGTAAGTGTCTGAGATCTGGAGAAATCCTATTCACGTTTCATTCCAAAAACATTTCAAGCTCCATTTCCTGCAAAATGCTGATACTCACCATTACCTGAACTAATTGAGAATCATTATATGCTGCTCTAACTAACGCCCCCCTGTGATCTCTAAACCTCCTCTAATGTCTTCATGAGAAACAGCACATAGGGAATGTGATTGGTATATAGAACAAACTACCAATATACAGGCCGAGGGGAGAGTTTAAATGTATTATTACAAAACAGTGTGATTGGACCTTTATGACTTTGTTTTAAAAGTATATTGAGTAAGTATAAGTGGCTAATTAACATTGTTCTGTACATTTATATTTTAGATATAGGCTAGTTTATTTGCTATTACTCTCTTTGATCATTTATAATTTTGATTATTTGTAATAATTATGAGATGGTGCAGTGAATTTAATAAACAGAAAAACTCTTAGGTTAAAACCCATTAAGTGAATAAAACCACAATGTGTTTTAAGCATTAAGGATTATTAAGCAAAAACTGCTACAAAAGAAGTTTATAAAAATAGCTATTACATTTAAATAAAAATTCCATTTAGTTATTAACAATATTGTGCAACAATCACAATATTTAAGGAGAAAAAATTGTATTTTCTGCTTAAATTATATTCCTGTTGCTAGGAATCAGTTTAATGCTATCTTTTTAGACTTTTAAATAAAATGGTTTTGGCACATGAAAGAAAGACAACATAAGAAACTGAATTTTTTGAAAATTTCAATACTGTAAAATTTAGAGTAATTTTAAATGAAAAACACATCCAAGCAATTCTTGGGAAATTCAGTTTTATATTATAACAAATAATTTTACTTTATATATCCCTTTTCCCTCCTGTCAATATGCTTGGATATCTTACAGCAAAATAAAAACAAATTAAATATTCTCTTGAAACAGAAATAGAGGACTGGTCTAATTTTAAAGTGGGAAGGACAGGGAAGCTGATAAATATAGCTCCCAAACTAGCCATTTTAAACTATTTTATGAAGGGGAAACAAAGGACAACTAATAGTTGTGGTTTGTTTTGAATGAAAAGGGATAAAATAAATTGTATTTCAGAGGTGGTACAATTTCCACAGGGTAGCATACACCACATCAAAAGCAGGTTCCCCTGTCTACCACAGGCAGAATGGTGGATTCCTAAAGCAGTGAATGGCACATGAGTTTAGATTATCAGTCAAAAGAAGCCTCAAGGTGCAGGATTTAAATATATCCAGGGCCAACAAAATTAAGGAATTTTAAAACCAATAGAGCCAACTCAAATGAATCAGTGGTTGCATACGCAGACAACACAAATAATTTAGGATATGCATAATGTCTCTATTCCAAAACCCAGTGAAGTCAACTGAAGGAGTTCCACTGACTGCAGTAGGCTTTGGATCAGCCCAATATGATCAAATAGCTCAAACCATGCTACTTCCTGAGGTGAAAGTAAGCTGATACGGTACAGCATACCGTCAAGAGCCGGTACACAGCCGACCGTACAGGCAGGGGGTAACTTCCCCAGGTTGGCAATTTAAAGGGCCAAGGACTCCCAGCAGCAGCCAGATTTTTGGTGACCTAGACATTCCTGGTGAGACTGGTACGGCTTCCAGGAATTCAGTCAGTGACAATGAATAGTTGCTTTGTCACCAAGGAATTTGAAATATGATGTCCCTCAAAAACTGATCCTGTCTCCCATGTAAAATGTATATACAAAACTTAATTAGATAATTTCTAACTCAGGGTAAAATAATGTTATGAGCTGGACAAAACCTTGTGATGGGTTGAGTTAAAACCCCATTTAGATTGGTAGGTGTGAACTCACCCATCAATTAACACAACGAAGCATAAGCCCCACTTAAGACAACAGGTAGGTATGAACCCACCCAGGAGCTTTTGGCAGAATATTGTGCTGGGTAGGGGTATATGTATGTGAGAGAAGAGAGATCTCACATAAACTGAGGTCAGATCAGAACAGATGGAGTGAGGCTGGTCTACAAAATTTACATTGGCATAGCTACATCTCTCAGGAAATGAAAAATGCAGGAACCCTGGTCAGAACCTATTCAGAATATTGCTGGAGTCTAAGTGCACCTAGATTTGAATAACCACCACCTTCTAGTCACCTTGGAAGGTTTGTGACTGAACAGTAGTAGGCAAACATTCCTGCATCTTGCATGTAAAAAAGTTTAGACATATTCTAATCCAGGGGTTGGCAACGTTTGGCACGCGGCTCGTCAGGGTAAGCACCCTGGCGGGCTGGGCCAGTTTATTTACCTGCTGACGCGGCAGGTTCGGCCGATCGCGGCCCCCACTGGCCGCGGTTCGCCATCCTGGGCCAATGGGGGCGGCGGGAAGCCGTGGCCAGCAGATCCCTCACCTGTGCTGCTTCTCGCCGCCCCCATTGGCCCGGGATGGCGAACCGCGGCCAGTGGGGGCCGCGATCGGCTGAACCTGCCACGTCAGCAGGTAAATAAACTGACCCGGCCCGCCAGGGTGCTTACCCTGGTGAGCCGCGTGCCAAACATTGCCAACCCCTGTTCTAATCTGTGACCTGTTTATTGATTTTCACTGGAACCATACACTTGATTCAATAGCTTTTTCATTCTGAGTTTTATAGTTCTGTTTGGTCATAGCCACCTCCTGTTTTAATCAAACTTCAACAGCCTTTGAATATGGCAATGTCATGGCACTACTATTAGATAATACTTAGTCCTGCCATGAGTGCAGGGGACTGGACTAGATGACCACTTGAGGTCCCTTCCAGTCCTATAATTCTATGATATTCTATAAAAAAATAAGGAAGTACTTTTCCAGTTCATATAGGCTTAATCATAATGTTTCTCCAATGTAAAATAATCGGCTACTGCCACAATTATCCATGTCTTTATCTCCTCCAGACTGGACTATTGTAATAATCTCTACATGGAGCTAACCCTGGAAAGACACTGCAAATCTTCATCTTATGAAATGCCCATCTTGTACATAGATAGGATTGGTAATTGGAAGGTTTTCTGGGTAGACATGTCACATAGGTCTGAGTAGCATGGCTGTCTCAGGCAAGCTGGAGCTATGAGAATCATCCTGCCAAGATCTTGTTTGAGCTTCAGGATAATTCTGGGAATCAGAGGAACTGGTGGGTATGCTTAGGAGATCCTTATCCCATAGAAACAGAAAAGTGTTGGATATTGATCCTGTCATGAACAGAATCACTGACATGAACAGAAGATTGCACACAACTCAAGGATGTTGTTGTGTAACCTGGCCTTGTGTGTAGTCCACAAACCCTAAGCCTGAAGATTGCCCAGGTGTGCTCCCCACTCCATGGCTGAAGAGTCTTTTATGAAAGTCATGGCAGGGAGCAGTGGAGAGAATGGCACTCCCCCATATACATTGTCTTGGCTCATCCACGAGCTCAGAGATGATAATATCCTGTCTAGGATGCATGCTGCTTGTCTAGATGGTGACTCAGAGTGATTGACTGACCAGAACCATGCCTGCAATGCTCTGAGATGCATTCTGCCATAAGGGGTCATGTGTGTAAATTTGGACGTGTGACATAGGAGTCTGAGGCAATTCCTCACAGTGGTTTGTGGATGATCCTTGAGAGATATATAGAGGTTCCGTAGGGTCTGAAACTGTAAAGAAGCAGAAATACTCCAGCAGAGATCTAGTTCAGGACCACACCTATGAACTCTGCCCTTGCAGAGGCGATAAAGTTGATTTTTTAGGTCCAGGACATAAAACAGACAGTGTTTCATGGACTGGGGCATGCACCTGTTTCTGGAGTGACCCCAAAACCAATACATCCAGGTAAAGATACAAATGGACGTCGATCTGGCAGAAGTAGACTACCACCACTGTCATGCCACCATGGTGAAGACCCTGGGCACTGATGATAGGCTGAATGGCAAAACAGTGAATTGGTAATTATCATCATCTCCTATCACGAACCGCAGGGACTTCCCGTGGCCAGGATGGATCACCACAAAGAGGTAGGCGTCCTGTAAGTTGAGGGCAGCATACTAATCTCCCAGATCTATGAGAAGGATAATCATATACAGGGACACCACACATAACTTTATCTTCTTTATATATTTGTTGAGGTTCTGCAGGTTTAGGATTGGTCTGATATGTTTTGGATATTAGACAATAGTGGGAATGAACCTCCCTGCCCCGATGTAGAAGGGGACCTCTTCTATGGCTCCCAAGGAATGCAGAGTCTGCACTTCTTGCCTTAGTACAGACCTTGTGAAGAGTGACTGGGTTGGTGGGACAGAAGTGAGTAATAGAAAGAAAATGGAAGGTATATTCCAATCCCACCATGCTTAGCACCCCCTCAGACTGCCAGCCAGGTAGGAAATGGAATAATCAGTCCTGGAAAGGAGGGGGAAGGACCATTGATATCCAGGTGTCATAGTATGCTGTCTTCAACATAAGAGTCAAACCAACTGCTTTGAGCCTGGGGAGTCTAGACAAAGAGAACTAGGAATTAGAAGGCATCAGCCTGTAGCTGGATTTTAGAGGCCCAAGGACCTCAATACCACTCAGATCTTCAGCATGTACAATGACTCATCTGTTTTAGATAAGAACAAGGCACAGCCCTTGAAGGGAAGGTCCTCAATTGTCAGTTCCACAAGGATCCCCAAGAGCTGCAACCAGGAAAAATGGTGTATAGTGACTGTCATAATCATAGCCCTGGCTGCAGAATCTATCATGTCCAAGGAGCCCTGCAGAGCTGATCAAGAGACAAGGCAGCCCTTAGCAACAAGGGACTGAAATTGTTCTCTGGAACCCTCTGGCAGCTTATTCCCAACTGAGAGATTGCCTCTCAGTTAGAATAGTCGTACTTCACCAACAGACAGTGCGTAGTGACTGGCAATACAGAGCTGTAAATATGCTGTATAACAAATCTTTACCTTAAGGTCCAGCTTCTTAGCATCTTTTTCTTTAGTTGTCGTCTTAGCCCAACCCTGATGGGTTCTCTCATTCACTTTGGGTACAACTAGGATTAGGATGTAAGTAAAACTGCTCAAACCCTTGGGACAGAATCTCATATTTATGCTCAGTTTGTTTGGCCACAGGTGGAATGGAGGAAGGGGTTTGCCAGAGAATTTTAGCTGGTTGCATAATATCCTTGTTTATAGGCACAGCTACTTTTCCTGCTGAAGTGGGTTAGAGAATATCAGTTTGTGGGTATTCTCCTTCATTAGTTCCATTTGATTCCCAGAGAGGCTGCAATTCTCCTGAGTAGTTTTTGGTACACCATAAAGTCATCCAGTATGGTAGAGGATTCTTCCAGTGCCAGGACTTCATCAGGTGATGAGGAGGATGTTTGAAGGGAGGCAAAGGGGAGAGCTCCCGAGTCTGGTCCTGCAATACCAGGGCAGGCTGATGCTCCAGAGCAGGATGAGGCAAGTCCTGTACTTGAGAGACCAAAGGCTGATCAGTAGCAACCATCATCACAGTCTCTTGGTACAAGCAGGAGAAGATTCCCTCTGAAGGAATCTACCTGTGCAAGATATTGGCAATGTAGATCTGGATTCCGGGGGCATCCCCTATGGCATCCAATAGGGCCAATGAAGGGGTTGGTACAGTCTGGCTCAAGTATCCCAACCTCTGGCCAGTCTCTTCTCAGTCCTATGCTGAGGAGTATGGGAATGGGACTGAAAGGAAGCTCTAGACACTTAGTATCGTGAAACCTGAGAACCCATCTCGGATCCAAGGAACAATCTGGGTATCCTGAGAGCCAGGGGAGTACAGTGCCCGGAGGGGTCCTCAGCAACTCTGATCTAGATCCATGCCAGAAATGCAGTACCAGAAGATTCATGGATGCCTTCTTAGCTGCTGGCAACATGCAGCACAGAGGAGCTGGTACCCGTACTGGGGAAGTCGAACTAGGCTGTACCAAGCCTGAAGTTGTTGGCCCCAGAACTGCCTGGTGACAATGATCTGAGCACCAATGGCAGTGGCACTAGTGGCACCAATAAGCATAACAAGTCCGTTGCTGCAGCATGAGCCTCTGCTGTTATCGGTACTGATATGGGCAATTGTCACACCAGGATCAGGGAAGTTTGATGTGTCTCAGCTGAGGACATAGCCCATCTCGATGGTCCCTGGGAGGGCACTGGAGTCGACAGCTCTAGTCTATCTGTATGAGCTGGTACCAGGGAGTGGCATACTGAAGGGTGTACTCTACCATTGGTACTCGAATGATCTTCTGTGAAAGAGTCCTGCATCTTGGACTTCGAAGAGCCCAGTGACAACTTCTGCTTACATTTCTGAGGCTGGGAATGCTCTGAATTCTGGGATCCAGTGACTTCTTTCTGCAGACATGGCTGATACCAGGGAGGGAGGGCACTACAAGAAGGAGTCTTTACAGAGCTTCCCTTGGACGACCATTGGGATTCCAACCCTGGTCTAAGGACAGTCTGCATCAGGACATGAGGTGATCCTCCCTCAGCTTCTTCATCTTGGCCTTTAAGCTGTGACAAATAGAGTGCCTGTATCTAACGTGGCCCTCACCCAAGCACTTGAAACAGCACAAATAAGGGTCATTGGCAGGCACAGGCTTTCTGCAGCCCAATCCGGGTTGATACCTGGGGACCTTAGCATGGGCTCCACCAGTACTACGTGACTGAAAGAAATCACCCAAGAACTAAATTTGAAATAAAATAAGAAATACAGACCAAAATGAAAAAGTTTTAAGAGTCAAGTGGGGGAAAAAGTATCCCTAGGTAGAAACTGAGTAGAGAAGTTTTTGTTCACAGGGAACACAAAACACTCCAACCATGGATGGTAAGGAGCTGAAGGGGATCCGGGATGGGGAAGGCAGCTCTGCCCTTTATACACTTGCTTCCAAGCACAATGGGCTTGGATAGAGGCAGGACCTATGGGTACTGCTAGGGAAACTTTCCAGCACCAGTGCACAGGATGCACATGCACTTACAGTGTAATGGATATATACACGCACTCAAAGAAGCTCTCTTGTGCAAGGGCAGTCTTCTTTGTTACTTACCTGGACAGTGCCTAGCATAATGCAATAGAGTTCTGATCCTTAACTGAGGTTCATAAGTGTTAATGTAATACAAATAATCGTACCTAGTGGTCCCCATTCCCAGCAACCCTCCTTTCCTGCCATTAAGAGGTTGGGAGGGAGGAGAGGACTTAATGGATGTTCCCATTTCATTTACCCCCTCCTCCTCATCAACTAAGGCCGCAGACTGAGCCCATTCTTCAGTGTCTCTCTCAATATAATTATTTGCATTTGGTCAGAAAGGGAGGAGGCTGCTCAGAAATGAAGCAGGGTATTTCCTCTCCCAGAGAGTAGCATGCAAACTGGTTAGTTCAGGACAGCATTAATTTGAGACATAAGTACATGTCCAGCACATGACATCATATTAACTACAGGGCCTGCTCATATACAGCTTCCATCATTTGTGTGTTTTATATAAACAAACACTTGCTAAGTGAACCATGAAAAAGGACATACTTTTCAATTGAATAGTTACAAAACACAGTAGTGACTAGCATGTGTTGTATTTAACCCATCTCTCTATTGCCTGTCTGTGAGGAATGATGTGGCAAGGGAATTCACACTGAATTCTAAATTCTGAATGTTAAGAGACTGGTGAGAATAGATGTGTCACTGTTTTATAGACTATTGTATTGTCACGCACAGAGGAAAGGCAGTATAGATAGGCAAGTGTGATTACAAGTGAGGTAAGTGCTTTATTAGTAATAATACATAAGTGACACAGGAGGTGAGCGTTATTTACAATTGGTATTTGTATTACAGTAGTGCCAAGTGTAGGACTCTATTGTGCAAGAAACTATACAAAAACATGTACTAAGAGTCTCTGCCCTAAAGAGCTTACAACTGCATTCCCTCTCCCAAACCCCCTTTATATTACTGGAGGAGAGGATAAGGCTAAAGTACTACCCAGAGTTTTTATCTGGCTCTAAATCCACCTCCTGCTCTTGATCCCCCCACAGTCTGCTTTTCTTTCCAAAATGTGGCTGCTCCTCCCTGAACACAGTGCATCAACGTCAGACCAGGACCGGCTCTAACTTTTTTGCCGCCCCAGGCAAAAAAAAAAGGCGGCTGGACTGCCGAAGCAAAAAAAAACGGCAGCCGAAGGGAGCGCATGGAGGGCGGTCAAGGCGGCTCTCAGGGGGGTGAAGGGCAGCACCCGCCCACTCCCTCCACCCGTGGGCAGCCAGGCACTGCAGCCTGCTCACAGCTAGGGTTACCATATCTCATAAATAAAAAAAGAGGACCCTCCACGGGCCCTGGCCCCGCCCATTTCCCCACCCCTAGCCCCGCCCCAACTCCGCCCCTTTCCCCCACCCTAACTCCGCCCCCTCCTCCCTCCCACTCCCAGCCAGGGGGAAAGGGCTGCCCCAGTGCTACCAGCATCACGGTTTCCCGGTCAGCCCCCAGACCCTGCGCCCCCAGCCAGCGCTTCCCCAGCGCAGCTGGTGCCCGGGAGGGGAAGCGCCCAGCCGGGGGCGCAGGGTCTGGAGGCTGCCCAGCAAACCGTGAAGCTGGTAGCGCTCGGGCTTTGGGCAGCCCCTATGCCTCCGGACCCTGTGCCCCCAGCCGGGCACTTCCCCTCCGGGGCTCTGGCGGCTCTGCGTAACTTACACTGTATAAGTTACACAGAGCCGAAGAGGAGCAGAGCCCCCGCAGCTGGAGGCTCTGCTCCTCTTAGGCTCTAAGAGCCGGGCTGCCCCAGCGCTACCGGCTTCGGGCAGCCCCCGTGCCTCCGGACCCTGCGCCGCCGGAGCCCGGGAGGGGAAGTGCCCTGCTGGGGGCGCAGGGTCCGGAGGCAAGGGGGCTGCCCGAAGCCGGTAGCTCTCGGGCAGCCCGGTTCTTAAACAGAGCCTCCAGCGGCTGGGGCTCTGTGTAACTGACACTGTGTCAGTTACACACAGCCCCGGGGGCTGGAGGCTTTTCTCCTCTTTGGCTCTGTGTAACTGACACTGGGTCAGTTACACAGAGCCCCGGCGGCTGGAGGGCAGCCCTGCGCCCCCAGCCGGGCACTTCCCGTCCCGGGCTCCGGCGGCGCAGGGTCTCCAGGCACGGGGCTGCCCGAAGCCGGTAGCTCTGGGGCAGCCCGGCTCTTAAACAGAGCCAAAGAGGAGAAAAGCCTCCAGCGCAGGGGCTGTGTGTAACTGACACTGTGTCAGTTACACAGAGCCCCAGCCGCTGGAGGCTCTGTTTAAGAGCCGGGCTGCCCGAGAGCTACCGGCTTCGGGCAGCCCCGTGCCTGGAGACCCTGCGCCCCCAGCCGGGCACTTCCCCTCTCGGGCTTCGGCGGCGCAGGGTCTCCAGGCACGGGGCTGCCCGAAGCCGGTAGCGTTCAGGCAGCCGGGCTCTTAAACAGAGCGGCCATTTTCCCGGACATGTTCCGCTTTTTGGCAATTCCCCCTGGACGGGGGTTTGACTGCCGAAAAGCCGGACATGTCCGGGAAAAAGAGGACGTATGGTAACCCTACTCACAGCTGGGCAAGAGGGGCTCCCCCCTCCAGCCTTGGGGTGCCTCTCCTGGCTGGACAGGCTCCGAGGGGGCCGACACAGGCAGCGCTGGCTGGGGTCTGCGACCTCCGCGTGGGGCCGGCATTGCAGCTGGGCTCGGCCCAGGGCAAATGGCGCCGGGATCAGTGGGGCCCGCCCCTCCGCTGTCCACCGGGCCGCCGCAGAACCCTCCCTTCATGCCTCTGCTGTCCGCCAGGCCGCTGCAGAACCCTCCCTCTTTCCGGTGCCCGGGGGCTGCAGGAAGTACTGGCTCAGCTACTCCTTTAAAGGTGGCTCGGCCGGGCCGGGCTCAGAGTGGTGCGGGAGGCGGAGGCCGGTGCAGGCAGCGGGGAGTGGCACGTCCCGGGGAGCCCGGCGGCATGATGAGCAGCAGGGATTGCTGGTTCCTGCCCGCCCCGGACCGGGGTCCATGCCCCTACAGGGCTGGGCTGGCCGCCCCAAGATTGGCCGGAATGCTGCCTCTTACAATGTGCCGCCCCAGGCACGTGCTTTCTTGTTTGGTGCCTGGAGCCGGCCCTGCCTCAGACAATGTTGTTCAGCTCCCACAACTCAAACCACCAACTATCTGCCAGTGCCCTTATCTCTTGTTCCTCCAATCCTGCCTGATTGTTCCAAGTCCCTGTACAGACTGCCAGATCCTCTAAATCCTCCAGTAGAAGTGGGTGATTTATTTATTTGGCAAATGTACATTCACAGAAAAACACACCTCTCGGGCCCCGCAGCCATTTGTAAATTTGGGTCAAATTCAGCAAATATTTTCAGCTGAAATTTTTTTCCTATGGGCTGGAATAGCAGCTGCAGCACAACCATGACAGTGGTGCAAGGACTGAGGCGGTGGATTCACATAAATCTGGATCCTGCTGCACCTCTGCCATTTTGGGCTTTCGTGTAGAGTTGGCATGGAGACTTTTTACAGAAATCAGGGAATGCATGCAGGCAACACTGCAGACACTTCTCCAGCAGACACCTGCCCAGCACCTAGGTGCCTTGTGCTTTTCAGAGCCCTCTGCACTGTGGATAAATTTCAGTGTAGATGATTAAGTAGTAGCATAATTTTCATATATTGCTGTATTTGCCTGCAGGCAGGTCACTGATGTCTGTATGTCATCTTCATTTTGTCCCATACTTACCTTAAAACACATAAATATGGCATTGGGAGAAAGTGTTTACCTTCTATGTTGATTTTTCACTCCCAAATATTTTCAATTTGTTTTCTGCTCACTTTCACAGAGGTCTCTCACTTTGGCAAAAATGAAGCCATGTGATTAAACAAGCCACTTTTCTCTTTGACCTTCAGTTTACCTCCTCTTGGGATACAATTTACAGTTTCACTCCGTGAGAAAGAGAGAGGTTTGGAAAGGGGAGGGAGGAGTTTGTTAGCAAAACTGCTAAACAAATTTTGCCTGCAGCAATATGCATAAATCTACTTCAGACAAACCTGTAAGTCTTTCACCTGTTTGCAAATTTAGTGGGAGAAAAGCATTTTCTAAAGCCCCATCCAAAACAAATGTATACTATTTTTGTGCTTAACTTTCAGCTGCAGAGGAATGAGATCTATTGGAAAGAAGAGCCACACTTTGAAATTAGAGGGCTCTGGGGGTTTTTTAAACAAAATGCTTGAGAAGGAAAGCAGAGCAACCTTTATACACTTCTTTATGCAACTGTCAATCAGCTAAAGCTGCTTTTTTGCGGGGAGAGTCCAAAGTCCTAAACTGGTCTTTAATGAGGATAGGTGATAGAGGGTTTTTTTTGTTTGTTTCACTCAATTCTCTTTATATTGCATTTAATCATATTATAGAACAGCCTTTTGTGAACACTGTAGTGCATCCTTGAAACCTGTCATTTGTTTTCATTGTCCTTTAGACAAGTATGGATGAGGGAGTAACTGCCTGGCCTTATCACAGAAAATATGTATATGATCTAAAATAGCTCCCGCAGGTCCTTTGTGGCATGAGTCACACCAATCTTGTCTCATGTTTTTACCAATCTTGTTGGCTCCTATGTAAGAAAAGTCCATTTTTCTGTTTAAATGGAGCACAGTGATGAACACAAGCAAATTGGACTAGCTTATTTTACCCCTTGTGAGATAAATATTCTGCTACTGACATTTTACTGAGTCTGAAGTTGTGCTACGCATTTATGTGATGAGACTCTGTCAAAGAATCTAAATCTGCTGAAGTTTGGTAAATCAGATTTTCCAGGCAGAATTACTTTGGCCTCAGTCAAACCTGATAATCCCATTGACTGGCAATGGTGTTACTTGTGTTTGTCAGGGTACAGAACTTGGGACGAACAACAATGGGCTTGATCCAAAGCTCATTGACTTTGATAGGTACTGTCTCCAGCCCTATCTGGTAAGGTCTTCAGTTCTGTTGGATAAATTTTAATGGGGGGGGGGGGGGGGGCATCCTTCACAAATCAAAAACCCTAAGAATGTAAATGTTACATTATGATTGTTCCTCTTCTTGGGTGAAGCTGAGGTTAATTCTGAACAATCACCACTGGAGGATGGCTTGGGGCATTGATTGTCCAAAGCCAAATTCTGATTGGCTACTTAGCTTGGTTTAGTTATGTAGAATTCCCAGCAGTTCATAGTCGGGAAAAAATATCCCTATGTCCATTGTCAAATAAATGGGGTGGTGGGAGCAAGCGAGAGAAGTTCTTTCTCTCCAGCCCCTCCCCTGCCATTCTACACAATGGTTGTAGACATTCAGAGCTAGTCATCACCCTTAGCCTCTCTCCTTCTGCCAGACTTTTTCTTCCTCACAAGCTACTCAGTGTGCTCCTCTCTCTCCCCGCCCAATCTGCCCTCTCCTCTATTTCTTTCCCATCATAATACAGGAAAAGCAGACAGGCTGTTTCCAGCTGCTCCTGAACACTGTAACTGGCTATGGGATAACATAGCAAATTTAATTTGAAGTGCAGCTGCTAGTGCTTATCCTACAGAGGCGCTTCAAAAGGAAGTTACTGCTCCTGTGCAGTTTTGGACCTGGTGATCAGAAGCACCTGGAAGCACCCAGGCTGCTTGTCAATTCAATTTTACACTGGTGGAGTAATGATCCAACAGCCACAACTTAAAGGGATTTGCAATCTGTGTCCAAAATTTGCAGCTTGGGCCCATTTCTAGTTACCACCATTGTCTGGAAAGAAAAATATATGAAGCCCTTTGAGTAAGCCAAACATAAAACCAGGTATCACAGCTGCTTTAGAATGTTCCCAAAGGCATGTGATTGAGGGAAATGGACCACTGTTTCCTATTCTGTGGGCTTCTACAGTCTAGTCCTGGCAGAGACTGTCCCAGAGGTGGTGTTGCCAAAGCTAACTCAACAAGCTACTATGCAATGGTTTGGCTGCTTGTTCAAGTTTCAGTGATAAACTTTATGCATTTTTCCTCTGCTTCTTTGAGAACATGCCTTAATTTGAGCTATAAACTGTCAAATCATAGCAATGGCAGAGACAAATTTTCCGCTTGGGCAGGAATAGTATGGCTGTATAACAGGCTTTGGAAGCTAGTATGCTCTAGCAGGGCTGCAGATTAAGAGCAATAATTTCTGCAACTTTCTGGTTCACAGTTACTCTAGTGGGATGATTTTGAGACTGCTTCAATCTACTTTGGTAAGGAAATTGTCTAGATTTCTTGGACTAAGCTCCTTTCTGCTGTGCTAAGTGCTTGTGGAGTGCCTCCGAGGACTGATGGTAGACATATAATTGAAGTAGATGCTGTGAAACTTTTATGGAGGAAAGCAACAGCAGCAATTCCTCCTTCTCTAAATACACCTCTCTATTTTTCACAAAGCTTGTGATTTGCTGTCTTTCAGCTGCAGGTCTCTTTTCAGAAGCAGCACAAGTCACTATGTACTAAGTCACTTTTCTCCCTTGAATTATGAACATTTTACAAACCTCATGACGTGGCTCCTAGGTGCTCTAAGAGCGATCCAAACACTGCTTATGTTGCACTCCTGCTGCAGAAAGTGCAGGCTGATTCTGATCTGATAGAAGCTGGGGCTGTTCGTTTATGTGGGAATTAGAGGCAAGGAGTATTAAAACATGTGGTATGGGCAGGGGGGAGGAGGGACATTTCTTCTTTGAATTCTGAAACAAGCTGAACTTTGGTCTTTTCCAGTGGTCTTTTCCTACCATCTGTTTCTTGCTACTTCCTTGCTTTGCAGATTATTACAATGTCACCACAGGCACTGGTGTCAGTCTGTGTGTGCTCTGTACTGCTTGCCTGTCATCATCACCAGCATCATCTCTAAAGCAAGATATTCCTCAAGGTCAGCAGCAGCCTTCCCTCTAGCTCTCTTCCTAAATAGTGTTTCCTTCTATGTCCATCTCGATCACTGTGCTTGTAGCCGTGGGAAGATTTCAAGGAACTTGAAGAGCAGTAAGAGTGAACAGAATCATATTTTATGGGTGATAAGGGATTGGATGCTGATGCATGTTACTTTCACCTTAGAAAGATCCATTGCTTGGTTTGGGGTCTACCTAATTCTCTCAAAACAGTTTCAGTTATAGAAATAGAACACAGCAAAACCCCAAAGGCCACACTTCACTTAATATAGTCTAAAAGAGAGTGAACGTGCATACAAGCACTGAATTGGTTGGTTCCAGTGGTCCTCTTGCATTTGTGAACAGTAGCAACTAGTTCTGCATACAGTTAAACTCAATGGTATCCAGTGAGTAGATGAAAAGAACCTGCCAGCAGCAGTACCTTAATAACAGGGCACAGAGCAGCCCTGCTTGTGCTCTCAGACAGACACGGACATTATGCATATTAGAATTTTTGCCTAGCACCAAGTTAGAAAATTACTGCTACTTTTAATATTGCATTATCCTATTATTGTAAGAGCAAAACAAAAATTAAAAAAACTGCTTTGTCTTATCCGTTTTACTGGAAAAAATCATGCACAGCCACAAAATTAGGTTCTATTTATCCAAATCTTGCGATAGACCGCATCCAGCAGCTTTGCAGCCACTGGTACCATACCTTACCTTTGTGAGAAAGAGAGTGGTTTCACCAAATACATTGGCAGGTACTCACACAATAATCAAAATTTACCTGTGGGGGGGGGGGAGAACCCATTAGACTGAAAGAATGAAATATATTATTTGAAGAGCAGCAGAGAAGGGAAAAGGGGAACTAGATGGGGCTTTGTGCCCTGCAGCTGCACTGAAAGGTCAGGGTCAGCAGAGGGCTATGTCCAGCAAGGGGACGGTACTCCTCAGGGGAACCTTCAGGTCCCCACTCACAGAATCCCTACCAGCCTCTAACCAGATGACGTCAACCAGTAGGGCAGCTGCAGCAGTGGGGGAGCAAGACAGTAAGAGAGTCCGGTCCAGACAGCATAGATCACCTGCAAAGGGCCTGTCTACTTCTCCTGCCAGACAGAACCCCCTGCAAACCCCAGCCCTTCAGTGTGGCCCAATCAGGTCCTTATGTTCTTTGGTCTAGGCCAGCAGTTCTCAAACTATGAGGTGGGCCTCCCAAAGGAGGCACAAGCTGTTTTTTGTTTTTTTTTTTTTTTTTAAGAGCTCCGGCTGGCGCTCCTGCAGAAGGTCCATGCACACCCAGGAGGCAATAATAAAGGGGACAACCAGAGCCCTGCCACCTGGGCTCAAGCTCTCCTTTTCCCCCCATGCTCCCAATCCCTCACTTTGGAGGAATGAGGCTCCAGCTGTTAGCCCAGGAGCAGTGCAGAAGTAAGGGTGGCAGTGGGGCACTAAGGCTGCTGTGAAAAGTGATATTGATAAATGTCACTTTTCACGTTTCCACCCTTATTTCTATGCTGCTGCTGGTGCAGTGCTGCCTTAAGAACTGGGTGGCGGTATATGTACTTGTAGGGGCATAAACGACTACGGACACAAAGAATGTGGGGGGGCAATCAAATAAGTTTGAGAACCACTGGTCTAGGCAACTTCCTAAAGGATTTTGTTCTCTGGAGATACTAGCACCTGGTATACATACAGGAAATGGAGTCTCCTATTCTCACTAGTGGCAAGTGGAAAAGAGACAAGCTGTCTGATTCAGGTGAAAGTCTGGTATTGCTTTGGGAGTTAATTTGGGGTGCAGTCTCAGTGAAACCTTATCCTTAAGGAATGTAGTGTATGGTCAACCAGCCATAAGGGCTTCTAGTTCCCCTACCCCTCTAGCTGAAGGGATGGCCACTAGAAAGGCAACCTTCAAGATAAAAGGGTCAGCAAGCATGTTGCTAAAGGGTCAACAGGGAATCAGTTTTGAGATGACCAAGTTAAGATTCCATGTTGGAACAGATTTTGTTACTGGAGAAAAGGTCTGAGTAGACCCTTGGGAAGATGTACAGTTCCTGGATGGGTGGAAATGGAGTGGTTGCCAGTTGGAGGGTGACTGGTACTGTTAGCCATCAAGTGTACACAGGTAACAATGCAAAAAGATGTTATAAAAATAGAGGGAACGTGATGCCTTTACTTAGCAAAGTAGCACTTTCTAGTAGATTCCTTCCTGCTATTGTTATGGACATCTTGAATGGCTTCCATACGTCTGTTTTAGATTTGACACCCATCCAAATATCATGCCGTGAGATGGAGGGAGTCTGGTTTGGGATGTCTGAACTCACCCATGTCCTTCGTCATGATGATCCTTGGGAATGCTGATGGGTGGCTGCGTTAACATCTGGAGAAGGCTCAGGAATTAAAACCATTTGGGAGCAACGAGGACACTCACTGACACATCTGGCTGGACCATCAATAGAACTTGAGAAAAGAGTAGAATGGGAGAAAGGCGTACCTTAAGTATCTTGCCCATTAGATTATTAGAAGGGCATCTCTGCTGGAGTCCTGACCTTGAGCCCCATTGCAGCAAATACATCTTGCATTTCTTGTTCTCTTGAGACAGACTGGTTCCAAGACTGAGACCCCATTACTGGAATCTGCATCTCTCTACAGAATTATATAGCTTCTATTTGTGGTCATTAGAGAAGCTCCTGCTGAGGCTGTCCACTAGTGTACTGCTGATAGGGTAATTTAGTGACAAAGACACCAGTTCCAAAGATTGAACTCTTCTGAGCAAAGAGAGGGGGATAGATTTCACTCCTGGCTGTTTGCCGATGTAAATAATGTTGCCATGTTGAATATGTTGGGATTGTATATGCAGTAAGAATCTTCTGCAGGCTTCTCAGTTCTAAAAGATTTATGTGCATCAAGGACTCCCAAGGAATACATGTCCCTTGTGCAGTCTGCTCATCCAGCTGGGTAACCATCCCAACAGGGAGGCATCTGATCAATAATTTTCCTTGTGAGGGGAGGTGTGAAGGGAACTCCCATGCACATATATGCCCTGCTCTCCAACCAAGCTAGACAGTCCCACAGTCTGACTAATTTGGCCATATGGTATTGCTTTGCATATATATCGTCCAAAGCCAACCCTGTAGACAACAATGTCAAAGTCTCACCAAAAGTCTCATGTAGCTACAGGATGCCATGTGACCTAGGAGGATGAGACACAAATTAGCTGAAGTCTATGGGCTCTTTCTGCATTGATTGGTCAGATTCTGACCTGAGAGAGGTAAGCCTTGGCCCTTACAGAGTCTGTTCCATGTTATCCTGCCTCTGGGTTTTCCCCATAAAAAGGGCTTTTTGTCATTACAGGGTTTTAGTGTTTTTTTTTAACCTCAAAACTTCCTGCACAACATGTTATCTTTGTCTTGTCAGGAATAATAGCATGTTCAGCATATCAGCAAATCTATATAAAAAGGAAAATAAATGACAAAGCAACACTGCCAGGCAATGCCTTGGCCTAATCATTACCTCGTCCAAACTCATTCACTATCCATAATTATAAAGTAAGGTATAAATAACAAATGTCTCAATCTTACAGTTCAACAATTCATCATCTTTATGCCCTTGGTTTGCAGCAGTAGTAGAGGAAGGGTGCAGGTTCAGACCAATGAAGACGGCTACCAAAAAATCTTCCTAGTTCAGTTGCATAGAGTTCATGCAATAGGGGCCAGCAAATGAAGAACTAAAGTTTTCAAACAGAAAAAGCTGAACATTTGTAAATGTCTCCCACACTATATAGGCCACATCTTCACATGATTAAAAACAAGGCACTACTTAAGACATGTACTTCTTATAATACCAGAATGAGCTGCTCATTCGGAGAAGGATTAAAATTTATAACATTGCATACATAAAGACACCAACTTCACACTCACAAGTCTCTTCCACTCTAACAACAACTCCTCAAATAAAGTCAAAAGCCAAACCAAACTCTCCCCTGACCACCAAAATATGCCACACTGATGTCATTGGATTCCATCCAATCTGTTGCTAAGGTCCCAGGTATGTCATCGCAATCAGGGTACTTGAGCCCTAGATTGTCATATTAAATTAGCCATCCAGCAGTTTCACAAACCTGACCAAGTCAGAGCATTGCTGACTCTCTGATCACAGTCTAACTTGACTTTAACACTGACAGGCTGCAGTAAGAATTAATTCCCAATAGGACTCTTCTACTCTATGTTTTGAAAGATACACTTTGGCCCTGTTTCCTGGTACCCTGGCCCATGTAGGTAAAAAAGGGTATCAGACAGGAAGCAGCTGGAGTAGGGAGTATCTTGGGTATACACAAGTAGAGGCATTTGGCCATTCATGTTGGTGAAAGAGGTGTATTATTGTGCATAGGTACCGTGAAACCCAGGACCAGGCATAAAGGTAATCACTCCACAGATATTTATACTGGCATTGTTCTTCATATTTTCTTCCGTTTTCCCTGATTGTTGCAGTTCACCATTTGCTTTTAGATATTTTGTGAATAATTTACACACTTCTAAAGTCAATATCTTAAGCTAATAGACCTTAAGATCTTTTCCATGTTCAGTTAAAAACTGGCAAAGCTTAATTATTCCTGTTGCTCTAGATAATTTGTTCATTTCAGTAAAGTTTCCCTAATATGTGCAAGAGCTGAAAGTTAGAACTAATTACCTATTCTTGAAGTATCCTTATACCACTGTTATCAAAGCAGATGCATTTTTAATGCAGTGTGAAACATGGGCTTTGATTTCTTAAGTTTATTGACTTTTGCTCCATGAACATATCACGTTAGCACTATGGTTGCTCAGATATGATTAGCTTGTGCTTATCACTGGATGATGATGTACAGCACTCTGTTTTTATCTTCTTAGTAAACAGCCTAGATACTTTGTAATCCTCTCTGGTGCTCTCTTTTTAATGGAGGGGAAAATCCATTTTCCTCCTGTATAAAAATATTTTAATGATGGATATGCCACCAAATTCCAGTGACTGGGATAAGGGCCCATTTCATACTGTAGAAGACTGCTTGCATAAATAACAAATCTGTGTTAAACTAGTCACTGAAGCTAGTGCCTTCTACTAGTGTAGCAGAGGGGAATTTGTCCCTACCTCTGTTAGAATTAGCATTACATATCTGAGCAACATAAGAACATAAGAACGGCCGTACTGGGTCAGACCAAAGGTCCATCCAGCCCAGTATCCTGTCTACCAACAGTGGCCAATGCCAGGTGCCCCAGAGGGAGTGAACCTAACAGGTAATGATCAAGTGATCTCTCTCCTGCCATCCATCTCCACCCTCTGACAAACAGAGGCTCGGGACACCATCCACATGATGGTGGATGATGCAGGTATCCTCACCAGATTAAAAAAAAAGAAAAGAACCTGTAGCCTTTATGCTTCTTTTAATTATTAAAGTGAAATTTACTCCAAAAACAAAACATAAGTTTGATAGCACATGGTGCAAATATTACTCTAGCGCCCATATTAGTTTCTGAGAACATGTCCCAGTGACTCACAGGATAGTGTCAAAACAATGCAGTTAACACTTCTTATCAGTCAAAGAGAGAACCGTGCTAATATGAAAATAGCAGTATCAGTTCTAATAATTCTCAGAATTATTATTCTACTATGGCATCAGCAACTTGTAGCATTTTAATGCTAAATGAATCTATGCACAAGTTCTAATGATCCATTCTGAAAATATAAATAGAATTTTAAAAAATAATCATGAATACTGGAATTGAAAGCTGAGGTCCTGATCCACAGGTCCAGTCAAGATGACCTCAATATACAACCACCCTTTAGGTCCTGCACCACTTCCCCACTCTCCTGGACTGTTGGAGAAGGATTGGCCTCAGTGTTAGTAAAAGTAGCCTCAGAGCTGCTCTAACTTTTGACAGCTGAGGCTCACAGTGCAGCACCACTGTAGCCACGTCCCTTATCCTTGTGCATGTCTCCCCAATATGTTCCTAAAGCACCAGGCAGGGAAACTCCCATACTGAAGAAATCTAACCAGTTAGAGTAGCTTTACAGTCATTTTGTGCTATCCTGGAGGTGCAAAGGGGCCACATTATGGGCCAGGGTCTAGCCTTGAGATCTTGAATTTTTTAATCAATAGAGAAAAATACCTGTATTATTCATCAAAGTAACCACAATCTTGAATAAAATTACTAAAGAGGATTTTCTAGCATAGAAAGTATTTTCTGTTCTAAGAGCCAGATTTATTTTTAAACCTGGAGGTAAAAGGTTAAGATCTAGCCCCTGGACTTGTCTTTACAAAACTCTTTAGGGAGATGAAAATTTGTGTTTCTTTTTCTTTGATGGACACTGGTTATGTTTGACTGTGTTTACCAGCTGAATTTTATTGCTCGACAGTGAGGTATTATTAGGGGCACAGTACAAGCAGGAGCTGTGTAAATTTTCATGTTACGCAATGCCTCCTTGATTGAAATTTATCCCAGTGGGGAGGACCAGTCCAAGGCCCTCCATGCCATTTAATCCCCACACATAGAGAGCATGGAGGTTGGGGAAAGGGCAGCAGAATGAGGGGTCATGCAAGGAATCATGGAACTGGTCTCTGTACTGGCCTGTGTGGGGCCAGCACAGAAAGTTAATTTGGGGGAGGCCAAGGAAGTGGCTATTGATCTGCATGTATGCAGATCCTGTGGTCCCTATACCCAGTGCCGCCATCCTGGTGGGGTTAGTTGTGGCCACTAATCAAACCCAGAAAATGTCCTGGTTCATGGGTGTGGGGGGAACTTCTCCACCCTGCCCTCCTCCAAGAAGAACCCTCATTAGAAGCATGTTAAACTAAAATTGTCCTTTCCAGGAATTTTCATGCATTTGATCCAGAACATAGTTTCATTATTTCCCATAGCAATGAGCTAATGTAACAAATAAAATGAATTTCCACAGTTTGAGCATATATTAAAGTCCATCTTTTGTTTTCATGAAGCAGAAACAAGTATGTTTTACTTGTGTGAGCCCGAGCAGACAATATTTAAGAAGGGGAAGGACTATCTTCCACACAGCTTTATAGTCCTTAATTTAGTGAGATGGCCATACTGGTCTTACATTACATCACCAGGTGCCTCTGCTGATCCGCCAATTTCAACAATTGCTGTCAGTCTTATCCTATACCACATGTTGCCTTAAAATGAGTCCTCATTGACTCCCTTCCTAGTTGCTGCATTCCGCCTTTATTTGCTAGTGCTGTTAGTTCTGTGCCAGACTACCATGTGTTTTTATGAAATTCTGCTTCAGTGTTATTGCTGGTTGAATAAACAACCACCCATGAGTCACTCATATTTTCACATATAAAATGCTAAGTTTAGTTCACTATCATATATGGGATCATATTAGTTATTATTTGCAAGTACTGTATTCAAATAACTGCCTGGTATTGGTGAAAATGCCCATGAATCCCAAATCTTTAACAAGTATAAACACAATTATTTGGTGCTAGCACTGTGCTGTTAATTATTTGCTCTATGATATTCTGTGTCTAAGATTTTGGTCATCTAATCAGAGAACAGTAAAAATACCATATGACTTAAATGACCAGCTGTGCAGATTCAAATAAGGAATAGGAAACAGTCAAAATGAACAATGTACAATCTACAATTTGAAAATGGTTTACGCACACGGATCAGTGATAAATATTCATAACAAATATTTCAACTACCTCTGTTCACTGCCTTGACAAGATCTTTAATTTTTCCCGTTTAATGGGATCCTGCCAATCCATCCAAAACCAGTGATACAAAAGTAATGTAACAAAGATTAAAGGCCCAATTTTGAAGCTGCCATGAACAAAAAAGTCCCATTGACCTCAGCGAAAGTTATGTGAGGCAATGCTTACTTTTACTGAGTTCCTAGCAGGAGATGCTCAGCACCTTAATACAATACCAAAGTGCAGATAGGAACTCCCCCAGTTCACACACAACTGTTCCAGGCAATCTCTCACAAAAAGGATCAACAATTATTTTTTGATACCAAGTTAGGATACAATACAGCCTTGTTCCTGTTCCTAACTTCTTAGGTTTCTTCTTTTGCCTTCAGTATCAGTATCTTAGGGTATGTCTACACTACGAAATTAGTTCGAATTTATAGAAGCCGGTTTTATAGAAATCGGTTGTATACAGCCGATTGTGTGTGTCCCCACATAAAATGCTCTAAGTGCTCTAGTTGGCGGACCGCGTCCAGAGTACCGAGGCTAGCGTCGACTTCCGGAGCATTGCACTATGGGTAGCTATCCCACAGCTATCCCACAGTTCCCGCAGTCTCCGCCGCCCATTGGAATTCTGGGTTGAGATCCCAATGCCCGGATGATGCAAAACAGTGTCGCGGGAGGTTCTGGGTACATGTCGTCAGGCCCCTCCCCCTCCATCACAGCAACGGCAGACAATAGATTCGCGCCTATTTACCTGGGTTTCCTGTGCAGACAACATACCACGGCAAGCATGGAGCCCGCTCAGCTCAGCTGAGCTCACCGTCACCATATGTCCTCTGGGTGCCGGCAGACGTGGGACTGCATTGCTACACAGCAGCAGCTGCTAACTGCCTTTTGGCGGTAGACGGTGTAGCATGACTAATAGCCGTGGGGCTGGCAGCCGTAGGGCTGCATTGCACCAGCCCCTTGCCTTTTGGTAGAAGATGGTATATTACGACTGGTATCCGTCGTCGTCATACTGCAGTGGCTGTCAATCATGGGCACCTGGGCAGACATGCTACTGTCTCGATGATGATGGCTATCAGTCGTAGTATACTATTTTCTGCCAATTGCCCAGTATTGTCTGCTAAGCCCCCAGAAGAGGCCGAGGGCGATCTGGGTGCTGGCAGACGTGGGGCTGGCAGACGTGGGGCTGCATTGCTACACAGCAGCAGCCCCTTGCCTTTTGGTAGAAGATGGTATATTACGACTGGTATCCATCGTCATCATACTGCAGAGGCTATCAGTCATGCTGCACCGTCGGCTGCCAGCTTAAGATGTAAAAAATAGATTTGTTCTGTATTCATTTGCTTCCCCTCCCTCCGTGAAATCAACGGCCTGCTAAACCCAGGCTTTTCAGTTTAATCTTTGGGGGGACCATTCTGTGTGACAGTTGTTTGTGTTTCTCCCGGATGCACAGCCACCTTTCTTGATTTTAATTCCCTGTACCTGTACGCCATGTCGTCACTCGGCCCTCCCTCCCTCCAGCCCTCCCTCCTTCTCCTGGTCCGTCAGATACTAGTTTCGCGCCTTTTTTCAGACCAAGCGCCATAGCTAGCACTGGGATCATGGAGCCCGCTCAGATCACTGCGGCAATTATGAGCACTATGAACACCACGCGCATTGTCCTGGAGTATATGCAGAGCCAGGACATGCCAAGGCGAAACCCCGACCAGCCGAGGAGGCGATTGCAGCGCGGCGAAGAGAGTGATGAGGAAATTGACATGGACATAGACCTCTCACAAGGCACAGGCCCCAGCAATGTGGAAATCATGGTGTCACTGGGGCAGGTTCATGGCGTGGAACGCCAATTCTGGGCCCTGGAAACAAGCACAGACTGGTGGGACCGCATCGTGCTGCAGGTGTGGGACGATTCCCAGTGGCTGCGAAACTTTCGCATGCGTAAGGGCACTTTCATGGAACTTTGTGACTTGCTTTCCCCTGCCCTGAAACGCCAGAATACCAAGATGAGAGCAGCCCTCACAGTTGAGAAGCGAGTGGCGATAGCCCTGTGGAAGCTTGCAACGCCAGACAGCTACCGGTCAGTCGGGAATCAATTTGGAGTGGGCAAATCTACGGTGGGGGCTGCTGTGATCCAAGTTGCCAGGGCAATGAAAGACCTGGTGATATCAAGGGTAGTGACTCTGGGCAACGTGCAGGCAATAGTGGATGGTTTTGCTGAAATGGGATTCCCAAACTGTGGTGGGGCCATAGACGGAACCCATATCCCTATCTTGGCACCGGAGCACCAAGCCACCGAGTACGTAAACCGCAAGGGGTACTTTTCAATGCTGCTGCAAGCCCTAGTGGATCACAAGGGACGTTTCACCAACATCAACGTGGGATGGCCGGGAAAGGTACATGATGCTCGTGTCTTCAGGCACTCTGGTCTGTTTCGAAAGCTGGAGGAAGGGACTTTCTTCCTGAACCAGAAAGTAACCATTGGGGATGTTGAAATGCCTATCGTGATCCTTGGGGACCCAGCCTACCCCTTAATGCCATGGCTCATGAAGCCGTACACAGGCAGCCTGGACAGGAGTCAGGACCTGTTCAGCTATAGGCTGAGCAAGTGCCGAATGGTGGTGGAATGTGCATTTGGACGTTTAAAAGCGCGCTGGCGCAGCTTACTGACTCGCTCAGACCTCAGCGAAAAGAATATCCCCATTGTTATTGCTGCTTGCTGTGCGCTCCACAATATCTGTGAGAGTAAGGGGGAGACATTTATGGCGGGGTGGGAGGTTGAGGCAACTCGCCTGGCCGCTGATTACGCGCAGCCAGACACCAGGGCGGTTAGAGGAGCACAGCAGGGCACGGTGCGCATCAGAGAAGCTTTGAAAACGAGTTTTGTGACTGGCCAGGCTACTGTGTGAAACTTCTGTTTGTTTCTCCTTGATGAACCCTCCACCCCCCCCCCGACCCGGTTCACTCTACTTCCCTGTAAACCAACCACCCCATCCTCCCCTCCTCACCTCGAGCACCGCTTGCAGAGACAATAAAGTCATTGTTTTTTCACATTCATGCATTCTTTATTAATTCCTCACACAAGTAGGGGGATAATTGCCAAGGTAGCCTGGGATGGGTGCGGGAGGAGGGATGGAAAAGGACACACTGCATTTTAAAACTTTCACTCTTATTGAAGGCCAGCCTTCTGATGCTTGGGCGATCATCTGGGGTGGAGTGACTGGGTGGCCGGAGGCCCCCCCACCGTGTTCTTGGGCATCTGGGTGAGGAGGCTATGGAACTTGGGGAGGAGGGCTGTTGGTTAAACAGGGGCTGTAGCGGCGGTCTCTGCTCCTGCTGCCTTTCCTGCAACTCAACCATACGCTGGAGCATATCAGTTTGATGCTCCAGCAGACGGAGCATTGACTCTTGCCGTCTGTCTGCAAGCTGACGCCACCTATCATCTTCAGCCCGCCACTTGCTCTTTTCAGCCCGCCATTCAGCCCGCCACCTCTCCTCTCATTCATATTGCGCTTTTCTCATGTCCGACATTGACTGCCTCCACGCATTCTGCTGTGCTCTATCAGCGTGGGAGGACATCTGGAGCTCTGTGAACATATCGTCCCGCGTCCTCCGTTTTCTCTTTCTAATGTTCACTAGCCTCTGCGAAGGAGAAACATTTGCAGCTGGTGGAGGAGAAGGGAGAGGTGGTTAAAAAAGACACATTTTAGAGAACAATGGGTACACTCTTTCATTACAAGGTCGCATTTTTCCTCTGCCTGCCATGGTAAGCCACAGTCTTTTGGCTTTTTTAACCTTCTTAACATGCGGGAAAGGTTTCAAACAGTAGCGCATTTCCCATATCAAGGATGAATTGGGTTGGCCATTTAAAATGGGTTTTCAATGTAAAAGGAGGGGCTGCGGTTTCCGGGTTAACATGCAGCACAAACCCAAGTAAACCACCCCCCCACACACACACCCGATTCTCTGGGATGATCACTTCACCCCTCCCCCCACCGCGTGGTTAACAGCGGGGAACATTTCTGTTCAGAAGAGCAGGAACGGGCACCTCTGAATGTCCCCTTAATAAAATCACCCCATTTCAACCAGGTGACCGTGAATGATATCACTCTCCTGAGGATAACAAAGAGAGATAAGGAATTGATATTGTCTGCATGCCAGCAAACACCGGGACCATACGCTGCCATGCTTTGTTATGCAATGATTCCAGACTACGTGCTACTGGCCTGGCATGGTAAAGTGTCCTACCATGGCGGACGGGATAAGGCAGCCCTCCCCAGAAACCTTTTGCAAAGGCTTTTGGAGTACATGAAGGAGAGCTTTCTGGAGATGTCCCTGGAGGATTTCCGCTCCATCCCCATACACGTTAACAGACTTTTCCAGTAGATGTACTGGCCGCGATTGCCAGGGCAAATTAATCATTAATCATTAAACACGCTTGCTTTTAAACCATGTGTAATATTTACAAAGGTACACTCACCAGAGGTCTCCTGTGTGCCCTGAGGGTCTTGGGTGAGTTCGGGGGTTACTGGTTCCAGGTCCAGGGTGACAAACATATCCTGGCTGTTGGGGAAACCGGTTTCTCCACTTCCTTGCTGCTGTGAGCTACCTACAGTACCTCCATCCTCATCTTCCTCGTTCCTCGAACCGTCTTCCCTGTGTGTTTCTCCATTGACGGAGTCATAGCACACGGTTGGGGTAGTGCTGGCTGCACCCCCTAGAATGGCATGCAGCTCCGCATAGAAGCGGCAAGTTTGCGGCTCTGCCCCGGACCTTCCATTTGCTTCTCTGGCTTTGTGGTAGGCTTGCCATAGCTCCTTAATTTTCACGCGGCACTGCTGTGTGTCCCTGTTATGGCCCCGGTCCTTCATGGCCTTGGAGACCTTTTCTAATACTTTGCCATTTCTTTTACTGCTACGGAGTTCAGCTAGCACTGATTCATCTCCCCATATGGTGAGCAGATCCCGTACCTCCCGTTCGGTCCATGCTGGAGCTCTTTTGCGATCCTGGGACTCCATCACGGTTACCTGTGCTGATGAGCTCTGCGAGGTCACCTGTGCTCTCCACGCTGGGCAAACAGGAAATGAAATTCAAACGTTCGCGGGTGTTTTCCTGTCTACCTGGTCAGTGCATCTGAGTTGAGAGTGCTGTCCAGAGCGGTCACAATGAAGCACTGTGGGATAGCTCCCGGAGGCCAATAACGTCGAATTCCGTCCACACTACCCCAGTTCCGACTCGCAAAGGCCGATTTTATCGCTAATCCCCTCGTCGAAGGTGGTGTAAAGAAACTGGTTTAAAGGGCCCTTTAAGTCGAAAGAAAGGGCTTCGTTGTGTGGACGTGTCCAGGCTTAATTTGATTTAACGCTGCTAAAGTCGACCTAAACCCGTAGTGTAGACCAAGCCTTAGTGACTGGAATCTTTCTGTCTCAGATCCTGCAACTCCTCCCATCCCCAATCCTATGTGGGCATTATCCAAAAAACAGTAAAAGTCAATGGCTCACAGACCAAGTCATCTCCCAGACTGCTGCACTGGGCAGCACAATATGAAAAGGAGGTGAGCAGCCCTCAGTGGTGAAAAAACAGGTTAAGGACTATTTAGAAAAGCTGGACATGCACAAGTCCATGGGGCCAGATGCAATGCATCGGAGGGTGCTGAGGGAGTTGGCTGATGTGATTGTAGAGCCATTGGCCATTACACTGGTCTACAATTTTTGAGAAGTCATATGCTTCAGAGATAAAATGTGCCATTTATTATGTATTTTGATGTGCTGAATTAAAATATGACAATTAAAACAACTGATTGGCTACTGTTTCTAAGATATTTAAGTTTTTACATTTTATGTCTATGTATATTGTGTAGATAGTAGAGTTTTAATCATAAATTGTAAACCTGGGTCTTTTCATGTGTTTATGGTTGCATTACATGATAATATTTCACCTGTCCTGTTTATGTAACACTTTAAAAATCAGCGAAAGAGTTATATAAATAAAATTTATTATGAAACAAAAGGCAAAAAACTATTATGTACATAATTTAGTCCTAGTCAGTGTCTACTCGACGCTTCTTGGCTTGTGTCTTGTATTCATTAAATGGAGCATCTCTTGTCACTGTCCAGCAATAGTCCGCAAGCATTGATGGGCTCCATTTGCCCTGATAGCGTTTCTCCATTGTTGCAATGTCCTGGTGAAATCGTCGCCGTGCTCGTCGCTCACTGCTCTGCAGTTCCGTGAAAAAAATCTAGATGAGAGTGCAAAAAATGTATCTTTAGTGACATGTTGCAACCAAGGCTTTTGTATGCCTTGAGGAGGTTTTCCACCAACAACCTGTAGTTGTCTGCCTTGTTGTTTCCGAGAAAATTTATTGCCACTAACCGGAAGGCTTCCATGCCGTCTTTTCCTTGCCACGCAGTGCATGGTCAAATTCATCATCTCGAAGAAGTTCACGAATCTGAGGACCAACAAAGACACCTTCCTTTATCTTAGCTTCACTTAACCTTGGAAATTTTCCACGGAGGTACTCGAAAGCTGCTTGCGTTTTGTCAATGGCCTTGACAAAGTTCTTCATCAGACCCAGCTTGATGTGTAAGGGTGGTAACAAAATCTTCCTTGAGTCAACAAGTGGTGGATGCTGAACACCTTTCCTCCCAGGCTCCAATGACTGTCGGAGTGGCCAATCTTTCTTGATGTAGTGGGAATCTCTTGCACGACTATCCCATTCTCAGAGAAAAAAGCAGTACTTTGTGTATCCAGTCTGCAGACCAAGCAAGAGAGCAACAACCTTCAAATCGCCACAAAGCTGCCACTGATGTTGGTCATAGTTTATGCACCTCAAAAGTTGTTTCATGTTGTCATAGGTTTCCTTCATATGGACTGCATGACCAACTGGAATTGATGGCAAAACATTGCCATTATGCAGTAAAACAGCTTTAAGACTCGGCTTAGATGAATCAATGAATAGTCTCCACTCATCTGGATCGTGAACGATGTTGAGGGCTGCCATCACACCATCGATGTTGTTGCAGGCTACAAGATCACCTTCCATGAAGAAGAATGGGACAAGATCCTTTTGACGGTCACAGAACATGGAAACCCTAACATCACCTGCCAGGAGATTCCACTGCTGTAGTCTGGAGCCCAACAGCTCTGCCTTACTCTTGGGTAGTTCCAAATCCCTGACAAGGTCATTCAGTTCACCTTGTGTTATGAGGTGTGGTTCAGAGGAAGAGGATGGGAGAAAATGTGGGTCCTGTGACATTGATGGTTCAGGACCAGAAGTTTCATCCTCTTCCTCGTCTGACTCAAGTGAGAATGATTCTGGTGCATCAGGAACCGGCAGTCCTTCTCCGTGGGGTACTGGGCGTATAGCTGATGGAATGTTTGGATAATGCACAGTCCACTTTTTCTTCTTTGACACACCTTTCCCAACTGGAGGCACCATGCAGAAGTAACAATTGCTGGTATGATCTGTTGGCTCTCTCCAAATCATTGGCACTGCAAAAGACATAGAATTCCTTTTCCTGTTCAACCACTGGCAAAGATTTGTTGCACAAGTGTTGCAACATATGTGTGGAGCCCACCTCTTGTCCTGATCTCCAGTTTTGCAGCCAAAATAAAGGTGATAGGCTTTCTTAACCATAGTGGTTATACTGTGCTTTTGTGATGCAAAAGTCACTTCACCACAAACATAACAGAAGTTATCTGCACTGTTCACACAAGTACGAGGCATCTCTGCTCACTTTGGCTAAACAGAAATGTGTCCCTTTGCAAAATCAAACACTGACAAATAAGAGAGCACGACACTGTATGATTTCTAGAGCTGATATAGGGCAATTTGTTCAGTAGAGTGATGTAAGCTTCGTTATGATTGCATCATCCATGACTTCTAGGAATAACATGATGCAATTCATATAATGTATGACGCAATACCAGCTTCAGATTGCATCATTCATTGTTTTGCCTAAAAAGCAAGTACTGTCCAAACCCAGTCATAGATTTATTCATAGATCCAGTCAAAGATGTATTTTAGTCATTTCTGCTTTAAATTGAGATCCCTTCCCTTTATAACTCACTTATCCTCCGCCATTCCCAAGTCAAGGGTCGTATATACTGACCCAATAGCATATCTTGAAAACTAGGGCCAATCAACAATTTTAAGCATCATTTTCGTTCTCAGTGATCCAGAATTAGTAAAGTTTGACTACATTTATTTTAGAAGCATTTTGTTTGTAGAGCAGTGTTATCTTTGAAAACTCGTGGCGATCAGGGGAGGTCCCGGATGATTGGAAAAAGGCAAATATAGTGCCCATATTTAAAAAAGGGAAGAACCGGGTCAGCCTCTTTTCAGTCTCCAGCAAAATCATGGAGCAGGTCCTCAAGGAATTCATTTTGAAGCACTTGGAGAACAGGAAGGTGATCAGGAGCAGTCAACATGGATTCACCAAAGGCAAGTCATGCCTGACCAACCTGATAGCCTTCTGTGGGCATGGGGTTGGGTGCAAGGGGGTGTGTGGTGCAGCAGGGGGCTCAGGGCAGGGGGTTGGGGTGCAGGAAGGTTGCGGGGGGCTCAGGGCAGGGGGCTAGGGTGCGGGGTGCAGGAGCGGTTCAGGGTGCAGGCTCTGGCCTCTTACCTCGAGTGGCTCCAGGGTGGCAGTGGCGTGCAGTGGCTCCAGGGTGGCAGTGGGATGCAGGGCCTGCCTGCCCTGGCCCTGCGCCACTCCCGGAAGCAGCCAGCACCACGTCCCTGTGTCCCCTGGAGTAGTGGGCAGCAGAGGGCTCCGCGTGCTGCCCTCGCCTGTGGGTACCTAACCTGAAGCTCCCGTTGGCTGTGGTTCCCTGTTCCCAGCCAATGGGAGCTGCGGGGGGGAGGGGACAGGCGGGGCCTGCAGGCAAGGGCAGCACGCGGAGCCCTCTGCCCCCTCTCCCCCCCAGGAATGTAGTGCCGGTTGCTTCTGCACGGGGGTGGCAATCCCACGGGCCAGATCCAAAGCCCTGAGGGGCCAGATCCGGCCCATGGGCCATAGTTTGCCCACCCCTGCGCTAGAGGGTAGGGATAGGGTCCAGAGTGACTTAGACAAATTGGAGGATTGGACCAAAAGAAATCGGATGAGGTTCAACAAGGACAAGTGCAGAGTCCTGCACTTAGGATGGAAGAATCCCATGCACTGCTACAGACTAGGGACCGAATGGCTAGGCAGCAGTTCTGCAGAAAAGGACCTGGGGATTTGAGTTTGAGTGTTAGAGTGGATAAGAAGCTGGGTAGGAGTCAACAGTGTGCCCTTCTTGTCAAGAACGGGGGAGGGAAGCTCAGTGGTTTGAGCATTGGCCTGCTAAACCCAGCGTTGTGAGTTCAATCCTTGAGGGTGCCATTTAGGGAACTGGGGTAAAAATCTGTCTGGGGATTGGTCCTGCTTTGAGCAGGGGGTTGTACTAGATGACCTCCTGAGGTTCCTTCCAACCCTGATATTCTATGAATATCAATCCTTATGAAAGTTTGTTTTCATTAACCCAAAACAACTTATTATGCACTGCCTTTGAATGGTATTGGGAGGTTCACATTTAAACTATGCTCCCAAAGCTCTCTCAGGACCGCTATAATTATAAAAATATGCTAGATACAAGTCTGGGTGCTTATCTGAACTATTTTGTTTTGTACATTAGGCAGAAATCTAATGAGCAGGATCTCTCAAACTTGCCAGTATTTCTGGTTTCAGCTGGGTTAGTCTCGAGAGATTGTCTCACAATTTATATTACTAGTTCTTTGCTCAAGTAGGGGGGAAATCAGTGAAACTTTTCTGAAACACAAAAATTTGTATTTAGTTTGAGGTTTGGAACAGTTCTTATTGTTTGATTCATCCATAGTCATGATGTAGTGAAGGTTTCTAGGAAACATTTTCTTGAATATCATTTTATAGAATTTCGGTTCAGTTTATTCAACAATCTATGGATTCACTGAGCAAAAACATTTTCATTAGAAGCCCCATACTATTCCTGAAAAGAAACAAGCTTTTCAAGGATCATTCATCTTTATGTTGTTGCCACTAGAATCCTATATTCTTACTGGATAACATCATGGAGAACAGCAAGTGGAATGAACACTGGGCCAAATTCTGCTCCCCATTACACCCAGGTAAAGAATGTAAACAAAACACAGTGCTGATATAACACCTAGAGTACAGTGTAATTACACCAAAGATGAATTTGAACCATTGTCTTAGTAGGGTGGAAAGGAGTGAAGGAGGGCAGAATCTAGCCCTTTATGATTTGAAGTGAAATAAGTAAGATCATATTCAAAAGTGTGTGAACAATATGAAAAATGTTGCATTTATTTCTTTAAAATCTGATATTTCCTTACACGCAGGACTCTTCTACTCATCAGTGAATGGCTCTCGAAACCAATCTCACTGACCTTGCACTTCATCTAATTCATTTCAAAGCAAGGAGGACCAAATTGTACCCTCATATATACCCATGCTACTCCATTATAAAGTTTGAATTTTGTGAGCTAATTGCCATGTGATAAAAATTCCTACCTATAAGAAAACGAATGATATTTAAAAATTCAATACAGAGTTTTTCAAATTGTTCACACTTTTGACTGTGTCAGAAGCCCAGTTGGACTGGTACATTTGGTTCTTCATTAAAAAAAAAAATCTAACACTGATAATTCTCTGGCCTAGTATCTGTTCTCCCAAGACCTACTTCTGTGATTCAATAAAATGAAAATGAGATTGGAAAGTCTTCTATGCTCCTTGAAGTATCTGTACAGATTACTGATACTAACCACAATATTGATCTTTTACTACTTATTCATGCAAAATTCCTATTGATGTCAACAGGAGTTTTGTTTGAGTGAACCATTCAGAGTTGGGACCCCTCATAGGCTCCAATCAACCAAAGCTCTTAAGCATGTGTTGAAATGCTTTGCTGAATCTGGGCTATAAAGAATATGGACTGTCTAAAACAACTAAAATTCACATACTTGAACATTTTGCTACTATATCCTTTTAAAGTGATACTGAACACACATTTTTAGAACTGGACAGTACAAAATCCCTCCCTTCTGCCTACCACAGCCCTCTATCCATGGCTTCAGCACGCTGCCTCGAGTTCCTTGTTCTCCTTCCCGCATTCAGAACAGCTCTTCTAAAGTCTTTTCTGCCATACAGCAAAAGAGGAGGCTGCTAGCACAGTTGGATACATTCTCTTTCCCACAGGCACATTGGCAATAGGACCAATGTCCCATAAAAACATCTGTCGCAGCTCAGCCAACCTTCAGTGCCTGGACACCTCCACAGAAGGCTGGAGCTGAGTCATCTCTGGAGGACCACACCTACCCCCACATCTTAATGGGAGTGGATTGATCCCCTTATATCACTAGTAGGAGAGGACTCTGCAATCTAGAACTGATGTTCTTAAGGGGAAACAAAGTAAGAGTATAGAAGTTGTACATATTATGATAAAGTTTGGAATTTAACTTGCCAGGACTTTTCAGTAACTGAAAGTATAAGTAGAGGACTTAACCGCTCTATTATATGGAGAGAATCTGCATGTAAATATTTTGCTTTTTTGGTCTGAATTTGAAGAATTCATGATTCCCCACCACTACCTTAGGTACCAGCTAAAACACAATCAGGGTGGCTAAGAGAGAAAGTGTAAATATGGGGAAATGGATCAAAAAGTGTAAAGGTTTCTGAAATGACAAAAAACTGTCTAGGGTTTTGTTTATGTAAAAAACAAACAAAACAAAACACCTTAATATAAAACAGTCACTTTGTTAACCTTTCATATAGCTGCCTTGACAAGCATTTGCTTTTTAAACATAACCATTTTCTTTGAGTATTAGGATTATAAAGCCTACAGTTGTGGGTTTCTTACCTTCTGTAAAGTTTTAATGAGATTTAGGGTAGCCATATTTTACTATAAAGATTCCAACTCAGGACAGGAAGATGCAGAGAAGAAGTTTCCTTGTCTGTGTTAGGCTTTCTTCTGGTATTGGCAAATATGAAAAAAGTGAGCCAACATCTTTCAATGGAATTGGGAAAACGTGGTCTTGCCATTTTATTAATGTGGGGAAAATTTTCTACAGCACGTGTGAGATTTAGGAGCACCAAGCATATAGCAAGCCCACGGGAGTTTTGTTCCCAAATCCTGTAAGTGTTTTTCAAAATCCTACCCATACTTGAGGGCGTCATGGCCAAATCCTGTTAATTTTAACTCACGCACATAGACTTTGTGAAATAATTGAACTGTTTGATTAAAATAAACAAAGCTCCCTCTCCTAGAGTCAGCCTTAGGGTTTGAGAATGGAGGGAGATAGCTTTGCTCCATCCACCATCATCTGGGTACTAAATCTGACCTCTTAGCAGTAGATTGCCAGTTGTAGCACAGGTGAGGCAAACCCCATGCTCCTGTGCTACTCTGCTTTGACTTGCTGCTAGCTGCTGCATTTGGCTAGGATTGAGCCATCTCCAACCACTGGGTCCAGATCCTAAAGATCCATTAACCCTCTCTTGCACACTCATCTTGCACCCCAATAGAAAAGCCATTTATCATCTTTCCAGTGTGGTGCATCTACAGATCCATACTAACCTTGTGGCTGTTTTGCAGTCTCTCCTCCTCCACAAAAAGATTGGTTCTTCGGTAGAAAATGGGCACAATGCAATGAAATTACCACATGCTGTATGATACTATTAGGACACTGGATTTTCTATAATAAGCAGCATTGTTTACAACCAACCCGAATAGCATTAACCTGTCTGTATTTCCATGTTTATTAATATGCAACTGAAATGGATGCACCCATCTGTGTATGGTGATTGGTTCCAACAGGTGAATGCAAGAAAGTACAATTGCACGAAGTCAGTGGGTAGTACCTTGGGAGGAATAGCATGATATATTTGAATACATCATCTGTGCATGCACACCTGTGGTGGGAGAGTACAGTAGCTGTACATTTAATGAGAGTCTAGAGAGATTTTGAGAATGTGAAGGTGAGTTGCATTGGACAAAAACTGCTTGCTAGATGGTATGCAAGAACAGTGATTTTGTAATTTTTTAAGCTCTATTGATGTATAGTTACTCATGTTTCTCATTTACAGCAAATAGATTTCTGTATACTTCCTATATAGTACAAGACCCATGACCATAGTAAAACATCTCTTAGATTTTCTAACTGTCAATCCGTGCAAGTAAGTGTAAGCTTTTGCCATGGTGCAACCTGGGAAAGGCTGCACCAGTTTATCAAGTATTTTGTCAGTTCTACTAAGCTCTTATGAAACTTTCTTCACTGTACTAGCGAACACTGTAAAAGGATTGCCACATACATGCTGGCCAAATATCATGCATGCAATGATTCAATGCACTCCCTCGTCTGTAAAGTTAAATATCATGTTTTTAAAGTTGTAGGAGTGATTGGTGTTTTTTTTTTTTTAAAAGAGCTGCGTAAATTAAAATAAATAATTCATTTGTGGTCTTATCTCTTCCCTCCCACAGCATGGTGTTCTCCATTCCATACCAGTACAAATAAAATATAAAGAATAGGCCAGTGTGCGTGCGCGCTATGCAAGGGGTCAGACAAGAAGATTATAATGTTTCCTTCTGGCCTCAAAATCTGTGCATATATGAATATCCTATGACAATGGTGCTAATGTGCTGATAGCTATTTGTGTTCCTTCAGTTAACAAGGTTTCAATAGGAAAAATTACCTGTATTCTGAAAGTAACTGTGCAACAGCCATGTTTAGTAGCAATAATATTAGGCAGCAGTGTAAGTGAAAATAGACGTTTGAGAGAGCTATTACCATACATTCCTTTTTTATTAACACTGATTATGTGTATAGCACACCAGTAAATGTACAAAATGCAAAATATTAGGTCCATATGTAAAAATAGATTTTGATCCTTTTAATAGCTCTCTTGGATCGGTAAAAATGATCCAATGGAATTTTAGTGAGAACTCTGGCCATCTACCCAATGAAACACAGAATGTAAAATAGATGAATACTTATTTTTTTAACAAAAAGGCAAAAGTGGGATATCAAGCATATTATTAATTTCAGAGGCCCTGTTGCCTTATGGCTTATTAATCTGAAGACTGAGCTGGCACTTTTAATGATCCTTACCAGGGGGACCATTCACGTCTGTTCCGATATAGATATTGCTCATCATAAAGAGAGTTTTCCTAATTTTCCAATACTCTTACAGAAGAGAAGTTATTTAGAGTAGGGATGACTTTAGACTATAAAAAATTGAACACTGCCAGGTTGAGCCATTATGAATAATTAGATAAAAGAAAGTCTAAGGATCTGAAATATAAAAATGTATAAATTCCTGCAAAATGACCAAACTAATCTATCTGTGCAGAATTTAGGTACAATGGAGAGAGGTGCTACCAAAAAAAAAAAAAAAAAGCCACCATAAGATACATGCCTGTAAAACCTCTCAAGCTTGGACAGCATTTTTTGCTGACTGCTAGAGCCCACAAGATGCTTCACACTCATACCAGTTTTTATGCTTCTGCAAACCTCTGCAAAATAAATCAGTCTTCTGCAAACACACTGTAAAACCAGCTCCGATTTAATGCTGAACTTACAAACCTTTTAGAACATTAAGTAAATTGAGTTTGATTCCAACCAAAGCCAAACCTTTGGCAGGTTCAGCTATCCCCAGTGGATATGTACCTTATCAAATAGGATGCTGATTAAGTAGACACAACATAGTATCAAATGGAGCTGATCCAAGCCTGTCATGTTATTTTCTATATTATTTTTTATCAAATCTTTTATTGTTAGAGAGGCATCTGAGCCAAAAAATTTAGCTCTAAATTTAAATTCAAAGGTGCCAAAATTAGGGGGAGTTTGGATCCAGCATCTTGATTCAGGCCCATAGTTAATTAGATAATGTGAAGAGGACTTTCATAGACTTTTAAAGCAGAGGTATTTCTCTGCTCCTCAGAACACTGTCTGCTTATTGACATCTCTTCTAGTTCAGGGATGTATCTATCACTCCAACTTAGAACCCAGTTCAGGAAAGCATTCGCACTCAGGAAAGCACTTAATATGCTTTACTTTAAATATATGCTTAAATCCCATTTAATTCAATGGGAACATAAAGAGCTTTTCTCAATCAGTGCTTTAGGGTCCATTTCCACCCCCATTAAATTTGATGGCAAAATTTGATTTCTGTGGGAGCAGAATCGAGGACTAAGTCGCAAATAGAAAACTACATGCAAGTCGTGTAACAAAAATGGATGCAATAAAACCATCAAGGCTAAAACCACTCAACTCTTGTAAGACAGTAATTGGCATTTAAGACATTCAAGTCTTTTGCTGTTTTGTCATCAGTTGGTGACACACACTTTTAGACTCATTTACTTTTAACTGATAGATATCTTGTACAAAAACTAATTAAGTCAGCATCGTTCCATATTTATCTTCAATGAGCTGCCCATTATGTTGTAGTCTCTAGGTCTTTCTGTATTAGATCTATTAACCTGCTTCCATTTACTTACCCCACAATTGTTATTCTTCTATTAAGGAGTTATGAGTAAAAGAAGAAAATACAGGTAAATAGGTTGTCTTCAGTTATCTAGGCAAGTAGCACTATAGCCCCACTGCTCCAAGTGACTAAAATAAGAAATAAAAATAGGCTTTGATTTATCATTCTCCTTATTCACAAGGAGCTAAGAACCAAATCTGGCTGTCGCATAGCAACCATGGTTGTCTCAGTGTTGGGGCCATGGTCTCATTGTCTCAGGTAAATCAAAATGAGACATCAGCACTCCCATGGCCGTCTCCTGCTTGTGTTGTATTGTTATATTATACCCATGTTCCTTATTTTTTAGTCTCAGTGTGTCTCTCTTTCACTGGGTTTCACAGTATATGTTTAATGTAAATTAAAACACCATTGCCACCACCAGCCAGACTGCGTTGCAACAGAGACAAGTTTATTTCAAGGAGAGGGGGGAGAAGGGAAAACAGCAAAAGAACCTACTTCCTCCCTCCCACCTAAAAATCCAGTCAACATTTCTCCCCAAATCAACTCTTCTTCCTACTACCCCACCCAAAGCCATATTCTCTTCAACCCTATATTTTATCATTTAAAAGGAGAGTAAGTCTGAAATGGGATAAGGGGGTGCAGAGAGAGCACACATCTGCCACTATCATTCAGAGGGAAGCGACTCAGGGTGTCCAGCAAACCCACTCTCATGCAAACCCATGTCCTGCAAACCCACACCCACTCCTGTGCCTTGAGAACTGTGATACCCTTGCACTAAGTCCAAGGGGAGAGGAGTTGGCATGTACTCCCCATACCACTGAAACCATCAACAGAGAGGAGCTACAATCCTATGTACTATCAGCAAGCAGTTTAATGAGTTCTATGAACTTGCATAAAACATCATGAATTTCATGCAAATTTAAAATTTACTTTAGTTTGGGTTTTTTTGCCAGCGAAAGTTAGAAGGGATGTCTTCTGCTGCACACGGTGACTGTATTCATTGACATGTTTTATTCCTGAAACCCCTTCAAACCAGTAGAGAATAATCTGATGAAGCTGGAAACCAGTGACATTTAAATCACTCTTCTAGGGCATCAAGTCCTGGAGTGGGCTTTGCTGCATATATCTGTATCAGCTTATAGTAATAGTCCTCGGGGGCTGCAAAACATTCTACAGAGACATTTTCACCTTCCTTTCTCCCCCATATCCATATCTGAAGTATGGTGAATCACACCCTTTAAAACAGCAAGTATGATTGCTGCAGTCACCGTGTGCAGCAGAAGACATCCCTTCTAACTTTCGCTGGCAAAAAAACCCAAACTAAAGTAAATTTTAAATTTGCATGAAATTCATGATGTTTTATGCAAGCATATATACACCCTACACCCACCCACACAAACAGACCAAGAGAAAACTCAAGTGAAAAATCCCTGTGGGAAACTGTTAAATTATCACTGCATGAACATGGTCAGTTATTAGAAAGATTGTAGTAGAAAACATGGAGTGATTGTCTTGATTTCCTCCAAGACTAAGAACTACTTCATATCAGCCCATAAATAAGCCACAATGATTTTTGTTTTTATACCAGTTTATAGTTCTCTGTATGGAAAAATAAAGTCCACTATATTTCAAGAAAATAGTGTATTAAAATACGTATTTATATAGAAAATGGATGTCTTGGGTGTCTTTTCTCTATGTTGATGTTTATAGGTCTTGCAAAAATCAGACTTAGACAGGTAATCTTGTTTCCATAAAAAAAAAAAAAATCAAAGTATTGAAACATCCATGTCATTTATTGTTATGCATCAGTGTTCATCACAAACTATTATGGGAATCAATAAAAGGTCTGATCATCACGTTATTGCTATAAATCATGGTACGTCAACTAAACAGAGGTTCTTAATCTAATAGAACTGTGTCCTGCTAGTTATTGGATTTAGCTTGAAACAATGATTTAGCAAAAAAGTTATAATAAAAATTTACTGGGTATGCTATAAATTACCCTGAGAAACTGTAAAATAGAACACATGTGAAATGTGCCAAGTGCTGGATCCAGCCTCAATGAGATCAGCCAAATTCTGGGTATAAACAACAACAGGTACTGGAGGTATTATTCTGTTCAAACACTCATTTTGCACCAGTGTAACACCACATATTCCCGACTTATATGCATGTAACTGAGAGAAAAGGCAAGTCCTGCTCCTCTACAGACACGGTGGCAATTCTCTATACCTGGTGTAAATACACCAGTTTATACCAGCAGATGATCTGGCCCAAAGGTGTTCAGAGAGTTAAGGTTTTCAATAACCTTAGGTTTTCATATAGCTCCTGTCTCTGTGGTATTTGGGGTCCAACCATCATAGTAAATTAATGTTAGTCTTTCACTTTTGATCTGATTACATTACATAAACCTACCACACAATTTGTTATACTTTGGTGTAATTGGTATATATATAAAAGGCTTAGAACAGTGGGAAAAGAATCCAGAGGGTGTATTTGCAAGGCAAAGTATAAGGAAGCTTGCAGAGCACCTTGAAACACTCTGCCTTATAATAGCTAAAACAAATAATTAAATCTCTAACACCCATTTGAATCAACTTATGCATTTTTAGTATAGTTAAAAATTAAACGTTTATGGCTTTTGCTGCTCTACTGCTAATTAAAAGTGAAAATAATATTGTAATAAATAATAATTTAGTTTATGAATTGACAACTCTAAAAATCAACATTCATTACAAATTGTAAGCTGGGTCTGTTTTTATGAGGATTTTCCTGCATCTATTCTATTGTGCTCTTATGCAGCTTTAGATCTCAATGCAGCAGATTAGTGACTAATTTAATTTATATGGTATAAATAATAGAGAACCTTCTGCCCTATGAAGCCCCTCTCTTCCTCAAGTACTAACATTTAATAGACTCTGATAATGAAAAATAATTCAAATACGGTATCATCATCATCATCAAGGGAGTCTTGGATGCTTCGCACCTCTCAAGATCAGACAATTTGAAGAGCTGTGGCCTCACCATTATAAAAAGCCACGCAGTCTTCCCACATCCCCAATTAATTTTATTACTGAAAGGAAATGGGATTGTTGTTCTTGTGAGGAAAAAAATTGCATATGAAAGTGGAGCTGAGTGGGAGACACATATTCTCTTTAGAAATCAGGATTGTCTGCTTTACAAGGGTCCAAATTCAATTTGGAAACGTTGGAAGGCCACAATTCAGGTAACATTTTTTGTGAATCTGTTCATCCATCCCTAACACTGCCTGGTGCCCTGAACCTTTTCAAATGACTTCACATGAATACCAAGCTATCCATCAGTCCACAGATACTTCAGATAGTATTTTAGCTGCAACCCTTAATTTGTCAAGATTCAAAAAGCAAATCCTTGACAACTGGGAGACCTTTAAAAATGATCATAGAGGATTTATTTTATTCTTTTCAGCAGACCTTTTGTGCCAAATATTAAAATAATGTGTTTACATTTCCCATGTAAATAGCATCAGTCAGATTGTATTCCACAAAATGACATGTGTGACATTACCCAAAATGTATGTGTCGCTGAGCGAAGTGCCAGCTGGAATGCTAAAAATATTTTCATTAAAACACACCAAGAAAATGTTAATGGAAAAGAAACTATAATTGAAAATATCCTCATTTGAAATGGATAATTCTGTACGCTCACTACATTGTTCTTTAAAAGATAACTAGCTCAGAAGTATTGTCAACAAGTAGAATCTCCTTTCAATACTCTTAGGCTAAAATCAAGTAATAGGAGCTTCATCTAGTACCACTATGGCAGGTGACAACACCTCTGTCTATTCTTCATTGTAACTGATATATCTGTACCTATCTTTCTTATTTACGGAGTAGCAATTTTGGAACAACTGTTCACACCTAGAAGATGGCCTTGTTAAATGTTAAAATGACTTCTCTATGTGCCTTCCAAGTTATGCAAAACTGTTGAGCTGTAATCACACAACCCAGCTGGATTGTCTCAAGGAAAAAGGCCCTTATCCAGTCACATTGTGTTCTAATCATGAAATCCGGAGTCATGGCAGGGTATTTCCACCCCTCCCCCGCCCCTCATCCCTGCATTGGCAGGAAGACAGTTATTTCAAAGAAAGCATCCAGGTGAACAAAGCCTTTTTTGGTGGAAATGCTACAGTCTATAGCTGTGTAGTTGGACTGGTGAACCCCCTTGGGTCAGCTGTTTTATGTCATTGTTATTAGTATAGCAGTATACAGAGCCCCAACCAGGCAAAGGCACCATTGTGATAGTCACTATACAAGCGAGAATCCTGATCATGAGCTCACACCAGCTTTTCTCCTCCTACTTAGAGGGACTGATGATTAGAGCCACACAAAAAAATGTGGACAGTTAATTTGCTGAACCATACAGTTTCAGGTCGACCAAAACTATTTGTTTCAAGTTTGTCAAATATTCTTCACGGAACCAAAAATATCAGTAATGTCAAAATGAAATGTTCTCTTTCAGGCATTTTGACAAAAGCAAGCAAAGGATTCCAAAAATGCTCAGAGGTGTAGTGGGCACATTAATTTTGAATGTCATGACTTGTACGTTAAAAATGTGTTTGTGTGGCATTATTTTTAGTATAGTATTTGCATTTAATATAAAAAAGATAGGCTAGCATGTTGGACCCTCTTCATTTAAAAAATGTATTTCATTTATAATGATAATGAGTTTCTGAAAACCTGTAGAGCATACAACACTCCCAAAAGCATAAAGTTTGCATTATGTTTAATGTCTGTACTTTTAGAGCACATGCTTAACAGGTCCTCCCTGACCTCAACAAGAAATCTAAATTAAACAGAGGGCTTGGGTGGCACTGAAATAGGGCACCTGGCTACAATTCAGATTCAACTACATAGAACAGGACCCCTTTCAGAACTAATTGCTTTGGGTGTCAACTAGTTTGCTAGAGAGGCTTCCTAAATTTTAATCTGCTGATTTGTATGGATTTTCACTACAGTGATCACTCAGTCTATGGTGGAATAATTACTTTACTAATTATTCTTGCAGTTATTCTACTGGTCAACAGAAAAGGAATTACTAAACTAATTTCCACCTACATCAGAGGAGTGATGGGACATAAATACACATACAGGTAAAACAAACATTTAATCAAAAATAGTGTTCACAATAATTATACTTTCACTTTTGAATAAAAAGAATATTTACAACTTAGTTCATTGTAAATATTGTTCACTTCCACAAAAAGAATGAACTAGAAAATGTAACACTAACTTTGCAAAATGCAGTTTATATTTAACCTACATAGTGGGTCAATACACTCCTACAGCGCACTAAGAATGCCCCCGTGCACAGTAGCTTAATGTACTTTGGAATTGCACTAAACCCACGTGGGCACTCAGTACACTATAAGAGAGTACACCTGGGGAGTTAGCCCAGGGTATCTAGTGAACTTTAAATTCACACCCTAACTAACTGTGCACTAGCTTCCCCATGTAGACAAACCCTTATTCTCACAAAATTAAATGTTTACAAACAAGGTTACCTTTTTTTAAAGTGTCATTAGCTGAAATTCACACAGAATGTATTTGCAGAGTGAATTTTAACCACACTCTAGAAGAGCAAAAATGGCCAGAGCAAAATATTTCTTCTGCCTGTAATAGTACATTATGAAAACAAAGAATATATATTATTTTTAGGTACAATTTGTTGGATTTCTTTTCAGATGTTGGTAAAACTGAACCTGAGAGACATCACAAAGTATTTGTACTAGTTTGGGTTAATGTGCTGCCCTCAGAGCACTTTGTTTAAATAACTGTTTTGCAATATTTAAAAAAAAAATTAAAATGCTGGGTATTTGGACTTTCCTTACCACTGCACCTCGGTATTTTTGATGCATTGAAGATATACAAACAGTTCTTTCCCCCCTTCCACTCTACCACATCTTCTATGTTATCTTACAACACCACCTGGAATTAACTCAGAGGGCCCCAACACATGAGAAATATCAATACATCAACTGTTCTCTTCATCGGACAACATCAAGTGAGCCATATGTTATCTCACAATGACATATGGAACTGAATTCCAGAATAAACACACTGGGAAATATCTACATGCAAAAACAGTCCTGCCAATCAAAATGAAGTATTTCTTAAACTCTCTTTACTTTTACAAAAGAGTGAAACTAAACTAAGACATGAAACAGAGCTGGCTACTATCTAATACTCCATTTGTTCAGTAGATGCACAAATTCATCACTATCCTGTATATATTATTAACTTCTCCAGAAATGGCTCATGACCTAAAATAAATTGTGTTTTCGAATCAAGGGAAATAGCACATGGAGTGTTGAAACTTCTCAAAACGTAAGTTACAATTTAGAACATTTAACGAAGCAAGAGATGGATCATAAGAGAACATAGACATGGTTACGCAGTGTTAGGAGAAACAGCCCCTGACACACTTCAGGACATTTTGTTTCTGTGTAAGTTTTACATGAAGTGTTGGCTGGCATTGTCTATATGAAGTTACTTGCCAAACTGTTTTCCCCACCAATAGCTAGTGTTATATTTTGAGATTTACATAAGTGTGAGCCTGATAGACAACTACACTAAAAAGAAGTGGAGGTTGGCAGAAGAACTTAAGAGATGGAAAAATAACATCCTGACATGAAAAAGAACCTCCAGAAAGAAAATGCAACCCAAAGGGCATGGTAAAAATTCTAACGATTCACAGGCAGGCTGTATGACAGGACACTTTTAAAATTTATTTTTAATTCTCTGTATGTGGTCTAGAACTTACTGATTTAAAAATTTTAAAATAGCCTCAATCAGAGTTAATTTAAGATGTTAGTTTGCCATTTCTGTGTGTTCAAACCTCTGTCTCCATACAAAATACCTGCACAAGAAGTACCAGTCTGGATAATTCCTAAAATGTTGGCTTTGAAAAATACAGATACCCCTAATTGTCTAATTCACAAACAGAAAATTAGCCTGTGGAAATCTCTTAAGAAATTACCATTATCAGAAACTTTTGAGAAATGCATTTTGCAGCTTTTGGGGCTGACTGAACAAACAGTAACAGATATATTCCAGGGTTTACTGTCAAAAATTAAGCCATTTATAAAACAAAATGCTGCAAAGTATTAAGTTACCAGTCCATCAATAAGTATCTAATAAAACCGCTGAGATACTTTATTCACTCTCTAAAGCAAACATACTGGGGATATAGAAGGCATAGTAAATTGCCATTGCAGCATTATTGTGGGTAGCTTTCTATTTGAATAAATTATATTGACTATCAAATTCCCAAGGAGCCCAGAATTATTATAGCACGGTGGTTGCTACATTATATGGATGGTGAGAATTCCCTTTCTGAACATCCATTTTAATTTGCTTATAGTGTTCTCAGACAGACAACAAAGAAAATAGCCTAGTTATTCATGGTTGCCCATCCAAGTTTGACAGCCACCATCTTGGCTAACACTGGAGATTGAACTGGTAACATTCAGGGGAAAAAAATAAATTTCTACAGCTTTAGCTAGAGAACCACATGCTACAGCTGGCGTTTGTAACATCCACATCCTCTGGTGATTAAGGTACAAAGGAGAATGCATAATACACCCTCGACAGTGGGTGACACTAACAGAAAGGCCAGATTCTCACCTGCTGTGCTGCTTTTTTTGTGTTCAGTGCTGCACCTTCGCTGGCAGGGCTTACCAGCAAATTTTGTTACAGTGTATGCTGGACCAAAAACAACAAAAAATTAAGTATGGCAAGGAGGTGCCTGTTCGTTTTTCTATGCCAGAGCCATATGTGGCTAATTTTGGAGCATCCATTAATTCAAATACATTCATTAGTAGTTTTTCCCCAAGCTCAAGGAGGAGGAGGGCAAAAGCAAGCAGTAATATGCATAACCTGGACAGGATAATTAACTTTTGGTCAGACGTTCATTTTATTAATATTTACCTGGGCATTCCAGGATTCAGATAGTCTTTACTAATGGTTCAGATCATCAGTCATACTTTGAAAAAGAAGAAAGTAATTTACTGTGAATAAAACAGTATAATTCCTAACTAGCAGATAGCATTTGGAGCCAATATGAAGGAAAAGTTACCTCTAGGGATCTCCATAAGTAGGTGAGAAATGGTAGTGGGTGGCCTCAGCTCAGTTTAATTTTGAAACAGGAAATGGAACCACTCCCTCCCCTCCCCCCCCCATAGGTTTTTAGAATATAAGCAGAGAAAATACATTTAGTAGAAAAACCAAGTGTGTCAGCCACACACTGAGTTACTTTTGTAATTACCCCCTGCCTCTGATGTCTAGCCCAAAAAGTTGTTGGATGCTTAACATTTTTCAAAATCAGGCCACTTGTTTAGGTGCCTAAATATTGATTATTAAACATTCATACTTCAGTATCATCTAAAAGCTACTGCCAGGTTCAGTCCCATTGTGCTAAATGCTGTACAGACCTACGCTAATGAAGCTTCTTACCTCAAATAGCTTACAGTCTAAGAGAAGACATAAATGTTGTTTGAGACAAACAAGAGCAGGGTGGGGTGAGAGAGACAAAGACGGGTGGAATTCTTAGCCTGTCAGGTGTAATGATCACACCATTCTCCATCTGTCTACCAGTAACGGGTATACTTCACTGAATGCTTTATGGAAGAAATGAGTTTTGAGGAAGCAGTTGGAAGAGAACAAGGTAATAGCTTTAAAGATTTTGATTAGGAGCTTTACAGTTCATCTGAGACAGCATGGGAGAGAGCACGAAAGTGCTTGCCAGAGACTGAACTTCAGCAACCCTAAAAAAAGAAAAAAGCCAAAGAAAACAATTGTTTGCTTAAAAAGATACCAAGAGTCTGATTCTCCTCTCAGGTAAGGGCTTAAACACTAGTTGAAGTCAGGAGTAACTGCCCTACAATTGCAATGATGCAAAATATGGCATAAGTAAGAAGAGAATCAGGCCTTTAGAGTCTGGAAGCCATGCTTATGCACAGATTAGCTGAGGAATTAGAGTCCAGATCAGTGACAATTTTCGTAAACAGCGAACAGGTGTCACTGAACAAAGCTGGTATGTCTTTGGTGATCAGGGCCTTCCAGAATTCACAATGATGGAGTCACCAGGCCCAACTCCATTCTTTTCAAGAGTCTCCATAACTTGCTCAGGGTCAGAGAAGATTGTCTTCCCTTTATAGTTTAGTATCAGGACAGCAGGGCATGTTGCAATTTTCTTGACTTCCCTCACTATATAACTTGGGATTGAATACTCCAGTGTTATCGCAATTAAGATTCTGGGCTCTCATTCTAGGCTTTTTCAGTAAGCCCTCTGTGTTCTACATGCAGCAGGAATAGGAAGAGAGTCATCTTGACCCAAGAATCCTTTAAGGAAGTTTAGTACAAAATCCACCATGGAGCCTTTTTTGAGAGCCCTCTGGGATTCTATTTATAATAGGGTGACCCGATGTCCCGATTTTATAGGGACAGTCCCGATTTTTGGGTCTTTTTCTTATATAGGCTCCTAATACCCCCCACCCCCATCCCAATTTTTCACATTTGCTGTCTGGTCACCCTAATTTACAGAGTTGCTTTCAATCTGTATTTGAGAGACACCCCCCCACACACACACATTTCTTTTTTCCATATATTAGATCATTACTAGAGCCTTCAGTAGAGCAAATTCTGCTCTCTTCTACTGCCCTTCTTGATGCAAGGTCATGATGGATTTCTGCACTGGGGAGATGTCAGATTTAATGCCACAGTTTGGCCAGCTGGGTATGATTTCCATTTTTTAGTTCTTTAAAAATCAGCAGTATGCTACTAACAGCCTAGCTATTCTTTATGGATAGTTGCAGATCTTTGCCTTGCCTCAGACATTTCCCCTAAAAAACAGTGCTAAAACCAGAGCCAAATATCATTTTGGGCAATACATTTTGAGCTTTGGCAGATTAAAATCCCCACACCCAAAAATGCAAATTAGGGCCCCAAAATTCCACAGCATCACAGTATTACATTTGCCCACTAGGCAGATCTTATACAAATGCTAATGTCTTTTTTTCTTGTGCAAATTAATACATGTAAAAAGAACAAGAAAAGGAAGTTAATATTGTTGGACAACAGCAAGATTAAAACAAGCAGCAAGGAGTTTGAATCATTAAATACATTCACCCCAGGAAGCAAAACTTAGAGGGTCTCAGTATGGTTAAACTGTTAAAATTACAAGCTAACATTTTAAATTGTAAGGGACATACAGGTCCTGCTTGTAGGCTGAGGTGGTACAGGGGGAAACTGAGTTCTGATCTGTTTGGGCGGTCTGCAAAGAGCCAGCCTACAGCAAGGTGGATTGAGTTATGCCTCTCGGTTCGAGGTAGCAGCCTGCTATGTCTCTCCCTATTTTGTTGTTATTTTATGTTATGGCTCTGGATACTAGAAACAAAGTAGTGTAACACTGCAACCTTCCAGAAAGAATAGGGTTTTTTTCCCCCAATAATTCATCTGAGTGTATATCATGAACATAACCATTGGGGATCGTCAAACCGCAGAGTTCAAGGTTTTGTAAATCTCAACCTCTGAAGTTGTTTGGGGGGGATTGCAGAGCTGATTTACGTCCAAACATATTTGTACTTATCATTTTACTCTAACCCACTGTCTTCTTCCCAGGGTTATTCAATTAAAAGACAAGCATGTTTCTCTAGCTTTAAAGGGGTCTTAGACTGGGCACCCAAAAATTCCAGCACTCAAAATCACCAGTCACTTTTGACAATGTAGGGCAGACATATATAAGTTTCAAACTATACTCATTAGAAACCTTACAAAAATCATGTCTGTCATTCTAAAAGCCAAATTTCCCCATTTATGTTGCTCGATAAGTATAAGTAAAAGTTTTTCCTGGTTATATAACAGCCACGATGCCTGAAAATATTAGTCAATTTTATTTGTATTTTTTGTTTTTTAATATGGCAATTTTAGACTGCATGTAGTCTCAGCAATCCTATGTATCAGTTCACAACAAAGCATGATTCATTAATGGGTTCCTATCCGTCTGTAAAATACCAAGGCAATTAAAGATGAGTTGGTGTTTCTCAACAGAAGTTTTTTCCAGCTAAAAATAAAATACAGGATAGACAGTGACTGGCATCATTTGTATCAACAATTCTACTGGAATGATAATTCAGCAGCTTTCACATGCAAATATACATACATTTAAATGATTTCAGAAGGATTATAATAAGCAGCTTAATACATTTCTTTTCCTTAGCTCAATCTTTTCATTCACTCAGAACTTTTATCAGAAGATAATTCTGAAGATGATTCTTTGGGATTTTGAAGAAATGTCAGTAACACTTAATTTAAAGGATTCTAAACTGTGAGAGAAGAATTACTGTACAATAAAGATATAACACATAGATATTAAGACATAGTGGATGAAATTATGCCAATATTTTGCTGATAAACCATTAAAATTGTCCCTATAATCAGCTTTCAGAAACATGCTTATTAAATCTAAAGAGTTGCAGAAAGTTGTAACGTATTAGAAGAGTTTAGTTAACATTTATTTCAGTCCAGAATTTTTCATGAACCTGAACTCTGGGGGAAAAAAATTGAACAATATAATACATCTAGATTTGTGCAACAGCTGTTAAATTTACTTTAGTTGCAGAGTTCCGCAGTGATATTTCATCCTCTTAAGAATTGTTTTTATAGGATCCTAGAGGACGGGGATTAATATTATGGAGTATCATAATAAAAATATTTGCTCTTAATTTGAAAAATCTAGCAAAGAACATTTGAGACAGTAGCCATGTTATTTTGATACTCCCCTCACCCCCGCCACATGTTGGCTATCTTACTTGCTAATTTACAAATTTTGTTGCTCTCCATCTCTTAGAGTCATGTAATCAGGATAGACTCTCAGCACTCATTTTAAAGAACATTTCCTATTCATTATGGTTCCAGCATAAAGCTTGAAAAGGTGAACTTTAATGGCTAGACCCACACAGGAAATAAAACATCCTTTTTAAAATCTTATAACTGAAACTAAATCTAATTATTTTACCATTTCAGGTTGACAATAGTGTGATTTGCAGTGGGTCTTCTAGTCATAAGTATAACTTAACATGGCAGTATTTTAGTTAGCTAAGTTCTAGCATGTTTAGAAAGGCTAAAAGGGTGGGGAGCGGGGTGTCTAACGCTCACAAAAAATATAAAATAAGTTCTAAGATGTCTGTGGGTTTTTTATCTGTTGGTTCAGAAAGAAAGTGAATTCACCCAAGCTGAAATACAAATCTTTCCCATTTGAGAATGGACTGTGTTTTTTCCAACATCCCTTTTTTCACACCAAAAGAAAAATAAAGACCTAGAAGGCTCTTGAGTAGGCAAATGTTTCTTTTTTTCATAATATAAGAAAGAAAAATTACAAATTAGGCTTCAATTATGTATTATTATATTCTCCGTAGAAAAGACTACTGTAACTACATACTCCCAGCAATAGGGATATTGAATAATAAATCAGGCAACCATGTTGACAATGCAATAAACTAGGGTTTTCTTCTCATTTTAACATTTTGTACTTTAATAACATTTTTAATTTTTAAAAGATCATAACACAACTGATATAAAAATTATTAAAATGACCAAAATGTAAATAATTTCTGTGCAATATCTCAATTTTATAGGTAACATGATTATTTATTGGACAACCATGAATATACAACTTTAAAAACTTTCACAGTTTCCTGAAAAAACAATTTGTTATTGCCTTATAACAAGTGCCTATGTTCATAGGAATTACATTTTGACAGCACTAGGAGACACACTGATAAGCAATTTTACCACTGCATGACCTTCCTCACAGACACATGACAGAGGTCCATAACTGAAGGGAACCAGTCCACCTTAAGTTGTGTCAAGGACCCCAAAGTTTCCCTTTGATTCTGTAAGTTGGGGGGAGCTGAAACCCACAGATCTGAGTCAGAGAAAGCATGGACTGAAACAGTGCCAGCACTGTTGCATGCTCCCCTAGTCCTGCAGAAGTCCTTCCTCGGGAAGCTACTTCATGGTTGAGCATAGACAAGACTGGCTCGCCTGCATAGTACACTCACCTCTAAACCCTGTGAGGCACAAGTTACTGCAGAGGAAGGAAGGGTTCCAGGGGCAGCATGAGATGGGGGAAATTCTAACAACAGGGTTCTTACTGAAGCTGTAGGAGGTATCATATGACACTTAAGAAACAAGAGCACCTTGCTTGTACCTCCACTAGGTCATGGTGGAGGAAACTGCAAGTATAGGTAACCAACCACCCCACATCTCCTGAGTCTCTTTGGGGAAAGGGGAAGAAGAAATCACACCTTGCCCCTTCCCCATTTCCCCCATATAGAAGAATATGAAGAATGTAGAGGAAACAAAGTTGACCCCCATGGCAACTCTTTCTGCCCCCTCCCCCCCATGGGATTAAATCATGTAGGATGTCAAATGTGTATCTTATCTGTCATAAGACTGAGGGCTTTGTCTAGACCAGTGTTTCTCAACCTTTTTGATACAAGGGACTGGCTTGCTGCCTTCCTAAACTGTGTCAGGGAGATCTCAGGGACCAGCACCAGTCCATGGACCAGTCGTTGAGATACACGGGTCTAGACAAACAATTAGCGATAAGCTGCTGTGTAAGTCTACAAAGCTCCAGTGTGCCATGCACTAACTATCCCTGTGAACCCTGCTGCTGTGCATTACAAATAGGAAATTTCTAGTGTGCAGCAGCACAGGGATACTTACTGCATGGCATGCTGGAGCTTTTAAGATCTATACTGCAGTTTGCTGCACACTCACTGTTTGTCTAGACATGCCCAGAGATTAGTATTACTTGGTAGATAAAAAAATAACTGAATTTTACTTCCTCCCGTTGCCACCTTCCCACCATCCTTCTTCACAAATGCTCGGATTTCCCCTCTTTTTGCCTTAGGATCAGAAGATATCTGAAGCTTGTTGTGGTTAAGTGGTGAAACTGAAAGGTGGCTGTTGGGTGAGGGAGGTTTGACAGCATTACAGCTCCATGAGCCACCTTCCTCAACCCAAGTTTGCCAAACCTTCAAAAACCTGGAATGAGGCTTTGGAATGCACTAGATCTCAAATCCTGGGCCAATTTCAATTGCTTTTTCTTTTTAAAAAGTTCCCTGTAGCTGTTTTGGCTACTCTACTGGCCATAAATTATGGCTTGTTTAAGTGTGAACCAAAGGAAACCTCTCAATAGCAGAAAAATCACAATTTTATTCTTCCATAGGCAACCCAAACCATATGCCTAGAATTAAGTCTAAACTATTGAATTAAAGCAGATCAGAGCATCAGTACATCTCTAGAAGTGATATTTTCCTCAGGAATCTGCTCAAATTATTCAAGATGTTTGATGGGAAGTCTTTTAAAAGCCTAAATTAAAGGACCAAATAGTCTGTTTATTTCATGTTAGTAAAAAGTCAGCAATACTATGTATGGGTAATATAAGGTATATAGAGACACATCTGAGCTAACTCCAGGATCACCTTTTTGAGGCTGGGTAATACAAAAAAAAGTGAACTCAGCTCAGGTTTTCAAATTGTGAAGTAGGAAAAGTTACATAAATACCCTGTGTTGTCTAAGTTAGACCCACTGAAAACGAGACCTCTACTCTGGCTTCTGGTTACATCACGTATGTTTATAAATGGCGTCACTGTGGATTTAATAAGATCATGTTTCAATTCTAAGGCTACCTCATGTTCATCTGCTCCCTACAAGAGATTAGATTTGAGTCCAGAGGAAGAGTCAAGAGGAAAAGGAACAGAGTTAGAGCATCGTCAGGGCACATCACAAGTTTGTTCTCTCTTCTAGTCACATTCAGGCCTCCAATGTTAGTGGTAATAACTGTGGTAGCTTAGTTGCCAATGAAATCAAAAGTTAACAACCTTGACTGATCCTTTTAGTTTTGCAACCTCTTAAATTCATAGGGTGGTTATGGCTTTCATGGGTCTCTCCTAAATCCTGTAAGCAAAGAATGCATTACGGTGGGAGCATCCCACATTTATTTTGAATTTTATGATATTATGATAATATGATGAGCAGTTTACCAGAACATAAGGATGCAATGTCACTGTGCAGTGATGCAATGTCTTGACATAAAGACACAAATGATGTGGTGCATCATAATGTGACTGTTTTGGCCTGTAGTACAAATATATAGGAGTCATCTAATGTCAAGTTCTGAGCCTTAACATTTTAAGCATAACCTTTAAGAATATTTCATAAAAGTATTTTTTGAAAGGAGATCAGAATATGCCATGAACTTTAAAAAATAAACCTCTCAAAGTAGGTTTTCTACCTCTTTGATGACATTATTATTTCTCTAGTATCAAGCATGCTAGCCATTTAACAACCAAGTTAGAAGATGTGATTTCTGATTCAAATGCCTTGCAGTCATTAATTATAACTTGCTGACACATTAAATTATCTTATTTCATTGACATGGCACTGTGTTGAGAAACAAATTAAGTATTTTAAAACCACTTTAGAGATTTGTGACTCTTGAAAATACACTAAGGTTTCTCAGATTAAGAGTATTCAGCATTTAGCCACTAATGTTAGTTTAGAAATTGGATTTCTAACATCCTCTTTTATTAAGTTGATCTGTCAATATCAACTTTGTTTTTCTTTTTTCAACAATGCATTTTAGGAGACTTTGTCTGCTCTGTGTGGGCATTGGAAAGTGTATTCAGATAATCCTAGAACACTAATTAGTGTCTCTCCCTTCAGAGAAGGAGAGTGGTTGCAAGTCAACATTTGCCACACAGTAAGATGAAACATAATATTTCCCTATGCAGTGGTTGCATTTTAAAAGTTTCTTGCATTTAATTTAAATATAAGAAATCTCACTTAAGGGGACATCAGTAGACCCAGTCATGTCTTTTAAATTGCTAGAAAAAATGTAAATAGAAAAGTGACTCATGCCTGGAGGTGCCCTGTGATGGCTGGATGTGGCATAGCAGACTTTCCTTATCTAGTGCCCTATGCTGACAGCCATCCTTGGGCCTTGTGATGGTTGGCTTCTTCTTGTGACTCAGCCATCCAACCAGGCCACTTTCAAGTCTCACCTCTTCCAGGGTAACCAAAGCCTTGCAGACTCAAGCCAGGTCTTTGGCCTGAGACCTGACTCAATAGTTCTTCCATCCTGGTCTCTAAGGTGTTTGCACCACCATTTCCAGTGACAAGTAGGGGAACCCAGGCCCTACCTTTTCCCTTTCCAGTCCAGAAACCACATAATAAATAGGCAAGAGCTCTGTAGTTAGGCCCCCTGCTTCCTTCCTGGACTTCCTCCTACCTCAGCCTGTCTTCAGGCCTGTCCAGCCAGCCTCTTCCTGGGCTCACTGTGCACCTCCATATTCCTCTCAGGCTTCACCATTCCTTCAGGGCAGTGGCTCTCAGGATTCCTCCCTGGAGTTCTCCAACAAGTCCCAAGCCAAAAGTACAAATTCACTTCCACTCCTTCTGAGCTTGAACTTTAGTCCTTCACAAATCTCCCCCACTACTCTGCTCCTTAGCTGAACAGTGACACGCCAAAGCTGCCTCTCTGGAGCCTTGTGCCTATTTTGAGATGCATCATAGGAGTGAACTCCGCTGACCTTTCCCAGTTCTCCTTGATCTGAACATCTATCAGACCATTCTCAGAGAGCAGAAACTCCTAGCTTCCTCTCTCGGGTCTCTCCCTAGCTGAGATTTCAGTCCTTCTAAGGAACCCTGACTCCTTTCCAGGTGGATCAGCTAATTGACCGACTTAATGCCCCTCCAGGTGCCAGCAACTGGGTTGAGCCCTCAGGCCGCTAACACTTGCAGTGCTAGTGTGGGGTTTACACCCCATCATAATGTACTTAGAATCAGAAATAAGTACAGTATCTGAAATACCACTGTGCATTTACTCCTGGTAAATGAGAATATGCTAATGATGACCACTGTAGATTTCTAATACACTGTGAAATTCTGAAATTAAAAAAAAATGTTTTTTTCCATGTTGGGACAAATGAGTGGTCCAGTTTGTCCACTAACTCCTTTCCAATGCTGTTCAATTTTGTCATAATTCCTACAATAAAAGTTTGAACTTTACCATATTGTGGACACTTTTACTTACTACATCTACTTCCTGAATGAATTCCTGCTGTATTATTTCTAACTAACCTGAGAGTAACCTCTCTTCTCATGTGCTTTGCAGCTAGATATTCTAAGAAGTAATTGTTTGAGGCACTGAGAAATTGTTTCTCTAAACTTTGACCAAATGTATTTATATTCTGTTAAAGTCACCCATTATTACTGGTGTATTTGATTCTGTTTCCCCTCATCTGGTTCAGTATTTCACACTAAATATCTTTTTTCCTGATCCAGAGACCTGAAGTATAATCCAACCACCATACTCATAAAGACTTAGAATTGGTATCCCTAGAAATTCTATTGGATGATTATTCAGTTATTCAATATCCACTTGTGGCATAGATCCAAATTGTATGTTAAGTGAGTCTTGAATGAATGAGATAGATTAGATTCTTCACTCTTTTTGTAAAGATGAGAAAAATATTTCAATACTATTACAACCCAATATTTTATTCTGTTTACATTAAATGCAATATTCTGTGTGTAAAAAGTTTTACTTACGTTAACGATAAGGACTATAAATAGGAACTAAGAGAGCAATCAAATAATTTAATAGTAGAACTGCAATGTTGCTGATTTTCTTTTCCAGGTTTCTGAGCAGCTGACAGCAGAGGAACACAGTTTATATTTTAAAGCCCCATGGTAATTGAAAATGAGCGCTTTGTTGCTCTTGTCATTGGAGCAAGCAGCCTGGGAAACATTTTGGGCCTCACATCAATGCTTTTGACAACAGATTGTTAGATGGAATTTTCCAACAGTGTTACTGCTGAACTTTTCCCTTGTTCCCCTAGGCATGGAGTCAAGGCTTTCAGTCTCCATCAGGTGAAATATTTACAGTATATACATTTCAGAGGGCATCAGTTACTTTCCTGAAATGAGAACAAATCTCTCACCTGAGATCGTTCATGTGATTTTATATGATTATTGAATGAACTTCTGATTGTTCAGTTCATGAACTACAATGAAAGCAAAAGGAAACAGCACACATTTTAATTTAATTTCCAAGAGGTATTCAAAAATATATAAAACATTACTGCCAGAGGTATACGTTGCACAAACTAATGCCATGTCAACTGGGAAGTCACCAATTCCACTGTTGAGTGATGTGAGATGCAATCTCTTGCACAAAAGGTTTGTTTGAAGTCCCAACCCTGCATAATGAATGGTTTATTACAGGGAAAGTGGCAGCAACCCCTATGATTAGCTTGCATAACAGTTTTCATTATAAAAAATAAATCTTGCAAGCTTCTGTGCAGCACTCCAGCACCTACATAGTTTGCAGCAGGTCTTTGAAATGTGTTTGCTTGTTTATTTTTGCCTAATTAGATCCATGGCTACTGGGGAAGAGTCTTTCCTCAGAAGCAGCCTCCTCGGTGGCATCTCTTGTCAGTTTTGCTAGCATTAGCAGCATTGTAAACCAGACAGATGAAGGAATAATTTGCTTTTCTCCCCAACTCCATCTTTGTTCACCTCAGCTGCGGAGGACCATGGGGATTGTAAAGGAAAGACTGCCTCAGGAGCCACCTTCTGTCACTGCATTGTAGCAGGAGGCAGACACTGAACAAGGGAATAGAGCATTTCTGAAAATTCCCTTGACTAGCTTTATGAGATTATTTCTTCCTTTCTGATTAGGGGCTCAGGATCAAAAAGACTGACACCATCTGGCTCAAGTTCAGTACCTAACCCATCCTCCGAGGCCACCATGGTGTTTCAGCCTAGGTCATTCCCCTGAACTGTCCAGGTTGTGGGTTTTAATTATTTAGATGCAGGTCTGGTGCAACCCATTAGGCGACCTAGGCGGTCGCCTAGGGCTATAGCATTTGGGGGCGGCATTTCAGGTCCTTTGGCGGCGACCACGGCGGCCGGATCTTCGGCTGCCCCGGTTGTCATCGGCATTTAGGCGGAGGGAGCTGGGGCAGGGGGTCGCGGGGAGGGCCGCCTGCAGCAAGTAAGGGGGGGAGGGCGCGGCACGCAGGGGAACTCTCCGCCTGAGCTCACCTCTGCTCCGCCTCCTCCCCTGAGCACGCCGTCCCACTCTGCTTCTCTTCCTCCCAGGCTTGCGGCGCCAAACAGCTGATTGGTGCCGCAAGCCTGGGAGGTGAGAGAAGTGGAGCGGCGACGGCGTGCTCGAGGAGGAGGCAGAGCAGAGGTGAGCTGGGGTGGGGAGCTGCCGCACGGCTCCCCGGGCTGGGGGGAGCGCCTCAGGGCGGGGGAGGGGAGCTGTCACTGGGGGGGCACCTTAGGGCAGAGGGGGGTGGAGAGCTGCCACAGGGCTCAGGGGGGGAAGGGGGCACAAGGTGGAAGTTTCGCCTAGGGCGCGAAACATCCTTGCACCCGCCCTGTTTACATGTGCTTGTTTTGTGATTTTTTTTTTAAAGTTCTTACTGGGGCTGGATCTTCCCCTCTTAGTTCCTTGTCCAGGGAAGAGAGCTGAACACTGGACATGCAGAGCTCAGCACCAGCCCTCCACACCCCCTGCCTTTTCAGGCCCTTCTTTGCCTGTCTGAAACATAGGCAGAGAAGCAGGAGAGAGGAGATGTGGATGCTGGAGTGCAAGGAGTCAGTCTTTCAGACACCTTCTGCAAGCACCAGCTTTAAAAAGAAAAACTACTCAAGCTCAGCAGCAGTCCCCTTTATGTCTTTTATTGGCACAAGCTCACTTAACTCCCATTCCAACTTCCAGCCTGCGGTGGCCCTGATTCTGATACATTTAATAGTTTCCTCTGTAGTTCAAGTACCACTTTCAAGTGAACAAGTCTTCAGATGCCTACTAAAAGACAAGTTGGTCTTTATCAGAGAAGTTGTGATACTTCTAAGGTTACCTGATGTCACAGTCTGTGATTCAGGTAATAAAATGTATTCTGCTTAATTTAAAACTAATTCTGTCATCCATCAACAATATTCAACTCATGTAGTCTTCTTGATAGTTACTGGAAGAGTACCTGAATAATTGAAGCTATTAACTGCATGGGAATTTAAAAAGCACAGCAAGCACTCTGTTCCAAGTCATACATAGTATTAATGACTGGTTAAAATGATCCTGGCAGGAGGACATGTTGACTCAGGAAATTAGTAATGAGCTATGAAGTCTTTCACAGTGAAGGTTGCCAGTTCAAATCCCGACAAGCTTGAAAATATCTTAAATTTGTGCAGTGTTGACTGTTCAGTGGCTAAAGGTATGGGAAACAAGTGAGTTTCAGTGCTGGTCAGAAGTGATTATCTCCCACTGAAATTTTCTCATATTTTCATTTGAAACTGAAAAATGAAGGTTACTTACCTGTGACAGATGCTCTTCAAGAGGGATGCTGCATATTCCCACTCAGGGGGTGCTCTGACCGGTGCAGCCTGAATGGTAGAATTGTAGCTAGCAGTAAACACTGTAGCACTCACACACCTCTCTTGTCCTCCCCTTGGTGAACATCAAACATTCCAGGTTGAGGGTATAAAAGGAGTATGAAGATCCAGCCACCTCAGTTCCTTCCTCTGCAACCAAATGCTTTAGTAAGTAGGACTTTGAGGAAGTGAGGAAAGTGAATTTGAAGAGTCCATCTTGAAGAACTCTGGTTACAGGTAAGTAACCTTAATTTCTTCTTTGAGCATTCTCTGCATAGTCCCACTTAAGGGACAGAATAATAAAGAATAGTCTGCTTCAGGATGATGGGACTATGCAGTCCTAATTGAATAAGTATTGCAGAAATGCCTTGCCAAATTTTGCATCAGGTCTAGATTCTAAATCTAAGAAGTAACATTTAATAAATGTGTGGACAACATTCCATGTTGCTGTTCTACATCTCTGTATTAAAGGAATATGTATAGAAGAATTTGATCTAGAAGAATTTGTTATAATTCCCTGAGAAAGGAACAAACTACTTATATGCCTTGCAGAAGTGATATCTTTCAAAAATATTGTCTTAATAGACAGGTGGAACAAAGCACCATCTCCCAAAGGTTCAAAGGGAAGCTTCATCAACTGTGATAGCACTAAATTCAAATCCCAGGATGGCACAAGCTGTCTTACTAGAGTACATAAATTGTTACCATCTTTAAGAACTTTTAACTGTATCATTAGTAAAAAGTGATTTACCATCCACAGGTATAGGGTATGCTGATAAGGCTGAAAGGTGAACTTTCCATGAAGATAGTGAAAGCTGCTTTCTTAAGATACAATAAATATTCTAATATATAATTAATTGGTGCTGTATATGGATCTATATCATACATAGAAATCCACAATAAAAATATTTTTCATTTATAAGTATAAGTTTTCAGTGGACTCATTCCTGAACTTATCAATAGGTTGCACATCTAATGGACAAGATCCAGAGGCATACTCCCCATGCCATTAGCTGAAGAGACTGAAGATCTGGGTGATAAACCAGCCCTTGTTGTAGTGACAAGCCCAGTACTAATGTCAGAAGCTCAATTAACCCTTGTCAGCTGAATTAAGTCTAGGTAGCACTGTTGTCTGGCCCAGGCTGACACTATCAAAACTACCCTGGCTTTGCCTTGTTTTATTTTGTTTAATCACTCTCTTTGTGAGGAGAAATAGGGAAAACACATACATTAAGCCCCAACATCAGTGCATTAGAAACGCATCTGATGTTGAGTCCCTTTGTCCCTCTGCTTTCGAACAAAGTTTGACACTTCCTGTTGTTGCTGGACACAAAAAGATATATAATCAGATTCACCCATAAACTGAAGAGGTGTGCTACTACCCTGTCTTTCAAAGACCAATTGTGCATGTGATAAGTCAACTTGCTCAGATGAGCTGCAAGGATGTTGTTTTCCCCTCCAAAACACGGATTGCTATTGAGTGAACATCTTCTATACACCACTCCCAAAGATGCTTTGTCTCTATGCATAACATTGTAGGAAAATGAGCCCCACCTTTTTGTTCAGATAATGTAATCATATCCTATTGTCTATGTCCACCTCAACTGCCCTGTGTTTGACCTGAGACAGAAATGCCTTTAGAACCAACCTGACTGTGCTCAACTCTAAGATATTGATATGTAGATTCTTTTCTTCTGGTGACCACTGAGCTCTGACTAACAGATTGATCTTTAAATGGGCTCCCCATCCCAATGTAGGTGCATGAGAAGTACGTATTACTGATGGCAAATGAAGACTGAAAGGTGTACCTGTCATTACATTTGGAGTGCTTGTCCACCAGCCATGTTAACACCTGCTATGGAATTACCATTTTGTGATGCATGCGGTCTACACCTGGTTTGTATTTTTTTGCTAACTAGTACTGAAGGTCTCCGAGGTGAAGACAAGCATATGGTGTCACTGACATGGTTGATGCCAATAGACCCACTGACCAAAGGGAAGGGAAGTTTGGCTGTTGCGGGAACTGGAAAACGAAATAACACAGACCCTTTTATTTTTATAAACCTCTTCTCTGGGAGAAAGGGATTCTCCAAGTTGAATTTAAGAACATTTTTTCTCAGTTCACACGTAATCCCAGACCGGCAAAAACATTTGTTTTATGTGTAAGAGGATTTTCTCCCTTGACGATACTTTCATTAGCCAGTCACCTAGGTAAAGTAACACATACTTCCCCTGCCTCTTTAGATATGCTACCACTACCAACAGGCATTTTGTAAACCCCTCAGAATTGTGGGTAACACAAAAGGGAGGGCCTTGTACTGAAAATGGTCCTCTCCACCCATGAAATGCAGATATTTTGTGTGACATGGCCTTATTGAAATATGCGTCTTTTAAATCCAGAGGGACAAACCAGTCCTGAAGAAAAAGAGAAGAGATTATAGAAGTTAGAGATAACATGCAAAAATGATTTTTTCTATGGGTGTTTAATTTTCTGAGATCCAAAATAGGATGGAGGGCCCCCATCCTTTTTTGGAATTAGAAAATAACATGAATAAACCCCCCTCCTTTTCTGATCACATGATACTACCTCTATTGCTCCTGACTGCAATAGAGATTGAACCTCTTTTCTGATCAAATTGAGATTGTGCCAGACTGACAACTTCCTGAATAAATCTCAGGGAATTAAGATAAATTGTATTGAATAAATTAAGCCTTATTGAATTATGTTAATACATTTGGGGAACATTGTATTAAAAATGCAAATACGTATGTATTGTAGTGGCATTGTATGTACCTTCTCTAGTAGGGAGGGGGAATGCTAATGAACTTCCTCCATTATCAGTCTTTGAAGCCTCCTGGAGAGATATGCATATACTAGTTCAAACTGGATTCTCCAGAGACCAGACAAAGCAAAGACTTCTGGATCAAAGCCTGGGTTTTAAACTGACTCAGTGCCTTCTTCCTGATCCAACAAAAGGGCAGGACTCCTGGTCCACAGAGGGCCCCAATCCTTATGGAAGACCTCGTAAGACTGTTTAAGCTTATTCTGAGCTGAAGCTGTGTTGAACTTGTAACCACAAAGAAACCCCTTAGGTGGGGTGTTGCTTGGTAAGCTGATTAGCGTGTGTGCATTTATTGTTTTCTCTGTAATGCTTTTTACCTTTAGGATGAAGAAGGCTTGCTTAGAAAGAAATGTGAGGTAACCTATATCTGTAGCATTCTCTGTTATCAGGCTCTGATGAGAAAGCAAGCAGGCCTGGTTAGGCAAAATGCCTTTGCTGAGAAATGCACTGTGCAGCCTGAGAGCCCCCCTGTCAGAAAAGATGCATTTATGGGTGGAGTCCCAGGTCTCCGTACCAGCTGGGGGCCTGGAAGCCAAGAATGAGTGTCCTTCCCGAACTACTGAGGGGAAATACAGGTGCAGTTGCCTTGAATAGTGAAAGATTAACTGGATCCCGGGCCAGAAATGAAACTGGTGAATTGTTGGGAGGAAGGTTCTTGAACTGTATTGAATAACTACATGCATTAACCTCAAGAATCCATTTGTTTTTAATTCCCACTGATGATAAAAGTGGGACAAATAGCCCCCAACCAGAGGGGTAAAGTTGTTTAACTGGACTTCTTTGGAAGTTGTGTTCTTATGTCAAATCTGAGATCTTGCAGGAATCACGCAAAAAGAAGAACAGGAGTACTTGTGGCACCTTAGAGACTAACAAATTTATTAGAGCATAAGCTTTCGTGGACTACAGCCCACTTCTTCGGATGCAGGAATCACGGAAGATGAAGAATTGGAAGTTTCCCCCTATTATTGCAAAGTTAATTGACTTTTTTCTTTGCTGTTGATGCTGGGAAATTTGCTGCTAAGGCTGGTGGTTAATTATTCCTTCTTTGATAGTAGTAAAGAATTGCTGAAGAAGTTGGGTATTGTCTTTAGTATCTGACTAGTGGAGCCAAAGATGATCTCTTTGCTGTAAGACACCCAAAGATCTATCTGTAGATTTTACATTCTTAATTTTTCCAACACCTCTTCAGTCTGCACACTAAACAGACCATCTCCTTCAAAGAAAATAGCTTCAATCCTCATCTTTGTCTCATGAGGGAAACCCACCAACCTCAGCCATGCAGGCTTTCTTAATGTGATATCTGAAGCTATTACCCTAGCAAAAGCAGCTGAAGAAGCTGCTCTTAGCTGAAGTTTAGCAACATTCTGCCCCTCCATCAGAAGGGCTTTCACTAACTTTTTAATGCTTTTCTGGCACAGCTTTTAAGAATAGAGCACTTTCTCCCCATAAGTGGTATTGTTATCTAGCCATGACAGCATCATAATTTGATCTATCCATGGTTAAAGTAGCTGAAGAAAACATTTTTCTCCCAATTACCGTCAGTCTTTTCCTTTCTTATCGGAAGGAGTAGAGTGAACTTGGGCATCTTTTGATCTTTTTTGTGCCACTTTTATCACTAACAAATTAGGAGATAAGAGAATATGAAACCCAGCCAGGCTTTCCTGAGGAAACTGATACAATTTGTCACTTTTTTTTTTTTTTTTTAAATAAAGGCTGAAAGGATGAGGGAGTTTTCCAAACCCTTTTCTCTGGCTGAAACAATCCCTCCAACAAGGAAAGTGAGACCTCTTGTCTGGTAGATTGCCCGAAAAATATCAAAACCAGGATGAGACAATTCTTCAGCAAAAATTGAGGAAATAGCAATATCTTTGCCATGTGATCGACCAGTCCGTGGAAGGTCACCAAATTCTCTGATGGCAACAATGGTGAAGTATCACCAACATTTTCATTTGGAGATGGTATCCCTACAGAGTCTGTATCCAACTCTTGTAACTCCATTAATGCTTTCTTTTCTGATAACAAATCTGTTACTACTGTAGGATACCTGTCAGGACTTAGATGCATTGCCAGATCTGAATCCTTTGGATCTGATAATTGAAAATCCACTCAATACCAAACTGGCAAAGGTCTATTCTTATACAGAGAGACATCTTGATAAGGTGCAGGACATGGCCAATGTGACCATCCACTAAGGAGGTTCTTACCAGTCAGGCCAAAAACCATACTCAGATCCAGTTGGAAATATTTTTGTCTATATGGATCTAGGGTATGTGAATGAGGATGTTAAAGTACGCTCTCTCTGGATCCAATTCATGATCTGTACACCTTCTCTGATCTGAGTATATTCTTGGTTCAGAAAGAACCAGATACAACAATCTCCTTGATTGAGTAAGGGACAGTGGAGAAAAAGTCTTCTGTGGGGACCCAGAAAGAGACTGAGGGGGAGGAAGTAGAGGAGAGATCCTAAGTTCTTTCACTCCTCCACTCTTCCCTGGGAAAACACGTAGTTGAATTGGTTGTAACAATATGTCCAATTGCTTCTCAATTGCTATACCTGGTTCGATCACCAATAGATCCGATCAATGAACTTGTGCCTTGACTATCTGCCGCAGTGTGGTGTTGTTACTGGTTACTGCCTCTATCATTTCCTCATCATATAGGTTTGTTAGCTCTTGCTTTTAGAACCAGCTCATCCTGATCCAACACTATCCGTTCCAAAAAAAAAAAAAGTCTCCTAATTCTGCTATGAGAATCTATATCCAGAATGGAGTCCTTGAAGAGTTCAGGTTAGATGAGTCTTTTGAGTAGATTGCCTCTTCGTAAATAGGCTGACACTATCGAGGACTGTGTGCTCATTCTTGTCATAACAGCTGAGTCCTTTCTAATGGGACTGGTTCTGGAAACAGAGGCTGACACCCCAGTAGTTTTCCTCTTCTCATCCTTGTCACTACTGGATCCTTTAGTACTGGATATTCAGGAAGAGGGTTTGTCCTTCTTCCCAGCAGACTCACTCAGAGATGCTGGTCTCTGAGACCTGCTCAAATCCTGTCTTCTCTCAGTTCTGGATTGTTTTGCTGACAGTGCTTCTTGTAGTAAAATCTCCTGAGTTCTATTCTGTCTCTCTCTTTGCTCATGTTGTAAAAGTCAAGCCAACTGAGCATTTCAAGGGTGAGTGTTCCTCTCCCAAGTATGCCAGGTGCATAGCATATGTGTCAGATTCATATGATACACATCTCTTGAAACCAGGCTTTTTATTCTTTGGTTTATTCTTTCGTTTTGCCATCTCAAGTTCAACTATCTACACTACACTGAAATGAGTACTATTATAATACATAAATAGCTAACAAAGTACAGATACAGGAATTCCCTGGAGCATCTCCTGAATGGTTCAGCTTGTCATGGTTGGAAGGAACTGAGACAGCTGGAGCGCCATGCCCCTTTTACATCCTCACCCTAGAACTTTTTGACATTCACCAAAGGGAGGAGTGAGGGAGGTGTGTGAGCATGAGGGAGATGAAGTCTACCATGCAGGCTGCACCAGTCAGAGCACCCCATGAGAGGGAATATGCAGAGGACACTCTAAGAAGAATATTTGGAAAATCACATGTGCCAAAACCACATTTTATTTTTTTGCAAAAATACCCATTTAGAAGAACATCAAAGGAAGATTTTCAACCAGCTCTACCAGTTACCACTGACTAGGTGTATCACCACAAAACCACCACATAACTGGCAGACTAAGCAGAAAGCCATGTTTTGAATAGCATGAAGATGTAACTACCATCCCTACCCCAGTGGTGATCCCTGCAGAAGAGCGCTGAGACACATTCACAAGGTAGTATATACACAGAGGATTTCAGGATCCAGGGCTGCCAACCTTCACAAGTTTTGGAAATAAATGAGCTAGCATGCATTTCTCTCTCAATAGTTAGATTAGATTAGATAGATATAAACAATTTAAGATTAAAATTTTCAAGAATCTATGAAGACTTTTTGCTACTTACAGATCTGCCTAGTTCTCAGCTGTAGACTTATTTTACCTACTGCACTAAGAAAAAAATTGCAAGGCTAGGTTTGCCAATATGATGGAATTGTTTGCTGCTGCCTATATCTAATTTTAACCATTCTGTTTATCCTGTTATATGTAAAACATTCAAATTGATGTTTCTATTACAAAACAAATGAAATAAAAATAGATAAGCTGCGGCTGAGTTTGAGTGTTCATCACTCCAGTGTCCTTAAGAAATCAGATATAAAAGTCAGGTGGCCAGTTTCCTGAGACAAATTGAGCCAGATGTCACATTGTTCTTTACAGTAATGCGATGAGCATTTGTCCTCAAAAGGACAAGAAAAAATTGATAGATTCCTCATGGGCAGAACCACAGACTTGAAGCTCATCAGGAGGTAACAGTGGGGCAGATAATTATGAAGCTTGCAATAGTTGCTTACTCTCGAAGCAGGTTAAAATCTAATTTGCACAGATATTTTAAGCAGAGATAGGCTGAACTGGGCTTAATGAAATGGAGAATGAAATGATCCTTATATACATTAAAGATGTTGTGAGGCTTAATTAATGCATGTAAAATGCTTTGCAAACTTCAGATGACATATCTCATAGAAGAATAAAGTATTATTACTACTCAGATGTGGTACTGCTAAGCATGTGCTTGACTTAGGGTGACCAGATAGCAAATGTGAAAAATCGGGACGGGGGTGGGGGCTAATAGGATCCTATATAAGAAAAAGAACCAAAAATCGGGACTGTCCCTATACAATCGGGACATCTGATCACCCAAGGTTGATAAACATCATTTGTATGTACTCACAGTTTAAAGGAAAATATACTTTATTTTAAAGACTCCAGGAAAAGTATATGGAAAAGATATTTTTTTTAAATCAGTAATTAGGTTGAACTTCAGATATTTTAGAAGTTCTGTTTAGAAATATAGGCTTTGTTTTTTAAAGAACATCTAAAGTTAGGTATTTAAATGCATATAGAGGAATCTAAAGAAGTGACCTGATTTTCACAGGTACCAAACATTCACAATTCAGTTGAACCACTGTGAACAAGGATTGTAGGACTGGAACCTTTACACCTAAAGCAGTAAGTGTATTTGTCTCCAGCATCTCTATCTTCCACCCTCCCACCTTCGTCACCAACAGAATCCCCATCTCTTGCTCTAAGCCTTACCATAAAAAAAAAATCACTCCCCTCTCTGATTCCCAGAGATACCTAGATATATTCCTCTTTCTGAATAGGGATGATATTCATTCAGTTTTTCTATGGGCTTTGGACTGAGCTCACAGTCAACATTTAGGAGGGGACAGAGAGGGGATGTGGAGGCGCTCTTCAATCTTGGGCATTGTGATGGACATTGACTCACCACTGTGGCACCTCCTGCTGGCTGTCCTGGGAATTAGCTTAGTTCACCAGCGTGCCCTCATCTGGTGATGCCTCACCGCCGTCACCTCTGCTCCAGGAAGTGTGTCGTCCCAAAGAACACAGCGTCCGCTTCAGGACACAGCCCTCCAGCTGTGTCACATTCTGTTCTCCACCTTCCGGGGTAAATGTAGTTCACTGTCCAGCCGCTTCCGCAGTGGTAAGTGGGGGGGGGAGAGGGCTAGGCCCACCCACTACTTCAGGTCCTGACCCAGGGACCCTGTAGATGGCAGCCACGTGCTGCGTCCCCTCCAACCACACAGTCTAGTTCCCTGGGCCGATTCCCTGCAGCCCCAGCACCTTCTACGCCCTTGTCTCAGTGCCTAAGCATGCCAGCAGTCAGCCGGGAGCTCGTTCACACTCCTCTGATCCTGCCTAGCACTGTTCTGTCCAAGGTGCTACCTGCCTTCCATCTGCAAGGCAGCCAGTACTCCTCCCTCCTCAAGCTCCAGGGAGTGACTGACCTGCTCGGCCCTGTAGCTCTTCTTATATGGGCCTGCCTGGCCCTGATGGGCTGCTACTTGCAGCCCCTTTCCAATAGGCTGTCTCCTACACAGCCTCCCTAGAGTCCTCGCCAATTGGCTGCCTGTTGTGCAGCCTCCCTAGGGTTGCTTTAACCCCTTTCAGGACAGTATGGGGCAGGCACCCCATCACAGGCATACAATCCTATTAAAAACATTGACTAATCTTACAATGAAGTGTTTTAAACTCTGCAACCACAGAGTATTATATAAACAAGAGTCAGTGACAAATTGCTTGATTTTTTTGTTAAATACATGTCATGGCCTGTTATTGTTGCAAGAAAGCTATGATCAGATAGCTCAAATATAAAGACCAAGGTCAGTGATTAATAGTGTGGGGGAATAGGCCTGGCTGGCCTCCCTTGCAGAACATCGGCGGAGACTCATCATATAGGCCCGCCCTGCAGGCCACAAGCCGAGACCAGGTTAAGTGACACAGCCTCCTGCCAAACTTGGTCAAGGGTCATGACCAGAGGAGGGGAGGGGGGGCAAGGAGGGAAAGAATAAAAAGCCCCAGCAGCAGCACTAATGAAATATGTTCATGGCTGATGAAATATAATAACCGCTTGTGTGAAACAATAGGTAACTTTAGCTAAATGCAAACTGAATAAATGCAACTTCTCCTGTGAGCACCCTATAATTCCAGCTAAATGCAAAACTAGCCAATTAGATACCTTCTTTGGGCGTCCTGTAACGAACCCCTATGCCCTATAATGGTAAAACCCCGGAAAAACAACATGCACCCTGCCGAGAAAAACACTCCTACTGGTGCCAAGCACTGCCCATATCGGAAACCACCAAGAAGCCCTCCACTCAATATGCACCCAATTCTCGTAAATTGCTTGCGGTTTGAAGGAATAAAAGCAGCCTGCGTGCTGTGCTGGATGTGGTAGTTTTCGGACTGCTACCCCAATGCGTTGGCATGTATTGCAATAAACTGGCCTCAGGCTTGAGTCTGTGAACTAAAATCAATGTGTGGGTGACTTTTTCCATGACAATTGTCTAATGTAGAATGCCAAATAGCAAGCATATTTCACATAATTAACAAACAAATAAAGGCCCTTTTCTTATTTAGCCTTCTTGCTTCTTTCTATCATGGTATCTTAATTTAAGAAACAAAAACAAAAAACACTGAACCGATAACACTGAACAGCACACTAAATTGCTATCCATCTATGCAATTACGTAAAACAAAACTATGTTCAAAGAACATTATTCAGGTTGCAAAGTGAAGCACTCAAATCTTAGGATGTGCCAGATTTGCAGTTGCCCATGGAACCCTAGGTTGGCCCCCTTGTGCATTCCACACATGCACTGAATGAGGCAGAGATTGCATGTGTGTATGCGTGCGTGCACACACGCATGTGTGAAATATATGAAATCATGTAATTAAAGTTTATAATGCACACACAAGCAGGTTGCATGGGCAACTGCAAATCTGACAGTTCCTAACTTTTGAATGCTTGACTTTGGAACCTAAATGTTTTACTGTTTATTTTTTTTATATAATTCCCCAGATTGTTTTGTTGTTGTTTTTTAAATGGGCAAACAGATTCTATTAAGTGCAGCTGCAACAACCTCTACACCATGCATCCTCATGCAGGGTTTGACCCCTGAATCTTCAGCATTGTAGCATGGACTTCTGCCATTTTGCAGAGATATAGGAAGAAGGGGACACACATCAGTGCCCAAATGGGGTTCTGGGTGATTGCTACTTTCCACCACCCAACACAGATGTAATGAAGTTAAGTGGTGTCCATATAAAGAAATTAAAACTACTGATTATTTCTTAAGATAGGCTTTTGATGATTTACTATAAATGCAACACAGACAGAATAGGAAAAGAAAAATTAAAGACCAGCATTGAATAAGGATTAATATAAATGACAAATTATATTGCAAACAAGCACAAGTACAGGTAATGTTATGTATTATCTACTTATTACTATAAAAGCATGTTGTTTTTTAACATTGGCAGTTTTTACTGATGACAGGCACGAGTACCTGCAAAGCTATTATTACTTATTAACTATTAATTTTACAAGCTTTATTTCTGCCCTTAATAATCTTAAGTACAAACAAAGATACTATAAATTGATTAACAACTTTTTATTATTTTTAAACAACTTAACACTAGTATTAAACTTTTACTACTATTTTTAATACTGCAGCACTAATATAATCTGAGATCAAATTATCCTGACACTATTATTTTTTAATACTATACTGTTAGTACAACTTGAGATTAAAACAGCTTGAGCAACCCAGACTTTACTCCGTTACCTTATTTTGCATGCAACCAGACTTTTTTTGAAAAAAACCTTACCCTACCGAGAATATGTTACCTTCTAGTCGACCGCTCTTTGCATTGGCCAGGTGCAGATAGTCGGTGTAGTTCAGGTTCTCTCAGTTTAGGGGGTGCGGGTCAGACCGATCAAAGAGAATAATTTCTTAGACCAAGACGCACACACACACACAAACACACACCTGAGGTTCTACACATTTAATCTCATCTGCCTGCCGTGTTTTGAAGCAGGTCAACCAATCAGGTTAGGCCAAATTTAATGTTGTTGCTTTGGCTGTATAATTCATGCTTACTTATTTTTTTGTATTATTAATTATTGTTTTAATTTTATAAGTTATGCTTAAGGAGATAGCTTATTTTTATATAGCCCACTATTTCGACTGTGGTTTTTCTTAGTTTTCTAGTTAACTTACCTCTAAATGTAACTTGATTGTGCGTAAGGTTATCTTGATTACCTATGCCTAAAGGCCTAGCCCATCAAACCCACATAGGAATCAGTTCTTTGGCTGCAGTGTCTCTTAACCACAAATTTCAAAGGTGGTTTCAACAAGCCGTACCCGGGGGCATGACTATTTTACCATACAAGAGTTAGCATAAAATGTTGTCTGGTTGTAGGCGTTTTTTGACCACAAGTTGTAGCTTAATTTTGCAAAACTTACTTTTTAAAGATAATTTTGCAGAGCTCATTTTATAAAGCTTCCGGAAGTTTTATGCCTAACACTGGCAATACTGTTGTTCATCTTAAGCTTGACAACACTCTTGCTCAAATTAATCACACATTTGAGATTCAGGACTACATCAGCTTGGAGCAGAAGAAGATTATTATCTCAAAGTGGGAGATGGGCTGCTGGGACCACGAGTCTATAATTGGAGTCTCTCTCTCTCTCTCTCTCATTCTCTCTCCATCTCTAGGAGTTAGGACCCAACATGGGGTAGGAGCTTCCTCAGGTTGCATCCCTGGGTGGGGGATGGGATGTTGGAGATATGGGGCCCTGGGTTATTATGAGGGAGTCTGGCTGGGTTCTCTCTCTCTCTGCCCCCTTCCCACTACCCTGGGAGTTGGCAGAGCCCTGAATCATGTTGTATCCCAGGGGTAATTGTATTCTGGGGTCACATGATGAGTCCAGTGGCGGTGGGGTAGGTGGGAGAGGGAGAATCAGTTGACAATTTATGTAGACTTTCATAGGCCTTAAAAAAAGTCCCCCACAGAGGCTACTAAAGAAGCAAAGTAGTCATGGGTAAGTGGAAGAATATTGCCATGGATCAAAAGCTTGCTAAGAGACAGAAAACAGAGCAGGAATACATGGTCAGTTTTTAAGCATGGCAAAAGGTTAATAGAGGGATGCCCCAAGGTTCTGTACTAGAGACAGTGTTTTTAATATATTTATTAACAATCTGGAAAAGAGGGTGAGTAGTGAGGTATCTTCAAATTTTGTTAAAGATATTTAGGTTAGACAAGTCCAGACAAGACTGAGGAATTTAACCAAGCTAGGTAAATGGACAATACTCTGGCAACTGAGAAATGCAAAGTAATACCCATTGTAGGGAAAAACTTGAATGACTCATATATTTTATAGGCTTCTAAATTAACAAAAAAGGGACATGAGTCTCATTGGGGACTGCTCAATAAAGATCTCTGCTCAAGATGCATCTGCAGGCAAGATGGCAAATAAGATGTTAATATATACAAGGAATAGGATTAAGAATAACACTATTATAATTCCATTATATAAATCAAAGATTCACATTTTCTGGAATATTGTGTGTACTAATGGTCACTCATCCCAAAAAGGATATTACACAATTAGTGTGTTCAGTGAAAGGTAATGAAAAAGATTAGGGGAATGGAAAAACCCTCATATGAAGAGAGCCTGAAAAGAAAAAGATTGAGATTGTTTACCAGTTGCCCGATAAGAGTGGACACGATAAAAGTATATAAAATAATGAATGTAACAGAGAAGATAGATCATGAGCTTCTGTTCTCCCTGATTCATAACTCAACAACAAGGGGACATTCAATGAAATTGAAAGGTAGCAAAATCAAAACGGATAAAAGGAAATACTTTTCCACATACGGAATAATTAGACTATGGAATGCATTGATATAGGATGTTGTTGAGACCAAGAGTTTAGCAAGGTTCATAGATGGACTGGACATTTAAATGGACAGTAGGAATAGCCAGGGTTATAAAAACAAACTACTAGATATGCTAACAAAAATTTAGAAGGGATATAAAACTTCATGCTTTTGTGCTTAAGCCAATCTCTAATAATTAGAGAGGATAATGAGTCTTTCCCTGAATGCAGATTATCCTACATCTGCTTACTGCAAGGTCCACTGCACGTTCCTCTGAAGCATCTGTTACTGGCCAGTGTGAGACAGGATACTGGACCACAGATCTGATCAAGGATAAAATTGCCTATGTTAAAGGTTCCTATAAAATGGCCAGCCATTATACTATTATTATTTTTCAAAATACTCTGGGAAATTCAATTTCCACCTGAATGGCAGGAGACTGGTAGGAAGGATCTCAATTAGATGTCTTAATGAAGTGTTAAAAAAAAAAAGTGTCCAACTCAATGTGGAAATGGATCCCTGGGTCTTTGGTTCCAGAAGCACAACAACAACCTGTTCAGGTATGACTTTTTCAAATGAGAATGAGATGTGTCAGGAATAGAAGTCTCAGCTTCTACTGAGAGGTTCTATTTCTGGCTCCAGTGCCAACTCAATCTGTGATTGTGGCAAACTAATTAGCCCAACCCTGTAACTTTGTATCCAACTTCCCAATACTGGTGGGCATTTAGACCCAAAGTTCTGAATCCAGACAAAACTTGATTCAGTCCACTTGGAGGAGCTACAGCAGCCATCTTAGAATCACTGCTGTAGTCTGATTATGATTCGTTGAATAAAATATTTTCTGCACTAACATCTTTCTATAAAAGTTCTACCACTGTATTGTAAAGTTGTACTAATTCTTAGGAGGTACCAGCAAGTATAGCCATTCTATTAAGTCAGAATTTAGAGGAATTATACAGAAATAAAAATAAGTTAGCAGCATACAAACTCTGTTTCATGCTGTGGTAGTTACAAACCCACATCTAATTGTATTATTCTTTCAGCAGTTGCAATACTGTATTGTATATAAAACTACAGGTACAGCAGTATTCAAGGAATTGCATCCAAAGTTCAATCAAGTTGAAGAGATAATAGACTGAAATATCATCTGGCAGTGCGTTCAATATATTTAATGTACCTCACCTGAATACCTTCATAAGCAGGTAACAATTTTTCATACCTTACTGAGAGCTCAAACACTCTCTACAGTCTCAGAAGTTTGAGCCAAAGGCCAGATACACCAAATTACATCCAATAAGTATCTCCAAAATAACTCAGAAGAGCTATTTCAATTTACATCAGATGAAGATCAGGTCTCAAGGTTTTCAAAACTGAGTAGTTATTTTGGAGGGACTGAGTGCCTAACCTGAGAACCCACCACTTGACAGTCAGGCTCCTTTTAGATGTTCTAGGTTGGACACCCAAATCTGAGGCACATAAAATCATCAGTCAGGATTTTTTTAATGTTGGCCAGGATTTCTTTCACAAGGATATTACATTTTTAGCAGTATCAACTCTGCAGCATTGTCAAGGCATAATCCTTCTGTCCTTTCTCAGGCAAGGGTCCCAATTAAGCCAAAGGGAGTATTACCTTTTAAAGGACTGCCCCTCAATACCTCCTTCAGTTATCTGACAGCTGTTTAAACATCTCCATCTCATTGTGTTGTGTGCTTGTAGGTCTATCCCAATGGAAGAAATGAATTATTAGCTACTTTATCATTTTGACTCAAGGTTTTTTTTTTTTCTTTATAAGCAAAAGTTATTTTGTACCTTCTATCTGCATTGACTAAGTAATTTGGGAGTATCCTACTGATGTTTCTCAATAATAAAACATAATATATTATTACACTATCCTTAGACTTGGGGGAAGGCAGTTGTTGCTCTTTAACTGTAGCCTTACACCTTGGCTTCACAACACAGATACACACGAGAACACTACTCTGCAGACCTACAATCACACTGCAGTCTTTGTGGCTATTTTAAAGTCTTATAACTCCACCAGAGAGGTCCTTTGGGGCCATCTGCCTGTCCCAAGTCAGGATAAAGGAGGAGGGTTGGGCATGGGGCTAGCAACCCCACCCCGTAAAAAATCAACCTGCTATAGAAACGCCAACAATAGAGATAACAGAGACTTTTAGCCTGGAAAAAGAAGGGTCTTCAACTCGAAGACGCATGACGCTGGGTGGTGAAAGTCGTGAGGAAGCCACTAAGCCGATTACCCTTCTTGCAACCAGGAGGATTACCATCGGTACATGGAACGTGAGGACCATGTACGAGTCAAGAAAGATGGTGCAGGTCGCAGCAGAGATGAGGAGCAACAACTTGACCCTACTAGGCATTAGCGAGACAAGATGGACGCAAGCTGGACAAAGACGACTGTTGACAGGAGAGCTGTTGTTGTATTCCGGACATGAAGAGAGTGACACACCCCACACACTGGGAGTAGGCTTCATGTTGTCCAAGCAGGCACAGAGAGCACTGATTGGTTGGGAGGCACGTGGTTCCAGGATCATCACAGCATCCTTCAGAACTAAAATGAAGAGGATTAAGATGAATGTTGTACAGTGCTATGCTCCAACCAATGACAGTGAAGAGGGGGACAAAGACTATTTTTACAATAGACTTCTGAAAATATTAGAGATTCTCCCAGACAAAGACATTACCATCCTTATGGGAGATTTTAATGCCAAAATTGGACCTGACAACACAGGATATGAACAAGTCATGGGGACCCACGCTCTGGGAGAGATGAGTGAGAATGGAGAGAGATTTGTGGATCTGCACTTAACAACTTGGTCATAGGAGGTAGCATCTTTCCTCACAAGCGGATCCACAAGAGTACCTGGGTATCGCCAGCAGGCACGATAGAAAACCAGATCGATCATGTCTGTATTAGCAAGAAGTTCAGAAGATCTTTGCAGGACGTTAGAGTTAGAAGAGGAGGAGACGTAGCGTCCGACCATCACTTAGTGGTGGCCAGATTGAAGCTGAAGAAGAACTGGATAGACGCGTCAGATAGAAGAGTGAAGTTCAACGTTAGCCTTTTGAAGGATCATAAGATCAAGGAAGATTTTGGACTGACGCTGAAGAATAAGTTTTCAGTACTACAGGATCGGTCTGAGGAAGAGGAAGACAGTGTATCCAACAGATAGCAGAAAGTGAGAGAGACACTTAGGTCAGCATGCCAGGAAGTGCTTGGAATTAAGAAATATCAGCAGAAAGAGTGGATCACAGCAGAGACCTTGACTAAGATAGAAGATAGAAAGAAGAAGAAGGCAGTAGTTAATAACAGCAGGACTAGAGCAGCAAAGGCTAAAGCGCAAAAAGAGTATGCTGAAGCCCATAGAGTAGTGAAGAGGAATATTAGGAAGGATAAGAGAGATTATGTGGATGGACTGGCAGCAGAAGCGGAGCAGGCAGCATACAACGGTAATATGAAACAGCTGTATGACATCACCAAGCGACTGTCTGGAAAGTTCAGCAAACCAGAGCGTCCCGTCAAAGACAAGCAGGGAAAATCTATAACAGAAATAGAACAACAGATGAATAGATGGGCGGAGCACTTTGAAGAACTCCTGAATGGACCAGCACCATTAAATCCACCAGATATTGACCCAGCCAACGAAGACCTTCCAATCAATTGTGATAGACCAACCAGAGATGAGATCAGAAAAGCCATCACTATGATGAAGAATAGGAAGGCGGCTGGACCTGACGATATTCCAGCAGAGGCCCTGAAAGTAGATCTGGATGTTTCAGTGGAAATGCTGTACCCCCTCTTTGAGAAGATATGGGAAGAAGAAGTGATTCCAGTAGACTGGAAAGAGGGATATCTTATTAAAATCCCCAAGAAAGGAGACCTCAGCAATTGTGCCAACTACAGAGGAATCACACTTCTGTCGGTGCCAGGGAAGGTCTTCAACCGAGTTCTCTTAGAGAGAATGAAGGATGCCGTCGACCCACAGCTACGAGATGAGCAAGCAGGTTTCCGGCAAAATAGATCATGCACGGACCAGATAGCAACGCTTCGCATCATAGTCGAGCAGTCTATGGAGTGGAACTCCTCATTGTACATCAACTTTGTTGACTATGAGAAAGCATTCGATAGCGTGGATCGAGAGACTCTCTGGAAGCTCCTTCGGCACTATGGCATCCCAGCAAAGGTGGTCAACCTGATTAAGAACTTATATGATGGCATACACTGTAGAGTGATCCATGGAGGGCAGCTTACAACAGCTTCCAGGTGCGAACCGGAGTCAGACAAGGATGCTTGTTGTCACCATTTCTCTTTCTCCTTGTCATTGATTGGATTATGAAGACATCCACTTATGAGCGTAGGAACGGAATCCAGTGGACGTTGTGGACCCAGCTTGATGACCTGGATTTTGCCGATGACCTTGCACTCCTTTCGCATCGCAAACAGCAGATGCAAGAGAAGACCAACGTAGTGGCAGCCATGTCATCACAGGTCGGCCTCAACATCCACAAGGACAAGACCAAGATCCTCAAGATTAACTCCATCAGTAATGACCCAGTCACACTGAATGGAATCCCTCTGGAAGAAGTGCAGTCCTTCACCTACCTAGGCAGTATCATCGACCAACAGGGTGGCACGGACGCAGACATCAAAGCAAGGATTGGTAAGGCAAGAGCAGCTTTCTTACAGCTCAAGAACATCTGGAGCTCTAGAGAGCTGTCTTTGGCAACAAAGATTAGACTGTTCAATTCCAACGTGAAATCAGTCTTATTGTATGGAGCTGAAACCTGGAGGATAATTAAAACAACCACCAGGAAGATCCAGACCTTCATAAATAGTTGCCTTAGAGGGATTCTCCAGATCCGTTGGCCAGACACCATCAGCAACATCTACCTCTTGGAGAGGACCCATCAACTTCCAGCAGAGGAAGAAATTAGAAGGAGAAGGTGGGGTTGGATAGGACACACACTACGTAAGCAGCCAACCAACATCACTAGACAGGCATTGCGGTGGAACCCGCAAGGCAAGCGGAAAAGAGGCCGTCCAAGAAACACCTGGCGACGCGACCTTCAGGCTGATAGCATAAAAATGGGCTATACCTGGAACCAGCTAGAGCAAATGGCCCAGGATAAAGGACTCTGGAGATCTGTGGTTGGCGGCCCATACCCCGACTGGGGTGACGGGCATGAGTGAGTGAGTGAGTAAAGTCTTATGTAGCACCTGAAAAAAATGCTAATTTTGTTTTCTCTAATATCTCAAGTTCCAAAAAAGTCTTTACAGAATCATGTTCAATAATAATATTTATTGGTGCTATAATTTAGCACCAAAAAATAAATTCACATGGATTTGACTGGGGGAAAAAAACTTAGCTGCTAATTGGTCTTCCTCAGTTCCTTTAGGTACTATGCACAAAGACTTTGGGATCTTGATGAACAATGAGTTGATCCTTTTTGAAACAGATAATATTCAATTATTTGAATAAATCTGGTCTCAGTTTGGGCTTCTTCCCAACTATCTGCATTCCTTACAGAGAATTTCTTCTACTGAGCTTATGCTAAGCAGAAAAATTTTGGAATGTGTTGGAAAACTGACAAAAGTGTGACTACATAAAAAGAGTACTTATAAAATGTTTATTCTACACATATGTATTGTTGGTATAGAGAGTATGTCTTCAAATACCAAAATCAGAAAGTCATTGCTATGTACTTCAAGACATATTCATGAAGTTGTGCAGCAGATTTAGGAGGCTTTGATTTCTTTGGTTTTGATCATTCCTTGTCAGCTATAGCCAAGTGAAGACAGTTTAATGGAGATAATCCAATCCATTTTGGAGCAACACTTTGGAAGATATTGTATATATATATATATATATATATATATATATACACACACACACACACACACACACACACACACACACACACACACACACAGCTATTGCTTGTGAAAGGTGCAAGATTCACAGGCCTTCAAATTGAAATCCTTAATATCCACATATAGCAGGCATAGTATGGATTATGCTAATTTCCCTAATGCCACCTCAGCAATATGCCTCAACCTTAAACTGGAAGGATCTCTCCAAGAGATTCAATTTAATTCCCATTTCAGTTTTTGGCTTCTCTATTGAAGCAGATGACACGGACAGTTGTAGAGGTATTTTTTCTGATGTGGACCTTTGTCCATGAGGTACTGGAATGAGCCTCATTTTACATAAGCCTAGAGATAAGAGGCTTTGGGCCAGATTCCCTGCTGCATCCAGTTTATGCTGTGTAGAGCGGAGAATTGGAGGTTGTCAGTTAGTTGGCTAGGATTCCCTGATTCTCTACCCCAGCCTTGAAACAGTTCAGAGCTGCTCTAAATTGCATCAGTTAGCTCTGGTCCCCTAGGTACCATACACCATCTGCAGCCTCCAGGAACACTTCTCACTCCAGCCATTCTCCCTGTCCATGATGCGGTTTCTGTACTAGGGGCTGCAGAGAGGGGAGCTTAGGAGCTAGCACTGTTGGCTCCCTGTGGACTCTCCCATGCCAGGAATATCCTGAGCAAAGGACTTAAGGGAGGTTTCCCTTTGTGCAACCTGAGTGATGCAAATTAACTGGAGTGGGTCAGCTAGTCTACAAATGAGTCTGCGTTTAAAGAATCAAAGTCAACATTTGACCTCCTTTATTAAAAGTCTCTTCCAGACACTTAAGATTTTTAGACATTTTCCTTTTTCCTTTGCCTCTCTTCCATGTTGACTCTTGCCTGTTTTACTAACCTTTGCTCCATTTTGGTATTTCTTGGGGTCTTGCTCCATGCTCCATGTTATTATCTTGATTACATTTTGTTATCTTCCATTTAGATGTTTGCTTCAGCTTTATATTTATTATGCTTTGAAGTATATAACTTTGCTTTTTAAGGTCTGATTCTGCAGTCTTTAAGCATCCAAAGTTTCCAGAGCTTCTTAATTCAATTTCTTGCTATTATTATTTGTAACTAACCTTGTCTTAAATTTGGTATGTACTTAGAGAAGAGATTACTTAGGATCAAAAAATTAAGAGTGATTTCTTGATATACATATGAAAGATACAGCCTGGCAAGGAATCAGTAGAGCCATTAAAGGACTTGAGAGAGAAGTTAGTGACAGATGCTTTTGCTTTTATCACAAGTATGAATTAATTCATTGTCTTAATAGTATAAGGACCCATACTTGGGACCGGAGTTTTTTTTTAAATGACAGGGGATAGAATATTAAACCATTTTTATGATTAAGTGAGAGGAAATAATTAGGCACTTTAAACAGACAAACTCAGTACCAAAGGAATAAAATATGACCTATTTTAAATAGGTTGCTTAAATGACTTGGGATGTACCAGAAGGCAGAAATGCAATTCTGATATTTTCCATACTTAAAGGTTTTTTAAAAAAAACAAGCCCAAATGAAGTCAGTCTGCACTGGGAACTTCTGAATTTAAAATGCATAACTTATGCTATTTAAACTTAGTTAAGTGAAAAGAGACATAATACCAAATGGGCTATATTCACAGTTTTTTTTTTTTTTTAAAAAAAGCAATTTGAAGAAGTGGAAATAACTTCCTGTGTTGTATCTGGATTTAAAAAAGAAAAAAAGCTGCACAAACCTGGATTTAAAGACAGTCAAGCAATGGCAAAAACTGAGATATGATTAAATAGAGTAAATCAGCAACACAAAGGCGAGAGAATGTGTTAGAAGCTCCATGTGAAGAAAAGCAACATTTAAGGAGATTAGTGTCATATGATATATCACTGACAATGTCTGGTTGCCTTAGGATCTAGGAAGCTCTTTGTCATGTCCTACAAGGGGGTCACTCACTGCAGGCACTGCCTAGTTGGTCAGGCAGAGGCATAGCAGGCTCTCTTCTTGTAATTCCTTGTTGACAGCTGCTCCAGCCCTGCAGTGGTCTACCCCTTTAGTGACTCAGCCCTCCGGCCAAGCCGTGGGTTATGTCTGCCCCTCTCAGGGTATACAGAGAGTCCAACAGAGGATAGCCCCAAAGTCAGGCAAGGGGTTCCAGGCCTCACCAGGCCAAGATCTCAGCATCATAATTCTCCAGGTTATAGGGTGTTCATCTCTACTGGTGAGCAAATACTGAGCTGCTCTGTTCCCCTTTTAAGCTCCTCCTTCAGCCCATGCATGCTTTGCAGGTATGGTGAGGTGGGGCTTCCTGGGGCTAAAGTAGCTCTAACTTCTTTCTTTCTAGTGCAGGGTCTGTACATCTCCTCACATGCACATATTAGAGAGTCTTGATTTATGGTTTTTGAACTTGAACTTAATTAAATAAGTTGTAGTGTGACCAGACATCCCACTCCCACACACAAACTCAGTGAGCTGGATTCTTTGTTTTTCTTCACAAAGTTAAAATCTAGCTCTGACACATTCAATTAGTGCTCATGCTCTCAAATGCATGGAACTTAAGTATGTTTTCTCTAATACAGAAATATATTGTTAATATATTTTTAATTCTTCTTGCAAAATCATTAAAAAAATTAAAAATATAAAATTGTATGGTGTCTACACATCCTTTAATAATGTTCTGAGGTTAGAGACCAGTCACCACCAATCCAAAACACAATGCTTGGAAGCAGTAAAGTACTATTCAGCATTAGTTAATAAAGCTGCTATAATATTTAAGATACCTTTAGAACAACATCTGAATCATCCTAGTTTGCACAACAAAACTCCATTGACAAACCTATTGTCCAGAACATCCTAATGTAAGGTGGATGGGATAACTAGCAGGGCAAGACCCCAAAAGATGTCCACCTGCTGTTGATCACCAAAATTAAATGGCTCAGGGCCATATTTTTAAACTCAGAAATTGGTGTGTGTGTGTGTGTGTGTGTGTGTGTGTGTGTGTGTGTGTGTGTTTAGATATGAATGCAACAGAACTTGTCTCCATTAAACATCAAGTTATACTTTTGGTTATTGCTCTGAATTACTTTAATCCTGAAATCTATAAATCAAAATCTGATTCTACGTCAATGCACCAAAATTGTCCTTCATAAGATAGATTGCTCAGTACTGTGAAAAATATCTACTGACAATATATGTATAATAAATTAGATTGAATTAGTTCAGTTCAACTTATGAAGAAACTGTGTGTGCATATTATATGAACTAAATTCAAATGTATTTTTATGTTTTGCCATCGCAGCATAAATTATTCAGTATTTCCTATAAAGTTATAATGCAAATAGTTCTCAAATTAACAAAATGTAAATATGGGGCCTTTCTATTATTTAGAATCCTCTACCTTAAAGGCCAAAAGAGACCTGTATGCAAGAATCACTGGGATCCACAAGCATGAAGAACATTTACACAGTAAACCTCACATCCTTTTCTTCAGTATTGTTGCTTAGCCAATTTTTCCATATTTTGTATTTGTACATTTGACTTTTCCTTCTTACGTATAGTGTTTTGCACTTGTCTTTATTGAATTTCATCTTTCTGATTTCAGACCAGTTCTCTAATTTATCAAGGTTATTTTGAATTCTAATCCTGTTCTCCAAAGTGCTTGCAATCTTTCCTTGTTTGGGGTTATCTGCAAATTTTATAAGTACACTCCCCACTCTGTTATCCAAATCATTAATTAACATCTTGGACCAATATAAATATATAAAATGTACATATAGTATATATTTATACTTGAGCCAAAGTATATGTGATTATAATCATCAAGGTTATCTAACTTTGGTGAAATTGCATTTTATTGGTGAGCTCTGGTGTAATATCACCACTCCAACAAAGTAGCACACAGTCTCCAATCCTGATTCTGGGAAGTCATTACTCTTTATCTCAAAGAGTTTTTGTTGCTTCTTCAATTAACTTCTGGTTGATGTTGAAGATACATAATGACACTGTAATAGGCAGAGTTATTACATTTCCCTCTTTACTTAACATCTCATTGCTGTCACACGTTGATATTATTGGCATTAAGATCACGTGCCCGCTACTGATACAAAAATATCTCTGCTGAAGGCATAGAGCATCTCCACAATTGCTAAATAGACTTGTCCTCAGTTTCTCTAATGAGGAACATGCACATTTCCTTATTCATAAGTCATTAAGAATATTTCCATATGCTTCATCTTTTGATTGCCTGGTGTTAAGACTAAACTTCCCATATTTATAAATGTCCATGCATTTACATTACTAATGCTATTTACAGTCTGTTTTTTTACCCCATCACATGCATTAAGTGTAGTAAAAGCTCGTTTGCTTCTTACAGGTCATGGTCTGTGAGAAGTCAAAAAAACCATTCATGAGCCTTCACTAACCACACCAAATTTTCTCCTTATTTAATATTTCTTAAAAATGTAAATGTATAAAAACAGTTTAGAAAATAGGCTGTACTTAATTATGAAGTGGCAGGATCTTCTCTATAGATAATTTGAAGCTAACTTTCCATTATAACACTGATTTTAAACACCTCTCCCCTAACTTTCACAACAAGAAACCAATCCCTCTGAAATGTTACATGCCATCTCTTGCCAGGATTCTTTTTTTCTGAAAAGTTTGGGGAGTGGAAGGGAAATCAAAAAATATATTCTATTCCACTATCCCCTTATATCCCACTCAGATATAAACACACAAACACACCCTTCTTATGGAGTCCCTTAAAATCTGCCAGAGCAGAGTTCCTGTCCCGCAGGCCCTATATGCCAATCTGATTACAACTTTTGGAGCTCAACCTGGAAATTTCCCACAAAATGCTTATTTAAGAAGATTAAGACTTAAAGTGCGCTTTCAGCTGACATCCAAACTACTAATATTGTTTCTTTACAAAAATTCTACACCTTTAAACAAGGCAAAGGGCTAAAAAGTCTGGAAATGAGCAGTTAAGATATACAGCAAATTCTTCATTTTCGTATAATCCCTTCTTCACCCATTATCATTGCACCCAATTTACTTCTGCCACCCAACCCAATTTTGCCACCCAACCCAATTTTTGCCAATTAAAACTTGCCAAAATAGAAGCAAAGGTCAAAATAATTTATTAAAACCCATCTTCTATTTGAGCATTCCATTTCCAGTATCCTATGATGCAACACTACTCACAAAAAAGGCCTACATATGCTGGTTGCTACATAATATAGTTAATATCCTTAAAATTCAAGCCTTACCAACACTTGAATAAACCTACACCACTATATAATCAACATTTTATAACACCAAGTAGATCAATCATTCCAATTCTATTCATAAAAGGATTCTTTTACTTCACCAAAATATAGTGCTGTGAGCAAATGGATAGAACTCTGACATAATTTAATATAGCCTGTCACTATATGCCTTTCAAAATCTTTACTATGCATTTAATAAACAATAAATAAAATCAATAAGATATATCCAACAGCATATTTCCATTACAGAGCAAAACAAAAGAGAAAGGTTGAGGGGGATATTTATGACAGATGGTATGACAAAGGATTTTATGGCAGTGTGGAACTGGCTGGGTTATTTAGCTGTTTGTTTCTAGTCATGTAAAGATTGGTGGAGGTCACAGGTTTTTTTGTTTTTCTTTTTAAAGTATAGCATTTTTGTAAAGCAACTATTAGAGAGTGTTCTCTGGACCCTACTGAAACACACCTTCAACCCTAACTCTCTTAATCAAGATTCTTGTTTGGGAATTTCCACAACTAATATTTTCAGTTTGGCCACTGTCAGAAGACAGGATATTGGGCTAGATGGACCTTTGGTCTGACCCAGTATGGCCGTTCTTATGTTCTTTTAAACAGAAATCTGACTTCCTAAGTAGTTTCTCTATTTACGCTATATATTTCACTGATTCTTCAGTGAAGCATGATCATGAGAGAAAAAAAAATCCATCCATTGCTATATGTCATCAAATCAGAGTAATGATAAGAAAGGATTACCATCTGTTGTATAGATGTGGACAGAGCCTAAAGAAACCTTTAACTACATAATTTTACAGACTATAAATTTACCATAGAATCACAGGGTAATTCTATTATTTGATAAATTAAAGCAACAGTCAGTGACAGTACATTGTATTTATTATTTAATAACTTCAAATAAAATTAGCAAGTCATTGTCATAAAAATATAAGTGGTTTTTGGGTGTGATCTCAAAACTCAGAAGCTAAACAGGAGACCTCCTAGAAAACTGTGCTGTAAAAAGCTATCTTCCAAATTTACTAGATGACCTCTTTCCATTAAGATAGACCTGAACCAGTGCCCCACTAGCATGTTAGTGGCAAACTTTGTGCTTCTGGGGAGGAGAGATACAACAGTGTTCCTGCTCCCTTGTTGCCATTAAAGATCCCACACATCATTTTCCAGCCACAGGGATGTCAACTCTAATGTCCTGGTCAAGTTGAAATTGGGTACAAATTTTCCCTCTAAGAACAACAGGATATGGTTACTTTTACCTCCTGTTCTAAATTGTACTGAATGTTCTTGTGGGTTATTAAACAGAAGGTAGATGACAACATTTCTGTGGTACTGTAGGCAAAATGGTACTTTTGCATACATTAGACTTTGGAAGGTGCATTGGAGTTCTTCTGGAAGAAATTGTATATGTAGGTGTAGGAGGTGCAGGCGAGGCTGTCGAGGACCAAAAACACCGCCCCTGGAAAAGATGGCATCCGCTACCCCCTGCTGAAGAAGCGAGACCCCGGCTGCTTGGTGCTCGCTGCCATCTTTAACAAATACAAGCAGTTCCATTGCGTTCCCCGCTCCTGGAAAAAGTCCATGACCGTGCTCATCCACAAAAAAGGCGACTGAGATGACCCCGGCAACTGGAGGCCCATCTCCCTCTGCTCCACCATCTACAAGCTGTATGCCAGCTGCCTCGCGGCAAGGATCACAGACTGGTCAGTGTGCGGGAGCGCCGTCAGCTCAGTGCAGAAGGGTTTCATGCCTTGTGAGGGATGCTACGAGCACAACTTCCTCCTTCAGACAGCCTTCCAGGAGGCCAGGAGGTCCAAGAGGCAGTGCGCAGTAGCATGGCTTGACCTGACCAACGCCTTTGGGTCCATACCCCATCACATCTTTGCCACCCTGGGAGAGTTCGGGATGCCAGAAACCTTCATCTAGATCCTCTGGGACTTCTACAAGGACTGCATCACCACCATCCATGCCACGGACGGAGAGACGGACGCCATCCCCATCCACCGCAGCGGATGCCCCCTTAGCCCCATCATCTTCAACCTGGCCATGGAACCGCTCATCCGAGCCATCTCCAGCGGCCCGACCGTCTTCGACCTGCATGGCAAGAAACTCAGCATTCTGGCTTACGCGGATGATCTGGTCCTGACCACGGATGACCCAGAGAGCCTCCAAGGTATGCTAGATGCCACCAGCCGAGCTACTGACTGGATGGGGCTCCGCTTCAATGTGAAGTGTGCAACTCTGCACATTGACGGCAGCAAAAGGGACTCGGTGCAGACAACGGGGTTCCAGATCCAGGGTGAGCCCGTCATCCCCCTGGCAGAGGGGCAGGCATACCAGCACCTGGGCACGCCAACAGGGTTCCGTGTCCGGCAGACACCCGAGGACACCATCCAGGAGATCTTGCAGGATGCCGCCAAGATTGATGCCTCCCTGCTGGCACCGTGGCAGAAGATAAACATCCTGAACACCTTCCTGATCCCACGCATCTCGTTCACCCTAAGGGGATCCGCCGTGGCGAAGGTGCCCCTCAACAAGGCAGACAAGATCATCCAGAAGCTGGTGAAGAAGTGGCTGTTCCTTCCCCAGAGAGCCAGCAATGAGCTGGTCTACATCGCCCACAGGCACGGCGGCTCCAACGTCCCCTGCATGGGTGACCTGTGTGACATCGCGGTGATCACCCACGCCTTCCACCTGCTGACATGTCCTGACGCCACGGTTAGGAACATTGCGGCGAATGCCCTGCGTGATGAGACAGAGAAGCGGATCGGCAGAGCCCCCTCGAACCAAGACATCGCCACCTTCCTGAGCAGCTCCCTGGATGGGGAATTCGGACTGGATGGGCACGACATCGCTTCACTGTGGTCTCGCACTCGCAACGCCACGCGTCGCCTGGGGAAGCGGATCGGCTGCCACTGCCAGTGGTGCGAGGAGCGCCAGGAGCTGGGAGTCCGGGTGCCTCAGATCAGTTCAGACGACAACACCATTGTCACCCCGACGGCCAGGGGCTTGCTGGAGAGGACTCTGAAGGCCGCCATCTGCTCGCTGTACGTGGAAACCCTGAAGCGTAAACCGGACCAGGTTAAAGCCTTTGAGTTGACCAGCAAGTGGGACGCTAGCAACCACTTCCTCGCCGGGGGTGGCTTCACCCGTTTCGCCGACTGGCGGTTCATTCACCGTGCCCGGCTCAACTGCATCACGCTCAACGGAGCCGTCCGCCACGGGAACCGAAACAAGCATTGCAGTGCGGCTACCCCAACGAGACCCTGCCCCACGTCCTGTGCAGCTGCAAACCCCACTCCAGAGCCTGGCAGCTGCACCACAACGCCATCCAGAACCGCCTGGTGAAAGCCATCGCGCCACGCCTAAGGGAGATCTCCGTGTACTGACAGCCAGCTACGGCCAGACGTGGTCGTCACCGACGAGGCCCAGAAAAAGATCATTCTCGTTGACGTCATGGTCTCCTTTGAGAACAGGACCCCGGCATTTTGCGAAGCCCGAGCTCGTAAGCTGGAAAAGTACGCCCCCCTGGCTGACACCCTGAGAGCGAAGGGCTATGAGGTGCAGATGGACGCCCTGATTGTCGGAGCCCTGGGCGCCTGGGACACCTGCAATGAGCGTGTGCTGCGGACCTGTGGGATCGGTCGATGCTACGCACGTCTCATGCGGCGCCTCATGGTCTCAGACGCCATCCGATAGTCCAGGGACATCTACATCGAGCACATCACCGGCCACCGACAGTACCAGGAGGCGTGAGCCAGAGTGACATCGTTCTCCCACTACGAGAAAAAGACCAAGTGACCTTCTCCGTTGGATCATATGAACTGATCATAAATCATAAACTCCCTGAACATTAAATCTCACCAAATGAGGGTCAATCCATCCTCATCATCATACCCACTCATTATTATCCACACCCGAATATAGCCACTTTATGAACTTCATACCCTCATATGTCAATGTCTGTACTTTGACCCATCAACCTTTTACCCCCAATCGGGGATATTGCAGATTATGTATTCCTCATGCCACCTTATCTTAAACCAAACTTTGCACCCTCAATAATCTGTATGTTATTCCCTGATAACCAGAAACTTCTATGCTCAAACTCTGTTCACTATTTTTTTAACATCATCTTCATAAAATTTTTAAATCTATGGTGCCCAGACCCATTAAATCCATGTAGCAAGTTCTCTAGTTGACTTCATGGAGTCTTGTATGTTTACAGGAAAGTCTGCTATGATATGCATGGTGTCTAATTACATCTAACTTTAGTCTAGTAATGGTGGGAAAGCCCTATCAAGGAGCATCTTGTAAGCACTGTCCTAACCGTTCCTAGCTCTGCATTAATCTGATTTTCTCTGGAAGCTCATTGCACAGCCAAATCCCTTCTACCAACAATGCCTTATTTCCAGATTTCACACACTTTTTCTTAGCTTTCTGAGTTGCATTGTCCAAGCAGAGCACCACTGGCTTACAGACAGAGGTGCAATCACCAAGACTGCTGGGTCCTCACCTGGGCTTTGTATTGGCAACCAATATGGACTGGAGACCAAGGATGGACTAGAGCACAGGAGTAGTATAGTATGGTAACCTGTTCCATAAAGGGTTGCAGGCTGTCCTTTGCACAAGCTAGAGTCTCTTCATGGTTTCCAGCAACCCAAACTATTATTAATGTCTGTATATTATGCTGTAAACTAAAAATTAAAAAAAAAACACTTTCCATTTCCAGCAGATCATTCAGTAACAGGAGGAACAGTTTGAGCACAACAAAGTGCCTTTGTCATACTTCTAGACCTACTTTAATAATTTAATGGTTTGTTTTTATGCCTGTCATACTTCTAGAACTATTTTAATTATAAACATAAGACAAGACATTCAAAAATGGATCCGTAACATTAGATTTGTAAATTCATACTTAAGGCACCTGTGTAACTAACTTGACTTTAAAAGGGCACTCAGCATTCCCAATGAAATTAGTGGAAACTGCTGGATGATCAGCCTTTCTGAAAATCAGGGACTAGATTCACAAAAGCACTTGGGCGTTGCAATGCGTAACTCTTAGGCTCTGTCTACATTGGCACACCTACTTGAGTACTGGGTGTGGACATGCTCACACATGCTTCTCATACGAGGCAGAATGTCTACATGATGTTATGCTGGACACAGGTATAACACTGGAGGGGGGGAGAGTATGCAGAGCTCTGATCCATACTACAGTTGACCCTGGGAAAGGTCTGCCTAAAATGGTGAAATGGAGAGGGAAAAAAAGACACACCAGAACTTTATTTGATTCCCTGAAGTTTCAGATCAGCATCACAGACTCCTCACCTCCCCACTGCAAAGGGACGCCACACCGTGTTTTTCTTATCACCAGACCAGATCTTTCTACCACCACCTCTCATTTCCCCTGGCTTGTGCAGCATAGGTCAGTGCAGGGAGAGGCCAGCTACCAGGGACAAGCATGGTAACAACTGTGTCTGTGACTGCTGTGACTAACTTTTCCTCATGCAATCCAAGTGTTCTACAACTGTTCCATTTCCCTTCCTGGACCTAACTCCCCTCCACTCCCCCATTCCGTGGTCCTCCAATTTGAAAGGAAATTATAAAATGTAGGGGGAGGGAAAGGAGCACTGAAACCATGTAATCTTCCAAGGGACAAAAGACAGCTCTTGCTAACTTTACACAACCAACTATAAGTTTTCTATAATTGTTCCAATTCCAACAAGATCTTTCTAACCCACCTCTTCCCTCTCCCCTGTCCACGTGGCCCCAGGACCATTGCTGCCTGCATGATGGCTGAGAGGTGCACAGACACAGGAACACAATGATTTTTCATTAATAATCTGTTTTTAAGATAGTTTCAGCCCAATGCATAATAGGGGTTCATTAGAAATCAATACAATTATTGATTTACAGCTGTGTCTTGCTTGGGGACCATTTCAAGGTAACGTGGAGCAGGGGATGGATGGAGGGGGGAAAGCTAGAGGAGTCGGGTAAAGAAAAAGGGGTGTGACAAGGAAGTGGCTTCAGCACTGCAGTTCAGAGACATAGCAATGCATGGCATATTATCCTGGCAGGAAAAATCAGTGCACAGAACTTCAAATGCCCTAGATCTAAAAATCAGGAATTTATCACCAAAGCAACAGGGGATACTGGTGGGAAGGGTGGGGGTCCATTATAACTTACCGGCCTCACATTCTGGTTCCCTGCTGCAGCTCAGGGTCCTCCTTGGTTTTGTCAGGGGACAGAGGCTTCCTAACTGGCTCCTCTGGGAAGATGTGCAGTATCACATGCTCCTTCTCCTCCAGGGCACCTTCCATGGTTCCTGTTTCCTCCTTGGCCTGGACCTCATCAGCATTCCGTCAGACAACGAGGCTGGTGGGATTGAGAAGGGGAACACGAGCCACCTTAGGCTCAAGCCACCTGTACTGGGAGCCCTTGATAGCACACAGTTAAGCTCCTCGTAGAAGGGTCATGTATAACAAAACCTCCTGGAGTGACTGTTGGAGTCTTCTGCCCTCTCTTCAGAAGCCTCAAGTACATGATACCTTCCCAGCATTGGATCAGAGTCCATGCTGCACTAACTAATTATTTACACAAAATGGAACCGTGTCAACAAAAGAGATGGAGGGAACCCACTCAGCTAGGATATAGGAGATCTCAGGTCAAGTCTCTACTCCAAATCAGGCAGAGTGGGGATTGAAATCTAGGTCTTCCACATCTGAGCCAAGTGTCCTAGCCATTGAGACATTGGGTATTCTGGGGACACATATACACACACCCTACCTCCTCCTCCCCCTGCCCCAAAATCCTGACCTGCTTGCCACAGCTGCCTTTTGTGCAGGGCCCAATCCAGTAAGCATGCTCTGAGCATGCCTACCAGGTTGAGCCCCACAGGTGAGACAGGTGGGAGAATGCCTATTTTGAGAATCATGCCAGGGTTTTGAGTGGCTTGTTAGCTACATAGCGGCACCAGGACTTAGGAAATTTTGCTCATGCCTACCAACAGACGCTTAGGTGCTAGGGTGCTTTACACACCTACAGGGTTAGGCATTAGATGATCTGTGGTTTTGAGAATGTTAGTGGCTAAATGGTGAACTTAGGCACCCAAACAGGTAATTATGTACCTATGTACCTTTGTGAATCTAGTTTCAGGCAACTAATTTAGGTCCTTGAATAGGCTCCTAAATATTAATCTTGGCCTTCAAACATACTTAAAATATTTTTGTCTGCCTCTAACTTCTATCAGATCTGAACTATGGTATAGCCATTCTGCAACTTCACAGAGTGAAGCATTTCCTTCATTTCTCCTATTTAAGTGCTAATTACATGTGTAAGGTAGGTTTATAGAGAAGAATGCTGATCAAACCATTCTTTTTGCTTGTAAGTCATGAGTATAAGTCAGTGTTATTTGTAATTGGGATGCAATTATTTAAAATCTTAGTATAAATAACTATGTAACTAACAAGGGGCCAAATTCTTCCCCAGGATAACTTCACAAAACATAATTCCTTTGAATTTTGCCCAGTATATATTTAGTTCAACACTAAAAAGATTATACGGCCATCTTTTGTTACCTCAAATGCCTTCAAATCCCTTCTTGCTATGATTTCTAGCTTCTTGTAAGAAGTCAGGAATATATTCAAAGCAAATGAGTTATCCACAAAGGGGATCAATCCTACAGACTTTACTTAGGCAAAACTTCTATTATAACAGGGCAAGATCAGGCTCCAAATATCATCTGCTAAATGATTTTTAACTTGTACAGGGTATTTTATCATTTGATTTAGTGCCATTATCCTGCTTGTTCAAATAGAGTAGGCATGGTACTTGGAACTGCCTGGAAAGTTATTTCGTCATTTGAAGTGGTACTTTTTATTATTATTGATTTCACATTGCTAGTAGGAGCACGATGCCTGTGCTAATACATTGGTGCTTTTCAGGGATTCACTTTAATAAGAAGCAATGTAAGGCTCCAGGAAGTGTGTTATGTTTTCACACTCTCCTCCAGGGAAGAAAAAATGGGATAATTGGTAGGGGCGGTAGGGATGTTAGCATTTTAGAAAGAGAGAGTTACCAACATGTTCACTCCATTTTAGCAGCTTTATTGAACTTTATACCAACATCAACAAGGCCTCCATCTCAAATCCTGAGTGTTTTTACTGAATTTAAATGTCCCTCTATAAAAAAGTCACAGTTTTGAATAGAATGTTCATCCCATTCCAATAAATACCCAACAGCAAACATGATAATTCAGCCTCTCCATGAAAGACCTAATAAAAACGCATCACATGGTTTATCTTAAATCTACCTTCCTGCTTTTTCACTATACCTCCCAAACATCTCCTTCCCCATTTCTTTTGCAAATAAGTACACAGGAAACTCTGACTAAGTTAGGCTTTGAGCTGCAAATGACTTCCATCCTTTGTTCTCTCCCAGAGCTGGTTGCAAAATATTTTCTCCCTCCACTCTGGTAAATTTCAAAATAAATAAAAAAAATTGAACAAAAATGAAAGTTTTGATTTGGAAATGTTACAGTGCTTCATGAGAATTGTAATTCAGGTGCCTCAAGCCCCGGTTCTCTTCTGTGGGCAGAGCTCCATGGCCGGAGTATATATCCCATAATGCACAATGTTGTGCTCTCTTGCTAAGCTGCTGTGTTGCATCATTTTAACATTTTCTTAGGCATTGACTCAATTGTGGTTGTATTTTCTCTCCATATTTGGAATTTTTTGTTAGTATTGACACAAAATAAATCTGATCCAACTCTGTATTGCGATCTGCTATTGTGGAACCTTATATCCATGTAGAGTCCTACTGAAGTTAGTCCCATACCTACATATTGATATGCGTTATAAAACTATTTGGCTCTTTCTACCAGAAAAGAGAGAGAGGTCAGATATTGGATAGGGATTTTTGTGTAGGCTGCTGTTGGAATGCTCTGCAGCTGAATGCACTCAATATTACATGCTATTCGATATTCAAGAGATGCAGCTAATTAACATAGTATTCCAGCTTGAGGGACGGGAGGAAAGCATGTGAATAAAATTGATGACTTCAAATTTAATCTTGTAATTAAAAAAATAAAAACAGCTGAAATAACCTGCATGACTGTCTGCCAATATAGGGCTGGAGTTATCTTTGTCCTAATCTGTGCTATTTAACATTTTAATTACAAATGTGTATAAATGTTTATAAGTAACTACCATTTAACATTTTTCTTGCTGGGTCAGACTCCTGAGATTCAAGTACATTTTTAGTGAGGGCATTGGGGATGGCAGGCCGAACGTGTACAGCCCTGAGCTGGCACACAGGGCTAAGACATAGACACAGTGTTTGTGCTTAGGAAGCAGAAATACAGGTGGCTAACAGAGCCAATGGGTAGCCCTCCGTAGGTGAATAGAGAGGGGGCATGAAGGAAACTATCCTCACACTGGATGCTGAAGAGAAGCATGCTGTATCCTTTTAAAAAGATATAGCAATGGTTGCACTTCTAAAGGTATTGTACCTCAAATAGGTGCAATGATCCCTGGTGTACCCACGGAAGCAGTTCTCCTCACCACTACCTGCAGAACAGAATCTGACCCATACAGTATTACTTGAGCAAACTGCATTCCAATACAAATAATAAAAGTCAAGACACTAAAGAAAAAGGCAACAAAGAGTCCCGTGGCACCTTACAGACTAACAGATGTATTGGAGCATAAGCTTTTGTGGGTGAATACATGCGTCTGACAAAGTGGGTATTCACCCTCGAAAGCTTATGCTCCAATACATCTGTTAGTCTATAAGGTGCCACAGGACTCTTTGTTGCTTTTTACAGATCCAGACTAACACGGCTACCCCTCTGATAAAGAAAAAAAGAACATTGGAAATTGCAACTGCTCATTCAGTAGCCATCTCTCTCACAGAAAATAGACGGGTGTGTTATTTGTACATGTTTAATTAAGACATTGGCAACAGAGGCTGTTTTGTACATTCCCAATACCATTATGTGGCTTTCAATTTGTGCCTGCATTTTGGTAGACGAGTCAAATAAATTTCAAGTCCCATTGTCTCGTTCTCAACAAGATTGTGGATTTGTTATTGTTACCTTCACGAGGAAGCCTAAATTATCTATAGCAAAACCTAAAGAAGACAGATGCTTTCTCTCTCAGAAGAAAGAAATACATGCAGTGCAAGGCTTCAATTGTTTGTTTGAAATATAACATCTCTTGTTGACAATCTCTTCTGGTATCTGAAGAGTAGGAGTGTCACTTTTGGACAATAACATCCTTTTTATTGTATGCCAGGTTTTCATAGTCAAGTTGCGGACTTTCTTCTTTTCAACATCACAACACCCCAAGTTACCCTTCTTTTTTTCTCGCCGTACATATGTAAAGTGATTTTTTTTTCAGTATTTGTATTCTTATGATCTTTAATTCTCTGCTTTAGATTTCAAGTTCATTCACATTCTTCTTTATGACTGGTATCTGTACATGTTAGTTGCTACTGGTTTTTTTCCCTTTCATGCCACATGCCTTTCCCCGGGGGTACAGTGGGTGCACTTGAACGTTATGTTTGTTCATTTATAAATCAATATTTATGGCAACTGCACTTACTTGTCTTTTAGTGCCTACCCCGACTAATTGATACAACCACTTATGTCTGCTTATTTCTCCTCTATTCCCCATCTAGGAACAATAGGTTATGATCCTGCTCCCTTTGCTTGCTACATGTATCCCTGGACAGATATGAGTTGACCTGTGTATGTGCACTAAAGTTGAACTGTAGCTTTATTACTGAGGCAACCAGTTGCATACTGCAGGAAGCAGGCATACTTGCTTATTTTTTCTCTCACAGGCTGCCAGTAGCATCTCTTAAAAAATAACAGCCTGTAAAATTCTTATCAGTCAGGAGTGTTTAAAACAAGCCACTGCTCTGCCTGTGCAAGAAGCAACACAGCAATGGCTGACCTATTTTGGGAGGGAGGGCAGGAAGGAAGGTTAATTCCTTTAATGTATCCCAACAAATGTATTAATTCCCCACTGTATCTTCCCAGGTTATGTTAGCAGGACTGGGGTGAAAGTACCTGAGATAGTTAGTGCAGAAATGGACATTACAGCCTGTGAGTAGAAATGGCTGTATTTTTCTTTGCAATATATTGCTGTACCACAGCAACCATGCGTGGCATATTGCTTTACAACACTTACTATGTTTTTGCACTGTTTTCTTTTTAGGGAAAAATGGTGGGTTGACTCTAGGGAATCTCACCCAAGCACTGAGAGAACTGAATGGATTTTGCAATATTCATGTACAAGTTGAACAAAAATCAGGCAATGCTTTGAAGTGACCTCCAACCGTGCCTTGGCATGATGTTAAATTAATAAGTAGTCAGAGAGAGGCCTGTTTGGGATATGCAAGGATGTAGTAATTACCAACCCATCAAATTAATAAGTCACATGATGAAATGTTAGGAAAGAATTATCGAGAAAAGACTTTGTGAGGAAATGGAGCACCAAGTAAGTGACAAACAATTTGGGTTTATGCCAGGAAGATCAACAATGGATGCATTGTTTGAAACCAAAATATTGCAGTGGAAGTACAGGAAGAAAAACAAGGAATTGCATTAAGTGTTTGTGGACTTACAGAAGGCTTATGACAAAGTTCTTACAGAATAGATGTGATGGTGCCTACAGTTGTGCAATTTTCCAGAGACATACATTCATACTATCCTGGACATATATGAGGGTAGCAACAACAGAAGTGAGAAGCACCTGCAGTGAGCCATTCCTGGACACATATGAGGGTAGCAACAACAGAAGTGAGAAGCACCTGCAGTAAGCCATTCACCGTGGGATAGATCTACATCCAAGATCAATCTTAAGCCCATTCCTACTTGTAATGAGCACCTTGATGCAGAGTATTATGAGAGACGCTCCATAGAACATGCTTTTCACCAATGACATTATGTTGTTTTATGAAGAACCAGTAAGAGACCTTGAACAATGGAGGGCTGCATTAGAAGAAAATGGTTTATGTGTCAGTAACAAAAGATGCCATACATGTGATGCTTCGTTGAGCAGGACAACAAGCAGCCAGTGAAACTAGATGGTATAGACAGGGCCGGCTCCAGCACTTCTGTCGCCCCAAGCAAAAAAAAAAAAAGCCACGATCAGCGGCGGCAGGGCCTTCGCTCCTAGAGGGAGTGAGGGACCTGCCACCCCCAAACTGCCGCAGGTGCCGCCCCTCTCCCTTGGCCGCCCCAAGCACCTACTTGTTAAACTGGTGCCTGGAGCCGGCCCTGGATGTAGAGTTAAAACCTATGCAACAATTCATGTACCTCAGTTCAGTATTGAGCTGTGATGGGAATACAGATGTTAAGAATCACATGAAGAGTGCTTGCTGTAAATGGAGGGAGTTGACAGGAATTTCCTGCGATAAGGATAAACAGCAAAGTGTATTAGACCATGATTAAACCGACCATGCTATACCGGTCAGAATGCTGGCCAATGAGGAAGAGAGAACAACAACTACTTCACACTACCAAAATGAGAATGCCCAGGTTGTTACTGGATGAGACAAGACCTAATAGGTTATGCGATTTAAACAGTACAAGCCATGATGCAGGTAGCCCATATCACAGAAAAGGTGAGAAAGTATCAGCTGAGATGGTTTGATCATATGAGACAATGAGATGTGGGATGTATTGGTCAGAGAGTATGAGATCTAGTAGTTATAGGACAAACATCATGAGGAGGACCCAGAAAAAGGTGGTTTGAAATGCTGAAGGAGGACATGAAGTTCGGTGTCAGCTTGAAACACAGACTTCAATGGAATACATGGAGATGAAGAACAAGAGCCACCAACCCTGATTAATAGGACAATGCAAAAACAAACAAACAAAAATAAAACAGAAAAGAAGAGTCCTGTTCAAGAGTTTGAGCTATTTCAGGAGGGTAAGGGCAAAAAAACTCTGGTCACACAATATTGCTTAAAGAAGTTATTCCTATTGATGTTTTGAATGAATGGCATTCATGTTGATTGTGGTTGTTTGACCCTCGTGCTTGTTCATTACTGATTTTGAAAAAAAAACAACAACTGGCAGGTAGGTTTGAACCTCATTTTTACCTATATTATTAGCTCTTAATATATCAGTGCATACCATTAAGAACAGGAATTGGTTTTGGTCATCTCTGAGAATACCATATTGTTGGAATGCTTGTTGTCAGAACTGTGAACACAGGAAGGGAAAGAACAAACCTAATATGGAGCAACTACATCCCACCCAGAAACTGATATATGAGAAAAAGAAAAAGCACACAAAAAGGGGTAAGGCTTAGGTAAAACACATGCCCCTTACAGCTAGAGCTGGTTGAAAAATTCTGAATGTTTAAATGTAAAGAGGGACACACATCTTTCACTTACAGCAAAGCAGCCATGGTTATGCTGTGGGAGAAGAATGGATAGACCATAAAATACTTTGAGATGTGTCATTAACTGCATGAAACTATCAACATATCAAAACGTTTTGGTATAAGCCATATATTCATACAGGCACACCTAACACCCCGTATTTTTCAAACACACAGTTGAAAAACACAAGAGACATGTGGACCAAGAATTCAAGTCATGAGTCAGGTCCCCACCACTGCAAAATATCATGAGCATTACATATATAATAAATTTGGCATGGTTCTTACTGGCCTTCTGTTTTTTTAGTCTTTAGACTGTGCTCATGTTTTAAAGCTTCTTTCTACAACCATGAGAGCTAGATTTTTGTTTTAATTTGTTAATCAAGATTCTCACATAACTACATGACTCCACAAGCTGGGACTTCAAGAAAAGATACCATATATCTTGAAATTGTACTGAAGTCATGAGACTATCAACAATAAAACCACTACAGTGTAGCATGGAGGCATGCACAACTATAACAGTGGTGAAAGGCAGTATTGCTGGATGTACTGCCCCACTCTGGATAGACATCTCTAGCCATTCTGCAAGACAATCCCTGCAGCTCATGAGCCATGTATGAGGGGTTATATAGGGGGTATAAATAAAACTATGAAAAGGAACTCCTTTCTAGGACAACAATAGTAAATATTAAATATTATCTTCTTTTATTTTGTTTGAAGTATCATTAACCCAATATTGATGTGCTGTAACTCCAATCAGGTCATGATCAGAATGCAGGCCTAGCCAAGAAACAACTACTGTACTACCTGAGAATAGTCTTTCCAAAAGCCTGGCTGGAGCTCTGTGGTAGTCATATTTTCATGTGGGTCCCTTGCTTCCATTTTTAGTTCCCAGACCCTCGCTGCCCCAAAGGATAAGTGTGGAGACAGCAGCCCCAAATGTGAGCAAACATAAAATGGTGGGATTTATTACTACATTTCCCTCTCAATCTTTCATGAAGAAATGGTACATATGGACCTATATGGGAGTAGCTAGAATAGCTAGAATCATTGTGCTAACACATTCTTTTCTTATGCCACCCCTTAGTAAAATTTATGTGGAAGTTTGTGTGAAGATACTATAGAAAATATATTTTTATTCACTAATCTTTTTTTATTCAGCTAAGGTTTTGACAATTGCTTAGGGATTTTCCTGATTTCCCCCTCAAATGGAGGCCAACTCTCCAGTGATGGAAACGAAATATGTAATCACTTTGATGCGGAATTGAAAAGATCACTCAAAGATAAGACTGCATACCATTAAGGTGTTGTCTATAGGTGGTAATTTGATTGCCAGCAATGCCTTTAGGACAGTGGTTTTTTTACAGAATGAAGCTGGCTTCACAAATTTCTGACAGCTAGCATGCTAATAACATTATTTCTATCAAAATTAGCTTTGAATTTTGCCCTTCCAGTTGATTCATAACAAGCTTTTCAAATGTTTATTCACAAACTATATACAGGTAATAAAAGCTTGAAGATATACTAATTGCTATCTTAATTAGTCTTGCTAAGATTTCTTTCTACTAATTCAACCCCCTTTTTGAAATCTAAGACTGACTCATTCACATAATGGTGTATTCAGTTGATTAATTTAGCTGGTTACCACTAAGAACCCAGCATTTGCCAACAGTTGCCATAGAGAAATTGATCCTCCCCAGTGCTGGGGTGGAGTGTTGTGTATATATGTGCACAATAAAAATGATTAATAGCTGTAGGGGACCTGATCCTTCATTGATTAGAGTGTTGCTGGGCAATCACAAAAAGTTACTCCTGCCTATTAGAAGGTTAGAGGGAAATGGGTAGCTAAGCATATCATCTGCATAGAGAGGATTATATTTGAATTCATGTCCCCTGAAGCACACCTATTCTCTGCCCCTAATCTGCCCTCCTTTTACCCTCTGGTCTTGAGTGTAAGAGAGAAGGCACTAAAAGGGCTTGAGACATTTGCTCAGTATAGAGTACTACATCTAGTATTTAACATTATCTTTAATGCACCCACACATTGTTTTGATTCATATTTGTGCACACATTCAGCAATGTGTACACTGTGCAAGGTGTTATGGGATCAAGGCTACAGTTATGTCTGAGATGTCATATCACTATTTTCTGATATTTAGAACAGGAAATAATGGATCTCAGATATTCCAGTGTAGTACAGGGTCCGCTGGCAAATACTGAATTTTTAGAAGTGATTTCTCTATTTTACATAAGTGGTCTGCTATGGGGGAACCTGGACAGTGTGATTGCTGTAACCAAGCTTTGCCCAGAGTTAATTGCTCTGTAACTTAAGGGAAATAGTGTAGAATGTATTTAAATTGCTAGGTCTTATGTCTCACTGCTCTTGTGCAGAGAAGTGTACTGCTCACTAGTAAATTTTTTCCAAAAAACTTGTAAGTCAGAAGACTATTCACTGCTTATTCTACACTGGAATATAATTGGTGCATATACTTGTTTTGCACAAGATATTAGTATGTAAAGGTTCTTTCACAAGCAAGTGTGGTTCAGGTCTGCACCATACCACTATGAACACTCTGCCTCCCCAAACTTCAAGACATGCAGAGAGAGCACACCTTCTTTCATAATCCTTAAGGACATGCAGCAGCCACTCCCCTCTGTGGTTGGCTATTCCTTCTGGCTAACGCAGAAGGTGTTGGGGGCACATCCCTCTCCTCTTCCTTACCCTTTTTGAAAGGGCTAGCACCCATGGGTGGTACTAAGAGGAAGCAGTCACTGTACTCTGCGTACAGAGACTGTAGTGATGGCCAGCACCTGCATCCTCCATCGCCCCTAACTGCACCGAATAAATTGGGTAGAAGGCCGGTGTTGTATGTGTGCTGGAGACCAGTCTTAATTGGGGGCCAGTTTGGGGAGGAAGTGGGGTATGGGGATACAGAATTACTGTCTGGGTGACAGAACAGGGACCTCTTCCAAGCACAGGGGAGAGAAGCTGGAGGTTCCCACATGATCACCTTGTACTCCAGTTCACCACACCTTTCAATCTACTAGTTTGTTTTGGTCTGCGTTAGTAGGTATGTATATGCATAGTGCCCAATGCAAGTGGGGCCATGATCTCAGCTGACATTCTTGGGCACTACCATAATATGTCCCACAGAGTCTGAGGCAGAAATGGGAACTGCACCCACATCTCTAGAGGCCTAGTCCAGTGCCTTAACCACATGGCCATTATTCCTCCCTCTTACTCCACCCCTCTGATATTTGATCATCAGTAACTATTCACTGCCTCTTGCAGCTGACTCTTTACCTTAATATCTGGATAACATGGTTGCTTTGCCTCTTCAACATTTCATCTGCCAGCTGTTTTAGTTATATCTAATTGTTCTAACTTTTGCACATCTCTAGACCTCACCTATAGTTGTTCTTTTGAGAATCCTACATTGTATGAAAGAAATACTGTTACATTTTTCATTTTAGCCTTCGTAACATGTATCCAATATTCTCTTTTACTCCCCCATCTAGACAGCTACACCAACATAAGTTTTAATTGATTCATATTCATATCTTGTACTATTTTATCATGACAACGGTGGTCCATACCAAAAACTTTTTAAAATGTTACATCTACAGCCAGTTCTTTGATGACTAGGACTCATGAATCCCACTCCCTCAATATTATATTAATAATTTCCACTACTGAGGAAAATAAGAATAATTATGTAGTAATCTTTCTATCTAGTTCTATTTCTTCAAAGCTAATTGCTAAATTTTGACAGAATCATGAGCTATTTTATGCCAAGATCAAATTCTAAGGTCCACCTTGCTAAAGAAATTTTAGCAATTCCTCATTAGAAACATGACTGATAAATTAAGTGGGAGTCCAATTTGTCTATGTCCAATAGCTGTCTAGGGCACCCGAATGCCTGTAGTATTAGTCTTTCATTTGGAAACAGCAACTTTACAAGTTAATAGAAAGATTTGAAATCTATTTGGCAGCTCCAGGAGATGCAGAGTGCACCTTTTCTACATCTCCTGGAAATGAAAAGATGGGGCACTCGTTCACAATTTAGTTGATGATTTGGTGTTCTCTGCATTCACATTGTGGCAAATCCTTGATTCTTCATTTTGCACCAGATGAATGTCTTCCAGGTAGCATCCTAATATGGCTGATGGCCAGCCATTGTCTTCAGTGGAGCAAGAAACCAGGTGGTTTGATGGCGGGATCATCTATGAAGTGCCTGTTTATGTCAGAGCCTGATCATCAAGTGAAGTCACATCAATCTCATCCAAAAGCTAGCAGATTCTAGTTGGAGTCGTCATGCTGAATGCTATCAGTGGCTTTAGTTTATTCCATGGTTGAGTACTGCACACCTGTCTGTGGAAGAAACTCACGCAGAGACCTTGTCGATATCCAGCTAAATGTATCTATGAGACTTGTAACTGGCAGTGTGAAGTCCATTCCATAGTCATGGCTTCCAGCCTTCGCCAACACCCTTCCACCAACCATCTAGTGAGAGATGGCTACATTGTGTAAGTACAAGAAAATTTTTGCTGTGATGGAGTGTTCATCCCACACAGGATGACCAGGTAGGCTTATTAACTCCACTGAACCTGGGGAAAGAGCCAAGGAGCAGGAAATTGATTGCAAGAAGGTTCAGCTGTGCAGGAATAGGCAGGGTCTACAAAGCCAGAAGCTGGCAACAGACAGGGGCTGCTGCTGGGATAGGGTAGTCACTCCCTGGGAAGAGGGAGGAGGGTTTGGAGCTGGTACATCTAGAGCAAGGAGGGGAACCAGGAGTTGTAGGAAGCAGCCCAGGAAAGGAGCAGTGAGGGCTGAGAGAGGAAAGCCCAGAACTGCTGGGTGTAGGGTCCCTCGATTGGAATCCGGAGTAGAGGGTAGGCTCGAGTACCCCTATCAGCTACCAAGGGCGTGGCATACAGCAGCAGGGCAGTGAATGGGAAGACCGCCTGGGTCACTTTTGTAGTGATAGAGAGCTGAAGGACTGTACCCCAGAAGACATCAACCATTCTGGGCAGCTGAAAAAGCTCTTCTATCATCCAACTTCAACCCAAAAGCCACCCGGAAATATTTGTAGTGAACAATACAGAGTTCTGCAGCTCTAGCTACAGTGTGTGCTTGTTTAACACAACTCTGAAAACGTGCTGTGATTCTTGGAAGAACAAACCTCTGGTATACTCTATTCTGCAAGTATTCCTATAGAGCAGTGGTTCTCAACCTATTTATCATAAAGTGTTAGCTGGGCCGCAGGTTGAGAACCACAGTGCCCCCCACTTAATCCTCCCTCCCAAATCCCTATGTTCAGCACCCTCTGCCCAGAGATCCCTCCACAGGGTGGGGCCAGGAGCAGAGAGCTAGGTATGGGGCAGGGATCCCGGACCCTACTGCGCAGGGACCCTGACCCCCACCATGCAGGGCCGGGTGGAAGCCAGCTGACCCGACCCTGAGCCCTGTCGGGCGGCAGCCACCTGCCTAGGAGCCCGGACCCCAGCATGCACCAGGGCAGCCAGCTACCCAGACCCTGCCGTGGTGAGCCAGGGGATAGCCAGGACCCCGACCCTGGACCCCGCTGAGATCCTGGAGCTGGCCACGTGGCAGGGCAGCCGGCAGCCTGGAGCCCACCACACGGCAGGGCAACTGGCAGCCCGGAGCCTTTAGCACACAGCTAAGCTGGGCCACAGCTATGTGCTAATTGGGCCGCATGTGGCCCACGGGTTGAGAACCACTGCTATAGAGCTACACAGCAGACCAGCATCTATAGTAAAGACTCTGCTTTGAAGACAGCCCACTGCCCCTTCTGCCCAGTCATTGAGATGTTAATGTTGCCCCTTTGGGCCTGCAAGAGCCCAGGAAAAATGTATCTTATATACACATTTCACAGAGAGCTTTGTGCTGTTTCATAGAAGTTCTTATACCACCCACATTCAGAGGTGAAAAGGACATCAATGTTGATAAATAACTGCCACTACTCAAGAGTGTCCCCTGTTAATGTGATAGCTGACACATTTCAGCCAAGAAATTCTCTGTAAATACAGGAGGACAAATAGAAAACAAACAATTTTTTCCCCTAGCCCGAGTCACCACTCCTGGGTTGAACTTTACTAAGTTCAATATGCCTGTTGTATGACAGGGACTCAGAATCCACCAATTCCAAAGGTTACTGTTACACCTCTGAATTCATTTGGCCTCTGATAGAGCTGTTCTGTTGTAAACAAACAACAAGCTACCAATAACTACATGATTTATTAATATATTCTGGCAAGATAAAAATCACATCTTTTTTCAGCCAGCTGCAAAATGGGCAAGATTTCAAGCATTCTCTTTTGTTTTTGATCTTGCTGGGTTGAAAGACATAGGTGCAGAGGGAAGTGGGGAAGAGAATGGGATTATTACTTCAGAAGACTAGCTCAGTTCACAGTATGTGGTGAAAAATTGCCAGAAATAATTAGACTAATTTAATGATGAAGTTTTCTGTTTCAAAAAATGCCTTAACGAGACTGCATGCCAGAAATCTTTGAACCCTTACATTTATACCTAGAGCACAAATGTGTTATCAGATACCTGATCCCACCAATTTTGTATTTTATAGGTTTTTTAAATTTTTCTGAACACCAGTGGTTTCCTAGGTGACAGCTACACTCTGTAAAAGCACCACAACATTGTAATTATAACTTCAATTATCTGCAAATGCAGCCCCATGGGTTCAGTTAGATAATGTTGTCCATACAGTGTGACAAGTGTGTGTTATGTACTTATGACCTAGATTCAGACACTTGCAGTTATGTAGCGTGACCTTGATATACTTTCAATTTATACAAGTCTCCCAAATGCAAGCTGCACATATTCAGTAATCAAACCACAAGACGTTTTATCTACCAGAATCTCAAGACAGAAATATACTGAGATTGATATATTCGGGTTTCTCAGTTTTTATTCCATGTAATTTTTATTTATTAGGGGCCAAATTCTGCCCTCAGCTAGTGGTTTCAATGGGAGTAGTGAACTCATATCTGAGGGCGCATTTTGGTCCATTTTGGTCCATAAAGCAGTAAAATCTCCAGCCGAATATTCTAAAGACTTGTCTACATGGTGCGTTAGTCTGAACTAAACGGCCATAAATTCTAGTATGCATCAGCTGTAGGTCCACACAGCACACTGAGCCCAGGTCTATGTGACCGGCGCCTGCAAACTCGGTGTGACAGGTTCAGTCACAGAGACTGCCTTGGGACTGTCCCCTGATGTGCTGAGACTACCTCTGAGCCCGTTTTCTCTGCCAGTTTGGGACTACAGAACCCTGCCTTGTCGAGCCAGACATGAAAGCCTGCTGCAACACAGACCCAGGATCTGAACCACGCCCCCAAAGCTGCAGACTTAACTTAAAATGGCTTAGCAAGTGCTCCAGTCTCTAACACCCAGACACCCAGCTCCCAATGGGATCCAAACCACAAATAAATCCGTTTTACTCTGTCTAAAGCTTGTACAGGGTAAACTCATAAATTGTCCGCCCTCTATAACACTGATAGAGAGATATGCACAGCTATTTATTCCCCCAGGTATTAATTACTTACTCTGGGTTAATTAATAAGCAAAAGTGATTTTATTGAATATAAAAAGTAGGATTTAAGTGGTTCAAAGTAATACTAGACAGAACAAAGTAAGTTACCAACCAAAATAAAATAAAACAAAACACGCAAGTCTAAGCATTAAGAAACTGATTACAGATAAAATCTCACCCTCAGATATGTTCCAATAAGCTTTTTTCACAGACTGGACTCCTTCCTAATCTGGGCCCAATCCTTTCCCCAGTACAGTTCTTGTTAGCTCCAGCTCAGGTGGTAACTAGGGATTTCTCATGACTGGAACCTCCTTTGTTCTGTTCCTCACCCTTATATAGCTTTGGCACAAGGCGGGAATCTTTTGTCTCTCTGGGTCCCCACCCCTCCTTCTAAATGGAAAAGCCCCAGGTTTAAGACGGATTCCAGTACCAGGTGACATGATCACAGGTCTTGTGAGACCCCAAGCCTTTATTCTTCCTGGCCTGACTCACAGGTAGGCTTACAAGTAAACAGAGCCATTTACAACCAATTGTCCTAGTTGATGGGAGCCATCAAGATTCCAAACCACTATTAATGGCCCACACTTTGCATAATAACAATAGGACCTTAGAGTTATATTTCATATTTTGAGCTCCAGATACAAGAATGATACATTTATACAAATAAGATGACCACACTCAGTAGATTATAAGCTTTGTAATGATACCTTACAAGAGACCTTTTGCATGAAGCATATTCCAGTTACATTATATTCACACTCATTAGCATATTTTCATAAAATCATAGGGAGTGCAACGTCACACTCGGCATTTCCAAGCCTGTGCTTGAGCAATCACCCTGTCCTGGAAATCTGAGCCTCACAACCCTACTGGCATTTCCACACTGCACTATATAGACCTGAGTCAGAACTTCAGCTTTGGTGGCCACATGTTATCGTATCCCAAGGTTCCTAGCACCCTCACCAGCTGAAGCGCTACAGGGCATGGTTTATAGTGGGTTGTAAGAGAATTTGTCTGCCTGTCCTGCAGGAGCTGTCCAGCAGCGTTCTGAGTGGTGTTAGACTGCAAACATATCCAGTTGAGTCATTTTGTGTTTGCATGCTCCGAGCAGCCGGAGCCAACATGGATCATGACCCGGTGGAAGACCTTCTCCACCTCGTGCTATCAGTAGTATTTTGTGAAACAGGTGGAGCATATGCAAGACACTGCTGGACATTTTGGCAGCAGTATTTGAACTGCCAAAGGCATTTCTCAGGGTGTGGGGAATACTGATATGACAGTTGCAGAGCAGCTGATGTTTCTCATGCCTGTTGCCTTAGCCACAGATTCCCTCAATGTAGACCAGTGCTTCGGGAGCAGGCACAGACTGGGATCACATTTTCATGCAGACCGGGAATGACCTACAATGGGTCCAGAACTTCTGCATGAGGTAGTACACATTCCTGATCAGTTTCCACCTATCCTCCAGTGCCAGGACAACCACATAAGGGAGGCCCTGCTGCTCCAGTAGTGGTTCACTATAGCCATCTAGAAGCTGGCTACCCCAGACTTCTACAGGTCTGCGGCCAATCAGTTTCGAGTTGGCAAATCAACAGTGGGGCTTGTTGTGTCAGAGGTTTGTGAGACAATCAGGACTGTGATGTACTCAAAGGTGATGGTCATAACAAATGTTCCTGGACTGGCTTACTGTGTTGTGTAGACATATCCTAACTAGCCCCTGTGAGCCCTTTTGGCATTCACTAAAAGTTCCCTAATATGTGATAAGGTACTGCCGTTTCAAACAGTACTACATAAATGTACACTAGTGTGCACCAGCAGAGCCAGTTATTGAGCAACATTCTGGCACATAGTAGAATATACATCCCTCTACTGCAAACCAATGCACCATGCAGATAAGTCTAAATTTAAGTCTAAATCCCAATTCAGTTTATCCAGAATGCCCCTATAAATGGTACAATAGATCATTATGCTACAGTTATATTCTTTCTGATGTTTTAGTATACATATTAAATTAATCACTGGTCTAAATCCAATGCATGTTTTCTTCTAAAACATTTAATGTGGGCTCCTGCAGATATTTTCCAATCTCTACCATTAAATCTCTCTGTACTCAAAAGTAGTCCAATTGAAATCAGCAAGATTAAGTAAATGGGGGCAGAGAATGGGCCCCTTAATAATAAATATTTTAAAGTTGCTGCATAGAATTTTAAATTTATAGTTCATCAGATGGGAAGAGACAACAGCATTCCCTTCCTCATCTATGAATTTAAGTTTTTAATACTACTTCTCTCCCATAAATCAAAAATGAAACTAATGTTCTCTGGAACTTGTGATCATGAAGGACCTATAAGGACAAAACTTTCTGTTATATATTTAGAGGACAATTTCATGCTGAATCTTAAAATTACAGGTATTCTTGAACCAAAGTCACTCTATCTGAACACTCATGAACCACGGGAAAGTTTGGATTCAGATCTGAATTACATGAGTGGTCCCTACAAGCAGAGTGGACCTTATTCAGGCCAAAGTTCTACTGCAATTAGTGAAGGTTTTACCCAAGAAAGGACTTCAGCATTTGGCTCTGTATCTTAGATAATATTCTCATTTGTTCTAAGTTATGTTTCTCTTTATCCTTTAGAGTCTTCTTTGTGTTTCGCTTCATTAGAAAACAAAGATAAAAAATCCCAAAGTCAGCATTAAATAGAAAAACAGTCACATGTATTACCCCACTTCTGTTTTCCTCTATGTCCGCATTTTATTATATTTTAACTGTCTTGCATCTAGTATATTGCCTTCTGTAATACAAATGGGTACATCTGGATCAGGTGTGGGCAAAGCACATGAGATTAACCTTGAATTCCAGGTTAATGCCATAAGCCCCTTATTACAAAAGTTATATGACCACACCTCATGTCAGACCTTTTGCTGCCTCTCCAGTAATGTTGTTTACTACAATTAACCAGTCAGCTTGAAATTAACTGTACAAAAAATTCAATTTTAAAAATTATAAATTAATCACAATTGTTCAGATTAAAATGTTCCTCCATTGGGTCATCTAGTCAACTCCTCCGATTTGTGAGTAAACTGACTGCTTCTGTGCCATCTTCATTGATGAGTCTTGCCTTGACTATTGCCATTGGTAACAAATTCCATAATCCTTCTAATGCTATAGTTTAGACTCTCTGATGCAAACTAAAGAATTCAGGGTTATAGTTGTCCTTCATTTCCATTGTTAGGCATTTAAGATCTCATGCTATATAACAAGCAAACACTTTCCCCCAAACACTAAAGCAGAAAGGTCTCATTATATCCTTCACTCCCAATCACCAAGGCCCCAATTCAGATAAGCACTTAAACACATGCTCAGCTTTAATCATATGAATGGTCCCATTGAAATCAACAGGACTATTCCCATGTTTAGATTGAAGCATGTGCCTAAGGTGCTTTGCTGGGGCAGAGCACAAAGACTTGTTGGCTTCACCAAGTTTTTTCTCCTGAGTAATAAAGAATGAAGTAATGTCAGGGCAGAATAATGGGCCAAATTTGTTAAAGTCCTCCATAAATGCTCCCATACTATTGGCAATGGAATCTGTATGTAAAGAAACCACATACATTATACAGACCTAGAAATATTTCTCATCTAATCTATCAAAGTATAACCAAAAATAAGCCAAGACTGTTGCTTTGGTTACTGAGAAACATATGGGATGGCAGTTATACCTGCCTGCATCTGCAGAGAGCCTGGAAAAATAGCTCTGTCCGGTTGGACTATCCTGCTCATCTCAAAGGGGCTAACTCAGAAAGATGCCAAATGGTGATCATTCAAGTGCCTACATGATGATTATTTCACTACTATTAAAGAACATGGGAAAAGCGAGGATCACAGAACTGCACAATGAACTGTAACTGACATCCAAGTTTGGTGCCACAAGTGGATGGAATATGGGAAAGGACCACCACTTTTCTTGTCCCAGTCTGATCTATGGAGCCAGAAATCTGAAGAGGAGCCCTCAAGTGCTTCTGAACCTAACCAAGGAGAAGCCAGTCGCAGAGACTCCAGTACGTCCAAGTCCAGAAAGCATTAGCCCTACAGCCAGGGCAGCAGGGATCAGGTCAGGTGGTGAGCATGAAGCCAGGTGGCTTCTTCCTTGGCTCTAGTGGCTGCTTCTGGAGACTATCTGCAGATTTGGGCAGACATCACGGCATTGGTGAAATTCAGCTCACATTTCCAAGCTTTTCCTAGCATTATTGAGTATTAAAAATAAGGTTTTCTTAAATGAAAGCTGAGATTCTGATATTTGACTCTAGGAGGCTTTAAAGCAGATCCCCATGTTGGTGAATGTAGAGGGCATTGTGTCAATGTTCAGTTACCCATTGCAGAGTTACTCTGCAGTTCCATCTAGGAATGTTGAAATGTGCATATTGAAGCCAAGCTGCTATGCTATTACACAGATACTGCAAGCATGCAACCACTGAAGGATGCCGTCTTTCACACAACTATTAAATACAAAGAGACTTTATATTGGTTGATATTAAACACAAAGGTGAGGGTTAAGAAACATATAGGACAGTCTACAACAGCACAAAGGGTAGTTAGAGGTGCCCTAAATGAGCGAGTGGGGATTAATCCATTATGAAAGTGGCATAAAGCTGTAGCCCACTCTGCATCAACCCCTTTTGCTTTCTCCAGGTGCAGGTGGGATGACAAGGTACCTAGAGTATGCTGCTGATTTTAAATAAATCAGATCACTACTGTCAGCCATAACAACTGTAGTAATATAAATTTAAACACAAAACCCAATCTAAATCAGGGCTTCCCGGGGGAGGGGGAGAGGGGCACAAGTGGGGCAATTTGCCCCGGGCCCCACAGGGACCCCCACGAGAATATAGTATTCTATAGTATTGCAACTTTTTTTATGGAAGGGGGCCCTGAAATTGCTTTGCCCCAGGCCCCCTGAATCCTCTGGGCAGCCCTGTTCTAAATAAGCCACATTAGAGAGTTAAAAAAAATCCGGGTATGCTAAGGGATGCGTCATTTACCTAAAACTGTAACAGCATTGGTTTTGAAAACATATATAGTTCTAATTGATAGCAGTCACTACATTTCTATTGTACTCAGCCACATTTTAATTAAATTATCTTATGGTAAATATCCTGAAACTCCATTGGGAGACAGCATTTCAGTTTAGATTTCAGCCTTCTTATGAAAAGTAAGCTTGCAAAATAGTGCCACCTAATGCTAGAGAGAGCTTAGGAATTTCAGATCTTGTTACATAATGTTGTTACCGTAAATGTGTCTTACGCTGACTGATTTTCCATATAGCACCCTGACATTCTGTAATAGCTTAAATAAACATAAATTAAGATGTACTTGTCAAGCAACATGAATGAAAGGTTGAAGAACAGTATGACTAGTTCTATCAGGTCTTCTGTGAATGTGAGAAAACCTAAGTCACTTTGCTGTGAAATCATCATACTTAAATTATATGGGAGTGGCTGACTATTGAGGTATACACAGCTGTAGTTTGAGAGAGATCTAGTGAACTTGCGGACAAGCACTGGACCTATACTGAATGATTAAAAGAAAGACCATATAATATGATCTGCCAGTTTCCTAAATTTTAAGTTGTACTGTTGTTGCAGCCATAAAGCACCTTTTCCAACTGCTGTACATGCAAAAAAAATCATTTCATAAAGTAAAAATGCAAAGAAATCAAAAAAATTACATTTGATCAGTCAGATCTTTATTAACATGCACTTTAAGTGCTCTTTTGGCTAAGCTTACCAGGTGTGAGAATGACAACACAAGTTACCTCTTTAAGCAAAAGCATCTACTTCTTTAGCATAGGGCTTTACACATTTGCTAACCTCACATTTTCTGAAGTAAAAATTCCTTTCTCAACTCTAGTTATTGTTGTTTTTTCCTAGCAGTTTGTTAATTCCCTCTGGAATCTTCACGAGGTAGGGATGGAGGTGGCAGTACTGGATTTTTGATTACTTGAAATAAACATCTACTAAGAACTCATATAAATGCAAAGTATAGATAAAATAGAACATTTTCCAGAAAAAAATTGCTATTATACTGATCAGACAGGGACAGATACTGCAAGTAGTGAAAAGGCCGAAAAGCTTTTGTCAACATGAGTCAAAAACAAACAAGACAAAAAATAACCTCTCCTTTATAATGCAAAGCATTTGTCACTTCAAAATCAAGCCCCAAATGCTACCAAGTCAGATAATTTTATAAATTGTTATATAATAGTGTTAATAACATTCACCAAGGAGAATTCCTCTGAATCTTGAGTCTGTAGCTCCCAACTCCTTTTGTCTCGATCAGATTGGTCAGAAAAAAATCTCATTTCAGGTCAAGAGACAGCAAGGGCCATTCAAGATTTATATTCAGGTAAAGCACCTGTAGCAGATGGCTTTCCTGCCAAATCATTTAAAACATTCAAGGATTTCCCCATAAACCCATATCACAACCCTTTGCTGCAGACAGTTTTCATTACATGTGACAAAGTTTTTCTCCAAACTGATTTAAATTAAACTCAGAGTGAGATTTCTCACAGCAAATGTTTTCTTAAAACCCCAATATATTATATTCATGACTTATTTTATTTACTATGGGCCTGATCGAAAGACTACTGAAGTGAACTTTCAAGTGACTTTAGGTGGGCTTTGATTCAGGCGTAATTTATGTAACTATCAAATAAGTAGTGAGGTTTATCTGGCAAGATCTGTTCTTCATAAACCAATTTAGCGTTATGCTTCTTATGCTCAAGGGACTTATTGCTTAATACCATCTCTTACATATGCTTAATAGCCTCTTACTCCATCATTAACCTCAGTGGGACTGCAAAAGAGTAAAAATTCTACCCAGTGTGAATAGGAGTATCATAACCTCGCTTTATAGATCTAGCTATTTTTCCCTCTCAGTACTTATTTAATCAACAAGGCCCCCATATGCCCTCAAAATCCCATGTTAGCCAAGAATGTAGGGCTTGGGTGGTGCTTAGGACTTATGCATTGGGATGAATTCCATCTTAGATTTCTTAAGTCCTTTTACTGCTGGTCTCTGAACACATTTCTTACTTTACTGAATTCAACTAAATTATGGTCACTAGTTCTAAACTTCATTGTCCCACTCATGCTCAATTAGTTCCTATTTATCAGACATGATGGGTCAAATCCTGATCCCAATGATGTCAAAGGGAGTTGTGACATTGACTTTAGTAGAGCCAGGATTTTACACCATATATATGAAACTGTAATTATTATTAATAAAAATAAAATAGCATCATTCACACATCTAGTACTTCTAGTATCAGATATAACTAGGGCTGTCGATTAATCGCAGTTAACTCACACGATTAACTCAAAAAAATTAATCACGATTACAAATCACAATTAATCACAATTAAATCACAATTAATCACAGTTTTAATTGCACTGTTAAACAATAGAATACCAATTGAAATTTATTAAATATTTTGGATGTGTGGAGCATGCTTTCAGAAGTCTTAAAAGAGCAATACTCCGATACAGAAACTACAGAACCCAGAACAACCAAAAAAGAAAATTAACTTTCGGCTGGTGGCATCTGACTCAGATGATGTAAATGAATGTGCGTTGCTCTACACTGCTTTGGATTGTTATTGAGCACAACCCATCATCAGCATGTTCCCTGGCACGGTGGTTGAAGTATGAAGGGACATATGAATCTTTAGCGCATCTGGCACATAAATATTTTGCAAGGCCCGCTACTACAGTGCCAAGAGAATGCCTGTTTTCACTTTCAGGTTACATTGTAAACAAGAAGCAGCATTATTTCCTGCAAATGTAAACAAACTTGTTTGTTTAAGCGGTTGGCTGAACAAGAAGTAGGACTGAGTGGACCTGTAGGCTCTAAAGTTTTACATTGTTTTATTTTTGCATGCAGTTCTTTTTTGTAAATCACTCTACATTTGTAAGTTTAACTTTCATGATAAAGAGATTGCACTACAGTATTTTCATTAAGTGAATTGAAAAATACTCTTATTTTTACAGTACAAATATTTATAATAAAAATAAATATAAAGTGAGCCCTGTATACTTTGTATTCTGTGTTGTAATGGAAATCAATATATTTGAAAATGTGGAAAACATCCAAAATATTTATATAAATGGTATTCTATTATTAACAGCATGATTAATCACAATTAAGTCAATGAAAGCTGTACCTTACCTACCCATGGGCAAAACACAGAAGAGTTGTGCTGCAGCTGGCACGTCTTGTTCTGATTTCACAGTCTTTTGAATAAAGAAATCATTAGCTATGTGATTTAATTAGTATCCCTTGCTCTAATGCCACTATATTTTGGTGTTTTGTTTTGTTTTGGTGAGAGAGAAAAATGAAGGGGGGGGTTAGCTTAAAAAATTAAATTAAAAAAAACCTATTAATGACTCTACTGATATTGCATATTTCTTAAAATAAGACAATTTTTACATATAGCAAGTAAAATCACTAAGTTACGTTTTGTCTTGGGCATCTACCACTAATCAAGACCCCAATTTTTTGGCTTAAAGATTTTTAGCTGTGATGTGGATTTTCATAGAAACTTGAGAACCAAACTTCCCTCAAGTTTGGAGATTTTTGTATCCATGATTTTGGCTCAGGACCATCTGTAAAAGAAACTTGAAACATTCCCCTTTCTACAGCTTGAGTTTCAGTTCATTGGATAAGCCATCTAATTTCTCAAACAGCAATTATTAAAAAAGCCCTGGATACACAGGAATCCTTTTGCAACAAAAATCATTGTAGTCTTTGCAGCTAATTTGAACTAATTTCAACAAGTAATGAAATATGAAAGTGTGCGTCATTGCAAATAAAGCATAGTATTCTAACCCATGAGTACATTCCAGTGTTTTAGGGCTTGATCTTGTGAAGTGCTAAGTACCCTCAGTTTCCACTGAAGTCAACTCAATGCTTAATGAACTGTATTATTTATATAAAAAAATAAAAGTTCAGCTACCAGTAAGTACTCTAGAAAAGCCTTACTGCTATAATGCACATCATTACAGAACAGTTTGAAAAAAATCTCTTTAAATTATTTTGTTTTCAACATTTTGCCACATCATCCTTAGATAGTATCCATCTAATTGTCTGTTTTAGACCAGACAAAGACTTAACTTACAATTTGTTGCTGCTGTTTCAACTCCCAGCTGGGGGTTATTACATCTGGCAGTATAACCAGTGCTGTTTCTGCCCCCCTAGCTTGACACGCATATATCCACATTGTTTTTGCCAAAAAATGGTCACCTTTTGAAATATCTATAGAACTGTTAGAGCTGCAGAAACAGTCACATGCAAAGCTGGGCTGATGAATCTGACATGTTTACCAAAAAAAAAAAAAAGCGAACTCATTCACACCCATATCATATGCAATTTTGGATATACACAAAATTAGAAAGCTGTTCTGTCAAATAAATAATAAGCTGCAGTATGAAATATTAAATAAATATTATTTCTCCTCTTCCATTAATGTTAGAGTTACATGTATATAGAGAGAGGGAGATAAATGTAAGATTCATATTCTCCTCGCAATATACTCAGGAATAACTTCAAGGCTTCGGGTACACACATCAGGTAGGTGAGACCTGGAGACAGAAAGCCTCTGTTGGCTCCACAGTGACACCACTACCAGAGGGCTGGTTTGGGTGCCAGCTAGAGACAGTCAGAAGAAATGCCCCAAAGAAAGAGGCACAGCTGTCTTTGGGGAAGCTGTATATTTTATGCACTGCTTACTGGGAGCTAGGCTGTATCTGGGCCTAGATGGAAAATGGCAGCCGAAGGAACACAACAACTCCACAACAGCTGGTAACAGGGAACAGAAACACCACACAACAGTTTTAGACAGGAAATGAAGATTAATTCTGTATCCAGTTGAAACTTGAGGAATCTAGATTACTAGAATGTCATCACCTTTGGCCAGAGCTAATCCCCCCTGCCTTTGTAAATAAACAAGCTATGCTGTTCTTAAATGAAATACCATCAGGGTCTCTATTTTATTTTTATGTCCTATCCCAATAGTATAGTGCCCCCTAACCACAAGTTGTGGCATTGATTAGTCAACGGGAAAAGCAGCTTCTACTGAAGCACTAATACCACCTCTTTCAGCAAAAAGGTGTTCTTTGAAGAGCTATAATCTTAGAACTAATATGACCTGTCCCTTATCTTGAATGATCTGGCAGAATTATAGCAAGGGATTGCTTTAGCCCATACACTGATCTCCATCTAGCCTATCATCCTAACCCTCTCCATTAGTCTCCTCTTAACTTTTCCATTATATAGCCAATGCTTCATTTCTGCCGGGGTTTGCCAGGGCTGAGCCCCGGCACCTATCTGCTTGGCAGTTCATATCCCCAGCACCTCTGGGCTTGCCGCATCAGTTATGAAAGCAAAAGAATTGCTTGAGCCCAGCACCTCCATCATTACATAGGCTATATAGTATAGTAAAACGTTTTCCTTAGCTCAGTCTTAATAGCCTGATTGATTTCTGACTCAAGAAGTCCTTAGCATCTTTATTAGCATTTTAAAGATACCATTTTGCCCTTACAAGATAATCTGAAGATACAACATCAGCATAAACCATTTCATAAAGTGTTGAACCAGTATCAGAATAGGTCTCTCACATAGCAAAGCCCTAGAAATATAAGCCATTTATTATTCAGTTCTCATTTGTATTGAAGACTAGTCTAGACAATCATAATCCTTTTTTTTAATCAGAAGTTGGCCTGGAGAAGGATTCATTGCAAAACTTTTATTGTTACAATTCTCTCTCTTTTGTAAGTGACTAATCTGAGTCATTTGTACAGCACTGGAGCAACAGAATCCACACCGAAAGCCCAATAAATACGAGATTTAACCACTGAAATGTGGAACTCCTCCCTCTGGAGCTGAAAGCATTAACAATTTAGAATATAAACAATGAAAGAAGAGTGGCTAATGAAGATACATCAGTACTTGGTAGTGGATAAGAGTGAAGCTTGAGCTCTTGTTGAGTGCAATTGTCTCTGGCATCAGTGATGGATTAATAGTGGACGGGGGGGACTAAGGGGCTGCAGCCCATGCCTCTATTTTCCTGGGGAGCCTCTGATCCTCAAAATATATACTATATACATGGGAGATTTTGATCATATTCATGCTAACACTAAAAAGAAAAGAACAAAAAAAATTAGGGCCATTAAGCGATTTAAAAAATTGTGATTAATCGCACTGTTAATAATAGAATACCATTTATTTGAATATTTTGGATGTTTTCTACATTTTCAAATATATTGATTTCAATTACAACACAGAATACAAAGTGTACAGTACTCACTTTATATTTATTTTTGATTACAAGTATTTGCACTGTAATAGTATTTTTCAATTCACCTAATATAAGTACTATCATAAAAGTTGAACGTACAAATGTAGAATTATGTACAAAAAACTGCATTAAAAATAAAACAATGTAAAATTTTAGAGTCTGCAAGTTCACTCAGTCCTACTTCTTGTTCAGCCAATTACTAAAACAAACAAGTTTGTGTACATTTACAGGAAATAATCCTGCCCTCTTCTTATTTACAATGTCACCAGAAAGTGAGAACAGGCATTTGCATGTTACTTTTGTAGCCAGCATTGCAAGGGATTTACGTTCCAGATATGCTAAGCATGTGTATGCCCCTTCATGCTTCAGCCACCATTCCAGAGGACATGCTTCTATGCTGATGAGGCTCATTAAAAAGAAAATGTGTTAGTTAAATTTGTGACTAAACTCCTTGGGGGAGAACTGTATACCCCCTTATCTGTTTTACCCACATTCTGCCATATATTTCATGTAATAGCAGTCTCAGATGACCCAGCACATGTTGTTCCTTTTAAGAATACTTTCACTGCAGATTTCACAAAACGCAAAGAAGGTACCAATGTGAGATTTCTAAAGATAGCTGCAGCACTCGACCTAAGGTTTAAAAATCTGAAGTGCCTTCCAAAATCTGAGAGGGATGAGGTGTGGAGCATACTTTCAGAAGTCTTAAAAGAGCAATGCTTCAGTGCAGAAACCAAAGAACCCGAACCACCAAAAAAGAAAATCAATCTCCTGCTGGTGGCATCTGACTCAGATAATGAAAATGAACGTGCATTGGTCCGCACTGCTTTGGATCATTATTGAGCAGTACCCGTCATCAGTAGGGCTGGCTCTAGGATTTTTGCCGCCCAAAGCCAAAACAATTTTGGCCGTGCCCCCCCCCCCATTCTTTAATTACCCCACCCCCGGCCCCGCCTCAACTCCACCCCTTCCCCAAATCCCCAGCCCTGCCTCCTCCCCCCAGGCTCTCAAGCGTAGGAGGGAGGGGGAGAAGTGGCGCCCACGCCGCGGCCACTCGGAGTCTCCCCCCTACCAGGTTTGAGAGCCTGGGAGGGAGGGGGAGACTCCGAGTGGCCGCGGTGCGGGCGCCGCTTCTCCCCCTCCCTCCCTGGCTCCCAAGCCTGGGAGGGAGGGGGAGCAGCGGCGCACGAAACGGCCGCTCGGGATCTCCCCCTCCCTCCCAGGTTTGAGAGCCCGGGAGGGAGTGTGAGTAGCGGCGCGTGAATCAGCTGTTTCGCGCGCCGTGGCAGCAGCAGCGGAGGTGAGCTAGGGTGGCCGGGGCACATTTTTAGGGGCGGCATTCTCGCGCCAGCCATGCCGCCCCTAAAAATGTGCCGCCCCAAGCACCAGCTTGTTTTGCTGGTGCCTAGAGCCGGCCCTGGTCATCGGCATGGACACATGTGCCCTGGAACAGTGGTTGAAGCATGATGGGACATATGAATCTTTAGCGCATCTGGCACGTAAATATCTTGCAACGCTGGCTATAACAGTGCCATGAGAATGCCTGTTCTCACTTTCAGGTGACCTTGTAAACAAGAAGCGGGCAGCATTATCTCCTGCAAATGTAAACAAACATGTTTGTCTGAGCAATTGGCTGAACAAAAAGTAGGACTGAGTGGACTTGCAGACTCTAAAATTTTACATTGTTTTATTTTTAATGCAGGTTATTTTTTTTTTACATAATTCTACATTTGTAAGTTCAACTCTCATGATAAAGAGATTGCACTACAGTACTTGTCTGAGGTGAATTGAAAAATACTATTTCTTTTGTTTATAATTTTTACAGTGCAAATATTTGTAATAAAAATAATATACACTTTGGTTTCGGTTACAACACAGAATACAATATATATGAAAATGTAGAAAAACATCCAAAATATTTAATAAATTTCAATTGGTATTCTATTGTTTAACAGTGTGATTAAAACTGCTATTAATCACAATTAATTTTTTTGAATTAATTGCGTGAGTTAACTGCGATTAATCGACAGCCCTAAAAAAAAATCATTTATGCCCCCCTGCTGACACTGATTTTGTCCCAGTTTTTTAATGTTTTCACAGTTAAAGTTTAATTTTTTCCCCCCAGACTTTCAGTTGCTGGCCATGGGGTTGCAAACTGGTAGCACTCATCACCAGTCGCCAGCTGCTTCTGACAGCATGGCACAGCACTTCTTTACCATTGTTTTAACCTTGCTTCAATGAGATGTCCAGCCAGGGATGTGTAAAACTGAACACCCAACACCCCCATGCTAGCCGGGAAGGGCAAGTTAGCTTGCAGTTGGGGGATAAATAGGGAGCAGACAAGATATACTTAATCAGCACATTCCCCATGACATCTCCCTGACCTGGACTACCCACTTACGGAGTATGCTGGCTAGCTGATGGCCTTTGTCAAAATAAGAGCATGTGATAGCATTGTATTGGTGTGACTGCTCCTCTCCTGAACACACATGCTGCTGTAGTGTAAGTATTACCTATCCCACTTTACAGATATTGATGTAGATACTTTGTAGCCATGTGGTGGGAAAAGCTCCAAACGATAATACATTAACATAATACTGCATCCATGTAAATCCAACCAAAGCAAAGGTATTCTGAGGTTAAGGTTAGAAATCTCTCTCACATTAGTTATCTCTAGGTAAAGCCACACACAGGATTATCTACTTCACAGAGACTTCTCCAACTTCAAGAGTTGGTGAAGGATGGAATTTCAGCATCTGCTTTTTCACTCTGGGAATTTAAATGAAAAACCTTAATTTTACTTTAGCACAACACTTCCACAGAGGAAAGAAGTTTTAGTCATTCAATAAATAGTCAAATAAAAATACACCATTTAAAATAATCAATACCAGTCTCTGTAGTCTATCAAGCCAAAGCAAAAATTATTTGCATTCATTTTTCATCTTCAATGTATCTCCAAAGCACTTCTCTATTGATTTTTGATAGGAAACGTCCTCTAGCAATGCATCATGTCAATTCAAATGGAGACATTATTACACCATTTGTTTCCCATTATACAGTACTCTGGGAGAGAAAAGATGTTAAAGGCAACCTTTGTCATGATAATTAATAACAATACCTACCTCATACAGCACTTTTCATGCTCAAAACACATTACAAGGTGGTCAGTATCATGGTCTCCATTATACAGATGAGGAAATGGAGGAACAGAGAGGTGAAGTGGCTTGCCCAAGCTCACCCAATAGGCCAGTGGCAGAGCTATGAATACAACTAAGGCAGGCATCCTTTGGCCCGCAGCCCGCCAGGGTAAGCACCCTGGCAGGCCGGGCCGGTTTGTTTACCTACCGCGTCTGCAGGTTCGGCGGATCACGGCTCCCACTGGCCACAGTTCACAGTCCCAGGCCAATGGGGGCTGTGGAAAGCGGCGGCCAGCACATCCCTTGGCCCACGCCGCTTCCCGTAGCCCCCATTGGCCTGGGACTGCGAACTGCGGCCAGTGGGAGCTGCAATCCGCCGAACCTGTGGACGCGGCAGGTAAACAAACCGGCCCGGCCTGCCAGGGTGCTTACCCTGACGGGCCGCTGGCCAAAGGTTGCCGATCCCTGAACTAAGGTCTCCTTAGTCCCAGTCATGTGTTCTATCTACTAGGCAACACTGTCTTCCTCACCAAGTGATATGTGCTCCAGGACTATTAAAATTGGTCACTACCATGTGGACATATCCAGATGCTCAATGCATTGGAGTGTATCATATGCCCATGCCTAGTAAACAATGAAAATCACAATGGTCCTTATCTTGGTTGCATCATGGGTCCTGATGTCAGCAAAACCTTGGGAAAACTTTCAGGAGTTGGGGAAGTTCTGTAGTAAGAAAGTGGCCATGCAACTTAGCAGCAACCATTTAATTGTAAAGAGGGGCTGATCTTGAAACATCATGACTAGTGTCATGGTTTGTTCAATATGCCTGTGAGAGAGTCCAGCTCTGGGACTGCCATGTTAAAGTACAAATATCTGTTACAGTAGGAATCAGGGAGCATTAAGCAATGGAAGATGTGTACATTTTTTTGATGACAATTTGTCAGACAAACTATAAGATGAAAATGTGACTTACTGACTGGATATTTTGTTCTAATTTCACAACATTCTTCTTTATCTAATGCTGTAACTAGCAGTTAATAGTATCTGCTAAAAGCATTGTTTTAAATTAACTGTGGATCAATTCATATGTAGTGCTAATTTAACACCCACAGTACATAAAGCTGAATTAGTTTCTGGAAAAGTTATGTCTTGACAAAATTAGAGCATGCTAGAGAATTATAATGAAAACCAATTCCTCTATTTTCTGTCCCCTGAAGTACAAAAGCAACAGTGGAAAAGTGAAGTAGAAATCCAAAGAAAAGTTTGACTCTTAGTCTAAATGGAGGTGAAAATCACACCTTTCCAGGATGCCAGTCATCCAGAAAGAAAATGAAACAGGCAAAATAACATGAGCATATATTATAGTGACAAGGTGGGTAAGGACTGACACCGCTACAACTATGTTGCATGAGCGTTTACTGTTTAGTCAGAGGACACTAAGATTGTAATATCAGTTACAGAGTTCATAATATCTCTTCACCTTTCTCCATGTACTTAGGGTGAATAGACCAGAATACTCAATTGTAAAAGTGGCCAGTGACCAGGTTGAGTGTCTATCCCAGGCTCAGCAGAGCACGTAGATCCTAACTTAGCATCCAAACTCACCTCCTTCCTGAAGTGTGGTATTACTGCTAACACAAACCTCAGCCTAAATTACCTCCCTAAGCCAGACTGTCCCAAGGGTTTCTTACAAGATGTTCTCAATCCTAGATGCCCTGTTTCCTCTCATCTCCATCTTTCTTGGGAGCTACTTTTGTCTCCCTTATATCCAGAATGGAGTTAAAATAACAAACGTGTCATAGTCATGCAGCAGACTTCCGCCACTTTGTACAAGGTTTTCAATACCAGCTAACTAGGTGGGCAACATGCCACTTTGTTACCTGAACACTCCATCTTTGTTTAGTACCTTAAAGAACAAAACAAAACTCACATATATATATATAGGTGGGATTCAATAGGGCATATTTCAGATTTTTAAATCAGTGTTTCTTCAGTCAAATGCCAAATTCCTATCACATCACTTTAATGGACATTCATGTGAATAATGACTGAGTAAAAAGTTTTGAGTGTGATCATTCTCCCAAATCCATGCCATATAGAGGGCCTAATGCATGTGGGTCTCCTATCCAATATGTAGGTGGGGTGGGTGGAGAAATTAATCTGCTCTACATCACTGTCTCCTGCTTCTCAGCACATATATAGAAAAGTTGGGTTAGAGGCACAGGGGCAGAGTGGATTCAAGTTGTTCCATGCAGCAAGGTCTCCCCAGATTTGGCTGCCTCAATTTCCCCTCTCTCACAAGCTGGTGGGCCAACTCACTGGCCAGTGGATTAATGAGGCTTCCCTAGCATTGGTATTTCAGTTCCTTTCCCAAAGGATGCATTTAATATTCAAACACAATTCAACACAGGTAAACCAAGCAGTGCCAACTGGCTCTTCCTAAGACCTTTGCCTCAGTGGGCTTCTGCTGCTGCCAACATAGCAGGTAACTGCAGCCAGGTCTTTCACTTTAGATGTGTCACAAGAGCCTCTCCCTGACCCAGGATCTCAGAAGAAACACTCCCTCCCTTCCGTTCCCTCACCAAGGGAGTTGCTTGTTGGCCTTTTATCTCACCAGCTGAGAGGCAGCTAATTAGTCACAGGTGGGAGGCCTAAGCCCAAACCCTCTTAAAAGGCCATCCCACCCTATGACCCTCACCCTCGAGCCCTGCAAGGAAACTGCACAAAAGGAAATGCATTGCTAAGAATACATTTCTCCCACCCTTACCCACACAAACATAAGACTTTGGTATTTGGCCCACACAGTGTTGTATATTATGATGCTACAAAAGTAATGTAAATGTATTTATCTTTTTATGGATTATGTTTTCTCTTGTCTGTTTTTACAAACACACACAATGCTTGACTTCTTTCATTTTAATTCAGTGATAATCACTAATGCTTTGATTTTGTTGACATATTTAATTTAAATAAATATTTGAACAACAAAATGAATTCACAAGGTTGGAATACATTTACCCTCAGGGATATGCATCATTTGTAGTAAGCAAAGGGAGAGAAAAATAAGGATAGCCTTGAATATCAATGTATTCAGAGAAAGTTTTACATGTACAAATGTGTGTTCACTTGTGCATCATTTGACTTGCAATGATAATAGTGTAGTTCTAGCCCACTATCAATACATATTTTTAACTCCCACTAACCTTACCAGGAGTAAAAAGATATCCCAGATCACACTGAAGGAAACAAATGTATGAAACTTTTATTAAATAGTTTATTTTTAGTATATCTTTTACATGAACCTGTGAAGAACAAATACAAGCCCTGATCACTTATTGTTCTTAATGTTTAATTTTATACATTTATGCTGAAAAGCAAATTCAACTGTATGTTGCAAAAAAAATATTTCAAGTGGCATGTCTGTATTGTAATAATGAAATGGTCTTTGAAGAGGAGTGGGAATGTATGTGGAAACACTATCAGTGTCAATATATATTCAGAACAGGCCTTTAAAGACAATATCAGTGGCAATCTATATTGAAAACCTGTATCTAAACAAACAAACTAGCTTTGCATACTATTCCTAGAACAGAACCTACATATACAAGAAAATTCAAATGCAGGGCTATGGAGACATCACTCTTAATTCAACCAGCTTATTTTGTATTTTATCATATTCTGTATAAATGGATAAGTGTTCCATATGAACCTATTCGAAGTGGTTTGGCCACTTCAATGGGAGCAGTGTTAGGTCAATGCAAAGTGCTTTATAAAATTCCCACCCAAACATGCCTCTTACCAATTATTTTTGGCATGATTTGCCTTCCTTTCCTCCTACATAGATTGTACCCATAATTTTTTGTCATGGGCCCTTTCCAAGTGAGCTATTAATATTTTTAAACATTATGGGCAAAATCTATCCCTGGTGTAACTCCATCGAAATTAACAACTAAGTGAGGTTAATGGTGTTGCATCGAGGGAAACAGAGAAGCAGCAAATGAGACAATGAGTGGAGAGAATTGCGTACACAGACACTGCTCTCCACTCTTGCGGAGGGATGCCATGTGGTAAAAATCTCCCTTTCATTCCCCCTCCACATACCCTTCTCTTTGACAGAGTTTTAGGGTGAAATCATGGCTCCATTGAGGTCAATATGATTTTTCAATTGATTTAAATGGGGCCAGGATTTCACCCATAGTTGTATTACTCAGAAGCTGATTACAATTAGTACAAGTTATTTGATATGATTTATATTAATGAGACATTATCCTAGTATCCACTCTGATGCCTGGTGCATTAAAATACATGACATAGGCTATTGCTCCTCTTCTCATGTCGTAATTTGTACAGAGTGTGCGATACCCTGGCCCAGATCCTATAACTGACAGCCACGTAGGCAGACTCGTGTGTGCATGGAGCATCACTGACTTCCTATGATCAGGGATCCACCTACATGGATTGGAATTATTACTAATGCACCTCTACCTCGATATAACACTGTCCTCGGGAGCCAAAAAATCTTACCGCATTATAGGTGAAACCGCATTATATCGAACTTGCTTTGATCCGCCAGAGTGCGCAGCCCCACCCCCCGGAACACTGCTTTCCCGTGTTATATCAGAATTCATGTTATATCGGGTCGCATTATATTGGGGTAGAGGTGTAATATAATTCATGTCTGTCTGCATGGGGTTATGGAAAATATTAAATTAAATTAGTTTCACAAGATCTATCTTTTATGATGAGATTATAAATATAGTTGATAAAGGCAGTAGTGCTGATGCAATGAACAGACTTCTGTAAGGCATTTGACTTGGTACCACATGACATGTTGATTAAGAAACAAGAATGATACAAAATCAACATGATACAAATTAAATTGATTAAAACTGGCTAATTCAGGGGTCGGCAACCTTTGGCACATGGCTCGCCAGGGTAAGCACCCTGGCGGGCCGGGCCGGTTTGTTTACCTGCCGCGTCCACGGGTTCGGCAGATCGCGGCTCCCACTGGCCGCGGTTCACTGCTCCGGGCCAATGGGGATGGCGGGAAGTGGCGTAGGCCGAGGGATATGCTGGCTGCTGCTTCCTGCCGCCTCTATTGGCCTGAGACTGCGAACTGCCAGTGGGAGCCGCGATCCACCGAACCTGCGGACGCGGCAGGTAAACAAACCGCTTACCCTGGTGAGCCGCATACCAGAGGTTGCCGACCCCTGAGCTAATTAATAGATCTCAAAGTGTAACAGTCAGCCGGAAATTTTATCAGAGCGGTTGTGTTTACAGTGGGGTCCCACGGGGATTGGTTCTTGGACCTATGCTATTTAACATTTTTAATCAATGACTTGGAAGAAAATATGAAATCCTTACTGATCAATTCTGCAGATCACACAGACTGGGAGAGTGGTAAATAATAAACAGGTCACTGATACATAGTGATCTGAATTCCTGGTTAAGATGAGCACAAGCAAACAATATGCATTTCAAAAGAGCCAATTATAAAGTCATACATCTAGGTACAAAGAGTGCAGATCAAAATTACAGGATGGGGGACTGCATCCTGGGAAGCAGTGACTCTGAAAAGGATTTAAAAGTCATGGTGGATAGTAATCCAAACAAGAGCTCCCACTGTGATGCTATCACCAAAAGAGCTAATGTGGTCCTTGGATGTACAAACAGAAATATTGAGTAAAAGAAGGGAGGTTATATTACCTCTGTATTTGGCCAGTACTGGATTACTGTGTCCGGTTCTGGTGTCCACAACTGAAGAAAAATGTTGAAAAATTGGAGAGGGTTCAAAGAAGAGCAACAAGAATGATTAAGGGATGGAAAACATACCTTACAATAATAAACTAAACAGAATGAGCTCTTTATCTCTATCAAAGAGAAGGTTTAAGGATGATTATCAGTCTATAAGTATATGGGAAACACAAATTTTATAATGGGCTCTTCTATCTAGCAGATAAAAGGTATGAAAACATCCAATGGATAGAAGATTTAACTATACAAATTCAGATTAGAAATAAGATGTACATTTTTAACAGTGAAGGTAATTAACCATTGGTACATCTTACCAGGAGTTGTGGAGAATTTTCCATCACTGGACATTTTAAATCAAGATTGTTTTTTTTTTTTTAAGATATCATTATCATCAACCAACCATCACAATCATCATGGCAAATCCAAAAGGGATATGGCCTCCTTGCATATCAAGTGCCTCCCAGATTGTTCTCTGGCTGGGTCCATCAGGTGCTCTGGCTGTATATTTAGGTTATGTCCATCACTGGCAATCTTGTCATGCCACCAAAGCTTTTGATATCCCCCATGATTGCCAGCCATATAGCGTCATTCCTTGGTACTCATGCTTTGGAATTTGTAGGTCTTCCATTCTAATAATTTGTCCATACAAGGAAATCTACTGAAACTGAACCAGTGCTGATGGAAGTGGTTGCTTGGTTTTGAATATCACCATTTCTGTCTTGTCCTACCACTTACTATGGAGCAGTTTATGAAGACGACAACAATTGAAAACAATCTTCACACCATCTATTCAACTTTACAGTGTTTACAGGGAAGTTGGCACCAGCTTGTCCAGTAAAGAATCAGGATGGCAGCATCAGTCAGTCTGCAGGATCAGTCACATCAATGGGATCATTTCAAGACACTCCTCAATTGTCTGCTGCCTGCAGACATGTGAATTCTAAGACAGTTTTTTTGTGTATTCAGTGTATTGTTACACTGTGGCGGCATAGACTCTTCCAGACCAGCTAACACACTAATATCATCCCTGATGCCTGGAACAAGGGTGTTATTCTGTCTCTGTTCAAAAGGGCAATAAGACCAAATATAGCAACTATAGAGGTATTACGCTATTGTTGGTCCCAGGCAAAGTCTTCGCTTCCATGTTAACATTTCAAATCAATTATGCATTTTGTGGCAAAGGCCAGGATACTCATTGTAGCTTTAGACCTGGTCATTCCACCTTTGATCAGTTTTTTATCTTGAGACAGCTTTTTGAGAAGATGGTTGAATTTAATAAGTCATACACTGCACTTTTTATAGACTTTTGTCAGGACTTTGATTCAGTGCATTGAGCAAATTTGTGAGAGCGGATCAGGTGACTCAGTGTCCCTGGGAAGATAGTGTCATTGATAGAAAAGCTCTATAATGGAACAGAAAGTTGTGTTTCAGTCAAAGGCAGATATGCAACATGGTTTCCTATCTCCAGTGGAGTTTTTCTAAGATATGCTCCAGTTCAAACAGGAATTAATTCAAGGAAGTCCTATGGCCGGTGTGTGTTATGTAGGCATTTGGGTTAGATGATCACAATGGTCCCTTCTGGCCTTTTAATCTATGGAAGTGAAAGCAGCCTTCTAACTTGTCCCAGTGCCAGACTCCAATCTCATACTTCCCTATAGGAAAATAACACATCATTCAGTCCAGCAGACATGTATGTTTATGTCATTGACGTTGGAGTTAACGTTTTACATTGTAGCATGATTATGAAGAATATGGTATGTTACTGTACATATTGCAGGACTTACTTACATAGGGATGGATTCTATCTGTGACAGCGATGAACGTAATGTGTTGAGGCTAAGGCATGTTAAAGAAGCCTAGATATTTAACTGGACATTTCCTTGTGTTTAAGGTTTGTGTAGCTGGATGTTCCCCTTACAAAACATTAACTGTTATTTCAACAAAATATTTTCTTTGAAAGAATAAAACTCTTCAGAAACAAGGAATTAGTTCTGTCTATGTAACAAAAGGTACATAAATCATGTGACTTATTGATTTTAACTAGTATTTGTGATATCCATGGATTTCTGTCTCAGAAAAAAAACACCAAAATCATTTCAAAGTTAATGTGATTATGAATGATAAATGAGCAGATGTCTGGCAGTTACACAATCAGAACACCAGAGATATTTTTAATTTCTCAGTGCACAATTTTCTATTTTGTCTTGATCTTGTCTTAATTGCTACATATTACTGTCTTAAAATATCATTGGTGCCATATCAATGTTGTTCTCACACTATCTGAATACTGTCCATTGGAGAGGTCTGTGCAACAGAAAGGAAAAATGCAGTCTATTTTGTATCATTCCATAGCTTAACCATGGAGGTATTGAAGCATCATATCCTTAGTGCTAATAAGGGAACAGTTCAAGAAGAAGAAATGTTATGGAAGGCCTTTAAAGCTTATATTTATGGTATATATGCATGATGTACGAATGCTGACTACACTTTCAAATGTAACAACCTGCATGGAACTTGAAGGGAAAAGCACAGATTACAGGAAAGTAGACTTTGCCAGAGGAATGGTACTAGCTGCAGTTACAGTACCTCTATGAATAGTTCTCTTAAATCTAGTTTAGTTTTACAAGCAAGGAATCTTCTTTATTATTACTTTGTTATTACCTAGCACATGGTACATGAAACGGTAAAACCAGAATATTGATGGGGAAAAGAAAGGTTATTGGTGTTAAAATATGAAATGAAGCAAAATGTTTTCCCATTTAAGGGCTAAATCCCATTTTAGTGCACTCAGGATTTTTTATAAGGACAATGTGGAAAAGAGGCTATATTGCTTCTGATTTAAGCCATCTTTAGTGGAGAATGGCTAGTGGACCTTCCTAGCTGAGAAACCAACAGTGCTGTCCCTTTCCAATAATTCTACTGAGAAAAGTAGGAATTAAAAAAAAGAATATTTTATCAAATGTCTTTATTTAATGCAAAGTATACCAAAGACTCAGGTGGAGAAATTTTTAACTTGCACTGAATTTATCATTTAATTAAGTATTATAGAGCAATGAGATCCTAGGAATTAAGTTGTTGACATTGATGTGCCCAGATGTGGTCTTGGTATTCCTCCTTTATGTTGCATGACTGGGCATCACAATTTCATTATATATCTTTATGAAATAAGGGAGCATCTTTCCATCCTCACATAAAATTAGAGCAAACACTGATTCTACAGTATATGAGCAATAATCATAGACATTATGTGATCACCGAATTAAATGCTTAACTTTAGTATTACGGAACATAATAATGATATGGCGACAGTCCTTGAACAGTAGAAAATGAAAATTGTAATGAACTTAAATGTTTCATTATGGAAATCCTAGTTTACTAATATGTCTGTCAAGTAATGATTTTGTGAAATGGAGTGTGAAGCGTGTTCATAATTAGAAGTTAAAGATATGTACAAAAATAACCATGGATTAAACTCTGCCCAGTTATAACATAAATGTGTACTTGAGAATAACAATTCCTTCATTACTTCCAGATGTATACTACTAAAACACTCCTACAAAGATTACACCAAATAATCTTTCTATCATGAAAACTGTGCCATGCAAAAATGGGCTAAAGAAAAGAATACCACATAACATGAAAATTCACAACTAACGAAGATTCAATACTATTGACAAGGGATTTTTGTCAACTTGTGTCACTGGCAGATATGGATCGATATATAAAATTATTGTTAAGAGCACTGTGAAAACAGGTTGTGCTTCCAAGTAGAGCTGGATGAATAACAGATTTTTCATTTCACTGGCAATTCGGAAACAAAAGTGTTTTGAGTCGAACCGATTTTTTCGCAAAAAATGTAGGAAAGTTGAAAGGTCAAAAAAAGAATTGTTTTGGGTCAAATGAAACATTTCGTTTAAAATCTAAACAAGATGTTTTGCTTCAATTTCAAGCATTTTTAACAATTCGATATTTAATATAAAATTAAAAAATTTTGAAACAAGAAGTCACTTCAACTGAAAAATCAGTTTAGTTTAAAAAATATTGAAACAAAATATTGACTACGGGGGGGACTTTCTTTCTGATTGAAACAATTCAGCAACATCAACATGAATTTGAGAAACATTTATGTGTTGCCAAACCTGCATTTTTTTGCCCAAAAAAAGTTTATTGCAGAAAATTTCACCTCGCTCTACTTCCAATATAGAAAATCATGGGCAAGGACTACAGGCTGATATTAAAGTCCCACTAAGGTCAATACCAAAACTCCCATTGACTTCAACAGGGCCAGAATTTCATCCAAACACTGTGGTACAGTATGTTATTAACTAAGACTGTCTACCGATACTTGTTTTATTGTAATATTTTACAAATCCTTGAACTGGGCATTTGTCATTTCCCTTAAAACAAAACAAGTTAGACCAAAATAAATCCAAAAGTAGTGCCCTCTGCTGTCTTACACGAGGGCTCATGCCTTATCTACTCAGTGATGATCCTCACATCCAGATGTGCTGCTGTAATATCAAGGGGGTATATTTGAAATTGTCCATAGAAAATGTACTGTTCTTCCCAGAATTAGCTTTGATGAATTGGAATGTAAAACAGATTGCCTAGTGTTAAGAACCTAAATGCATGTTTGGCATGAACTAGTAAATGGAATTTCCTGACTGCAGCATTGGGAGTTAGATGCCTAACCTCCATGGGCATTTCTGAAAATCCCACGAGGTATCAATCTGCATTTAAAGAGCTTAGAAAATCTGTCACAAAGTCCTGCTTTGCTTCCTCTCCACAACACCTCCAAATTAGAGCTGGGTGAAATTTTTGGAATGAATAATTTGTTCACCGAAAAATGAAGTTTCTGTCAACCTGAAACTATTTGTGAGTTTGATCCAAATAATTTTGGCTGGGAAAATACTTGTCAGGACCAACTTCAGAAGAATAAGGAGTGAATGCCTTATAACCATTAGTTTAGGACTCTTTAGGACTCACGTTGTGGTCACCAATGTCTTCAGATGTTCGGCTGCATGCGTGTTTTTCCTGTGTGCTGTTCCAGTTCTGCACAGACCTTGAGCGAATCGCCCAATGACCACAAAATTTGTTAAGGTGCGAAGGTGCCCAGCCAAGTTCATTGTTGATGAAGCACAGTAATAGCACCTGGCAGACTCTACAAGGATATTAAGACATGTATGCCCACGACAATGGATGCAGCTCAGTCAGTGGCAGGACTTTCCACTGCTTTTTATGCTGGCCAAAGACACTCCCTCTGAGATACATTTTTATACATCAATACAAACAAGTTATGTATTGCTCCTGACATATTAGGGTGCCACCCTCTCACGTATTAGAGTGCCACCCATTGCCTTGTACCTGTAGATTAAAACATTTATATTCATCATGCTGTCATCCTGTCCTTATCTTTAGGATGAGTTAGTGTGTTCCTGTTATGTTTGTGGAATGTCCTGGTATCAAGGTGTTTTGGTACCACCTTTCTGAAATGTGTTTGCATATATATTTTTATGCCTAGCACTACGTAGGAATGTGTTTTTTGCAATATCAGCCCTGTTCTTGCCAGATTCTGTAAGCAGGGTCTGCCTCTTGCTCACAATTTAACTTTGCTTTATATTAGCAAGTTTTGACCATTACTTTAGCCCAGGCCTCTAATACAAGGCCTTAGGTTTCAGGCCTGCTTCCTATTACACCTGGGATGTGGGAGATTCAGGTTTGAATTCATACTGTGGAACAGGGATTTGAACTCAAATCTTCCCCACTCCCAAGTGAGTACCCTAATCCCTAATATAGAGTATTCTGGGGTATGTTACACTCAATCTCTCCTGTTGAAGCTGTTCCACTATGTATAACTAACTCTTCACTGGAGCAGGGACTTGACCTCAGGTCTCCCCCCTGGCAGGTGAGTACCCCAACCACCAGGCTAGAGACTATTCTGCTCCCAGTTTTTTCTGTTGAAACTCTTTTACTTTGGCCCAGTTAATATTTATGTATTTAAACCAAGAGAATGTTTGAGAAAGACTCTTGCTCAGTGAATAAGGCACTCACCTAGAAGGTAGGCGATGTGGATTTAAATCCCTCCCCAGAATCAGGCACAGAGAACCCATCCATTGCATGTTTGTTTTCTCTTATATAAGAGTTAAATTATTTTCTGAAGCTATTGAAGAGCAAGTGGATTGGCCTGGTTATGTTCTTTGGTAGTCCTATTTATTATTTTGAGTGTTTTAGTCTATGGGATAAATGCCCCAAATTTAGGATTGACACCTATAGCCAGGTTTGATAAATCTGAAGAAATAATAATACATAAAACTCTTACATTTTGTAATAAATCTTATAAATGAGATTCTGCTATGAAGTGATATCTACCATGCCAACATACCAATCAGAAATATGAAGGGCACAAGAACTTTTCTTCCTTTTTAGCATCAGCCTCTTTGCAGAATCAATAGCAATTGCAGTCCATTTTGAGAAGACTTTGTAGTCCCATTCACTAATGAAAAAGCATGTCACAAATATATAGTTTTTACTTATCCAGAAGGGTACTCTTTTTCTGTTATGATGCTTTGGGCTTTAAAAAATTCTGTACATGCACTTAGAGAGGGACCTGAAGGATACATTGTATTTTGTAAACAGCACAAAGTATACAAGTCAAAAGAAGGAAGTGCTGATTACACACACAATCATCGTGGGCCTGATCTTGCAATCTTTGCTCAGCCAAAATCCTCACAGATCAATAGGAATGACGGTTGAGTAAGAACTGGAGGAGTCGACCCAATAAAAGTTAACTTGTATCCTACTCGGTTTATCCAAAAGTGAAAGAAATATCTCTGGAGATATTTAAGAGTAGGTTAGATAAATGTCTATCAGGGATGGTCTAGACAGTATTTGGTCCTGCCATGCGGGCAGAGGACTGGACTCAATGACCTCTCGTGGTCCCTTCCAGTCCTAGAATCTATGAATCTATGAAACTGAACTATAGCTCACAGGGTATCAAAACTATGTCATGTCAGATTTCCAAGTGGGTTTAACGCTCATTCCTACCTTGTGTAATATAAGAGTTTTAAAAATTGAGGAAAAACAATCATGAACATAAGTAATCCATCCATCCCCTGTCACCCATTACCAGCTTCTGGCAAACAGAGGCAAGGGACATCAGCACACTGGTAGGCACTAATCAGAAATTCTACATTGCTTATCATCCCAAAGCACAACATTGTTTATCATCCCAAATTAGCGGGGCAGGTGGAAAGAATGAATTGAACCATTAAAACTGAACTCATGAAGGGAGTAAACATCACATGTAGTAATTGGGATTAGTATGCATCAGCGCTAGAGAATGAAGATCCATGGGATTTTCCCCTTACGAGGCTTAATGGGGAGACCAGTGATACTGTGAGAGTATATGATTAACCCTGTACAAGGCCATCTGGCTACAGTAGTTTTGTCAGAGTTCTGGGTACAGAACTTGCAGAAGCAGATTTTATCATTGCAAAAAAAGAGTGCAGAAGACCCAGGTGTGGTTTGATGCCAAGGAGGAGCTGCCCAAACATCACGTAGGCTCCAAAGTCATGATGCAGGATCAGGCCACATACCACCCATTTCTGAAGACAAAGTGCCACAGCCCATACTTTCTGCTGGATCAACTTGGCCCCTTGGTGTATTTATTGGAATTGGGAAATAGAGGACAAAATTGGGTCAATGAGAGTCAGCTTACAGTATACAAAGGTTGGAAAAGAAAGAAGCACGAAATGGTTACTCGCAGCATATTTGGTACTAAATTTGTAATGCATTTAATTTAGGGGATAAAAGAAATAAAGCAGGGGAAAGGGTTGAGATTGTTAAACAGAACACTGATTTGGAAAAGGGAATTTATAATATTGGAGAAGAAAAATTGCAATTTGCAAGCCTAGAAGGTCCTGGGCATCACATGAAATTAATAATGGGACTGTGCCAATCATAACTGTTATTTCCAGATGGACAGGGAGTCCTAGAGAATTAGAGTATGTTAATGGTATGGGTACTACTGAGAATGGAACACATATACAACACTATCAGAGTGTTAAGTTGGCAACAAGGGACAGTGTAGAGATAAACATCACATATCGTCAAAGAACCTGGCATAGATGGTTCTGTGAATGCTCAATACAAGGGAAGCCATCTACCTCAGAGGGAGGTTGGGCCCAACTAGTCACCAAAGAGAACATGAAAGAGGTGATAGAGCTCGGTGCCACTGCGTGTCGAGTGGGATAGCCCACTTTTCTGTTAGGACAATGCCAACTCAGGATGGGTTTTGCCTAAACCTCACCTCTCTGACTCAGACTGGGACCCAGGCCCTATGGCTAAATGTAGGGATTAAGAAGAATAGTGAGGTGGCAGTGTTGGACAATGCTGAATGGGAATCATTAGTGACTAATATCTTTGTACCCATACCTCCGTTGTCCATTAACACAAAGTAGTAATGAGAAACAGAGCAATTGGTGCCCATTAACTGATAACCGAGCAACAAATTGGGAACAATGCTATATAGGCTATGGAAACATCTAGATTGGCCATACCATTGGAGGGGAGCTTGCATCCCATGCTGCGTACTTTAAGTTTAGTCTTAATAAGAGTTCAAATAAAAATTGTGGTCATAGGAATATGTTGCTGGATAATACAATTGAAACAGCAAGCACAAAGAGAAATATGATGCAACTGAAACAAATGCTAATATAAAAGACAACAAAAAGGAGTGGAATGTAGGCTGACTTAGCTGGCATAAGCAGGCCCAAGTTCAATCAAAACCAGCCGGAAAAGTAACTGCTGAAACAACTAACTACAGTGGATATGTTTATAGTACACAAAGTTGGCAGAAACAACCTGAACTGATAAGCTTACCATATGCAATCTGCAAAGCAATTGGTCTTTACATGCAAAAAGTATAGATGTTAGTAGCTAGGAAAGATGTATATAAACTGTGTAGTGTTTGACATGAATTAGAATTGTGGTATCACCCTGTAGCTAAACCCTCTGCGTCTGGGCATGGCCAGAGTGCACAAAGAGCCATTACATGCCTAATAATGTAACCTGAATGAAGAGCTGGAGTCTGAGGGGTTTTTTGGATCCCAGAGAACTGGATGAAGGGTTCTCCCAGAACTGGACAAGTTCAGGATAAGCAGAGTGGAAAAGGAAAACCATGTTGTCAAATTCATTAAGATTAATATGTAAAATAAATAAACTTTACATAGTTGATGTTAACTCAATTAACATTTTACAGTAGCTATGTCACAAAATAGTTTCTCTATCCAGTTGCCCTCTTCCTGACAGTTGCTCTGCTATGCCTCTGTGTACATTAAAGATAATGTAGTAACAATATAGGCAGGTGTAGTGATGCGGCGTTGACTCACTAGCGCAGGGCCTCCTGCTAGTCATCCAGGGAATTAGTTTGCCAGCCTCCGAAGCGCCCTCTGCAGGCCGTTGTCTCTCCTTGCTGCTGGCCCCTGGTGCCCCTACCGGACCCTGGTGCCCCTTTAGGTTGGGTGCTGCCCCCTGGCAGTACCCCCACAAATCTGGGTCTCCCCTCCCCGGGGAAACCCCAACCCCCTAGCCCTACCTTGCCTCAATATAAGGCTACTGCCAATCACCATCTAGCCCCTGTTCACTGGGGCAGACTGCAGTGTACAAGCCACTCATCACAGGCAAGGGGGGGTTGGACCTGCTGCCTCTGTCTACCCTTGGGCTGCCCCTCTGCATCCCCACTACCCTTCTTGGCCTTTAACAAGGCCTGCAGCCTGGGGGTTTTCCAGGCCGGAGCTCCCCAGCAACTCTGGCCTTTCCCCAGCCCCGCTCCACTTTAGGTACCCTGCTCAGCTCCCAGCAACCAGGCCCATCTCTCTCAGCATCTAGAGAGAGAGAGAGAGAGACTCTTCTCAGCTCCTGGCTTTACTGGTTTTTATAGGGCCAGCTGCAGTCTGATTGGGGCATGGCCCAGCTGTGGCTGCTTCCCCAATCACCGAGCCTTTAGCTCGCAGCCCCAGCCCTCTCTCTGGGCTGGCTTCAAGCCTTTCAGGGCAGGAGTGGGTGACCACCCCACTACAGCAGGGAAAAGAAAAATTTATCTTCTGGTGCAGCTTTAAAGGAGCAAAATAAGTTAAGACGAGCGTGTAGCAAGAGCCTCATTCTCAGACAGGAAGTAGCACAAAGCAAAATTGTAGGAACTAAATCACAATTTTCATCACTCAGAAAAACGTCGATTCAATCATTCTGTATTAAGCACAGCTAACCTCACTTTAGACAAAATTGGCCTCTCTGAGGGATGAGGCAAGAAGCTGCACAGGATTGCAATGGAAAACCTTAAGGCCTGGTCTACAATACAAACTTAGGTTGACATAAGCCACGATAAGTCGATCTAATAATGTACATGTCTACACTACTGAGTCCCTTCCACTGACCTAAGTGGCCTGTAAAGTCGACTTCTGTATTCCACCTCCACGAAAGGCATACCGCTTGATTCGACATCCACGGTTGACATGGGGATAGGGTAGACACAGCATGTGTCTGATGAAGTGGGTATTCACCCACGAAAGCTTATGCTCCAATACGTCTGTTAGTCTATATGGTGCCACAGGACTCTCTCACTTTTTACAGATCCAGACTAACACGGCTACCCCTCTGATACTGCACTGTGTAATTTTAATGAATTGGCCTCCAGGAGGTGTCCCACACTGCTCCGCTGTGACTGCTCTGGAGAGCACTTTCAACTCAACTGCACATCAGCCAGGTACATATGAAACAGCTGCTCCCCTGTTAAAGCCCCAGGAACTTTTGAATTTTCATTTCCTGTTTGATCAGCATGATCATGGAGACTCAACGCCACAAATGCACTCCAGCATGGAGTACACAGCAGGTGGTGGATCTTATTGCTGTGCTCCTGTATCAGCTGTGTAAATATTGCAAGATAAAGCACAAGGTGTCTGTAATGCTCACAACAACAATGGACAGCTGATTGGGGTCCGTGCTTATTGTACTATGGCATCCGCACGGGTAACCCAGGCTTGCAAAAACAGCTTGGTTTGTTTGCCATTGATTTCAGGGAGGGAGGAAGGGAGGAAGATAAGTGCATCATGGGAGACTAACACCATGTTCTCATAATCACCCACGCCAATAAGGCATTGCAAACTCAACCCAAAATTCCACTTGGCTATGTGGACTATGGGATAGCTATCCACAGTGCAGTGCTCCGTGCATCGATGCAAGCCCTGCTAGTGAGGATGCACTCCACCGACACAATGAGCATAGTGTGGACACGCAAGATCAACTTGCTTAAATCGGAGGTTTGATGTTGACTTACATAAAGTCAACTTAACTTTGTAGTGTAGACATGGCCTAAGTTTCACCTGGTACCTTAGTTTGGACTTTATATGTTTGGCCTCAAGGTAGTTTTCAGCCTGGATAAGATGACCTGACCCTCTCTCTGTGTCTCTATACTCACACCCAGAAACACCCCTCCCCACCCACACCCACACACAAAATCATGGCTCTAAATGAGCTAAGCTATTTTGCTTGGCTAAAAGGGAGTATTCATGATTCTCAGTAATACCTCCCCACCGCACCAAATGCACAAATTGGAACTCTATTTGATGTCATAAGTTGTGTAACTTCCAGATCCTCCAATTTGTGGACTGATCAAAATCTGGGAAAAACATATAATTTTCCCTTGAAGTATAGTGCCTATAGACTAGATAGTGTTAATTTGCTCCTCTTCCTAAAATTTGGAATAAGTCCTGTTTGTGGCTGGTACACGTTAAGGTCTGTAAGAATAATACAGTAGTTCAACCACAGCTGAAATGAGCAATGATGGCGCAGAGGTGAAATTTTATTTTTATTTATGCTTTCTGGTAGCACTCCTATATGCTTACGCACTTTCCAAATAGAAAAGAAGGAACACTCTATATTCCAAGTAATTCTCAACATACTGTCAAACAAATAAAAGGCCTGGAGCAAAGAGTAATGCTGTCAAGGTGGTGATTGGCCACATTATGGTAAGATAAAATTAACAGGGTTTTCTTTTGTAATAAATTATATCAATTATTCCCAATTACCCCTTAAAGCCCCATGTAACGGGACAAACTCCATCCCCATCCTCAGATGCTCCAGGAACCTCTCAAACTCACTCTGTTGAGAGATAACTTTGTAGGATTGATTTACATTCCCATCACCAACTCAGGCCTTTGCAGCAATACTACAATAGTACAATGCTTTAGTCCTGCCACAGAAGAACAGAAGTCTCCCTTCTTTGCAATTGCTGCACATTCTCAGCTGGCTTGGAAGATTCTTGTTAACTTTTGCTCTTCCTTCCTTCCGGTGTCCTTCTTATACCCATAAACTGATGGATTAATTGGCTCATTCAGCCTCCCAGCCTGATCAGCTAATTAGCTTGTACACCTCCAATCAGCCTTTTCCAGGGGTTTAGATTGATGCCTAAGTGATCAAAATGCTGGTTCACCTGCTAGCTTCCAGTATTCTGCTCACACCCCAAGTTCAGGGAAACATCCATGTACAGGAATGGTGTAGCACATGCTTATGTGATTTCCTGAATTGAAGCCTACATTTGTAAGTATAAAACAGTTAGTTTCCTAATATGCATCATGGCAAGTTTGGATCGCTAGCAAAAACTTGAAAGTGGAAAGAGTAGGGATCTTGTGAATGAGCTCAGGAAGGGTGTTCCATGCATAGAGAGCATTTTGGAAGCGCTCACTAGTCATATAGCCCAGAGGAAGGATCAAATTGGCTGTTACTGTTAAAAGTGGTGCATTACACCACAAGGGTTAGAATTATATATTTTTTGTAATATTCATATCACTGTCAAGACTCTAGAGTGAGTACAATAGGCAATAATTTCCCTTCATTAGTCACTACATGTATTTGCAATACTTGGATAAATAATAAGCTACTTCTACAATCTTTTAATTTCCATTTTCTATAATTTTTTCTTCATATTTTCATTACTTACTGTATTGGACTAGCAATTCCAGACTTTAATGGAGATCAGGGTCCCACTGTGCTAAGCACTGTACAAACAAACAGTAAGAGATCATCCCAAGGAGTTTGTTGTTGTTATTGTTGGCATCCTTTCGTCTGCGAGAGCCAGTGGGAATTGCAGCTTATGATGTAGATGATTTGCAATGTCTCATATGACTGAATAGTCCAATCCGAGATTTGCATGATCTTTGGGAGTTATTACAAATGTACCGTATATACTCGATCCTAAGCCGGTTCGTTTATAAGCCGACCCCCCAAAGATAGATAGGTAAAAATGGAAATTTTTTATGACCCATTCATAAGCCGACCCTATAATTCAAGGATCAGCAAACTTTGGCTCCTGGGCCATCAGGATAAGCCTCTGGTGGGCCGAGACAGTTTGTTTACCTCAAGCATCCGCAGGCACGGAGGTAAACCTAAGTAAACAAAGTGTCCCGGCCTGCCAGTAGCTTACCCTGATGGGCCAGGACAGCAACTGGCGAGGAAATGGGGGGGGGCGGGAAGAGAGAGAAACTGGGGGTCAGGGGAATAACCCCTGTGACCAACCCTCACATGACCCCACCCCTAGCCTGGGACCCCCACACTCTCCCCATCCCTTCCCACCTTATCTGGGGCAGGACAGGTGAGGATGTCTCTGGCCTGGCCGGAGCTGCTCCGGTAGGCTGGGTGGCATGGCCACAGCCTACTCCGGCAGGCAGGGCAGCGTGGCTGCAGCCTGCCAGCCCCAGAGCTGCAGCTGCTTTAGAGGCTGGGGGGAGGGGAGCATGGCCAGAAGCGGAGAGACTCTGGCTCTGCCTCTTCCCTTCTCGCTCTGCTGGCTGTACTCCCTCTCCTTGCCCCCACTATTTATATATGAAATAAAACACCAATGATGTGGGGAGGGGGAAGGGCGAAAATCTGATAAAGCACTCCCTTCAAAACAGAGAGCTCCCAGCAAACTTTTCAGTATTACCCTGTCTTCAAGTAAAGAGATATATGACAGAAATATGGTCAGACACAAAAGAGCCATTATCTTCAGGCTGGATGGCGTTTGCAGTACCACGCAAGCTGTATAAATGTCTATAAATGCATCATTGTAGAACACTAATGTAGGGACTGTTTACCTTCTTTCATTTTATTTTGAAACCCACTAACATTGCAGGCACACTCTAAATTAGTCTGCAATCATTAAAAGGACAAATTGAAAGATGAACTGGCAATAAAATCAAAACATATAGTCGTATTACAATAATAATATGCATATTAGAACTGTCTAATGCAATCTAATTAAAGTGTTAATACCTATTTTGGATTATAGGATTTTGTATGCCTGATGTTAAAACTATGAAACAAGAAACACATCAAGAATTAAGTGATGAAGTATACTTGCTGCACATGAGATTTAATTCTGGAAGGATAAATCTTATGCAAAACCCTCTAGTTACCTAGAAATTAAATGTCATGTACTGTACAGCATCTTGTTCTTTATTGGCTTTTCAACTTCGCATTAGAAATGGGCTGGGATTAAAATTCCTGATCTGAGAGCATATGAGAAGGAGTCTGAGTAGCATCTGAAAGTAGATCAAATCTATTTTTTTGTTTCTTATCATGCTCACTGCTTTTATTCATGGTGAGCACTAAATGACTTTTGTGAGCAACATCCCTGCTTCTTGTTACTAGCTGTGGTTTCAAGTCTAACCAACCAATCCTAGAATTATAGAATTTATATCTGAGGTCACCTAGTCCACACCCCATCCAAAGCAGGAAAGCCTCCTATAATATGAGCAAATCTGGAAGACATCGTTGAGGGACAGATCCACAGGTTATTCACTGAGTAGTTCCTTGCTGGCAAAGCACTGCTTATGTCCATAAGATTAGCAGGTTTTGGTCTTCAACTTTTACTCAGTCAAAGGCCAATTGACTTCATGGGAGTTTGCCTAAGAAATTAAAGCCAAGTCTGTACGGCTTGCGGCAGCAAGCATCCCAGCCTAGGTTAATAGACTCAGTCTAGCAGGTCTTGCAGCACTTGGAAGTGTAGACAACACTTTGAAGTTGGGTTTAGGCTAGAGCTCAGGCTCTGACCCCTAGGAAGGGAGGTGGGCAAAACTGCAAAGCACTGTCATAGCAATTTTTAAAGCACGTGCACAAGCCTGAGTCTCTCAACCCAGGCTGTGTGGCTTGCTACCATGAGCTGTGTAAACATACCCTTAGAGTGCTAATGCCAGATTTTCAAAGGTTTTTAGATGCCGATGGGCACTTTAGAAAATCTTCCTCAATGCCTAGCTGTCTAACTCCCATTTAAATGGGAGTTAAGAATTTAGGCACTTTTGAAAATGGGAGTTAGACACCTAGGCAATTCTGAAAATTTCCCTAGACACCAATCTGCCTCTTTAGGAACCTAGGATAGAATCCATGAAGGGACTTAGCTGTTGTAACATGGTGTGTCACAGAGCCTAACTTTTACAGTCCTAGAAAATCTAGGAACACCACTGTGATCCACAAAGCCAAGTTAGGCCCCTAGGCTTCCTATACAATGAATGAGGCACCCTGGGATGCAATCCACAAAAGCCAGTAAGATGGGCTGGGAGCTGCCGAAGCTAGCCAATGGGAGGTGCTGATGAGAGGAGTGTATACTAAGTCCTCTCACCGAGATAGGTGTCTAAGTCCAGGGTGGTGCTTGTCTCTGCTATAGAACCACAAATGGGAACCCAGCACCTGACTACGGGCAGCTTAAGTGATACTCATGGGAAGGAGTTGGGCACCTGCCTCACTTCACACAAAATGGATGGGGGAGGTGATGGTTGTAGTGTCGCCTACCTGATAACTTTTAGCCCAGTGATTAGAACACTTGCCACAGATGTGGGAAATCAAGGTTCAATTCCCCTCTCTCTACCAAAAGGGAAGGAAAGATCTGAGTAGGGATCTCCCACCTCTAAGGAGAGTGCTGTGACCTGAGCTACAGGATATTCTGATGTGAGCGTCCCTCAATTTCTCCTGTTTAAGCTCTTGCACTCTGGATAAATAATGAAAGGGTAGTTAGAGCAGGGGGACTGGACCTGAGCTCTCCCATCTCCCAGGTGGGTGCCCTAACCCCTGGATTATAGAGTCACTCTCATTCTCTCTCTGGCCCAATGTCTGTTCCACTGTGGACAGTGGCATCTGCAGTCACACACACATTATGCGCCGGGCATATCATTGGCAGCGGTGAAGAAGAGCAGCACTGGCCACCCCACTGCCCACTCAGTTTGACCCCATGGGGCAACAGGGCCACAGCACTGCTTGGTTTGGCCCCATGACCTCTGTGCACTAGGTTGAAATGCCACTCAGTCAATTTTGCCCCCTCCCCACTCGTCAAGCCTTATAGCAATAAACTCAATCTATTTAGCTTAACAGAGAATGTTAAAGGGTGACTTGAATGCAATACATGAAGAACAGAAATTTGCTAATAGAAGTCTCTTTAATCTCACAGACAAAAATATAACAAGATCCAATGGCTAGAAGCTGAAGCTAGACAAATTCAGACTAGAATAACGTGCAAATTTTTAGACCATGAGGGTAGTTAACCATTGGGAAAGCCTACAAAGGTCAGTGGTGGATTCTCCATCACTGGCAAATTTTAAATAGAGATTAGTTATTTTTCAAAAAATATGCTCTAGTTCAAACAGGAATTAAGGGAAATCCTATGGCCTGTGTTAAGCAGGAGATCAAACTAGATTACCACAATGGTCCCTTCTGTCTTTATAATCTATGAATATCTTTACCTGTTGCATGCCTTTAATTCTATACAACAAAAATTGTACATTTTAGGAAAGGGTATTTTTCCTATGGTTACAAGTCTTTTGATGGCAAAGTACGCTCTAGTTTACGTAACGAGTTATTATGTTGTCATGGAGATTTCATTTGCTGTACCTTCAGCTGAATAAATTACCTCATGTTAATACAAAATAAAAGAAATGCCAGTATATTGTGGTGCTCTCATGGAATAGTTCAGTAGCAAAACAACTCAGGTTTAGACCAAATTTTTAAAGGTATTTAGGCATTGCTCTGCTCACAATTGGCAACAGATAAATACCTTAAAATATGGACCTTAGTCAGTGATGTCTCTTCCTCAAAAGTGATTCTTCAGAGCTAGAGGATTGCATTTACAAAAATAACAGAAAATAAGCCAGAAGACAAACAGAACTCTTCTCCAGTTTGGGGTTCAAGCCATTGCTATGATCCCAAATGCATTCTTTCCCTCTGCCTCCCTGTATACCGTGCTGTAACTACAACAGCAAAATTAATTGCTAAAATACAACACGAGGTAAGAAAAATATTTTAAAAATTGATTGAACAATATTAACAAAGATAAAGCCTGATTTTCAAAAATGCATGCGGACAACTGTGAATTTACAATGAATGCCTGTACAAATTACCTGTGATAACTGGTCATTTGAACATGCAGATACCTGACTTGCACATTCAGGCACAGTAATTATGCCCCCAAATTATGCAACTCTGCATATTGCAAGCATATAGATTCCAAGGCCAGAATGGACCATTGTGATCATCTGGTCTGGTCTCCAGTATAACACAGGCCATAGAACTTCTCCAGAGTATTTCCTAGAGCATATCCTTATTCAATAAACTGCCCATTTTTGAAAATCAGGCCACAAGTGTGATACAATGACTTTAATACAGTACTTAGATTCTTCTTAAAGATAACTACTGAAGTATTATCTTAACAAGATGGAAACGAGATAGGAATAACGTCCAAATGAACTTTCACTGGTCATATCCACTAGCTTATCTGTAAATTATATGGCTTTGTTGCAATGGGATGGTTTCACAAATAATTAATAATTTTATTCTTAGAGCATACTACTACAGTCCCTTCATATGCACAACAGCCACTGATTACTTTGGTCAACTATGCAGAGTGTAATTGATATACTCAAATGCTGACTGTTTTAAGAAACCTAACAAAAAATGGCCTTTGATTGAGACTTCCAGAGCAATGCAGGAGATTTAGCACTACACTTTCCATTACAAGCGCTGCTTTGGAAACTTAAGCCATTGTCTTTTTTGCTTATTTTCTACCTTAAAAATATCAATTCTTGTCTCCCCTGGTTTTGCACTTGGAGAAACCTGACAAAGGAATTAGGAGTTTTCTTAAATCTAACATTAAGGGGCAGAGGTACTGAACCTTTAAACAAACATACTTTTACCCCCATTTGTTAGGGAATTGAGATAAATAGGTCTGACAAAAGCAAAGATTTAAATAGTCTGAATAAAAATCACTTCCTCTCTCAGTTGATCAAGTTTCACTTCCTTGACATCTTAGCATTCATAAAGCTATTTGTTTTCCATTACCCATAAAAAATTAAGTGAAAAGCAAGGTAGACAAGACCAGAATTCCTAATGTAAGCAACGGGAGGGGGAGAAATACTTTTAAGACTTGTGTATATATCATAAAGTATTAAGAGTGCACAAACCCAATTCTACTCTTTGCAGGTCATTTAAATTATTAGAGAAACCCATCAGGTTCTGATCCTTGCTGAAAAGGACTTGGAACACTAAGGTTTTAGAGTAAATAAAATACTTCATAAGGTAGTGGATTACGTGTCAAAAATGCAAACAGAGATGGTTTGCTTCCCCAGCAACCCTAGCTCTGATTTATTCCAGGATAACCTTTTAATAATGAATGATGCAGTAGGTACATCCACAAAATGCACTACTACAGTTTGACCTGATCTACCAGATCCGTTCTAATAGCCCATTCAAATAAACATTTACTAAATCTAAATAAAGAGATCACCGCACTTCAGTAAACTTCATTATGGCAGCTGGGAAGAAGTACAGTCAGATTTTTTTTCATTTATTCATTCTCCTCTCTCTCGCAACCACTCTTCTGATCTACAAAAGTTATATTATTGATTCATCTTATTTTAGTTTTCACTGTTGTAATTAATAAGAAGGGAACCTATGGTGCCTCCTCCGTGACTTTACCACTCTGCCAGATGTCACACTAGTACTGAGTGACAGCTCTCATCAGAGACTGGGTATATTTTTAAGGGCATTGTAGTCTACCATCTGAATGATGCCTGGACCATAAGGTATGTGCAGCTGTACAATTGCTCTGGTGATGAAAATTTGATAAACAGCAGAGACCATAGCAGTCAAAAGAGCAATAGCAATAATGCAGTGCAGACCTACAGTATATACCTCAGCCTGAAATCCTCCACAAGACAAAGACATACATAAGAAGCTATGCCTTCTCTTTGTTTTTTAAATGATTATCATCTATGTTAACATCCATGGGAATCTCATGGCAATGTATTTCTGTACATTGCTCTGAATATTTACTCCTAAATAGTTTAATATTTTTAAAGGATGAGTATTTCAGAATAGAAACCAGAGCTCCCAACTGACTCCAGAAGGTAAAGTGATCAGCTGGATAGTTTGAGCTGAAAAGATATTTTTTCCTTCTATCATAGGAATATAGCAACAAAGAAAACCAACAGATACTTTGAAAGAAGTGTCTCAAGAAAGATTTCCCCCTTTTCTTCAAAATGTTCATTAAAAGAAAAATTCCATCAAAAGCTGAGAAAAGAAAGCAATTAAACACAAGCCATAAGGATCTCGGGCTACAGCTGTGTGCAATGTATAGCTTTTCTCTCAAAGAATCCCATAGAATTTTTTTTTTTACACTTCTCAAACATCTCTTTCTATATGCAGGACACATTCTTCCCACCCTTGCACCCCTAGGATTCAAATAATAGGGCTTGGATGGACTGAAAATTCTCCAGAGTTGTCCCAAGTGTAATGGGGATGTTCAACAAGGATTGTCAGTAGAACTGGGGGTGGAGGGAGGGAGAAGGTATTCCATTTCATGGAGGCTTTCACTATTTTGAAAACGAATTTCATTCTGATTAGAACAAAACCCAAAACTTCCAAAATGTTCTGTGGTGGGGACCTCAGATCTGTGTCAGTCCACCTAGTGGAATGTCCTGGAGCTACAGACCCTGAAAGTCAAAGGGTCCTGTCCCTGAACAGTCTGCCTGGTAGGCTGTCCCAGAGTTGTGAACCCTGGAAGCTTGGGCTCTCTAGCAGCCCACCAGGTGGATGGCCAAGGAGCCAATTGAGCAACCTGGCAGAAAGTAGGCAGGGTTCTGAAATGTGCCTGGTTTCCAGGGGAACTTCTCAAACGGTCTCCAAAGAACATTTTGATTTCAGTGAATCAGAAAATTCTGATGAAAAACTGTTTCATTGGAACTTTTCCACACAACTTTAATTATCTGCTGGAAATAATGGTACCCTCCATCTGGAAGCATCCTTGTCCTCTTATTCTGAAAGGCTGTCAAGCTGAGACTGGCAAAGCTGTCTCCAAAATTCCTTCTTCCTCAGTGTTGCCTCTAGAGCAGGGGTCGACAACCTCTGGCATGTGGCTCGCCAGGATAAGCACCCTGGCAGGCCTGGCCAGTTTGTTTACCTGCCACTCCTGCAGGTTTGGCCAATCGTGGCTCCCACTGGCCACGGTTCGCCGCTCCAGGCCAATGGGGGCGACGGGAAGCAGCGGCCAGCACATCCCTCAGCCCGGGCCGCTTCCTGCAGTCCCCATTGGCCTGAAGTGGCGAACCGCGGCCAGTGGGAGCTAACATCTGCTCTAGAGTATCAGCTGTCAACATGGAGGTAAAAAAGTCAAGGGTGGTTGTGGTCACCTTGCGTCTTATTGTGATTACATAGGAATGGGAGGGCACAAAACTTTGTTCTCTTGTAATCATATTATGGAAAATGTTGAGAAGAGCTGCTCTAGAGGATATTGCATTGAAAAGTTTATGTCTGCACATCAAGGCTTGATAAGTTTTGGAATAAGTTGTTCAATTCCACCTGAAGTAGCATGGTAAAATTTTCAGAAGTGAAGTAGGAGCTTAAGTCTCATTTTCAAAAGTAACTAATGGGAGCTAGGTGTCTAGGCACTTTTGAAAAATCTCATTAGGTTCCTATCTGCTCTCTTTATGTGTCTAAACACATTTAAAAATATGGCTTTTCACCACTTAGGATACAAGATTTAGGTTAAGACGGATGATGGAAATCAAACAATTGTAGTATGTGGTCCCTGCACTTCCTAAATAGACACACAAATGGACTGTTTGTATATGAAATGCTGTCAACTGCCGTGTTTAATTATTTCCTATGTACAATTAAGAAGCAACCTACCACTAAGATGATGTTCCAGGGACATTATAATATTTTTGTTATACCATTGATTTAATATCAAATAGTCATAATAGAGACACTATTGATTTCCTGTCAGTCATAATAGAATGAATTTTTAGTTGCAGTTTGACATTCTGCACCTATGTTTTTGAAGAGTCATCATGACGACTACAAGATATCTACATTATCATTTCTTGGTTCATCAGTGGCGTCCTCCCTCAGTCATGTATTATTTTGCAAACTTGTCTCTGAAATCTTTGTTTTCTATAAACTTTCCTGCAGTGCTTTAATATCCTAGTCAGTTTCTTTATTTAGCCAGGCTTCATTTACCCCAATTACATCATATTTCTCTTTGAGCACAAAATGTATATTTGCAGCGCTACAATCTTGCTTTGTATGCTTGCTGCATTTGTACCAAAACAAAATTAGTTTTCCCTTCTCTTTGTTCGGCATTTCTTTTCTTGATAAAATAATAGCCCAATTAATTCACTTCGTAATTTTCCTGATTGTTTAAGTTTTGTTTTTAACCCCATTTTTTTTGCCATTCATTTTCCTTTGGATTTTTTGCTGAATCTACCTGAAAGTTCAAAAGCACATTCACACACACACACACACATCTAATCTGTCTTCTTTTAGCATCTATTAAGCCAGGCAGATTTAGTACTGCATTCTTATCTTCCACAATATGCAATCCGATTCAAGAAAGATGTAATTTTCAGTTACAATGCATGAAGGACCTTTTAAAAATAAAAACCCTGAATATTTTGTTCGGCAAAATTGCTAGTTTTGCACAAATCTATGCAAGAACTCTTTTCATATCTTTATCTCACTATTGGTTTAAAACTCAAGTCACTGAGTTTTAAAGTGGCTTTTGGGAACTAAAGAGTAATCAAGACTCTTTGTTTTCACTTTTTATTTTGTTTAAAATTTCCCAGGATTTTATCGATATTTATTACAAAAATTAAAAACAAGTGAAAATTGGTGCAAAACATTAACTTTGCAGGTTTCTGGGTAAATATTGGGGGATAGAAGGACAGAAAAAACAAGAAATAGAGAAAAGTAAGAGTACTTCTGACCTGGCTTCCTGTTCTGAAAGGGGAGATGGCAGCTCAGTGGCCCAGGTTACTAAACTGCCATCGCTCCTTCTGGAGCAGGGAGCCAGCTTTGGGTGTGTGTGGAGGGGGACCACATGGGTTTCCCTTGGTGTCTACCCAAGTTACTGAGCCACCTTCTTTCCTTCTGGAGTGGAAAGCCAGGTCTGGGGAGTTCTGGCACATCTTTTTTCAGGACTTGAGCACTGAAGTACACATACAGAAGTGCATGTGTGCATATGTCTGGTTGTATCTTCTATTCCATCTTCTTACTTTAACACAGCCTTGCATACACACTAACAGTAGTATATTATTAATGTAAACACATCTATGTAATGTAATGAATTTTCTTGTATGCAGTGTTCTCGTCAGTCCCAGGATATGAGAGAGACAAGGTGGGTGAGCTAATGTCTTTTTATTGGACCAACTTCTGTTGGTTGTCTCTCTCAGTAACAGAAGTTGGTCCAATAAAATATATTACCTCATCCACCTTGTCTCTGGAGTTCTCTGAACATAATCAATATTTTCAAGTTCTTGAGTGATCCAAAATTCATGTGAAAATTGATAAAAAAATAATAACTTTTATGAAACCCACAAATTTTTCAGTACAAATGAGTAAAACACTAAAACAAAAAGCCCTGAGAGTAACTAACTTGTGTGCAGACCTCTGGGATTCTCTTCAGTCAAACCATTAATCTCCCATAATCCTCTGCTCTTTCACCCATAGATGAAACCATATTTAAAAAGCTTGGCGAGACCAGAAGTGAGAACATAGGAGACCTTCATCCATTGAGGGGACATCAAAAGGATGATTAAAAAGTTGGGTCACGCAGACCAGTAAGGGATTCTGTCACCACCTACCCTGTAACCTTACGGTGCCTTAATGTTGTGCTACTAAGGCTCAGATCCCTGACACCAGCAGCCTGCCCACATAAGGCAAAATTTCACGCTGGCTTCCAGCAGGGTGACACAGTCAGCCATTTCAGTCATGTGTCTCTCCAAATCCGTCCTCTCCAAGTTCTTAACTACCAGACACTCCGTCTTTTCCCCTCTGGTTTATCACCCCTCCCCATCCCCCCGCAAACAAACAAACAAAAAAGTCTGAAACCAGTTGTCAACTCACTTTGGCACACGTAATCCAGAGTTTGCACAATAGAGAACTGCTTGGGTTTAGAATAAACAAAAAGTTATTTAATAGAAAAAACACAGCTTCAAAGATGAAATAATAAGGGAGAACAAACATATATAAAAGTTACACAGAAAATAAACATCAAGCTGCAACTTCAGGCTTTACATTTCTATGTTAGATAAAATCTCTTTTCTAACACAAGTTACCTATTGCCCTTGAGCAGTTTCCCAGTGTACATCCTAAATCAGTTCAATCTTTTTTCATGTGCAGACCCATTAAAAAATTTGAATGGAGGTGCGGCCCCCTTTGGAAATCTTAGACATAGTCCGTGGACCCCTAGGGGTCCGTAGACGACAGGTTGAAAACCACTGCCCAGGATTTTACAGACAGCTTCCTGCTTAGAGGCTGTGCCTCACTTCCTGAATGAAAACTTCATTGTCAAGCCTCCTTTTTAAAGGTCTTTTTTCCTTTACTTTTTCTCTCTCTCTCTTCTGGCATGGTCATTCATGGTTATTCAGAGTGGAGGAATTCTAACTGGAATGTCTCAGGATTTTTCCATTAACTCTAATGCTCGATCACTGTCTTTTTCTGGTCTGTATACATGTCTCATAAATAACCATCATATTCAGAACATTTCAAGCTTTTATAAAAGACCTCACTCGATATACTTTTATAGTACAATACAATATGCAATCAATTGGTTCAACTGCTCATTTTGGGGGGTTTAAATCTTATGTTCTTCCCTTGAGGTGACTGGCCCCTGATTGTCACAATGATTAAAGTCTCTCACCTTGCCATTGAAGATTTGCTGAGCCTGCACTTAGAAACTAGCTGCCCGGAAGCCAAACCTTCCTGCCAGAGTTTGTTAACAGATAATGCTGCCATGTAACATTTCAGAAAATGCAGAGCAAGAGCAGCAATGTTCCAGGTTGCCTAGTGGATGCAAATAATGACTGGCCAGATAGGATTTTAGCAAACACTGATAGATGGGAAGGGGAAGAGGTAGAAAGGGGGATAGAGCAGCTGTTTGAAGATTTATACGGCCAGTCCGCCCATCCCTAGCAAGTCTATAGAACAACAACAACAACAACAACATTTGGCGTGAAAGATGTTTTGGATATGCTGAAATAAATACAACAATTTAAAATCTAAAAATATTCAATATATAAGACAAAGCTGAGAAGAAATGTTTCCCTTCAGTTTAGTTTGATTCTATCCTCTAATGAACTATCTAATATAGGATTATAAATCACTGACAGCATTGCCATTTGAGGAGAAAAATCTTATTAAAAATGATCAAATATGGTGAAAGTTTTGCAGTGTGATGGCTAATGTATGCCTTTAAGATAATAATTAAAAAACCCAAGATAAAGCCAGGAATAACTAGTGCTGAAAATTTCATAATAAAATTCAGAAATAAATTACACAAATAAAAAAAAGTAAACTCTAGAGACGAAACTTGGTCTGAAGGTGTAAAAATAATAAATATTTCGAGGGATGGGGAATTCCTGGCATATAAATAACTACATTAACACATAATAAATAAGGAAAGAAGCAAGCAGAGTCATATAATGTGAACATATGTTGAAGAAGAGATAAACTAATCATCATTGCCAGAAATGAGGAGCAAATATCCATGAAACCATCTAAATTGCCTCTGCTTTTAAAGACAGCTCTTGCTTGTACTGACATTTGAAATGCCAAGCTGCCAGAAGAATACATCTGATGTGAAGAAAAACTTCCAGAAGTGGAGTAATGGGGCCTGATTCTGAATGCAGTTACAGCCAGAGTATCTCCACTGAAGTCAATAAAGTACTGTCAGAATCTGCCCCATAGTCATTTAGCAACCATAGATACCACACACACACACACACACAATCCTGTTTATGACAACTGCCAAATTACATAGGAATGAAAGGGTGGGTACCTGTTAAAAGGAAGACTTCAATGTCCATTTGCACAAAAATTCCAGGAATAAAAGAGCCTGATTCTCTATTATCCTTTTAGCTTGCCTAGCCATTTATATCTTTGCAAAATGGATGTAAAACACATGCATTATGAACTGATAGCATTTTACACCAACTTTGTATGAATGTAAATGAGATTCGAGACTGTTGAGAATTACCACCAAAAATCTATAGTTTAGTCCAGATCACAAATATTTAGAACAACATACAAAATGCAATAGGGTACTATAAGCTTCATTTCCATTATTGACATGCTGTTTGTCTGAAGTTCTGCGGTATATCTGGATCTCAGGCCTTATCTCTTACCATTGGAGATTACTCTTAAAACCTCCCCTAGCTCCCACAATCAAGTCTAAGCTATCCGTTCTGGAAAAATACTGTTTAAAGGACCCCATGCTCTTTCCCACCCTTCTTAGGTAACATCTTCATTAAGGACAGTACATGTCTACATGTGCATTGCTGTGCTATAACCATCCTATCATCCACATCTGAACCCCTGAAACACATGCATCCTGGAGAGTGCACAGCAAGTAAGCTAGCATGCATGAGGGGTGTGGGCATGCACATGCCTCTTCTGTGGCATGGCCCCATATCCATGCTACAGGGCAGTATGGATGTGAGTAAGGAGCATGCACCAGGTCCCACATTTCAATAGGCCTCAGGCCCATTCCCACAATGCATCAAACCCTTTCCAGCCTGACCCTTACCCCATGTATAAAGGTCTCTGGCCACCTGTTGTCAGCAATAGTAGAGAGCTGTGTTGACCATGTCAGAACAGTTTTCCATTATGCTCTAATCAGTACAAGGTTATCATGGATTCTGTTCCCAGAGCTTCCGCCTGGTCCACTGTGCACACCTGGAGGCTGATTAATGTGTGGTCAGAGTATTCTATCCTCCAGAACTTTGCCCAGAGCAGCTGGAACTTTCACCTCTATTGGGAGATTTCACAGAGGCTGGAAGCAGCAGGCAGTCACCAGACTCCGTTCCAGGGCCAGGAACCCATGAAGCACCTGAGGTTCCAGTATAGGAAGAGGAAGCCCTGACAGGGACCCTCATACATGCCCATGCAATGATGAGCTGGACTGGATGCTCTCCAGGGCTCCCAGTACAAAATCTGAAGTGGCTCCTGACCCCCTCCTCAATCTCGCTGGTCATATCATACGACAAGATGCTGACGAGGGGCAGAGCGAGGAGGCAGCATGGACCTCAGAGGAAGTCCCCGGAGACTTGGAGAAAGAGGAGAATGCGATTCTGCATCTTTACCCAGTGGAGGTAGGTGAGCAACTCCCTCCCCCGAGGAGACCATAACCATAACCCAAACCATAGCAGGAAGCAGAATCCCAGGCTGATAAGTTTTACAGTGGACCTCCTACCCTCCCTGCAAATATCCCTTCTTCCTCTTCTGCTATATGTCTGCAGCCAAACCTTGTCCACTGGAAACCAGGAGCAGTGTGCACATGGGTGGGATACAGCAGACAGTACAAGTTTTGCAAACTCGTACTGCCCTGTGTCCACTCCATCAGGAAGCATTCCCCTTTCCCGTCACATATGTTGTGAAGGGTACAGCATGCCACGTTTATGCAAACCGCATTGGCCATATTGGCATCCAGATGGCTGCATAGGCATCACCAACAAGCTTTCAAATGTCTAAACACACTCTCAACAACCATTCTGCAACCAGTCAGTCTGTTGTTTAATTCCCTTTTGTCTGGATCATTGATGCCAAAGTATGAGTGTTGACGTTGACACACCATACAGAACCACATCATTTCTGGGGAATAAAGTCCCTACTTCTCCCATCAGGTAAAACCCTGATCTCCCGAGGACCCTCCCATCAGGAACCTGCCCTGTCTGTCCAAAGTTGGTATTCATGAACCGTCCCGTGTGGTACACTAAGCCTTGTAGAACGAGTAAATAGTAATCTCTGCAGTTCACATTTTCACTCATGTCTTGAGGTGGGCAAAGTGTAGGAATGTGGGTGCCATCGATGGCCCCTGCACAGTTCAGAAACCCCACTTGCTGAAATCCAGCTATAAATTCTGGTACTTTGGTTATGGCAACCACCTGTGAATAGATGACAGTATTGTTTGCCTAGCAAACCTGTACAACAACAACACTAACAGTGGACTTCCCAACCTTGAACTGGTTTGCAACTGACCGGTAGCGGTCAGGTGTCACCAGCTTCCAAAGAGCAATAGCCATCTACTTCTGCATTGGTATGGATTTCCAAAAATGAGTGGTCTAGAACTGGAGAGATGATGCAAGCTCATCACACCAATCCATGAAGGTCTCTTTCCTCATTCAGAAATTCTGAAGCCACTTGTTGTCATCCCAGATTTCCAAAATTATGTGATCCCACCACAAAGTGCTGGTTTTCCTGGACCAGAAGTGGTAGTCCATCCATGGGCATACTGTGCCAATACCACAGTGATAATATCTATTTCATGGAACTTGTCACTCACCCTCTCAGTCAGTCATCTTCAGCATGTCAAAATATTCTGGCCCTATTCCGTCAAATATATAGCAGATTGAGTATTGCACCTCAGGAACATTTTCCTGTTACAAGTAGCAGGAACAGAACCACATCACCCAGGGTTTGTTCCATGTCTTCTGATAGACGGGAGAGGTGAGCGGGAGCTGACATTGGCAAATATGTAAAGATGGCAGACAGTTCCAGCAACATGCAGCAAGTTGGTTCCTAAAGTGTCTCCTGTGATGTGCAGAACTCTGGGATACTGTCCCCGAAATGATAGTGCTAATGTCATGTACCAACATGGGCTAATGTAGACATGAGTATACACGTGTACACAGCATTTACCCAGGCCCAGCACAGCATATGTGGACACTTGGCACAGCTATGGGATATGAGCGCTAGCAATACATGGACAACAACCTATGGACGTTCTCGAGAGTAGATGTAGCCGTGGATAGAGACAGGCTAAGAACAACCCTTTTCCTCTTTTCACAATGGCCATCATTCAGAATCAAGGTAACAATCTCCCTGCAATGGGTAAGCACCACTAACCTGTTGGCCAAATCTCCTCCATTCCCTGTACCATCCAAAGATTCTTGGACAACACCCTGCAGAGAAAAGTGAAGAAAATGCCCTGATATAACCCACTGCTGCCAGTAATAGCCTAGCTTACAGGTTTCCTAATGCAATGGAGGATCACTATCACTGTAGTCTCTGATTGGAGAAGGGTACTCCAACCCATGCAGATGGTGGCAATCAATTCTTGGGACCTTCAAATCAGGATAGACTTAATAATGATCAATATATTTCCCCAAGACCATTTCATCCCCTTCCATGACAGTCACTCTACACAGAATATATATAGTGTATGAATATGGTGTGCCTGTGATATCTCTAGAGTGAATAAATGGAAGAGTCACTTGTTGCCCAATTCTATCCCTACAGGTAAAAGCCAGTGGAAATAACTCATATCCTGCTGGAGGAGAACACAGTCCCTGAATATAAATCAATTTATTCCTGGTAATTTGATCGAATGTGTGGACACTTTGGATCAGTTGACACAGATGGGAGCCAAGGAGATAACAGTTAATTTAGAGGCTAGAAAATGAACAATTTTCACTCCTGAAATAAAGATCATGCTACACAGAAATCTCTCTGTCCTAGTTATATACTGTCACTATCTTAACAGGGGCTCCCACAAAAATGATCTCCTTTTTGTCCATGATAAAGCCAGGTATCAACTTATGGGGTGCCTGTGATCACAGAAATGAAGACTGACCAGATTTTCCATTTAAAGATAAATGCTTTGTCCTGACTATACTCAAGGAGAGAGTCAATACCACTTGACAAACAAACTTAGATTAAGTGCAGCTCACTGGAAATTTGCTCTTCAGAATCATTTTTATCTTTTTCAGGGCTAGTCACTTCACTTCTGGCAGCTCTGATAATGCAGCATCCAATGAGGGGTGAATTGTATCAGAGACAGAGAAATCACCCCAACCCTCCTTTCAGTTTTGTGGCAGTCTTTTGACCTGGGGCTTCTTTCATGAGCTCTTCAGCACATCAATGTTCTGCCCATGATTGCACAAATACAGTTTAACACAATAAATATCTCTCCAGTGTGCTCTATTTAGAATCAATTTAGAGTTGTAATAAGATGCAAAAAGAAAATCCAAACAACTGGAATTGAGATAAACAGGACCAGTTTAGAAATACCCAGGAGAAATCATTATCCAAGACTTTATCTTACAACCAAACACACACTGGTAGTATTAGTGTCCATTGGTATTGTATTCGGGAAATGTAAAGTACAGTGTTAGGAGATCCTTCTCTATTGAACTATTTGCCTTTTTATCTTCTCTCCAGTGAATCATTACATAAAATTTCCAGTTAAAGGACAACAAAATACATTCACTTTAATCGCAGGGTATGATCATTTGGGCCCAATATTTGAAATCCAATTTAAGTAACTGAAACAAGGGAGCCAATTTAAGGCAATAATATTTTCTAGTGCATTTCAAATCCCCATGACTAAATATTACTAGGAAATATTTTCCCTTTTTCATCTCCAATTAATGGCCAGAAATACATATGTAAGATTTTTAATGAACTAAGTTGTCTCATAGAGAACCAAAGATATAGATAATAACCAACCTACCACTGTTTTTCTCCTGCCACTCTGTCAATTTACTGAATTTCCTCTGGGGATGTGGCTTTTGATTTTTGCTATGAATTATACCATTATGTTCAATGGTTTAGGTAAGTAATTCTTAGCTAAGTAGATCCTACTATTCATATGTTCTTATTCTAAATACACATGTATACATCCACTTTCACTTCCACATTTACCACTAGTGATCATTATGGTATAAAAAAATTGATGGTGGATGAAAGACTGGTATTAGCTACAATTCATTATTCTTTCAAGGACACTTTATTTATATGCTACATTCAGGTTTGAATGGCAATAATTACTCTTGAACATGCTCCTTTACCTTTCACTATGTGCCATTGGATTGTTTGACATAATAGGTAATGCATGTACTATGAACGTAGAGCAAATTCTGAGATTAGAACATATACACCATACTTTCTATAACCTACCAGAAAATTACAGTAATAACAGCAAAAATTGTTTGATCTCTGAGTTTTTGTAAGATTTCTAATGATATCTCATGTCAGGCTGTGTTACTGGAATACATGATCTTGTTATTCTCTGTAAGAGATCACCATTATTATTAGGAGTCTAAAGAGGAGGATTTGCTGAAAGGTCCTACTTGCTTCCATTGGGGCCAGAGGGTCTTGGATCCAAAGACAATCACAGACCTCCTTAAGCCAATAACTGTACCAATTACCCTCCTTTAGGTTCAGCAGAAGGACCCTTTATGTAGTAAAAAAAAAAACTGCATACAATGCACACCACCAGGACAGAGATAAGCTGGCTGTAAATGCAGGAGCTAGCATATTTGTTGGAGTCTGTATGCACTGGAGAGAGCAAACCAACAGTAGGAGGAAGCAGAGACAGAGATTCTTGAGCACACAGCTGGGAGATTTCTAAGAAAGTACACTGGGTACTGTTTGTTTCTTCTGTGTTCAAGGAAACAGTACCTTGTGTAATTTTTTTTGTGAATAAACAAGATTAAACCAAGAATATACGTGAATCATCTCACTAATTTCTCATCCAAATGGAAACACACTGCAAGGCCCCACATTTTGGCTAACCGCGCAGGCCAAAGCAGCAACAATAGCATTAAATTGTATAAACACATTGATTTAAAACCACTAAAACAAAGGAATTTACGTAGGACTAGATCAGTGCATCGGCATATCAACTTTAGTTCACTCCACTGTGTTGAGGTACTGTAGAGATCTTATCGATTACACAATATCAAAACACTATCTCTGCTGCCTCATCTAGATACCAGCTGCAATTCAAAAACTCCATTTGAGAATCTATCTTGTAATGTTTTCACAATTCTTTTGTTTCTTGCAGCAGTACTGAGAAAAGCAGCTCTCTTCCAGATGAACATAAGAACATGCAAAACTTAATTCATGTCACTGCAGTGTATCATGTTATGAAAAGTTTTTAGAACATGTTTATACTGTTAAGTCCCTGGATAAAGTTCTCCTCCCTTGGATCAGTAATTGGTTTGCACCATTGCAAGTGAGACCTCAACAGGGCCCAACAATGTCATTTTGAGTACACTTACAGGTACATAAATCCATGGGGCTTGATTCTCTCTTGGTTCTGGGATCCACTCAGCATGTGTGTTTTGGTGGGTGGGGGAGAGGCTCTATCAAGGAGGTGGTTCTGGCTCCCTGATTCTGGGAGCTAGTCCATGCCAACTCTGGCATGAGTTAGATCAGCATAGGGTACTGTTTTCTATTACACCAGAAGAGGGTCAACATAGGAGAATTCCCCTAGCATGCCTTCCCTTTTCCTTCACCTAGCATGCCTTCCCCTTCCTTTCCCCTAGCATGGCCCCTGTGCTGGTAATGGGTAGAAAGGTACACCAGAAGAGGGTCAACATAGGAGAATTCCCCTAGCATGCCTTCCCTTTTCCTTCACCTAGCATGCCTTCCCCTTCCTTTCCCCTAGCATGGCCCCTGTGCTGGTAATGGGTAGAAAGGTTGGTGCTGGACCCAGCTCCACCAGTTTTAAACTAGCTGAGCATTCTTCCAACAGTGTAATTTCTCAACCGGCCAGTTTTAGTTAGAATCTGATTGCCTCAAAGGAGTCCAATTAGATTTGAGAATCTGGTCCATATTATGAAGCCATTGGAGACCAAATCCACCCATATTTGTACCCCATGACACTTCACAAAAATTAATAAAGACTCTAGGTGCTTTTGCTGCTGTGTGTTATAAAACATAATGAAAAAAATACTATACATTTTAACACATTAGCAAGTAGACCATTTTATAGAATATTAGGGCTGGATGAGACCTCAGGAGGTCATCTAGTCCAATCCTCTGCTCAAAGCAGGACCAACACCAACTAAATCATCCCAGCCAGGGCTTTGTCAAGCTGGGCCTTAAAAACTTCTAAGGATGGAGATTCCACCACCTCCCTAGGTAACCCATTCCGGTGCTTCCCCACCCTCCTAGTCAAATAGTGTTTCCTAGTATCCAACCTAAACCTCCCGCACTGCAACTTGAGACCATTGCTTCTTGCTCTGTCATCTGCCACCACTGAGAACAGCCTAGCTCCATCCCCTTCAGAATCCCCCTTCAGGTAGTTGAAAGCTGCGATCAAATCCCCCCTCACTCTTCTCTTCTGCAGACTAAATAACCCCAGTTCCCTCAGCTTCTCCTCATAAGTCATGTGCCCCAGCCCCCTAATCATTTTCATTGCCCTCCGCTGGACTCTCCAATTTGTTCACATACCTTTTGTAGTGTGGGGACCAAAATTGGACGCAATACCCCAGATGTGGCCTCACCGGTGCTGAATAGAGGGGAATAGTCACTTCCCTCAATCTGCTGATTGCCCTACTTCCTCGGTATGAATCAGGAGGCTTCCCATCTTGAACCCTCCTCCTTGTATTTCCTCCCGGTATCCCACTCCCTCACTTACCTCTGGGCTTAGGTCACCAGGCCCCGATTTAAAGCCCACCTCACTAGGTTAGCAAGCCTGCCTGCAAAGATTTTACTTTGCTCTTTAATACAAAAAGGGCCATTTGACTTAAAAAGTGATTGAGAACTTCTCAAAGCGTTGGCAAAATAAAAGTGAATTCCTAAGTTTTGATATTGTCTGCCCAAGTTTCAACTGGAAAAGGAAGTGGTTTTGTTGGTCTTTAATAGCAGCTCATTTGTAAGTAAAGAATTTGCCCACTTTGGAATCACCTTATGCAGCTATGCAAAACACATTATCCACTAGAGCTAATCAGGAATGGGTTTCTTGCTTGCTGTCCCACTGAAAATTTAGATGAGGATGTGGAGAAGAAATCATTTTTAACAATATATTCCACAGAAAATCAACTTTATGGCAAAAAAATATATGTATATTTTCCCACTGAAAAAACAGTTTCAAAAAAAAAATTGCAACCAACCCTACTACTACATACCTTATAAAAGGCTGTGGGTTTAATGAGTATGCTAGTAATACTTTGCACACACATAGCATTTTTCAAAGGGCTTTATTAATTAAATAACACATATAGCACTCCTACAAGTGGTTACATGATGCAGAGTACAATCACTTCACCTTTACCCTTGCCCGTTAGCTGGGGTCGGCAGTGCAGATTCATAGAGCATGTGTGATTGGCACAACTTTTTACAAACCGACTGGCCAGGCCTGATGCTCTTGGTTTGAAATTGAAGTATTCCATCCCCAAGCCGCACCTGCCCAATAGAGGCACAGAGAGGTGAAGTGACTGGTCCAAGGTCACCCAGCAAGTGTGTGGCAGAGCTAGGATAAGAATCCAGGTCTCCCAAGTCCCAGTCCTGCACCCTCTCCCCTGTAACACACTGTCTCCCTTGTGGTGAACAGAATCCAATATTTAAAGAGATGAGCAGAGAAAAAGGAGGAGGAAATGGTATCATTCCCCCTCCCTCCCTTTTTTAAACACAGATGGGGAAAACAGAGAAGTTAAGTGATTTGCCCACCACCTCAGAGGGAGACAGTGCCAGAGCCAAAATGAGAACTCAGTTGTGTTTGGTTACCAGCTCTGTGCTCTGACCATTGGACCAGGCCTCTCTAGGTTATCCATGTGTTCATGTAATTAAGAAGAAAATGCCATATAAAACAGAACACAGGCCAACGCTCTGTAACAAAGTTATGAATCAAAAATCTCAGGCAGAAATCTAAAAAAAAAAAAAAAAAAACTCAAAATCCTAACATATTAATATGTTCGAATGCTGCTATATATTTTCTCTGGGTGGGTTTTATATAATAAACTGTACTTGTGTATATAACAATTGATGGCTAAAAATACACATTAGCCCCTGTGCACCCCAATTTCAAAGGTTCTGCATATTCTTCTGGTACATATACCCAACGGGCAGGGGCAGCTCCAGGCACCAGCTTGTCAAGCAGGTGCTTGGGGCGGCAAGTCCAGCTATTCGGCGGCAATTCGGCGGACCTCCCGCAGATCGCGATTGCGGCTTTTTTTTTTTTTTTTGGCTGCTTGGGGCAGCCAAAACCCTGGAGCCGGACCTGGCCAACGGGGAAAACTATAGCAGGCTGCCACTTTTGCTAATGTTGTTCTGTGTATAGTCACTGGGATATCATCCATCAAAAGAACACCCACAGAACAGCATATTATCAGTGCAGGCTGCCAAACCTGAGAAAATGCTGTAGTTCTAACACGTCCAATGGTGTCTCTGCATGCAAGATTCTTACACTTCATTTTACACTGAGCAAACTACTAAAGGAGCAAAACCAATAGCTCTTGTAATAATATCAAGAACTACAAACCTGAAGCATGTAATACGGGATTAGTGAAGAGGGACCTGAAATGCCCCCCTTCCAGACAGCTCCAAGAAAAAAAAAAAAAAGGCTTTTGTCCAGGGGCGGCCCGTCCATATAGATGAACTAGGCAGTCGCGTAGGGTGCCAAGTTAAATGGGGTGCCAAATTCGAGGGAAAAAATCAAATAAAATAAAATGAAAAAAATATGAAAAAGATGAAAAAAATACAAATAAAATAACGAAGATGTCATTATTTCAATTCCCATGTGCGTATGGAGGGAATATGAATTATAATTCTTTTCTTGAGATTTTTGAGAATTTATTAATATGTCAAATCTTTTATTTACTGCAAAAAAAATATTTTAGCGATTTTTTTTTCAATTTGCGACGTAGGGTCAAGATGCCCCACTCCACAATTTTGATAAGCAATAACTCAGCCACAATGCAACACATCCACCAGCGGCAAGAGCTGCAATGCCAGTGACACCTAACTTGAATATACATCAAGGTCGCATAGTCGGAAATTCATGTAGAGCGGAGATATCACGAGTTGATACATGTCAAACGGTCATTTTAACACACGTCACAGGTAGATGGTTAAGAATCGAGCTCATATTGTGGAAAATTGTAGAATTGAAAAAATATACACTCCAGGTAATGGAAACATTTTAAAATTTGTTGAATAACTAGCTTTGTTTGATCCAGTCATGAAGGAGCATCTACGTAAAATAACTGATCATGAAACACAGGTTCATTACATAGGAAAAATATGCAGAATGAACTGATTCATATCCTAGCAAATGCCATTAAAAAGAAAATGGTAGAAGCTGCCCATTCTGCAAAATACTTTTCAAGAATACTGGACTGTACACCAGATGTGAGTCATGTTGAACAAATGACAATGATCATTCCTTTTGTGGATATGGAAAATCTGCAGATGAAGATAATGTTGAAGTGCTCATAAAGGAACATTTTTGGGGTTTCGTACCACTGAAGGAGATGACTGGAGCATTTATGACTGAAATAATTCTACAAGAGCTTGAAACAATGTGGCCAAGACTATAATAATGGGAGTAATATGAAGGGTAAAGACAATGGTGTGCAAAGGAGAATGATGGAAATCGGTCCTAGGGCCTTTTACGTTCCTTGCAGTGCGCATTCTCTGAATTTGGCTGCCAATGATACTGCTAGATGATGTTTGGAGGCACGCAGTTTCTTTGACCTGGTGCACCATGTTTATGTGTTTTTCTCAGGCTCAACACGCCATTGGGAGATTCTGATCCTCCATGTGAATTCTCTAACTGTGAAACCACTTAGTCAGACAAGCTGGGAAGTCGTATTGATGCTTTGAAGCCTCGTTGCTTTGAACTTGGAAACATTTATGATGCCCTAACTGAAATTTCTGATTCTACCTTTACTGGATCATCTGGCAATACGGCACGTTCAGATGCAGAAGCTCTTGCAAATTGCCTTTCCAAGTTCAAATTATGACTTCACTTATTTTGTGGTATGTGACAGACCCAGACCAGTGGGGTACAGGAGTCTGGTAGAGGGCAAATGTACTGGTCACTGGATGAGTAGTTTTTTGTTTCCTGAGTAACCAGAGAAGGGGCTGCACTACAGTAATCTGGAACCTACTAGAACCAGTTAAGGCAAGCAGGCTAATTAGGACACCTGGGTTTTAAAAGGAGCTCACTTTAGTTTGTGGTGTGAGTGTGAGGAGCCGGGAGCAAGAGGCGCAAGGAGCTGAGAGTGAGAGGGTGTGCTGCTGGAGGACTGAGGAGCACAAGCGTTATCAGACACCAGGAGGAAGGTCCTGTGGTGAGAATAAGGAAGGTGTTTGGAGGAGGCCATGGGGAAGTAGCCCAGGGAGGTGTAGCTGTCAAGCAGCTGTTACAGGAAGCACTATAGACAGCTGCAGTCCACAGGGCCCTGGGCTGGAACCTGGAGTAGAGGGCGGGTCCGGGTTCCCCCTAAACCTCGCAATTGACCTGGACTGTGGGTTCTTCCAGAGGGGAAGGTCTCTGAGCTGTTCCCCAACCCACATGGTGAATCTCTGAGGCAAGAAAATCCACCAATAAGCGCAGGACCCACCAAGATAGAGAAGGAACTTTGTCACATGTATACTATCCTTTTCAAGATTAACCTCACTAGTAAACATCTTCAGGAAAAGAACTTGAACATACATTCTGCTATTCAAAAACTGCAGCAAACACAAAATATTCTGGAGGAATTCAGAAGAGATGAGGAGTTCGAAAGAACACTGGTAGAGTCTCTCGAGCTTGCTGAAGAAATAGACTTGCCAACAGAATTTGAACCAGAGCCAGTTCGCATTCAGCAAAAGAAACAACAGTTTTAGTATGAAGGATGTGAGACACTCATTCAGAACCCAAAACAAAGGTTCAAAGTGAATTTCTACTTTGCAGTCCTTGATACTGCTATTCACTCAGTTGACGAAAGATTTCAACAGATGCAGCAGCTAAAGTCAGCATTTGGCTTTCTATATGATATCCACAGCTTGCAAAAGAAAATAGCAAAAACAGATAAGAGAATTTTGTATAAAACTGGAGTTGGCATTGACTAATGAAAATTCAAAAGACATTGATGCTACAGATTTGTGTAGTGAGCTTCAGACTTTTTCAAGATGACTTAAGAAACATTTCACTCCTGAAGAAGTATTGAAGTTTGTTTGTGAAAATAAACTGACAGTTTTCCAAACATTTTTATAGCTCTACACATTCTTTTAACTTTGCCAGTTTCTGTAGCTAGTGGGGAAATGTAGTTTCTTAAAGTTAAAATTGATAAAAACATATCCACGTTCAACAATGGTGCAAGAGATACTTGTTGGACTAGCCACAATGTCAATAGAGCATAAAATAGCTGGAAAACTGGATCTAAAAGAACTAGAGACTGAATTTTCAAAACTTAAAGCAAGAAAAGTCATGTTTTAAGAGCACAGAGTTTTTTATTCTGAGTGTTTTGTAAATACAGGTTAAAGTTCATTGAAGAGTTTTATTTCTTTCTATACTGGATGTGGTGGTAATGGCAGTTAAAGGAGGATAGCGTAATGGATGATTTTGGATTTGTAATAATAAAAATTATAATTAACCTTTTAATCCATTTTTATTTGAAATCGGACTGAAATATCATCTAGCTGTCGTGTACAAATCTATTCTGAAAATGTTGTGTCTCTATTTTATCTGATCTCAGAAACATTGGTTGGACAGATGGAAAGGGGGTTCCAAAGAGGATGGAGCTCGGCTGTTCTCAGTGGTGGCAGACGACAGAACAAGGAGCAATGGTCTCAAGTTGCAGTGGGGGAGGTCCAGGTTGGATATCAGGAAAAACTATTTCACTAGGAGGGTGGTGAAACACTGGAATGCGTTACCTAGGGAGGTGGTGGAGTCTCCTTCCTTGGAGGTTTTTAAGGCCCGGCTTGACAAAGCCCTGGCTGGGATGATTTAGCTGGGAATTGGTCCTGCTTTGAGCAGGGGGTTGGACTAGATGACCTCTTGAGGTCCCTTCCAACTCTGATATTCTAGGATTCTATGATTCTATGGACGGACAAACCAAATAATTAAGCCTCTGTTTAAAAAAAAAACGCTTAAAAACCATTAAAAGGGGCAAAATGTTTCCCAGTTTACCAAAAACCTCAGCCTAGATCTACCCTCGGGGTTTGTGGGGAAACCGACTGCATGGTTTGCCTAGGGTGCCAGTTGCTGGCAGCTAGTCTAGGGCCGCCCCTGCTTTGGTCCTATCTAAATTGAGAGAAAGTATAGGGTGCATGCTATGCTATCATTTGCCATCTTATCCTCTTCTATTTATGTTCTTTCCTTCCCTGTTCCTCTTTTCTTGTGTTTTAAATGTACCTGTTTCTAGACCTGTGTCTTGATTTGCTTAAGTTTGGAATATGGATAGGCCATTTATAGAACAAAAGAGAAGTATGCTATGATACAAAACTAGACCCTGTAGAAGAGTGTGTATGTGCCTTGATATTTTGGAGGTTCCAGAGAGGAGAAGAACCCTCAAACACCCCAGTTTTTACCTACTCAGATGCCTGAGACATGAACTGCCTGTAGGGACTCCATCTGAAGCTATTCCTTGTGCTTCAAAAATATACACACAAGTCCTCTGCCACAGCTAACCTTTGTGCTGCTCAGAGGGAAGATCCAAGATTGAAAAATATAGTAATAGTTGAGAAAAGACATCCTGCCTCTGCAACCAAGTCCAGACACTCTGACATGCTATTGTTAGAATGTAGGACAAATTAGAAATCAGGAACTAACTGTTTTATTGGGCCACTAAACATTCAGATGATTCACATGCCAACCTTTAGTTGGTCGTCCCCAGGAAGTACCACTGTAATGTGCTATAATCTTTGCATGCTGACAGAAGACACTGTGGTTTAGATAAAACTACTGATCTCATCAAAGCTGGATTCTTCTGGCAGCAGAAGTAGAACATCATGTAAAAATCTGTGGGAGATATGTGAAAAAGAAAACGCTTCCAAAGAGTTGGCTCCCTCATCAATATCACCCGTGAAGGACCAATCAAATCTAATCTGTACAGACAGTTAAGAGCATTAGGAACATTGTCGTCATCATTGACCATTTCACAAGGACTGTGCAAGATTACCCCACAGAGGATCAACATGGAACTATAGTTGCAAAGGTTTTCTATGAGAAGCTGTTAATAAATTATGGGTTATCCTGTCCGAATCCACATAGAGCAAAGATGCGACTCTAAAAGTAATTCAGTCAAAAAGTTGTGACATCTGAAAAGAATGAGGCTAGCTACAGAACTAACCCCCCAAAAGACCCTGAGCTAAAAAGGTTCAACAAACTCTGTGAAACATTCGTGTACATTGGACTCAGCAGAAACGGAGCTGGAGTCAGCATTTCACCAAGCTAATGATTATACTTTTAATGAAGCCACTGGAAAGCTTTTTTGTTGTGCATAACTTTGGCAAAATAATACTTTTGGGCTATATCTTCCATGCTGAATCTCAGACAAGACATGACGTCAAAATTCTCAGCAAAATATATTCAGCTGAATAAAATTTTATTTTGTTGAATTTAAAGATTAATAACTGTAGTGTGAGGATACAGACACAAAGAGCCATTCGTTAAGTGGCAACTAGAGATCTTCCTGACCAGGAAGTTCCTACATTTATTAAGCTCTCCATTGTAGCACACCCTGGTCCTCAGATAATTATAGAAGACAAGAAACTCTATACCCACGCCACAATAATTTAAGAATTTTATTGACAGATTTTCTTCATTTTTTTTTACTAGAGTTTATTGATACTTAAGAATCAAGCCAAGTCTGAAAATTATGGCCCTGATTCTTCATTGCAGCATACTGCTCATGCTGATGCAATGCCATTGTAATCAAGGTGGGGTTGCCAATTTTCTAATCTCAGAAAACCTAACACATTTGCCCCACCCCCTGTCTCGTCCCTGCACTGCCCCGTCTCCAAGGCCCCGCCCCTGCTAACTCCATCCCTCCTCTCTGTCTTGCTCATTCTTCCCCACCCTCGCTCACTTTCACTGGGCTGAGGCAGCAGGTTGGGATATGGGAGGGGGTGAGCGCTCAGCTGGGGCTGAGGGATCTGTGGTGCAGGAGGGGGTTCCAGGCTGGGGCCAAGAGTTCAGAGTGCGGGAGGAGGCTCTAGTATGGGGCAGGAGATTGGGGTGTGGGAGGGGGTGAGGACTCTGGCTGGAGGTGTGGGCTCTGGGGTGCAGCCAGGGATAAGGGGTTTGGGGTACAGGAGGTGACTCTGGGGTGGGGGGTGGGGCCAAAGGGTTTGGAGTGTGGGAGGGGGCTTTGGGCTGAGGCAAGGGGCACAAGCTCAAGGCTGAGGATGTGAGCTCTGGAATGGGGCCAGAAATGAGGGGTTCAAGGTGCAGGAGAGGGCTCCAGGCTGGGGCAGAGGGTTGGGGCATGGAAGGGGATTTGGGGTGCAGGCTCCAGGAGGGAGTTTTGATGCAGAAGGGGACTCAGGGCTGGGGCAGGGTGCAGGCTCTAGGCAGCACTTACCTCAGGCGGCTTCCAGGAAGTTGCCGGCACGTCCCTCCAGCTCCTAGGCAGAGTGGTGGCTGGGGGAGGGGGCTTTGTGTGCTGCCCCTGATGGCAGGCACTGCCGCAAAATCTCCCATGGATCATGTGGAGCCAGTGCTCGGGGCAGGGGCAGTGAATGAAGCCCCATGGCCGCCCCTCCACCTAGGAGCCAAGGGAAATGCCGGCCATTTCCTGGGAGCCACACGGAATGGCTAGGGAGCCTGCCTGATCCACTGCACTGCCAACTGGATTTTTAATGGCCGGTGCCACCAGGCTCCCTTTTTGACCAAGTGTTCCTGTCACAAACCGGACACCTGGCAACCCTAAATCAAGGTTTTATATAACACCAGCATAAAGCAGTATGCTGCAGTAGAGAATCAGACCCATAATTTTCAGACTTCGCTTGGTTTTCAAGTCTCAATGAGATTTATTAAAGAAAAAGCAGAAGTTTTATTGACAAATTTTCTTCACACACACATATATATGATTGGGTGTTGACTGGAATCGTGAAAAAAGCATCTTTTAAATCTAGGACTGAGAAATGGGTATACTGCCCCCCTATAGAGGCCAACAGTGTATACGGATTTGGAACAAGGGGGTGCAGAGTCTTAACCCACTCATTAACTGCCCTGAGGTCCTGTACCAGCCAATACGTGCCATTGGGCTTTTGTACGGGCAGAATGGGGGTGTTCCACGCTGACTGGCATTCTCGTAGTACACCGTACTCTAGGAACCGATCTATAGTCTCTTGCAGTCCCTCTCTGGCTTCCCTCTTAATCGGATACTGTTTGTTTCGCACTGGGCTTTTTCTGGGAGGAGCTGAATATGAATAGGGGTTTGATGGGTTGCTTTCCCTGGGACCCCTGATGCCCAGACAAGGGGATACACCTGGTCCTCCCACTGGTTCCACTCTGGGGCTTGCATAGCTGAGGGTTCAACTGCAAGGGTCATTATCCAAGCATTCTCAGGGGGTAAGGTGAGAGTTATATCATCTTGGGTAAAATGTAGGGTGGCACCTAAACGACAAAGCAGGTCTCGTCCTAGTAGTGGTGTTGGACAATCAGGGAGGTAAACCAGCTTGTGTGATACAGTTCTGTTTCCCAAGGCAAATTCCGCTGGGGCATACACTGGGCACTTAGTTCCTTTCCCTGTGGCACCCACCACTGTGAGGGAGTCTGCCACTGGCAGCTGAAGGAGTTGATTTACAGTGGTCCATGCTGCTCCAGAGTCTCCTAAAAAGTCTATTTCTGAATTTCCCACCCTCATTTTTACTCGGGGTTCCAGGGGTAGGATGGTCCGTCTCCCCTGACACCCTAGTCTTGATCCTCTGCTGCCATCATAGGGGTACCTTCCCTTTCAGGGCACTCATTTTTCCAATGTCCCTCCTTCCGGCATATGGCACACTGGTTGCGACCCAGGCGCCTTTCCTGGGGACCAGGGCGCCCACATCCATGACCTCTCATTCCCCAGCCCCTTTCACCTTTATGTGACCTTCCTCTGCCGCCGGCCTGCACTGCTGCTACCATCATTTTCACTTGCCTTTTTTCCTTCTCTCCCTCTCTAAGGGTATAAGCCCTATTTGCAGTCTCCAAAATCTGAGCCATCGACATTCCCATTAAATCCTCCTTTTTCTGCAATTTCCTTTTAATATCAGGGGCCGCACGGCTGGTAAAGATACCCTTTATAATTGCCTTAGTTGCCTGATCATCTGGGTCTGCACTGGTGGTTTGCCTGATGGTATCCTGAATACGCTGCAGAAAAGCCACTGGACTTTCATTTGCTTCCTGGATTAGCTCATAAAGCTTTGCCCAATTGTTATGTCGGACAGCTGAGTGCTGGAGGCCACACATAAGCAGTTCCTTATAGGAGTTAAGCAGCTTCTAACGCTCCTCCTCATTCGGATTCCACCGGGGGTCCACTAGGGGAACAGCGACCTCAGGCAAGGGCTTGCCTTCTCTATCCTCATTATGCCTTCTCTGTGCTTCCTCCTTAGCCTTAGCTATAACCTGATTCCGCTCCACCTCAGACAACAAGGTTCTCATAAGTATATTGCAATCATCCCAGTCAGGCTTACAACCAGTCAGACACCCTTCAAAGATTGAAATAAACCTGCTTCGATTTGTAGAAAATTCACCTGCCTGTGCCTTAAAGGCAGCTAGGTCCACTGGGTTAAAAGGAACATGAGAGTACACAGGCACAATCTGGGCTGCACGATCCTGTGTTCCTGGACGGGCTACCACATTCTCAGTAATCAACAGATACAATCCCACCATATATATATGGTGTGTGTGTTTATATATATATATTCAGATTTCTAAAGTGTATATATATATATATATTATATATATAAATAAACACACACACTTTAGAAATCTGAATTAATTAAATTATAAGTATGTGTTTATGCCCTCAAATTAGGTTAAATCTATATTATAGTATTTTCACCCATAAGTAATAATGGGTAAAAAAAATTTGGAACAGTTATTTGCATAAATAAAAAAAAGTGGATGTTTTAAAACAAAACCAAACCCAGGGCCATTAAGACTCAGGGTTGAAGGAGAGAGAGGGGCGAGTTTTCTGTCTCACGTACTGAGCCCAGTATCAAGGAAGATCATTATAATTGGTGCCAGTGAACATAAGCACCCTTCTTTTGCAGAGCTAGTCTTGACCTTTGCTGACGACTCTGCAGATCTCACTCCAGGTATTGTAGCCTGTAGCATATATTGTAAGAGCTCAACTTCATTTGTGCCGACATGGACAGCTGTATTACATGTGTACCACTGGTAAGTCATCACTAGACCATATTACCTACCAGCAGCTTGACTTAGAAGCCTAGAATGGTTTAAGAGATGAATTTACTAGAGAAAATTAAAGTCTCAGACTAGAAGCACTTCATTCTCTTTGTGTGCTCTTTATTTCTCATATATCCTGATGTGCTTATGTTTTATCTATGTCATCATGTGATCTGAGGGCTGGATCACAGGAACTTGTATCTAGAAATGATCACTCAAACTTTAAAAAAAGTTTTCAGTGGGTCAAAAATTTAGTAGTGCACCTTCTCAATAATAGTGGTCACCAAAAGTGAACACGCTACACTAACACTTCCCTTTCTATACTGTCTTTGCACAAACTATTGCATCAGACTCCACAACTTGATACTAACTTTTAAGTATCTCCAAAGAACTGATCCATGCTAACTAAGGAACTACCTTCTCTCGCTACAACAACAACCTTAAAACTACAAGTCTCCTAAACTATGAAATGATCAACAGTATGGTGAAACCAATGGAAGTTTGAGGCAGAACTTTCTCAGTTGCTTAACCAAGACTTTGGAACTCAGTTCTGATGGAGGTCTGAACAACCACCGATTTCCCCACTCTCAGAGCAAAGTGGGAAACACACTACTTCAGCGTAGCCATTCCATGGCCACACCACCACCACAAAGAGGAGAAAGTTTAAAAAAAAAAAAAAGAGAATAAAAATAAATCCTGACAGCTACTTCAAGGAAGGAAACTGGAACATATGCCTCTACATTGTGGTGAAAAGAATAATTTTCCATAATTTTCTTGGTATTGTGTATTAGCTAATTCTTTTCACTTTTCTGTACTTTGTATTTAAAGAGATATTTTCGAAGGTACAAATGGCAGTTATGCACCTAACTCCCATTGATGGTCTTTGAAAATCTCCTCCCTATTAATCATATTTCACATTGGAATATACATTTTAATTGGTTAAGTATAGATCTGTGGCATGCAGCACATTACTATAAAGAGATATCTGACTACATTATTCTTCTCAACCAGGTTTTTGTTTTCATAGTTATAGAACAGCTGCTGAACTTGTAAATAAATATGGCTGTTCTCCATTTGACTGACTGATTTAATGCACAATTGCAAAATTAGGGTATCCTTGTTCTTCCTTTGTAATTTGGGGTTAAATACAGCACATGTTTCAAAACTATTTTTAACTGTTGTTTTCTTACTAGACAGCAACTCAGGATTAACAACGTGAGCATATCTTCAGTACTTTGCCATTCACCATAACCATGCTATCTGAAAGAAATTCAACCTTCATGGTTACTTGATTCCAATCCTTACACTTCAAGGTGAAATTGATACAAACTGTGTGGATTTTTTCATGGAATATCCATCACATCCTTAAACCCTTTGGTTGAACTCTCTCATGTAATTTGAGGGGTGGGGAGAATTCCCTATACCTTAAACAGGAGGTTCTGAGTATGTTTAAGTTTCAAACAATCTGATTAATACACTACACGGCCTTCAAAATAATAAGGGAAAGCAATTAACTAGAGGGTATAAATCTTATCTTTCTGACAGAACCAGTAAGGCATTTTCTAATTAATCGACTGAAAATGTTATAAGATCTCAGTTTTGTGCTGCACATGCCTTCCAATCAAATAGCTAATCTTGTTGAAACTATATTCTTTTACCACTTGAATTACCTTTACAGATTAGTTTGGCAGGTATTGCTGTATTCCACAAAAACAGTCTGCAATGGCTTTAGCAACCATTACTAGTTCTTACAGTATATATTTGCATGTTCCAAAATGTATATTTGTATACTTTTTAAGCCTAACAGTCAAAGCATGTTCTAATTTTAAACTTTGAATTACTGTTATATGAAGAGATTAATCAATTTTGAAATTACTCTGAAATTTAACAGAGCTCAATATGAATTATGAACACAAACATTTATAGACCTTGGCTAAAAGGAAAATAAACTGTTTATGGGTCTGTCAACGGTGCCTATGTTAAGACTGGTTTTAGGCTACCAGAGTAGCAGCCTATTGAATCTATTTCCCTATGTTAAGTATCTTCACACTTTCTTGTCTAAAATGGGCCATCTTGATTTTCACTACAAAAGGTTTTTTTCTCCTGCTGATAATAGCTCATCTTAATTAATTAGCCTCTTACAGTTGGTATGGCTACTTCCACTTTTTCATGTTCTCTGTATGTATATCTATCTTCTTACTATATGTTCCATTCTATGCATCTGATGAAGTGGGCTGTAGCCCACGAAAGCTTATGCTCAAATAAATGTGTTAGTCTCTAAGGTGCCACAAGTACTCCCGTTCTTTTTATGTTAAGACTACAGATTTAACGAGAAAATGAATAATGGTTATTAAACCCTCTTACTCCTCTGTAATATGAGGCAATAATTTAATAAGCAAAATTATCAGAAAATCTGAAATATGATTAACAGTATGAAAACCAACTACTACAGATGACATAGCAAAGTGAAGCCAAAGTAAACTTTCTAGGATATCTTTTTATTTCTAAATTTGTCCGAGGCATCCCCATAACATCTGTGTACCACATAACAGTTTATTAAATAACATGTAAATTTGGTAACTGCTTTGTTCAAATGATCCAAACAATCCAATAGAGTACAGAAAATGAGTCTTTAAAGCCACAGTGTTGTTGACTGGGTAATTTTGATGTCTCAGACATGCACCATTTCTCAATAGTGCAGTTGGGATCTTTTCACTAATTACACACAACACATCCCTGAATCCATTATGTTAAATAAGGGAACAATGATGTGAGAAGGACATGAGGTAGGGATGAAGAGAAGCATAGTGGAGACAAAAGGTGAAAGGCAGATGGAGGAAGTGACTGTTTTAAAACTAGCCCCTGCCCACAAAGTGCTAAGCTGCGCTTTCAGCCACAGTTTGTAACCCTTTAAACTCAGTTTGTACAACTGAGTGTTGATCAATATTCGAGATTTAAGGCCTGATTCACCACCACACTGCAGCTACTTTGTGCCCTCCACAGACACCAAGCAGCTATAAGCCTGACAGTTCCAGACATTGAATGATTCTTGTAAGTAATGCAACCATCCTGAACTCATGCTAATGCAACTTCTTGTGATATCACATAATTGCGTATTCTCTCTGTATGTAAATTTGTTAGTTAGTGGTGAAAGGTGGCAGTTAAATTTCCTATGTTTTCGAAAATCTACCGATCATGTAAAATCAAAAGACTTGTCAGTGATGTCCTTTATTCACACATTCAGTTTGATAAGATACATTTTCCCCAAAACACTCTGCTGTGCTGATGAGGTATATTAATATAAAATAATACTCTGGCTGGATCTTTGGCCTCATTTAAGAAGAGATTGAATTTCTCCATATAATTTTGACAGATAGGAAAAGAGAGCAATAACTTTGCAATGCTGATACTAGCTTGTCCCCCTTCAAAAAATATAGTGCAGTTTTCTACCAAAAGATAGTTAAATATATTCTCAGCTACATGTTTTGCATACCTGACAGATGGGTTTACAATTCTAGTTTAATTTGTTTTTGCAAATAAATACAAGCCTAGCATATTCCCATCTGCATCAAAGGAAAGAGGAACATTTTACAGGGCATAATTTATATAAAATTTGACTATTTGCCTCAATACTCTAGCCCCTACCCTGCAAACAAACTAAATAGATGTTACCTCACCCACATTGTCTCTCTATAGACATAATATTATGTCATGTTTGAAAAATGCAATTGGTTGTTTTCAGACTTTTAACAAATTAACCATGTCTTTTTCGGTGGGTGGGTGGGTGCATCAGAGAGGCAGGCTTATCCCATCAATTATTCTTTCCATAAGGACAGCTGTTAAATGTCAAAACAAAGAACAACAAATATGGTACAATTTATTTTCCATTACAGTACATCTTATCAAATCAAAATAGCTTTTTCCACCAATTTTATGTCAACCCGCTAGGAAGATCAGCTATTAACTTCCAAACTCATTAGAATTATCAAGTGCAAATACTTGCACAAAGTAACTTGAGCCTAGAAGTTGTATGTATTGTCAAGCTCAACTATATTCTATAAATAATGCAATATTTATCATAATTCTGTGCAAGGCAATACAGATATCAGAGAGATAAATACCAGGAAGGGAGAAGAGTAATTTAAGTACCAATGTGGACATAAGAACATATGGATATAAACTGGCCACAAACAAGTTTAGCCTTGAAATTAGACAAAGGTTTCTAACCATCAGAGGAGTGAAGTTCTGGAACAGCCTCCCAAGGGGAGCAGTGAGGAAAAAAAAAAATCTAACTGGCTTCAATACTGAGTTTGATAAATTTATAGAGAGGATGGTATGATGTGACTGCCTACAATGGCATGTAGCCAATCAGTGACTGCTAGCAGCAAATATCTCTAATGGACAGTGATGGGACACTAAAGGGGGAGGGCTCCGAGTTACTGCAGAGAATTCTCTCTCAGGTGTCTGGCTGGTGGGTTTTGCCCACATGCTCAGAGTCTAACTGATCTCCATATTTGGGGTTGGGAAGGAATTGTCTCCTGGGTCAGATTGGCAGAGACTGTGGGGTTTTTTTTTTTGTTTTTTTTTTTGGCCTTCCTCTGCAGCATAGGGCAAGGGTCAGTTGCAGATTTAAACTAATGTAAATGGTGGATTCTCCGTAACTTAAAGTCTTTAAACTATGATTTGAGGACTTGAATAACTCAGTTAGAGGTTATGGATCTATTACAGGACTGTGTGGGTGAGGTTCTATGTCCTGAAATGTACAGGAGGTGAGAATAGATGATCATGATGGTTCCGTCTGACCTTAAAGTCTAAGAGTCTATGAGTTACATAAAGGGGAGGGAGGTAGCTCTTTTCTTTACTACTATAGAAACCTCAATCTGTGTTTGGTTATGATCCAAAGCTCGCTGGAGTAAATGGGAAGTTGTTTGTTGGCTTCAGTAATTCTCATTAGAGCTAATTCAACTATTTCCTTTCTGTATGAAGTATTATCTGGATCATATGGGGAGCAAGAAATCTGGTGCAAAGAAAAAAAAACAGGAACAAGAAATTACACCTGAACAGTTTCAATATACCAGATGGAAAAGGCTTATTCCGAAGAGATGACTTCCACTCCACCCACACAGAACCAAATCAGCAGGCTCTATGAGGGAGAAAGCCATGAAATCTATGAAATCTACACCACCTCAACCCAGGGTCAGTGAGTGGAGATGGTGCATGGCAGTTGGGTGCACAAAAATGTGGATCCTCTAATCCCATGCCTCTCCCCATGCATGCTACATATGGCACACAAGGGTTGTTGCTTGTGTAGCTACCACAACCAAGTTCCTTTCTATAGCCCTAATATAGCATGGAGAACTTTGTACTGGTTTTTTCCATCAAAGTGAATTGCAAGAAGTTGTCTAATAATGTTTCCACTCACTCATTAAACGTCAGTGTAGCAGCTGACTATGAGCCATCGAATTCTGATAGTGAGCACTACTGAAAATATTCTATTTATCCAAGTAAGTCAAAGCAACTGAAAACACAGTTCACCAGACTTTTTTTTAAGTGCAATAAACTTACATTAATTTAATGTTATAGATGAGATATTAAATACTTCTAAAACCAGGAAATCCAAAAATTAAGATTCCCATGGCACAGTTATCTTCAGAGCTGTGTGCATTTCATGTGGTTGTACATGCTGGCAAATGCATACCTTAACAGAAATAATATATTTACACTGGCCAAAATGACTTTGCTATAGGAACTTTAACGTTTGAATTTCCTGAGTTTAGTGCATATTAGGTAAAATCTATCATGAGGGAAGAAAGGAAGAGAATAAGGATCTCCATACCATTTAAAGTGTGATTCTCCTCTGAAAAGTGACTATATAAACTTGGCATGTTCTTACACAGCAGATCTGTTCCTTGTATGTATAAAGTGTCTGATGTACTTGTTATAGTGATAAAAATAAGTTTTTAATGCTTTTGACTTCTATTAGCTCTGCACAGTCAACAAAGGTATGCCAGAATAAGTTAGAATTACCAGGATTTGATTCTAATCAATCATTAATACAACTGTTAACTAATTCTAACTGCAGGGCCATGTGACTGCACAGTAGTTATTGAGGACAGAATTTGGCCTGCAGAATTGTTACTCCTGGTGTTGACATGACTGAAGAAGAGCACAGTTTGACTTTTAGATACCAGGGTAAATATGTAGCACTGGCAGTTAGGAAAAACAAACAAACATTGTTCTACTTCTAAACTGAGCACATCTGATAAGGGAATCATTGTGAGGCAACAAACGTGGAACTTCTACAATGCCACTTTTAACTGTCACTTTTTAGAGTATACCTCACTATAAGCCCTATGTCAGGGCTACATGGAAGGACATCCCTCACCTTTGTGTAAAAGGGTAAAGGTTTCCAAACTGGCCACAAACAGTTATGTGGAAGGTGACTGGGCAGAGAGCCCAAATGTTCAGCCTTTAAAGTAGTGGTCCTAGCACCACACAAAGGTCTTCTGTCTCTTTCTCTCACTGTAGACTAGAGTATCACCTATAGGGGACTACACTGTAGACTCCAGATTTGGCCCTGAGTTGAGGATGGATTTCACTCCCCCAACAACCCTCCACCCCCTTCTTTACCTGCAAAAAGCCTAATTATTCAAATTAATTACTCCCAGAAAGAAAAAGGTTATTTCCTGTAGCAGTTGCACATAAATTGATTGCACTCTCAAACTCATTTTTCCCCCAGAATAAGCAATGTAGCCACTGCACTGGTACCTGAAAGTGCATTATATCAGCTCTACTAACTTGATACCAAGGCATAATGCTACATTTGTTTTTATGGACCCAATGATTATTCAAAATCCAATTTTTCTAGACCTTGGATATGAGATTGCAAAACTGAGAGGAATAATTAAAAAAAAAAAGGAAAGAAAAAAGTTAATTGAAATCATAGACTCCCAATATATAGAGTTCAAACTTTTGAAAGCAAATGTATGTTTCTAGAAAGCTACAATAAGACGTTATCAGAGTACACCACCGACAATACTGAAACTGAATGATTGTCACAGTTCAGGAATACTCTACTATAATGCATCTGAAGAAGTGAGGTTCTTACCCACGAAAGCTTATGCTCCCAATATTTCTGTTAGTCTCAAAGGTGCCACAGGACCCTCTGTTGCTTTCTACTATAATGACTGATTCTCAACTCTACAGTTTTTCTCTGAGTCCCTGATATCTGATTGTGGATATCTGATTTGAATGATCACTATAAGGTAATTTTTCAGTGATTTGTTAGCATAAAAATTCCTATACTTTGGCTGACTGTTAGCCAGTAAATCAGAATGCAGGGATGCCCATTGTTTGAGTTGCTAGTTCTCAAAAATAGAACAGAGAGTATACAAAACTCTCTACTCCGGTTATTATAATTCCTCCACTGCGAGTGCTTTTCTAATTTATTTTCAATCTGCATGCAGGCCACAGAAATGGCCCCATCCTGATGAAGACCTACTTCCACAGTAATTAGACAGGGAGGGGAAATTAGCTCTTCAAGTGACTCCAAAAAAAGGTAAATATGTGAATATTGAGGGTTTTGCAACCTGGTCTGATTTTGGAACCTTTCTCCCATAATGTGGGAGCGCCTGAAAGGTTTATTAAGCTCCAGGACTGCAGTAACCCCCATGGCACCACACTGAAAAACAGGAGGTGATATCATTTGCAAAGGACTGTTCTGGGAGGTGGTGACAATGGACCTGCATCAGCCTACTACTAAATGGGTATAGACTTCTTGTATTTGCCCTGAATCTCACCATCTTCAAGATTGGCCAGCCCCCCCCCTTGGTTCCCCCCTGCTGCCCCTTTGATCTCGCTCTCCCCCCAGCTCTGCAACCCTCGCCAGACCCTCTCCCCCCACACCTGTCAGGCTGCTGCAATCACTGCTAGGCTTCTCACTATCTGCTCCATGGCTCTGGTCACTTCCTCTGTGCTACTGCCTGCTGCCCAGGGGAAGCGAGAGTGGGATCTGAGCAGTAGCATGGAGGAAGCAGATGGATCCAGCAATCGGACAGTCAGGAGCCCGTCTCTGCCCTGCATGTTCCCCAAAGGCACTTCCTCCACTCTGCTGCTTCTACTGCCCGGAAGTCTCTCTCCACGCAGATGCCAGGAGGAAGTGAGAGTGCAGAGAGAGGAGCACCTCTGCGGCACATGAGCCACCTAGTGTCTTAGACCCTTTCCACAGCACACTCTGGGAAACATTGGTCTAGAACAGTGTTTCTCAACCTTTTTGATACCAGGGACTGGCTTGCTGCCTTTCTAAACTGTGTCAGGGAGATCTCAGGGACTGGCACCGATCAACGGACAGGTCATTGATGGATGGGAAATCCCTTCATGGGGCCACAGCGGGCCTTTGTGAAGCTTGGGGGATAGAATTTCAACTACGGAAGGAAAAATATGAAAGTAAAGGAAGTGAGAATTTCAAACACAACTACAAATGTATTGAGTGTATATTCAAAACTCCATCAAACAGATCTCAAACTAAGTTATTTGGGAAATAGGAACAAATGCAAAGCTTCAGTTTAGACTTGAAACAAACTTCAAAATCAGCTCTCTCTCCACCAAAGGCTCTTTTAGGAGAATGTTATAGAAAAATCTCTAAGTTTTATATTACAGTTACTGCATACCTTAAAATGTAATGCAAGAGCTACTGCAAAAGCTGTTACAACGGTTCTGGTCTATTTGAACTTCACCTTAACAGTTTCTCACCCATCACCCTTTAGCATGTTGTGTCTGTGACTCCCTTCCTAATACAGAGAGCTTCTACCAAATCTATGTAGGGAGCAATACTTTGTCCCTTTTAAAAAAACAAATGGTCTTTGGGGTGGACGTGAGTGGCAAGTGGAAAGAGGAGGAACATGTTTTTTCTTTGAAACTCAGGAGGTCAGACATCAACTTTAAGAAGTCTATTTTAAGAAGTAAAACAAAACCCTAGCATAATTTTGATTTGTCGTGAGCATACACTGAAGCTGCAGCTCATTTGGAATTTCTCTGCATGTAACACTGACATTGATGTAACATGGCATAATATACCCCGCGGTATACGGGATCCATTCTCCCGTTCCTCAGTTTCTCCCGTCCAGGCAATAGTCCTGCTGTCCTCGCCTTGCCCCTTGTATCAGGGGTGGACCACTATGCCCACATTCTCCACCATATGTAAGACAGTCCGGACTCACCCCTGCGGCGCCTCCTGCTGGTTGTCCAGGGAATTAGCTCACCAGCCCCTAGAGTGCCCTCTGCAGGCTGGTGATCTGCCTTGTTGTCTGCACTGGCCCTGTGTCCCTCCCAGGACCCCGGTGCCCCTTGCCCTGGGTGCTGCCCCCTGGCAATACCCACACACGCTAGGTCTCCCCTCCCAGGGGAACCCCCACCCACTAACCCCACCTCACCTCAGGATAAGGCCACTGCCAGTCACCAACTAGCCCCCTGCTCCCTGGGGCAGACTGCAGTATAGGCCATTCATCATCAGCAAGGTTGGGTTTGGATCTGCTGCCTTGGCCTAGCCCTGGGCTGCCCTCTGCAACTCCCAGTACCTCTTGGCCTATTACCAGACTGCAGCCTGGGGCTATCCAGGCTGGAGCTCCCCAGCCTGTCCCCAGCCCTGCTCTACTATAGGTACCCTGTCTAGCTCCCTGCAGCCAGGCCCTTCTCTCTCTGAAGGCAAAGAGAGACTCTTTGGGCTCCTGGCTCCCAGCCTCTTTATATAGGCCATCTGATTAGGGTGTGGCCCAGCTGCAGCCACTTCCCCCAATCAGCCAGGGTTTTACCTTGCCCTGCCCCAGCCATCTGCAGGGCTTTTCCAACCCCTCAGGGCAGGAGCGGATGTCCACCCCGCTACAGACTCCCAAACATATACCACTATCACCCAAATCTGAAAGTGCTCATAAAATAGAGGATAGAGCAGCTTATTTTGAGTCTCCTTTACAAAGAGAGGTTGAGATAGTGGTGGTGGGGTTATGCCAACCAAAGCTTTACTTTCTGGAAGGCATTATAATATGGGGGTTTTGATTGGCTGCTGTTTTGACATAATTTCTGAAGTTAACACCTTAATTATTTGTAGAATTACCTTAATGATCACATAATAATGATTGATATTTCCATAAGTACGTGAAAACGTCATGCGTAGATGAGAGTGGGAAATCCTTTTATTCTAACCAATCCTTACCTGATTCCCAAACTTTATTTTAAAATAATGTGACACAAATTTACGTCACTATCTAGCATCTGTCATATAGTACAAGGCCATCTCATCACCTACTTATTTAATCTGAGAAAATACATTATATTTTTTGATATTCCCTTTATGTATAATTTTATATCAAGTACTTAAATATAGTTGTCAACATTAATAAAATGAGTATTTAAAGGATAAAACTGATGAATCGGGGCAGAAAAACAGGAGAATTATCATAGGGTATTTTACTGCAGTAATGACCTCTAACGTTAGATTTTTAATAAAACCACTAACATATTCAGTACTTACAGAGTCACTTCCCTGATAATTACACTAATAACAAATCAGACAAGTGAAACAGAATACATCTGTGTTTGCTAGTTGTACATCACTGGGCACATAGATACAGAATATTTTAATGTGAAAGATGTGTTAGCATGAATAATAATTATTTAAAAGAGTAGGTCTCCCTGCAATGGTACAGTGGATTGTGGCATCTTATTTTTATTTTTAAATGGGGATCAATCACTGTAAATAATTATAATGCCACATTAAGAATGTTCCCTCTGTAAGGACCTGATACTAACACCACTGAAGTCAAGCCAATCAATTGACTTTAGTGGGCTTTGGATCATAACCTAAATTCCTATTTTATGGGAAAGAGGAAGGAAGGGGAGAAAAGAAATGGGGCAGTATAGGAATTATCTCAATCAATTTATAAAAATATAAAAACTTAATACATATCCATTACACTCACATTTGATCTATTAGGTATCTTAAATTCAGCTTTTATTGGGGAAAAAAATAGGTTAGTTAAGAAAAAGAGGAAATTGCTTATTTGCAACTTCTTTTTCCTGAAGACAGGTATTAGGATAGATCTCTGCTGTTGCCTATTCCCTTCCTCCAGGAAATGGACTCAGATCTTCTGATCCAATCCTGTGCCCTGAACACATGACCATTCTTCTTCAGAAAACTTGCATCTTCATAATAGAGTTTGAACATTGTAACATTTTGTTATATAGACAACCCTTATCTTCCCTAAAGCCACCACGATATCTGCCATCAAAAAAGATGGTTGAGCATATCATCATACTGCTTCTGCTGAAATTATTAGCACTGAAATAGTCTATGTTGAGACAATGATAACACCTAATGATAAGAATGGGAGCCATTCACAACTGGACAACACGCAAGAGAACAAAAGGTAGATTTTACCTTCTTAATTTTCATGAGACTAACATTAAACTAACAAGCTACCTTTTGTTTTACTGGAGATCCTCAAGCTTTGCAATGTCTGCATAAGAAGGCTTGATTAATGCAAATGTTTGGCTGAATTAGCCTTGCAATATGCTTTCTCTGCCACATCACTAACTCCAAAGGATGCCCACATCCAATGTCTGGGCATTTCCACATCCTCACAAAGACACCAAACCTCTGTTCTTTGGGTGAGAGTCAATTAATGTGTGAGACTTCTTCCATAGCACACAAATAATAGGTAGCTCCCAATGTCAGCTACCAGTACTGTGCCCTGGCAAACTCAAAGGCATCCCAGTGTCTCAGCTTCTGGTCTGGAAGTTCCAAATTGTGAAAAACAGCCAGTCTTGCCTGTGTCAATATAAGCTTCACCATCCAGGCTCTCATGAAGATTGCTAGAGTAATAATCAGTAGCATCCTCAGGAAGAAGATATTTTCTAGCTACATTTCCATCTTTGACAAAGCCAGAGCAGTATGAAGATGCTTTCATTTCTTTACTGTGAACCCCAGCGTGGTCTGAATACAACAATTGACATCTTGTCTCTCGGTACCTCAACATTATGTCTTTCAAGTCATCCTCATTGTTCTAGACAGGAATCATTGTTCTATGTCAATACATGAATGGCTGGAGAGAAGGGAGAAGAGCATTGAGACTACTAGACTGGTAATTCTGTGCTAACAGTGGGTGAAATCATGGCCCCACTAAAGTGAGAGTTTTGCCATTGACTTAAATGGAGACAGGATTTCACACCTTGTGCTTACCCACCTTTCTGTCTGACTTGTAATCTTTATGTACTAAACCACTTAACACCACTCTATTAATGCTTGATCTACCTAACAACACTCAGACAGCAGATCATGCTTTTAAAAAGCAAGTACACACTAAATAAGTTGATATAAGTGTACCCTTATTTAGCCCATTAAAGATGCCTAATTTCATTTTGCTATTTCACTTTTTCTTTAAACTTGTAAACTAAAAACTCGTAGGCAAATTAAAACAATTTAAAATGTAAGAGAGAACTGAGTCAACAAGCTGGTGTTACAAATCATGTATTTTCAATCAAATATCCACAGCCTGCAAGAGAATTTAGTTAGGCCAATGTACCAGAATAATGAACAAAAATATTCATCATCATTATCACTTTCATCTGGCAGAAATTAGTAGCAGATGTTCTGGAACCCTTCCATGTTTATATTTGAGATGTTCAACATTCCCCTTTGAATTCAAAATTAGAAAACAATGAATAACGATCCTATATCATAGTACACTTTGCATCATAATCTGTATCTAGCTCAAATACAGCTTTCTGGTTGATGTAACCATTGACACTTCCACTTTCAGGCTAAAACTCAAGCAGGTGGATTTGCTTTAACACAGAAAAGCATATTATTTTGCAGTGGAGATGCCGTACCCAATCAGAATGCAGGATTGCTATTCAGTTACTGACCAATAGCTCCACTATCCCTAGAAATTCTGATTTGCATAATGATTTTATGGTTATTTTGCAACACTACGGTATGCAAATCCCTGAGCTCTGAGGGCCATTATTAGTCAGAACATAGGATCTGCTTAATTACTATAGGGCAGATCCTCAGATGGTTTAAATCTCCACAGCTTCCTTGACTTCAATTGAGTGTATCTGGCTGTATTCTTTTATTTCTGCAAAACTAAGGAAATTATGAAAATGCTTGTACTCTGATTAGCTACTGCCTTCAGACCTACCAAAAGAAACTTATAGCAAAAGAAACACCTTAACTTCCATTATCCACTTAATCCCAGATATTACATAAAATGTTATTTTAAATGAATTACTCATTGGGTTAAGAAAGGGAGAGTAAACCTTTCTGAGCCAGGAAAGAGGGGCATGAGAGAGATTTTGAGAAGACTAAGATTAGTGAGGTGAGTAGTGAGGAAGGAATCAAAAGCTCAGGCTATCACGCTTATTTTGAGTTTATGGATAGCAGATCTGAAAGCAATAGCCAATCAGAGCATAGAGATGGCGTGAAAGAAAGCACAGTTCAGAACTGGTATAGGAATCACCTGGGAGTGATCATTATGTTAATGATATGTCATGACTTTTCTTAGCACCATTTTCCACATTGTCATCACTTATGGTCATTTTGATGCTGAAACATTCAACATTTTGTTTCAGCCAATAAGTAAATTTGCAGGAGGAAAAAATCACCTCAGCTGGGTTTTTTTTTAAACTTGTTTTCTTCGCTCATTGATAACTCAAAAACTCTCCAAACTCTACATGTAATTCATTCTATTTAATAAGTTAATCCACGATCTTTGGGAGGGGAAAATAATCCCCAAAAGTATTAAGTGATAGAGTTGGTCAAAATTTTTCTGTCAAAACTGTTTGTTGAAGGAAAATTGAATTTTTAACTAAGTGGGGAAAAAGTCATGAAAATTGTCTCCTTTCTGCAGTAAATTTAATTTTTTCATCTAATGGGAGATGCACCCAAACTGCAACACCCAGGAGGCACTGTGGCAGCAGCTCCTAATCAAAGTTTTCTGGGTTTTGGCCAAAATGTTTGTGTTTGAATTTTTGCTGAAAATCACTTCTCCCCCATGAAAAATTTCATTTTTCAACCAGTTCTATTAGGTAATTGAAAAATCCATTCTGAGCATGTTTAGTAGGCCTCTATTAACAGCCTAGAGAACCTTCTCCCACTTTGTGTCATAATACCACCTCTTCCTTGTAAGGTCTGATGGTGCAAGAAGCTGCTGGTGCAATTTACAGGAAGAATATTGTAAATAACTCATTCTAAACACACAGAGCACAGTCCTCCCAAAAGATTAAAATTATGGTTATCTAGAACTATTGAAGCTCCTTTTATCCATTGTTTTTTTATATTTGCAAACAAAAACTTTGTTTAACGTTAGTTAAGGTCGCTCTCATCAATAAACTAAACCATAAAAAAATAGAATACAAAGTCAAGGACAAAAATTTTGCAAAGTCATGCATTCTCAGGTTAGGAAATGCCAAAAATGAACATTGTCCAGGCAATCTTAATTTTGCCTCCTTGTGCATATACATGTACAGCCTTTAATTACAAGCAAAAGTGAATAGCTATGAAAAGTTTGGTAAATATGACTTGCCCGGCTTCACATAGGAAGTCAGTGGCAGAGACAGGGATAGAATTCAAGTGTCCAGGGCGGCATTCAATTGTTCTAACCATGAGGCAGGCCATCCTTTCTCTTCCTGCAATCCCCTACCTCATTGGCTACAAACCTTCAAACTTCTGCAACAAAGGAGGAAGGGATCCTACAGATAATAGACTCCTTCACCACACAACCCCAATTTATCCCCATAACAAATCCATCCTGTACACTGAAAGAGGCAAGGGACTGGGCGGGGGGGATGGGGACTTTGATCATGTATTTAAAGATTGTATAATAAGGTTGCATATGTAGGGTGACCAGACAGCAAGTGTGAAAAATTAGGATGGGGGTGGGGAGTAATAGGAGCCTATATAAGAAGAAGACCCAAAAATTGGGACTGTCCCTATAAAATCAAGTCATCTGGTCACCCTATGCATAGGTGATGTTCATTCTGGCATTTTCTAACTTGAGTGCTTGACACCACAACATTGTAGTCCTCAGCTTTTTATTTCCTATTTTTATGGTTTGGTTTATTGAGAAAAACAACCTTAAGGAACATTAGTGGGGTGTGTGTATTTCCTTATTTGTAATAAAAAGAAAAGCTTTTATATATGTTTTTAAATAATACAGCACTTTCACATTTGTTGTCCCCAATGAATATTTTGTTGCTGCCTTTATCTTTGTGAAGCTCCATATTTCACCAAAAGAATCAACCTACAAACACAAAACACACACTGGAAATCATTCCACACGCTTTAAAGAGTGGTTGAAATTTGATTAAAATTCTCCATCGGATGTTTACAACATAAGGTTCTGAAAAACAGATGAAACATGGAGGTACAAACCCTGTGAAGCAGAAAATTCTGACGCAACCTTAACTATAGTCTCATTACTGCAAGACCATAATGCATAGCTATTCTGTTTAATCAGCCACCTTGCAAAAAGCCACACAAGCAGTAGTAGTCTGAATATACCTTTTGAACTCAATGAGTTCTCACTTTTTTTTTTTTAAGAGTTTAGCACATTCGTACGTATTTGCTGGATCATGGTCAGGTGGGGAACCAGACAGGTTAGGGAGTCAGGGCCCCCAGGACATCTATGCTTCCAAGGAACCAGGGTCCTGGATGCCATAGTAATGCCAGTTGAGAGACCAGAACTTGGAAGTCTTGGGAAACCAGATCCAGCAAGGGAGAACTCTAGGCTTCCCACTCCCCTCTACAGCTTCCACCTATAAGCTTGCCAACGAGTTGGAAGTCTGGAAACCCTGGAAGCCCAGCTGCCAAGCAGCCAGGCGAGTGTGCTGGCTGGCAGGGTTCTGTCAGCAACCGCCTGGTTGCTATCTCAATTTTGTCAAAATAGACACATTCACACAGAATGTGTCTATTTCAATGAATAGGCATTTTCCAATGGAACCATATTCTATCCAAAAATTTCTAACCAGCTTTACTCAAGACTTCTGAACATAACCCCTGCATTGTGGCAAATGGTCTCCTACAAAGGGACACAGTTTGGAGCGAAGGGGAGGAAGTAGTGTTTAAGCCCACCATGCCACAAATGCTATAGTCCTGACACAGAGTGAAATGCACTCTCATCCCCATATGTTTTTTGCAATCTAAAGGGAAATTGTGGCCATGTCTTTTAGAATAGCAACAGACTCAAGCCTGTACATTGGACTTCAGCCATTGACTTCAGTGGCAAAAAGATTGGGCCCTATGTATAACAGAGCACATCGGAACATAGGTTCATAGTTTTAAGGCCAATAAGGAACAATTAGATAATCTAATCTGACCTCCTGTACATCACACACCATTAAATTTCACAGTTACTCCTGTATTGAGCCCAATCATTTATTAATTCTAATTGTGGAAGGGAGTTACAGCATTTGTAGCACACGTATCAGTGAAAATACAAGCATGTCATGCACCTTTCTGGCTGTGATATGCCACCTAGGCTGAGAGTTATAGAGAAAGATTGGGATATTTAAATGGGTAGTAAAACTGACATATTCACACAATGTCAACCTGCTCAATCATCTGCTAGGACTACCTGTTAAAAAAGTAACAAGAAAATCTACATCAGCAGTGCAGTATCTTATTTCTTTTCATTTATGGCAGTAATTGAAGGCACAACTGCAGGTCTATCTTCTTAATGGAAAAGTGTTGTATTTTCTTGAATTCTCATCAGATTATGATCTTTTATTTAAAAAACAATAGAATTGGTATTTGAATTTGACATTAAATAAACTGAAACTCATACATGAAGCTTGTTTTTTGCTGCAAATCAATATGAAATGACATTGAGTAGGATAGAAAGGAAATAATTCAGCATTTAAATAACTGGAGAAGTAGGCAACTGTTTCTACCAGATTTAGATACTTGTCTATTCAATAAGTATTATCATTGTTCATTTGTATTTTTTGTAAATGTAGTTATGTTTTCTCTTTACAGGCACAATTAATAAGAATGCTCTCTAGGAATTTAGATAAAGATGATTAACCTACACACACGACAACTCAAGAACTGGTGCTCTTCAAATCTAATTCTCCTTTCTCAGTGTAATGTACTGATTCCTATGTACATCAGCATTTGTGTGAAAAACCACCTTTCAAAATGCTCCCATTGGGAAATTCTGGTTTTCCTGTAGAAAATTTCAGCTATGTGGGAAAGGGTTTTCCAATATTTTCCAGTATAGAAACATGAAACTGGGAAAAACAAGTGCGTCTTAATCCAATTTGGTACCATTGGGAGTTTGTATTAAAAAAATCACTAAACTGTCCACTGCAGCACACCACATTGAACATCCACAAGCATTCAAGCATTGGTGGAGGAGAGGTAGGTTTGGTAAAGGGGGTCCCGGAAAGCTGGCATCTCCAGGGGCAGAGTTAAGGTTATAGAACAGGGTTGGCCAAACTTACTGACCCTCCAAGCTTCACACAATAATTTTCAGAAGTTCAAGAGCTGGGTGCACTTGCCAGAACTCAGGGCTTCTGCCCTGCAGCAGGATGGTGGGGTTAGGGGCTTCAGCCCCACTCTTGCTGAAGCCCCGAGCCCTGGTAGGCACCTCCCGCTGTGCTGAAGCCCCTAGACTCCACTCCCGACTGGGCAGAAGCCCTTATCCCCACCACCCCACCGCAGGGCAAGCCTCCCCGTCCCCAGTCCGGTAGGCAAAGAATGTGGGCGGCTCTGAGAGCTGCACTTTAACTGTAAAAGAGCCACATGTAGCTCATGAGCTGCAGTTTGGCCACCCCGTTATAGAATATGGCCTGTGCTATTGTGAAGCTGTATTAGCAGTAAGCATGTCCCCCTCTGGGAGGCATAACTCTTTATTTCCTTGTCTTTGTGTTTTAGTGTTGGCTATGCTATGTTGTGTGCGTAACCAGCTTAATTCTTTCACAACAATTTTACACACACACATTTTATATATATATATATATATATACATACACATAGGAAATGGAGATGTCCTAGTGATAAGCCTTGGCCAAACTTGAATTAACAGAGATAATCACCTCACAATATCCACCACCACAGTTGGTCTTATTTGACTTCCTTGTTGGCTGCTGATGGGAGACAAAGGGTTCAGTGGATGCACAGATTAAACTACCCTTTCATTCCTAGAGAGGGCCTTCACAGCTGAGGCCTGTAGACAGGGAAATAGAGAGAAATGTGTGCTGCCACTAACAGCATCCTACCTGGTCTATGGATTTACTGATAGCTTTTCTTTCCTGGGTTGTAAATCTGTCACTTCTCATAATAACTGAAAGAACATACATGTTGTAAAAACACAGTTAAAAAAATGCCAGTCTACAGCAATGCAGGAATGACTGGCTGTTGCAATAGTAATGTTCCATGGGTAAAACAAAGGGTTAAATAAAAATAAGGATTACAGTTCCTTTAGATGTGCAGCTTAATGGAGCGCATAATTATGAATAGGAAATAGGGTGTATGAGAGAAAGGGAATTGTACTCAGTACAATTCCAAAGTGTGCTCTATCATTTGACAGAGACAAATTTGACTTTAATGCCCTGTATTTTAATGTTTGTTGCAACTGTACTTTAATTGATGCTCATATCACTGACTGAGAAAATGCATTTTAGTGGCGGAAAAGGCTAGCTATTCACACACACATTCCTAAATTGTACTTTTGTGTATGTTAAGGAAAATAGGCCAGAGTAATCTAGCAGTGTCAGCAACCATAAGATGTCTCAGCTCCTATAAAGCTCATTCCTAATTCATGAGACAAGAATCTTTTACTTCTTTATCTGTTTTGTGTTTTCTTTCCCTTACAGCCCTTACTGTTTCCAGATCTCTAAGCTGCTGCCACATAAATATATTGAGTGGAAGAAAGATAGATCCAGAAAGCTTTAAAATACCGCCCCCCCCGCCCCCCGATAATCTTATTTTCAGTGATACCATTTTCTTTTATAATCAAATAGTTCTGCTTCTGCCAAGTGCAATTTTTGCCAAGTTTTTTTGCTAAATAGTTTGGCAGAGCAAAGGCATCTGAACTGTGTGACCTTCATAATGGTAGCCAATATGTTGCACTGCATATCCTCTGCTAAAGGAGATCAGAGAACAAACTAAATATTACAATTTTAGGGATCCTAAATATTTCATGACAGTGAAGGAAAAAAACACATAAATCTGCTTCACATTTGTTTGCCAGTCTCAATAGACAGCAACAACAGAGAATGTGGAGAGTTCTACGAGTGTCCGCAAGCTTTCAAATCAAATTAAAAGTTCATTTTAAATTCATTTTAATTTCGTGTGTGTTTCTCCTGTACAGACCATTGTTTGTAATATCTTCGTGGAAGCTTGACATTTAACTTTCAACTGCTGCTTTGTCCTTTTCCATTTCGTAAACATTGATTCATTTTTAAATTGAACTAGAATTTGACACAGCTATGATTAAACGAAGAGTACTCCAATTTATATAGCTCCTCACCACACAATCAAACATTGGGCCTAAATTGCCTTTCTCCCTTTTTGCAATTTCCTTACAAAACTACAAACTGTATGTTGTGTTTGTCTGTGGCAAAGTATTGGACATGTAATAAGAGAAGATTCTTGTTATATTTCAGGAACAGTTTTGCTGACCCAAAGGGCTCAAATAATGTGGATACCTGTGACAATCAGGGTATGAACACCCCAAGGGAAGAACAGGGGGTTTGAACTCCAAAGAATAAGTAGTTGAACCTACTGATTGCATACTAGGTCACTGTACTATAAAAATATGTTAAGGTCTTTTATGACAGCTTGTAATGTTCTGAATTTGGTAGTCATTATGAAATATGTATATAGATGATATACACAAACATACATTCACAACCATATAGAAAACTGTAACTGTGGTACGACTTTAGCATCACCTCCCCACAGGATAGTGACTGATCAAAAAAAAGGGGGCACCTCCCAGGCCAGTTGTACAAATGAAACCAGCTTCAAATACCCATCCATTGTTCAGTCCAGGAAAAGAGAATGACTGACCATTAAAGTTAATGGAAAGACACTTTAACATTGCTAGTGAAGACATACCCTGAGTGTCTGCTAATTAAAAACTCAGGGAGGATGGATTTAGGAAGATTTGTAATTGAAAAGGCTGATGGCATCTCTATGCAAGGAGTAGCTAGGCTGGTAGAAGGCAGGTGAGACCTTGTGCCTTGTTAACAGGCTACTGGCGTCAGGGATCTAAGCCATAACAGCACAGCATTAAGGCCATGGGCAGTGCGCTACTCCTGCATTTTGGGAGGTTTTGCACTCCCAGACCATGGTCCCGTTCCAAGGCTCGTCCTTCCTCAGTCTCTTCCCCCTGAAGTTCCGCCCATGCTCCACCCCGGCCCCACGCGGTCCCCTCCCTGAAGGCTCCCCTGCTGCTCACGCATGCCTCTTTGACCCCTCACTTACCCCCCCCCACACACACACACCGCTCGGGCCTCTTCCCTCACCTGGTCCCCCCTCCGTCTGCCAGTAAGTCAAAAATTCCAGTTAACTAAGAGGGAGGGAGTTTGGGTGTGGGAGGGGGTAGGAGCATTGGAGGGGTTTCGGGGTGCTGGATCCGGGCGGCGCTCACCTCGGGCAGTTCCCCGCAAGCAGCGACGTGTCTTTTGGCTCTTAGGCGGCGCCCCCGCAGCTCCCCAGCACACAGACCCCTGTGGCCATTCCTCTGCCTAGGAGCAGTGGGGATATGTCACCGCCTGAGGTGAGTGCCGCCTGGATCTGGGACCCCAAAACCCCTCCCGTGCCCCAACCTCCTGCCCCGAGCCCCCTCCTGCACCCAAACTTCCTCCCAGAGCCTGTGCCCTGCACCCCCTCCCGAAATGCCGGTTTCTACAGCTTTCAGGTTGGTAAAGTGCCGGATAACACAGCTTTTATTGTACTTTGAAATGTTTGACAAACAACATTCTTATGCTGGTAGGCACACATTCTCACACATTGAAAAGCAGCAGAAGATTTAGCTTTATCACATTGAATTGGTATCAACTATAAAATTTCATGGAGCTTGATAAATGCTGTGGGTTTTTAAGAGTGGAGTTTTTTTCTTTTTGTTTGTTTTGTTGTTTTTAAATAATTTTTCTACTCTTAGTTTTTCCATTAAATAATGAAAATTGGTTCATTTTTTATAGTAGAAAAATACTACCTATGATCCCATAAACTAAAGTATCCTTAGCTAAACAATAAAAAATAATTTATGGTGAAATGAGCAGTGGGGTCAAGGCAGGCAGAGTGACTTTACTTAAGTAAATAGTCTCAAATACATTGTCTGGTGTGTCTTATTATTATAAGAAAATGGAGTTTATATTGTGTAAAGAAGGAAGAACAATTAGAACTTCATTTTTATTGCCTGTTACCACACTGAAAATATACCACATCTACAAACATTCAACAGACCTAAAATAAGACAGTTTGCATTGCTCTATTAAAAATCTTAACACCTTAAACCACTTTAGGGATTGAAAGAGATTTAAGAGCTTATGACATTTTAAAACTTAAAAGAGGCTTAAGAGTTTAGGGTTTAAGACCCAGAGTTTCAAAAGTGGCTTTTTTTAAAAAATAGGGATATTTTTGCATGCACAGTAAACTATAGGCACACATATTAACAGATACAAGTTTGTGTTCACAAATCAGATAGTCAGACATCTACTAAGCTTTGTGTCTGTAGTGAATTGTGGGTAGAAAACTGCACCTGAAAAAGCAGAAGCCAAGCTGCTCAGGCTTGGCTCTAATGCATCTTAAACCACAATTCCATTTTGACACATGTCATACCAATGAATGTATAGGGTTCCAAATTTGTCTTTCATTCCTAATCTGTTCAAATTGTTCTAATCACCAACCCTGCAAAATAAACTTGAAATATGTAAAACAAACCAGATTCCTTCTAACTGTTCCACAACTGGAAATATTTTAACAATTCTATTGTTTATATGAAAGCCAGAACAGAACCCAGCTCACACTCCTGATATGTTGATTCTGCAATATTTATGGGCGCAAAAAGTAGTACTTTTAGGCTGAGCAGCTGAAGTCTAATCCACAAGAATGGAACCGAGAGGCCACATGGAACACTATTGAAGTAAACTGGGGTCTACATGACTGCAAGGGTCTGCCCACATGGATCCAAATGCAATACAGGGACCTGAGTATCTGTGACTCTGGATGAGTAAAACACTATTTTCCATACCCTTTTCAGACTGGAAGCACAATCTGAGTTTACAGAGTTTTAGGAGTAGATAGCAGATGCTCTGACTCGAAGGGCAATTTAGTGGAAGGAGGCAGCCTTCCATGGAGATTTCATTTCTGAAAAACCTGAACTTCTAAGCAAATCTGTAGGGACTGCAAACCAAGCAGGCTTCAATTTGTGTGGGCTACATGACCCAAACCCTGAACAACTGAGCACTTCGGGTAATCTCATCTTAATAGAGGCCCAGGACTAGAATAGCAAATTACGATCCAATTATATTTGTAGAGTTCACGGTTGACAACTCTCAACATTTTATTACGAGTTCCAGAATACTTAAAGCCTGAGCTGCTAGAATTAGCTTATAATCTGAGGATGTCTGCTTTCATTTTTTTTTTTTTAAAGAATTAGGCCTTCTAGCCCTTGTGGTTGCAGACAAAAGGCTTGGAAACATGACTTGTAAAGGCTCCAATACAAGAAGGCAAATAAACAAAACCTCAAGTGCCTTATTTAAAATCTCATGATTTTTTAATTGACTTACAATTTTTAAATGGCTGAAATTGGCACTACTAAATGCTTCTTTGGGAAGTTTACATAATATTTGCCCACAGCCACTGCTATTAGCCACTCACTTTCATCCACACTAACACCACGCTAATTAAACAGAATAGCTGGTAGTCTGGTGGTTAGAACACTGGCACGTGGAAGACCCAGGTTCAATCGCTTACTCCATATCAGAGATTGAATCTGGGATGTGGGACTCCCCCATTCAATCTCTGAGCATTGTGTGTAAGAAATGGGAGGTAACTGTTCCACTCTGCTAAGCACTGGTGAGGCCTTAGCTAGACAAATGCATCTAGTTTTGGGCACCGCACTTTAAAAAATATGTGGAAAAACTGGAAAGTGTCCAGAGAAGAGAAACAAAAATGATAAAAGGTTCAGAAAACCTGATCTATGAGGAATGGTTAAAAAATGTGGACATGTTGAATCTTCAAAAAATAAGACTGAGGAGGGACCTGATAAGACTTCAGATATGCTATGGGACTTGGAAAGAGGATGGTGATCAATTGTTCTCTATGTCCATTAGCCTTGTTCTTGCCAAATACAAGGGCTTATGTCTTAGGCTCTCTTCTTACTACATTACTGAAAATAGGACAAGAAGTAATGGGCTTAATGTGTATTAAGGGAGATTTAGGTTAGATATAAGGAAAAACATTCTGATTATAAGGATAGGTAAGTACTGGAATAGGAAAACCACCCCACAAACTGTTCCCAACGTCAGAGGTAAAAGCAGGCTCCAAATGGCCACTGCACTCCCACACGAGGAAGAGTGGTAATCAATGGGTAGAGCCTTCATTCTGCCACACTAGTGTTCCACAATCAGAAAAGCTGAGCCAGCCTGAGAAGTGTAATACGCTACACATGTTAAGGGTCTGGAGCAAATTATTATTCCCCCCCTTTGCCTCTCCCCTCAAGCAAGCAGTGCAATAAGTTAGAAACTGCTCTTTACATAGACTTGTACCTAAGCATTAAATGTAGTCCTTAATGTCAATTCTGTCTCTCAAGGGCTAGATCCTTATTGACATCAATGGAGCTATGATGATTTAGAGCAGCTGATGACCTGGCCCTAAATGTTTAATAGAAATGAACAAGTAAGATGAGTCCAATCATGATCACAATATCAAGCTTATACTTATTCAGTTTCATTAAGATACTGACATGAATAAGCACAGAGTGTATTAAATCTGTTGCAAAAAAAAAAAAAAAAGAATGCTTTCACTTGATGGCCTTTACTTTGCTCAGAGTCAAATATATCTTTGTGATTGCAGACATAAGCACACTTGTACCAGACCTTCAACTGGTCTGATAAATGATACGGTGGTTTTTCAAATCAACCGGGGCAAGTCAGGTAACAAATGATTTCCATTAGCTTCAGCAGAATGGAAACAAAACAGATCAATACAAATGATTTGCAGCAAGTTCAGATCATAAATTTCCTTTTGCCCAGTTCCATCATTTTAAAAGAGAAGCATTTTCCTACACAGTATGAAAAAAAAGTCATTAGAAATTTAGCGATTTGATAATTCTAGTTACAGCAAACTGCCCGTGATTTAAGTTTAGAACATTTTTAATAAGCTGTTAATTTTATTCAGTGGTACATAGCAATGTTATTTAAAAAGATGGCAAACAATAAAAATGATAATGAACCACATTTCAGAAAATGGATTTTATCTTTTAGTTATGTAAAAGCCATAACAATACTAAATTCTACTTGTATTCTATTAAAATGACCCGTTACTTTGCTTTTGCCATTCCTTATTTGTTTATGGCAGCTTCCAAAAATTGTTTCGAAGGATATTTTGCGGTCACAGCTCTCTTAGCTTCCTGATAAAAGAATAATAGGTTTCATATACATAGAGCTAAAAAAAAAGCAGTTTGCTATTTCTTGTTCTATTTAGCCTGCTAAATTAATTCCTACTGAATAAACTAGAAGCCCAAAATATACTTCATCTATTGTATGTCGAGAAGAGATAAGGATAGCTTTCATAAGTCACAGTATCAGAGTGTCAATCATCCATACTAATCCTGGAGATGTCCATACAAAAAGATTCCACCAAAAGCAGCAAAAAAATGTATAAATTGTTTCAGAGCAGACACCTCCCTTTCAGAAGTATGGAATATACTTTACAGTAACATGCCTCTGGGGAAATTTCTTTCTAACCCTAGTCAGTTAGTAGTTGACTTTGTCCTGAAGTATTAGGACAGACATCTGATATACCTGTTTATCATCTGCAGTTACACTAGCTAAATTATGATTAATATTGACATTGATCATGTTCAATTTTTTGTTACTTTGCTATATTCTTTGACTCAACAATATCTTGTGACAGGTAATTCTTGTTATTAAAAAAAAGTTGCCTGCCTTTCAGTTTCCATTGATATCCTTTTGTTTTTGTATTACAAGAAATGGTAAATAGGAGCACACAATTGGCCTCCACTATTCCATTCATTATTTTTTTATATCTATCAAGTCATCTATTAGTTTCCTCCCTAAACTTAATTGTCTTATACTTCTGTTTTCTCCTCACATTCAAGTCTTTTTAGGCCTCTAATCATTTTCACTGCCCTTTCCCTAGACATTTTCTATTTCTATAGTATCCTTTGGAGATGAGTTGAACAAAATTGAATACAGTATTATTATTTGTACTCTGGTAGCGCCCAGGACCCCCATTGTACTAGGTTCTGGACAAACACAGAACAAGAGACAGTCCCTGCTCCAAAGAGTTTAAGCATAGGACATAATTAAACGCCATTTACATATTTTCAGTAATGCTCCTTAAACATATCAATGTGCATAAATATTTCAGATTGTTCCCTCCAGCATGCATTATCTTGCATTTGTTCACGTTTACATCATCCTGACTGAAACCCACCCTTGTTAAATATTTCCGAAGTTCCTCACAATCTTCTAGTCTTGACAACGGTAAGCAATTTCGTATTAGTTGAAAATTATGCCATCTTATTGTTTACCCCTTTTCCAGATCATTAATATACTATGCAACATCAGGCCTAGTATGGATCTTTTGGGCGACCCACTGTTAAACCAACACAGCTTTCAGCATGGAAACATGTTATCTCTATCACATTCTCCTCCTAAAACTGTTTTATAGTAGAGTTGATAAAAAAAAATACCATGTGTTTTCTGGAAAAAAAAAACACAAAACAAAACAAAAATGCCATTTTCATAGAAATTTTCATTTTTACAAAATGAAAATGTTTATGGATATAGAAAACCAAAACGTTTTCAGTTTTAGCTTTTTATTCTTTCCATCTTTCTCCCCCACCTCCCAAAAAAGAGAAAATGGGATGGGTACCCACATTTTTTTGGTTTTCAGTTTTATTTAACCTGCCCTCCAAGTCTTTCCCCCACCCAACTCTTTCATCATTTAAAAATTATTCCCACACCCCACTACTTTACCTGCATTTTCATGACAACTTTGAAAGGGCAAAGTGTCAACATTTCTGTCAATGATCACTTTTATGCAGCTATGAAAATGATGACATTTTGCTCCAGACAATGTAATGCAGAGAAGCCCAATGATTGTCATGAATGAGGGCTAAAAATTCATCTTGTTCAAGAAATTTACCAAAAGGTTCTTTCCACAACCGAGAAGTGAACATTGACTGGTGGTCCCTTTCCCCAAATTTATCTTACAACAATAGGAACATATGGTTAAGGAGACTAGCTGTGCGAACAATTTGCAGATAACACATTTTCAACAATTTAAAGATATCAATAACAAAATTCAAAGAACTATATAATAAGTAGCCTTTTGGAGAATGTGCAAGAAAGGAATAGATAAGTTTAGTAAGGAGATGTTTGGAACAGTATGATCATCTTTACTAGGGTAGAAGGTAAAGCCAGATTAGAAATAAGGAACACATTTTTAAATAAGGAGGGTGGTTAACCACTAAATCAAACTACCAAGGGAAGTGGTGGCTTCTTCATCTCTTGAAATCTTAGAGACTTAAAGACTTAAAGACCAGATGCCTTTCTGGAAAATATGCTAAGTCAAACATAAATTATTGGATTCAACAGAGTGGGTAAGACCATGAGCATATGTATTTGCTGTGAATGAGATTCCCGGTGGTTGGGTGGAATCACCTCTGCTTGTTTTGGATTTATGTTTAATTGTTAACAGTCAACTGAAATATTAAATCTCTGCTATCCCCTTTGTTATTATTGATTTATGCATAATTTACAACAGTTATCCTACCATCTCTCTAGCTTCCCTGTTCTTTTGCAATACTTCAGTGAAACACATCACATTGCCTTACTTCCTATCAAAATGCATCCCATAGAAATTCTCACTAAAACATTACCAGGATACAAACGAAAAAAATTAATGAAGATCTAGAAATAAAAACAGACATCTGGAACACCAACATCAATGGTACCAAACCTACAATTACAGTAAGTTAAAAATTCCCAAGAGAAAAAGGAACTAACAATCAATGGATAAGAAGCTGGAAGTGACAGAAAATATCACCTTCCCTCCCTATGATTTCCATACACCAACAATATAATCATGCCTGTTTGTACTGAAAGCACCCATTTGAAGAACAAGGGTGGATAAAAATTGTTAGTTTGTTTTTTAAATTAAATCAATTCTAATACTTTTTAAAATAAACCTGTTTAAAATGAAATCTGAACTTAACAAAATATGTTAAGGCCTAAATTTATTATAATCTCTTAAAACATTTAAATAGAAAATAAATAGGCTGAATCTATTATCCTTTATCAAAAAATTTGAGTTAAAGGCTGTTTTTCTATATAAAGAAAGAATTTGGGGGAAACATCTAACTTTTGAGGTCAAGCTTTATAAATATGTCAAAATAGGTAATGTACCATAGTAAGCACTTGTTTTTAATAAAAATATGTTATATGATATTTTCTATGTTTAATTACATTCCAGTTACCATCCTAATGCAACTTGACACAAATCATGAGCAAAAAGTTAATTATCTAGTACAGTGGTCTCCAAAGTGGGGTGCGAAAGACGATCCATTGGGGAGCACGGCAGGAGGCGCGCCACCGGAGGAAAAAAGGGCGGCCAGAGGAGGGAGGGAGCAAGCAAGCAGGGAAGCTACCCCCCACCCTCCCCTCAGACAGGGCCACCTGGAACGCAGGGGCTTTAGGGGCTGCAGGGCCCTGGGCCAAGGGGGCCCCAAGCCCTGGCCTGCAGCTCTAAAGCCCCTTTCGGAATGTGGCCCTGAGTCCTCTGACCCGTGGAGGAGCAGGAGCAGCCGTGCAGCCAGTGGCCGGAAAGAAGCGGCGCTTTCCCCTTCAAAGCTGGCTGGAGAGAAGCGGCGCTTTGAAGGGGAAAACGCTGCTTCTCTCCGGCCGCTGGTTGTGCGGCTGTCCCATCTCCTCCTGAGTCCTCTGGCCCGTGCTCGCAGGGCCGCATTCCAAAAGGGGGTTTAGAGCTGCTGACCAGGGTCCCGGGGTCCCCTTAGCCCAGGGCCCTTCAGCCCCTGCATTCCGGGTGGCCCTGCCTGCTGGGGGGAGGAGAGGGGCGGCCCCCAGAATCGTGGCCATGGGAGCAGAGCTGCGCTGTGCAAAGCCACCTGCACATCCCCTGCACCAAACAGGAGCTGCCCCAGGTAAGTGCTCTGCACCTCCTGCCTGCCCCAGCCCTGAGCCTCCTCCCGCACCCCCACCCTGAGTGCCCTCCCGCACCCTAACTCCCTCCCAGACCCCACACCGTACTCTGAGCACCCTCCTGCACCCTAACTCCATCCCAGACCCCACACCCTACTCTGAGCGCCCTCCCGCACCCTAACTCCATCCCAGACCCCACACCCTACTCTGAGCGCCCTCCCGCACCCTAACTCCCTCCCAGACCCCACACCCTACTCTGAGCACCCTCCTGCACCCTAACTCCCTCCCAGACCCCGCATCCCACCCTGAGCGCCTTCCCGCAACCTAACCCTAATCCAGACCTTTGAATCGCTGTATCACAAAGTGTTAAACCAAGATTTTCAGAAATAATGAAGCATATTCAATCACATTGCTCTCACTAAAAATATTATTAATAATAACTGTACCGATAATAAATAAAATAGAATAAAAAATTTAAAAATATTGTTTATTTCATCTTTATCTCATCCTTTTTAATTTCTATTTTTTGTGTATGTTTTATAATGTACATAATATATTAGTATAGCAGTACATGCATATAATGTATACATAAATAAATATACAGATATTGGGAGTGCATGCTCAAAAATTTTTTACTGATAGGGGTGCGCGATCAAAAAAGTTTGGAGACCACTAATCTAGTAAATAAGCAAAATATACAGTTTAGTGTTACTTTTCAGAGTGGTTGTGGTGACGACGCAGGAAACAGAACGCCAGGTTTGTTGGTAGCCAGAGAGCTTTACAAGCCTCTTGCAAAAAGCCTCCCAGGAAAACTTTTCCTGGGGTTTTTATTTCTCTCCTTGCTTTGTTTACAACACTTCTTAGTGGTTACATTCTTGCGCATAGAAAAGCCAGGCAGTATACATGCACATAAGATAACGAACCCATCTCTTGAGCGCGTGAACACCAGCTGCAAAGGTGATGTCAAGTTGCCAATAAGTTTTCCAAACATAGGCGCTAGAACAAGGTCACTCCTGCCTCATTGCCAAGGGAACAGCCGTTCTTCAAGGCTTGTGATTAGGGAGCAACATATTCCTACAGTGGTAGCCGTGTTAGTCTGTATCAGCAAAAACAACGAGGAGTCCTTGTGGCACCTTAGAGACTAAGAAATTTATTTGGGCATAAGCTTTTGTGGGCTAAAACCCACTTCATCAGATGCATGCAGTAGAAAATACAGTAGGCAGGTATAAATACAGAGAACATGAAAAAGATGGGAGTTGCCTTACTGAGTGGGGGGTCAGTACTAAGGAGACCAATTCAATCAGGATGGATGTGGCCCATTCTCAACAGTTGACAAGAAGGTGTGAGCATCAACAGAGGCAAAATTATTTTTCATAGCGACCCAGCCACTCCCAGCCTTTATTCAGGCCTAATTTGATGGTGTCAAGTTTGCAAATTAATTCCAGTTCTACAATTTCTTGTTGCAGTCTGTTTTTGAAGTGTTTTTGTTGAAGAATTGCCACTTTTAAGTCTGTTATTTTAGTGTTAGAAAATGGTGAATGATAATTTATAAGAATCTGAAAATATGAAGCTATATAATTGCTTAAATAAATGTATATAGTTATAGAACATCCTCTTTGGTAGCGAAAAGATGTATTGAATGTAGTGTAAATGATCAGTTTACCTGTAAATCAATGTGTTTTAATGGTTATATCAACCAATGAGAGTTCACCTTTCTTTACAAAATAACTGAAGTACAAACGGAAAAGTTAATTAAAATAGATGCTTAAATTGAGGACTTTCACTTGGTCATTTTAATTATTGTTTAAATTGCCCTGATTTAAATCAATTCACCCTGCAAAATACTTAAAATTTTACTTATACTTCTTGTTACATAAACACACAAAAAAGAGATCCCTGAACAGCCACCTAACCTGCACAGAAAGGAGCACTCAAAACAGCTCTCATGCTAAATTGTCCCCAGGTTAGGTCCAACCAGGGCCGGATCTGGCTTTTTGGCCGCCCCAAGCAAAAAAAAAAAAAAAAATGGGGCAGCCAGAATGGCAGAGCACGGCCAGAGCCAGGGTGCAGGGGGACTCCCTGCGCTGCAGATGTGCCCCAGCTAGCGGAGGGAGCGCAGGGGAGAGAGAGAGAAGGGGGGCGGCCAGGGCTTCAGCGGGGCACTGCCACGCGGCCCCGCCGCCTGCCGGGAGGGCTCTGCGCTGCTACGGTCGGCTGGGAGGGAAGGACGCGGGCTGCCCTGCCGGGCTTGCTGCAGGGCGCTCCCGTCCTCCACGCCGCCGCCCCCTACAGGGCGGCCGGAGCAGAACTCCACAAAAAAAAAAAAAAAAAAAAAGAATGCCGTCTCCTACAAGCTGCTGCCCCAAGCACCAGCTTGCTTGGCTGGTGCCTGGAGCCAGCCCTGGGTCCAACAATATAGTATCTTTTACTGTTCCCTGGGCCTTAAGGACAATAGAAAGTTAAAGGCGTGGTGATCTAATAAATCCAACTGCAAGTGACTCAAAGATCATCAACTTTTAGCTACTGCATTAATGTACTGCATAGTGCCAATATGAACTGGTTTATGTTGGAAGGATAAGCATAAGCCCATCTTTTGCTTTGCTTATCCAGTAATTATTAATATGTATTATTTCTATTACAATAACGCCTGGGAGTCCTAGTCATGAACCTGACCCTGCTGAGTTAGGTTCTGCACATACACAGAGCAAAAAAACAGTCCCTGCCCCCAAAGAATTTACAGTGCAGGAGATAGCAGATGGATGCAGACTGATGGGAAGTACAAGGACATTAAACAAACTATTACAGTTAAACTTACTTGTCGGTGAACATTGAAAATTTATTTGGAAAAGCCTAAAACTCTGTCCAATACAGTCCATCACAGCCAAATGTTTGGCTGTGATTTACCTGACCAGCTATTGATAGAATGAATTAGAGATGTATGCTACATGTATACCACAAATGAAGGCACCTCCAGTGAAGATTCTCCTCCATGCTGGATACATCTAAACAATTCTTGTCAGTAGGGTGACCAGATGGCCCGATTTTATAGGGACAGTCCCGATATTTGGGGCTGTGTCTTATATAGCTGCCTATGAACCCCCCATCCTCTGTCCCAATTTTTCACACTTCCTGTCTGGTCACCCTACCTGTCAGGGATGATTTACCTTTGGCCATAAAAATGCTTTTGGTGACCAATTTTTTTTCTTGGCCTTTGGAATGAACTAGACTGCATTAAATAGCAGAATACTTTCTGAGACCTTCCAGAAAGGCTTTATCCTTGTCACCCTCCCAAATATTCAATTCAGATACTGAATCAGTTTATTTCACATTGTTTGTGGGATAAATATTGGAAACCATCTTCATGGCTATAAATGGGAGAGCAGATGAGGGAAAGCATAGCTTGATTAAGGATAGGCAGCATTGATTCAGGCAGGGGAAGACATGCTTAACTAACCTGCTGCAGTTCTTTGAAAATATTACTGCAATAATAGATGAAGGGAAATTCAATGGATACAGTGAACTTAGATATTCAAAACTGCATTTGACAAGCTTTCATGTCAGAGATTAATAGCTAAAGGAGAGGGTTATAGAAAAGGAGATAAAATATGATGCTGTGTAGAGAACTGGCTTAGCATATTCTATGAAGTGTTACCAGAAGTGGAAACTTCTCTTGCTAGACAGGGTAGGAGAATAAATAGTATTCCAGGGCTCAGCTTTTAGTATCTCTTCTGTCCATATTATAGGGGACAAAGTATTAAAAATAAGGTTGAAGGATTCAATCCCCAAAGCCCTAGTACAGTATATCCCTGAGGAAAACAGGAAAACTCTGGAAGGTTCTGATTGTAAAGTCTTACCCAAATTGTTTTGTTCCACTTCCAGGACCTACAATCTCCGGAGATCCACTAGAGGCACTGACTTATATGTACAGAGGTGCTTTGGCTCTGGGGCCATAAATCGAGGTCCCCAGCAGTTTTTGTCCAGTTGTGCAACTATCCACACCCGACACTCTATTGTAATAATCTTTGTACAAAATATGTCTTTGAGGTATCATTTGAAAACTAATAACTCAATGGTCAATAACATCATGGTGAAATGTATGTAGCAACATTATATAGTAAGTTCCGAATTGCCACGTACAATTTTGTTAGCACATGTTCAAACCTACATAGCCCTCGGCAGAAGTTGTTAAACAGGTCTATCCAAACTAAATACATGTATGTTTACCTCAAGTTACATATAAGAGTAAACAAGGTCATTGGGACAGCAAGAGGTGGTAAACATGTTCCTCAAAGACAAAGAACAAGCTGACACCTCTAGCCAGGTGTCATCAAAGCAATTACTGGTCAAATGGCCATTCTTTGGCAACAAAGGAGGGCAGAAACAGATCTATCTGCATTTTAGCAAACAACAACATGGAACCTCTTTCCGCATGATACTCCATGTCTCTATTCTCACTGCTGGAAGGAACTTTATGTAGGGGTAACCCTCAGGAAATTGCTTTTCAAAGGGTGACTGGACTATAGAAGTGAGGGGCAAAAACACCCCAAGTTATCTTTCTCTCCCTATCTCTCTCTCTCTCTTTCACCTAAGACAACAAAGGAACCAGCCCTTTGACTTTGGGATGGGTCCTGATCTGAGAATTTGGTCAGCAATGCTGCTGGAAACATGTGATAAGGATTTTATCTTGAACCTACTCTAGCTGGTTAATTTTTAGCTACTAGAAAGTGTTTTATCTTTCTTTCTCATGTAACCATTTCTGACTTTAATACATAGTTGTACACACTTAAAATCTGTCTCTTTGTAGTTAAATAAAGTTGTGTTTTTTTTAATCTAATCCATTGTTTTGTTTAAACTGACCTGTTTGGGTTACTCCAGTTAAATTAGCAAACTCTTTCATATTGAGGGGCAATGGACCTCTAATATCTGAACTGCCCAATGTAGAGGGCTGGACAGTGCAGAACCCACATTCCGGGGAAAATGCAGGACTGGGAGTCTGTTGGGGTCACTCTGCAAGCAGTAACCAAGGCTGCTAGAAGCCAGAGTGTGGCTAATGTGTTACTGACAGGCTGCTGGGGTCAGAGTGGTTGGATCATGGATGCAGCTATACACAGACACCTAGGTTGTGACTTGCATGCTGTTTGGCTGTTTGAGAGAGCCTCAGGTTGGGAGCTACAACAGCAAAATATTTTGAGGCAACCCAGGTTGCAGGGCAGTTAGTGAGAACCCCTCACTGCTCTGGATTGCATCCCCAAAATATGACAGACTCCCTGTCTGTGGCTGCCTCTGAAAGTCCATTTGAGAGGTTCCACAGCTTGGAGGGGAATTGCTCTAATGTTAAAGTAGTCTCAGCTTACATTCTTTCTGATGAACTCCTCATGTGGTATGGATGGGAGGGAACATACATCCTCCCAGCCCTTGTACCACTGCCCAATGAGCTGCACCTGGGCCCTTGGACAGCTTTCCCGGAATGAGGGTACTAGGGGGGAGCAATGGTGCCACAGAGACAGCTGACCCACCCCTTTGGAGGAAGGGGCAGGATCCCTCTCTGCAACTCTCAAAGTTTGCAGATGATAGTAAAATGGGAGGCATAGGAAAGAATGAGACAAACTGCATCCAGATTCAACTCAGTGCATTGAAGGATTAGAGACTAGTTTTTTTTCTATAGAGTAAAAGGTGGTTGGATGTTGTAAAAAACAAAGTCAGCCCCCTCTCCTCTCAGAGATAAGGAAAACAAATCAGACAAGAACAGGCACTAGGGACTTTTTGCCTGTAGTAAAAAGGAGATGTACAGCACCAATGAGGAAGCATAAAGGAAATTCATGTATGATTTGGGATTGCATTTCTAGCCATGATGTTTAAAAAATTAAGAACAGTGAAGGAATCAAAGATCAGAAGGTACATTGCATCCCATGGAATATTTGTTCCAGAAAACCACTTGACTTCATTTATCAAGAGGATAATTCACTAAAACATGATTTGAGAGGTTATTTAAATAAAAAAGAGCTGTCTGGAGAGCTAATTAGGATGGCATACCCTCTCCTTCCCCCGCCGAGTTCTGATCTTAACCACATTGAATGAATATGTGATTTACTTTACTCAAGACAGGATAGAATTTGACTAAAAGCACAGGATGGTCTGTGCTGCAAATTGCATGAAATGTGGAGCAATGTTTCTACATACACATTGCAAAAAATACAGATACAGCACCTGATAGATGTAAAGCAACTGTTGCTCTAAGGAATAGCAATATAAAATGCATTAATGTGATTTTATTTAATTTGTGGGGAGGAGAAGACAATCTTATAATGAGAATGAATTTTAATACAAGAGAATTTGTCAATCTGATTTAGCGCTGTATGTGTATATATATGTGTGTATATATACACACAGATATATATAGACACACACACACACACACACACATATATACACACACCTCTACCTCGATATAACGCGACCCGATATAACACGAATTCAGATATAACGCGGTAAAGCAGTCCTCTGAGGGGGCGGGGCTGCGCACTCCGGTGGATCAAAGCAAGTTCGATATAATGAAGTTTCACCTATAACGTGGTAAGATTTTTTGACTCCCGAGGACAGCGTTATATCGAGGTAGAGGTGTATATATTTACACACACACATATACATACACACACATATATATATATAGAGAGAGAAAGACGTCTATATACAGTTTTTTTTTCTGAATTCAGCCCCAGTGCTGCAAATAAATGCACACAGACAGACCCCATAACTTCTACGGGGGCAAATGCACACATGTAAATGCAGAATTGGGGCCTTGCTTGGTAAATTTAAGCAGACCACTGAAGTGGTATTCAGAAAACCTGGGTTCTACTCCCAGTTCTCCCTCTGACCTGCTAAGTGACTTTGGGCAAGTCACTTCCCCTGTCTGTGCCTCTGTTTCTCCACCTGTAAAATGGGGATATTGAATGCTACTGACTTCCTTTGTAAAAACTTTGAGATCTACTGATGAAAATCATTTCATCAAAGCCGAAGTCGCCCTAATCGACCACTCTCTACTTTAATGAGTAGTGTACCTATAAAATAGTTATGTAGCTCTTTTGATGCATTTGATACAGAATTGCTAAAAAGAGTACAATAGTCACCCCCAAGCTGTATTTTTAAATACGCGGCTAAAAATCACTGTGTGGACATTCAGGCTTGGACTGGAGCCCAAGCTCTGGGACCCTCCAATCTTGCAGGGTTCCAGCCTGAGGGTCCACACAGCAAATTTTCCCCAGAGCCCAAGCCCCATGAGCTCAAGTCAGCTGACCAAGGCCAACTGCAGGGTTTTTATCCCTGTGTAAATATATTCAAAATCAATGGGAATTTTGCAACTCGGGGTTTGTCTAAATGAACACTTAATTGCTGGCAAACTGGGGTGTAAATTTATTTGGTTCAAACTCAGGCTCAAACCTCCCCCTGCCCCCCCATCTATACACAAATTTTGCTGAGCCAGGGATTGGACCCAGTGTCGAAGGATCCCACAAGGTTGTATGAGCTGAGTTTAAGTGAAGACTAGATTCATGGTTCAAGCCCTATTGCTTTTCAATGTAGATGCAGCCCCATTGGACTCATGCTCAAGGAGTCTGTCAGAAGTATTCCACAATCCCCCAGGCCAACTTTCTTTGTCCTCTAGATAGTCAAATTTGGTGGACAGTCAAGTTTTCCCACACTGCACCATGAACAAAGGGCTACAGCAGCCAAATTTGGAGAGGGCAGTAGGAAGTCTGGGATATGGGCGGTTGGACTCAGACCCACATAATAAAGTGTAGATGATGGAGCCCCAGGTTGGGTCCCAGGGTTCAACAGTTCCGAACTTGGGGTTACAAATGAGTATAGATGCTCAAGCCCTAAGTTAACAAACCCAAGGGATGTTAACTTAAGTGTTACTAACCCTGGGCTTACATTGCAGGGTAGACATACCCTAAGTGCCCATGTTGACCCTGCTGCCATGCACAAATAGTTCCCAAGTACACTTGGCTCTATTGTGCTGTAAAGTACACTAGGGAACTGTCATAACTATAAAGGGAAGGGTAACAGCTGTCCTGTGTACAGTACTATAAAATCCCTCCTTGCCAGAGACTCCAAAATCCTTTTCCCCGTAAAGGGTTAAGAAGCTCAGGTAACCTGGCTGGCATCTGACCTAAAGGACCAATAAGGGGACAAGGTACTTTCAAATTTTGGGGGGGGGGGGGGGGGGAAGGCTTGTGTTTGTGTTCTTTGTTTGGGAGGGCGTTCGCTCTCAGGACTGAGAGGGACCAGACATCAATCCAGGTTCTCCACATCTTTCTAAACAAGTCTCTCCTATTTCAAACTTGTAAGTAAATAGCCAGGCAAGGCGTGTTACTAGAGGGGAGTCCTCTGAGCTCTTTAAGTTTGATTACCCTGTAAGGTTATTTCCATACTGATTTTACAGAGATGATTTTTACCTTTTTCTTTAATTAAAAGCCTTCTTTTTAAGAACCTGATTGATTTTTCCTTGTTTTAGATCCAAGGGGGTTGGATCTGTATTCACCAGGAGTTGGTGGGAGGAAGGAGGGGGAATGGTTAATTTCTCCTTGTTTTAGATCCCAGGGGGGTTGGAACTGTATTCACCAGGAGTTGGTGGGAGGAAGGAGGGGAATGGTTAATTTCTCCTTGTTTTAAGATCCAAGGGGTTTGGATCTGTATTCACCAGGGAATTGGTGAAAGGTTTCTCAAGGTTTCCCAGGGAGGGAATGGTGGCAGCGGGACCAGAGCTAAGCTGGTAGTTAAGCTTAGAAGTTTTCATGCAGGCCCCTACATTTGTACCCTAAAGTGGGGATACAGCCTTGACAGGAACCATTATTGTATGGCAGACTATGGTGGGATAGTTTAAACCCCAGCTTGCCATGGACTAAATGTTCATGTAGAAAAGCCCTAACAGGAAAGAGCAGGATCAGGTCCCATATTTATTTCAAAGTCATTTGATTTAAAAAAAAAATCTTTGGGAGATGTTACTTTGCACCGTTTCCATTTGGTTTCAATGGGATGTTAGACAACGTTTGAAAAAGAAAAAAAGAACATACAAACTATTATTGGCTGGTCACCTAATGAGAAGTCCTTGGCTTAGTCATTTAAAAACTGCTGATTGCAAATGATTTTCAGCTATTTTTTAATGGCAGTAGATTTACTCTCAAAAGCAGCAAATAAATGGAATTTAGAAACAGACATCCAGAGGTGCTTGTGGGGTATATTTTTAAAAGCACCAAATATTGTCATTAGCATACAGTAACACTTTAGCAATGATTATCTATTTAAACAGTTTTGTTTTAGTTCACATCAGTTCTCCTTAAGCTTTTCTGTCCTTTCCCCCAACATTATGCTATTTAACTAAAAATGTACAGGTTTTTTTGGATTCCCACAACTTACCCCAAATGAAAACGTCATCTGTTTTCTGCTTGCTCTGCTACAAAACATGGGGGTTGTTTTTAATAGGATGAGAGAGGTTTTTGCCTTTTGTATTTCTGTAAATGCTACTGGGAGTAGAATAGCTAAATCCATGTAAACAAAGCTAAATATATACCCTGCTTTATTATAAATGGATTTGGGCATCAAGAGCAGAGGAAAAACAACCTTATTCTCTCAACCAACATAAAATTTGCTGAACTTCTAGCAAGCTTCATTCTCCATCCAAACTCCCATGGCTCTGCAGTACAAAATATATCTGCGTGCAGAGAAAGAGTAGGACAATGTATAAGGCTGGAGGTTGCACATACCAACATACTTGTTTCATTTTCTACAAGATAAAACAAAAATCAAAATGCTCACTGTACCATATCAGTTTTTCCTTGAAAAGAAACAGTGTGAAATACGTGGCATTTGAAAATGTGCGAGAAAAAGTCTGAAGTCTCACTAACATTGGATCCGAACATCCTCGTTGTTGTTCTCAGAGTGGGGAGCCATTGAGACTCCTATTGGATATTTCGACCAATGATTTAACTGTTCAAACTTGAAACTAAAGCTCTCCCCCTCACCTAGTGTAGAAACCTCTACTCTCCTTCAGACTGAATCACACCCTGGAGCATAGAAGTCCTATCTGATGCAGGATGGTGTAATTTACACCTCCATATTCAAACACTACTGAGATTAGCCGACTGTCTCTCAATGCTTTCACCTCCACATGTTGCTCTAGCACATTCAGACTTCTAGAGACCCTCAGAGATTGTACTTGAAAATATAACTTCCCGGGGTTTTTTTATTCTTCAAGATGAGGGATGCACAGACCAATTCACTGGTTTTCTCTATGTTCTCTGTTAGATAAATACAAACCAGGTAACACTCTCTCAGTTTATGTGAATAGAGCACGGTTGGTATTATTAACAAATTCACTTATATTTACAATTATACTACATTTAAACAATGACAAAACATGTTTAAGCAGAGAAGCACATATTTCTTGCTAGTTTTCAAGCTTAAGTCTTAGTAAACAAAAATATGTCCACATGTCAGAAATTTATTATTAATATACTTAGCCTAAATATAGTGCTTTTCCCCTGGGGCTCTGGCAACACTTTAAAAAGGAGGATAGTTCATTTTACAGCTAGGAAAAGGGAGGTACAAAGTGAAATGAGATTTGCACAAAGTCCCACAACTGCAGGTTCATGGCAGAGCCAGTAACCGAACCAAGATTCATGAATCTGAGGCTAATGCCAAATATATTGGATCATATTGTCTCCTATATCAATAATACAGCTACAATATAGAAAATAAAAGATATTATGAGTCATTGTTTTGTATCTGCTAACATTATTATATTGTCACACTTCTGCCAGCAGGGAACAGATTTCAGGGCCTTACGGGTCTGTTTCCTGCTATAGAAGAAATCAAATATGGTGACTCTGCATCACTCTTAGTTGATTTGTTTATTTACACTACCATCACCAGTCCTTGAACAGAGGTGATCACAAACAACATGCAGTCATTACTTTCTCAGGAATCTAAGGCCAATACCAATGTCCAGTTCCCAAGAAGCAATGCTGCATCAAGAATTTACTTTAGTCAGAGGGATTAAGGCAGAGAGAAAATGCTCAACATTTGCCACAGCTCCCCCAAAGCATCTCCACAACAAAAAATTAGCAATAATACAGCACTTTTTCAAAGACTGTACACTGCTTGCATGCTTGGAAAAAGAACTTGTAAACCTATGTATAGCACCACCATCTAGTGTCTCCACCACAACAAAATAAAGCATTACACATTGTACGCCCCAGTCCGTGAGCAATCAATGATCTGATATACATACTACGTCCTTTCTTAACAATTATGGTTGATCTGTGTGTGTAAAATAAATTAATGGAGATATCCTATCTCTTAGAACTGGAAGGGACCTTGAAAGGTCATTGAGTCCAGCCCCCTGCCTTCACTAGCAGGACCAAGTACTGATTTTGCCCCAGATCCCTAAGTGGCCCCCTCAAGGATTGAACTCACAACCCTGGGTTTAGGAGGCCAATGCTCAAACCACTGAGCTATCCCTCTCCCCCACTGTCTTCTCTCAGTCCCTAGCTTCTGCCCAGATCAAAGAAGAGGAGGGCCTTCTCACTTATGGGGACTTGGTTCTGAAGCTCCCTGCCAGAGGATGTCCACCAAGTAATTGTTCCTTCTTATAACCAACAACTATGTTGAAATTATAAATGAAGTTTCCAGTACCAGCTTACAATCAGTAGTAGCAGTAAATATTTATGTTTTGGGTAGGATCAAAATTAGAACAAATTCCAAAAACTAACTGCAAAACCAAACAAATTGGAAGTGAAGATGTTTGAGTTTTTAGTGCTTCATATCATTAAGTGACAACACCCCAGCCAGAATGTACCATCAGACACTGTAGAGTAATATTATAGAGGTTCTCTATTTCTTCCATTTAGAAATGCCTTACTCAGGCAGCTGTGACAGATTTTGAGTTGACTGTAAAATTGGTTCCAATTTTACTGCTTTGCTGCCTATTTATTTCTGCAAGTACAAGGACAGTGAACTGGAACAATCATTTAGCTACTACTCACCATATTTACCTGATGATAAATATCAAAACCAACATTAAAAAACTTGTTTGTAAAAGATTAAACACCGAAATTCAAGCTTGTGCACCTATTAAAAGAAGCCTGATTTTCCAGGGTGTTCAGCCTTCACTGCCCACTGATGTCAGTTTTCATGAAGGGCATGATCATACTGAAGTAAATAGAAACTTGACTCTGAAAATCAATTCACTGTCTCTATGGAGTATCTGCAATGGAGGAGATACTAGAAAAGAAAAGTCTATCACTAATGGGGCAAATCCTCAGGTGTTGTTATTTATCATGACTCCAAATGAAGCTATGACAATTTTTACCAGCTAAGAATCTGCCGCAATATATTTTACAGAGTCTGGTTCAATGAACTCAATCATTTGCAAGGGCCACATACTACTAAAGATACTGCCTGTGACTACAATCAGTGAGGAAGGATCTCAAAGATTATTGTTTGTGTAGTTTTAGATATCTTGCAAGTCATTATATATGCATCCGAAGAAGTGGGCTGTAGTCCATGAAAGCTTATGCTCTAATAAATTTGTTAGTCTCTAAGGTGCCACAAGTACTCCTGTTCTTCTTTTTGCGGATACAGACTAACACGGTTGCAAGTCATTGCCTTTCATAGAGATGCCTCAAATTTGCAGAACTACCCTTCCCATAAAGTTGCTTATTCATGCACCAGTTCCAATTCTCCCATTGCAAAACCTTAGATCTGCTACTGAAAAACTCGGTACTTCATAGGAACAACAAATCCAGTTGAGTTCAGAATAAAATCAAAGATTTCTGAATAGCACACTGTCTCCTTCAATGCCAGGGGGTTCAAATGTCTATCAGTGATACAACCAAAAATATAAGAGGATGAAAGTATTTGGAAACTGTGTCTGGAAAAAAGCTTTTGCGTCTTCAGTTACACTGACAGTGGCAGTAACAAACTGACAACAGTTGAAAAAAAGCTCCCATATCCCTTTTCTGCACAAAATAAAAAGTGACTTTTAAAATTACAAGTGACCATTTGAGAACACCCTTACCAATTTATTCTTCCCTCTGAAAACATGGTCTCCTTTGGAGTAACAGTTCTGATCATTGAGATAGTCACATTTTTTTAAATATGGCTTTATAACTCAGATAAATCACCACCCTAATCCTACTTATATATATTTTAAACTAGGACAGAATTCACAAGAGATATATTCACAATTCACAAGATTGCCGTTCTGTAGCAAAATGACTTCAGTACTTGGCTTTTAATTTGTTTGAAAAATGGTAGGACAGTTCTTCTAGAATTGTTATAGATGTTGAAGGTTAAATATATCATAAAAACAGCCATACTGGGTCAGTCCAATGGTCCATCTAGCACAGTATCCTGTCTTCCAATAGTGGCTAATGCCAGGAGCTTCATAGGGAGTTAATAGAACAGGTAATCATCAAGTGATCCATCCCCAGTCGTCTATTCCCAGCTTCTGGCAATCAGAGACTAGGGATACTTCAGAGCATCATTTTGCATCCCTGCCCATCCTGGCTAATATCAAATTATAATTAATAGTTTAGCATATAACTTCCACCTGATTGCTACAGAAAGCTGATAAAGCTTTTATTTTTAAAACCAACTACACCAAAGTATGTGTGAATCACAGGCACTTGTCCTTCAGTTGCAGTAATTGGTGGCAGCAACTGCAATTCTTCCTGGAGAAGAGCCAGACTATCTAAATTCAGTATGGATGGTGGCAGTTCAAGATGTGTCCACCATTTTAGACTTCAGCTGCAGTAATTGGCGCCAGCATGCAATTGGTGTCATCAGAAAAGAATTCCAATTTCCCACATTCTTAATGCAGTGTGCACTAAGCATGGGCAAACTTCAAAAGATGCAGTGGAGTTTTTTGGTTCAGATTAACACAGAGAGTTCAGATGCATCATCATTACTAATTTTAACAATCCAGACTTCTGGGTCTCCAAAACTGGACAGGAGAGGAGAGCAGAGGAGAGAAGAGTGTGTAAGAGTGTAAGTGTAAGTAAAAGGAGTGGGGCTAGCAAGATTTCCAGGACACCTGCTCCCTGTCAGGTAGGAAATACTGTCACTGAATGGTCTTTTTCCTGATACTTTGGAATTTTTGTCCATTGCCCTCAGGGATTGCCCTTTGCTGTACAGTGCATGTAAAAATGAATCCCCAGATGCCTTGTTAGGGCAAAACAAAGGGACAGAAAGGGGCAAGGATGTGGCCCCAAAAGAGGAATGACAGGATATTATCCCCCCCATCTAGACACACAGTCAGTGATCACGGATTGAAAACGCAAACATATAGATTAGAACTCCCAAAGGTAACAAGCCAGATTCAGAATGCCAACCAGAAGCTCCATCTCAGACTCCAATCAGTTTGTGTTCCTTTTGAGTCTGTCAAAAACTGTTCCAGTTGGCTCACAGTCTCAAAAGCTTTCAATACTCTTTTGGCTTTCTTATGTTCTAAATGCTGAGCATATTTTGGCCATATGGTTCTGGAACTGGATATGTGCATTGACTCTTTTGTCCATAGCTGCTTTGCAACACAAAAGAAAGTTACTGAATTGCAGCTAGATATCCCTCTTAAACACAAGGAGTTAAGTGCCTGGTCTTAATACATGCAGTTTGATAGCACCTATTAGTCCTGTGTAAATACTTCAAGAAGTGGGGAACTAAAGGAAGATATATCTGCTAACTTTTACTGTACAATCACATCTCAGAATTATTAAATAGAAGTATTTGTTTAATATATACACCATTTTGCCACAACATGATGGTGGAAGACAGTGGGCCTGATTCCCTCTTACACTGAAATTTAGTCATTTATACTACTGAAAAATGAGTCAAAGGGGAATGTAATACACTGCCAAATCACAACATTTTACACTCACTTTGCACTAGTGGAAGTAACTGCTCAAGATTCAGGACCAATGTGTTTGAGAAACATTTTGTATTTTTTTAAAGCATATCTACACTATATGCTAAAGGGAACAAGGAAGGGTATTAAAGTGAGTGAATTTCAATTGTCAGCAGAAAAGGAGGGGTTAGGGCTACAGCACATGAACCCTTCAACAAGTAAGAAATAGAGAATCCCACCAGTTAATGTAAATGTAATTAACAAGGCAAATGAAACAATTTTCTTTATCCATCATTGTGATTCTAATTTTTCTCACCACATGCACCACAAATTTTAATATCTTCCTTTACCCAAACTGTTCATTCTCCATCATACCTAAAATGCATTAGACTTATTTACATAGCAATTTTAATATGGAAGGTTCCCAAGCACTTAAGAGAGTATTAACTCTATCCACTATTGGAATGCAGGCCTGGCACATTTCATCTAATAGCAGATAATAGAAAGTGAAGAGTTCCTGTAGATTCATGGGGATAAGGGGGAGTTCATAGTGGACAGACTGCAAATAGGTATATTGTAATTCAGTAAGACTCTGGTGTTAAAAACCCTAAATAGCTGTGCAGTATTGCCCATAAATCCTCCTTTTATTTCAATGCTTTACCTGCTCAAATCATTTCTCATCTTGATTAATGTTATATCCTTCTTGCTGATCTATCCAACTGTTTTCTCACTATGGCCTTATCTTCACTGCATGTTAACCATGGGGTAAGTAATCATGTGTTTGTCAATGCTACTACGTGACCACATTGTCAATGTTAGCCTGTTGCTAACATTGTCATGCTAATGGCACTGCTTATGGAATCATTTGGACTGTAATGTTTTTAATGCCATACATGTGATTGAGACATAGTGTGCGCTTCACAATGTTTGTGAGCTTAAGGGAGAGTACTTTGGGGTGGACTGGATTGTCAACAATTATGATTTGGACATTATTAAAGACACTAAAAGACGCTATTAAAGACCATATGAACTTTTTGGTGCTTTAGAGTCTGCTACAGCAAAGACTGTATGGGATGCCTTTGTGCTCACTTAGTTGAGCTACATGGTGAGTACATTGGGGCTACATAATAGGCTTACATGACATAATTGGACTGTTGTATAGAGTACTGAGGCTATTGCCTTGTATTCAGATGTATTGTTTATGCAAAAAATATGGAAATAAAGATTCCTTTCAATTCAACTTTACTGAAATTCATTGATGCTAAAAACGTGGCCATAGGAGTTGCCGTAAGCTGGTGAAAGTATGTGAAACATCACACAAAACATTGTCCCTTATACTAATGATTTTTACAGTCCTTACATCTGTTCTCTTTTTGGTGCCCTGAAGCATGTCTACAGCAAAACTCTGTCTGCTGATGGCAGGGTGGTTCGTGGGTATTGGCTGGCTCTCTCAGGAACTATTTACCATATTTTGTAGTACATGGTAACATGGAGGAGATTCCATGGGTTCTGGATTGGGCCCTATGGCTCATGACCCTTAATAGTCTCTCAAACATGGTCCTGTTTTGAAACTCCATGTCTCATTCTATCATCTCACGATCATGGTGGAGATACCTGAATGCAGCTCCTTCTCCTCCTTCCGTTGCTCCTCCTCAGCCTCCTTGTCCTCCATCCTATATTTCTCCTCCTCCTTTCTTCACTTCTCCGACTCCATGTGCTCTCCCTGCCTCCTAGAGCATGACTTATTCACCTCCATTATCAAGTCATACCTGGTCCTCCTCCACTGTGTCCCCAAATTCAGAAACTTATCCTGACACAGAGTGGTCTTCTAGTTGTCAGGCCACTTCTTAATAAGTCAAATACTGCTGCACTTGTTCCTGATAGATTTTAAAAAGTTGGTGGCTCTTGAGTTCGTATAATTTTATTCTCTTTCTACATAGCAGTAACTGAAAAGTATTTTTTTTTAATCTCAAAAGAATGCTTTTCTCTTGGCTTTTTCATTCTGCCACTAAAATCCTGTCTGTTGAAAACTTTTCTCAAGGAGTTATCCCAAGAGAAGAAATGGTCTTTTGGAGAGAGGGAAGGGACCAGTTACTTGAAGGGACAGCAGCAATGGTGGATTATGTTGCATCTTTTTGCAGGTGCAAACCATCCAAGATTTCATGCGGCTTCAGAGACCAGCCTGGAAGAAAGACCAGTTATTCCAAGCATTAGGGATGAGACCATCCATTTACACCAAGGAAATCCTTCTGGTCTTGTTGACAGATGAACTAATAAGTGACTGGACAAGGATTGCAAGTAACAGTTGTGGTGGAGGGAGGCTTGTCCTAACAAGGAATCTGAGAGACCACCTAGAATTTTTTCTGAGTGAAAAAATCTGTTTTATTACTCTCCAGTAATGGATCAGAATAAGATCAGTAATAAACTGGCTATGACACCACTGGCAGGGTGATTTAATATGTAGGTAATTTAGGACGGTAGCAAGTGTTTTAGGCGTAGTTTTATGCCCATTTAAATTTTGGCTGGGACCTGGTTGCATTTATATTAATGCTCTTTAATTTAAAAAAAGAAACTGCATTCAACTGCTGTAAAGTGAAGCTTTGCATTTTCCCTCCACTATTTCATTTGATTATTTGGGACTGGGGGAGAGGGATTGGGGCAGGAGGCAAGCATAATTGTACTGTATCTGCCCTCAATTGAAGCACAAGCTAAGTTTATAGGCTAAATAAAGCAAAAGTGATACTGCCACAAACTGCTGCTTTAAAAACTTTTCTCTGCTTGTCCACAATTTTGAACTCAGTGTTTGAGATCAGGAGGGGGGTAGGGCAGCAGAGGATGGACAAATACAATGGTGATGCATCCATCCTCAATTGAAAATAGGAAAAATTAATGCCCAAATATTTCATAACAACAACAAAGACTGCAGTCTCCACTTTACCAGCCTAAGATCCTGAGTCCTCCCCTACTTTTTTATTTGGGAAATGTCCACCATGCTATGCTCTTCCTGGATCAGAGAGAGAGAGAGGAACAGTTCCTGTGACTCAGAGATAAGCTTCTATCTGAGGCTAGGGCTACCCCGCGTCTCTTTCACCTGTCTCTACTGGGTGCCCAGTACAGTCTGTGTAGCATCTTCACAGTCATCCAGGTTCCAAACCCACACCTGTTCCAGCTCCACAGATGAATCCATGCTGAAATGGGGCTTTGTGCTCAGGTGGGTGCTCAGGATGCAGTCCAATTAATCATAAAATCAACAGGTTGTTGGGGCACCACTGAGTCACTTATTCTTAGACCTGGCCTTCCAGTAGCCCATGTTCAGCCCCTCTATCTTCTCCCTCCATTGCTGTCCAGGCAGTTCAATCCCGTGTTCTTCCCTTGGCTTCTTCAATATATCTTCTGCGTACTGTTAAAGTCATGAGTCTTGTTCACTTCAGCCCAAATGATTTGGAGGATGGCGTGGACTGCACCCTCAGCAAGTTTGCAGATGACACTAAACTGGGAGGAGTGGTAGATACCCTGGAGAGTAGGGATTGGATACAGAGGGACCTAGACAAATTAGAGGATTGGGCCAAAAGAAATCTGATGAGGTTCAACAAAGACAAGTGCAGAGTCCTGCACTTAGGACGGAATAATCCCATGCACTGCTACAAACTAGGGACCAAATGGCTAGGCAGCAGTTCTGCAGAAAAGGACCTAGGGGTTACAGTGGACGAGAAGCTGGATATGAGTCGACAGTGTGCCCTTGTTGCCAAGAAGGCTAACAGCATTTTGGGCTGTATAAGTAGGGGCATTGCCAGCAGATCGAGGGACGTGATCTTTCCCTTCTATTCGACACTGGTGAGGCCTCATCTGGAGTACAGTGTCCAGTTTTGGGTCCCACACTACAAGAAGGATGTGGAAAAATTGGAACAAGTCCAGCGGAGGGCAACAATAATGATTAGGGGGCTGGAGCACATGATTTATGAGGAGATGCTGAGGGAACTGGGATTGTTTAGTCTGCAGAAGAGAAGAATGAGGGGGGATTTGATAGTTGCTTTCAACTACCTGAAAGGGAGTTCCAAAGAGGATGGATCTAGACTGTTCTCAGTGGTACCAGCAGTAGCGTAGCTAGGGAGGAACACAAGTGGCTCCTTGTCAATTTCCTGGCGCCTTTGTACTCACCCTGGGGAGCGATAAAAAAAAAGGCACCACCCGCTGCAGCACTTTTATTTTACTCACCCGGCGGCGCTCCAGGTCTTCGGCGGCGGGAACTTCAGTGCCGCCAAAGACACCCGGAGTGAGTGAAGGGCCCACCGCCAAAGACCCGGAGCGCTGCTGGGTGAGTAAAAGTGCCGCAACGGGTGGCGCCTTTTTTTTTTAATTGCTCCCCCTGTTCCCTCCACCTGGTTACGCCACTGGGTACCAGATGACAGAACAAGGAGTAATGGTCTCAAGTTGCAGTAGGGGAGGTTTAGGTTGGATATTAGGAAAAACTTTTTCACTAGGAGGGTGGTGAAGCACTGGAATGGGTTACCTGGGGAGGTGGTGGAATCTCCTTCCTTAGAGGTTTTTAAGGTCAGGCTTGACAAAGCCCTGGCTGGGATGATTTAGTTGGGGATTGGTCCTGCTTTGAACAGGGGGTTGGACTAGATGACCTCCTGAGGTCCCTTCCAACCCTGATATTCTATGATTCTATGATTCAAACCAGCACCAAGATTCTGGTATATTCATATGGACAGATGGGTGCACAGGTAGACAACCTTATCAGGGCCCATTGGTCTGCTGTTTCCAATACTGGAGATTCAGAAGACTGGAGAAACTGTAACTAGGGTGGGACTGTGAACATTGAGCAAGGGATAAGAAGGTAGACTATTCCAGTCAGGGGTCATAATACAGTTAGCATGGGCAGATGGTAAGGCAGTAAGTACAAGGGTATGGGTAACCAATGAGCTTATGGGAAGGAATTGAAGGAACTTGATATCTCAGTTATGGGTACACGTGGTGGCAAGTATTCACTCTGTTAAACTCTTCATCATATAGCAACCTTGTGTTCTGCCCTATAGTTCACAGCATGATGGCTACCTTGCCATATAGTTCTGATAGCAGCGTGTGAATGTGTACTGTATTAAGGGGGGAAACCATGGTTGAGCATGAAGTCAGCATGCAGTGAAGGCAAGGCCTATATTCCAGCTAGCCCAAAATGATAGTCTGTTTTGCATCACAAGCACACTGCTCCACTATGCTCTCCCACTTTGTTCATCTCCACGATAGTCTAGGTTCTCCACATCCACATCTCTGTCATTAGGGGAAGAGCCTCTTCCTGCTTGGATCCCACCTCATGGAAACATCTATCCATGCATTCCTTCTCACTGGTAGTTTTATCCTTCTCAAATCTTTCCCAATAAAACATCTTGTCTCCTTTACTTTTGCTGAAATATGAGTACTGACAAAGTCAGGCTCACATAGCCTGAATTAGCCTAGAAACTATGTGCCCAATATTGTGCATAAAATCTGGAATTTGACTCTAAGGACCTAAAAAATCCCCACTGCAGATTACTTCTTGACTTCATCGGAGACAAAATGGTTCAAAACTAGTCAAATCCATCCTCTCTCTCTCTCTCCTCCTCCTACAGACTCACCAATAATTCCCACCATCATTCCTCCTACTGAGACTCACCAGTAGTTGGTCTGGTATCTTTTCTGCTCCCCACTCTTTAATAGTCTGTCATTGCCATGAGATGACTGTTATAAAAGTACTTTATCATGTTCAGGTTTAGTATTTTTCCATGAAAAAAATCTGTGTGATTGAGCATTCCATCACTAGGCCCAAGGCACTCAGCCAGATCTCTGAAAGGAAGTTGGATAGTAGATAAAGGTAATTATAGTGTAACATTTGCCACAGTATATTTAAGGCTGTGTCAGCACTTTCCCTATTTTAAGAGGTTTATAACTCTATGAGAGCCAATAACCTGAAACTTGTCAAATGAATCTAGGGAAAAATAACCTGAAATGCAGCTATTCAGTGAGATGCCTTGAACTGAGAAACATTAATGAAAAAGGAGGCCTTGGAGTGATAGTGAATAGCAGATTAGATATGAAATTGCAAAAGGAAATGCTGATAAAACAAACAAAACACTTTTCTATCAATGTGTTTCCCAGAATTACCAGTGGTCACTCACTGTTTCCATAAAATGAACTGTGTGTGTCAGGGTAAAATAAAAGCTTACTGTGAAAGGTATTAGCCAGCCAGCATCACATGTGGTGGTGGTCAGTAATACACCTACAGTCAGCACCATCAACCTAACAGTGGGGGAGAATTTGAAGGCCACATCTATACTACAGATTTATTCTGGCATAGCTATGTTGGTCAGGAGTATGAAGAGGGGCAATCTGTGACCAACATAGCTGTGCTGGCAAAATCCCTAGTGTAGACACAGCTATACCAGAAAAACTCAGTAATATTGCCATTATAGCTTGTTTTGCACAGGGGGCCAGAATAACTGAGCAAGCAAAAGCGCAGTTTCCTGCTATAGCTGCATTCACACTAGGAACGGTTTGCCAGTGCAAATATAGCATAGTATAATAATGGTTTCCTGAAGACTGGAGTCTTACCAGGGTAGAACATAAAGTGGACCTTTGCTGTGGTTTGTGAACAGCATCATCTTTTAAATGCAAATGCATCTTTTTCAATGCCATTTCACCAAAAAGTGAAACTGAAACCTCGGATCCGGTTGCAATTTGAACATATTGACACATCTTAAATCAATCAAACAAATATAGCAAAGTATAGCCTTACTGGCAGAGCACTCCTAGTGTGGATGTGACCTAAGGGCTTGTCTACATGGGGAGTTATATTGGTCTAAAGGTAAGCTGTGAATTTAAACCTATTCACACTAGTATAACACCCAATGTGAGCACCCTTATTCCGGTATAAATCTCTTTTCCATTTTAGTCTTTGTCACGTAGGAAGCAGTTTAAGCTAAACCAGATAAAGCTACTCTTATTTCTGAATAACTATGTCCACATGAGGAGTTATATTAGTCTAACTATAGAGATTTAACTTTAGCCATATAATTGTATTGGTATAGTTTGCTGTACAGGTAAGCTGTAAAAGGAGGGGTACATTTTGTGAGATACTAACACTCGTTCAGCACAGTGCAAACCACCTGAGTTACTTTCTTACATTTAATTTTGTTTTCAAAGAACTTTTAACCAAGTTATTTATACTGGGAAACAAGAGTAGAGGTGGTGGGATGGGGAAATGGGATTGACTAGGGAAATTTTAAGGGATTAAAGGATTAGGGGAGTTTTTATTTCTTGCTAATTGGGAGGAATCCTTTCAAAAACAACACTGAATAAGGGCATTAAAAGGGTGGAAAGGATTAGAGCTATGCCACCTGTATAATTGTCAAAATGCACATTTAGCCATTTTCTCAAAACTTCTCTTTTGCCAAAACATATTCACAATGGTTAACTTCAACACTGGACTGAGCAACTTGTTTGATTGATTTAAGACGTGTAAATATGTTCAAACTGTAACCAGATCAGAGGTTTCAGTTTCACTTTTTGGTGAAATAGCATTGAAGAAAGATGCATTTGAATTTAAAAGATGATGCTGTTCACAAAACACAGCAAAGGTCCACATTATGTTCTACCCTGGTAAGACTCCAGTCTTCAGGAAACCATGCTAAGTGCAACTTAGAGTTCCCTTTAAATCCTCCCCTAGGAAGAAGTGGTTTGTTGTGCACCTCCACATTTGGATGTTCTCTGATGATTAGAAATCTGCTCTAATGATCTGTGAGCTTCAAAAAGTTGTAAGGCCTATTCAGTTCAGTTGGGAACTTCTAAAACTGTAAATGCTTATCTAGAGCTGTTTGGTCTAAGTCCATGCTGGCTATATGCACTGAGGTTGACGCCTCAACAGAGAGTTGAATCAAAAGATATTGGATGAGAGCCTCACCCTGCTCCAGCCCCTTTAGTTCATCTCTCTCTCTCTCTCTCTCTCTCTCTCACACACACACACACACACACACACACACACACACACACACACACACACACACACACACACCTTTAGATCAGTTAAAAGTCTGGAGTGGTGTAAAGGTGCCCTAAAAGCTCTGTTTCCAGCTGGAGGAGAATTTTCTCGGTGCAGGCCCTGTGCAGCCATTAGGCTGTCTTCGGAGGACTCCTTTTCAAGTGTAAAATGTTCCAGGGCAGAGTTGGAGGCCAGATGCATGTCCATGTGCTGGACCACAGGCCCTTGTGCTGTGGAGATTGCAGGCAGTAATGTTACCCATGGGGCAGTCACATTCCAGTGTGTCGACATTATGTTAGGAGCCTGTTCAACACACAGAGCAACCCAAGATCAGGAGGGTACACAAATGGCTTGAAGTCACCATGGCCCTCTGTCACCTCGGTATGAGGCAAACCTCTACAGCCAAACCAGAGCTGTTAGCTCAGGTGCCCCTCCAACAGAGCTGCAGGGAGTCATCACTCAGTCATGCTGCCACAACACAGCTGCTCTGACTTGCCCTCCAAACAGAGCTTGCAGTGACTCAGCCCTCATGTATATAGCAGCAACTTATCCCTGAGCTGAGCCAGATGGCCCCCAGGCCCAGATATTTCCCCAACCCCACCGGAGTTGCAGATCAGTCTGTGCAACAGCACCACCCAGCCAAAAGCCCTCTCGAGACTCTGAGGCTGCTTCTGCATCCAGTTTCCACTCCTGCCCCAGCCTTGTCCTCGCTTTATTCTGACCCTACTCCAGTCTTACCTCTGCTGCCTGACCCTTCTTAGGCTGGGTCTACACTACCCGCCTGAATCGGCGGGTAGAAATCGACCTCTCGGGGATCAATTTATCGCGTCCCGTCGGGACGCGACAATCAATCCCCAAATCGACGCTCTTACTCCACTAGCAGAGGTGGGAGTAAGCGCCGTCGACGGGAAGCTGCAGAGGTCGATTTTGCCGCCGTCCCTACAGCGGGGTAAGTCGGCTGCGATACGTCGAATTCAGCTACGCTATTCGCGTAGCTGAATTTGCGTATCTTAAATTGACACACACAGTGAAGATATAGCCTTAGACTCTGACTACCTGGCTTTGGCCTCTGGCCTGCACCTGAACTCTGGCTGCAGTACTGACTTGGTTCGTCCCTAGACTCTGACCACCCAGCTTCCACCCCTGGCTTGCACCAGGACTCCAGCTATGGTACTGATTCTGGCTTGTCTGCAGACTCTGATCTCAGTTCTGACCCCAGATCTAAATTCCAGTGCCCACCTTGGCCTAATCCCAACCCTACACTTGATGTCAGCCTCCATTCCAACCTGGAGGCAGCGCTTGACACCTGGCACATGAATTCTGTATTGCATCTCTTACAGGCACAGCACAAAATCTCAATATTAAAACAGTCTGGCTGCAAGCTGTCCTCTTTAGCTACATACCATAATGATATCAGCCTGATTTTCCTCTCATACCAGTGTAAATTGGGAACAAGCCCCAGTGACATCAGTGAAATTACACTGATGTAAAATTGTGAGAAGAATTGAACTACAAATAGATCATGTGGAAGAATTGACTCACTGCTTGTGCACCCCCTCATGACTGGGGGTGGCATAGCAGGCTGTCGTCTAGCATCCTTTGTGAATATTGCTCCAGACCCGACATGGTCTCCTAGCAACTCAACCCTCCAACTAGGTCAGGTTTTGCTTCCATCCATTCTTGGGTAACAAAATCCAGTGTCCTTACATCAGATTTTCAGCTCCCAATTCCTCATACCCTTCTCTTAGTGGTCAGTCTTTATTATCCCCTTCTTTCAAGGAGGGAGGGGATGGTCCTACCACCTTCCCCTGTGGCTGGTACAAAAACCCATTCCCTCCCTCCTTGGAATTAATTACAACTACTTGGAACTAATTAATTAACTACAATTAACAGGCAAGGTCTGTCTACAGTCAGACTGATGTTCTGTTGCCTCACTAGCCTTCTTCCTACCTCAGCCTGTCAATATGCCTTTCCCACAGCCTCTTCCTGGGACCACTATGTACCTGTGTTTCTCTCAGGCTCTCCGAGATTTCAGACTTCACCCCTCCTTCATGGCTGTGACTCACAGGATTCTTCTGAGGAGTTCTCCAACAAATCACCAAACCAAACAACAAATTTAAATAATTTCAGCCCTTTCCCAGCTTGAACTTCAGCCCTTCCCTGGTCATCCCTAATATTCTGCTCCTTCCCTCTCCGACCACTCTCAGAACACAGGAACTCCCAGCCTCCTTTCCTCAGGTCTTCCTCCAACTTAGCTCTCTCATCTTCTTAAGGAAACCTGACTCCTTTCCACAAGGACCTGCTAAATGACCTACTTAACACTCCACTACCACATGCCAAAAGGTAGGTTGATTGAGTTGGAAGCTCCCATTAACCCTGTAGGAGCTGGATTTTATAATGTACTATGAGAATTAACAACATGGAGTCTGGTGGCACCTTAAAGACTAACAGATTTATTTGGGCATAAGCTTTCATGGGTAAAAAAAGACGGTTACTCACCGTTGTAACTGTTGTTCTTCGAGATGTGTTGCTCATATCCATTCCATTAGGTGTGTGCGCGCCGCGTGCACGATCGTCGGAAGATTTTTACCCTAGCAACACCGGCGGGTCGGCTGTGGAGCCCCCTAGAGTGGCGCCTTCATGGCGCTGAATATATACCCCAGCCGACCCGGCGCCCCCTCAGTTCCTTCTTGCCGGCTACTCCGACAGTGGGGACGGGGGGCGGGTTTGGAATGGATATGAGCAACACATCTCGAAGAACAACAGTTACAACGGTGAGTAACCGTCTTTTCTTCTTCGAGTGCTTGCTCATATCCATTCCATTAGGTGACTCCCAAGCCCAACTTAGGTGGTGGGGTCGGAGTGAGACATTGCTGTGTGCAAAACCGCTGATCCGAAGGCAGCATCGTCCCTGGACTGCTGCACTAGTGCATAGTGTTCTGTAAACGTGTGGACTGAGGACCAAACCGCAGCTCTACAAATGTCCTGGATCGGAACTTGCGCCAGGAAAGCCGTCGAGGAAGCGTGGGCCCTCGTGGAGTGAGCGGTGAGGTGTGGTGCTGAGACACCTGCCAAGTCGTAGCAAGTCCGGATGCAAGACGTAATCCAGGAGGATAGGCGTTGTGATGAGACCGGTGAGCCTTTCATTCGGTCGGCCACTGCAACGAAGAGTTGCGTCGTCTTTCTAAAGTGCCTTGTGCGGTCAATATAGAAGGCCAGGGCCCTGCGTACGTCCAGAGAATGCAAACGTTGATCCTGGCGAGTAGCATGTGGTTTAGGGTGAAAGACCGGGAGAAATATATCCTGGTTGATATGAAATGGAGAAACCACCTTAGGGAGAAAGGCAGGATGTGGGCGGAGCTGCACTTTATCCTTATGAAAAACTGTGTAAGGGGGCTCGGATGTAAGCGCCCTGAGTTCAGAAACACGCCTTGCTGAGGTGATGGCTACGAGGAAGGCTGTCTTCCAGGATAGGTACAGAAGTGAACAGGTGGCCAGTGGCTCGAATGGATGACCTGTGAGCTTGGAAAGAACCAGGTTGAGGTCCCACATCGGAACGGGCTGACGTTGCTGTGGGTACATCCGGTCTAAGCCCTTGAGGAATCTAACGACCATCGGGTTAGAGAATACCGAAGACGCGAGTTCCCCTGGGTGAAAGGCTGATATAGCGGCCAGGTGAACTCTAATTGAAGATATCGCCAACCCCTGCTGTTTTAGGGAGAGGAGATATTCCAAAATGAGAGGAATAGGTGCGTGCAACGGGGACGTGGCTCGTTGTTCGCACCAACAGGAGAACCGCTTCCACTTGGCCAAGTATGTGGTCCGTGTTGAGGGCTTCCTACTGCTCAGCAGAATCTGTTGGACAGAGTGCGAGCACTGCTGCTCTGCCTGGGTGAACCATGGAGCAGCCACGCCGTGAGGTGGAGTGATTGCAGGTCGGGGTGACGCAGGCGACCGTGGTCCTGAGAGATGAGATCCGGGCACAATGGAAGCGGGATCGGTGTCCGAACCGAGAGTTCCAACAGCGTGGTGTACCAATGTTGTCTCGGCCACGCTGGGGCGATCAGAATCACCTGTGCCTGGTCTCTGCGCAATTTGAGCAGTACCTTGTGGACCAGAGGAAACGGAGGGAAGGCATAAAACAGGTGGTCCTTCCAGGGAAGGAGAAACGCATCCGAGAGGGAGCCGGGAGCTCGACCTTGCAGGGAGCAGAACACGTGGCACTTCCTGTTGTCTCGAGATGCAAACAGGTCTATCTGGGGAAACCCCCACTTCTGGAAAACGGAATGTATGATGTCCGGACGGATAGACCACTCGTGTGTTTGAAAGGACCTGCTGAGTCGGTCCGCTAAAGTGTTCTGGACTCCAGGGAGGAACGATGCCGTGAGAAGGATTGAGTGGGCGATGCAGAAGTCCCACAGGCGAATGGCCTCTTGGCATAGAATTGACGAACGTGCTCCTCCCTGCTTGTTGATGTAAAACATGGCCGTGGTGTTGTCGATGAGAACTAACACACAACGACCACGTAGGAGATTGAGAAATGCCTGGCACGCCAGGCGCACCGCCATCAGTTCCCGAACATTGATGTGCAGGGCTAGCTGGGGTGCAGTCCACAGGCCCTGTGTATGGTGCTCGTTGAGATGGGCGCCCCAACCCAGAGATGAAGCGTCTGTGACCAGGTGCAGAGAGGGTTGTGGGGCGTGAAACGGCATCCCTTCGCAAACCACATTGTGATCTAGCCACCATGTGAGGGAGGTCAGGACCGAGTTCGGGACTGTGACCACCATATTCAGGCTGTCCCGATGTGGGCGGTATATTGATGACACCCAGGTCTGGAGTGGGCGAAGCCGAAGTCTGGCATGCCTGGTTACGTACGTGCAGGAAGCCATGTGACCCAGCAGGGTAAGGCACGACCTCACCGTGGTAGTTGGGAAGGCCTTGAGTCCTTGAATGAGGCTCGTGATGGTGCAAAAGCGATTGTCTGGCAGGATGGCTTGTGCGCGTCTGGAGTCTAGAACCGCGCCGATGAATTCTATTCTCTGGGTAGGTTCTAGAGTGGATTTGTCCTTGTTGAGTAGGATACCCAACTTGTTGAATGTGTGCACTATTATGTGGACGTGATCTCGAACTTGTTCTTTGGTGCGACCGCGTACCAGCCAGTCGTCTAGGTACGGGAACACCTGTATCCCTTGCCGACGAAGGTACGCTGCCACGACAGCCATACATTTCGTGAACACCCGTGGGGCCGAGGATAGGCCGAAGGGAAGGACTGCAAATTGGTAGTGCACCCTGTTTACCACGAATCGCAGGAAGCGTCTGTGAGGCGGGTAAATAGCAATGTGAAAGTATGCGTCTTTCATGTCGAGGGCGGCGAACCAGTCTCCAGGATCGAGGGAAGGGATAATGGCCCCCAGAGAGACCATGCGGAACTTCAACTTTACTACGAATTTGTTGAGTCCGCGCAAGTCCAAGATGGGTCGCAGACCTCCTTTGGACTTGGGAATGAGGAAGTAACGGGAATAGAATCCCCTGCCCCTTAACTCCACTGGAACCTCCTCTATGGCCCCCATAGCGAGGAGCGTAGAAACTTCCTGTATAAGAAGTTGCTCGTGAGAAGGGTCCCTGAAGAGGGACGGGGAAGGGGGGTGGGAGGGGGGGATTGAAGAAAACTGGATAGCGTATCCCCTCTCCACCGTGCGAAGGACCCAACGGTCCGAAGTTATAAGGCACCAAACACGGTGGAAGTGGGAGAGGCGATCCCGAAAGGAGGGGGCTGGATCCTGGGGGATGACTGGGGCGCCGTCCTCGACCGCACCTTCAAAAGTTCTGCCTAGGGCCTGAAGGTGGTCTAGGTGGCCCCTGGTTCTGACCAGGTTGAGGGCCGGTCCACCTTCTTCTACCACCTCACCCTCGCCTCCGGGCCGAGTCCTGTCTCTGACGAGGCGGGGGGGGGTAGAAGCGCTGAGACTGCGGTCTAAATGGCCTGCGCTGAGGGCCCACAACATGCATCCCCAAGGAACGCATGATCGTCCTGGAGTCCTTGAGGCTCTGCAGGCGAGAGTCCGTCTTTTCAGAAAACAACCCTTGACCTTCGAAGGGTAGATCTTGCAGGGTTTGCTGCAGTTCCTGAGGCAGACCCGAAACCTGGAGCCAGGAGATCCTCCGCATAGCGATACCTGAGGCCAGGGTTCTCGCAGCAGAGTCCGCTATGTCTAAGGAGGCCTGTAAGGAGGTCCGAGCCACCTTCTTACCCTCCTCTACCAGGGCTCCAAACTCCTCCCTGGACTCTTGGGGAACCAACTCCTTGAACTTCCCCATAGAGTTCCAGGAGTTAAAACTATAGCGGCTCAAGAGCGCCTGTTGATTAGCCGCTCTAAGTTGCAGCCCCCCGGCTGAGTAAACTTTACGGCCGAATAAATCGAGGCGCTTAGCCTCCTTTGATTTGGGCGCTGCGGCCTGCTGGCCGTGGCGCTCCCTTGCGTTCACTGATGCCACCACCAGAGAACACGGCTGGGGGTGGGTATACAAGTACCCGTAGTCTTTAGACGGGACAAAGTATTTCCTTTCCACCCCTCTCGCTGTGGGCGGGATAGAGGCAGGAGTCTGCCATATCGTAGAAGCATTGGCCTGAATCGTGCGGATCAGGGGTAACGCCACCCTCGATGGGGCATCCGCTCCGAGGATATTCACGATCGGGTCGTGCACCTCCACTATCTCCTCCGCCTGCAGGTCCATGTTACGGGCCATCCTGCGCAGAAGATCCTGGTGAGCCCGAAGATCTATTGGAGGTGGGCCTGTGCACGATGTGCCCGCCACTGCCTCATCCGGAGAAGAAGAGGAAGATGCCTCCGGTGGAACAGGATCCAAGGGCTGGTCCTGTTCTCCCTGTTCCTGGGCTGGAACGTCACCTGCGCCTGGGTCCAGGGCGTCCGGTGGTGTGGACACAGAAGCCTCCATGCCCCCTGGCGGAGGCCGAGAAATGGTGGACTCCGGGGCCCTTCTGACGGAGTGACCGGAGCGAGAGGTCGAAGCAATTGGAGCCCCTTGCGCCTGATGGTACGCCCACGGGGTCCAAAACGACCAGTGAGATGGGCCATGAAAATGGTCCCCTGTGTCCTGCCAGTGTCCTAAGTCCTGTTCCTCGGCTTGCCCCTGAGGGGGGTATGCCGATCTCAAGAGGTCCTCCGAGGAGCGGGACACCGATCTCGATGGCCACGGCGGTGCCGAGAGCGTCGAGACGATTCCTGTGGGCTGCGGTGCCGCACGGTGCCGGTCCGGAGATGATCTATCTCTATGCGGTGCCGGCGAACGGTGCCGGGACCGCGACCGGTGCCGATGACCTCGTCGGTGCCGGGAGTCGGATCTGGACCTCGACGAGGACCTGGAGTATGCCCGGTGCCGGGAGCGGCCTCTCGACGTCGAGCGTCGACCGTAGCGGTGCCGAGAACTACGTCTCGACGTTGATCGGTGCCGACGATCATAGTGGTGCCGAGACGTAGAGCGGTGCCGCGAAGAAGATCTTGGCCGCGAGTACGACCGGTGCCGAGACGATATCCGGTGCCGGGACTGCGAGCGGCGTGGGGACCTGCTTCGGGACCTGGATCGGTGCCGAGGTTCCAGCCCTTGCGATGGAGGGCGCATCAAGGCAGGTTTCCCCCTCGACTGGACCGGGCGAGTCAACGGTGCCGTCGGTGCCGGTGGTTGGGGCGGTGCCGGCTCCGTGAGAGCTATTAAGTCTCTCGCCGCCGCGAAGGTCTCTGGAGTCGACGGGAGGCACTGTATCACCGCCGGTCTCGGTGGAGACGCTATCTGCACCGGACTCAACGGCCTCGGTGCCGGAGTCGACGGTGCTGGAGGCACCTGTTTCCGGTGCTCCACCGGTGGACGCGGCTCTACCCCCGGCACTGGAGGAGATAATGACCGGCGCCGAGGCACTTGCTGTACTTGCGGTGCCGACGAGGTTCGGTGCCGGGGAGGCTTGTCCGACGCCACTCGCGTGGTCGTCATAGCCGGTGCCGCCGGGGCACTGCGCACCGAGGCGCTAGGTGCCGGGGCCTGACTTGTAGATGGAGCGTCCGGGCTAAGTGCCGCCTCCATCAGGAGTTGCCGGAGCCGAAAGTCCCGCTCCTTCTTGGTCCTTGGTCTGAAGGCCTTACAGATCTTGCACTTATCTGTTTGATGGGACTCTCCCAGGCACTTCAGACAGGAGTCGTGCGGGTCGCTCGTGGGCATAGGCTTAGCGCAGGAGGCGCACTGCTTGAAGCCGGGAGCGTTGGGCATGAGCCCGGCCCCGCGGTCAGGGAAGAAAGGGGGGGAGACGACCCCCCTAATCCCCTAAACTACAATAACAACTAAACAACTCTAAACTATTTAACTATTTAACTATACACACTAGAACTACAACTATAACTATAACTGCGAATGACTAACTAAGCTAGGGAAAGTGGAGAACAGCTAAGCAGCGCTCCACAGTTCCAACGACCGTCAGGGGCGGTAAGAAGGAACTGAGGGGGCGCCGGGTCGGCTGGGGTATATATTCAGCGCCATGAAGGCGCCACTCTAGGGGGCTCCACAGCCGACCCGCCGGTGTTGCTAGGGTAAAAATCTTCCGACGATCGTGCACGCGGCGCGCACACACCTAATGGAATGGATATGAGCAAGCACTCGAAGAAGAACCTCACTTCTTCAGATGCATAGAGTGAAAGTTACAGACGCAGGCATTATATACTGACACATGGCGAGCAGGGAGTTACTTCGCAAGTGGAGAACCAGTGTTGACAGGTCCAATTCAATCAGGGTGGATGTAGTCCACTCCCAATAATAGATGAGGAGGTGTCAATTCCAGGAGAGGAAAAGCTGCTTCTGTAATGAGCCAGCCACTCCCAGTCCCTATTCAAGCCCAGATTAATGGTGTTGAATTTGCAAATGAACTTTAGTTCTGCTGTTTCTCTTTGATCAAAAGAACTTCAGAAACAGACTTCAATGATAGTGACTTTTAAATCTGTAATAGAATGACCAGGGAGATTGAAGTGTTCACTTACTGGTTTATGTATGTTACCATTCCTGATGTCCGATTTATGTCCATTTATTCTTTTGCGGAGTGACTGTCTGGTTTGGCCAATGTACATGGCAGAGGGGCATTGCTGGCACATGCTGGCACATGATGGCATATATAACATTAGTGGATGTGCAGGTGAATGAGTCCTTGATGGTGTGGCTGATGTGGTTGGGTCCTCTGATGGTGTCGCCAAAGTAGATATGGGGACAGAGTAGGCAATGAGGTTTGCTACAGGGATTGGTTCCTGGGTTGGTGTTTCTGTGGTGTGGTGTGTAGTTGCTGGTGAGTATTTGCTTCAGGTTGAGGGTTGTCTGTAAGCAAGAACTGGCGTGCCTCCCAAGGTCTGTGAGAGTGAGGGATCATTTTCCAGGATAGGTTGTAGATTGTGGATAATGTGCTGGAGAGGTTTTAGCTGGGGGATGTATGTGATGACCAGTGGTGTTCTGTTATTGCCCATGTGGGTACCCATAGCAGTGCCACTGACTTGAAGGTATAAGTTGTCCCCAAATCTGAAGTGGTTGTGGGTGAGGACAAAGTCACAAAGCTCAGCCACCAGGCTTGCTGTGGCCTCATCAGGGATACTGTTCCTGACAGCTTGTAGTCCATCCTCATGTGGAATATTGGTGTAAAGTGCTTCTACATCCATGGTGGCCAGGATAGTGTTTTCAGGAAGAACACCAATGCTTTGTAGTTTCCTCAGGAAGTCGGTGGTGTCTCGAAGATAGCTGGGAGTGCTGGTAGCGTAGGGTCTGAGGAGAGAGTCCAAATAGTCAGATAATCCTGCTGTAAGAGAGCCAATGCCTGAGATGATGGGGCATCCAGGGTTTCCGGGTTTATGGATCTTGGGTAGCAGATAGAATTCCCCTGGTTGGGGTTCTGGGGGTGTGTGTCCATGTAGATTTGTTCCCGTAGTGTAGCTGGGAATTTTTTGAGCAGATGGTGTAGTTTCTTTTGGTATTCCTCAGTGGGATCAGAGGATAGTGGTCTGTAGAATGTGGTCTTGGAGAGTTGCCTGGTAGTCTCCTGTTCATAATCCGACCTGTTCATTATGACTACAGCACCTCCTTTGTCAGCCCCTTTGATGATAATGTCAGAGTTGTTTCTGAGGCTGTGGATGGCATTGTGTTCTGTATGGCTGAGGTTATGGGACAAGTGATGTTGTTTGTCCACAATTTCAGCCTGTGCACGTCTGCGGAAGCACTCTATGTAGAGGTCCAGTCTGTCATTTCGACTGTCAGGAGGAGTTCTGATTAATTATGAAAATCAATGTATGATTTGATTTCATCCTGTCAGCCACCCCTTTTGAAGAGCAGAAAGGAATGACAGACCAGAACAATCCTTATGAGTGATTATGGTCACCCTTTTGTTTTAGAATAAGTTATAAAGCTACTATGGTTTTCTATACGTATTACAAATTAGCAAGTAAGAGACGGGATACTCTATTGTATCTATGTTAAGAAGATTAGAAGAATGTTGAGGGCCTGAAACCTCAATGTGAATTGTTTTAGTTATAAGATTTAGCAAGGCTTGATTTACAATGTATTCTGCTGAATATACAATACTGCTGTCTGTACACCTTTGAAGGTTTCTGTAAGAAATTGTTTGTGTGACTGAAGTATGCATGCATCAGGAAAAGATAAGGTGTGAAAGCCATCACAAATGTCCAGAAGGTCAAGAAGAAGTGAGAGACTTGGAAAGACCAGGAGACAATCAGAAAACATCCATTGTATCCGATGTTAAACATGTTAACAGCATTGACGACCTCAGAGGTGAGGCAGGCACCCCCGAAGGCGAGACAACAAATAAGAGATAACCATGGGAAGCCCGACAATAACCATCAAATGATAACACCACTTAAAGACTAATGATTACAGGATGACATTGCAAAATGCATGAACTCAAATGGGAATTTACAACTGTAAAGCTGGGGTGTTTTGCCATGGAACTCTGGGTTCAGTCCTGCAAAGCTTCGGAGCATCGGATCACGACCGACAGAACCCAGCTCCACACTCATGCTTAATCTAACTGGCCATTAGATTGACTCAAGCTACAGCAGACAGGTAACTATGAACATCACTGGCAGGAGTGTGTGTGTGTGTGTGTGTGTGTGTGTGTGTGTGTGTGTGTGTGTGTGTGTGTGTGTGTGTCTAAAAAGCGTATGCTAACTGTGGTATTATCAATAAATGCTGTGTATTTACCTTCCTCTATAAAAATCCTGTGTGCTTTGTATGAGCATAGTAACCCTCTCAATACCAGTGTGAAGTAGACACCCCATCATAGATCCTCAGGGAAGGCACTGTCGAGACAGTGCCTAGCCATGGTCTTTGATGGAAGTTTCCTAGTACTACCACAGTACGAATAATAATAAAGGACCAAACTTCCTGTCCAATGGGGAAACCTGCAGGATGGGGACAAAGTAGATAAAATAACCTCCGCACAGGCCACCTCTTGGAGTTTTCAGGGAATTGTCACATCAGCTTGGAACAGTTCTTAGGTATGTAGAACGGGGCAAGTGCCAGTGCTCCCAACTCTTCCAGTCCATGAAGACTATCAATATGAACATCATGAGTTCAGCAGGTATGCTCTTAAGATGGACAGAATGACTAGATCTGTTGAACAGCTGGCTCTGGGTAACCATCCCTGGAAGTTTTACATTGTGGAAGTGGTGTGTCACTAAATTGCTGCAGTGAACAAAATAAAGATGGAATTGCTTTACCGGGGAGGTTTTCAAATGTTGTGCAATGGAGATTTAAGAAAAAAACAAAAACAAAACCACATGCCTCTGACAGCTCTAAGGAGCTATACAGGATGGAGCCAAAAAAAAAAAACATGTTTAAAAGGGAGTTTCAGAAAAAAAACTTTGGGGTATGGGTGAAAAAACAAGTTTCTTAAATAATTTTAAATTTAAAGGGAGGATAAATAAAAGTGAGAACTGGAAAGAAGATGTTTGTAAGAAAAGGTGAGCATCATCCCTCACTAGGATTCTGAGGATTTTTTAAGGCTCTAATGGGTGTGGAGAATGTGATTTTATTCAACCGTTGCGCGTAGAGGAGAAGTTGTAATGGAATGAGATGCAAAGTGTTTTTGTATGGGGGAAACAAGGAAGGAACTGGAACTATAAAGACAGAAGGAAACTTACGTAAACTATAAATAGGGGCAACGTGGGAGGAATAAGTAATTTTAAAAGGAAAAGGTGAATAAGTCCACTGAATTAAAAACAAAAGTGGAAGAGAAGATTAAGCTTCATGAAAAATATCATGGCAATTCGAACTGAATTTCCTGTTTTAATACGCTATTCAAAGTAATCCTGTGACTATGGCTACTGGGATTGGATCTGGAAATCTGAGGATCACTAGCGGCCCAACAGTTTGAATTTTATTATTCCAGAACTAAAAGCACTCATGACATTCTGCCAATTGTAAATAAAGGCCCAATTAAAATTTGCAAAGGTATTGATCCTGTCTTTGTTCTGGTGAACCCTCTTATGCTTCTATCTCAAACAAGATGAAAAAGAACTACTGATTTTTGTATGATACGTCTTAAGAATTGGTTTTCTTAGCATCTTAAAACTGAATTAAATATTCTTAGGCAAATATATTTAATGTGGTAACTTTCGGCAATACATCTGGTCAAGTGGGAGGAGGAATTCAAGCATCCTGGGCATCACCTTCCAGCTCTGTGATGTCATTGTGGATGCAAGTACATCATCTGTCGTAAGTACAACAACCTGGGTAAATATCCACAGGATCTTGGGATATATATTAGTTGGTGCAAATGGTCATAACTCCAATGAAGTCAATGGAATCAGTTTACACCAGCAGATGATCTGCCCTCTATTGTTTCTGTGTGTACTAACAAGCAGTAGGGGAAGATGATATTGCGAACAGGAGCTAGGGGAACCTAGATCTGAAAATCTAGGGTTATGACATCACCTTTGGGAGGTGTGGGCATTGGGACTCTAAAGTTTGTCGTAGAGATGTGAGAAACCAAATACCACAAAATTCATCCTATTCAGATTTCAGCCAGTCACATAATCAGCTTTCAAAACTTTGCATTTTCATCTATCTCCATCATTCCACCAGCTAGATCAACAGCCCTCAACCCCTTCTCCTCTGTTGACAAGCCCAACAATCCCTTCTCCTACTCCATCCACCTCCCCCACTGATTTTTACAGCTCTCAACAGTCTTTTCATATCTCATCCCTTCTCAAAAAGCACTACCTTTAAGAAAACACCCAGAAAGGGTCCAGCAGGCCCTGTTACCTCCATACTAATCCTAGGCAGATGAACCACTCATATTTAACATGATTTTTATGCTTCCCCTTCAGCTTCTCCATATAAATCTTTTCCATGCAAGGAGAAAGTAAAACTGACCAAAGTGGTGCTGACTTATACCTCACGGAACCTTGCTGGTTCCAGGGATGGTCAGTATGAGTTCACAAGGCATAAATTAGCATGCATCAGACCACAACTGGTTAACTGAAATAAGGTGATTGGTAACCAGGAGGGAGGTTGCACATGACTCCCACAGTGACAATAGTACTAAGCTTCCTAACTGTATGAAAAGAGCACTTATGTTTCTCTTCTGAGCCAAGTAGTACACCAGCCAGAAGAATGGTGTGCATTCAAATGACTTAGGTGAAATTTGGGACGTGCAGAGGGAAGCAACAGGACAACTGGGGAGTTGTGGAATATCAGCCTAGCAGGCACAAAGCACCACTTTTCTGCCTGATTAACATTTTTAAAATGTTCCTTTTAAAAAAAATATCCTATCCTTTATCAGCCACAGCTTTTCCACAGCTAAACCTTTAAATGTTTCCCCTGTTAATCTGACTTCCACCATAGTAAATTTGATATCAAAGCACCCATTTTTTTCATAGCTTGTGAACCTCAGAATAGCTGATTTTTCAGCCCCTTTTCCAGTAGTGTGAATTTCTTTGCACAGGTCAACGTACTGAAAGTTCTATCAGCCTCCAGCACTCCTGTCCCAGAAAAGGTTTTCTGGGGACAACTTCATATTTTTTTCCCCCTAATACTGCAGCATTAGTAGCTGATGGCAAAGGAAATTCAATTTGCATTACACTACTCCATCCTTTGAAGATCACCATATGGAAGGTGATTTCATGAGACTCCATAAAATCAATTGGGGATTATCAACCTAAAAAACAGAAAAGTACTTCAGGGCAGCAATATTCTACTCTAGCAGACTCCAGGACTCCCACAGGAGGCGTGGGTTTTTTGTTTTGTTTTGTTTTCTTAATGCTGGGATCAATCTCTAAAAATCCTATACGGTTGTGGCTTGAGTAGTTTTTTCCACTGATTAATTCTTTTCCGTGATAATAAAAACTGCTTTGCTCCTTAAAAAACACATTGGTTTGCTCTGTATTTTGTTTTTGCAAAATGCCACACACCATCATATTAATTCTTAGCTGTAAAAGAACCCAAACTTTGCTGGGTTTGCTTTGGTTGTGTATGTGTGTGGGGGGAGAGGTGGGGGGCGTTGTTTCAGTTTTGGTAGACAGTAGGTTGGTTTAGATTGGGTTGGATTGGGTTTTTTGTATGGCTCTACTGCTCAACAACTTTGATTCTGACCTAATAACTCATTTTCTCTCTCATGCTTTTTCTTTCGAATACTTTTAATTTTTCTTAAATCTCTAGACAAGAAATAGCAATAATTTTGTCATGGTCTTTCTGTGATTCATGGAAAATCTTTGGTGATAAAGACTCTTAATTCAGACAACACTGAAACAACATAATCAATCTGTAAATAGGCCAATCAAAATTGCCAAAATCATTTTACTTGGGTTTTGTGTTACAAATAGGAATAGGATAACCATAGGATAATCCAAAAAAGGACTTTGTCCTAAGTGTTTTAGTAACTGTTACCTCTCTGGGGAATGTATAACAGACACAAATGAAAGCAGACAAAAGACTTACCTTAAATAGTGTTGCTTATGTAATTTGTGTTGTAGTAATATGGTTAATAGATTTATATTTATTCTCTGATAAATCCAAACATGTTAAGGCACACAAATGCATAGTTAAAGCACCCAAACAGCCTTAAATTTGCCTTGCAATAAGAGTACAATAATTATGCATTAATATCATATGTTGTCATGGATTATATTAAACTGATTTTTAAGACACTTTTTTTGTTCAATTTTTTTCCTCTCATGGTGTCACTACAGGGCAGAGCTAAGGTAGTTTAGGTGCCCTAAGTGTGCATTTCCATACATTAAACATGTCTAGGTTTCTTTTAAGTTTAACCTTACCTGAATTTTCAGATTGTATAACGTGTGCATTTGGATAATTACAGCATCCTTCTGAGCTAGTGATAGGACGAGTAACCCAAATTACTCATACATATGCTCAAATTTAACTCCATCTATATGTAGCTTTTTTCTAGAATGTCCTTGCTTTCAAAAAATTATTCAGAATTTCATACATGTAACAGTAAAGAAGAATCCAAAGAGAGAATTACCATGTGATATTTTAAATGATTGGAAGATATCTAGTATAAACTTAAATCCTTTTTTTCCTTTTTGTTTAATGTTAATTTTTAAGGTCAGATACACCAGCACATTCTGACTGCAAAGGCAAATAGGATTTCCAGATGCTAAACACTAATGCAACAGCAATAAGAGATCTGGATACTTGCACCCAGGGGTTAACTATTGTTAACAAAGTTCCAATAGTGAAAAACATTAGGACTTGTGCCTCACGAGTCAGGGATCAAAGTTAACTACACCATTTTTGGATAGCTGGTCTCATTTATTGATTATAATTCCATTTAATTTAATTTAATTGGGCACTGAGAAATAGTGTGTCAGGGTTTTTTTATTCCTAACATTTTAAAATATAATATCTTATGTGTGTATTGTGCTACACTTTCTGATGAGTTTTCACTGCTGTGCCATAGTTTTTCTGATACAGAAGTTCACTGTAAATAACCATAAAATATGTAGGAGATAATCTGAAAAGTTTTCAATTCTGAACCCCCTGTTCTTACTGCATGACTAAAGGGCCACATCCTCCAATACACATGATTGGATGCAGTGTGTGTGTGTGTGGGGGGGGGGTCGGGTATCTGCAGCAGATTACCATGGTGTGGGGGCAGGAGGCAAAATGGAAGGGAAATGGATAGAGGTGTGAATAACAGAGCATTCACTAGCTGAGGCAGCTGTGAAATAGGGGATGTAGCTCTGCTGCACCCCATCAATGTACCTGTCCAGATTGCAAGACATCTGATTGTAACATCACAGAAATTTTTGTTCTAACCACAGGTTACTAAGGAAACAGGCTGAAGTTAATGTTAATAAGATGCTAATAAAAAAAAAGGAAACTAAGAAAACAACCTATGAAATATTTATGGGATGTAGAAGTACAGATAAGGAAAAGGAGGTTTGGAATCCCCATGCATATGCCTAAGGGGTTAGGCCTAGTCAGAACAACAAGATAAAAGAGGTTCCTTGGTTGGGCTAATGTGGGAAGACTGAGAGTGAGGAACTCATTGAGAAGACCCCAGCAGGAACCACCCCTCTATCGATGACCACCTGTTGAGAGATCTACCAGACTCTATAATATCTTTGGGTATGTGAGTATGAATGTGGCATTGGCTATGATTTGGACTCTGTCAGGTTGGGTAGATGTGTTTGTGAGTGTAACTTATAATACAAAGGATTTTTTTACTTGTAACTGTGTTTGTGGTCACTGCATTCATTCTTTGTGCACTCCTAAGAGTCTCCCAATCTAAAAGAATCGTAGAGGATAACTTTCATCCTATCAATCTAAAAACTGCAGCACCACAGGAGCAGAGCTCACTCCCCAGAGGCACTACAGTTTAACACAGGACTATCAATTCAATTGAAAAGAGCGGTTAAATGTATGTTTATTGTTTTCAATATGCTTTCTCTGTAATGCTTGTGTTCTGAAAAAACAGTACTTTGTTTTATGAACATGTCTGGTCTCTGGTTAATCCTGTTATTGCCCCTGAGAGAACTTCAGGTGCTGAACTAAAGTCAGACTTGCTGAGCTTATCACAGTGAATTGCACAAGACTGTGGCATAAGTCCACAGTGTGGAGGGAGGAGATTGTGAGCTCCCTCGCCAAGAAAGGTAACAGCTAGAGGCTTGAAACCTGAGTTCCCCTAAGCAGGTCTAAAGGGGCGAGAGGTGCAGTTCACTCTGGAACTGAGACAGTTGCCTACATATGTGATAAAATGACAGTCCATTCCCCCAAAGAGTTTATAGTCTAGTATATTACAAAAGACAACAGGAGGACAAAACAATTGAGGGAAGGGGGGCAGAAACAGGGCATCCATGAAAAAAAACTATTTTCTAAACTCTCAAAAAGCGTAACTCTAGAAAATGGCATTTGATGCGGGAAAACAATAAATCTGTGTAATAGCTGCTATTCAATTCTGACCGTTGAAAAATACACAATAGGTATATGGACATACTATAATGTACAGAGCATCCTTCTGGCTCTACTTTGGCCACTGGCCTATACGTTATTCAGATTGAAACTTATTTATTGAAACTAATATCTAAAAGACATATTTGAAAAAATACTAAAATATCCAACCAGTTCCTGGCATGCACTTGGCATATGTAGCCAACGTTCCATTTTAAGGGAAGAATATTTGTCAGGTCTAAAGTTTTTGTTGGATTTTCATATTTTTTAATACCCAGGAGGATTTTAAAAACATTTGTCTTTGGGGAAAAAATGCAAATGCTGCCCCATCTTATCCTACATTGAGACCTACTACCACAGACTTCTGAGCCACTGTAGAGTTCCACATGTGGATGGATCACGCCACACTAATCAACAGTAGTTCAATGCTACTGTTGGGTTTTCTGAAGTAAATCAGTAGAGTGAAATCCAAACCTCACTGTAGTCACCAGGAATTTTAACTTAATTGGCCAGGATTTCGCACTTAATGTTTGCATGCACTGAGACTACAGCTGAAAAAAAAAATTCATCTAAAACTTTTTCACCAAAAAAATGCAAATTCAGGTCAACCAAAGCATTTTGCAACTTCTTCTGGTGAACTGTTTCTGTTGAAAACAATTTGGAAATGTATACATGTCCTTTCAACATTAACAAAATATTTATGTTTAGAGGGGCTAGATTTACAAGGGGACTTAGATGCCAGTCACAAAACCAAGGAGGAGGAGCTTTTACAGCCACTTCCCAATGGTTAGGGCATGCAGCTGGGATAGGGGTGACTTGGGTTCAAGTCCCTGCTCCAAAGTGGGAATATGAACCTGTGTTTCTCACATCCCAGGTGAGTGCCTTAATTACAAGGCTATTAGGCATAAGGGGGGATGGCAGCAGTGGAACCACCACTCCTCCTGGTCTCTTAGGTCCCCTTGTGAAACTAGCCCTTTTTCCCAACATATTCTATTTATTTATTAATAAAAGCAAACAGTTAAAGATACCCCAAGTCAAAATGAAACGTTTTCAGGTCAAATGAAGCATTTTGTTCAATCCAAAACTAAATTTTTCCAACTTTTTGATTCACTGAAAATTCTGAAAAATTTCAGTTTCATGTTGACCAAGGCAGTTCCAAAAAGAAATTGTCAACAAACTGAAAAATCAGTTATTTGCACAGCTCTAACTGAGACACATGAAACGAGTTCAGGCTATATTTCTTCTTCGTATATTCCACCATTAGAAATAACCTCATTATTTCTCCCTCATGTTGTTATTGCTGTTATTGACGGTACATTGTTTTCTTTCACCTAACACTTGGTCAATGGCAGTTTAATCATGCAAAAAATGCATTATAGGGCATAGATTATGTAAGAAAGTAGGTAAGCATCACAACTCTGCATTCACAATTGCTTTATTCCTTGCCTGATATGTTAGTAGGCGGTATAAAAGCTTGAAACAAAACCCGTGGAAGTCAGTGAAAGCCTTTCCACTGATTTCAATGGGTTTTGGATGAGACCCATAGTTGCTGAATTTCTCCAATTCAACTTGCTTTCACTTTGTCAGGATTTTGTGTGTCTGAGGACTGGATATGTTGACAGCATTCAACTTTGTAAAACAAATTGTTGTGTATGATAGCTACTAAAACAAATCCTTGTGGGAGTCTAACACAGAATACAGTATTGCTGTTAGAGCAGACACCACAGTTTTAGCGAATAATTAATAACATTTTGCTTGCTGTGTTGGGACTTTCTTCTAGGAAGAAAAACCAGGTGTCTCTTGAGCAGTACAAAGGTAGTGATTAAGAGTCATAATGTATTTTTGTTTTGTGGGAGTTCATTTATTAATGTAATGCTTCTCTCAAGATATCTTAACCCTCACTAGTCCCTCTGCAATGATAAATATTTCTCTGTGTGGTCTTTAGATTATGGAAAATTTCAATAACTCAGGCAGAGATCAAAGCACTTTAAATCAAAATGAAAGAAGCTGATTTGCTTAAATAGTAGGATAATGTTTAATAATGAAATGGAAACTTTGATAAAGAATCTGGTTGTGATAATGAAGCGTGGTGTGACACTGTATGGAATCTGAGGGACACTTTAGGGTATCACTAATACCAATATTGAAAAATTGCAATGAGTTATGCCAGATATGCCATGTAAGATATCTGCAAAAATGTTACAATTGGCCACATATGATAATCTCATTTATATGTTTGTATCACCTTTGTATTATGAGTTATAGATATGTATGTCTATCTGTATTTTAAACTTGTGCTATGCTTCTGGGTGACACCCCCAGAGAGTTTGGCATCAGCACTGCCTTGCCTGCGTGATGGCCCATTAAGGACCATCAGCTGTACAACTGACCCATTGAGAGAAGACAAGGGATACACCTTATGGCTCAGCAAGGCATGCAGGGGCATGCCTATGGACAGAAAAGGCTTCCAAGCCATACGCTGGGCACCTTGTGTTTGAAACAAAGGGTATGTCTACACTGGCAAGTTTCTGCACCATAAGTTATACCACTTTTATTAAAACTCTGGGATTAAACCGCTGTTGCGTGTCCACACTGTGCTCCTTGTGATGCTGGAGAACATCCACATTAGCAGCTCTTGCAATGGCAAAGACAGCAGTGCATCGTGGTAGCTATCCCACCATGCAACTGGCCGCAGGATGCTCTGGGAAGGGTTTGCAATGCTTCATGGGGCAGGCACAGCGTCACATGATGGAGGTTTCCCAATTCCATTGTTCCATGGACATCCTACTACATTGCCAGCTGCTTTTCAACTGAAGTGGGGGCGAGAGTGTGTGTGTGACAGGAGTGTGTGTGTGTGTATGTAGGGGGAGAGAGACTGTGTGTTTTGAGGGACAGAGAGTGTGTCAGCATGCTGTCTTGTAAGTTCAGACAGCAGCAGGAAGAACCAGTCCTGAGGCAGGGGAAGGGGGAAACCCCGACATCAGCCCCCACCTCCCTCCCTGGGATCTCTGCACAACAATCTCTCTCTCTCTCACATACACACACACACACACACACACACACACACACACACACACACACCTGCCTCTGTGTTCAAAAGCATGAGCATTCCACATTGATGGTTTGCTTTGTGTCCTGGAGCAGATCAGCACAGCACGCAACAGCTGTCAGAAACGGTGCTTTGAAAGGAGAGGGGCGCAAGTCTCCAGGGAAGCCAAATTCAAAACAAAAAGCAGAACAGTCACTTGAGGCATTATGGGTGTTGTCAGTAGCTACCGGTGTGGTGCTCTGCTCTTGTTTGATGATGATAACAGTCGGCTGCGAGCGCGTTCCCTCTGTGTGCTGCCCCAGCTCTGCGCAGATAGCTGACACAGCAGACCCCGAGAGAACCCCCAATGACCACAGACTCTAGTAAGGTATGAAGGAACCCGAGCCAGGTTTATTGTCAAACGAAGTACAGTAATAGTTTCCTATAGACTCTACAGGACATACTACGAATATGTGCCCCCTGGCAATGGACACAGCTCAGTCAGCGGCGGGACTTTCCACTGCCCCCTAGGCTGGCCAAAGATACGCACTCCGGGACCTACATTTATACAGTTACAGGACAAATTACTCATCCCTCCTGACGTATTGAGGTACAGCCTCTTGGCTCATTAGGGTGCTGTCTCCCCTTTGATCATGTTGTTCCAGACATACAGATCTATCCATCATGCTGTCCTGTCTTTAAGATGCACCTGCCTGTTCCTTGTTATGTAGGGTTACCATATTTCAGCAAGAAAAAAAGAGGACGGGAGGAGCCCCGCCCTAGCCCCGCCCCTGCCCCTCCCACTTCCCGCCCCCCCAGAACCCCCAACCCTCCCCCCGTTCCTTGTCCCCTGACTGCCCCCTCCTGGGACCCCTGCCCCTAACTGCCCCCCAGGACTCCACTCCCTATCTAAGCCTCCCTGCCTCTTGTCCCCTGACTGCCCCAACCCTTATCCACACCCCCACCCCCAGACAGACCCCTGGGACTCCCACGCCCCATCCAACCACTCCCCACCCCCTGACAGCCCCCCCCAGAACTCCCAACCCATCTAAACCCCTCTGCTCCCTGTCCCCTGACTGCTCCGATCCATCTCCCCACCCCTGCCACCTGACAGCCCCCCCCAGAACTCCCAAACACTCCCCCCCTGCTCCTTGTCCCCTGACTGCCCCCTCCTGGGACCCCTGCTCCTAACTGCCCTCCAGAACCCCACCCCCTACCTAAGACTCCCTGTTCCTTGTCCCCTAACTGCCCCCTCCTAAGACCCCCCCCAACTGCCCCCCAGGACCCTACCCCCTACCTGTACCCTGACTGCCCAAAACTTTCTCCACTCCCCCCAAAAAGCCCCCCCCCCCGTTTCTTGACTGCCACCTCCAGAACCTTCCTGCCCCCTGGCCCCCTTACCCTGCTGCTCAGAACAGAGTGTTGGGCTCTGTGCAGCCGAGCCGGACACGTGGCTGCGCTCCCCAGCACAACAAAACCCGGTCTGGCCCTGCACAGTGCTGCTGGACTGGGCTGCAAGGGAGCTGCCGGCTCAGAATGCAGGGCAGATCCGGCTCCTCTACAGCTGCTCCTGAGTCCAGCCCGGGACTTCCCTGCAGCCCTCCCAGCCGCTCGCTCTGCTAATCCCGGACATTGTGAGTGCTTTACAAATTCCCCCCCGGACGCTATTTTTAGCACACAAAAGGAGGACATGTCCGGGTAAATCCGGACGAATGGTAACCCTATTGTTATGTCTATGGAGTGTCCTTGTATCAGGCTGTCCAGGTGCCATCTTGGCACAAGTTCCTCTTATTATATTTTAAGCACCTGCTTCTAACAACCTTCTTCTCGCCAACTTCTGTGCGCGGGGCCTGCCTCTGGCTCACAGCCCAGCTTTTGCTTAGCAGTGCCTGGAAGTACTTTGGTTCAGGCTTCAGGCCTCAGACTAGGCCTCTGACACAAGAATTTATATTTCAGGGCCTCATCTTACTACAATGGGACAGCTCCAGAGGCCAAGTACAGCGCAGAAAGCAAGTGTCTACACTGGCAATAGTGCACTGGAGCCTCTGCACAAATAGCCTTACAACTCTCGTTGCGGTGTTTTTTTGCAGCGCTGCAACTGAGGAGTTTCTGCGCACAAAGTGGCTTGGCAGTGTGTACACGTCTGCAGTTTGAGTGCAAAAAGCTGCTTTACTGCACAGAAACTTGCCAGTGTAGACAAGCCCAAAGGAAACACAAGCCGCATGGCAAAAGACTATAAAAGGCAGCAGCATCTTCTCCATTTGGTCTTCAATCCTGCTTCTTACCTCTGGAGGAACTTTGCTACACACTGAAGCTCTGAAAAAAGGACTGAATGACCCATCCAAGCTGTGGATGTGTTCCAGAGGGACTTTCAAGCCAGCAAACTCACCAATACTGCTAGGAACCTGATATATGGACTTTGAAGTCTTTGTATGTATGTGACTGCTTTACCATTTAACATCTCTTTTCTTGTTCTTTTTTCTTTATAATAAACCTTTTGTTTTAGATACTAAAGGATTGGCTGGCAGTGTGGTACTTTGAGTTAGATCCAAACCTATACTGACCTGGTGACATGGCTAACCTTTCGGGGTCAGAACAACATTTTTGTATATGTGAGCAGAGTTTAAAATAACGTTTCACTGTACTGGACCTCGGTGCTGATTGGGAGCCAGAAAACTGGAATGCAGTAAAGAGGGCTGTGTGATTTCCTCTTTTGCTTCTTGATAACCAGTGTTGGGGATCAGAAGGACAGTTTGTGACTGGTTAGGGACTGGTTAACACTGGTTAACTTCAGTGTTTCCCATCAGTTTTGGGAGTATCTGCTCTCCCTTTTGCAGCCTGCCCTGACCTTGGCATTTCCAGTGAGGGTTGCCCCAGGCACACTGGGTCACATGTGGATCCACACATATTCTTTAAATAAAAATTCATCATCATAAGTTTTTTACATTAATCAGACAAGGACATAAGTACTGTGGGCCAGATCCTCTAGTCCAGCTAATGAGTACTTAGAGCAAGACTGGAGAGTGGGGTGGAGGGGGCAGAGACTTTGCACCCCCTATATTCTATAACTGGGCTGCTCTAACTGCTCTAACTGTTAAGGGTGGGGGTTCCCTTCACCCCCTCCTCTGGTTCTTGTCACACAGACGGAAATGCAGGTAATGCATAGAATCATAGAATATCAGAGTTGGAAGGGACCTCAAGAGGTCATCTAGCCCAATCCCCTGCTCAAAGCAGGACCAATTCCCAGCTAAATCATCCCAGCCAGGGCTTTGTCAAGCCGGGCCTTAAAAACCTCCAAGGAAGGAGACTCCACCACCTCCCTAGGTAACGCATTCCAGTGTTTCACCACCCTCCTAGTGAAATAGTTTTTCCTGATATCCAACCTGGACCTCCCCCACTGCAACTTGAGACCATTGCTCCTTGTTCTGTCATCTGCCACCACTGAGAACAGCCGAGCTCCATCCTCTTTGGAACCCCCCTTCAGGTAGTTGAAGGCTGCTATCAAATCCCCCCTCATTCTTCTCTTCTGGAGACTAAACAATCCCAGTTCCCTCAGCCTCTCCTCATAAGTCATGTGCTCCAGACCCCTAATCATTTTTGTTGCCCTCCGCTGGACTCTTTCCAATTTTTCCACATCCTTCTTGTAGTGTGGGAATGCAATGTTTATTGGGGTTAGTTTCAAGCAAGCATATCCATAGCTCTACATGCCAGCAGAGTCTGTTTCCCACTGTTCCATTCCCAGCTTTACCCATGTCCCCGTTTCCTATTCCCACCTCCTTCTTCTTAACAGGGCCAAATATACCTGCAGTGCATGCCCCTGGTCCTGTCCCTTACAACTTATGGTCATGTTCCATTTTGGAGGGTTGTGAGTCTGGGGTCTTGGTGCCACCTCTTTTGTATCCCATGGGAGGGATAAGGAGTGAGGATATGTTCTGGCCAAGGCCAGGCCTTTTTTTGGCATTTAGTGTTTCTTATGCCCCCCTCCCACCCGCATCCTCTTTTGCCCCTCTAATTGGTTGCTTGACCTTGGCTTGAGAGAGGAACCAGGCAGCCTTCCAGTGTATGCTCGTATATTAAACTCCCACCATACCCTAGAACACTTCAACTCCATCCCTTATCTCTTTTCTCATTATACTAACAAACCCATCTGGCTGGGCAGAAGCAACAAACAGTGTCTTTGTTCACACATATTAGTAAGAATATAAAAGTATCAAAGTCAAACCCAGAATTCTGTCTCAGGCTAACAAACAGGCCTATATACTAACACTAACCTATGTTGCCTGCATTGAGAACTGATCTCATGTATGTTGGCTATTCATAACCTAGAGGTCATGTAGGTGCAGTGGATGGGATTCTAGTTTGAGACTGCACAATCTATTTTTTCTGAGATAGTGAGGCATCTCATCACAATGGCAGTGTTTCTGATGAAGGTTTTTCAACACTGGGGTGGTAAGTAGGCTTTGTGCAATCTTATCTTTACTAATAGAGCCTGCTGTGTCCATGAGTTTGTGTCACATCAGTTATATGAAGCTTAAAATACTGATGCATCATACTGATTGTTTTTTCAACTCACAACCATGCAGTGGTACACTTCCAAAACTTTCTGTGAAGCATCAACAAACACTAACTGTGCCTTGGTCCCCTGTATTAGCTTCTAGCTAGCTTATCCTCCTACCGAGTTTCTTGTAAGTATGGTACCATCAGTATGTTACCTGAGCTTCAGATGCCTTTTTCCCTGGCACAGTTCTTACCAATAGCCACAGGAACTGCAGTTTAAACCCCAAAGTAAAAGGCTTATGCATTAAGCCCACTAAACCATTCTGTCTTTAATGTTCTATTAATGTAGCATTTCATATGGAATGCAAGATTTGATAGGCTGAGTTTGTGAGGCCATAGACTCAACTTGATGACATTTCTCTGTCTATCTGTAAGACTTTTTAACTCTGCATCCAACCAATTCCAAAATTTCACAGAATGTCCTACACATCAATGGCCAGAACACTACTGATTGTATGGAAAATCCAGAAAAAACGAAAGGGAGAAAATGAGGAACAGGAGCCCCTGCCACCTGTTTAGTACAGTCACAGCTTCAAGCACCTCTGCAGTAGTCTATAGATCACATTAGTTGATGGCAGCCATTAACACCTTCCAGCATAACAATAACTCTATTTCATCTAGGGTTCTCCTCCTAGCAGTGTTGACACCCTGAATGACTTTTCTCTCAGACAAATAATAATGGTGTGGAGGAAGGGGAATGGGGAACTTGAAGAGGGTGGGAGGAATGAGGGGGCCTGCTATGGGGGAAGGGGGAATAGGGAGGCATACAGAATCCTGGTGCGTGGGAGTTGGGGGAGCACAGAATGGCAGGACAGGAGTACTCAGAGATCCTGACATGGCAGGATGGGGGGAGGAGGGAGAAAGAGCAATAAGGGACCCTGGTACAGAGGGAGGGAGGAATGGGTGTGCACACAGAGCCCCAGTATAAGGGGAAGGAGGATCCTGGTATGGGGGAAACAGAGACTGGGTGTGCAAACAGAGCCCCTGCCATGAGGGGAGAATGGGGATTCCTTGAACGGAGTAGGGGAGAGTGGGGAGCACACAATCCCTGGTGGGGGATCTGGGGAGCTGTGGTGGGAGGGGCCACTCAGAGCCAATAGCATGGGAAGGAAGAGGGGAATGGAGGTGGACATGTACCCGCGGACATGGGGGGGAATAGGGAACCCTGGTAGGAGAGAAGGGGTGATACGTAGAACCCTTGGCAGGGAGGGGAGACTGGGGGGAGTTGCAAGGGAGTAGAAGGGTGCCATGCAGGGAGTTTGTGGGAGTGAATAGGGGAAGGCACGGAGCCCATGATATGTGCACTGAGCTCAGCCTACAGAATGTACAATGTGTGCAACCCCCTGATGACATTATGAACATCCACGCTGAAGGGGTTTATATGAGAAGTACAATACAAATAATATCTTGTATTTGTTTCAAAAAATAAAAAGTAAATAACCACCTGATATCACTGCAGACATAATACCCAATGCATCCAGTAAAAATATAAGGATTCTTTTTTAGATGCTTCTTATACAGGTGAGAAATTGCAGATTCAGTCAAGACAGAAACAGATATAGCTCACTTACGCTTTTAAAAATTGCAGGCTAGATCCTTAGCTGGTGTAAATTGGCATAGCCCAATTGCTTTCAATGAAGCTACAACAATTTATACCAGACGAGGATTTGCCACTACAAATTTGCTTTCCTTATTTTTCAAATTATGTCAGAAAATATTTCCAAATTGCACTGGCACAATAGTGCCAGAAACTAAAGCTATCCGCAATGCTTAGATATTTCCAATGCTTATCCCTTATACTCCTTTAGCAAAACATCCTAACCCTAACCTACAGGCACTCTCTAAAGATAAGAGTGCAAATATGTCTCCTTGCTCATTCCAGCTATGCTGCTTGAAAAAATAGTAGGTGTTCAGTGCAACTTAAATGCTTCACTGCATGACCTAGACTTTCTAGAAGTGAAAGACCAGTGCCACCGTCTGGTGTTATAAGTCTTGGAACTTCCTTTCCTGTCTGAAAGAATTCATAGTTTGTCTAATTCAGTAGAGGAGCAAGAGAGGAAGAAAGATAAGTAGATCTGAAAATCAATGCAGAAAGCTTAAAAAAACTTCAATACAGCAATTATACAGTGAACGCAATATGTAAAAACAGGATAACAAAACACAGATATTGGAAGCTGAGAGGGATTAAAGGAGTAAAATTAGCAAGTGAGGTCTTGTCAGAGGGAAGAAAAAATAATTCTTGCAAAAATATAGACAGTAATTCAGACACATGTCAACGTAGTGTTCTTGGGTGATTATTCATTTTTAAAAACTAACTTTCACTATGGTACAGAGACCTTGCAAATTATCTAAACAAGTTATTTACTGTTCATGATAAGCACCATATATAACTTTAAGGAATCACCACTAGAAATATTTTATATGTTTGTTCAGTTTTATTGCTTTAGAATAATTAAAAGCCAAATCATTCAAAATTACATAGCAGAAATAGGACCCTATTTAGGAACTCCCTAAAAGCATGGTTACCGTACATCCGGGTTTTCCCAGACACAGTCTTTTTTTGAGCTTCCTTTCTCTGTCCGCCCAGATTTTTCAAATATTAGGAAATATCCAGAGTTTTTGCAGAGCAGACAAGCTATAGCTCAAAGAGAGTCCTGATTGGTCCCTCCCCTGCAGCCATAGCTGATTGGTCCAGTCCCTTGCAAGCCACAGCTGCCCGATCCCACCCACCCAGGCCCTGGTTCCCAGCCTTGAGGAGGGGGTCCCACAGGGAGATGCTGACTGACAGTTGTCGCTGCGTCCTGGGCTTATGCCAGCCACCCTGTCACCATGACAGGGAGCGACACTCCCCCACCTCCAGTGAGTACCCTCACCACAGGTACCCCCTCCAGCACCCCCAACTGTGCACCTCTTTACTCCCCCCTTCTCTACTTCCTCCCCCAGTGTCCTCTTTTTGGGAACCTGAAATATGGTAAGCCTACCTAAAATCCAAATTAGTTTTTTAATTTATAGATGGATGATGTGTGTCTATGCATTTTATAATTTTATTTAGGGATGGACATTTGGGGATAAGAATAGCTATATCACTGTTATCAGGCATGTGGAAGATGCTGGCAATGTAAATTGATGCCACGGTTCCCACAATGGGTTCTTGACTTTGGAACATCATCATAACTGTGTTCTTATTGGTGATCATTGTATTATTATTTATTTGTATTACCAAATACAAATAAATAATAAGAGCCCTAGTCATGGACCAAGATCACACTGTGCTAAGCACATGGCATAGAGGAGGGATTTGAAGGAAGATAATAAGGCAGTTTTGCAGAGGCTTATGGGGAGGTCTTCCCAAATGTCTGAGGTAGCAAGAACGCATGAAGGTACTTGGTTGAAAAAGTAACAAATGGGCAATGGAGGCTGGCATCATGGGCCAGTCAGAAGCAGAAGCTGAGTGGGGATAGGCCACGAAGTGTCTTGAAAGTAAAGACAAACAAGTTTATGTTTTATGCCATAGAGAAGGGGGAAACAAAGAAAGGGATCCAGGGTCAGAATGACAGCTAAGAAAATTATCTTTGCAACAAGATTCTGAATGGGTCTGAGTGGGGCAGGATAGCATTTGTCAAGGCCAGAGAAAAGGATGTTGCAGTATGATGCAGGATGATGAATGAGATGGTGCAGTAAGCACGATGCAACATGATGAGTTTTAGCTTCATGGCTGGATAGGAAAAGCCATACCTTAGAGATGTTATGCAGAGAGAATGTTGAATCTTGAAGTTTTAGCTATAGCCTGGATGTGATGACCTAGAGAGAATTCAGAGTTGAAGATAACACCCAGGTTATGAGCCTGAGGGACAAGCAGGATGGTGATGTTGTCCACAGAGATTGAGACAGGAGGTAGCAGGGAGAGCTTGTGGAGAAAGATTAAGAGTTCTTTCAGCCATGAGATGTCAGAGAAACAGGACAAGATTTTAATTTGGACAGAAGGAGACAGGTCTGAAATAGAGAGGTAGAACTGTGTTACATCAGCACAGAGATAGTAATTGCATTTGTTTTGGGGGGTGAGATTACCCCAGAGATGAGGTGTAGAAAGAGAAGAGAAAGGACCATGGACAGAGCAGTAGGGAACCCAGAGAAAGTTGTAGGGGGGCATGAGAAGAATCCTCTGAAGGACATATTGAAGGAGAGGCCATTTACCAAATAAATAGGTGTCTGGACTATGTAGATGTATTCTCTAGGGACTCCTAGATTTTTGGCCTTTTACTTGCACATGTATTTATAAGTTTGTCTCTCAAGGAGCCAGAGTTACAGATCATCTGCTATTCACAAAGAGCGAGAATGAGACTTATAAGCATTCAATAGAGGGTGATTTACAGCTGTATCACCCTAAACACAGCAATGGATCATGCCTGAGATAGGCACAATCTCTGATTGGGACATTCCTTGCTCCCCCAATGCACTGGCCCAGCTCTTCAGGCTAATGCAGGAAGATGGGACAGGGCCATGAGCCTGCCTCCTTTCCCACCCATATCTTGACATCCTGCCCCACACTGACAGTAGATATAAACGAACTAAATTACATGATAAAGAATTATGTTTTCGTATCACACTGATGTAACAATATGCCAGCATTAATTGAGGCAATATAAACTAGGTTAAATGGTAACAGAAACCTATATCAAAAATCTCAGACATGTTTTTGAAATTATGCGGAGAGGGTACCCTTGCTCCTCATTAGACAGCTCCCCCATTTCTACTCTTTCTTGCATGTCCATTCTATCCCATTTTTGGTGGCTTCAATCAGCTTTTTACTATCAAGGACTAAGGTCACCAAACAGCTCTAAGACATAAAGTAACCAGTTTTCTTCATTAACATAACTACAGTAATGCATCCTAATTTTTAAAAAGTGGTAAAATGGAAATTATGAGAGTGTGTATTAATAAATGTTGTTGTAGTATGTTGGGCAGCCAGGTCTGCAAAGAATCCCATTTGTAATCAAACAACATGTAAAATAGATTTAAATCCAACTGTAGGCACTTTAAAATTCAAAGCACTGATTCATTCACTTTTCCATCTCCCCTTGATCAGATAAACAATCACTCAAACTGCAGCCTTCAGCATGACATACGGCTATTCCTGTATACAAATGCCTCTAGCCTTAACAGATACGCCCACCATCAGATTACTAACTATTGGTTTATAATGTTATTAATCCACAGAACCTCCTTGGAGTTGGATGTTTTGTAATTCAGTCTCCATTCTCCACAATCACAATTTGGGTCTGGGCTAAAAGGTTCTGATTTTGAAGCAATAAAGGTACTGTGTCTAAGCATGATTTGCCAATTTAGCCTTTCATTAATGATCTTATAATTATGGCCAAATACTGTCCGTATATATAAATTTTGCAGTTGACTATTACATTTATGTAAGTATTACCATTTGAAAATGACATTATCTGTAGCAGGATCTATGCTTGTAGCATTTTGTTCACTGGCAAAAAGTTCAGGTACCAGCCTCCAAGAGATTACACAATTAGAGAGAAAAATCAGAACTAACATTTAAAAATATGTAACTAAAAACCACTACAGCAAATCCACACTCTTATCACATCAGTTTGGTTGGTGATCTATCTGTCCACTCCCCAGCACATAACCTATGTAATTCAGGTGTACAGAAGGGATCAGGACTGTCCCTTAAGAAAATATCCTAGATATAAGAGACAGATAGGGTGACCAGATGTCCCAATTTTATAGGGACAGTCCCGATTTTGGGGTCTTTTTCTTAAATAGGCTCCTATTACCCCCCCATCCCCTGTCCTGATTTTTCACCCTTGCTGTTTGGTCACCCTAGAGACAGATGGGGCAAAGTGGGATTATTTGCCTTATGGTCTCTGAGCAGCAGCATTTTAAGTGCCAGCTATCAGTTTGTTACAGTTTTATTAAACTACACATTCATGAAAGGGGTCAAACTTTCTGGTTCTTGCCTTTTATACAGTATTTTTTTTAGAATAAATCATCTAGGGGTCTGCATGAACATGCACTGCTTCCCATTCTCTATTAAATTCTTAATGTAACATACTTCCAAAACCTGAGAAATGAGACCCAAGAAATGAGACAAATCTCTCAGATGGCAGGATCCCAGGCTATTTATATAGTGCAACAAACATACTGAATTACACTTGGAAACAAACAGGCAGAGCACTGGTCCAATGTACTCATAGCCCTTCTGGGGGGAGGGATAGCTCAGTGGTTTGAGCATTAGCTTGCTAAACCCAGGGTTGAGAGTTCAATCCTTAAGGGGGCCATTTGGGGATTTAGTGTGGGATTGGCCCTGCTTTGAGCAGGGGGTTGGACTAGATGACCTCCTGAGGTCCCTTCCAACCCTGATATTCTATGATTCATCACACAGAAGAGAGACGCAGCTGAAGTTTCCTGATGCTTTTCATTGGTAATCCCACACATAGTGCATTGCAGTAATCCTTCCTGGAGGTTACAAAGGCATTGGTCATTGTGGGTAAGGATCCATTGTAGTCTGCACGTCACACCTGCTATCTGAGAATCCAAGAGTAGCCACTTAGTATGACTGCACACCATACTGGCAAAGGTTGGACCTTCAATGGAAGCCTCATTCCACACCTTCATTTCTCCAGATGTTTCTCCCTACTTGTCAACTTTCCTTTTATCATGTCTGGATTGAGTCTGAGTCTGATTTCTCCACATCTCTCAAGCTCTGGATAAACACTTATCCAGATAAACACTGTTGCTCCTTCTTCTAACACCATTGTCATGCCTCTGAGCTTTCATCCCCACTCCCCCCTTCTGACAGGAGACAAGGGCTCCAGAACCTACCCACTTTTCACTGAAAATTATAGCCAACTCCACTGTAATTAAGGTTGACATTAGCCTCTTACAATCTCTGCTCAAATCCTGCATTAGGTCACAATGACTAATTAAGTGCATGGACTCATCCCACATCACTGTTGCCATTTGTCCAAATCTTATTGCCCTCACACAACATGGAGTGACGAACGCAGACTCTGTTCAAGTATGGACTAATAGGATGAGTCCCTTGTCAGCTCTTTGGCTGTTTCATTGTCCAGTGGGGGAAAGCTTGTATAGTAGTGGCCTGCATTATTGCCAGCTCAGGTCAGTGCTATTAGTTCTTTGTATTGATAAACAGTAAGTTCACCTGCAATATTTTAAGGAACAGAAGAAATGCATCACTCTGGTAACAATTATCTCTGCCTGTCTTTACCAGGCAGAAGAATTTTAGAGTTTAGGTAATTGATTGCCTTCATGACAATTTCACACCACCCGCTGCATTTTTCAGAAAAAAAGCATCAGATTGAAGCAGATCAAAACAGATTGCACAGAACAGCCACAGTCTAATGGTGAACTGGGAATACTGAGAAAACCCTATGTGCGTAGCTTCTGAATTGGAAATTGAGCTCTTTCACTAAGTGCTGGAGTAACTGCTCTTACATTCGTTTTGTCAGCTAAAGGCAAAATATACACATAATAGAGCTAGATAATATGTTAAGGGGTCAGTTATGCCCAGACCTGCATGGTTATGCAAGGCAGAAAAGGGCACATGGAGCTGGGCATGGAGTCATTTTGCTCACAGAGTGCAAGCATCTAAGGAGGTTTTAACCTCACCAAAGTGGAAGAAGAAGGGGTGGGACAATGACCCTGTTCCACCATAAGAAGCCAGCAGAGAAGCCCCCATGCACAGGTGTGGTGAACACTGCATCCTTGGAAAGCTTAGCAGACGTGGTGCTCCAGGAGGCACTGTTCCCTGATTGATACCTCAGCAAATCTTTCAGCAAACTTGGACTGAGGTTCTTGTTCTAACAAAACTAGAAACCAGATGATATAGAAAATGTGCTGGTCTTGGTAATGAGAGAAAAATTAAACTTATTCTGTTATGAAGTATAGCATTTCCACATACATCCAAATATTTTCTGCAATGGTGAATTAATAAGAAAATTAAGAAAAAAGGGATGAGTACCAGCTCATTCATATTCCATTTGTTTCAGTTCTCCCTCAGTTTTTGTTACAGACAACTCCTGCTTAATTGTTAAATACGCCCCCCCCGCACCGTGCACACACTGCACACACTCTTCCCCTCATGTTTCAAAGAAGTGATGAGACAATTTCAGTCCAACTCTTCACTTTTAATTTAATCATATTGATGGAGTCTTGCAGTGAGAATAACAATGTGTATCAGTCAAAATTACCTGCACCTGCACTCTTTACAACCTTAATTGAGGGTTTTTTTTTTTTTTTTGCTCTTACAGCACTGACATTTCCTTTAATGATTAAATGCAATCAATCAATCCTTTCTTTACATGACAGACTAAATACGCTGTTGGTATATCTTTATTTTCTATGGCTAAGACAAATTAATGAATCTTTGCCACAAAATAGTGTTTTTTGTAGAATTTGGGCCGGCCCTTTTACAAACAAAACATATTAATGATCAGTGATATAATTACTGGAAATAGTCACTCCTTAGCAAAGAGGACCAAAGCCCAAAATTTAAAGAAAAAGAAGATTGTAGGGAGTTATTGGGTGTACTAGATGGAAGTAATTAATGCACCTGCTCTAATTCTGTGGGCAAAACTTTATTAGACATGGATTCATGAAAATTTCAAGCATAATCAGCATGCCATGTAATTATGGGGTAGATGCAGGGCGTAAGAGAGCTAAGTAAACCTCCTTTCCCCAGAAAAAGGCTGAGTTAGATTTTGGTAGGGGGATTCAAGTGTGGACAAGAGTGGTGGATCTTTTAGGACAGCAATTTTTGGAAGGGCTGCAAAGGTGTGGCTTGGAGTAAGAAATAGCCATTGCAGTGACCACAACAGCCACCATTAACCCCCATCTTGCTGGACAGAAATTTGTTGGGGAAGACTGCCCCATATCTGTTCCCCGCCTCCACTTCTAGCACAATGTTCTCCTTGGCTCATGACCCCCGTGGCATTCCATTAGGAAAAGGTTTCCAATCAGATGAAACCTGATGAGGCTTTTTCTACTGTTTATTTATTGGGATTTCTTTAGTGCTCATCACTATAATATCTCAGTACCTGCAATAGTTTTTTGATGGAAAAGCTTGAAAAAATTACTAAATTAAACTTTACTGACCTTTTTTCCCCTCATGCTCTTTCCTTTGCTACTACTGATTACCTTTACATGCTGTTGGTTATCATGATTACCAAGTAGGAAGTGGAAGGACTGTTAAATCTCATTGAGAATGGTAACCCATATGGAGGGCCAGATGGCAAACCTTGGTCTTCCTATGCATATCAGGGTTTTTTTATTTGAATCACTGGATATGTGTAACTCTGCAGTGCAAATAAATATGGAACGTTGTTGGTGCTACGATGCTATACATTACTTTTTATAGCTAATGGTGAAAGTCCATTTTGTGACCCCTTGAAACTTAGGAATGGATTATTATTATTTAACGAAACAAATCACATTTTTATTTGTTATGTCTCTTAGTTTTCAGTTTTTAAAATTAATGGATTTTTATTTTATTTTAAGGAAATGGATTTGGTGATAATCAGAATCTTTGTTTTACACCCATGCCACCATTATCCTGAAGCTCAGACCCTTTTAGACTATCAAGAAAACAAAATTAAGGCCCATTGTATTATAACTTCAAGTTCTGTAGCTCCAAGGTCAGTTCAGTAATATTAGTTTTGTCATCAGAACCCTTACTGCAAATTGGGACTATTCCATTAGCCCTGGAATAGCTGTGCCTTCTATTCTGAAGGAAAATGATCTAGGCTTGTAAACATTGCCAGTTTGGTTTGAGTCTGCCCTGAGTAATCACTATACACGATGGATTAGGCCTGAATTAGGTACCAATACTCTCCCACCTAATACCTGACACAGGGAGTTCCATCTATCAGAGGGAAAGTTAAAGTTGCAATGAGAAAGGGGGCCCTGACCTGTTTAAGGCCTCTAGGTGCTACCATAATAAAACAGATACAATTATATTAATAATAAATCCACAGATTTTTCTGAAATGAAGGGCATGGGTGTTGCCTGTAATAATTTATGACTATTATAGGTCAGTATATAATGCCTGCATCTGTAACTTTCACTCTATGCATCTGAAGAAGTGAGGTTTTTACCCACGAAAGCTTATGCCCAAATAAATCTGTTAGTCTTTAAAGTGCCACCAGACTCCTTGTTGTTTTTGTATTATACATTCTGTTTGTCTAATTGTTATTGTATTGTTTGCTATGTGATTACAAGAGGATAATTTAAGAGGATTTACTTGCTCACACTCAGGAAAGAGGACAATAGCTTCTGATAGCCCTACTTACCAGTATTTAAAGGACAATACAGGTGTCATTAGCTTTTGAGGTTTTACCTCTGACCATGGTGAGTTCTAAGGCCTGGCTTGTGAACACAGGAGGGGAAATCCCAAGTGAGAAAAACTGAAACAAAGAACTTTGGGGTGGATAAAGACAGTCCTTGAAGGACAAGCAAGAGGCATTAACAGAAACTGCTGAGGAGCATACTGAACTTCAGTCCCCTGAGGCTAGGGTGTCTAGTATAAACTAGGCTTACCTGAGGCTATAGATAAGATAGATATGTGTGCAGCCCTTTGATTGTGTTAAAAACCCTTTTCTCATTATGATTTGTTCATGCTGTAGTGATGAAATACCGTGTTTTGAAAAGGCTATTTTTGTGTCACTGTGTTCACCAATGGTCACCACTCCCAAAGAGAAGCGTCACAAACAAGGATGTGGTCTGTCAGGCCTAGAGGTCAGAGCAGAGGCAAAGGCCAGGAACAGTATTGAAGGTAAGAGCCGGAGTCAGAGCTAAGTGTCAGGAATTTGCCATAAAGACGCTGTATATTTTTTCCTATATTTATTTTCATTGTTCTTAAAAATGTATTGTACGTTAACTTTAAAAATCTAGTGCACTTACAAGTAATAAGAAAGTTATTGGAAAAAAGGAAAAGTTTGCTTATTTATTTTCCCTAGCTTGTTTTTTATGTGCATTTGACACAGCGCATAGTAGTTAATTTCACTGTTTCCCATTAGTGGTCACTTAAGGCAATTTCTATTTGGCCCTTACATCAGTGCACAGAGGGGAGAACATGCAAGGACCTTTCTCCCCGCCCAATGTGGCTCACAGCAGGGTCAGGCAGAACTGCAGTCCCAGTTCTCATGGGAACACAGGGCACTCCATCCCTATTTCCCCACACATGCATGAAGGAGCCAAGACCACAGCCCCACCACCCTGCACTGTCTCACAGAATGGGACCATCACAGAGAGGAGGAAGGAACTATGCTGCATACCATAAAGGGTGTTGCAGTCAGTGTGCTCGTATGGGATTCCAACAAGCATGCACAACAAGCATGATCTAGCCTTGAGTCAGTTTCATTCTTGCTGAAAAGACCCTTATAAACAGCAGCTCAGGGAGGGGGGTGATAAACCCTTACAACATGTTTTTAAAGCAGTTTCTTTGTCTTTTAAATCATAGGATATACTATGTAAAGAGTGATCAGAAACTGGATTTATTTTAATCAACTAGTTTTGAAGAATGAAGCTGACAGTATATCTAATTTTTTTTCAAACAAACAACAAAATACAGTGTACTGTATGCAGGCTGCTCACTTCAAGAGACCTTTCTTAATCAATTAATAAATAGGAGTCTAAATGGAATCACATACTACCAGATTTTTAATGCATTAAGAGCAAAAAAAAAAAAAAGAAAGAAAGAAACAAACAGCTTGCAGGATAGAATACTTGGGTATTTTTTTGGTTTTTTTTTGTTTTTTTTCCATTCATTTTTATTGCAAATAGTGGCATTAGTGACAGGAGTGAAAAATATCTAAATAGTGTGTACTCTAAAAGCTATTTAAGTCTCTTGATTTTTGAAGACATGAACTCTGATTTGTTTAACTTGTTTATTAAATATAAAATATTTAGAAATTGATCTATTTTAAATATGGCAGTTGTAAATAAAATTTGTGGTTATTTGTATCCTTTTGATATAAGAAGTTATAAATTTATTATAAGGAAATGTATTGAAAAAGGCCTATTCATTACTACATGGGTTTTACAGCAGTACATCACTACTATTGTTAAATAAGGGCTTTGATGGCCCCCGGGGTTGGAAATGCACAGGTAAGCCTTTCACCTTGAGGTGACAGGAACTTGTTAACATTGATATCTGCTTAGTGGTAAATATGAAATTACGTAGTTTGTGGTCTCAGCTTGGGGACTGATATTTACATCTCAGTCAGCTCTGTGTTGTTAAATAAAGCCATGTAAAACTGCCAGTTGTGGTTTGTACACATTTTGGTGGATTTTATTGGTGGATTTGGCTATAGTTTTGCAATTTGTGAAGTTTGGTTGAGCATAAGGTTCATCATCAGACAAAGGTTTGTATGAAAATGGGCAAACATGGGAAATTTGGTAGGTTCCATTATGAAACTGACAGAATCACTCAATTCCCTGGTTCTCACAGACTACAGCCTTGATGGTCTTAGACTCTGGCTCTCTTTCCTCTCACTTCCTCTCTCACAGATTACCCATAAACTAGGGACATTTGTGAGAACAAAGCTATAGAAAAGGGCACCCTCTATCAGTAGTTGAGGACAACTCCATTTTAGGGAGGTCCAGTAGTCTGGTTCCTCCGTACACTTTGGTGCCTTCAAGCATGATGAGCTCACTAGCTTTCCAGCAGAGATCAGCTTCTCTATTAGCCCCACTGCACTTGTTAAATATCTTTTGGTAGCTGGAAAACTTCTGCTTCTGTCCATCTCCAATTTGCAGCTGTGGGACTGGGAAGGGATCCTCTGTTCCCACTGATACCTATGAGGTCCCTTTTTCTCATTCTGGGATGTTAGCTCCCCAGAGAGTACCAGGCTATCAGGGAATCCCTGTGCTGGACATTGTGTCTGTCCTGGTTTGAGGTTTCAGACCCAGCCTAAAATTACCTACAGTTCCCTGAATTTCAACAAGATGGGTGAATTCCAGCGAATTTGGGGTTTATAATAAAGGCAAGTGTGCCTCACCTGGTCCAATTCTGTTATAAAAATTCCACAGCTCTCTAATGTTTCATCCCTAAAATCATGCACTGAGTTAAGGCAAAGTAAAAGTCACCCTAACCAGTGCTTGATAATACTTCGGAATACTACTGTGCAGATTTAAGAGTAAGTGGAACCTAAAGGCTAATGCAAGAAATATAGATTGGGAGGGACTCAGGCTGAAACTATGGAGATTTGTGCCTTTGTCTGGACCATTCAATGACTAGCTGTACCTTATATTTCAGATATGATCCTTCATTGGGTCAAGTTCTTTTTTTACTCTTCTCCTCAAGCCAAAAATAAGACAGAAGTGCCAAGAATCCTTTTGACATTTTTTACTCCCTGACTCCACTGGTGACTTGGTTTAAATTGTACATAATGAGACTCAAACACGACATGTATGCTTACTTGGAGACTGCTACACATTGTGAAGTCCATTTTCTGTTTTACTGTAGAGGGTGAAGTCAGAACTTCTGTTTCCCCTCACCGCGCTTTACAAGCGGCAAACACCAAACTGCTATGCTAGGTCTACAATACCTGAAATGTTTTGGGGCTGACAATGACAAAGGCTGACAACATCCATAAATCTTGCAAACAATGCCATCCAATCTTTAATGACTGCAAACCGTCTGGACCTTGGTAATACATTGTATGTGGGAAGCAGTAGCTCCAGCAAAGCAGCATCTCGAAACATCATGTCCTACAGTATTGGGTCAGTACTGAAGCAAAAGAAAGAGTCCCCTGAGTTACCAACACCCCACTCCCTGCAGCACCTGGTTTTCCTTGGATGCTTCCAATCCAATTAGTAGTCAGACCTCATTTTATAGAGTTTGACAAGATCACAAACCAGGGAGGAAGAAATGCAGACAGTGCAAAGTATAATGCCAATAAAATAAAAAAGAAAATTGCATTTTAAAAATTATATAAAACTAATTCAAAGGGTTTGACTTAAATAATTAGAGTTCCTCAGATTTTATAAGAGTAACAGCCTGACAAAAAGCCTTCATACTTGTAGAACCAGAGCTCTAGGGACGCAAAAGAAGACCTTACCTGTGGATGGGAGGGAATTAGTCACTTTCCAAGTCTGTCTGCACAACATGAAACCAGTCTCTGCTACAAGGCTGCTGTACATTGTGCTGGTGGATAACAGATCCCAAGGAGCAGTTCTGAAGACTGGAACTGAACTTGGGTCACATCCCTGAAACAGTTCCCCACCATGCCACTGAGTATCCTTATATACTCCTGGTGGAATTCTGCACCACTGCGCAATCACATATTTTATGTGCCAGGCATATTTATTTTATTTTATTTTATTTTGCAGAAAATGGCTTCTGCTGAAAATTTGCTGCAGTTCTGCCTTTTGCCCACCAGAGGGTGTTGTGGTGCTAGAACAGAGCAGCCACCCCTGGCCAGCCCCAGCTATGATAGGGAAGAGAAAGAGCCTGCCTTCTTCACAGCACCTATCACTCCAGGTCAGGAGACAGGAGCTATTGGGAGACAGATAGCATAGGGCTGTGGGGGGTCAGAACAGGGGCTCAGAAGGGCTAATGGGGGAAGACAGACTAGGGCAGGGGCTGACTGGGAGTGGAGGCAAACGGTCACGGGGGGAGGGAGGTGCAGGGCCACATGGGCAGAGGGGGGGGGTGAAGAGCTACAGGGGGAAGAGGGATGGCTGACTGGGGGCAAAGAGACACATGGGGATGGTGAGGGGGTCAGGGCCACATGGGGATAAGGGGAATGGGTGTCTGAGTGAGGGTGGAGGGACACATGTGGACAGGGGATGCAAGGAAACATGAGGGTGCAGGGACACATGGGACAGGAGCAGATGTGCCTGACTGAATGGGAGAGGCTAGGTGTCAGCCAGGGTCCGCATTCTTCCTAACAATCCCTTCCCTCCCCCCAAGAAAACCTGTTCTATACTTTTCCCAAACACACCCAACAACCCTTCAAGTTCATAGTCAGGCTTCTTCCCAGAAAGTACTTCCCTTTTCCTTAGCTCCTCCATTATCCTTAACTCCACCAAGCCTTTGCACTGCTTCTGAGCGGTGTGGGAAATATGGTTCTGTATTGTAATTTAAATGAATTATTACTCAGTGTTCTGTATTAATATGCCTAGTAAGGAATCTAATTGTCAAAAAATATTTCCTGAATCTTTTTTGTTGTCTGTATTGTTACAGGCATACTTGTTGACAGATATTTTGAAATAAATTACCAAAATAATTGAAACTGATGTGATTATATTGACATATAAAATATGCAGAATTTTACAGAATCTTTAATATTTGTGTGCAGAATTTTTAAATTTTTTGGCTCTGAATTCCCCCAGGAGTAAGCCTATACTAGGGGAGACGGGGGCAGGAGCAGCAGACACAGGGTTAGTTATGGATTCCCCTATGCATACAGAATGCCCGATGCTGCCTTAAGGCAAGTTTAGTCCCCTTTGCACTGCTGGAGTGATGGAGAATCTGGCTCTTATACTTTCTCTATGTTGCATTTCTGGAACTGCAACTGGAAAATAGTTACTCTCGAAATAGGTTATGTAGATGTGTATTCTTAAAAAAAAAAAATTAATGGAGATATCCCATCTCCTAGAACTGGAAGGGACCTTGAAAGGTCATTGAGTCCAGCCCCCTGCCTTCACTAGCAGGACCAAGTACTGATTTTGCCCCAGACCCCTAAGTGGCCCCCTCAAGGACTGAACTCACAACCCTGGGTTTAGCAGGCCAATGCTCAAACCACTGAGCTATCCTTCCCCGTCTACTTCTGTAGAACAGTGGCTGTTCAAATAAGAAAAGATACATAGATAAATTGATGATTCATCAAAGATTTAAACATTTTTTCAAACTAGTGATCATATTAGATCATAAAATTATAATAATTCAGTGGTCCTCTAACTGTGGGCTAGAGGCTTGACCAGCAACTTGGCTTCCCTGACATTTGCAACTGGGGATTTTCCTGCTGTAAAATCTTGCTTTTCGCAAAACTGTTGCCTTCACCATTTTATTGGTTATGGGTGCAACTCTGTGACGTACTGAGCGCAGTCAACTGCCATGGGGAGTTGTGGCCATTCAGAACCTTCCAGAATAAAGGCCCAGGCTCAGCAAAGTCCCTACACTCATGCTTAACTTTAAGCACATGATTAAATGCATTGCTAAAAAAGGAAAAACTTGAGAACATGCTTAAAGTTCAGCGTGTGCTTAAGTGCTTTGCTGAATCAGGGCCAGAGCTCTCTCCATATTCCTCTAATCCATTAATGGAAATAGAGCTGCACAATTATTTTCCTGGAGTTTTGAATGAGATTTGATTTTGCTTTTAGCATACCAGCTAATCCGATAATATCCCTCTTAAAAATAATTATTTATCAAAACTAAAATGTTGATCTAGCCAAAATTTTACTGTATGTACTTAAACTGTTTAACTGTTTCAGAAGGGATATATCTGATTGGATTGGGGGAGAAAACAAATGCAATCAGCAAACCACATACCCTAGCTACTTTGTAATAATTATTTGAATGTAATTTAATTTAGATTTCATTTAATTGAATTTTTATTCTATTCTCTTTTGTTCTCTGGGCAAGTATATATTTAATCTTGAGAGTAAAATTGTTATAATTAAGTCTTCTTATGTTTTTAAATGTGATATAAAATTAGAGGGTAGAAACTGAGTAATATAAGGTACATTATATGAAATTATATAGATTGATTAACATCTTATTTGTATTAGTAGTGCTAGGTGACGTACAATGCACTGGTATGTGTTACAGATCCTGCTCTGCGCCTGATCTGCAGAGGATATGAGTCTGCAACAGCCATCGAGCCTTGGCTTTTTAGCTCAAGCTATAGCAACTCGTGCAGATAGCTTTGGAGGCCCCACTTCAACCCTGTGTGTTAGCAACAGAATAAAAGGTCTTACCAACTAAACAGGTTGAGTTTACTAAATAAAAAGAAGGAAATCAAGGACGGCGGACAGAAGTGACTATAAAAGATCATGGCCTATTTTTTCAGAAGTGACTAGTGATTTTGGATATCTTAATATTTTGGTATCCAACTTCATGCACATGAAAGGGGCCTGATTTTCAAATAGTGGATGCTTTGCTCTGCTGAAAAATGGGCCTCATTCAGTCATATGAAGTAAGGCACCCAAAAATAGTGGCATCTAAAAATCAATGATCACTTTTGAAAATTTAGGCTCATGTTATCACTCAGTTAAGTTGATGTACATCTTGGCAATGGAGGCAGGTTCCAAAATGTCTGATGGATTTTTTTCTCCTCTCTTAATAGTGATGTTTATATGTTACCTAGTTTTAATTTCTCATTTTATATACTTCACAGCCCAATGGAAAGGGAATCAGATCATCAGGGCTCCAGTGCCCAGTGACAGGCAATTTAACTTCTGAAATACATAAATGACAGATTCATATATATTTTAGAAGTTAAATGATATCCCTAACTGGTATTTCATAAAAAAATGCCTTCAGGAGCCCAAAGTGTTCTGGCTATCCAAGCAGTTTTAGATTTAAATTAAGTTAGGGATTGTTTCCCATTTGAAAAAAGCTTTCAAAACTTAAGTAAAATATGAAGTGTTGTAGCCATGTTGGTCCCAGTATATTAGTAGCTCAAATGCTTCTCTCTCTCACCAACAAAAATTGGTCCAATAAAAGATATTACCTCACCTACTTTGTCTCTCTAATTTTGACAGTATCCTTTTATATGTACTTTCTCCAAAATACCTTAAGATGATTGGGGGAGGGGAGGGTCTCATCAGGCTTTGATACTTACTAGCAATTTTTTGAGAAATATTTTTTTCTGAATAAATTATCAAAAGAGCAAGGTTGTTTTAGTGATTCATATTGATTGTGGCCTAATGGATAAAGCACATGACTGGGACTTAGCCATTGGCCTCCTGGGTGACCATGAGCAAGTCACTTTACTAATTTGTGCCTTACTTTCTCCATCTGTAAAATGGGGATGATGATACCGACCACAATTTGTAAAGCACTTTCAGATCTAGATAAGACTTAGTCCTGCCATGAGTGCAGGGGACTGGACAAGATGACCTCTCCAGGTCTCTTCCAGTCCTATGATTCTATGATCTACAGATGAAAAGCACTGTATAAGAGTTAGGGATTTTTATTACTACAACATTTTCTTATAAAGTTTGTTGTAAAGCTACCTAGATTATAATATATGATAATTAATACATTATTATTTTCTTATTATTGTTATTCCTTACTCCACTGAAGTAAACCAATCTCCTTTATAATTTACTTTTTACATATAAAGAAATTCTCAGACGAAAAGCTGTTTTACAAACATTAATTAAGTATCACAATATCCATGTGAAGTATTACCCCTTATACAGATGGGTAAACTCAGGGACAGTTCCCGGCGTCACACAGCAAGTCAGTGGCAGAGGTGGGCATAGCACAAAGGAAGTATTCATTTGTATTACAGAAGTAACTAGAGGCCCCAATTACAACTGGAGTCCCATTGTGGTAGGTGCTATACAAACACAAATTGAGAAACAATCCCTGCCTCAACGAATTTACAATCTAAGTAGACAAGACCGACAACAGGTGCAAGAGGAAACCAAGGAACACAAAAGTGAAGTGACTTGCCAGAGGTCACATAGCAGATTAGGGGCAGAGTTGGAATTAGAATCCAGTTCTCCTGATTCCCAGTCCAGTTCCATAATCACTGCTTTATGTTGCCTCCATGAGTTCTCTCTGAGGCTGTGCAAAAGGTTCACCAGTCCCTTGATCTTTTCTATTTGTTTGCGGAACCCAAACCTTTTTAGGAAAGTTTCAGACTGGTTTCTATGCAGAGTTTCCACAAATTATGAAAAAATAAAACCTTGCAATTTATCCTGAATCTTCCTTGCTTCCTCCCATCAGTTCACATTCAACCAACAGTTTACTTAGGTCCCTTAACTGCAATGGTAGATGTTCCTGCTTTCACCCAGGCTTTAGTTTAAAGAGTGATTCTGTTCTGAAAACTATTTCCGTAAAAATGTTCCATGTTTAATTGTGCCTCACTGATACCATACTTAATTTGCTTAGTTTTCACATAAAATGATAGCAGTCCACCCTACAAACTCAGACTGGGGTCAAACTGCTTTCTTTCATTCTCATGTAGCATATAAAATAGTAAAGATGTTACCTGACATATTATTCCCTCAGTTATACCCATGTAACCTCACTGAAGGCTAATGAGGATGTACATGTGCAAGAAAGGACATAAACTTGTCTGGTGATAAAGAGTGAGAAGGAAAAAAAACGAGCTTAACTTTCAGATCCCAGAGTCAGTGTCCCGGGCAGACAGAAGATGACATATTTTACTTGTAAATAGAGCAAATTGCTTATGGAATCTGCGTCACACAAACATTAGGCCCCACAATGCCATTTTTACAGAGTCAATTTCTGGAGTAGAACTTTAAAACCAGAGAGCCCTCTTAGCCTCTTCACTTTCCTCTCAGCAAGATTTCATTTCTTTTCATATATTTTTTTCTGGTTTGAGCTGCTGCCATAACCTTTAACCTGAGCTTAAGAATTTTCCACTCTGCAGGGAATCTCTGATGAAAGCTACAAAAGGTATAACCATGCTCACAGGGGAAATATCCTGAAGTCAGGGATGGCTGATCTCAGTCTGTAGGTGCTGGAGCAATGCCTCTCAGCCCAGGGACATTTGGATTAAAAAGATGATAGTGCTAGGTGAGAGAAAGCTAAGGACCTGCGTAGCATAAGATTTCAGAGACTAAAGGCTCTATGGTATAATACAAAATAAGTTAATTCAATTTTATAAAACATCCTGCATATAAAGTATCACATAGCACTTCACAGAGAGATAAAAGAGCAAGACATTGTTTACAGAATTGGGTACTGTGACTCATAAAAGCAGAAAGGGGGTGGGGGAAAGAAAGCTAGAGCAGCTCAGATAAAAGAAAACAACTGAATTTAAAAGCAGCAAAAAAAAATCAAGCATATGTTCTTGCAGACTAGTTAAAATCAGGGAAAGCAAACCACAAAAGGTTTAAAGGTTTGTTTCAGCATCCAGAAGTTCCAATGTTTATTAAAATCTTTCTGTACTAGAAACTGGCCTGGAAATCTCAGGAAATTTCAGGTACTTCTTCATGTACCACAAGAACAGCCTCTTTCATGGTATTTCTACACTTTCACTCCTCTTTCTGGGCAAAACTAAAAAAATGTGGTCATAAAAAAGGCACCTAAATTTTACTGAAACTCAAAGAAGGTTTAATTTAGGTTTTATTGAAACAGGTGATGGATCAGGTCTGTTTTTATTTTATTTAAGCCAATTTGCCAATTCCTCATTAAAATAAAGGGAGAATGGAAAACAAATTGTAATTTTGTGAAAATTACAGAATAAAGTGAGAAGAAACCTTTATGGGAGATTTGAAGACATGAAGTGACTCAGTGGCTTTTAGGGAAGATGCACAGAAGTAATAGTTCCAGATACACAGAACAATTAAGGTAAAAGAGTGAGCCCTAACTATGAGGCACCGTGGCAGTGGGTGTGGTACAGCAAGAAGGCCAAGAATTGAGGAACTGAGCATGGAGATGGGGAGTAAACAGATCTACGTTCATGCAGAGAACCCATGAAGAGTTCTGGCTAGAGGACTAATAAGCCAAGGAATATGGGAGAGGATTGAAGTGATAAGGTCCTGCTTCCTGGAGGGGAAATGTTTAATTAAAAAGCATGCTTATAGACCTCTGAAGTTTAATAAGCAGTCATTTAAGAAGACCATGAAAGAAGAAATTCAAACATTTAACACAAGGAATTATGAGGGGTTGAGGGAAGATGTTAGCAGAGAAAAATTTAGGAACAAATCCAAACAATGTTCTGAAAATGGAGACAGGCAGATTTCTACACAAGGGAAATGTAGGAAGAAAAACTGAGACATTCTTGACTACCTAAGCTTTCTGTAAATAGCAGCAACATGCTGCAAAGGAATTACTGAAAGTAAATGATGGCAGGATTATAAATATGAGAGAAATGATTGAAGTCTTTCTTCTGGATAAAAAGAATCAATCTTTGAAGCAGCAAGTATCAGGAAGTTATGATTCATCTAGGAGTTGAAAGAAGCAAGATGGCAGATTAATGATTATGAGGTGATTAAAAAACTGACTTGGGGGAGGAGGAGTACAGTTGTGTATTATCTGAACAAATATTATTTCCAGTTTTGAAGTTAAAACCTACAGAATGTGCAAAGAAGGAGAACATCACTATATGTCTGGAACCTGGATACAGCATGCCTAAGACATCGCTGTTGGGAATGTTCTCAGGAGTGACACTTGCTATACTACGTGAAAGATGAGATATGCACTATGCTATATGCTATCTCATGCATTGGGATAGCTAGGTCCCAGCCTGCCCAGAAATGTTCTCTTTGTGTGATACAGGGCTGGTCAGCATTGCCAATGCTGGCATCCCACTTTGGCTCAAGTAACGCACACAGCTGCATTATGGCTGTTTCCTGCACTAGAGTACAAGGGATTAGAGTAAAAGGTCTCTCCATAACTCCTCTCTCCCCAGTTCACCCTCATGCCACAATGTGTCCAAAATAAAGCACCTTTTCAGGCTATTGTATTCCAACAAAATATCTGTGGAATTGTTTTCATAACTCACTTCACTATAATGCAGATTAAAAAGAGCATACTAATTAATTGTAGACATTTAAATTATTCCATATTTATGTAAACTGCTTCCCTTTATATAGGCCCTCTGTTACATTATATCTGATCACCTTTTAAAAAAAAACATCAGTAATTGCTGTTGCCTTTGTCCATCTCCTTCCCTAAAGGTAGTTCCCTTATCTTTTCTTTTGAGAAACCACAGGTGTAGCTGCTGTTAGATAAGCAACAAAGCCAAGGCAGTATATTGCTGTTTATTTTATTTTATTTTATTTAATTTTTCATACTAAGGATTAACTTGAAGGCCAGGAATAGATTCAAGGAACTTTTCAGGTCCTTTTCCATGTGAGCATTTCATTCTGAGACCCATCTCTTCTAACAAAGGTCAAACTACTGAGATGTTCAACATAGTCAAAAGGGTTTTCCTTTCAAAATATATCAATCAAAAGGAAAACTAAATGAAAACCATAATGAGTATGGTTCCTATATAAAATTCCTCCATAACAGATTCTGAAAGATTTTGCCACTTAGTCCCGTAAAACATTATAATTCAGGGAAAAAATTATGTGAGATATAGCTTTCCTCCAACTGGGACAAAAAATTGCTCATGTTTAGCAAACAACATGTCTCCATGTAACTGGGATTTATTTCGCATCCATTCAAGCTGTTCGGCATGCCAAAATGATCAATGTGCAATGGCTTCTGAAATGACTTGCACATCTAGATGAGGTATGCTTTTACACTTTAAAAAAAGTCAGAGGAAATTGTATTAATATTTTGAAAGACATCCATTAAAATGAATCTCTTTAAATTATTAAGTGGTTTACTTGCATTTTCATTTCCACAGTATACAAAATATTCTAACCATGCCAAAAGTCATACTTACAGCGAATGCGTATGGGCTACTTAGCTTAAAAATAGTAAATGCCCCAAGATAATGTTGTGCAAGAATTAAAGTTGTCTGAGAAGTTAGTTTGCTGATACAATTAATATTTGAAAGCAATCTTCCATAAAAAACTGCATGAAGCAGTGATTTTAATTGCAAAATAATTCAACTAGAATACAGTAACTACAGTACATAACTTAAAACTAAATTGCAAAAGTGAAGCAGTCTTAATATAATGATTAACATTTCAAATAAATAATCTGAAATCTTAATATAAATGAAAATTACAATCTGCCTAGCCCATCCAATGGGGTTGTCTGTGTGCGTGTAAAACGTTTTTTTCTTAAAAAGAGTTACAAAGCAAGCAAGTCATGATTTAATTTTGAAATCTTAGCAGGTACAGTTCCTGTCAATCCAGCAGGGAAAGAAGACAGCTGATACACAAATAATGAAACTAGGTAACTGTTATGAGAGTACAGATGGGACTCTGAGGTATTGACTGCCTGAAAACTCTCACTTTAATATTTTTCTTTTTTTGCCTGAAATGGAAAATTTCCCAGGGCAGTTATTCATGCTGATGGATAAATATTGGAAGTGAGAGAATAGAGGTCTGTCATTTTTTTCTTACACAAAAATGTTGGTCTCAGAAATACAAAATTAAATTATACAAATAGCAAACTTACTCAATACAAACACAAGTTTAGAATAGGAACTGAAATGAGCGAGAAAGGTTTGTGGTGTTTTCTGGAGCAATGCAACAAACAACCACCTGAAGTTTGAGATATTTCTCAACATCATTATCATCATGCTAATATCATGGTTTAATGGCATGGACTATCATACACATGAACCCAGTGACAGAGCTAATAGGGAGATAGGGGTTCCCACTGACTCCTCCCCCCCCAACTGCCCCACAAGGCTCTAAGGTGCATGTGTGGTTTGTTTCAAGCCAACAGATATAGCCAAAGGTGGCACCACCAACGAGCCATCACTACCCCCTTCCCGGCTCCAATACTACATTCACCCATCTTGGCCTTTTGATTCTACTGTCTATGTGTATTACCAGTGCTTTCTGTGCCCACCTTCTGATTACATTCCTGGCACTCACACCATAAACACCATCTCTAGATTCTCAGCAGTTCTGCATAAAACAGAACTGAAATACTTCAACTTTCCTGGATGGATCTGTCTGAAGACTGGCTCTTGACTCTCCAGATGGCGTAATGCACATTGACTGGTATTTCTGATTTTCTTTCTGTGACACACAGAGCAGATGCCAATAGCACATCTTGAAAGCCTCCAACTGATGTTAATCCTGCCTACAAAGAATTTTCAGAAGCTTAAATCTGTAACAAAGAACAACACTGAGATGAAAGAATAAGCAAAGGGAATTAGGCAAACCATCTCCATCTATTTAATTTTCCAGGCTTTCCAAAATATTGTAAATGAAGAGTTACAACTGGGACAGAATGTCAGGAAATTGCTTTGATATGTTTCTTTTTTTCATCTCTCATCCTTTTCCTATCCTGAATTTGTGTTTATTAGTATTACTCTATATTGATTGGTTCCCACCCTCAGAACATATAGGCAAGGCCCCAAGAAGATTACAATCTAGAATTAAGATGTGACAAACTGGTGAGAACAAAGGATGGATGAAGGATTTGGATAAGGCCTACACAAGTGGATTAGTATGTAGTACTCACCAGCTTGTCACACACTAACTGTCCATGTGGACTCTGCTGACGTGCACTAAAAATGCCCTAGTGCATGATGACATAGTCCCATTTGAAAAAGGATACAAGGACTGGTGCCAGCCGGTTTAACTGCATTGTGGACCAGCTGAGCATGAGCACTTGCTGGGCTCCACCCATATCTCCCCACTGTATCTATGTTGTATATTGCAGAATCAAGGCCCAAGTTGTTGATGAATGGTAACAGATGAAACTTGAGAGGTTCAGAGGTTTGTTATGGAGCAGACAAGCACCCAAAAGTTCAAATGTTCAATCTAACTTTTACCATATCTCAAAAATATCTGCAACTTGGCTCCAGCATTTAACAATCTACTCACTCTCCTTCTTCATCAGTAGAATCATAGAATGATAGAATATCAGGGTTGGAAGGGACCTCAGGAGGTCATCTAGTCCAACCCCCTGCTCAAAGCAGGGCCAATCCCCAACTAAATCATCCCAGCCACGGCTTCGTCAAGCCTGACCTTAAAAACTCTAAGGAAGGAGATTCCACCACCTCCCATTCCAGTGCTTCACCACCCTCCAAGTGAAAAAGTTTTTCCTAATATCAACGGGAACAGTTATGGATGGTTGTGAATTTTTTGAGAAAATGTACAATGGTACATGTCTGCATGTATGAAGTAGGAGTAAGGCACCAAGAGCCAAATTTTGCCCTTAGATACATATCAATAGCTCCACTGGATTTCAAGGAGCATTGTACATATATATCAGAGGGCACAATTTGTCCCCAAAGGTCTAACTTAAATTCAAAAGAACAAGAAAATTCAGAGTTCATTCTGAATTAGACACTACAGAACATTTTCACTGATGTGTTGCAACAGCTCATATACGTTCGTTACTGTCGCAAGGTTTGACAACGTCCACTGCTTCAGCCATTAGAGTTTCATTCTATTCATACCAAGTAATTGATGTTGGCTTGATTATTAATTAAAATGGTTGAAAAGCAACTACTCGCCTTTTCCAACTACAAAATAAATTGTTCTTTATAAAAAATGTTTTGAATAAGCAAAAGATAATCAGTCAACACAAAGGATTGGTCTGCTTAAATGCATTCACAATTAAATTACATTTCAGCCCAATGCAATTTAAAATATCACAGAAAGCAAGGCTCATTGCAGAACGTAATTAAAGCAATTCTTGCTATGTTCTGGGCCTCCTTTTTTCTCCCATTCCATCCCTGCTTCCTCCTTTTTTGTCTCTTCATTGTACTCATTCAAAAAGCCATAGACAAATTCTCCTCTTATTTTTATTATTGTTCAGACGACAGTACTTCCCAGATGCCCCATTCAGGATCACAGCCTCCTGTTGCCAAGCACTGTACAAACATATAATAAAAGACAGTCCCCATCCCAGAGAACTGACAGTCCACAGCCCTGATCTTGCAAACTCTTCTGCACCTGCATAAAGTGAGTATTTCTGAGGCTGTGTTTTCAACACTAATACATCAAAGCAGTCCATATTTTAACAGAAATGTTAATAAGGCTTATGCACTTAAGTTCTTGTAAGCTTGCAGGGAATCTCAGAACAGAGCAGGATTCCATATCCTTTCAGCCTGTTCAGCAGAAACATTAATTGGTAAGTGAAAACTTTGACATTCCCAGCTAGAAGTCAGATGATAGGATAGCCATTAGCTGCCTACATTCATACCAAACTGTTAACCTACAATTGCTCTCAAATTTTCATCCAGTTTAGCCAGTCCACAGATGTCAAGTGACAGAGGGATTGTGTCTCCAGCCTCCATAACTTTGCACGTGTCATCTCTTCAGAAAATTTCATAACTTTTCTTCCGGATACCAAGGACAGCAGGGGACAAATATTACAAGTTAGTCAAGTTGATAGGCTAACAAATAACGTATGTCCTTGTCCTGAGCAGCTGAAGGCATGTAATCCCCTGTTTGTATACTGAGGGGCAACAATTTTGCTCTCACACCAGTGTAAACCAGAGTTTACTCCACTAAAATCAGTGGATTTATATTGATGTAAGACATTGTGAGAGAATCTGGCCTACAGTTCACAAATTCATGTCTTTCCTTGAATGAAGATCCCTGGCTGCAGGGCAAAGGGGAAAACAAAAGCACAGGAACATCACCTGGCTTTTACCCAAAGATACTACAAAAATAATATGAGACAAGTACAATATAGGCAGTGAACTACTAGGAAATTAAGCTTATTCACCTCTTGAAGTCTTGAGAGGAGGAAGCAAAAGATATCCATTTAACCTGAAAGCGCATCTGATACCTCATGATATCGTCTAACTATTCTATTTAGACGTAGTTTTGGTTTGTCTACACTGAGTAACATCTTGTGGCAACAGTGGCCAAGATACTTCATTATTTCTTTATGTTTATACAAATAAAAAAAGTGCTTAGCTAAAGCTCTAGGCCCACCAACACAAGTTACAAGAACAAAAATGTAACATAAATAGCATTGTATGGCTCCAACAGCCAAGGGAACTCAGAGAATTGTTTTCGCAGCTAGAAACTCTGAGTGAAATCATGGCCCCACAAAAGTCAAAGGGAGTTTTGCTATTGACTTCAATATTTCACCCCATGTCCATCTTCTCATTTATCTCCCACCACAGAAATACAATCCAACAATTCTTGTCCAATCAAAAATCATGACATTTTCATCTACAACTTTCCTCTTGCGCTGTTCAAGAAATGTCACCCAAGCTTTTCAGTTAATTTGAAAATGTAGAAAAGTCAAACCCTACCTTTGTTGCTAAGTGCTATTTGCTGATATATGCCACATTAGGCAGATTGCAAACACTACCATAACTACTATGAAAATGACTACAGCAAACCTGGTGATTTTCATATGGCTGAAATTGGCACAGGACTGATTCTTAAAGCTGGGATAATTATTTACAACAAATCATGACTCTATGATTTATATGATAAATTTCACCCATTTTTCTGTTTGCAAATTGTCACCATCTTCTCAAATGTATTCATTATTGAAAACTATTCACTTGCTCATTTCTACATATTTTTTCCTGTATCTTATTTGTGGATATACAATATCTAAAGTCAGAGTTGATTTGATTGGACAGACATGGTTTATTTCTATTCCCTGACTGAGTGAGTAGCTGTTACAGATTTTCATTGTGAATATTTTTGATTACAAATTCCAAATTTGTATTCTGCAATATTCAATTAAAAATTGCTGTTTCTGTGGGCATTCATGCTAGTATACACCTTCACTTGAATATCTGTGGAAAGTCAACACAAAAAAAGAGTGAAAAAAATCAATCGAAAGTGGTTGAAAAGTTTGTTGCAGAGTCCCCACCTCATCCTGGAAATTGACCAGCTGTGTTGCTGCTTTTTCAGCAAGTATTCAGGTTTCCTGCTGCACTGTATTCACTTTCCTTGTATTTTCTGTTAAATTCTGAACACCGCTGGAAGTGTTAGGCAATCACTCTTCTATAGTCTGGTGGGTTCTGTCATTTATTGTTGGGTGAGCAGTAGAAGAAAAATGAACCACAAGCATTTTGTGAAGGGGATGAAGAGGGAAAAACACCACACAGCTCTAGAAAGGAGTTTTGATCTTTGTTTTGTTTTAATTTTGGCTGGGATGGCATTTCCCAAGTCATGTCATTACAAAGTCATCCACATGTTAATTTATAAAAACATTTGTTACAATTCTTGTAACTCTGAACTTCAGAAAAAAATCACCTACCCACCCCCCCATGAAATAATCCAAGGAAAAACCAGTTGTGAGATTCATTGCTATGCTCTCATGTCTTCTCTTTTGTTCTGAATATAGCATTAGCAGAGATTGTTCTAATGCAGCAACAATTATTAGATGTTGCGGGATTTAAAGCTCTGAGTTGGATGGGTCATTTAACCACACCAAAGTTATAATCCTCTCTTTGTAACAACACAATCATTTCCATTTTCATTTTGGTTAGTTTGTCACTCAGGAAAGGAAGAAAGCACTAAGTCAATTTTTTTTTCTTCAGAAGCCATTTTTTGCTATAGCAAATCTGATAGAAATATGTCTTTTCACCAGTTTTGCTGAGGTGGCGATTTTTAACTTTCTTGCATATATCTGTGACAGTAATTTTACAAGCAACCAGAATTACTAGATATAAAAGCCTTCATATAAAGTATCCTTTCAGAAGCAATCGACACTGCCATAAAACATCCTCAGACAGCCTCACCAATCCCAAGAGTTCAAAAATTATGAGATATACATCTTCCCAACAAAGTATTGAGAATGTCTTCAATAAAAAACAAAGAAAACCCAACAACATGCATTTTGAACCTAACTTCCATTTGTAAACACATAGTGCCAGATTTTCTGTTGTGTCTAAGCCCCCTCATGCAGCACATATGGGAGCTCTGGCTCCTGTGCTACCTTCCCAAACAGCCCCAGCACAGGGAACATAACAGATTTGGGGCAGGGTCCAACCATGCTGCACTCCAGCTATACTCAAGTGGCAAATAGTCCCTTAGGGACCACAGCTAGATAGTTTAAATAAGAGCAGCCTCCACGCTGCTCTAAGTTATGCTAGAGCTTATGGCAGCACAGATTCACCCAGAGAATCAGGAAGCCAGACTCCATGCCCACTTGTGATGTGCTGAGCTTCTACTCAGTGAAGCAGAGAACCAGGGCCATAGTAGAGAATGCCCTGTTTCTGAGTGTGTTTTTGATCAACAAAGAAAACAAAACATGCACACGTAAGTGGGACACATCCCTCTCCTTTCCCTGTTTCACTCTTAGTGGGATATTTTATCCCTCTGTTCCTCTGGCCTCTCCACCAAAGAACTGTTCAAACCTCAGGCCCCCAACTCTTCTGCCTTCTTACCCCCTTCTCCAACCTCCTGCTCCTTCTCCGTGGCAGGCTCCAACACTGCCTCTTAGATTTTCTGCCCCAGACACTTGCACAGGAGACTGTTTTTTGTTTGCTGTCTGCTCTGCTAGTGCTGTCTGTGACAAAGGATGAAATCCTGCAGTTCTCCCTTTCCTCAGCTCCCTGTCCTCTCCTACGCTCCTACCAGAGGTTGGGGGGTCCTAATTCTCAGTGCAGCATCATGGGACAGGAGTGCTAAGTGGGCTGGGCTGAGCTGAGCCAGTTCCCTGGTGCTTTCTCCTCCTGTGCAAGGCCCCCGCTCTCTACAGAGTGGGACACACAGGAACTACAGGATGCTGCCAGCACAACAGTAGTCTCTAGGGGACAGTGGCATAACTGCAGACAAATTCCTGATATGCATCCAGTGTCCCACGTAATGGTAAGAAGCCCTCAAAAATGGCCCCAGATCCCAATGTCATGCCCAACTTCATTGGTGTCTCTGATGCTACTATGACTGGAAGTTCTGGAAAGAGAGACTCACTCAACACTTCTCCAAGAAAGAGGCCAGTTCTGGTCCTAGGGTTGCCGCTGTCAGGTTTTCCCAGGATCATTCCTTTTCTGAGTAGCTGCCCCAGGAAATCTGTATCTTCTTTCTGAGATATTAAAAGTCCCAGTTGTGGGTACCTCCCATTCCCCACCCCTTGGGCCTGCCTTTGCCTTTGGTTTCCCCTCCATACAAGGGGCTGCTCTTGGTTTGGTACAATGCTAAATCTGTGTCCAGGAGATAAGAAGCAGCATGGCCTGTCTTGAATTGGTGGAGGCCAGGGCCGAGTAGACCCAAGCATTCTTCTCAGGCCTGGGCAAGGGGGATTTCAGGGCCAATCAATGGCTTAGCAGGGGAAAGTGGGGCCAGGCCCAGGTATGTGAACTCTCACATCAGCACATTACCATTTTAAATGATGGAACATGCAGGATGCAGATTGAGAGAGACAGAGAGACACCAAACTCCACATCCCGCCACCAATCCAGACTATCCATCCCACTTTTTAATACCTCAGAGGTGACAACTCTGTCTAGTCCTTCTACTTGGAACAATGATGTAGAATCTTGAAGGGGATTAGAGCTGGAGAAATTAGGACTAGCCCAGCTGCTGCCCCATACCCCACTCTTTAAAACAGAGTTTCCTTAGTGAAGAGTGAGACTTCAGAAAAAATTAATGCAACCCACAACCTGTGGGGAATGGGGGTAAATCCCAACAGTGGGTCTTCTCTTTACTGTTAAAATTGGTGAAATAATGTGGCCCTGGAGTTAGGTCACAGACTTGACCCTTGCTCCATTCTATCTATTTACCCATCAATCTTAAGTACTTATATAGCTCATCACCACAGTATCGGAGCTTGTCACAGTCATTGAAGGATTTTATCCTCACAACATTCGTGAGACAGAGGGAATTACCACTATCCCCATTTTGCAGATGGGGAACTGAGAAACAGGAATTAAAATCAGGTTTCCAATGTCCCAGTCTTCAGCTTTAACCAAAGACCATCCTTTTTCCTCAGGAGTGCTGGAACAATTTGTATAGTGGGGGTGCTGAGAGCCATTGAACCAAACAGCAAACCCTTTATATGATGGAAACCACTTCAAGCCAGGGGGTGCGGCAGCCCTAGTTTCAGCACCTATGCTCCTCCCCCTTGGCAGTAAATGCTTGGAGCTCTGCACTCAGCCACCAAGGAAGAGGAAGTAGGTCATGTTGTTTGACCAATCCACTGCAACTCACCTAGGACTGGCACTGCTGAGATCCAGAGGAAGGTGTATTCTGCCTACCTGTGTTAGAGAGCTGGCTGACTGATCCAAACTAGGGTCTGCATAAGATTCAAAAGGGGAAGGTTTTGGAAAATCCAAGGGGGCCATAAAAACATGAAGGTGTGCAGAAGATTTTAGTAAAGACAAGATAAAACATTAATTTTCCTAATTTTTAAAAAGCATGTAATAAATAGACCTTTAACATCAAGTCCTGATTAATTACACTAAAGTAATTAGTATAAAAGGCGGTGTTGGGTTTTCTCAGAATTCAGAACATAATTTAGTTTCTTAGTTTAAAACTGTGTTTCTGAACAACTCACCTGTCATTTATTTTAAATTTTATGACCTAATATATGCAGCTCTATAAATTCTGTATTTAGACTTAATCAACTAGCAGCTCAGAAATTACTGTACATTATAAATAGTTCCTGGACGATAGAAATTAAGGTGAATCTGTGCCGGGGCTGGAGGAGGAAGAGTACATCCTGTAAGTTATTAAGAACTGTTGTTTCTGTTCCTTTACATGATCGAAAATTCCAGAAACATCCTACACTGAGACCATTTCTGCCTCCCAACAAAGTCAATAGAAGTTTTTTCCACTTGCTTCAGTGGAAGTAAAACTGAGCCCTTAATGATGGCAAAAGACAAACAAATAAAACATAGTATAACACCATGGTGATGCTGGATCCAATCCATCCCTATGCAACAGTGCCTTTATGTCAGATCCATTGTTATAAAAGGGCTGTAACGCTGGCAGAAGGCTGGGGGAATATTCAGATGGATGGGAGCTCTCCAACTGATGCAGAGCCGCTTTATTGTACTCTCCATATGAGCCCCTAGTGGAAGGACATACCAGAGTTGTTTCTAGGTTTGGTGGGACATGGCTGAAGCATTGCTGCACTCCAGCTACTCTTGACTTGCAGCTGGGTTCAAATTAAAGCAGTCCTCAGGCTGCTCTAACCTTCACTGAGGCCAGCTTCTGGCACCGCGTGGCCCAGGACAGGGTGGAAGAAGCATGGGAGGTGGTATAAAAGCCATCTTGCCCCCCCCTGCAGTCCTTGAACCAACCTTCCTTATGATGGAAGAATGAAATCTACCCACTATTAATTAGAAATACTAAAGCAGAAGAGAGTAGAGTAGATTGAGTGGTAGCCAAATCCTCACAGCAGTTAGGATGACAGCAAACCACATGCACTAAGTTTTAAAACAATCTCATTTTCTTCTGTGGCTCTGAAGTATTTCAGTTGACAATTCTTGCTATTAATGACTTCACGTAAGACATTTCAATAGTGGATTGGCCAGGCTCCTGCATGCTAGAAAATCATATGTCAGTATTAATTTCTTAAGTAATAATAATTCACCAGAATTCTCAGCAGCAGTGCTTTTAAAACTCATTGTGTAATAGCATTTTAGGTTTCTGGAACATTTTGTGAAATGAAAATTAGAGCATATCTACTGTTATATTTTAACCCATTTATGTAGTAAAAAAAATGTTTTTATTCCAAGGGGGCTGGCTTGGTATTGTGATTTGGAAGAAAATCCACCCCTATCCTTACTCCCCCGTCCCCCATGTGCCTCATGAACCCAGGATAATTCAGTGGTTTGTAAGTAAGTAGGTAGAAACCCTTAAGCAAAGAAATCCACTAATTTTAAGAAAGGGGTCTAAGTGAGAATACAGTGTGTCTACAACATCTTATCTAGCCTTCTAGCCTCGCTCTTCTGGATGTAATCTTGCACTACTCACAAGTAAAGATGGGCTTAAAAGAGAGTCTGGATCTGGATTGGGTTTAAACTAGAGCTCAGGTGTAAGGCAGAATCCGGGCTTTGGGTCAGGGTTAGATTTGACAGCAACAAAATCCAATTTGCTGTTCTCAAGAGCAAAGATAAAGATCTGAAGATAAAGATCTAGTGAAAACAACTGCTTGTGTGATTTCAGCCATCTTAGGCTAAAAGTTGAGAGAACTATTCATGCAAGTTTCTGAAAGCATCTGAACCAAAATGAGAAAATAGGCAATATCCAATTTTGGATGTGGCTCAAAATTAAAACTATGGAGATGTGTTTGAATCTTGAATCTGACCCTCCTTCCCCAATTTCCAAGTTGTTTGAATCTGACATACTAGTTTGGGAACATATCTGCCCAAAGCATATACTGGGTTGGGCTTAGTCAGTTCTTCAGTGAGAAACCTCTAAGGGAAACCCTAATGCTGCAGAAAGTAGCACTGATGATTCTGTAGGAGGCGCCCTTCCCTCTGAGTCAATATTCAAAGATAATTAAGCATGTTGCTATGGGGTATTGTGCTGTTGTAGGTGCCTTTCAGTGTGAAAGTGAGGTTTTCCTAACTTCTGATCTTTAAAGATCACATGGAACTTTCTGCAAGAGTGGGGTGTTATCTCCAATATCTTAGTATCCCTTCAATTTGAGTGATTATTACTCTAAATAATTAGCATCTCTTTACCTAATTATTCCTTGCAGTTTCAGTTGGATACAACATTCTTATTTGCTGTCTGCCTTCAAATATTTTATCTAATGAATACATTCAATAGTTGGTATATTTTCCCTAGGATTTGGCTTCATTTCAGAGATGAATGCAGTGATTCCTGAATAGACTAGTTTTTATTACATATTGGTGCAAGATTGTGAAGCTGTATGGGAAATGTTGTAATGAAAGACACATACACATATAGAGATATAGGTATAGGGAGAGAGACACTTTTTATTAATATAATAACAATAACCACATTCAACTAATGCTATAAGACAGGGCAAAGCCAGAGAATAGGTTATTGAAAATTAAGTTTTTAAAAAAAAAAAGCTATGTTCTTTTAGAGGAACTATAAACTTTCAGGGTCTGTCACGTATGCACTTATATCATGACAATCGCCCTCCAAATGTTACAGTCTGGTACATTTGTACAAGAGTTGAAAATATTTCACCAAAATTGGCCTGCCAAGGAAATATATCCTAGTCCTGTATTTATATCTGTACATAACACTAACCAAGGGTTGGAATTACTAGCCAGTCAAAATAGAAAATTAATCTGAAAATATACAAAGTTACAACATGTACAAAGTTACAGATGACACATTGTACTTAATTGTTAAAGAGGTGCAGTGGCATGAGTAAACAAGCCATTTTCATTTCTCACGTGAGGCTTAAAACTTGTAAATTCTGCGCTGTGTTGATCATTTAAATATGTATTTACATTTTTTTTTTAATTATATACCTGATCAAGAGATCTGAATGCTTCTTTCCCCCTGTTTCAGATCTAGCAAATATAAGCTTTGTAATCTATAGAGTATGTGTGAGATAGCCAAGAGATTCATATCAGCGGTCACCCTTAAAAAGTCTTCATTTACCTATGGTTACCAGTAAGTGGTATACCAAAATAATGTTTCTCTTCTAGATATAGAGGAAGTAAAAATTAATTAAAAAACAGGGTCCTTTAGGAAATTTAGGATCTGTGTTAGTTTTCTCTGTCTGAATTATCTTAACAAAATATCTCAGACTCTTCAAAGTTTGAGATAATTAAAATTGAAAAGTTATGCAGAGACTATATTTGAAAAAATTAGGTTGTAATTAAGCAAAATAATTAGTGACCATTGTATATTATGATTATATTGGCTACATAGAGGGTTATGTTAACAGCTCAAGTAACTTAAGTGTAGCTATTGCAACATCAGATTTGTATTTTGTATATTGTAACTCAATCAATCAGCTTTCCTCGACAGCTAACTTGTGGGCAACTTATTCCGTTGTAGTAACTCTGTGGTATGAGGGAGACTGGCCATATATCAAGAGTTCTTAGTGATAGATTACTTGGCCGAACTCTCGCTGCTCTTTAAAGGGTCCGGGACTATATACCAGCTTAAGCATCAGAGTTTGAAAAGGTTCCTGTAGCGGGATGAACACCCGCTCCAGCCCTGAAGGGTTTGGAAAAGCCCTGCAGAGGGCTGGGGCTGTGGAAAGGAGCAAAACCCCGGCTGATTGGGGGAAGTGGCTGCAGCTGGAGCCACACCCCAAACTGAGCAACTAGGCCTTATAAGAAGGCCAGGGCAGCCAGAAGCTGAGGAGTCTCTCACTCTGACTGGAGACACAGACAGGCCTGGCTGCTGGGGAACTCAGACGGAGTCTAGAGTGAGGCAGGGCTGGGGAAAGGTTTGGGGGCAGGGAAGCCCTAGGCCAGCAACTCCCCAGGCTGCAGGGCCTGGTCCTAGGCCCACATAGGTATTGGGGTTGCAGAGGGGCAGCATGAGGGTGGGTAAAGGCAGCCAGTCCAAACCCCTTGTTGTCTGTGATGATTGGCTGATAGAGTGCAGTCTGCCCCAAGGCTTCATCTGAGAGAAAGGAATGAGACAGCAGAGGGAGCATCTCAGCTCTTCACTGCCATGTCACCCTATCAACACACACCAACTGGAGCTGAGAAGAGCACTGGGCTTGAGTAGGAGCCAATGCCTACCATCTTTCCAGAAGTAGCTATTAAGTGTTCCCATTAGCAAAAGAGCAGCTAATACAGTCTCATGGCTGCAGGCGCACATGGGAAAGTGAAGAGGAGGGAAAAAAATTAAAAATAGATTCACAAGGCCACATGGAAAGAAAAGAAGAGGTACCCAGATGAGTCCCCAAGAAGAGATACAGGAAATGCCCTTTCCTGTGCTGTGAAACTGATGTAGGAGTCTCAGAGACTGAATAAATCCCTAAATCAATGAGGCTGTGAGGACTTGTCCCATTGCTCATGGTGGGACTGATGCTGGGACAGGGTGTGACAGTCACAGAGAAGGCTGCTGGGATAGGATGGATTCTGCAGCACTTCCAGGTCATAACATCACTGGCCTCAGAAATAAACATTGTTCAAAATGCTCATCTCAGGTCTAACAAGACCATAAACTAACCACTGGGGAAGAGATCAAAACTGAAGGAAGCAGCATCACCACAAGTTCCTAACCAGAACCACCCATAAATAGATTTTCTCCACAGTGAGATATGGAAAAGGAAGTCGAGCCAAAAATACAATATAGAGACTCGGTGATCACAATCTGGGACAAGAAAATGGGGGAGACAAAACACAATGGAAACACAGAGAGGAAGAACTGTGCAACTAAAGTGACAGAGGAGAAATTAAAACTGAGAGACATTTTCTGCTTCCCTGTTAAAGACAGCAGGGATCATTGAAACGACTTTCTCATATTATCTGTTAGTAAAAGACTTTCCCATTGAACAGAGAGAGAATAAAATACCACCCAACTCTGGGAGAAAGGAGGGACACAGCAACTGAGCTCTATGCTGTGCTGTCACCATATCCAGGACTGTGAAGTCAGCAATACCTATGGCAGATGAAGCCTGTCCTGTCCTTCCACAAGAGACTCAGCTCTTTGCTGGAGTGATAGCAGAGAGCCTAGTGCACAGTCTCATGGCCATGAAGACATATGGAGGAGGAGAAAGTCAGGGAGAGAGAGAAAAGAGAAATTAAAAACAATGAAGAAGAGATTTAATAGGTAGCATGTGAGAAAAAGAAGAACCCTGGGAACAGAACTTTTTTTATGTGAACAAGTATGTGGGGGTGAGGAGGGTTAGTATGTGGTTATTTTTAGGGAAATCTCATTAATTTCGAATGCTTGGTCTTGCCAATGCTGGAGTTTTAACTACATGGGAAGTCTGAAGCTTGCTAAAGCCAACTGCTGATGATTACCTGTTCTGTTCATTCCCTCTCTAGCACCTGGCATTGGCCAATGTTGGAAAACAGCATACTGGGCTATATGGACCATTGGACTGACCCAGTATGGCCATTCTTATCTTCAAAAATCATGAATTTACCAGGAAGGAGGTGGGTGGGTGGAAATCATATGATTGGCTTAAAATCGTGAGACTTTTAAAAACAACAACTCCACATAGAATCTTCCTCTTTCATAATGGCTGGCATTTCCCATTTTTCTCAATGGGAATTAGTTTGCCAATTAAGTTATCATTGAGATGGGTTTCTACTTCCCAGTCTGACTGAGGCAACAGGCTGCTCTTAAAGATGGCTTCTGGCTTTGCTCCCACTGGAATGTCTGGGACATAGTGACCATTTTGAAAGAGGATACCTTAACTGAGGGCCTCAGTGCCTTCAACAATAGATGTTTTGGAAAGAAGGAAATTCTTGGTGAGTTTCTCTGAAAGAGATTATTAAACTCTGTGGAGGGATCAATGTTCAGTTACGAAGCATAATGTCAAAGAAATCCCTTCAATATTTCTTTTCTAATGGGACCTGTGCACCAAGCTTCAAAGGGTAGGGAATGAAAACTAGATAATAGGCAGGTGGAAACTAGGGAGTGAGTGTGCAGGGAGAGGTGGAGGACAGGAGGAAGGAGAAACAGATTCATATTCCGGCATCACTGTGCTGCTGTAAATCCAGTTTAAATGGTCAGTAGACTGACTGCATTGCACTTCTCCAGAATTGCAATAGGCAATCAGAGTGCACTGGGTAAATTTGGCCATACAATAAAAAGAGAAATATACATTTGATATTTTACGTCTTCATATAGAAATATCATATAGTAACATTTACTTTGTCTAGTGTTTATGTATAAATTTTTTTATGAAAGAACAAAAAAACAGACCAAGGAAATTGCCAGACCAAAACAAGGTTAAGAGTACATATCAGTAACTTAAGGTAAATATATTACAGGAATGTTGCAATTATCTCAGAGCCAAGCATTATACGTGTAGAGACAAGCTTATGTGAAAAGAAATCCAAACTTGTTAAGATATGGAAATGTGTGAATTTAAAGGCCAATTTGGACAGCAACTTTGAAAATAAAGGTTTTAAATGGAAGTACTGACACAAATCTATAGCACAACTTCGTGAAGACTTTAGATTTAAACACTAAAGAGACATTCACGTCAGTGAAAGCAGTACAGGATATCAGAGAATAAATGAAAGACCAGGTGTGTGTGTGTATGTGTGCTTATTGTAAGCCAATGAATGTAAAAATCACTTTTGAGTGCAGGGAGGATGAAAATGGGGACTGAAGTTCTCAGTTCTCCAAGTTCATTGGAAACAATATAAAATAAAATATAAAGTAGCACAGATGTATAGAATTCAGATTTAATAATATATTTATTTATTCCATCAAAGACTGGAAGAAGAGATGTGCGTTTTGCTCACCTTACCACTAGCAAAAACTGGAAACAAACACAAAAGAAGCTAAACTGAAAACAATAAAACTTTGAAATAATAAAGTATATTGCTAGATGGTGGCATTAGTAGGGGCTTCAGATGGTAATTAAAAAAAATATTGGTTCAAAATATTGATGATGTAATAAAGAGGGTTACTATCATATCACATCCTTGTTCTTTTCTGATCTCTGCACCCACTACCCTGAATAGTTCCGACTCACCCTAGCACTTAATTCCCATGAGTACAGAGGAACCACTTTTAGGTCAATGAGCTATGACAATTTATACCAGCTGAGAATCTGGCACAATGTATTCAAAGGAGGCAGAATTAGGCTCAGTTCTGGATTCCTTGCACATACAAAACTCCAATCAACTTTAATGGGAATCTATGTTGCACAAGGAACGTAGCATTAGATGAGTCATGTAGGTTTTAGATAGAAAGAGCACTTCAGTCACAAAGAAAATAGCAAACAATGCCTGTATCCACCTTAATTAGTACTTATTGCTAAAAAAAGACCATTTGTAAGGGCCAAACTAGCAACAAAAACAAATGATTATATAGTAATTCAATTGATTTCACTGCCCAATGTTTTAAAATTTGGGTACAGCTTCTTAAGCACAGTTAAATTCTTTTTTCAGATATTCAGTCTTCTGCAACAATAAGAAAAAGATTAGAGAAAGATTAGAGAAAGATTAAGTACAATGTTTTCCTTTTCGTAGTTTGCCTCTAGACACTGCAATGACTCAACCACATTGCTACGCCAGTGTCCCATTACTGAAGATGAAGCATGGTGTCTTATTTCTATCATTGCCATTATTGTTATTTCTCTTGCTTTGTTTCAAATATGCCTCCCATTAGTTAGCCAAAGCTGGAGAAAGTTTAAAATAGAAAAAAAAAAACCTGAACTATTGAGAGCAATGTTTTCCTTTCTCTAGCTTGCCAACCACAGTACCATTGGTGTTACTGGCGCTGTTCAAATTCTCCAGTAAATTACACAACTCCTGGGTTTTCATTTACGAATTCTCAGAAAAACTGAACATTTCAGCCAAAAGTTCTGCTGTACAACGTTCTCCCCATTTCATGATACTTTGTAATTTGCCATCAATTTACGAATTATGCAGAGTCAAAAGATCTCTTTCCTTAATATATTTTGACAAATTACTGACCACCGCACCTTGCAAAACTACAATTGATGAAGCGTAATTATCTTCACACAATCTCATTCAATGAAAGCCATAATTTGCAATTCTTTACTGTCAGTATAAAATACTTCTAACTTCTCCATTAGGTTGACAGTATCTACCCAACCAATGAGTCCATATACTCTCAGGATCTGACGTACCTAAAGTTTCTGAGCTCATTAACCATATATTTAGACATAGTGCCTATAATGATGAATGCTCTGGACATTTCAGTCTAAGGACACAATCATGAACTCCATACTCAGGCAAAACTACCAAAAGACTGAGTGATGGTGATAATTTCCATGAGGGTTTTGCTGGAGTAAGGAGAAGTAAATAAGGCCCTATTCTTTGTACATTACTAAGAACACTGAAAACAGTTTGTAGTTTATGAACAGAGGAACAGGGTTTGTTGACACCTACTCAAAAACTATATATATATTACAAATTATATATATTTCTAATCATGTGATGCAATAGATGTAATTCCATTCTTGATCAACTGAATAGGTTGCAGCAGACTGTTTCATTAATGAAAACAACTCAACTAACAGATGTTCTGTTTTTATATTTCTGCATTTCAACAACAAAATCAGGAGCAATGTTGTTTAAACCATAATTTAAAAAATAATGTAGAAGCAGTTTTTTAAAATTATTTCAGCGAGTGCTTCTGCCTGCTTATTAATGTAACTAACAAAATTTCAGCCTAGCAAGAAGAACATTAGTCCATCTTAGAAATGTTATAGCATTTCATCTTAAAGAAAAAGATGTGAAGGAGCAAATGACAGTAAGAGCTTTGTTCCTTTAGTGCAGTTTCAGATGTGCACATTGAAAGAAACTGTGTACATTTTTTTTTTTTTACATTCGCAGATTATTTATGTGCCTCCAGCGCCATCAAACCACTAGATATGGCATTAAAACTTTGTCTATTATAATACATACTGTAGAATGCTTTGATTATAAACTGCCATGGAATCCATTTCAGCTAGCTTTTCACTAAACTTCAAAACTCTTTTCAATTTAAGGGTTTGATTCTGCAAGGTTCCAAGCATTCTAGCCTCAATCCACCAAAACATTACTCAACATTACTGAGGCAGATGCAGATAAGTCAGGCGAGGAGGCTACGGCACCGCGGTGAGGGCCTGAAGTCCGAGAGTAGCACAGACCTCTCAGAAAGCACGGGACCCAGTGCCGAGGACATCACGGTGGCAATGGGTCATGTTGATGCCGTGGAACGGCGATTCTGGGCACAGGAAACAAGCACTGAGTGGTGGGACCGCATAGTGCTGCAGGTCTGGGATGAATCCCAGTGGCTGCGAAACTTTCGCATGCGGAAGGGAACTTTCCTGGAACTTTGTGAGTTGCTGTCCCCTGCCCTGAAGCGCAATGACACCTGGATGCGAGCAGCCCTCACTGTCCAGAAGCGAGTGGCGATAGCCCTCTGGAAGCTTGCAACGCCAGACAGCTACCGGTCAGTCGCGAACCAGTTTGGGGTGGGCAAATCTACCGTGGGGGTTGTTTTGATGCAAGTAGCCAAGGCAATTGTTGATGTACTGCTGCCAAAGACAGTGACCCTGGGAAACGTGGAGGCGATCATAGATGGCTTCGCAGCGATGGGATTCCCAAACTGCGGTGGGGCCATAGATGGAACTCACATCCCTATCCTGGCACCGGACCACCAGGCCAGCCAGTACATTAACAGAAAGGGCTACTTTACCATGGTGCTGCAAGCACTGGTGGACCACAGGGAACGTTTTACCAACATCTACGTCGGATGGCCGGGCAAGGTTCATGACGCTCGTGTTTTCAGGAACTCTGGTCTGTTTAGACGGCTGCAGCAAGGTATTTACTTCCTGGACCACAAAATAACTGTTGGGGATGTGGAGATGCCTATAGTCATCCTCGGGGACCCAGCCTACCCGCTAATGCCCTGGCTCATGAAGCCCTATACTGGCGCCCTGGACAGTGAAAAAGAACTCTTCAACTACCAGCTGAGCAAGTGCAGAATGGTGGTGGAGTGTGCTTTTGGCCGTCTCAAGGGGAGATGGAGAAGCTTACTGACTCGCTGTGATCTCAGCGAAACCAATATCCCCATTGTTATAGCAGCTTGCTGTGTGCTCCACAATCTCTGTGAGAGCAAGGGGGAGACCTTTATGGCGGGGTGGGAGGTTGAGGCAAATAGCCTGGCTTCTGATTACGCACAGCCAGACAGCCGGGCGATTAGAAGAGACCAGCGGGACGCGCTGTGCATCCGGGAGGCTTTGAAAGCTAGGTTCCTGAGTGAGCAGGGTAACCTGTGACTTTTAAGTTTGTGTACAGAGAAGCTGAACCTGCCCCCGTGTCTTTACCCAGTTAATGTTGACTATCCTCTCCAGTTACATACCCCCTTCACCCCCTTCCAACACACGTTTCGAAATAAAATCACTTCTACTTTGTTAATGAACACCGTTTTCTTTACTACTGTTTTCGCGGGAAATTTTAAAACTGGGACGCAGACTGTGTTGGGGAGGGGGTGTAGTGTAGTGACGCAAATGAAGCTTCTAAACTCAAGGATTGACAGGCTCCGCTGTGGTGGGATGCTTCTTTCAACGGAGCCTGTCACCCCTCCTGATCGGGACTGTGTGTATGGGGGGGCTATGTGACTTTGTGGCAGGGGGAGGACGGTTACAGATCTCCTGCTGCGTGGCTCTGTGATCCTGCATAAGGTCCGCCGCTTACGATCTGTAACTGCCCTCCCCCGCCACAAAGTCACAGAGCAACCCACCCACCACCACATAACACAAAAACCACCTCCCAGACTGACCAGGGTAACTAGTAACTGCACTGTGTAGGTGCCCTGCTGCTGTACCTGCCCCCGCCTATGTACCCTGCCAAAGGTGACTGTCCTGTCCAATTACCAACCGCCTTTCCCCTCCTCCTCCAAAAGAACATGATGGAAACAGTAGTTAACAAAAACGTATTTTTTATTATCAACTACACATGGAACTGGGAGGTGAAACTTGGACGGGGGCTTGTGTCAGGCGGGAAGGAAAAAACTTTTCAAATTTTGGGGAATGAGAGCCTTCTGCTACTAGTGCTCTCTGCAGGGGTGGAGTGAGAGTTACCACGGACTCTGCCGCCCCTCCTTCTTTGGACTTTGGGTGAGGTGGGTATGGGACTTGGTGGCGGGGGAGGGTGGTTAGAGATAGACTGCAGCGGGGCTCTGTCCTCCTGCCTCCGTTCCTGCAGAACATCCACAAGGCGCCGGAGCGTGTCCGTTTGCTCCCTCAGTAGTCCAAGCAGCGTTTGAGTCGCCTGCTGGTCTTCCTGCCGCCACCTCTCCTCCCGATCCATGTTTGATTGGTGCATTTGGGACAAGTTCTCCCGCCACTGGGTCTGCTGTGCTGCCTGGGCTCGGGAGCAGGCCATAAGCTCCGAGAACATGTCCTCCCGTGTCCTCTTCTTCCTACGCCTAATCTGCGCTAGCCTCTGGGAGTGTGATGCCAGGCTAGGTTGTGAGACAGTCGCAGATGTGGCTGTGGGAATGGGAAAAAGGGAGTGAATTCCTCAGAAAGATAAATGTAGTTGTGAACAAAGAACATAGTCTTTCTCTGTGAACAAGACCATGCACAGCACCTTTCACATGCGCACTCAGCACAAGGTCGAATTCTCGGCCTTCGCATTCAGTGCCTGGGGTCTTGCACAGCACATTTGAGAAGCGGGGCAGCACAACGGAATTTCTGTTGCAGGCAGACATGGTAAGCCGTAGACTTGTGGCAGCTTAAAACTTTAATATTAGCACTGGCCTCATTTCACATTGAAAGCAATGTCAGTCCCTGCTGCCAGCAATCCGGCAAGCAGGAACTCTGCCCCTGTCCCACCTCCTCGCGGCTGTCCCCGGGAACGATCCCTGTAGCCTGCCCCTCTCCCGCCTCCACCGCGTGGCTGCAAACCAGCGGTTACAGTTCTGTAAAGGAACGGGCAAGCAGTCCCAACACTAACATTCCCCTACCTAATTCAAAGCAGGTCACCATGAGCGACATCACCCTGATGAGGATCTCTGACAGCGAGAAAGAGAGAATGCTCCGGCAAAGCCTCCAAAGACCAGGGCCGTATGCCGCCCTGCTGTGCGGAGCAATGATTCCCGAGTACTTGATTGTCTCGTGGCGCGGCAACGTGTCGTACTACGGAGGACCCAATAAGGCCGCTCTCCCCAGGAACCTCATGCAACGGCTTTCCAATTACCTCCAGGAGAGCTTCATCGAGATGTCCCAGGAGGATTTCTGCTCTATCCCCGGACATATAGACCGCATTTTACTGTAGCTGCAGTAGCAGGGACTAAACAGTAGAGCGGCTTGGGCAGGACAATCATGCAAAACCGGACATTGCTAGATTTTTTTTCAAAACTTGCACTGCCCATGACTGAACCGTTAAGCGCCTAGGGCAAAGTAATCATGAACAACCCATTCTTTTAATTGTTAAAATTCCAGTTCTGTTAAAAATAAATGTTTATATGTTTACAACACTTACTGGCTGATCCTTCACCAGATTCTGTGTCCGGGGTAACGGCTGGGGACGGTGGTAGGGGATCTCTGTAAGGGTGATGAAGAGTTCCTGGCTGTCGGGGAAATCAGCGTTGTGAGCGCTGCCGACTGCCTCGTCCTCCTCATCTCCTTCCTCATCTTCCCCGTCCCCTAACATGTCCGAGGAACCGGCCGTGGACAATATCCCATCCTCAGAGTCCATGGTCAGTGGTGGGGTAGTGGTGGCGGCCGCACCGAGGATGGAATGCAGTGCCTCGTAGAAACGGGATGTCTGGGGATGGGATCCGGAGCGTCCGTTTGCCTCTTTGGTCTTCTGGTAGCCTGGTCTCAGCTCCTTGATTTTCACGCGGCACTGCGTTGCATCCCGGCTGTATCCTCTCTCTGACATGTCTTTAGAGATCTTCTCATAGATCTTTGCATTCCGTTTCTTGGAGCGCAGCTCGGAAAGCACGGACTCATCGCCCCACACAGCGATGAGATCCAAGACTTCCCGATCAGTCCATGCTGGGGCCCTCTTTCTATTCTGAGATTGCACGGCCATCACTGCAGGAGAGCTCTGCATCCTTGCCAGTGCTGCTGAGCTCGCCACGATGTCCAGACAGGAAATGAGATTCAAACTGGCCAGACAGGAAAAGGAATTCAAATTCAAATTTTCCCGGGGCTTTTCCTGTGTGGCTGGTCAGAGCATCCGAGCTCGTACTGCTGTCCAGAGCATCAACAGAGTGGTGCACTGTGGGATAAAGGTTAAAGACAGTTTTCATGCCAAAAGAAAACTGAGTGTAATTTATTGTTATTGTCTAGAATCAAAATGTTTGTTATAATGCCAGTTTATAGGAAAATATAAACTCATCTTACTGTCCAAATTTATTTCAATGTTGTGTATATGTGTATATTCTGAGATTGCACGGCCATCACTGCAGGAGAGCTCTGCATCCTTGCCAGTGCTGCTGAGCTCGCCACGATGTCCAGACAGGAAATGAGATTCAAACTGGCCAGACAGGAAAAGGAATTCAAATTCAAATTTTCCCGGGGCTTTTCCTGTGTGGCTGGTCAGAGCATCCGAGCTCGTACTGCTGTCCAGAGCATCAACAGAGTGGTGCACTGTGGGATAGCTCCCGGAGCTATTAGCGTCGATTTCCATCCACACCTAGCCTAATTCGACATGGCCATGTCGAATTTAGCGCTACTCCCCTCGTCGGGGAGGAGTACAGAAGTCGAATTAAAGAGACCTCTATGTCGAACTAAATAGCATCGCAGTGTGGACGGGTGCAGGGTTAATTCGATGTAACGGCGCTAAATTCGACATAAACGCCTAGTGTAGACCAGGCCTTAGATTCTTGAAAGTACTTCACTGCATCAGTGCCATAGTGCTGAGCATCTTGTAAAGTCAAGCCCTTAGTTATTAAATTTCAACAGAACTGTTGAAAGTTTTTTTTTTCTTTTTCCCCCTTTTCCCTTTTTTTTTTTTTTTTTGCATTTCATAGGATAATTCAAGGATAATGTTAATAGGAATATTTAATGACATGGTCATGGAAGATAATTAAGTAATTCAATTAAGTGTTCCCCAAACTGAATTTCTCTGCTGTACCTGGACATTCAAACAAAACCACTTTGTCTCTTGCAGCTGCGCTGAAAGGTTAAAGACAGTTTTCATGCCAAAAGAAAACTGAGTGTAATTTATTGTTATTGTCTAGAATCAAAATGTTTGTTATAATGCCAGTTTATAGGAAAATATAAACTCATCTTACTGTCCAAATTTATTTCAATGTTGTGTATATGCAAAAGGTTTTACTTTAGCCACACCATAGAAGTTATTCCTTATATATCTAGTGCCTTTAAGAAGAGTTTAATGATGACATGAAATAATATCATGAACAAAATATCCTCAAGGAGCAATTAACAGACACAGAAAGAAAAAAGAGAGAGGAATCACTGATCTGACGTAATTCCCCCAAAATATTGCTAGCTGGATGTCCAATCAAATTATTCTTTTGAATTCTGAAGTACAATAAGTGTTACTGAAGAAGGCTGTCAGATTCTGATGTGTTTGACAGGAGTGAATTATATTTTCACCAAAAAATCCCACTACTTTTATTTTAATTTTTTAGTTTCTTTTTTAATCTCTCAATAACAAAATGAGCAGACACATGGAAACATTTCTTTCCCATCTGAAAAAACAGCTAGCCAATGGAAGAAAAAGTGTTAACTCTCCTTGGGAGCTCTATTCTAACGCCCGGTCTAAACTTAAAAAGTGTAGGTCATCATAGCTGACAGCACTAAGGGGTTGAAAGAGCTGTACACCCTGCATGCTACAGCTATGCTGACCTAACCCCCAGAGGAAATGCAGCCAAGTTAGCAGAATAATGTTTCTGTCAACCTAGCTACCATTGCTCAGGGAGGTGGTGTTCCTACAGTATCAGAAAACCCCCTTCCATCTCTGTAGGATTCACCTACACTACAGGGTTAAACTGCCATAGCTACTGTTCCATAGCAATGTTGCTATAGTCCTTATAGTGTAGACATGGTTTAAGAATACCCCAAAACACGGCTAGAACTTCAGATAAATATACAAGAACTAATTTACGAGAACCAAATAAGGACTAAATCTCAGAATTCCCTCGTGCATAACAAAATTGTTCCTACATATGCTGAGATCTAATTGATATTTCTGAGCATGTACAGAGAGCAGAATATTTTAGGTAAGATCTGCCATGCACATCTGAGAAGAGAATTTTACCTTAACTACTTACTTTGGGTCCCATTACTGTAACTTCTTGGTGTATTATAAATGTATTCCTTCGTGCTAAGCTAGACTAGAAACCCAAGTCAGATTCTGATCTGAGTTGGACCAGTATATTATATTGAAGGCCTGTCAAAATTTGGTTTAAATTGTAAATTTGCATGCAATATTATATTCTGATCCATGTTCTGCACTCCTACAGTAGGCAAAGCTTTCATTGACTTCCATAGGAGATAGTCTATAAACAACATTTAGTTTGCCACAGACTAAAAAATTAATGGGAGTTTATGCTTCAAAAGCTGCTTTTGCTCTGTGAAAACCTTTGTAAAGAGTTTTGATGGTTGAATGGTAGTACAGAAGAATTTGGTTTCAATGATCACTGCTTTTAGTAATCTTTGCTTGAAGTCATCACAGTGGCCATTATCAATTAAAAAAGGCCCACCTTTCAAAAGCCACTTCCTTTGACTGGTATGTTTGCCCCACCCATTTATTGAGCAGTGGACATTTACTAGTAACTATCAAATTGAAAACCTTTTGTTAAATTTTTTTTCCCCAGTGATTTTGAAAAGTAGGAGAGAATATCAAACCTTTGTCAGTGTTTCTAGTCTTTAGGAAAAGAATGACAGAACTTGCCAGAGTGCAGGAGAGACAATATCTGCAATAGTCAACTTGTTATTTTCTCTTTGGGTCCCATTACTTAGCATACTAATCCTATGGGAACATTGTTCTTGGACATCCTATGAGGCGGTGGAAATACCATTTCTGCCAGATTACATTAGCAGTTGAAAAAGTACTCGCTTCCTGCTTTCCAAGGCTTTTGGAAGCAGCAAACTTTCACCAAGGGAACAATATAAGTACTCCAGATATTTTGTAGAGTGTATGCACAAAAATATTTTCCTGTGCAAACTGACAGGCAGGGAGGTTAGCCATCAAGCTTTCTGATTTGGGTGCACAGATATCATATTTGTACCCAACTGTAAGTCAGTGGACCCACAAAATTGGATACATGAATTTGGAGCAAGGTGGAGGCCTGTGTCAAAGTTTTTCCTTACTAGCATGACGAGCAAATACAAAATATGCTTTGCAATCCAGCACAGTGCAAATACGTGAAACAGCAACAGAGTCAGGCAAGCAATAAGGGAAAATAGCCTTAGCCTATGTAAGACAAATTGTAAGTCACATAATTTCTGTGACACAAATACAAAGTTCTAGACAGTGTGTCTGTGTTATTTAAGAAAATAAATTATTTTTGGTCTTACACCAGTGGAACAAACATTAGTGTTGTCAACAAAGAGAGAAGTTGCTCTTACAAACTGGATCTTCAGAGAATGTATCTTGCTGTTCTACATCACAGAGCGTTAAATACTTTTATGCCACAGCGCTCTAGTTTGCCAACTAATAGTGCATTATCTAGATGCAGATTCAATATCGGTGGAACGGCAATCTTATGCGTATGAACTGTCACTAAAATGCTATTCCTCCTCTCTCTGCTTTGAATATTTTCTGCTAGCATATCTTACACTTACAAATAAAACAGAGTGCCTATCACAAAATCATTTTACCTTCGAAATGTTAGTTAGTGGTAACAGCACTGTTCAGAAATGTGATACTGAAACAAGGCTTCTACACACCAAAAAATACTGTGCAACCATACACCACCGTCACTAATTCCACAGAAATTTTTGATTTCTCAACATTCCATTCAGTTCTCTCTCATAATATTTATTGACCTCTGGGAGAACGCTGAGCATGTGTATAGATTTCAAGTGACCAGCATTGCAAATGACCCAGGCTGAGACCTATGATGTTCTGATATATTCACTATTGTGGGACTGAAAATACAAGTCTGAAAATAGTTGATCAGCTGATAGCCCTCTGCTCTTTCAGAAGTGTAAAATCTTTCAGAACTTGCATTGGCTGCTGGCTCAGCAACCCTGTCCATGATTATGTCACAGTGCTCTATGACTAATTTATTCCAGCCTTTCCCTCCCCCGTGCTAATGCTGCTCTTAGATTACTGGGGCACCCAAAACAAAAGGAAAATAGTCATGAGTCCAAAACCTGAATGTTTGGCAGCACTGTTGAGTATTTAAGTCTTCTCAATTAAGAGGGAGGCCAAGGAAACTTTTTCCCACTGGCTTGGGGCTGGAGGGAGAGACGGAAAGGTGGTAATTACATTATTTACAACCTAGTTTGACTATATACAGAAAATATTTCTACTTCCTTTGTATTAGAGATCAAAACCAACAAACAGTAGGTTGTTCCAGAGATGAAAACTGATCTGTCACTCTGCTATGAATGCATCATTTTAGATTTAAAGAAGATTGCTACAATTTGAGCTATCACTAAAGTCCAGTTTGCCTCCCCCAGTTGTATCATTTTATATTTCTAACTAGATACCCATTATGCATGTGCAATTTTCAACTGCATATTTAATAATAGTGAGTTTTCTTTGTTCAGGTATTTTTTTTAAATGCAACTCCATAGCTGACCTAATGACTTGTTTCAGTTAGGTTAGGAATACTGATCTTCTGGATGATGGGATTTTCTGACAAGCATGTTTTTACCAAACTCTTGGCTAGCCCACAATGGAGTTGTTTACTCAGTAAGCAGGTGCTGCTGGAGAGCAGTGAGGGGAAGATCTAAGAAGACTCACACACAGTGTTCTTCAGACAGTAATTGTAGTGCACTGCCTATGATGTGTTTTTACAATTCAAACATACAGATTGAAAGGGGAAAAATGAAACACTTCATTTTCCTGTCACTCAGACCCTTGCAAGAAGAGTTGTTGCTCATGCTTTGGATACCACCAGAAAGTAGCAGAAGTCTCATGACTCTAAGCCGTTCTTGGGAGGTTTCCAGTTATACAGTATATTTACACCACAAATGACGGTGTAGTTGTAGCATGGATAGACATACCTGTGCTAGCTAGATTAAAGTTAGAGCAGGTAAATAGCAGTGAAAACTTGGTGGCATAGACCACAAAACATGCCAGGAACTTAATGGCCACCAAGGGTCCTTGGCGAACTTGTACTAGGGCAGCTAGCCTGCACTGAAGCCCGTGCTGCCAGGTCTTCACTACTATGGTTACCTGCACTAGAAAGCTAGCATGGATAGGCATATACTTAAATTTGCAGTGTATACATATCCATAGAAGCCCTGATTCTGCAAACACTTGAGCATATGCCTACCCTTATTCAGGGGAGTAATCCCATTGGCTTCAATAAGGGTGCTCAGGGAATAAAATTACACCGATGCTTAGCTGGTTGCTGGACTGGGGCCTTAGGGAGCTATGCTGCCAAGGGTGGTGTTAGACCAGGGAGAGGAAACCTCTCTTAGCATATGCCCTGAGGGCTGGGACTTAATGTCTGCATGAATCCTCAGCTTCTGTGCTGTTGCGAAGCCATAACCTGGTAGTTGTTGGGGGGTTTTGTGGAGAGGGATGGTTTGGGAGGGAGAGGCGGGGAAAGAATTTAGCTCTTAGGTTAGAAACTAGGAATGGGGACTCAAGAGGGGATGACATAAGTCCTGTCCACCATGCAACTTTGGGACTGTGGTAAGGAATTCCATCCTTTTGAAAGATAATGAGGGAAACCAAACAAACAATGACAAGAATTATACCCAAGGAGTCTCAAAATTCAAGACACTGATCAGGAAAAGGATCTGGAACTCATATGAATGGCACTGCATCCTTTCCTCACTCTGTTTCTGTGCTGTGAAAAGATGAGGAAAAGTTGCACACCAGACTATATGGGAGACAAGCCACTACTTAGCTTTTCCTTCTACTTTTAAATCTCCATTTTTACACAGCCCACCTGGCCCCAATTTACCTTTTCTAGTGCTCCTTTAAATGCAATGTCTGGGATCATTTGGGGGACATTCAGGGGCACTAGTCAGCTGGTGGCACTGCTGCCACACAATATATAGCAGCTTTCATCAGTTTATTCAGAGATGGATGAAGTGAAGGGAGACTATGACTGCCTGTGTCATCACTGGTGTTTGCAACCAACTGTTTCCTTAGTTTGGCAGCCAGCGCTGACATTATGCTGTTCAGTAAGAGGTTTTCCTTCAATGTTCAGTAACGCAGTGACACTAGCCAGAGCAACAAAAAACTACAGCAGAGAGGGAAGATTTCAGTTCCTACTCAATTTTGGTCATGCAACATAAAATCCTACACAGATGTGAAAGACTCTCTTATGACTGCCTCTGTTTTATTATGTTTGTCACATTTTGACCAAGTTTGGTTGTAATTATTAGCCTGCGACACTATTCAAGAGAGTTGAGATTCAACCAGCTAGCAAACAGACACACAGAAAGGATGTGTGGGAAGTTGAAATGTCAAGTTTGTACAGTTAACTTATTATAGGCAGCTTTATTTTGTGTAGAAGTAATCAAATGAAATTCCTGCCTTATCTGCATAAAAAATGAAAAAAATGCTAAGGTACTTTACTATCTCAAGCAGGTACACTTCTTGCAGTCAATAGGAGAACTCGGTATTGTATATGAAAAAGCAATCGCAGTGATGTTAGACACCCGTAAATGGGTTCATTTGGAAAAGGCCATTTTCAGAAGCTGCTAGTGTAATGCACACATGGTAGAGCCACCCAGTGAGAGTTTGACCTGATGGTATCATGATTCTAATCTGGTGTTTCATTGGCTGTCTTGTTACCCAGGGTTCTTTCAACCCAAAGCTCTTGGTAACTTTACTTTGTGCGAGGAGGTGTCAGGAAATAAATCAGGGGAGACATGGCCGCCCGACCGATAGATGGCTGGCACAAACAGGACAACACAAGAGTGCTTTCACTTAAAGCTAAACTTTACTAGTCTCAAGCACTTACACACGTCCACAACAAGATTAGTAAAACACCCCCAACCCTTCATAATTACCAAAGCTGAGTGTGGCTTTCGAGTGACACAGCGGCAGGCTTCCGGTGGCCAAATCTTCCGTCTGCCAGTGGGGACCGCAAGATGTATCCAGAGGGAGAGTCCAAAAGAGTCCCCAAACGAGTCCAACTATCTCAAGCTTTTTCCCTTTATTTATACATGTCCCTTAAAGAAACCTTGTTAAGTAAGCAGTTTCCAGCAAGAGGTTCCTTCTGATTATAATAATTATTGATTAACCAGGTGTGGGTTTTCCGGAATTTGCAGCTCTGAGACCCCCAATAGACATCCCTGCTCTTTTAAAATTCATGTATCAGCAACTTCATCACAATTCTTATCAGGAAGGATGTGGGGTCAAGCTGCCCTTTCCGTGGCACCCAAACCCCCCTCCCCTCCTGCCTTGGTCAAGCTGAGATTGCTGAATGGCCAATGTACAGCTTGCTGACTAGGTTGCTTTTTAACAATAAGCCATAGTGGTTTTAGGCACTTTACTGGTTTGCCAAAGTCTCCCCGTACAGTCTGTGTCAAAATTTGTTATCCTGTGGGAGAGATTAAAGGATCAATTGTGCAAAATAGACCAGAAGTTTATTTCTGTTGCTATATAACACAGCTGTTTTCCAGTATCACTCAGTTCCATCAACCCCAAATACATTTGTATATATCTCCTTTACTTTTTTGACTTCACTATTAGTTGTTTGGGGCTCAAAAATTGAATGTTGGGTGGGGGGGAAATGCCCAACCCTGACACAATGCAGAAGCACCCACAGATAGTCATTAATCATGATAATAGGCAATAACTGGCCTTCTCTGACTGGTGCCACCCATTAGAGGATAACTTTCTTAAAGGATGAACCTAGGAAATTAAATGCCAAAACCTCACATACTATGTGACCACATATTATTTCTCAGATACAATATAACATAATAAAATCTCAGCCTTTATATTTAATATAATTATTTTCCTGGATTTATGAACACAAGAGGGTGAAATCCTGGCCCCTTTAGAATCAGTGGGACATTTGCCTTTGACTTCCTAGGGGCCAGGATTTCACCCAAGATACTTGCAGCAGTTTTAAGAAACACAAATTGATTGGTCTAGACTGAGCATCAGTCATCTATTTCTTTAAATGTTTGTAGACAGCAAGTTACCAACTATTAGGGATGCATGAGATAGCACTTTTGTTTCTTTGCATTTATCATATACATTCCAGCAAAATGCAGTAAGTAATTTATTTCTCCCATGTCCAAGAGTATTCGGTTTTTGCTTCCAAAGGAAAATGCACAAAAAATTGTAAAAATGCTTTAACTTCATTTGTATGTATTTGTATAAGAGAAAATAAAATGACTTTATGCAAGTCTTGGAATAAATCAATAAAATTTTCAAAGCCTTAAAGGCAAAATACATTTGTTCCTCACAAAGAATTTTGAGCAACAGATCTAAGGGAGTCCCACTTCACAGAAGGGGAACAGTGAAATTAATGTTGTCATAAAACAATATGGTCCACATCTAGTTCCCAAGTAACAGGCCACTTTCTCTTCACTGTACTCAGACAAGCATTACAAATGGCAAGCAGGATTTGGCACACTATCCATCGGTTTTCTAAATATTCTGTCTGTGATTCAGAGAGCAAATATAGATTTTTCCCCAGAAAGTCTTGCTAGTTGGTGGATAACAAATGAAGCAGATAGTTCACTGGATCCATCTCTAATGGCTTCTACTAAGCCAACAACTATCATTTGTTATAATGAGCTGAGATACAAAACAAGTAACTAAAGTTTAAAATAGTATAATGAAACTAACCCTCACATTTTACACAATTTACTTTTGCGGATCCTTTTTTCAAGTGTGATGTTTGAATGTTTCTACCAAGGATGCCAGTAATAGAAAGTTATCTTGCTCCAAAATTTAATGTTCCTCATTAAAAAAAAAAAAAAGATTAAACAAAAAATTCAGCTTCCTTCAATCTCCATTTGAAACTGTGGCAAGGAAGTAGTTTTGAAATTATTAGCAATGAACAAACCATTTTAAATAAAGTATGCACACCCTTGAACCAGTCCAACTGAAACTTTCATTAAAACTCTTGAAAGAGCTGGATCTCTCACCGTTTGCAGCCAAATCACCAGATCATAGATATTCCAATTAGCAGCTGTGCTATTGGGTATATATCTCCAAACCAAAACTCCATAAGCCATCATGTAACACAGCCAGTAAAAACAAAGAAAAATTGTGTCGAGCAAAAATATTTTTATTATTTAACATTTTTTTTCTTTAAAACAGAAAACTGGAAATATGGGGTATTTTTAAACACTTCATCAGATAACTAGGTAAAGAAGCAATATAATCAGATATAACAACCTAACAGCATCTAGCAAATGCTCCTGCCTACCTCTTCTCCTGCCCTCCTCTGGGCATATGGATAAAATGTGTGTGGGGTGGAAGAGCCTGGAAGTTCCTGCATCGACCTCTCTGGGAATAAAGGCCCACAGAATCGTTCCCACTCATCCCACCCTTACCACATGTAGTTGCCTAGCTAGATCTCTGGGTATGCTATGGACCTAGGCAGACCACCTAGGCAGTGGGTTAGAAGGGATTTCCCCCTCCAAGAAGACTGGACCCACATTGGGTTGTTTTGGTTGGGGTTTATTTTTTTTTGCCATTTTCACATCAGCCTGGAGGTCTGATCAGTTACTTGTGGGAGTTAAAAGAGGTGTGGGGAGGACAGCCCTGTAAAAACACTTTTTGACAACTTGCGGCTGCTGTCCAGTGCTATAGTTGGAATACGAGTGACCAGATCCTGTGGTAAAACTAATCACAGGACCCAAAACAGCATTGGCACCAGTCCTGAATGTTTGCGGGATGAAGAGAGTAACATTTTGTGCAGAATGAGTCAGTGTCATTCCCCGCACAATGGAAGGGCATAAGGGATTCCAGTGTGGGCTGAATCTTTGGCTGAGGGCTATTTAGGATAAAACTGAGTGTCATCTCCTTTCCTTCTTGGCTATATTGGATAGTCATATTCATACTCATACTCCATCAGCCCCAGAGAACTTCCCGTATTTAAAGAGGCTCCCTCTCCACCCCTCTTTTGGCATTAGTTTAATAAACTTGTGGCCTGCTATGTAAAATCTGTTCCTGAAAGTGCCTTAATTCCTGCATTTCTGGACTTACAATACATAATTGTATGAGGTTATTTTAAAAATTACAGCTTTCAGTATTGGTTTATAGGACCTGTTTGACATTTAACAAAGTCAGCATCAATATAAAATGTGTGTGACTTTGTCATTAGTTATCAAGAATTTGTTTAGCTCTTGAATTCCAAAACATGCTGGGCAAACTAAAAAATATTCTTTGGTAATGCAACTAATATAATCTGGGGACAATTCCAGTTCACTGCTTTTACTCTTCTGAAATGCCCACAAATTCTCAAAAGTATTTTATAACAATGGGACTTTTTCCACAAACAGTAATATGCTTAAATATTTATTCAGGTCACACATCAGTCTGACACTTAATGAACAGTACAAAGTAATAAAAAAGCCGGTTTAAATTATTCACAAGTGATAAAGGGGGGCTGCTGAAACATATTACCTTGTTCTGGATTCTGTTTTAGGGATTTTATTAAGCTACTGTCAAAGCTTATAGCCTTTTCAGTAAGGTGTGACTTATCTGAACTGCTACTTATAAATATCATGTTATGGGGTGCTATGCCACAAATATATAGGACAAAACCTAGAGGGACATCAAAGCAACACTATGGCACACCAGGAAAGTGGGGGCATAAGTAGCTTTATGCCACTTTCCCCTCATCTTGATCTACTCCTCTGCACATGTTAGAGAAGCCTGAAGCTGTTCTAACTTGGGTCAAAAGATAATGGCCATCACAGGGCCATATACAAGCCAAGATCACCCAAGTGAATTGCCTTCTGGCTGGCTATGACTCTCCCACCTTCGCCTCCTACACTGTGGAGAAGAGGAGAGGCTGGCGTGGGAGTAGTGCAGCTAGGGATTCCTCTTTGCTAGGGGATTAAGCAGCTGCTGCCTTATGGAAGCTTAAATGTCCCTTTGTGCCACTGGAGAGGCATAAAAAGGGACTTCAGGCTCTGACCCATACTTCATTTGAGCTGAAATTAGGAGAGGGAAATCTTTCTTGGCAATGTCAGTGGGGAAATGTTGGGGGGAAATTGAGAACACAACAAGAAAGGGTAACATTTCTTGATGAGGAAGGCATGAAATTCATGAGTACCTTATAGTTAGTGGAGAAACCAGACCCTTCTGGAGTATATGCAGTTCCCACTCAGAAGTTGTTTACCATTGTAGTGGGAGATGCACTATAACAGAACAAACATTTTCATCTTGATTAACCCATGGAAGGAAAGAAGAATGTGATTTGAATGGGATCTAAATACAAGGCCTGGAAGCAGACTAGTACATTGAGACTATAATCCAAAAACCAGCATGGTACTTGGTTTAATGCCAGAGTAAGGATGACAAAAAGCTTGATTAGAGATACTAATCCAATTCTCCATTTTTTTATTACACATGGCATAGACACCTAGCTGCACTGCAGGATGTTTTCAGAATGCAGCAAATATATTGTTCAGCACTACAATGGTTAATATTAAAATTAGCTTTTAGTTTCTTCATGTTATTTATCTTAATAGTACTAGAACACACCCCTGAAGTCTTTGTACTGATAAAGGAAGTACAATTTCTCCTTTGAAACACTGGTAATAAATTATAGTACTTATGGCATTTATAGGATGAGAAACTGAAAGTAAATTATATTGTATTATTTTCCCTTTCTAACTAGCTTCTTAGAAACATAAAATACTTCTGTATGATCAGACATCAAAAACTTCCATACAGTCACACCATGCAGAGGTATTTGTTATTGTTTCTGTAGTGCACTTTACAGACAAGAAAAAGAAAAAGGAAACATGTTTTTACACTCTTTAGAGCAGCAATCTAAGGACTTGATCTTCTGGCCGGCTGAGATCCTCTGGTATCAGAGGAGCTAATGAGTGGAAAGACACCAAAAGCATTTTTAATTTAGATTTATCCCCTATACAAAGATTGTTGTAATGCAGTGATGCTGGTGAACACCAACATTCCATCTATAATTACATGCATCCTCTCAGAGGGTCAATTTCTGAGCCCTTCACACATGGAGTATCACCTTACTCCACAAGTAATCTCACTCAAATCAATCTGGACTTGAGAGTAAGGTATTACTGGGTATGCGGTGGAATAAGGTTCAACTCAACTCGAGCCAGAGTAGCAGAATCTGAGCCACTGGCTTTAGGAGTTATTTTTAAACCTTTTTATAGCTAGGTCACTTACATAAGTGAAAAATGAATTATTTACGTGACCTGATCCTACACAGCAAGTATTGTGTTTGACTTAATCTAACAAAATGCATCATCTGGCCTTAAAGTACAATTTATCTCAGACCAAGAATTACGAGATCATCTTAATTAATGCCGTAGCAAGTCCATTTCAAGAGCTACTTGTCAAGGCAGTATTGATATAATCATTCTGGAGAAGAGTGGGATGCTTCACATGTTCATCTGAATATCAATACCCAGGATGCTCTTCCAGATCATTTGTATTACTGAATAGCACCGTTCCAAATTTTGGGAATAAACTGAAAGACAGGCTTACTTCCTGCATTCTTAATTAACCTACTGTATAAGATGTTTCATAAGGGGAGCACTATGAAAGTAGAATAGCCTTAGCGTTGCATTAGATAGTAATTGTAGTGTGCCTCAGAATGGAAGGTTCCTTCAGAGGTTTAAAGGAATGTGTCTGAGGAGGATTTTTTGGGTGAGGGGTTCTTAGCTCTGGAGTATGCTCCTCTACTTGGTAGCACATGCTTTCAGATCATACTTCTTTTTGGTTGTTTTGGGAGGAGGTGAACTAAGGCATGGTTGAGGGTTTGTCTGAAATGTTAATACTAAAAATATTAGGGGTATTGTAGTATTATTGGCTAGGATGAGATTACAAATTAAGTTTCCCTGGTCACATTCATGCACAGTAATTGTACTTGGCATGTGTGGCAGTGGGTCTAGCCCTGAAGTTTGTACCCAGAACATCATCTGATTTTTTTTAAATTGCCCCTGTAGCCATTAATCTGGCCAGCATTTTCTCATGGTCCTAACTGTGAAAGATGCACAATCAGAATGCCACAATGTACCGGTACCATCTCCCATCTCAACTTTGTCAGTGCCCAAGGTTCTGGCCTGAGGTGCAAGGATCACAGACATTCTCCTTATGCAGTGTTATGCTTTTAAGTAAGTACTATGCAGCAACATTTCATAAATATACACCCTACAGACATTTAGGGAATTTTATGTTGCCTCTCCATATTCAACATATTCACCATCACAATCAGTGCATTGTATTGTATAGTTGTAGCTGAGAATGACATTATCAGATCTCAGTAAGTGCTTCCATGTCAGAGATCTTGCTCAGGGTCTCATGAGCATTTGAACACACGTGTCTGACTGCTCTATTAATGAAGCATTGGCTTTATTGAACGGATGAGAAGTATATGATAACAGAAAATATAATAGCAACTGAAAAATATTCTGCTTCAAAATGTATTTGAATTTAATTTCTCATACCTCAGGTTTCCAACATGCCCATATGTGTTGACAGAATTTCAGTTTACACTGAGGTTAAAACTCCTGAACTAATCATAATTATAGTTACTGTCTCTGTTCCCATAAAGAATATTCATGTTAGAACATGGAAATCCATGCCTTTGCCTACTTTCAAGAGCACTGACATTAGCATACCATGAAAGTTTTTTTTTAAAACCTATAGCAGAGAATATTAATAGAAATGACTTTACATCCATAGAATTACAACGCATCTTCACACCAAATTCTGCCCTTAGTTACACATATGCAATCCCACAGTAACCAATACAAGTGAATTGCATGGATGCAAATGAGAGCAGAATTTCACTCTAATGCTATTCCCAGAAGTAGAGGACCTTTCCCAGAACTGTTTAACGCTGATTGTAATCTGAGTATTATGAGGATGAACAGACATAGGAAACAATTAAGCTCAGTAGAAACTCTAGCCTTCAAACAGATGAAGTTATTACTATGATTTCCTCACATGCTAACTGTACTAAACTCTCGTTGCTCCGTCCAGCCAAGTCAGGGTTTCTGCATAACATAATAAATGTTTATTTCTAGTCCACCTCTACCCCGATATAACACGAACCGATATAACACAAATTCAGATAGAACGCGGTAAAGTAGTGCTCTGGGGAGGTGGGAGGGGCAGGGCTGTGCACTCCGGTGGATCAAAGCAAGTTCGATATAACGCGGTTTCACCCATAACACAGTAAGATTTTTTGGCTCCCGAGGACAGTGTTATATCGAGGTAGAGGTGTATTTACCTTCCTGCATGTTTAAATTAAGGAATAGCAAGAATCTGAATCTCCTACAGAAACACAGAATACCCACACAACTCCACATCAGATAGGAGAGTGGATAGATTGCAGTATTCCTGTCATTTCTTGATCAGTAAATGATAAAAAGCTTCCTTACCCTTGATATTTATCTCTGATCATTTCAATTCTTCAAAATATCAAACATAACATAGAATTCATATAAACGTATATACCAAACATAAAGTTATTAATTCCGCAGACACAGAAGAGTACTCACATCTCTCATACATTCTCACCATGGGCTAATACAATTATTCCTAAAATTACATGTTATTTTTAAAAGATTATTTCTAATCCTTTTAAAGAATGCTACCAATATCAATCTATACATTCACATCATTATAAGTAACACTGTTTTTTAAATGTAGTCTGCAGAAGACAAAATGATATGAAGCTTCCTGTCATTTTTCATAGCAGTCTTAATAGTCACTTGATCCACAATTTATACTGTACATTTTTTCCAAAAGAAATCAGATTTCTAATAGCATGTATTAGTCAGACCTCTGTCACATTAGTTAAATTTTCTCATTTCCAAAGAGACTAATCAGATCTTATCACTTTGAGAAACAAAAAAGTAAGGTTTACTTAAGACATTCTAGAACAGGGGTCGGCAACCTTTCAGAAGTGGTGTGCTGAGTCTTCATTTATTCACTCTAATTTAAGGTTCCGCGTGCCAGTAACACATTTTAATGTTTTTAGAAGGTCTCTTTCTATAAGTCTATAATATATAACTAAACTATTATTGTATGTAAAGTAAATAAGGTTTTTAAAATGTTTAAGAAGCTTCATTTAAAATTAAATTAAAATGCAGAGCCCCCCGGACTGGTGGCCAGGACCTGGGCAGTGTGAGCGCCACTGAAAATTAGCTTGCATGCTATCTTTGGCACGCATGCCATAGGTTGCCTACCCCTGTTCTAGAATCTGATTAATACTAAGGTCACTAACAGAGGCTACTTAGATAAAGCAAAATGGGAGTTTATGGAGTGAAAAACCCAAGCTGAGTGCTCGGAAAAAACGTAAGTGGCTTGTGGGTCATTTCCAGTGACTTTTAGTTTTATTTCTCCTTGTCTTCTACCAGTATATAGCATTAGCGTGTAAGTACCCTTCAGGAACACAGATCAAGTCATGCAGTGCTCCTGCTTTGAACATCTATTCTCTAATAAATCATTAATATTGGATGCACAAAACTGGGTTCTCAAAATTGTGTTACAGTTCAAACACTGGGGAACTGAAAAGGTCTGGCTTTGCAGGTATGAACGATGTCGACCTTTAGTTGCTGGCTCACAGAGTGGATACGGGAGATAATTACAGTAAAGACAGCTATACGTTTATTATCAAAAGCTAAGATTTAAGAGATACTAAGGGAAACAAAAATGGTTACATATAAAACAAATTATAAAATGCAAACCTGGGTCTACACCTATCATTGGTTACCTTTCCTATATAATAAATAATATTTTCCCCTAAAGTTTTGCAGAGCTAGCAGGCTTCAGAGAAATCTGGGTCCAAGCATTCATGACCCTCAGTGAATGGATAGTAAAATGTCTCCTTGCATTCTTTTTGTATTCATCAAAGTTCATTTTTGGTCTCCAGAGACTGGACAACCCCCTTTGGTTTAGTCTCTGGTGTCTTCTCATCCCCCTGTTAATCTCATATATAAATTGCGCTCCCATTTGTTGGCTTACAATGCTTAATTTACATTTGCCAGAGAGATACACATCTCACCTCCCATCTGAAAAAGACCTGTTTGTCAGCTTTGCCTTGGACACAGATGTCAAAACATGCTTTAGTACATATACACAATTCCTTAAATACCATCTGCACATACATCTCACAAATATTATGAGTATCAGTATGACAGGCTTTTGAGCTCTCATATGACATCAATTAAGGATAAATACCATGAAAGCGGTGTGCTAGGTGTATTGAGTTTGTCAGGCCTATTAGGAGGCACCATTACAGAGTAGTGAACCTTTTGCCAGCTCATACCAATGGACTTCTGTCTCAATTGTTTTAAAAGGACCACAAACTCACCCTATAAACTCAAAACAAATGCTAGTTTTTCTTGGGTTAAGAACAATACCAGAAAAGCCTTCAAAGTTTCTCAGGCTTACAAACGAGCACTAAATCTTTCTATGCCATTAGAGGCAGGAAGGCAGCTTTCTTGAAATACAATCCAGGTTGAGAAGTTCACATAGCTGATTTCTGTTTGTTTTCAGGTTCCACTACAGTAGTTTTGTAAAACTAGACTCAGTAGTTGAAGGTTAGTCAATCAAGAGTTTCTCTCTATAGATTTTATATGGCTCCATGTATTAACTGAATGCTCTGATAGCAATGGCAATTGACTTTAATCAGGCTATGCTGATTTATACCAGTTAAAGATCTAAGTTTTCTATTTTCAGTCAAAACTAGAAAACCTTTTATTGGTATTTTTACTTGTATATCAAAAAGATTTTGAGAGGAAATTTCTCCAGCAAAGTCAGGAAACAATGCAATGGTACTAGATTCCAAAAATGATACAGTGTCAATAGCCACATTTCTATAAAGTATAAGAAATATAAGATTACATTGAAAGGGTGTTTGGCTGAGATCTAAAAATTATAACCAACATTCAAATTCAGTTTATATAGAAGGCACTGAGGGCTGCAACAGTGTTTGTAACTGTGGACTAGATTGGTTCTGCATTTGCACCCAGGCTGAAAACAACTAAACAGTAGGAAACATAAGCAAAATTGACAAAATTGGCTGTTTTTACAGTTCTCATTCAGGACTAATTTCTCCTATGTTAAATGCAATTTTCTCCATTTAGAAACTACTCTAGTTTTCATGAAACCAAAGTGTGTGTCAGAGAAGCATCAAGGTTATAAATACAGATAATTTCTCTGACAGCATACATATTTTTCTTTTCCTTTTTTTGTTTTAATACTTCCCTAAGATAGTTACGCTATGATTTTTGGACATATTACTTTATGTTAATAGTTTAGTTCTTGGGAGTTCATAGATTCTGTGGTACCATAGGTGCTAAGCTACAGTTCAACAGCCCAAGTACTACTCCAAAATATACTGAGAAACATGTTAAATAAAAGCAAAGCAGATAGTTCATAATGAATTATTTACTGGATGAATTTCATCATCTTTTTCTGATCATGGAACACCTACACCAAATGCATTTATTATTCAAATTTTAATCTAGACTTTGTTTATTTTACAGCTTGCAACTGAAGATGTTTTAACTTTCTAGTGTGAATGCTTGCTGAAGGCAAATTTAAAACTTGCTTTTTGCAAGTAAATATTCATGTTACTAAAACTTAATTACATCTAAGATTGTAAAAAACGAACATGAATGGATCAGGTACAGTGCTGAGGTGAACATGTAAAAAGTTGTGTGTGTGTGTGTGGGGGGGGATTAATAGGGGTGGAGATGTGTGAATCTCTAAAGGTTTAAAGATTCTATTCAGATAAGCAGCCAGAAGTTTATGCAGCCAGAAGTGTATGCCCCTTGCTTTGCCAGAATAAGCTTTTGATAAGAATATAAGAACAGACATACTGGGTAAGACCAAAGAGCCATCTAGCACAGTATCCTGTCTTCCGACAGTGGCCAATGCCAGGTGCCCCAGAGGGAATGAACAGAACAGGTAATCATCAAGTGATCCATTCCCTGTTGCCCATTCCAAGCTTCTGGCAAACAGAGGCTAGGGACACCATCCCTGCCCATCCTGGCTAATAACCATCGATGGACCTATCCTCCATGAATTTATCTAGTTCTTTTTTGAACCCTCTTTTAGTCTTGGCTTTCACAATATCCTCTGGTAAGGAGTTCCACAGGTTGACAGTGTGTTGTGTGAAAAAAATACATCCTTTTGTTTGTTTTAAACTTGCTGCCTATTAATTTAATTTGGAGACCCCTAGTTATTGTGTTATGAGAGGGAGTAAACACTTCCCAATTTACTTTCTCCACACCAGTCATAATTTTATAGACCTCAATCATATCCCCACCTTAATCGTCTCTTTTCCAAGCTGAAAAGTCCCAGTCTTATTAATCGCTCCACATATGGAAGCCGTTCCATACCCCTAATCATTTTTGCTGCCTTTTTCTGAACCTTTTCCAATTCCATATATCTTTTTTGAGATGGGGCGACTTCATCTGCATGCAGTATTCAAGATGTGGGCGTACCATGGATTTATATAGAGGCAATATGATATTTTCTATCTTATTACTTATCCCTTTCTTAATGAGTCCCAACACTGTTAGCTTTTTTGACTGCTGCTGCACATTGAGTGTATGTTTTCAGAGAACTATACACAATGACTCCAAGATCTCTTTCTTGAGTGACAGCTAATTTAGACCCCATAATTTTATATGTATAGTTGGGATTATGTTTTCCAATGTGCATTACTTCGCATTTATCAACATAGAATTTCATCTGCCATTTTGTTGCCCAATCACCCAGTTTTGTGAGATCCTTTTGTAGCATTTCGCAGTTTGCTTGGGACTTAACTATCTTGAGTAGTTTTGTATCATCTGCAAAAATTTTGCCACCTCACTGTTTACCCTCTTTTCCAGATCACTTATGAATATGTTAAATGGGACTGGTCCCAATACAGACCATTAGGGGGACACCACTACTTACTGCTCCCCATTTTGAAAACTAACCATTTATTCCTATCTTTTAACAAGTTACCAATCCATGAGAGGACATTCCCTCTTATCCCATAACAGCTTACTTTGCTTAAGAGCCTTTGGTGAGAGACCTTGTCAAAGGCTGTCTGAAAATCTAAGTACACTATATAGATTACCTGTATACCAGACACTCGCTCTTGCCTGTATGACAGACTCTCTCTCTCAATTCAGTACTTCACCTTCTGGTTATGGCTGAAACCAAAGTGCAAAGAGATCTGTACATGTAAAAACAAAAACCAAAAGTTAAATGAACTTCTTGGACATGCAACTTTGTTCAGTTCAGGTTTAGCATGAGCTTTGGATGAAAGTTCAGGCGTTTTTTTATTCTATCTGAATGTGTTTGCCTATCCCTAATTTCCTCTATGCTCTGTGTCTACAAGAACTCAACTTTTTTAGCACATGCAAGTTACTTAAAAGAAAGCCACACATTAGCATCAGAATATGAACTGGCCCTAAATTAGGTGGGAATTTCCTAAATTGCAGGCTGTGCTGTTGCCAGTAATGAGGAGTGTAACTTCTGCCTCAGTATCTACTTCAACTGTCTGGCACTCTGGTGGTATTTGCAGCAGGTGTATGGCAAAACCTTTTCTGCAGTACAAACCCCCAGATTACTGGGAAAAAAAGAAATTATACCTCGCTCGCTTAAATTGTAAAACAGTTCCCCAGATATTATTTTTAATCATTTGTTCAATTTTACTGTAAAGGTGACTTGCAAAAGAGAAAAAAATGTGTTTGTGGCCTTTTCTTATTTCTGATGTGTAACAAATACCGCAGAGGTGGAAGGGAGAGGATGGAGTTGATTCAGATTTTAATTTCCTTTGGGATAGAGAAGGAGAGGGATGACAACCTCACAAGTGACAAGACACTGGAACCAGAGCAACTGAGAGGGGAAGGGATTTTATTCTACCTGTTTAGAAATTTTTGTTTTTCATTTCTTTCTGTTAATACCTATTTAACTTAAACTGCTGGGGTGGGAGATGGGGGAATTAAGCTCTACTTCAACACTTGCATCCATACAAGCAGATGCCTGAACTTTCATAGAGTCGCATTCAAGTCATTGGGATTCTAAGTGGTCAGAGGGGTCTGTCATCAAAGATACAGGATTGAAGCCCTAGGAGAAAAGCTTTTTAAGTGGAGGATTCAGTGTCCTCTCCTCTTAAACTGAGGACTGAGAAAGCTCCCACACTATTTCTCTAACCTTCCAAGGAGTTCTTCAGCAAAATAGAGAACATAAATCTTGATATTCCTGATATAGGCACAATTTTTAAAAAATCTTTCTTATACATCACAAAGAAACAAATTAACATTCTCCAGATTATAGGTCACACTTTATTGCACTAGTAGAAGATGCCACTTGCAAACATAATTCAGTAATTTCAATATAGGCTCAATAAAAGTAGCATAAAGCAAATCTAGTAAGGTCCTAGTCATTTTACTAAATAGTATATGGGTATGGCACAGTTCATTTTGGAAATGGAACATACTTCACACAGTAACTTAGAAACACAGTTCCATCCTGGCTATAAAAATACAGATACTCATCCCCACACCACAACCATAGAAAACCCTGGGTGCAGCACAGCCGGTATGCCAGGCAACTGGATTCAGTGTGCCCACACAGGAGTCCACACCCCCTGTATATGTCATAAAAGCATAATCGGTAGGCACTCCCGCTGTCTTAGCATGCAGGTGGGGGTTTGGGGCAGGGTGGGATGGGATGGGATGGGGAAGGGTTGGAAGTGGAGGCAGGGAATCCATGAATACACAGATCCACCTGCAAAATTCTCAGAGAAGTAGAGCTCAAGAATAACTGTGAAGCATGTATAGAATGAGGCGGGGGAGAGGGGGGGAAATTCCTCACCCCCGCACCACCCAGCTCGCACAGATCTCTCATGCATACAGTCAGTTTTCTCCATCCAGGATTTAATCTATTGACTCAAAGTAGATGCTTGATCCTGTGTTTGCTATCATGTGGTTGGTAGCAACATTGCAAATGACTGAGAATGCAATGTCATTTAACAACTGAAAAGCTTAGCAAGAGAAGCTCAGATGGAGACATGATGGCCTAGGTTTAAACAGTGTTGTGGCCTATATGACAGTTCATTTACAATTAGGGAAAGCCTAAGGTAGCCGAGCACCATGGACAGCTGGCCAATAGAATAGCTGCATTTCTGTTGGCTACTTTGTTTTTTCTAATGCTTACACTAATGAGGGAGAAAGCAGGTTTTGGCAGGACTAACCATTTGTTTTATTCATCCTGCCGATCTGATATTGCAAGATACTATATTATTGCACAGGAAAATTATAGAAGTACAGCTTGTTGTGTGATTAAGTAAAGACTTATAGGAATGTATTGATGGCTTTATCGTGAGGCTATATAAAGTCTTGTTTGTCTGTATAACTAGAGGCAGACATCACATTAGCAAGGTGTGCATGACTAGATAAAGGCTAAAGCCTGAAGCCTCATTCTCCCTAGAAGAATGGACTTACTCTGAAGTATCCTTAAAGAAGAGAGATGTTACTCCCTTGGCTCTAAGACTGCTGGACTTTGCTCAGACAAAACAACATTAAAAAGATCCCTAAAACAGCTTTTTCTCTCTCCCAGTAATACCCTTCCCTGATAAGCTACTGTTGTGGTGTAACATGTATGTGTTTTCTCCATCTTCTGATTCTATAGAAGCTACATTTCATGACTATGTTTTCTGTTACTTCACACATCAGCAAGGGCTGTGTGGACATACTCTCCTATAAATCTCCACTTGGGTGGAGTTCCTTCCTAGAATCGAAAGTATCTTAATATTGAACAAGTTATCTAATCAACACAACTAGGTGTCAATAGGCAAAGAGATACTTTAAGACTCTGTAGGGCAGTGGGGGAGATTTTTCAATGGCCCAGAGGGCAGCTAGGTGTCCCGCTCTCAGTGAAACCTGACAGGAGTTGGGTGTCCAACTGCCTTTGGAAAATCTGGCCTAACATTTCTACATGATCCACTGTGGTCTGATGGCTGTGCTAAAGTGATTTTTCTGAAGGAAATGCAGAGAACCTAAATGACATTAAAGAGTTGAATGAAATAAAAAGTGTGAGTTGCTCCAGAGAAAACAAGTTGAGAGAGTATGCCGGCTTCAAGCGTTGGCAACACAGCTGTCATTTGTAAAAGAAAAGGCTAAATGCTAAGGGAAGTGTAATGATACAAATGGGAGATTTCTGCCAAAACAAAGTGTGATTTTGGTCTCAGTTTCACTTTTTGCATCTCTCCATCTTAGAAGCATCAATTCTCTCCGGGGCGGCGGGGAGCCACACCGGCTCACTACACACCGGTGAGCTGGGGAAATTTGTCCGGCCATGGGTCTCCCTCGGCAGCTCTTGCTGTAGCTCTAAGAACACGGTAAGTCTGGTCCTGCTCAGGGTGGGCAATAAGACTGTGTCAGGAGCTCAGGCCCTCAGTCAGGGCTGAGCAGCAAGCAAGAGTGTTTAGCCCAGGCCCTAGGTCAGGGCGGGGCAACAAACGCTGAGTCAAAAGCTCAGGCCCTCAGTCAGGGCTGAGCAACAACAGTAGGCCCAAGCCTCAAAAGGCCTGGGAGAGGGGGAGACTGCCACCCACCGGTTGGGTGGCAGAGGGGGACGCAGGTCCTCCCACTCCACTGCGTCCCGGCCTGGGGCCCTAGCAGCAGCAGAAGGCCCGCTGCTTAGTCAGTGGGGATCCTGGCCGCAACACACTGACATAGGCTCTGGCAGTGCTGCAACCAGACTGGGGTCGGCTGCCCCCGGGCTACTTCCACACTGCCCCTTGGGGCCTACCTGGGTCCTGGTGTCGGCCTCTGGGGGATCCAAGACCATGGGTTCGTCAGGGCAAGGATTGATTGGCTGGTCCGGCGGCTCCTCCGGACAGTGGACGCAGGGCAGGCCCGGCAGCTCCTCCGGATAGCAGGCGGCTGCCTTGGGCTTTGGGGTCTTCCCAGTCACGAGCTATGCTGAAGACGTCTGGTCTCTCTGGTGGCTGGGGTCTGACTGAGCTGTGAGGGCGAGCTTTTATACTTCTGGGTCGCCGCCTGACCCTCTGAGGGGCGGGTTCAGAGCTCCCTAGCTCCGCCCACTCCAGATGGGTTCTTCCACCTCTGGGGCGGTGCCCGCCCACCTCCCAGTTGTTTCCAATAAGGCCTCAATACAGGCAGCATGAGTAATAATGAGTCAGAGTCATACAGTAATTAGTACCAAAGAAAAAAGTGTCTATGAGAGCTGTAACTTGGAGAAAAAAATCAGAAGAAAATAATTTGAATTCTTAAATTGTACATTTGGAGCAGGGGCTGGGTCTTCCTCTATGCATGGAAAGTGTCTGGCACATAATAAGTGCTACAACAATCTAAAGATATTTTTAGATAATGGGGCTTCCTATGAAGAGGGCCTAACTGTAAATGCACTATATGAAAAAATGAAAGGAAGTAAAAAGAGCATACCCTGCTATTCCCCAAAATGGAGAAAGGCATGAAGGAACTAAATCAATTCACATAATAAATAATGCCTCACAAAACAGTGGAGTGTTTTGACTCAATTGCCATTTAATCCATTAGGTTCAAGTGAAGATGAGAGAAAGCATAGGTCCTCTACTTAGTACAGAGGTGCTAATAATGGACAACATCAAGAAGGCTGAGTTGTTTAGTGAAGACTGAAGCAAACAGGGCCAGTTCCAGGCACCAGCCCACCAAGCATATGCTTGGGGCGGCGCCTGGAGGGGGGCAGCGCAGCAGGGCGCTCTGGCCCGAGAGCGGGGCCGCGACTGGGCTCGTCGCCCTCCCTGTGGCGCTCTGGCCGCCGGGGAGAGAGGAGCCGCAGCGGGCTCACCACCCTCCCCCCAGCGCTCTGGCTGCCGGGGGCTCTCCACCCTCCCCCCGGCACTCTGGCCGCCGGGGAGAGCGGAGAGCCCTGACTGGGCTCGCCGCCCTCCCCCCGCCGCTCTGGCCGCCGGGGAGAGCAGAGAGCCCCGGCCGGGCTCTCCACCCTCCTCCCGGTGCTCTGGCCGCCGGGGAGAACAGAGAGCCCTGGCCGGGCTATAACACCACCCTCTACCGAAAACCCGCTACGCCTACCTTCATGCCTCCAGCTTCCACCCCGGTCACACCACACGATCCATCGTCTACAGCCAAGCACTGAGATACAATCGCATCTGCTCCAACCCCTCAGACAGAGACCAACACCTACAAGATCTTCACCAAGCATTCTCAAAACTACGATACCCACACAAGGAAATAAAGAAACAAATCAACAGAGCCAGACGTGTACCCAGAAGCCTCCTGCTACAAGACAGGGCCAAAAGAGAAACCAACAGAACTCCACTGGCCATCACCTACAGTCCTCAGCTTAAACCTCTCCAACGCCTCATCAGTGATCTACAACCCATCCTGGACAATGATCCCTCACTTTCACAGACCTTGGGAGGCAGGCCAGTCCTCGCCCACAGACAACCTGCCAACCTTAAGCATATCCTCACCAGTAACCACGCACCGCACCATAACAACTCTAACTCAGGAACCAACCCATGCAACAAACCTCGATGCCAACTCTGCCCACATATCTACACCAGCAACACCATCACAGGACCTAACCAGATCAGCTACAACATCACCGGCTCATTCATCTGCACGTCCACCAATGTTATATATGCTATCATATGCCAGCAATGCCCCTCTGCTATGTACATTGGTCAAACTGGACAGTCACTACGCAAGAGGATAAATGGACACAAGTCAGATAACAATTATCATTATTGTATAATGGCAATATACAAAAACCTGTAGGAGAACACTTCAACCTCCCTGGCCACACAATAGCAGATGTAAAGGTAGCCATCTTACAGCAAAAAAACTTCAGGACCAGACTCCAAAGAGAAACTGCTGAGCTCCAGTTCATTTGCAAATTTGACACCATCAGATCAGGATTAAACAAAGACTGTGAATGGCTATCCAACTACAGAAGCAGTTTCTCCTCCCTTGGTGTTCACACCTCAACTGTTAGCAGAGCACCTCACCCTCCCTGATTGAACTAACCTCGTTATCTCCAGACTGATTTATACCTGCCTCTGAAAATTTCCATGACTTGTGTCTGATGAAGTGGGCATTCACCCACGAAAGCTTATGCTCCCAATACTTCTGTTAGTCTTAAAGGTGCCACGCTACCCTCTGTTGCTTTTTACAGATTCAGACTAACACGGCTACCCCTCTGATACTTGAATAATTTTGTATCACCTGCAAACTGTGCCACTTCACTGTTTATCCCCTTTTCCAGATTAATGAATATGTTGAACAGCATAGTCCCTGGTACAGATCCTTGGGGGACCCCACACTTCACCTTTCCCCATTGTGAAAACTGACCATTTATTCCGACCTTTGGTTTCCTATCTTTCAACCAGTTACTGGTCCATGAGAGGACCTTCCTTCTTATCCCATAAATACTTTTTTCCCCCTAGAGCCTTTGGTGAGGGATCTTGACAAAGGCTTTCTGAAAATCCAAATATACCATTATCAACTGGATCACCCTTATCCACATGCTTGTTGACTTCCTTAAACTTTAAACAAATTTTAATAGACTGATAAGGCATGACTTCCCTTTGCAAAAGCCATGTTGACTCTTCCCCCAACAAATCATGTTTCTCTGTGTCTCTCATAATTTTGCTCCTTACTGCAGTTTTTACCACTCCAGTACTGAAGCGAGGCTTTACTGGCCTGTAATTGCCAGGATCTCCTCTGGAGCAGTCTTTAAAAATTGGCATTACATTAGCTACCTTCCAGTCATCTGCAATAGAGGCTGATTTCAGTGCTAGGTTACATGCTACTGTTAGTAGTTCTGTAATTTCATGAGTTCCTTACTAGCTCCCACCTGTACTTTACAAATTTCTTTCCTAGACTCTACACTAGGATATAGAGTTCACCCTTTAATGAATTCATCCATAAGGGATATCTCCGCCCAAACTGTGTGCTCCTGAAAACCTGCCGTCTTTCCCCCAGCCCTTAGTATCCCATTCTTCATTCCCCTCCCATCCCTTAAACATCTTCTTGCTGAATTTAACTTTTTATATGACATGTCTGTGGAGAATACACAAAAGTATGCACCCTTCATTGTTTCAGCTCCTTCTTGATTTCTGCTCTATTCAACCTCCAGTTCCTGGTTCTATCGCAACTTCCCTCCTATTGCACTTCATCAGATCCACAGCTCTGATCCCTCTCCATGTAGCTATCATCTACTGCCCCACCCAATTTATCTCCATCTGCCTCTCTCTTCCTCTTAGTCTTACTCTCATCATTGATAATCTCAATCCCTAACTTCCCAGCTGAGCCCTTAGCCTACCCACAACACACCTGTGTACGCAGAAAACATGCACACAACCCCTCATCCTAGCCCACTAGTTTGACTTTCATCCCCAGACCAGATCTCAGACTAATAAAAAGAACACTTCTCAACCCTGACTTTGCCAAACGCTACTTTATCTCTGATCTTTTCAGTACCCAACTTTCTCTTCCCTGCCCACCACCTCATTTTCTTGACCAATACTTCCCTACTACTCTCCTTTCCTCCTTTGACTCAGTTACAGAATCTCTTCACTCCACCCTCAACTCTTTTGCTATTCTTTTCCACTTCAAAGCCCATCCCCACTAATCCTTAAACACGGCTCATCCAACCTATGAATCCTCCACTACTGCTTCTGTGCCAGTGAATGCATCTGCCGAGATTCCCTGGCCCACTTGGACTTCCTCCACTACAATTTTGTTCTCTCCTTCACTTTTTTCACCTTCCTTATCAAGCAGTATTACCTGTTCACTCATTCAGTCCCATACCCACAAGCCCCATCACCTATTTGCAACCACCTTCAACATTCTCCATCCCAATTTGTGTTCGATATTCCCAACTTCTTCAAAGATAAGATCTTCCATGATCCCTAACGACACTATGCACTCCGTATACAAATACCGTCTGAAGACTCACTTCTTTTGATAAATGCAAAAAATTAGCTGACTAATAATGGCAAGATTGGATGCCCCTTTTACCACTCAATTATCTAATTAATATACCTAATTTTTAAAATGTATCAAGACACTGCCAATTATACCTGTGAGGACTTTACTTGCATGTAATACCTTTTTCCCTTACTCTTTGCTTGTCGGTGTGTTTCTCCTTTTAGTTTACAAACTCTGACACTGGGCAGTTCTTTATGTTTTACAGGATTCAAAGAATGCCTCAACTTTGATGCCCTTAGTGCATACTTTCACAGTGACTACAGCCTCTAAATCCTCGTCATAAAGGTAGCCTAGGGAGTTCACATAGCGATGTGCGATATCACTTCTAGAATGTCTGAGCACTGCAGAAATTATTTTTATCACATGCCCTCAAACAAAACTCCAACACCTCATTATCCCTCTTTGACTCAAATTGTACATTCACATCTGCTATCTAAAAATTGGCCTTCAATACAAATACTCTTTTGCCGTCTACACTTACCATTTCTATAAATCTGCCTATTATACTACCAAAAACATTCCCTTCCAATGTTTACCAGCTATCTGAACATTATTAATGATTTCAACTCTAACCTTAATTTCCTTTATTTCCAACTCTTCAAAATGTATTGTATCAAAAAAATAGCATCTTCTCTCTTATCTGCCTTCTAAAATGGGAAAATGTTTCACCCTTTAGTAACCTTTAGTTTCCTGTGCACTTCAGAATACAATAACCCAATATAAAATTTCCTTCTTTCATTTCCCAGTTCCTGTTGTCCTCAATCCTTAATCCCCCTATCCCTGCCTCCAGTCTTTGAAAAACACTTTATTCTATTACTTAACAAGTCCCAGCATCCATACATGTGGGACGTAAATAATTTTCTAGTGTCCCACCCTCTACCTCGTATAAAATGCTTTGTTCACATTCACCGTTTCACCATCTGACTACAGTTTTTTGGGCTCTTTCCCATTTTGCTTTAATTGTGTGATGTACCATACTTGAATAAAGTACACACGGCTTCAGTTCAATACAAGAAGGGAATACATGGCAGGATATACATGGCACAGAAGCAAATGCCAACCTGCAGGAACCTGGGCCTCCAGTCCTCCAGACAAATGCATTGGTGAGGAGCCATATGCATGTGTTGAGTCCCATCTAAGTCAAAGGAACTTTATCCAGATCCACAATAACGGATCTGTTTGCAGAATCAGGGCCTGGGGCAGCAATGAGCAAATTAAAGGTATATTTAAGAGTGTATTCAGTACTAGATGTCCAGCTGATTAATACAAGACTTCAGTCTCCAGTGGTAGCATGCAATCGATTTCATATAAATTGGAACATACACAGAAAAAGCTTATCACTGTCTGAAGATATACTTTCATTAGTCTGTTCTCTGTTTTCTTAAAACAGCTTTGTAAGTATGGGAAAGCAGAATAAGAATCATAAAATATATATTAACATTGATTTTAAACAATCATTCAATTCGTAACTACAAGTTACCCCAGAAAATAGAATGTTTACTGTATTTTTTCTGTCTGAAGAAAGTTAAGTATTTAATTATTAATGGCACTGTTTTGATGAATTTAGTAAAGAGCTTTTTAAAGATGAATAAAGGGAGAAAGAGAGAACTGGTCATTGTGTAGTTATTGTAAATATGTAACCTAATAAATAATTTCAGTGCTTATTGCATTTCTTAATTTAAAAAATAAACATTGGGGTTGATTAAAATAATTACATTGGTTTATTGAGCCAAAGAGAAAAATAACCCTCTTGTTCAGTATCTTCAGCACTTACTTCTGAAAAAGCTCATCTGTCCATGAGGGTTGCTCCTGTCTGCCCATACTTTTTCAACTCAGGGGGCTATCCTTAAGGCAGAAAGCTGCAATTGAAAATTGTTGGAGGAGTTGCAGCCTACCAACAGCAGAAGGAGAACTTAGGGTGTTAATGCCACTGGTTATTCTCCCAACCAGTATGATTTGTGGACATAGGGGAACTGGAGGTCTTTGTGAGCCCCAAAAGGTTGTCCCTTCACCTTGATAACTGAGTGACTTTGCATGAATGTTACTAAAAAATGTGAATTCATTGTAGTTACATTCCATGACATTTGATTATAAAGAATTTTTATACAAAAGTGAAACATACTACTTCTCAGAACCCCACAAGCATATTTTAATGACTATCTTTATTACTACTTGTCAAACCTCACTACTACATCTATCACCCCAGTTTAACACAATTTCTCCTTTTTCTGAGTCACTTTTATATCTCTAGTTTCCCATTCAGAAGCTTCTAGCCCTTTTAAATCTTCTGTTATCTAGGACTTCTAGGGAAAAAATCCACTGCTTTAAAATCCTTTAAAAAAACAAAAAACAAAACAAACAAACAAACAAAAATCTCAGCTTCCCCAACAAGTCAGGTCTCAATTCTGGGACTGTCTGTCTTCTCATCACACATTCCGTGTTTGTGCTGCCTTTTTTACTTTGACCCTCTTGCAAGAAAAAGAAGTTCCTAATGTCTCTGCTAGGCAGCAAACAAATAACCTCTATATTATTGTGACTGACACTGACTCTCTAACACATTAGCAACTATGTTGGAACCCAGGGAGGTTGACCTTAAAACAATTTCTTCCTTTTTTTCTCTCCTCAACTTCTATTTGCAATTCCTTCCTCCTCTGTTGGAGGGAGGCCATAACTATACCTTCAGTTTCAAAATTTAAAAAACCCATGCATAAATACACACTGTAATGTATTTCATTCTCTACAACCATTTCATTATTAGTCTCTCTGCTCATCAACAAGGGGACTAATCACTGCCAAATAGGAGGAAGTGGTTATGATGTGCATTTCTTAATTTAAGAATACCAGTCCATTAGGAACTGGTAAAACTATCTTACCCAGTAGAGCTACAAAAGTAACTCCAGTGGAATCAATTCAATGGAGTTGAAAACTGGTGTATATGTGAGAGGAAAATCAGAGCCAATACAGAGAGGCACCCAGAGGAGAAACAACAAAAGAGGCAGGCCCAAAAGAGAAGTCGCCGACATGTCTGCCAAAAACTGGCTTTGTGGAAAGAAAGGGTTATGGCATACTGGGCGTATTGTAAGCCTTTGATTCCTTAGCTAATGGAGCACAGGGACTGGAGAAAATATATTTTTAGTGCCTATGGGAACTCATATGGGAAGACAAGATGTGTCACTATCCCAGGGGTAGGCTGCCCCTCCTGAGCTGATTTTCCAGTACCATGAGTACACCCCTTTCAAGTGGCAGGCCTGTGCCTTCATTCCTTTTTGGGCTGGGATCCCGTGAGGCAGTTATTTTTCAATTGGGTCTCAAGGTTACACCCCCTTGTTGCCAACTGTGTCGCTGAGCAAACCCAATGAACTTGGCACTGCAAGTGTTTCCATTTGGGTCAGTAATAGTATGCAGTGACATAGAAGCAGTCTTTATCTAAGCCTATGGTCTGAGTGAGCTCTCCCCTGCCACTTATTCATGAACTGGGGGAAAAGACCTCAGGAGCAGACCATATTTGCACAGACACACCTACTTTACCAACGTGATCAATATACTGTTAGTGGCTCAGTTTAAATGATCAATTAAGGAGACATCAGAAAACTGTGCTCAGTTCATTTATTAAACACAGACAAGTCAGCACAAACAGATTTATACTTTACCCATCTGGAGAACAGGCTTGCAGAAGTTACATCTTCACTCTGTTCCAAAGTATGAGCTAATTTCTGCTCATATTTATATCCCCCTTGTTTAGGATAGTCAGAAAATTCACAATAGTCTCTGTATTACAGACTTCATTCCCCTTCTTATCTAGTTTCATTCCTATTTTTCAAGGTACCTTTGTATCATCTATACAGACCATCCCCAGCATACCGTACCAGTCATACCTAGAACACTGTTGATATTTGTCAAGTCCCAACAAAACATACATCTTGTGTTTGACAGATTCTACAGCTACAAAGAACAAAAGACTATACAAAATTTACCTACTCATAACTTTCCATTATAAAGCTTAGCATGGGTACAAGGCATTCTGGAAGTATAGTGCATAGCTATACAATTTAGCACACATAAAAACCTTCTAGAAATATATAATGTTAGCTAACAAGGCATACCGACTTTGCCAAAAGCATCAGTTTTGGCTTCTTTGGGTTAAACTTCACTGAAGTCTTGGATGCAGGGATAACAAAATGTTATCCTTTTCGAATGACTAAAGGGCAGTTGAACTGTACTTCATATGCCCCAATTGAGGGGTCAACCTAAATTTAACCTCACTTGCTAAGCACAGGGTAGTGAAGTAAATCAATTTAAAATCAGAGGGAGGTGGGAAAAGATGTTGCTATCTGGTGGTGAGGACTTTAAGTGTCCTATATGCCATTTGGCCTACCTCCTCCAGTATTTAAAGACAGAGCTAATTTGACTCAGTGGAGCTGAAATCACAGATGAGCTGTTATACGGACTGAGCCTTTAGATTGGCATGGGGACAGTGTTCCCATTACACACAACATAAAGGAGGCAGCAGCAGTGAAGTCTCCATCACTCAGTGAAATCACTGAGAACTGGGCTAGGTAGTGGAAGCTCACAACAAGGCATTGCAGCTAAAGGTAGCGTGGTGAGAGATGCAGCAGCAAGAGCACCCTCCTACCCAGCAGTTCCTAGAACTGTGACTCCTAATAGCTGGGTTAGGTGTTCTTGGTGCTATAGGGCCAGACCGGACCAAAGGACTGGAATGAACCACCTGAATGCACCCCTGGACTCTGGGGCTTCGCTGACCTCAGGCAACAAACCATGAGTGGGGTTGCAGCAGATGAAAAGGGGAAGTGATGTGTTGAAGGGACATTCATCCACTGGACTTTCACAACATAAGATGGGAAACTAATGCAAAGATCTACTGCCCCAGATACTGTGGGGGTGGGTATTTTACTTATAATTTGCAAACTTCTGAGTCATTGGTGCTGTGTTTTTCCCCAACTAATGCTGTGCTCCCTCTCCCCTTAATAAAAGTTTTATTTTCCTATACCTAGATTCAGTGCTTGTGAGTGGGAAGTACTGCCTCTTAGAGGTGCCTGGGTTGGTGTTTAAATTTCTGGATGGGAGGTCATGCTGGGTTTGTTTTGTAATTTTAAGAGGAACCCCTATGTATTGAACCTTGCCCTTTGTTGTTGCCAACACTATCTAGCAGAAGGGTTATATTTATTTTGCCAAAACATACACAATGCTTAGAGAAATGGATTTAAAAATCAAGACAATGCCCATGCTTATTGCCTTACCCAAGCTTTCTCCCAAGCTTGTAGATAGACATAACAATCAGTCTGTCCATATGTCAGCCCTACAGCACACTGATGCCAACCCTCTCTATAGGCCAGATCCTTTAACTAGTTAGGGTGTTCTGATCTGCATGTTCTCAGCTTTAGTAACAGCCTGTCACCAGGTTTGGGGGACCCAGCAGGGCCGGCTCAGGCTTTTTTGCCGCCTTAAGCAAAAAAACAACAACATGCAGGGTGGCTGGAGCAGCGAGGCAAAAAAACAAACAAAACAAAAAAAAAACAGTCGAGGGCGGCCGGAGCCAGGGTGCAAACTTTCAGTGCCACTTAATTGGCGGCTGGCGGCTGCCTCCCCCAGCCACGCTGGCTAGCGGGACTCCCTGCACTGCAGATGTGCTCCAGGCACCGGAGTGCTAGCGGGGGGAGGGTGCGGGAGTGGGGGGGAGCAAGAGAGAAGGGGGGCAGCTAGGGCTTCCTTCAGCCAGGGCGCTCGCCACTCGGTCCCTCCCGCCGCGCTGCCTGCCGGGAGGGCTCCATGCCACTCCTGCCTGCAGGTGAATTGAAGGTCGGCGGGGAAGGACGCAGGCTGCTGGGCTTGCTGCAGACCTGGCACTGGCTGGGGCAGACGGAGCGCGCAGCCTGCTCCCAGCAGGGTGCTCCCCTCCTCCGTGCCGCCGCCAGAGCGGCCAGCCAAAAAAAAAAAAAAAAAGAGCGTCCGTGCCACCCTAGGATTCGACAGAATTCCGCCCTTGGAATCTGCCACCCCAAGCACAAGCTTGCTCGGCTGGTGCCTGGAGCCGGCCCTGGGACCCAGGAGTCCCGCCATGGCTACAAACCTGGTTATTTATAACAGGGATGCTCTTTCCCTAGGTCATTGTTTTACCTTTCCTGCCAGGTTTCTTTTCAAAATCCCTTTTGATCTAATTGTGCATTCTGGCAGGGTAATATCACACACAGATTCACTGAGGGATATATGATATTTATAAAAAATACAAATACTGTACTTCTTCTTTCGCCACAATTGTCTGTGCCCATCTGAGTTGGATTTGAACAGATGACTACTCCTGTATCCCGTTACACATTTTTGACCCATCCATTCCCTCAGGAAATTATCTTTTAAAAATAAATTCCCAATTTTGGGAGTGGAAATCCAAAGATCCCATATGCATGTTTTCCTCATGGATACACAATTTGCCTGCTGTAGAAAACCCCAAATAACTCCAATGCTATTAGGTAAAGAAGCCACTCCTCATTGGTTAGTCCATTGAGAGGAAAAATAAAAAAAGTGTTTCAGTAAGTTTGCATCAATAATAAAAATCTCAGTTGTTATTTTTATACGGATACCTGGCTAAAGGCATACAAGTATGCCTTGCTAGAACATCTGAAAGCTTCTGTAAAGAAACAAGTAGCTGCACAGATAAATATTCAGGAAAATTCCTATCATATCACTGTAAACCAGAAGAAAACATACACACACTGTAATTACTTGATTGGTAACATTAATAAATCTATTCTTTGTTTTGTTTCCTACTAAGTTCCATCCATTACTTTTGCATATTTTCTGTAATTGTATTTTTATAATAAATGACTTTTTGATTTAAACTGCATTTTTTTTCATTAGCTGTGATTATATTCTAAACAAAGGCAAAGATTAATTAATTAGATTAACTGAAGATGTGTTTAATGACAAACACAGGATATCACCGTCCTGCCTGGAGGCAGTAAGGGTATTTTAACATGTTATAACAATTCTTTGGTGTAAAGCAGTATGTATATCATCAAAGTGGTTACACCACTTTACATCACATTACAAATTAAAGGAGCCCAGCCCATCTTTTGAGTTAAACATAGAGAGGTGTGCACCTTCATACAACCTTTATGCAGTGGCATATGAGATCTGGTTTATAGCATAAACTTCCACATAATTTGATCTTATAAAACAGAACCTCATACAAGTTGTAATAGATGTAGTAAATGCCTCATGGAACATTTGAAAGGACAGAGAAGATTATATTCACACTTTACATTCACTGCTTGTTCATTATGTACGTCTAGAAAAAAGGAATATATTTAATTAAAAGGAAAGCTGAAAGAGTAAGAGGAACAAAAATGTTCTCAGCTTCAATGACATTATTGGAAAATAATTATTTCAGAACAGCTTATCTGTTGAAAAGCTGGCAAACTCCCAGGATCTTGATTGCTGTAAGCAATTTTATATCTGCTTTATATAGATAAATTTAACAAAGAGAAATTAATTTCAATCTTGTAATAAGTCTCATCTTATTATCGAAACGAAGTCCCTGATGCAACAGAGCCCTGTGCAAAAGAGACTGCTCCCGAAAGGATTGTTAGCTGAAATTTAACAGCTGACTAGAAAAACTCCATCTCAAAGCTTTGAGCCTCTATTGCTTCTTTCTGAACATAATTCTTAACAGATATAGAGAGTATTGCATTTTCCACTTCTGTTTTTGAGTTAGGAAGCCACATGGTTGTTTGGCATCATTACACATTCGGATTATATTTGGAATGCATTTATAAGTAACACACCTCAGAGCAGTACAGAGACGTTGCTCTTATTGCCATGAACTTAGCATTCTTTGTCACTTACATCCACCCTATCCATTCTTTTCCTGTAATCAAGGCCACATAAGAATTCATTGAATATCCCCTGAGATGAGATGTACAGAAAGGTCAATATCAAGCTTTAAACTGATTTTTTTGGGGGGGGGGAGCGGGGGGTTGGTTTTGTTAAAAGAATCTGCAAAAACCTGGTCCTCTCCTTCCCAGTGCCACATAGTAGCGAATTAGGGCTGTACTCTGTGGATGGCCTACCTATTTGATCCATAACTAATCTAACAAATATTGGAAATTGCTGGATTCAACCCCCTGAAATTTGCATGACCTACATCCAGCATTAAGCTTTCCAGCCAGATTCACCAATGTGCCCTGGATTCATTAAGCTAGATTTATGGCTACTAATTTTCCCCAGAGTGTCACAAAGCAGTCTGTGTGTATTGGTGAACCTGCTCATAAATCCCACCAATCGGTCATTAATGGAAGCATTTTCAGTTTCTAGATGGTACCACTTGAACAGAGACACATACAAAATGGATCCTTTCTTCTCCCATTATTATAAAAAGTGTTTTCATTAAGGTAAAGCAACCAAGCTGCAAGAAGCTAACACTGGTATATCCTAACAAAAGAAGATTGTGACATAGGATGATTCTTTCCAGCGTTACTATTACATGTCATTGCTATGCAACATCACACATATGAAAAAAGTCCCTACCATTTTATGATATTAGAGAGAAACTCCTCTATCCATCAAACACAGAGAGCAGATTTATCAACTCAGGGAAAAAAATTCTTAAAAATACTCCTTGCACATTTGCTGGTCTCCTTGACCATGTGATTCAATAGCTCCTTAGTGACAAAAAATGTGAATGGAAAGAAAATGGGATATTCTCTGCAATCCAGTTCTCAGCCAGAACTCCATTTCATTCTCCTATTGCTTCCCAATTCCTGAAGCATTCCCTTCATCAGTTCTGCTTCCTGTCAAATTCCTGCCGATTTTAAGAAATTATACCTTTTCTTTTTTAAAAAACACCTTTTTAAAAAATCTCCTCGCCATAGGTTCTTTTGGCTACTTTCAAAATATACTATGTGTTTCTTCCAAGTGATTTTTCACTGGTCCCTTTTCTCCTTTCCACACCAACTTTTCCCTGACCCATCAGGTTTCATTATTTTTTTCATCGTTTCTCTTCCTTCTAAAGACAAAACTACGTTATTTGTTTTCTCTTACCCTCCTTACATATAATATGCCTTGCCCTTGCCCCACCAATATTTAATTAGTTTTAAAGTACTAGATCCTAATCACTTTTTTATATTTTATTTTATTAGTATTATTTAAGGAACTAATCTCCAACATTTTTCTCTATTTCTCACTTGGAAGTAAGTATTTTAATATGTCTTTGTTTCATACATTACCTGAAGGTCATAATACATCTGATGTACCACATAATCCAAATGACACTCACTCTCTCAGGAGCATTCCTTCTTATGTTTACACAAAAAAACTCTCCCCAGACACACTCAGCGACCCACACACCTCCTTCCCCTTCACAATATACATTATCAATGTCACTGAATGCTGCAAACGCTCTTTTAAAGCAACAATATTGAAGAGGACACTTTCAATACATTGTCTTGATTGGTTTGAGAATACAGAAAGTGCCTTTATGGCTCTGCCATTCAAGGCAGAGATGGAATGTTGTCTGGATGCATGCATCACATTAAGCACTTAAAGCATGGACATCAAGTAGTGTATTAAATGGAGGACTCCATTCAGTTTGTTCATTTTCAATCAGTGAGTAGAATCAACAGGAGTCTTGAGTCTTAACCCATGAGCAGTTTGTATGGAGGAAGGATACCAACATTAGCATCATGCTAGATAACTTTGATTCTAGTCCAAGTGCTGTCTGCAGCCATTAAGCCTGTGTGAGATGTCATTTCAATAACATTTTTAAATAAAGGAGCAATCTTTGTTCCTTTTTACTGATCCTGCTACTCACTTGTTTCTCCTTGTTATTGTTTTTGTGTGTGTTGTATATATTTTGGGAAGCGCCTTGAGATCAACACCAGAGAAATATCAAATTGTTGATTTATTCCCATGTTTATGAAAGTTACATAAGGAACATAATGGAATCTCTCATTTATGAAAATGCAGCTTGAAAGGACTACACCAAATACTGTGTACGTGGTGCTAGTGGCATCACAGCCCTTACTTGCTAAATATCAGATTCTTCCCTATACTCCATATGTGACGGTCCCACTGACGCCAAAGAGAGGTTTGGTGTTTATTTTGGAGTTGATGTGGAGGGTGGGGGGAAAGGAAGAAGAAAAGGATTGCTTTTGTTCTGTTTTTTTCCTTTTAACAAACATGAAGAATATGCTATGGGCCTCAGGTTTTGTTCACTGATTTCAGAAAGAAATATTTCCATATATCTATACCATTTTTCCAGTATTACATATATAAACTTTTACGCAAAAGCCATAGCAACCAAAGGTGATATATTTTCATTTCAATGAATGGAAATGAATACTAAGCTTGACCACTTAGGGCCAGATACCTACTGCATTCTACTTACACCCAAACCTCTCTGATTTCAGTGGAAGTTTTTGAGAAAAAAGGAACCTTTCTGTGCTTAATAGTAGTGGGAGTGATGTTCTTATACAACTAACTTTTATAGATCAGCACCACCAAATATACAAATGAGCATGAAAGTTACCATATTGGGGTACTGGAGGTGTATGTTTTCAGCAGTGTCTAGGGATATAGCTGTGCAAGTTCTATCATCCATAATAGGACCCGTACTGCTAAATCCCAGAAAATACACACCAAAGGGGAGATTTTCAAAGGCACAAAGGGCAATTAGATGATCATCTCCTACTGAAAGTCAGTGGAATGTTGGATGCCTGCCAAACTTCCATTTGTGCCTTTGAAAGCCTCCCCCTGGAAACTTCCAAGAAAGTTTATCTTTTCAGGGTGTTTCACTGAACAGATTGTCAATGGGCCATACTGCAGTTTTATTCTATTGGGTCTGTGACACCTTAAAGCTGAGTAACTTTTCTATTTCCACATTGCCTCCTGTTTGATGTTGCTTACAGCAGAAGTTGCATTTACTACAGCAGCTGTTCCTTGAATGTACACTTTGATTTTCAAGCCCTAAAAATGGTTACCTGTTTAAACACAGGAAACAGTAGGATACAACAGTCAAAGAAGGATCAATTCCATTAACCATTCTATCAGTTCTGAGCATAAAAAGATGCTTTGCCTAATAGTATAAAACTACCCTCTTAGACACTAGAGAATAGAAATGTTCACAGGTAACGGGAAAATCAATTGCATTATCAGCTGGATGAATGTTTGGAACAACATCAGATTTTCAGATATAGGATAAATTGTTTTCTGACTCATTAAACATACATGTAGGATCTGTTATTGAGCTAAGCAGCATCAATATGAAGATTGCCATAACACTGTTATTTTAAGTGTAATGGTAACTACTAAGCCAACAAAATGCTATTTTGCAGTCTTCATATTGTGAAATCAATTATTATTTCACTCCCTCCATGCAAGGTGGCACTTTTCCCCCCCTTTTCTGTGAAAAGAGGTTAGTTCATTTCAATTAATATTGTTCAAAACCATTGTTGAAGAGATCTGCCTCAGGCAGTAGCAGTTCTGGCTTCCAAATGCCTTAGTTCTAGAAGTGGTCTCCCACAAGAGGCATTTGTTTAGTGTCCCACCCTGTACATTCTCTGGGCTATCGGCAAATTATGGGCTAGATTGTGCATTTGTCTTACTCAGATAAGCAGGGGAGTAAGGGCTTCACCCTCATCCCCTTATTCTAGATACACAGGTCTAATACAGAGTATACCCCCCTGCTGTCCAGCTACTACCTACTGTGAGCAAGTTGGTGGGAAGTACATAGAGACTTGACACTGTCTTCTACTGTCATTGACCAGACACAGAGGATGGAACTAAAACCTATCCCCTTTTAAAGGCTGCCAGGAGGTTCTCTCCTGATCTGGCCAAGAGGGGAGTAGGAGAGAAATTGTGATTCTGGGTGACAGTTCCTTCCTGGGGCTCTCTCTGAGGCAGAAAGGTATATGCAATCTTTACACAAGGCTAAGCATATAGGCTCAATCTAGCCTTCTGACAGTAGATATTGTTAGGAACTTATGTGATATATAAGCCATCAAATACCCATCTGGTAAGATTTTCCCATCACTAACTACTGCACTTGACCTAAATTCCAATCAGGGACAGAGAGAGGAAAAGCTCTGCATCCCATTTATCCTATGAATTATGCAGATCAACTATTGACCTCACTTTTTGACCTAGTAGATTTTCAAAGTCGTAAATGGCAGTTAAGCTCCTAATTGACATTGACTTGCAATAGAAATTAGGTGCCTAATTACTATTTCTACCTTTGAAAATCTACCCCTCACTGAAAAGATCAAAATCATTTGTGGTGTTACCCATTGACGGTCTTCAGTAGTTACAGAAATGAATTTAAACCTATATATATATTGTTGTGGTATCTGGGGGCCCCAATGGAGAATTAAAGCCCCATTATGCTTGGTGCTGTACAAACAATGAAAAAGGACAGACCCTGCCCAGGTGATCTCCCTCTTCCATTCAATTTCTGACATGCAGATGCATGTTCTGCCTTCAAACAGCTACCACAAATCCACCACAATACCAGTGAGTCTATACACAGTGCAGCTAATATTGTCAGTCATCTTAAGCTTTTTGCAGCTGATGAAAAGTAGGTTTCCCCAACTATTTTTATTACATGTGTCAAGAGCAACAGTAGAGAGTTGTTTTCTCCCTGAATATTCTACTCCACTGGTTCTCAAACTGGGGGTCACGACCCCCTTTTACAGGGGTCACCAGGGCTAGATTAGATTTGCTGGGGCCCACAGCCAAAGCCCAAGGCTGAGGAGTATAGCCCTGGGTAGCAGGGCACATGTTACAGGCCTCCTGCCTGGGGCTGAAGTCCTTGGGCTTTGGTCCCCCCTTCTGGGGTCGTGTAGTAATTTTTGTTATCAGAAGGGAGTTGCAGTGCAATGAAGTTTGAGAACCCCTGTTCTACACAAATGGGCAGTCAACACAGAACACGCTATCCTAGCACAAGTCTTCTGATTTCCAGAATACCCACTGGTCTAATATTTGACATCTCTCTAGCTGCCACTGAGTCACAGAGTTTCCGTTTCAACAATTAATCATATTGAACTTGGGTTTGGCAGCGGATCCAGTCTCATCCCCTGGACTGATCTTTAGTCTGTGTATGACATGTGCATAACTATAAATGTGATTATCATTTACTTTAATGGTATGGAATTGGGACATAGAGTAAGTAATACATGCCAATAGATTTAAAAATGTTATTAAAGTTAATGTTAAAAAAATATATAATACACAGGTTAGGAAAAGAGAGTTTGTACATCTGGGTACAGTGCATAGATTATCCACGAATACAAAGCTTTTTGTTTTAAAAGTCATAAAATACATATAGTGTAATCAGCAATAACCCACATTTAGCTGAATAAATTAAACAATACAGTTTAGATATTAGCATCCAGGTATTGGGGTACATCACTTATGAAAAGTTGAGCAGTGAGCTTGTATTTGTAGAAAGCAAATATAAGAATGAGTGTAGATTGTCCTTCAGTAATTGAGCATTTAGGGTAGGTTACCCATTTAGAAAATACAATCCATCAGGGAAGTATTTCAGTTATTTTCCCGACTGCATTTCTCATCGGCACTCCAGCTCATCCCTCCCAGTATTGCCGATGTCCGGTGATGTGTTCTATGTAGATGTCCCTCGCCCACCTGATGGATGCTTATCCAATGCCACATCAGCAAGAAACTCACACAAGTATGTAGCAGACCTTTGTATAAAACCATGCTAACTCAGCATTTTCATCAACAGATTTTGACAATCCCTGGACAGGATTCCCCTAAATTATGTCAATGCAGCATTTGTTACTCAAAATTATTACTGGTTTAAACTAGAAGTGGTCCCTTGTTGCAAAATTTGGTTCTAGATACAACATTTGAAAATGAGCAAGGGTATTTGAATGAGGTTTTAGTTCTGCCCATATTTGTAGCCCATCATCAATAGATCTCAAAGAGCTTTATAAAGGTTAGTATTATCCCCAGGTTACAGAAGGGAAAACTGAGGCACAGAGTACCAAGTGAATTAAAGTGAAGTTCCTTCTTTTATTTTGATGCTGTAATTATTTTCACCATATCCACAAAAGCAATACCAGTGTTAACATCCTTTACTCTGAGCTTAAAGAATAACTGCCCCTACAACTAAAATTCCAGTTCTCTATCTGAACACTTATTAATCCTTAGAGGAACTAAACATTTGTCCATCAAGAAGGGAAGTGCTTTCAGATAGAAATATCTGCTAACTTCTCTTTTTCCTATGGATAAATAATAAGGGAATCTCTTTGCTTTGTTTATATTATCTCCTTCTGCTCATCTCTGACTATACTAGAGATGGGCAAACTATTTCTGTCAAAGAATTTACATGGAAAACTTAGGTCTAGATTGCAAACAAAATGCACTCTGCCTTGAATAAGAAACCCTTGACCCTCTAGAGTCACAATTTACTCCCTAGCTCTCCACTTACTCCAAGGGGAAGTACTCTACAAATGCACTTCATATGCAATATACTTCCCCCTCCCTGCTGACTAGCGAGTTATGATGCAGAATCAAGGTTCTGCCCAGGCCAACACTGCCCACCCCACTTGCGTGGGAGGGTGAGGAGTGACTCTTCCCCTCATGCCACGACTCGCAATACAGGTAGTCCATGAAGGGGAGAAATAAAGACATGACCTTATTACCCCTAAAACTCACAAAGAGCTTTCAAAGTGGCTGCATGGACCCTTCTGGCTCAAATACTTTACTGGCATGAACACATGCTTATCTGTATGCTTATCCTGTCTGCCTCTTCATGCTGCTGAGCCAAAATTCTCTCTCACAAGTATTCCCTGCAAGCAAATAAAAGGAGCTTTGAATAGAATTGGAGCAAATTTGTGCATTTTGTTCAAAGGAATATTTGTGGATACAGTTTTTGTATGTTGCTCATGTCAAGAGCACAATATTGGCCAAAAAGCAAGAGCTTCTAGGAGCTAGTTTTCTGGATTTTCTTGATGCAACCGTTTTTAAAAATGATTTTTTGTAAAAGAGTTTTGTTTGCTTGACTAATTGTTGTAAATTGTTCATATCCCTGCTGTTGATGTATCCAATCCTGCAAAATGCTGAGCAACTTCTGCAAGTTCAAAGTTGTAACTCCCACTGAGGCCAATAGCACTTGATTCAGTTTCTATAGGTCTCAATGGGAGACTAGACATTTCAGCACCTTGCAGGAAATGCTCAAGTACCATGCAGAATAGGGCCTGGATTGTTTATCTTACTGTGCACACCCGCTGGACTACAGAATGTGTGTTGGATTCAAATAGTACCTATTTTGCTAAACTTGCTTTTCCTTGCATGATAAATAATTACAATACCTGCATACATCTGTGGCTGCTCAGACCACAGTTGATAAAGCCCACAGCATTTAGACCTGTATTCAGAATGGGCCAAATGCTGCTGACCTAGGGTTACCATATCCCATAAATAAAAAAAAGAGGACCCTCCACAGGCCCTGGCCCCGCCCATTTCCCCACCCCCTAGCCCCGCCCCAACTCCGCCCCATCCCCGCCCTAACTCCACCTCCTCCTCCCTCCCACTCCCAGCCAGGGGGAAAGGGCTGCCCCAGCACTACCGGCTTCAGGGTTTGCCGGGCAGCCCCCAGACTCTGCGCCCCCAGCCAGCGCTTCCCCAGCACAGATGGAGCCCAGGAGGGGAAGCGCCCAGCCGGGGGCGCAGGGTCTGGAGGCTGCCTGGCAAACCGTGAAGCCGGTAGCGCTCAGGCTTTGGGCAGCCCCTATGCCTCCGGACCCTGCGCCCCCAACCAGGCACTTCCCCTCCCGGGCTCCGGCGGCGCAGGGTCGGGAGGCACGGGGGCTGCCCGAAGCTGGTAGCGCTCGGGCAGCCCGGCTCTTAAACAGAGCCGAAGAGGAGCAGAGCCTCCAGCCGCAGCGGCTCTGCTCCTCCCCGACTCTTCGGCTCTGTTTAAGAGCCGGGCTGCCCGAGCACTACCGGCTTCGGGCAGCCCCCGTGCCTCCGGACCCTGCGCCGCCGGAGCCCGGGAGGGGAAGTGCCCGGCTGGGGGCGCAGGGTCTGGAGGCATGGGGGCTGCCCGAAGCCGGTAGCGCTCGGGCAGCCTGGCTCTTAAACAGAGCCGAAGAGTCGGGGAGGAGCAGAGCCGCCATTTTCCTGGACATGTTCGGCTTTTTGGCAATTCCCCCCGGACGGGGGTTTGACTGCCGAAAAGCCGGACATGTCCGGGAAAAAGAGGATGTATGGTAACCCTAGCTGACCTTATTCTTGTATGGTGTCCTGCTGAAGTAAATGGTTGAATATAGAAACACATTATGCATGGCTTCAAAGAGACTAACTGCGTTGGAGAGGGAGGATTAAGTCCAACGTTACTTTAAAAAAAAAAGCAATATTCAAGTACATGTAGAGCCTATTTATGGGTCAGTAGCCATTTTATTTTTAAAAATGGATCAAGAACTCTGAAAGCTTGGCAGAAAAAAAAGTGTTGTTGAAAGGGATTGTATAAACACAGAGGCAAAAGTGAGCCAATTCAGCTTTGGTATAAGATGGCACAACTCCAGTTGAATCCTTTGCTGATTTTGATATGTTCTTGACAAGTTTTCGTGCTCTTTCTAAATCTATGTAGAAAATCTTGGGGAGCAAAGGTAATGCATAAAACTCTTGTAGTAGAAGGCCCCAATCTTACAGGTCTTCTGCTTGTGAAACTTCCACTGAAGTCACTGGGAGTTGCATACATGGTGTCCTCACAGCACTGCACCAAAAATATTGTGCTTAAAAGGTATCATCGTGGGTATACATTCAGCATTCAAATGGTTATTCTTCCACAGTGTTATTGCTTTTAGGCATCCATGTGTCTGTCAGTAAGGAAAATGCGAGCATTCTAAGTGTAAGTTATTGTATTTCCTTGACTCTGACTTGCGACACCTAGCAAAGTAGTAATCTTCTTTATCAATTTATCAATACCACTGTATTTCTATAGTTTGCATTTTTCATTGTGATATTCATGTAACATAGCCTTAAATTAAATTTATATATGTATTGTGCATATGTTCTTGTGGTTTGAATGAGCATTTTTTAGTCTATTTCTTTAGAAGAGACAATGTACTATTGAAATATGTAACATGCAAAAGAAATTATTAATCGTTCATACTGTTTAGCAACTGAAGCAAATCACTACTGACCAAAAATAGACCATTTCCTGCAAGAACCGGGTTTTGATTTTTTTAATGTTTTGGGAGAATAGTTTTTCTAGTTGAGCTAAATCAGAATAGATAAGAGCCTCAAAAGATAAATATTAATGAACAAGTAATATCATGAATATGATATATATTATAATATGTAAGCCCTCTTACACATCACTACATTTATTTGGTTTTCTTGCTTCCAACAGTGAAAGCAAGAAAATCGTAATGTGAAAAAATGACGATGCCCACAAGAGAGCTCCCTTTGTGAAGGGAGACAAAACCCAAAGTACTAGGAATTGATTTTTTACAAAATAATAAACTGAAAAACGGACACTTCAAATAAAAACATGTTTTCCATCATAATTATCTAACTGCTCTTCTTTTTAAAAAGCTGCAACATGATTCATTTGTCCATGGTGCACTTAATAAAAAGCATCACTAAATATATTTTTAGAAACAGAGAGGGTGATGGGTATTAATGCCCTCCAAGTTAGCTGCTGATTTTTGGTTCCCTAAACTCCTGACTAGGTAACAACTGGCTTAGTGGGTCACTTGACCTTGTGATCTAAAAAGTGAGGACTCATCATAGACTGACACTGCAGCCCATTTAGAACAATAAAAGACATTTCTAAAAAGTACACAAACCACAAATTCACATTTTAAAGCAGGTCACACTGAAGGTGCATGTGCATTTTTGCAGGTGTACACAAAAGTCCCGTGTCTACAGATTTAAATCAGGTAGCTGTGTGTCTATCCAACAACTCACTTGCTTAATTACCAGATTTGCACAAACACGAGTATTTTGTGGGAGCAACATAAGCACGTGTATTTGTGCAGGCACCCCGACTGAACCTATTTTGAAAAAAACAGAGCCAGATTAGAGCTTTATGTTAAACTTATAGGGAAAACTATTGCCTCTTGAATTTACAAAGTGACCTAGGAGTCACTGTCAACTCAGCGGGGCAATCAAACTCAGGTTCAGTAAGTGTGTATATAAATATTTATTGGGCCAAATTTTCACCAGTACATAGCACCCACAAATAGGGCCAGATTTTCAAAAGAACTCGGGCTCTGGGGTTCAGGCCTAGACTGAAAATCTTAACCAGAGCATATTGCTACTTGATATTCTAACTTTATTTTAACATTAGTTATAGCAATAAACTTTAGGTGAAACAAATGAGTTTTGAAACCATTATGGTCTTTCAGTAGTGCCAGATCATATTGGTATGAGACATGTAATTTGTTTTGACTTTTCATTTCGAGATCAATCATTTCAAAAGTCCATACACATTATACATGTTACGTTTTTCAGTTAATAATGAAAGACAGAGTGACAAACAATTACATCTAAAATCAAATAAAAAGGTTAAATATTATTTCTAAAGGCATCTGAATTCATTATGCAAATGAACTCATACATTAATGACAAAACAAATAAACAGTTTCAGTAATATGATATGACTTTGTACTTAGTCATTTCAACATCACTAGTTGAATAGAAGACAGGAAAGAGAATTCAGGTCATATAGAGATAACATGCATACATTGAAACAGTCCTTGATACACCACCACGATGTTGGTGCTCTGAATCCATTTTAAGTGTCAAATCTCATGAAGACAATGGAATAAAGTCTGAAGAGAAAAGAGACCTTTTACAGACCTAGGTCTTTGGGCTCTCAATGTTTTCAATAGAGGAGTTTTAAACTTTAAGTTCACAGAAGAACCAGTCCTGTCCCTCCCACCCCCACCACACCACACCCCATAGATGCAGGTGGCCCTGGGATGAAAAAGAACCAACCTACTGTCCAAACATATGGTAAACAAGGATTTTGGGAGTCCTCAAGAATTCATGATTTTCAGGGGGCCTCCGCATATCATGGGCAGGGCACATGGGGGAGGGAAAGAGAGGGGTTGATCTCTGACTATGCAAGTGCATCAGATTCAGGGGCACCCCAGTGTACGCCAGTGCTGATAAAGAACTTGGGGATGAGGAGGGCCAGGGGAATCCGTGACTCTTGAAATCCAGTGACCAGTGAGCTCTTCCCATTCGAAGAGAGTACAGGATAACAGCTGAGCAGTGGCTCCAATGCCTCTTGGCAGCCTAAGGAGCAAGATGCCTTCCCCTGAGCCCTTACATATTTCCCCAATACTCAACAGGCTGTGACCAGAGGACGAGATACATGCCTAAATGCATACCTTAGATTGTCAGTAGTAGACCATCTTAACTTCTACTTTGAATATGGCACAAACAAGGAGGATTGATGATGCTATATTAGATTGACAATTGCAAAATAGTCCATATCAGTAGCAACTGATGGTTCTTTGGTAGCCTATATGAAAAAAGTTTACTGCTGTCTGTCCAGTTGTCCATACTACAAAAGCCATAATCAGCCACCTACTAAAGCACAATGATGTGACAGTTTATGAAGGTTATATTGCTGCTCACTGTACTATACACCTCTTCTGTAGAGAAGCATAGCCCTGAAAATTGAAGTTATCAAACTAGAAGCTTTCACAAGCACTAAATTCACACACAAGTTTTAAACAAGTTCTATTCTATTCTACATAGATTCTCATAGTAAGCTTATCACCAACACACACCACTTTTTTGGAGAGAAAAGTATGCATGTCTTCCTAGTCATAAAATTGTTTGACCTCTTAGGAAATGTCAGTGATGTAAAAGTGATCATATATTCGGTAAGGATTAAAAAAATAATGCCATCTCCTGAAAATATTCTCTCCAGTCCTTTAAGGATTTAGTGCATCTTATACAAGACTGCTTACAATGCCATATTTTCCAACCATAAAATATTTCTAGCTCAAAATATTTATGATTTTGAAATTAAGTTCCAGCTCTTTGTTTATTTAGCCATAGACTTTGTTAGTGATTGATTGCGCTGATGTCAAACACAACCTAACAGGAAGACTTTAAAATATTATGTTTACAATTGTTAAATGGCTTCACAGAATTTGATGGCCAATATACATTAAAATGGTTTAAATTGTTCTTATATGGAAATAGTTCACAGCGGCTGCTGAGTACTTTATCTGGACATCTTAAGCCCCTTTGATCAATTTTAACACAAATTACAGCAGTGAAGATTCCAACCTTAGCAGATCATTGCATTGTCTTGTAATTTTCTGTTCTCAATAGGTTCAAGATTATTTCTTCTCTGTAGTTTACATTTGTTTTTAATAGTTGATACTTTAAGGTTGCATCATGCTCAGTGATGTTCTATGGAAATTGCCTCAACAATACTACTTCTCTCCCCCCCCCCTTTTAAATTGCACTGTATATTTTAGAATGAGACCCATGTTTGTCCCAACCCGCAATCCTGCATGCTTACCCAAATCAATTGAATTCAGTGGGTATTTTGGGTGTGCAAGAAGTGCAGGGTTGGGACCTTTATTTTGTAAGTAGTGAGAGTAGTGTTATTGAATTCTCCAGGATGACATTTAAACACGTGGATCACATTTCCCAAAGCAACTGTCAGTCATTGGAAAACCATGGAATCTCTATCAAAGTGGGAAGCTCATCCCTGGACTCTGATTTTAAGTCTCATTTGTGATAGGAGAATTTTGTCATGAAAACTATTAGTTAAAAATTGGTCAATCACTTAAATTAAAAAGATTTGATTCTTTCAAAATAGGAATTATACTGTGAATTATTCTAAATACATTCTTGAGTGAATAATGTTCTGATATAGAAGAGAAACATTTTGCAAAATAAAAAGAATAATGTATGCAATAGTAACTGAAATCAGGCTCCAGCTACTTAGATCAGATCACAATACGCATGCAAATGTCCCCAGTGTTCAAGCAGATTTGATCCATGCATTTGGTAGCTGTAAGCAATCTCTAGTAGAGTTTTTTTTAAAGAATACCTAATTGGGTCAAAATCCATAAGTCCCTCCTCAGCTTGTACCCCAGCTTTATTTTGGCAAAAACACCCATTAAAGTCATTGGTGGTCCTCCATGAGTAAGGACTTCAGGATTGGCCCATAAACATTTTGGTTACTTTAGGGTGTCAATGGCCAGATGTTAAAAGAAATCACAGATAAATGGAGAAATTATGGGACGATCATAAAGGTCCAATCATACAAGGCTTTAGCCCATGGGGCTTCCATTGACATCAATGGGAGTTCCACAAATGTAGGGCTTGCACAAGCACACTCTAAGGTGGTTCTAAGGAGATAGAACAAATCCCTGATTTATTATGACAGTTGGACTGACCAGCAGATTTAAAAAAAAAATGTTTAACACCACTGCTGCTTTTTGTTGTAATTGCCATGTCAATGGGCAAGGATGTCACATTTAGTTTTTGGGGTTTTTTTAAATCCTACTAGTTCCAAGACTCCTTTTCCATAAATAAAACCAACCACATCTTTAAGGATAAAGCCTTACATGGCTATTAACCAGAGGGTTTTTTCTTTTGAAAGATAGATCAATCTAAGGAAACATGAATGCCCAATCCTCTAATTATTTCTTTATATTTTGTTTAATTAATTGTGTCCAATTGTTATCCAAAACAGAAAGGAGAGGTTACTCACCTCGGGCAGAAACGGAGTTTTTCAAGGAGGTGTCTTATTTAGAAAATCTGAGTGGAGATATATTTCTGGAATTCCTATCTGCAATAGAAAGTAAGTCTAGAAGTCTTCCTGAATGGCCTTGTCCTGTCCAAGTAAAAGGCTAATGCCCTCTTAACATCTAATGTTTGAAAAGCAGACTCTTGTGTAAACTGATGCAGCGCAGGCAGAAAAAATGGAAGATGAATAGTTTGGTTGCTATGAAATTGAGAGGATACCTTAGATAAAAGCTTTGGATGAGGAAGGTGTGTGCAATATGTCCATGAGCTTGTGATGGGAATCCAGGACTTCTTCCAGGAGAATTTCCACATTGTCAGTGACCTGCTTCATCAGGTCCTGGAATTGTCTAAAGTCATGAGCTAATGATGGTAGCTGTGGCATGACTGTCTCATCCAGTGATGATGATGAGATGTTTGAGAAAGTGGTAACTGTGTCAGCCTTTGTATCCTGCTCCTCAGAAGGTCTCCTCATGCTCAGAGTGGGGAGGACAGATGGACAGTATAGGGCAGCAAGGTCTTCTGTGTTCCCTGTGGGACTGAATTGAAGAAGACCGTAAGGCTTGGGGGGGGGGGGGGAAATGATCAAACGCTGGCCATGCCTAGTGTCGGGAAGCAGGGTTCTTGTGTCCTGCCTCTGTTGTATCAACAATGGGGACCAATATCTCCTGGAATAAACTGGAGAGCCTTAAACAGAAATTTCCAAGTTTGAGTCAGAATGCTCCTCCCCACTCTGTATCAGAGGTGACAACCCCTCCTCTTGGATAGTCAAAGATGGAGAAGAGGTAGGTCTCCCAGAAACATGAGCAGTCAATGATCCAGCTGACCTCAGCTGAGAGGAGTCCAGAGGTTGCAAGGAGAATAGACTCAGGCTCATCAAGTCTTTCCGGTACCAGAAGCACCACAGCACCCAGTAACAGAATCAATGCTGTTGCAGAAGCCATTGTGATAGGCACTGATGTTAGTACCAAGGGGGTCAAGGATTCCACTGAAGCTGGTCTCTTGGTAGCAGAAGTCATTGATAGTGAGACCTTTACCACTGAGGTAAGGACTTAATTGACATCTTAAGGTGTTCCATGGTATCCAAAGTCCTTGGAGCCTCACTAGCACTCCTATCAGGGCCTTCATTTGAGGTCTCAGATGACCAGGTCTTTGATAAGGAATTCTGTTTTGCTACTCCTATTCCCTTCTGTAAGCTTGGAGTGGGAAGCTCTCTGTACCAGCAGTGTGGTTACTAGTACCTCGGTCAAGGAGTGTGTTGTTGGAGACTGGAGTTTTAGTTCCGACTTCTCTTTGGAACTCAGAGACCATGATCTCAATGAGAATGGGGCACTGACAGACCTGAAGGGTCTCTGTACAGGGGGTCTGTACCCAGATCCAAAGCCAGTTTAAGGTTTGCTCCATCATTAATAATCAAGACTTAATTTCCCTGTTTTTACCTTAAAAGAAGAGCAGATTTTACACTTGTTTGGCACGTGAGAGTCTCACAAGCAATGAATGCAGTAGGAGCATCCATCAATAACAGGGGTTGCTTCTCAACAAGAGAGGCACCTTTTAAATTCTGGTGCATCCAGAATCCCCAAAAGAAGAAAAATTTGTTCAAGCCCCTCAACAGGGGGGAAAAGAAAAAAACCTAATTTTTTTGAAAGAAAAGAAATGGGAAACAAACATTCCAACTATAAGGTACTAAATCTGTTACTCCTAAGAACTAACCATAAAACCAAAACACTTAAAAGGGAGAAACAGGTACACAGCACACAGGCACACACTAGACTCCATCTCTGGCCAAAGGCAGATGAGAAGGAACTGAGGGCAGTTTGCTTATGCAGCCCTATGTAGCCTCAATAGGGGGCACGATGATGTGAAGGTTGCGTGTGTGGGCAGAATGGGCATGACTAACAAATCTCCCATCAAAGGCACTGGGGCATGTACACCTAAAAGTGGAGCACCCATAGGGACGCTACTCGAAAAATGGATAAACGACAGACATTTCATGCACTTTATTGCTGTGACTTTTTCTCCCTTGGAACTTAAGATCATTTTCTAGGGTTTTTTTTGTTTGTTTGTTTGTTTTGGTAGATTTATTCTGTGAAGTAGAATCTAGTTTTGAAAAAACCAAAGTTCATGCACACAGCTCAAGATGAAAATTCAGTTCCTTAAGTGACAAATCTTAAACTGTCTGATAAAAGAATGAAACAGCACCCAGCAAAAGGCCAAAGCAAAGTATAAAAATGAAACATTTTGCACTTATAGAGTAAAAAAAATCACCACTGTGTCCTTCATTTGCATGTGCATATATCAGAGCAAAGGCAAATATTCAAATCAATTATGGTATCTGACGGCCTTTGACCACAGTAAGCTGGAAAAGCTTTTCATAAGCAAGCACTGTTGGAGGGATACTCAAACATATGTTGTTTTCCTTCCCCATCTTGTTTCTTCTCTTTCCTATTCTTCTTCTGTTTTGCTCCTGTCTAATAAGAATTTGGCTTAGGCAGCCAAGTCTGCATATTTTACAACACTGCTGTAAGTCTGTGACCAGAAAGAAGCAGTTAAAAGCAATGCCCTAAACAGCCCCATGCTGGTACAAGTTTGCCAGGTCTTGGAGTGGCTGATAGGCACAGCACACAGTCTTATTTTCTTCCAGCTGTGAGCTGCAAGTGAAAGTCAACCCTAGATACTGAAGCTGATTTTCCATCTTTGCTGTTCTGTTCTCTTCCTTCTACTGTGTGTTTTGCTTGTTTTGTCATCTAGGAAACAGCATTAGACTAACAAGAACAGCAAGAACCACTCCAGCCCATCTCAAGTAACCTCTTCTATGTTTCCCCCCAAAAGGACAGTTAATCATCTTTAATACTATCCAAAGACCAGACACGAGTGTTTTTCCTTCTGAAGACTCTCTCCAGGGAAAGGGAATCAGGAATGTTCTTCAGATTAAAAAGAAGAACAGGAGTACTTGTGGCACCTTAGAGACTAACAAATTTATTAGAGCATAAGCTTTCGTGGACTACAGCCCACTTCTTCGGATGCATATAGAATGGAACATATATTGAGGAGATATATATACACACATACAGAGAGCATAAACAGGTGGGAGTTGTCTTACCAACTCTGAGAGGCCAATTAATTAAGAGAAAAAAAACTTTTGAAGTGATAATCAAGATAGCCCAGTACAGACAGTTTGATAAGAAGTGTGAGCATACTTACAAGGGGAGATAGAATCAATGTTTGTAATGGCTCAGCCATTCCCAGTCCTTATTCAAACCGGAGTTGATTGTGTCCAGTTTGCATATCAATTCTAGCCCAGCAGTCTCTCGTTGGAGTCTGTTTTTGAAGTTTTTCTGTTGTAATATAGCCACCCGCAGGTCTGTCACTGAATGACCAGACAGGTTAAAGTGTTCTCCCACTGGTTTTTGAGTATTTTGATTCCTGATGTCAGATTTGTGTCCATTAATTCTTTTGCGTAGAGACTGTCCGGTTTGGCCAATGTACATGGAAGAGGGGCATTGCTGGCACATGATGGCATATATCACATTGGTAGATGTGCAGGTGAACGAGCCCCTGATGGTATGGCTGATGTGATTAGGTCCTATGATGATGTCACTTGAATAGATATGTGGACAGAGTTGGCATCGGGGTTTGTTACAAGGATAGGTTCCTGGGTTAGTGGTTTTGTTCAATTTTTTGAATAAATTGAACAATTTATGAGTTTGCCCTGCATAAGCTTTATGCAGGGTAAAACGGATTTATCTGGGTTTAGACCCCATTGGGAGTTGGGCATCTGAGTGCTAAAGACAAGCACACTACTGTGAGCTGTTTTCAGGTAAACTTGCAGCTTTGGGACAAGTGATTCAGACCCTGGATCTGTGTCTGGAGCTAGACAGGGGTGTCTGGCTCAGCAAGACAGGGTGCTGGAGTCCTGAGCTGGCAGGGAAAACAGGAGCAGGGGTAGTCTTTGCACATCGGGTGGCAGCTCCCAAGGGGGTTTCTGTGATCCAACCCGTCACAGTGGCTGCTACTCTGAAACCTTCAGATTAAAGCCTCTTAATACTTTACAGTTCAGATGCTTTAACTATTTCTGTATCTCTAATAAGAGGTTAAAAGGATATTTAATGGGGTGTTTACCATGGTACGAAGCAGAACCCCCATACCAACCCTTGTATACCAAACCCTCAACCTTGTTTAAAACTGTTTAAACATTGGACAGTGACTGAGTTATGTTACACCTTTAATTCTTTGGGTCCTATGTTCCATCTAAATTAATACATTTTCTAGCTCTGGGAATATCTGGTCTCTGCAGGAGAGTCATGAGACTCGGGGGGGGGGGGGGAGACAGGAAATACTTACAAGTGCATAAATTAACTTATATGAAAATCTGAAACAGTTTTGAGTGAAAGTTTTGGAGTAACTCTGTCCTTAATGAATACTGCATATGGGGAGAACTTCAATCTTCAAGCCAAAGTAATCACTACTAAAAAATGAAGTTTATGGAGTAACAAACATGATGACATAGGTTCAAAAGGACGGTCCATTAATGCCAGAAGCACCACATTCAAATCCCATGTCAAAAAAGATTCCTTAACTGGTGGACATGTGCATCAGTCCTTTCAGGACTCTTCATACATTGGGGTATGAAAAATTAGACCACCACCCAATTTGAGGATGAAACATGATTATGACCAAATGCATCTTGATAGAACTCATTGAAAATCCTGAATGTCACAGATATAACAAGTAGTCCAAAATAAAAGAAATCAAAGACTCCATGGGTTGAATATGTCTGGATTGCACACATGGAAAAAACCCTTCCATTTAGCTTACTACGTTAGCCTTCTATAGCCCTTTCTCCTCTGATTCAACGCCTTTTGAACTGCCTCCAAACAGCTTCTAGCAATAGAATTTAACCAGCTAGTTTCCATGCTGTAAGATGCAGGGATGAGAGGTCCAGCTGTTGCACTAGACCATGATTCTGTGAAAGGAATGTCTGGAAGTGGAAAGGATGGACAGATTGACAGGTGCATCAAGAAAACTCTAGAAGAGCTTTTACTGTCATGAGACAAGGATGCAGACACATAGAAGTCCTCCAAAGGTAGTACAGATCTCTAGACCCCCAGTCTGAGAAATAGATAATAGTATCACAGATGATGGTTGGAGAGAAATCTTAATTATCGGTATCTTTGTTGCTATTATTGGAAGGGACTTGGATCCCATAATTCTTGGAGAAATGTCCACAGATGTTGTAGAGGTAGTAGTTGTGTGGAGAGAAGAATCAGTACTGAGGAGTTCTGTGCCATTGGGTGCAGTACCAATGCAGACGTTTCATAGATGGGACCTTATTAGAGGGCAGTACCGAGGAATCTGTAGCAGACAGTATTGATACCATCAGCACTAGGAAGAGGCTTTGGTCACTACTGACTGACAACACAGTACTGAAGTAGAAACATAGGATTCCATGATCAGTGAAAACTCTCAGTGTCAATCCAATTTGGAAGGAGCAGACTTGGAGATATCAGATGAGTGGTGAGTCTTAGAACTCGATGGGGATTGCAGCTGAGCACCATTTAAAGATCTCTCCTCCTTTTTACTTCAGTCCGCAGGAGTCACTGACTGATCAGGGGAGGATTGAAGAGACAGATCAGTATGTTTGAGAAGCACAATGTCTCTTTGAGCCAGAAGACCTGTGAGCTCCTGGAGTAGCAAGTCTGGTACCCAGAACACTGGCAGAAATCAGTTTTGGAGAAGACAACTGCTTTTGAGGAGGGACCTCAGAGTTGGAGACCGTCCTAATTGATCTTTCATCAAAACCATTTTCTATTGAACATTACAAGCTTTCTGAAAATGATTTGCAGATTCAACATTTGTCTGGGACATGTGACTTCCCATGACAAAAGAGGCATTAAGTATCCCCATCGTTCACAGGCATAGCTGTCTCACAGGCAGGGCAGATCTTAAACCTTGGAGACAGTCTCAGCTGTGACAAAGTTCCTCCTCTATCTTGGTGGGTCCTGCATTTATTGGCGGATTTTCTTGCCCCAGAGATTCACCATGTAGGTTGGGGAACAGCCCAGAGACCTTCCCCTCTGGAAGAACCCACAGTCCAGGTCAATTGGGAGGTTTGGGGGGAACCCGGGCCCGCCCTCTACTCCGGGTTCCAGCCCAGGGCCCTGTGGACTGCAGCTGTCTATAGTGCCTCCTATAACAGCTGCATGACAGCTACAACTCCCTGGGCTCCTTCCCCATGGCCTCCTCCAAACACCTTCCTTATTCTCACCACAGGACCTTCCTCCTGGTGTCTGATGACACTTGTGCTCCTCAGTCCTCCAGCAGCACACCCTCTCAGCTCCTTGCGCCTCTTGCTCCCAGCTCCTCACACTCGCACCACAAACTGAAGTGAGCTCCTTTTAAAACCCAGGTGCCCTGATTAGCCTGCTTTAATTGATTCTAGCAGCTTCTTCTTAATTGGCTCCTGGTGTCCTAATTAGCCTGCCTGCCTTAACTGGTTCTAGCAGGTTCCTGATTACTGTAGTGCAGCCCCTGCTCTGGTCACTCAGGAAACAGAAAACTACTCATCCAGTGACCAGTTTATTTGCCCTCTACCAGACTCTTGTACCCCACTGGTCTGGGTCTGTCACAAAGCCATGAGAACTGCACCTCAGTACAGAGGACAGACCTCACACAAATAAGACAGCCTTCTCTCTTTTTGCACCAATGGGCACTGAATGAAGTTTATAAACTATGAAGTACAGTGTAACACGGTCTTTTCAGGGCCCTCCTGCCTTCTGCCCCCACTGGGCTGAGAAAGTCACACAGAGACCTTTGTGCAGTGCTCACCTGGTGCTTTTATTTACAGGTTGTGTTCCCACCACCTTTCCCATACACATAGTCCCCTTATTATAGTCCACCAGTAGGAGAGAGGGGGCAAGTGATCGCTTTCTGCTTCCCCTCACTGCCTTTCCTCTAGTGCAGCTTCCCTCTTTCCAGCTCCTCCCATGGCTTCCTTCCCCTGGGGCTTTTATCCAGCCCCAGCCTGATGAGGCAGCAGATGTTCCAGCTTCCCCAATCAGGGCCAGGTGATCTACCCAGCTCCAATTCACCTCTCTTAAATGAAGCTGGAGTGACAGAGGGTTGGCTAAGCAGTTTTCTGCTTAGCACCCTGTCACACGCCTCCCCCCTTTTTCTGAACCACCCAGTTCAACCGTACAGATCCCTTCTTCCCCCTTCTAACGGGTGGGGTCCTACTGGGAGGCCTTCATCTTTTGGGTGACCTGCTGGGAGTTCCTTGCAGGGTTCAGCCATCCCCCATCCGCAGCAAGTACATGTAATCATTTCAGGGTAGTTCAAAATGTCTGTCATATTCCCCATCAAAATACTTTTCAAATGTTTTGCACAAGAACCAGGTAGCAGTGTATTTTTCATCTCTCTCGAAGCCACAGTGAAAAGAGATACTCACACTTTTCTACTACTGATAATTTTATCTTCAAAATTGGCTCTGTACATTGGCCAGCTTTAAAAAAACAAACAAATAAAAAAAACTAACGCCTCCCCTCCTCTTTCACCCAGTGGTGCTGGAACATTTTTTATAGTACGGGTGCTGTGCCCCCCATTACTGCTGTCCGTGCCCCCTAGACCTGGGGCCGGGAGCAGAACCCCACATAAAACCTGGGGGTGCTGCAGCACTCCCCCACATCTCCTAGTTCCCGTCCCTATACTTTCACCCAAGTCATATGCACAAACTCTTGCAGAAATGAAAAAGCTGTACCTTGTTGCAATATCAGATTTCTGAAATGACTCTCAAAAGGCTTCATTAATATTAATTAACTTTTAATAAGTTCCCAGTTTTCTGAGAACAGTGTATGAACCAGCAATTCTGTCAGAACCTTATCACCCACAGCCAACTGTTGCTTCCAAGACCTTAATAATTTGTTGCACATTACAACTTGCAAACACAGCTCAGAAATAATTTCATCATACAATGCAAGGCATGTTTCAATATTTGCCAGCCGCATTTGATCCTTTCAGAACATTATTTGTATTACAGTGAATATGGCATTTACTTTCTGTTATTTGTAATTTTGAAGCTGCGCCAAGGTATTGCTTAGTTATTGCTATTAACATTTATAACGTGGTAGCCTAAAAGCTCACAGACTGGGCCTGATTCCGCTAGACATTACATGCACATTTGTCCCTTTTAAAGGTAGTGTTATAGCTCTGTTAGTACCCCTCAGGAGTATAGACCTTAGCAAGCTTTTCCTTGAGAGCTCTGTAATTCTGTATATTAGTTTCCACAGTAAAGTAAGTAGCTGATGCGATTTTAATGACTCTTTTGCATTCATAACTAAAGTTGTTTTTTTTCCTTTCTCCTTTTGTACAAAATTGCCCTACCTTCCACAGACAGGCCTCTCTAGATTGCATCTCCCCAGCAGAATTCTGATCTAACATTTATGCCTCTGACATAATGGTCTCCACTCCACTCTACAATCTGTGAAAATCTGAAAAACAATCCTAACAAGACTAGAGATAATTTTAAAACCATAATCCAGAATCTCCCATTTCAAAACCTGGATGACCATATCATTTATACTTCTCTCCGCAAACACATGCTCCCAGAGGAAAACATATGTTTTTGTTGTCTGTATTTAGAAAGCTAGTGATCACTATCACAGTCTCAATACTCACTACTGCACATCATAAATTTCACCTATGGAGTCTAAAATGGCATGTTAGTGTTACATTCTTTAGCCTTTTCAAATGAATCCCAAATGATAAATTATCTAAGGGAGGTATAATTTGGATATAATTTTTGACTGTGAGCAAGGGACACATCAGAAATTTATTGCATATATCCATGTACCATATCCCTCTATCTGCCAACTTACCATGTTTGTCACCTCAAAAAGTACAATCTCCAGAGTAGCATACAAGAAAAGATGCAACAATATTCGTAATTCAGAACTCCCAGGAGTGTAATCCCTCCTTAGGTCCAGCTGCTGCTTTTGGTAGCAAGAGACAGGAACCTTGCCAATATGATTTTCGGAAAAGGGAGAGGTTCAAGAACAGTTGCGTTTGGAAAGACAGACAGGGTAGAAAACCATGAATAAATTTTGAATAGATTCAATGATGATTGAGCACAAATCCTGCCTGTTGATGCCTAGAACTTCTGTTGAGGTTCACTTAACACTAATTTGCAATTCATTCTAGAGGCAAAGACTAATATTTTAAGAGGATCATGCCCCACTTATTCAGTACACAAACTGAATGGTGTGCAGTGAATGAGGCAAGGGTCCATTAACTGAGTAAGTATGGAAATACTGAACAATTACATCAGTCACCACACACCATCCAACTTAGACTCAGATTCTGTGGAAATGATGGCATGGGATTCTCTATGCACAAAGGGCAGTTTTAAAAATGAACAGGCAATCTCAACTTCGGCATTTCCTGACTAAAACGCAACACATGCTTGTTTACATTTATGTTTAGGACTAGCCTACGTTGTTATGAATTCTTTCATAGGTAGTAGTATCCCCAAATAAAAAGATCAAAACTTCGTATCTAATTTAACTATGAGCATAAATAGCAACAACCACTAATGAGAAAAATAACTGATGCCTAATGTCAGAACCATACAAATAGGATTGTTGCATTGTAGCATGAACATTAGTCATTTTGATTGATCTACTTACTTCAGAGATGATGCTTGGATGATAACTTTGACAGTGCTAAGGGAATATACTTTAACCATTATTTTTGTTTAGAGTTGTTTAAGGAGCTGCAAAAGAAAAAAGCTTGCATGCTGAAAAGGCTTCACTGTGTTCAATATTCCAATTGAGCTAGCCAGGCATAAATGCAAATGTATTCATCCATAAGAGACCTCTATATCAGTATAATATGAGACCCTTTCTCATACCTCTTAAGTAGCCTGAATTTCCTGACATTAAATATTTGAAATTGTTTTGGTTGTTTGTCCTACAACATTCCTAAGAAGTTCCACACAATTTCCTCCACTGCGGTCATCCCTCATGCATACCTCCACCACCACCATTTGGCTGACTCCTTGGATAGGTGCACCTCTCTCCCATGGACTGTCTGCAAAACCAGCTAAGGATGTTTCTCTGCTTGGCTGGCAGAACTCAGGCACTGTGAATGGCATGAATTAACCCTCCAACAGCTCTCCTTATTCGTGTTCTTCCCTTGTCACCATGGGGCCCAGTCCTGCTCTTTGTTTCATCAGCAAAGAGTGAAGCTAAACCCCGGTTAAGTTGAACAAGCAGAACTTTATTAAACCCTGTGGACTGCTCCGTGCACATGGCTGAGTTGTTTTCAGCCTAATTCCAGCTATTCCCTTGGGTGTTGTCTCAATAAACAGCCCCTACAGGAACATGGGCCCTCTGATTCCAGTTCCACTGATCGTGGTACACTATTTTCCCACAGCTCTACACAACTGTGTTTTTTTCCCCTCTCATAGAGGCTGGCAAATAAGTAAGGGACGCTTGTTGGATGCCAATGCAGTGACTGGAGAAAGGCATAGAATGAAGAACACTGGCAGGCACAACTGGGAAAAATGATATTTCACAAGCGGTGTCTCATTTCAGGGTCATTGTCCTTAATATCCCTTGTCAATGTTATTCAACTTCTGCTTTAGATCAAACAGCAACTGCTTAAAAATTTAATTTAGATTAAGGCACCAAAAGAACTATTGCAAAAAATTAACATAAAAATTAGCTAAAGCAAGAAGGCTGCAAAGCTATACAGTGCCACAAGCAATGCATCTTGAAGATTACTCATGCAAGTAATACCATTGTCAACAAAGGGGACATGATTTGGACAGTGGCCTCTAATCAGTGAATAGCACAATCTAATATGCAAATTCCAAATAAATTTGGACTTGATCCTATACCCACTGAAGTTAGTGGGAATTTAGCTATTAGGCTACAATGGGAGCAAGACTGAGACCTTAGTCTTTAAAAGTTTGTGATTTACATTAATTATTGAAATTCAGAACAGGAGAAATAATCCAAAACATTAAATACAGAAATCCATGTGCTTATTTTAACTGAACACATTTACCCGAGCGCACACATGAGATTTGTCCATTCTTCAAAATGACAGAGACAATATCATGTCTGAACTTCATTGAGATCAGGGTTGTTTTCCCCTACTATTGCTGGCAGAATTTCATCATCTTCTCTCTGGGGCCTTACAGGTAACACAGCCCCAGAGTAAAACAGTGCCCATAGGAAGTCCCAGCTCCCTTGGGAGCATGGCTGGGGATGCTGGTTGTCCACAGTCATGTTCTGATCGGCTGGGTTTTGCTGATGTTTTACCTCTGCACCAACTCACAAGAGGCAATTTTACAAAATAGAGATACACCACTCCCAACTGATTTAAAAACCTCAGTTGAAGCTGTACTTTCCCTTCCATATCCACCTCTATCTCCCTCCTTCTGTTCAACTGCCTGAGGAACTCAAGTACAATTCACTGTAAATGGTGTGTGGTTTTAGGAGGAAGGAATGAGGTTAATTAAAAACACATAGTAAAACTAACTGTTTTATAGCACTTCAGTTCCTGGTGAGGACAAGGAAGGGCCCTTGCCACAAACCTTCAATATTGACTTAAAATGGGTTCTTTTAAACATTAATATTTTCCTGTAAGGAGAGAAAAACATTTTCAGTCAAGACTTATGTTGCATGATTGTATAATCCCTTATTTTGATGCATTACAAAGTGAGCATTACAAAGCTGCGTGTGTACTTGTCTATTTGATAAGTTGAAGAGCCAACGTGATAAATTTTATCATGCACCTTCAATCACCTCGCATTGCGTCTGCCCATTAATCTATCTTTCTAGAAAATATTCTAACATTGCTATTGTCCTGGCGACCCCTAAGACTTTTGTGACTAAGAAGGGAATTTCCCTGCTGCTCTGAAATAGCACAGGTTTCTTAGTACTAAAAGCCCCTACCATAATACACTTTAAAGTTTTGACTTTTTTAGAGGTAGAGAAAAGCCATTTTAGGTCATCACAACACAGGATACTGTGGTATGGTATGTTTTCTGAGCACTCAATTAAGATAATCTGCATGACTCACATATGGACTTCATCGCATGTGATTAATATACTCACCACAAATTCATACCAAAACCTCTATACGACACCATCCCCTCTATATACATAGACATTTGCACAGTATGACACATGAAAAACAAATGCCAACTTTTCATTTTAATTGTAGTTTGTTATGCCATTCCCATTTTTAAATGATAAAGTCACATATGTTTATATTCAATGTAAGCTCCAAATCTACAGCCGTGCACACAACTTAAGTACCAAGATGGCATCATTCTATTCTGTAGCAGAGCAGAAATCCATCACAACCCCTCCCCTCTTCTCCACCCCAGCTGGAAAATAGCTGCAGACAGCTGGCACGAACCCTGCCCCTCCAATAGCCTGTATTGGTCCCCTCGCTGCATGCCGGAGTCTAGTGTGCCATCTCCAAAATCATAGCCATGTTATGCATGGAATGTACACCCACAGTGGGGCTCCCTAGTATCAGATACCACACCAGTCCCACTAGGAAGGGAGTCTCTGCAGCAGCAAAGAAAGGGGGGAAATCTTGCCCCACAGAAGCATTGCCAGAAAAAAAAAAAGAAAAAAAATTGAGTCCCAGTTTTCAAGACAACAAATCAGACTGACAGAAAGAGAGGAGAGGCGAAAGTTAAACAACAAATGCCAAGGTCAGCTTTGTTTTGATGGAGAAGTGATCATTACATGTATTTTAGAAGTATATTTCGTTTGATTTATCTATTTGTTCTTTTTTAATGGATTTGGCATGCCTGATTCTAAAACAGACCTAGAACACTGTTGGGCGTTTGTAAGCTACAGTAAAGGTTTGGGGAAACCGTTATTTGTTTGTTTTTAAATTTTCCTCCCTGGGAATGAAGGTTCAGATGAGTTAGGATGGAACCCCGAGAGTTAAGAGGTGTTATCCCTGACAGCATCTAGCTTGGTACTTGATTTTTCTAGCTTTGGATTGCAACTGAGTTGACCATTATGCATTTGTGTGTGTCCTTGATAAAAGCTCATTGAGCCAGCACATTGGACTGATTGTTTTTCCTGCTGTCTTCTTAAATGTAGTTTGAAACGACCAGTAAGTGATTTAGTTCTTTCAATCAAGATGGCTGAAATTGCCAGTATTTGGAGCACTTGATAATTTGATGCTTTTGTGAACATGCCTGTTGTCGTGGGAATCTTTTTTATCCTTCGCACCCACTGAAGGTTACAGTATCTATGGGATGTTTTGGTTTGATATGTAACCCTTCTGTTTCCAGTAACCTTTCTCACACTCACTTAAATCCTGAAACTTGGATAATAAATGTTGTTTTCATAAGAGATATATCTCAGTGCTGTGATATTATACAAGAAGCTGATCCTCAACTGCATCATAAAAGCTGATATGAACACTGTGTCCTTGGACACAGCAGACCAGGTATTACTGTGAGTGTTCAGTGGATAAGGGTCTGGACACTACAGGGGAATGCTTCAAATGGCACTTGGAGTCTGCGGTGCACCTATTGCTAACCTGTTAGGCAAAAAGTAAGGGTGACATAGCCCTGAGGAGATTGGGTGGAAGTGAGTGAGTTGACGCCAAGTTAAGCTCAACCAAGACTCGCTTTCCCTGGAGTCGGGGGGAGTAACAAGGTTACTCAGTCCTGGGTACCCCAAGAACCATCATACTTGTCTATTATCATGCTCTCCCCCATCCCTCCACCCCATCATTGCTAGGTTTGACACTTGGTTTATGTCTCTCAGTCCTGTCTCTGTGCCAATCTATATCCCCCTAAAATTCACTTCTGCCTTGTCATCTATGAAAAGTCAGTACAGCACCTCCTACCGCCACAAAGTAAGAGGTTGACATGATTCACACTTGGTATGCAGTCCATATTTGGACTCCTCCTCCAAATTCCAAACCCACATTTTGAGGATGTAGCACTTAACTGAAGCTCTGGTGATGCTGTAGAGCAAAGTGCTTTGGTGCACACTGAACAAAGTGTTAAAATTATCTTTATATTGTTAAAACCGGTATTAAAGCAGGCTGCTCCTTTCTTACAGCCTTGTGCCTCTGGGATCTTATAGTGACAGTAAGTGAACAGTTTCAAAACAAAAGATTTAAAAAAAAATGTACTAATATGGCTGTCATCATTACTAGACTCAGAATGAAGTGCCAACTGCAATATAATTATAATCAGAAATGGCCTCAAGCCACAAAGCTTGACTTCCAAGTGTCTTCCAAAGTTCAGAGTTGCTCAACTCTGAAATTGCAGTTTGGGTACATTATTTTTGTTTCTCCCCCGCCAATATATAGCAGATCACTGGACTTTGCAGGTTAATTTCTCCTTTGAGAAGAAATTGGTGACATGGGGTCTGGGCATTGTCTTACTGTAATTTGTTAATTGATACTATCTACACCAGTCCTTTAACAGAAGCGGTCACAATCGGCATACAGGCAATGTCCTTTTCAGGGAATCTCAGACAAAACACTAATGCCCAGTTCCCAGTGAGCAATTCTACCTCAAGAATTCACTGTACTTTAAGGGATTAAAACAGATAGCAAACTCTCCTGCTGCTTGCAACAACTTTCTAAAGAGAAAAACAAAAATCACAAAACAGAGTGTTTCCTCAAAGACTTAATGGTTGCATCCAACAAAGAGAACTTGTCAAACGGTCACACAGTGCAATTTGGTGACTCCGACTATATCATCAATCATCATCTTAGACTTATATTACATTAGCTCTCAAATTCTGATGGACTCCCACATGTGCAAGGTGCTGTGCAAACACATATGAAGATATTTACCTGCCCCATCGAGTCTACATTTCAAGTTCTAAAACATTTCAGTTTCTTCTGGATGAAGGGGCTTCTTTTCTCTCAGATGACAGGACTGAGCAAACTGGGGACAGTTTAAGCAAGCCCTGCCCATGTTTCAAATAATTATTCCTTTGTCTCTAGTTCAACAATTTTGTCTCAGATTCCAGGCCTCTGCTAAAATGAAGCAGGAGAGAGTACAAACTAAAACAAATGCTGTCAGTCACCATGCAAGTTAAAGACCCCACCCCCAAACCCACACATATTTAGGGGCTTTTTATGCTCTCCTTTCCCTTTATTCTCCATTTTAATACGTGTCTATGTCAATGCCCACTTTATAATGTGGAACAAAATAATGACGGTTCTCGTTGAAATATAAAAAGGAAATGTTTTCTAGATAAAGGAATACTTCTGTACTTCTCAAAAAAGTGTCTCGCCCTTTTACATATCTGTTTTCTACTTCAGATAAATATTTTTAGAGAAGAGTTTAAGTTATCTATAACTGAACGAAATAGAAACAGGAAGTTACTTTGCCTAAAGGTTTAAACATAAAAACAGACACCCCATTTTCAACCTTAAGCTCTAATCAGGAAATCATTGTAACTTTCAATCTTTATCTTCAACATTCAACAAAAATCTCATCTTTCTTTTGCAAATTGATTTTAAAAGATGACAAATTATAAAAGTTTTATTTCTAAAAATAAATTGTACCATCATTTTTAATTGCCCAAAGTCAAGTGATCCACAGGCCCTTTTATAATTATGTAGATATAGGGGGGTTAAAAGCTAGAGTGCAGAGTAAAGAAACTGCAGGTGTGCAGTTTAATGTGTTGCTAATTGAGTAGTGGGTGAGCATAAAAAGGAAGCACACAGGGTGATTATAGGGTTTTTAGTGAATGGAACAGTGCAAGTGCTGAACTCTATAATCAAGACTAAAGAAAAACAAGTTCACCTCTAATTTTCTGTGCTACAGTCTTTGTTACACTCATGCTCAGAATGCAAGATTAGAATTTGTGCTCATGAAGTATCCGACACCACAGATTTAACTGACAGATTCATCTTTCCATCAGGCTTATCTGGGGGTGCAATTTGCAAGCACAAAAACGGAAAACAGATTTGAGAATTTAGCTGAACTTCATATTGCACAGTTCTAAACTCTAGTTTCGTGTTCCATCAGATGTTTGAAAAGATATAGATGAGAAATAATGAGATACAACTATAATCTAATATCTTTCCAAGCAACTCCAGTTAATTTAGGCATTGTCCTAAAATTTCATTCTTCACATTTCACTTTGAAGACAAATGTATATTGCACATATTAAGGATGGGTTACTAACTACAAAGCTTATTAGAGTTCTTCCAGCAACTTCATTTTAGTTCTGAAAAATAAAGTGATAGACATTAGTACTATAATCCTTGTGTATCACAATCAGAAAAACCTTCATGTTTTACCTTCTGGAGTAAGATCCTACTTGAAGTTTTCTGTATTTTACATGTGCCTTCAGAATTAAACATTAATCTGACACAATTTACATCAGCTTTTAGGCCCTTAATAAATTATTTATTCACAAACATGCTTTGAACTGCAGCCACAATAAACTACTTTTAATGAGCTCACACCAAGCTTAAATTCGCCAAGATTGTTGCAGAGTTAGAGTTGACCCAGTGCTCACTTCCTCTGCACAAATCTGTGGCAGAAGAAGAATGGACTAGGTTAACAGATTTTAAAGTCAGAAGGGACCATTATGATCATATAGTTTGGCTTCCTGCATTAATACATGCCACTGAATTTCACTCATAATTCTTGCATGAAGCTCATAATGTTTGGATCAACAAAAGTCAGTATGCTGACCCAATAGATTCTTCTACATGAATCATGCTGTTTAACCTCATGGGGCCTGATGCAAATCCAATCAAAGTCAAAGGGAGTCTTTCAGTTGACTTCCGTGGTCTTTTGATCCGACCCATCTACTCTAGTGATGTGGGGGCTATGTTAGATCCAAATCATGCAAATCTTGAGGAATTCATGGTAAGATGCTCACCACATTCCTTCCAGATACTCCTCAGCACTGACATGCTGCCATTAGTTTTCAGATTGTGTTGACCCTGAAGTAATTCTCAAACACATAGGCAAGAAGCCATGGATGAGAAATTAATGGTGCAAAGAGTAGCATTAATTTACAATAGGATACCCAGAAGAATATTCAACTTGCCTTGGGGGTGGGTGGGGGGGAGAGAAACACAGCCAAGAGTGACTGTTCTCTGGCTCTGCTCCCAACCCCAGTCACACACCTTTAACTATCTGCGGACCACCTGAATGGAGCTCACGGACCACAGTTTGAGAACCTCTGGTTTAGTAGTCAGCTTATTTGCATTCACCAGTAAGTAAGCTAGACTGCGTATCTGCCTCCAAATACACAAGTTTGTACACAGAAGTTTGATTCAGCTATTTGAGAATGCTATGATACCATAACCCTATTCTAGTTAGACAAGAACTGACAAGTACTGACAGTGAGAGGGATCCCATCTACTAAAGTACTTTGTCAGCATTTGACAACAACTCTAGTTTGAGGATATCACTGTTTTCTTATTATATGCTCAGTTCTTTAAAAAAAAACCTTCTGTTTTTGTACACATCTTCATTTTCCTCTCTGAAGTGCCATGTACTATATGCACATATTTAAATAACAATAATCCTTATGAGCCTTGGCACTAAAGAGAAAAGTGATCTCATATATAAAAAAACCACAGGCGTTAGAAAATCCTTGTTCAAAGGAGCGAGGCTTATATCATCTAAACTAGGATTAGGTTTAATCACTGCAGATCAATGGAAGCTCATGAAACATCCATGGTAGAAACTCAGTTATAAAAATTGATGATTCGACAAATAGGACTAAGGAAGTATTCCTAATTTACTTTATACTTGCATATTCTTCCCAAAGCCAATTTATAAACTTAAGTCTGTTCTACTGGTTAATCATCCTGCAAATCATCCACAGCCACACATTCATTTAAGATTTATGTACATTTATAATAATCATCAAAATGTTTAGAACAAAAGTATTTTTAAAATCTTTACATTGTTATTGCTGCCAACTGCTACCACTTTAATCGTTACTTTGAAAATCCAATACTCGCTCATTTTACCATTAGGCAACAGGCATTTTTAATAGATCTGTGAGAATGTTATTTTGTTCAGTGGTTGCTAAAAGAGCTTCTTAGCTACTAGGACCATTCAAAATTCCATTATATTTCATAATTACAACTACACCAGTAATGGAAAAGTCATTATGCGCTTTCTGGGAGAACAGCACAACACCCAGAATGCCACATGTGCACTATATATCCCATTAATGAGAAGGATGTACAACTGGGCTATTCAGTATCTACACTAACTCTGTACAGCATTTTACAGAATAAGGTGACTAGCATTTTTAAACCAGCAATATAGAGATGCGTGAAGTTTTTGCTTAAAACTATCATGAGGACACTGAAGCATTTTGCAAATTTGTGTCAATTTCACCTAATTGTTTCACTAAAAACACCTTTAAAAATTTCCAAAACAATCAAAAGGTTTTGTGTCAATGGTTTCAAAAGAAAATTTTCAATTTTTCTATTTGTGAAATGACTGTTTTGAATTTTTTAAATTTTCTTTTTAAAAGGGTTTAAAAGACTCAAAATTAAAATGAAACACTTCCTTCCATCCAAAACTTGTATTTATTTATTTTACTTTTTGGTTCACCAAAAACTTCAAAACTACTTTTTCCCCAATTTTTCAAAATTGCTGGTGAACCAAAAAGTCTATTAGCTGCCCAGCTCTCCACCAATCTGTTGCTCTGGTAAGCAGGGAGGACTGTCCTTTTTTAAATTACATGTAATACTTACTTTGGCAGAAAAAGTATAAAATTCCTAGAATGCCAAATTGTTTCTATATTAAACTGTCTCCACTCATTTGTCTCTGTCAGATCCTGGAGAATCCTGCCAGACGACAACTGCTCCTCCAACTCAAAAGCTCTCATAACATGGAGTCCAGCAGATCCTAGTCCTCTCTCTTCTCCTTTTCAGCATATATAGGAGAGCCAAAGGGGGAAGATGAGACCACATGGCTTTAAAACCCTTGTAATGTGCTCTTTATTCACTCCCAGAAATGCACGTATTTTTAAGCACCTCTCCTTTTACTGAGTGAAAGTATAACGAAAGAGAAGCACCTAGCCCAAATACACTCAGGAAAAGACAACACATTAACCTACCATTAGGCAAGAAAAATGCATGAAGGTACATCTCACTGATGGCATTAGTCGTCTTATACAGCGAGAGACCATCAAACCCCTTGCAAGTGCTTGAATGCCATAGCTCAGATTTTCAGGCCTAATCAGCCATCATTTCAGGTAGCTTGTCAAAATCATCAGAAGACCAGACTATGACTCTCCTTCCCCAATTTTTTTTTATGGGAATGCTGCTCCTTCCTTTCATCCCTGAAGCTGTAATAGACGTTAATTGCCATATTGTTATACTACAGGATCAGTTTAAAAACAAAATTTCGGTTTCAAATGGCAAACCCAGAAGTTTTGGTCTTCCATTACTAATTATTAAAACAGAGTCAAAGTTCTCATTATTCTGGACAGCAGAGGAGACCTGCTCTGTGATTTTTGTGCAACACTGCTAAAATAACAAAATTAATATCACGTCCCTCTTCCACTAAATTAAACACATTCAATTTGTTGTTTATAGCTACGAGCGTCTCTCAACCTTTAAAATAATGAATATTGATTTGAAATGCAGGTAAACCCATGCTAAAGAATTATGTTAGATGGGAAATTGTAACATTTTAGAATGTCAAATGACATATCTATTTTTCCACTTTTGCAGAGTTTAAGACCTTCTTCTAGCCTACTCCCATCTATATGGGGTCAGCTCTTCGAGTCCTTTTCCATTACAGTTGGTCTTGAAGTAGGTCCTCAGAAACTCTGCAGCTAATCAAATCCTTTTCTATAACATACATCCATCTATTCCTGTATACACTATTTCTTTCACAATAGGCCATGTGCTGTACCTTGATGTTAACAGAAAAACTCGTAGAGAATTTTTTACAAAAAAGTCACATTAATCATATCATATTTTAGGTAGCATCTCTACATTTTTCTCCTGCAACACGCTGTTGCATGTCACTTCATTTTGCAGCACTCTCTATCAATTCCATCAGCTCATGTCAAATATAGGATGTGGCAATGGCACAGAGTGCCTGATTTTAAATGCAGCTGCAGTTTCAATCATTATTTTTAAAGTTTTCTGGCTAACAATATACCACAAACTGTAATGCCTACTCCAGTATTGGAACACAGACACACTGCAGGTATTTTATATCCATGTGGAAATTTGGGTATTTCCATCACTATTACTGACCATCCAACTACATACCTAGAAGAAGCTAGCTTTTTTTAAGCACACAATGAAATAGCACCCTTTCAGGAATCACATTTGGATGATGGCAATTTTTTTGAATGACATTGAATCCTTGGAGGTGCTGACACATTTTTGTGTTCTGAAGAGAAGTTTTACACAATGTGGGAAAAAATGTTTACAACTCTGTGTTAGGCTGGCTCAATTAGAGCTGTGCAACATTTTTTGGACAAATAGTTTATTCATCCAAAAATGCAGTTTCGTGTCAATTGAAACAATTCACAAATTCAGGTACAATTCAGCAAGCAGTTACTGCTGAAAAATATACATTTTTGAAAAGCTGAAACATTGCTTACAATATTGGTTAGGGTTATTTATTTAAAAAGGTAAAACTCCCCAAAATGAAATGAAAATAATGAAATGTGCCATTTTTAGTCAAACAGTAAATTGCAACTGAAGTGAAATGGGGGGGGAGGGGAAATTGTTGAACAAGAAAAAAAATCCATTTTGAGTCTACCAGAAACTAACTTTGAGCGTGTGGAATTTTTTGCTTTAGCCAAAAAAAGTCATGAACTTACAGCACTAGGTTTAATATGTCAACGGCATTAGAGGATACCCAGAGTATCTTTATTCCTTACTAACTGTATTTTGTATCTTTTCAGTGCAAAAAAAGTCATAACGAAGCAGTGTGGTCTGGAGGCTAGATCTTCTAGTCACTGCACTGCTACTAACCATGGGCAAGTCACTGAACCTCTATGCCTCAGCTTCGCTATCTGTAAAATGGGGATAATGACACTGCCTTCCTCAAATAATTTTGCAATACATCGAGAAAAAGGGCTATATAAAAGTGCTAGATATCACCTGAGAAATAATAATTTGCAAGCATTTGTTCTTGGACACAAAACTGGTTTTTACATCTATTCTTTTAATCAGATATGCTAACTCACATTAACCTTAGAGAATGCTGTCACTTGCATTAAAATGTCATGTTCATTTTCTCAGCACTTTCTCTTTACATGAGCAAATTAAAGGAGTCCACAGAAATAGAAGAAGAATAAAGACCAGTAGCATAACAAATTAAGCAAATGGAGAATAGGGTAAAAATATATTTTGCCAACGGCATAATTGAAGGCAGGTAATTTACAGCTGCTGCAAAGAATAACTGGCACAACAAACATTCCATAATTCAATTAGTTAACCATGCAATGTATAACTTTCTAAATAACAAAAAATTAGCAAAACAAATTAAAGTCAGGTTTCTATTTTAAGATTTGTGTATTTTCTTGCATAACCCCTATACTTAAGCAGAGCATCAATATATTCGTAGTATTCTAAATATGTTATTCTACATTATTATTCCCATTTCCTCTCCCTTCAGAGTCAATAAGCAATTACCTGTTGTGATTATTGTTTCCTTTCATCAGGAAAGATTCAAGAGCTTTCACAACATGGAGACCACAGAATATCATAGATCTGAATTCACCACTCAGAAAAACCTATTCATTTTAAAAGTTAGCCAAGTCATGGAGGCTGTCAATATATTTCCTGCAATTCTGCTGGAAAGCCAAACAGAGATGGAGAGCCACATAAGTAATTGTTTTCACCCTGCACAGTTCTAATAACCTTTATGCAGCTGCAAAGCAAATGTCTGTGGGCAAATTTTAGAAAATTCAACTTGCCATAGGCCTATAAAGTGTGTATTTAATATTACTGAAATTTGTAGACCTTTTTGGATACAATAAAATGGGCTTTCAACTTTTGTAACCCAATATTTTAGAAAGGAAAGAAAGGGAATTGTGATGGTAATTAGGACCCTGATTCAGCAAATCACTTAAGCACATAGTTAACTTTAAGCTTGTTGTAATAAATATAGATGTCTAGTACACCCTGGAAATATGTGGTTGACAGTTATAGTTCTCTCTCTGCTTACATACTCAGGAGGAAATCACCTTATTCCCCTCTCCATAGTGACCAGGATTACTGTAATCAGGTGTTCCAGACATGAGTAACTCCCAAAGGAACTAAAACAATGTGAAGCAGACATCTCAAAGGTTGACTTGGGCCTAGTTGAAGTTGAGGTTGAAGTCGACATGACAAAAACCTCTCATGATTTGCTCGTGGGTAGATTTTCCTCCCTCTCTGTCTGGACATGTGGAACTCACTGGGAATGACAAACAATGAAATAAACTGTTTAAAAAATAACTTATATTTCTCTTTGTTCTTTACTAAAAAGCAAAAGTCCTAGAGGTCAAACTTCATGGTACTCTATGAAATTCAATCCCATTAGTTTTCTCCCCAGACACAAAGAAGCAAATGAGTCTGCTTTATGAATCAAAGACTTGGTCTTTCCTTATATGAATAATCAGTCTTGTGCCTTCAAAATGTCATCTCTTGTGTTGTAAGTCCTAAAAGATGTGAATTACTTATACTTATTATAAAAAAAATCAAAGAATGTACGGACTATATCCACTATATTTAAGAGAATTTATTGGGGCCTATTTGATTTCTAAATGATTGGTGCACTACAGATTTGCCATGAATTATATGGCACAAGACAGAAAGAATACTGCATAGGACAGAAGACTGAAAGGGACCTTCTGGGTCATTGAGCATTGAAAGAAATAAGCACCTAACCTCACTGTAACTTTAGAAATTGCTTTAGGAGGGTGGGTGTATCATGATTTCCATGTAATGACAATTAGCAAATGAATGATTTACAAAGTGGGCAATATAGCCAGCTATTTTTGCTAGCTAGGTATTCATATGGGGAGTAGTGAGAAATACAGATCTAATTAACACTTTAATTCATATTCACATTTCTATTAATCTGTTCCACCATTTTCTCATTCCACCCAAGGCTGTCATACATGTTGAAGAAGGAAATACAAAGGAGAGGCAACAGGAATAATTTTTATTGATCTTTAATAATCTTTAATTTATATTCTTTACTTGAATTCATCCAGTGCTTGTGTTAGGATGGAAATAGCACTACTCCTTAAAAATAATTTGCCTATTTTTAGTCAGTTGTATAAAAGAAACTTTCCAAAAGACAAAGGACAAACAGGTTTGATTTCGGCATACAGTATCATGCCTTATTAGTAGTCAAACAAGGAACTAAGGGCCTGATCCTGCAAACACTACTGCATAGGCCCCGATTCAACAGAGCACTTTTGCATGTGTTTAGCTTTAAGCATATATTTAAATCCATCTTTGGTCTGCAAAGCACAAGCTGTTTACTGTAATCTGTGCTCACAGCCATGAGTAATCCTCTTGACTTTAGACTAAAAGGTATTAAGCACTATGTCTAATAGTGTTTTTGTGGGATTGGGGGCTCCCCGCAAGTGAAATATATTTAGGGATAGATATTTTCAAAAGAGGCATGGGTGAATGGACTACAAAATTAGGGTGAAATTTGCCCAATTATGGAGGACTCGTGAAAAGCCCTCTGTGCCACTTGTGCTCTGTGGTACTATAGTCTGAAGTCGGAGGGCTGTGGATAAGTGGCCACAAAGGACTGGGAGAGAGGGAGGAGTTAGGATTGGAATTTCTCATACACTGGCGAGACAGACTCTGTGCCAGCTCCAAACAAACTACTGTTTGAAAGGGCAGTTGGGGAGGGGCTAACTATACCGGTCTTACTGGTTTTCAGTGAGAATTAGGTTCCTAAATCATTTGTGAAAATGAGTTTTAAGTAACAGTGTACCTGAGGCCTGGCCTGGCATGAGTAATTAACTCATGGAGGAAGGCTTCATTTTTGTAAAATAGAATTAGAGACGTAAATGAATCCTCAGATTGAAAACAGAATGGTTTGTGCTAAGTAAGATACGTAAATACATCAGTAATCTAAAAAGACAGAATGTCTGAGCCAACTAAGGCCAGGTCTACACTAACCCCCTAATTCGAACTAAGGTACGCAACTTCAGCTACGTGAATAATGTAGCTGAAGTTCGAAGTACCTTAGTTCGAACTTACCTCGGTCCACACGCGGCAGGCAGGCTCCCCCGTCGACTCCGCGGTACTCCTCTCGCCGAGCTGGAGTACCGCAGTCGACGGCGAGCACTTCCGGGTTCAACTTATCGCGTCCAGACAAGACGCGATAAGTCAAACCCAGAAGTTCGATCGCTCGCCGCCGAACTACCGGGTAAGTGTAGCCAAGGCCTAAGGATAGAGGGAGAATACCCAGGGAACTATTTACTATGAGCTAGATAAGGGACATAATAAGTTAGGAATGTAGAGATCAGGTAAAGAGAAAGGCAAAACACAGACAGTGTGTAGACAGCACATGCTGCAAAGGGATTGGTTCCTGCAAAGTAACCAAGCCAAGCCAAAAAATGTGTGATGTAATGTATAGTGAATGTAATGAGATGTGTAATGTATATAAAGGGAGAGGGTTTCTGTATAATTTTGGAGCTGTGAGGAAGTTCCGTGAGCCTAACATGCAGGAGGTCAGACTAAAGGATCATGACAGTCCCTTGTGCCCTTAAAGTCTATGAACCCTGCATCCATTCCTCCCACATGTGAGTGTGATCAATTCAGCATAGCACTGCTGTATACCCAATAAAGATACCCGAGTAATGAAGGCTGGAGTCCAACTGAGTTCTTGAGAAGCAAAGGAGGAAGAGGTCTTGGAGGGAATTCATGCCCTTAGCAGACTGGGCACTTCTGAGATATTTACATAATGTTCACCAGGATGGTATGTATCCCTGAAAATTTCACAATATGTGCCAGCAATATATTGAGGTTTCTGAACCAAATATAGCCATGAATTTACTCGGATGCCTAGCTTCTTAAAAGTATGATGCACTTGTGAGGTTCCCTCACTTTCTCATAAACAAAGCTTTTTTTCCATAGAATACTACAGCATTAGTTATGTGTTATTTGCCTCGCACCACTGATATGCTTTGTACTTCCCAAACAAGTAGAAAAAAGTCTCTGTACCAAGTAGCTTACCATTTAAGTGCCAGATTCTGCCAGATTTCCTTCCCATTCCCCTCCCCCCCACCAATCCCAGTTTCGGTAGCAGTGCCTGGTCAGGACACGCGTGTGCAGTAGCTGTCTCACAGTACCGTTGGTGCTTCATCTAGCACTCACGCAGCCCGATTGTTAGGGGGCTTATTCCTTCACCCTCTCACTTCCCTGGTCCTTCTCGCATGAACAGAGAGCAACAATACCCGAAGTCCAAAGGCGCAAACAATTTGATGTTTATTGGGGTGAACTTCCAGCAAGCATGATTCCAGTTTCCTTCCTCAGTGTCTCCCTTCCCAGCTCTGACACCACAGAGCCATCTGTGTTCCCATTCTCTGTTCCCATTCCCCCCTTAGCAAAACATGATTCCAATTTTCCCACCCCCCATTCCGTTCGCATTCCCCCCTTACTCCCAGCTCTGACATCATAGAGCCCCTGTTCCCATTCTCTGTTCCCATTCCTACTTTGATTGCAGACTATATAGTAAAACTTGAGTTCTGCTTAGCTATACCTTAACCAATCATTTTACTGAAATTTAACTAACCAATCCTAACATACTGTAACATGGTTATTTAACCAATTATATTCCACCATCTTAATTAGTTTACACCCAACAAAATTAATTATACAGCAGACAGAAACAATTATAGAACCAGACAGAGACCATGCAATAAACATACAAAACAATACAGAAGTCAGGATTTCACAACTACATCTATACAGACATAAGGGTTTTCCAGCTGTTTCTATTGATAAGTGAGTTCTTACCAGACAGGATGCTATCAAATTAAGTTTCCTTTTACATCTTCTAGGCTCTTTCCTTTCTCTGGAGGTGATAGGAATACAATTCTGTCCTGATATTCCTACCAGTCCAATAGCACCTTATTTCCATGTGACTAGTTTGGAATGTGAGGATGTGACCGTTCACTTCTCAGCTTATGGCTGCCTCTGCTGCTTAGCCAAAGGCCTTACTTAGCCTAAGAACAGAGCCTCAGACTGTCCCTTACACATACAAAGAGTGATTTTGATTCTCTCTTTTATACTTCTATAACTAGCTAAGCGATAAGAATGCACCTACATTCTTAAAGTATAGGCCTTTACAGACAGGCCTGAATATCTCTATCCTAACTCCGACCCCCTCAGATCCTTCTCTACCTTCGAGTCCTAACTCCGAAGTAGAAGGGAGGAGGATGTGCAGTGGAGCACACACAGGGACATACATCTTGAAGAATCTCAGTTACTGCACAAGGTGAGTAACCTTCTTTTTCTTCGAGTGCTGTCCTTGTGGGTGCTCCACTTCAGGTGACTGTAGAGCAGTACCCCATTACGGAAGGATGGGTTTTGGAGTTGGCTGTACAGTTGAGGTTAGTACCTTAAGGCCAAGAATCATATCAGCCTCTGAACTCTGAGTTATTGCGTAGTGGTTTGTGAACATATGTACAGAAGCCTAAGTGGCAGCTTGGCATAGTTCTCTGATTGGAAAATTATGTAAGAATGCAGTCAATGTAGAAACTGATCTCGTTGAATGGGCTCTGATCCCTGTCGGGGGTTCTATATTTTGTTAGAAACATAAATAGATGCAATTTGAAATCCATTTCGATAGTTTATTTCAAAATGGCTGAGCCCTTCAATCATTCAGTGGTGGAAATTATGAGTCTCGGTGACTTATGGAAAGGTTTCGTTTTATCTAGGTAGAATGCTAGTGCTCTTCTAACATCTAGCGTTTGGAGAATAGATTCCTGTGTAGACCCATGTGGCTTAGTGTAAAATGCAGGTAAATGGATAGGTTGATTGAGATGGAATGATGAAAGTATCTTCGGTACGAATTTAGGGTGTGGTTGCATAGTCACTTTGTTTTTAAAGAATATGGTACAAGGAGGATGGGCCATGAGTGCCCCAATTTCACCCACTCTAAGTGCTGAGGTGATTGTGAGCAGGAACACTACCTTCATTAATAAATGTAGTAGAGCACAGGTAGCAAGTGGTTCAAAAGGGGCTCTGGTAAGGCCTCTGAGGACCATGTTTAGGTCCCATGCTGGTGTAGGGTTGCGGTCTTCAGGGTACATGTTCTGAATGCCTGTGAGAAAGCGTTTCATAATCAGGTGCATGAAGGCTGAGAAACTATCTATCTTGTGGACAAAAGCAGCTATGGCTGCGAGGTGTACCCTAAGTGAACTCGAATAGATAACCCAGAGTGTTTCAAATGCAACGTGTATTCCAAAATCGAATGTATCTAGTGGCTGCGGTCCTGGTGCAGAGGGTGCTGGAGGTGCCCAGGACATTTAATATGCTCACCCTTCTGGCTGTTGGCACTGAGGGTAGTGATCTCGCCAGAGACAGTTTTCTCTTGAATGGTTCTCCATGTGCGGGAGATGTTTTCCTCTTCCTTGATTTTCTGGAGGAAAGGGTCCCGCTCTGCCCAGGAAGGAGGTGCCCAGAGAATCCCCCATTGGAGGTTTTCCAGAGTCAGACAGTGGCATTAGGGATTTTTCCATAAGGATCACTTTAAGTCTGAGATCCCATTTCCTCCTCGCTCTATGAGGTTGCTGCAATGGGCACATTTTTGAGGAGCATGAGCCTCCCTTAAGCAATGGATGCACTGCAAGTGTCCATCCGAGACAGGCATAATGTCCTTGCACGAAGTGCGTCTTTTAAACCCAGGCGAGCCTGGCATTATCGTTGTTCACTTTTGTACAACTAAATAGAGAAATGGCGGGGAATTTCCAAGTTTTTTTCTTCTAACTTTTAGAGCTACAGCTTAACAACTATTTTTAATCTATTCTAGGTTATTTTCTGACACTGCCATTGGAGCTCCATCTGCAGCCGAGGACGGTTGAGAAGGAACTGAGGGGGTTGGGTCTCACGAGTGCTAGATGACGCGCCAACAGTACTGTGAGACAGCTACTGCGCATGCGTGTCCCAACCAGGGACCAGACCAGGCACTGCTACCAAAAATCTCCAATTAGCGGTGGCGGGATGCACCGACATCTGAAGTGGAGCACCCACAGGGACAGCACTTGAAGAATGATTACCACTGATGACAAACTGATCAGGCATATTTGACCTGGTAACTTTTACCCCTAACTCTATATATGTTTTTTTCTTGTTGTTCTCAAATTGTCTCTTGGCAGCACATTCTATGTCCGACAATTTAAGCCGTTAAGCATAGTTCCTCTTATTCTCATTAGCGTCTATCAACACCCTATGAAAAACAGGGCACCCTAACATTCATGGGGTGTAGAAGTACAGCTAAGGGAAAGAGGGCTGACACCTACATGTGTTATCTGGGGTTTTCAGAACTCAAAAAAGAGTGGTAACTTAACTGTTTTATTCCTGACACCACCTGGAGTGAATCAATGGGAACACAGCAATTCTGTCTGATAAATAATTAATACAAGTAAGCATGTTCTTATTTAAAACTATGATTTATTAAATACTAAGCACTTTAACTGTGGTTAAAACGTTTACTTTGTCCTATGTATCTGCAAGTGAGTTTGCTTAACAAAGTCAGTAGGACAACACTACACCTGTCACAACTAGGCCCAAGTCAGTCAAGTTAGTTGCAGGTATCATCCAAACTTATTAATTTAGAAAATGACCCTTATGTCAATTCCCAATGAAATATAGTCATGAGAATATATAGCTACGCATTTGAGAAAACAAAAGATATTGTTTTGCCAGCCAACCATACTCAACTAAACAAAAAGGATGTAAGCAGGGTTATGAAAAACATGACTTATTTTCAATAGCTTTGATCAGGCATTCTTGCAACGTATGGACTATTGTGAGCACGTAAATATATATTCCCACAAATATAATTTCATTTGATTAGATTTAAGGACGCTTAAGTGCAAAACTCACAATTATAACTACTAAGCAGCATGGATATCTCCAGTTAAGCAGGGGTTAGAGTAAAGCAGAGTGTGTGGTCAGAAAAGGAAAGCACAGTTCCCCCACTCTTGCCAAAATTCTCTTCCCCTTTCTTGCTTGATTGAGCAGTGCTTCAACAGTTTCCCCTCCTGCTTGGCTGATGCCAAGAGAATTCTCCCTCCTGTTTTAGTCTTCTTCAGCCACTGGCATTAAGAAAACCACAATTCACATGCTTGCACACATACACATATTCCAGTAGCCAGAGCAGAAACCTCAGCTCCACAATAAACTCACTTGAAGTCCCAAAATATTAATGGCCACACTATTCACACACAACAGCCTGGGAATGAGAACAATAGAGAGAAATGGATGAGAATTGCAAGACAGTCATGGAATTTTAAAACCTTATTTTCATTTTTATATATTCATTGTATACCATTTGAAAAGGTTATAAAAAGCCTAAAACACATTTTTATATTGCTTTTTTCAGAAAGAGGCTCTTGCGAACGCAAAAGCATCTGGAAGGCTAGAAGGGTTTTCTTGTTACTGTTTTAAAAGTGATTTTCATACTCCAGCACATTATTAGTGTCTAACCAGTGAACAAATCCCCTGTGTGACAGCAACTTAAACCTGGGTCAAGCACTCAGCCCCCTGAGACTTAGTAGTACTACAGTCCTTAATGAGGATTGCTGAAATATTCCTTTTAAATTCTGAACACTTGCAGCAAGTCATTGTGTGCTTCTGTGCAATATACTGATAAAGAGTCTCTCTCTACTTCAGCAGCAAGATAAAAATTATCTCTACCCCTGTACTAGAACTGTGCAAAGTGTGAAGTTCCAACTCATTTCAACTCCATTTGGATTTAAAATTCTACACTTGCCATAACCATAAGTGGAGTATGCTTACACAGCTAGCAGTGTCTAAACCTTTTCTCCAGCCCCCTTACAAAACTATCCTAACAAACATCAGAGAAGCCTGCTGAGGTAGGTTGGAAATCCCTGTGAAGAGGATTCCCCTGGGAGCTCAAACTTGACCCTCCAATGACTCAGACTTCCAACACTAGAGCTAAGTGAATAATATTTTAAAGTTCCCTGGTAGTTCTAATTTAAAAAAATGAATTCGGGTCAAATGAAATGTTTCATACAACCTGAAGTAATTTGTTTTGGGGCAGTTTAAACCTTTCTAAATAAAAGCAAAGGAAACGAAGGACTAGATTCACAAAAGCGGAGGAAGAGGAAGTGATTGTGGTGTTGTCTTCCCTTCCCTATTCCCCCATACTCAGGGCCGCCGAGAGCGGGTTCGGGCCCCGGTGAAAAAAAATTTTCGGGCCCCCCAGCAAGGGCGGACCGGCTAAACAGGGCCGACGAGAGGGAGGGGAAGCTGGGCCCCCTTCCGGACCGCCGGGCCCCGGTAATTTGTACCAGCTTCCCCCCTCCCCCCCCCCCCCCGTCGGCCCTGCCCATACTAAATGGTCAAGTAGTTAGGCCCCTCATCCAGAATGTGGGAGATCCAGGTTCTAATCCCTTCTTTACAGCAGGAGCTTCAATCCAGGCTTCCCCCTTCCTGTGTAAATGTCTATACCACTGGGATACAGGATACTCTGTGGTAGATCTCTCTCCATCTCTCTTGTTGCAGCTGTTCCACTTTGTATAAAGTACTTGAATAGCCATTGGACCAGAGAGAGCAAGAATGACTCTATAGCCTGGTGAGTAGGGCACTCACCTGGGATATCGGAGACGCAACTTCAATTCCCAGGATTGGCACCTCCTAAACTCCGTTGTGAATCTAACCGGGGGGGAGGGAGAGGAAGAGATTGTCCACTAAGGACTGGATCTGAATATGCTTCCTGTTGTATTAAAATGATGTTTGTACCATGAGGCTTGTACCTATGGTATAAATCATTCTACAGTAGTTTGAAACAGCGTGGTACTAGAGTAAAATTATTTCGACAGAACAGGTGCAGCATATACAGCAAAACTGAAATACTAATCCAGTAGGTCTGTCTTTGATGCAGAAGATACTACTCATTCATTTAAAGCTTGACCTCCCTGCCGAACTGCCAACAAGGGTGTCAGCTGCAATGCTGCTTTTCTGAACACTTGGAACTCAGCAGAGAGGACCAACTCATTTAGCATAAGTCAGAACAGCCATCCAAATTGAATCTCCCTGGCTAGTGGGAGCCAGTACACCAGAGTGCATTCACTGCTGAGAGAGGGCAGCTTTAGCCTGGAACTGGTTCTTCATAGGAACCCCTCAAATAATAGATACATAAGAATTCCCAGACTGGATCAGCCCAACACCCACTTAGTCCAGTAACCTGTCTCTGGCAGTAGCCAGTACCAGATGCTTGAAAGGAACAGCAGACCAATGTGGGATTACCTGCCTTCCACATTATATGTCATCCTGATTGCTGATAGAGATTAGTTTAAGGCCTGAAGTTTAATGTCCTATAGCCAATTAGTTCATTTTATCATCCATTTATCATTGCGCTATGTGTTGTTATGGTCAATTCACATGCTATTTCATATATAATCAATGTATGCTAAATAGATTTGTAGGATTATAGACATACACGATTGATAAGTATTTAGGAGTAATTTATGTTTTAGGTATAAGTAAAGTGTGGTTGAAATGCACGACCTACAGGCTGAGCCTTGTAAGATTTTAGCTTAGCCATACTAGGCTATAGGCTTAATGCTTGACATGCGTAGGTGACGGAGACATAACCCTATGCCAGTAAAATCACAAGATTATTGTAAAGAAGTGCCAATAGGTGATGTTACAGAAAAGTGGATCGCAATCGACTGCAATGTATTGTCCAAGACTATGAGATAAAGATGTTACAATAAGGTAAGTGCCTGACCTAGGGTTACCATTCGTCCGGATTTACCCGGACATGTCCTCCTTTTTGTGCTAAAAATAGCGTCCGGGGGGAATTTGTAAAGCACTCACAATGTCCGGGATTTCCCCCTCCCCCGGCACAGCAGAGCGAGCGGCTGGGAAGGCTGCAGGAAAGTCCCGGGCTGGACTCGGGAGCAGCTGGAGAGGAGCTCCGCCCTGCATTCTGAGCAAGTGTATCAGCACAAAGTGCAGCCCTCCCCTTTTGCAACTGGGAGCGGTTTCTGCCATGCAGCGTAGCAAAACGGGAGCGAGAGCACTTTGTGCTGATACAAGGGCAGCTCTCCCCTGCAACCCGGTCCGGACCAGGGACCGGGTTTTGTTGTGCAGGGCCAGGGACCGGGTTTTGTTGTGCTGGGGAGCTCAGCCACGTGTCCGGCTCGCACAGAGCCCAACACCCTGTTCTGAGCAGCAGGGTAAGGGGGGCAGGAGAAGGGGCAGGGAGGTTCTGGAGGGGGCAGTCAAGAAATGGGGGGGGCTTTTTGGGGGGAGTGGAGAAAGTTTTGGGCAGTCAGGGTACAGGTAGGGGGTAGGGTCCTGGTGGGCAGTTGGGGGGGGGTCTTAGGAGGGGGCAGTTAGGGGACAAGGAACAGGGAGTCTTAGGTAGGGGGTGGGGTTCTGGAGGGCAGTTAGGAGCAGGGGTCCCAGGAGGGGGCAGTCAGGGGGCAAGGAGCGGGGGGGGTAGGGGGCTGGGAGTTCTGGGGGGGAGCTGTCAGGGGGCAGGAGTGGGGAGAGGGATCGGAGCAGTCAGGGGACAGGGAGCAGAGGGGTTTAGATGGGTTGGGAGTTCTGGGGGGGGCTGTCAGGGGGCAGGAGTGCGGAGAGGGATCGGAGCAGTCAGGGGACAGGGAGCAGAGGGGTTTAGATGGGTTGGGAGTTCTGGGGGGGGCTGTCAGGGGGCAGGAGTGCGGAGAGGGATCGGAGCAGTCAGGGGACAGGGAGCAGAGGAGTTTAGATGGGTTGGGAGTTCTGGGGGGGGGGCTGTCAGGGGGTGGGGAGTGGTTGGATGGGGCGTGGGAGTCCCAGGGGTCTGTCTGGGGGTGGGGGTGTGGATAAAGGTTGGGGCAGTCAGGGGACAAGAGGCAGGGAGGCTTAGATAGTCCTGGGGGGCAGTTAGGGGCAGGGGTCCCAGGAGGGGGTAGTCAGGGGACAAGGAATGGGGGGAGGGTTGGGAGGTCAGGGGGGGCGGGAAGTGGGAGGGGCAGGGGCGGGGCTAGGGCGGGGCTCCTCCCGTCCTCTTTTTTGCTCACTGAAATATGGTAACCCTAGCCTGACCTGACTGCAGGGTACATGTTATGCATAGTTCCTCTTATTCTCATTAGCGTCTATCAACACCCTATGAAAAACAGGGCACCCTAACATTCATGGGGTGTAGAAGTACAGCTAAGGGAAAGAGGGCTGACACCTACATGTGTTATCTGGGGTTTTCAGAACCCAAAAAAGCGTGGTAACTTAACTGTTTCACTCCAGGTGGTGTCAGGAATAAATCAATGGGAACACAGCAATTCTGTCTGATAAATGATTAATACAAGTAAGCATGTTCTTATTTAAAACTATGATTTATTAGATACTAAGCACACACAGACATAATAAATAGTTTTAGGACATCCCAGATATAAGTTACCCACAGTCTGAGATGGTTTTGAGTAATCACCAGCTAGACTTCCAGGGGCCCTCTTTCTGTCCAGCTGATGGGGAGTTTAGATGTCAGCTCCTTTCCTGAAGAAAAGCTCCCTCAGATTGCTCCAAGGTATTTACTTTTACAGCTAACTCTAACAAGATACATAACCTATAGTGACCCTAGTGGGTCAGCATAACCACCTCTACGGGGTCACTACATTCTCCTAATTTCAACAAACTTCTCATTACACTGGTCTACAATTGTTGAGAAGTCGTCTGCTTCAGAGATAAAATATGCTATTTATTATGTATTTTGATGTGCTGAATTCAAATATGACAATTAAAACAACTGATTGGCTATAGTTTTTAAGATATTTAAGTTTTTACATTTTATGTCTATGTATATTGTGTAGATAGTAGAGTTTTAATCATAAATTGTAAATCTAGGTCTTTTCATGTGTTTATGGTTGCTTTACATGATAATATTTCACCTGTCCTGTTTATGTAACACTTTAAAAATCAGCAAAAGGGATATATAAATAAAATTTATTATGAAACAAAAGGCAAAAAACTATTATGTACATAGTTTAGTCCTATTCAGTGTCTACTCGGCGCTTCTTGGCTTGTCTCTCGTATTCATTAAATAGAGCATCTCTTGTCACTGTCCAGCAATAGTCTGCAAGCATTGATGGGCTCCATTTGCCCTGATAGCGTTTCTCCATTGTCGCAATGTCTTGGTGAAATCGCTCACCGTGCTCGTCGCTCACTGCTCCGCAGTTCGGTGGAAAAAAATCTAGATGAGAGTGCAAAAAATGTATCTTTAATGACATGTTGCAACCAAGGCTTTTGTATGCCTTGAGGAGGTTTTCCACCAACAACCTGTAGTTGTCTGCCTTGTTGTTTCTGAGAAAATTTATTGCCACTAACTGGAAGGCTTTCCATGCCGTCTCTTCCTTGCCATGCAGTGCATGGTCAAATGCATCATCTTGAAGAAGTTCACGAATCTGAGGACCAACAAAGACACCTTCCTTTATCTTAGCTTCACTTAACCTTGGAAATTTTCCCCGGAGGTACTCAAAAGCTGCTTGTGTTTTGTCAATGGCCTTGACAAAGTTCTTCATCAGACCCAGCTTGATGTGTAAGGGTGGTAACAAAATCTTCCTTGATTCAAAAAGTGGTGGATGCTGAACACTTTTCCTCTCAGGCTCCAATGACTGTCGGAGTGGCCAATCTTGCTTGATGTAGTGGGAATCTCTTGCACGACTATCCCATTCGCAGAGAAAACAGCAGTACTTTGTATATCCAGTCTGCAGACCAAGCAAGAGAGCAACAACCTTCAAATCGCCACAAAGCTGCCACTGATGTTGGTCATAGTTTATGCACCTCAAAAGTTGTTTCATGTTGTCATAGGTTTCCTTCATATGGACTGCATGACCAACTGGAATTGATGGCAAAACATTGCCATTATGCAGTAAAAGAGCTTTAAGACTCGTCTTCGATGAATCAATGAACAGTCTCCACTCATCTGGATCGTGAACGATGTGGAGGGCTGCCATCACACCATCGATGTTGTTGAAGGCTACAAGATCATCTTCCATGAAGAAGAATGGGATAAGATCCTTTTGACGGTCACGGAACATGGAAACCCTAACACCACCTGCCAGGAGATTCCACTGCTGTAGTCTGGAGCCCAACAGCTCTGCCTTACTCTTGGATAGTTCCAAATCCCTGACAAGGTCATTCAGTTCACCTTGTGTTATGAGGTGTGCTTCAGAGGAGGAGGATGGGAGAAAATGTGGGTCCTGTGACATTGATGGTTCAGGACCAGAAGTTTCATCCTCTTCCTCTTCCTCGTCTGACTCAAGTGAGAATGATTCTGGTGCATTCGGAACCGGCAGTCCTTCTCCGTGGGGTACTGGGTGTATAGCTGATGGAATGTTTAGATAATGCACAGTCCACTTTTTCTTCTTTGACACACCTTTCCCAACTGGAGGCACCATGCAGAAGTAACAATTGCTGGTATGATCTGTTGGCTCTCTCCAAATCATTGGCACTGCAAAAGGCATAGATTTCCTTTTCCTGTTCAACCACTGGCGAAGATTTGTTGCACAAGTGTTGCAGCATATGTGTGGGGCCCACCTCTTGTCCTGATCTCCAATTTTGCAGCCAAAATAAAGGTGATAGGCTTTCTTAACCATAGTGGTTATACTGTGCTTTTGTGATGCAAAAGTCACTTCACCACAAACAGAGCAGAAGTTATCTGCACTGTTCACACAAGTACGAGGCATCTCTGCTCACTTTGGCTAAACAGAAATGTGTCCCTTTGCAAAATCAAATACTGACAAATAAGAGAGCACAACACTATGATTTCTAGAGCTGATATAGGGCAATTTGTTCAGCAGAGTGATGTAAGCTTCGTTATGATTGCATCATCCATGACTTCTAGGAATAACATGATGCAATTCATATAATGTATGACGCAATACCAGCTTCAGATTGCATCATTCATTGTTTTGCCTAAAAAGCAAGTACTGTCCAAACCCAGTCATAGATTTATTCATAGATCCAGTCAAAGATGTATTTTAGTCATTTCTGGTTTAAATTGAGATCCCTTCCCTTTATTACTCACTTATCCTTCGCCATTCCCAAGTCAAGGGTCGTATATACTGACCCAATAGCATATCTTGAAAACTAGAGCCAATCAACAATTTTAAGCATCATTTTCGTTCTCAGTGACCCAGAATTAGTAAAGTTTGACTACATTTATTTCAGAAGCATTTTGGCTGTAGAGCAGTGTTATCTCAAAACATTTCTAGTATTTCTAGCCATAACAACATGTCAGGGGCAACTAAAATCAAGGTCACTATTCACTCACTTTCCTCCATAACTTTTTATCCCACCCTCCCATTCTGATTAACAAACTGCAAATATGCAGCTACCTGACTGTCTCACAAAGGCCTAAGATTATTCCTAGCTATCTGATGTTTGTTTTTCAGCTAGCAGTGGCTGCACATACAAAAACACGAACTGCAGTACTGTCATGTTTTGGGTTACACGCAGGAATATAAAATTCCAGGGCAACATTCCTCTTTTTGCAGATTATATAGCTTTAATATTAAGATCTGTGCGCGCACAGACACACACAATTGCATAAGAACATAAGAATGTAAGAATGGCCGTACTGGGTCAGACCAAAGGTCCATCTAGCCCAGGATCCGGTCTACCAACAGTGGCCAATGCCAGGTGCCCCAGAGGGAGTGAACCCTACAGGCAATCATCAAGTGATCTCTCTTCTGCCATCTATCTCCACTCTCTGACAAACGGAGGCTACAGACACCCTTCCTGGCTAATATCCATTAACGGACTTAATCTCTATGAATTTATCCAGTTCTCTTTTAAACGCTGTTATAGTCCTAGCCTTCACAACCTCCTCAGGCAAAGAGTTCCACAAGTTGACTGTGCGCTGTGTGAAGAAGAACTTCCTTTTATTTGTTTTAAATCTGCTGCCCATTAATTTCATTTGGTAGCCCCTAGTTCTTATATTATGGGAACAAGTAAATAACTTTTCCTTATTTACTTTCTCTGGCTGGGTCTACACTACCCGCCTGAATCGGCGGGTAGAAATTGACGTCTGGGGGATCGATTTATCGCGTCCCGATGGGACGCGACAATCGATCCCGGAATCGACGCTCTTACTCCACCAGCGGAGGTGGGAGTAAGCGCTGTCGACGGGAAGCCGCAGAGGTCGATTTTGCCACCGTCCCTACAGCGGGGTAAGTCGGCTGCGATACGTCAAATTCAGCTACGCGAATAGCTATAGCGAATAGCTATTCGCGTAGCTGAATTTGCATATCTTAAATCGACCCCCCCCCGTAGTGAAGATGTAGCCTCAATATCACTCATGATTTTATATACCTCTATCCTATCCCCCCTTAGTCTCCTCTTTTCCAAGCTGAAAAGTCCTAGCCTCTTTAATCTCTCCTCATATGGGACCCGTTCCAAACCCCTAATCATTTTAGTTGCCCTTCTCTGAACCTTTTCTAATGCCAGTATATCTTTTTTTGAGATAAGGAGACCACATCTGTACGCAGTATTCAAGATGTGGGCATACCATGGATTTATATAAGAGCAATAAGATATTCTCCTTCTTATTTTCTATCCCCTTTTTAATTATTCCTAACATTCAGTTTGCTTTTTTGACCGCCGCTGCACACTGCATGGACGTCTTCAGAGAACTATCCACGATGACTCCAAGATCTTTTTCCTGATTCGTTATAGCTAAATTAGCCCCCATCATATTGTATGTATAGTTGGGGTTATTTCTTCCAATGTGCATTACTTTACATTTATCCACATTAAATTTCATTTGCCATTTTGTTGCCCAATCACTTAGTTTTGTGACCTCTTTTTGAAGTTCTTCACAGTCTGCTTTGGTCTTAACTATCTTGAGCAGTTTAGTATCGTCTGCAAATTTTGCCACTTCACTTTTTACCCCTTTCTCCAGATCATTTATGAATAAGTTGAATAGGATTGGTCCTAGGACTGACCATTTGGGGACACCACTTGTTACCCCTCTCCATTCTGAGAATTTACCATTTATTCCTACCCTTTGTTCCCTGTCTTTTAACCAGTTCTCAATCCATGAAAGGACCTTCCCTCTTATCCCATGACAACTTAATTTACGTAAGAGCCTTTGGTGAGGGACCTTGTCAAAAGCTTTCTGGAAATCTAAGTACACTATGTCCACTAGATCCCCCTTGTCCACATGTTTGTTGACCCCTTCAAAGAACTCTAATAGATTAGTAAGACACGATTTCCCTTTACAGAAATCATGTTGACTTTTGCCCAACAATTTATGTTCTTCTATGTGTCTGACAATTTTATTCTTTACTATTGTTTCAACTAATTTGCCCGGTACTGTTAGACTTACTGGTCTGTAATTGCCGGGATCACCTCTAGAGCACTTTTTAAATATTGGCATTACATTAGCTATCTTCCAGTCATTGGGTACAGAAGCAGATTTAAAGGACAGGTTACAAACCATAGTTAATAGTTCCGCAACTTCACATTTGAGTTCTTTCAGAACTCTTGGGTGAATGCCATCTGGTCCCGGTGACTTGTTACTGTTAAGTTTATCAATTAATTCCAAAATCTCCTCTAGTGACACCTCACTCTGTGACAATACCTCTGATTTGTCACCTACAAAAGCCGGCTCAGGTTTGGGAATCTCGCTAACATCCTCAGCCATGAAGACTGAAGCAAAGAATCCATTTAGTTTCTCCGCAATGACTTTATCATCTTTAAGCGCTCCTTTTGTATCTCGATCATCCAGGGGCCCCACTGGTTGTTTAGCAGGCTTCCTGCTTCTAATGTAGTTAAAAAACATTTTGTTATTACCTTTTGAGTTTTTGGCTAGCCGTTCTTCAAACTCCTCTTTGGCTTTTCTTATTACATTTTTACATTTAATTAGGCAGTGTTTATGTTCCTTTCTATTTACCTCACTAGGTTTTGACTTCCACTTTTTAAAAGATGCCTTTTTATCTCTCACTGCTTCTTTTACATGGTTGTTAAGCCACGGTGGCTCTTTTTTAGTTCTTTTACTGTGTTTTTTAATCTGGCGTATACATTTAAGTTGGGCCTCTATTATGGTATCTTTGAAAAGCGTCCATGCAGTTTGCAGGGATTTCACTTTAGTCATTGTACCTTTTAATTTCTGTTTAACTAACCCCCTCATTTTTGCATAGTTCCCCTTTCTGAAATTAAATGCCACAGTGTTGGGCTGTTGAGGTGTTCTTCCCACCACAGGGATGTTAAATGTTATTATATTATGGTCACTATTTTCAAGAGGTCCTGTTATAGTTACCTCTTGGACCAGCTCCTGCGCTCCACTCAGGACTAAAATCGAGAGTTGCCTCTCCCCTTGTGGGTTCCCGTACCAGTTGCTCCAAGAAGCAGTCATTTAAAGTATCGAGAAATTTTGTCTCTGCATTTCATCCTGAGGTGACATGTTCCCAGTCAATATGGGGATAATTGAAATCCCCTGCTATTATTGAATTCTTAATTTTGATAGCCTCTCTAATTTCCCTTAGCATTCATCGTCACTATCACTGTCCTGGTCAGGTGGTCGACAATAGATCCCTACTGTTATATTCTTATTCGAGCATGAAATTACTATCTATAGAGATTCTATAGAACATGTGGATTCACTTAAGATTTTTACTTCATTTGATTCTACATTTTCTTTCACATATATTGCCACTTCCCCCACCCCCTCCACATGACCTGTTCTGTCCTTCCGATATATTTTGTACCCCGGAATGATTGTGTCCCATTGATTGTCCTCAGTCCACCAGTTTTCTGTGATGCCTATTATATCAATATCCTCCTTTATCACGAGGCACTCTAGTTCACCCCTCTTATTATTTAGACTTCTAGCATTCATATACAAGCACTTTAAAAAAATCTCACTGTTTATTTTTCTGATGTGTCCGATTCTTTTTTATGTGAATGTTTCTCATCTGATCTGGCCCCTAGATTATCCTCTTCCATTCTCTCCTCCTGACTAAAACCTAGAGAATCTCTATCAATAGACTCTCCTCTAAGAGAAGTCTCTGTCCGATCCACGTACTCCTCTGCAGCAGTCGGCTTTCCCCCATCTCTTAGTTTAAAAACTGCTCTGCAACCTTTTTAATGTTAAGTGCCAGCAGTCTGTTTCCACTTTGGTTTAAGTGGAGCCCATCTCTCCTGTATAGGCTCCCCCATCCCAAAAGTTTCCCCAGTTCCTAATTAATCTAAACCCCTCCTCTCTACACCATTGTCTCATCCATGCATTGAGACTCTGAAACTCTGCCTGCCTACCTGGTCCTGCGCGTGGAACTGGGAGCATTTCTAAGAGTGCCACCATAGCGGTCCTGGATTTCAGTCTCTTCCCTAGCAGCCTAAATTTGGCCTCCAGGACGTCTCTCCTACCCTTCCCTATGTCACTGGTACCTACATGTGCCATGACCACCGGCTCCTCCCCAGCACTACACATAAGTCTATCTAGATGCCGCGAGAGATCCACAACCTTTGCACCAGGCAGGCAAGTCACCATACAGTTCTCCCAGTCATCACAAACCCAGCTATGTTTCTAATGATTGCATCTCCCATTACTAATACCTGCCTTTTCCTAGTGACTGGATTCCCTCCCCCGGAGAGGTAACCTCAGTGCAAGAGGATACCCCAACACCATCTGGAAGGAGGGTCCGAACTATGGGAAGGTTTCCCTCTGCTCCCGTTGACTGCTCTACTTCCCTGGACCTTTCATCCTCCTCAACAGCGCAGGGGCTATCTGACCAGAGGTCGGACAATTCTACAGTGTCCCGGAAAGCCTCATCAACATACCTCTCTGCCTCCCTTAGCTCCTCCAGTTCCGCCACCCTGGCCTCCAAAGCCCATATGCGGTCTCTCAGAGCCAGGAGTTCCTTGCACCGAATGCACACATACGCCACCTGCCCTCTGGGCAGGTAATCATACATGCTGCACTCAGCACAATAAACTGGGTAGCCCCCACTCTGCTGCTGGGCTTCTGCCTGCATTCTCTCCTACAGCTACCTAGTTAATGAAAGGGTATTGTTTAAATCAAGAAGTTTTGAATATAGTTTAGTTTACAGGTTTTAAAGAACGGCAAGTGAACCTTTCCCCCTTTCCACTCCCCTTCCAAACTCCCTTACGAAATTCCCTGTTAGCAGCCCTGGTTGCTTGCTCACTGCTTTATAAAGCCTTGGCCTTCTTAATAGCCCCTCCCACTGACTAAGGCTCAGCCAATTAACAGAGGCTTCTAGCTTTCAAACCTTACTTTGAAGCTCACAGCTTCCAACTGCCAGCCACAGCACATGGTCCTTCAAACAAACAAACAAACAAACACACAAACACAAGCTCAGCACACAGCAAGTAATCCCCAAACACAAACACACACTACAAACAGCCACCCCAAGGGTCCTGTATTTGCTCCTCCTTCACCTGGAGAACTTCCTTGCGAAACTCCCTGTTAACAGCCCTGTTCACAAAAAAAAAAATTCAGTGGGTTACTAGTGAAGCCCAGCATAGGCTCAAGGCTCTCGACAGTGATCAAGTAATAATCTTCTCACTGGCACGCTCAGTTTTCACCCCCTGATTCTGCCTTATTATAGACCAGACCTTATGTAGATTCCCTCGGGGAGTACCCATGATTTGCAAAAACGCAGGCTTTATAACCAATCAATCTTCCTTCAAATCTAGCATGTCAGCACCAGAAATGAGACAGCCACCACTATCTGAAGTACCAAAATCACCCCAATTGAATGTAAAGCCAGATTAAAGATCCCCATTGTGGGTAATATTGTTGTGATGGTCCCCCATGGCAATTTGTATTCCAGATCTTTGCTAACTTTGTTAATTATTTATTTAATCTCATTGGTAGAATGATGGACAGCAACCATAATCTTGCATGCCTCTCGTTTTGCAACATATAAATAATTCCTCAAAAGGGAATGCTAACACAATATCTGCAAAACAATTAAATTTTTTTAAATTCCCAATTCCCAATGGGTACAGGTATTACATTTAAATACAACGTATATTTCACTTCTAAATAGCTATATTTCAACTCAGGCACTTAAAATTTAAAATCACATCCTTTAATATGCTACAAAATGGCAAAAACTTCTATCTTCATGGGGATTATGAGGTTCATAATATTCATAATTAATTATAAGCACCAGGCACCAACTTCTAAAACATACACAAGTATCACTCACATACACAATCACAGATTAATTTGTAAATGAATTAACAACATAACATTTTCCCTCAATTATTTCTAAACACACATCCTGTGTCTGAAAGATATTTGTGGTGCATTCATATCCAAACCCAAATTCTTCTAAGTAGGGTCCCAATTCTACTGTCTTCCACATCTGAGCCTCTTTTATTACCAATACACTGTAATCCAACCCTCTCCCTCACTGTGTAACTAATATTAAGGCCCAATGCTACACTGGTGAAAACCCACCTTATTTCTGCTTGTAACATTAGTAAAACAAATACAGTGATTTCTTCAGATCCTTTATCATAGTTAAAATTTAGCATTTTCCACCAGGATTACAAATCTCTCAATCTGGGTCGAATTTTTCCAAATAATGCTCCTGATTTCTAATGGGAATATCCCACTCATACCATCTCAAATGATATTTTTTTTTACCATATCAATAATCTACATCTGCATCTGCATGCATGCCAGGTTCAAGAAACACCAACAGCCTGCAAGAGGTGGCGAGAATTCCTATAGGCCACTGGCCAAGTGGCTTTCAGCTATCTCCGTTTCTCTGCTGCTTCTTTCGAGATTCAGTAGCTGGTGCCAGTATATAGAAAATTTCTTCAATGCTTCTTTTAGCCTGAGGATTTGATTCATTTCATGGCCTGTATTTCATTATTAGCTCTATTAATTAGAATTCCCCTTAAACAATTAATCTTAATATTCCAAAGTTATGCCCTGGTTAGGTGATTATATCTTTCAAACTTCCTTTTTGTACTATATAATTATCACTTCTAGGGTCCAACAATAATATACAGGGAAAACAAAATCATTCATGGTCTTCTAAATCTAGTGGACAACCCAAAAGATTGGACACATTTGATTGTACCTAAAACTCTTTACTTGACATCTTTCCAGGCTTATCACAGGACATGAGGCATTACATTAGAGGAACAAGGACAGATTATTCACACAGAGAAATGTGTCTGATTTAAAAGGCAAACAAGTGTTTATAAGTTAGGGTGAAAGATTTTGCTGCTAAATAGAGATATATAAGCTTCTTGAGGTATCAGAGGGTTTGACCTCAAAATTTCTTGGGTCACCAGCAAGTTATTTCTAGAAGGATCACTTACTCTTGTCTGTCACCTGGCAGGCATTCTCCTTAGCTAGACTGGGGCCATGTATACACTTACAAGCTTACAGTGGCACACAGGGCCGGCTCTAACTTTTTTGCCGCCCCAAGCAAAAAAAAAAAAAAAAAAAAAAAAAAAGAGTACCGCACTCCATAGCGCCGCCACCCCTCCCCCCCCGCGGAGCGCCGCACCGCCAAACACCCCTGCCGAACACCCCCAACCCCCTGCGGAGCGCCGTGCCGCCGAACCCTCCAGCCCCCCGCGGAGCACTGCACCGCTGAACCCCCCAGCCCCCCGCGGAGTGCCGCTGAACAACCCACACACACACACACACACACACACACACACACACACAGAGTGCTGCTCGCTGAACCCTCCCGCGGAGTGCCGCCGAACACTACCCCCCCCCCCCCACGGAGCGCCGCCGAACTCCCCAGCCCCCCGCAGAGTACCGCGCAGCTGAACACCCCCCCCCCCGTGGAGCACCGCGCCGCGCTGCTGAACCCCCCGCCGAGCGCTGCACTGCTGAACCCCACCGCCGTCACACACACCTCCCGCCGAGCAACGCGCCGCCAAACACCCCCACCGCCGAGCTGCGCTGCCAAACAACCCCCCGCCCTGCGGAGCGCCCCACCGCGCTGCCACCACCCCGCAGAGCGCCGCTGCCAAATCCCCCCCCAGCGCCCCCCGCGTGTCCAGCCACCGAAACAAAAACAACCCACCCCACCCCAGCGCCGCCCAACCGAACCCCAAAAAAAACTCTGAGCACCCTTCCCCCGCCACTCCAAGATTGGCCGCCCCTTACCAGGTGCCGCCCCAAGCACATGCTTGGTCAGCTGGTGCCTGGAGCCGGCCTTGGTGGCACAGCTGTACTGATACACCATACCGCTGTAAGATTGCTCCTGTAGCCACATTATGCCAACAGGAGAAAGCTCTCCCGTCAACATAATAAAACCAGCTCAAAGAGCAGCAGTAGCTGTGTTAATGGGAGAGCATCTCCCACTCACATAGCATTGTGCACACAAGCACTTATGCTGGCAACATTTATGTCAGTCAGGGAGGTGTTTTTTTCAACCCCCTGAGTGACAAACGTTTGCTGACAAGTGCTAGTGTAGACATGGCCTAAGAAATTGAAGTCTTATCCATGAGTAAATCATGAGAGTCTTTGTTCTGAGAAACTACCAGCAAGCCCAATTGCAAGGATTTTTAATGAATCTGTAAACTTTGGGATTGTACCCTATCACTGGAGAATTGCTAATAGGAGTACCTATTTTCAGGAAAGGAAAAAAAAGTGATCCAGGAAACTACAGCCCTGTTAGTCTGACCTCAGTTGTATGCAAGGTCTTGGAACAAATTTTGAAAAAGAATGTAGTTAAACACAGAGGTAATTGGGATAAAATACAACATGGTTTTACAAAAGGTAGATCATGCCAGACCAACCTGATCTCCTCTTTTGAGGAGGTAACTGATGTTAGAGAAAGGAAATGCAGTAGATCTAATCTGCCTGGATTTCAGTAAGGCCTTTTATACAGTTCCACATGGGAAATTATTAGCTAAATTGAAGAAGATGGGGATTAATATGAGAATTGAAAGGTGGATAAGGAACTGGTTAAAAGGGAAACGAGTCATACTGAAAGGTGAATTGTCAGGCTGGAGGAAGGTTACTAGTGAAGTTCCTCAGGGATTGGTCTCAGGACCTATCTTATTTAATAGTTTTATTTGTGATCTTGGCACAAAAGGTGGGAGTGTGTTAACAAAATTTGCAGATGACACAAAGTTGGGAGCTACTGCCAATACAGAGGAGAACTGGAATATCATACAAGAAGATCTGGATGACCTTGAAAACTGGAGTAATAGAAATGGGGTGTGTGACCGAAGTCCCAGGGGAGCCAACTGAGATCACTCAATTAGGGTGAACTACAAAGAATGGGGCAGACAATCCTCAAATCTGGTGGATAGTCCAATACTTAGATTTACCAAGCCAGCAAAAAACAGCTTCTATAACAGCTCACTGGTTACCCTGAAGTCAACAACACAGTTCCCTTAAAGCAGTGGTGGGCAACCTGTGGCCTGTCAGGGTAATCCGCTGGTGGGCTGCGAGACAGTTTGTTTCCATTGACTGTCTGCAGGCACAGCCGCCCGCACATCCCTGTTGCCCCCGCAGCTCCTATTGGCCAGGAACAGTGAACTGCAGCCACTGGGAGCTGTGGGCAACCGTGCCTGTGGACGGTCAATCTAAACAAACTGTCTCATGGGCCACAGGTTGCCCACTACTGCCTTAAAGTAACCCAGCCTCAGGCCTCCACCCAGACACCCAAGTCAAATATGATGAGGATTACTGAAAATCTTATTAATCATATAAGAAAGATCTACCAGTCCCCAAAGATTGGACACATTACCACCCAGGTTAGTGAATATTCCAGATCTTACCCAAATACACACTTACAGCCAATTCTTATTAACTAAACTAAAATTTATTTTAAAAAAAAGCAAAAAGAGGGTACTGGTTAAAAGACCAGTATACATACAGACATGAGTACAATTGTTGAGATCCAGATTCATAGCAGAGAGGGTGAGCTTTGTATTTGCAAAGAGTTCTTTCAAAATTAGTTCATAGGTTACTGTCCAATGTTTGTGTTCAGGGTGATTCCAGATTGGGATTCTGGAGATCTCAACCTTTCAACTCAAGCTTCCCCTGCATGAACCAGGTCTGAGATAAAAAGGATCAGGAACAAAGGGGTTTATATACAGTTCCAGGTCTTCTTTGACAGCTCGGAGTCCTTCGGTGAACAATAGACAATCAGGGCGACTTTGAAATAGGTCTATTTCCTAAGTATCACTGGCAATTAGCTACCCAATTAACATAAGGCAATTTATCCATTAATCAGTCTTTCACAAACTTTAAAGAGACATATAGACAATGATATTATTGCACCCAAGATTTATCTAAATGTTAATATTTTCTTTTGATCTCTGAATTAATAGCTATAGTGACAGACAGGAACTGTCTGTTTACATGGCTAACATCTTAACAAGATAACGAGTACACACATACAATTAGTATCACCTCTAATTTCTAACAATATAGGTTTGCATTTCAAAGTTCTAACCTATCTACCATGGAATGGCCCTAATTACCATTTACATACTCTTCTAACATGTCTCTAAAGGTTGACTTTGGGTTATTTAGCCTGCAAGCAGCTTAATCCTTTCTGGCCATGTGTCATACTTTGTATAAGATTTGCTGCAATTATATAAAAGTGGTATCAACAATGGTTTGCATGGTCATATTTTAATCAGATAACATCACAGGGTGAAATTTAATAGTGCAAAGTCATGGACTTCAGGACTAACAAGAATTTTTCCTATAAACTGGGGACGTATCAGTTGGAAGTGATAGAGCACAAGAAAGACCTGGTTATATTGGTCGATCACAGGATGACCATGAGTCACCAGTGTGATACAGCCATGGAAAAGGCTAATGCAGTCATAGGATGCATCAGACAAGGTATTTCCAGTAGAGTCTGGGAAGTGTTAGTACCATTATAGAAGGCACTGGTGAGATCTCATCTGGAATACCGTGTGCAGTTCTGATCTCCCATGTTCAAGAAAGATTAATTCAAACTGGATGATCAGCGGAATGGAAAACCTACCTTATGAGAGGAGACCCAAAGAACCTGGCATGTTTAGTCTAACCAAAAGAAGGCTGAGGGAAAATATAATTGTTCTCTACAAATACATCAGAGGGATAAATATCAGGGAGAGGGAGGAGTTACTTAAGTTAAGCACAAATGTTGACACAAGAACAAATGGATACAGACTAGCCAACACTAAGTTTAGGCTTGAAATTAGACAAAGGCTTCTAACCATCAGAGGAGTGAAGTTCTGGAACAGCCTCCCAAAGGGAGCAGTGGAGGCAAAAAACCCAACTGGCTTCAAGATTCAGCTTGATAAGTTCATAGATGGGATGGTATGATGAGACTGCCTACAATGGCATGTAGTTAGTCTACAACTGCTCACAGCAAATATTTCCAGTGTACAGTGATGGGACACTAGATGGGGAGGGCTCTGAGTTACTGCAGAGAATTCCTTCCCAGGTATCTGGCGGCTGGGTCTTGCCCACATGTTCAGAGTCTAACTGATGATCATATTTGTGGTCAGGAAGGAATTTTCTCCCAGGCCAGATTGGCAGAGAGGGTTTTTTTGCCTTTCCTCTGTAGCATTGGACACTTGCAGGTTTAAATTAGTGTAAATGGTGGATTCTCTGTAACTTGAAGTCTCCAGATCATGATTTGTGGTCTTCAGTAATTCAGCCAGAGGTGATGGGTCTATTACACGAGTGTGTGGGTGAGGTTCTGTGGCCTGCAATGTGCAGGAGGTGAAACTAGATAGTCATGATGGTCCCTTCTGACCTTAAAGTCTATGAGTAGTTGGATAGTTCCTTATCAAGCATCAGAGCTTTCCTTTCCTGGGAATTGTGTATTTTAGCATTAGCTTAATTAAATGTCCGCCAAACAAGATGTCACACATGCTGGGACGGGTCTATTGACTCATTCCTCTGGAAAGACAATCTGAGGATTGGAATATTGTTACCAGGTAGTTAAAAGGGAAGAGAAAGAAAGCAGTTAAGGCATATTTAAAATTTCTCTACACCTTATGGTAATGGCTATATAGTGAGCAGCTAATTCACTGCTCTAGTTCATGATTTCTAGATTTTTCCTTGAAGATTTCATTTCATATTCCACAATGATATGCGAAGCTTGCTCCATGATATAAAAGTCTATTAATATTTGCATTAAGGCAGCAAACCACCACCACTTTTTGACCTACAACCCCTTAATTAATATGACAGATGGAAAATAGCTGCAGTATGGGTTGTTAAATTACTACAGGATTAGCAGCTCAGAACGTAATGAAAATAAATTGAGCCCTTATGTTTGTAGCCAGTTGTCCACAGTATCAATTTCTATAATAAATCCACCTGTCTCTAAAACATTTTGCAGCTAGTGCACAGACACATTTGGAGAAAAAGTGCTCTCTTCCCCCAAACTATTTCTCGAATTTGGAAGGATTATTCAGTTATGTGTGTTAAGTACATTTGCTGCTATATACCAACCTATGCTATAGGGATGGGCCACAACTGCAAATTTTAAATCCAGATTCAAATTTGTGCATGTTCAAATTTAGATCTAAGCCCATCTCTAAAATGTAGTAGTATAATCACAGTAGCAAACAATTATAATCTACCAAAATACACATGTACGGTAGTGGTAGGTCTCATTTGTTATGCTGATATAGAATTGATATATAAACTGAGGAATATTTTAACCTGCTATTTACTCAAGCTCTTCACTGAAGGTAATGGCTTGTTAATAGGTTTCATCTTTAAAAGAAATTTGAATACTTCTCATCACATCAAATACATTTGAAATTAAGAATCATGCACTGAATAAATAGCACAAATGAAATGAGTATAAAGAATGAGTGAAATACAAGAATACCTTCAAAACTACATTTTCATACAACAATATTGTGGAAGAGAATTTTCAGCTGTGGGATGGCAGTTCATGGGGTTAGTGGTATAATAAGTAAGCAAGAAATAATAAGAGTATGGACAAAAAGAAGAGAAGGAGATGAAGGTTAAAGCTAGGAGAGGATTAGATTTGAAGCGAGAATGTAAAATAGCAGGGCAAAACTGACTGTTGAACCACATTTGAGGCTTGATATTAGAGGAAGCAATTTAAAAAAAAAAAAGTAATTTTCAATTTTGATGCCAACACCACCTTGGCATTGGTACACCTTTCATCTTCTAATTAAAGTCAATCTGCTCCTGGACCTGATCTTCCCTAGATCTTCTTAGTAACATCTCATCACAGCTAACTAAAAGTATACTGATGATATATTAGTCAGATAATATTGTTCAGGTGCATAAAAGGGATCCAAGAAGTAGATTCAATATAATTAAAGAGCTACAGTCAGCCAAGACAATACACAGGCCATCCTGGAAACTATATCTGTTTTCATATCATGTAGAATGTTGCCACTGAATCAGCTTCACTGGCACTATTCATTTTCTGATTCCAAAGGGTCAGATGTGCAATCATAGATAAGTGAACACCAATATTGGCAGATGTAGCTATAATATGTGGATTTTTCAAATGCAACTTTACGTAATGGAAATGTGGATAAAGCTTCCAAAAGGACCCTTCCACTATGACATCTTTTCCCTAAAGTCATTGAAATAACTCTTGGAGAGTTTACAACAAAAAAATGAATGTAGTCATTGAAGAGTAATTCAACAGGCTAAATGTGAATGTCACAGATCTAAAATACTCCTGTGGTTCCTACTGGTGAAATGGTACTACAGATGAAAAGGCTTTTATATTCCCCAGTGTTTAGTTTAATTCACTGACCTGATGGAGTGAGATAACAGTGTACGGATGACTGTATAATGCTAAATGGATAAAAAGAATTAGTGCCAGATGCTATGACTACCATGTTTCAGTTTTGAAACATGAACTCAGTTTAAGTCCTCTATACTAGTTATGGTTTACATGATTGCAGCAGTAGGGGTTTTAGGATAAATTATCAATTCCACAGGATTAATGTGAGAGCGATTGATGACACCAAACATACACCCCTGGCCAACATAAATTTCACTCACAAAAGCGCCACTGTGGACAACGCTACATTGGCGGGAGATGCTCTCCCACCGACATAGCTACCGCTGCTCATTGGGGTGGTTTAATTATGACAATGGGAGCACTCTCTCCCATCGAGATGGTATTTGTACATTCAGGGTATGGGTAACCCTGTCAGAATTGAAGATGTTTGCTATGCTGACACTTACAAAATGTGCCCTCTCTACCAGGTACAGCAATTATTGACAAATATTCAAAGCTAAAGGGGTGCCAAAGAAAATAAATAAGAAAGATTATTAGCCCATGATTATTTTCTATAACAATCTTGGACTAATAATCTATTATTAATAAACTGATTATGCCTGCAGAAGAGCGGGCAATCAGTGGGGCTGATGGAGCAGCCAATCCAGGGCCATAAAGGCCCTATATAAGACAAGCAGCAGAGAGAGAAGTTCAGTTGTTGTGTGGTGCTTGACAAGGGAGGACCAGGTGCCTGGCTGGCTAGAGGAGCAGCAGGCCACGAGCAGCTCACTGCAGAGAACTGAGTCTAGGGAAGGCTGCCAAAGAGCAGGTGCCTGGCTGGATGGATAGAGTAGCAGCAGGACCATGAAAAGGTCAGTGCGGGTAAGTTGAGCCCAGGGGACGTAGCCCAGGACCTGGCCAGACCAGGTGAGGGTACTGAGATGGGTCCTGCTGGTCTGGTTGCAGACTGAGCCTAGGGAGGGCTGCTGACAAGGACACCAGCTGATGGTACCGAGATGAGCCCCAGCTGGCTGGATGAAGAAGGCAGTGCCTCGGGGAAGAAGCCTTAGAGCTATGGCCCCATACCAAGTCCGAGATAAGAAGTTGGACTCCCATTCTGGAAGGGGAGACAGTGTATGTGGCTCAGCCGGAGGGCTGAGTCGCTGAAGACCCACCAAGAGAACCATCAGCATTGTCAATATGGGTTCCACTCTTAATGCACATAAGATAGGAATCTTGACTAGTAGTGTCCACTCAGGTCAAACCTGCATCCTAGATATCATGACCCTTCTTCCCCCACCCAAGAGCATCAAGGGCAAAGCATATCTAACCATCCCCACCTCCTTCACCAGTACAGAACTGCAGAGGAGGATGACTCCATAGTACCAGGAAAGAAGGGAATGTCATGGAAACCATGTGGACAACACATCTCACAAATATCAGTTACTGTAATGCCCTCATGTGTTTTACACTTGGTGACTAGCAAGCAGTTGTCTGTCTGCTTGGAAATGGGTACTAGGAATCCAGCATAAACAGTGACAATTGTACAGCCCTATCAAAAACAAGTATCTGATCTGGAAGTCACCAGCAATGAGCAGCATCTTGTAAAGGTGTGGTCTGAACTCCCCATAGGTGTCCTACAGATTTTGGAAATAGGACTACTCTCCAAAACACCAGCAGAGGTTACCTAAGCTCTAGTGAAATGAATTCTCATGTGGCTATCTAAACTTAGATGGTTCATAACAGGTTCTTATTCCTTATACAGTTGGAGAACCACTTATAGTTTGAGGGGATATTGCCTAACCTATATCCCTCTCTGCAAAGGTTAGAAAAAGTCTAGGAGTACTTCTGAATGTGTCATGTTAATGAAAAAGGACAGTGCCCTTTACTATGTTCAATATGTGAAGTTTAGCTTCCTCCAAGGTTGTTGTAAGACTTGGGGAAGAAATCAGATGAAAGAATTTGGTTTACATGGAATTCCGAGACAACTTTAGGCAGGAACTTGGGATGTGGCTTGAGAGTAACCCTTTCCTTCTGAAACACTGTTTAAGGGGGACCCACCTTAATAGCCTGAATCTCTCCTACTCTTCAAACTGAAGTAATAGCCAATAAAAGGGCAGTCTTCATTGATAGATAATATAGGGAACATGCTGCCAAGGGCTCAAGTGTGTGTGGGGGGGTCAATTAACCTTGTTCCCAAGAGGGAACAGACTCCCCATCAAGAGAGGAAAATATGCTTAAGGCTTTTAGGGAGCATTACTAGTGAAGGGTGTGAAAATACAGTATGCCCCCAGATAGGAAGGTGATGTGCAGATATTGCTGATAAACGAACAGTTATAAAGCCAAAATCCAGATTGTTTCAGGGCTAGCAGATAGTCCATGATTATTTAAATGTATATTGTCAGGGAAGACAGCTGGTGCTTAAATAGAATTCTTCTACTTATCTTTAGTAATTAGTCTGGTTAAGGCTTTCCTCCGTTGGAGGAAAATGTTCTGAACTTCCACTGAACAGTTTCTTTCAGTGGATGCCAGCCAGGCTTTCAGATTTAACAGAGAACAGGATCCAACAGTTATTCTGCAAGACTGCATTGGGCACAGCATGCAAGGTGACAAGGAGCTGCATTAAAGTTTGTCAGATCCAAATACCAATCTGTTCCATAGGGAACTGCAACATTTCATAATTTGTTTTTGTTCTCAACTGGAAGCAGCAGCTAAACATTCAAAGCTTCCCACTAAAATTTCAAAAATCCCTCAAAACACTGAATAGGAACTTTCAATATATTATGTTTACCTTAACAATAACTTTAATAGAACAAAGTCTAAATTATTTTTAACTTTTCCCATTGAAAATTGTCAACAATATCAGCACATTCCCATGAGATGTTTTTGATTTTGCTGAAATTGAATATTTTTATAGAAAAAAACTTGCATCCAAAAAAAAAATTTTTTTTTGATTAGTTCTACTCAGTATCATGGGATTGGCAGGAAGGCATATCCATCCTGGCATCCAGGGGATGAGAAAAGTATATCAGGGAGCCTGGGGTGGGCCCCACTCTGGAACAGTACTGAGGCACCTAGCGTTGAAGAATCAGTTCTGAGAGAGAAGAGGGACACAGATTTAGTGGGTACTGCTGGCAATCTGAGTAATCAGTATTGGGCCACCTGAAGTGCCCTTTTCAGGTTTTTGGCCCTTAGGAGGACGAGCTTGAGACAAGTCAGAAGTCTGATAGCAAATTGAGACAAGTTAGGCACCAGAGAAGGTGCCCTGCACCTTGGCTCATCCCTGGACCAGTGCTCCTTTCTCCCCTGTCAGAGTATGTCAGTGCCAGAACAGTGTAGGACAAGGGGGGGTCTTAGCAGATATGGTCCAGAAGCTTGGGGTGAAAACTCCATTCACTTGAGCACTAACAGAGACAGCCTGACTGGATGATTGCTGTATTGGGTTTAGGTTCTGCTCTGTTATTAGTAAGAGGTCAAATAACCAGGCTCAATTGGAATTATCTAAAGATTATTAGTCAAACATTAACACAACACAAATACAGAATACAGAAAGGAAGACTATGTGTTACCAAACCAGTCTGAAGCCTGGATAAGTGACTCCAGTACAATGCACTCCCAGCTCCCAGAAACTACCTTCCTTATATATTGGGCTCGAGACAAAAAATTCCTTTCCCATAACTGATCTACACATGGAATTACTTGTATAGTATCTCAGCTCACCTAATAAATAAGCTAAAGATATTGGATTAAAAAATTATAGAACACACCTATGGCAGTAAGTAATTCCTAATGAGCTAAAAATATCTCTCAGTGGATCATCTTGGGCGCTAAAGACATTTACAGTAACAAGTATCCCTCAATCACAAGAGATCCCTTCCTGGACATCTGGACACAATCTCCATGGGCCAACAGGGTCAGGCTAAAGTCATATACATGCCACCATTTGGTCACACACTAAACTTTAAATTGAGTCCCTAGAATCATATGTACAAAAGCTAGCATTATAGATACAAGACACTTTGGTCCATGCACATAGGATCAGGGGAAGTTTGGTTCATTTGCTCTGACCTCTGTGTTCAAGGGTTGCCTTGAGCTCTTGAGGAACAACTTCAAGCAGGCTTCTTCACTAAGCACACTCAGAAAGCTAGAGGAGTGACACAGAGCACCAACAAGACTATATCCCTCTCCTAGGCAGAATAGGCACCAGGAGGGGCCTTTGCTAACAGGCATTGAAGCTTTGCATGAGGGACAAGTCAAATTCCAGAGACAAACTCTTGTCATGCTAGCATCCCTCCATTGGGGGGGGGGGGGGGGGGGAGAGGGAACGGTCCTAGCCTAACAAACTTAACTAAGCAAAAATGTATGTGGTTTTTGTTCTTAGTTAATGGCCAATTAAATAAACTACTTGTTATTTGGTTAGTAACACTAGCACAGTGCTCCGAGAAAGAGGCAGGGGTTCCATCTCGTTGCTGCAAGGGGTAAGAAGGAATTGAGGGACAGTTAAACCTGCTCTGCCCCCGGGGTGGGAGTGAGCATAAGGTAGAGGTGCGACCTCAACAGACCAAGAGAATCTGAGCTCATATACACGGGGCACAAACACACCAAGAGTGCAACCCATTTGGACAATCACTTGGTCAGCTTTTTGAAGCTACTCACGAGGTTAAGAAAACTAATGGTAGCTTTCAGGGAGAGGAATTAGTGGATAGTGATCAGTTTAAGCATTCAGCATGAGAAATGCAATTGGTCATATGGATATAACCACCAGATAGGTGTGTGCACATGGGATGTAAGAGGAGCTAGCAGCACTGAATGAGTCATGCAATATAAAGAGAGCAGTATTGAAAGGATTGGCCAGTGTACTCATCTATACAAGGAATTTTAATTTAAAATTGTCCTTTGGTTCTCCAGTCTACTCCAACTCCTTGCTGAGGTCAATTGGGGAATATAGCCCTAATATTCCTCATTCAGTCATTCATCTGCCTGCAGAGCTGCATTTGATATATCAAATTAGCTATAAAAGCAACAGATGATTAGTGACAAGAGCAGGGCCGGTGCAAGGAAGTTTCACGCCCTAGGCGAAACTTCCACCTTGCACCCTAGGCGAAACTTCCACCTTGCGCCCCCCACCCCCAGCTAACCCTGCCCCCCTGCGGCAGCTAACCCAGCTCCCAGAAATTGGACTTGTTTTTGGCTTAATTAGCTTGTTGACTAGTAGCTTGTTGATTTTTTTTTAAATCAGCTCCTGGCAAGCAGGGGTGGTTGGGGACAAGTAAGGGCAAGGGGGGGGGGGCGGGAAGAGAGTCAGGGTTGCACAATGGGACCACCACAGTCCCAGACTGCATACTTGGGGAATCTAGTCACATAGAGTCTTGGGGTTCTTAGGTATTGGGTTGTTTTGGCCTTGTTTTGAAATGGGATTAGCTTGATTTTTGGCTTATTGTGAAAGTCGGGGTACTTATTTACTGCGTGAAAGTTGGCAATTGTGGACACAAGTAGCCTTGGCCCAGGCAGCAGGAGGCCCTTCACTAAAACTGTCTCTTGTAAGTGAGTTTCAGAAAGAACTCACATCTGTTCTTAAAGCAGATGAACTTGCACAGTATTTCATTTGGAAGGGCCAGGGCACTGAGTAAAGGTTTCAAGTGCATGACCTGAAATATTCAGTTACAACACTTTATATTAGGATGCAGTAGCCACTAGAGGTTAAGCTGCAGGACAGGAGTAGACAGAATGAAGGGATAGAGATTATTAGGACTTCACCTTTTCAATAGCACTGAACATACAGTTAACTAATTAATATACACAATAGCCCTGTGTGGTAGGCAAGTATTAAATATGTCCTCACTTTAAGGATGTGGAGTTGAGGCACAGAGACGTTAAGGGCCAGATTATGGTTTGTCTTTCAAAGGGGTGAAAGTCAAATGGGAAGACAGAGCCCCCATTCTCCTCAGGAACCTGCCCAGAGGTCACCCACCATCACTGTCCTCGTGCTTTCTAAGCACAAGAACAGGGAGAGTGTTACAACTCCAGTAGCTCACAGCAAACTGAGGCAGGGGAGGTTGAGCAGTGTCCCTGCCCTATGCTATACGGACTAAAGCTACAGGGCATGATGGGGAATAAGAGCCATGTCTAACTGTAAACTCCAGCTTCAAGCAGCAAAGGCTCTTGGCCCGCCAGTGTGCCTGCAGGGGGAACATTTCCAGGGAACAGCACTTGCATAGTGTCTCTGCCCTTCTCCCAGGTAAAAGCACAAAATGAGTTGTCAAAGACCACAAAACTAGTCACTTGCAGAGCTGGATGAGAACTCAGCCATTCCTGGCTTCTAGTACCAGACTACAAATACACTTCTTTCTGTGCCTACTATCCAGCATATAAGTGGAAGTATCCAAATTGTGAGGAGAGAATCAGGAGATGAGAGAGAAATCTTAATCCAGTGGCAGAAGGGGGACGAGCAGGAGAGGAGATTGTGGTGCATGGAGAACTGTGTTGGAGTTGGAAGCTATTATTTCAGGATAGGGGAGCGATTTCTGGACCTGCTTGCAGGTGAGCGGACTACGTAGGGAAGTGTGCGAGCAGAGTCAGATCCGCAGACAGACAATTGAGTCGTGTCTCTGTTTTAGGAGGCAGCTAGCTTTGTCTCTGTTTTGGGGTTCGTGTGTATTATCTTTGTCAATTCTAAGAAATAAAGTGGTGTTACATTAAAAACATAAAAATACTCTTGCTGAAAGGTTGTAATCTAACTCCTTTGCTTATATGCCATAAACAAACAGGAGAGGAAGGAGGAACTTGCTCCTTGGAGACCATTCCTCCTGCTGATAATAGCCCACTTTAATTGAATTGTCTTGTTAGAATTGGTAAGGCAACTCCCATCTTTTCGTGTATTATGTGTGTGCGTGAAGATGTATAATCTTCCTACTGTATTTTCTACTCCATGCAGCTGATGAAGTGGGTCTTAGCTCTCGAAAACTTATTCCCAAATAAATTTAGTAGTCTCTAAGGTGCCACGAGTACTCCTCGTTGTTTTTGCTGATACAGACTAACACGGCTACAACTCTGAAAGTACAGTGAAGCAAGTGGAACCTTAACAAGACACTGGAGATGTCATTACTGACTTCACAGGTATAGGCGTGAAATCTAAATCTCCCTCTCCATTTTTGCCTTAATAAAATTAAATTCATTTTCCAAGGTACATGATCCCCTTTTTAGTGATTAACGTGTCCTGCTAGTTCAAACTTTAGAGAAATAGTACAGCATCTTGTAAGAAAAGCTGTACTTAGGGACCACTGGGCATTTAATTTTGGTGCATGCATTTCTAACTAACAAAACTAACAATGCATCCACAACTACATCTACAGAGGAATTCAGGTATTTTTAAATACTTCGTGTATTTCCTAAGTCCATGTATTTGTTTGATCATAGAGTTGGTTAGGTCTCTTAAGGATACAGGCATATGTTTGCAAATGGATTTTTATTTAAAAAGCCACCTCATTCATCGAAACAGTTCTGTCAATATTTCTGGAATATAAATACACAATTTAGTTGTATGTGGCTTGTATAGCATGCCTATAGAATGTGATTAGAAGTCCATTCACCTGCAATGAATTTATTATATTTTATTAGTGTTATTAGGATACTGTAGTATTAGAAAACATCAGTAACAAGTATAAATAAGATTGCACCTCAGTAACACAATTATTACTCTAAAGCTGGTTGAGAATTTTCCACTCAACTGCATTTTCCATTGAAAAATAATTTCTGAAAAAGTAAAATTTTCCTGCAGGAAAATTTTAAAATTTTGCCTTTTTTAAATTTTTCTCTAGGAAACAAATATTTTGTTTCAGTTCAGCATTAAACTGCATTGTTACATCTCCTGTTCCCTTCTCTGTGGTCAGGGCTCCCTGGCCGATCTATGTCTCCTGGAGCTTATATGTGTACACTTACCCCCTTAGTTACTGATGGACTGCAAGACTTTGCACTTACACAGTACTCTACTGCAACTGGTTGGAAATTTTAACATCAAGATGTTTTTTTCTGGCTGAGTCATCCTGGCATATCATGGGAGATTTAGACCATCTTGGAGAGAAGTCTGGCCCAGAGAGATAATGGGGACATTAGGCACCCAAACTATAACTCCAATGAGGCATCACAGTAGCACAGGTGGCTGTAATTTAAGTGCCAAACCAAGCCAAAATTCAATATATTCTGACATTTCCAAATTGAAATTTCAGAATGTTTTGTTTCATGAAAAAAATTTCAGTTTCATTCCAATTCAAACAAAAACAAGTATTGAAATATCAATATTCTGCAGAATCCCAAGTTTTGATCAGCTCTATACTTTGTAAACGTTGGTTAAAGTTCAGAGGCAGGTAAACATTAAACTGTTTTACCATCTATAAAATGGAGTTCAGAGCAGTAAATCTGTACTCAGTCTTAGAGCATCTGGCTTCAACCGAGATACCTCTTCATACTCCAACTTTTTCCAGATTTGCAGGTGTAACCTGTTCACACACACCAGCTCTCTGAATCTTTGTAAAAACACCAACATAGTGAACATTATGAAATTTGAATGAAAATTTTCAAAATTCCTCCAATTTTATACACATTTTGCATACCAGAAAATGGCTTTTGTCCCTAGCTGTTGCAGTCTGGTATGGAATTTGATTTAGTCAATTTATAATGCACCCATCATGACATTATTTCTAAACTTAAAATACAAACAAATATATTTCCTACAATTAGTGCACTTCTAATGGACCCAATCTAACCTCACTCAAAATAATGCAAAGACTACAAATGACCTTAATGGGAGTTGGGTCAAGCTCTCAGTGCCCTTCTATCTAGGCATACACAAGTACCAGACTGGATCTTTAGTATACAAAGTGAAAATAGGTGCTAAAAAGTTTACTCCATTTGCACAGAAAAAATAAAATTAATCAATTTCTTTATTGGCTCTTTTGCCAAAATACCTTTTCCACAGAGCAGCAAACATGCTGATGTTTAGACACTATGGTGATTAGTTCAACATAAGTACATAGATAGGGACTACAATAAGTATATCTATTTGCAACAGCTGATTTTGAGTTGCAGTATGTATGCCAAAAAGCAATGGAGGCCATAGAACTGGGATTCCTTTTCCTCTTTTATACAACTTTATAAGGATTGGGTTAGAATTTTTCAGATTTAATTAAAAAAAAAAATCTCTACTATGATTAGATATCGTGTGTGTGAAACAAGTTTCAGTTCAATGTGAATTTTTATAGCAACGTTAAAGACCTGAAAATATGAGTTTGTAGCGGGAATGCTGACAACCATAAATGCAATGGAGTGAACAGCACTGCTGTAATTTCGGATACAATCTGATTGATATGACTAGTGGGGAGACTAAAGGTAGCACCAATAATTCTACTTTATTTTCTTGCACTCTTTCAGAGTTAAAATTCTCAATGGTTGCATCTGTCATTAATTTCATATGAAGAACACTTTATTGCTCATGGTATCCTCTTGACAAGAGACAACGGCAAAGATATATATTCTGTGTTACAACCAACTAAACCCTAGTGATAAAATTTTACTTGGACAGCATTTCTTTCAAGGTTTACCTAAACACATGCTGGGATTAAATTCAAAGGTGAATTTATTAGAACTTTGAAGTCTCAGATTTGAAAAAATACAGCAAATTCTGCTTTAATTATACAAGAATAGGGAGAGTTGGCGTTCGCAAACGATCCTAAAATTAAAACTAGAGTTTCTCTCTAGTGCAGAAATTCTGATCAATACTTTCTTTTTCCCAGAGCAGTAATAAAGTTCCTGTTAGCAGGTTATCATCCCGTTCAGCCATCTCGCCCAGCGGCTGCTGAATTGGCCCAGGGCCCAATGCCTGGCTAGCACTGCTCCCCTCTTCCTGAGTGGCCGCCAGTATAATAGTAGGAATGTAGGTCTGCAGACTCAAGAGGATTCAGTAGCTCAGATAAGCAGCCAAATTTTTAACCCTTTCTAGTCTGAACCCAAATCCTAGAGGCTAGCTCATCCCTATTTCAGCCAATCCTTCTGCAACTGAAAGCATCCTATCAATGCCCAATAAAACGAGGGAGACAAGCTGGGTGAGGTAATATCTTTTATGGCACCAACTTCTGGTGGTGAAAGAACATTGCAAACAATGAAAAAAGTCACAGCTACACTTCAGACATATTTATAAATCATGTGCTTCACGTACTATGCCTGCTACTTCACATATTTCAAATAAGGATTTAATTTAGATTTCCCAGGTGCATATGTGTGTTATAGAAACAACAATTTTTAGACATCTCTATTGAAGTATATAAATATATAGGAGAATGCAGCAGTACGTAACCAGATAGAAGAGATGCAAAGCCTGGTGGCATGTGCCTTCAACAGAGAACATCTTGTGTGGTGACCACAGGCTGCTTGCTTTCCACCTTCAAAGAAAACAGGAGCAGAGGGGGAAGTCACCTCCTGCCCATAACTCACATAATCCTGCAATATTTCATCCCATCACAGACCTCCCTGATTTCCTCCCCTCCCCAACATATATATGTAGAAAAACAAAGCAAGGCCAGTTACCAGGGATCAGGAGGAACACATTAAATATTTGGGCCCCATTCTGGGTTATGCTGTGGCCCCTTCACACACACACACACACACACACACACACACACACACACCAAAAACTTTTCCTTGCTTGTATGATGTAGAATTGTAGAAGGCTTGTCTAAGGCCTCTACACTGCCCCCCAGGCAGCCCCCAGCATAGGGACATGCCAGGAGTGTATCTGAGCAAGAAAGGTGGTGTGACCTAAGCACTCCACACTGACTATTCTGGCACAGTTCAGCAGTCCTTAGGGGGCTGTTCACAGCCAACTTTATAACTTAACCAACTTACTGTTGGGGCCAGACAGGCCCAGAATTTAGCAAGTGCACAGATTATTTAAAGGCACATCCCTTCCCTTGCCACAGGTTTTGGTCAGCACTGCTCAGAATAAGGGCTACTGTATATTGAATTAAATAAGAGCTATTTCCAATAAACACACTTTTCAGCTAGGATCATCTATCCTAGCTTTCCTTTTTATACTTTGGAAATCTGGCCCTGAATTCCCTTTTAAAGAATGAGTAGTGCTTCTGGGGTCTCCTTTCTGGGGTGCCTAATTTGAAATCACTTACAGTAGGGGAATCTGATTTTCAAGAAGTGCCAATTACTGACCCTCAGAAAAATCGGGCCCATCTAAGGCATCACAAACTGGGCATCTGAAAACTGAGGTACCAAAATCACTAGTTACTTGTGAAAGGAAGTGACAGCATGTATACACAGTCTCCACAGTACCACCTAAAAGTGTCCCAATCTGATCGTGGCTGAGTTGGTTCAGTCTATAGCTCTCCTCAGTCCGTGGTCTACCTAGTAAAATTACCAACAAAAGGATGACACATTAGTGGTAGATGTGAATCTGTTTGTGCTGTGAACCTTTGAACACTTATCAGTGGATTGAGGCCAGGAATTCATTTTATACAGGCCCCCACACTTTCAGCAGGTAATATGTGGTCACTGTCAACCCAGGCTAGATTACACTCAATAATAAAACATGAATACCACCTAGTTCATATATAGCATTTTTCATCTGTGCATGTCAGAGGAGATAAGTATAAATATTCCCATTTTACAGATGGGGAAACTGAGGCACAATGAGGTGACCAGCAGCACATCTGAGACCAAAACCCAGGTTTCAAGTCTCAGTCCAGTTATTCTCTGTTAGGCAACACTGCCCAGAAATGACAGTCTATGTATCCTAAAACTCATTTTCTGAGCCACTGAGTCCCCTCTCTGGAGTGTAGTAATTAATTACCATGGCTCTTAAATATGCTCTTGGTGCTCCACATTCTACACTGTTCTTACAGTCATTATTGTATTTCATTTCTGGGATGCTAATGGGTTTCTGACAAAAAAAATCCTTCTCCTAACTCGCTTCGAGAAAGAAGAGTTTTAAAATGTTTATATCTTGTTTTCTATTATACCAACCAGTCACAAACCAGTGCTGTCAAAATTACAGTTTCATGCACTTCCCATTTTTTCATGGTTTTCCCAATATTTACTGCAGTGAAACCTGCATTGTCCTTTTAGTATAGTAACTAGATTCATTAGCATATAACTATTGGGATTTCCATGTAGTTAGCTGCAGTTAACTTCACAGCCTGAAAGCATGTTTATGACAAAGGCACCCCTCACAGTGGGTGGTGCAGAGATGCATTTCCCAGTACAATTGGCACAGTGCCTACCAGAACTCTGCATGGGATAGAATGATCTCTGCTAAACCCCTGAACTCGGAGCACAGTGCACTTCCTTGGCCCTGGCCCAATTCTACTAGCTGGTGCTGGGAGGTGCAGGCCAGGCCCCTCTCCACCTATTTTGGGGGGAAAGGGGGGGGTTATTCCTTCCTTCCATGCAGATCAACAAGGCGACTGAAAAGCCCTGTGCAGAGCTATGGGTGAGCAGTGCTACTTGCCCTCTCTTGCTACCAATATTCACCTGTTTAGGGCTCGTCACAATTTTGTCCTATGTGGCCAATTAACAAACAACAACCTATAGTTTTCTTTTCTCTAAATCTTAAATAAGGTTTCCTCTCAAGATTCACATCTTGAAAGTTTCAAGCTAAGGCAGCCAGTTCCATATCTGAGCACTTAGTTTGAAGCCAGTATTTCAGTGTCATATTGCAAGACTGGGTACCTTAAATTGAGTTCCAAATTCAAGCCTGAGCCCTCAATCACATCTGCAAACACCTTCTAAAATAAATCTTCACACATTAGGAGGAGGAAAAAGCTTCATAGATTCATAGATTCAAGGACTGGAAGGGACCTCGAGAGGTCATAGAGTCCAGTCCCCTGCCCGCATGGCAGGACCAAATACTGTCTAGACCATCCCTGATAGACATTTATCTAACCTACTCTTAAATATCTCCAGAGACGGAGATTCCACAACCTCCCTAGGCAATTTGTTCCAGTGTTTAACCACCCTGACAGTTAGGAACTTTTTCCTAATGTCCAACCTAGACCTCCCTTGCTGCAGTTTAAACCCATTGTTTCTGGTTCTATCCTTAGAGGCTAAGGTGAACAAGTTCTCTCCCTCCTCCTTATGACACCCTTTTAGATACCTGAAAACTGCTATCATGTCCCCTCTCAGTCTTCTCTTCTCCAAACTAAACAAACCCAGTTCTTTCAGCCTTCCTTCATAGGTCATGTTCTCAAGACCTTTAATCATTCTTGTTGCTCTTCTTTGGACCCTTTCCAATTTCTCCACATCTTTTTTAAAATGCGGCGCCCAGAACTGGACACAATACTCCAGCTGAGGCCTAACCAGAGCAGAGTAGAGCGGAAGAATGACTTCTCGTGTCTTGCTCACAACACACCTGTTAATGCATCCCAGAATCATGTTTGCTTTTTTTGCAACAGCATCACACTGTTGACTCATATTTAGCTTGTGGTCCACTATAACCCCTAGATCCCTTTTTGCCGTACTCCTTCCTAGACAGTCTTTTCCCATTCTGTATGTGTGAAATTGATTTTTCCTTCCTAAGTGGAGCACTTTGCATTTGTCTTTGTTAAACTTCATCCTGTTTAACTCAGACCATTTCTCCAATTTGTCCAGATCATTTTGAATTATGACCCTGTCCTCCAAAGTAGTTGCAATCCCTCCCAGTTTGGTATCATCCGCAAACTTAATAAGCGTACTTTCTATGCCAATATCTAAGTCGTTGATGAAGATATTGAACAGAGCCGGTCCCAAAACAGACCCCTGCGGAACCCCACTCGTTACGCCTTTCCAGCAGGATTGGGAACCATTAATAACAACTCTCTGAGTACGGTTATCCAGCCAGTTATGCACCCACCTTATAGTAGCCCCATCTAATTTGTATTTGCCTAGTTTATCGATAAGAATATCATGCGAGACCGTATCAAATGCCTTACTAAAGTCTAGGTATACCACATCCACCGCTTCACCCTTATCCACAAGGCTCGTTATTCTATCAAAGAAAGCTATCAGATTGGTTTGACATGATTTGTTCTTCACAAATCCATGCTGGCTGTTCCCTATCACCTTACCACCTTCCAAGTGTTTGCAGATGATTTCCTTAATTACTTGCTCCATTATCTTCCCTGGCACAGAAGTTAAACTAACTGGTCTGTAGTTACCTGGGTTGTTTTTATTTCCCTTTTTATAGATGGGCACTATATTTGCCCTTTTCCAGTCTTCTGGAATCTCTCCCGTCTCCCATGACTTTCCAAAGATGATAGCTAGAGGCTCAGATACCTCCTCTATTAGCTCCTTGAGTATTCTAGGATGCATTTCATCAGGCCCGGGTGACTTGCAGGCATCTAACTTTTCTAAGTGATTTTTAACTTGTTCTTTTTTTATTTTATCCGCTAAACGTACCCCCTTCCCATTAGCATTCACTATGTTAGGCATTGCTTCAGACTTCTCAGTGAAGACCGAAACAAAGAAGTCATTAAGCATCTCTGCCATTTCCAAGTTTCCTGTTACTGTTTCTCCCTCTTCACTAAGCAGCGGGCCTACCCTGTCTTTGGTCTTCCTCTTGCTTCTAATGTATTGATAAAAAGTCTTCTTGTTTCCTTTTATTCCCGTAGCTAGTTTGAGCTCATTTTGTGCCTTTGCCTTTCTAATCTTGCCCCTGCATTCCTGTGTTGTTTGCCTATATTCATCCTTTGTAATCTGTCCTAGTTTCCATTTTTTATATGACTCCTTTTTATTTTTTAGATCGTGCAAGATCTCGTGGTTAAGCCAAGGTGGTCTTTTGCCACATTTTCTATCTTTCCTAACCAGCGGAATAGCTTGCTTTTGGGCCCTTAATAGTGTCCCTTTGAAAAACTGCCAACTCTCCTCAGTTGTTTTTCCCCTCAGTCTTGAGTCCCATGGGACCTTACCTATCAGCTCTCTGAGCTTCCCAAAATCTGCCTTCCTGAAATCCATTGTCTCTATTTTGCGGTTCTCCCTTCTACCCTTCGTTAGAATTGCAAACTCTATGATTTCATGATCACTTTCACCCAGGCTGCCTTCTACTTTCACATTCTCAACGAGTTCCTCCCTATTTGTTAAAATCAAGTCTAGAACAGCTTCCCCCCTAGTAGTTTTTTCAACCTTCTGAAATAAAAAGTTGTCTCCAATGCAGTCCAAGAATTTGTTGGATAGTCTGTGCCCCGCTGTGTTATTTTCCCAACATATATCCGGATAGTTGAAGTCCCCCATCACCACCAAATCTTGGGCTTTGGATGATTTTGTTAGTTGCTTGAAAAAAGCCTCATCCACCTCTTCCACCTGGTTAGGTGGCCTGTAGTAGACTCCTAGCATGACATCTCCCTTGTTTTTTGCCCCTTTAAGCCTAACCCAGAGACTCTCAACACTTCCGTCTCCTATGTCCATCTCTACCTCAGTCCAAGTGTGTACATTTTTAATATATAAGGCAACACCTCCTCCCTTTTTCCCCATCTATCCTTCCTGAGCAAGCTGTACCCATCCACACCAACATTCCAATCATGTGTATTATCCCACCAAGTTTCAGTGATGCCAACAATGTCATAGTTGTATTTATTTATTAGCACTTCCAGTTCTTCCTGCTTATTCCCCATACTTCTCACATTTGTATATAGGCATCTAAGATACTGGTTTGGTCTTTCCTCCCAGTTTTGTCCTGACTCTCCTTTCTCTCTGCCAATATAGCCCACACTCCCTCTTGTTTCCGACCCATCTCCCCGGTCTCCATGTTCCCCACTTACCTGTGGGCTTTGCTCACCTGTCCCCGTCGAACCTAGTTTAAAGCCCTCCTCACTAGGTTAGCCAGTCTGTGTCCGAATAGGGTCTTTCCTCTCCTCGAAAGGTGAACACCATCTCTGCCTAGCAGTCCTTCCTCAAATAGCATCCCGTGGTCTAGGAAGCCAAAGCCCTCCTGGCGACACCATCTTCGCAGCCAGGCATTCACCTCCATGATGCATCTGTCTCTGCCCGGGCCCCTACCTTTGACAGGAAGAATTGAAGAGAATACCACCTGCGCTCCAAACTCCTTCACCCGTACTCCCAGAGCCCTGTAGTCACTCTTGATCCGCTCAGTGTCACACCGCGCAGTATCATTTGTGCCCACATGGATGAGTAGCATGGGGTAGTAGTCAGAGGGATGGATAATCCTCGACAATGCCTCCGTAACGTCTCGGATACGGGCCCCCGGCAGGCAGCATACCTCCCGAGATGAAATGTCAGGGCGACAGATGGGCGCCTCCGTCCCCCTCAGCAGAGAGTCTCCGACCACCACTACCCTACGTTTCCTATTCGCAGTGGTGGCAGCAGACTCTCCAGCCTTAGGGGTACGAGGCTTCTCCTCCTTTACTGTAGGGAGTGATTCCTTCTTTCCTGTATCAAGAAGAGCATAACGGTTACCTATAACCACGGCAGGAGGGTTCGGAACAGGGGTGGAGCACTGCCTGCTGCCAGAAGTAACCAGCTGCCAGTGTCCACCCTGAGCCATCTCCTCCTCCACCAGTGGTGTATCAGCAGTCCTGTGTACTAGGACAGCTACCTCAGCTGTCTCCACATGGACACTGTCGAGGAATTGCTCGTGGATACGGATGCTCCTCAACCTAGCCACCTCCTCCTGTAGCTCTCCCACCTGCTGCCTGAGAGATTCCACCAGCAGGCACCTCTCACATTGGATGGTCCCCCCAGCCTGGATATCAGTAAGTGGAAATTGCAAGTTACAGTCTTTGCAAAACCACACCAGGATCTGGGTAGAGGCATTCATGCTTAGGCACTCTGTCTGGCTACAGGCACAGGTGGAGGAGACAGTAGCAGTGCTGGCACAGGTGTTGCGGGTCTTCCTAACCATCGTAAGACTCCCTCGGTCAAACTCCCGTCTGCAGCCCCCTGTCAGCTGAAAGGGTTTTTTTGCTATGTTCATGCATCTTGTGTGTTTGCTTTCCAGGAACGTTCATGTGAGCAGATATTTAAGAACAAATGCCCAGGGAAAGTGAATTTTACTCTGAAGCCCTCAAATACTCTCACAGGTCTGCTGCTTCTCTGACCCATTGATGAAGTCACCACAGACTTGCTTTCATTCCCCTGCACACACTCGAGAAGCAAGGGATTACAGTTCAGTGAGCCTGCTGTGCATATAGCTTTAGGTTTCCGAGGCTCCCTGGATTTGCGCACTTAGAATAACTTGCATTTTTTAGGAGCATGTTGACATAGTTTTGAATGTTACATTATCTAGGCTCCTACAGGAGATTTCAGGCTCACAATGAAGTGTGAACTCCCTCCTCCTCCTCTCCCCTCCCCATTTTAATGTACTTTGTTTGATTTTGCTTGAAGTTTAGATCAAGTTAGGTAAGTTGCAGTTTACATTTGATACTCAGATTAATGGGCTCAGCATGAATTAAGCTTTAACCAAAAGAGAAGGGATGAATATTTCTGGACCTTACTAGAAAGCCTTTCACTCCCAACATTGTAGGAGCGGTCTGTGAGCAACAGGCATTTAAACATTAAGAGACAGATTTTCACAACAGGAGGGGGACAGAGTTCTAAGAGGAACATCACCATGAAGATCCACTTCAGAGATCCAGCCCTCCCCCACATGATTGTGCAGTCAAGTGGGTGACCACCCATTCATCAGAAAAGACTTACAGAACCCACCACAAACCTACTAAATCCCCTGTGACTCCACAATGCCTGTGGCAGTCCTCTATTCCCCAGCCCTTGGTCACATTTGCCCCCACACCTCAGAGAAGGGTCTCCATGGCAATGTAATAGCCCCAATTTTTGTTGAATCCCAATTGGGCTGGACAGGGGAAAGCAGTACCCTCCCCATCAACCACACTACTAGCCACCCTCTCTTCTCCAGAGGTTCTCACAGTTTCCAGAACCCCCACATAGACCCCAGATCTGTTGGGCAACCTACCATGTGTAAGTTTATTTCTATAGTTGTAGATGGCTTTTTTAGTACACCTTCTGCTGTGTGGGAAAAGTGGTATGAAAAGAATGTAGACACCAGATAAACCTAGCTAGCTAATATAGAACATGGACAGAGTCCATAAGCCATCATTTCTCCCTCACCAGTAGATGGAGCAAACTTCTCCAACAGAACAGAAGAGGATTCAATGTGATCTTGGAGTATGGCCAGCTTGAAAAATGAGGGGACTGCTTAGACCAGCAGGAACTCCTGCCCCTTGGCTTTTACATGTCCTTGAGGGGGAACAGCATATCATCCTGATCTGGCCAATGGCAGAACAGTTGTTCAATCATCAGTAGGGAAAGTGAGGCCAAGAAGCAGCAAACAGGGGCTACCTCTCAGCATCTGGGATGGGACTGTTCCCATATCTTGCAGAATCTGCACCCTGACACGCCCATACTCCTGCCTCCTCTCTGAAGCTGTAAAAACCCTCCCACACTTCCCCCTTGAAAGATGTCTAACACTTCACTATGCAGCGTTTCCTCACTTTGGTTGTCAATAATAGGGGATCTCCTGGATTTAGGTTGTTGACAAAAAATTACAAAAAAGTGGGCAGTTACAAGGCATTCCATGATAAAAATAAGTGCAATTGATTTATTCAGGGATCCAAAAGGAGTTTATATAGAAAGTAGGAAGCAGTAACTAAGTTTAGACAGACTCCCCAATAGCTGAATTGGGGATTTGCACCAGGATAAGCCCTGCATTTATCAGTGCAGAGCCTTTACATTAGGGGTTCACACTAACATAACTACTAATTTAGTTACATCAGTGCACATATTCAATATAAAATAGGGTCTGTGTTACTCCTAGCTCTGAAATCAAGACATGCTACATCATTTAAGGCTAGTCATAATTTAAGATTTTTAAAATCTTATCAGCATGTATCAAGTTATAGTAAATATTCAGATGTCCAGAGCAACACATTTTTACTTTTTGTAACTATCCCATTTATATCTAGACGTCAAAAAAAGAGATATTGCAATTACATAAAGGATGCATGAGGCAGTAAAAGTCTTCTGCATCCATAAACTTCTAGGCCAGATCATTCAATGTTTATAAGTTCAGGAGCAATGGTTATTGCTATATGCCATTCTCAGATATACTGGGCAGGTGTAGGTGTGTGTGGGTATTTATTTGTTCAACAGTATTTGATTGTATAAGCATTTTCAAAAATATATATATATTTTTTTTACTGTTTAATTACACAGTATGGATCTCTGGTTTGTTCCATTTTAGGTGTAGGATGAAATATAGAATACAGTAGATAAACAAGAAACAGAAGAGAGACCTGATATTGTGCATGTAATTCAAATGATCTACTGATATAATGTATTTCCACCAACATTTAATGAAATATTTACCAAATTTTTAAACTAAAATTCCTATTAGAGATGGCCTGAACCAAATTGTCAAAGTCTGAGGGTCTTCAGATTAAACAAGTTGGGAATGTAAACCAGGATTCATGGACCATACCGGGGTACGTGTCAAACCTCAGTTACTGTAGATAGATTAATCTACCATCAGACACCTCAGGTTTGAGGCATTGCAATCCAAGTTTTGCAGCTCACGCCCATCTCACATTTTCAGTTAATCTTTACCTAACGGGGAAGCGATCCTTGCATCTAGGTATTACTTTGAGCATATTCTAATCTGAAAATAACAAAAGAGCTTGACATACAAATATAGAGTGTGCCATGAGAGTGACAACCATGATAATTCCACCAAGAACAGCCTAAAGTTGGCCTAGGCCTTTGGCCCAGTGGGAGAGGTTAGCCCTGAAGAACAAAATTATTGCTCCATCCACAGGAAACTGTGGATCACTTTTCAGGGCATCAGGAAACCCTGAAGGAACTCTCATTTCTGGAAGGATGAGGAAGAGGCTGGCAGATGAAGTGGATGAAGAAACTCAATACTCTGAGCACTTACCCCTCTGAGCAATGGATGGCACAATAGGTATGTTAGATAGGGTGACCAGACGTCCCATTTTTAAAGGGACAGTCCAGTATTTAAGCCATCCTGCAGGTGTCCTGACTTTTTCTTAAAAATAGGCAAATTGTCCCATATTTTCTGTCTCCCTCCCATCAGTATTGGTGGGTCCTGCTGCTGGCTGGATCCCTGCTCGCCAGCTGCCTGCCCACCAGCAGGGAATGGTGGGGTTCAGTGGCTGACGATCGGAGTCGGGGTGCAAGACTGGTTGTGGAGTGAAGATGCAGCACGCGGGGCTGGCCGCTCCCCCTGCTGGTCAATCAGCACAGCCCCTGCTATTTGCTGGCTCTTGGCCAGCAGCGCCCCGCTCCCTGTCCTGTTTCCGGCTGGCACTGGCTGCACGCTGTGAGCTGTGGTGATTGGTGAGTGTGAGCAGGCGCCAGGTAGCAACTGATTACATGTTGCCTCTGCTGTCCACCCATCGGCCCTTTATGTGCGCCCCCTCTCACTGTCCTCTCCCTGCTTTGCCCATACCCCCCACCCCCACCCCGCTGCTCCTCCACATCTCCCCCAGGGTGGCGCGTCCTGCTCCCAGCGCTGTATAGAGAACCAGCCCCCAGATGGAGCGCTCAGCTCACCAACAGCCTGGTTGGCAGGCTCCTTCCTTCCCCTACTGCCTTTGGCTGAGAGGCGCCCTGGGAAAGCCCATGACCCTCCAGACTGGGGCACTGGCCAGAAGGAGCCAAGCCCTGCATGTGCCAAAGCCCCGCAAAGCACTGGCATGGGGAAGCCTCTCCGCCTCTCAGCTAAGCTCTGGAGTGGCGGGTGGGGAAGCAATTTCCAGCCTGTTCATGCCCCGACCCTGCAGGCTCCACAGCAGCCCCCATGGCTTAGCACCCTCTTCACCTGACACACACACACACAGGTCCTGCCCCCAGGGAGCACAGGGCTGCTCCATCCCCCAGGCACCCTCACCTGCTGAGCCACCTCTCTGGCAGGGTTCACTAAAGCCCCTGCAGTCAGGTTCCCTGGGCCATGGTGCACAATGCATACTTAGGGCTTAACCCCTTCCTGCCCATGCTGTAGCCCAAGCTGGCTGGGTTATGTCGGTGGCTAGCAGCAGTCTGGAGATGTTAGCTGCCTTTCGACACTGTGCAGGCAGGAAGGGACAAGCTGCTTCCAGCCACTGGGGAGTGGAGGGGGAAAGAGATGAGTGCTCCAAAGACACGGGCCAGGTTATCCCTTCCCCCGCTCCTCCTCTCCAATGGCTGGAAGCAGCTCCCATCCTTTCCCTCCCACATGGTGCCAAATGGCTGATGCTGGCCTCATTCTGATGTGAACCTTGGCAGAAATATGGGGGGGGCATGTGACCCTATGTGCCCTCCCCCAAATGTTGCCTTGGAAGATGCAGCACCGGGTATCAGGAGAGGCGGGTCTGTCCCGTGGGGCTCAGCCAGGCATGGACGGTGGAGAGCACTGGGCAGGGAGGGTGGGGTCGGGTGGCCACCCACCTGTGTGAGAGAAGTGTACAGGGGAGAGAGAATGTAAGAGAGACCTCTCCTTGTGTGTATGTGGAGGTAGGAGTGTGTGTGTCACCCCTCCCCCTGTGAACCCTAAAGCCTTAAAGATAAGAAGGTAAATAAAATGAATCCAACAATACAGTATTTCTTTTCAACAGGGGCTCAGTCAACTTGATGTTAATCTGAATGTTTGTACTGTGTAGTTCTGATTGATTGCCGTTGAACTCACTTGAATACAAATAATTTTACCAGGTGTCCCATATTCAGTATAGGGAAATATGGTCACCCTAATGTTAGACAGAGGAAACTTGGCAACCAGTGGCCAGGAGGTTGGACTAGAAAGTGTTGGCAAGGATGAACCTGGGGAAGGAAGCCCTGAGAAAGGGAGGGGTGATGGAAATTGTACAAAGAGGAGATGAGGCAAAATTCCAAAACTAACGTTTTTATATGTCTATGGAAACAAGAGAATGGTAATCAAGCTCATAATGGCACCTAGACTTCTATTCCCTCAGCAACCTTTTCTTGATCAAATTAATCCTTGGCTTTATTGTTTCTTTATTGAAAAACTAAGAATTTAAAAAAAAAATGAGAACGTGACTTTCAAGATATGCACCCCACCTATGACAGTGAAAGTTCTTACTCTATGTAAACTCAACTAAGATTTCAAAGCATTTTGTTATCTCAGCTGTGCAGACTGTCTGCCTAAGGCTACTTTAATATACAGAACCCTCTACTTCGGCAATTTTATTAAAATGTAATCTTGTCATAATGCATCTGTATATTTGTATTTGGCAACACATATTGTAGAAAATAATTACAACGAATACCCTATGCTCTCATTTCTGCTTCAAATATTTTCAGATTTCTATTTTTGAAAGTAAATAATTCTACTTCAAAAAGTGAAGGCTGATTGATGAATGTGTTCTGATTTCTCCCTTTTTATTTTTAGCGGTGTTGGCAAATTGTACTAAAAATTAGTTTCAGAGACTTTAGGAATATTTCTCTATCTGTACAGCAGGTATTCAATGTTTTTAAAAAAAACCTGACAAACAGCTGTTGCTGAGAATTTAAAAACAAAAACAAAAGTTCCCCTCTAACTCTGGTTTCTACATCTAGAAGTGACGTGTTCTTAATCTACCACTCTTATGACTGGTATTTCAGAGTCATATAAATCAAGTAGGTGAGGGAAATGTAAGACTTTGCTGCTAATTTATCTGACTAAAATCCCAGGTTCAGTCACAGTTCAGGGCAACTGCACCTATGTTTCTTCTCCGTGGCCCAAAAAAGGCATCTACTGTAGGCTCCCAGCTCCTCAGCTGTCACCTCTCTTGGGAAAAAACTCACAACACTGTTTCTCTCCTGACCAGGGTTTTTCCAGGCCTCAGTTCTCTCCTTACACTGCAATATCCCCAGCACACCAGACTGGCAATACAGGCCAGCATGAGATTTGAGGTTGTAAGTTACCACACAGCTCTTTATAAGCAAGCAAGGAAGCAAGGAAGCAAGCAAACAAGCATATTTATTCTTAAGTTGAAAGCATTACAGAGAAGTCCAGGAAAAAAAAAAAAAACCTCTACACATATGCTAAAAAGCTTGCCAGAGGTCACCCCAACACCAAACCCTGGCTCTCACAGGTATCAGTCTGTCCAACCCTTCCCTAAGGATCGCCATGCCCCTTCTCCCACCCCCCAACCCACCCACCCTTGGACAGAAGGTTTTGTCCATTTGCTGAATCGGGAAAAGATAGCCGAGTCAGTTCAAATTCATTATTTATCTAAAAAGTCCTTGATTACTGCTGGAGAATCCAGTTTGAACCCATATATGCAAGCCTCTCCAGTTGGTTGGTATCTCTGGAGGGGTTACAACCTGGCTGATTTGCCTTCACCACCACCCTCTGTTTTTAATTCATGTAGGGCAGTGGTCCTCAAACTTTCATACTGGTGACCCCTTTCACACAGCAAGCCTCCGAGCATGACCTCCTTTATATATTAAAAACACCTTTTTTATATTGAACATTATTATAAATGCTGGAGGTGAAGCAGGGTTTGGAGTGGAGGCTGACAGCTCGCGACTCCCTATATAATAACCTCATGACCCCCTGAGGGGTCACGATCCCCAGTTTGAGAACCCCTGATAGGCACTGTGGTTACAATCCCTGGCCCACAATGACGCATAAACGTAAGATCTCCCAAACATATTGCAGGAAATTGCCACATCTATCAGACCCACCATTGCCATCAGAATAAATAAGGCAATAATGTAGCTGATTTACTTTATTGAATTTTCCTTTGTTTCATACTTCATTTTTGTTTCCAGTGTTGTGTAGCTTGATTTGCTTATGTCAAAATATGATCTTTGTGCTGTCAACTCAGAATGGTTTGTGAAATCAAACAGTTTGATAAATCTGAAAGCTACATGTGAAAATGCCTGGTAGGTGAGCTAACCCACCAAAGTGCCTTATTTCACAACACAATAAATCATGAGGAATAGCTCTCTGAAGACAAATATGTTTTAAGATAATACTACACAAATCAGATGCAGCAAAAATGGGCTGTCTACGTAAATAAAGAATACAAACACCAAAAATGGGCTGTCTACGTAAATAAAGAATACAAACACACACAATGCTAATTCCCCTTTAAAACCAACAGACCAAAAAAAAAAAAGGGATAAGTTATTTTCCTCCATTAGATTTTTTTTTTTTAAATCTTGGAACGGAGTGTGTATACCACCAGCAATAATGGAAGTGTCTTGTCTACAGCAATCTTATAAGCTACTGCTGAGTACTAGCAGAAGTAAAACCAGATGGAGTTTTGCTGATTGTTACATTATAAGGTTCAATTGAGATTCAACTGCAGAAAAGCTTTTCAAAATTGCAAATATTTCTGAATCACATCCCGCAAAGAATACTTCATGTGTCAAATTAGAGAAGTAAAAGTAATGTGCAATTCCGACCCCCTCGTTAACATTGTAAGGTAACAGGGAGACAAACCCAAAAGCCATTCCACTGGATTGCTGCCTCCCCACAGTTCTGTCATGTTTTCTTAATGACATTCCATGTGCAGCTTAGCACTTATTTCTTTAAAATGAAAGCTTTGAGCCATATAAGTATAACTACTTGAACTGTGTTACATAAAGTAATTTAAGAATAAAATTTAAGCACCAGCCTAGTAGAAAAGCTACCCTCATTGTAAAGCCATGCACTGCCACAAGACCGACCTGAATTATACTCTGAATAACTCTTTCCCTGCTGTTCTTCAAATTCCTCAAGGACAGCACACATACCCCTACGACTAGCATTAAGAGTGAGTTTCATGTTGCTCAGTAGAGATTTCTGCTAATCACTGACAGACTGACACTCTACTGGTGTTTGTAGATGCAATGCAAGTCCTTGACTATCAAGGTCAAGAGGGCAAAAGTAGCGATCCACTAAAGCATGATCATGTGTGCAAGCCTGGGTGATCCTATTGTTGAAGAAAGATTACAAAAGGAAAGATTTTTTCCTCTTTATCCATGGATTTGTCTTATTTTAACCCTGCATTTGATAATGGTTTTTGAAGAGGAGTGTGTGTGAATTGACAATAGGAAAATGCAACAAGCATTGGTTACAGCCTAATGATTGATTTCAGAAAAGGGAACATTCTGGGTGGCCATCAGTCTTTGGGGCAGCTGCCCCCAACTTGATTTGGAACAAAGGAAGTCATTTTAAAAAATACTAATCCCTAAAGTCAAGTTATTTTGAACATACATCAAGACATGCCACACCACAACAGATCAATGGACTATCTTCTCCAGTATCCTGCTTCTGAAGTGACCTTTACCAGATGCTAGAGAGGAAGTGAACATACCCATTTTTCCTACTAGTTCCCATATTTCTGTTGCATTTAATAAATAATATGGGCTTCCCCTGCTGTCCAGGATAGTTGTCATGGAGAGGGAAGCAGTCTATTTAGCATCTGACTTGGAGAATTGTAGCTCTACAGTTTCTCATCACCTTTGTTGATTTTGTGTTTTCATTAGAAAATCTCATTAATGTTTTCTATCAGTGCAACTGTAAGATCATTTTGCTTGGCCAGCTTTTCAAAAGATATGTGAAACAGCACACCAGTGTAAGTAAAAAGACAGCTCACCCAGATAAAAATGGGATCTCTATATTCAACTTGGGAAAAGATGAGTATTTACATAGTCATGTTTAAGTTGCAAACACCAGCAAGGGAGACTTTAAAAAGAGAGGGGGAGAAAGTAAGTATTTTGAAAATAAAATTAGAAAAACCTCTATGTGGGGATTAAAACCAACTGACTGGTTTTGTATACAAACCTGGATAGCTTCTAGTATGGGTAGTCATTACTATTATATGGTTAATGAGTCACAGAAACAAATTAAAAATGGTCTATCAGCATTCCCTTCCTTTTCAGATTAGTCTCACAGTCATAATATTCTTCATGCACAGCTTTTAATGTACTCTAATATTTATAACACACACACACAGACACACACACCTGGTTAAGTGCTTTGCTGAATTGGGGGCCTCAGTGTACAAGTGACCTACATTGGCTATGACTTTGGTAAACAGCTCTAGCCTACGATATGTACAAAGCCTAAAATAGTACCCCAGCCTTGAGCCCAAGTAGCAGGGCTGGGAATTGAGGAGCTCCTAGGGTGACCAGATGCTAACTGTAAAATATCAGGACCTGCCTGTCATACTAGCATACTCCCTCTGCAAATGGGCATACTGGAGTACCCACACACACATCCACACACATCCGATCCCCTTGCCTGCTCTTCAAGCAATTCCCTGTGTGATAATGCCAAGAAGATTGCTGCAAAGATGGGTTCTGCTCTGTATGGGTGGGATACAGTCCCCCAACAACTTAACTGTATTGCTTGGTAGAACCCCATCAGTGCTACTGCAAGAGAGCTCTCTGCACCTGTAAATGTGGGTGCATAATGTGTCCATGAATGAAACTGTGACAGTGCAGATGTTAATGCTAAGAATACACCTCCAGAGGTGGTACAAGAGTGGATGAAGCCATGTTGTGGCCTCTTCTTTTGCCATTAGAAACTGATTCACAAAAGCCAATCAAAAAGTCATGCAGTAATACTGCACTATTTCCTCAGCTCACAAACAAGGTGTTTCCCAAATAATGAATCCTCATTGGACATGGTAGATTTGAACCTCTGCCCATTCTTGAGAAGTATCAATCACAAATTGAAAAAGCCAATCCATATTAAAGGCTTAATCAAATAAGGGTTGTCATTTAACCAAACGTACAGAACTCAGACCCTTTCCACCAGCTCAAAAGACTGATTTATCCTTGTTCATCTGGGAACCTTGCTTGGCTGCAACACTGCACAGGGTAAACCTTGAACTTGATAAATTAGTGTACAGAAGACCATCCACAGTAAAGGATTTAAAAAAATAGAAACACACACACACACACACACACACACACACACACACACACACACACACGGAGAGAGATTCTCAGTCACCTGGCATGAGTAAGTGTACCTACATTGATTTCTGGAGTTATGACAATTTATACCATGTGAGAATCTGGCCAATTAACATGGATTTAAATATAATTTTCTCCACTGCCTTGCACCAATATAGCCGTTTATACCTGTGCAAAACATTACCATATTGGTTAGGCAATGTTTTACACAGGTATAAATGACTACAGAGGGTGCAAGACAGGGAGAAAAGAATCAGATTCATGATCAGCAAGTCTTTATTTTATCTTTTAAAATGGACAATGCACTTCGTGGAACTTATATTATCCATGGGCAAGATAACCTGATATATAGAACTCTTCCATCTTTAATTTCAATGGCTCATTGCTCTCCTGGGTAACAATGTAATTCTCTAGTACAAAGGAAAGAGCTTTACAAAGGGTCAAGCCACCTTCATTGATTGTGTGTGCATCTTTGAAGGTATTCCAATTTGTACATTAAGGGTTATGAAGTTAATAGCTATAAGGAATTATGTATAGAAAGTACTTAAGTAATTCACTTTTTTTATCCTTCAGCTGTTATCAACAAAAAGTTTGAATTTCATTTAGAGTAGATAATTGTGTGAGATTACAATATATATTTTCTACTTTTTCATGCACCTTCCAATGCTTTGATGTCTACATTTTTGTCATGCACATATCATGCACATGTTTTCAAGGGAATTACTCAGTGTCAGGTACTACTCAGTGCAAGTAAAGTTTGCAGAATCTGGCTCTAAGCTAGTTTTTTTTCCCCTAAACCTGGAAACTGGTTTAACTATGAGTTAGGATTCAGTTTGGTTATTACTTCATATGAAAATATCTGTCCTATAGTTTAGACTACTGTGCCATCCGTTTCCCCCCCCCCCCCCCCCCCCCAATCCAGCTCTCAGTGATTAGAACCTTGAGAAAAACATTGTAAGAGGGTGGTATCAACCAACATGAATCTGTTTTAAACTCCATTATTCCTGAGTGATTGTAGAAGATGGCAAGGATTCCCCTCTCTCTTTGGCACCTATTCCACTATATATACACACACACCAGTGAATTGCAGACAGTTCATTACACCCTTGGGGCAGAGCTTTTTCAAAAGATAAATACAGTGTTTTCTAGATGTGTGAGAAATCTTAGGCTCCCTGTTCCCTTTGCTAACATTAATGAAATCACATCATTTTTAACTAACTTATTTTAATAAAATAAGGGATTCATATAAAAATGAAACCCTGACATGTAATATCCCTGCTTTGAGTCTTTTTAGCCAAACTTTCTTCCTTTACAAACCATTCCTGAACAAGGCCTCACATAGCACGCAATACTAGAGCTGGGCAGGAAACAGTTTTCCCACCCTGAAAAAGCTGATATTTCAATAGTTTCCCATTATACTCAGACTTTTTAAACTTTTTGGAGGTAACCCAAAACCCAGGACCAGAATAGCTAATGACTTAGTGGTTATGGCACTCACCCGGGACGTCAGAGACAGAGTTCATGTCCACACTCTGCCTGACTTGGACTTGAATCCAGATCTGCCACATCCCAAGTGAGCTCCCCGACCAACCGTCCATTGGCTGGATGACTCATTCTCTGTTTGAGCAACGAATCCATTCTAGAGCTGAGAAGCCTTCCTGTAAGTTTCATTGAAACCAACTCTTCAAGGCCGGCTCTAGGCACCGGCAAAGCAAGCAGTTGCTTGGGGCGGCAGATTTGCAAAGGGCGCAAGAATCCAGCATGGGAGCTAAGAACCAACAGGGGCCCCTGGGAGCTGTAGTTCCTTGGTTAGCTCCCTGCCTATAGAGCCAGCCCTGGAGCAGGGAAAGAACTACATTTCCCACCATTCCCTTGGTCACTAGCAACAGGAAGGGGTGTGGGAAAGGAGTATGGAACTGAAATCTGCAGCTTGCTGTGAATGGTAGGAACAGAGCCAGCTCTAGGTTTTTTGCTGCCCAATCCCACCCCGCCCTGGGCTCCCCCTCTGCCCACACCCCCTGCTGCCCCAGCTCTGGCCCCCACCTGCACTCCCCTGTTGCCCCAGCCCTGGGCTCTCCCCCTACCAGGGCTGGCTCCAGGCACCAGCCGACCAAGCATGTGCTTGGGGCGGCACCTTGGGGCAGGGTGGCGCTTGATTTTTTATTTATTTATTTATTTTTTATTCGGCGGCGAGGCGCTCGGAGGCGGGGCGGAGCTTCGGGTGGTGTGGTGCTTGGGGGGGTGGTGCTTCGGGCTGCGCGGTGCTCAGAGGGGGGACGAGGGCTTTGGGCGGCGTGGTGCTTTGGGGGAGAGGGGCGGAGGCTTCAGGCAGCATGGTGCTCAGGGAGCCGGGGCTTCGGGTGGTGTGGTGCTCGGAGGGGGGGCGGGGGCTTCGGGCAGTGTGGTGCTCGGGGGGCGTGGCTTCGGGCAGCGTGGTGCTCGCGGGGGGGTGGGGGCTTCGGGCGGCGTGGTGCTCAGAGGGGGGACGGGGCTTCAGGCGGTGCGGCGTGGCGCTCGGAGGGGGGGGCGGAGGCTTTGGGCAGCATGGTGCTCGGGGAGGCGGGGCTTCGGGCGGCGCGGTGCTTGGAGGGGGGCGGGGGCTTCAGGCAGTGTGGTGCTCGGAGGGGGCATGGCGCTCGGAGGGGGCGGGGCTTTGGGCGGCATGGTGCTCAGGGGCGGGGTCTTGGGGGGGGAGGGGGCTTGCTCGGTGCGGCACTCGGAGGGAGGGCGGGGGCTTCGGGCAGCGCGGCGGTTGGAGGGGGGTGGAGCTTCGGGTGGCGTGGTGCTGGGGGGGCGGGGCTTCGGGTGGCGTGGTGCTGGGGGGGCGGGGATTTCGGCGGCGCTCACAGGGGGGCAGTACGGCAGGGCGGCAAAAAAGTTAGAGCCAGCCCTGCCCCCTACCCGCAACTCCTGCTGCCCCAGCCCTGGGCTCTTCCCCCGCCCCGCACCCCCTGCCGCCCCAGCCCTGGCCCCCACCTGCACCCTCCTGCCGCCCCAGCCCTGGGCTCTCCCCCAAAGAAGGAATTGGGGGGACTAAATGGACGGTGCACCTCTCTATCTGAAGCCTAGCAAGGGAGGTATATGGATCCCACTAGAATTTAAAATGAAAAGTAAGGGAAGGGAGGCTCTGGACCTGGGGAGCTTTAGATACAATACGAGGCACTTAGGAGGATTTCCAGGTCTGAGCCATGGAAGCAGAAATTGACTTTTCCTCTCCAGATATAGCTAATATTCAGAAAGGGAATCGAGCACCTGCTTTCCAGATTTGAACACCCTCAAAATTGAGGAGTGCTCAAGCTCAGTTTGGGCAGCTGTTACTTCGTTTCCCCCAAATCAAATATACTGATCCATTATAACTTGCTGTAGAAAAAGTAGAATAAATTGAGCAAGAAATGCTTCCCAGTGGTTATTAGGACTGGAATTGCTATTTTCAACAGCCATTGCCTTTTTTTTTTTTTTTTTTTTTTTTTTTTTTAAAGTTTTTTATTTCCTTAAAAGGAAGACCGTGATAGTGCATTCCCCATAGAAACAAAGAATGGAACAAAAGAATAATAAACGCACCTCAACTTTTCCTCATTTATGTAGGACAGTCTTATAATGTGCATCCAGATATCCTCCAGTCACACAAGCTGAAAATTGTTTCACTTTACTGCAGTTCTATAACCATATGGGAACCAATCCTGTCTGTGTTCTGTGCACATCCAAAATTCCTGCTGAATGACCCGCCCTGGGAGCGAGTTACCAGTGACCCAGGGCTGGGGCAGCAGGAGGGTGCAGTTGGGAGGGGGAGAGCCCAGGGCTGGGGTGGGGGGTAGCCAACATTTTTTTTGCTTGGGGCAGCAAAAAACCTAGAGCCAGCCCTGCAACTCTTCCCCGCAAAAGTTTCAGTTTCAATCAATCGGCATTTTCCAATGAAAAACCATTTAGTCAAAAAATTCCTGACCAGCTCTACTCAAGACATCATAGGAAGCAATGTTCTGTTTCAGCCAGCTAAACCTTGACATTTTGATTCAGGGACAAACATCATTATAGGATTTGGAATTTTGATTAAGTAAATATGGTAGGATTTTTCTCTGCATGAATTTATGCTTGTCACCCTTTGTGCCATTTGGATCTCATATGATGAGAATTTCCACCCTACTATACAGCTTCCCTCACCTGAAAACTACACATTTTGCAATTTCAGCATCTCTAGTAAAAACATGCTCTTTAGCTCACTTAATCTTACTGTAATTCATGTATATAAGACAGAAAATGTCTGTACTTTAAAAAGTATCTTTAGAACTGAGCTAGCAAGTGTATCCAGAGTGCAGTATGCTCACATACATCTGATTCAGGAATGTAGCCAGACCGTAATTAATTCTTAATGGTATTTAGCTAAATGGGAGAGAGACCATGTATGTGGTTATATTGTTGGTTACATTCAAAATATCAAGTGACCTTTGGACTTAAAAGAATGCTTGTGTGGAAATTAAGTCATGGTAAATCTTAATCAACCTAATACACAAAAGCTTTTGAGATGTTAAATTCCTGCCATTTCCTATTTTTCCACCTTTAAAACAGACACATCCATAGAATTTGATTTTGAAAGTGACATAATTCTAGAGAGAGGGAAAGCAGCTGTGTTAATATCACCTGCACTTGTCTTTTTTAGCCTCTAAGTCACCATTCAAGTTAGATGGAGCTAGCAAAAACAGTGTATTGAGAACATGTCAAAATATAATGGCCAAAGCCAACATTTTCAAATGAAGGTGCTGATTTTGAGTGCTCAACTTGACACCCCTTATCATGAGAGGACTTGAGCTCCCATGACTCTAACAGAAACTAGTAACCCGAGTCGTCTCAAGTTGAGTAACCAGAAGTATATCACTGCCCAAAATCAGTGGCCACCTTCAAAAATTCCAGTCCAAGGTTGCAATGGGAAGATGTGTGGCCAGATCTTCACAAGAGATCAGTTTCTCCAAGTGCTTTCAAAAAGGGCTCAACTACCATTAAGGCACCTAAATAAAGGCCAGATTTTCAAGAATACAAAGCACCCAGAAGCTTCTATTGTGACACTTACTGCTAAAAGAAGAACAGGAGTACTTGTGGCACCTTAGAGACTAACAAATTTATTAGAGCATAAGCTTTCGTGGACTACAGCCCACTTCTTCGGGTAGATTCTCAAAGGAACTTAACATCTAACATGTTAAGGAGACCTTTCATCTGGCCACTTATTTTGGTGCCAAAACAGGAGCTGAGCTCTTTAGAAACTCCAGACCTAAATCACATGTTCTGAGTTTAGCCTAAGAAAATGTCATTTTTTAATAAAATAGCCCAGTCCTGCTATATAGGGGCATATACGTTCCCCTCATTTGTCTCTCATCTTATTTTCAGAAATTTGTTGAAGAAATATTTTGGAGTGCCTCTTGGAAGAGACCTTGTGACATCATAATTAGTTTAAAATCTTGTTGAAGTATGATGCACTGGAGTTAAAATGTTTTAAAATACATTTTATGAAATATTTATTTTAATGAAAATCTAGATACGTATCAGTCTATCAGTTCTATGCCAAAAGTAAAAAAGGAAAAGATCTTCAAACGCAATATTCATAATTAGAGTTAGGCAGCGCATCACAAATCTAATTATAGCATGAAGATCAGAAGCACAACCATACCAATTCCTTACTTTATTAGCTTTCCAGCTATTGAGAAGTGTTTATAAAAACCCCACACAGTCATGATTTGACAAAAAGTAGTGGTGAGCTTAAATCCAAAGAAATGGTGGTGCTAATAAAATTGACTCTCTGATCTTTCTGACAAGCTGATTCTGTTGGCCTGCCTCTAAGTAAGTTTAAGAAAATCTGTTCTATGTTGTACTTAGTCTCTGGGGAGCCAGTTATATTTGAAAAGAAAGCTTTTAAAAAGACAGTTTTGAGGACTAAACTTGAATTAAGAAAGATCATTTGTGGGACTGTCATACTAAAACCCATGCGGGACAAGGGGTCATTAATATTTTTATAATTGCTATTCCAGTCAAGAATATCATCTGCAGTTACATTAAGTAGTCCCTGTAATATAATGGCATCCATCCCAATATGTAGGGTACAAGGTAAACACTAGTTTGGTGTTAGGAAGCATTGCATAATGCTATGGGGCTTCCGAAGCTTCTGAGACTGGCTACTACCAAAAACAGGACGATGGGCTAGATTCATCCTTGATTTGTTCAGCTATATCAGTTTGTCCATTTTAACAGTGTGATTAAATTAAAAATCAATTTTAATAAACTGGGATCCAATCTTACTCCCAGTGAAGTCTATAGCAAAGCCATATTGATTTTGATGAGACCAAGATTAGGTCTCTGATTTGGCACTTAACCCAGCACTGTGATCCTTTAGGTAAAGAAGCAGACTTCAAATGGACAGAGTTACTGAGGGTACATCTACACTACAGCGGGGAGTCGATTTAAGATACGCAAATTCAGCTACGTGAATAGCGTAGCTGAATTCGACGTATTGCAGCCGACTTACCCCGTTGTGAGGACGGCGGCAAAATCGACTTCTGCCGCTTTTTGTCGGCGGCGCTTACTACCACCTCCGCTGGTGGAGTTAGAGCGCCGATTCGGGGATCGATTGTCTATGAGTTACATAGTGAAGTTGCTTCTATTTGTCCAAAGGGAAATCCTCAAAGTGGATGATGGGCAGGTTGTTTACTGGCAGGGGGACATAACATGTTTATCCAAAAGGTATAGGATCTGACAAACTTTTGCTGTCGTTACTTTGTAACAATAGTCTCATTTTGGTCAACGTGCAGCACTTATCTGAGACAGCCTAAACCCCTTTAGTACAATATTGGAGATGTTTTTCTTCCCCAGACCCATGCCTGATTGTTAATTTAATGATTAAGAGCAGTACAATGCAAGGTGCCAAGCACCTGCTGAAAGCAGATCTACATAACAATGGTTATGCCCCTGGCAGCATTGTGCATGGTCTACACTCATTTTCAGGCTGTTGGTACCATCCCTGCACTTTCACTAGAGGTAGCATCAGGGAGAAATCCGTTTGAAAAAAGACTAAATGAAGACAGAGCCAAGGCAGCAGAGTAGCTTTGGAGGAAAATTAGTTCAAGTCTACAGCTAGAACTGCATGGAAGTTCTGCATACATCTTTACCTTGGAAATTTTTATTGGTTGTGGAAGGGGAAGACATTCTCTCCTTGCAGTACAATAAATAGTGTTGCTTGTTTTCGCCACAGCTGAAAAGCCATCTTCATAGATGTCTTTTTCCCCCATCCCACAAAAACAAAACAAACAGGAATTTGTATAAAAAAAATTGATACTTGTATTTGATTTTTACACCACTATATAAATCTCTTTGAGGGTTCACAAATGAGACAGTGTAATCCCCCTCCTTGCTCCAACCAAAACAGTTTACTTAGCCTGAAAATTCCCATAGTTCAAAGGCCACTGCATAGATGGCAGATTCTTCTAAGCCCTTGATTCCAGTACCAGCATGGAAAGCAAGCTGGGAGCAGGAAGGTGAGGAGTTCCTACATCTACAATTACAATAATTCCACGGGACCACAAAAACTTGCCTGGGGTTCACAGGACCAGTGGGTAGTGTTTCAACGTATAGCGGCCAACATCAGCCATGAGGACCATTATTGCAGCCATATATTCTGCCCTTGAATTGGGGGGCAACGGATTCCATACTTCTACAGTCCATAGACCTCCCTTGGAAAACTCAGTTTAAGCTTTGTGTATTCACATCTATTAAAAGTGTGACAATGAAAGACAACAAATACAAGTAGAAGTACACAAAACATTCATTTCAGTCTACAACCACCCATAAGAAGAGCAAACTACTACACAAATAGGAGATACTTGTGGCATAGTCTCTTTCTAAGATGGATTTGCTAATGGAAAAGAACAAGCTGACATTTTATCAGGTTCATGGCTTCTTCAGGCTGAGTTAATAATCCATAAACACACACCTCTCAGTTTAGCAGGTAAGAATGCTGAATATTTGTGTGTTCCCTCTCCCTCCAAACTTTGCCAAAACTTAATTTCTAAACTTTCAGAACATAACCACAAAATTAAAAACAGAAGCATTAGCAAGAATGCACTAGCTGGAGAATGCACTCTGGAACCTGATAATCTAAACAATGAATTATGACAGCCTTGGTTTGGCTACTGAGTGGAGGTTTCATAGAAGAAGTTTGACTGGGAACATTCAATTATTTTAAAAGAGTCAAGTTGTCATCTATCAAAGTGCATAAAAAGTCAGTCAATCAGCATCTTCTGATTTAGCTGCTTTGGAACCTGGAATCACACGCAGACATATGTTGCTCTTTCAATAAGACTGTCCAAGTCATCAGCTATTCAGTATAAAACTATTTCTACTGCATTTGTGGATGTCTCTCTTGTAGTTTGAGATTTTTTTCTCTGCAGCTTCTTTCAATTTGATGCTCAATACTCGATTTCACAGTAAGCATTTCAATTTTACCCCTTAATATATTTTCTAGTATTTTTTTACCCTCAGTAATTGCTGTGAGTTAATAGTTTTCAGCCTCCTTCAACATCCTGTCTATTGTACATGCTGACAGATTGTGTAAGAGAAGATTGAGCCAAATATGCTAACTGAGTTGTCCTAAGTCAAAAGTGACTAAATGGGTCTTGATGCTTCTGCCCTTCTTTTAGTGGATAAGGAACTTGGCATCTTACCTATTCAAAGTCAGCTTCCAAATTTGAATTTATGACTACACTGCCACAGGTTGCAAACCCACATCCTGATACTTTATTTCCTTATCTTTCCAAGGCCACACACACCTCACACACAATTAAAACTGAAGGGGGGGGAAATGGGATACTAGTTGTTCATAGCTTATTTTGGTGAGGTTATTGATTGGTAGGACTGGAATCCAGAATGGAAAAAGCAGCCCAGGCAGCAACCAGCAATTTTTTTTTTTAAACCAACTTTTTTTTTTATAATTTCAGCCCCAGCTCCATTTCTAAATGCCTTTTGCTAGTCGTATATTTGTATGGATGTGGAACAGGGGTGGTGGTAAATTCCTACAAAAATCAGTGGTATACCTATATCACAGAGTTCAGTCTACATACAGAGTTAAAATAATCCTTTTACTCCTCAGCTAAATTGTAGCAGATTGAGGTTTATGCTGTGAGTCAGTTTTCTATTGGAAGAGAAAGTGTTTGATGAAATTGCTTATTCTTTGAGGTTCAGACCTGTTCTCCCTTGGGGTGGCAGGACCCTGATTGTCACAGAACACGGAGACCCGATTTTGAATTTTTAAAATACCTTGTTTAAATAGTTAGGCTCAGATCTCTTTCCAACCTTTGTATTTTATAGTAAAAACTACTTCCCTGTTTACTACTAATATTTAAATTGTAAATGTAAAACACATTCCTTTGTTCAGAGTAGGCTTGTTGAACAACTTTTGCCTAGGCATGCCTGTCTGGTTTTGGATATGTGCTAACAACATCAGACAAGGGGAAATTCATATATTTACATATAATATTGCTACATATATTTCACGATGAGCATATTGATCAGCGAGTTATTAATTTTAAAATGATACCTTACAAACATATTTTGTACAAAAATTATTACATTAGCGTGTAGGGTCTGAATCCAGGGGTGCTTTCAGTCACAAATACACAACCTGAACAATAGCATCACACTCTGCCACATATTATTTGTGCATGAAAGACTTTTCTATGTTGTCTACATATCTTTAGGGAATTTTTCTAGTTTGAGTTGAGGTTATGTGTTTGAGGGCACTTCTGGAGAAATGGATGCATCATGACTGGTTATAGTTGGGAAGTTAGAGGGAGATTGTTTTGGAACTGAGTTGTCAGAGAATATGTCTGAGTATTACAAAGGTTGATTGGTAAGGAATGTGTGTAGAGCTTGGTGAAACAGTTTCCACCTCAAGTAAACATACCTGCACCAGTTCTGATCAAGCTAGCGTGCTAAAAATAGAAGTGTAGCTCCCACGAGCAGTGGGAGGGGCTAGCTACCCTGAGTACGATGCTATTGAGACCATAGAATGGCTGTAGCCACAATTCTGTTTTTAGCATGCTAGATCATGAGCTAGCATTAGTAAGTCTACTCAAGCTGGAAATTACACTCCAACTCCAGTGTGGATATATCTGAAGTCAACTAATCTTTCCTGTGTGGGATTACATATAGTTTAAGTGAATCTGTCAGCAGTATCTGAAGAGAGAATCTTGACTCTTGGACTTGCTCAAAGGTAATGGAGCACAATATAGAAGTGACAACTTGGTTACCAGTTGGGATTCTCATGGGTCATCAAACTGTGTTAATTATCTTACAAAGAAATCTATTTAGAGGAATATTTAGTAACTGGATGTTTTTATGCAGAAACTTGTTCCATCACACTATTCATTCAATGGACCAAGGGAAACAGAATTAGTAAAGCAAACCTCAAGGCTCAGACTCAATTCAGTTTGGGTGAGGACCCACAAACGTGGATGTTTATCCAAACTATCAAAAGATTTTGAGCATAAAAAGCGTCTGCCAATCTAATTTAAGCAGGCTTCCCCATAAGTTGTCTACCACTACTTGCTTTGGTAAGACTGAAAAGTGCTACAAGAGCATTGTTTCCCATGACATTTCATCCCTTGTACTTCTGGCAGGAAGTTCGGAGACTTATTTAAAAATGAATAGAGTATTTTTTACCAATCAGAATTTTTTCTCACTTTAAAAAAAGGTGGATTTAATTGTGTTAGATTTTTAAGTAATGCTTTTTGATAGTTACATGTTAAATCTAATGAATATTCAGTATTGGTAGCTAAGGATTAAGTGTTATGTTCCACTAGCTAAAATGGAAGGCAGGCATGTGTTTCTAATTTTCCTTCCAGCATGATGGAAATTTGACCCTTAATATCATGTGTCTGATATTAGATGACGATGACTTGATATCACTGACCACCCTATTTTCAGAGATATTTCTTCAGAGTATAGCCTGCACTGGTTGGGGAACTAGAATATTTTAAAAATGGAATCCTTTACTCAAAAATATTTGATATACAATTATGAAAAATCATCAGAAGGATTAAATGAGCTGTTGCAGTCAGTGGTAGAACTGGCAAATGGGATAAATGCAGTAGGAAAGGCTGTTCACAACTGAATAGTCTCATTACAGCAGGGTCATAAGGAAATCTTGTATATGAGGTCTAATGTTAAATATCCTGTATGTACATTATATATTCAGGTGGTGGTCTTGATTTTATTATGGGCCTAATTCTTCATGATCCCAATAGCTTGAACTCCCACTCAAGTCCATTGGGGGAGTATGCATAACCTCTTGCCTTGGAATCCTTCATTCTTTCTTCTTGTACTGTAATCTGGTGCCAGTATCTTTCCCCGAAGAGTAGACACAATAACAGACACTAAAGGCACAGGAAAATGCAAGATTGGGTTTCTACAATAAAAAAGGCACTTTTTAAAAAGCAGTATTTGACAGCAGCAAACACACCATATATTGGAGTTTCCTCAGTCTTCTAGTAGAATAGGAAATAATTCTTTCCGATTGTTGTGCTTTCCATGCAAAAACTTGGCTCTGAGGTGAAGAAAAAGAGAACCAGAGCTTTGCAAATTCTGTGAGCAAAATATGAAGAGTGATGATGGCCCAATGATATCTGAAATCAAGTTTGCATAGCTCAGAAAGAACCAGACAAGGAGACAATAAGTGATGTTAATGACCTTCTCACTCCCCACAAGTTCTTGCTCTCTAGATGTGGATGGAGACCAGGAATAACATGTTAGAACTCATCTCTACAAACTTACATTATGGTATCTATACTGTAGGATCCACAGGAAGGTAACATACTAAAACACAGAGCTTTCTATTTCAGATTATTTGATGAGCCGACTCTGGTTACAGCCTAAGGATAGCAAGACTGCACTGTGATAACCATACACCTCAGATCCACTCACTGTGAAGGAAAAGAACAAGTGCTTCTAGTGTTGTGAATCTGAACAGTACAAAAGGAGGGGATGTGAAAGCTTATTGGTAAATCATTGTTTGTTCCACCTAATTGTATAAATCATTAAGTGACCATTGTAGTCTCTGGGATGGGGATTTAGAGAGAGAGAGACTGCTCCCTAAAAAAAGACAGCTCCTACAAGATGACTGGTACTTTAGTCATCTGGATTGTCACGTTTTCAAATTATTACACTTTGAGGATTTTTATGTATGTGAACTCTGGAAGATCACATCATTATATTTCAAAAAGGGTTTTGTCTTGTTTGAGTGCAATCAGGCAGACCGAGTATCTTCTATCTACCTCAATTTTTTTCCTAATCTCTCAAATAAAAGGGACTGAGGAGCCTTTTATTATGAAAACTAAGGCTGAAAAAAATATTTATTTGTTTACAGAACATAGAATACAGAACTTTAAATAAAACTATAGACATTTAAGTGATGGGTTTTAATAATGAAAAAGCTCACCAGGAGAGTTCTTCAGGCTCCCATACTCTTGTCTTAAGTTTAATGGGGTTTCATTAATTTCATTTGAAATCTTCTTATATGAAGGCATAATTATGATATAGTGAAGACATAATCATGATATAGTAACACTAAGCTAGATGGCATAAAATGATCTGCTAGTAAAATCTTGGAAAGACAAGGTCACATAGTACAAAGTCTTCAAATTAACTCTTCTAAAATGAAGTGCTGTATCTGGGAACAAAATAAAAGGTACCCAATGTGTTTTCATTATTTGATGTGACTTCTAGTAGCCACATGACAGTTCACCACAAAGTGATATTTCTGAAGTTCTCTTAAATGCCATTCTTTTTAATTTAGACCTCCATTTAGTCAGGCAGTTTAGTTTAGATCTGATTTATATTAAAAATCCATTGTGTGGACATGGGACTGGGAATTACAAATTCTTCAGTAATCTGCTTTTGGTAAAGCACTTTAAAATGATTCTAGTTCAAGAACAAACTGTATACTCCAACACTGAAATATATATAGCTGCTTAGCACAATAACCTAGACCCACTAGCTAATCTTATCTACTCCCTGCCAATGTAGGATTAATCCCTCAAGTAGATTCTTGAATGATTCATCTACTCCTGTTTTTAAATCACTCAAGGGATGCAACGTTAACCATTTCCCTTGTGGGGGCTAGTTCATGATTAGTCACTCCCCACTCTAAGTCAGCCTGAATTTCCTTTGCTTAATTTCTGTTCCTTACTTGTACTTCTTTGGAACTCCTTACAACACACATTACTCCCTACTTAGAGTTCATAATGCATATGGCAAGATAACCATACCATAGTGGGTCAGGGATAGGATACATAATTGGCAGACATGTTATACATACATATAAATCAAATATTCTGAATACTGTAGGAAGAATGGCATTTTGGCTAAACGCAGACAACTGGAAACAACAGCATGTGGATTTTGTGCCTGGTTCTGACAGTCTTGTGTAAATCCAGGCAGGCCATTGAGGCCAGATCTTGCATTGTTGGTGTGTAAGCCTAGGCATCTTAATAAATGGCCTCATCACAGAGACTCTGAGCATTAATAGCTTACATTGAGTTTACTGGGTGCTTAGCACCTAAGAGAATCAAGCTATTTATTTAGGCATGCAGCTCTGATTGTGTTGGCCTTGACCCCTATGTACACTAATATACTATCTATTAAATGTGGATATTATTATTCTACCTCAGATACTGAAAGGGTTCATAAATAAGTATTCAGTAAGTGTTTTTGGATCCTAGGATGGACCCTAAGGTGATAGACTTGTAAATCTTTTCAAGCATATCTTCAAATCAGTCCTTTCCATATTTTTGCAGGTATTTACATTTACTTTTGACATCTTTCTGATAGTGAGATGCCCATCCTCCTCCTTAGACCCTGTCTTCACTTCACCCCAGGTATTCTCTTCACTGCTTTTGATCAAGTATTATTTTGACAAGGTCTCCACCTATTCCTATTTAGCTGTATATCTTTTCCTTATCTTCTGTTTAGTTATTTAACACAAGTAGTTCAGTAGTTTTATGCCAATTTGATACTGATTTAGCTGCCTCTGTGTAGTAATGAATCTCTCTTGCATTTGTATTGCATGTTTTTACAATCCTATATTAGCCCTCACCAGTGGTTTAGCAGTAACTTGTTCAGCGCTTTTGCTGTCCTTATTTTGCCCGGCGAATTCTAACTAGTTCTCTATCTTTTTGTTTAGCTTCCTTCCTTCTCCTTCACATGCAATACAGGTTCCTCTTTGTCCTCAGACCTTTGTATGTACATACGATTTATATAAAGTGGTCAGCTTAACTTCTGTACCCAGAAAGATAATGGAGCAAATAATTAAGCAATCAGTTTGCAAACATCTAGAAGATAATAAGATAAGTAACAGCATGGATTTGTCAAGAACAAATCCTGTGAAACCAACCTGATAGCTTTTTTTGACAGGGTAACAAGTCTTGTGGATGGGGAGAAGTCGTAGACGTGGTATATCTTGACTTTAGTAAAGCATTTGATGATTGTCTCGCCTGACCATCTCATGGGAAATGTAACCTAGATGGAGCTACTATAAGGTGGGTGCATAACTGTTTGGAAAACCGTTCCCAGAAAGTAGTTATAGTGGTTCACAGTCATGCTGGAAGGGCATAATGAGTCGGGTCTCGCAGGGATCAGTTCTGGGTCCGGTTCTGTTCAATATCTTCACCGATGATTTAGATAATGGCATAGAGAGTACACTTAAAAAGTTTGCAGATGACACCAAGTTGGGAGGAGCTGCAAGTGCTTTGGAGGATAGGATTATAATTCAAAATTATCTGGACAAACTGGAGAAATGGTCTGAAGTAAATAGGATGAAATTCAATAAGGACAAATGCAAAGTACTCCACTTAGGAAGGCACAATCAGTTGTACACATACAAAATGGGAAATGACTGCCTGGGAAGGAGTACTGGGAAAGGGCTCTGGGGATCAGTGGACCACAAGCTAAATATGAGTCAACAGTGTAACACTGCTGCAAAAAAGCAAACCATTCTGGGATGTATTAGCAGTAGTTTTGTAAGCAAGACACGAGCAGTAATTCTTCCATTCTATGCCAAGCTGATTAGGCCTCAACTGGAGTGTGGTCCAGTTCTGGGTGCCACATTTCAGGAAAGATGTGCACAAATTGGAGAAAGTCTAGAGAAGAGCGACAAAAATGATTAAAGGTCTAGAAAACATGACCTATGAGGGAAGATTGAAAACACTGTTTTTGTTTAATCTGGAAAAGAGAAGACTGAGAGGGGACATAACAGTTTTCAAGTACATAAAAGGTTGTTACAAGGAGGAGGGAGAAAAATTGTTCTTTTTAACTTCTGAGGCTAGGACAAGAAGCAATGGGCAGCAACGGAGGTTTATGTTGGACATTAGGAAAAACTTCCAAACTGTCAGGGTGGTTAAGCACTGGAATAAATTGTCTAACCTGCTCGTAAAAATCCCAAATGATGGCGATTCCACAACCTCCCTAGGTAAGCACCTGCCAGAGATGGTCTAGATAATACTTAGTCCTGTTATGAATGCAGGGGCCTGGACTAAATAACATCTTGAGGTCCCTTCCAATCGTATTATTCTATGAAATATACAGGAGAAAACTTCTTTCGAAAGCAAAGCTACTGTCTGAAATCATGTCTGGAAATGTAAGCTGACCCCTAGGCAGAGATCTTGAGACAGCAGAATTGATGATGAGACAGCCAGAGAGACTGCTGACCTTAACAGAGATGGTGTTGCCTTATAAATAAATAAATAAATAAAAGTTCACTTTTTCCCCCTCTGTCTGAGATGAGTGACTTGTTTCAATTCATGGAATGTGTAAATCTACACATGCTGAAGGGGTAAAGAGATTGCTTGATCCTATAACCCCATCTCCCTTTAGATCTAGGTGATGCTAGGAGAGGACACCTGTACAAGTTGTGTTCACTTCACACTATGGTGGGTGAACACAAGTGGAGAATCTGAACGATAAGTTGGAGACAAGAATTGGCTGTTGCATTGGTTAGTGTTACCACTTTCTACCTGTAAAGATGGTAGAAAATAGAACAATTTGCATTTTAGCAAACATAACTGGGGAAAGAAAGAGCATAGAGCCTCTTTCACCACCAGACTCCATGTCACCTTCCTCACTGTTTGGATAAGCTTTGCTTTAAAGAGAGAATCCACTTCAGAAGTTCACAGGACTATAAAAGAAAGGGGCAGAAAACTACAAATTCTCAAAGACAAAGCCACCAGCATCTTTGGGCCTCTGGGGCAGTTCCTAACCAGTCACCATACTGCCAGAAGACTGTGGGTGGAAAAGGCCATCTTGAACAAAAGCCTTGAACCAGAACTTTCTAGATGAAGTTTTAGATGAGTGTTTTCACTTTTATATGCTTGGAACCATGTCTAACCTTCTCTTATACTTGAATTCACCTAAAATCCTGTCATCTTTTATTAATTAGCTTGTTTTATTTTTAATCTAAACCAATCCAGTGCTGTGTTTAGATTCCACTGTTTGGTAACTTCAAATAAAGTAACAAGCTGTTGAATATTGACTCATTACAGGGGCAACAAACCTCAATATATCGGAACTGTCCAGGAGAGGGCTGAACAGCGCAGAACACATGTTTTGGGGGAATCCGGGACCAGGAGCATGTTGGGGTCACCCTGCAGGTAGTAACCTAGGCTGGTGGAAACCAGAGAGTGTGACTGGTCGGTACTAGCAAGCGTCCGGCGTCAGAGCTGCAGCTATAGAGAGTCAGGGCATGACCTGCAGGCCGGTTGTGAGCAGCCCAGGTTGGGAGCCACAGCAGGACATTGAGAGACACCCAGGGTTACAGAGCAGCCATTGACAATCCCCTCATTAATCCGGATTGCTCCCCAGGATAGGACACCATTTCAGTGTGATTGTGGGGAAATAGATACATTGTGCCTGGTAAATTGTTGCAATTTAGGAGTATGTGAACCTTTAAAAGCAAAAGGAAAAAAAAAGAGATAGCTAAGACTGGGGCAGGGGAAAAGGACAAGAGGCCTAGTAATTCAGCAAGGTAGCATCAGAGAATGGAACTAGTTGACAGTTGTGAGCAGTTCCAGCAGCTTTCTCTTGGGAAATTAAATTCAACAACTGTCAAATAGTGGAATCCTTCTGTTTGTTTAAATGTACAATTTGGGAAGTGGCGTATGTGCGAGGTGTTATGAGCATGTGCCTTGTCTAGGTTTGTGGTTGTACAGGGACTTGGGGGGGGGGGGGGAAAGAGAAGGAGGGGAAGAGTTCAAGGAAATTTCCAATAGGAGTAATTTTTAAATGTATCCTCCTCTAAAATATTTACTAACATTTACAAATTAATATTATGAAACAAATATTCTCTGAAGTGTTAGTGTGTTAAATTTGAAAACAATTCAGTCACTGAGTGTGACACAGAGGGATTCTAAATCCTGCTCAAGGTGCATAAATCTCTGTGCAACTTTAACCATGGAGCACTTACCAATGTATCCGTAATAACTTCAGTTTACTGAGGTAGGAATCTGTCAAATCATTGCCCACACTGTTGACCAAGTTTATCATAACTCCACTTAGTGAGATTTGAAAGATTATGGTCCATCCACCTTTTTTCTTGTGTGTTTTGGTCAAGAATCAGGTTCCACATTCCTTCTGTCCTGCCAATCACTTTTTACATTCCAATTAGATTTCTCTCTTAAAGATGTTCACTATAATTAAATTCCACTATATTTATAAGGTAAAGTTGGGCTGTGTGTTAGCTTCTCGGCTCCTTGGAGCTAAGATCAAAGTGTAATGAATTCTCTGACTTCTAGTTTACAAAACTGACCAAATTAATCCCTAGTGTAGCTAACTGAAATGGACTTATTTAAACCATTAAGTTTAGTCACCGAGTGGATAATACCAGAAGACAGCTGCCTCCACTGACAGATAACATCATTAGTAATTATGGAGTTAATGAAACAGTGGCAGATACTGCTGAAAATTGTTTTGAAATGTAATGTTTAGTACACTGCAAAGCCACATAATCAATAGTGCTTGGAGAATAACCGATTTTCTGGTTCGCTGGTAGTTCTGAAAAACGTAGAAAAAAAATAATGTTGGTTTTACCGTAACTAAAACCTAAAGTTTTTTGGAATTTTCAGCAAATTGAAAAAGTCAACAAAAGTTGCTTTGTTCCTAGGAAATTTTAAATGGTTTTAATAAAAACAATTCCCTTTTCTAATACAAAGTTCCATATTGCCGCTGAACAGTTTCCCAGTGTGCCCTAGAGGGGATCCAATGTTTCCACAGAGAACACCCTGCTTAGATGCTGGCCCTCAGTTTCTGGATACCTTTCACTCTGAATAGCTTCCACTTCAAACCCTCTTCCTTTTTAACAGAACTTGCAGTTTCTCTCTCAGACTACTGTAATCGACTGTTACACGGACTGGGGGAAAAACCCCTCCCTTCCTTAGTTTTCCAACACTGTGGGTTAGGGGGACCAGACAGCAAGTGTGAAAAATTGGGATGGGGGTTGGGGGTAATAGGAGCCTATATAAGAATAATACCCAAAAATCGGGACTGTCCCTATAAAATTGGGACATCTGGCCACCCTACTGGGGGTTCTCTTTTCAGTTTCAATGCCTTTCCATTAATGGTCCACCATTGTCTTTCCTTGGCTTGTACAATGCTGGGTGCTTGGAGTTTTTTTGTTTGTTTGTTTATTTGTTTTTTTAAGTACAAAACTAACTAGCCTGGGAAATGCCCCCTTACAGCCATTGACTCTGTGGGAAGCAATCAGGCAGGAATTACAATCTGGTTACAATTTCAATTTTCTACACATATGTACATGCATATATTCATAACCATAACCTGTAAACATATCTAATGACTATCAAATTCAGAACATCACTTTCACAAGAGACCTTGAACATATTTATACACAATATTGCATGCAGCAGTTGATTAAATTGCTTATTCTGAGGTTCAGACCGGTTCTCCCTTGGGGTGGCAGGACTCGGATTGTCACGATGTCACAGAACACCTAGACCCTAATTTTGAATTTTTAAAACACTTTGTTTAAATAGTTAGGCTCAGATCTCTTTCCAACCTTTGTATTTTATAGTAAAAACTACTTCCCTACCAGTGAAACTTCTATTTTTGTTATGTCTAAGGGGAGCTGAAGAATTGAAAAATCAAAAAAGTTAGTGTATTGCTGTAAACGCCCAGCAACAAGCTTTTTATGCAAGTTATCTGAACCTTTCACCCAGAACTTTTTCTTGTCAGCTTTGTGACATACTTTCAGCAAGTTACCCAGCTGAAGGGAAAAGCAGCTTTTTTTCCTCGTGTTTTGTAACTCAAAGTAGTTTAGTGCATTTAAAACATGTGAACTATTCCAAATGAATTTTATCAGTCTTGTCTTTACATGTTTAAAAAAATATATAGAAGTCCTCTAACAAGAAAGCTTCATCCATTTCAGTCTGCGTGGGGTATGTACCCTGTAATCTCTACTGGCAGGGCTCCTATGAAGCGATAGGTATAGATTAAAGGAGCACTCCCTGGCAGAACTCCCAGGCACAGCAGCAGTACAAACACTGCCTGGCCTCCCCGAGGGGTGAATCAACCTTAAGGCAGAGTTGCTCCTGTGCCAGAACAAAGCTGATTCCATTTGGTAGGCATGGATTCATCCAAGAAAGCAAACCCTTTTGTTTGTTAATGAACATTTTCACATTAAAAACTGGCCTGAGCCAAGCCCCCAGAGCCAGGCATCTCTCATTTTGATGAGCATTCAAGTTCTGGATCTGAATTTTACAGCTAGTCCTATTGCTTTGGGGGTTTGGAATCCAGAGCTGCATCCAAATTGTGGCCCAGCTCTACTAGAAATTGTTTCTTCACTTAAAGAACTCCATCAAAATGGCTTCATTTTGCATATGTAATTGCACTCAGCTGTTTGTACTAATTAGACATTTAAGATTTCCATGGCAATCTTCTTTGCTCATAAATTGTAAGAGGAGATCACGTTCAACTGGCAAGGCAACACACACCAAAAGCAAAAATGTAAATTAGTGGACATCTCACTTCAGCTTCACTGAAACACAGAGCGGAAGTGTTATTGCAGAATTGTCACAGTTATTGAAGATTTACGAACATTTGTGTTTGCTTTTTATGGGGAAATAAATCTTCATTACATTTTGTATTATTCAATAAAAATAATTTATATCTAATTTAGTCAGAGACAGTTAAGTTGAGTTTCTTTTCCCCCAAAAAGTGTTTTGTTATGCCATCAGCTTGTACTACATTTATGCACTCTTAGCCTTTTTGTTCAGCACTAAGTCTGACCCTGAAACTCCCCTTTTATCCGATCATAAGACCCCAAAAATGACATTATTCCTTTCCATTTTGGATAGGGATAACTGCAGCTAATTACTCCTGGGGGGATTCTGCATGACTTCACTCCCACAGAAAATGCCCCCTCACAGATTTCCTGTGTTTCCCTGCAGGAAATGGCAGGGAGGGTGGCCATGGGTGCAGTTTTTTAGGGGGGGATTGTCCCCCTCCAAACAGAGATGAGGCAAAGGGGGGGGGGGAAGACACACACAGGGTTACATGCCACTGCACCACCTCAGTCTGCAAGCGCAGAGCTGCCCAGCTGAAGGAGGCTCTGTGTCTCCGCTCCCCTGACTCTGCAGCTGAAAGCTGCCTCCTTGGTCCTAATGCCAGTCGTGCTCCCCTTCTGTGTGTTGGGAGCCTTACTGGTTTCTATTCTGTGCAACAGTGAGTGCCCGTGGTGGGGCTGGGTAAAGGGGGTGGGCAGGACCAGCTCTAGGCACCAGCAAACCAAGCACATGGTTGGGGCAGCACAATTCCAGGGGCGGCACTCTGGCCACCCCCCCCCCCTTTTTTTTTTTTGATTGGGGCAGCAAAAAACCTAGAGCCGGCCCTGCGGGTGGGAGAGAGAAATGAGGGAAAGGACTGTGAGGAGGAAGAGGCAGTGGGGAAGGAAAGGGGTAGAATAGGGCAGGGGGAGAGGAATGTGGGAGTGGCAGGAAAGGGGGATGAAGTAAAAGGGGATAGGGGAATCACACAGGGAAGCGGGAGCCCTGCATGCATTATCCCCTTGGCGGCAGCTAGGGCTCCCCCATTAAGCAGGTCTATCAAAGCCTCACCCTGACAAGCCCCCGAGTTGCACCTGGACTCCCATCCCATCAAGTTCCACTCCCCCAGCACCCAGACCCCCCCCCCCCACTGAGCCCCACACACCCAGATCCCCATCTCTCCAGACTCAGCCCCTGCTCCTAAGCCCCAACCACCTTCACCTGGATCCCCTGCCGAGTCCCATTGCCCCTGCACCCAAAACCCTCCCCTCCACCCCCAACAAGCCTCTGTTCATCCAGATTTCCCACTGAGCTGCCTGCACCCAGATTGCCCCACACAAACCTCTCACCCCACACATGGATCCTCCCACACTAAACCCCTCCACACTTGGATCCTGCTGGGCTGAACCTGCCCACCCACACCTGGTGCAGAGGGGCAGGCCCAGCCCTTGCACTGTGTCAGGGTCAGGTGTAGCCTCACTGCCGAGTCCCTATACCAGGGGAGGTGGAGGCTTTAGGGTGATCTCCCACCTCAATGCAGCCAGTGGCTTGTGCGCCCCACTGCCGTGCTGGAGCCACATTTATTTATTGACAAATAAAATTTGCAGAATTTTAAAATATTGTGCGCATAAATTTTTATTTTGGGGGGCAGAATTCCCTCAGGAGTAAGGTAATATATGAAGAGTCTGCTACAGTTATGACAACTTAATGACACATGGAAACATTTTACTCTGAACATGCTGAAGTTTCTCAAAAAAGCTTGAACTCCAGAAGAGTCACTCAATTATTCATTCTTCCAAGCAGATATTACAATTTGCTCTGGATACACCTCCCGTATTTTTATACAGTAGCATCGGTTAGGAATAGGGGTGAATTAATGATCTAGAGCCCAATACTGCAGACACTCACTAGTGTTATAGGCCCCCTAAAGTCAATGGACTATTCATGATAGTAAGGATGTCAGGATTGGGCCCTGTGAGGCTTACCATGCCCACCTCTATTATGAAATGCCTTGTTTATGTAATGGATTTCCATGAATAGATTTCCTCCCAGTAGTATCCATGGGGAATATGTATCATAAAGCATTAGATAATGTACTTATCAGCTAACACTCAGAAGTGATGATTTTCCTGAAATATTGATTTCAAGAAGTATCATTGGGTATGACATACCACTATTACAGATTATCAATAAGAAATTGAATTGGAGATATGACTGCAGGCACTCAGATGAGTCAATTTTTCCCCACTTTCACTTGTATGTCATTAAAAGTTTGGTGCATAAAATGGTAACCTGACAAACTCAAGTTACAACACTGACGGGAGGGGAGAAAATGGTGTGCAAGGAAAATCTGCAGACACAAAGATTGTAAAACACTAAGTTTTTTGGCCTAAACAGTGCAGTATTCCCTTCAACCACCAGCCATAATAGAAAATATGAAACAAAAAAGATGAAAAACTGATTCTTCTTGTGCACTTCCCCCCCCCCACACACACACACACTTTTACTAGTTGCTGGGTCACTGACATAAGCTTCATGAATTTCCTGTACACTGACATCATGAGAGATTATAAACTGACTAGATCATCTAGTATAAGTGCTACCACTGGTATTGTACAGTGAAATGGCAAATACACGGACAAAACAGGAGACATGGGCCAAATCCTGAGGCTCAGTTTCCATGGAGTCTCACTACAGACTGGAGAATCCAGGCCACATCACTGCAGTCATGGGAGTCATAGCAATCCTTGTAAACAGAGGTAGTAGAAAAGCTCACAACAGAAGTGACTTTCACAAACTGGTGAGATTTCTGCTATTTGGGACAAAATTATGAAAACAGCCTGTTGAATTTTGGTACCATTGAATTCTGATCTCAACTGTCGTTCTAATCTATTTTTACCTCATGCCACAATTCAAATCTAAACCTAATCCAGATCTGACCAGTGTGGTGTTCAAACTATCGCTGAGCATAAAAAATTATCAACTAACATTTACTCTAATACCGTCAATATAAGTGGCTTTGCCTTCTATAATACCTAGCTGTTATATAGCATTTAGCAGATTTAAAGCCCTTTGCCAAGGAGGGAAGTATCATTATGCCCCTTTAACAGATGGGGAAACTGAGGTACAGAGCGACAGAGTCCTATGGCATCTTATAGACTATCACATGTATTGGAGCATAAGCTTTCGTGGGTGAATACCCACTTCATCAGACACATGTAGTGGAAATTTCCAGAGGCAGGTATAAATAAGCAGGCAAGAATTAGTCTAGCGATAACGAGGTTAGTTCAATCAGGGAGGATGAGGCCCTCTCCTAACAGTTGAGGTGTGAACACCAAGGGAGGAGAAACTGCTTTTGTAGTTGGCTAGCCATTCACAGTCTTTGTTTAATCCTGAGCGGATAGTGTCAAATTTGCAAATGAACTGAAGTTCATCAGTTTCTCTTTGAAGTCTGGTCCTGAAGATTTTTTGCTGCAGGACGGGGGGTACGCCGAAGCCACGGGCATGCCACTGAATCCGCCGGACCTCCCGCAGGCACGCCGCCAAAGGCGGCCTGCCTGCCGTGCTTGGGGAGGCAAAAAAAGCTAGAGCCGCCCCTGATCCTTTTATGTAGGGATTGTCTAGTTTGGCCGATGTACATAGCAGAGGGGCACGGCTGGCACATGATGGCCCCGTGGGGGTGGGAGGGGCTGGCTGGCTTGGGGGGCAGGGTGGAACTGCCCCCCAGCACTCACGAGCGGCACGGTTGGGGTTGGGTCCCTGCACTTCCCACTGCCGGTGAGTGCAGGCCCAGCCCTGCTGCAGTCCTCAGGGGTGGGAAGGGGTTGGGCAGGGGCTGGAATTTGGTGCCCCAAGTTTCCTGGTGCCCTATGCAGCTGCATACTTTGCATATGGGTAAGGACAGCCCTGGTATAATCATTTATATTTGTTAGCACCTTGATGCTTCACCATAATCCAGGCCCCCTCTGTGCTAAACCCTGTACAAAAACATAGTAAATTTCAGCCACTGACCCAAAGAGCTTCAAGTAGTTTTGGATTGGAAACAACTGTTGTTTTCCCCCCCTAATACTGTAGGCTATCCAGGAGTGCTGCCAACTTTTTTGCCGCCATAGGCAGCGGAAGGTACCGCCCCCAAAATGCCGCCCCGACTGGGGCGTCCAAAGATCCGGCCACCACAGTCGCCGCCCCCCAAATGTTAGCACCCTAGGCGACCACCTAAGTCTCCTAAAGGGTTGCGCCGGCCCTGAGGCTATCATGAAACTATGCTTTGCATAGAGTCTTTCATACAAGCCATGTTGAATAACACTAGACTGTGAAAATAATTAAGTTTTTGGTAAGGCCCTACCAAATTCACAGCCATGAAAAACATGTCATGGACAGTGAAATCTGTTCTCCCACCATGAAATCTGGTCTTGTGTGTGCTTTTACCCTATACTGTACTGATTTCACGGAGTTTCTCCAATTAGGCGTCCTAACCCAAAAGGGAGTTGCAGGGGATCACAAGGTAATTTTAGGGTGTTGCAATATTGCCACCCTTATTTCTGTGCTGCCTTCAGAGCTGCTTGGCTGGAGAGCAGTGGTTGTAGGACAGACACCCAGCTCTGAAGGCAGCACTGCCGCCAGCAGCAGCGCAGAAGTAAGGGTAGCAGTACCACAACCCCCCCTACAATAACCTTGTGATCCCCCACACAACTCCTTTTTGGGTCAGGACCCCTACAATTACACCACTGTGAAATTTCAAATTTAAATAGCTGAAATAATGAATCATTTTTAAAATCCTATGACTGTGAAATTGACCAAAATGGACTGTGAATTTGGTAGGGTCCTAGTTATTGATGATAAAACAGAGAAGGAAAGAGATTAAAAAGGAACAGGCAGAGAAAGCACCGTGGGCCAAATTCATCCTTGTTGCAACTCAACTCCCAGTATGTTTCCAGCTGAGATTTATGAAGTCACTTTTCAGAGGAAAAAGGAGTGTCTCAGAATCAGGAATTATGGCTCATAAGCATGGGGCAGTTCTGAAGAAAACCTTTTGCTACCTTCAGAAGGAAACCACTCTCCCCTCCCCCCACCACCACCCACCCTCCAACTTCCTATGGTCAGGAATAATTCCATATGGGTTGATTGATTTAAAAACCTCTGACAAAGGGATTATATTGCCATTTTATTGTACTTTAATCCTGGTCAATCAAGTTGAGGATATTTCCTTAACATTATAGCATTAAATTGTTATACTTTTTAAAAAAAATACAAAAAGATAGCAGGTCCTAAGATCACTTGACTGTTACAAATGGTCTCTTTCTCAATTCTTCTGAAATTGGCCTGTGAGCTATCAAATCCCCAACTTTGTTACTGCTGGAAGAATAGATTGCAACGTGCATGCTATCATAATACACTTGCATAATCCTAGAATATAGCTCTCAGTAAGTGCTCGAGACTTAATTGGCTCTCTCTTACCACATTCTAGGTTTTCTGACCATGAGGAATTGGAGGTAAACTATATAAAATCAGATGAATCTTTACTGTTTTCATGCACCTTACCATTGTTTTGTAGAGACCCCTAATTAAATTGACCAGTATTTTTATTTTTTAAATAAAAAGCCTGAATTGTCTGCAGTTGGCTATGAAAATTGTCTTTTTGAAATAACACTGGGGCCTATGTGCTTTGAATGATTGAATATTCCACAAGGCTACACACACACACACACACACACACACACAGAGTTCTGCTTGTAGTTAAATAAACTAAGTCTAGGATTTTGAAAATAAAAAGTCATTGTAAGAAGACAAAACAAAACCAGTAATAGTCCACAGATAAAGCAGCCACAGGATTTCACCATGGTATTTTAAAAAGACCTCTACTTTAAAGAGAGAGCTGAGACCAGTTGACTTTTCCCCTCCACCCTCTGTGTTCCTTCCAGCTGTTGCACACCTGCCTACCCTTCCAGAATGCTCTCAGAAAACTCTGCTATTCTGGGGATGGAATTCCCTCATATGTAGCACTTGCAACATAATATAAAATTCAACACTCTACCAATTTCTTCAGATACTGTGTGTATAAAAAAAAAAAAAAAAAAAAGAAAGGTGAGCTCCCACCCGCCCCATCAGTAGGAGCTCCTTTCTCCGGGATCCTTAAAATTAAGCACAGATACCATGCTTCAAACAGAGACCTGCTATAGAACTTGTCTCTCTTCCCACATGAAGATTTTTTAACTCAGCCCTGCAGGAAGGTCTTCACCCACTGTAACACAAAAGTCTGGTGTAGGCAGTCACCTTACCACAAGCCTATTAACTATGGGGTAAACGTTGCTTGTTCTTAACCATTTTATCACTCAATCTGAGGGATGTGTGTGTACATAATGTAGAAGGGCACTATACAATGGTTAAGGCATCTCTGCTGTTTTTATTCCTGCACATTTTTGAAATATAAACAGCCTTCCCAAAAACAACAGAAAAGCCCCAGCTACAACCCTTCAGCTCGCCTTCCATCCCCAAAAGTTTGGGGATACATTTAACTTTTGATGGATTGTTAAGGACTTAGAAAAAAGATGGATTTTTGCAAGAAGCATTTTGGCTCCATCTTTAAAGAATAATGGTTTAATGATTTAAGACAAGGCAACGTCTTGCAGATATGGAAAGAGACTGTCTACAGGATACTTTTGTCTAGCACCAATTCTTTGCCCACTTCCTATAGTTTCTGGTGAAGTAATAAGCAGACTTCTGTGGAAATAATTAGTTTATATTCTTTTTTTTTTAAAATCCCAAGAGGTTTATGAATTGCTTTTCCAATTTCAAAATGTGGTTCATTAATTGCAAGTAAAAGTATATGAAGATACAGCTTACTGGTCTATGACAATCTGCAAAACACATGTAAGTATGAAAGGCAGGAGCTCTGTTGGAGACAGAGTTCCATTTCCTGGCTCCAGACACCCGATGGATTCAGTTTACAAAGAGAGAATACCCGTGTCATTTGATGCCAGTGGTTCACAAACAAAGTAAGATATAACCGTAAATACAAATAAACTATTAGCTAAAAATTAAAAATCACAAAACACAGCCAATTAATAGAACAGAGATGTGTAGGCTAGAGGCCAAGAGACAAAATCTGAACCCTGGACAAGTCAGAGAATATTTCTGCCTCTTATTAAAGATCTGTCAACAACTACTATTTGAACTGTAATAGCTTTTTGAACATGTTGCTCCTTGTATAGTAGCCTATCCACTTGTGCCTTTGGTTTTCATTGCAAACAAATGATTGTTCATACTGGAACTGGCATGCTCTAGATAGGATGGGGCACTTTGATTCACTGAGGGAAACAAGGTTTCCAAGAGGCCCTTGAAAGAGCCCTGGCACACACACAAAAGTTAAACAAAGCAAATCAGAATTCCATCACTCTTTGTAGCTAGAGCCACATGGCTAAAATTGTGTCAGTGTAACAAGTGAAGATTAATTCTGCACCAAGCCAATTGTCCTTTTTCTCCCCCTACGAACGGAGCCTTAAGACAGGCTCTGGTCCAAGGAGCTCTTCAGTGCCAAGTGGCAAAGGGCAAAACCATAACACAACTCTTATCAGGTCTGACATAATACTCTTTGCCCAAACTAATTATTGTCATTCTATATAAATTTGCAACATGCTTGTTATTAAATATTATTGCATGGTATACATACAGGCTCTATTTGAATAAATATGTTTTTAATGTGTTTGTCAAGCAAGGCTTAAGTCACACTGCCCTAGACAAAGGAATGTGGTTCTGCCTTCTTGAATGTGTCTCTAATACGACTTGAGCAAGGAGAGAATGTCATTTACTCTTTACATGAAGAGTACACACAACTATCAGGCAAAACAACGTGGAAGCTAGCCACTTAACACTCATGACAGGGGGATGGAAGCTGGAGCCTGCCTCCTGAAACAAGGTCATTGAGATGTAGAAGACATAAGCAAGGTCAGAAAGCCACGTGGGCATCCATTACCAGGCAGATAGAAGAGGCCAGACCTCTTGTACACCTGAGAAAAATGGACCCTTTCAACCAAGAGGGCTGAAAGTCTCTGGAAACTGAATATAGATGAGAGACTTGCTTGAACAAAAAAGATTCATTTGTTAAGTTTATATTTTAGTCTAAAATATACTTTTACTTTTGTTTGTGACCATTTTTCTATCCCACTTACTCCAATGTAGTATCACTTAAATATCTGCTCTTATTAAGTTTATTTTAGTTTTCCTACAAGCCGTCTCAGTGCTGTATATTAAAGAGAAGTGCAAGTCTGCAGCTAGTAAACAGGTTGATGCTGTATACTGTATCTTTAAAGAAGCAGCAAACTCCTTCTGTGAGAAAGACTGGACACTACAGGGCAGATGGTTTTGGGAAAACTCAGGACTGGGAGGAGGTTGGTGTCACCCTGCAAGGAGTAACTGGCTGGTGATGCCAGAGTAAGGTTATTGTGCTGTAAGCCGACTTCTGGTGTCAGGGCTCTGAACCAAAGCTGCAAAGCACAGAGCCACCCAATGTAGGAGGGCAGCTGGTGACAATTCCTTATTGGTCTGGGTTGAATCCCAAAGCATGATACAGGCCTGTGTCTCAGAATGCAGAAGGTTGGAAATTCCCTTATTCTTTTTGTTAGTTCCATTCTAATGTCTTCCCCAAACCCTTCTAATAAGTTATGCTCATCCATTCAGTTAAACAATGCAATGTGACCAATCACCGCTTTAAAATGTGTATATTGAGTAGGGAGTCTAGCAGTCAACTGTATACAGTTCAGAGAAGGCTGCTTATGGACATTCCACAATTAGAACAAGAGGCTAAATTTTATTGAGGAAGTTATTTGCTCAGTTTCAGAAATTAGCTGGGGTGATCTCATATTTCCTTGAAAACGGTGACACAGCCACCACCACATATGGTGGTGACTGGACCATTTTTAGCAGCCTCAGAGAGGATTGTGAGAGCATGGAGACTGAATTACTCACTCCAAGAGGCAGTCTGAGTTAAGGTAAATTGCAGGTCAAAGATAAGGCACATTGGTAGCGTGGTGTGAGGTTTCGTTGTCTCTTCGTACACTGCACTCATTCTGAGAGTTAGGAGGGAATTTCAGTCTTGAGCTACCATTTAAGAAACTTTTAATAAATTAAATTCACTCCCCGCTCCTTCACTTTTTATTAACCCCAATAAATGTTAACCAGCTTGCATAATTAAATATTAGGTACTTGACATCAACTGTTATCAATACAAATATGGGGATGTAATTTTCTGTTTAATTGATTAGAGAAAGTGTCTGCTGCTAATGAACAGTGCCAAATTATGTATCTTTGGATTTATTTTTACCTCTGACGGTCTACAATGTAAATATTCTTTCTGCAATGGAAATAACTGTCTTACAATATGCCTGCAACACAGTGGAATTCATTTTTAGCCAAAATGAATGCAAGATACATTTAGGTTTACTACGATCAGATTTAATGGAACCAAATACATTTTTTCTGTGCCCTTTGTACAAAGAATTTAGTCTACAAGTGTATGTTGTGATATGCAGAAACTTCTGCATGGAGATGTGGGAGCAAAATGCAGTGGAGATTAATGATTTTTTACTAGAAGGATAGTCTGCATGCAAGTGAGACTCCAGTATCAATAAGTTCCTGGGTGCTCACCACTTTTTCATCTTAGCAAGCGTGTTTGACAATGCTTTTCGTGCAAGCTTATAAGCTGTTACAGCCTTTTAGATGCAAGGTAGATGCCCACATGTTCAAAGATACCTACCATAAGGTAGTGACAAGATTTTACCTAAATAACTTCACTAAATATACTGGGTTTTGCAAACAGACACAATATCCCTCAAACTACTTATGTTCATCTATGCACTTGGTGTAAAGTATATTGATACAACTAGTTATTGCCTCTATGTACCTTTAATGCTTTTTATACTTTTGCTCCCCTACATTCATTTCCTTTCTGTATTCTTAAAGTTCTCACTTGCATCTTGAAAACTACTTCTGCTCCTATTTGAAATGGACTAAATAGAATTAAAGAACAGCTGTGGACACTGCTGATCTCAAGCCAGCACAAGTCCATTGACTACAACACACTTCCTCATTTACACTGGTGCAATCTTGATTAGCATATCAGGCCATTTTGATGATCTCTCACATACACAAGCAAGGACCTAGTTGGGGGGGGGGGGCAGGAGGGGCATTGTCGTCACCCCCCCCCCTCCCCCCCCCCCCACACACAGGGCTCCATTGGCCTGAGTGGAGCTTCCCTCCCACCCCAAATATAGAAGTCAAACTACACTTCTGTATATACACATGCTTCCAGTGATGCATATCTGGGAACCCAATCACCAAAAATAAATAAATATTCTTGAACAATTCATGATAATAGGTCAGAGGGTAGCAATAGAAATAGGGACAGGACAACAGATTTAGCTTGGAAGACAGACAGGTTGGAAAGCAGAAGCCAGAGAGGATCAGGAGGAGGGAGAGCGACTGATCTCCTGCCCCAAAGCAACAAGCATCACTTTCATCAACAACTTCTGGACTTCCAGGCACTTCATTTCAATGTCTATTGTAAATACACAATTGTGGGGAGGGGGAGAGAGAAGGGGAGGAATCCATCACTTTCTTACTCTCAAACAGAGATGAAGACTAGCTGGGCCACAAGAGTGTTCTGTAACATTACCGTTATTTAATATTCAGTCTGTACACTTCACATTGGGGTATAACAATTATACTTTATCAAAAATGGGAATCATCTATTTAACACTGTGTGAATTTTAAGAAACCCATTAGCTGCTGCAAGATTTCATCCATCAGCCCCATGATAAATTTTTAAAACAACCCCATTTCCCCCCCCCCCCAGCAACTTTCAGATATCCTTATGCTAAGTTTCCTAGCAAGCATCAGCAATTCATTAACCTTATTCATATCAGAGTAACCCTGGCAAGTCCTACATTACATATGATTTGATAAAGGTGTCCTACATCTCTGTCCAATGTGATAAGACTATCCTGTTTTCATGCACGTCTCTACTGGCATGCCTCTCTCAGCTGTTTACCTGAACCTGATATTTTCCAGCTTTTGGCTTGTTTTAAAGTTCTTTACCTCTTATTTTTCCATTATATGGATAAGCTAACCTTCTATTATTGTCCCCAATTAAAGTCAACCGAAGTTAAACATTTGCATGCACAATATAGGAATTACAAACTATTCAAAGTAAACTAAACACTAATAGTTGACAGCACAAATATGTTACTATGTAAAACATGAGTAAACTAAGCATTTCTAAAGTGCACTTGCTCAAGAGACTTCATAGGAAACTTGTAATTAAAGCACTTTGCTCCCAGTACACAAGATTTAAAAAAAACAAACAAAAAATGCTATTTTTCCCAAGTTCATAAAGAAATCACCAAGAATTAGATGTAGCAAATATCTCTTGCATTCATCCAGACTATGCCAAAAGGCCTCTTACCCTAGGCAACGAGGCCCAGGTTACACACTCTGCTTTCATGTGCAAGAGGCAGGAATACATCATAACCTGAAAGAATTTAAGCCTACATGGTGTCATTCCCCCACTCAACTCCAGGAAATTTATGCTTAAAAGAATGCTGATCTTGTCAGTGTACTATGTTCCCTCAAAATCCATCCCAAAAGAGAACATTATTCCAGGCACTTGGGAGGGAACCAATGGGAGGTTTCTAAATGAACTGTGTTGTTTCAAGTGTCAGGGTGAGCAAGTAATAGCGGAGAGGCACTGGACCTCCATGGGGAATTATGGGCCTTCTGTGACGCTGACACCAACACCCAGTAGGAAGAACTGAGAACAACTATACAGTTTTGAGGCTGCAGAGTTTTCCACCTCCAAACAGCGCTTAAATTGCTGGAGGCTGCTTGAAGTTCTACCTATACTCCTGCTTCCAACTCTTGCTTCCAGCTGTGTAGCGGAGCATGGGGTTGCAATGGTAGGAAGTTGGAAGGAGATCTTAGTGTAGACAAGGTCTTTGTGGCTGGTTACAGGGGCCAGGATTTTCAAATATAAGTACCTAAATCTAGTTGTTATGGATAGATGACTTTCCTTAAAAAGCCAAACAAGAACAGTTGTTAAATCAGAGTCTCACGAACTCTGAATTTTAAGTTTAAAATAAATAAAAATAAAAGGGACAGCTTTGAGCTTTAAAAGTCCTTTACAATGTTGCTGACTAGGACGGTATTGCTACCAGGTACTATTTATAAAGCTACCAGAATTAGTGAAGACAAAAAAGATACTCAAAGATTCAAGTCCCTCAAAACATAGGGCCTTCTTACAATGCTTTGGGATGAAAATAGTAGTAAATAATAAATAAACCTGAAAATGAGCTGCATCTAAGCAACTTATTTAACAGCCACCAAATGCTATGTCTGGTCAAACTGATACTGTATCTCAATCAACATACATCATTCAACAAGTATAGTCCACTAAGGACCATTGTGCCAGCCAGAGTGACCACAGTTGAGGGCATTTCACACCAGATTGAGAAGAACATTTGAAATACCAACTCCTGTCAGTGCAGCTTTTGGTGTATATGTTTTCTCTTTATTTCAAGGATATGACAAAGAAAGAACTGACCCACACAGAAGTGAATTAATATAATGAAAGCAAGATGAAATAGTGCATAAAAGGATAGCAATCAATAAGAGGTAGAGCATAAAAAGTACCAGCTGATCAAAGACAGAAAAATAAGACTGCTGCAGAATGATGAGTTCACTTAAGAGAGAAGGGAGGGGGAAAAAGAAAACCATTTGAACTAAGAATACAGAAAAGATCACAAAATGTACCATAAAAAGTGACATAAAAGGGACACAGGGAAAAAAAGCCAATACACATCCATGATGAACCAACTGAACCAGAGAAAACAAGTGTGCAGTATTATCAGAACACCATGTAAGAAAAAAAAAAAACCTCAGTACAGAAAATATACAAAAAAGAGCACTAAAGAAATATTGAGGCAAAGAAAAATGGGCAGAAATATCAAATAAAAAGTTGTCCTCAGTACAAAAAATTATGAGCCTCTGAGTAAAGTAAAAGGGACTGGGACCACATACAGTGGCCACCCTTGAGAACTTGCCAATTCTCCTCTAAATAAAATGACCTCATAGTACAAACAATGCTCTATATTTCCCTGCTATTAGTTAGAAAATACTGTCAATAGCTAACAGTAAGGATTCCTAAAAAGTTACTGTACCGTGGAACTGGTGTCTGAAACTCCACTACAAGAAATTGGTTCTGCCACAGGTACTGTGACATAGACAATGCCATTTAAATAACTGTGCGGTAGGTACCATCTAGATAACTAAATAATTTATAGTTTTCAAAAGATAGCCACATATTATGTAGGGCTGTATTGTTAAGGTGCCTGATCCTACAAGGTATAGGATCCTGACCCTCATTTGGTTTTGCCTCAGTCACGTGAAAATGCAGGTTTTGTATAATCCCCATATAAACACCCTAAATCAGTTCAGATTGACTCCGAAGATTTGTGAAATTTAGTCAGCTCCCAAGGTTTGTGAATGTTCGTTGACTTCTTGATGTATCATCACACACACAAGTAATCCTATTCATGTACATAAAAGCTCCTCCAAAAAACATTCCTGTGTAAAGAGGGATCACAAAGCTTCATGGAAATGTGAACAATAAAAGGGAAGAATGTATTTTGACTTAATTGCTATTTGACTTTTCTTGAAAGTCAGATAGCTTTTGGCATTATTTTACCCAGTTTTCATGACTGGGATGTGAGCAGTCTGACCTAGTGGTCAGACCAGGGTCAGGCTGGGTTAGATACCAGGAGGTCAGAAGACAAAACTAAGAGTCAGGTATCCGGAGGAAGGCAGGATCAGGTGATCAGCAACAAGCAGTAGAAACAGTCCTACACAGGGTGAACCCAGTTGCATGGACAGCATCCTGTTCCTATGCTGGATTTAAAAAGCAGTGATGAACCAATCAGGTCCCAGCACTGAAGTCCTCTACTGGAATTCAGTTCCTAGTCTGTAGGTCACTGGATGGCAGGTTGGAACTTACTAGCCCTGAGGATGAAAATTCAAGGCCCACTGTCTGTGACATCAACATTGGTTAATGATATGGAAAAGATGATTTGGGAGATTAACAACCACGATAGTTACAGAGGAGACCAGGTACCTTTTAGAAAAGGATTTAGCCGTAAGTCTTACCAGATCGCAAGGCAAGTCAATTATTATGCGTCAGTGCATGAATCAAGTAGATGTGAAGAATTTTTATTACTCCTGATTTCCTGCAATTAAGGGCAATTCAGTTAAAAAGTGGTCTGCCTTATTTCATGAAATTTCTCACTTTCAGCTCATGGGAGTCTTGTTGACTAAATACTAACCTGGCAAAACTAATTAATTTTGCCCTGAGCATTCTTTACACAGATGTCTGTTTTGAACAAGTTTTCAGCTTAATGAACCAGCTCCAAGTAGACAAGAAAACAGCTTCAATGAAAGTTCAGCTATTATCTCAAAAGATATCTTGGAGTAAGCTGCCCAAATTAGTAATTTAGGCTATCCCAGAGTATTTCACATGTAGTTCAGTAACTTCTGCTATGAGACATAAGGATAGCCCTGCCTTTTTTAAGACACGGCCAATGCCCAATACATCTGGGCCAAATAAGCAAGTTTACTTGGAATAAATTATTATTTAATAGCATGCTCTACACCAACCTGTGCACCCCATACTAAAACAAATGTGTGTCCTGGTCTGAGCCGACTACTTCCTACCATGCACAATTACTACAAAGTGCCCTTATAAAATACAACAGTATTCAGTGATAGCTGACCAACTCAGCATTACAACTGGAAGCTGTAAAATTTGTGAGCATTGCTGGAGAATATAATAAGGTTTTATTTATTCTAAATAAAGATTTAGTGCCACAATTCAGAGACATCACTGTGTTCTCCTCTATAGTTTTCCTGCAGGAGAGACAGACAGACAGAAAGACCAGAAACCATAAAGGTAGCAATCAATGCATGCAGTATGTTCTGAAATGGTGACATTCTTTTACAAAGAGGTCATAGCATGGGCCTGACCTGAGACTAGTGCTCCAGACTGGTTGGAGGCGGGTATTCCTTCAGGATGCACCACTTTCCATTGTGATTGTTGGTGACAGAAATGGTTCTTTTTGCAAAGCTGGCCCATACATGCATGTCTCGTTGATAGAGGGCCAACATTTTAGGACTACAGTGCAGAGATATTGACGTCTGTCCATGTGCTATGAATTATTACAGCATAGGATCTTCATTCAGGAGTTTTTGGGACATGGAGGTTTGATAACTGGCAGCATCTATATCCTTTGCAAGAGCTGATTTATCAGTGGCTGGCCTCTGATTCCCCAGATTTAGTACAATTTCACAAGGCAGTTAAAGAACCATGCAGTGGTTTTAACTTTGTACATTGGACAGCAGCAATGGATTAGACCAGTTAGAGCCAAATGCATCAGCCATTATTTCAGTCTGTAATTGCTCAGTCATGGGCATTAAAACCTATTTTTATTAGAATTGTGGTAGGAAAGAAGTTGGTACATTGTGATTCCCTACTTATTTTGTCAAGTGTCAAGGAAAATTTTACTTTCAATGGAACAGTCAGATTAGCAAGACACTTTGGTTTAACATGCTCCTTTAACCAGTGGCGTAGCCAGGAGGAGGGAACAGGGGGAGCGATCAGAAAAAAAGGCGCCACCTGCTGCGGTGCTTGTACTCACCGGGGTCTTTGTCAGGCGGCGGGAATTTCACTCGCTCCACATCATCCCCCCGCACCAGCAGCACATGCACCCCCGGCCAGCCCCTCCCTCCCAGCACTCACACCCCGCCGGGGGCGCCCCTGAGCCGGACCCCTAGGCCCTCCCGCCGCTGCTCCCTGCAGGCTGCGCATGGGGCTAGACCGCTCCGGCTCTGCTCCCGCCGGTGCCCCCACAGGGCGGGCAGGTCCCGGGGCTTCCATCTGCCTTGGCTCCATGGCCACTGCCGAGGCAAACCACTTGGAGCCCCTGCCCGTGGCCAGATGGTAAACTTCGCGCATACGCGAGGCCCTGCCCTAATAAGATGTGGCTGGCAGCACTGTGAGGGGTTCGCTTTCTCCCACCTTCCCCTCCGGGCCACTCCTATTGGTTCGGGGACTGGACATGGGTGGGGAGGCAGGGCTCTCTTAAAGGGAAAGAGACACTCCTTCCAGCCCCTTCCTCCTCAGCCCTGCGTTCTGCAGAGCTTTTACTGATGGGGCGGGGCTCCAGGTCTTCGGTGGCGGGCCCTTCGCTAGCTCTGGGTGTCTTCGGCGGCACTGAAGGACCGAAATGCCGACGAAGCCCCGCAGAGCAAGTGAAGGTCCCGCCGCCGAAGACCATGCCGCAGCGGGTGGCGCATTTTTTTTGTGAGTGAGTGAGTTAAAAAGGTGCCATTTTTGGGGAATGTGCTCAGGGGGAGCAGCCACTCCCCCTGCTCCCCCCCAGCTACGCTACTGCCTTTAACATGGTATCTCAGAACTACTATTTTTAACAGCATACCCAGTCTCATTGCCTTCTTTTTTCCCCTTCTCCCCATTCTCATTCTACCACTTATGTCTGAAGTGAATTCCAAACCCATCCTGATAACTCACATATTTCATGCTGTCACCACTCACATGCTACCCCCCTCGCTCAGCCCCCATTATTAGAGAAAAACAAAAAAGTTGTACTACATTGTTTTCCATTATGGCTCTGTAGTGCGCTCTTATTTGATCTATTTGTCTCAAGGCAAGGGTTGCATCCTATGCTTAAATAAGTTTTGTGCTGTAGAAGCAGGGGCGGCCCTAGATTAGCTGCCAGCAACTGGCACCCTAGGCGAACCATGCAATCGGCGCCCCCCACCCCCAAACCCCAAGGGCAGATATAGGCTGAGGTTTTGGGTAAACTAGGAAATATTTTGTCCCTTTTTTCCTTGTAATGTTTTTAAGCGTGTTTTTTTTTTTTATAAACAGAAGCTTAACTATTCGGTTTGTCCATTCTTCTGTCCAACCAATGGGCCATGAAGCTGGGTCCCCATACTGTAACTTGTTTGTAACCTCCTCATCCTTTCTTCCTTCTACTTCATTTACTTCAATTTCTGCATGCGTTTCTGAAGGTGAATACATTTTCTCCACTTCCATATCAGTCTGATGCTGTGAGCTGCCTTCATCTAGAAGTAAGTTTCCATCATCTTGAGTTTCCAAACTGCTTCCATGCGGATGTGAGCTACCCTCCTCTCCAAGTAAAATTCCTTCATCTGGATGCTGTGAACTGAACTGCTTCCATCTTTGTTTGGATTAAAGAGAAAATATTTCAAGAAGGATCCCTGCTGTTTTGCTTGGTCCTTTTCCTTCTCAACCTTTCATTTACGATACTCAGCTCCTGAGGGTTTTCTTTTTCCTCTCTCTGCCATGAGGCATTTGAATAGTGTTATGTACTGTGCTCCCAACTGCAAGCATTATAGCGTTAAGGATGGCTGACACACCACACAGTTGGCAATTTAAACCACATTGCAGCCATCCCAACATGTCTTTTCACTGCTTATAGGTTCAATGATTAGTAACATACACTCACTTACCTATTAAAACAGTTAGTTACAGCATTTACATGGAAACAAAATGACCTTTTTCGATGTTATAACCTGACATCGGTTGTTTGGAAAGTAATCCCCTTCCGCACGGTTACCCGCTTGGAGAGTGACATCACTTTCGTAGTCTATTAAGCATTAAAGCTGTTAAATAAGGTCCATAAAAGAAAAGTATTACATGTGAACCAATTACAACACTGCAAAGTTCATAATTATACAGCCCGATAATAACGCTAAGGTTTAATAACGCTTAAAGATATAAATCCAAAATATGAGTAATGCTGAAAGATGTTATTCTTTATTCTTTGGCACAAAGAAACACAATTTTCCACAGTATTTGCTCGATTCTTAACCATCTATCTGCGACGTGTTAAAATGACCGTTTGACATATCAACTCGCAATATCGCCGCTCTACATGAATTTCCGGCTATGCGACCTTGATGTATATTCGACTTAGGTGTCACTAGCATTGCAGCTCTTGCCACTAGTGGATGGGTTTCATTGTGACTGAGTTATTGCTTATCAAAATTGTGGAGTGGGGCATCTTGACCTTATGTTGCAAATTGAAGAGAAAAAAAAGCACAAAAATATTTATTTTTGCAGTAAATAAGACTTGGCATATTAATAAATTCTCAGAAATGTAGAGAAATGAATTATAATTCATATTCCCTCTGCATACGCATGGGAATTGAAATGACGACATCTTCGTTATTTTATTTGTATTTTTTTCCCTTGAATTTGGCGCCCCATTTAACTTGGCACCCTAGGTGACCACGTAGTTCGCCTATATGGATGGGCCTCCCTGTGTAGAAGATAGAGCTGGTTGGGAATTTTCCATCAGAAGTATTTGCCACTGGAAAATCAAATTGCCACAAAAACAATTTTCTGGAAAAAAAATCAATTCTGCTGAGTTTATTTTCTGTTGAGAGAAATCAAAAATTGAACTGACCTGAAACTAAGTATTTAACACAAATCAGATTATTTTGTTTTGCTGAATTGCCCAAAAAAGGCTTCATTTTGAAATAGTACATGAAATATTAAACAGCATTTCCTTATTAGTGTATTGCCTTGTAGGAGTTGTTTGGGTCCCCATCTGGCCTATGGGCCAAGTGCTCTGGAAGACTACATCTTGCATAATGCGATTTGGATTTCTTTCTGACCAACCAGTCTGGGGTGCCTCATAGGATTCACATTACTCTGTATATCATGAGATGTCCATCCAGGGAGTCTAGCCCCTACAAAAGCATGGGGGCCTCAGGCTACTCCCATAAGGCAGCATGCCACAATGGGAAAAAGCAGTTCAATGTTGAAATGACTCAAAACGTTTAATTCTGGATTGTTGAAATGGCCCAAAATGAAACAAACATTTGATTTCAGGAATGTTGAAATATTTGGTTTTGACCAAAAGTGTTAAACTGTTTCATTTTGACATTTCTTCCACCCAACAGTTGCAATTTCTTGTCCCAACATGAAAATGAATGTTAAGTGACAGAATTCCTACAGGTCAGAAATTCCCACTTTTGTTCAGCTCTAACAATTGACTGCATAAACACTATTCACCAAGAACATGCAAAGTTTTATAACAGTAACTGTACAAAAGCTTCTGTAGAGTGAAATTCAGTGTCTGAGGGCTTGTCCTGGGGGAAAAAAACCCTCAGTAGTGGACATTTGTACTGTGCACACAAGGCCTTTGGACACATTCGGTTAGTGCACTTTGAAAGTGTATTAAGTGGCCTGAGGGTGCTCTTAGTGCACAATAAACTTCTACACGGGCCATTAGTGTGGAGTAGCTACTGCACACTAGCTACTGCAGGCTTACCCAATCCTCCCCGCCACATGTAGCATTAACTTATTATAATGCTAACAGGTGGACTGCACTTCACAGTTTCTTGCTCCTTCAGCGTGGTTGGGGGGAGAGGAGGGGAAGGGAGAAAAAACAGAACCAATAGCTTAACTGCAGTAAAGAGACTGAACCCCAGGGCTCATGACTCAAGAGAGCGTTAGACACATGACCAGTATCATGACAGAAGGAAAAAACTTACACAACCCATATCATTTAAAAATCAGCCCTTTAAATAGGAGCTAGGAAGATCACCAAGTTGTTACATTTTCTAGGGCAAAGATTCCAGGCACTTCACAGCTGCAGTCCAGATTCAGACATAAGTAAATCCATATCTGAGCAGAATTTTCAGAAACCTTCATGATCCATTGCCAACTTCAAGCACTCAGCAGCTGATCTGAACACTCCTGATCCACACATACACACCCTTAATGCACAAAGGTTGTGGCATGCTTTGGATCAGAAGCTTTGGGTCAGTGCATTGTAGAGAAAGGCCAGTTGGAAAGTTCAGATATAAGAAAGAGGCCTCCAAAAAGTAAGGTAGGGTTGCCAACTTTTTATTTGCAGAAAACCGGACTCCCTTGCCTCGCCCCCTGCCCAACCCTTTTCCCAAGGCCCTACCCCAGCTCATTCCATCCCCCTCCCTCCGTCACTCTGTCTCCTCCACCCTGGGGTAGGGGTGCAGGTGGGGAGACTAGTGGTGGTGAGGGCTCTGGCTGCAGGTACAGGCTCTGGGGTGGGGCCAGAGATGAGGGATTCGGGGTGAAGGAAATGGCTCCAGGCTGGGGCAGAAAGTTGAGGTATGGGAGGGGGTCTGGGCTGAGTCAGGGGGTTGAGGTGTGAGAGGGGATATGGGTTCTGGGCTGGGGGTGCGGGCTCCAGGGTGGGGCCATAAATGAGGGGTTCAGAGTGCATGAGGGGGATCCAGAATGGGGCAGGGGGTTGGGGCCAGAAATGAGGGGTTTGGGATGCAGGAGAGAGCTCAGGGCTGAGACAGGGAGTTGGGGTGTGGGAGGGGGTATGGGCTCTGGGTGCATGCTCCAGGATGGGGCCAGAAATGAGGGGCTCAGGATGCATGAGAAGGATCTGGGCTGAGGCAGGAGGTTGGGGTACAGGGGGATGAGGGCTCTGGCTGGGGCAGGGGTTGGGGTGTAGTAGGGGATGTGGGCCCCAGGCGGTGCTTCCTTTAGGCTGCTCCCTTAATGGCCCAGTCAGCACTACTCACCGGAGCCACCAGGGTCCCTTTTCGACTGGGCATTCCGGTCGAAAACCAGACACTTGGCAACCCTAAAGTAAGAACCAATACAAGGCAAAAACAGCACTCAGCAAAAAACAAGAGAACTACTAATGAGAGAAAGGCAAAACTAAGTAATTCTGAGAAGTAAAAACCATTTTTTTTCCTTTGCTGAAGTTTCTCTGTCTGAAAACCCAAAGAAGCAGATTCTGTCTACCACACAGTAGAACAAATAATGAGATCCATGCAGTACAACATTTCAATTCAGCCAATTATCCCCTACATTCTGTGCACAGTTATAGGCTATACCTGGCCAAGGAACAGGAGAGGAGCAGTGATTATGCCATCTCTCTACCCCAAGCGACTGAGACCTAGCATCTAGACAGCTGTTCAGCATGCAAAGCCACCTGGTTTCTGGCAGAAAATATCAGGGAAATTAATGCTGCTTTGGGTAATACATATAACTTATATGCCATGACTTCTATCCCCTCAGGGGTAGTGAAAGTGCACAGCTGTAGACCTGAGGCCTCCAGTGCCTATGCTGCCAGAGGGAATGCAGGCAGGAAGGCATGTGGATGGGTTCCTCTTTTGCATAGTAGAAACCAAACTCCGCAAAGTTGAGGTCAGGATTTTCTTCATATCTATGCACTCTATGCTGTTGGTAGACTACATCATGTGTCGTTGATGCACCACAGCTAAACCCTCTCACAATGGGGGAAAAACAAACATTCCTCACCCGGAATCCAACCAAACTGTAAGTGGTCTTCACATGTTCATATTGAAAGGGATGATTTAGCACAAAGTCACTAGATGATTTTGTTACCAGGTACTGATTTGCATCTGTACCTGCTGGAAACATGCCACAGCATAACCCCTCCCATTTGAACTTGTCCCTTACTTGCTTTGGTCTCATTTCGTGGTGTCCCATGTCTTGACTATACAGTTAGGGCTAGTCCTCACTGTAAACTGAGCAGTTAAATTGCTTGCCCTTATTTTACCTATCAGATCCCTCTGTCTCCCTCCATCTGAAAGACTGCAATACTCAAATGTTAAACAGGGGTCGGCAACCTTTAGGAAGTGGTGTGCCAAGTCTTCATTAATGTAAGGTTTCACATGCCAGACCAGCAGCACGGACAGCAGACGGAACCCTAGACTGGCAGCGGGCTGAGCCGCTCATCCCACTCCTGGTCTGGGGTAGGCCAGCAGTGGGCTGAGCGGGGCTGGCGGCCAGGACCCTGGCTGGCAGCAGTGTGCCACTAAAAATCAGCCCACGTGCCGCCTTTGGCGCATGTTCCGCAGGTTCCCAACCCCTGTGTTAAACCTATCCTAGCCATAAGCTTTCTTAGAACTCCATCAAAGCCTCTTATCTCTACCTCGGTTCATCATAAGCAGCACATTTAATATAAAATGAACCAACTGATATACCAATATATCCTAGATATGATATGCTGATAAGCACTTCAGGAATGGTAAGAGATCAGATGGACACCCACTATATAAACCAAGTTTTTGTACGAAACTATTGGGGCAGGTGGCAAAGTTCTGAGAATTCAGAGGATATCCAAATTCTATTAGGAATTCTTGCAACATCTCTGGTTTTAAGGAAGCACTCCCTGTAAGAAAGAAATATGTAAGAAAAAGACTATTTCAAAATATAATAATTTTGTATGTTTATGATAGTAAGTCATCACCTAATGACTCCGCTACCAAATCTGCTAGACATATATGAAGGGTTACATATATTCTGACTTTAGACAGCCTATTATTTATATCTAAAGCATATTTAAATATATATTTCAATATTTAATGCCAAGTTTTATACCACATCATTCACAATCCATTAAGTATTTTATTACATTTATTGTAGAAGTGAGAAATGTATAACCCTTCGTTTATGGTATTAATAAGGGATGATGAAACCACACTGAAGATGTATTGCTTTTCAGTTTATATAGAGTTTTCCATGATGTTAATGGTTTAGTATAATAAGATATGATCCAAGTGCCGTAATGTAACTAAGATTTAAGAGAAACATTACTAAAATCTACACAGGCCTTAAGGCTGTGGCACAAATATTTACAAACAGACTTGATTCTCTCAGTTGCTTTCTACAGAAGATCTGTGAATGGTTTTCATAGATCTGCTTGAAACTTTTCCAGCAGAGTTTTCCACCGGAAAATTAAGGTTACAGGGAAATGTGTGTTTTTGCTGAATTTTTTAAACACACAATGCATAAATGCAGAAGTTGATCCAGGGAGGTGCTATCGTAGAGATTACAGGGCCAACTGTTTTCTCATACCAGCTTTACACTGGTGTGATTTCGTTTACCCCAATGGAGTAATTGCCAATTAAAACTAGTGAAATTTAGAGCAGAATCAGGTCTTTCTTCCCACCAACCAATGTCAGTAAGGTCAACAGATAATCCTGTAGTTTAAATAGGGTTGCCAGGCCTCCAGTTTTTGACTGGAATGCCCAGTTAAAAAGGGATCCCGGTGTCTGCAGTCGGCACTGCAGATCTGGCCATTAAAAGTCTGGTTGGCAGCGCAGCAGGGCTCAGGGCTAAGGCAGACTCCCTACCTGCCCTAGCTCCGTGTGGCTCCCAGAAACGGCCACCAGGTCCCTGCAGCCCCTAGGTGCTGGTGCGGCCAAGGACTGGGAGGCTCCAAGCGCTGCCCCTGCCTTGAGTGCCGGTTCCGCATCTCCCATTGGCCAGGAACCGCAAGGAATGGGAGCTGCGGGGGGCAGAGCCTGCAGGCGCGAAGGCAGCATGCACCATGCAGAGCCGCCTAGCCACCCATGCGCCTAGGGGCCGCTGGAACCTGGCGGCCACTTCCTCAGAGCCGCAGTAAGTGCCGCCAAGACCCCACACCCCCACCCCCTGCCCGAGCCCAGAGTCCCCTCCTGCACACCCAACCCCTCAGTGAAACTTTCAACAACACAGGCAGGTTTCTGTTTCCATCTGCCCGAGAGTCACATGAACTGGCACCTGACAAAACAACATCTGCAGTTTACTACCTCCCTGCTGCTCTGTAGCTCAGTTGAGCTACTTGCTGGCTTTTATGAGGGTCAGGTGATCTTCCAGCAATAACCTGATCTCTGGCCTCACAGCATCATATGGAAGGCAGTTGGTCAGTCACAGATTAGGCTGAGCCCCAGCTCCCTTTAAAGGGTCAGACACCTCTGTGACATCTTCTTCAACTCATAGCCGAACAGTCATCCGTAGCGATCGTTCACCATTTGGTCCGTTCCTGAATGGCCACAAGGACTTGACGGCCCGAGAGTCCAACATTGGACCAGACTTGCTGAACCCATGTAATGGGGGGGTCCTGCCTCTGGGCCATCTCCACATCTTGGTTGGACATCACTATAAGCCATAATTATAAACAACCTACTGATCCATTGGACTCAAATGTTTAATAACCCTAAAGTATTTTACAAGAATATCCTAATATAAATAAGTATATTCCATTCATTTTTAAACCTCAACTGTTGCAGCCCCTTTTTACCAATAATATTCTGTCTCTAAACAATTGCTCCTACCTATCAGCCTAGCTGCTGTGGTTAACACCGCATGGAAACCTAGATACTGTCAAACCTTTACTTTCTGTAAGTAAATTAATAGTAATTGGCTACTGGAAGGCTGGTGGGGGGGAGAAATCAATGTTTTCCTACATGGTTATCAACTGATTTTTTTCTGCTAGAATGTTGGAAATGTAGGCTTCTAATTCAATCAATCTGCAATCATTTAAATATTTCTTGAGCCTTTGATAACTGAAAAGCCTTCCCGGGAGTCCTCTCTTGATGCAAAAACCTCTCTTTTGGTTATTCTGTTTTTACTGATGAAAAATTTAGTCAACCATTTGAAAATGACTACTTGAAGTATATTACTTGTGTCATTAGAGACACAGTTCTGAGCTCCCTAATCTCTTCCTGGTTTCATTGCTTTCTTGATGTGTATTTAAACCTGCCCCTGAGTTAGGTTACTGTCATTGGTGTTAGCTGTAGTTTTTGAAAAGTTGTTGTGATGTTCTTCCAGACTGCATTGATCAAGAAATGTCTGGACTTGAATGTGATTATATTAAGATAGATAGTGGTCTTAATGGAGAATAGATCTTATTGCCTTGGACATTTCTATTTTATCTTCCTAGCACCTTACTTACAAAATAGGACTCATGAAATTTAATTTTAGGGTAGAGATTTTTTAATTTGAACACTATTCCCCTGCTGTAGTTGCACAGTTCCAATGAAGTTTGCCAAAAATGTAGGTTATTAATAAGACCTAAAACATTAGTATGTCAAAGACAGAACCTGGATTTTTATTTTCTACAGCTAACAGGAGTTCTACATGAAGAATAACGGTAGACTACAGAATAAATAAATTTATTCTAATGTTTATCAAGATTAACAACTCATTTGCTGTAGATATCTGTGTAGATGTTAAATGTAGGAGTCTGATTTGTACAGGCCTAAGCAGCTATTAAGGTATAAACGATTGCTTTGTGGTTGAACCAAAGTTTTATTGAAAATTTTTAATACTAAGTAATGACCATTTTTTGGACCAGCTCTATTTTGTAGTTGTCCCCTTTAATCTGAAATTCTGTACATGTGCAAGTCTTACTAGTTTATGTGACTAGATCATTGACATACTCAATGGAGGCATATAAGGATGATGCCATGAAGGGCTGCAACATTTTCACATTGTTATCTATACTTCTGTTTAAGTGTAGATGTGCATATTGGCTGAGATTTTCAAAGCAGAATAGGAGATAGAATGTTCAGGTGCTTAATTGACTTAGAAGTTTAGGTCTCATTTTCAGAAGAGAATTAGGCACTTGGAGAAAATCCTAAATCAAGGAGACAGTCACTTTGGCACCTAAGTCACATTTGAAAAATGTTACCAAATGGCTTTTATCCACACAACTCCCATTTAGTTTCAACTGAAGTTGTGTGGCTAAATCTCCTGGTCAGTTGTGAAAATCTCAACCATTAGCTTTCAGAAGTGATGTAATATGCTTTAGACCAGGGGTCGGCAACCTTTCAGCAGTGGTGTGCCGAGTCTTCATTTATTCACTTTAATTTAAGGTTTCATGTGCCGGTAATACATTTTAACATTTTTTAGAAGGTCTCGGTCTCTAAGTCTATATTATATAACTAAACTATTGTTGTATGTAAAGTAAACAAGGTTTTCAAAATGTTTAAGAAGCTTCATTAAATTAAAATGCTGATCTTATGCCGCCAGCCTGCTCAGCCCGCTTCCAGCCTGGGGTTCTGTTCACTTAGGCCGGCAGTGGGCTGAGTGGGGCTTGCGGCCGGGATGCCGGCTGGCAAGGGGCCAGCAGCCGGGACCCCGGATCTGGGGGTGTGTGGGGGTGCAGGGCAGAAGGCTGGGTGTGTGTGGGGAGGTTCAGGGGTCAGGGCAGAGGGCTGGGGTGCTTGGCTCGTGGGGGTGCTCCCAGCCCCCTGCCCTGAGTGGCTCAGGGCAGGAGGCTGGAAGGATATGCCCTGTTCCACCCCCTTCCCCAAGTTCCCATCCCTATCTCTTTTCTGCCTGCTCTACAGAGCAGTGAGCATGCTGCCACTCGGCTCTGCTCCACTCCCCCTCGCAAGGGCCATCAGCTGATCGGTGCAGGGAGAGGGAGGGGGAGGGGGAGGGGGAGGAGGAGGGGCAGGAAAGTACCACGCTGGGGGAAGAAGCGGGGGAGGGGGAGAAGCTTGGCTGTCGCAGGACCAAGCTTTTGCCTTCTGCCCCCGCAGGGGAAAGCTGTGGTGCTTTCCTGCCCCTCCTCCCCCTTTCACCAAGCAGGCAGCGTGCTACTCAAAATAGGCTTGCGTGCCATGTTTGGCATACATGCCGTAGGTTGCCGACCCCTGCTTTAGACCCTATCAAAATTCTGTAGTGGCTCACGTGCTGCTGTTTTTATAGAGTTCTGTTTCCCAAGAACACAGATGCAGGCTAAATCTTTAGTTACATTTGCAGCAATGGTTCGTTGCACACTGCTCCCTAGTGGTTTTAAGTGATAGGAACACAAAAGGTCACATGGACTACATCTTCACTAGTGTCATATAGAAACAATTAACCATTTAGCTGTTTGGCTCGGGGCTAGATTAAGGCCTAGACAAACAAAAAAGGCACGGGGGGAGGGGAGGGGACTGTGTCAAGAGTCCCAGATCCTGGAGTATTGCAGTGACATCAGAATCTCAGCTTTCACTTACAAACTGAGCATTTCTAGCCCAAAGGGTTGTGAAGAAAAAGCTCTCAAATTTTAAAACAAAAACAACCAACTCAAGGACATCTGCAGAGAGCCTGAAATAATCAAGGTCTGACCTGCCCTTGGTAGCCAAATGCAGTGCTTATACCAAGACTCACTGCTCTGGTGATCCCTGCCAACACCTTACCAACAAAGGAATCTGTGTATGGTAGGAGTAGAAAATAGTAGACTCTGTCAATTCACCAGAGCAGATATCCCTTGCTGCCACCCCTGCTTCTGAGACTAGGACCTACTCCGAGAAAGGAGTGGGGTCCCATGCTGCTGTTCCTGCCTTTTTAAAAAGGTAAATCACCCTCCTGCTATCAGCACTCCAAGAGGGTGGAGTGGAATCATGGAGGCACACCATAATATGGGGGCCCTAGGTATGGCATCTTTTACTCTTTGCACAACAAAGATATGAAACCGCCACACACACACAGAGTTAGGAAATAGGAGTTATTTGGGAGCTAAAAGTATATATAAACCTACCAGGCAAAGCTACATATAGGGGTTCTGACTGGTTTCTGGTGGCTTCTAGGACTTAGTATTTGTATTCATTGAATTGAGAGCTAAGCAACCATCCTAAAGGTCCCAGATTACCATAATCTAGCCCTGACTCAACTAATGTCTATGACACTGTAGAAGGCACATATCTAATGCCACCCCATGGAAACAACAATCCCCATATACATGATTTGTGGGGTAACCTTGTGCTAAGCCTCTCAATAGAACTTGAATCGAGCCCAATACTTGGCATAGGCTGTGCAACCTTTGTTTCCATTATTGGAAAATACAGATCTTCCACATAGAATCATAGAAGATTAGGGTTGGAAGGGACCTCAGGAGGTCATCTAGTCCAATCCCCTGCTCAAAGCAGGACCACCACCAACTAAATCATCCCAGCCAAGGCTTTGTCAAGCCGGGCCTTAAAAACTAATAAGGATGGAGATTCCACCACCTCCCTAGGTAACCCATTCCGGTGCTTCACCACACTCCTAGTGAAATAGTGTTTCCTAATATCCACCCTAGACCTCCCCCACTGCAACTTGAGACCATTACTCCTTGTTCTGTCATCTGCCACCACTGAGAACAGCCTAGCTCCATCCTCTTTGGAACCCCCCTTCAGGTAATTGAAGGCTGCTATCCAATCCCCCCTCACTCTTCTCTTCTGCAGACTAAATAACCCCCGTTCCCTCAGCCTCTCCTTGTAAATCATGTGCCCCAACCCCCTAATCATTTTCGTTGCCCTTTGCTGGACTATCTCCAATTTGTCCACATCCCTTCTGTAGTGGGAGGACCAAAACTGGACGCAATACTCCAGGTGTGGCCTCACCAGTGCTGAATAGAGGGGAATAATCACTTCCCTCCAGCTGCTGGCAATGCTCCTACTAATGCAGCCCAATATGCTATTGGCCTTCTTAAGGGCATACTGCTGATTCATATCCAGCTTCTCATCCACTGTAATCCCCAGGTCCTTTTCTGCAGAACTGCTGCTTAGCCAGTTGGTCCCCAGCCTGTAGCGGGGCATGGGATTCTTCTTTCCGAAGCGCAGAACTCTGCACTTGCCCTTGTTGAACCTCACCAGATTTCTTCTGGCCCAATCCTCCAATTTGTCTAGGTCATTCTGGACCCTATCCCTATCCTCCATCATATCTACCTCTCCTCCCAGCTTAGTGTCATCTGTGAACTTGCTGAGGGTGCAATTAATCCCATCATCCAGATCATTAATAAAGATGTTGAAGAAAACTGGCCCCAGGACCAACCTCTGGGGCACTCCACTTGATACTGGCTGCCAACTAGACATCGATGCATTGATCACTACCCGTTGAGCCAGCTTTCTATCTATCTCATAGTCCATTCATCCAGTCCATACTTCTTTAACTTACTGGCAAGAATACTGTGGGAGACCATATCAAAAGCTTTACTAAAATCAAGATACATCACATCCACCACTTTCCCCATATCCACAGAGCCAGTTATCTCATCATTGAAGGCAATCAGGTTGGTCAGGCATAACTTGCCCTTGGTGAATCCATGTTGACTGTTCCTGATCACCTTCCTCTCCAAGTACTTCAAAATGGATTCTTTGAGGACCTGCTCCATGATTTTTCCAGGGGCTGAAGTGAGGCTGGCTGATCTGTAGTTCCCCGGGTTCTCTTTTTTCCCCCCTTTTTAAAATATGGGTACTATATTTGCCTTTTTCCAATTGTCCAGGACTTCCCCTGATCGCCACGAATTTTCAAAGATAATGCCCAATGGCTCTGCATTCACACCAGCCAACTCCCTCAGCAGCCTTGGATACATTAGATCTGGACCCATGGACTTGTGCATGTCCAGCTTTTCTAAATAGTCCTTAACCTGTTCTTTCATCACTGAGGGCTGCTCACCTACTCCCCAGGCTGTGTTGCCCAGTGCAGCAGTCTGGGAGCAGACCTTGTCTGTGAAGACTAAGACAAAAAAGCATTGAGTACTTCAGCTTTTTCCACATCATCGGTCACTATGTCGTCTCCCCCATTCAGTAATGGTCCCACACTTTCCCTGACCTTCTTCTTGTTGCTAACATACCTGTAAAAACCCTTCTTGTTTCCCTTCACATCCCTTGCTAGCTGTAATTCCAATTGTGCCTTGGCCTTCCTGATTAAACCCCTGCATGCTCTAGCACAGGGATCTCAAACGCAAACGACCACGAGGGCCATATGGGGACTAGTACATTGGCCTGAGGGCCGCATCACTGACATCCCTCCCCCTGCTGCCCCTGGCCCCTCCCCCACTCCACCCCTTCCATGAGCCTCCCGCCCCACTTCTTGCCACCCCTTCCCTGCCCCCATTCCAACGCCTTCTCCAAAGTCCACACCCCAACTCCACCCTCCTCTGCCCCTATTCCAACCCCTTCCCTAAATCCCCGCCCTTGCCCCGCCTCTTTTCCGCCTCCTCCCCTGAGCACGCGGCTCCCTGCTCCTCCCCCCTCCTGGAAAGCGCTAAGCGCCGACAAACAGCTGTTTGGCGGCAGGAAGCACCTGGAGGTAGGCAGAGGAACAGCGACATGGCGCGCTGGCGGAGGGGGGAGGGGCGGCAGGTGAGGGGAGCTTGGCGGCTGCAGGAAATAACTTGTAGGAGGTGCGGGGAGGTTGCAGGGAGCTTGGCGGGCTGCAGCAAATAACTCGGCGGGCCACATGTTTGAGACCCCTGCTCTAGCAATATTTTTATACTCCTCCCTAGTCATCTGTCCAAATTTTCACTTCATGTAAGCTTCTTTTTTGAGTTTAAGTTCACCGAAAATTTCGCTGTTAAGCCAAGCTGGTCACCTGCCATATTTGCTATTCTTTCTGCACTTCGGGATGGTTTGTTCCTGTGCCCTCAATAAGGGTTCTTTAAAATACAGCCAGCTCTCCTGGACTCCTTGCCCTCCTCATATTAGCCTCCCAGGGGATCCTGTCCATCACTTCCCTAAAGGAGTCTAAGTCTGCTTTTCTGAAGAGAAAGAAAAGTAAAACTTGTAAAGAAAGTTTTGACTAAGTTTCACAAGGTCTTTTGTCTGAAGACCCAACAGAAGCTGCCGGGTACTAAGCTTTTCTGAAGAGTCCAGAGACATCATCCAGATGCTTAAGTGGGAGCAGAGCATGTTTGAAAGTGTGGCTCAATACATTTACTCCGCTTTATCATAAATGGACAAAGTATTTTTTTATTTCAAATTTTTCTACTTTGCAGTTTTGTTTTTCCCTGGGACTTGCTTTTGCTGGTAGTCAATAAATCGTAAGTGTTTCCTTGCAGTTACTACACTCATTCTACCCATATCTCTAACAGAAAATAAGTATGGCAACTTTATTTTTAGGATGAATGCTTTACAGTGGAGACCGAAGGGGAGTGTGTCAAGACGGCACCTGATTTAAGGATTCTTATGGGTTTTTTCCTTGTATTGTTGTTTAAGGAGCAGCATGATAAAACACTATTTGCTGTACATTTGTTCACCAACATCTTTGAGTGGTTCCCTTTTTCTATAATTCTTTTCAATATCTGCAGAAAGCACTCTGCAAACCTTTTGCTGTAGCTAGTTAGCAACTAACTAAAGTTCTTCCTTTCATATTTTGCTCATCTGGTGTACTTGTGAAACATGATTTGGTATTCTAATGGGGCCTGGTAATCAGCCCTTACTACCAATTGAGGAGCCCTAACTACGTGCTTCTACATATTTTGGTGGCCCTGCAAGCTAATTCCACACTCCAGTCTGTACTTTGCATCATAAATGTTAGGGGACCAACAGAAATATCTGAGTTACTAAAAGGGAAGCAATACGACCACAATTTGTTGCCTTGTTCTCCCTGTAGACGTTACTTCACTAAATTTTATACAAAGGTTTTTCATTTTTAAAATATTAGACAAATTTAGAAGAGCATCGCTAGGATAATTAATAATCAAGAACTTTTACTAACTCCTCATCTGATCTGTTGTCTGCAAAAATGTGAGTCCAAGCCTTTGTCTATAAGCTAGAGATGTGACTCTTCCCTCCCTGCTCATGTTTATGTACTTGTGCAAGTTTGTGTGAATGAGTAGGGGAATCCCATCCCTAGATCATAGTGTAGGCAACCTAATTATTAGTTTTTTACAGTGCTTTTCATCCTGAGATATAAGAGGGAAAATATAAATATCCCATTTCACAATGAGGAGAAGTGAGGTACAAAGAGGTAGAGTAACCTACACAAACTCACTTCGGACATCAGGCTCATCTGATATCTGAGCAACTTCAAAGATTTTGAAAGTTACAATGAATCCATAGAGTCAGATTTTAAAATCAAAAGGAATTATGATGCAGTCTGACTTGCTGGTTGACACAGGCCATTGGATTTTACCTAGTAATTCCTACATTAAGCCGACAGTTTTTGGTTGTGCTAGAAAATATTTTTAGAAATATATCCAATCTCAATTTAAAGACTTCCAATGGAGAATCCACCACATCCCAAATAAATTGCTCAAGTAGTTAATTGCCCTTTAGTCATAGAAAAGTCAGATTCACCAACAGTTGCCAAAAAAGTTATTTCTCATTCTAATTAAGGGGTTACAGGAATGAGGCATTTTAGATACCTCTCTATGATAACTGCTGACTTTTTTTAAAATGATGACCAGTAAATACAGTAGTATACAATTGCTAAAGTCAGACTATGAGAAATAAAAAGTAACACCACTTTTTGGTTTTCTGTTTATAAACTGGGGAGGTAGGAAATATTTCCATTCTAATTTGAATGTTTTCCCATGGGCCTGCTAATATAGCAGCATTTTTAACTTTGCAGTCTGAGTGACTAATGGATATTTCACTCATTTGGATCCCCATTGTATGTATGTTTGCTAAGCTTCTGCAAACAGTGTTGGCCAAATATGGTGTTCTAGGACCTATATAAAGTTACTATATAAATAAGAAGTCACTAAAGGTATGTCTACACTGCAATGTAAGTCCTGGGTTAGTTGAACCTGAGTTAGCAGACCCTGCATTTGTTAACCTAAGGCTTGAGCGGCTACACTCATTTGTGATCCCAGGTTAGGAATTGTTGAACCCTAGGTCTCAACCTGGTGCTCCAGTGTCTACACTGCTTTATGTGGGCCCAAGTCCAACCACCCATGCCCCAGACTTCCTAATGCCCCTCCCAAAATGTGACTGCTCTATCCCTTTGTTTGTGGTGGGAAAACTTGACTATCCACCAAACTTGACTGTTTGGGGCAGAGAACAAAGCTGACCAGTGGGACTGTAGAATACTTTTGGTAGAATCCCAGAGCACGAGTCCAGTGGAACTGTGTCTGCTCTTCAAAGCAATAAGACTTGAACATTGGGTCCCTTAGTTCAAACCCTGGGCTTACATTGCAGTACAGACATACCCTAGAACAGTGTTTTTCAAAGTTCAGGTCGCAACCCAGTACTGGGTTGCAGCATATAAGGCACTGGGTCACCTTGCTCAGCACCCAGGGATCCCACCGGCTCTGGTCAGCACCGCCGACGGTGCTGCCCAGCTAAGGCAGGCTAGTGTCTACCTGTTCAGACACTGCGCTGCACCCTAGAAGCAGCCAGCAGCGGGTCCAGCTTCTAGGCAGGGGGTCCACGGGGCTCCATGAGCTGCCCCTGCCCCGAACACAGACTCCGCACTCCCATTGGCCAGTTCCCAGCCAATGGGAGCTGGGGAAGTGGTGCCCGTGGGGGAGAGCCGCAAGGAGCCACTTGTGCGGCTCTGCCTAGGAGTCAGACCTGCTGCTGGCTGCTTCTGGGACACAATGTGGTCCATGGTGGAAAGCCTGCCTTAGCACCCCAGCTGCGCCGCTGACTGGGAGCCGCCGGAAGTAAGTCCATGCTCCAACCCCATGCCCCAATCCCCTGCTCCAGCCCTGAGCCCCCACCCCAATCCGGAACCTCTCCTGCACCCCAAACGCCTCATCCCCAGCTCCATCCCAGAGCCTGCACCCCCAGCCCAGAGCCCTGACCCCCTGTTGCATCCCAACCCCCTACCCCAGCCCAGAACCTCCTCCCACATGCTGAACCCCTCATTCCCGGCCCCACCCTGCAATCTCACCCCAACCCTCTGCCCCAGCCCTGAGCCCCTCCCACACCCCGAATCCCTCATCCCCAGCTCCATTGGATCACAGGCATCAATTTTCTTCAATTGTGTCGCCAGAAGGAGAAAAAAAAAAAAGTGTGAAAACCACTGCCCTAGGAAACCCATCTGAGTTTGCGCTGCACATTCAACATTAACAACATATTGCCTTTTAAAAAAAAAAAAAAAAAAACAGATACAGGCCTGGGTACAGATGTGAGACTAGTTATAATTGTAAAAAAATGTGGAAACCCATGCTCAGTCAGATTCACATCTATATCTATTGAAACAAAAACAATCTGCACTCATAGCATGCAGCAACACACCTATACTGGTGAGCTCCCATTGATAAGAGCACTGTCTGGGAATCAGGAGATCTGGATTCCACACTTGGCCCCTATGTCCTGAGTGAGCTTGGGAAGGTTACTCTACCTCTTTGTACCTCACCTTCCCCTCATTGTGAAATGGGATATTTATATTTACCCTCTTATATCTAAGGATGAAAAACACTGTAACAAGCTAATAATTAGGTTGCCTACACTAAGAGCTAGGAATGGGATTCCCCTACTCATGCACACAAACTTGCACAAGTGCATAACACAAGTAGGGAGGGAAGTGTCACATCTCTAGTTTGTAATGTAGACAAAAGCTTGGACTCACATTTTTCAGACAACAGATCAATATCCTAGTTTGGGACATCATGTCCTCGGATAAATTCTACCACTACATGTTGGGTTCTATCTTATGATTTAGAAAGAGCTTGGTGAGTTAGCAGCCAGTGACTTATAGCTTCCATTTGAAAATAAAAGTGGCCAATGACCAGAGCAGACCAATGTTCGTGTGAAATTAGTGCTGGTGAAAAGTGCCAGACTGAGAGCCCTGGAGCCATTTATGCAAAGGCTAAAGAATGCTAACAACAACAGCTTCTGTTACACTGATTGTCAGCATGCCTCAACCCTGACCTGCAGGGCCTATACCGGTGAGAGGATAGCAGATTCAACAATCCAGTCAACCAGTGGCCTCTCTCATGAAAGTGTAAATATAGGTACAATTATTGCCAATAACTACAGTATTTTTGTTTAGAATGGACATTTGTCCACCTGGCTCTGGACAACAGCCACCCAGGTCTTTCACATTATACTTAACAGCTGTTCAATTGCTTAACAAACTTCCATAAATAGAGACCTCTGCTAGATGTAAGTTGGAAACTTCACTGTGAAAGGTTCCACACCCGAGTTATGCATTCCCATGATTTTGCCACCATTTTATCTGTGCTTTTAATCCTTCTCAGATTTGAGTGATCATGAAGTAGTGTAGCATTCACAGAAAACAATTTTCAAAGCAGTTGGATGAAGATGGGGTACTGTTACCATGAATAAGAAGAAATTTTTGCACAGCAGCCTCAAAGAAAAACAAAAAAGTTACAAGTTTAAGCAGAGCTTGAGTTTGCTATTTCTAATAGCAAGCTCTGATATATTTTAATAAGCCTCTTTGCAAACAGCTTCTCCAATTTTTGCAGGAACAGGACTACATCATCCCTGGCTCCAAAAACAGACATTTTGACTGAGACTGTGCAATGGCCATTTAAATGTATTTCTTCATCCTACAACTTCCATTTATTGGCCTGATACAGTTTTCAGTTGCATTTACAATACTGATATGTTAATTGTAGTTAGCCAGGTATTCAGACTGGAAAAGGAATTTTATTTCCTAGCAATCATAGTGCAGTTTCTGATCTCATTCTGCAGTAGTTTTAACACTGTTTCACTGGGTCCTGCTGCTTTTCCATTAAGCATTAATAGGGAAAGCTGCAGGGCTCAGCACATTGGAGCTCCAACACAGTGGAACGGGATTACTGGTCGCACTGCATACTCCATTTAATCTCCTGGCATCTCCACCCCAAACTTAAAGTTGACCTTCCTAAGAACACCTGTCCATATAAAAAATGGAAGAAATTTATAAATCTCTGGAGTGAAACATGCACTTGTTTTTAATATAACCAGCCCCGGATAAATTAATGAACTGGCATTTTAATATTGTGCTTAGTACAACACAGATGCACAAAAGGAAGGCAATTTTGAACTGTATAAACAAAGTTATATTTTGTTCAAGATAAAAGTCTTCAGCATGGAGAGCAATTCCTAAGTAAAAAGGTAAAAAAGTTAATTTTAAAACAATGGATCCAGAAAAGTCAATCAATTATAATCTATGGATCACCAGCTTCTTGTAAGATTTGTGCATTTTTTTAAAAACCTGTTGATTAATCACTTCAGTAAAGCACCACCTAGAGCTCTAGGTGGGGGAAAGAAAAAAAAAAAAAAAAAGCTCATCCACACAATGAGTCACTGAGAGACTGTAGATGAGCTTGTCTACCGTAGTGACTGTTTCAACACAACTTTAGCCAAAATGATCTGTTTTCCTTTAATCTCACCTACCACACACTGACAAGCTGGGGCAGAAACTAAAGGTCAGGAGACTCACTCGTTACCCATTGTAATCTGGCTTCCCCATTTGATGTTACAAACAGATCACTTTGACCCCATATTGTTAGAATTTGTTTTACATTCAAATTTGACACAACCTAAAACTCTGAATTGGGAATAACTGCAGCAGGAGTCTTCCAATTGCCAACCATTTTCTTGTTTCCAGCTGGTAAATTCTGAGGACAACTCTGGTTTTCTACCGCATAGTGTTCCATTTCCCTGGTCTCTGAAGTACTATGCCCTATCTATTTCCTGCTGAAAGAAGAGCAATTGTATCTATAATGAGCTGATTAGATATAGAAATGTGAATTCAACTGCTTTCTGGTATTTTGAATCACTGAACTGACTCCAGTTGAGTATGCAGTCCACTAGGCCTCAACTGGGAGCAGCCCCTCTTGAGTTCCAATCCTAGCTTTTCCACCGACTTGGGTAGTCTTGGACAAGTCACACACTGACTCAGTATTTTATAGGGGTGCTGTGGAAAGTAGTGTTTGTGGAACATGAGTTAAATACTAAGATCTCCAGACATTTTACAAAGGAGGTCAGTGTAATTAGTCCCATTTTACACATTTGACATTTGTCCTACATACAAAAGTTAAATAAATATTATTTTGCTTCATGTTTAGAATGTTGGGTGGAAATGGTGGGGTCTTCACAACCATGGAATTAAAAGTCTGCAATCATAAGCCAGTCAAATTATTCCTTCCTAAGGAAACAATTTTGAAAGTGATCCCATGTGTTAGTGAGTCTAAACTCAGAACTCAGACATGTTTGAGCCATGCATTATAGTTGGACATCAATATATCTAGCTAGATGTTGGGCTTAAAATAATAATAATAAATAATAATAATAATAATAATAATAATCAGGTCACAAGAAGGGTTCTTCCACAGCTGTAAACAGAATGGGGTTTATATCGCTATGATAAATGGAGGTTGCTATGATTTTAAAATTCAGTCACTTCTTTCCACCCAAGAAATGTTTATCTGAAAGCAAACGTTCTGTTCTACCTATCCTTTGGTATAATCTGTGACACCTACAGGGAAACTAGGATATCACATTGAGTCTTATGATCTGTTTTTATATTTACAGGAAAAAGTCAACTTGACAGAGGATTCTACATAGAATTAAGGATGTGAGGGGAAGAGTACAGAACATTTCAAATGAATTGTTTTGAAGTCTTTAGTGGAACAGTTAATACACTTACACAAATTTAGTTTTCCTGTGTGCTTAGATTGAGGAAACAGGTTTAATATAAATATTTAAATACCTGATATTGTTTCTAACTAAATTTATTTATTTTTAAGTTGCTGAATAGATCCAGTTAAAACTTTTGATAAGGTGATGGATCTTCTAAGCAGGGGACTACAATTCCAGTCAGCCTCCTCCACACAGCTTATCCACTTCCCTGCTGGCCAGCTAAGGGGAAAGGACCTGATCAGAAAGTGGCCAGGCTTGGTGAGGGTTCAGAAGTCACATGGCAAGCCAGGACAGAGAAGCTGAAGCAGCAGCCACATGGCAACCAGGGAGATGGAGAGAAGCTGAATTCAGAACAGAATCCCCAGGAACCTGTATCCAGAGCATCTGCAATCCCTTTCCTGCCAACCATAACAAAATACCCTTGCACCTAGCCACCTGGCTCAGTAGTTATTGGGACCCACCAGGCCTAGAACCTACAAGGCTTAGCAGCTGAAAGTGCCTACAGTGCTTGCCTAAGAGTCACTGTGCAGCTGTTTCGCTACTGGTATCTGGTGGGGTGGGGGGAAGGGCTGGACTGAACAGCTCCAGTACATTTTTCACTGAACAGCTAGTTTACCAAAAAATTAAACTTTTCTTTAAAAAATGTGAACTTTACAAACATAAATTCCAGGTTTTGTTTAGTTTTTTTGAAACAGTGGGAAAGTTCTCCACAAGCTGATCTTTTTACTCCTCACCCCAAGCCTTTTTCCAATCGACTGGAAAAGAGGGAATGAAAAGATCTAAGATCTAATAAAGGAGACTAATTTTGGATATGTGTAATTCAAGTTACAAATAAAGTAGTTAGGAGCAAATGACTGACAAGTGAACTTATTACATAAGGCAGATTTTCACATCTTTTTAGTATTCACTGTTCAAGTCAAACTTTCCACATGTGACTTTTAAAAGAATTAGCTTTGAGAGTAAAAAGAAACTGATTGTTATAGCATAAAAGTAAATGACATTCTACACCTCCCTCACTGAATTGATGAATAGATTTGAATTACATTAGAGGCATGTGTCACACCAGTCTAAATATTAGAACTACATTTCTTAATGTATCACTGAAGATCACAAGTTATTGCTTATTAAAATTAGTTTTTCTATCTTCCCCCCCATTCTGTGCCTTTGCAGTTTTCTGAGGTGCACCCCACTTGCCAAGTTTCAGAATTCTAGTCCCACAAATTATTAATGGTGCCCCACAAACATATAAAGCAAATATTCCTAAACAAAAAGCTCTTAGGCAGGTTCAGGACATTAGAGATCTGCCACTTTAAAATGTTGGACTAGTGTAGTAATTTGTTTTTGTAATAAAAACATCAATTTTAAAGGCACTAAATCAGAGCATTGTAGCTTAAAAAACTCAGATACAGAAACACAGGAAGTATTCAGTAAAACTGCCACAAACACCAACCTTTACTCCTGCCTCTTACCCTCACTTATCCTCCACTGACACATGGGAAAAATGGTTACACGAAAGAAAATAAGTTTTTCATGTAGTGTGGTTTCCCCTCCCCGCTATATACCTGGCATCCACCTTTACAATCTGTAAGCATCTCAGGCTTCTATCAGAATGTGTAGAGTCTTGAGGGTCTATGGCCTATACTTAGATTGGCCATTAAAAGGGTTACTCCCTATACTGTATCTGGAGCATGTAGTCTTTGAGAAATTAAGAGTCAGTAAATGAGGTCAAGTGTGGGGACGAGGTTTCATGTAGATTGCCTTAAAAAAATCTCTCAGTGAGAGGCAACCTCTGGTTTGTATTGCAAGCGTGGGTAAGATCTCCCAACTTCAGTTAGTAGGCAAGTTCAATGTATAGGCCAGTATGTAGACATTCATACAGAATATCAGATGAGCAAGCCTCCCATAGTATAAAGTTAGATGGTGCCTGATGGGTGGGTTGCAAGGCAGCATAATTAGGTTGGTACTGGAAACTTTACTATGCTTGCTAGCTTTTGTGATTTGAGCTAGTTAAAAGGAAGCCATTTCTGTGGAGAATCATCAAATAAGACAAGTTATGCATTTACATCAAGCGGTTTTTGAGGTATGACACTGAGCCCAGTGCTAGCCTCCTTCATCTTGCCAGTTTACTCAGCCCATCAAAGACCCAGACAGAAAAAGGCAAGCTGTACTGCATTCACCTTCTCTTGAATCACCACCATATCCAAAAGGACATGCCTCAACTAAGGCCACATCATTCAAATTCATTCATCTAAAATAGAAACCAGAGCCAAAGCTAACAGATGGTATGCTCATTTACAGAGCCAATGGCTAACAGGTTCATAAAGTAGATCAGTGGTACCTGGCAGGCAATAGTGATAAGTACCCCAGACTTGTCATCCTGGCTCATTTTAAACATTTAAGTTAACTAGGCCACATATGCAGAATCCCCAAATTTCATCTCCTAGCTTGCCTCCCTAGAATTTTCATAGGTCATCTCTGGTCTGGCCATACAGCCAGTCAGTCATCCCTTGGATTGGTCTTCAGATTAGATTTCCTAATTGAGTCCATCATAATCAAGTCACTGTCCAGGATGGATCACCATCTTATTAAGACAGAGCTCTCCCAGTTGCCAAGCAACAGACTCAAGAACTCAGACTTCAAATTTCAAAGCATGCTTAAGGACACTAGCACTCGAGTCCAAGCACATGAGAAATCAAGCATCCAGTGAATCATTGTAAACTATACTTCACCAGAATACAGGGTCCCTTAACTGGTCCATGTGTCTCTATTGCCCACACAAATGTATTTGTTTTTTTTTACTTCTACCACAGATGAAGAGAGGGGCAGAATCTTGACCACAGATGGAGAAAATGAAGGCTGAAACAGATATGTTAGAAAACATGTTTCCACCTATTCAGAGGTGGTGTCACAGTTCAAGAGAATGTACCTATCAGCGTCTACTGAAGCTGGAAAAAAAAATCTGACTAAGGAATTAACGGGGGTGACAACTTCAATCCTGAGTGCATAAAGCCCATTTAAAAACACATCCAGGAAGGTGTCTCAGTCTCACTCTATACTACCCAAACACCTGTATTCCCAGAGTTCAGTACATTCACTAATCAAGAACTATGAACAGCTTAAAGGAGTCTCAACCCAATACCTGTGAATCTGACCCATGCCCTCCTGGCTGATGAAAGTCATGAACTAGTGACATTCATAACCAAAATGGCCAATGCTTCAGTCAAGGAAGGACTTAAAAATAAAATAAACAAAACACACCCTACATACACAAAATAGTGCAACTGACACTGAAGAAATATAGCCTGGGTACATCTGTTCTAGCCAACTACCACCCATTATCAAGCCTTCTGTTTCTGAGCAAGCTCAAAGAATCTAATCAAAAGGCCAGCTAAACACTTAGACTGAAGCCAATATCATGGACCAAAAACAGTTTGTATTCAGGAATGGAAACTGCTTTAGTGGTACTGGTGGATGATCACCCACTGCCAATGAATGGTGGTAAAATATCCATGGTCATCTTTCTGGATCTCTGCAGTATCTGAAAGTCAACCATGAACTATTGCTGTCCCAGCTGCAAGAGGTAGTAGGGATCCAGGGGAATGCACTAAAATAGCTTAAGTTCTTCTCAGAGGGACACTCCCAAAGAGTAGCAATGGGAAACTGCACTTCTACCACTAGACCCCCTTTCATTCCTGGAGTCTCATAAGGATCTGTCCTGTCCCATTCAACATCTACATAGAGCCAGATGACATGGACTCAAGTGCCAGCAACATGCAAATGACAGCTCTGCCCATCTTCACTTCATATGACTGCTCAACTACCACCAAGATGGCCCAGTGTTTGGATGAGATCAGCTCATGAATGAACAGCAGCTGCATAAAGCTGAATGTGAGCAAAATAGACATTAGATGCGCAGAAGAGAGCAATGTGAGGAATTTGTAGCAATGGTGCAGTCTTCAGTTGAAGGCACACCCACAGTTGCTTAAATCAGTCTATTTCAGGAATGCTCCTGGATTTGTCACTGAAGCGAAGACTTCAAAGGGCAGCATCCATATGTGAAGCTTTCCATCATCTCCAGTTGGCTAAGAGACTATCCCATCCTGCAAGTGACCTGGCCTTGGTTATTCACGCTTTTGCACTGCTATAATTTAATAATGTTGTCTCATCACATTTAAGGGCTGAAGCCTTTATGCCCATGGAATTCCCGCTGATATAGAAAGCTACAGCATCTCTTCTCAGCAAAATGGATACCACAAGCAATCAAACCTGTTTTCTACTCACTACACTGGCTATTGAGTCAGGTTCACGGTCTCAGTCCTTCCCTTCAGTGTGCTCAAAGGCCCAGGCTCAGCATATCTAAAAGATACTAAAGGTCCAGGATAAAGACCGTGATTGACAACTCTGCTCTTCTGCACAGTGGAGCATTCTACTCCAAGCGTAAAGCTTTCTCTCTGGCCCACAAACTCCGACAGGAAGTAAGGGTCCTCACAAACCTCACCACCTTCCATTCTAAGTGTAAGACACTTCAACCTTGTTAAGGTTAGAGAAGACAGAGCAAGATGTACATTTTAAAAAGAAAACCCCAGAACAACAACAAAAACCACCCACCACTGTACATACATTCCTCCAAGGAGAGGAGAAGGGAGAGAGAAAAAAAAACCACACCTCAATGTATACTTGCCAGAACTCAGGTACTATGATGAAAGTAGCATAAAAACCTATATAAAATAGACTTAAATGTCCCCTAAAAGTAAAATGTTAACTAAATACTCTCCTGCTCATTCACCTCAAACTTTCACAAAATAACTGCTCTGTGGCACACAATAGAAATGTGGAATATAAGATTGTGAGGATCTTAGAAGAAAGGGAGTGTAAATGAAAAGCTGCAGTTAGATTTGGAGTTGTGTTTTGAAATGAAAAGCTTCATGAAGAATTGTAAATTCTCTACATTTTGTTTAATCGCATCATCTATCACTGTCTCAGCTAAGAGCAGAGCACAAGGCTTTTCAAAAGTTTAATCATGCAGATATTGACAAAGAGGCTTAGTTTGCTAATTTGCCTTGGAAATTGTTAAAATTTCCTTAGATTTCCATACACACACAGTTTACAAGTTAATCTACTAGATTTGCTTGTATTTTTCATTAATGTTAGCAGTAAGCTTTATTGCAGTCTTCTCAGTATTGGCACCAGTTAAGCAGTAAACAAGTGTTTAGCCATAGACTACCATATGTTACAGCAGAGATTCTCTATTCACTGGAGCATGTAGCACCAGTCTAGTTTGTCTTGACTGACACTATACTATTAAATTATGTACTTCTCAGAGAATGGTTCAGTTGTTGTATCAAGTTGTATCACTGAGATCAAATTGAGAAGGTTTATCATCTGAACATTAAAAAACAGAGTAAAAGAACAGCAGTACTTTATTGTCAGTTTCCTCAAAAAAGTATTAGTATATTAGAGGGAAAATGACGGAAGTTACAGAAAGTGAAGGGGCGGGGGAGGGAGACTATTTGTTTCAAGTATATCTTAAGGCTGAAATCCACTCTACCCTCGGAGCTTGATTTATGTAGCTACAGGGGCACAACTGATAACTTGGGTCCCAGTCCTGCAAAGACTTATGCATGTACTTTAAGTAAGGAACAAGGCTTTGATCCTCTAAAAAGATCCCAGGATCCTGAAGTCTGTCCGGTGACTTCTCAATGTACACTTAAGATAGTTTCTAAAGACTTACTTGGGAAACTAGATAACCTTAGCAACTGAAGACACCAGTTTATGAAAACTACATTATTGCTAGGAACAATACTTTCCTATGTAGTGCGAATGTGCCATCATGAATGACTGGCATTCTGTGAAACCATGTGTACTTCCAGTGCTGATTAAAACTGACCCTAAGCACCATTAAAATCTTGTTTTATCTGTACTTTTACTGTTGCTGGGTTTTTTTGGAAGTGTCCTTCGCAGAAATAATATTTAATACCAGACACTTTAAATGTTATTGAATAAGAAATTTTATGTAGAATAGCGCTTCAGACTTCATTTCCCCATCTTCGAGGAAATTTCCTTCCTTCCAGTGTGGAGTCTATTGAACAAGTAGTTCCTGTACACAAGTCAAATAATTTTAAGGCTCCAGGACTCTACCTAAATGTATGTCCCACTGTACAGAACTATCCCTCACCTGCAATCATTGTCTATTGATGAACTGAGGAGAAAAGAAGCCTTACCATTTGAGAAGAAGGAAAGAGTGCTATTATCTACAGTGCTTTAGATATTTAGGTACTGCAGTTAAATAAGGTAAAAGAATCTCTCTGTTTGGGGGCAATAAAGCAATTTTTGGCTACAGTTCCAAAGATACCTTGCCATTTTTGTTGAGGTCCCCTCCCCACTCACCCAGAACACCATACACCAACAAATTGAGGGAGAAAGATCACCTCAGAGTTATTGCTGCTCTCAGGTTTCGTTCAAATACACAACAGTATTTATAAACAGTTTTGTTCTTTGAGATGGATACATAATCCGAGATAATAGCTTTTCATAAGAGAACAGGAGTACTTGCGGCACCTTAGAGACTAACAAATTTATTAGAGCATAAGCTTTCGTGGACTACAGCCCACTTCTTCGGATGCATCCGAAGAAGTGGGCTGTAGTCCACGAAAGCTTATGCTCTAATAAATTTGTTAGTCTCTAAGGTGCCGCAAGTACTCCTGTTCTTTTTGCAGATACAGACTAACACGGCTGCTACTCTGAAACCTTTCATAAGAGACTATTTTTCAGCTAAAACCTAACTAATTTGTGCCCAAAATATTCAACTTGTGAAAGCATCACTAAGTTTTCTGACAAATGTTCTAAAATAACCTGAATGCTGGCCATGTCTCTGACCCTCATCTTCATGCCTTCTTCCATAAGAGATCTTTCCTACTGTAAGCATGGGTCCTGCTACTCTTCACTTAAAATTAATCCTTAAAACTCATTTCTGCTTTGAGGCCCACAAACGTTAGTCCATGTGAGTAAAGTGCTGCCTCTACTTACATTGAAAAACAAATTCTAAGTAGCATCATCCTCCAGGTCTCTCAGTATCTTTATATCCAATGCAAGCCTGTCTTCTTAGTCCCCAGATCTTGGAACCGAATCTGTCGGCAGACTGCTTTCAGTAGGGCTCTGGAGTGGAACAATGGCACACATTGCAGGAACATGTGGGCAGGATTAGGGTATCAGACTGTGAACTCCTCAGAGCAGGACTCTGTGCCTTCCTTTGTTCCTTGGATAGAAGCTGGACTGTCTGTCAGTACTTATCAAATACATACCAACATTTGGCTTTTGAGTAATGTCTCAAAAAAAACCCTGAATCTTCTTTCCACCTGTACCCTCAATTTTTGTGTCATTCCTCAGTTTACTTTATGCATCTCCACCTATCTTGGTACATTTGCATGCCTGGGGAGCGGATGATGGGTGAGGGCTGATGAGGAATGAGGAAGAGACCCCTGCTCCAGGTAGAAGAATTCCTCTCCCCCATGTTAAATCTTTCCCCTCTCATTATCTTGGTGATTTCTTAAGAAAAGAGTGAGATGAACATCTATTTTATTTCCTGAAATTCAGCATTATGCAGATAAGACCTAAGATATAAGTAATGATTCAGAAAATAAAAATAAAAGATTGTCCTGGCTTCAGGTTTTGAACGGATTTCTTCTCTCTTCATCACCTAAACCATTGTTTAGAAAAAGTTTGTGTAATGAAAGCCTCAAACTAAACCTCTTAAAAGAAACCCAGTCCCATGGACTGTATCTGGAGGATGTCTGTAGTAGTTTTCTAAGACATTGTTTTGGATTCAGATAGGACTTAAAATGTAAAATAAAAATATTCTAAGAAACCAATGATTTTCCATTTAAGATGCTTTCATCTTAGGCTCTGCAAAATCCCTGTGAGGTTCCCTGATCTTTCTAAATCAATATCAGGAACATAGAGGAGCCACAGACCATTTTTACTGAAAGTGCCTGGAAATCTTAGTCCAATTCTCCAAACAATTTTAAACATGTATAGAGCGTAAGGTCAGAAGGGACTCTTCGATCATCTGACTTCCTGTATATTGCAGATCAGTGAATTTCACCCAGCTACCTCATTTCAATCCTCAGGAAACTGAACTGCTCCATGCTACAAGGGAAAAAATAATGAGATAAACCAATTCCAAATCTGATTCTCAGTTTAACCTTGCGCATGTGAGCAAAAACCACCAGCCATGCCTCCAGGAAGAGGATTCTCTGTACCACCTCTGAGCACCGGTTCACCGTGTCTGGTGGACCATCTCCAGCTATGGTCAATCCCTGATGCCTCAGATGAAGGCAAAAAAAAAAAAAAAAAAAAAAAAACACAAACACAGGATACATCTGGCCAATTGTTCACCTGGGGGAAACAAATTCCTTCATGACTCCTACAGTCAGTCAATCTGCTAAAGTCCTGAAGCCTGTGATTTCATTAGTCATTGTCTCAATACAGAACTGCAAGTGTTATGAGCGTATTGAGGGCAATGCAGAGATTCTTCTCCCTTTCATGGTCAGAGGAATGGAATGGATGGGGTGGGCGGCAGAAATCAGATTTACAGGCCCAAAAGGGCCCAATGCACACACCCCCTACCCCAGAATACACAGGCTGTAGAATTTCTTCCAGGAGCTGCATTTAAGCACATCTTTTAGAAAGATATTTAGTCTCACTTCAAAGTCTCCAAGTGATAATGAATCCACCACCTCCCTTGGTAAGCTGGTCCAATGTTTAGTTACCCTAACTGCTAAGAACTTGCATCTTATTTCAAGGTTCAACTTCCAGCCACTGGATCTTGTTAATACGTTTGTCAGCAAGATTGAGTTGCCTCCCTCCCCCAGATATCTTTTAAATGAGTTAGTACCTATACACTGCAATCAGATCTGAGAAGCTGAATAGGTGGAGTGTCTTAAGCCTCACATCCTAAGGCTTTTTGTTTTCCAGGACCTTGATCATTGTATGAACCTCATTTGAACTCTCAAGTATTTCCATATCCTTCTTTAAGTATGGACACAGTATTCTTGTAGTGGTTTTACCAATGCTATGCACAGAGACAAGATCACTTCCCTACTTCTACTTTTATACACCCCAGGATCACATCAGCCCTTTTTGTCACTGCACCAAATGCTCATGAGAGACAGTTGTCTATGACCACCCTTAAGTCCTTCTGAGTTGCTGCTTTTTCACCATAAAAGTTTAGGATGGACTAAATGCTGTCCAAAATGTGTAGGAGATCTCTCATGAAACTTTTTAAAGTTTGGAACCATAATAACTAGTTAAAGCACATCACAAGCCTACACTGTACTAAGTTGACATAATTGACAAGATGCAACATGACATAACAACCTTATAAGCTTGAGAATGTCAGAAAATAATGTCCTAGTATCAACTTATTCAGAATCTAGTTCATATTTAATTCATTCAAAACTGCTGATTAGTGATCAGAGTTCTACTCAAACCAACATGCTTTTATTTTTGTCTCAGCAGACTGAATTTTAATGAACCTTCTAGAGACAACCTACTGTTTTAGCCTTCAGTAGGTGTATCAATGAATAGGATCTTGATTCAATATTTTCATCATCTTTGATATTTGGTGCTACAATAGTTACCATTAAAATATCATAATTTGTCAAGTTACTACAATGTAGTATGCAAGATACCACCTTCCCACCACCACCCATGCTCCACCTTATCCCCTCCCTCCCATATGTAGTTTAGAGAATGAATGTGAAACTGTATTTCAGATACCATATGATTACTAGTTGATGACTGAATATAGGGATGAGGAATCCAAAATGTAAAAGTTTTGTTTGGAAAAGTCAGTACAAATTTTGGAAGCATGACTGAACATCTAGGAGTAACTTCGGTGGAGTCAGGATTACATCCTTGGAGTCTGCGAAGTGTTGCTGTAGCTGTGACAGGAACATGCTTCTTGTGCAGTTTAAAATATTTTTGCTTTCACTGAGGCCAGGAATACCCTCTTGATATTTCATTGTTTCCGATTTTAATCCCAGCATGTGTTGGGACTGAAGAATGGTAAGGATACACAAAAAAGTTAATTCTTTAAAAAAGGAAGACTGAACTTTTGTACCCAGAAATAGATTTGATTCAGGTTTAAGGGAGGGATTCTCCCTCTCACTACATCCCCCATATGCTGTGTGGGCAGCAGAAAATGGGGCCACAAAAACCATTTAAGTGGCTGGAGAAGTATTCCCCTGTTGCAGACAGTGCACAGGGCAGCCACAGGCAGCCCTACAAGCTCACTCCCTTCTATTTAACGAATGCACAGATGCCCTTTGAGCCACCTAAGCTATACGGGGCAGGTCCAGCCCCTGAAGCAGAATCGAGAGGCCCTCCCTCCCCTAGAGCTGCAAGTTTTGGGCTGTGCTTAAGAGATGCAGCACCAAATATCAACCTAGATTTTCATGTGACTTTTGTGTCAGTTCACATTTTTATCCAAACCCATCCCTGGTACTAAGCAGGAGTTATGACTACTCACATCTGTAACATATGATCTTCAAAAAAAAAGCAAGCACTAGTGAAGTCAATACAAAATAAAATTTCATACAACTTGTTTATACTGCTCTATATACTATACACTCATATGCAAGTACAATATTTATATTCCAGTTGATTTGTTTTTATCATTATCTGGTACAATGAGAAAGTAAGCAATTTTTCAGTGATAGACTGCTGTGACACTTCTGCATTTTTATATCTCATTTTATAAGCAAATAGATTAAGTGAGGTGAAACTTGGGATACGCAAGACAAATCTGACTCCTGAAAGTCTGGAAAGGTTGAGAGCCACTGAGCTAGACAACCTGATCCGCAGAAACAGCCATAGGATTCTCCATTATTGACTGATCGTTAATGCTGCTTATCGATTTCAAAGGCAAGATTGAGAGATTCTGGCTTCGGACTCCTTGAAATACAACAAAGCAGTATTTTACCTCTGCTACAGAATCCTAATGGTCCCAGGAGGGATAGTTTACCAGAGTGCCTGCTGCAATGGTAGTTGACCGATAGTGGAAGATAAAAATGTGAAAAGTTGTTTCAAAACAAAACACAAAACAGTTCTCTTGTAATTAAGTTTAGTGCTTCTGAAAAGTGCCAAACTGATAAAGGACATGCAAGCCCTCTGATGTTTAGCAAAAAGCAGAATATATGAAAACTTCACGGCACTACTCCATCCACATGCTTCAACCCAGACCATCTGAAGAAGAGACAGTGATTTCAGTGTATGGCCCATGAAGCTGATTTTTGTCAGACACCTACGCTCAAGATGAAGAGTGTGAAATTTATGAGCTAGCACTATGCTACCCTGGTCATTGACAAAGGCAGACAAGGCTTATTTGCCTCAAATGTATTTATAGAGAAAATGATTGCTAGTTCATCTAGACTCATCCATCATAGATTGTGAATGCAATCCATGAGCTGCAAACGTGCTACATTAAAATTATGTCTAATCATTAATATAGCTTTTAGTGGGATTCACTATAAAATATTTAAAGATTGTATTTGGTGAGTTCTGGGCTTTTTGCCTACTTCATGCCTTGACTTCCTTAGGCTTCTTCTAAAAGAAAGTTTGCATAATATTTTTAAAAGACTTATCATAGTTAAAGGTGTAGGTGTTAAGTATCCACATTTAAAAAAAAAAAGGCACTGCCTGAGTGTCTCAGTGTCTAAATACATTGCAGAAAAAAAACTTGGTTTTTCCTCCCAATCCCCTTCCTGTGCAGCTATCTGGGAACAAATGAATAAGAGAGAGCTGACAGGCCAGTCAGGCTAAAGTAAATTAACAGAACTTGTTGGGGGACGGGTGGGGCGGAAGTCTTGTATAGATTTATTTTCGAACTATTTTATTGAAGTTTAGGGAGCTTACTTGGCAATAGTTCACCTAGTTCTATTTCCTAGTGAATAATTTATTCAAGTTTTGTTTTCTCTGGTCATAATTAACTTGTGACCAGACTTCGATTTTTCAAATGGTTATTCAGAAAGTTATATAAATATATTTCAGTCTAAAGGTCCTTCAAGGACCAATCACCTCTGCTGTGTCTCTCAACATGTGTTAGTATGACCAGCTACACAATATGAATAAGTTACTGTGTAGCATTTCTGATCTGTGATTAGATTTTTCATTTTGTTGGTTTAAAAAAGGTGAGAAGTACTTCTCCATGAACACACAAGTATTCAAGCACCTTTTGCTTTCCACTGACATACTTATAAACAAGAAACAGAACTATTTGAATGAATGTTCATAGATGTTGGATCGAATACTTCAGAAACTTTTGTCACTTAGTCCATGGCTATTTTCTGTATCACTGCTGTACAGTATATGCCCAATTAAACTAAAAATAGGCTTCCAAATGGTTTGTCAAAAATGGCATTGTTGAAGTGCCTTCTCATGTCAGTACAAGTATTATATAAGCTTTTGTTTACAATGATTATTGACAGCAACCAAAAAGGACAGAGTTTACCACTTAGAGTACAGGACATCAGTGCTTTCTTACACAGAACACTAGATATGGCCCTTCAAATATTGTCACTTCCACTCACGTTAAATGAGGTTACATCAGTATCTTAAGTGCTCTCTTGCATCTCTAATTACCAAAAGAAACACTTTGAACACCATCTACTGTATTCAATTATCTAGTGATTGGTAAAACTTGGTCTAAGTGTTGGTGGCCTGCGATATATATCAGGCCTAGACTAGATGATCTAGTGGTTCCCACTGGCCTTAAGCTTTGTGACTCAAACTGTCGAGATTTTAAGGGTCCACTCTACTGTTACAGAAGAGCAACCTTCAGAAGCCAGATTCAAGACTCATTTATTTTAGTTTTGTTACATATTACATACCAGCCTTTGATTACTGCTTCCATCTCCCTTTAATTTAGGGGAAAATAAATTAGATTTAGAGAAATGAATTGGTCTTAATTTTATTGAGTCTGATTTATACTGTAACACAAGCTTGTCTGCCTACTGCTTGCAAATTACAATATTACATTTATTTGAATGTTGGGAAAAAGTTAAGTACTATTCTAAATGAAGCTCTTGGCAGCTACTCCCATTTAATTTTTTACTAATGAGTAAAGCTTGGCTAATAAAGTAGTACACATCACCATCCAGACTGTTGAATTGGAAAAACAGACATTGGATTAAATTCAGAGGTAATGAGTAAGGACATCCCTTATACCTATTTATTAGAGCTGGGGAAGGGGAGGGGTAAACGGTTTTCCCCAGCCTGTGAGAATTTTTGAAATTTTCCACTCATCCTGAATCTGGACTGAGAATCCAAACCAAAATTCAGTTTGGGTCAACTGAAACCCCATTTCATGTAGTTAATTCTGAAGTTTTGTTTTCATTTGTTGCTTTTTTGGAACTTTTAGTATAAATTAGAATTTTGAAACAAAGTCATACAACCAAACCATGTTTTGAACATGTCAGAACTAGACAGCTGGACACTTCAATAAATTTTGGAACTTTTTTCAAATGAAGGGATTCATCAAAACCGACCCCACCCACAACCCCAAACATTTTTGGTTTTAGCAAATCAGCAAAAGAGATTAGTCAGAAAATTCCCACCCAACTCTACCATTTATCTCCAGTACTGGCAGAATGGATGCAATCCTAGTGGCAAGCTGTGACATTTAGTTCCCCCTTATCAGGGGGGCTTGCAAACCCAGGGTTTGGACCAATCTCTACTAGTAACTCATTGGTTCCACATCACCTGTGAAAGTTATTTTCCCCTGCTGTTGTGTCCCACATCCCCATTCTGCTGTGCTGCTAAAACTAAATTGAATCTTGATTCCTGAAGCTCAATGCTTGGTATTCATCTTGTTCCACTATATTGCATACTAAAAAAGCAGACCACCACTAGAGTAGAAAAAGTGGATGGGACAGGGAGGAGGGGAAAGGAGACACCAATGAGGCTTCTCTCAATTGTTATGCAAGGTCTTTGACTGCCTGCAAGAGTTCTTTCAATGGAGCAGGAACACAACTGAGTAGTTTGAAATTAAGAAGAGCCCAAACCTGCACTACTGCTCTGTTGGTTTCCAGATACTTTAGTTGCAACACTACTCTAGAAATTGTCAGATAACAGTGCTATGACATCAATCCAGCACCCACTAAAGTCAACAGTAGTCAGTGTTACATGATCTATCAGCAGCTACCTAACGGATATCCGCGCTTCTGCCCAAAGAAGCAAGAAATGTGACAGACTAGCTAAAGTACAATCAACGAGTGAGAAACTGTGGTATAGCTAGATCTATGGCTCAGATGCTCTCTAAAAAACATTGGCTTCACTTCTAAGCATGTCTGACTCTAGGCTTTGAAAGGGCTTAGAAGGTAGAGCACCAGATGTGCTTAAAGCTATTGTGGTATCACTATCACTTTTCTCCTCTTACTGGTGGTGCCAGTCTGCTCAGCAAAATAAGGTAATGCCACAAGAAAGGCTAATATTGGTCCACATGCACCATAAACTTCAGGATTGGGTGCACAAGTCTGCCAGCATGCAGTAAGGGGCCCTATACATGGTGTAATAAAGGAGTAATGAGCCAGTAGCTGAAGAAACTGCAGTATTATGCAAAGATACACGTGGCTATTGAGGAGATAAAGAGGAGAAGAGGGTCTCATTTCTTTTTTCCTTTCCTACTCCAGTGCTAGAGACACTGGCTTAGTTAAAGTATATCAAGCACATAGGGTGATCTACCATTTAAAAGATGATGCACATATTAGCTGTAATCCTTCCCTTTAGTTATTAATTCAATAATTTATGCAGTAGCTAAACAGATATACATTTTCCATGGCCAACTAGAATTGTCCTCTGAAGATTTTCAGAACTCATTCTTTTCTCGAAGTATTCACAGTGGCTCTCCAAGGAGGGTGGGGGAAAAAGAGAAACGACAGTGTTTCATGCTGGATGTTTCCCCACACACACAAAGGCCACTCTTATTGGTCTCCCGAATGGATGATTTTTAAAACTGACCTGCCTCCTATGTGGTTTACATATTTAGAATCATCACAGACACCTTTTAGCTTGAACGGAAGCCTAAGAATATAAGACCTATTGTAAAGTAATCAAAAGCACCTAAGTGACTTACAAGCCCAAGTCCCATTTTCAAAAGAGACAGAGTACTATAAATTTATTTTGAAAAGGTTAGCCTTTGACGTTATGCACCTTGTTTTGGCTTAGGATATTTAAAAAAAAAAAAAAAAAAAAAAAAAAAAAGGATTAGAACTTTTCTCTTCCAAATAGCTTTTCTGTGTTTTCTTCCCCTAACATTCATTCAACTTGCATTTTATACATCTAGAATAAGCATACTTGATTTGGGCTGTATTTGCATCAAACAAAACAAAAACATTATTCCAATGATTGTGTATTATGGTACTGTCCTCAGATACTCCTTGTCTGTTTAAGAAAGAAATTGTAGTAAAAGTTCATTGAAGAAAGTGTAGCTGTTCTAAATAGTTCATTAATTACTGTATACTCCAAGGTTTGAAAGCAGAAACTGCATTTTCAGGTATAGGGAGAATTTTCTCTAAATAATCTAAAGAAGATGTTCTATCTTCGATACTCTGGTTCATAGAAGCATCTGAATGCCTCGCAATCTCTAATGTATTTATCCATCATCATCATGAGCGTGAGGTAGGACAGTGCTATGATCCTCATTTTACAAATGGGGAACTGAGTCACAGAGAAGTCGCAGTCGCTTGATCAAAATCATACAGGAAGCCTGTGGTGGAGCAGGGGACTTGAATGAAGGTCTCAGTCCTAGACTACTGCCCAAGTCATTGGACCATCCTTCCTCTGTTGCTACAGGTGACGCGGTCTTTCACATCAAGCATGCTCTCAGTCTTCACACTTTCCTTGTTCTGACCTTCACCAAATTAAAAAGTCCTTGCAGCATCCTTGGGAAGGGAGGCCACAGTTCCTACACATAGAACAAGCACTCCGACATATTTCTATGCTGTTCTCACCTTCCTAGAAATCAGGAACAGTTTCTTTCCTCAGAGCTGCTAGTGTTTATCCACTAGTGTCAATTCACAGTCACTTAATTCAACAGCTGATTTATTAGAGAATAACAAACAGAAATACAATGAAAATGTAGCTAGGTTGGGTTAGCTAGCTAGACCCAAATTCTGTTTTAAGTTACAAGTTACCAGAGTGGTCAAGTTGCCATGAGGTTGCACAATCTTTTGTACCCATACCATCTTACATGCTGCAATACCATCAGCTCTCAATCTAAAGGTTGGTAGGGTCAGTCAGTATTTTGATGGGAACCCCCTGGAAGACCTACATATTGCACAAAGTTGTACTGGTGTCTGTGATGACATTCCCCTCTGAGGTGGTCTTCATAGCTAGAAGAGGTTATTCCCCACAGTGGATTGCTAAATTGATAGAAAATCTGAGTGGCATAGGTAGTTTTTGCCTCAGTATCCGAAGCTGAGGCTATACTCCCACACACATCAGGGATTTACCTCCACTGGCTACAAGGAAGTAAACGTTATGCCTTGTAAAATCCTAGTGGAGGCATCAAGAGATCTCATGTTGAAACAACCAACCAACCAACAAAAGAGACACCAATTTTTTGCACTGAGACATAGCCCAAGTCTGTACTGAAATAGTGCCCCAGCTTGTGGTAGGTTACCACAGTAATGCAAAGAAGATGTAAAATTTGACCACTTGTGGGCATTAAAAATCCCAGAATTCACAGACAATTTTAAAGTTCATGGATATGCTAAACACCCATCTTTCAAACTAAATGGAAGGTGCAGTTAGGCCCCTTTATGGGGCAAAAAGAACAGGAGTACTTGTGGCACCTTAGAGACTAACAGAGACTAACTCCTGTTCTTTTTGCGGATACAGACTAACACGGCTGCTACTCTGAAACCTGTCTTTATGGGGCAAGATGGTTGGAGACAGTACAAGTTGCCTGTCACAGTTCAAGACAACTGCACCTGCATTACTCCTCTATGAGCCAACAAAGGCACCCACTTTCAGGCTTCTGGTTCCCCAACCATCACCTCTCCTTGGTGGAGACCAGGGTTTATTCAGGCTGCACAGTTGCGTGCCTACACTGAGTTCCCAACAAGACAGACTGCCTAAAAGCAGGCCTGCTTTGCTTTTCTACTCAGAGGCTATAATGGTCCACAGTTATGAGGTACCACACAGCTTTTCCTAAGCAAGCACACTTATTGTTAAGCAAAAACAACAAGGAGTCTGGTGGCACCTTAAAGACTAACAGATTTATTTGGGCATAAGCTTTCGTGAGTAAAAACCTCACTTCTTCGGATGCACTTTTTACTCACGAAAGCTTATGCCCAAATAAATCTGTTAGTCTTTAAGGTGCCACCAGACTCCTTGTTGTTTTTGTAGATACAGACTAACACGGCTACCCCCTGATTATTGTTAAGCAGAAAGCATAAGAGAGAAAAACATTAAAACAATAAGAGAACCTATAATGCTTGCCAGTATACTTACCCGAGATCACCCCAACTCCAGCGAGGCCTCTGGTAGGAGACAGCCCTTCAAATCCCACCAAGAGGTTTCTGTGGTTACAAGTTCATAACTGCCTTGGCTCAAAACAAGCATCCCTATTAATCTGACAGTCACTCCTTTATACAGTTTGGGTGCCTGATGTTCCCCTCACACAACAGGCGGTCTTCAGACAAAGGTCCCCTCCTCAGGGGAAAGCACCAAAAGGCTTGTACAAGTGGAGGCAATATATTTGCCTACACCTCCCCTAGAGATTTCCTGAGAAACCCATTTAATCTGCTAAACTAGAATGAACTTTTTAAGTTGTTTCAGATAGCCCTTTAATGCTCATAACACTTCCCAGGGTTTACATTAGTCATGTCTCAAGAGGGGAGACATTACCCACAATACATAAATATTTTGCATGTTTAATACAATGAATTCCTAAAATACTTAAACTTAATAAAGTTTGTCCAGGATATTGCAGAAACTTGCCATATCTGTCACACTTCTGTCTGAGGCAATCAGCTGCATGGCAAAGCCTGAGCAGAGTTAAGCCTTTTATCTGGGGGCGGGGGTTGTTTCCCCAACGACTGTGTGTAAATTCAGAAGCTAGAGGATTGATTGCAGCTGTGTGTTAGAAGCAGAAAGCCATCAGACAGCAAGAGAAACAGCCATGAGAATGGCCTTCATGGGCAACAGTGGGACAGAGCTCTTGGAAGGCTAGTGAGGCAGGTTTGGAAGCAGTGAGCAAGGGAATCTCTGTATATATTCTTTGTAAATAAACAGAATTGCACTAAAGAAATACCTGACTCTTATAATCAGTTTCTCCTTCTAATAGAAATAACTGAGCAAGGCCTTAAATATTGGCTAACCTCTCTGGACAAGGGGCAACATTATCATAATCAATCCTGCTGTTCTAGGGAGAAAACAGCAATTTTGCTATTTAATATTAGATTTGAGGGCCCCCAATTTAAGCACCTTCTAAAGTCCTATTTAGCTGCCAGCTCTTCAGACTGAGTTGGGCACTTGGGTTCTTCCTGAAGCCTTTGGATCCATGCATTTGAATCACAGAACAGAAGTTGGACCATAGTGATTGCTGAGTCCCACTGTACATCCAAATCTCTGACAAATCACTGTGGTTCATTGTCTTATTTGATTTCCCGCCCCTGTTAAAACAGATTCTATCACGTTTGACAATCGCATAAAAGATTTATGCTAAGTGTAAGTACAAAATAGTTATACCATGTTGTAGAAGACTCTTTTATTATAGGTAGGATGAATGACATTTAAAATCGGCAGATTATGCTTTTATAACCTTCAACACGAACACAATTTCATGTGCCTAAATGAAAAATAGAAACCCGACAATTGCCACTAGCCCTGACCAAGTATATTCCACACTGTTAAGCAAATGACAAAATAGCAAAAACAAAATGGAATTTAAATAATGTTTTCCTTCCTTTGTCAATGAAGCACAAAGTCTGAGTCACATTTCAGCCATATCAATGTCTTCTGTTGACATACCATTGATAAAGTATTCCAGATAAGCTTCATTAGTTTCAAATAAAACATTCATTGTTTCTCTTTTGAGTTGTCATTCATTTGGCCATAAATATGCCATAGGATACAATTATCAGAATGCTACATATAACTTGGGCTATAGGAAAAGAATGCAATAGATATTTTGTTACAGAAATAATGTCAAACCTGACTATACATTAATTGAGCTTGCAGGGATGATACCTCTTAAAAGTGTCAAGGGAGTTTTATCCTTTACATGCTGGGCCAGGTCCTCAGCTGATATAAATTAGCATAGCTCCATTTAAGTCAATGGAGGAGCTACACCAATTTATACCAGCTAAGGATCTAGCCTTTTTTATTTTATTTTTTGGCCACTATTTGGTTTAATGGCCTGTATTTTTTAGATATTCTATTTCTCAATTCACCCTTACAAGCCCAGGATGAGACACCCGATTTAATAAATACTGAACCTATAAGAAATTGATGAGTGTAAAACCACTAATAGAATCGCAACTTTAAAACTGTGCCCTCTAAAATCAGCTCCTTTTAAAAATTGAATAATGGGTCCTTGAAGGTGAAGAGATTGACTCAAAAGGATAATAAATCGAAAGAAGTAGAGCTCAGCACATGAGTAAGAAATTTTACTAGACAGCCTCCCTGCCTTCATGAAAACTGAAGCTCTATTTCTGTTACAAAAAGGGTCAGATACACAATGGATGCGTGTCCAGATTGTTAAGCAGTTTTCCTAAAACCAGGCAAGCTGAACATACTTTGTAAACAAGCCCACTAGCAAGAGGCAGTTTGCACCTGCAGCTCTCCTTTATCAGCTACTGCTTTTATAATTTGGCAGAAGTTGAATTATCTCCTGGAAACAACAAGCAGGGAGACATTCCGTATCACTCTTAGGGCCCTCTGGTCCGGGGGCTCAAGGAGAAAAGTTTCAAGGGCCTGCATGGCAGAGATTTTGTCATCTCCCTTGCAGGTTTTGTTAAGAGACTTCAGAGAGCAGAGATACTGAAGGGAAATGGTGGGAGTGCCATTCTTCCCTCTCTCCAAGAGTCTGGGGATTTCAACCCTTTCATTTTTAGTTCCTTCTCACCCCTTCTCTTCAGGGAAGAAGTGAATTCATAAAAGCTATGCAATTATTTCAATTTTATCTCCTTTCCTGTAAATCGCTGAAGCACTCTGTCCTGCTAACCTTTCCTGGATGTAGGAAGGAAACCATGTTTGCCTCTTGTGTTTGTTTTCTAATGCTAGTTTAAGGAATTAACTGAGGAAGAGACTGGGATAGTGAAACTGCACCTCAGATAAGACATCCATCTCAAAAAAACAAAAAAATCTTTACATTGTTTAGTTTTTTTTTAGTTTTCAGCTCATATATATGACAATCTAAAGATTTATATATAGAAGCACTTACCTGACTAGGGATGACACTTACAGAAAATAACTAGCTCCTCTCTGATTCATTCCACAAGAAATGAACTTCTTGACTTCAGCTACATCTTGACAATTGGGTTCTATTGGACAATAGTCAACCCAGGTGTTGCTGGTTTAAGGAGTCTCAGGTGCAGCAATGACCATTTAGCAGAAGCTGACATAGCATAGTCACTTTAACACCCACACACACACCCTGCCTCCACCCCACCCCCCAAAAAAGCCCTGAAGCACTAGCCTGTACTTCATTCTAGGGAGGAACATTAAGGAAGTAAACTGGTGAAGAGAAGTTGGCTATTAAAAAAAAAAAAAAAAAAAAAAAAAAGCACTGAAGCTACAGTCAGAGGCCCTGAATCTAAGTCTTTCATAAGTGTAAGTCAGACTTCAGTCAGTGGGTTTACACTGAAGGAAGTGAGATCAGAATCAGGCTCGTAGCATCTTGGTATTGTCAGAACTTAAGTAAACTATAATCCATGAATATTTTAGTTTTGTTAATGTATATTTATTGCTTCTACATTTTGCTGCAGCACATATACTTTGCAAACACACTTTTTTTATTTGGCTGGTGACAATAACAAAACTACTTGCTTTACTCAATCAGTCCCACGGAAGTCAAGTAGGTCCCATTTAGCTCTTCAATACAGTCATGTCTCACAGGGCCGGCTCCAGGCACCAGCAAAGGAAGCAGGTGCTTGAGGCGGCCAAGGGGAAGGGGTGGCACATCCGGGTCTTTGGCGGCAATTTGGTGGTGTGTCCCTCACTCCCTCTCAGAGTGAAGGTCCTACCACCAAATTGTCGCCGAAGAATGAAGCGGCGCGGTAGAGCTGCCACCGAAGTGATGCTGATCGCAGCTTTCCCCCCCCCTCCCTTTTTTTAGCTTTGCCGCTTGAGACGACAAAAAAGCTGAAGCCAGCCCTGATGTCTCATAACAAATAGAAAATGCACTTGATGTCATACTCCTCTTTGCTTTTTGATTGCTACAGTATACTTTGAAAATACTTAAGCCATTGTAAATGTCTTCTCCCACCACCACCATTTATTGTTGCCAATCACATTTTCATAACTAATATCTATGAAATGCAACAAGAAATTCTTGGGGCCTGTTAAGACACAGAAGTAGAGAGCTAAAGCCCTCCCCCCCACCCTTAGGCCCCAATCGTATAATCAGATCTGCATGGACTGACCTATCTGAAACACCATTGAATTCACAGCGGGTCACATAGGCCCTTATGTCTTCCCTCAACACAAAGGAGTTTTAAGAAATACAAAGAGAAGCAGAGAGTAATGTCACTTCTGAGTGAGGAAGGGGACCCCAATAAAAAGGGAGATCAAATAATGAGGGACACTTAGGGCTAGGTAACCCTTTCCATTATACGGTTCAAAAGGGAAGTAGGAATTAAAATAGTTACATGTGGAACTTTAACCTTCCTGGAATACATCTAAGCACAGAGACTTCTCCCCTTTGCAATTAGGACACAAGAAGTGAACTCAGTTTGAGTGTACTATTGATACTAAAAATGAGACACATAAATGTGTCTTGGATGCAACAATGAAGTAAAGAAAAGCAAGGGTATAAGCATTATGGCCCTGATCCTGCAACCTTCTGCAAATGGGTAGACCCCTGAGTTCAGCTGAAGCCAGATTGATTTCAGTGGTTTACCTATGCAGAACCAGTGTCTGGACTGGGGCCTAGTATTCTGGCACTCCGGCACCACAACTGGGAGTTTTCACCAGAACCAAAACATATCTAAGATATGGGAGAACCATACTTTCCAATGAATGGAACACACTTTGTTAAAGGAAAATCAAATTCAAAGTAATCAGCTTCAGTACATCAAGTGAGCATTGACAGCATTTGAATTATAAGTGGATGTAACTGGATACCTTAAGTGACAGCTAAGAGCGTGGGGAAGGTAAAAGGATCTGAGGTGTGTATATTATATATATTTTAAACAAAGATTAGTAATTCATTTAATAAGATGAGGAACAGGAATGGCTCTACCTCTGAATATATTAAATGAATACATCGATGTGAAACTTGAACTGCTGGGATTGTTATGGGTCACCTCCAGTGTTGTCAGAACTGTGCTGCACTGTAATGTGACTGATGCATCCTGACATGACACAACCAAGTGTCAAAGACAATGGGAATAGAAGTTTGGTTTTTAGTAACCAGCATGAACAACATCTTACTTCGAGATGTTGCAGGTTTTTTTAAATGACCCCGTATAGTCAAAGTATAATGTTATTTTAACAAGAAATAATCAGGAAGTTGGGAGAAAAGTGGGAATAAAACTTTTAACCCAAAAAGAAAGATCCTAGTACATTAGGGATGATCAAATAATTAGGGATCCAATGTTGCCTCATCGAAGGGAGCACATAGAGCTCCCAACCACACTCATGGAAGCTATGAGGCTGTAAATCAGGGAAGACAGACTATTGTGTTTTAAAGAAGAGACTGGATCTCTTTGTATGGAGAATCTCAAATACATTTTAATGTTGTGGTTAGCGTAGATATATTTCTATTCATCACTCTTCTGATGGAAATTGCTATAATAAACTTTCAAAGACTATTTATTTATAAAACCTTTATGTCAACCAGCTCAAAAAGAGTCCAGGCTAGAAAAAAAAAAAGCCATAGGAGAGCCAGGAAAGTTATGGCTTCAAAGCAGCAAGAGTTTGTTAAACTGAACAGTCTATGAAGCCTATTAGAGAGTGCATCCTGGTGCTGCAGATTTATACGGCTAATTAACAAAGTGTCCTTAAACTTATCTTAACACATTCAGCCCAGGAATTACTTTGAAGAGAAGACACCAATCTTGTCAGCTGGTTATAAATTCAAATAGGTTCTTCAAGGACAAAGAAATAGGGCTTTTAGGTTGAATGATCTTCCAGTAGCTTCACTTCTAGCGTGGATAGCTCAGTCTTTGACATATTTATTATGAATCTTCATTTAGAAGCTAACAAACAAGTGTGGCCAGAAAAGAAGAATCCCAAAACATCATAAACATTATAAACCACCACCAAGTCCAGTAAATAACTGCAAGACAAGGGACAATTCTACAAACCATTTCTTGGATAAATAGCCTCACCAGCATCAATGAGACTACTTCAAGGAGCAAGAACCGGAAGTAAACAGTTGCAGGATGGGGCTCCAAAAGAATACACAAGAACAAGACAATCAGAATACTTGGAGGAAAACTAAACACAAACACAGTATAAAGATGACATACTGGTTGCAGTTAATGCACTTTATGTGCAACTTTACTAGACACTTTCAGTTCAGCGATCCAAAAATTATCCATCTCCTGGTTAATGCAACCTGTAAGCTCTGCAAGTCCTCCCACTTAATTTCTCAGCTCAACGTGATCAGTCCCAGTTTAAGTCTCTTAAATACTATTTTCTGTAACAACTGTTTTCTGACTTTTTAAGCAGACATGGACCTGCAGGTGAACCTAGCCTTACCTTTCTCCAACTGGGGTGTCAACCAATTCACTTGCACAAATCAGGGCAACAAGAAGCCAATCCAAACCAAACTAGTCAAAAAAAAACAATTGTCACTTCCTGTGATGAAGCACCAAGGAAAGCAGGCACACACACAGCAACAAATTAAAGGCCCTTACCTCAGGGCCCAGTTTCAGCTCTCCCAAACCGAAAGTCCAGAAAAAGTCTCTGTGCTTGGTCAACTAATCTTCCAGAACTTGAGGGGGAACTCTGCCTCTTTCAGGCTTCTCATCAAACCCTCCCCCATGCAGCTTCATCTTCCAATAGAGAACTAGGGCAGAGCAGGGAGTCTCCTTAATTGCACCCAGGCTGTTCTGATCTCCAGGCTGAGCTGTAAATAGGTAGTACACTCCTTCACAGACACCTCACTAATGCAAACCTTACAACATAATTAATGAGCTCAGAATTTAGAGTCAGAGGAAATTATGTTGCCCAAGGTACTTTTCTGATCTCTTATAGTCTGTTTGCTAGCAACTCTACCATTCTTCTTATTCCCAATACAGCATCCATATTTTTGCAGCACATAATTCCCTACACATAATAAGCCAGCATCACCACTGTGCTACTCCACTTTGACACTGGCATAACTCCACTGAAATGAAAGATGTACACAACTGGAGTGACATAGTGATGAATAAGGGTAACATTTTTCATAAAATGTGGAGCATTGCAGTGTAGACTTAAGAAATACTTGTAATTGTCAACTCTTTGGGGCAAGGATCATCTTTTTGTTCTGTTTGCACAGTGCCTAGCATAGTGGGGATCTGGTCCATGACTAGGGGCCCTAGATGCTATGGCAATACAGTTAATAGATAACTTGTGGTAATGACTCCGTAGTTCAGGCTTTGGAGCTACAGTTTACCAAGGGACATGGTGTATTCTCCATCACTGACCATTTTAAAATCAAGATTGGCTGTTTTTCTAAAAGATCTGCTTTAAGAATTATTTTAGGGAAGTTCTGTGGCCTGTATTCTACAGGAGGTCAGACTGATGATCACAATGGTCACTTCTGGCTGTGGAATCTGAGTCTATAATTGAGCACGGAGGCAGATTGCTAGGCCCATGTGGCACCCCACAGACTTCAGTGAAGGCTATGAAATCTGTGGGAGAGCCATGGCAATCTCCCCAAATGCCCTCACTAGCAGGATGAAAGCCTAAGACTGTAGCTTGCTTTCCATAATAGGCCTGATTTAACTCACATCTTCCATGTTCCTATGGGAGAGGGAAATCTCTTTTTGCCTGAAATTTGGCATACATGGTCTTTAGCCAGGGTAGAATATGTTATTAGAAAATTTGGGGAAACTGACAAGTCTCTGGCTGGGTTTTCAAATGAGCTTAAGGGAATTAAGTGCCTGATTCCTATTGAAATTCAATAAGATGTAGATGCCTACCTTCCTTTAGGTTGCAGGGAACATCCAGGTCTATTGGCCATGCTAAAAGAAATTTAACAATACAGCTTTATAAATACTAACAGTCAATTAGATTCAGTTTAAATAATCTCAGGCCTTTTCTATAATATAATATTTTATAAAAACATTATTTTGAACCTGACAGCACCCCTTTAATGTTAGAACTATCCAAAATTCCTAAAGAAACAATACAGCTGTAGCCTACAGTTCACATGTAAAGCTAATTGATTTGCATTCAGACAGTTATTCCAACAATTTGAAATGTTAGACATTTGCATCTTAAATGAAAAATATTTTTGATTTTTTTATTTCTTGTAAATTGTGCTCTTGTTTAAGCCCTCTTCTTCTATTGACATTATTTTAAAGCATGGTTATTTGGAGACAATACTGGATATGTTATAAGCCAACTGATATTTCAACTATCACAGCAAATTACAATCATTTGAGTCAAGGTACTATGAAGCTCAAAGATCTGCTGTGCATCATAGTAATATTCCCAGTGATATCTACTCTCCTCCACTGTAATAGTCATAATATAGAGTTTACTGTCTCTGACCTACTTCATCCTCTTCAACTCTGTTCTACTTAAGGCATGATTGTGAAAACAGAGGATAGTGAGGGAAGAGAAATGATTCAATGGGCATAATTCTTTGATAGTGTATTTTAACCCAGCTCTTTTTAAGTGGATGGAGCTGCACCAGTTCACACCAGCAGAGGATTTTGTTCTGCTTTTCCTTAATGAGTTAGAGATAGCAAATATACTCCGTTTACAAATCAAAACACATTTTTTTCTAAACACCAGCACTACATTTTCTACTTGGCTATGGGATTTTTTATTATTATTATCACCAATGATAGAGCTTCTGGGAGCAGAAATGAACTGGTAATTTTATTAATGATGCATGAAGCAAAATAGAATACATCTTACTCTTCCATAGCTACAGCATATTGTCTCCAGCAAGCTGGCCATCCTGAGAATGTGTTTTTGTTGTTACAATGAAATCTAAATTGTTTATATTTTGTTCTGGTATCTGCCATGGTTTTTACACATATACCAAAAATAATCATGAAATAAAACAGGAAAATGGAACAACAGTAATAAAATAGTTGTACCATACATTGTAAGCCCCACAGCAATCACTTATTCCATTGTGTGGTGAACTCTTAGCAAAATGAATTGCTGTTTCACTTAACATGAGCTGCAAATTTAGGACACATAACCAGAGATCTGCAAGTTATTAGTTCTTCATCAGGTAATGCAAATAGCCTAACAATAGCACACTAAGTTTGTCACAAGTTTTTGTATAGGGATCCACAGAGGATACAAAACCACACTGTCTACTTACAGTTACTGCAAGTTAAACAACATGCTGGTTTATTGTTTTAACTACATACTCAAAATGTTGGTACAACCTCCACCAATAAACAGGATGCAAGGTCAAAGGATGAAGCCTGGCTCCAGCCCATAATACTCTGATTTGCTCAGTTAACCCTTTAATAGCAATTTACTACCTCCTTCCATTCTTAATTTAGTACTCAGATGTAGTCCTTTAAATCGCCATGGCCTCTTCTTTCTTTCACTGGATAGCAACCCTCCTTAGCTGCCAGCAAAATCTCAAGCATTGGGGAAACCTTCCTCCACTCTCTGCGTTCCGCCATTCAGTAGATACCCCTAATTTGGGCACCCTGGGCAACCCTTCATCCTCTCCTGGGCTTTGCTCCTCATAGTGGTCCTCACCCAAAAGCTAAGGCTTAGGCACTTATATGTCATTCCATAAGAGGACCTGATCCTCATCTTACCACTCAATGAAACGGACCATCAATGAAACGGACCATCAATAGCCCTGAGACACAGGTTTCGTATGTGAAATGCCAGGATGCACTTCATGGAATTGGATCAGGACTTGATCTCATCCTTGGTGGGGAATCACAACGCTTGTGCCTAACAGTATACATCCATTATCTATACTTAGTTCTGTACTCCTGGTCCTAAATGGGTGAAATTATTTCTCCTTACTCTGATTTTGAGCTATATGTGCTGCATTACCCAGGGAAGGATAAGATCCTTTCTAGTCTATTTTGTTATCTGGGACACCTTTACCTGGGTCTGGTCTACGTGTTCCATGAGAAGCACGTTTTCTTCTAGTAGTGCCATAGAACAAGCTGGTAATGGTAATGGTAACTGACTGAGGGCATCGCAGTTAGCATGCTGATGTCCAGACTTAACTATTTTATACTCATAAACATCTAATGTCAAAGCCTAGTGCTGTAGTCACACCAGTGCTAGGATTGGCACGCCTTTCTTTTCATTGCAGATTCATACCAGTGGTTGGTGATCTGTCAAAATGGCAAAAGACTTCCCATATAGGTATTTGTGGAATTTTTTTATGCCAAACACAATAGTGAGGCTTTCTTTCTCCAATTGGGATTAATCCCATTCAGCTTTATTCAGGGTCCTGGAGACATATCCAGCTGGTCTTGCTCCAACAACTCTCATTTTATGGGACAAACCTGCCTCCAACCCAGGACAGAGCATCACAGGATGGGATTAATCCTTTGCCCAAACCAAAATGAACCAGGAGCTTTGAGGATCTGAGTAGCTTTTTAGACTCCTGAGACACTTTCTCTTGTTTTTTTTTCCCTGTCAAGAGATCTCCTTCCTTAAATGGTGGTATAAAGGTTCTAAAGGGGCTGAAACGTTTGAAAGAAACACATGTAAATAATTTAACATAACTAGGTAGGCTCTTCACTCAGTGGTGTTCTGGGGCACTGGTACTTGTTCAATAGCTGTGATCTTGTCGACCACTGGGAGACCTCCCTCCTTGTCTATCCTGTAAGCCCAGGTACCTCACTTCTAGTCTCATTAAAAAGCATTTACTTTGTTTCAAGAGAAGTACCTTCTACAGCACTGAAAGAAGTTTAGGATCACTTCTGCTGGTATTAAAGATATCATCAGTCCTCCCTACAATCTCTGGAATACCTTTCAACAAATTTTCCATGGCTCACTAGAAAATTCCAGGTACTTACAATATTCCATATAGTAATCTATTGTATTGATATAAGGTGTTTATAGTGGTGAATTTCTTACAGTCCTCCTCCAAGCAAGTCTTCTGTTCTTGGAATGGTGTAATTGTTTATTTTAGAAACTTGATTCACTGTTACTTTATAATCCCCAAAGATGTCATCGCGTTTAACCACTGGCATTAAAGGAGTAGCCCATTCAGAAAACTGAAATGGTAAAATGAAGCTCATCTTTTCCAACCTGTCCAACTCAATCTCAATTTTTTGTTCTGAGAGCATAAAGAATGGGTCTTTCTTTAAAATATTTTGGCTGCTCCACATCCTGAATATAAATCCTAACTGTTACCACCTCCAGCATCCCTAACCCTTCTGAAAAATTATTGGATGATCCAGAACTTCCTGGAGTGCTGGTGTTTTACCCTGCATTTAAACATTTCTTTCTGATTCACTTTTAGTTCTTTCAATGAATCTCTAACAAATTTTGCCTTTTTCCTTGGATCACTAAGACTGGTAAGATTTTCTTTTGGCTTTTATATTTTACAGGAACGAGCACTGAACCTACCACCTCGATGGGTTCTCTGATGAAGGTATGCAGCATCATTACTTCCTTCACTCATGGACTTAGTCTCACTTGGCACCACTGATAAGATTATGATTTAGTCATGGGTATTTTTGAGTAAAAGTCACAGGCAGGTCACAGGCAATAAACAAAAATCCACAGCCTCTGACCTGTCCATGACTTATACTAAAAATACCTGTGATTAAATTTTGGGTGGGGCGGTGCTGGAGGACATGGGGGGGCACCAGGGCCATCTGCTCCAGTTGCCAGTGTCCACAGCTGTTCCAGACAGCCAGACAGCCAGAGACCACTACCAGGGGCTGTGGACCGCGGCTGCTCCGGGTGACCGGGGTCCGCTGTCAGGGGCCAGAGCAGCAGCTGGTGTGGCTGTCTCAGAGGCCACCTGAGCAGCTGGTCCTGGAGCAAGCTGCTTGAGCGGCCCTGGGGTTAGCCACACAGGCCCTTGCAGAAGTCAGAGTTCACAGAAAGTCACAGAATCCATGAGTTCCATGACCTCTGTGACAGACATGGAGCCCTACTGATAAATATATTCATTAATTACCATAGCTGAAGCCCCTGTATCTACTTCCATGTGCACCAACTGATTGTTTAACAATACTGTTACTTCATAAGGACCCACTTTCTTCCCTGTTATAGAGTACATAGTGTGTACTTCCTCATCTGTCTTTTCCTCTTCCTCCAGTAAAAAGACCCTCTGCTTCCTTTCTTTTTCTTTGTAATTATGGAGGTTTACAGGTTGGCTTTGATATGCTTGTTGATATCCAACCTTGAGGCATTGATGACACCGGGCCATTTTATATTTACAGATGGATGCTAAATGAGCTTCTCCACAGTAAAAGCATCCTTCAGGAGCCGGAAACCCTTTGTGTTTCTTTGCATTTTGTTTACAGAATTGGTTTGATTGTTTTGTAGTCTAAATGAAAATCTTGTATATTTTTTCACTGCTACTTCCATAGCCATTGTCAGTTCTACCACTTTGTGCCAGGTCAAGTTCCCTTCTGCCAGTAACCACATTTGAATTTTTTTTATCATTAATGCCACAAACCAGTCTGTCTCGCAGCATATCCTCCAGGACATCCCCAAATTAACCATATGCAGTTAGCTTTTTAAGCTCAGCCACATACAGTGATATAGATTCACCTTGCCTCCTCCTCATCCAATTATGTGAGTTAAAACTTTCCACAGTAGTAATGCTGGTCTTTAGTGTTTAGTGCTCAGCTAAGATCCTTTGTGGATCTTCTAAATATTTCTCTCCTAGTTTCTGAGGTTGTAACAAACTACTTAAGAGGAAGTAGGTTTTACTCTCACAGATACTGAGAAATATCACTTTCTGTTTTTCTTCATCTCTCATCTCATTTGACAAGAAATAGTGACCTAATCTTTCAACATATTGCTGCCAATCCTCATTTTCTGCATTAAACTCTTCAATTTCCCATAAGATGCCACTCTATGTTTTCTCCTCATTACCAGTTTTGTATAGGGGCCCCCAAAAGATACAAGAAGATGCAGTCTACTTTCAGTTACCGCAGGCTAAAGAACACGCTGCTTTATTGTTGGAACTACATACTCAAAATGATGGTACAACCCCCACCTACAAACAGGAAGTAAGGTCAAAGGGTGAAGCCTGGCTCCAGCCCATACTACTCTGAGTCACTCAGTTAACACCTTAATAGTCACTTTGCTACACAAGTGTAAAGAAAAAAGTCTGTTGGATAATGATCTTTGTTCTCCATTATTAATCTAAGCCATTAACGGTTATTACCACTGTCTGTAATAGTCTGATTAAATTTACACTTGTTATTAGAAATCTGATGAAGGTGTGTATCTCAGTAAAAAAAATCATTAAGATGGGACTTTGTGGCACTCATGATCATTTGAGAACAAAGTGACAGATTCTTCTGAAGTCAGCATACTAAAAATGGAAATACTGTAATCTGTAATTATAGTCTGCATAGTTTTCATCTTCAATATATTTTGTCATAATAGATGTTCTTGTGACAGATCCTCAGTTTAGCTAAACTGATTTATCTCCACTTAAGTTAATAGCACTATGCCAGTTTACACAAGTTGAGGATCTGGGCCCTGATATTTTAAACTATAACAAGAAATGGAAAAGAATAAGAAACTGTATTTACTCAAGATGTTCTCTAAACTGTATCAACTGTCACCAGAAGTAGGCTGCTAGGGCTGCTTAATAAATGGGTATGTGAGATTTGCCCCCTAGAATAAACACATCAATCTGCGGTGTGCAAAATGGGAAACTATTTGTGGAAAATAATGACATCCAACTATAAGAAATCAGGTTAATAGTCTCACTATTTGTATGGCTCAACACTGCAAATAATACTGTGTCAGTTGGCTGGGGAAAGAACTGCGACTGTTGCAGTTAAGGGCATTGTTAAACTAGGCAGTAGGTGATACCCTAACAGAAAGTCAATCTCTACCATTGCTAGTGGAATACACTAAGTCCCACCTGGGAAAATCCTCTTTAGGCATCATTCAGCATACATCACATTTCAGCCCCAGTCCAGCAAAGCACTCATGCCCAGAGTTTTAACGCTATTTTGGTTGCAACACCTAGCTGCCTAAAGCTCATTTTCAAAAGAGATTAGGGAATATTGACTCTAAATTCCCAAATCCCTTTTGAAAATGAGTTTTAGGTTCCTAAATCAGGCAGGTGTTGCAATACTGAACAGAACAACATGTAAATACCTTTAAAAATCTGTGTGTAAGGCCCTGATTCAACAAATCACTTAAGCACACGTACAACTGTAAGCAAGTGAATAGTCCTATTTGATGGCATTCAGACATTGAGCAAGTATACACTCTTCCGGTTGCTTTATGTCAGAAGCAAACACAAAATATTAAAGCTCCGTGATGGGTGTACAAACCCCACATTGCAAGGGAGGGGGTTAAAGAGCTGCTTTGGGTCCAGGCAATCCCACCTCACCACACCCACAAAGCCTGCGCAGGCTGGCAGAGGAGTTTAAAAAAGGGGAACAGAGTAGCTCAGTGGCAGACAGACAGTGGAGATAAGCTGACCTACACTCTCAGCTCCTGGGAAGACATACCACAGGAGTGCTTGCTTCTTGAGGTCTGTCTATAGTGACCTGACCAAGCCTATTGTCACAGTTCAGGACAACTACAACTGTATTTCCCCTCAGTGGTCCAGCAAGTGCACCCACTTTCAGACTTCCAGCTCCCTTGGTTGTCAGCTCTCTTGAATGGAGACATGTCTCTCTCCCTTTGGGCCAGGGTATCTCCAGGCTGAACGGTTCCCTGCTTTCACTGTGTTATTTCCAGCAGAGACAGGCTGCCCAAGAAGGCCTGATTGTTTTCTCTTCAGAGACAGCTAATTAACAGTGTGATAGCCCACAGTTATAGTTCCCACACAGCTGTTTTTATACAAGCCTATTTTACTCTTAGGACAAAGCACTATAGCACAAAATAAAAAACCTGCATGCATGCTAATAAGCATCCCAGAGATCACCTCAGCCCTAACATAGGCTCTGGAAAGAGCAGTCCTTCAACACCCCACCCAAAGGGTTTCAAGTTCAAGTTCATCACAGCTTCAGCTCATAACAAGCACCCAGTCTTATGGGGCTTCCAACCCTTCCTTAAGAATCAGAGTGCTCCATTGCTGGGGTCCTGTCTGTTGTCTAGATCTGGAAGAAGGACTGGAGCCTGTGTAAAATCAGGCTAATTATCAAAAATTCTTTCAGTCTCTGTTAGAATCCATTTTGAATTAGCATATGCATATCTCTCCAAGTGGGGTGGCTCCAAAGGGATTGATAACCGGAGGAATTAAGAACACAAGAATGACCATACTGGGTCAGACCAATGGTCCATCTAGCCTGGTAGTCTGTCTTCCATCAGTGGCCAGTGCCAGATGCTTCAGAGGGATTGAACAGAACAGGGCAATTTATTGAGTGATTCACCCCTTATCATTCGGTCCAAGCTTCTAGTAATCAGAGGTTCAGGGACACTCAGAGCATGGGATTGCATCCCTGACTATCTTGGCTAATATCCATTGATGGACCTATCCTTCATGAACTTATATAGTTCTTTTATGAACCCAGTTATACTTTTGACCTTCACAACATCCCCTAGTAATGAGTTCAACAAGTTGATTATGCATTGTGTATGTATGTGTGTTAGACCTGCTGTCTACTAATTTCATGGGGTGACTGGTTCTTGTGTTATGTGAAAGGGTAAGTAACACTTCCTTATTCATTTTCTCCACCACCATTCATGATTTTATAGACCTCTATCATATGTCCCCTCAGTTGTCTCTTTTCCAGGCTGAACAGTCCTAGTCTTTTTAATCTCTCCTATATGGAAGCTGTTCTATACCCCTAATCATTCTTGTTGCCCTTCTCTGTGCTTTTTCCAATTCTATTATATCTTTTTAAGATGGGGCAACCAGAACTGCATGCAGCATTCAAGGTGCGGGTGTCCCATGGGTATATATAGTGGCATTATAATGTTTTCTGTCTTATTATCTATCCCTTTCCTATTAGCTTTTTTTTTAACTGCTGCTGCATAATGAGCAGATGTTTGCAGAGAACTATCCGCAAAGACTCCAATATCTCTTTCTTGAATGGTAACAGCTAATTTAAACCCTATCATTTTGTATGTATAGCTGGGATTATGTTGTCCAATATATACTACTTCCCATTTATCAACATTACATTTCATCTGCCATTTGCTTGTCCAGTCACCCAGTTTTGTGAGATCTTTTTGTAACTCTTCACAGTCTGATTTGGACTTAGCTATCTTGAGTAATTTTATATTGTCTGCAAACTTGGCCACTTTACTGTTTGCCCCTTTTTCCAGATCATTTATGAATATGTTGAACAACACTAGTCCCAGTACAGACCCTTAGCATCACCTTCCTCCTACAGGAGTTACATACAATTCCACAATAATGCATACACAATTGCATTTTAATGCAATGGACCCAAAGATATTAAACCTAATTCAACAACGTTTATCTTAATTCAGTAAATTTTATCTTAATTCCATAAGGTTTGTCCAGGATGTTGTAGGATATTGTCAGTCTGTCATAACTACAAAAAAGGGACCTGTGACTCTCTGAAAGTTAGAGACTTTATCTTTGTGATTAGTTCTTTACTTTATCCTATGGGAAGAGAGGCACTGGTAGGAATTCACGGCGGCTCCTGCATAGCAACCCAGGGTGCAGGACTTAGCTGCCTACCATTGGGTCCTGGATCAGCCTGGTGGAGAGTGTGGCCTGAAGATACAAAGTTCTGGGCTGCAAGATCTCAACCCAAGGGAAGGAGCCCTGAAGCCTCCCACTTAGTCCTGTAGGCTTTCCCATTCTTGGATTTTTTAAAAAACACACAGAGGGGACAGACTTGAATATGTATCTGGCTGAAGGGCAGAGTAATAGGAAGGACAGGACATCTTAGGGCAAGTGGCAGCAAGAAAGGGGGACGCAGGGAAGGAAGACAACCAACCATACCATACCCTACTATTGATGGTGAGCATGCCCTTTCACAAACCCTAATCCAGTAAAGCACTTAAGCATGTGCATAAACTTAAGTAGGTGAATAGTCCCATGGACTACTGTTTTATAGCTATGCACATGCTTAAGTGCATTGCTGAATAAGGACTTTAATATTTCCAGTGAAATCCTGGCCCTACAGAAGTCTGTTATTGAATGGGGGCAGGTTTTTACCCCTTTTGCTTGCTTAATCTTTTATGCATCTTCTTCCACCACGGTCTTCAATTATAAAAGGAACTTGGGAACCTTAAATTAGAAATACATTTGCTTAATAAAATAGTCAGAAGGCCGATTCTTAGCTGAGTGAGTACTGTCTGCATTAGCAATAAACAGTATTCTGTGCCCACTCTGAGATCGGCATAACCCTCAAATAGTGAATATTATTTTCATTTAATTTAAGTGAATAAAGCCCAAAATACAAGCAGAGGCTGTTTCTGGTGTTTGCGTCTCAAATAATGCACTACTTATTTCCAAGAGGCTATGACACAATAAATAAGGCATGAATTTTCAGAATTCAGACCAACCATTTTTACAGGCCTCCATTTCCTCCTTACAATTGCATCTCACTTTCTCTTTAAACTGCTTAGTGTTCTTGTGTCAAGTCTATCCTTTTCTTGAAGTCAAATACATGTGGCTTCTTGCCATTGTCACATTATTTCAGCAGTACTGAGGTGTGTGGTATTTCAATACAGCTACATTTGACCTTGTCATATGTGCAGCTGGAAGAAAGCATTGTTAAAATCAAACAACTCATTAAGGTGCTTAGTTCAAGGAAAAACTCTGATGCATTAAAAGCATTTAAAAGTGGTCTTGATTTTGTGTTTCGATCTCTAAACCACACATTCTGTGAGGCCTGGGCAGCAATGTTTGTGTACCTCTGCTCTTCACTAGGCAGAATGAGTGACAGCATGTCCCCCTCAGATTGGCCAACTGACTGAGGCTGTCAACCTTCATAAATACTACAATCAACAGAGAGATCACTAATAGCTTATGATGTTGGGATCCAAGACTTCTGCTTACTGTCCTAGAGTGCTTCATATCCAGGGTTTAGCTAGTGTCAGGCATTATGGTTTGTCCATTGCTTATGTTCATGGATTCATTATAATCTAATATTGTGGATAAAAATATGGAGGTGCTAAACATCACAGAGTTCAAAAAAATCAGTGCAAATGTCACTATGAAATCTTGTGATCTTTACTGTTCTTACCTTGTCTCTCCTTCTACTAAACAACAAGCCATCAATGAGGATTCTTCCAGATGCTTGGCAGTTATTTGTCGACCTGTTTCCCTTTCAAGAAAACTAAGAACCTCCTCCCAGGATGTAGAACTCTTGAAGTTACTATCATAAAGCAGAGTGGAAGGAGTTACCCCTAGTCCAGCTCACAGAGGCCTCAATCTTGAAATCAGATCTATACTGCTGGATCATTGAAGTCAAGACAACTCCATAGAGGTGCATGGTGTTACTGGATAGTGATACTTGGATCCAACACATTTTGAGTGATTTTAATTTAATGTGCAGAATCCTCAATGGTTTGTCTGTCTCATCATAGAGGCCATTTTTATTCAATGACTTGTGACCTTTACTTTTGGGAAGAAAAATATTGATCTAACTTTTAATAAGTCACCAAGTTTCTCTATTATGACTGGACAAATCTGGAACAATCCTTATAAAGGGATTCATTTCCCTTCATAAAATAAAACTCTCTCACTAGGGGCCCGGTTCACTGTAATGTGTTCATCCACCATACCTTCTACTTTTGTGCTGTATCATTACCAGATAGATATTTCACTTAGATGAGGGAAAAAATATAAACTTTAACTGAAATGTTGCTACTTCTTTTATACTGAGTTTAATTCAGTCTTCCTCTGTGGTGGATGTTATATAATCTAAATAGTTCTAGGGTTGGAAATGTAGAGAGCCAGGGTGGCTTCCCTCCGACCCTGAGGGTAAAGTGCCTTTCCCTCAGCCTGAGTGGGCGGGGCCAGCCCAAGCTCGCTCCACCCCCCGGAAGGGGAGGGGTGGAACAGGAAGTATAAAGGGCGGGGCCCTTAGCTCAGTTAGGGCAGCACCAGGGAGGGAGGCAGACAGACACAGACTGCTCCCTTCAGAGTCTGCTGCCACACCAGGGGAGGCCCTGGACCCGTGGAAACCTCACCTGGAGGACGGACTGGGGCTGCCACGACTGCCTGCTGCTGAGTACCCAGAGGAACTGGAGGAGCCGGAGGGGGAGCAGGAGCTGCCAGCAGCCGAGTACCCAGAGGAGCTGGAGGAGCCTGAGCCTGAGGGGGAGCCGGAGCTGCCAGCAGCGGACTACCCTGACGCACTCATGGGACCAGAGGGATTCGGGCGAGCAATCGGGTAGGAAGTAGCCCAGGGACAGAGCTGCACAGTGGTGAGTCTATGTAGCGGGACGACCCCGCTGACCCAGTGGTGGGACCCTCGTTCTGCCACTGTCAGGGCCCTGGGCTGGAGCGCAGTGGTGTAGGGTGGGCCTGCGTTCCCCTACCTGCCTGAGGGGCGCGCTACTGACCTTTGCCGGCGCTCCCCTGCCTGAGGGGCGCGCTACTGACCTTTGCCGGCGCTCCCCTGCCTGAGGGGCGCGCTACTGACCTTTGCCGGCGGCCGCCCCGCCGCTAATTCCCCGCTGACGGAGGCGTGACCCAGGCCGGCCAGTGACCTCGTAGCTCCCCACCGCCCCCTAGCGGGTAGGTGGGCCGACGCCGATTACAGAAATATTTTTTTACAAACCGTAAGATTCCTCAGTTAAAGGATTAAATAACCAAGCAAATTTTGTGTCAGTGTAGTAATTTCAGTTTCTTCTTTCATACTCACACATCCCCAAACCTCTATACACTCATGTGTTACTTTCCCAGAACAAGAGGCTTGTCCATATGATATATTTAAGCCCTATAAGCCTGTCTTTCCTTGTCATAAAATGATCTTAAATCTATCCGTTCTTATTGGGAAAAAATATCATTTTCTTCAGTTATCTTTCCCCTGAGACAATATGTTTCTTTCAAGTTAAGGTAGTTTATTGAGTTACTGTACAAAATACAGTGTTAATAAAAGACATAGCGTTTGAGACCAGAAGGGACCACCAGATCATCTAGTCTGACCTCCTGTAAATCACAGGTCACCAGCACCACACAGCATCCACATACTAAGCCCAACAGCCAAAATTAGATCAAAATATTATAGTCCTTAGGCAATAACGGGACTTTTTTTCCTGGTTATTAAAGTGGCCACATACAACACTCTGAAAGAAACAACACAAGCAAATATGTAGATAGTACCATTGGCTCTCTCTTTCTATTCTATCAATCTAGGTACATATACTACTAGAATGCCCACCACTGTTGTATCTGAATGTGTGTACCACAAGACAGACACATGAAAAACAATGTGGTTTTAAATGGTGGGGATAGCAACTTTCACTAGGACTGAGCTATATCTATCTGCTAGGTCAGGTGATCACTATTTATAGGTGCAGTTAGGTTAGTTTCACTGTATTTTATTTCAGCTTACTTTGCCTTTTTTTTGTATTGTGTCATGCAAGACCAACATATAATGACAAATTTATAACATATACAAAGATGTCACTGTTACCTTACATAACCAGTGTTGTTTTTTTTCCTGTTTTAACACAGAATACAAATAGGAGGACTCAGCTCCCATGCTGTATATTGATCTTACACCATGTGTTCAGTGTAGTAACAAGGACAGTTTGGAAGACCACCTCTGACCTTAAGAAAATTATGAGATAAAGTTAAAGAAAAATGTTTTGACAGCTGCACTTTCCGCCTTTTTTCTTTCCAGGTTAGTCTCCCAAATTTGTCTTTTTCATTCTTCTTCTTTCTGTGTCCATTTGACTATTTTCTTTTTTGTTATGTCTTTCTGTTTTTACTTTCTTTTTTGCCTGATTTTCATTTCTCTCCTTTCTCTGTCCCTTTCTCTTTTCCTTTACCTTCTTTAACTGTCTCTTTTCTTTGGCTCAGGCAGACAGTGGAGGCAGTAGACATCATTGATCTCGAGACCAGAAATACCTGTCGTGAATGGAACTGACCACAGGGTTCCTGTCTATCCCAGTGCATATCACAAGGGGGGAAAAAAAGCAGGAGCCTAGTGTTCAAAAGACCTGAATCTTGTGGAAGCAGAGAAAGAACTGACAGGAAGGGGATTGCAATGCATGACAGTTCGTTAGCAAGAGTCAGGCTAACTGTAACCCTAATAACGCGAGATTTGTAGAAGCGAGGATTGTGTGAGGCGAGTGGGAAAGAACTGTGTGAGAAGTTGTTGCGACCTTGTGTAGATAATGTGTAGAAAATATTGTATGTAGACTAGAGTCAAAACAAGTGAGAAAAATAAGATATCAAGATGGCCTATGTATAAACAAAATGCAGCTGTTGCTTATTATTGTCTGTAATGAAAGGTATAAAGGTTTGGTGTAATTGTTTACCTGTAGAGAGACCTGTTTAGCTCTCTCCCTCTAAAGAATTGTTAGAGAAAATAAAGTATCTGACTTGCTGTACCCAAACAAAAAGTGAGAACTCTGTTATTCTCACTTAGGTTTAGATTTTAGGATTAATTCACCACTGACTTTCACCCCAACCAACCCTATTAAAGACAACTGAATTAAGCCACCTACAAAACAATGTAGAATTTATCCCCTTGCGTCCTGCAACAGAATGCTCCATCACTGAGAGTGATGGCTGACTGTCAGGAATTTAGTGGGGAAAGAATCACTCTGGCCTGGGAACTTGGATGTTATTGGATAAATAATATGCTTCTTAAAAATTATCACACTTCTCATGAACTCTCTCATTGCCAGGAGTTGTTGTGGAGGCTGAAACTATAACATAGTTCAAAAAAGAATTAGGCAAGTTGATGGAGCTTAGGTACATCAATGGCTATTAGCCAAGATTGTCAGGGATGCAACCCCATGCTCTGGCTGTCCCTAGCCTCTGACTGCCAGAAGGCCGGAGTGGATGACAGGGGATGGATCACTTAATGATTGCCTGTTCTGTTCATTCCCTCTGAAGCACCTGGCATTGGCTGGTCAAAAGACAGGATACTGGGCTAGATGGACCATTGGTCTGAACCAGTATGGCCGTTCTTATGTTCCAAGATTGTTTATTATTAAAAAATGACATGGAAGGATATAGCATGTGGTGACAGCAATAGCCTTTAATCTCTAAAGACAGAAGTTTAAAATCCAGTTAGTCATAGGTGAAAATACGTTAAATAGAGGCTTTTTCATATCACAAAACCATCACACCATCTGGCACAAGAGCTTCTTTCCAAGGTGGTGGTGTAGTTCAATGGAATGCTCTGGCAAAATGCTGTGTGGAAACACACAAACATTACTGATGCTATTTCTGATTCCAGCCAATGTTATCAGCTCCAGACTTTCACAAGTATTATATTAATCTGAAATGTCATACATTAATAGTTTTATTAAAGAAGCAATTTTAGTTCAGATACACCAGTCTCCCTTTCAGGGAACTGTTATTGCTGTAATAAACCCAAACAAGCATGGTTTAATAATGAGAACTCGCTGGTGATAAATTCTTTTTGATGGTCTACAGTTAAGGAACTAGTTTATTAGATGTTGGAGAAAAACAAAGTGGTTGTAATTTTGGACAATACCAATTTCTTGTGGACATTTGCTACATTTAAGGCCCAAATCTTATCCAGTCAGGAAAGTTATGAGAATAATTTATATCATAAAAAGCTTAAGAATTTGCTTTCAGAAATTGTTACATATTTTACATATATAAACCCAACACTCCTGATGCTAGAAAAGGATCATAACATATGGTAGTTATTCAGATTAAATAAATAACACTCTAAATAGCTATACCTACTGTGAGGTGATATGCAGAGTGGGGATAGAAGAAGCACAGTAGGAGGAGTTGTTAGTGTTCGTTCAATATAACTAATGGTCTCATTAGAAATCTCTGACCCAGCCCATAAAATATGTTAGTTACTACAGATTACAGCTGGCATGTAGTAATCATATCTTAATTCACCTTCAAGGGATTCCCTCAGAAGAAGTTGCTGGATATCTTTAATGCAATTGTGGGTAAAAAACATCTTTTATCTATAATATGAAAAGAACCATTACATATTTTCAGAAGACAGATTTATGACTAAATACGTAGCCTATATTGACATCATTCTGAGGAAAATCTCTATGAATGAATTCCTATCAAACTCTGTTTGGAAAAATAAATCCGAGCTTTCTGAACAACAGACATGAAATAAATAAAGTATTCTCTTTAAAATAGAAGCGATTGACTTTTAACATTTCCCAAACAACTTTTTAAGGCCAGAGTACCAAAAGAGATTGAAAGATAGCGCTGGCCCTTGTTTCATATATCTATCACATTGCTTCCCTGTGAACACTGTGAAAGGCTTAAGTGCTTTAAACAAAACCTTCCTTGTGGTGAAGTATCCCCATAAGACAACAAGAGGCTGAGACTTGTAGTGCCAAAAGATTGGAGGAGACACAGGTTGATATCCTGAGCACCACTGGGATGACCACTAAAGACCTTGGGGATCAACATGATAACTACTCTGAAACAGTTACTAGAGAAGAGGTGCACAATTTAAAGTCACCATAACAATGTTTGCTGGGCTAACTTGAAATGGAATTTGATATGTAGAGAAAATGCTCAGAATTTGTTTTTTCAATAAATACGGTTACATCTGCATAGTTCATTTTGTACGTATTGATTATATTCATGGATCAAATATACTGCACAATTAGAGCATGCAAAACAGATTGACATATGCCACATTGATCATATTTTATATCACAAAAATATGACAAGTATGCTAAACATACTGGATCACATTCATCCCTGGCGTAACTCCTCTGAAGTCAATGGAATTATACCACAAAGAAAAGGAGAGTGGCCATTATCTCCCTATATTTTTTCATCACCCTCAGATTGAGAATCCATGGTTTAGCATGAATTCAGAACCATATTAAAATCTGTTTGGTTGCATTCATGTATTTGGAATAAATAAGTATCAGGCACGCTTTATTACTGTGCAGTATTAGAAAGGTTTCATCATACAACATGTCATTAATTAAAGCATGACTTATCCCTGAGGCTCATAAAAATGACAATGAAGGTTTAGCCTTGGGAATGTGCCAGGTTGCACCAAGTGTCAGGTAGTGTAAAAAGAATTTCCCAGGTGAGGAATATTCAGAAACCTACTATGAGGTGTACACACACACACACAATTTAAAGTAATAGAAGTTGGACACTGATTTACTATCAGTATATTCCATGTCTGTTTTAGGAGACAATTACTCATACGTTTGCTTCCCCCATCTATAAAATGGAGATGATAATACTTCCTTTCTCCCATCCCTTGTCTGTTTTATCTATTTATAGCGTAAGCTTTTTGAGGGCAGGGCCTCTCACTTACTATGTGCTGGAACAGTCCCTAGCAAAATGCGGCCTTGCACTCATGCCTAGAGGCCATTACTGAGTTTAAAATAAATTAATTAATCACAACATTTTTATGTTACCCATGCACTACTCCTCATTTATGAGCTTAACTATATAATAGTTGCATATCTTAGATTGTTCTAACACCATTTTCCTATATCAGCAATAATAGTGTTTTACCTTTAAAATATATCAGCCAATTCTTTGGTTAATATTATTAATATGCCTTTTTGTGACGTCTTAAACGTCTTGCATTGATGGTAAGGCCATTCCAGTCCATCTGGAATTAGAGAAGGCTGTGAAAAAAATCTCATTTGAAAAAATCATTAGAAATACCTTTGGTTTTTTGACAGCATTGGGTTTTATTTTCTTCTTCAGCGGTTGCTGTTTCTCAGTTAAACAAAGAGTACTAGAGCAAAACTTTTAGAAATTGTAACATTTTCATGGTGGTTTCTGAAGCTTCTTTTCTGCTATATTGCTAACAACCCTTGCAAATCAGTCAGAATTCATAGGCCAAGGCATCCAACTAAGAGTGCAGGATTATTTTTTTTTTATTTGAACAAATAGCCAGACATATTTCAATTTCCAACCCGGTGTAGTTCCAATTATTTGCATGTGGTTTTTCATTAAAAATGGTCTTCATCTTCTTGAGTTTATTTTATTCAGTTTGTCTAATGCAAGCTCATTTTCCTGTCTCTGAACTGGACTTTTACTTTCTTGTGCACTAAGTATTTAAAACATATTTTTCCACATTTTTCTGAACACATCTTTTCTTGTGTCCAGAGATGATTCTTTATTGATCTTCAGCAACCTTGTAGGGTTTTATATTTTTGGAAGTCCATGAGATAAATGGACTGAATCTCTTTTTATTAATGTACGTCTGTGTGCTCTAAGAGACTTTTTTTAATGTTCTACTCTAAATCAGGGACTTTTCTCAACTTATTTTCTTCATGCATATGGACAGTTCTCCATTTCTTCTGCCCAAAAAGGACTTTCTCAGCTAGATTCTCAGCTGGTGTAAATCAGCATCACTCTGTTGAAGTCAGTGGATTAGTGCTGATTTGCACCAGCTGAAGAGTTGACCCTAAGTCATCTTTAATTTGTTCTTACTCAGGGTGAAGGAAATTCCTAAAAGGATTCACTTCCAGCACATAAGTGCTCTTTATTCTTTTTTTGGATTAGAGTCATCCTCCCTGAATACAGCAGTTTTAGTGAAATTTATGTTTCATATCCCCCTTCATTGTATTAATAAATACAAGACAGTACTGAATGTGTGAAAGTACTTAATCTTAACCATATGCGGTCCCCCCATGTGCATCCCCTCTTCCTGATCCATTGCATCCCAATTTTGAAACCTTGTTTCAGAGTACCCAGGGAGGGACTACTGCAAAAATTGGGAAAAGTAGGGGACACTTTTCCCTTCTTTATGTGCACATCCATGCCTGGATCCATTGGGTTTTCACGCCATAGATGTGGAGATAGATGATTTGGTCCAACGTTACTTAATGAAAGGACATGGACATCTAGACTGGAAGTTAAGAATTTTCCTTTCAATCTGACAATCAGGTAAATTTTCTGTAGCACCTTTGCTAATACATCAACATTCGTTGGTCCAGTAGAAGATATTACCTCACCCACCTTGTCTCTCTAATATTGACCAAGGGTCAAACAACTGGTTCCCATGGCATCATACCTTCCCAACACTATGGATATTTTTAAACTGATGTTTTTTTTAATTTCTAAATTGTTTCCAGTCTACAGCTTTAAAGAGGATCAATTTGGGGAGGTGGTTAAAAAAATTGAATCGATATTTTAATCGAAGCTTATCAAAATGATTATTTATCAAAACCAGTAATTGAATTTTTAATAAACATATTAAAATGCCACTAAATGTCAAAACATGAGAAGTTTAAAAGCAGTTATTTACCTTTTTTTTTCCATTTTCAAAGAAAGGTCATTTTACTGTGAAAAATATTTTTGTTTGAAAGATTTTGGCCAGCTCTAATGTTCCCCCTGCAGCTTTAACTTACTCATTGTCCTCCTGAGGGAATGGGGTTCCAGGTCCTGCGGAGACCTTGGAAAGGCACAGGAGTTTAGTATAGATGGTCCATATAGCTATATCCTGGGGATCACAAGGCTAGCAGCCAAATCTCCAGCCACTTTAGGTGGAAGATGGCATTGGAAACTGCCATTGCTAACTCAAAGGATTTCTTGCCTTTTCCTCTATGCAAGAGTAGTCTCTGTAGGAAGAACACTACCACCTATGGCCTTGCCAATACTAGAAAATATCATGGACTCCCGCCAGTAAAGCTGTACACTAAGGCCAACCCTATCAATTGTGTTCAGCTGGGAATTGCAGCTGCAAGATTCCTTACGTCTTCTCAACCTAAAGTAGTTCTTCACTGTCTTAATGCTCCCCCCAAAGGTCTTGTTTACACATTGCAAAGAAAAAAGCTCGGCAGCATCTATGAGGAATGATTGGGAGACACTGTGTATCTGCCCTGTTTCATATAGAAAAGGTTGCATATATTAGTAGACATTATTGAGACTCACATAAATGAATCTGCTATTCCATCCCACCCTCACCCCATTCAGCTGAACAACACAGCATGGCACTCTTTCTACATTTCTGTTTCTTCTTATTTTTTATGAATATATTTTCTTCTTTTAGGATTAATTATTCCAGCAGCGCAAGATATAATTCAATATAGCTATTGAAACCTTTTACAAATAATTAATGTAATGTAAAAAAGCCCGAATAAATTGAAGTTTCTGCCAATGAGCTCTCTAATTTTCCAACCATCAAAAGAAGATATATACTTCAGGATAATTTGTGGCAAGTAATTATGCTTAGAAAAATAGTGCATGGAAAAAATGTCCATATTCTTTTATGTTTCAGGTTAAAATTTATAAAACATAATTTTTACTTCAATAGGTATAATCCAGCCATACATTTAATGGTTTTGATAAACTGTGATCCTAATTTGATCTCTGTTACACCAGCTCTTCACTGGTGTACCACTGCTGATTTACATCCATAAAGGGCCTGCTCTAGATTTTTTGCTGTCCCAAACAAAAAAAAAAAAACTTCCGGGAGCACAACTGCCAAAGCAAAAAAAAAAAAAAAGGTGTCCGGAATGCCGCCCTTGAAATCGTGCTGCCCCAAGCACATGCTTGGTTTGATGATGCCTAGATCTGGCCCAGCATCCATATATGTGGAATCAGAATCTGTCTCTAATCCTTTTTTTAGCCAGAAGACTAACATCATCATCATATATCCTTTTCCCTTCTGTGTTCTTTTTTCCAAGCCCTTGAGAGAGTTCAATGTTTTATTTTTTGCCGAATTAAAATATTCTGTGGAGGCTTGGGGTTGGGGATTTTTATTTGTTTTGAACTGAAAATCAGGATGCATTTGACATGACGTGACCAAATCAGAACAGATGACAGTTATGCTCACTACAGAGTAGACCCACGGCACTTATAACTGTTTTTAGTTTCTCTCTTTCCAAATTACTGGCACAGTCAAAACAAATTCATTCAATTAGCCCTTTAGAGTAAAGCCATGTCAATGGGTTGCATAAATACATGATCCCTATAGCAATATGTAAAATGTCTCTTTTCACATCCCACAGCCTCTTTGTTGACATCTAATGTATTGTAATTAAGTCTAATTAGGTAGACTTATGGATTCACACTAATGGTTATGTATAAGTACATGTCCCCCACAGCTATTTGTTCAAGGCATTCTTCATATCATTTAACTTGCTTCAATTATGCATTTTATAATTTGCCTACTGATGTTTTTGCATAGTAATTTTATATACAGAAATGTGACCTACAGGATTTTCAATATTGTTAACTTAAGATCTGAAGAGATTTCTTTGACATATAACTTAGTTTCCTTCATTGCTTTTTAACTCAGTTGTTATTAAAACAATTCCTTTGTGCCTAAAATTTATTTCATTACTATTTTAATTATGCAACTATGGAAAGCAGATAATGAGAAAATAGATGGACTTTTTTATATGTATATTCATATAATGGCTAACCATTCCATTTTTCAAATGAAAGTTTTAGAACTGATTTTCTATCTAAAGGTTTGTAGGTTCATAAAATATTCATTATTTATGCCTCAATCCTGTGTAATGCTTAAGCATGTGTGTTACTTTACTCACCTGAGCAGTACCATGGTGCATAAATTTACTCATGTCTCTGCACAAAGAGGGCACTGGGAATTCTACTTTTGTTTATGATTCAGAGAATGTAAAATTATTAGCTAAATATTCAAGGCATGAATAGAATATGGCTTTTTGTCTTGATTTTTAATTCACCTCTTCATAGATTTCATTTTTCTTCCATGATATGGCCATTGTTTCTCTTATGAAAATAGGATACAGGAAAGTAAAATGAACTTCCTACTTAATAAATAAATCAACATGCTGGATTATGCATATGAAGGTGTACTCTTCAATTGCACTTTAGCTCCACCAATAGGTCATTTGCCTTGGCCCCTGATTCCATAAAGCACTTAAGCAAATGATGAAATCTACTGTGTTTAACAATTGCTACCAGTTCTAAATTTAGGACTTATGATTGGTACAAAATGCACACACATGCACCCTGTAGGTGTCTCTATCTACCTTTTACTATATAGCCTTCCTGTGGTCCTTGCTGTGACAGAGGGATGGGGTTCTGTCAATAATTCCTATGTCACAGCAAGGGAATACTGATAAATCTACGCTACCTCTTGCATCAGCTAAGATAGATACTGGAAACATCCAGCATACAGAAATGTAAGATTTGATTTGATTTTCTCTGTAACTAAGCTAATGGGAGCCCATCTCACCGGGCTTTGCAAACTACTCAGATGTGAGATGTTGTGCAAAACTTTTCTTTTATTTTACTACCATTTTCTCTCTGTTTTTAATAAATCTTATTGTTAAGAAGACTATTGTTATATTGGGTAACTTCACACAGACTGCCCTGAAAGAGCTGAGAATCGTTCAGCCTCAGAGAGAGCTGATGAAGGGATAAGGATTTCTGGAGCCTATCCCCATGTAAGATGGGGCATGGACAAGCACCATGCTCTCCCATTAAGGCATAATACAACTAGCTGTGGCAGATGCACACCGGGAAGAAACTCAAAGACCAAGGAGCAGATGTGAATTGGCAGGGGTGCGGGTAACACTCACTGAACCTTCTCACAGGCATATCTGCCCTAATTGTGAATAATTTTGAAAATTACTCCTCAAATGCCTAACTTGTACATAAATGACTAAACAACATCATAGGAAAGAAATGTTAAAATGAACTGAATTTAAGAAACAGATGCACAAACAAATTGAAACAAGCTGGTATTAAAAATGAAATAAAACGCAGTGGAGGAGAAGCAAAAGACTGATCGTAAGACAAAGTAGAAAATGAAAACCTAACACTTCGCAAATCACCACGTAAATTCTACCAGTCTATCAAAGTACACACCTGTTCTCCACATCCTCCCTGCTGAGTGCATGAGGAAACCAATTTAAAGATACTGTAGTGAATGTGAAAATTGCAGACCCATCCATCACCATTATCCCCTCTACAAAAAACAGCTATTGGCGAGGAACAAAGAAACCCAATAAGCCTTTGTTTGTAAAACAACAACAAAATGCAGCTTCTGCTAATATTGGCTGCCTACTTAGCCATCACCCAACTAGAAAAGCAGGAGCGGTTAAGTGGTGGTATGATGCCAGGGGATTCATGCTTAGGGGTTTTTTATTATTATTATTATTCTGTGCGTGCTATTAGTATCTGATGACCTAATATACACGGTAGCAGCAGCGGAAGCAACTGCTAGGACAAAAGCCTCCGTAATTGCTTAACAAAATTGCTATTCTCCATTCTCAGCCTAAGACACTGATTCTGATCACACAATAGAAAGAAGATACACTCAGTGTTTGCTAGCAGTTACAGTAATGGCAGGTCATAATTTTAATTTCTCAAACCAGCATGCTGGGGGCCCTCCTATAGAGTCAACTTACTGAGAGCCAGTTATTACAGAAGAAGCCATCTGTATGGCTTCACTACTGGACCTTTATTACAGACCATTTATCTTAATATTCAGTCTTTAAAGAAACCATCAGTGTAAGATTCCCACTCTTGGATTTCAAGCTCCCAGCAACAAGACAGAGCAGTGATTTGCATTGGGATTGCATATCCCAAAAGTGAGAATCCTTTTGCATGAAAGTATCTTCAATGGAGCAGAAGCATGGATATAGAATTTTCCTTCTAGCCCTGCAATCCTATTCATAGTTTTGTGATTTTAAAAAAAGGATATCTACTTTAAGAGGAACAAATACCAGAAACCAACTCCTCTAAGCATGTTTTACTTGGTTGTTTTCACTGCTTGTCTGTTGCTGCTGTCTTGCAGCAGATGTTGCTGTTCATTTTGTTTTTTAAATCACTCTATTTAAAATCTGGCATGTGATTGCCCTACAGTGAAAAAGAGAACGAAGCTGTCACTTCGATATGACTGCTTGGAGACTGCTCTTTCTTCATGCTGTCATTGTGTGGCCTATGTTAGTGAGAAGCACAGAGCAATAAGAAAAGTAGAAAAAATATTAAGTGATAAATCAATTCTCCTTGCGCTATAAAATGAGATTGACAAACAAACATACTAGAAGTCTATAAAAAGTAAATAAGCAGGTGTGGAAGCACAATCCATGGCCTCACTTGCAACCTGATATTGACTGCACTCTGGCTGAAATCCAAACACTCCCTCTCGCCCCGCAAACACAGACCCCTCTTGTGCAGAGCCCAGACAAAGCCCTGACCCCACAGCAGTAGTAGGACAGGTAGAGCAACCGGAAAGTGCAAGTCTCTCTACTCAGATACAAAAAGGCCAATTTTGGGAGCAGGCAGTGAGAAAGGTGAGTGAATCTACATCTGTCTCTCCAGTGACTGTGAACCCCCATCCTGCAGGTATGGAAGGACAGGGTCCATCTTTTTCAGTCAATAGGAAGAGCTGCACTGTAGGAATTGGGGTGATTCAACCCATGTTGTTCCTCAAACATTTACTCATCGCCTCCTCTAGTCTCCCTTACTTACTCTGGCCTAGTTCAGGAACAGCAGAACTTTACCCTATACGAGCTGTAGAACTCAAAGCTCATTTACTTTATCCCAATAAGACTCAGGGATGGTGTAATTTCCAGTGATGGTGACCCAGTAGAGTCAGTAATTTTTTATTGCCATGAAGCTTTGGTGAGCATAATAGGAACGATAATTATACTGATGATACTGAGTTAAGCATTGTACAGAGTTTACAGTAGCCTTCAACCTCCCCCAAACAGTCCATGAGAGCCATTGATAATTCCTGAAAGAACTGTTAAGGGACGGAACCTTTCAAAAAGGTAGCAAACACTTACTCCCTCAAAAAAAAAAGTATTTCTGAATACATTTTGCCTGACCAATAAATATAGACAAACTGTACTGATGGGCCAAGGATAAGAGCACACATAGAGACTGCTTGCTTAGCCTGCTAGTGCAATACTATACCAAATTATCAGCTTGCAAATGGATCTTTTCTGTATCAGGAAAAAAATTACTATACAGAAATGTTAGTATATTTAAATCTGCTCTTGATGGGATAATACTCAGTTTGTATTATGAAAATGCATCTTACAAGCTTTTTAATCAAGCTGGGAAGTTAAGAAGGTCAGGTTGCATTACTCTGTATGTATCCCATTTGTACTTTGCTATTGAAACACACTGTCATTCAGGAAGGACCCAGGCCTTTTATAAAAAACACGAAGTTGGGAACATTAGCTCATTTCTTCAGGATCAATTAATTTCCCAGAAACTGATGAATGCATTTTAGAAATAGCTGTAGGGAAATGTTAATTGAAGATATATCTATCATGCCTTGGAGAACATTTTAGCCAAAACGAAGATAGGTTCAACTTCCCTTGAGTTGCAAATAAGATTGTGATTGAGTAGTTTACTTACTAACTTCTATGATAAGTGAGAGATGTATCAAATTGTAGAGAGCCTTTGCCCAGAGTAAAGGGTAATGCTTTGTTGTTAAACTATTTAACACAATTGGCAAAGATAAAATTGAGTATCCAAGTAAAGTGGGATTTCAAAACTGCTCAGCATTGGCCTAACTGTTTTCACTGAAGTCAGTGGGAAATCTTCTATTGACTGCAATGGAAGCAGAGTTAGGCCAACTGAGTGCCTTCATAAATCCCTCTCTGTATAAGTAAACCTAACCCAACTCCTATTGAAGTCAAAGACAAAACTCACTGATTTCAGTGGGGGGCTGGATCAGACCCCTTATTAGATGGTTCACCCCTTGTGGACAGCATAAGAACCCACACAAACCTTCATGTAAAAACCTAGTCAAAACAAATGAGAACCTTTTTCCAAAAGTCAAAAATATTCAGTTCATTATTTTACAAAAAAGTTAATTTTCACACTCCTTTCCTTGACTGGAGCCAACTAGGACTAGAAGAAGAAATGCCATCAGAACACCTTTACTTGTAATATTTTTAGTCTGACAAGAAACAAAAGATAGTTGAAGCCTGATTCAGCAAGATTTCTAACCCAACATTGCAGGCTCCAGTAGCACAGGTAACTCAGATATGAGCCTATTCTAGAATCCAGGATCAAATTACCACCCATATTTTCAGAAGCTTGGATCTGAATCCAGAGCTGAGCATTGTGAACAACTCCTTTCTTTACAATAGGCTGAACCAAAGCCCCAGAACCCCATATATTCAAGCTTCAGGAATCTTTGGATCTGGCTCAGAATTCTGAGACTCAGGCCCATTTAATTTACAGAAGGGCTGGATGAGCAGCAGGACGTGTGATCACTTAGAGAAAGGATGCTGTTGTGGTTAAGGCGTTAGACTTGCCTCAGAAGATCTGCATTCTGTTCATGGCTTTGCTACAGACCTCCTGTATGACCCTGGGCAAATCTCTATGGGTTTGTCCACACTGCAGTAAAAAAACAGTGGCACCAAGTCTCAGTTCACTCAGGGTTGTGGGGGTCAGGCAGTGGGACTAAAAATTACAGTGTAAAGTTTGGTCTCAGGCTGGAGCCCAGACTCCAGCCCAAGCCCAAGCATCTGCACTGCAATTTTTAACCCTCATTGAGCCTGTGCCGTGGGCCTTTTATTACAGTGTAGACATACTCTTAGTGCCTGGTTCTCTTCCAATTTCACTTAACAGCAGAACTCCTATGCCATTGTGCTGCAGGTCCCCCATCAGTAAATAGAAATACTAATTCTTCTGTAACTTGCAGGGTAAATTAGGGCAGGGTAAATTAATCAAGATTTGTAAAGTGCAGACAGTGATTTTATATACTCATACATATGAACTATGATCGAGGTTTACTGATCTTTTTACATAGTTCTTCTGGCTGATTTTGTCTACCATAGAAAAATAAAGATTTGTATTCACTCTCCCTCTGAAAGGAAGACCCTAGGAACATCAATATGATGCAGATGTTTCAGGTGTAGACACATTGTGCCAAAAAAGGTTAACAAGATGTATCCATCATAAGCAGTAAGCACAGAAACTTCTTGATCAGTGCAGGCCTGTAAATGCAACTCAAATGCTATTGATTTTCAGTAGTTTCTATCCTATGATTAATTGTTTACACAATATTCAATGTTAGGCAATAAATAACACATTATTCTTAGTGTTATGACAATATTCCCCATTGACAGCCTTTAGCTGTCTACATTTTTGCAGCAGACTTGGGAAACATTTCTTGAATGTTTAATGCTTGCTTGCTCTTTTGGAGTAGTACGTTTTAAAAAATTAAGTTTAGTTAGAGGTAAGAATTTATAGAGCTTATGTGAAAGAATTGCTGGTTCACTTGCAGTGCTCTATATTATTAATTCCAGATTAATTTCATCCTCTAGTTGTAGACATAATGGAACTCTCTGTGAAAGTAACTCAAGCAAAACACTATATTTACAGTACTTTCAATATATGTTAACTAAATTGACAAAACTGAAGGCAAACAGTCTAGAAGAACAAATTGGTTAGTAAAATATTGAACAGTATTTGTAAAAAAAATAATTGTATTTTTTACTAAACTAGCCAGATTGATTTAAATTCAAATGTTTTACTCTTATGACACATCTCTGGTTTCAATGAATAGAGCAGAAGGCAATTAATTTTGCTGCTTATATATAGTAGACTTGACTTGTTTGCCTGAAATATCCTAATTAATCAAGTGCTTTTCCATTTACATGTAGGACACTTTTGCCATATAAAAAACCATGAGCACAATATAGTTTCCATTCAGAGCAAAATGAACTACTGTGGTTTTTGTTCCTAATTCTGGAACAAGGAGTTTGTAACGGAGTATAGTTAATTAATTAATGTATTATGGTAATGTATTTGACTAATTGTTACTTAAATATGCTAGGCAAGTGAATGTAAAATAATGTTCAGGTTGTTATTATTAATGTTTCAATCGCGAAAGAGTTTTATAATCAGTATTGTGCCTTTGGATACGACAGCTGACAAGGCACGACTGAGGTTACAGAATAAAAGACTATGTGTAGTTGGACGCACATTGAAATAGATATGGAACCCCCAGGAGGACCTTCCCGGAGGAGCTGATACTGGTCAATATGGTGATACCTAAACCACCTGTGCATGCAGACTGGCAGATCAAAGTCTAATATGATCAAATGGGGCTATTCTAATGATATAAACATACAGTATGCGAGTGCAGTGAGGTGCAGACCATGGAGCTCCTGCTCATTTGCCAACTCTCTGGGGAGACTTGTACGAAGGAGGCCCTTGCTATGGAGACGAAAAAAGCCATTGCTTGTGCACGGTTCTGGAAAAACATCTAGTTTGTGACAAGGACACAAGAAGGATGTTTCATGTATAGCACAGTTACCCCTAAATTTGACTGAATGAGTTGCCAATGTTGAATTCTAAATGAGACTCTAGTAAACTGGTGACCACACTGTTCAGCCCTCTTGCAATTAATATCAAAGGTCCAAATCCTACTCACTTTATGAGTTGTGTAAGTGAAGGAATCGGAAATTCCAAAATGTTGGAAGTAATTTCATTTCTCCTATAGCTTGATGTGACAATAATTGAAAGTGCTTCAAAAAAGGAAATTGTGGATGCAAGGTCACAGTGGGGTTAACTTTGGGCCAGCTAAACTACATAATCAGTTAAATGAGATTGCTGAGTGCAACTTCATCCCTACTTGATTTTTTGACACTAAGAGAAATTATCTGGTAATTTTGTAATGTGGCAGTCTACAGTCAAAAGAAGGTGCTACTTTAAGGTAAGAGGTGTTGCGGCTCAGTATTGAACTGCATTGTCGCTGATGAGTACCACCCACACTATGGCTGCCCACTTCGCTAAGCAGAGTTATCTTGTCTTAAATATTCAAGTGCACCAAGTTCTCCTTGAAACAAAATAGCTACCAAGACTTATCACTATTGTAACAGAATATAGTGAAGACTCACAGGAAACAGGATTATAAGGGCTCTATTTTGCCTTGTAGAATCAGTGTTAAACTCAATATGCCTGCCCCTCAAGTTACAGGTTCTGGGAATCACATGATGATGTCATTGTGAGATCATCACTTATAACCCGGTGAATACAAGAAATAGACTGCCTGCAGTATCAGGCTTCCAGATGAGGTCCCCCCACTTCTAGCATAGGTCATTCACCCTGACTGTGATGGGAAAGGGGAGGAGGGCGGGCAGGCAGTCCACTTCAAATCCCTACAGGAGTAAAAACAGTGCTCAGAGTGAAAGTAACGAATCTTCCTCACTCAGCAGGCAGGCAACACATTGCCAGGTGTCAGAGTGGATCAGAATGAGAATTAGCAGACACACTTGGTGTTGTGGGGCTCTTTAAAATCTTTTCCTTGCCACTCCCGCCACCCTCCACACACCTCCTCCCAGGGGAGGAAGCATTGGCTAGAAGACCTGTAGGACAAAACAAGTGATTGCAGGTAGAGCTCTCCTATTTATTTTCTATTAAAATATTCTGCTGTTCTAATCTTTGTATCTCACACACGTAAATATGCAGGGATGCAACACGTTAAAGACTAGGCTCTTCAGCTAATGTAAATCAACATAGCTCCTTTGAAATCCTAGGACCTCTGCTGATTTACACCAGTAGAGGATCTGGCTCTTTCCTACAAAATCTTACCATCTAAATTTAGACAAAATTCAATGAGTGGTAATTGCAAACAGTTGGAGAAGGACAAGCATAACAACAATATGATCATGCAGTTGCTTTGGCAAATTAACATGCAGTATGTAAGTTCTGAGAATTGTGTATGTGACTGATGCTGATTCTTGGAGAGTCTGATAAGGCTCATGGAAGACGTGGAAAAGAGAAGATGAGATGAACCTGAAAGAAAGGTGAGAGAGACTACAAAAGAGAAAATAGAACAGAATTGAGATTAGGACTGACATGGGAGGAGAGAATGAAATGGAATAAAGTAATTAGCAAGAGAGACAAAGCTTAAGTTAACATATTGTAGTAATGTACATATGTTCCTATATGTTATTGTGCTTCCCTGGGAGATGCACAATATCTCTGTACATTTGGGAACGGGATAGGATGGCTATTATAAACATAATATGTTATGTTAATATGAACTAAGCTACTTTTTCTTTTTCTAGTTAAATCATGGAGGAAAAGAAGAAAGAAAAATCACTTAACATTTACCAAAATGCAGGCACAATTCTTCAGTGGAAAGAGACTGCTAGACCCCTAGACTAAGGCTGAATTGGATACTTAGTCCTTTAAACTTTATAACATAGGAAATTATGCATAGATTTCAGCTCAAGCGGCTGGACTCCATTACGGCAGCTCAGAAGCCTGGTGGCAGCACAATGATCTTTTATATAAAAGGCAACATTTAGGCTGTGTCTACACTACAAATTACTTCGGTATAATTTATGTCACTCAGGGGTGTGAATGATCCACACCTGAGTGATGTAATTTACACTGACCTAAGCACTGGTGTGGACAATGCTATGTCAGTGGGAGAGCTTCACCCACTGACATAATTACTGCCTCTCTCAGAGGCAGAAGTTACTAAGTGGACAGGAGAGCTCCTTCCCATCAGCTTAGAGCATCTTCCCCAGAAGCACCACAGCGCTGCTGTAGTGTAGACATAGCCGTAGGCCCAAATCATTGCCATACCAATCCCAAATAATTTTGGGGAAGATGACTCTGGCACCCAAAATGTCAAGGCTGGCTGGGGTGTAGAGAACTCAAAAGGAGCACAAATGGAGGGGGGCCATATAAGAACACAACACTGGCTCTCTGATATACTCCTGCCTCTCCCTAACCCTCTGGAAGGCTCTTAATTGATAGATAAAAGGGCTGGGTATCTGTGGGTATGGAGGCATAGCTTGGTGGGAAGGACTGGGATGATGGCTGCTTTTCCCAGATACCTTGCAAGAAGCACCTGCTAACTAAGACAAAATATCTACAAAGGAAGATGCTGCATATCTCCATTTATGTGGGGTTTTGAATATTCAAAATATTGCATTGATGAATTTGGACTGCAGGCAAAAGCACAGGAAAAGCAGAAATGAGAGACATTAGTGTATACAAACATCATTCCCGGACAACAGAAAAGTTTGGCTGGGGCATTTTAGGAGGAGCTAAAATTTCCTTTTGATGCAAACTAGTGATGGTATTTTCCAAATACAGTACATCTTCTTTACAGTGTAATCCTGGTGATACTTAGCATGCTAATTAACGTACCAGAGGAAATTCCATAATTTTGGCCAACCAAATAAAATAACACCACAAAGAGAGAGCACCTGGAAGGCTGAGGATATTGAAGCCATTAGCTTTAGTTCCAACTTGTTTTGATAACTATGGGCAGATAGAGCACTGAGTCCATATGTTCCGGAAATCAATGGTTAATAGCTAGTTCCAGACAAGTCTTATTCAAGCAAATCTTCAAGTTCTAAGAGCCACAATACCACAGAGGTAAAACCAACTGTAATAATATTACCCTAAGCTCTGTAATACCCTGCTCAGTAATTTGGATGACCACATCATTCCTGAATTTCTGCCATCCTCTCCCTAAAATACGATAATTATAAAAGAGCAACTTGAAGAACAAAAGTGCAAGGCATGTGCCAAATACTTCTACTTACAGAATTTTTCAAGTGGTTGTAGTCTTCTATTTTAAACACAGTCTGGAAAAAAAAAGAAATGTAGTTAAAATTCTAATAATGTTTTATCTCCATCTCTGTCTCTCTAATAGGCTAGGGACTCAGTGATGAAGAGTGAGACCTCAGCTTATTCATTTTTGCATTGCCATATGGACAATAATGACTGAGGCAGTCTGTTAGGTATTATCTTCCTATGTTTTTCTGTAACACATGTAGTTTTGCAGCAAATTGTTATCTGAACATTGTCACCAAAATAATATACATGTAGTGCAAATGAGAGAAAGAGCAGCACACTTTAAAAATTACTTTGCTCCTGTTTTGTATATTGCAAGATTCAAGAGATAAATATACTTCTGCATCTACTATTTTCTGATATGAAAAGATATATTTGCCTGCATATGTATGCAGAGTCCAAGGTCAGTTCATCTCATGGTTTTTCTTTGCCAAGGAGTTGCTGTGATCTGATTAAAATTTTAAACTAAAATTTACCAAGCCAGCAAATGAATAAAAAACAAAACAGAATGTATTGACAGCACAGAAAGAAAAGCAAATAATGAGGGAGTGGAGCATAATAACCCAAAGAAAAGCTCTAATCTCTTTCTAAATTAATCATAAAAAAAGCTATGAAAACTCCCCAAGCCAGACATAATGAGGAGACGGGACCTGATTCGGCTCCTACTTACACCAGTATAATTCCTTTTGCTTCACTGAAATTACTCTTAATTTACACTGGTGTAATTGTGATCAGAATGAATCCCCAGGCCAGAGCTACTACTATCCTGGATGCTTTGTCTCACTCCACTGACAGAAAGCAACCACAACCCCATTGTAATTGTCTGGTTAAGGTAAATATGTATACTAAATAATGTTAGAGAAATTAATAGTGAAAAGCAACTGGAACTTATCATTGGATCTCATCCTAAACGTGTAGCAGGAACTTAAGATGGTCACCAGAGGTGGTTATGAAAAAAAAGTTAGAGAATATTTTAGAAAGTAAAATAAACAAACCACCTAAGTATTTTAAAGTTATATAAGAAGAAGCCTGAAGCACACGCAGGTATTTGTGGATCCCACTGCTGAGATGCTTAGGGTCATAGCTCTGGTCTAGGTAGGGCCAGCCCCAGAGCACAGGTTACACTCAGCCCAATGTACGAGGCAGCACTGGTCCTGAGCTGAATCTGGGGTTTCTGAACACCCTTCCTAGTACCTAGTACCTCAGACCACCCCACCATCCCTCAGTGGAGTTCTGAAAGGGCCACGCGAGACAATAGCAAGCTCCTTGCTTCCTAGTTCCTCCTGCAACTGGCAAGGCTACTCAGCTCTTCATTCCCCTGCCCATCATGTAAAAAGAGCAGTACCTCCAACTGCTCTTCACTGGCTCACCTGTCCCTCCTCCTCTACGTACCCCCTGACTTCAGTAGAAGTTGGATAAACCCCTTAGTCAGGGAGAATCAGCTGTCATCTCTAGGGAGAGGTTTGACCTGGGAAAGGTTTTGTCCCTGTATGCTAGTCTAGTGCCTTAACCAGAAGTATAAAACTTCTTCTTACTCCTCTTCCTAGCTGAATTGCCAGAATTGTCAAAGACTTTTATTAGTCATTTTTTCCCTAAAGCTTTATTTCACTAAATAGTGTATAGGGGGAGGGGAGAAAATCACACATTTGTTAAAGCCAACTCCTTATGAAAATTATAATGATAATTTTCTGAATCTGCCAAACACCTGGTAGAATTTCATGTCCAAATCAAGTTGTGGACAGAAATAGATAATGGATATTTTAATTCCTATATAATTCTAACCAAGACTTGTATTTGTTTCTTATAATTTTGGAGGACACTCAGAGCAGAACAGTCAGCAATTTCATTCTGGTTTGAAACTGTACCTTGTAATTACACAATCATTCTGTGTACACCCTGACTTGAATGTAAATAGTCTAGGAATGTATCTGGTTACAATCATCAAAACAAATTAAATTAAGTGTGGTTATAAAAATCAGAGAAGTGCCCTCACAGAGGTAATACCTGCATTTCACAGGTGTCTGCAGCTATAACCATAAAATCTGTACACCTATGTTGCAATATCCGTTCTTGAAAGCAACCACTTCAGAGATGTTACCAAGAAACCAGTGAATCTTTTTTTGACTAACAGTATTTCTGGAAGAAATGCATTTTTGAGTGCATGTTTTAGCAATAGAGTAAAACATATAATGGTCCTTCAAGTGGGAATGTGGTAGCTTAAATATGTTAGAAAACTGTGTAATGAAATGTGTCAGTCAAATATATATATACTAAAAATGTTAGACAAATTAATATTATAGGAAAATATGAAGGAATGTTTATCTATGTGTGTCTGCACAAAGAGAGCCCTTTGCTTAAGACTCTCCCCTGCCTCTTACAGAAGTTTGTTGTCAACTACTTCCACTGCAACATCTCCCTTTCCTGGGGCCTCATGGAGGACTCTGAGATCTGGATATGCATGCAAAATATATGAGGATTGTGTGGGTCAGAGGGAGTGGGCAAGTCTTGTTGGAGAAGGACTCAGTTAATTCCCAGCAGCGCAGTGCACACATATATATCCTTTTCCTCAGAGCCTCTATCACTTGAGAAATCATCCCTTAAGGAGGTTGCTAGGGTACCTGTGGCTAGAGGAAGCCCTGGTAGCATGGCTGTGCTGGAGCCATAATGCCAGCAAACAGGGAAGGGGGATGCTCTGAGGACCCCAGAGATAGTGTGGAGACAGTATCCGTTTGGTTTAGATGGTGGAAACATAGCTCATACTTGCAGGAAATAGAAACAAATTAAACTTCTCATGGAATGATTTGAGGGATATCTGTGAAGAGGTTCTTTGAGTTTTCCTCACCACAGGGCCCCTCAGCACAGACGTTTGAATGGAAGGAGGCTATCTACACCATGGTTGGGCTATTTTCTGCCTGATTTATATGAAGGGTTGTTTTTTTTGTACTTCAGCAATGTAAATATAAAAGATTGAACATCTTCTCTTTTCTTGCTGCTTGACATCTGCAATATAAATTGGGTATTCCTGGGCATAGGAGCTGGGGAGGAGGAATTAATTTCAAGTCATACTGGGCATTCATGGCATTGTCAGCGGGCTACTTTTCAGCATACACAGTGGGATTTCATGTTAGTCACTGTTGAAACAGGGAAGGCCCTCTCAGGTTGGGTTTCAATGAGCATGAAATTATGAGTATACAATGCTGAAGAGACACAGTCAACTCAATAACCAGATTTCCCTCTGCAAATGTACTTACTCTTCTTACAATGATCATAAAATTAATTATCAGAGGGGTAGCCGTGTTAGTCTGGATCTGTAAAAAGCAACAGAGAGTCCTGTGGCACCTTTAAGGCTAACAGATGTATCGGAGCATAAGCTTTCGTGGGTGAATACCCACTTCATCAGACTCATGTAATGGAAATTTCCAGAGGCAGGTATAAATATGCAGGCAAGAATCAGTCTAGCGATAACGAGGTTAGTTCAATCGGGGAGGGTGAGGTCCTCTGCTAGCAGTTGAGGTGTGAACACCAAGGGAGGAGAAACTGCTTTTGTAGTTGGCCAGCCATTCACAGTCTTTGTTTAATCCTGATCTGATGATGTCAAATTTGCAAATGAACTGGAGCTCAGCAGTTTCTCTTTGGAGTCTGGTCCTGAAGTTTTTTTTGCTGTAAAATGGCTACCTTTAATCTGCTATTCTGTGGCCAGGGAGGTTGAAGTGTTCTCCTACAGGTTTTTGTATATTTCCATTCCTGATATCTGACTTGTATCCATTTATCCTTTTATGGTGATATTGTAGCTGATCTGGTTAGGTCCTGTGATGGTGTGGCCAGTGCAGATATGTGGGCAGAGTTGGCATCGAGGTTTGTTGCATGGATTGGTTCCTGAGTTAGAGTTGTTATGGTGCGGTGCGTGTGGGATGTTTGTGTAGAGAGCCTCCACATCCATGGTGGCTAGGATGGTGTTTTCTGGGAGATCACCAATGCATTGATGGACACAGATGGAATACAAGCTGTCAGGAACAGTATCCCTGATGATGACACAGCACAACTTGTTGCTGAGCTCTGTGACTTTATCCTCACGCACAATTATTTCAAATTTGGTGACAATATATACCTCCAGACCAGTGGCACCACCATGGGCACCCACATGGCCCCACAATATGCCAACATTTTTATGGCTGACCTGGAACAATGCTTCCTCAGCTCTCGGCCACTCACGCCCCTTCTCTACCTACGCTACACTGATGACATCTTCATCATCTGGACCCATGGGAAGGAGACTCTGGAAGAATTCCACCATGATTTCAACAGCTTCCACCCCACCATCAACCTCAGCCTGGACCAATCTACATGGGAGGTCCATTTCCTAGACACCACAGTACAAATAAGTGATAGTCACGTTAGCACCACCCTATACTGAAAACCCACCGACCGCTATGCCTACCTTCATGCCTCCAACTTCCACCCCGGACACACCACATGATCTATCGTCTACAGCCAAACACTGAGGTACAACCGCCTCTGCTCCAACCCCTCAGACAGAGACCAACACCTACAAGATCTTCACCAAGCATTCTCAAAACTACGATATCCGCACGAGGAAATAAGGAAACAAATCAACAGAGCCAGATGTGTACCCAGAAGCCTCCTACTACAAGACAAGCCCAAGAAAGATACCAACAGAATTCCACTGGATAAATGGACACACGTCAGATATCAGGAATGGCAATATACAAAAACCTGTAGGAGAATTCTTCAACCTCCCTGGCCACAAAATAGCAGATGTAAAGGTAGCCATCTTACAGCAAAAAAACTTCAGGACCAGACCCCAAAGAGAAACTGCTGAGCTTCAGTTCATTTGCAAATTTGACACCATCAGATCAGGATTAAACAAAGACTGTGAATGGCTAGCCAACTACAAAAGCAGTTTCTCCTCCCTTGGTGTTCACACCTCAACTGCTAGCAGAGGACCTCACCCTCCCTGATTGAACTAACCTCGTTATCTCCAGACTGATTCTTGCCTGAATACTTATACCTGCCTCTGGAAATTTCCATTACCTGCATCTGACGAACTGGGTATTCACCCATGAAAGCTTATGCTCCAATACATCTGTTAGTCTTAAAGGTGCCACAGGACTCTCTGTTGCTTTTCATAAAATTAATGAGAATAGAGGAGAAAAATCTCTTTTTTTAAAACTGTTTTGTTGCGTGTATTCGACAACATTTTGTGCACATGCTTAAGTGCTTTCCCAAGTCAGGACACTATGTGTATACAGTAATGAGTTTTAGAGGGGATCTACAAACATGTTGCATTATACCCCAAAAAAGGTCTACAGGTCTGAAATACTGCAAGCTCCTCCTACCTACTACTATGCAGAAATCAGAATTGCCATCACCTTTTCAATTATTTTTTCATTCCAAATTGGAATACAAAGTCAAAAATGCAAAATTTTCAGAAGAATGGAAACTTTAAAAAAAAAAAATCTTTTGCTAGAACCAAAAAGAACTTTTTGAAAAATTCCAGGCAGGGAGTTGGCTGAGTGATAAGCCAGGAAGACAGCCAGGCTGGGCAACTTGAGGAGGTGGCCCAAGGAACTGGGTAGCCCAGAAACCAGCTAGCCAGAGAGCCAGACGGCTGAGAAACCAAACCCCCATCAGGCAACCAGAAAGTCAGACAGCAAAGGGAGCCCAAGAAGCAACTAGCCAGGAAGATAGCCATCTGGGTAGCCAGGAACCTGAGGAGATGAGTAGCCAGTCAGCCCACCAGGCAGGTTGACCCAAGTAAAAATGTTGAGAGTATTACATTTTGTTTGTGCTTAATTTTTTGTAAACTAAACACATTCTATTTTGCTCAGTACATAATTTTCAATAATCCAATTTTGTTATTTCAAAACCAGTGCTTTCAGACTTGTCACAAATCAAGGAGAAATGTGATCTGCACTGTGCTTGATTTTTTTTTTAAATTAGGTTTATTACTTAAATTTCTCCTAGAATTCAAAGCAACAAATTTCTTTACATAAAGTAGCTTATTATATTGACTAGACCAGACAGAATATTAACATGATGTAAAGGTGAAGTGGAAGGAAGGAACTGATATTCCTCCCTAATTAAGCTACAGCGAGTCCATTTAAAACTGGGGAATGTTTTAGTTATTTCTTTATTGCAAAAATATTGCCCTTATAGCACTGAGTTTTGGCCACCATTAAAAGGCAAGTTAGGACAATAGAACTGCATTTTGTGATGGTGGTTCGGGGTGAAATCTAGACCAGTGAAGGTTGTGTCACCATTTGTCTGCAACCCTGGGTGCTTTATGTTTTCCTGCTGTAGCTTACAGCCTGAGATGCTCACAACCAGGCTACAGCTCACCAGGGCCGGCTCCAGGGTTTTTGCCGCCCCAAGTGGGAAAAAAAAAAAAAGCCGCGATCGCAATCGCAATCTGCGGCGGCAATTCGGCGGAAGGTCCTTTGCTCCAAGTGGGAGTGAGGGACCATCCACCGAATTGCCGCCGAATAGCTGGATGTGCCGCCCCTCTCCAGAGTGGCCGCCCCAAGCACCTGCTTGGCAAGCTGGTGCCTGGAGCCAGCCCTGCAGGTCACACCCTGAAGTGTCCGTGGGTAGACAGCCCTGTCTACAGCCCCATAGTCTCACTCCGGCTTCCACCAGCCTTGACTACAACTAGCAAGGCGACCCCATCACACTCCCAGTCTAAAATTTTCCCAACGTCATATGCTCTGTAATGTCCAGCCCTCTCCTGGTCAGTTCAGAGAAATAATAAAGTTCATTTGTTTCTCTAAAGCAGGGATGAGGAACCTACGACCCATTGCTTAATTTCATCCAGCCCATGGAGCGGGGTCGGGGGCTCGCCCCACTCCACCCGCCTGGCACTCCAGCTGGAGAGCGGGCAGAGTGGGGCAATCCCCTGTGCCCTGACCCCATTTCCCAGAAGGAGCACTGGGCAGGGGGTTGGAACAGGCTGGGGTCCTGGGCACCATCTGCCACTGGGAGGAGGATGGATAAGTGGGCGGCCCAGCAGCAGCAAAGGAATGCTCAAAAAAGGTATGTCTGCCACCTGGGGAGCCAGGCCTGGCATGGGGTGGTAGGATGGGAGCCATTGCCGCAGGAAAGTGGCATCTTCTCTGGGCACTTGGTTCACGCCTGGGGCTCCGGTGCGGCCCTGGCTAGAGTGTCCATCTCCCCCTGCAAGGCTGGCTGGAAGAGGTGGAGGGAGGCAGCCTCAATCCCTCTTGCCTCCCATCCCCCACTCTCCTGTCATTGCCCACCCATCTGAAGTCGGGGCCCACCCAAATGTGGCTATGCCACTTGGCCACCCACCCCAGGGAGGGAAAGAGGATAGCCCCTCTCGGTCCAGTTCTGGGGAGGATTCCCCCCACCCTCCCGGGGATCCTGCACTCAGCTCTGGCTCCCCAGAAATATACTGACAAACTGTAGTATGTCAGTACTACCAGGGGATAGTAGGGCTGATTTACGGCGAGAACCACATTACAGCGTCTGATCCAAAGACCGGAATAGTCAATGGCATGGGCTTTGGATCAGACCCTTGCTTTTTACTTGTGTGTGGCCCGTGATTGATTTTTAATGTGGGTTAATGGCCCCTGATAGAAAAAAAGGTTCCCCACCCCTTCTCTAAAGACACAAAATCACATCAGAGCTTATTAACTTAACAAGGGTAAGTACACCCTTCCTCTTAAACACAGCACTGAGTTGGTTTATAGTAAAAATAAAATTAAGTTATTAACAATTGGACACAAGTTAAGTGATGCCAAGTAAAAAAAGAATAAAGTTAGAAAGGGTTACAAGCAAATAAAAGTGAAAATATGCATCTAAAAGTTTAGAACTTAATCTAGCAAGGTACAATCTTTGTCTACGCAGGTTTCTTGCCTATATTCAGTTTCCAGAGACTTCAGCGCCCTCTTAATTGAAGGACCTTTCCTTTTCAGTTTGCAAGAGCTCTGTTCCTTTGTTTCTGTCTAGTGATGGATGCCAAAGATGGCTTCTCCCCTTGCTTATATCTTCCAAAGTTCAATAACTTTCTTTTAAAAGGCAGGATGACCTCATGCTGTTTTTCCCTTCCCCTGGCTTCCCATCTCTCTGTATGTAAATGGGGCTTCCACTCTCCTGATTTCACCATGCTTAATTTACAAAGGCAGCTATTTACTTGTCTCCTTCTCTCCTGTCTGGGAGGGAACCTGTTTCTTTCTGTTTGGCTACAGACTTTAAAACCCTAATTTCCTCATATAGCGCTAATACATACATTTCACAATACTAGTCACCAATTTGTCATTAGCTTTTAGAAAAGACCTCTAACACCGTAATATGGTATGCTATATGCAGTTGCTTACAGCTTGAGGTTCAGACCCCCTGTCTTTATAGATCAGTAAACCTTTGAAATTGATTCTTCTGAAGATGATCTTTCAAACTAAAGTTTATGCAAGCTGCCAGAGTTTGGTGGTGAAGGAAGCTCCAGGCTCTTTCTTCCACCACTTGTTGGCTTAAATGCAAACTGTTCTGTTTCCTGCCATCTCCTCCCCCTGCTGTCTTGATGGTCCTGTTTATTGCTTATATGCAAATATGGGCCTTCATTGTCTTTGCATGAAGATCAGACTGGTCAGAGAATCAAATACAGTCAAATACTTTTTCTAAGGCAGACTGACCTTCTAACCAACTCCCCCTGACATGCCTGGTTTAAACTCATTTTAGTCATAATTGTAGCATATATCCATAACTTTTAATGCCCACTGCATACATACATCACACAAAAATATTAATGATAAGTGAACTATTAGTTTTCAAAGGATATCTCATAAGGCGTATTTTGTACAAAAGTTATTACAATAGTATTAAATATTCATAACCAGGGACCAAAACCTGCAGTTCTCACTGAGTCAAAATACTCAGAGTGGGATTTCGATACTCATACAGCCTGAAGTACCTTACCATGTAAATGAACATATTAATGTTAATGGCACCAACCCTGAAGTTAGATAATATTCATTGAATGAATGAGGATATCACAGGATTTGCTTGATGAGTTGTTCACTGTATTTCTTTAAACTCTACCGAATCCAAAAATATGCAAAGAAAGAAAAAAGCAGCTTCCTAAAATGGAAAACAGTATTTTTAGTTTCTTACCAAAAATGTTTTGAATATTCCTGGGGAAAGAAATGGCTTCTGAGGGAAAGGCAATGTTATTGATAGGTTTACATACTGCACCCTAACACACACACACACACACACACACACACACACACACACAGAGAGAGAGAGAGAGAGAGAGAGAGCTGATAAAAGAATCACAATCTTCTCCTTAAAGAAAATGATTATTTCTTGGACATTTAAAAACAAAACACCAAATATAGGTTTAATTCCCATGGCAACAAATACCAATTCCAGCACAACAGAAAGTCTCAGAATCAGGCTGGGCTTTCTTTAAGTAGAGGTAATTTTGAAAACTCCATACTCATTTTATATGTTTTAATGCCTCAGTCTCCTCGGAATGCAGCACATACCTTTTTGGAGTGGGAATGGAGTGTTCGCATAACCCATTTGTAGCTGATAAAACCAGGAGTGTACAGATTACTCAGCCAGGGATTTGTAAAGAGTCAGTCAAGGGGCTCATGAGACAAGTTCAGGAGTGGCCTCAGACCTCTCATTCTATAGTCCAGTGGTGCCCAAGCCAAATGCACTTGGGATCCAAAGAGGGAAGCAATTTCCTCTGGCTCATCCATAGAGTAGGACTGACATTTGAATCAGAAGTTGCTAGCTCCATTATTGTAGCAAGCTCCAAAGGAAAGTGGATTGGTATGAAGGAGATAAGTCCCAGAATGAAAGAGTAGGAATTTTCTGAACCCCATTTGGTCAGCAAGTGACAGACCTCCTCTTGGATGTCAACCCAAACTAAATATTTACATGTTTAGTAATACAGCAGTTGCCATACTGGATGAAACTATCCTGTCTCTGATGCTTCACTGGAAGATGCAAGAACTTTGTAGTAGACAGATAAGTGATAAACTGCCTGTAGGGAAAGATTCTTCTTAACCCTATTACTGTCCTGAAGCATGAGGGTTTAGATCCCTTTCAAAAACACTTGGTGGTTAGATTCTTATTTTAATCTTTACTATAACTGTTCCCATCATCTGTAAATAGTCTGAAAAACAAACTTTCTGCATATACATTTTTCTTTCAGACCCTGAACCTGTGTTCACTCCATTTAGCCACATTTGTTTTCCCCTCAGCTTCCAATAGCCTAGTCAGCTACTAGCTTTCTTTATCTCACGATTATAGATCAAAGCTAAATCAGCTAGTCTGGTTACAGCGTTCAGACAGAATGGAGCATAGCTGGGAAATGTTTAGCTACTATTTTAAATATGAATGACCATATTTGACTAGCTAATCAATAGCATTCATCATCCATTAATTTGACAGATGTTTTACCATTCCTAATTCAATATTATAATCCTGGCGAGTGTATGAGTGAAGTTTTGTTGTACAGATTTGTTTCCAGTCTCATTACAATAAATGTGACTATCATTGTCCTGGTTACTTTTTTCTATCACCTTTGATCTGCTTTGTCTTTAAGGGTTCATTCCTGCAATGTGCTGAGCCCGCTGGCTCCAATTCAACAGAGTACTGAATTCTCCATCCAAAACTTTCTATGTAGTAACTGCTATTGTTCACATTTAGAATTATTATAGCCCATTCTTTTTTTTTTCCCCATGGTTATTCTCCTAATAGATTTCTTAAGGGCTAATGAAAACAAAAGTTAAGCTTATCTGGAGTCCAGGGTAGACAGGTATTTGGTACCCTGTTCTGAAGTACAATAAAATTTACATTAATGTTGAATGAAATTGCATATGTTTCATATATAACAATATAAATTGGAATAACTTACATTGAGCCATGAACTCATTTATTAAGGCAAAGTGAATCCTCAACAACCTACTAATAACTAGTCCTAGAAAGCCTTTCAAGTATAAACATAATTTTTAAAGCAATTTTCTGCAAGATAGAATAAATTGATTGTTAGAAAGTAAAGTATCAAATACGGCAAAAATGACTTGGCATAATTCAAAAGCAAAGGTTAATGTAACACTGCATTTTTATGATATTAATAATAATTCTTATGACAATTTCTATATTCATGGGCAAACCCCGTTATCTGTTTTTTAAAGAATTCATTTGTTTGTAACATTGGATCACATAGCATAGATAAAACATTGATAAACATTTATAAATAAATTAACTGTTTTGACACATGCAGTACTGTATTATGCATTCCTAAAATATTCAGAAGTGTGGCATGGGCAGCAAATATATTTATAATACTGCAAAAAACTCAGTCATTAACTGAGCTAATACTTGGGTGAAGTGTGTGGAATTTACACTTTTCTCTCAGTATTAGCACTGTGAAATTTTAAAGAATTGCCTTTGCAAGCCTGATATATAAGACACCACTGAAAAAATGCAGTTCTTTGAAGGCCCAATACAGTAACTCCCCACTTAACGTCCTCTCGCTTAATGTTGTTTCGATCTTATGTCCCTGCTCAATTACAGAACATGCTCTATTTAAAGTTGTGCAATGCTTCACTATAATGTTGCTTGGCTGCCTGCTTTGTCCACAGCTGGCAGTCCCCCCATTAGCTCCCCTATGCTCCCCCCCACAGCACCTCCCACCCGCCGGCAGACCCCACGAATCAGCACCTTTCCCCTCCCCCCCCCACCTCCTGCCCGCAGCAATCAGCTGGCTTGCGGCGTTCAGGCTCCCCCTCCCTCCCGAAAGCTGCAAACCAGCTGATTGCCCCAGGCAGGAGGCAGGAGGCAGGGGAGGGAGGGGGGAGCCTGCGCGCCGAGTCCTCGCTCCTCCCCCCTCCCTCTTGCCCCCTGAACATCGCAAGCCAGCTGATTGCCACGGGCAGGAATGGGAGGAGGAGCGAGGACGCAGCGCACCTCTCCACTCCCTCCCCTGCCTCCTGCCCGTGGCAATCAGCTGGCTTGGGGCTTTCGGGAAGCAGGGGAGGGCGGGGGAGCCTGAACCAATGGCATAGCCAGGTTCTAACAGCAGGGGGAGTGAACACATAAAAAAAGGCGCCACCCGACATATCAAATTAGTAATTACATACTTTTAAATTTGTTATACATATTTATTTGTACTTAAAATAAAAACACAAGAATGATCCAGCCACGGAAGGCTTTGCACAGCTGGCATTTCACAGGAGAACTTTAGATTATACTTAGATATACTTTAGATTCTAGAAAGTAAATGACAGATTACAGTAGTTTATAATTGTCACAGGTTTAAAAAAAAATACTGGCCATTTTTTCCAGTTACTAATTTCATTTTAAAATCAATCAGTGAAATGCACTTTATTTATAATAGATCGTAATACTAAAGTCACCAAAAAGGCATGACAAATACAAGTTTTATGAGAATTGCTGAGCAAAGATCTCATAGCTCTTTGGGGTTGGACAAAGCAGTAATTTTCCCTTAAAGTAGCTTTATTCCTGGGGTTTTTTTAAACAAAAGACATCTCTATGACACAGGTTGGCAGTCTAACATTTTTGAAACACTGAGTACTGAAAGTTAGGGTTTTTAACCAATTTAATCTACACACACACACACACACACACACACACACACACACACACACACACACACCAACAACAAAAAACAAACCTCTTCCTGCTTTCCTATCACCAGTTCTGTTTCTACAGGAATGAAATCTAGACATCCCGTAAAATAGCTAGTGCCACATTGTTCTTCAAACCTCAGACCAGTGAAATGCAGCTTTGCATTTGAGATACTATATATGACTGTAGTACATTTTGCACTGCCTGCATCTACACTGACATCAGGAGAAGAGAAGAGGACAAGACTGTCCCTAGCATATATGATTTAAAAAAAAAGGCAAGACACACCCACCCACTGTCAATGCAATAAGAAGGGAGAACAGTAGCTGGGGCCAAAAGAGAAGATGCAGTGAAAACCTCCTGGGCCATTGTCCTCCTCGGGCTCCTGTGCTGCTAGCTGCATCTCTCGCCAGCTCAGGGGGACGTTGGGCAGCACGCCACTTCCCCCACCCTCCAATCTGTCTGAAGTCTCAGCCCACATGCAGGCACCATAGCGAAGGCGGCAGAGGGAGGGTGGCTAGGCTGCACCCAGAGGCTGATCATCACAGCTCTGGTTGCTGTGCTGGGGGCAAGGCTGCCAGAGCAGTGCTGGCACTCTGGGGTCTCAGATCTGCTCCCGGTGGGTACTGTATCCAGGTGAGTCCTAGTACAAAGTCAGCACTGCTGCTTCCGAATCATTCCCCACTCCCGTCCCATCTCCTGTGCATCAGCTTCCCAGCTGTATCTGAATGCAGTTCTGTTTGCACTCATCATACCAGCTCTACCCAGCAACCTCCCCCCCACTCCTCCAGCCCTGACCTGCTTAAGGGGAGGTAGATGTTCCTCTTTTCCAGACAATTTATGAAAACAGAATATACAGCCTTAAAATAGAAAGTGCGCCTAAATATCCAGAAGCACCTTCATTTGTAAGATTTGTAACAAAAATTAATATGACTGGAGTAAATAGTTCTAATGGAGTGGTAAGTTGTTGTTTTTTCTGTTTATGTTAACATGGTTTAAACATTGAGCGTTAATTTGAACATACATCTTTACTCAGATGTTTAACTTCTTTTTGAGTAGTGGAAGAGGGGAGGTGTAAGGTAATTGTCATCAAATATGTTTCAGTAATTGAAAGGTATTGCTAACAACTCCTCTCTTTTGCCTTAGCAGCACTCTGGTTGTTACACAGTATAAGCATATATTAAGCTTGAAAGGAAACTAAACATATGTTAAGTTTTTCAAACTTGCTGGCAGTAACTTGATTAAAAACCACTGTATCTGATAGGCAGCTATATTTTTTGGACTCCGACGATTGACAGGAGTGGCGTTTTTGGTCTATTTTTAGGTGGATCCCAGAGCCATATCAGTCTTAGCAAAATGGCAGAATTCTTATAGTATCAAAGTTGTTCTGCAAGAGCTTCGGTGTCTAATGATGTCTAAAGAAAAAATGAAACTTCCCTAGCCACCTGAAGGACAATGTTACAGCAATTAATTAAACAAACAAATCCTGCCCCTTTATTCAATTTTAGCTGTCTTCATTTTTCACAGAAAGGGGAGGTAGATCTGCTGGGAGCCTCCTCCTCCTCTCATCCCCGGGGAGCCAGGCAAGCAGCCGAAGCTGCCTGCAGCCCTGGAGCCAGCGAGCGAGCAGGGCTGGGGATGCGCGGGGCGGTGCCTGTGCAGAGCGGAGAGCAAGCCGGCGGCCGCTTGCAAAACCCGGCTCCGGACTCCGAGTCTGGAGCCCAGTGTTGGCTGCGCAGAAACGTGCCGCTTTAGGAAAATGCACCCCCCCCAGCTACGCTACTGGCCTGAATGGAGGCAGGGGAGGAAGGGGGGGAAGAGTGAGGATACGGCGTGTGGAGTAAAGGGAAAAGGGGGGGGGTAGAAGAGGTGGGTTAAGGGTGGGGGAAGGGGTGGTGTGGGCAGGCCGAGGGTTAAGCCCCCCGCCCCGGTGCTTGCAGAGTAGGGGAAGCTGCCGCTGCTGCTGTGCAACATGCCTCTCCTAGCCTACAGCACCTTCAGCCTCCTTACCTGCCTCATTGTCTCCAGTGCTAGTGAGCTGTGCCTGTGTGGGGTAAGGCAGGGGCACCTCCCAACTATAGTACTGTACTGTACGGCTTAAAAAATTTCCCCGGAACCTAACCCCGCCCCCATTTACATTCATTCTTATGGGGAAATTGGATTCGCTTAACATCGTTTCATTTAAAGTTGCATTTTTCAGGAAAATACAACATTAAGTGAGGAGTTATTGTACCAGTTCCAGTGAAGTTAATGGCAAAACTCTCATTGTAGTCAATGTGATGAGGATTCAGCTCTTTGAAATGAATAATTTGTGTGAATGTTTTTTGTAGCAGATTCCAATTAGTTGTCCAACAAGAAAATAACAATAAGTCTTAGGGAATCAAAGGCTCCTTCTATAAATAATTAAAGACTGGACCATTTACTCCTAGATCTGTGCAGGGAGGGGACTTTCCAAATGCTGAATTAGGATCACCTATCTTCATGGCACTGTGTCCACACCCACCCTCCTCCAGATCTCTTGGATGCTGTCCACAGACCTTGGGTGTTTCCTGGGGAAAGGGATGGAGGATGGCATGGGCTGGGGAGGAGCATGCAGGCCAGGGGTGGGGGCAGAAGAAATGCATATTGTACCATCATATAGTTTGGGCTACGTTATCTCTTACACACAGCCTGCCTTTGGGCTGCTGAGCCATATCTAGGTGAACAAAGGGTGGGGAGCACTGGGAACCAGAGCCACATACAGAAAGGCAGAGAAATCCCTGAGGATACACTAGACCAGCGGTTCTCAAACTGTGGGTCGTTACCCCAAAGTGGGTCGTGACCCCATTTTAATGGGGTCATCAGGGCTGGCATTTGGCTTCCTGGAGCCTGGGGCTGAAGCCAAAGCCCAAGCTCCAGCACCCTGGGGTTGAAGCTGACACCCTTGGGCTTGGGCCCCCCCCCACCCAGGGTGGGGGGGCTTGGGCTTTGGTTTTAGCCTTCCCAGCCAGGGCGGTGGGGCTCGGGCAGGCTCAGGCTTTGGTCCCCCCTCCTGGGGTTGGGTAGTAATTTTTGTTGTCAGAAGGTGGATGCAGTGCAATGAAGTCTGAGAACCGCTGCATTAGATTTGACAGCAGGCCCCACTGCTCTTTCAATCGGGGAATGCAAACTCCACCCCCTGATGGGACAGCATTGGGGATCTCCACAGGAAGACCTTGATGGGGAATTTCTCCCCTAAACAGCTGCCCCCCATGAGTTTTACCACAGAAAGGAATGATCTAGCCCTAACAAATATTCCACCCACAGGAATAATCCATGAGAGAGCCAAGAATCAGAAGTTCAACTTGAGGTGTTTCCTCCAAAGTATCTTGTTGGCAGAGGGCTCATCGGTCCTTGCTTTGACCAACCTCCTGCCTAGGGAAGAGGACCGCATACCAGAAATTTGTTCAATAAAACTTTGAAAAGCAAATTTGAAAAAAATCAAAGATGATTAGTGACCAATTCACATAAGGTAAAAAGGGCTAAATCCAACAGATAAACTGCATGCTACAAATAGTTTGCCTGCTGCTATTCATGACACTTGCTCAGCATGGTAAAGCAATTTGAGGCTGTTGGCTGAAAGCTGCTGCGTGTGCAAAGTATGAGAAATAAAAAAAAAGTGATCATGCTTAAGAGATTTGCCAAGTGACACAGATAACTAAATATGTAACCTCAATGTTTGCCCTCGGGCCAGGGATTTCTTATAGTATAGTCTTAAAGAATAACAGGAGCTAATGCAAATACTGAGGTAACCATATATATTTTCCTAGGGCAGTGGCTTTCAATCTTTCCAGACTACTGTACCCCTTTCAGGAGTCTGATTTGCCTTGCCTACCTCAAGTTTCACCTCACTTAAAAACTCCTTGCTAACAAAATCAGACATAAAAATACAGACGTGTCACAGCACACTATTACTAAAAAAAATTGCTTACTTTCTCATTTTACAATTATAAAATCAATCAATTGGAATATAAATACTGTACTTACATTTCACTGTATAGTAGACAGAGCAATATAAACAAGGCATTGTCTGTATGAAATTTTAGTTTGTACTGACTTCACTGGTGCTTTTTATGTAGCCTGTTGTAAAACTAGGCAAATATCTAAATAAGATGATGTACCCCTGGAAGACCTCTGTGTAACCCCAGGGGTACATATACCCCTGGTTGAGAATGAAAAATAGCAAGTTTTTAAGAGAAATCTATTCAAATAGGGTGCTTTATGAAAATAGCATGAATTTAACGTTTGAAGTTGAAAAAGGAACAGTTCAACCTCCCTTGCCATACAACTCTAACATGTAACAGCTGCTCCTCTACACCGGGTTACTACATATGTTGAATATCAAAAATGGCAAAAGCAATCATAAACCAAGTAGAAGATTTATTTGGACAAAAGTAATCTCATTTCATGCCACGGGAGCCTCCTTCATGCCTACATATGGCCATGAAGACACCGTCACACGATGAATATCTCATTTATAACAGAAGGCACAGCAAACAGAGTGTACAAGTGATTGGGGCTCATGAATACTGTAATAATAAACATCTGGGAACATTTTCCAGGATTATGTCAGAGGTTTGACATTTTCGCTAATTTGTTTCTGGGCCATCTGTTTTAAAATGATTCTCACAGGTGGTTGACTTATTGAGAAGCACCCCTTACATTTTGTAATATGTGTTGCATTTTGAAAGATGTTATCCTAATTACTGTTTTTTAAAGTAGGTGACAAGCTATCCACAAAGGAGAAGGCTGATTATCTTCATTAGCCATCCACATAACAGTGTCACGAAAAAAGGGAAGAATTAGCTATAGGTAATACTCCGCTTTCCTTCAAGGTTGTATCGCTGCTTTACAGGATGTAATCTTACCAACCTCCATTTCCTACCAAAAAATAAAGAACAAACAAATCAGTTAGTAACTTGGATGCAAGAGGCGCGTTACATTCTGCTCATTTGGGATGCAAGCAAACTAGACATACTCACTGGTGGTAGGTCTCAGTTATTTGCAGATGCTAGATTTTTGTTTATGTTAACCTGCTAATTAGTTAACAAGGTGATACGGGGACTGAACACAACAATCGTGTGTAGGGAATTAGATTTTTAATACCCATGAACAGTAATAGTGCCTCATACTCTGCACACTACAGAGTACTGACAACTGAATCTTTCTGAACATAGGAGTAGCTTCTGGTAAATACATATTAAAATATTTTGAAGGAAAATATTTCAACTAATAATATAGGTACATGAGCTTAAAGAATCTGGGTCTGAATCTGTATGACTTCCTCAGGCAAACTCCCATTTATGTCACTAGGAGTGCAAATCCTTGGCTAGTGTAAAATAGCACAGCTCCACTCAAGATAGTGGAACTATGACAATGTACATCAGATGAGACTCTACACCTGGGAGTTTTGTGCGAGGAAGATCTGCAGGACTGGATCCTCTGCAGTGATGATTTACATCCAGTTGCGTGAGTGATGCTATTATTTGACTGCTGCGTAAAGCAATGGAATGTAATATAGTAGTCAGACCTTCAGAAAATTTTAACTCAAGCACTTAAAGAATTAATTAATCTTCAAATGCATTTTTTAAGATGGTTCATGTGGAAAAATCTAGTTACTGATAGTTTCATTTAATTTATACAAAGAAGCAGAATTTCAAAATCCATTTCCTCCTTCCTGTCCGCAGATAGATGCAGACAGCAGAGCCAACAACTTGTTCCAGGTCCAATTATCATTCTTTGAAATATGAAGAAAAAAAATACCACAAATGCAGACAAAAATCACTGAAAGAAAATTCATCCAAGAATCTGAAAAATAATTTCATTAGTTCTCATGATTATTAAATTACAAGCCTCTCAATTGTATACTGACTGAAGATGCATTGTCATGTAAGAGGATAGATGAGTGGCATTAGAAAGCATCTGATGTTGTCTAATGTATAGGGCACTGGACTTGGAGTTAAAAGACCTGGGTCTATTACCCAGCCCTGTTACTCACCTGCTGTGTTACCTTAGATATGTCATTTCTCTACACCTCTTTTACTGCCTCCATCCCTTTGTCTGTTATTAATTTGTATCTTCATAGGTTTGTAGTCTGTCTGTTTAGACTACAACTTACTATGCGTTTCTAAAGTGCCTAGCGCAATGGGATCATGAAATGTCAGTTTGGATCTCTAGTTGTTACTGTAATACAGGCGAGTCTCATCTTACGCAGAGGTTCCGTTCCGTGGTTAGCGCGTAAAGCGAAGACTACGTATAGTCAAAATTACATTGAGTTGAATGGCGGGTGGAATCGCCCACACTACAGATGATTGTTATTTTTCTCTTTTTTTTGTTTTTGCCGTAAAGCTGAAATCACGCATGTTAAATGTGCATAAGATGCAACAGACCTGTACTAGTAATTAATAATAATGTAGATCCCATTCTTTCTGTTTAATGACTTGAGACCCGATCCTGCAATTGACTGTGCAAAAGCCTGGGTCTACCTGTGCAGTGTTTATTCCATGATCAGGGCCTTGTTCTGCAATGTACAAATTGCATGCAGGGAATTTCTTTGACTCTAGCTTTCTGCAAACTAAAAAAAAAATGTTTTTGAAAAAAGTTGATAGCAGAGACTTTTAACCTAGACTCATAGTTATTTGTTTTTTCTCTTTCTGAGGTCATTCAGTGGCAGGCTTATTACACAGGAAGCAATTTCATTCCAGTTGGCAACTGCATGTAGTAATTACACTGCCTTTAAAATTTAACACTCTGGCTGTAAATCTCAGACAAATCTTTACAAGGACACTGTTTTGTTTGTTTCCCCTCCACCCTTCTTTTCATCTTCCCTAAGTCCCTCCAAGAAACCTTGAAAATTATTTAAAAGAAACAATTCCACTCAGTTTGGGTGTATAATTTAGGCAAAAATTCAAATTAATTCTATGGAAATATTAAAACACTGTGACCATCTGCTTTTCGCATACAACAGTTAAAAATGTGCAGTAGCACAACTTGGCTCCAAGATTAAGCATGGCTCAGTAGTGTTTCTGATGATTGTCGAGAAATAAGCCAAACAGAGAAAAGCACAGAATGTCCTTCAGTGGCTTTGATTGTTTATGATGTATTAAATGGAACTATGTACAAGGAAATTAGAGATGAAAAAGACGTAGTTGTTATCTCCACCCCAGGCCAGGACAGTACTCTACCCAGCCTAACTGCAAAAGTCCCAAGTGGTGGTGCTTCCATTACTTCTACCAATTTCCTTAGAAGACTATTCCAACATCTAATAGATCTGACTGTCTGGAATTGTTCTATGATATTCAGGCTAAATTTATACTTTCTTAATTTCAGCCTATTACTCCTAGCTATGTTGCCATATTGCTCATTCCATATGGCAGAGCAGCATTAACTTCCCCTTCCTGCCTCCAGTTCCCTGAGACAGGAGAGGTCTGTGCAGGTGCAGGATGGGGGTAATGGTTTCTAGGGAAACTGCAGCCATGGAGAGGTAGCAACCACTTTGCAAAGGAATCAATTCTCCACAGGGCTGCAGTTTCCTTTCCCAAGAGATCCATGTGATATAGAACCTCTCAATCCTCTATTGCCCTCCAAACACTTCTCCCCACTGAGGGAAGGAAATAGTTAAGGATATCATGCAGGGTAAACCTCACAGAACTTCTTGGGCTCCCTGTCCAACACTCTTACTGCAGGAAGGCAGCATTTGGCCTTATATAAACTACACTAATGCTCTATATGGAAGTGACTACTAAATATGACTCTGCCTTATATGTTGCAAAACCTTGTTCCTACTTGGGGCTGTGGGACTCACAAGACACCATTTTAAACATGGGCTACTGGAAAGTTAGCAGAATAAAGATAAATGCACCTTGGGCTGCCCCCCGGCTCTTACAATCTTGTACAGCGCTATGGTGGGGGGGTGGGACAGGTGTAGACTGAGCTGGAACATCTACATCCAGGGCCGGCTCCAGGCACCAGTGAAGGAAGCTGGTGCCTGGGGCAGCCAACAGAAAGGGGCGGCACTCTGAACGTTACTGGGGCGGCACATCCCGGTCTGCGGCGGCAATTCAGCAGCGGGTCCTTTGGTCCCTCTCTTCTTCTTCGGCAGCACTTCAATCGCTCCACTTGTAGTCCTCGGCGGCAGGGCAATCACTCTGCTTTCAGCAGCGGCTCAATCGGCTTTTTTCTTTTCCCCCTCTTTTCTTCGCCGCTTGGGGCGGCAAAAAAGCTGGAGCCAGCCCTGTCCACACCACAATTAAACAGTCCTGCAAGCCCAAGTCATCTGGCACAGGCCAGCCACAGGTTTTTAATTGCAGTGTAGACATACTCTAATATTCCTGTCCTTTGGCAGACAGGAAAAACTAAGGATCAGGAAGTTAAGTGACTTCCAAATGAGCATGGTGCTTTAGTGGGCTGAAGATAGAACTAGGCGACTTGTTTTCTATTCCTTATCTAATATTAGCCTGCACAGGTTGCTTATCCTCTTTGAGGCTCAGTTTTCCCCATCTCTTCAACTGGGGCAATGCTCTTGGTTATATGGTAAATGAAAATATTCAGGATGTAACAGATAGAGTTTCATTTTACAGATTGGGAAACTGAGATACAGAGGCTCAGATTCTCTAGTCTGACCAAGCTGAAACTATCACAGCACCAAAGAGAGGAAAATTCAGACCCTGACAACTCTAGGCAGCTTCAAGGGTGCTCTAAATTGTGTCTGGCTGCCTATAGCCCCATGGTGCTGTTCTAGCAGGCAAGGATTGCCAAAGTGCAGCAATACTCCCAACCTCAACCCTTCGTCCCTGCCCAGGCCTTCTACACCAGAGGCTACGAACGACAGTAGTGCAAAGCCACTATGCCACTCCAAATTTTCCTTTATACTGCAGGAAAGCCTCAAAAGGCTAGTTAAGTTGGCTTTATGGTTCCTTTGCACAGCTGAAAACTGGTCTGTTTTGTTGAAATACTGTTTGCAATGACTATTTCATTCAGCTCTACTGTTATGTTGTCATTGTATGGTGGGTGGGTTGGGGAGGAGTACTAGCCATGAACTGACATCACACAAGCCATTCCCTAGAGAGCCTAGTGCTGTGTGTCAGCTCATGTATATACGGTCTCTCCTGCAAAACCCCATTTGTCACTTTGTCATCCTGAAAGTCATATCAAATATCAAATCAATATGTAGAATTCCTGCTTGATTAGTACTGAATTTCTCTGACATTTCTGTCTGCAGTTTAAATCTAGAAAGAAGCACCAATCCGCTCTTTCAGAACAGTTATGTTAAATTGCTGCAATGCATTACATCAGTGGACTTGCTGAACTTTGTATTTGAAGAATGCAAAAAATTCACTCATTGATGAGAATGCTTATCATGACCTGGTGTCTTCCTTGGAAATACTTGAAGGATCCCCAAAATTATCTTTGGTGCCTTCAAAAAAAAAATCCATTTTTAGATGAGGCTTCCATTTCTCATCTCTTGAGCATGGTGCAGGTATCTAAAGCACTGCCCCACTAAAACATAAAAATTAAAGCCAAGTAAAGTTATCTTACCTTCTTCCCAATTCCATCCATTATTCAGGGTTGTTCCATTTAGCATAACGGGAGTTCTTCTCTGGCATTAGGTGGTGTAATGAACACTCAGAGCTGATGCCAAAGCCGTGAGAGCCTGGGCCAGACCCTCTTCCGGAGTAGGAACAGCAGGAGAATGAAGGAGATGCCACACTAGATGAGTACATCTGATTTCAGGGAGTTAAGCACCAGGAGAAAGGCTAGCAGATGATGAGGGATCTTCCCCTCGCTCATGGCCAGTGTGATGTCAACTACACTAGCTCCATTTCATCATAGCAACAGAAGCTCACCAACTGTTGGTACAGAAAACTGCAGATCCTGAAATTTATGTTCAATGTGGACTCTGGGATTTGCAATTTAGTAAAGTGCAAATTCTACTCTGCTTGGTGACTGAAAATGAAAAGACGACAAAATACCATACATGTCTTCCTGTAGACAAAAGCAGAGAGAAAGAGAGAGATCAAGACTTGAAAGAGTGAAATACAGATTCTAGCCCAAGTACACCAGTATGGCAGTCTGCTGGGACCATGAATAGGCCAGGCAACAGGCCCAAGGTGAATTCCCTTAGTGCAGGAGTGGTGTAGGGTCAGTATACGCTTCTGCCCCTTGTAACACCTGGTATAGGTGTGTGCTGGGCATGGAAAGGTGTATGGAAGAGCTCTCTATACCCAGCTATTCTGGGCTGAAGAGCAGCTGATAAGTAGCTGTAAGGAGGCTGCTGTAAATTAGAATGGTCCCTGGGGTTGCTCTACTCCACCAGTGGCCATGCTGGCACAGAGAGCAGGCAGAACCAAGGAAGCACAAAGAAAGTTTAAAGCCTCCCTCCCTCAGACTGTGTAATACCCAATAGTGCTACATAAATAGCTCACAACAAATACCCTCCCCACTGAATGTAGCCTATTTAGGGGGGCTGGGGGGAGACACACAAAATATCCACAAGCAAAGTGCAATTCAAAATTTGACAAACGTGATTTTTTTTTTTTTGTCAGTTCATTAAGACTGGTCACATAAGTCACACAGTATTGTTTCCGGTCGCTGACTGTTAAGCATTCAAGCACTTCTGACACAACTACTTATCAGTGCAAACTGGAAATCTGGTTTCTAAAAACATTCATGCTGGGGAAGCTCAAATCACAAGAGTGTTTTCAGAGAACAAAAGCAAGAGAGACATGTATGTTCAAAACAAATTCACTCAAAAAAATATTTGCAGAAAAACTTTTCCCATATTTCTCCAGCTCCAATATTCACATTCAGATATGAATTCCAGCCCCAACATCAACAAGTGAACATGAATGTTAGCCTACAAGCACAGTTCTAGAGGAGAAACACATTGGACCACATTTGGTCTTCTGGTACACAGATAGAACTCCTAGTCTTGGTGAATTTCACCCATTGTTTTTGATACTTTTTTTGACCATGTTTCTCTGCACTGACACAATAAGGTATGCAGAATTGCAAACAGCAACAGGGGAAATGGAAAGTTAATGCATGTCACAATGGTATGATGTTGCATTTGCCTAAAGCAATGTGATATAATTAGTAATCTCAAAACTAAAGCCTTTATATTTTATTTTTTCAGCCAATTGTACTAAAAACTATACATCAGCATGGATAGCTTGTCATTTTAATCCACTATGATGTTTGCAAGCTTTGAAAGATCAAGCTCAAATTTGTATGCAAATTTGTGCTTCCAATTACATACTCATTAGTTCTTTAGGAACTTCATCTTAATATTCTGAAGATGTTTATAGTTTCCTTGTCGTCTTCTTGAATTGCTTTACAATGGCACCCGATGTATGTAAAAAACAAGGAACCTATTAACATAGTGACTTTCTTAAACATGGACATATAATTTCAAGGGATGTTATAATTTGTCAATTTCAGTTCACATATCTATCCATATGTCAACTGATAGCTTATTTAAAAAAAAATCACATGCAAACAAAGAGACTACAACATTTTCCAGGTAGTGGAATATTTTTTTGTCAAAGAACCTTAAGTGCCTGACACTGTTACCTATGCAACTGAAAAGCTCATTATCTTTTCCTTGACTTTAATGGATGTATTAGGTGCACAAGGACTAATGGGCCAGATTCTCTGTTGATGAAAGTCAGCCTAGCTCCATTGACTTCAGTGGAGGATCTGACTCATTATTTCTTTAAATTACCAACAGTTACAGAAAATTGGAAGCATATTTTTAAACCATTGGGTGAAATCTGAGCCATCCCTATTAAAAATATACAACTTTATCATCAGAAATGCAAGCTCCTTAATGGTGTTTGGGGTGTTTTTTCCTTCAAGTTAGATGCATAAGATACAGTTACTAAAAATTATTTCCCTCTGTGATCTTGGGATGTTTCTAAATGTATTAAACAATATAAGAGAGAAGTCATGCATATAGGTGGTTGTGTACCAATTCCAGGGGGTAAAAAAGTCAAGCATGATCAATGGAAGCATTAAAATTAAATGGTAAACTCTAGCCTGTGTGTAAATGAGGTAGAACCAATGCAGTATAGACCAAAATGTTCTGGGATTCTCTGTTTTTGCATGCAAAGTGGGCCCATTCCAGCCAGACTCTAGGTAAGTGCTAGCCAACAGGAACCCCTCAGCTTGATTAGAAATTACATTCAGTCATTTCTTCACTGTCATATTAAGGCATAAATTGATCCCTAAGGAGAGAAAAACTAGAATGGCTTTCAGAGGACATCAGGTTTTGTTTGCCTGTATCAACTGCAGTTGGCATTGGATGTCAGCAACGAAAGATTGACTGTGTTATATGGATTCGCACATCTCTATTTAAGCTAGCAGGGTAAAAATGAAACTTTTTAGCCAAATGGAACTACAATAATGTGGTCAAGGTATTAGATAGCTTTAAAATAATGTTGCTATTCTCAAAACTATTTAAATATCTTCAAAAATGAAAAATAACTCTCTGCATGAAACACTTTCTTGGTAAATGATCCTTTTATTCTGTAATGCTACCAGCATACATGTGTGTTAAAAACACTTGATGCTGTTCTGCATCCTCCTTCTGTAGAGCCAGTTCTGTTTCACATGCAGACAACAAAGTAATTACAGTTTGGAGAGCGGGATGCGGTGCGCAACGGGGTCATAAATTTGGAGCTTTTACTCACACGCCGGCCCGTTAAAATGTGCAAATCTAAGCAGGAATCCCAGAGTTAATTTCAGAACCCACTTTCATATTATATGTATATATAAACAAACAAACAGCCTAAGGCATTCAATTATCTGTAAGAATAAGAACACAGTGACAGGCCATAGGACAACCATCTGAAGCTGCAAAGTACAGAAATATTTATCAACAGTAACTTTAAAACAAAATACATAACGTTATTTTGAAAGTCCTTATGGATTCTCCTTCAATCTATTAAGCATTTTGGGTATACTAAAGGCAACTAAGCAATCATGCATTATTAGCCATTTCAAAAGAAAGCAGGGGGAATAAGATCGCTTTTGTCACATCATTATAAATTAAAATTGAAAAATGTTATTTCAAAGAAAGATATGTGTGTGTAATAATGAAAGGGAGCTTGCTTTTCTGGCTCTCTTTTTCCCAAATGCTATGACATCCAACTGGTAAGTGAAATAAGGATGCTATGAATCTAACAGCATGTGATAGCCATGGATTAGAAACATACATAAGCATAGAGGGAGTGCTAGCTTTGGTATGGTTTGCTCCCAGAAGCTTAAATCAGGACACCAGTTCCTATCTGGCTCAGGTTCTGTAGTGACCAACAGTCATTGCCATCTGAATGGGCTGCATTCATTTCTTTGTGGGCAAGTGTCTGTATAGAAAAAAACATTATTGAAATGGGTATTAGCTGAGTCACTCCTCAGCATAGAACGAGCAAGAGTGCAAGTAATGAATGGTCATGGAGACTACACCCCTCCCCCCCTTTTGTTACTAGAGGTGATCTAGATCAGGGTTGAAGCACATTGCTGGGGAAAGACAGGGAACATGTTCCAACTGCATTTGTGCTCTGTCTGCACTGTGGGATATTTTTGTTTCTTTCAATCTGGCACTTTTCACAAACTACAAATCTCTATAAAAAGCGGAGATAGGATGGCCCTATTTGCCTCTCAGTAGTGCTACAACATAAATGTGCATTCCTGTATGAAGTCACGTTTGGACTAGTTTTGATGCACCATGAATGTGAAACTACTACATTGTAATATCTAGAAAATAACTAAATCATTTTCTTTGTGAACTGTGCTTGGTACTATTGACAGGCTGCTTTGTTATTGACTGGGAATAGAAGCTTAGCCACCCCTCAGGTTTCAGTCTGTGCTGACGACATTTTCACTGCCACCTTGTCAAAGATCAGGCTCTGAAGTGGACAGCAGGTCCAGTGAGAGAGGAAGGCTAGAACAGTGGTTTCACTGCCAACATGAGACTTGGGAGACCCTGTGTTTAATTGCCTGCTCTAGCACAAACTTCCTATATGACCTTGGGCAAGTCAATTAAAAAAAACAAAACATATAGCTGCCTAAAGATGCATGTGGGTGCCTAGTGGGATTTTCAAAAGCGCCTAGACAGATATCTGAGTCTTTCGGTGCATAACTACTTTGAAAGCTGACCCTTAGTCTTTCTTTGCCTCGGTTCCCCTTCCGTAAAATGGGATAATAGCACTTCCCAACTTCACAGAGGGGTTGTGAGGACAAATATATTAACAATTACAAGACGCTGAGATATGACAGCAACGTGGGCCATATAAGAGGGAACAGTTCCGTTTCTCATGGCCACATTTACTCACTATTTTAGGAAGAGATTTTCAAAGACACAAAAAGCAAAGAGACATCCAATTTCAAATGAAAGTCAATGAGAGATGGACAACTAACTCCCATTCGTGCCTTTGATCATCTCCCCTTTAATTTGGGAAGACATTTTCAGCAAAAGACAGAAAACAACCTAGGAAGGAATGAAATTTTTTACAACCATAATTATGGTTGTGATTGTTAGATTTTGTATCAAATATATTACAACTGTCTTAATTAACAGAGTCCAGGTGTTTTGTTCATCCAGAGTGGTTTTGGTTAAACTGTGAGGCTCAGAATTGCAACAATGAGTACTAACACTCCTTTCCAAAAGCTAAGTATTAATCTTGCATTTTGGACAAGTACTTACTGGGGTGTGGGGGGGGGTTGTTTTGTTTTTGAGGAGCTGGAAAGTGAAATCCTCTTCAGTCCACTGTGCTAGAACACTTCTGTCATTCAGGAAGACGCAACATCATCTTTAGGCCGCATGGCTCCGTAAAAAACTTTTCCTCAGTTGTCTGGGAAAAAGCTGCCCACTGATAAGGCAGAGAGAAGTCACACTTCAAGGGTAGGAATGGATTGCTCTTGGGCATAATAATGAAAGCAATGGAACGTCTCAAAGTGAATAACTATATCAGTATAGGTGATCTCAGCACAGGGGTTATTTTATTAAAAGAGTCATGTGATAAGGTGGTGGATGGTTCTGGATATACAGGTCTCTAGAATAACAGCACTGGGGTTATTATTATGCTAGTAGCATCTAATTGGTGATTACCATAGCAACTTTTCTGATTATATCCAGATCACACATTAGTACTTCTCTAATTACTGATAAAACCTAATAGAGTTGGGATTAGTTAGGTAATACTGCATCTTCACTGTACACCGGTAGGCATCTGGAGAGCATCATTTGACAATACATCAATGCAGCATTTTGGATGGGGATGGCATGGCAGCAGACACTGGCATGGCTCAGGACAGCAAGGAACAGAGGAAACAAATTAACGCTTCAACACAACAATCAGGTGGGATCAGGATTCTGGCTGTGCTGGCAGGCAATCAAGGTTTCATTATGACAGGTGTTAACTCACAACTCAGGAGCATCCAAAATCTCTTTTCTGAGAGCTATTTGTTGGGGTATTTTTAAGCTCTGGATTTGCTCTGTAAAATAAACAAAGAAATAACTAATCTATCCATTACTGATTAATCCAATGAGAGGCCAAAGGGTAATTCATCCAATATCAGCTGAATTGCACATAGTTTAAATGAAAATATATGTTGGCAATATAGCATCTATATTTCATTCCTACTGAAGAATAAGGTGTGCACTATAGTTAAAATAAAGTTTTCTGGTTGTACAAGCATCCATGGGGAGAAAGAACTATAAAAAATCCTTTGTTATAACTTCAAATTCTGAATATAGCCCAGGGAATTGGGGATTATGGGCAAAAAGCTGGAACTAGAAAATACTCATAATCAAGACAAACTGCAGAAGCCAACCATGCAAAACATCCCCAGCACAAACACTCAGTACACTCTCCTTGTTATCTGCTCTTCTTGTTCTCGCTTTTATGTAGGTCTTATACAATCATCTGTTTCTGCTTAATAAAAGATTAATTCAAAAGTTGTTTACCTGTCAAGGTCATGGGTTGTTCCTGCACTGGACGACATCATATACACCTAAAACAGTGCATGGTAAGAGGCTGCATTCTTTGCTCTGCTCTAAGTACCAGAAATCTCAGCCTGTCCTTAAATGTTCCTTGTTCAGTTATACAGACTCAAGGGACTTGGGTGAGTTTCAGATAAGAACCTGACTTGAGTTTTTATCCAGCCTCTGAACCTTCTGATGCTCTTATATCTAATCTGTCTGTCAACCACTTTTAAAGTACTACAGTAGCTAAACATTGTTCAGGGATTATAGAAAATTGGTGAACTCACCAATAAGGCAGTCAGCTCTCCTAGTTTAATGGCCAGTTTCTAACTTTGAGCATGCTGCCAGGTTTACTTCTACTCCAGTCCTTTGGGGAATGCAGTGGGAAAGAGGTGGAATTTACAGCATAGTAGCAAGGACTGGATTTTTCCTGGTGTCCCTTCAGAGGGATTTCCAGAGCCTGGGGCTTGAAGTTGAGCACTTTGCCTCCGGCACACTGGTTTCTCTTAAAGGTTAAGGTAACATGCCAGATTACCAGAGCTGTCATATAGGGTTCAGGGCGGGGACTGTGGAAGGACAGTTTCTGAGATAGAGTGGGTCAACCCCACTGAAGGCTTAGTAAATCATTATTACAGAAACTTAAGCAGATCTGATAGCGAATAGGGAGCCAGTGAAATCTGTGGCGCACCAGTATAATATGCTCTCTGCAACTCCTACACGTTAGGATGTAGACTGCCACACCATGCATAAACTGTGGTTCTTTCTGACCTTCATGCCTAGGCCCTAATAGAATAAATTACCATAGTCTTGCATGGAGATCACAAACAGATGGCCAAGGCATTGACCGAGAGGAATGGACAGTTTTCCTGATAGCAGAAGATGGAAGAAGGTACTACTGTTATTTGAGTGTCCAGGATCAATAATTCCCTCCAACATAACCTCAAGACTGGCAAGCAGATGCCATTGATTAAGGGTAGGTTCCAGGAGGTGTTTCTTGGGGAAAAAGTTTCCCTCTTATAACTAGCATCACTTCAGTCACTTCTGGGTTCATCCAGCTGTACTTCATCTTGGCTCCAGGTTGCTTCAGGCACTGGGAAAAGTGGGAGATGGAATTGACTGTGCTAGGAAACAAAGAGATCATTGACATATTGCTAGCCCTCTTATTATAAAATGTTTAGTGGTTGAACCTAGATTTACCATGAGAACAAGAACAAGATTGAACCCTGTGGAACTACATACATAAGACCTCTGTGGGATAGATAGCAGTGATATGACCCCTCCATAAAGTTGATTAGGAAGATACCAATGATGGGCAGGTTCTCTGTTAGAAAGGAAAGAGCATAACCATTTTAGCCCAATTTCCTTGAATCCTAACAGGCCAAAGATGGATCAGCAGTACCTCTTGCTATTCCTTTTGGTGGTCTTGGAATCTTAGAACTGACATTACCACAAAAGTATATAAGATTTGTACACATTCACATATAAGGGCAGAATTTGATCATTTATTGGACAGTGGGCTATTTGGTCCAAATAGAAAACCCCAGCATTTGCAAGCAAATGATTTTTTTCCATTAGTACTCCAGTTAAATGCATAAACAATGTCAATATTTTATTGATATATATTACCTCCATCAATTTTGCCGCACACTTCTAAAGTGAAGATCTTATTGTAGAAGGACATGTATCTGTGTCTCTGGTAGGAATTAATGTGTTGATTTTTAGTCAAATCAATTAACTTGAAAAGACTACATTGTCAAGGAACAACCTTCATCTAGATTTACAGTGCTCTGTCTATCATGGAACAGCAGTATAATACTATACTCCTGTAGTATAACTCTTAGAGCCATAATATATTAAGTATCATAATTGACTTCTCATTTTTTCCAATTATACAATTTATAAATAACATGACATTTCTGACAGCTTAATTTGCTAACCTATCCCAAAAAAAAGTCTTCAAAAAAATATCCAAAACACACAGTTCAGAATCATTGTTATCTCCCTATCATGGTAATTATAGTAGCACTATTAGTTCCTCTATAGTTAAGATTGTATTACCCTATTTTCAGAGCGTTTTATCTCAGCCATAAACATTAGCTCCAGGCTGAAACTCAGTATTCAAGACTTCAGTATGTATTCTGACTAGGGACTGGAGACAAAATTAAGCCAACCTAAGAAACAAGACTAAAAGGTCCTCAGACTGAACCAATTCCAAAGGTTTTATTTTGGTTTGGGTTGGTTTTTTTTGGGGGGGGGGGGTGGAGGCGAGGGATACCTCTAAGTTCCCAGCCTACTCCTGCTCCTCTCCATCAGATGGCAACAACAAGTCAGCATTGATTTGAGCAGCTCCCTACACAATTACCATCCATCTAACAATTCTGAAAACAGTTTTATCTTGACAAATAGCCCCTTTTTGGACTTGTGAATCTACATGCTTAGTTGAATGTCCCTGTCTCTAACTATTACCTTAGGAAATAGCCAAAAGAACTCCGAAAGGTTGTCCTGTTATTTTGTGTTTTCCATTAAAATACTACTTGGTGTTACAACATTAAGCAACATTTCCTGTGTAACATGTAGCTAATAGAGCATGATAATAGCAATGGTAAAATACTGTAAAAATCTACTGAATACGTAGTTTCAAACAAAGGGGAATGAATTGGTAGCTAAGAGCCTAAGGCAAAGTCAAGATCCATTAAAGTTTCAGTTCACTTGTTTGGGGAAAACATAATTGGCTTGAATGAGTTTCAAATGTATCTGATCTTTTACCCATTAAAAACTGGATGAGTTTTATTGGTGACTAATGCATGGTTTCATGGTTTATCAGACTCAAGGGACAACAGAAATTTTAAAAGCTTAAAAACATCCTAACTTAGCTAATTAGTTATCAAAATATTTTGAAATCAACTGCTACTCAGACAATCTGCATTTAGAATAAGGTTTACAAAAGCCCTTAAAGAGAAGGGAAAATCAAAATATTCCTTGTGAGGGTCACTCTTCAACGAGCCTTCAAACATTTAAAACAAAGCTGTGTACATTCTGCTTGTGTTTTAAGTATTGTCAAGTACTCACTTCCATATTTTTGCTGGGGGCTGGCATTTTTGGAAGATCAGAATGGCGATGTCATACCTGGCTGTTTTCCATGATGAATGCAGCAATCCTTCCCTCTATCTAAAGGAGTTGCAGATTTTTAGCTGATATATGAGTGTCTCCCTTTCCCACTAAACTTGAGGAAGCTGCTAGCTTGTGTGATAGCACTACCCAGGACCTCCAAGCACAACACAGTTTGCCAGAAAGGAATAAGGAGAGGAAATTGAGGAATATCAATGAGAAATAAAATTGTTGGTGTTTTCCAATGTGTTTATGAGACCATCTGTGAAGAATGTGGAAGATGTGTATTATTTTTATGTATATCTGTTTATTGTATTGTTATTATACTGTTTGCTACATATGTTCTAAGGGTTAACTCTTGCAGGACCTTATTGCATGCCCACAGGAAGGCAGACAATGGCTTTAGATAACCCAGTCACTGGTACTTAACTGACAAGGGTCAATGCCTTTGAACTTTGACCTCTGACCAAGCTTGCCCCAACACCAACGGCTTGGGACAGGGGAAAGAACCCTTCAGGCACAAAAGCTGAAGTAAAGAACTCTGAAGTAGATAAAATCCTGAGTCCCAAACTCAGGAGAGTGGACAATTAGTGACTTCAGGGAAGCAGATTAGACCCCCAGGCCCCAGAGACAGGGATACCTGAGATAAGCCAGACCTTCTTAAGCTCCGATAGAAATGCTAAGGTTGAGAACAGACATACACATGCAGGCCTTTTGTTTTTTAACCCTTTTCTCTAAAACCTATGTTCCTATGCATAAGTAAACAGTACTACAAAGAAATGGTTCTGAGTCACTGCATTTACCTACTGGTCACAGCTCCCAAAGGGAACTCTTGTAGGTGCCAAACCTAGTTGGACCTGCTGAGGAAACGCCATTGGCAAACAAGGCGGCTGTAGCCTGGGGAGCTGATCCATGAGTAGGAGAATCACAGGACTCCACTCTGAAAGGAGTGAAGGTGCAGAGTCTGTGCGATGGAATGATGGCTGCCCTGTAGTATCCCCTCCTGGCTAAGCCTGGCTCTACAGGTGTTCTCTGCCTCAGTTTCCCACAATAAGTACTCCACTCAGTCCAAAAGGTTGCAAAACAAAATTCTCCTGTTGGGGTTCTACTTTATCAAATCCAAATAAATGTGAAATAATCAGTTTCTCCCCTTGAGCTCAGGGTTTGCACAGCCCTCTTCCTTGGGGGCCTGTGGTTCTTGGGGTCCAGCTCACTCTACCTTTATCCACTGCAGTGCTTGTCTCCAGCCAGCTGCAGCCCGTAGGCTTCTGTTGTTGTCGTCATGCTGCTGCAGCTGTGGTGCTGGAGGTCATCTTTCTGGGAGCATGCCATCCAGGTGCCTTGCTCTGGTGAGCTCACCTGGGGGCTGCTCTCCTCAGACACTTCCTATTTCTCAGAGCCCAGCTGAGTCTTAGTAACCCATTATTGGGCTCATTAGCTAAACAACTACCAAGCAGACGCCTAGGGATTTATTTGCTGCCAATTAGGTCTGAGTTGATACATTCTTGCTTACAGGATCCTGTCACAGGTAGGCTGGTCCCTGACTCCCCTTTAGGGTCTGTGAACTCTACAGATGGGAGCAAGCCTCCCAGCCCAGGTAGACAGATTTGAGCTAGCTCAGCTCGGGATAATGCGCTAAAAATATCAGTTTGGTGGTTGGGGCTTAGCTCTCAAGCGTAGGGGAGTGGGTGGACTTCAGAGCTCAAGAAACCCATCCATACTGCTATTGTTAGCTCACTAGCTCAAGCCCCACTAGCATGAGTCTGTCAATCGGGCTGGGAGGCTTGGTCCCAGCTGCAGGGTAGACATATCCTAGTGGGTCAGCCCTGTGACAGCCTATCACTTGAAAGGGTACACTCAGGAAAATCTGAAGAGGGTATCAAAGGTGCAGCTAACCTGGTAACTGGGACACCACTTTTACATTACAAAAGAACAATCTGACGTGATCCAAAGCCCACTGAAGTCATTGGGACTTTTTCCATTCATTGGGCTCTGAATCAGGCACATAGAGAGCAAAGTAAAAAAAAGTATTTTATTTTGCTTCACAATTTACTTTTAAGAGTCACAGAAACAATGTAGTATCTTAAATAAATAAAAAACTGCACATATAATACATTTAGATGACTAAGGGAGATATATATTCACCTAATAAATAACGGACTATGCTCATCAACACTGATTCTTTGACATTTCACACCACACAAAGCCATGTAAGCCACCAATCTCAACTCAGTTGCTCACTGACCTTCTCAACAGAAAGGTCAGTCATCCCGTATAAATCATTTTCTTTGCTTACATGTGTCTGGACCATTGTGATATTTATCAGGGAGTTCACAAGTTAATCCACAAATAGCTGGATTATCTCCCCTGAATGCTAAAAGAACTTCAGCAGTTCTATGACCAAGTTCCCAAAATCTTATTTAAAATCTCTCTAAATGGTCTAGTGAGCACTTTCCCATCCAATGGATGGCTCCATTGACATGGCTGTGTTTTTTTTTCTAATCTGCTTTTATATTTTGGTGACCTTCATGGCTTTTTGGCATTTATAAGAATTCAATGCAAGATTCTTGAAGGAAGAGGAATAATTTTAAATTAATCCAAAAAGGCACTTTTTAAAGTCTTTCAGTTTTTAAATAACTGAATAGCACTTTTATAAGATTCCAGACGTACATATCTCTTTTCTGTCTTCCTAACTTTGGGCGACATTGCACCATCAGTTTTCAACCATACGCCCAGGTTGGAGTTTTGCCTAAGAATCAATGACACAATATAACCCATCATTCTGTTTTTCTTTTTTGCAATCCCTTCATTTCTATGGAGTTCCTTTTAATGTGTGCATTTTTCTTCATGATGTTTTTGCTGTTTCATTATCTTTACAAATACACATTTTTATATATTCATAATCAGTATATAAAATTTTCAATATGATACTTAAAATCTAACCAATAAGATTATGGTATTAATATAATTTTCAACTCATTCTTCTATTTCATCTAACTCATTCAGCATTTGAAACAGCCATTTTATCTTTCAGTAATTTCTCGATGTCATTATAATAAAAAAAGCCTCCAACCCATATTATTTTCTCCTTTCATAAGCAGATGGAGTGTAGCTGAATATAAAACTTGTATTCACTTTTCTAAAAACTCCTAACCAAGCCAAATTCACTTTTAAAGGATTTAAAGACACATCTAAGAACATGTGTATTGTCATTCCCAAATGGAAAATCCACTTTTTGTTTCTCATCTCTGAAAGGAAGTTATGTTCTTCAACTGAAGAAAATAATTTAATAATAGTCCCAGGGGTCTCTGCATTCAGTAAAGTTTGTTCTTTAACAGAGTTTCTTAAGTAATTAGGAAGAAGTGGCAGACAGTATACCTTTGCTATCCATATGGCTGGCTCAAACTTTGTATTTATACTTAACTATGCTGTACTACACTACACAACCAAATCAATGTTTTCATTCACATCTTTCCCTTCAGATGTTTTCGATAATTTCTGCTTTTCTGTGGATTAAGTCTTCCTTTATCTAAACTCTTATATAGTTTTCACAGAGTTAGACTTTATTACTGACTGTAAATTGTCCTAAAAACTCACATGTCCTTCCCCCCCCCCCCCAAGGTCTTGAACACAGAAAAAGGTCTGCTTTCAGTAAAATTCTCAGTGTCTGCATACTATCTATACAAGCCTCAACTACAAGATTACTAACCCAGACAAGAGAACCAAATTATAGATTTCATCTCTAAAGAAGTGCTACTGGTTGATAGAAAGGAGACTCAAACTGCTGCAGCTTCTTTTCATATTTCACCTTCAAATTAACAAAAACTAGTTATGGGCAAAAACTGAAAGAATAGATGAGAACACCTTGTGGAGCTCTAGTGAAGGCTGCATCAAACTTCTTAGCTGGCCTCATCCCCTCTCATCGACCAAACCAAAAACCAGATTCACAAGTAATTGACTGTATTTCAAAGTAGTCCTTTACTGAGACTATCTTATCTTCTGTGAAAGTTACATGAGAAGCACTAGGTACAACTATCCATTGGACAAGTCAACCCTAATCCATACTTAATTAATCCCTTACACTAAAACCCTGCCAAGACTTATGCATTTTCTTCTCTTTATGCAATGTGAGTGGTCTAAGGGCTAATGCTATCCTTGATATATAAACAAAGAAATTTTGAATAGGAGTAAAGAGGTATGATGGGGACTATCAGGCCTTCTCTGCCCCCGCTGGAGTCATTAGTGTCTTGACATCCCACTGCTCAAGGAAAAGCCACTCACACTGGGCTATCAACAAGACTTAGTCTTCCAAAATCCTAAAAGGGCCAGAAGGAGTCACTAACCAACCAGGAGCCAGCAGACCAGTTAAGAAGGCTTGCCTGCTTCTCCTCAGGGGAGTATAATGAGAGACTGGGAAAGAGGAGCTCACAATTAAGGTAAATTTGCAGGCACGATTATCATAGAATCATAGAAGATTAGGGTTGGAAGAGACCTCAGGAGATCATCTACTCCAACCCGCTGCGCAAAGTAGGACCAACTCCAACTAAGTCATCCCAGCAAGGGCTTTGTCAAGCTGGGCCTTAAAAATAGATAGAGATTCCACCACCTCCCCAGGTAATCCATTCCAGTGCTTTACCATCCTTCTAATGAAATAGTTTTTCCTAATATCCAACCTAGACCTCCCCCACTGCAACTTGAGATCATTGCTTCTTGTTCTGTCATCTGCTACCACTGAGAACAGCTGAGCTCCATCCTCTTTGGAACCCCCTTTCAGGTAGTTGAAAGCTGCTATCAAATCCCCCCTCGCTCTTCTCTTCTACAGACTAAACAAGCCCAGTTCCCTCAGCCTCTCCTCATAAGTCATGTGCCACAGCCCCCTAATCATTTCCGTTGCCCTCCGCTGGACCCTCTCCAACTTGTCCACATCCTTTCTGTAGTGGGGGGCCCAAAACTGAACACAATACTCCAGATGTGGCCTCACCAGTGCCGAATAGAGGGGAATAATCACTTCTCTCAATCTGCTGGCAATGCTCCTAATGCAGCCCAATATGCCGTTAAGCTTCTTGGCAACAAGGTCACACTCTTGACATATCTACCTTCTCATCACTGTAATCCCCAGGTCCTTTTCTGCAGAACTGCTGCTGAGCCAGTCGGTCCCCAGCCTGTAGCGGTGCATGGGATTCTTCCATCCTAAGTGCAGGACTCTGCACTTGTCCTTGTTGAACCTCATCAGATTCTCCAATTTGTCTAGGTCACTCTGGACCCTATACCTACCCTCCAGCGTATCTACCTCTCCCCCAGTTCGCCCCATCATAACATCATAGCAGATGTTAAGTACATACTTGAGGCAGCCAGCCCCTCATGCCATTGTGCTTACATTTCTATTTTCAGCATGCTAGGGTAGTCAGAGCTAGCATGACTGTATTTCCTCGAATTATACCCCCACCTTGCAGTGTAGACATATTCAGAGACACTTCCAGTCACTCTTAGTTCTTGACTGACCTTATGCTCTCTATACTGTCAAATCACATTGCAATGCAAGGACTGAGGCCCTGCAGATCACAACACAGAATGAGGTGTTATGAGAATTCTCATTCATGGTAGTGGTGAAGTGTCAGGACAGGGGTTGTTTATATGGCAAGCAGATCCTCATCATCTGCTGGTGTTTTATTAATCACCCTAAGCTTCCTATCTAGGTTTTCAGGCTTGTGCATCACTAAATAGAGGATCCATTCATGTACCAGAAAATTCAACCCCTAGCTCCAAGTACACCTCTACCCCAATATAACAGTCCTCGGGAGCCAAAAATTCTTACCGCGTTATAGGTGAAACCGTGTTATATCGAACTTGCTTTGATCCACCAGAGTGCGCAGCCCTGCCCCACCCCAGAGTGCTGCTTTACTGCATTATATCTGAATTCATATTATATTGGGCCACGTTATATCGGAGTAGAGGTGTATCCACAGCTGCTTTCTGGAACACCCCAACTAATCAGTTATTCTATTTAAGCCATCCAATGCATGTATGTGAGTGTACATGAAAATCCTATGTTGAAAATCTGTCTGAGAGTAAGCAATACCAACCACAGAGCCCTGTCTTAGACATTAGAACCTGTTTTATTAACAAAGGATCAAAATTTACTCCCATTCAGAGAGCCAACATAAGACCTATGTGCCACTTCTCGCTTACACCCTCAAAATAAGGCTGAAGTGGAACTTAAGTGGTGCACAGGCCAAGTGCTAACCCTCTGTTTAGGAGTGAAATTTACCTAGAGTTGGTCATAACCAGGACACCAAGAGATTGTCTTGTATTAATGCTGTTCCTCTTCTAAGGGTTTGTCTGCCACTTGAAACGCTACAGCGAAACAGCAACAGCACTGCAGCTGTTCCACTGCAGCACTTCAGTATGGACACTGCCTATGCCAGCAGGAGGGATTCTCCCATCAATGTAGGTAATCCATCTCCGAGTGTCGGTAATTAAGTCAATGGAAGAATTCTTCTGTAAAATAGTGCTGTCTACACCGGGGTTAGGTCAACTTAACTACGTCACTCAAGAGTCTGGATTTTTCACACTCTTGAGCAACACAGCTGGGTTGACCTAACATTTTAGAATAGACAAGTCCTAAGTGTCCTGTCAGTGGGTATCATCCTAAATCCTGTTGTGAGACTTTAATCCATTAATAGAACCTCATTAATCTGTAGTTTACTAATCCATATACTTCATCGCTCACCCACACACACAAAAATCACAGTCTCGTTCTTTCCTTGTTTATCAGCAAAGAGTTAATACAGAATGCAGTGAGGACTCAGTATTTATGATAACATGCTACTATTGTTATCCATAACATGTTACTAAATGTACAGCAATATGTTTTATAAAAATCAAACTAAATTGCAGTTGTCAAAATGACTGAGCTTAGAACATTGTGCTTATTTTTTATACTGTTTGTTCGCTCACTAATTTCAGTAATTCACAATGGATCTCCTAGTCATTAGTATGAATTATCAAAGTATGATAATGATGTGCAGCAGAAATGCCAGCAGTGAAAACTCTATCCAAAAAGACTGAGCAAATTCAGAAAAAAGCAATACTGCAGCTGTGGTATATAAATAAAGGAGCACTTAAGTAGTGTTGCTAGTTTGTTTTTTCTCTTGAGAAGTTTTAGAGGTGGTTTTTAAAATGTACTTAGTCCAGCCAGTCCATAGTCTCAAGTGTGAACATTTATTCTTCAGTGATGTATCCATGCTTGGTCATGCCTTAAATCATAAAGATTTTAGCTTTTTAAAATTACATCGAAGTGACACTTAAATGCCTGTAGACTGCAAGTTGTCAATTTTTCATAAACATATCCATATAGAATAATCAATGTCATCACTTTTGTATATTATAATTTCTTAGAATTCAGTTAATATTTAGGTACCTTATCACATACAGTTCAAAAGGAACTTCTCACCATAGTAACTGAAACCATACCCAGATAGGAGCTGTAACAATTTTCCAAATACAGGAAGCAAATAGAACCCCTACCATCCCCACAGCATCACAACTTTAAAAGACTGAAATTGAGAACAGCTGCTTGAATATCAGTGATTCCACAGCCTGCATTTAACGCACAGCCTGAGCAGAGATGCTGTATAATACAACCTAAACAAGACCAGGCTAAGGATTACACCTAGTTCAAACAGGAGTGAATTCAAGACAGGACAGTGTGTTAATAGTCGTATAGCACCTAGAGGCCACCACTGAGATGGGGCAAAGATTTGTGACCGCTAACTTTGGGTGCCAAATTTGAGATACCTTATAAAGAGTCTTACTTTTCAGAAGCGAATGCACAAAATTTTCTTAAAGTCAGGCCCCTTTAAGGTGTCTCCAGTTGGACACCCAAAACCACTAGTCACTTTTGAAAATCTTGGCCAGCCACTGTATAAACACTGTTGATAAATTTTAGGGTCCATTCTCTACACTTTGCTTCAGTATGAAATATATTCAAAAGATCAAATAACCAATATCAGTCAGGTTTATTGCTAAAAATCAATAAGAGTATAGTAGAGAATACAACACAATGCCCATTTGATATAATGCCCATTTCCAAGAAGAAATATTGTACAGCATTATTAAATTCACCTTACACATAAGGTATGCTTCCAAAGTTATATCCCTAAAGCTATCCTAAAAAAAAGGTACCACATGCATCCCTTGAGGCTAGATTTAATCAATCATCTTTCTACCTTGTTTTTCTGATACCAGAGTTGCCCGCCTCTTATCTTTTTGTTCTGGACACATGGATTCCAGGTATTAGGCCAGGAAAGCACCTCCCAGCTTGTCAAAGGCAAATACATTAACGTTCTGCCCCAGCACAAGTTGCTTATTTTCTAATGCCAAAGCTGACTTCAGCTTTGTCAAGTGTTGTGGAGTACTTAGCATAAGTGAATCAGAATATAGAAAGATATGTAACTTTATATATATATATATATATATATGTCCCCCACACACAACACACACACACTATAATGTTATATTTATATTGTATTCTTAATGCTTAATAATATGTAGTGTGAATAATACATATTGTTATTGAGAAAGTGATATATATTAACCCAGCATATATTCAAAACCACATAGTCCGTGCTCCAAACAGCTTACCATCCAAATAAACAAGACAGTCAAAGGGTGGAAGAGGAAGCAGAGGTACGAAGAGGAGATATAATTTTGCCCAACGTCACATAGCATATCAGTGGCAAAACTGGTAATGGGGTTTCCGGTTCTCTATCCACTGGCCCACAGGCTACTGGAAATATTCTACTCTTGATTAATAAGCAATAATTATTGTGCTTAGCTCTTATATAGTGCTTTTCCTCCATAGATCTCAATAGGCCTCTTTGTCTTCTTAGGTTTACCAAACACTCAGAGGAGAGCAAAAGCTAGGAAAAACGCTAGTGGGAAGAAGCTGGAAAGCAAAGGAGGGATGTGGCAGAAGCTCAGCATGTTCACCCCTCCCAGAAGGGGGACACATCAGGATTTCCATCCTGTAAAACCAAGGAATTTCTGTAAGTGCTGTTTCCTCTTCTCCTTGTTCAGCAGCATTAATGAAGGGAGTACCCTCCATCATTTCACTGCCAGTATACAGTAAATACTAATGCCTTCTCTTTAAGGGCCCAATTCAGCACTGTCGACTTTTGCTACTTACTTCAATTGGAGCAAGAATACATCCTAAAATCCCACATTCCATATAACAAAAACTTGCTCTTCACCTATTGTCTAAAGTTTTTTCCCCCTTATTAGTCATGAGATGGCTTTGTGGTATAGAGGTAAGATCCTTGCCTACCATGTCAAAAGTTCAGAATCCAAATCCCAGCCCCACTGTGCCAGAGGATCTGATTATTAACCTGAGGGATTAAGCCTTTCTGTAAGTACAGGTTAGCCAAACACAAATTATTGGGTTCAGTACAGGGGTAACTGGATGACATTTAGCATCGGAGATATACTAGAGGTCAAACTAGATGATCTAATGGGCACTTCTGGCCTTAAACACTATTAAGTTATTAAGACTGAGGGGAAAAATTCTCTTTCCTGCTTTCTGTTAATTACATTCTGTACAATGAATGAATTTTGCAAAATAAAGCCTAATTCTTTTGTACTTGGTAACACAGATGGGCCAGATGCTCAGTTCATGTAAAATGACTTCAATGAAACTACAACAGTTCAAACCAGCTGAGGATATAGCTGATTGTTTTTATTTATTTTTAGAAATTGTCATGGGAGATTGTAATTTAAAGAAAAAATTCTCAAAGCAAAAATTCACTTCATCCAGTTCAGATTTTTAAAATGGAAATGTCACAAGGTCCACACACCACAGGTGGCGCCTCCTTCTGTCCGTCCTGGGGATTAGCTCTATCAGGCATTGCACCCTCCTCTGGGAGTGTCTTCACTCCTTTTGTCTCACCCTACGGCCCCGCTGGCTCCAGGAATCGCAGCCTCCTCTTTGTGACTCTGCTCTCTGGCCAGGTCACTACATGGTTTCCCCTTCTGGGGGGTTATCCAAAGTTCTTCCACACTAACAGTCTCAGGCAGTCTTCTCCCTGATGGTGCCACTTCCCCAGTGGGGGATCCCAGGCCTGCCTAATACTCCAAGTTCCAGTCCAGGGACCCTGTAATCTGGCCAGCTTTCCCTCAACCCTTGTTGCTCCTTCCCTGAACTCCTTCCTACAGCTTCTGGTTCCTCCCTTTTTGGGTGTACCAGCTCAAACTCTCTCCTCCCAAGGAGAAACTTCAGACTACTAAACCCTGTAGCCTCAAACACATCTCCCTACGCCGAGGGAAAGACTACAACCTACTTCCCTGCAGCCCCCATTGCCAGCTTCATCAGCAAATTAGGCCTTAGCATTCCTTTCAGGCTTTGTCCTGTTGGGTAGACACCCCTTCACAGGAAGCTATTTCTAAATATCATTTGTAACAAAATCAAATATTTTTAATTCTTATTATGGTCACTGAAAATGACCTACTATCCTTATTTTCAAAAAATTAAAACTTATTTTTCCAGTAATTATGACCTTTACCTTATATGTTCAGAAGAAAATACTGCTTTTGGATGCCCCATTTGGGATATCCTAAGAGGTCCTGATTTTCAGAGGTATTTTCTGAAATTCAGCTACCTTGAAGGTATCAGTTTGAACACCCAAAATCACTAGGTTTTTGCTGAAAATTTTGGCTCATCATTTTTAAGATTTGCTTGAAGAATCAAAAATATTTAAATAAAATAAAACAAAACAACAGTGATTTTTAAATCAAAAGCTGCTAAACAAAATAAAAAAAAGTCATGCTAATCACAGGAGTGCTATGCATCAACCTAATGAGCCATGATATAAAGCCTTGTAACATGCGGTTTCTACTGGATGCTAGTAGATCCATTTATCATAGAATCATAGAAGATTAGGATTGGAAGAAACCTGAAGAGGTCATCTAGTCCAACCCTCTGCTCAAACCAATTAAATCATCCCAGCCAGGGCTTTGTCAACCTTTTACAAGCTGCTGGGGACAGAGACTGTTGTATTTTGTAACCAGATCCTGGGTTCAGAGTAAACAAGAGCAGGCCAATGGTCAAAATTTACTGGAAATGTATGTGATATTGAAAAGGTAAAAACACTGACAATTTGGGGGGGGGGGGTTGGCTTTATTAGTGTGGGATCCTTGACTGTGAAATACACTTTCTGCTTTAGCTGGGAATTCAGGTCAGACCTGCAAGGTCTAGTTCTCCCAAGGGTTATTTTGGCAGCTGGGAAGAGCTGGATCATAGACACCCTTTGTCCAACCCTCCTTTTCCTGCTTATGCCTCTTATATGGATGGCTGTACGGGGAAGAGGATGGTTTAGACCTGCTATATTTGCTCTAAACCACTAGGAGATTTACAATGAGGAAATTCTCCTAGCTGGCCAAATCTGCTGGATTTCTGGCCTCCTTGCATGCCAATCCCTTCCGATTTCTCCTGTGCAAGTGGTGCCTCCAAATTCCTCTTACATACAGAGGGGTATCAACTCTGGAGAGAGACTTCAGGGTCTGTCTCTCTCCTCACTGGCAGAAATAAAATTAGAAAAGGCTTCTGCTCTGCCTAAGATGAATCAAGGAACAATTCCTCTTCTTTCACTTTTGGGGGTTGCACTGCTCCAAATGTTCCCCCAGACCCAAAGCCGGTGCTACCATTAAGGCAAGCTAGGCGGTTGCCTAGGGCGCCAAGATTTGGGGCTGCCAAAAAGCGGTGCCCCCAATTTTTTTTTTTTCTAAACACACTGTTCCTGGGCTGGGCTGCCGGCGGCGCGCTGACGCATGTGGCTCAAACTCCCTCTCCCAGCGCAGCGGCCGCTCCACTTCTCCCGGCTCCCAGGCTTGCCGCGCCAATCAGCTGTTTGGCGCCACAAGCCTGGAAGGGGAGGAAAATTAGAGCCGGGGCGGCATTCTCAGGGAGGAGGCGGAGCAGAGGTGAGCTGGGGTGGGGAGCTGCCGCACAGCTCCCCGGGGGGGGAAGCTGCTGCGGGGGGGCGCCTCAGGGCAGGGAGGGAGCTGCCGCGGGGGGGTCGCCTCAGGGCTTGGGGAGGGTGGGGAGCTGCCGCAGGGCTGGGGGGGGCGCAAGGTGGAGGTTTCGCCTAGGGCGCGAAACTTCCTTGCACCAGCCCTGCCCAGATCTGGGCATGTTTTGTTGCAGTGTTTTGATCCCAAATGCTGCAGGAAATAATTTACTATTAGGGTTGCTACTGAAACAGACAAAAATTGTAATTTTCAAGAGGGAAATATAAGTTAAATAGCATGCTGTTTAAAGTAGAAAAACCCTTACACAAAAGCTTGGGGAAATTTCTCTTTGGAAAAGAAGGGTGCTGCACAAATCTATCAGAGGTATCTGGGAACTGAGATGCATATAAGGAGGCTCAGAAAAATTTCATTTTTGGTCTGGTACGAGCAGAGAAGAAAAAAGCAATCTTATTTCCAAATATGATATATTGAAATTTCACAGGAAAGACAATAGAAAGACCCATTGATTAATTATTCTAGCACTGGTGAAGAAAACAAGTACACAAGCTTAAGCATATTTGAATTTCATAAATAGGATTATATTCCTTTGTGGCACGCTAACTCAGTTTCCTGAAGTATCTGTATAAGAAGATACAGGCCTGGAGTAATAATTTAATTGATAAGAGGAAACAATGTTTTGAAATCCTGATATTCTCTGTTTAAAAAAAAAGAGGGGTGGGGGTTTCTAGTAGTATGTCTCAGCATAACATACTAGAATTTGGTAAAAAGACTACAGGTTGATTCTCCAGTGCCTCGCACAGTGTGTGTTGATTTATATCGGTGTAGGGTGGGTGTGAATAGAGAATTCCAACCTGGTAGCCTTTCATTCCCGCCTTGTGCCGCACTGCCCCCCCGCCGAGCGCCGCCGGAACCCCCCCCCCTGCGCCGAGCGCCGCCGGAAACCCCCCCCCCGAGCGCCGAGCCACGCGCCGCCCCCCCCCAGCGCCGCGCCACTGGAACCCCCCTCCAGCGCCGCGCCCGCGCCGCACCCCCACCGAGCGCCGTGCGCCAGAACCCCCCTCCAGCGCCGTGCCCGTGCCGCCCCTCCCCCCCGCCGAGCCCCGCGCAACCGGAGCCCGCCCCCCCAGCGCCGCACCACCAGAGCGCCCCCCCCTTGCGGAATGCTGCACCGCGCTCTCCCCGCCGCCCCTTACCAGGTGCCGCCCCAAGCATGTGCTTGGGTGCCTGGTGCCTAGAGCCGGCCCTGCTTACTATCCTAACTCAGGGCCTGATTCCGCTCCCTTTGGTGTTAATGGTAAAAATCCCATTGACTTCAACGGGAGCATGATAGCATTCTCAGTTCTCACTCAAGAAAAATCTTGTTAATCACTGTGAATACTGTAAAAATCACTGACTACTGTTAGGTGGGGGAGCATGAACTCTGTTAGATTTGTTTTCATGTTCGTACTGTGTGTTTGGTCTCACTACTCAATTAAGTGTGAAGGTTTAATATTTTCCCTCTCCAAAAGGGGAACAATAAGAGGGTTGTACCACTTTAACGATACCAGTAGAAAATACTAGTATAGTTATACTGGTATAGTTAACGTTGCAATTTCTGTGTGTGGTCAAACCCACAGAGTCACAGCACAGAACTCACAGTCCAGTGGGATTGGGAAGGGGTGGAGGGCCACAGGTTAAAGTGGCTTTAAGCCACCTTTGTGTTCTCCCAGTGTTATGCTGCTCCTTGGCCTAATGTAGATAGCCCATGGTGCTTGTCTATGTTGCCCCAGAGGCCTATGAGTCACATCGCTGCATGCTGCTTCCCCACCCCTGCTCTATCCTAGGCATGCCCCCCATACCAGTGCTTACAAGGGGGTCTTAGGAAGTCAGGCTGTCAGCTGTCTTCCTCAGTTCCTGCACAGCGTTGGATAACCCATCCTGGCTGGATCTGGGGCTTGTAGACCCTCTTTATGCTGCTCTGGCCCTTTTAGCTGGCCTAAAGAAGCCATCGTGATGGTAAGAATCTCACCCACAGCTTCAGTAAAGAAGTAAAACAGAAATTTAAAATTAAACATTTAAAAATGGATACTGTGCTACAAGCTGCCTAGAGTAGGTGACAGACAGCAGTTACTAATATTCATATTTACAATATCGCCTATTCTCACTGCAACAAACTATATTGCTACAGCAAGACTATATTTCTCAAGGCAATGCTGAGGAATAAAATGAAAAGCAAAAAATAAAACCTGCCTTGATCACAGGTATCGATATCAACAGAAACATTATTCAAGCTAATAGGATTCACCAATATGCTTCTTCCTATATACAGTGTTGTGTGATAAAACTAACATTGCTCCCTCATAACAAACACTTATATACTTGCTTCCTCCTCATTACCATTACCACAAATCATTTTGTGTTAGCAAATTTGGCTGCAGAAGCATAGTCCAGAATATAAAGGTCTTGCTGTCATGAGCTTACACCTATTTTAGCTGGGAATAATATAGCTTTAACTGAATAGATTTGTAAATATTCAGCCAGATCCTGCTTCCACTGAGGTCTGTGATAAATCTGCCAAACAGTATAGCTACAGCAAAACTATACAACTGGCATCAGTGCAATGAGGATCAGGTCTATTTCCTGTATTTATGTCCCTAGATCACTGACTTGCCCTTTGGCAATGTCTGCCACACTTAACGTCTCCCAGTGAGAATATTGCAATGCCATTTGCTGTGAAATTAGTGGTCACCATTTTTTTCCTTAAAGGAGAATGTCTTTTTTTTTTTAAGTTAATGGTAAACATATCAATGTGGCCCACTTATGTTCATGACAAGCTATGTCCTTTTGTCCTTTCTCAGTTGCAACTCGGAGTGGTGTAAATACCAGAGGATCAGACTGCAAATCAGTGCTAGATTCCTACCACTGTCTGAGACGTCAATAGCTCTAAAACCTTTTTATCTATACATTGATAATCAGAACCCATAGTAAAAATACCAATGAATAATACATCAGTAATATCACCACCACTTTGCACTTAATGCCTTCTGAAAAAAGGCCATAGGAGCAGATTAGATGTCTGTGTGAGATTTCCCTTTGTAGAGCTTGCTGAGAAGCATTCCACCAGGCAGTATGGAGTTGGGGACTGAGGAGCTGGCACAGGCATGAAACTTCCCAATCCCATGGCTCCAGGGAATCCAGGGAAGGAGGACACAGCCTGCATGGATGATTGCACCTCTGCACCATTCTGCTAGTATCCCTGCCTCTGAAAGAGCCTTGCAACCATTGGATGAGTCCCCCTTCAGTGGACTCCACACGTTGTTTCAAACAGCCATGTGGTCTGGGCCTCTTTCATAGAAGGGAGGTGCTCTCTTCTCTCCAGCATTTGTAGGGGTTCTAGAGCAGGGGTCAGCAACCTACAGCATGCAAGCCAATTTTGAGTGGCACACTGCCGAGGTCCCAGCCCCACTCAGCCCCCCCCCCGCCCACTGTTCTCCCCTGCGGGGGCAGGAGGCAGAAGCTTGGTCCTGCGGCAGCCAAGCTTCCCCCCTCCCCTGCTTCTTCCCCCAGCGTGGTGCTTTCCTGCCCCTCCTCCTCCCCCTGCACCGGTCAGCTGATCGCCCTTGCGATGGGGAGGGGGACGAGTGGCCGCGTGCTCCCTGATCCGTAGAGGAGGCAGAGAAGAGGTAGGGACAGGACCTTGGGGAAGGGGGTGGAACAGGGCATATCCCTTCCAGCCCCTGCCATGAGCCGCTCAGGGCAGGGAGCACCCCCACGAGCCGAGCACCCCAGCCTTCTGTCCTGACCCCACACACATACGCAGCCTTCTACCCTGCACTCCACACCCCTGAACTCCCCCCCACACACACACCCAGCCTTCTGCCCTGCAACCCCACAACCCCCACCCCTCTGCCCTGAACCCTGAACCCTCCCCACCCCCCCGCCCCCAGGTCTGGGGTCCCGGCTCCCAGCCCCGCTCAGCCTGCTGCCAGCCTAGGTGAACAGAACCCCAGGCTGGTGGCGTAAGATCAGTATTTCAATTTAATTTTAAATGAAGCTTCTTAAACATTTTGGAAACCTTGTTTACTTTACATACAATAGTTTAGTTATATAATATAGACTTATAGAGAGAGACTTTCTAAAAAACGTTAAAATGTATTACCGGCATGCGAAACTTTAATTTAAAGTGAATAAATGAAGACTTGGCACACCACTCCTGAAAGGTTGCCGCTCCCTGTTCTAGAGGGTGCAGCCTTATACCAGAGGGACAGTGAAGAAAAAGATCTGCAAGGAGACCCTGGCAAGGCATCTCTCACCTCCTTCCTCTTTAGTCTCCTGCTGTGGGGCTTTCCTTGGAAGGAAACAATATGACTCAGAAGGTTAATATTCAGTTAGAATAAAGGGGTTTAGCTATTATTAAATTCAGCAGCAATCTGTATGCATATTCCTATTGATATTTAATTCACTTAGTGGCATTATTTTCTATTGCGCTATATTCTATTGCGCTATAAATATGGAGGAGAAATGGTTTTGTTGATACAAAGGGAGGAAAAGGAGGGTTGGACAAAGGGTGTCTATGATCCAGCTCTTCCCAGCTGCCAAAATGACCCTTGGGAGAACTAGACCTTGCAGGGCTGACCTGAATTCCCAGCTAAAGCAGAAAGTGTATTTCACAGTCAAGGATCCCACACTAATAAAGCCAAAAAAACAAAAATTGTCAGTGTTTTTCGTTTGTTTTTACCTTTTCAAAGTCACATACATTTCCAGTAAATTTTGACCATTGGCCTGTTCTTGTTTAATCTGAACCCATACCACTGTTCAAAGGAGCTGCAGGGTTGGAAAATGCCAACTCAGTTTTTCTAATGAGTTGGCCACTATGAAATGTAATATCTTCAAATTGCTACAGTTACAGGCTGAGTTTCCCATTTACTTACTGGGCAAATACTAGTCTTTAGCAATGCTTTTATTAACCAGTACTCAAGCAACACATGATCCATTTTCATTACTCAGCCAAACATCAGTCTTGTCCTTCCCTATGCTCTTACCCATTTTCTGATCTGGTTGCATATCTGCAACAGTTTTGAGAGTTTACCATTAACAAATGGCATCAGAAGTAATACACTGTACACAAGCCCAAGTCCTGCATTGCTTTCACATCCAAAATTCAGGGTGCACTTTGGGTTCACAAGAAATGTTTGTGCAGAGCTCTGAAGTAGTGTTTAATCTTCTATTTGCAGTTTCTCTGTCAATCCTTCAGTTCCTCTCTGGGGTTTCCTTCAAATCTCTCTGTATATTGATTTTCTTTAAATCATTTGTGCTTTTTATTTAATCTGTTGTTGTTGTTAGCAAAGAGGCATGTTAGATGATAAAATTTAACAGAACCTACATTACAGCAGCAATTCAAAAAAGTTCATGTCATTCCAAATACTGACCAGGTGGTTTCCTCTCCAGCTCCACTCCAACTGAGAACTATAGCAAGGCTTTATGAAATGCACATTTATGTATTGCCCAAGGAAAAGTCATTTGTTGTCAGGGGAAAAGGTGAGAGGATGGAAGGGAGATCTTAGACGATCACTACGCACATTTCTCCAGGAAATGTTTTACTAAAAAATCCGATTTTTCTTCAGCCTGCAAGAGGACAGAATATGATTATGGGAACTTTGTTCTGCAAAATTCTGCCTGAAGCTGAATGTTTGTGCTATAGGAAGGTCATGAGAGATCTAGGGATTGCAAGGAGGAGAGATTTTATTCCACCCAGAAAATAGCAGGATTCTGTTTCCAAAATTGACTCGTTGCTTATTTTAATTATTGAAAAACTCAAAACTGCTAACCTGCCATTATGAAGTGTTTGGCTTCACTTCAAGTTCCCTGTAACTGCTATTTAAAACTCTCTGGGAAATCTTAGTGTTTCTCTTCAATTTGAATTAAAAATAGTGAACAAAAATGTGTTTGTCCAAACATTGATGCAATTCCTAGCCTTGGCCCTAAATATTTTGGTATGATGCAGCAGATATTCTGGGTGCAGGGCACCATTTCCCCAGCACCCCCAGTCTCCTCACCCACCTCATCCCTACTGCTGGCACTTTCTGCCCCATTCCTGCTTCCCTAATATACACCTCACAGGGGATTTAAAGCCTCTAGTCTTTATTTCCTAATCAAACAAAATTCTGAAAGAATAGCTGAATGCTCTGTGTGCACGAGCATGTCATGAATACATTCACTTTCATGGCAACAAACATCCACTAGAGAGTAGACTAACATGAAACTAAATATTAAAGGACCAGCCACTTCTTTCTGCTGTATGGTGTGAAGATGGGAAAGGAGAGGAAATTCTAGGGACAGGAGTCAGAATTGTCAGAAGTGGGAGTATGAATGCAACATTGTATGCTTCCCTCCTACCCCAGAGACCAGAGCCTGGACCCCCCTTCAGGTTCAGGGTCTGCCTGAGAGGCGAAACCACACATGGCACGTTCCACTCTGAAATTCAACACCGTGTGAAAAAACACCCCCCTGAGTGCAGCAAGTATCAGCGCTGTAAAGTTTCAGTGCATCAGCACTGGGAACCGCGCTACCAGTAGTAGTAGCTATGCCCCTCGTGGAGGTTGGTTTTTTAGAGTACTGGGAGATGTGGCAGCACTTTAACGTTGCCAGTGTAGACAAGCCCTTAAGACAAGTGTTTGCACAAAAGTGAGGAAGGGAATGCAGCTTAGATCAGCCTTAGCTTCTGATCTGCACTGCCTCCTTGGTGCCTGATCCAAATCCCTTTGACGCTGATTGAAAAAGTCCCATTGACGTCCATGGGCTTTCTATCAGAAGCTTGGAAAGGAGAGAACACATAGGCAAAGCAGAGGGATCAACGAGATCCTGGCTCTGTAGAGACATACAAAACGCCAACTGAGCCCAAACTGCCTACCTGATAGCATCCCTTTAAATTAGGGCTCCCTTTGTGCAGTGGTGCTTCCATGGCAGAAGTCAAAGAATGTATTTAAAAGGTCTTGAAAGAACAGTTTATTCTGTGTATTTGAGAGAGAATAAAAAGTTATAATTGTTGATGTCTTGTATGTCAATGTCTTTTCATTTGTATTGGCTTGAACAATATGGGATTTTTCATTTTTCCCTGGCAAAATGTTGTCTGCAGAAATGTTTGTGAAATTCATATGAACTGGTCGAAATTTGGAAAAAAATTTTTTTTTTTTTTAAACCAAGCACATATTCACTGGAGACAGTGTTTCAATGGTAATTCACTATCAGTGCATGTGAACAAGTCCTGCTTCTTAATAACAACTAAGAAGATACCCACAGCTGCACAAACATTTTAATAAGAGTTTCAATTTTTTCTTATAATAGTTGTTTACTTCAACGTATTAAAAGTGCATGTGAAAAACTTTATGCACCTTACAGTCCTTATGAAAAGATACTAATATTTAGCAGGAAAAGAAAATCCCTCAACCCCCTGAAAAAACAAAATCCACTCACCCTTTCTCATACTACAATTTTATTTATTTAGTATGATTAAAGTATAATATTTAGTAAAGTTGTCTGGAGACTATGAATCATGCAATTTGTAAAAAAAAAAAAAACTTCATAAAACACTCCTAAAAAATGAATCATACATAATTGCTATTTCCAGGGTCTGCTTACACCATAAAATATCATGTGTCCTGTCTGATCAGAGAAGACCACCATCCAAAAGGGGCACTGGGAAGTAATCCAGTTACATGTGAGATTTCTACAGGACATGCATGAACAGCAGTTTGGAGCAGCAGCAACAGAGCATCTTAGGATTTGTCTTCACTAGAGCACTACATCAATCAACTAAGCTTATGTAGTGCATCTGGTGAAGGCTATGTTGATGGGAGAGCACTCTCCAGTCAATGTACGGTAATTACTCCACCTCAATGAGAGGCGGAAGCTGTGTCAGTGGGAGAGCATCTTCCACCTACATAGTGCAGTGTAGACACCACTTTAAGTCAATGTAACTTATGTCGCTCAGGGAGGGTGGTTTTTTCACACCTCTGAGAGATGTACTTTACATCGACTTTAGTGGTAGTGTAGACAAGCCCTAAGATTCTGCGGTACGGTTTTGATAGTATTCCTCCCTCGCACCTGCTGAATTGCAGAGAGTTAGGTGTTTTGAAAAACCCAATATAAACAAAAATATTTTCATGACATTTGAAAAATTATTTTCAATGAAAACTGTTAAAAAGCTAAAGAGGAAAGCATTGTGTCAGAGTGAATGACAACTGGACAGTGAAACTTACTGAAACTGACTCCTTAACTTTCATTGGCCAAGCTGAATGGAATGCAAAAATGTCAACAGTGTAAATGGTTAAAGTGTATCAGGGTTGTGTTGAATTCAATGGGAAGTTTGCATGAGAGAGGACTGCACAATGGGGCTTGAGGCCATAGCTCTTAGCTAAGGTCCTAGACTGATAGCTGCATTAGAAATAGCAGAGACAGATAGAACCCAGGGATTAGCTGAAAAAAGTGGCCAACATGCAAAAAGAAATTAAAATTGTGTATTTTAGAAAATGATAAATTAAAAGCCTTGATGTGGCCTGCTTACAGCAAAAGTTGAAGTTTGAGTAGGGGAAAATCTAATACCTCCAAGGCTACCAGTGAAGCAAAAAATTGTATTAGCTTTACAGCCTGAAGCATATTTGTTAGTATTTAACAAATTATGTGCTTCATTTAAATACTGTTGCCAGTAGCCAAATATATTAAATTCACCTCATTAGGTTTTAAGTCAATCAAGTTAAAAAATTAAAAGACGCTTTTCTTACTTTATGCCTAGGTACTTCTGTGCTCATTCAATAAATGCCAAAGGGATTCCTATGCCACAAAGGTCTTTTTCCATAACCATTTGTCTGCAGGTCTCCTGAACTTGGATTGTAATACAGAAAGACAAGGCATTCATGTGATTTCAGAATATTGCCGATGTTCCACAATTAGAAAGTTAGCTGTAATATCAAATCTGTGAGAGCCTGAGCCACTTACACTGCAAAGAGCCATATGTTCCTCTGGTAAAAAGAAAGAAATAGGCACAGAAAATGCTAAAGAACAGACCTTACTATGCCAAATAAGTTGCATTGAGCGGAGGCTGCATGGTCACGTGAGGAATAATGATGTGAGAATCCGGAGACCTAAATTCTATTCCTAACTCTTCCACTAACCTTTTGTGTGATCTCGAGCAAGTCTCTTTATCACATGTGCCTTCATTTCTCAATTTGTAAAATGGAGATATTTAGCCTCTTTAAGCAAAGGACTTTAAGCTGTAGAGATGAAAAGCATGATATAAGAGCTACTTATTATTAATACCCATCATGCTAGTTAGAATCCGTTCCTGTATCTCTCAGTCAAGAAAAAGCCCTATTTCTGTTGCCATGGCTAGAATCACCAAAGGCACTGTGCTGGGAAGAGACAGCACTACACCCCTATGCATATAGAAGCATCTGTGGTACACAGTATGGTATACAGAAGTCCTGGTATATATGAAAATATAGCAAACTTTTCCTGTACCCTTGAAGAATGAGATGAATGCTACACACCCCAATATTTATAGCTGGTGTTTATATGGTTAAACATCTACGGAAACATTTAAAACTTGCCATGCCATGGTATAAATTTCTGCCAATCACAAGTTAATGCTGCTTGGAATAGCAGTATTGAAACTGATGAGAAAAGCAACAGTGATTGACTATCCTATTTAAAGAGTCAAAAAACTCATCAAATACATTCTCTGACTAATATAATTGTGATTTACTTCGCCTTTCTCTGGGCCTAATTCAGCAGGATATTTAAACACGTACCTAACTAGAAGCCCATGAGTAATCACATGGACGTTAGTAGGCCTAATCACATGCTTCAAGTTAGACCGTGGTTGAATACCTTGCTGAATTGGGGTGTATAAGATGACTGAATAATAGTGGAAGGAAACTATCAATTTGAAAAACATCACAAAATTCCTTGAATAAATTATTTGACTAGAATCAAGAACTTGACCTTTTTACAATGAGTTTCTTTACTTAGAACAGGACCCCATTTCTTTTTTTCCCCTAAAACTGTACTTAGGTTTTGATGGCTGAGGTCTTCTCTCCTTGCAGGTCAGCACTACTCAAGCAAGTTTATAACTAACTACTTTGACAGCCAGTTAGAAGGCTCTGATGTGTTTGACAACTCATCCATCACTGACCATATGGTGTGAACTAGAATACAGCAATCAGCAGCAACAGCAGTGCCAGGTGAAAGACATTCAGAAGAAGCTTTATCACAACAAAATCCATACAAATAAAAAAGTGTGTCAAAGTTCCTCCTCTATCTTGGTGGGTCCTGCACTTATTGGCAGATTTTCTTTCCTCAGAGATTCACCATGTGGGTTGGGGAACAGCCCAGAGACCTTCCCCTCTGGAAGAACCCACAGTCCAGGTCAATTGGGAGGTTTGGGGGGAACCCAGGCCCACCCTCTACTCCAGGTTCCAGCCCAGGGCCCTGTGGACTGCAGCTGTCTATAGTGCCTCCTGTAACAGCTGCATGACAGCTACAACTCCCTGGGCTACTTCCCCATGGCCTCCTCCAAACACCTTCCTTATTTTCACCACAGGACCTTCCTCCTGGTGTCTGATAACGCTTGTGCTCCTCAATCCTCCAGCAGCATAACCTCTCAGCTCCTTGCTCCTCACACTCACACCACCAACTGAAGTGATATCCTTTTAAAACCCAGGTGCCTTGATTAGCCTGCTTTAATTGAGTCAGCAGCTTCTTCTTAATTGGCTCCAGGTGTCCTAATTAGCCTGCCTGCCTTAACTGGTTCTAGCAGGTTTCTGATTACTCTAGTGCAGCCCCTGCTCTGGTCACTTAGGGAACAGAAAACTACTCATCCAGTGACCAGTATATTTGCCCTCCACCAGACTCCTGTACCCCACTGGTCTGGGTCTGTCACAAAAGATAGAACTATATTAATTAATTATAAATAAGTTAATTTACAATGATAAACTTCTACCAATTCTCCTACTAGGTAAACTACTGATATAAAAATGTTAAATTACTTGCTATTAGTATAAAGGCCACTTGTCAGTTAGAGAGTAATTTATTTCTGTCTCACTTGTCTGCTTATTCCACTGTAGAACCCTTTTTAAATACAGAACTGCCAATTGGATCAATCTTTTCATGTTATTATAATGTAAAATAAAGTTCACTATGATCTGAACTAGAAGCATCTAATTCACTGCACTTAATCTGATCAGACTCCTCATATGTTGCCCAGATCAACAAAGGCAATTTACAAAATGTTATTCTGAAGATACCAGTAATGAATTATTGATCTATCTTTTTCTACCTTTTACTTGGGAGGTAAAATAAAGATGTATTCAAACAGAAGTATTTCTATTAAATTTAACATCTCTCATAGTATATTTAATTTTAAATATCAGTTCTCTAATTTATGCATCATCTGAGGATTCTAAACTGATGACATCTAGAATGCCAATATAATCAATGCCATTTTAGTGGATTTTTATTGGTGTGTGATACAAACATTTATTGCGGAGTCTGAGTTCAGTCAGTTCTTGCCAAAACTCAAATTATTATAATCAGAATTGAATGCGCATGAAAAAAAAAAAACAAATTAACAATGTGTGCAGTGAAATTCTATGAAGAAACCAAAGCAAAATGTGGTGCTCACAGCTGACCATCCTACCTGTTTTCTTTCTCTGTAGATGAGGAAGGAGGGAGAACAGCTGGCTTTGTATGGACGGGGGAGCTGGGATCTGAGGTAGGAAGAAATTCTTCTCCAGGGCATGGAGTGACAGCAGAGCTGCTCTGCAAATGCTAGTGCAAGATCTGTAAACTGCAGTCAACTGTGTTGTGACTCCAAATCTCCCCTCACCTGCCCCCCCCACACACACACACACTTGGGTTGGGAAATGGACTGCAGAGCTCCATAATCAGGGATCCACTGGTCCCAAACCCATTCCTCCTTGGGCTTCTCATCTAACCCAGCCTGAAGACAACCTCCAGAAAGCTGGACTGTGCATTGCATTGCACTATTTGTACACCATACTTGGGAATAAATAAATCATGGCATTTTCCCCTGCCACCCACCCACACACCCCTCGCCCCAGCACATTCACACCACCACTGCTCCCCTTTCGAGTCTGGCAGGGTGATCATTTTCAAATGTGAATGACTGAGCAAGCATGTGATCCCAATAGGACAGGTAACTAAGAGGTCATTTGCTATAGGCCACACTTCATTCAGACTTTACATGGCCAACAATAAATAACCATAGGTAGAACAATAGTTCCCTACAGCAGTTACCTAACTGACCAGAACCATTTTCTAAACTTACTAAGGTGAGTGAACATTCCACCCTCTTTTGGAACAGAAGGGTTTCTCTTACTGTACAGAGCAGCAAAACAGGATTTCAAATGAAGAAAGAAGGATTCTGCTAAGTATGTGATGCCAGAGAAATTTTGTTTTCTTAAAGTCCCTACTGATTCACAGTTGCCAATGTTAGTTAGAATATTTTATAAACTGTCTCTGGTCAAAATTAACTGCAGTTCTGAGGGTGACCTGCACTGCTCCAACATCTGCTTCTCCCTCACCTTTAATAAGGACCATGAGTGGAGAACAGAAAACTCAGAAGTGATGTACTCAGGGTCAGATTCTGATCTTGCTTACGTCAATGTAAAGGTATAACTCCACTCAGTGCCAGTTGAGCTACTGCAGTCTAAAAGTGAGAGAGAGCAATATAGTCATAGCAGTGCCCGATAGCCAGCTCACAGATAGAACTGCAGAATGATTTAAACAAAGGACAACATCCTGTGTTCTTAACTCCAAGTATGTAAAGGTAAATTGGGAAGATTATAAGGGAGGGAACAAGATAAAAACAAATTAAAATTAGGGCTGTCGATTAATCGTAGTTAATTCACGCGATTAACTCAAAAAAAATAATCATGACTAATCACAGTTTTAATTGCACCATTAAACAATAGAATATCAATTGAAATTTATCAAATATTTTGGATGTTTTTCTACATTTTCATATATATTGTATTCTGTCTTGTAATTGAAATCAAGGTGTATATTATTTTTTATTACAAATATTTTCACTGTAAAAATGATAAATAAAAGAAATAGTATTTTTCAGTTCACCTCATACAAGTACTGTCATGCAATCTCTTTATCGTGAAAGTGCAATTTACAAATGGAGATTTCTTTTTTTTTGGAGGGGAGGTACATAACTGCACTCAAAAACAAAACAATGTAACACTTCAGAGCCTACAAGTCCACTCAGTCCTACTTCTTGTTCAGCCAATTGCTAAGACAAACAAGTTTATTTACATTTACAGGAGATAATGCTGCCCTCTTCTAATTTACAATGTCACCAGAAAGTGAGAACAGGCATTTATATGGCACTTTTGTAGCCAGCATTGCAAGGTATTTACATGCCAGATATGCTAAATATTCGTGGGCCCCTTCATGCTTCAATGACCATTCCAGAGAACATGCTTCCATGCTGATGACGCTTGTTCAAAAAAAATGCGTTAATTAAATTTGTGACTGAACTCCTTGGAGGAGAATTGTATGTCCCCTGCTCTGCTCTACAGAACCCAAACCACCAAAAAATAAAATCAACCTTTGGCTGGTGGCATCTGACTCAGAGGATGAAATGAACATGCATCAGTCCACACTGCTTTGGATTGTTATCAAGCAGAACCCGTCATCATCATGGACGCATGCCCCCTGGAATGATGTTTGAAGCATGAAGGGACATGAATCTTTAGTGCATCTGGCACATAAATTGTGACGCTGGTACAACAGTGCCATGTGAACGCCTGTTCTCACTATCAGGTGACATTGCAAACAAGAAGCGGGCAGCATTATCTCCTGCAAATGTAAACAAACTTGTTTGTCTGAGCGATTGGCTGAACAAGAAGTAGGACTGAGTGGACTTGCGGGCTCTAAAATTTGACATTGTTTTATTTTTGAATGCAGTTTATTTTGTACATAATTCTACATTTGTAAGTTCAACTTTCATGATAAAGAGATTGCACTATAGTACTTGTATTAGGTGAATTGAAAAATACTATTTCTTTTGTTTTCTTACAATGCAAATACTTGTAATAAAAAATAAATATAAAGTGAGCACTGTACACTTTGATTCTGTGTTGTAATTGAAATCAATATATTTGAAAATGTAGAAAATATCCAAAAATATTTAAATAAATAGTATTCTATTATTGTTTAAAAGTGCGATTAATCGTGATTAATTTTTTTAATTGCGATTAATTTTTTAATTGCTTGACAGCCCTAATTAAAATGCATATACTTTGTATTAGCATACATAGAACAAATACCAGTTTAATTATGCTTCTAAGGGGCATAATTACATTGATTTCATATCATTCCCTAAGTGAATCGAGTGGATGTATCACAAAGATACTTCAGACATTAGCATTTTTGTCAGTTGATGAGAAAGCATTTCACATGAAAACTCATTGATCAGCAAAATGTAAACGCAACTAATGCATTGCCTGTCTTTTTTCATTTCCCATGCAAAGTTCTGAATTATTAATAACATTGCAGTCACTGATGTAGCTTCTTTTAAAGAAAAAAGCCTTTATAAAATGTTTACAGTACTTGATCTAAATAAAAAAAACCTGCTAATTATGTCCTCTAGTAAAGGCTACTAGTGACACAAAATAATGCACTTTGATAAAATTGAATTGTCATTTAACACAAGAAATACAGAATTACAGGTACGACTTTCATTCAGTAAAATCATATACTCTGAACTAGATTGTGGCTCCAGGAGTCACAGCCAATTTGGGGAGATGTTGGAGATATATTGCACCAGCGGGAGTGGCTGGAGGCAACCTACATGTGGAGGACAAATAGGCAGATGCAAGCAGAACTCCTCCAAAGAGATGCTGGGAGGTATAGTTCCTGTGCTCCTTTTGGAGATGAAAAGAGTTCTCCCTCCAACACCAGCTTAAGATTGGTACACTGAATGTGATTTTAGCCATGACCCCTTTGGCATGAGTAGCACCACTGCATGGAGTACAAGTACCAAGACTCTAGCTGCTCCTTGTACAGATGTGCTAGGGGTAATGGGGGCAGAGTGCCCTGTATGATCTCTTAACCCTTATACACATGTGCAGAGGCCACCGCTGAATTCACCATGCAGCAACTCACTTTCTAGTACCAAATATATACATGGTATTAAGGGTGGTAACATGGACTTCTGCCAAAAAGGGTAGCCAAAAAGGGTAGCAAAGGTCATTTCTTGATTATTAATCTCCTTATTCAGACAAATCTTATGACCTGAATAAGGATGCAAGACTTGGGTCGAAATCTTAGAAATAAAACACGGCAATTTAATATGCATTTCATGATTTACTTTCTTTCCTAATCATATGTGTTTTGAGAAAGAAAGATCCTCCTCATACACACACAAAAACTAACTAGTTCTTATTAGTAATAAAAACTAAATAATAAAATGGACTATTATCAGGTATCATCATCCTCCAATATTTGGAATATACACAAAAGTCCAGTTGTAAATTAACTCAAGATTTAATAAATCTTATGGTCTATAATGCAACTTCTCAATCCTGCAAAGCCTTAAATTCATACCTAACTTCATGCATCAAGAAATAATCCTATTCATTTAAAAATAGACAATTGAATTTATTGAAATTACTCACCATGCATAAAGTTAAGCACATGTGAAAGGCTTTGCAGGATTGGGGCCTATGTAAATAGTCCATAGTTCAAGTTATTTGACCTCTAAAGGATTTTGTAGGATCCATATATCAGAGAGAGGGAGCTTTGTGAGAGTCTGGTTGAGAAGGTAGGGGTCTTAAGTTTTGTTTAAATTTTTGCTCCTGCCTGCACGTTTTCAGCAATTGGAAGAGTCTGTTTATTCCATCGTATGTTTGAAATGAGTGTCAAAGGCCCCCAGAGCCTGAGATGAGCTTTTTAAAAAAAGTAAAAAAGAAGTTGATACAAACCAAAATAAATATATACTTTTCATTCCAGAGAAGCAAATTACATGCTTGGAAACTTTCAAACAGGAGTGTTTACCTTAACTCAGCAATTTAAAAAAACAAACAAACAAAAACCCAAACTTGAGATGCATGATTAAAAACGTGAAACAGGAAGTGTGCCCTTTAAATACCAACTCCTAATTGCGGGTATATTAATATGTAAATCTAATTACGTACATTTAAGGATTAGGTATTTCATTAAATCTGCCTTGATGTAAATTGCACAGTCGGTTCTTTTATTAAGACTGATCATCAATTTCCATTCTGGTATTTGTTAATAATAACTGACAAAATATCAGAGGCTCACCCTTGCTGCAAGCATTTCAATGATGGCTTTACAGCACAGCTAAGTTAAATACCGTTATGCTCAGCTCCAGAGCATTCATGATGTTATATTAATGTCTTACGTGACATGAATAAAAAAAGCTTAAATTTAGCCAATATATATTATATTTATTGGCTATTCAAGGGTGCATATATAATCCAATTATCAGAGACTTGAAATAGTTTTGCACTATTGCCCTCTGAGCTGGTCCAAGCATGCTTTTTAACTACTGACAGTCTAATGTAAATCCAGTCAATTGTATTCAGTACTTGGAAGATATTTCCTTAAGATGCATGAAAGTCAGTTCTCTGTGGTGGAAAACACACCGGACACTAAGTGGGAAGTACTGGGTCTCAATTCACCTCCCACTGAAATCCACAAGAGTTGGGGCCTTCAATGGGAGCAGAATAAAGTTAACTGATTACACATTAAAGGCAAACAACAAGCGGAGACTACAGAAAGACTCTTTCCCATGCATTCCTATGTTCTCAGGTCAAGTAGTTTATGTTCTCTAGATAGCTGGGGGAAGGGGTGTATATGCTTATGGCAAATCAGAATTATTAATCCATTGAAAAGAGCAGAGCTAGGTTAAAAATGCCAATTATTTTCATGGGAAATTTATGGGGGGAAGCATATCTTCCAGAAAGGCATCCAGTCTTGATGGGAAGACATCAAGAGATGGAGAATCCACCACTTCTCTTGGCAGTTTGCTCTAGTAGTTAATCACCCTCACTATTAAAATGTGTGCCTAATTTCTAATTTGATTTTGTCTTCCAGCTACCACCCATTGGTTGTTGTTAAACCTTTCTCCACTAGATTGAAGAACCCTTTAGTACCTGGTATTTTTTCCCCTTGTTGGTACTTCTATACCATAATCAAGTAACCGCTCAAACTTCTTTTTGCTAAACTAAGCTGACTTACATCTTTAAGTCTCTCACTGTGAGGCATTTTTTTCCAACACTCAAATCATTTTGTGGCTCTTTTCTGCACCCTATCCAAGTTTTCAATATCATTTTTAATATGTGGCCACCAGAACTGTCCACAGTACACTCCTCACCATGTGAGGAGCTGGCTCTATAGAATCTGAAATTCAACATTCTGGGGAGGAAAGTTAATTTTTAATAAATGAATCTTCATTTTAAATTGAATGAATGCCAGAATCATTAGTATGTTTAGACTACTCTGTGATGCTCAGACAATACAAAGCATCTATAATCCCACTTTAATCAACCAGTTAAAACCATTATCATTGCTTTGCATTGCAAAAGCAGTACAAAGCAACCAGAACATACCTGTGAATTTGGCTTATTATTTTTCTCCTCTGACTAATGGTGGATGAACCATAAAAGATCACTTCTGAGAAATATCTAAACAAATGGATCCTCATCTGAAGTTCACCAGAACTTTTCCATACATCTTTGGTCTCAAAATTACCTAACAAAGCTACACTGCCTTATACAATTTCTTAGTTTTGTCCATGTGAGACATATCAGAACAGCCTTTCTAGTTGTAATTCACGAGTGGTGTTTTGGGTCTCAGAGGAAACTAGGAAATTTAGAAACTGGATTCAGGGGATCTTTGAACCAATTCCTATGGAAAACCCAGTGGCTAATCCTACTGCATCAAAGTCAGAGGGAGTTGTTATATAGAGGACCATTGGTGATTCACTTCTCTGTGTCAGCAACTCTTATCAGGCCTGACATACTCACTACACTTAAAACATAGTTGTCATGATATATACCCAAAAGGTGGCATGTAATATGTCATTGGAAAACTGACTGATAATTAATACTCTTGTATGAGGGCTGCATGGGATGTGTATAAAGAGTTATGAATATGTGCTAAAATTAGACTCTTAAAATGTGTTTGACAAGCAGCATAAACCCAGTCTGCCTTAGACAAAGGAATGTGTATTTGCATGTCTGACCAGTCTGGTCATCAGGCAGAGACAATGAAGGTACATTTACATATAAGGTAAACAAAGCTAACAAGCATGGGAGAAGACAGCATGCTGTCTATACCCCCGCAGGAGAGAGAAACTTTATCTAGGTATACACTTCAGAAGAATACATTTCAAAGGCTATAAGACAGGGGGTCTGAACCTCACATGATAAGCAATTGAATCAACTGATTGTATACAATATTACTGTATCATAAAAGTATATTGGGTAAGGTCTTTTATGAAAGCCTGTGACACACTGGTGATTAATGCATACACTTCACATGATATTAACACTATATAAGGAATTATGGATACTTAAGTCTGTGACCAATCACAGGGAAAAACAGGTTTTCTCCCTGACAGGAGAGAAGGCAGCTATCTACCTGTCTGCAATGTAAATTAAGCATTATGGAACCAAATTGAAAAGCCCATTTACATACAAATCAGCAAGGAGGTGGGAAGTTAACAGAAAGGGAAGAGCAGTAGGAAGCATTTCTTCCTCTTGTAATAGGGTTAATGAACTTTGTGAGATATAAGCAGAAACAGAAAGCTGTTTTGGCATCAATCGCTTGGGGGGTTAAATGAGCCAGAGACCTTGAAATCACAGAATGTTGGATCCTTCAGCCCAAGGGGATTGAAGTCTCTGGAAACTGAGTTTAGATGAGAGACCTGCTTAGGGAAAGATTGAAACTTGCTAAGATTAAGTTTAGTCTTAGAAGCATATTTTAACTTTTGTTTGCTTGGAACCCTTCCTATCTTTATTTCTTATACTTGGTATCACTTAATCCCATTTCCTTTTATTAAATAAACTTATTTTACTCTTACTATAAACCAGTTCAGTGCTCTGATTGAAATAGGAGTGTTTGTTAACCTCAGTTAAATTAATGAGTTGCAGTGTATTGTTTCTTTAAAGGAGCAACAAACTTAATAAGTTTTCTAAGTGTTCAGTGAAAGGGTTGGATGCTGAGGGAGACAGTTTGGGGAAAATTCAGGACTGGGAGGCTTAAGGAGTCACTCTGCAAAAAGTAACTGGGCGGTGGAAGTCAGAGTCTGACTTGCACAAATGTATGCTGGCTGTTTGTGTCAGGGCTTGAGCCACAACAGCATAGCATTTAAGGAACCCAGAGTTGCAGGGTAGGCAGCAACTCAACCCCTTACTGGTCTGGGTTGAACCCCAAAGCATCACACCATGTAAAATATATACAGTGTTGCCAACTCTCATGACTATATAGTGAGTCTCATTTATATTTCACATTTTTCGTAAAGACCCAGGTGTTAGAATCAAGAGATCTAATTATTTTTAAACCAATCTCGTGATTTGGGGGGCCTGGTTCATGATTTTTGACACTTGGTGTTAGCAATACAGTATATATATTTTAAGGTAACAGATCTTTTTGAAATCTCATAAGAATCAATTTTGTCTCTAGAAGTTAAATGGAGGAAAATTTTACACAGTGTTAAACTTCAGCTCCTAAATGTCTTTTTCCAAACTATACTTTTGTAATATCATTCCTTAACATTCATTATCACTGCATGAATTATTGGTCATTTTTCCTGCAACCATTTACCCTACTTTGAATGTGAGTTTAATAGAGTTCTATAATCATTTGCATAAGCAATTGATCTTTTATAATAAAATTGAATTTTATTTGGATATACTCAATATTTGATCTAAACATATAGGATTGTACAAGAAAACTATCTCTCCCAGAGATTGTCATTTGTGCTACAAATGCTGGGCATCAGTTCCACACCTGGGGATAAATCCCCAAGTGGTTAAAAAGTGTAAGCAGTTAACTCCATAAGATTCCTGTCATGGGAGTTTCCTCTTCATAGTCCCCTCAAAGGGAAGGATTTGAGGAACTGTGCCAACAGCCGGAGCCTGTAAACCACACAAAGCCCTAGACTCTACTAGGGAACAAGATTTTATCCACAGGGATCTTGGTGCACTAGTGCATGAGGGTCAGGAAGGTGGTCACTGGCCTCCAGAACCATCCTGATTAATGTGGCTCCTCAGAAAACTATACTAACTTACGCTTTACTCAAAGCCTGGGCTTTTACCCTTTAAGGTACAAGCAGTTAATGCTTTGTCAAAAAGCATTAAGCACAGTGCAGATATCTGCTAAGAAACCAATGGGCAGGTGGGGACCATGCCACATAGAGCACATCCCCTCATCTCAGGCCTGCCTGAGAAAAAATATTGGTGGGGTAGATAAACATCCCGGAGAGGTGCCATCTCCCCTTTTGCAAGTGCTGAAGGTCTCCCATCCCTTCTTGTACAAAGGATTTAAAACTCACAATGGGGACAGGCATGGAGCAGCACCTATGAGACAAGCTCTACCCTCCACCCCTATTCCAAAGAAGGCCCTCCAGGTGGGTATTGGGGAACGGGAGGACTACTGAGACAAGAAGGATGGAGCTGGAGTGCAGTCACTCTGTGTAACATAGTCCTCTGGCAACTTGGCAGAACCCCCCAGCAGAAATCTATGTGGAGTTAATTTTTCTCTCCTTCTACCATGGCTTTGACACCTTTGGAGTTGGGCGTAGCAGCATATTTGCAATGGGGAGCAGATGGCAACATGACTCACTCCTATGTGACTTGTGTAGGCAAAGGGAGTGGATTCGTTGAAGATTAGAGGGCTGGTGATTAATGCAGATCCCCTGGAATTGATGGGAACCATACTGGATTTGCCTTACAGATTGAAGTACTTTTTGCACTCTCCTGCCCCCCCCCTTTTTTTTTTGAGGAAAGGAGAGTTTAATCACTATCTTGTTCTTCTCTTATCTAAGAAGCTAAGAAATAAAGACGACTGGAAATTAAAGATATCAATCTAGGAGTGGGAAATCATTCAGCCTAGACCAAAATGTCAGACCATCAGTACCTTTGAAGTACAGAAGTCAAAATACTTTTGAAGAAAAAAATAATCATCTACCTTAAAGTCTATTTCTGATACACAATATTGGGCCAAATTGTATACTCAGTTACACACAAGGCCTCATCCACAGGTGATGTAAGTTATGGTAGCTCCATTGATGTCAATTGACTTCAACGTGACTTGCGTGCATGTATGTGAGGGCAGAATTTCACCCACTGTGTTTATGTCTTATGCATTGAAAAGGCTAGTGGTTATTTGGGAGGGTTTGTTTTGGCTTACTCTGCATCTGTAGTCTTAGGTCAAAACTCTGTTCAGAGCCACACGACAGATCTGGATTTCAAAGTTCTGTTTTCCCAATCCATGTACATAGGGCCCAGTTCTGCAGTCCTTTCTCAGGCAAAACTCCAATTGATATCAACAGTGTATTTCTCTGTGGAAGTATGGTAGGAGGAAGCCTGTGGAGAAAGCCGGAACATTAGAATGTAGAGCTACTGAAATTCATGAGTATTTTGCCTGCTGAATTTATTTATCAGTTAATAAATGTATTTGGCTGCAGCAAGGAAAAAATACTAAGAGAAAAAGGACAAATATTTATGCTGGATATTTTTGGATGGAGCTGGGGAAAATGTATATGAAATGTTAGCAGTATAGTGGGATGTATTTTAAACTGGGTTACATACAGACAGGCACACAAGCAACAATAACTGCTGGTACAGTGACAGGCTTTTCTGCTGGCTGGGGTTTAATCACAGAAGCTTCCCGCTGACAACTGTGGGTCAAGCAGCTTAATCCAGCTCAATAATTCTGAAGCTTCTCATTCCTCTTTCCCCGACATTCATCCTGGTGCACATCCAACATGTTGACATACCTCTAATTTAAGTTTCTACCCAAATTGATGATGATATTCTCACTTCACTGCTCTCAAATGCAGCTGAATTAAGACACCAGGGTAATTAATGGGCCACCATATTAACAATTATGTTTCTTCCCATTCCACAGAGCAAACGCCAGACTAATTTTCATGTGTAAGTCACACTGTCAGAAGACTTCATTCCTATTAAAGAATCAGTTAAACATTAATTAATAGACATTTAAACTTTTACTTGGACACGTTTAGTGAAAAATGTTCCTTTGGCAGAATACTAATTGGTGTTCTAAATATCACAGGTCTTTTAAAAATGATCCTGTCTATGTGAACTCTCTATTGTGCAACAGTTTCACTGTATACCTCTTTTAATACATATACACATACATAACTATATACTTATCTACAGATAGACAGCAAAACTATTTCTTCCCATGTTTCATTAAAAACCTCATAAATTGGATTTGCTCATTTCCTAACTGTATTGAAAATTCAGAAATGTAAATGGAAGCTCTGGTCACCTTTAAAAGAAACACATGAAAAGATTGTTACTGTTCAGAAATTCACTGACATTCCAAAAGAAATAGTCATTTCCAAGTACCCTTTCCAAAAGTGAAAACATAATGGGTAAATTAAGTTTGCTGTTGCCTGCTTCATGCTACTATATCTCCTCATTTTGAAAAATCAATATAAGCTATTAATCATTTCACCCAATGTCCAGAGACTCTAAATGCCTTAAAGGTGAACTGCAAAGGTTTGTGAAGAAAAAACAAATAGGAGAAGCAAAATTGCCATATAAACACACTAATAAGGAGACATTTCACACCAATGTCTGAATTATATACTGTCTCCCTCCTTTTACAGATCACAAACTCCTCACTCAGCTGAAACCTTTCAGCACACATAAAGATGGTGATTTTACCACCCCCACTGACCAGTCCAGGAGGAGAGAAAAGGTAAATCTGATTTTATTCAATAGCATACAGCTCTTTCAATTGTTCTTTTGCTTCACTTTTATATATGAGGAATGAAAACTATACAATGCTGAACAGACACCTTCCATTTCTCTTTGGGCAGATTCCTTACTCCAGCACGGATCAGTAAATACTGATATTACCAACTCAGTGCATGTGGGTTCACCGCAGCAGACCAAAAATTTTGCAGTAGTCAATCTGCCACTTCACAAAGCTGTAAAGGGGGAGGAGGTTTAAAGAGGCGAGAATACCATTTTGAAATGTACCCAAATGCTACTAATTGGATTTACTTGGCAATTCTGTGGCAGATTTTATTCTATTCTACATAGGTTCTTTTACCACCCTCATCACATAGTATTTGAACAAATCCTGGCGTAAATTGTCATATCTCCATTGACTTCAGCTGAACTATGCCAGGTTACACCAGGTGTGACCTGGCTCTCTGTTGTTTGTAAGGAAGATGTTTTTCTTGAATAACCTTCCAGTGCATCTTAAGTGGAACAAAGTGAGCACTGACACCTATTGGAAATATCACCGTCCCTCACACACAGAGCACTGTAACAACTAACCCAGATTACAGTATCAGAGGGGTAGCCGTGTTAGTCTGAATCTGTAAAAAGCAACAGAGGGTCCTGTGGCACCTTTAAGACTAACAGAAGTATTGGAGCATAAGCTTTCGTGGGTGAATGCCCACTTCATCAGACTCAGATTACAGTGTGAGTGTAAAGAGGAGCACACACCACCAGTGCTGTCTAGTGGTCAGGCAGGGATGCAGCAGGTTGCCTCCCTCCCTGACATCCCTCCCTTTCAGTTATAATCCTGTCTTGTGGGATCTGTCCCTTCTTTTGTGGCTCAGTTCTCCAGCTGGCTCACATGTTCCAGTCCACGTCTTTCGGGGTATGTTCTCTGTTGTGAGGTTTGTACACCCCATCAAAGTGAGGTAACACATTTCAGTTCAAAAATGTGCATGACAAATTAAGATACACAGAATTGAAATCATGTCTCAGAGGTGGCTCGGGATATAAACTATTAGAGAGCTGGCACCATTACAGAAAATTCTTTAATAACATTTTTATTATTGAATATATATAGAAGAAAAAAAAATTGCAGTCTTTCTCTGTTACTGTATAACCAGATTGACAAGCATCACATCTTAGAATAAATGATAATTCTAGATACGTAGCTTTTTACATTTTAATTTTAAACACGGAATTTATCTAATACCAATGAAAAGGCTATTTGTCTATCCATAAAGACATAATGACCCCATCACTGTATTATCTTTAATTTAATGATACCTTTATTTTTGGTATAGTGCAGTCTAATTAAAGTGTTCACATTTTAAACACTTTTTGATTTGTCTGATTTATGAACACAAAGAAAATGTAAGCAGTTGAAATATTATTTGGGTTTTTCTTTGTGTTTGGGATTTATTTGAAAATCCTTCTTTCAAACCATAGATGGGCAAAGCCTGCCCCCTAGAGTATTGTCTTCCCCAGTGAAAAGAAGCATGTCTATACAAACTTATTCATACTCAATATCCAGCAAATAAATTTGAATTTGTGGGATAACTGTGGTCCTTGCAAGTGACAGAATTTCAGTTAGAAGTATTTGAACTCCTGAGCAAAAAACATTTGCAGGCTCGAAGTTAAGGCATGAAGAATTCTCAGTTATTTGAGAGGAAAAGGTACTTTGGCAAAATTTATTTAACAAATTAGAACGTGATGTTTTAGTACTACTTGAGCCTCCAACAAAGGAACAGAAAAAAATGTATTTCTGAGAGAGACTAATAGTCCCATCTAAACTGCTGATATCCTCTCCCCAATAACCAAATGCTTCAAAAGAAAACAAAGCTCCCATAATTACAAAATTTCTATGTATATTCATCTGAATTAATCTGGCACATAATACCAGTTACAACACATGCCACAATTTATGCATGTATCAGGATTATGGTTATTTCTCTGACCGTGCACTACCACAGTGTTCAATACCTCCTGGAGCTGCCTGATGCACAAGAGAAGCACACACCAGCTGCTACATCTCATAAGGGATGCGGATGCATTATGTTCTGTCCTCTGCAATTAGGCAGGTATATTGGTTGGTGTGTGTATTGGGGGGGAGATTATGGTATTATGGAATGCCGTTCCAGTATTTCTGATACTTCCAGTAGTGATAGCAGTGGAAGTGAGGGTCACATCAGATACACTCACATAACCCCTGTTAATCTCCCATTGTAACTAACCATGGAAAAGACAAAATCTGACAATACGCATCAAGATTGCAATAGAAGCCAGACATAGGTGTCGACATCAACGGCCCCTTTCAGGGCTTCAGCCAAAGACAGTACTCAAAATCATCAATTTGTGTGTGGAGAGATTTTCTGCAGAAAAGGCTGGCTTTCTGTCTGGCATGAAAGCAGACATTATGTGCTTGCAAAAGCATGCAAATTACTGCAAACTTTGAAAGTAACATCTATGCCAGCACAATACTTATACGTGACAAAAGACTGGTGAAAAAACACCACTCAGACTCCATGGTATAATGGAATTTATCATGGTTGAACTCAATCAAATAGCAGTAGTTTCTATTTACAAACCACCAGGTGAACAGTTTGCACGTCCAACCAACTTTCCCTGCCAGAAAATTAATGCCTTATTATAGGTGCTTCAACAGCCACAAAGCCATCTGGAGATACTCTAACAATGACAACATGTGGGGAAGAAATTGAGAAGTGTGTGGCAACAAACAACATGACCCTGTTCTGTGACTTCACGGACAAATGTACCTTCCAAAGCGCATGATGGGAAAAGGGGTACAAGTTAGACATAGCCTTTATCACCTCTTAAAATGCAGGCAACCTCACTCAGAAGGGAGGTTATAGCAGTAATCCCAAGATAACAACATAGACCAGAGCAGTGGCTACAGTACGACCCAGGAAAACAAAATGCCTTCTGAGATCCAATTTCAGAAAGGCTAACTGGGAGAACTTTATCTCTGAACTGGCTGACTCCATCTGTAATATTACTCCAACACACAAGCACTATGGAGAATTTGTTTCCCGGGTCTGGAAGACTGCCCAAAAGCACATCCCATGAGGGATGTCAGACATAATATGTATGTAGGATTCCCGAAGAGACAAGCCAACAATGTAAGTGATAGTCAGAACTATTTGATTGGGATCCCTTTGGTGAACAAATCACTGGGTTCAGCAAATGCTTATGAGAGAAATTGGAAAAATGTGGCACAATCGCTGAGGGAGCTGATTGAACCAACAAACCTGTGCCACATTAGCAAAAAAGCATAGGCCACTATTCATAAGCTGAACTATGATGCACAACAATGAAAGCACATTGCTGCAGTCTCTCCCAACGAAATCACAGCAACTCATTCTGAATGGTAAACCTGCCCACAAAACAAAAGCGCAGAATTTTTTTCACGTCTTTAGAGTCAACAATGAGCAGCTGATAATAGCCATGAAAATCCTGAAATTGGAAAGACAGCTGGACTTGATGGCATATCTAATGAACTATTATAGTACACTTCGGGATGAGAGAGCAGAAGTCACTGCTTGATTTCAACTCATGCATGGAGATAGGCCAAAGTGGTTGTACTACTCATAAAAGCCCTAATTTTGCAAAGAATTACCACCCAATACCCGTACTTTGTTCAACCTGTAAGCTATATGAACAGAAGATAATGGAAGAATAGCACCAAAATTGGAAGGGCAGCTGACCGATGACAAAGCTGTTTTCCACCCAGGATGTTAGAGTTGTGGCCAAGTTGTTAACCTAACTCAGTACATCAACGATGGCTTTAAAACTGCAAAACTATGGAAGCTACAGTGGCTGATCTGTAAGCTGTTTATGACACCATGAACCACCATGCATGTCTACTGAAATCGGAATGTCCTCTCCTCCCTAGTCAAGAATCAACAGTTCTTTGTCAAGATGGATGGTCAGAAAAGTTGATGGCGTACTCAACAGAATAGATTGCCCCAAGGTTCAGCACTATCACTCTTGCTGTTTAATATCTATATAAATGATCAACCAGAGTTTCCCAATGTGCAAAGATTTGTTTATGAAGATGGTATTTGCATTGCTGCCCAATCTGAAGGAGTTGAGGACAGAGTGTGCATTGTAACTGGCTCCCTGAGCCTACTTAAATACTATTTCAAATGATTCCTAAGTGCCAACCCTAACAAGACAAGTGTGCATGTTCTATCATCAGGCCAAACAAAAGCTCCAGGCAGATCATGAGCTCAATGAACATCTGGTGTATCTTTGGGTCATGTTAGACCAAATGCTGACATTCAAAGGGCACATGAAGAAGCTGAAAAAGAAAGGGAACTCCAGGAATTGTGTACTCCAGAAACTAGCCAATATGAAATGGGAAGCTGACCAAAAACACTATGAGCAATTAGTCTCACCCTGCGTTACTCAGTTGCAGAGTACTGTGCCCCAATATGGTCACACTTGTGCCAGGCACACAAAATTGATATTGAACTCAATCAATCCTATGGGACCATCACAGGGACTTTGAAACTGACTCACACATTGTCGTTATGCCTCCTTGCAGGGATTGCACCACCATCAGTAAAAAAGGAAACACAAAAGCAGATGTACAATTCAAGACATCCACTGTATGGCCACATTCCACCATCTAAGAGGCTGAAGTCGAGAAAGACCTTTGCTTCTAAAAATCCCTTACCTCAAAATACAACTGTGGAAAGCTAAAAAGTAACAAAATTGCAGGAAATGCTGATGAAACTGGAGAACATAGTTCCTTCAGAACAACTCTCTCCAAGCACTGACCTCAGACGAAAATACTGGCATACTCTAAATTGAGCAAGAGCTGGAATGACAATATGACTAAATAGATGCTCAGGAATGACCCCAAATGTGAATGTGAAGAACCTAGGCAAACACTTGAACATTGCCTGACACAGTGCCCCCATCAACATCCTGTACTCTCAAGAAATTATTTGAAACAAGTTGTAACACCCCGTCTTGGCTGAGGAGTCTTGATGAGTCTTGAATGATGAGTACTGGACGTACCAGAAGTGCATTCTACTTCCAGCAATGTTGAGCACTGTAGCAGTAAGTTGGATTGTGTAGGGTCATGAGGAGGAAGTAGTGTTGTGGAGCTAAGTTATGGCAGTCCCCCCTAGTCCCTGCATAGAAATGTTGACATGTCATTTGAGCCTACAATGTGTAGTGGCCAATCTGAGAGTAGGGAGAGTACCTTTTGGCTGATGTATTCTGGGAAACTAGAGAGGATTTATTTCTGGTAGATGACAGGGATGGCAACATCAGGACAGAATGAGCAGAAATTTAGTAGAATATCATAGTGGCATGCTTTTTTCAATGTGATTACACATATTATGTAGAGCAGTGGTTCTCAATCAGAGGTACGTGTACCCTTGGGGGTATGCAGAGGTCTTCTGAGGGTACTAGATATTTCTCATAACTCATCTAGATATTTGCCTAGTTTTACAACAGGCTACATAAAAAGCACTAGCAAAGTCAGTATAAACTAAACTTTATACGATTTATTTATACTGCTCTATATCCTACACACTGAAATGTAAGTACAATATTTATATTCCAATTGATTTATTTTATAATTATATGGTAAAAATGAGAAAGTAAGCAATTTTTCAATAATACTGTGCTGTGATACTTTTGTATTGTTATGTTTGATTTTGTAAGCAAGTTCTGTTTGAAGTGAGGTGAAATTTGGGGTTATGCAAGACAAATCAGACTCCTGAAAGGTGTAGAGTAGTCTGGAAAGGTTGAGAGCCACTGATGTACAGCTCCTGAACTTGATTTACAATGTCTCTGGCCCCCCAAATCCTGATTCATATGTAGAAAGCACTTCACCCATCACTGAAACATCTGTTTCCTGAGTGCTATGCAACAGCTGTTTAACAATGTACAGATACACCGCACAGCAGGTTAAGACAGGAAGTTAACAATAATGCTTGGCACTTGCATGCTGTTGTACATCTTTCAGCTACTTTAAAAACCTTAACTAATGTTAATTGTAGAGGAATTTAATTAGACAACTTGTACCCAAGTTGGAATGTGGCCATGACAATGTGAAAGCACCCTAAACGCTTTAAAAAGTGCCCGAAGGCATGCCGCTCTCTGGCCAGCGAGCCCGCTGGTGGCTGGGTGCGGATCAGCAGGTTCTCCTCCTTTAGTGCTAGGTCACAAAGCCCCACTCCTGCTGGGGTAAACTAATAGTCTAACACATAATAGTCCATCAACTTCACATTGGACCTTCAGCCCAAATCTGAACTCACTAGTCCTTACGCCTGTTATCAGTGGGTTTCAGTAGTCCTTGCCCCTTTTCGGGGGATGGTTTCCACTCCATCTCCCTCATGGGGCTGCTAGGGGTACACAGGCCCTCCCACTCCACCGGATTCCAGTCCAGATTCCAGTCCTTGAATAGGCAGTCAAGGCCCAACTACACAGACCCCTCGCTGCCTCCCTGAACCACTTCCTGCCTTGGGGGGCTTTTGCCTCAGCCTCTTCCTGGGTTCCGGCCTCTCTAAGCCTCTTCCACCAGCTCACTGACAAGCTTCTTAGCTCTTTCTTCCACTCATCTGCTTCTGCTGCAGGAATGTTTTCTCTACTCCCCCTCGCAGGACAGTCTTCCTCCTCCCTGCAGGTCCCTTCACCAGCGCGCAGAATCTTAGGTGGACACACTTCCTGCCATTTCTTTCCTAACTGCTTTGAGCTTCCGGTGGCAGATGTACCTCCCTTCTGGGAGGCTCTGTCTGCTCCCTGACTCAGCTCCCTGGCTCCAGTCAGGTTTCTCTAACTAACTGAGGGCCAGAGAGCTGCTCTTCCTCCTGGTCAGACCCTAACTGAGCCAGTTTCAGCACTTTTAATTCCTCCCTCCAGGTTTGATACTTATTGCAGATGTAGCAAAGTGGGGCTGATTGTACTCACAGGCTCTGCCTAACTGAGCAGTTCAGGCCCTGTGTGAGGTTGGCACACTCCCTCCCCCACCCAGTGCCAAAGGGTCTTTTAATGACCATAAATGGTTGAACATCAGTTTTATACCCCATCCAGAATACAACACCAGCAGCACAGTGCCCTTAATGCCATGTTGAGACTTAGCATGCTCCAGTACTGATTTAGAGAGAAGAGTACCATCATTCAACTCACCAAAGTCAGTAGTACCATAGCTTGTACTTGGATATCTCCAATCTGAGTACTAGTCTTGCCCAATCATGCTTAATTTGTGAAAACTAACAAGACTACAGTCTGAGGCAATAAGGATTCATCTTTAGTTATTTACTTTGATTATTTCTACCAATTTCTTCACAAATTGACAGCAACATCTCCAATGATGGATCTCTTGACAAAGAGATCACAAACAGGATAGAGACAGCTTCTCAGTCATTAGGAAAGCTACGTAATGAAGTCCTGAAATCCCACAACAATAACCCTCTCAACAAAATAAAACTTTATAATGCTTTTTTGTTCACATCTCTCCTCTATGGCTGTGAGACCTGGACACCATACAAATGGCATATCAAACAGCTAGAGGCCTTCCATATGCGGTGTCTGCATGCCATTATGGGCCTCCATTGGCAGGACAAAACTACCAACCTGGGGGTTCTCCAAAAATCAAATGCCATAAACATCGAGGCCACGCTGATAAAAGCCCAACTACGCTGGGTTGGACACATCATTAGGATGCCTGAATATCGACTCCCCAGAAAAATTTTCTAGGGAGAATTGGCACAAGGACATTGGCCGCCCCAGAAAGTGCTACAAGGACAGCATCAAGAACAGCATACACTTTGTGCAATAAAACCAGATGATCTTGAGAAGGCAGCGTTAAATAGATCAGCATGGCAACACACAACACTCAGAGCTTTCCAAGCCTTTGAAGAGGACAGAAATAATCGATCGGTAGCTGCAAGGGGAAAGCATCATACTACTGATACCGCTACCAAGAAACTCACCAATGACTTGGTCTGCCCGCTCTGCTCACGAGCATGCACATCACGCTTTGGACTTCAGAGTCACTCCAGAATCCACAAAAAGAGATTGCATGAAAATGTTGTCGAACCAATGGACCACACACACACAAACCAATTTCTTCAGTCTATTATAGTAACTAGAGAACACCGATTGCATTGATATATTTACTGCACAAGTCCAACAGTGACTCATTTGAGGCCTTCCAGAACAGTAGGTGTCATTGTAATGGACTTAACTTCCACTTCATGTTAATAAATGTGAGATGAATAAATCGTCATTGATCTGAGAGCCCACCTGTATGTAGACTAAGGTTAAAAGGAATGGCATCTATGAAATGTTTACCGTCATTAAAGTGTTTTAGCAGCTTTACATAATATTAATTCATGTCACTAGACGACATTTCCCTTGCTATTGAAAAGGCCACCATGTAAGTGATGATGATGTTGCACTTTGAAGATTTGAACTGTAAGATGCAGTGACATGAAAACAAAAACATTTTGTGCTCATCTAATTCTCACTCTTTCCATCATCCTTTGATTCAAAAATAGTGCACTTAATGACAGAGTACAGTACTTCTACGGAGGCAAATGTGCATTCAATGTTATAGTTTACTGAACAAGCTCTGGTCTTTCATAATGTTTTGAATTCTTGTCTTCTTTATTCAGTCAAATTCATTTCAGCAGGATGCACTTCCTTCACATATTAATGATACTATGACATTTTCAGAAATGCCCACAAAGTATACTGATAACGTATTGGATTGATTAAAGCTGAGAAAACTCTTAAAGGCAAAATAATACCATTGAAATACTTCTTTTACAGCAGTGTTCATTTTATGTCACTGTGTTACTTAAAAACAGATGAAAATGTATTAGATGTAGGTGAAATGGCAGGGAAATTTTGTGGAATTTCATATATTTTTCCAGTTAATTTTTTTCCAGTTGAAATTTTGAAGGAAATTTTCCACAGATCAGCTTGCAAAATCCACTTCTAGTTCAAAAGTTTGCATTCAGAATTTTTCATGCAAGTACCATCTTTGCAATGCCAGCTTGTGAAGAGAAGATGTGGCGTACAGAGCAACAGTCAGATATTACAAATGTGTGTGACTAACACACACCCCAGGTCAGACAGGACAGATGTAGCCAGAGATTTATATGTAGTGGTTACACCTCCAAGAACTTTGCAAGATTCCATGTTCAGCAACCTCAAGATCCCACCATTCATGGTCTAATCAGGGTGGAGGTCCAAGCTGAGATGTTGAGAGTCTCCAGGAGTTGGGGGCAACTATTAGATCTCTTCATTATCTGGAAGCAAGCAATGGATATTGGCACTGTGGGGGCTTCTTACACTCAGAATGAACAGGCACTGGAAAGAGTTGAGCTGATTGTTTCCAATCAGGATCCCACAAGTGTGCCCCAAAGCACTATTGATTCCTATGGCCTGATGGTGTACACTGACTGCCAGTGATATAAAACAGAGAAACCCAGCATTTACATAGACAAACTAGCTGTAAAAAACGTTTTTTACCTGCATCTGCACAGCCAAGCTGCATGTAAAATGTATGTAAGCCAGCATCAGCATAACAAAACCACATATAGAGAACTAATTTCAGAAGACTAAACAACAAACAATGAAGTGACTAACCAACAAAGAAAAAGAAGCAGTGAGAGACAAAAAGGCATCCTTTAAAAAGTGGAAGTTAAATCCTAGTGAGGAAAATAGAAAGGAGCATAAATTCTAGCAAATGAAGTGTAAAAATATAATTAGGAAGGCCAGAAAAGAATTTGAAGAACAGGTAGCCAAAGACTCAAAAAGTAATAGCAAACAAAATTTTTAATACATCAGAAGCAGGAAGCCTGCTAAACAACCAGTGGGGCCACTAGACGATCAAAATGCTAATGGAGCACTCAAGGACGATAATGCCATTGCTGAGAAACTAAATGAATTCTTTGCATTGCTCTTCACTGCTGAGGATGTGAGGGAAATTACCAAACCTGAGTCATTCTGAAGGAACTCACGTGAAATTTCAAACTACTAACTTTAGTCTGTAACCTATCATTTAAATCAACTTCTGTACCAAACGACTGGAGGATAGCTAATATGATGCCAATTTTTAAAAGGGCTCCAGAGGTGATCCCAGCAATTACAGGCTGGTAAGCCTGACTTCAGTACCGGTTGAAACTATAGTAAAGAACAAAACTGTCAAACACATAGATGAACATCATTTGTTGGGGAAGAGTCAACATGGTTTTTGTAAAGGGAAATCATGCCTCACCAATCTGCTAGAATTCTTTGGTGGGGGGGTGTCAACAAGCATGTGGACAAGGGGCATCCAGTGGATATACTGTATTTAAATTTTCAGAAAGTCTTTGACAAGGTCCCTCACCAAAGGCCCTTAAGCAAAGTAATGTCATGGGATAAGAGGAAAGGTCCTCTCATGGATTGGTAACTGGTTAAAAGATAGGAAACAAAGGAGGAATACGTGGTCAGTTTTCAGAATGGAAAGAGGTAAATAGTGGTGTCCCTCAGGAGTTGATATTGGGACCATCTCATTCAACGTATTCATAAATGATCTGGAAAAAGGGGTAAACAGTGAGGTGGCAAAATTTGCAGATGATACAAAACTACTCAAGATAGTTAAGTCCCAAGCAGATTGTGAAGAGCTAGAAAAGGATCTCACAAAACTGGGTGACTGGGCAACAAAATGGCAGATGAAATTCAATGTTGATAAATGCAAAGTAATGCACATTGGAAAACATAATCCCAACTATACATATAAAATGATGGGGTCTAAATTAGCTGTTACCACTCAAGAAAGATATTTAGGAGACATTGTGGATAGTTCTCTGAAAACATCCACTCAATGTATAGCGGCAGTCAAAAAAATCGAACAGAATGTTGGGAATCATTAAGAAAGGGATAGGTAATAAAACAGAAAATATCAGTTTCCTTCTATATAAATCCATTATACACCCACATCTTGAATACTGCATGCAGATGTGGTCACCCCATCTCAAAAAGTTTTCCTTTCAGATTTTGAAAATTTGTTTCACTTCAATAATCTTTCATGAGTTTTTTAAAAAGGCTAATTTTGATGATAAAATATTTTTTCATTAATATATTTTTCTGGCTCTAACCATGTAAAGAGTAATAACTGGAAAGATACAGAATTAAGCCCCAGGTTGGCCAAATCATGGCTTTAAAGGTTAAAAGGAACCTTGTGTTCTTCAAGCAGTCATTCTTGTAGGTAGTTTAGAGAAAAGATTTCACTGTCTCAGCTAACAGGGTACTCACATACTCACTCAATGTCAGTCATCAAAATGGCTTTCTGAAATGGATCCTTAACATTTCTTTTATGGTCAGCATCATTTACAAACAAAATTAAATTACACATGGATAAGACCATTTATAGCAGATCACCAGCATCCTACTAATGCACAGCTACACTGATGTAGAAAGTCAACAGTGCAGTTGGTTGAGCAACTGAAGAACATCTCTAGAAAACATGCCTCCTGCAGTTACAGATAGTGCCACTGTAGTTATGGTTGCAGCAGCTTTTCTACTAAAAAATCCAGGCTTCTCATCAGGGCCTCCCGGGGGGAGGGCAAGGGGGCAATTTTCCCCAGGCCCCAGGCCCGGCAGGGGCCCCCACAAGAATGTCGGAGGCTCCCCCCGCCTCAGCCTTCACCTTCGCCTTCCCGCATCCCCCAGCGCCTCAGCACGCCGGGACCAGTAGCAACCCTGTAGAGCGCTGCAGCGATGTGGCTCAGGCAGGGCCTGAGGTCCTCCCACTCGGAGCTGTGTGGTAAGGGGGCAGGATGGCAAGCTCCGGCGGGCCGAGCGGCAGGAGCTCCTGGACGCAGCTCGCTGAGGCTCTGGGAGGCGGGGGTAAGCAGCATGGTAAGCCCCTCTGAGCCGGGCACCCCCCCCAGCCCCGAGCCCAGCCCCTCTGAGCCGGGCACCACCCGACCCCATCCCCCCCCCCAGCCCTGACCCCCAGCTCCGAGCCCAGCCCCTCTGAACCGGACACCCCCCTGACCCCAGCCTCCCACAGCTCTGACCCCCGGCTCCGAGCCCAGCACCTCTGACCCGGTCACCCCGCTGACCCCATCCCCCCACAGCCCCAGCTCCGAGCCCAGCCCCTCTGAACTGGACATCCCTCTGGCCCCATCCCCCCCCACAGCCCTGACCCCCAGATCCAAGCCCAGCCCCTCTGAGCCGGGCACCCCCCGACCCCATCCCCCCACAGCCCTGACCCTTAGCTCCGAGCCCAGCCCCTCTTAGCCAGACACCCCCCTGACCTCATTCCCCCACAGCCCTTACCCCCAGCTCCAAGCTCAGCCCCTCTGAGCCGGGCACCCCCCAACCCAGAGCCCAACTCCCCACCCAGCCCTGGGCAACAGTAGCGCCACCCCCAGGCAGTGACAGCCCATTGGCACAAACCATCACCATCACCCAGAGACAGCCCATTATGTAATTGCAAATGTATACATACCGTTAAAGCATTTAATGTTTTTAAATAATGTATTTCGTGTATTTTCAAATTATTAAAAATTAATTTTTGAATGTATTTCACTGGTTGAGAAAAAAGTTGCAATACTATAGTAACAAGTTGTTACTTGTTACTATAGTATTGCAACTTTTTTTATGGAAGGGGACCTCGAAATTGCTTTGCCCCAGGCCCCCTGAATCCTCTGGGCGGCCCTGCTTCTCATGGGTTTGTAATTCAGCCATAAAAATCCTCCTTGGACTGAAACATGGTGTATAAACTCTGTGAGCCAAATTCTCCCCTGATTTTACATCTTTTGCAACATTATCATGGGTTTGAGTCAGGGCAGAATTTGACCCTTTGGGTGGTAGCTGATTTTAGAGTATTTAAAGAACCCCAGAGATGAGAATATTTAGGGAACTTTATAATGATCTCATAGCTCAAAAACTAATTTCAGAACTCAACATGAGTTAATTCCAGGTATAATTCCATTATACCTGCCAGCTGACTAATGCAATCCATAGGTTATTTAAAAAACAAAATATTAGCCATTTATAGGTATTTTGCTAAAGGGCAAATCCAAAGGCTCCCATCCCAGGCAGCAGAGAAGGTGTGGATCTGCTGCAAGAACAGGGAGCCAGGACAGGAGTGTGCACTTCCTGTGCCATTTGGCGCTCAGCTCCACATGGGTCCCCTGCACAGCAGTGCACGGGAGGTGGGAGGAGGAGAGCCAAAGGACCCATCACTGCACAGATCCTCTTGGCCTCCCCCTTGCAGAGGTGGTGGTAGCTTGACATCTTGACTACTTCAGCCCACCCTGACCATTGCAACTGCTCACTCCCACACTGCAACCTCCCACTACTGCATAGGATGAATACAGGATTTAGGCCTAAGGGCAATGAATAAAAATTACGCTTACCTCTTCTGTAGTACTTTTCATGCGTAGGACTCACAAGGTGTTACAAATGAGAGTCCCCAAAGTAACAACGGGGAAAGTGAGGCAGAGAGAGAGAGAGAGAGAAACCTACTTGCCAAAAGTTGCCCAACGGATCAGTGGCAGAGCCAGGAACAGAACCCACGTCTTTTGACTCCCATTGCAGTGCCCTGTCCTTGGAACTTCAATGCCTCCTCATTATGTTGTCTCCTGCTCACTGAAAAATTTAGTCATAACTGTGACAGGAGTTTGTTGTGTTCCATAGATCTGTAACTTACTTGTGCTTTTTAAGAGCAAAGTATGTGTGTGTTTAAGAATTCCATTGCTAAGTCTGCGTTCTTTGCTCTATAACAACATGGTCTCTAAGGGCATAACTAGGGAAACCAGAGCTCCCAAAGCAAGGTGGACTCTGGGGAGAACGTTTCTGAGCAATTGGGGGGTTTTGGAGGTTTGAAATACTGGCACTAAGGTCAAAGTGTCCAGACTACAGGGTCCTACTGCACAAGAGGAGTCTCAGACACTGGGTCCACACTGGCAGTGCACCTGAGTGATCCAGAGCTAGGATCAGTGAACAGTCACTACCCAGACCCAGGGAGCTTAGCAGCATGTGGGATTCAGAAGTTGGATTCCTCCAGTCCTACTGGTATCCACTCAGAGTGGGACTGGGCCACTTTGTGACAATAACCATAAACACTATTGATACATGCTGCAGTACTTACAGTAATTATTGTATTGAAGAATGCATGTTGCATTTCACCTTTAAGGATGTGATGATTATAATAATAGAATGGAAATTGCTTTCTAATAGAATCTTTGTTGGATGAATACAAAGATACGTTAATTCTATATTTGTACTGAATTGGGATTCTATTTATAATATAGGATATTTTAGGCCTAATTCATTTCTCACTCATGTAAATTAAGAGTAAGTCCTTTGAAATCAGTGTAACTGTATTGGTGTAAGACTGATGTGAGAAGAGAATCAGGCCCGTGATGTTTAGAGTCTGATCCTTACATATTAAGCAGATCCTCATCTAGTGTAAATTGGCATAACCGCATTGACTGCAATAGAACTACACCAATTTATCCCATCTGAGGCTCTGAGCCATTAGTTTCAACTTATACAAATTCAATTAAAGTAAAAATAGTATAAAATGCATAGGAATAAACTTTATGCCATATTCTCCTAGACAGGTTTTAGCTTTTAGTTTCAAAGCCTGAAAGTTTAGTTGGAAGCATAGACTGGACATTAATTAATACCTCTGGATACCACATATGACATTTCTAAATCTGCCTGGAAAATAATGGCTACTAATGGTTTATGACTTTTAGAAAAAAATTAAGAAATATAGTAACTTTGTACTTTGGCATAATTTTTTTCATTATGTTCTGGGATACATTATTCTTCATTGAAATGCATTAGAGTTTCCTTCCAGCATAAATCTTTGAACTGTGAGATCTTTCTGTCAACTCATATTTTAAAGATTTGGGCCTGATGCTCTTCACACACTGGCTTTACACCAGTCTAATTCCAATGGCTTCAGTGGACTCCTGATGTACATGCAACATAAGAGAGAGGAAAATCAGACTTTAGGCAGCTGAATAAGTGCAACATGAGAGGCTCTATTCCTCCCAAACACTCCCACTATACTGCCACGGGGATAGAGATATTCTACCCCTCAAAGGAAATGTTCAGGTTTCCACACTATTGATTAGTGTGAATGATGTGCTTATTTAAACAGCTTCTGGGAAGTGAGTTTTAGTGCTATGAGTGACATTTCCTTAATAACTGCCTAAAGACCCACTTTCTTGTTACGCTACTTTAAAATCATTATTTTGTTCTGAGATGTTCTTTAAATGGTCGAAGATAATTCCCATTAATAGGAAATATTTGCTTGTTAAAAAAATATAATTGTCTACTTTTTTCTTGCACACTTATGTCATCACCAACAAGAGAAATATTCCTTCTCTTTTTTATTATTTTCCTCTCAACTGTTTCTTAGAATGAGGTAGATCAGATGCCAAGGATTCAGGGAATTCAGGAAGAACCTCCAGGAAAACATTTAAAGCAAAAAACAATGTTTAAAAATCAGATACAAGATGGAGATTGTCCAAGAGCTGCAAACATTTTCTTTGGTCTTATAAAAATTCCTTATTTTCTTCCATTTATTCAAGTCCAAGCCCTTAAGTGAAACACCATAATTTTTTTGTCAGTGCCTTCATCATCCACATGTGGAATCCAAACATAATGGGAATTGTTTGTCGGGGAGGGATAGCTCAGTGGTTTGAGCATTGGCCTGCTAAACCCAGGGTTGTGAGTTCAATCTTTGAGGGGGCCACTTAGGGATCTGGGGCAAAAATCAGTACTTGGCCCTGCTAGTGAAGGCAGGGGGCTGGACTCAATGACCTTTCAAGGTCCCTTCCAGTTCTAGGAGATGGGATATCTCCATTTATTTATGTTCTCTAACCCTTTACTAAAGGAGTCTGCTACTCTAAAGAAGCTTTGGGTCTGAGTTGGCCACTGAGTCCGACAAACAATTCCCATTATGTTTGGATTCCACATGTGGATGATGCTTCATGCAGGGATTGAAGGCAGAATGAGGTTAGGCTAGAATATAGATTTTGCAGGCCAAATGTGTTGTACTGAACAGTGCAGGGATTACAGCAAGTGGATCCTTTGTATAAATGAAAACTCCAAATATCTACTGTAGACCCAAAAGTTAATAAATAACCCATAAAAGAACAAACTTTGATGAGCAGTTTTGCATTAGATTTTAAAATATGCTTTGTTCAAATAATAAGTGACATTTTGTCAAGGAGCCAGTTTTTCAGTGCCTTTCATTTTATTTTTGTGACAAAATCCAGCAGCATGTCTTTTACAGTTCCCCCTCATTTATTTTTCCATGAATAAAAGATGTTATTTGTTACTAATTCACCCTGACTTTTTGGCCACCCAGGCTGGCCTTTGTATTCCTCCAGGGAATGAGTTTCCTTCCAAGTTGAAATTAAGTCACTATAGAACTCTTTATTGATTTCATGGTACAGAGGGGGTACCATTCTTCATTGTGGAGTTAACTGGCTCATCCTTCTATGACAAAAATCCCAATTTTTAAATTAAGCTGTCTAAATTATGCAAAGAGAAAACGAGTTCTTTGTCAAATTCTAGTGGCAACACCCTCAGCTACTGTGAGTGGGCACAGCTCTATTGAGTTCAGTGGAGCTACACTGATTTACACTAGCTGAGGATCTGGCCCTGAATGTTTAAGACTGAGGATGAGAGAACTCTTAAGTTAGTCAAGGCATACAAAGAGCAGGGCCCATAAAAGTGCTAATGCTTCAGAAGAAAGACTAAAGCAGCATTAGCCATGAATGTGATTTTATCATGGGCACTTCCGTGATTACTGTTATCAGAGATACTTTTAATTAATAATGGCATCTAAATTAGCAAAAAAGAGCATGCAAATGAGACCATTCATTAGGGTGAAATGATAAAACTCTGTATCATTGTATTATGACATATTACTCAGTGATAACAGCTGCCTTCTTTGTAATTGGTACTAATCCCAGCACACCAAATTGTCTGTGTTAGTTAAATCAAACACAGTCTTTTTATTAGTATTGTGCAGTAAACAAAACATAAAAATAAATGTGCTTTTGAGCAAAACCATGGAAGAAATCCTGACCTGGTTGAAGTCAGTGGCAAAACTCCCATTGATTTCAATGAAGCCAGGATTTCACCCCAAGAGTACTGTTATAAAGCAGATAAGTAGCTTCTTCAGGAGCTCTTAAACCGGTATAGCAGGAGAAACATAGGAATGCAAATACTAGATGAAAACAATGATCCATCTGTTTTAGTAACTTGTCTCCAACAGTGGCCCAGCTGCTTCAGAAGAAGGTGCAAAACCCCTGAAGCAGGCAGTTATGGGATAACCTGACTCAGATAATTTTCCTTCATACTCCCAATAGTTAAAGGTTGGTTTATGCCCTGAAACTCAAAGATTTATTTCTTTTCCAAAAAGCAGCAGAGATGGATGTTGGAAAACCCAAGAAATCACTAGTATATTTCAGTGTAAGAAAATTAAAACAAATAAAAGTCATTTTATGAACTTTGGTGGCTGACATAGACTGAAAGTAAATTGGCTGTCCTAGACTAGCTTCACTACAACTACATGTTTCCCCTGCATTGGGCCAGAGAAAGGCTGCAGAACTTCAGCTCATGCAGAAGAAGAGAACTGTCACATGTTGAAAAGGAAGTGACTGTTAATGGCTTATTCACTCCGTGAGAGAGACTCTCTGGCAGGAGGATTTGTGAGATTGAGGCTGGGAGGACTGCATGCAGTCGTGCCTGGAAAAGAAAAACAGCTAAATTAGGAAGTTTCAAAGAGCAGAGCCAGCACTCCATCTTAAGAGGTTAAATTGGGAGGAGAGAGACTGGAGCGGAAAGAGCAAGTCTGAGACCATCTTCTCTCCAAACAACTAAGCCCTATGTGTAAGTTTATGTTTTACATCTGTTCTCTGCAGAGTGTAAAATAACAAAAATAAACAGCAACTAAAAGTGGAAGAACTATAAAATAACCATGGTCACCAAAGTAAATGTCACAGCCATTAAGAAATAAGTCAAAGTTTAAAGGTCAGTATCAAGGTATGTTTCATCACTTACATATTCCTCCTTTTGTTTATATTAACTGCTAGGAAGCTAGAAATGGAAATATGTATCTTTGCCCCGTATGCACATTGGGCTCATACAGGTCTTTTGTCTGCTAAGTATGTTCAGCTAATGACATTTTTTAAAAAATTGTATTTCTTTTTCTTATTTATTTAGAAGAGAACACTGAAGCATTTTGAAACACCACCACTAACAAACAATAAGAGAGCATAGACTTGCCACAAGTGCATTTACCGTAAGAAAAAACCCAAAGTTTGTGATATTTTAAGCTTTCCAAACTTGGCATTTTCCCTTTAGCAGCTGTGTCATACAATCATCAATTAAGGACCAAATTCCACCGTCAGGTACTTGTGTGAGGCTCCCATTGGCTTCAACAGGAGCTATGCTGCCAGTGGAGACCACCTCCCAGCCACTACTATGGCTGCACCGTAGGCATTGTGGACAAGACTCTGCAGGAGTTAAATGTTCTTTTAGCAACATTAACTCCCTCTCGGATTTCCTCTAAAACACCTGAGCAAGTCCTGCGTGGGGCATGGCTTGGAGAGTGGCTTCCCCCTGCTGTTCCTTCCTCAAAAAGCCACAAAACTCCTCACAGGGAGAAGGCACAGAGGGAAACTGAAGCTTAGAGGGCGTGGAAGTAGCATGTTGCATTGGTTCAGTTGAGAGCACTTTGCGTTCTAATTCCATGATCCTTTGCTCCCCCATTGCCCATCTATAGTAGGTGGGAAGTATGTGACTTCAAATAGTTTTTGGTGCTCAACACTTCAGAAAATTAAGGACGTAATGATATCTGTGCAATCATTTATGGGAGGCACCACCACTCCTCTTGCATGCAGATCCCCCTTGACATCAGTAGGAGTTCTACACCGTAATGGAATACGGGCCTGGGCCCTGCTATACTGGCTGTGAAGTCAGTGTATAATTCTGGATAGAAATTACCAGTGTCCTTCTGATTTAAGTGGCCAATACCATCCTGCATCATTTGCGCTTTCATTTAACATATACAAAATTCTTTTTCAATATGGCAAAGGCCAAACTCAAGTAAACATAAGATAAATATTTACTGAGAGTGCAGTTAATAGAGTGTCATAGGGATTAAGTTAGGAAATTGAATAGCATGAGAGGCACAAGCAGGGATGTATTATTAAATTATACGTTTCTCTTCACATTTGAATAATTTATTGCTTAAATTGATACACTTAGTAAACAAAAGGCCTAGAGACACCTAAATAAATATTTAAGTAGTTTTATGTAAGCATTGCACAATCATTTAAATTAATTGAACAAAAACACAAAAGCATATCAATGCTTTAATTCTAATTTGCCTATATCATAATATGTATTAGTGTGCTGGGGAAAAAAACCCATCATGAGTAAATCACACTCCAGAAACATAGTTTCTATGGGTATGGATGGACCTTATATGACATGTGATTTTTTTTTTTTAATTAATTGAGTTAAAACAAGTAGCTTAGCTCTTCATGATATGGGTGGCAGCTTGGAGATTCCCTGCTGACTAAATATTAGGGGCTGAACCTGCAAACACTCACTATCAAGCATAGTGCTTAATAACATGACTAGTCCGATTGGGTTCAATCAGAACTACTCGGTAGTACAGGTGAAATCCTGGCCTCGTTGAAGTCAATGGGAGTTGGGCATTGATTTCAGTGGGGCGAGGATTTCACCCTATAACTTTGCAAGATCTGGCCCAAAGTTAGGTGCAAATATGTATTGTTCTGGGCATTCTTACATTTGGCATAGCCAAGTATTGGCCTTTACGAATCATTCTGATAGAATGATTCTTTTATCGTGTTTTTTTGAAAATAGTTATTAATGTTAGTAATTTGAATAATAGTCACAAAAGAGAAAAACAAAACCCCACAATATTTTGTAATTTCAAAAGACAGTTTTGATAATCTCTATCATATTTGAAATTAAGTGGTTTGATTTTCATGCTTGCCCTTCCTCATTACCTCCTTCCCTGCAACAAACACACACAACTAATTTTGAAACTTAGATTGTAACCTCTTTGGGAAGTACTATGGGCCAGACATTTTAAGGTATTTAATGCCCAATGATGCACATAGGTGCATAGTGGGATTTTCAGAAGCATTTTCAAATAGAACTTAGTCATGTAGGACGGTGCTTTTGAAAATCCCACCAGGCACCTAATACCTTTACAAACTGAACTCCTTGTGTCTTCCTATGTCTTTTGTGATTCACCTAGCAAACATCTGGTTTTTAAAAAGTAAATAACGATTCAATTATATCACAAAGAGTTTGATTCTTGAAATAGTGAGCCCACTGACGTACTGGAAAGCATTATGCACATCAGTGCTGGTGTTTTGTTTCTCGTTTCCCTGCTATGGATTTTAAAGGGGAAATGCCTATTGAAGACTCTGGGGAGTTGTAATTCAAAACCAATGCCACTGTGCCACCCCTTGACTTTAGGTGTTTATTCTGGAGGGGCTTGTTTTCTGTCTGTAATTTATTAGAAAAATAAATTTGTGGTTTATTAAATCTGTAACTGCATAATTTTGAGATTAAGTTGGTTGTTTCATCAGTACAGATGGTGATTCTGAGCAATGGCGGAATCATCACTGACTCAACTTCTAACACACACAGACTACAGCACACGCAGAGTAGAACATGTGCCACTTCCCAGGCTGCTGATGTACTTGACCTAAAAATCATAGCAGACAGCCATCACAGGGCATAAACAGGTTTAAAAGAAACATGATCAGTTTCATCTGTTTCTTTTGCTACTATACCAGTTATTAAAAATTAGAATCCACATTTTTTGGAAGATGTTGGTTGAAACAAAGTACTGTAATCCCTAACTTTGCCACCCCCACACACAAGAACTGGCTTTGGGTGTTATGTATATGCTCTCCCTTTCACTTGTTCCCTCTCTCATCTGCTTTGTACTGGGACCATCATAAAGGCAATTCTTTCAGCTTGGGGATGTACAGCCTCTGTCAATCTTACTTCTTGCAGGAATACAGCAACACTATACTTGTCCAGATACAGGATAAATTCATAGAACAAGAGGTGAGGAAAAGAAGTGGGCATCTGAGTAATAATAATTAAATCTACTGTCCTGTAAGTACTTCAGCATAAGCAGAATAACCTCGTTAGTGTATTATGCACTTTCAACACAGTATCGAATAGTAAAACCATCCCTGTAGGAAGCACTGGAATAATATAATGCCAACTCCTATTTCAGCAAAAGGGCAGATTTGTATATTTACTTAACTCCATGGCAAGGCAGAAGTGGATCTAGATCTATATTGTGGTAGATGATAGTATGTGAACAGTTAAGGTTCACCATCTTTACCCCCCACTATCTTCAGAGCTTTGTGTTTCAGGGCTCCAGGCTCTAGTGCCCCATCCGCACAGGCCATCTGCCTTGGTGTGTGGAAATCGTCTAGTTCAGTGCCCTTTCGGGGCAACAAAAGGGGTAACATGTCCAAAGTCCCAATCAATCAGCCATTCTGCTGGGCTCTGTTCCTGGTCCTCTTTCCGGGGCTCCTTTGGAGTCTTCTCCCTACCTCTGCTATTGAGTACAGGCCCCCTCAGACTGAATCTCCCTGGGGTGTCTAGACTCCTGCCAGTCCTGACTCTAGGCCCTTCACAGGAGCCTCTCTGCTCCTTGTGGTTTCTTCCCGAGACTAAAAACTCTCTCAGCCTTTTTGAGGGCAGGTGTCTATTATGACCTGACCCCCTCTGCTTAGAAGCAACTAGTTAATTATAGCACAAGTATAGTCAATGTAACTAACTGGTGTTTAACATCTTATTGTCCCTGATGGGTTTTCAACCCATCACACAGATCCAAAGACACATATCCCTCCCCGCTTTCTCCCCTCTCAGCTGACATTTGCAGAGATTCACCCCTGTATACCAGGCACCAACAGAGGAACTGACAGATCCCCGATGGTCTCCTAGCCCCATGTGGGGTAAGCACCTCAGAGCAAGGTGGGCTTATGTAGAGGAAAGATGTCCTCTGTCTGAGGGAGTTGTGGGGATAGTTCCTTAAAAAAAAGCACACACACAACTAATAATGCTAGGAACAAGGATGGCTGTGAAAAAGCTAAATAGCAGAGGGAATGCAAATAAATAAAATGTATAAATAGCAGATAGCAAAGGGTGGGTGCCAGAGAGGCTATTGCAGCCTCAGGAATGAAGTAGCAATTCTAAAGTGGCTCCATGACTTGTGGGGGAGGATTTGTCTCTTTCTCTGTCACACACACACACCTCTCCCACAGAGAAGGTCAGTGCACTTCTCAGTACTCAAGTTGTGCAGTGCTGCACAGGATTTGTAATGTGTAGGTCCTTGTGCTTGACCGCTGCACTAGGTACTCTGAACTTTATCCTCCATGAACTGGGCAGTAGCCCTACAAAAGGGATGATTTTCACACAACACACCCTTTCAATAAAACACCCTCTGCTACCCCATGGGACTTGATGACATGGAAGTACATCACAAAGGGTTATTTTATTTTAAGATTATTTATTAAATATATGGTATCTGGGAAAATTACAAAGCTGGCTTGTGCAGCAAAGGATCCAGTGTATAGAATCAATTGAAGCATTCAAGACAAGAGACAAAGGGTTTCATTCCAGTTGCTGGTCAGGTTAGATTCATCCTCACAATAAGGAAGGGTTTGTGCAATTGCTCTCCCCTTGATTATTAAAAAAAGGTGGCTACTTAGTGTCCGATTCTTCAAGAAAGATACAACACCCTCAAAGAGTTCTGAGCTGTGTGGGGCACTACTAAGCCAACAATGATCACAGCAAATTTCACATATTGTAGATTATGTCAAACAACCCACCACTTCAAAACAATATTTCATCGAAGCAAATACTTCATGAAAGTATAGGGGTTTAAAACAGAAAGTAAACATAATAAAACAAATTGTCAAATCAGGAGAAGAAAATAAAAAGTTCAAGGAAAAATAGTTAGTTATTGAGCCAGCACTTCACACGTAAAAAAGATCTATTTCAGTAGATAGAGGATAAAGCATATGGTGCTCTACCCTCTGTTACTAGCATCCCTGGTTCTGAAGATATTTAGGTACAATTAACACTCTGTTCATTTCATCTGATGAGTCTTCCAATGCAGTCAAATCTGGGTTAAATTAATTCCTGGGATGAACTTGTCCCTTTGAGTTTATAGCATAGTCTGCTGCCGCAAATTCAGCATTTTAACTTCATTACAGGATTGATTCAAAGGGGAGACAGCAGGAAGCAGAAACCGTTTGTTACAACATAAATATTAACTGATTAAACAAGTGGCAATGATTTGTTTGTGGGAGATGAATGGGCAGGATGTCCAGGGAAGCTGTATTTTCCTGGAGGGAAGGGGAATAGTTCTCCTCCCCAAAGTGTGAAAATTGTAATGTTTGCTCCTCAGCAGTCAGGTGCTGGAAAGAGTCAGCAGCGATCACGTAGAGGCATAAGTGCCATTCCAGGCAGCAAAGGGAACAGTTGCATTCCACAATAACCTGTGATAATCAGGTGGAACAAATCACAGCACATGGAGACAGACCCAGGCAGCAGGCAGAGGGACTCTGGGCATCTCCACCTCCCTCTCCAGACTGCATCTCCATCTGTTGTGAATATGTCAATAGCAGCAGCCTCCCCAGTGAATAAGAGCACCTGAAATCAACTCTGAACTTGGGCATATTTTATGCTTTGCATACTTGGAATGTGCTTGCACTGTAAATATGCTCAGGATGAGTAAATATGCTAGGGATACTAGCTTCTGACCTTTTATTTTTTTAATTAAAGGGGCAGGCTAGTTCTAGAGATGGGTAGCAGTAGTCAAGCCCTTTCAGCTGAATTCCTAGCAGATATTAACACCTAGATGTCCAAAGTGGTGCAATGCAGCTGAGCTTCTGTGCTACAGTATGACTCCTTGTTGTTCTTTTTAAATGTGATCACTTTTAGGAGTAAAATATGTGTAAGTCACCAGATATTGTTAACATTTTCTATTAAATGCTATTATAATCCAAATGTAAAATTGCTAAAGAAAGAATCTTCTGTCACTTAGCAATTTGGACTGACTTCTGTCAAATACACATGCAATTCTCCCTGAAGACAATCAGTATTTGCATCTCCAAACTCAGAGTATGACCCTTTGTAGGTAAGTTTATTGCTTTGCAATTCATGTATTCTAGAATCTGTCTTTTTATGAGCGTATGTTTACATATAGTTATTCGCAGGTATCTCTTTTTGTGACCTACTTAAAGCTCCAATCCTACAAGCATTAATTCTCAGGAATAATCCTATGCATTTCAAGAATTACTCAGGTGAGTAAAGGTGTGCAGGGTTGAGCCCCATATTCTTAAATCTAATTTAATTTTTCAGATTTAGACTACTTTTAAAGATTGTCATAATTTAAAGTTAAATTATTACATCTGTGTGATATGTTCAGCCATGCATTTCTCATTCACACTCAGAGAAACCAAACAAATAGAGCCCTGACCACTGAGCTGAGAAGATGCCCTTTAATATTTGTCAACTTTAATTTTTGATCTGTCTACGAACCAAATGCCTGAATAATTCCTCCAGATCTGGGAACAGAAGGGACCCTCCACATGGAAAGGGAGTGATAAAATAACCTGCCTCCATGGAACCATCTTCCTGCCTCCAGACTCTGTAGGTCCTGAGCCCATGTTGGGGGAAGATGGGGCAGGAATAGGGTTGCTAACTTCCTCATCGCACAAAACCAAACACCCTAGCCTTTATCAAGGCCCTGAATACCCTTCATCAAGGCCCCACTCCCTGCTCACTACATTCCCCCTGACTCGGTAGCTCGCTCTCCCCAACCCTCACTCACTTTCATTGGGCTAAGGCAGGGGTTTGGGGTGTGGGAGGGCTCTGGCTGAAGGTGCGGGCTGTGGGGCTGGAGCTGAGGGACTTGTGGTACAGGAGGGAGCTGTGGGGTGGGACCAAGAGATTTGGAATGTGGGAAGGGGCTGCAGGTTGAGGCAGGGGGTCAGGGCTCTGGGCTGGGGGTGCAGGTTCTGCGGTGGGGCTAGGGATGAAGTTATTTGAAGTGCAGGAGGGGGCTCCAGGGTTGCGGGGGGCTCAAGGCTTGGAGCACGGGTTTACCTTGGGCAGCTCCCGGTCAGTGACACAGCGGGGCTAATGCAGGCTGCCAGCCTGTCCTGACACTGCATTGTGTGCACCCCGGAAGCGGCCAGCAGGTCCGGCGCTAGTAGGTGTAGGGGGGTAGAAGGCTCTGTGCACTGCTCTCGCCTGCAGGCACCATCCCCCCAGCTCCCATTGGCCAGTTTCCGGCCAATGAGAGTGCAGAGCTGGTGCTCAGGGCAGGGGCAGCATACCATGCTCTGTGGCCCCCCTCCCTAGGAGCCAGACCTCCTGGCCACTTCCGGGGCACAGCGCGGTGTCAGGACTGGTAGGGACTAGCCTTCCTTAGCGCTGCAGCACCGTCAACCAAACCTTTAACAGCCTGGTCAGCAGTGCTGAGCGAAACCGACAGGTCTCTTTTCAATGGGGTGTTCCGGTGGAAAACCAGACACCTGGTCACCTTAGGCAGGAAGGGGCAAGGAGAAGTGGGTGAGCTCGGGAGAAGATCACGTGGGTCAGTTGGGTGATTCATTGCTGTATTTAAGCAGAAAAAGTAATATAACCCCAAGATGTATATTTTCCATGGAGATGCCCATTCCACACTGAATCATGGGGCAGCCATGTCCAAGGAAGCCCTTGTCTCCAATGGAGTAGCACAGAAACAGATAGGGTTGCAGGGTACCACAGCTGGTGCAGAGACAGATCCAGAAGGTTTGGAGGTGGGCCTCCGAGCCTCTTCTTCAGCTGCAAGGAGAGAAGCCACTACACTGTCTCTGGAAATAGTTTTCTTCCCCAGGGCTGCCCTCCTGTGGGTTTTCCCCTGGGAGGGGATGATCTGGACAAAAATGGCTGTGTTTCTAAAGTTCACAAACCAGCCTTTCATGTATAGGAAGCCATTCTAGTCCTCAGTCAAGTCAATTAGAGTTTTGCCATTGACTTTAAACAGGATGGGACCCTAGATTTGCTTTCCACTGGCATAGAGGAGAATATATACTTAAGAATTAAAATGTTCTTAATTTTTCAGAGCAGCCTGATATATAAACTTAATTTTAAAACTGTTCCAAATGAATATCCATTTCTATAAAATTGTTTTCCAGCTGTAGAAGCTTAGATACACTTGCATTAAGCTTGATGTATCTTTTTGGAAAGATCTTGAACTTCACTCAATCCAATATATTCTGTTAACAAAAATGATTTCACTTCTGCTGTCTCTGTACCCACAAGCATTCACTGTTATCTGAAAGACGATTGATCTTGAGATGGTATTAAGGGGTCATCGTGAGAAAAATGCAGACTAATTACTTGTATTTCACAATTAATATGGAACTGATCCTCCAATCTTTATGCACTTGAACTCACCAAACAGATTAAATAAGCAGACAAATTATGTTTAAATACAGAATTTGTAAATGGATTTAAATGTCGGACAGATTCTTGCAGTTGGCATGGATATGCTATTTATGTTCATACCATATGGAACCCTTCTGCTTCACAATCCTAACATTTCTATTCTGTGTTTAAAAATAACTTCTTGTAAGACAATTGTAACTATTACTAACAGTTTTAGTGTAGACTGCGTCCTTGATATTCATCTCAACAGTACAAAGTCCAGATTCCTGAAAGACTGATCTTCTGTCAAGTGACAGCTGCAGTGCTGTCACTTGCAGCTAGCAATCATTTTACCTGCTGCAAGTAACAAATAATGGATCAGCTGCCATTTTTTTATTTGAGCAATAATCAATATCACAATAATTGATATTAAACTATTGATGTGGAAATCGTAGCAAATGTTAGTGTTAACTGAAGATGAACTACTAGCAAATTCCATCAAACTAATCTGGGAGAACAATTATGTGGTTGTCTTTATATTTCACAGTAATGTAATAAAGGAAACAGTTGTCACATTTCACACCAGGTGAATGACTGAGAAAGCAACTGTGTAATATCAATAGCACTCTGAAATTTGCAATTTTGTAATGACACATTCATTACCATTGCATAATAGAATGAACAAAAACAATCAATCCTTTACCTGAATTGTATTTAATTCACAATTTTCTTATGTGCTTTGCTGATAATGAATTGCATAATAGGGAAAGTTTCTAACCACGTCTGGCCAAAAACAACAACTAAAAAACCCTTAATACCCTTTCCTTCCCATCCCACCAGTCTGTAACAATTGTAAAATGGTACTTTTGAGACATAATAGCACTTGAATTGGTCTTCCCATTATGTTGAGGCTATTCTAGAAGAGAACATGTTATGGTTCTTGACAGGAAGAACAGGAATCTCAGACGTGACATTGCGTGAGAGCTGAAAGATGACAGTTGTTACTATGAGGGAAAATGAAGATATGTATCACTGTGGCATAATGTTCTCTGGAGCAGTTACTGTAGACAGCTCTAGTGACAAAAAAATGCTAAGTGGTTTTGGACCTAGAAGTCATGCCTAAGAATGACACAACAGCCTAATTAATTGTATTTAAAATGCAAAGAGACTGGGGGTTTGAAAAGTCAAGTGAAATCTTTTAGAACCCAGAAGGAAAGAGACTGTGCCAGGATTCACTGTTAAATCTTTTAAATTTGCTATCATATTAAAATACAACTGCATACATTATACTCAGCTCAACAGTCCTAGGGCCTTGTTCTCCACTGTTTTGCATCCCAAGCAGATTCTACCCCCCCCCTCCCCCCAAAAAGGGAGATATGCCAGAAACTCCTTGAAGCCCACTAGGACTTTGTTATTGCTATCAGTTTTACACAGAAAGCACTGTGAGGGGTGACCGTATAAAATGGATAGATAGATCCACTTACCTGTCCCTGAGCAATGTGAATACCACTACCAGTGTTGTAAGTAAGTAGAGGATTCTGATTTGGTAGTAGTTTACACTCACTTTGCACATAATGTTGTAAATGACTCCTATGTAAGGTGCAAGGTAGTGGAGAATTAAGACTCAAAGGGCTTGTCTACACTGGCACTTTACATTGCTGCAACTTTCTTGCTCAGGGGTGTAAAAAAACACGCCCCCCCCCCCCGAGCACTGCACGTTTCAGCGCTGTAAAGTGTCAGTGTAGACAGTGCACCAGCGCTGGGAGCCGCGCCAGCACTGATATCTACTCTCCTCATGGAGGTGGGTTTTTTTAGAGCGCTGGGAGAGCTCTCTCCCAGTGCTATGCCACGACTACACAAGCCAGGGAAAACATGCCCTAAGGGTATGTCTACACTGCAATTAAACATCCACAGCTAGCCCCTTCAGCTGGGGACTCGGGCTCACAGGGCTCAGCATACAGGGCTGTAATACTGTAGTGTAGATCAGGGGTTCTCAACCTTTTTCTTTCTGAGCCCCCCTTCCCCCCCCCCCCAATATGCTGTAAAAACTCCATGGTCCACCAGTGCCACAACAACTGTTTTTCTGCATATAAAAACCAGAGCCAGCATTAGGGGGTAGCAAGTAGGGCAATTGCCCAGGGCTCCACACCACAGGAGCCCCACAAAGCTAAATTGCCCAGGCTTCAGCCCCACAACATAGGGCTTCGGCTTTCTACCCTGGGCTCCAGAGAGTCTAACACTGACCCTTCTTGGTGGACCCCCTGAAATCTGCTCACGGCCCCTCAGGGGCTCCCAGTCCCCTGGCTGAGAGCTGCTGGTGTAGATGTCCAGGCATGGAGTGGAACCTGGGATGTCAGCCTCCACCCCAAATCCCACTTTGCCTCCAGCATTTATAATGGTGTTAAATATGTAAAGAAGTGTTTTTAATTTAAAAGGGGGGTCACACACAGAGGCTTGCTATGTGAAAGGGGTCACCAGTACAAAAGTTTGAGAATCTCTGCCTTACACAGCCCACAGGGAAAGTGACCTGGATGCAGGAAGCCCTGACAATGCTCTTTGCTCCCCGCACAGCCCCTTAGGGCTGTGCGGGGTGGAGGAGCAGCTGTCCAGTGGGGGATCGAGCAGCAAAGCCAGCTGTTTTTTGCATCCAGGTCAGTTTCCCCATGTGGGTGCAGGAGGGGGATGCAGAGGTTAGAGGCTCAGGAGGGAGGTGCAGGGGGGAGGAATGAAGGGGGCACAGTGCAGGGGTTGGGGCTCAGGAGGGGGCAGGGGTTGGGGGCAGAGGTTGGGAGTGAAGGGGTACAGGGTTTAGGGGTGCAGGAGGGGGAGTAGGCATTGGGGCAAAGGGGGCACAATGCAGGGGTTAGGAGGGAAGGAAGAGTGGGGAGTCTGGGGAGCCCATGGAGCAATGGGGGTGTGCCACACCCATGGGGGCCAGGGGCACCAAAATGTAAGTTTGCCCAGGGTGCCATTTTCCCTAAGGCTGGCCCTGGCAACAGGACTTGAACCCTGGGTCCTGGCTTGACTCAGGCTTGGCCCTTCCACCCCCTGTGGTCCTGGGATCCTGGGTCTGATCCCTGTGTTAGTGTGATTTGTGTTTAAACTAGAGCCTGAATGTGAATCCTAGGCTTACATTGCAGTGAAGACATACCCTTAAAGAGCTGTAGCAGTTTCACTAAATCAGAAAGTAGTGCTCAGTATCCACGTCACTTCTAGGATAATAGTACTAATAAAGCATTTGTTTCCTTTGTAACTACACAGGCTTCTCTGTATTTCTTGTTCCTTCCCTGCCTGCACCACAAGACCAATTTGGCTTAGCTCCTCATTCCTCTTAAAAGAATTGGAATACTAGAGTCCATGCTTGTCAAAAATTAGGTTACTAATCTGAAGTAAAAGTGCCACATGCTTACTTCAGTAACATTAAAGGCTTGACTCTCAGCCCAAAATTGCAAGTGCAACTGTTCAACTACTTTATAAGCCTACTACCACATACACGAACACATAATGGTCTCTTCTGGCCTTCAAATTGTATCTATAATAGAGTCAAAATTTACAAGAACACCTGGCTATATAGACATCCGTCTGCTAATCAGGAGAGAAACTTCTAAGATTCTTTTAAAAAGTTGGCAGTGAATAGTTAGTGATTTTTTTTTTTTGGCCAAATGATGGACCGTAAAGTATTCAATGTCTATGCATGTCAGTCTGTGCACCAATGAGGCAGGCAAGAATTGGCCCCTTCCCACTGTAACATTCTGCTACTATTGTTCTTTGTTGACTGTTATTGAATTATTATTGTTGCTTGTGACAGTCGATGCAAGATGTTAGTACAAATACTATCAAAGCCTCATGACCAAATAGCTACTTATACACCAAACTAGTGAGCAGAAGGTTATTTTCTACCTTCCACATCTAAAATTGAATGTCAAACACATCAAAAGAGGTTTTAAATTGGAAGTGTGTTTCTTAATTTTGGACTTTAAACTTGACAAAAGATTTCTCTCTACTGTATGCCTAGCTGAGACAGGGGTATTCCCATGGTCAGTGGTGGCAAGGTGAGTGGAGCATGAATCCACAACTCTTTGGATTCAATTCTCCTCTTACTCTGGTTTTACACTGATGTAATTCCATTGAAATCAAGTAAATGATTTACACCATTGTAAGGAAGAAGAGAACCTTTGTCTTGATTCTGTCCTATGGAAGTCAATTGTAGTTTTGCCAGGGGTGCAGGATTTGACCCTGAGGCTGCAAAACTCAGTTTTTCAGGGATCTACTAAATTCCATTGCAGTTCCCTGGCTGTGGAATCGCAGTTTAGAGGATGCCATCTAGCTGAAATATTTTTGCTGTTCACCATTTGACTCAAAAATGTCATTAACAGTCCACGGCCAACTCTTAAAAAAAAAAAGACAACAGGGTGAGCACAAGGGACTTGATCCTGCAGGAGCTTGCACTTGTAGCCCCTTGTTCAACCGAGCAGACCCAGTGAAGTCAATGGGACTGCTCCCATACCTAAGGACTACAAAATTAAGCCCTGAGTTACAAATCCTGCAATCTGTGTGGTTAAAAGGCTAAGAGGACAAGATCATGGGCTACCCTGCGTCTGACCTATATGTGATGGGCTAGGCTGAAGAGAAGGCACAAAGCTCCTGTGCAAATGCCAGCCACAATTTCAGTTCCTGTTCTGAGGCGCTGCCCCTATCTAGCTTCCTAGGTATCTTCTTTCAATCCCTTGATATCAAAAAATGGATTTCACCTGCTGTAGGCATATTCAGCATGTTTCAATACCAATTTCTTTTCTAATAAATAAAGGGGCAGAGAAGGAAAAGCACTATTAAATATTCATAATACCCAATTAGTTTTCTGGGGTATTAATGAAAGCTGTGGTTAATTGATCTTCGTTTCACCTCAGACCATCAATTCTCAAAGCCATCATTAATCCCCAGGAAAAGCATTGAGGTTTTATCATTATTGCTTAATTACATGGAAAAATAGACAGATTAATATTAACAATTTGCATTACAACTGGTTAAATAGATAGCTTGCAAGTTTATCTTTAATTCTCAGCGCACTCCACAGCAACCATTTAATGCAAGGTAACATTTAATAACATTATTATTAATTTAATCAGGTCTCTGTCATGAGTAACCTAAGGTAGAAAATCCTTATATGGACACAGTTCTCAGCTTTTTCCACTGAGATGCTACTGCATTTTGTTTACCATATGTGAGCCCCCAAGCTAAAGCAATTGTAAGCTTTACCTTGAAATTTCTATGTAAATTATGTGAAGTTATATACAGGAATCTCATAATGCAGGTTCTGTCTTGCAATGAAGTGAGTAAAATGCTTTTCTAGAGGGTGGAAGGATGAATTCAGATGAAGGTAATAGGGGGCAATAAAGATTTCAGATGTATTTCAAATACAAATCTTAAGTGCAATGTGCAAAACCTTTTCATTTTTGACATGACAATTACCTCCTAATCGTAGATATTAGTCCTCTGTTGGCCTTGGAGGTAGAACTGAATGAAGGTGTCCATTTTTTAGTCACAGGAATAGTCTCGTAAGTTTTCTGGGGTGTTCACTAAGCTGTCTAAGGGCAATTTCCATATCAAAATGGAAAACAAAAAAAGTGTTGGCACACACTGGTCAACCAAGCTATGATGAAGTTAACATCTTGTGCAGGCTTTGCACCTGAGTGATATGCCACTTTACCTCCTCAGTGGGCCTGAATCAAGGAAGGGATACAGGGGAAAAAAAAGACGCATATTAGGGTATCTGTACTTCTTGTATGCTGGAGGGGCTCTTCCATATGAGCTCTTGCAGAAGAGGCAATTCGGAATGAGCAAGAAGAAGGTCATACCTGGCCCCAAGTCCCTCCATACCAGATGGCAGGAGTAGGCTGGAAAATTAGCCAGGGAAGGGCTCCAGTTGGGGAGATATATAATTTTCCATAAAAGGGGGAATTTAGAAAATTATGAATTTTTATCAAATCATCATCTACAAAAATGATGGCCAATATCACGAGAAAGTCGCTTTTGTGTTACTTAGTATCAGGGCTGGATTAACTTGTTGTGGGCCCAGCGCCAAACATATTTGTGGGCCCCACTGGGGAACGATTGTAAAAGGATCCAGGGTCAAAAGCACAGTGGGGCGGGAGCTAGGGTTGGTCCCTGGAGCTAGGGAGGGGCCAGGGGTAAACTGCAAGCGCAGCAGGGCTGGGGAGGGGGTAAACAGGATCTCCCACCTCATCCCTGCCCACATAGAGCGGTTACCTACCTGGTTCTAGCCCATTCTCTTCATCTCTCTCTGCACTGAGCTGCCCCTCCTCCTGCAGCAGCAGCAGGACAGGTTCTCTTCCAGCCCTCTGGGGTGGGTGTTGGGAGGGGGAGGAGTGGAGGCTAATGTGGTTACTCCTATAATCGGACTTTTAGTTTCCAGTCAGCACTGCTAACCAGACACTCGGGTCCTGTTTTCTACTGGAGTTTCCAGTCTAAAACTGGATACCTGGCAACAGGACTGCCAGAAAAGCCTGGGGGGTGGAGGGCAAGCAATCATTTTTAAGCAGCGGGGGAAGCAAGTGGTGGGTGGGCTAGGGAGTGGAGAGGAGGTAGTGGGCAGGGCCAGGTCTGCTGTACTGCCCAGGTAGGTTGGAAACTGGGAATCAGTCGACACAGTATCCCCAGCCCAGGTGACGTGACAGCCAGTGGTGGATTTGGAGTTAGTGGGGTCCCCCGGTCCTGTGCTCAGCTTCATTTTTGGGGCCCTTCCTTGGGACCCAGCCAAGAAAAAGAACATTCTCTCTTATCTCCCCCCGACCCCCGTTTTTCATTCTTTTTTTCTTCATCCTCCTCCTATAAGTAATAGCAAGTAAATGAAAATAAAGTGAGGTACCTTGATTGTTCTTGAATCTAACTTATTTTTCCACAGACCACTTGAAAAATCGCAGAGGGTCTCAGCGGACCACTTAATGATCTTTCCAAATATTGTTTGTACCGTTAACTAACTATTGTAAAGCGCTTTGGATAAGAGCGCTTTATAAAAAAATGTAAAAAAAAACATTGGGGTGCGGGGTCTGGCCAGGAGCTACGGTGAGGGAGGGGGCTCAGGGTTGGGGCAGGAGGTTGGGGTGTGGAGCACTTACCTGGGGCAGCTCCTGTTTAATGCGAGGGGGGCAGGTGGGAATGGGGGAGTGTAGGAGCTCCCGTTTGGTGCTCAGGGTGGGGGTGGGGATGTGGGGGATGCAGGAGTCAGGGCAGGGGGCATGTGAGGGGGTGCAGGGGGCTGGGTGTGTGTGAGGGGGTTCAGGGCGGGGCTGAGGGTGTGTGAGGGGGAGCAGCCGGCTGGAGGTGTGTGAGGGGGTGCAGGGGTCAGGGCAGGAGCTGGGTGTGTGTGAGGGGGGTGCAGGGGTCAGGGTGGACAGAGGGCTGAGGGTGTGGGCTGGGGTCGTCGGAGTGCTCACGGCAGGGGGCTGGAGGGAGTATGCCCCGATTTCAGTCCCTTCCCCAAGGCCCCACTCCTGCCTCTTCTCCTCCTCCTCCTCCCCAGAGCAGCAAGCATGCTGAGTCTTCGCTCTTCCCCCTCCCTCCTGCCGGCAAACAGCTGAACGACGACGACAGGGAGAGGGGGAGGGGAGGGAACATAGCACGCTGGGGGAAGAGCCAGGGGAGGAGCTTGGTTGCTGGCAGAGCCTGCCCTGCTGCAGCAGGAGCTGGCAGCATGAAGCTTCTGCCCCCACAGGAGAGAGCCGGGGGGGGGGGCGGAGAAGAGCAGGCTGGGGCCCCTTTGGACTGTGGGTCGGCGCCATGGTGAATCCGGTACTGCTTAGTGTCCTTCTCTTTTTCAACTCTTTACATGTTAACATTAAGCCAGAATATGTAGTACCAGTGAAGTAAAGTGACAGAATGGAAATAGACTTCTGTTACTTTGTGTTTCCTTTCTGGAGAGTACACATGTAATTTGAAATTTGTAAGCTCACTATGTAGCTGGCCATGTCATGCCATTTAGGATTCTAGGATTTTCTTGTGACCAGGTAAAGAGACAATGTAGAACAGAAGGGAATTAAACTACAGGAGGAGTTAGGTGAGACGCTTCAGTCAATGGGACTCACCTTATAAAACTTTCATGAAGTGAGATCATCCTGATGAGAAGAGTCATGAACATATTGACCAAGAGCCAGATGAATCAACTGAATAAAACCCTCCTGAGTGCCAGAAGATGTGCAGATCTGGATGAATGGTGGAGCCAGTAACTCATCTGGATGTGTAATATATTGTTAAATATTCTTATTAAAGACTGCTTATATTGTAGAAGGGTGTGTGGGGCAAGGGTGGTGGAGATGTGAATTATCTAACTTAGCTTGGATTTACAGAAGTACAATCCCAAATCTTTGTCAGCTAGCCTGAGGAAAAACATCTATTGTTGAGCCTCAACCAAGTTTCCTGCCAGAAAAAAAAAATCATCACAGCTCTTCTGGATTCCTTGGCAACACCTCCCTAATTCCAAATATGAGCCCTATTCAGAGTTCCTCATTCTGTAGTGTCTGAATGTCAAAATATTACAATAAAATTCAAGGTTTGCATATTTAGATATAGCACCACATTTACATGGTGCCACAACAGGCAGTACAAACTGTGCTGTAAAACACCAACAAACAGAACATAGGTCTCCAACATGAAAACTTACAGGTTAAAGGTGCAATGGTGTCCTATTATCTACATTTCAGTGTTTGAATAGAAGGGGAATGGGTAAGGAAAGATTCCCCCGTGTCTGAGGGAGTTTTACCTTCTTCTCTGTATACTGCAGAAGCAAACAGAATAAGGATCCCTTTTATATCAAGAGTGATACCTTCACCTTTGGAATACACCAGACTCCACTAAATGGCAGGTATTTCAAAATTAGTGTCAAGGAAGATTCCCCCAACACTTCTCTTACAGGGAATTCACTTCTTCCCTTCCATACTCACACCCTCTTCCACCTCTCATTTCTCCCTTTCCTCCACAATTTACTGAGTTACTTTCTGAATTGCTCCAAAGACATCTCTTGTGAGCAGCTAGTCTGCTCCCACCTCAGCCAATCCAATTGCTGAAACAGCCTTCTGATCTATATCTGTCTCTCTCCTCAGCTGTCCATCTTCTTTTAAATGTCAGTGGAAAACCATCTCTTTCCCCCTTTACAGTTAATCTCTTTCTGCCTCAGCTTTTATTAACTCTCTAACTAAACTATTTAATTCTCTAAAGTCATTTTGGAGTGGAGTCAGTGTGTCTGAAAGTTGACAGACAAATTAAGGCTCTAATCTTGCAAAGACTTATGCCTGTGATTAACTTCTATGCACAGAGTGTAAAGTTAAACATGTATTTCATGCTGGAAGGGCATAATGAGTGGGGTCCCGCAGGGAGCAGTTCTGGGTCCGGTTCTGTTCAATATCTTCACCAATGATTTAGACAATCGCATAGAGAGAGTACACTTATAAAGTTTGTGGATGATACCAACCTGGGAGGAGTTGCAAGTGCTTTGGAGGATCGGATTAAAATTCAAAATGACCTGGACAGACTGGAGAAATGGTCTGAAGTACAAATTAAAATAAAATTAAGATAAAATTAAATAAGGACAAATGCAAAGTACTTCATTTAGGAAGGAACAATCAGTTGCACACATACAAAATGACTACCTAGGAGTACTGCAGAAATGGATCTGGGGGTCATAGTGGACCACAAGTTAAATCTGAGTCAACAGTATAACAATGTTGCACAAAAAGCGAACATCATTCTGGGATGTATTAACAAGAGTGTTGTAACAAGATATGAGAAATAATTCTTCCGCTCTACTCTGCGTTGATTAGGCCTCAACTAGAGGATTGTGTCCTGTTCTGGGTGCCACATTTCAGGAAAGATGTGGACAAATTGGAGAAAGTCCAAAGAAGAGCAACAAAAATGATTAAAAAACATGACCTATGAGGGAAGATTGAAAAAATTGGGGTTGTTTAGTCTGAAAAAGAGAAGACAGAGGACATGATGACAGTTTTCAAGTACATAAAAGGTTGTTACAAGGAGGAGGGAGAAGAATTGTTCTTCTTAGCCTCTGAGGATAGGACAAGAAACAATGGGCTTCAATTGCAGCAAGGGAGGTTTAGGTTGGACATTAGGAAAAACATCTTAACTACCAGGGTGGTTAAGCACTGGAATAAACTGCCTAGGGAGGTTGTGGAATCTCCATCATTGGAGATTTTTAAAAGCAGGTTAGACAAACACCTGTGAGGAGTGGTCTAGATAATATTTAGTCCTGCCATGAGTGCAGGAGACTGGACTAGATGACCTCTTGTGGTCCCCTCCAGGCCTATGATTTGCAAGATCAGGGTATATGATACCATGTGTTAATTTAAGTGTGAAAAATATGAATCCAAGAGCAAAGTGTAAAGAGAATACATCCCATGGCATGTGGGATTGTAGAGAAAGTGCTTACTTGCATGAGTTTGGGATGCCTTCATTTCTAGTCACAAGCATTAAAGCAATGGTAAATTATGCAGGCCACCCTAAACTGCCAACTACAGCTTTGTACCATACTAATCCATTCTGTATTTGTTTATGTCATGTATTTTGGAGAAAAGCTACTTCAAAAAATGTTTAGAGAGTTTCACTTTAATTTCATTTGTGCTATTTTTCATGTCCCTCTGCCTACAATTGCCTCTTCTGCTCAGCTTTATAGGGAAGGTGGCGGCAAAAAAGGAGAATCGCTTTAAAACTCATTTATTGCAAAACACTTGACAAGGGCTAGGGAAATGGAACGCTGTGTCTGCTACTTATTTCACTAACCTTAATTGTCCCATTGCTACCATTGTTCTCCCAGCTATTTGTTACCTCAACCTGTTGTCTCTCATCTTATATTTAGCCTTTTATCCTGTAGCAGTTAGCCAAGGGGTGGACTACTGTACCCAGGCAAAACCCCACAGATGTCAATAAGGCTCAACACAGGAGCACAGTTGCAAGACCAGGGCCTCAGATTGCCAATTCAATGGGACAGGGGCTATCTTTTTGGTATGTGAATGTACAATGCGCTTGGCACACTAGGATCCTGAGCTCAGGTTGTGGCCTCTATGTGCTACAATGGTACAAATAATGAAAATAGAGAGTCTGTTATTGTTCTGATGCTGCCTAGTTAAGTATAGATAAGTACAAGTAATGTTCCAAAATGACTTGAAGGGTGCTGTTTTTGGTGTTGTTTCAAAATCTTACTTTGTTAAATAATTCAGGTAAAATAAAGACATGATATATGTCTCATATCAAAACAAAATGAGTGGGAACTTAATATCATATATAAAAACATTAATTTTTGATTGATCCAAATGTCCTTACATACCAGCATCCCAAAGGGTCCATCTAGAAGTAAAACCTTTTCCTAGAAGATAAAGAGTGCCCATAAGTCTTTCCATTTCTCACATATTCAACACCAACAATCCATTCTCTTTTGGTAAACGTCACTTTTTATAGCCAGTAATAGGTCTTAAGTGGGTACATACTTAGCACAGCTAAACCACGCCTCCACTGCCACTACCCATGCTACCATGGCTATGCTGCTATTAATATACACACAAGCTCAATGAGAGCTAGCATCAGTATGTATACACAAGCAAGGGAAATCACACTCCTAGCTCATAGCCTTAGTTGCTAAAATTGGTCCATTTCTCTCCCTCTTTATTATTCCTTTAGCCATGGTAACTTACCCTGAACAGTCATTAAAGTGAGGGCTTGGTGTGTGACTTTAGTCGAATGATGTATCATATTAGGGCCAAGTTTTCAAAAGATTGTGGATCTTCCTGGACTTTGGCAAAGGTTTCAGAAGTGCAGACACAGCAGGTACTGAAGTGGACTGGCACAGGGAAGCACCTTTTCAACATAGGGGTGCTACGCAGAGCCCCAATCTCTGTGCACCCAGACCTTGGACACATTTTTGAGAAGCCTACTTTTCATTCTGCCTGCACATGCGCACAAGCCCCATTGAGTTTGTGAAAGTAGTTCTGGGAAAGTTTAGCTTTTAGTTCCATACCCGTCAATGCAGCCTGTGCAGGTGGCCTCTTACATCTGCACAGTCTTGATGAAGTTAATGCGGCTTTGCACAGACATACACATGGATCTGATTACAGGTTCAGGACCAATGTGCATGTTTCTAAATTCTCATCTGAACAGAGTTTAGGACAACGCATTCACCCACCACCTAATTTCTTGCATCCATTAACTCTAATTACCTTGACAATCTTGTGAAATGTTTTTACAGAAAAAAAATGCAGCTCATCATAAAAATGTCGTAAAATAAAATAATTCTTTAACTCCTTCTTTCAAAAAAACCCAGGACGAAAATGAAAGAAAAGAGAATGTAGTGCTGACTGAAAAGTTTTTGACATTTTCAGAAGAATTCTTTTCATGGCGCTAGCTACAATGTAAATCAAAAGTATATTCTCAATTTTGGTTCCAACAACAAAAAAGCCATTGTACTAAATCATTTCCCCACGGTAAGATCTCAGTATATATGAAACTGTCAGACTCTCCATTATACACATAAAGGGTACTTTTTTTTGTACATAACATTGAGGAGTATATAACTAACAAAGGAATGGGAAAGATAAATGAACACCTACACCAGAAGCTGGGCAATTTCAAAATGGGAAAAGGTCAAAAGAAATCTTCAGGTTATACTATGAAGCATTTCTGTTATCTTCATGACTGAGTAGAGCACAGGGACTTCCATCAATAAATGGCCATTTATATTTTATAGTGTGGCTCACTTCAACTTATTTCAGTTTCCATTGACTTGTTGAAAAGAAAGTAGACTTGCCCACAACCACAGGGGAAGGGACTGTTAAACATACTGTTTTATATTTTATATGTTCAAAAGAGAATGAGTGCAGATCTTCTGAGCTGTATATATCTATTTCATTAAGTATGACTCTAGCCCCACTTCCTGACACAATCAGAAGGAAATGCAAACCATATACAATGTTAATTATGTTTTGTCATGTCTCTATGCTTCCTCTACAGAATTACATTAAAACATTTATGTCAAATTATCATAAAACCTCCTGTTTTTGAGGAAATGCAGTGGAACTATAACTGATGCATATAGGATTAGTTTTGAGTTTCTATTCACAAGACTGGATTCACATAGGGTCACCTTCTGATGTTAGTTACTCCAGTGTAAAACCAAAATAACTGTACTAACTTCAGTGGACGTACACCGATGTAACAGAGATCATAGCGTGGTCCAGTCTCTTTGCAATTTTTTTCCATATTAACTCATGTTATCTGAAATGTGTTTACGTAAAGGGTCACAAAAACCTTTTCTTTTCTTTTTTATTAAAAACCTTTTCTCAATTTAGCCTATAATACTTTACACGGCCTCCATGATCCCTGACGCACACTAATATAGCAATCATCTGCTCTTCTCAGTCTCATTGTCACGGATAAGAATCAGTGTCATAAAACATTGATATTTCCAACTCCGAAAAAGATACAGAATAATTGGCCTCCCAATCTAAAGCCCATTCTGTAAATCCCAAAGTAATTTGCTTGTTCCCAACACTGAAATCTTTTATTGCTTTGTTTCCTGTGCATATCCTGTCAAACTCAACAAAAGATTAACATAGATGTTTGGTTTATGTCACAAGCTCTCCATTGTGCTTCTTTATGCCTAAGTATGCAGAAGGGTAGGAGCTCTGACTGTCTCTATAGTCAATAACTTTTTCTTGACCGGTACACATGGGGAATTTACTCACCCTGTAGTTTAGGATGCCATTCTCCCCCAAGTAGGATGAATTCCTATTTATTTCAAAGGGACTACTCTCAAAGACTGCAGTACTGGGTCCCACATTCCTAGTTTCTCCTCGACTAGGATCTTTGACTGTATTCTAGTACCAATCCTGGTGGTTAAGAAAGCTAATCTTTATGGAAAAGCCCCAGAAAACTTAACAGAAATTGACTGTCCTACAGAATTTAATTTAAAAAATCCTCTGTTGTTCTCCATTGGGTGGTTCAAAATCCCTAGAAAAAGGGTATCAATTCTCCATTACATTCCATAGATTTTGAGTGTAATTTCTACAGGTTTCATCCCTATTAATTAAATTTTATAAGACTGTTCTGTAATCTAACACTACTACTTAAAGCGCAGTGACTAAGTGCTGTGATTTATTAGAGCAGTGGAAAGTGCCATCTTGCGTGTGCAAGTTGGTTCTGATACAAATCCTCTCTAATTTGACACAAAGGAGGTAACTAGTCTGAAAAAGAAAGGATGATTAGTGTGCTAGTTTGTGACTCAGGGGAGTGGATTCAGTTCCCTGCTCTGCCACAAACGTCCTGTCTGACCTTGGGCAAGTCATTTAGTGTCCCTGGGCCTCAGTTCCCCATCTGTAAAATGAGAATGGTGGCCCTTCTCTATCTCACAGGGGTGTTGTGAAGATAAATACATTGATGATTCTGGGATGTTCAGATTTTGTAATAATGGGGACTATACAAGGACCTAAGATAGATAGATATTGAAAGGTATCTGCTAGAGAAGCAGTGTGTTCATGAGTGCTCCTTTTTTATCTCAGATCTTAGATCACTTTGGGGCCCTACAGCAGGAATATTACATCTGTTATAAACTATGATATCAACACTCAATCTTGTTTTGGCATAGAACCCTATGAAGCGCCTGATCATGCAACATGCTTAATACCCACAACTACAAACAAAATCACAGGCATAAGCGAGTACTCAGCATCCTTCAGGAGGCAGAGAGCCCAGCATGTATTGGTATTTTAATGGTTACAACAAGGTCCTGGAGTAAACTTAATACCCCCACCAAAACAAAGTGGCAAGCTTGCAATTCCCTGGGCCTCCCAGTGTAGCTGAGAAATTGGTAATATTACAGCACAAAGACACAGATAGTCCTTCCACCAATAAGACAAAGAACATTTGAAAAATATGGAGTTACACCAGGGATGATTTAGTCTTATGGAATCTAAAAATAAAACTATTGAATATTAAGGCTCAATTCTGCCATGTGCTGAGCATTATGCGCCTGAACCAGGGAAATACTTAAACTGAGTAGTTAAGCAGCTGCTTAAGTGCTTTGTTGGATCTGAGTCAGAGCCCTCAGCATGATCAAGCCCTACATTTCTGGAAGTTAGCATGCAGCATAATGCCCATTTTAACATGAATTATGTAAAACAGTTCATTTAAAGCTTCTGATGCTGATTTGTTGCTACAATAAAAGTCATCATTCATTTCTGGGCATTCCTGGCTGTTTTTTTTTTATTGCACTCCCATCCCCTACAGATCACGGCGGTGGACCACATTATAGGACCATATTTTTGCATTCAGATAGTGCCACCCTTTAAGCATTTTTGTTCATGGGAAAGGATTATGTAGGAATGGTGTGTTTGTTCCCTCTCACTCTTTACTATACTATAAGTTGAAAACCCATTGCCACAGACAGTACTATTGCATAGTGTGTTATTTGATGTCTGCTTTTAAGATGACTTCTATAAAGAATGGTAAAAATTAATCCATTTCTAAATTTGAAAAATTATCAAACTTGCATGTTAGTATTTCTTTTTTCCTCTCACTAGCATTGATGCTTTAAAGCACGAGAACAATTTTAATTTCCATAGAGGTTAGCCTTGCCCTGATAGAAGTGTAAAATTAGGTTGAAATAGATGTTTTCTTCTGCATAACTAGGTTGGCATCACAGGCTTCTCTTTGATACTTAAGCAGCTGAGGCATGCAGCGTCAACACTTTCATCTCAGAACAAAGCATTCAGTAGGCAATAGAAATAGCAGTGGTAGCATTCTAGCAACTTTATGCTGCACAAAGGAAAGAGGCTGGATATAAGGAGAAAATGAGTAAACAAATCAAGTACAATAAATCAGATTAACAAATCTATGAAAAAGCAGATAAGGTCACAATCTCTAACATTGTTCTTGTATTTGCTATGGCTGTTCATCTCTGCTTTATGCATATAGCAATTTTATTGTGAAGCTTTAAGTTACCATTAAGTGCTGACAAAGAGAGACAAGAAACTTAGAAAGAAAAGACATGTTCTTTTATCTCAATCTCAAATAATATGTGGGCAAGAGCAAAGCTGGTTTACCGCTGCGCTTTCAGCCTCTGATCTTTGCTTTTCTGTGTGGCACATGCAATACTACTTTTTATGTGTAGACTTTTAACAAAGCTGGAACTAGTTAATTCATTTCATGAATAAGGTTCTAAATTGAAAGTACAGAATTCTCCATGAGAATGAGAGATGTGCTAAACTACTTGGAAAGAATTCAGGTCACTCAGAGCTCCCAGGCAGTAGATGAGTAGAAAATATTTGCAAAGAAAGAAACTTACTCCACATTTGAATTTTTTCATATTGCATAGATCCATTTTACTAAAAAACACCCATCTTTCACACTTTATTTATTTATTTCTGTGGCACAGCGCAGACTCACCCTGGCAGCGCCTCCTGCTGGTCATCCTCGGGAATTAGCTCTTTGACCCAGGAGCGCCCTCTGAAGGCCGGTGATCCCTCCCAGGACCCCAGTGCCCTTATCTCAGGGTTCTGCCTCTTGCAGTACCACACAGTCTTAGTGGGTTTCCCCACCCCAGGGGAACCCCCACCCCCTATCCCCACATCGCTAGGGTTACCATCCGTCTGGGTTTCCCCGAACATGTCCGGCTTTTTCCGCTTTAAATGGCCGTCCGGGGAGGATTTCTAATAAGGTAGAAATGTCCGGGATTTCCCCCTTCCCCTCATGCAGAGTGCGGCGCGGCTGATTGGACAGCTGGGCCTGATTGAAAGCTGCTCGCAGCCACTGGGGCCTCTAGCAGCCAGAGTCCCTCCCCCTCCCACGCTCCCTCCTCCCCCGCAGAGCAGCGCCACAGTGTTTGGCTGCACATGGAGCCCGCAGCTCTCCCTCGGCCTGGTGGGGGGGCAGGCAAGGGACAGGGAACAGGGGGGGTTAGATTGGTTGAGGGTTCTGGGGGGGCTGTCAGGAGAAGGGGTGTAGAGAGCGGTTGGGGCAGGTAAGGGACAGGGAACGGGGGGGGTTAGATTGGTTGGGGATTCTGGGGGGGCTGTCAGGAGAAGGGGGTGTAGAAAGCAGTTGGGGCAGTCAGGGGACAGGGAGCAGGGAGACTTAGATAGGGGGTGGGGTCCTGGGGGCAGTTGTGGGGGGGACAGGTGGGGGTAGGGGGATTCTGAGGGGGGTGGAAAGTGGGAGGGGGCGGTGCGGGGCTGGGGCAGGGCTAGGGCGGCACCCCATGTCGTCTTTTTTGATTGTTGAAATATGGTAACCCTACACATCGCCTCAGTCATGGCTACTGCCTGTCTCTGTTTAGCCCCCGCGCCGGACTGCAGTCTATCAGCCGATCATCACAGGCAACAAGGGGTTTGGACTGGCTGCCTTTACCCACTCTCCGGCTGCCCCTCCGCAAGCTCAATACTTAGGAGTTCTAGAACTAGGCCCTGCAGCCTGAGGCGTTATTGGCCTAGGGCTTCTCAGCTCTTAAGGCCTTTCCCCAGCCCTGCCTCCCTCTAGGTCCCCTGGGTGAGTTCCCCAGCAGCCAGGCCTATCTCCCTCTCAAGTCAGAGTGAGACTGCTCCCTCTAGCTTCCCTGGCCTTCGTATAATGCCCAGTTGCTTAGTTTGGGGCATGGCCCCAGCTGCAGCCACTTCCCCCAATCAACTGGGGTTTTACTCCCTTGCCCAGCCCCAGCCCTCTGCAGGGCTTTTCCAACCTCTTCCAGGCTGGAGCTGGTGTTCACCCCGCTACAATTTCTAAGCACAAAAAGGTCCCTTTTGCAGTGGAGATGACTTCTCACTGAAAACTAGCAACAGCTAGCTCTGAAATTCAAGGTTTGAATACAGTTTGAAGGGAGGGCTCAAGATCTGCTGAAGTTAAATGGCAAAAATATTTGTAGGAGATTCCCAGGGAAATGTACACCATACACTTGCGTAAGATACCAACACTGCTCACCAGAGTTCCTAGGGACAAGTATAAGACAGAGGATCCATATGGATTCAGAAGTGTGTGTGGGTTTCTTGGAGTTTTTTGGGAGGGAGGGGTAGGTTTGCAAGAAATGCAGGTGCCAATTATATTTTGCTGAAATTTTAACACCAACATTAAAAGTGAAAATGAAAAAAAAAATTTAATATTAACTTCCCCTTCTCTTGGTTTGCTCTGAGATACATTTGATTTCTGTTGGAGCTCTCATATCTTTCCAGAGTCCAGAAATATACATATTTTTGCCACCATCTAACTTAAAGAAACCCATTCATGTGTGCATAATAAATAATTTAGGGTTACCATTCGTCCGGATCTTCCCGGACATGTCCGGCTTTTTGGGTTAAAAATAGCATCCGGGGGGAATTTGTAAATAGCTACAAATGTCCGGGATTTCCCCCCATTTCCAGGGCTGCAGGAAATTCAGCCACTCACATGGGGCTCCGGCAGCCAGAGCCCTTCCCCCGCTGCTTCAGATCAGCTGCCGGAGTCCAGCCCAGCCAATGTAGAGCTACTCCCCACCCCTCTCTTCCCTCCCTGCATTCTCAGATCGCCGGCCGGCCGGGCCGTTCACATCGGGCCTCGGCAGCTCCTCCACCTCCCCCCTTCTCCTCCTCCCCTGCTCCCCCTCCCCTGCTGCCCAGCGCCCCACTCTGGCAGCACTGTGTGGGGGCAGGGACTGGGTTGTGTGTTGCGCTGGGGAGCGCAGCCACGTGTCGGGCTCCATGCGGAGCCCGACATGCTGTTCTGAGTGGCAAGGTAAGGGGGTCAGGGGGCTGGAGAAGGGGCAGGGGGTTTCTGGAGAGGGCAGTCAAGGGACAGAGAGTAGGGGGGATTGGATGGGTCAGAGGTTCTGGGGGGGCTGTCGGGGCGGGGGTGTGGAGAGGGTACGAGGCAGGCCGGGAGCAGAGGGGGTTGGATAGGGCTTGGGAATCCCTGGGGTCTGTCTGGGGGTGGGGGTGTGAATATGGGATGGGAGTGTGGATAAGGGTCGGGGCAGTCAGGGGACAGGTAGCTGAGGAAATTTTGAGCAAAAAGATGGACTAGGAGAAAAAATTTAGACAGAGAAATGTGAATGAAAATTAGGAGTTGAGAAGAGATTATCAAATGGCCATATCAAGAACAATGATATCTTTATCTAAAAAACCTGTTGGTTCAGTGGCAAAGTGAAGGCAGCAATCAGAAATAAAAAAGCAATATATAACAAATGAAAAAGGGGGAAATAGATAACTTCTTATTTATATTGATTGCTATGAAGTGCAGAAGATTGATAAGGGCTGCTAAAGACAGCAGGGAACTATCCATGTGCTGCAGGGCTAAGGAAAAATCAAATGGTGTTTAAGACATCATAGTAATGGTATAGACTCATTGCTAGATGGAAATAGTAAAATTGTTAATAATGATGCAGAAGAGGCAGAAATGTTCAAATGTTTCTGTTCTGCATTTGAAAAGAAGCATAATGATGTAGTTCTGCCATGTAAGGATAATGAAGTACTTTCCAGTCCATTAATAACTGGGGGAAATGTTAGACAACATCTACTAGGGATAAACATTTTTTTTAAATCTGCAAGTATGGATAACTTGCACCCAAAAGTCCTAAAGGAGATCTCTGGCCCACTGATGTTTAATTTTAAATAGATCTTGAAATACCAGGGAAATTCCAGAAGAGTGAAAGAGAGCTAATGGTGTGCCATTATTCAAAAGGACAAACAAGCTGACACAGAATTCAACTGATTAAAAAAATTAAAGGACAGAATACAATTAATGCTACACAGTTTTATGAAAAATAGGTCTTGTCAAACATGATATCATTCTTTGATGAGATTACAAATGTAGTTGCTAAAGGTAACTGTATAGAAAAAATAGACTTTTGTGAGGCATTTGACTTAGTATCACACAACATTAAGATAAAAAAATTAGCTCAATACATTATTATCAGAATGATTTAATCAAATTAAGAACATTCTAACTTACAGATCTCAGAAAGTAGTTCTCAACATAGCTAGTTAATATATTAATTATTATTATTATTATTATTATATGTTCTAGTGGGGTTCCACAAGGATCTTTACTAGACCTGATGCTATTCAACGTTTTCATCAATGATCTGGAAGTAAATTTAAAATCACAGCTGAAAAAAACTGCAGATGACACACAGATTGGCAAAGTGGTAAATACTGATGAGCACAGGGCAGTCACACAAAGCGATATAGATCCCTTGGTAACCTGGGCCCTTCAATCGCAATGTGTTTTAATACAGCCAAATGCAAAATTATCCATCTAGGAACAAGGAAGGCAGGCCATACCTTCAGGATGGGGAACTGTATGCTGGAAACAGGAGTCATAGTGGGGCCATAGTGGACAAGCAACTGAACATGAGCTGGTAGTCAAAAGAGCTAATGTGATCTTTGGATAAATAAATAAGGAAGGAGCAAGTAGCAGAAGGGTAGTGATTTTATCTCTTATTATGGCAGTGGTGAGGCCAGCACTGGAAAAGTGCATATAGTACTAGTGTCTGCATTTTTTAAAGGCTGTTGAAAAATTGGAGAGGCTACAGAAAGAGCCACAAAAGTTATGCAAGTGCTGGAGAAAATGCTTTAGAGTGAGAGACTTAAAGAGTTCAATCTCTTTAGCTTATCAGAAAGAAGATCGTAATCAAGTAACATCTCAATGTGTAAGTACTTTCATGAGGAGAAAATATCAGGTACTAAAGTTTCTTTAATCTAGTGGAGAAAGGCATAACGAGAACCAAAGGCTGGAAAGTTGAAGCCAGACAAATTCAAGTTAGAATTTAGTCACAAAGGGGGTTTTGTTGTTGTTGTTTTAATTAAGAAAATGGTTGTTTTCACTACATAATCCAAGGGAAAACCCTTGAATCCTGGTGTGCCTTTCATAGATAAAGTATTTGATCTATGGATCTCATAGCACCTTATAGCCATCAATTAATTAATTAAATGTTACAACAGCCATTACAGATCATCTTATGCTCATTTTGAAAATGAGTAATCTGAGGCAGGAAGAGTTTAAACCAGCATTTTCAAATCTGGGTCCCTAAAGTTAGGCAATGCTCACCCTAACTCTGCTCCCACTGAATTCAATGGTAAAACTCCCATTAACTTCAATAGGAGCAGAGTTCGATCAGTGCTTAAAAATCCTACCACTTTAAAAATCCTACCACTAATTCCATATTCAGGGACTTAAAGTGGCTTGATGTTCAGATAGCTGAGCACCTGCACTCTCCATTGACTTCAGTGGAGTTACTGGCACTATTGATCTACACTGGTGTAAATGAGAGGCACAATCAGGCCATTCATACCAAAGATACACCAATTTATATCTAATTATGCCAATTTACCAAGCTGTAACTCACACCACTATTTAAGTCACCTCTACATTTGGCCCGCTGGGTGAGAAGGAAAATTATTGGTACAAGTTGTGGTTGATCCAAAGCAAAACTTTTCTTCTCTCCCTTCCTTCCACCACTTACCCCACATTCACACATACAGACACTGTCAATGACTTATCTAGCCTAGCCACATCCCCACAATCATTGTTGAATCACATCCAGATCCACTCAGCATTGATTTTATGGTAGAAAATATGTTTTTGTTTTTTACAGTTTATCATTCTTTAAGTTCAGGTTAAGTTCCCCCAATATACACACTTTAAAAAAAAATCCCAGGTTACTAATACCAATCATAAATAGCAACAGGTCTCACACATTTCTATTCTGTGTGTTCCATTTTATATGAGCATTTTATGATTACCAAATCTAAGAAAGTGTCAGTCAGTCAGTGGTCACAGCATTCTTATTTTTCTGTCTTAATTTGCTCCTGCTATTGTGCAAAAATAACAATGTTAATACTATTGTGAGCCTAGATAACAGAAGTGGATCTGTGTGAGTTAATTATAGCTGAAGGATTGCATTTTTAACATAGATAATATAGTAATTGCTGCATATAGATCATTTTAAATTGTATGTTGTGGCTATCGTGGAGGCTAAGAGTACCATCCCTTTATGAGAGTTCCCACAATGTCTAGGTAGAACTGTAGAAGGCGGTAGACAACTTGACAAATTGAGGCTGTCTGCCACCTAGAAGCATATGGTTAAATATTTCTAATTGAGCAGTTTTCTGATTTAAAAAATGATTCAAATTCAGACAAGATTGACCAAAGTCCAGTGAGAAAGAGAAGTGTCTAGAATAATCAAACACAAATTTCTTCCCTGCCTGACTTTCAGCCAGTTTCATTCACTGAGGTTCTGTATGCACTGAAGGAACTTCAGAGTTCACCCTGGGAGTTGGACCCATGCCCCATTTATGCCTAGTAAAATCAAGTGTGGAGTAAGTTATTGGCTAAAATCACTAAATAAGGAATGACAGAGTGCCAGCTTTGATCTAAAATTCACTCTCAAATTGACAACCTTGGTAACTATCTCCCTTCCTGTGAAGGTGATGGGGAGGCAACCCTGGCATTACCTAGAGTCCTCAGATTTCCTTGAACCTTATCAATCAGGCTTTATGCCTGGTTATGTTATGAAAGGTTCATTGGCCTAGTTGGTCATTAATTTCCTTCTAGATAATGAAGAAAGCAATAAATATGGCATCGATACACAGGTTGGAACTCTGATATGACACACTAACAAGCATACAAAGCAAAAACATGCCACCACATTCTGCACCAGCTTTGGTCAGATCTTCAAAGAGAGCCACATGTACAGCACATTACAGAGTGAGAAGACTTTTATTACTGAGGCAAAATCCACATCCAAGTCACAATCATTGTGCCAAGAAAAGATGTAAAAAGGCACCCCAGGCCACCACGTCACCCAAGACTCCAGGAGCAATCAGGGTCCAGGAGTACACCATACCAAGATTCAACCTCCTGCACCCTTCACCATCACCGCTTCTATTTCTTTGGCCCCTTCCCATCAAAACTCGCACCCCTGCCTACCCATTCTCCTGCTCACTCTGTTTCTTTTCATCTCTCACCCTCTCCTGCTGGTACTCAGTTTAATTTGAATCATCTCCTCTGACATGGCATTTGAAGCATGTCTCTCTCTCAGCAACCTTTCCTCCTCACTCACAGCCCATCCTGAGTCATCACTCTGAGCAGGGTGTGTAGAGAGGGCTTCTCCTCTCCTACTCCTGATGTTTCCAGTCTCTCCCTTAGCACCTCTCCTCACAACAATCCATCCAACTCTTCTCTCTTACCTCCCTCTATGATGTTGTCATCTACAATCCTGCTACACCCCTTCGATTTCCCTTTCACTCCCTCTCCCATTTTTGCACCTGGCTCTCCCTCTTCCTTTCCCTCACAATTTCCACCTTCATCTTTGTCAATTTAAGCTTCCACACTGATGTCTTATCCATCCCCTTAGCCAATTGCTTCCTCAGCCTCACTTGTGTGATCCTGTATCTTGGATCAACTCTCCCACTCACTAACATGTAGGGTGACCAGACAGCAAATGTGAAAAATCAGGGGAAGAGGGGGATAATATGAGCCTATGTAAGAAAAAGACCCAAAAATTGGGACTGTCCCTATAAAATTGGGACATCTGGTCACTCTATTAACATGGCCATTCACTTGATCACGTCTCAAAGCAATATTTCTTCTCTGATCTTCCCCTTACTAAGCTCTATCTCTGAGCACCCCTCCTCCCTTCCAACACTGTTCACTTGCACTCTCTACCTGACCTATCTGATCTCCAGTCCATCAAGGTCCATGACTTCTCTGCTACCCTCAACGCCACCTCCACTCTCCACAATCTCCTCCGCAGACTTATTCATTGAATTCCTTCCCTCTACTACCCATTGCGCTTTCACCCCTCTTTGCGCATTCAAATAGCTTTCAAATTTCCTGATCTAAGCACTTCACTATGCAATCTTATATGCATTTTTTTTTTTTGCATTTATACAAGTTTAAATAAAGTTTCGGACAAGTACCACAAACAAAAAATTCCCCATCTAATGAAAACTCCTGTTTATCTGAATAGAACAAGAGACATGAGACTTATTTGAATAAATGGAGTTCCAATATTTTCCTTTAGCACTTTTACTTAATTGTATTTGTTTCACTCCAAGGTCTTTTATTGTAAGTTGCTTTATTTTTTTTTTCTTTTAAATGTTGCTGGTCTTTATTATTATGGAATTGTTCTTATTTACTTCACATTTTGTAAACAGTCTCAATTCAATTCTACATCATCAAATCAAACACAAACCTACTAGCAATACACAGAACAGCCTCTGGTTAACTTCTTTCAAAAGAAAAGGGATTTTTTTTCTTTGTGTCTAATTTTCATCTGTTTATCAACGCATGTATTGAAATTCAAATCACTGTTGGAGGAAAACAACATTTCCTTTCATTTGGATCTTGAATCCACAGACCCCCACACACACACTAACTGTCAATCGTGTGACCCCATAATGGGGAATACACAAAAATTATGGAATTTCCAGTTAGTGGAAAATTTTAAAATATCAGAAATCGAATAACAAAATTCCCCACAAATCTGCTCAGGAGATAGGCATTCAGTTCTTGCCTCTGTCACAGACTTGCTTCATGACCTTGAGCAAATGACTTAGGAGCAAATTTTCAACAGTACCTACTAACTTTGATTGCCTCCATTTTGAGGTTACCTATTTGAGACAAATAGCACAAGCAAAGTTGCCAGCTCCCATAAATATCAAAAGTCTTGCACTTATTGCTGGTTTTCTTAAAGGCTCTGTTCCTGGAGTCAGGTAATTATGAGAGAATTTCAGATTCCATTTTTTTTAAAGTATCTTTCTAGCCCTCATGGCTACAGACAAAATGCTTGACAACATGATCCTTAAAGACTCAGAAACCAGAATATCAAGAAAAAGCAGTTGAAATGTATTCTATTTTCAATCTGGGTGGGGGGAGACAGGCTATCATTTCTGAATACTAGTGGGTTTGCAGATGTTCAAAGGGGCTGAGCATCCACGGTTCCAGTTTATTTCAATGGAGAACACAAATGACTCACCCAGAAATAGAACCCAGAACTCCTGACTTCCTGTTCTGCCCTTTAGACCATCCTCGCTGAGGGCCATACTGTTTGTGAGCCTTATATGGGTGTGCAAGGTCATAAGTGTAGTTCCTGCTCTGTGGGGAGTACAGGAATTGCTTCTTCCATATTCCCCCTCCCCAAGGCAAACAACACCCCAAAAGGGTAAAGAGAAGGGGCATAGAGGAGACAGAGCCAAAGGTCCACCCCCTACCACATAAAGGAGTGTAGGCAGCACCTTTATAAAAAGGTTGTTACAGGGGATACACTCTTTCTTTGCATTGGGGAGAAGCAGGAGACTTTCTGCTCATAGTGTTTTCCTTAGGGAAGGGCTGCACCAAACTGAAGGCCTGTGCTGAAGGCACAAAGGAGCCATAAATGGTTGTTATTTGTTTTTGCCTCTTCCTAACTTCACTATGCTCCATTTCAGTTGATTGGCTGCCGTCCCTCTCCACTCAGAACAATATGCCTTTTTTTTTCCTGTGGCTGGAATGCTTATTATGACAGGTTTTGTTGTTGCTTCCCTCACCCCACTCCACTCCAATTCACTCCAGCCCTTCCCAGTGGCTATTCCCTGCCCTGACAGTGAAAGCACACTTCATCTATTCCCACCCATCATCCAGTCTGAAGAAATAAATGATTAGTGAGCTCTCAGTAAATCATCCATGTCCAAACAAGCGTGTTCAAGAAGTTTACAGTGTGAAATTGAAAATAGAGAAATAAATTATGGAAGCAGATGCTGCTCTCAAAGGCTAAACCCTGAACACTACAGATCACAGGAATGAAACCCTACATAGAAATGAAAGGGAAAACGGGCATGACACTTGAGATTTCATAATTCCTTAAAATCGTGTTTGAAATAAAAAGTACATGCACTGATCTAAGAGGAGAAAAAACATTCACATTATTTTTCCATGTCATTTTAACTAATACCTGCTGTGAACATACATTTGCTCATAAAAACAATTCTAGTATCCAATATTTAAGCATTTCCAGGGAAATCTGTCAGTTCTCTATTTGCTGTACTCAATCTTTTTGCCTGCTATAGCAAGTGGTATTTAATAATTTATTGTAGGTGAAAACCAATCTTTGATATTAATATTATTCATATTCCTGATCAGAAAGGAACTTCATAAAATATCCACCATTTAGGATACAGTGATATGTAGGGGGGAACCTCAATATTGATGCAAAAATGGTTATCAATAAATTATTATAATGTATTCTTATGTTAGGTCATTAAAAACTCATCTGCACCTTTACTGAATTTAAGAATTCCTCACAATTATTTTTATGGCCATGCTGCTTGGAGAATATAACAACATTTGCTTATGTTTCTGGTTGCTTATTTTATTAAATGTGATGTTCACACTAAATAGAGAAATTCCAGTTGGTTTCTGCTTTCTTCCACTAGAGAAAGGCCAAGTATTAGGAAAGATTGCACCCGGGTGTTTACATAGACTCTAAATGGCAGCTTTTTATAACTTCTATTTTGCTTTAGGTTTCTATGCTATTTTCTTTTATGCTGTTTTGAAAAATGTATATAAGCATTGGTCATTGCAATTTGTGCCTTGTACAACATATTTAATAGAAATTGCTAGTTGCAAGTGATAAATATATCACAAATGGCAGCCCATAAATCCAAGAATCATTTTGGTCAAAAGGCAAACAAACCACAAGGGCCTTTATCAAAGAACAGAATTCATCTCTTGTATAAGATACCAGCGGTATAGAGATGAACTTACCTTGAAAAAATAAACTTTGTAACATATTTATGTTTAAAAGAGTCCCAAGTTTCAAAGAGCGTAAAAGTGTTTGTTCCAGATCAAGAAGGGTAACTCTGAGGATTCTTATCAGGAGTCATAAAACTAAGCTATACAAGTAATGTTTCCTTTACAACCCCATCACCACTTCCCTTTGCAAGAAAAAAAATTGCTGGTTTAAATCTATTCAAAAGGTGTTAAATAATTTTCTTATTAAAAACAATTATTTATAAGCACACTAAAGCCTTCAAACTTGAAGAAAAACTGTAATGACTGGAAAAGGTTTTACAGAATTTGTTGGTTACTTCTATCTTATTCATTTTTCCCCTCAATAGTGCAAACCTTTGTTTATGCCTTAAATGCTTGAAGATGGCACCGACTTCTTTCGAGATGTATGTTGCAAATATTTTCTCTAAACACAACGCTTGTAGTGTAATAATTTCCTAATATCATTGCTATGTAAATGGTAAGTTTCTTCATGGACCAACATGGAATCCAATTACTTTGTTAGACTGGATACTAATACAAGAAGCCATCTGAGTATAGAATATTTATGTTAAGTGGTGAATTAGTTATCTGGCAATGCTTAAGCAACCTCCTTACCAAATGGAAAGACAAGAGCCACATTTCCAAAGGCTGTTAAGAAGAGACAATACCTTCTTGAATGGCTATGTAAATTTAAAGATGCTCTAAGAATTAATTCACTTTAAAAAGGCTATTCTGAAAACTAAAAAGCTTTTATATAGAAAGTAAGGGTGTTTGGACTTATTTCAATTCCTACCAAGCCCTGATGAAAGGACTGAAAAAAAAGGAAGTGTTAAAACTCTAACTTTAAAGATGCCCTGACAACTTTATGTCACAAAGACAAAGGCAGCGTCATCATCAAGTTGAAGAAAAAGCAAGTACGTCTTCACTTACCGGAGGGTCCGGCGGCAGGCAATCAATGTTCTGGGATCGATTTATCACGTCTGGTTAAGACGCAATAAATCGATCCCGGATAGATCCCGGAAGTGCTCGCCGTCGACGCCGGTACTCCAGCTCGGCGAGAGGAGCACGCGGCATCGACGGGGGAGCCTCCCTGCCACGTCTGGACCCGCGGTAAGTTCGGACTAAGGTACTTTGAATTCAGCTACGTTATTAACGTAGCTGAATTTGCGTACCTTAGTCCGAAGTGGGGGCTTAGTGGGGACCAGGCTGAATTCCCTTTCACAAGTTACTTTTAAAGTGCAGATGCAGGCAAAAGACAAGAAGATAAAAATTATTGCATTGTGTCACCTTGGCCCTCTTAATGCCCTCCTGGGATTCTTGGTTTGGCATGTTCCTATGAAGAATTGACATTTTCTTCTTGAGAAATATAAAAGTTATTTTAAGCCAATGGCTAGATATGGAATGAGATATTAATGCAATTCCTGTTTCATTAAAATGATCAGAGCTGATGAAGTCTGAATCTGGTTACAGTATAATAGCAACTACAAGTCACAGAAGTAGAAAGAAAGAAACTACTGTTAACAAAGTTGGGCAAAGTAATGGAAATATCTATATATCTATACCTATGGATATATTTTATTTGTGTGGTCATGAAATTAGTTATATATAAGGCTGAAATTCTGTCATGGAGGTTGCGTAAGTCATGGATTCCGTTACTTTCCATGACTTCCGTGATTTCCACAGCTGCAGCGGCTGGTGTGGCTGACCCCAGGGCCAACCACTGCTGGAGCGGCCCCAGGGCCAGCCACTCGGACGGACCCCAGGGCCAGCTGCACTGGCCACTGCCCAGGTGGCCCAGGGCAGCTGGCCCCAGGGAGCACCTGAGCAGCAGCAGTCCTGAGGGCTGCTGGAGTAGTGGCCCCAGGGAGTACCCAAGCATCGGTTCTGGGGACAGCCCTAGGGACTGCCCAAGCAGTAGTAGTCCCGGGGACGGTTGGAACAGCAGCCCCAGAAAGTGTCCCAGCATTGGTCCTGGGGAAGCCCTAAGACCACCCAAGCAGCAGTGGTCCTGGAGGCAGCCCCTGAGACTGTTGGGAGAATGATCCCCGGGGGCCTCAGAGCAGCGGGCCGCTGGGGGCAGTCAGCACCCACCACTGGAGCAGGGGCTCCCCAGAGCAGCCGGGCCCAGGAACAGAGATTTAGCAATGGGTATTTATAGTAAAAGCCAGAGACAGGTCACGGGCCATGAATTTTTGTTTATTGCCTGTGACCTATCAATGACTTTTACTAAAAATACCTATAACTAAATCTTAGCCTTAGTTATTTGTGAATATTTATACAACTGTTAATATTCATTAACATTTTGAATGTTTCTCATATTTGTACCAGAAATGTGTTATTCAATATTCATTGTTATTTATCATTCCTTATTCTCTCATTAAATATTTTCAGTCAACCAATTAGAGAATAAAAAATACACCACGAGACTAAATCAGACATAGTAAGCAGCATTAATAAATAGTGCAAATGAACGGTTCCCAATTCGAAAAAAAATCTATAAGTTATCCTCACAAACTATTGAGCAAATACTTACAAATATTAATAATATTGGGACTTTTCAGCTTGAAAAAGACGACGACTAAGGGGGGGGATATGATAGAGATCTATAAAATCATGACTGGTGTGGAGAAAGTAAATAAGGAAGTATTATTTACTCCTTCGCAGGACCGGGCTAGATGGACCTTTGGTCTAACCCAGTATGGCTGTTCTTATGTAATATATAACTATAAATCAGAAATAGTTTGTGACTCATTCACAAACTAAAAGAGGCCTATGTTTGTCAAAGTGTTGGGTCAATGGATACTGTTCAATGAGCTGTAATTACTACAATACTTATGTATTGCATCTACACCAGTCACTCAACAACTCTTAACAAAGCTAAGCAATAAGGAGGAGATTTCTAAAGGCAAAAAAGGCATTTAGGGGTCTAAATCCCATTTGTGCCTTTGAAAATCTCCTTTATAAATCTATAAATGCTCACGCTATGTGTATTTGATACTTCTCTGTGTGCAATATTTTCAAAAACAAGTATTTGTATTAAACACTTACATTAAAGAAATTAAAATAAAATGCCATAGCTACATTTTTGCAATATAATTAGTCATTCATTGTTTTTCATAGCTCGATGAAGATGCCACAAAAATAGAGGAAAATGTGATTATAAGACCAAATCTATGCTTCAGATAGAATGATTAATTCAATAGGAAAGTTAGTAAGAAATGATAGATGTGTATCTACCACAATTCAGTGGTACTATTTTTTAACCAATACATTGTCTAATAGGTACAAAAACTGGAAACTGAACAAAAAGCAATTTTCATTTCCAAATCACTTTATAGTTATGCATTTGCAATTTAAGTAACATTCTTAATCCTGTCTAATAGGCCTCCTGCCTGATACAACAAGTTCACACTGACCTGGGGGACATTTTCTTCTCTACATATGACATACAGTTATAACTCTGTGAACCTAAACTATAAAAGTGTTAAACTTAGATGGGATGGTCTCAGAGTACAGGGATGCTGTACAGTTACTGAAACATAACTAGATATCTGTTTCCTCAGCTATGCATATTGCTGCACTCTGGTGCTGGGAGTATGATTTCCATTGTCATTCTAGTTATTTATTTCCCTTTCTAAATCCCTGTATGCCAACTGGCTAATAGCAATTACCATCTAATCAGAGTGCAGGATTTTCAATAGTCACTGTATTATCATTTTTGAATTCCTATGCAGTGAATATGCAAGTCCCTTTGTTCCGATTAGCGCTACTAACTGGCTTCTGGACTTACAGTTATCAAGTTGGTTACAGAGATGCCACCTCTCCCTTAAAATGAAAACAGAAAAAATCCAAAAGTTACATAAAAATAAAGAAAAAACAACAATCAGCAGATAAAAAGGAGGAGTCTACCCATAAAAGGGAAATTGTATTAAAAATATTGTTATGGCAGGAATTATCAGTTGGTGCTATTACATGTAGTCTTACAAATTCTTTTTATCAGCGTGCAAGCAAGATTTCAGCCTTTAAAGATATAGGGTATGTCTACACTACGAAATTAGGTCGAATTTATAGAAATTGGTTGTTTAGAAATCATTTTTATAAGGTTGATTGTGTGTGTCCCCACACAAAATGCTCTAAGTCCATTAAGTCAGCGAACTGCATCCACAGTACCGAGGCTAGCGTCGACTTCCGGAGCGTTGCACTGTGGTAGCTATCCCACAGTTCCCGCAGTCTCTGACGCCCATTGGAATTCTGGGTTGAGATCCCAATGCCTGATGGGGCAAAAACAGTGTCGCGAGTGATTCTGGGTACATGTCGTCAGGCCCCACCCTCCCTCCCTGCCGTGAAAGCAACAGAAGACAATCGTTTCACGCCTTTTTTCAGCCCAGACGCCATAGCACTGGGATCATGGAGCCCACTCAGATCACCGCGGCAATTATGAGCACTTTAAACACCACGCGCATTATCCTGGAGTATATGCAGGACCAGAACCTGCTAAGGCAAAACCAGGCGAGGAGGCGATGGCAGCGCGACGATGAGAGTGATGACGAAATAGACATGGACGTAGACCTCTCACAAAGTACGGGCCCCCCCAAATCATGGTGTTAATGGGGCAGGTTCATACCGTGGAATGCTGATTCTGGGCCAGGGAAACAAGCACAGACTGGTGGGACCGCATAGTGTTGCAGGTGTGGGACGATTCCCAGTGGCTGCGAAACTTTCGCATGCATAAGGGCACTTTCACGGAACTTTGTGAGTTGCTTTCCCCTGCCCTGAAGCGGCAGAATACCAAGATGAGAGCAGCCCTCACCGTTGAGAAGCGAGTGGCGATAGCCCTGTTGAAGCTTGCAACGCCAGACAGCTACCGGTCAGTCGGGAATCAATTTGGAATGGGTAAATCTACTGTGGGGGCTGCTGTGATCCAAGTAGCCAACGCAATCAAAGAGCTGCTGGTATCAAGGGTAGTGACTCTGGGAAACATGCAGGTCATAGTGGATGGCTTTGCTGCAATGGGATTCCCTAACTGTGGTGGCGCGATAGACGGAACCCATATCCCTATCTTGGCACCGGAGTACCAAGCCAGCAAGTACATAAACCGCAAGGGGTACTTTTCAATGCTGCTGCAAGCACTGGTGGATCACAAGGGACGTTTCACTAACATCAATGTGGGATGGCCGGGAAAGGTACATGATGCTCAGAAACTCTGGTCTGTTTCAAAAGCTGCAGAAAGGGACTTTCTTCCCAGGCCAGAAAATAACCGTTGGGGATGGTGAAATGCCTATAGTTATCCTTGGGGACCCAGCCTACACAGGCAGCCTGGACAGTAGTCAGGACCTGTTTAACTATAGGCTGAGCAAGTGCAAAATGGTGGTAGAATATGCATTTGGATGTTTAAAAGCATGCTGGCGCAGTTTACTGACTCGGATAGACCTCAGCGAAACCAATATTCCCATTGTTATTACTGCTTGCTGTGTGCTCCACAATATCTGTGAGAGTAAGGGGGAGACATTTATGGCAGGGTGGGAGGTTGAGGCAAATCACCTGGCTGCTGATTATGCGCAGCCAGACACCAGGGCGGTTAGAAGAACACAGCAGGGTGCGGTGCGCATCAGAGAAGCTTTGAAAACCAGTTTCATGACTGGCCAGGCTACGGTGTGAAAGTTATGTTTGTTTCTCCTTGATGACCTCCCCCCCCCGGTTCACTCTTCTTCCCTGTAAGCTAACCACCCTCCCCTCCCCCCTTTGATCACAGCTTGCAGAGGCAATAAAGTCATTGTTACTTCACATTCATGCATTCTTTATTAATTTATCACACAAATAGGGGAATAACTGCCAAGGTAGCCCAGGAGGGGTGGAGGAGAAGGGAAGTGCCGGGTGGGGTGGAGGAGGAGATAAGGGCAAGGACACACTGCACTTTAAAACTTTAAAACTTATTGAAGGCCAGCCTTCTGTTGCTTGGGCAATCCTCTGGGGTGGAGTGGCTGAGTGGCCGGAGGGCCCCCCACTGCGTTCTTGGGCGTCTGGGTGAGGAGGCAATGGAACTTGGGGAGGAGGGCTGTTGGTTACACAGGGGCTGTAGCGGCAGTCTGTGCTCCTGCTGCCTTTCCTGCAGCTCAACCATACGCTGGAGCATATCAGTTTGATGCTCCAGCAGCCAGAGCATTGACTCTTGCCTTCTGTCAGCAAGCTGACACCACCTATCCTCTTCAGCCCACCACTTGCTCTCTTCAGCCCGCGATTCAGCCCACCACTTCTCATGTTCATATTGTGCTTTCCTGCACTCTGACATTGTCTGCCTCCACACATTCTGCTATGCTCTGTCAGCATGGGACGACATCTGGAGCTCCGAGAACATGTCATCCCGAGTGCGCCTTTTTCGCCTTCTAATCTTCACTAGCCTCTGCGAAGGAGAAACATTTGCAGTTGGTGGAGGAGAAGGGAGAGGTGGTAGTTAAAAAGACACATTTTAGAGAACAATGGGTACACTCTTTCACGTTAAATCTTGCTGTTCACATTACACAGCACATGTGCTTTCGTTACAAGGTCGCATTTTTCCTCTTATATTGAGGACCTGCTGGTTTGGTGTGAGAGATCACTCACGCAGTGCCAGGCAACAGAATTCGGCTTGCAGGCAGCCATGGTAAGCCACAGTCTTTTGGCTTTTTTAACCTTCATAACATGTGGGAATGGTTTCAAACAGCAGCGCCCTCATTTCACATACCAAGCGGCCGCTGGGTTGGCCATTTAAAATGGGTTTGCAATTTAAAAGGAGGGGCTGCTGTTTCTGGGTTAACATGCAGCACAAACCCAACTAACCCACCTCCCCTCCCCCCCATACCCAATTCTCTGGGATGATCACTAACAGCGGGGAACATTTCTGTTCAGCAGAGCAGGAACTGGCACCTCTGAACGTCCCCTTAATAAAATCACCCTATTTCAACCAGGTGACTGTGAATGATATCACTGTCCTGAGGATAACAAAGAGAGATAAGGAATGAATGTTGTCTGCATGCCAGCAAACACCAGGACCATACGCTGCCATGCTTTGTTATGCAATTATTCCAGACTACGTGCTACTGGCCTGGTGTGGTAAAGTGTCCTACCATGGAGAACAGAATAAGGCAGCCCTCCCCTGAAACTTTTTGCAAAGGCTTTGGGAGTACATCAAGGAGAGCTTTCTGGAGATGTCCCTGGAGGATTTCTGCTCCATCCCCATACACATTAACAGACTTTTCAAGTAGATGTACTGGCCGCGATTGCCAGGGCAAATTAATCATTAATCATTAAACACGCTTGCTTTTAAACCATGTGTTATATTTACAAAGATACACTCACCAGAGGTGCCTTGGGTGCCCTCACGGTCTGGGAGCACGCCTTGGGTGGGTTTGGGGGTTACTGGTTCCAGGTCCAGGGTGAAAAACATATCCTGGCTGTTGGGGAAACTGGTTTCTCCGCTTCCTTGCTGTGAGCTATCTTCAATGTCTTCATCATCATCTTCCTCGTCCCCAAAACCCACTTCTGTGTTTCGTGATTCTCCATTGACGGAGTCAAAGCACAGGGTTGGGGTAGTGGTGGCTGCACCCCCTAGCATGGCATGCAGCTCAGCGTAGAAGCAGCATGTCTGCAGCTCTGCCCCGGACCTTCCGTTTTCCTCTCTGGTTTTGTGGTAGGCTTGCCTTAGGCTCCTTAATTTTCACGCGGCACTGCTGTGTGTCCCTGTTATGGCCTCCGTCCTTCATGCCCTTTGAGACTTTTTCTAATGTTTTGGCATTTCGTTTACTGCTACAGAGTTCCGCTAGCACTGATTCGTCTCCCCATATGGCGAGCAGATCTCCCGTTCGGTCCATGCTGGTGCTCTTTTGTGATCCTGGGACTCCATCATGGTTACCTGTACTGATGAGCTCTGCGGTTCACCTGGGCTCTTCACCACGCTGGGCAAACAGGAAATTCAAAATTTCGCGGGCCTTTTCCTGTCTACCTGGCCAGTGCATCTGAGTTGAGAGTGCTGTCCAGAGCGGTCACAATGGAGCACTCTGGGATAGCTCCCGGAGGCCAATACCATCGAATTGCATCCCCACTACCCCAAATCCGACCCGGAAAGGCCGGTTTCAGCGCTAATCCCCTCGTCGGAGGTGGATTAAAGAAATAGATTTAAAGAGCCCTTTAAGTCGAAAAAAAGGGGTTCATTGTGTGGACAGGTCCAGGTTTAAATCGAGGTAACGCTGCTAAATTCGACCTAAAAATCATAGTGTAGACCAGGCCTCAGTGTATTGTTTTGTTGTTAGTTTTGTTATGCAGTGATCCTCCGAGAGAAGCTGACAGAGTTTCCTTTATTAGCTAGATTTAGAGGTAATTCTCAAGACAGAGTAGCTTCCTCGGAACTGAGTCATGGGTGTGTGGGCTGAGATTTGTGGAAGAACAGCATGAATTCTTTTTGTGACTGCCTCTGTTTCCGGATTGGTATACTTATTTAAGTAAAGTTATTACACTTATATCCACCCTGTTTCACTGATTTCTCCTCCACTAGGGAGCCGACCTGCAAGGCCCCAGACCCCAGACATCTGCTATTACTTGGTAGAGGGGGACAACTGCCAAGAAGGGGACACTGGTATCAGAAGAAAGTGCAACTGTATGTAAGCAGAGTCAGGATGAGCTCTACCCTGACATCTGGTGGTGAATTATGGCGAGTGTGGAAAAGAACTCCAGGGGCTGATCTTGTTTGCATAGGCACACCCACTTGCCTGGCATGAAACAACAGCAACTCAAAGTGGTTACTTTGGCTGGTGTGGGATCCCCAGTTTCTTTGTTATTGGGGCAGGAAGAATAAAGTTCTGTTACCCTGATTCTGTGAATCAAGGGCAGTGAACCTGTTGTATGACAGAAGGACTGAGTGAGTCCATCACCATTACCTAAGTAGCACTTGCTTGACAAGGGACATGGGTTACAAAACCCAGTGAATAGAGAGAGGATGGGGACAGGTATTTGTATCTGATGGTATGGCCCCCTCCCCGAGGGGTTGAAACACCAATTGCACTACCTCCTCTCTCCACTGTTGAATGTCAGAGCTAACTTTGATTCCATTAGAAGTCTAATTACAGACTGCTGAGCTGAATTCACTTTGGGCCAATGGTGCACTAGCACTGGGGCTCCCCTACTATGAGCTGAAATCACAAAAGAGCTGAGATCACTGAGGCTGTGTTAACTAGTGGGGGAGCCTGAAGCTATATTGCTAAGCGGCTGGCGAAGCAGCTAGCAGAGTGGAGCCTCATGGGGACGGTTGGAGCGGAGCGGAGCGGAGCTGAGCGACTCACAGGTCGGTGAGCAGGGTGGAGCGGCTGGAGAAGCAGCGAGCAGAGCAGAGCCTTGTGGGAGCGGCCCAAGGAACGGCTGAAAGTGGAGCAGAGCTGAGTGGCTCACAGGTCGGTGAGCAGAGCGGAGCAGCTGCCAGAGCAGCTTGTGGACGGCGGGAGCGGCTCATGGGACAGCTGGTGGAGTGGAGCGGCTCGTGGAGAAGGCTGCGGCGGAACCCCACGGAGAGGCAGCCGGTCGGCCTTGGATCACGTAAGGTGCCCCTTAACACCCTGTGTGCCTCCCCCCCCCTGCTTGAACTCTGGGGCTGCACTGACCAGGGACAGAGACTTTGGGGGGTTGTTGGACTTTGGGGACTTTGGTGATCCTTGGGTTGCTGGACCCAAGAGACTTTGGGGGGTTGTTGGACTTTTGGGACTTTGGTGATCCTTGGGTTGCTGGTTTCAAGAACCCAAGGGAAAGGACACAGCCCAATTTGCTGGGGTGAGTTTTTTTTGCTCATGAAGCCTGTTTGTGGTGTTTTTCCAATTTAACGCTGATGTTGTTTACCTCATGTTATTAAACATTTTCTGTTACACTCAGACTCTGTGCTTGCGAGAGGGGAAGTATTGCCTCTTAGAGGCGCCCAGGGGGTGGTATGTAATTGTCCCAGGTCACTGGGTGGGGGCTCGAGCCGGTTTTGCATTGCGTTATTGAAACGGAACCCCTAGATACAGAACCCGGCCCTTGTTGCTGCCAACTTAGATGGGCAGAAGGGTTACATTTTTGGGGGCTCGTCCGGGATGCCCTGGGTCAGTACCCCTCGCAAGCACCTGTTGAGTGTCCCACTGCACTGGGAAACAATTGTGTTTATATTTTGAGGAAATTACTGTTTGTATAATGGCTAATATGTCAGGTTTGTTGGGCCCCGGCCCTGCAGCCTCTAGCTCAGGGGCCGCAGCCTCAGCTAATGATTGGGCAAAAGCACTGGGGCAAATATTGGAAAAGGTTGTGTTGTCCCATGCTAGGTCAAACTCTTGTCGTGAGTTAAGGTTATTTGCTGGGGCAGAGGAGTTCGAACCCTGGTTGGAGCATACCACTGAAATGCTGCGGGAGTGGGCCGTACCTGATACAGAAAAGCGAAGATGTCTAATAGAGAGCCTTAGTGGCCCAGCATTAGATGTGATTCGCACCCTGAAGCTCGTTGACCCTGGGGTCAGTGTGAAGGACTGCCTGGAGGCCCTTGATCATACCTTTGGGAGTGTAGAGGGCCCTGAAGACAGTTACTGTAAGTTCCTTAATTCCCGACAGCAAATTGGTGAGAAGATTTCAGCCTATATACAGAGGCTGGAGAGACTGCTTCAGAGAGCTGTCATGAGGGGTGCAGTGACTGCTGAACAGATGGATCGGACCAGACTGGCTCAAATTGTAAGAGGAGCTCAGTATCAGAACCCGATTCTACTCCATCTCCGGCTAAGAGAACGACGGGAACATCCCCCAAGTTATTCCCAGCTGATAAAGGAGATCAGAGAAGAGGAAGAAAGGCAGGCTGCCAGTGAGTTTTGGGAAGCCCAAACATTGGAGCCAGCCGGCACAACACCACTGCAAACGGCCAGTGTACTGATGGTGAGCACCACAGAGGAACTTGCCCAACAAGTGCAGGTCCTGACAGAACGGATAGCTGAACTGCAAAGCACCATTTACCGAGCTAAGACTTCTGGGAATAAGGAGCCTCTGACCCTGGCGATGGAGAAGTCAGCATTTAGAGCCACCATCCCATCTGGGCGAAGGGGGAAAGGACAATTCTTCTGCTACCGATGTGGTCAGGATGGACACAGTGCTGCCAAGTGCCATAATGAAGAAAACCCCTCCTTAGTGTATGGAAAGCTGAGGATCAGTTGGGAGAGATCCGGTAGCTGCCAGAGAGTCCGGGGACGGGTACCACCCAGGCCTGCAGGATTTGAAGATTCCCCCAGAAAAGACCGTCCAGCTGGGATCCCCGCAGGACTGATAGGGCCTCGAGCAGAGGTCATGGTGAAGATTGAAGGGGAGGAGTGTAAAGCCGTGCTTGACACTGGATCTCAAGTGACTATTATATTTCAGTCATTCTACCAACAAATGCTTAGGCACCTGCCTATACAGCCACTGACTGGCGTTGGTCTGTGTGGCCTCAGCATGGATGAATACCCCTACCAAGGGTATGTCATAGTGCACCTGGAATTCCCAGAGGAGGTTGCTGGGGTAAGAGAAGAGGTGGACACAGCTGCATTAATATGCCCTGACCCTAAAGGGACCTCTGATGTGTCTGTGCTGATAGGGACCAACTCCAGTCTCTTCAAGGTGCTCGCGGATTACTGCAGACGACGGGCTGGGGACCAGTACCTGAATACCCTGATGATCCATACGCTTTGTGCTGAAGCCTATAGGAAGATTGAGGGTGCTAAAAAGGAGACATCTGAGCTACCGATTGGGGCACTGAAGTACATGGGCACAACCCCCTTAGTAGTGCCTGCAAGGACGGAGCAAGAAGTGCTTGTCATGAGTACTCGGCTGAAAGGCAGTAAAGGGGCATTAGCAATGGTAGAGCAGCCAGCTGAAGGAGAGCTCCCGGAAGGAGTGCTGGTCCCCAGTGGAGTCATAACCCTACCTGCTGAAGCCCAAGAAAAGGTGACTATACTGATTGCTAATGAAACAAGTCGAGATGTTGTTGTGAAGCAAGGACAAAAGATAGCGGATCTCTTCGAGCCTGAATCAATTGTAAAACCCCAGTGTGAGACTCAAGTTCCGACAATAGACCCTGCAAAGTTTGACTTTGGAGATTCACCGTTGTCCGAGGAGTGGAAAGATCGCCTGAGGAGGAAACTTTGTGAAAGATCCAAGGTGTTCTCATTGCATGAGTGGGATGTGGGATGTGCAAAAGGAGTAGAGCACAACATCAGACTACATGACTCTCGACCTTTCAGGGAGAGATCTAGGAGGATTGCCCTCTCCGAGATGGAAGATGTGCGACAACATCTTCAGGAGCTGGCTGCGAATGGCATCATTACAGAGTCCCGCAGTCCATACGCCTCACCCATTGTGGTGGTCCGTAAAAAGAATGGGAAAATCCGGATGTGTATTGACTACCGCACCCTAAACCGCCGTACTGTGGTTGACCAGTACACAATGCCCCGCGTCCAAGATGCCTTAGACTGTTTGCTGGGAAGCCAGTGGTTCTCTGTGTTGGATCTTCGGAGTGGATACTACCAGATCCCTCTGGGTGAAGAAGATAAGGAGAAGACAGCCTTCATCTGCCCATTAGGGTTTTATCAGTTTGAACGCATGCCCCAAGGGATTTCTGGAGCACCTGCCACATTTCAACGTCTTATGGAGAAAGTTGTAGGAGACATGAATTTACTGCAAGTGCTAGTTTATTTGGATGACCTGATTGTGTTTGGAAGAACCTTGGAGGAGCATGAAGAAAGACTTCTTAAAGTGCTTGATAGGTTAGAGGATTATGGTTTGAAGCTTTCAATCGACAAATGCCAGTTCTGCAGGACCTCAGTGAAGTATGTGGGTCATATCGTGTCCCAAGAGGGTGTGAGTACTGATCCTGATAAAATAGAAGCCCTCACTACATGGCCATGTCCAAGTAACTACAGAGAACTCAAGACCTTTCTTGGGTTTAGTGGCTACTACCGCAGATTTGTGAAGAACTATGCTACGATTGTAAAACCTCTGAATGATCTTACCAGGGGATACCAGTCCAGCAGGAACAAATCTAAGACCAAGAATAAGGGGAGGTCCCCAAAGCCTCCTGTGCAGAGACACTATGGCCCCTTCGAACCATTTGGGCCACGGTGGGATGAGAGATGTGAAAGGGCTTTTCGAGAAATCATTACATGCCTAACTCATGCTCCGGTCCTAGTCTTTGCTGACCCAAGCAAGCCATTTATCCTGCATACTGATGCCAGTTTGGAGGGTCTGGGAGCCGTACTGTACCAGGAAGTGGAAGGAAGACGTAAACCTGTAGCCTTTGCCAGCCGAGGACTGTCTGATAGTGAAACTCGCTATCCCACCCACAAGCTGGAGTTCTTGGCCTTGAAATGGGCCATCACTGAGAAATTTCGAGACTACTTGTATGGTGCTCAGTTCCAGGTGTGGACGGACAACAACCCACTGACCTATGTGTTAACAAGTGCTAAGCTGGATGCTACAGGGCAAAGATGGGTGGCCGCTTTGGCTAGCTATGACTTCAGCATTCAATACCGATCAGGGAGAAGCAATGTAGATGCAGATGCATTGTCCAGGCGCCCACAGGCACCAGGAGTTGCTGTGATACCCACAGATGGAGTGAGGGCTATTTGCAGTGTGAGTCGCCGGGAACCAGAGTCCCAGGAGAGTCTTCATGGATGTGCTGCAGAAGCTTTGGGCCTGCCCCCTGAATGCGTGCCTTCTGCTTCAGTGAACTATATTGCGTTGGACCAATCTCCTTTGCCCATGCTCAATGCGGCTGACTGGCAGGAAGCCCAGCTGCAAGATATTGACATTCGGGATACACTACTTGCAAAAAGGGAGGGGCGAAGCCCAGCTGTGGTTGTCCCACCTAACCCGGAGGGTAAACTACTATTGAGAGAATGGACCAAACTAAAACTGATTCAGGGAGTGCTACACCGAGTGACCACAGACCCTTTACAAAAGCAACGAGCACAGCTAGTGCTGCCAAAAGAGTACAGAGCCCTGGCCATGAGGGCCCTGCATGATGACTTTGGACATTTAGGGATGGAGAGGACCCTGGAACTTATTCGTAGTAGGTTCTATTGGCCTCGGATGGCTGAAGATGTTCGCAGGAAATGTGAGACCTGCGCTCGATGTGTTCAAAGGAAAACTCTGCCCACGAGGGCTGCATATCTGAAGAACATCACCAGCAATAAACCTCTGGAGCTGGTATGCATTGATTTCTTGTCTTTAGAAGTAGACAAGAGGAATATTGGGAACATTCTAGTAGTGACTGACCATTATACGCGATATGCGCAGGCATATCCCACACGTGATCAGAGGGCCACCACTGTTGCTCGAGTACTGTGGGAGAAATATTTCTCAGTTTATGGATTTCCAGCCCGGATACACTCGGATCAGGGGCGGGACTTTGAGAGTCATCTTCTGAAGGAGGTGCTGAGGATAGCGGGAATTAAAAAGTCTAGGACAACGCCTTATCACCCACAAGGTGATCCTCAGCCAGAGAGGTTCAACCGAACCCTATTAGATATGTTGGGGACTTTGCGGCCAGAGCAGAAGGCAACCTGGAGCCAACATGTCGCATTTCTGGTGCACGCCTACAATGCCACAAGGAATGATGCTACAGGAGTCACCCCATATTTCTTAATGTTTGGACGAGAACCAAGATTACCCATAGACCTGTGCTTTGGTGTATCAGAGGATGGAGATAGCTATGAAACTCATCAGCAATATGTATCCCGACTAAGAGAAAAGCTGCGGGATGCTTATCACTTAGCTACATCTGCTGCTCGGAAGAACGCAGACCGCAACAAACAGCGGTATGATGCTAGGGTACGTTTACAAGAGCTCCAGCCGGGGGACAGAGTCCTGCTGCGAAATTTGGGTATTGCTGGCAAACACAAGATAGCTGACAGGTGGAAGGCAATACCTTATTTGGTGATGGAAAAGCTAGGAGACCTGCCAGTCTACAAGATTAAACCTGAAGAGGGTCCAGGGCAGATAAAGACAGTGCATAGAAACCTTTTGCTCCCTGTGGGAGAACTGGTAGACACCCCGTATGAGATGGGCCACAACAGGGCAACCGGGCGGAACGAAGGTGCTGGACCAAAGCTGCCCTCCAACGTGGACAGCCAGCCCCCTGCAGCTAACCTACCCCTATACAGCACATGCGAGAGTGAGTCTGAGGAGGAAGACACAGCCATGGTGTATCCTGGGATGGAGACAAGATTTCAGTCTCGATCAGCATCAAAAGAGAGCTCCTCTTCTTCCGCCCTAAACCCCATGGCAGAAGTATTTAGGCCCATTCCTGACACCCCTGGGCCACTGGTGGGACCCCCATGTGATGACACACACAGGTTATTGGACAGTGAAGACATACAGGTGGAGGATGTCCTGGGCACCTTGGACCCTCCATTGTTAGAACTAGAACTGCAGGGGCCTATGCCAGTAGCCGAGGGGCCCTCAAAGGAAACCTCCCCATCTGTCGTTCAAGAGGCTGTCCCCTCTACCACGACAACAGAGATTCTCAATAGACGAGACAGGGTAATAAGGCCAGTAAAACGGTTGACTTATGATGCACCTGGGGTGACTAGTGAGGAACCAATATGTTTAGCACACAGGCTTGTGGAAGCTAAAGTGGGCTATCTAAGGCCCTTTGGAGGGAACCTGTGAGTTGTTATAATAGGGAGTGTGATTTGTCGGGACGACAAATTTTTGGCTGGGGGGAGGATGTAAGCAGAGTCAGGATGAGCTCTACCCTGACATCTGGTGGTGAATTATGGCGAGTGTGGAAAAGAACTCCAGGGGCTGATCTTGTTTGCATAGGCACACCCACTTGCCTGGCATGAAACAACAGCAACTCAAAGTGGTTACTTTGGCTGGTGTGGGATCCCCAGTTTCTTTGTTATTGGGGCAGGAAGAATAAAGTTCTGTTACCCTGATTCTGTGAATCAAGGGCAGTGAACCTGTTGTATGACAGAAGGACTGAGTGAGTCCATCACCATTACCTAAGTAGCACTTGCTTGACAAGGGACATGGGTTACAAAACCCAGTGAATAGAGAGAGGATGGGGACAGGTATTTGTATCTGATGGTATGGCCCCCTCCCCGAGGGGTTGAAACACCAATTGCACTACCTCCTCTCTCCACTGTTGAATGTCAGAGCTAACTTTGATTCCATTAGAAGTCTAATTACAGACTGCTGAGCTGAATTCACTTTGGGCCAATGGTGCACTAGCACTGGGGCTCCCCTACTATGAGCTGAAATCACAAAAGAGCTGAGATCACTGAGGCTGTGTTAACTAGTGGGGGAGCCTGAAGCTATATTGCTAAGCGGCTGGCGAAGCAGCTAGCAGAGTGGAGCCTCATGGGGACGGTTGGAGCGGAGCGGAGCGGAGCTGAGCGACTCACAGGTCGGTGAGCAGGGTGGAGCGGCTGGAGAAGCAGCGAGCAGAGCAGAGCCTTGTGGGAGCGGCCCAAGGAACGGCTGAAAGTGGAGCAGAGCTGAGTGGCTCACAGGTCGGTGAGCAGAGCGGAGCAGCTGCCAGAGCAGCTTGTGGACGGCGGGAGCGGCTCATGGGACAGCTGGTGGAGTGGAGCGGCTCGTGGAGAAGGCTGCGGCGGAACCCCACGGAGAGGCAGCCGGTCGGCCTTGGATCACGTAAGGTGCCCCTTAACACCCTGTGTGCCTCCCCCCCCCTGCTTGAACTCTGGGGCTGCACTGACCAGGGACAGAGACTTTGGGGGGTTGTTGGACTTTGGGGACTTTGGTGATCCTTGGGTTGCTGGACCCAAGAGACTTTGGGGGGTTGTTGGACTTTTGGGACTTTGGTGATCCTTGGGTTGCTGGTTTCAAGAACCCAAGGGAAAGGACACAGCCCAATTTGCTGGGGTGAGTTTTTTTTGCTCATGAAGCCTGTTTGTGGTGTTTTTCCAATTTAACGCTGATGTTGTTTACCTCATGTTATTAAACATTTTCTGTTACACTCAGACTCTGTGCTTGCGAGAGGGGAAGTATTGCCTCTTAGAGGCGCCCAGGGGGTGGTATGTAATTGTCCCAGGTCACTGGGTGGGGGCTCGAGCCGGTTTTGCATTGCGTTATTGAAACGGAACCCCTAGATACAGAACCCGGCCCTTGTTGCTGCCAACTTAGATGGGCAGAAGGGTTACATGTATTTTAAAACTGACTAATTTTGTCTTCAGGCACAGTCCCTCACCCACTATAGTCGATTAAACTTTTACCCTTTTATCCAAATCTGAGTCTGACATGCAGCAGAGTATGGACTATTTCTCTTCAGCTTGTGACAATGTTGGTCTCACAATCAACATCAAGAAGACAAAAGCAATGTACGAGCCTGCACTGGAAAGCCTTCCATAGAGCCTGCTATCACAGTGAATGGCCAAACCCTCCAGGCAGTGGACAAGTTCATCTACCTTGGGAGTAAACTGTCACATGCAGTTCACATCGATGATAAAACCAATATGTCCTTTGGCAGACTATGTGCAAATGTGTGGGAGTGCAGAGGCATTAGTCAACAAATAAAACTGAAGGCCTACAAAGCCATCATGTTGCCAATTTTGATATATGCATGTGAAACCTGGACAGTGTAAGACGCCATGTTATGAAACTGAATCAGTTTCACGTGGGCTGTCTGAGGAAATTGGTGAGGATAAGATGGCAAAACAAGGTTCCAGATACAGGCTGGTATTCCAAGCATCCATATTCTGTTGATGAAATCATAGATGAGATGGGCAGGCCATATCACCAGATGTCAAATGATCAACTGCTAAAGAAGATGTTTTATGGTGAGCTAAAGAAGGGAGACCAGAAGAAACATTTCAAAAGACTCCCTCAAGTTATCCTTGAGGAATTTCAGCATTGACCCAGAGTTTTGGAACAATCTCACTCAGGATCATTCTACTTGGCAAAGTGTCATCCATACTGGAGCTGCAGTCTATGAGCAGAGAAGAACTGATGAGGCAGAGCAGAAGCTCCTGCAGTGTAAATCTCAAGACAGCAGCATGTCCGCTGTTAATCAAGTAACCCACAGTGACATCTCTTGTTCAGTGTGCCACAGAGTTCAAAGCTCAAATTGGCCTGATCAGCCACTCACGTGTTCACAGAAACCAAACCAATCAGTGATGTCATGATCATCTTTGAACTTGAAGGACAAACAACAATCCTTTGATGAAACTCTCTCTCAGTAGAAGCAGGTTCAGGCCATGCTCTCAGCCCTCCCTATGATCCCACTCAGATCTATGAATTGAAAACATAGGATGTATTTGGCACGGATTGGCTCCCTTGTTAGCCATCCTAGTAGAGGAGCTAACTAATGAATTAACAGGCACGAAAACTAACTTACCCTTTCAACTCTTAAAAACCATTATGTTGTCAGGGTGTAACACCAACTCTGAATCTTATAAGGTCCTCTGTCATCAGATACAATGAAATTACTAGCAGATTGAGATGTGGGATGGCAAAAAAGAGGACCAAAATATCCTTACAATTTGCTGTATAGTCATTGCTCTTCAAAAGGTTATAGTACTGAGGATTTTATTGATAAAGTGGAGTGTCTGAATAATGATCAGTAGTGTAATGGAAATACAAAACTAAATGAACTAATCTACTTGTAACCATATAGCATTAAAAATTCCATGCTTGAATAATAAGAGTATAGCAGGAGGAATATACTATCCACCACCTGACCAGAATGGTTACAGTAATTGTCATATGCTTAGGGAGATTAAAGAGGCTACAAAAACAGAAAACCCAATGGGAGATTTCAACTATCCCCATACTGACTGGTATATGTCACCTCAGGACAGAATGCAGAGATAAAATTTCTAAATACCATAAATGACTGCTTCTTGGACCAGCTAGTCCTGGAACTCACATGGGAAGAAGCAAATCTGGATTTAGTCTTTAAATGGAGCACAGTATCTGGCCTAAAAAGGTGAATATAGTTGAACTGCTCGGTAATAGTAATCATAATGTAATAAAATTTAACATCTTTGTAACAGGGAGAATACCAAATAAAACCACCATGGTAGCATTTGACTTCAAAAAGGGAAACTACGCAAAAATGAAGAAGCTAGTTAAATAGAAATTAAAAGGAACAGTCACAATGGTGAAATGCCTACACGCTTCATGGAACTATTTAATAACCATCATAACAGAGAGGCTCAAACTAAGTAATACATCAAATGGGGGGGGAACTCAGTAAGAGGACCAAAAAAATGCCACCATGGCTAAACAGCATGTGAACTATCTATGATAACTTAAAGACGGTTGAGGCACAAAAGCATCCTTTAAAAATTGGATGTCAAATCCTACTGAGGAAAATAGAAAGGAGCATGAACTTTGGCAAGACAAGTCTAAAAGTACAATAAGGCAGGCCAAGAAAGAATTTGAAGAGCAGCTAGCAAAAGACAAATGTTTTTGCTGCTAGTTTTTGTAAGCATATCAAAAGCAGGAAGCCTGTCAAACCACCACTGTGGCCACTGGATGATTGAGGTGCTAAAGAAGCACTCAAGAAAGACAAGGCTGTTGCAGAGAAGCAAATTAATTCTTTACATAGATCTTCATTTCAGAGGATTTGAGAGAGATTCCCACACCTGAGTCATTATTTTTATGTGACAAATCTGAGGAACTGTCCCAGACTGAGGTGTCAATAGAGGAGGTTTTGGAACAAACTGATAAATTAAACAGTAATAAGTCACCAGGACCAGATGGTATTCACTCAAGAGTTCTGAAGAAACTCAGATATAAAATAGAAGAACTAACATGGTTTGTAACTTATTGCTTAAATCAGCCTCTGTACCAGATGACTGGAGGAAATAATACATTACCAATTTTTTTAAAAGTCCCCAGAAGTAATCCTGGGGATTACAGACCGGCAAGCCTTGCTTCAGTACCAATCAAAATGGTTGAAACAATAGCAAAGGACAGAATTCCCATTACAGCTTTTATAAAGGGAAATCATGCTGTGACGGGTTCGACTCCCCTTCCGGGGTGCCACCTGATGTGCTGGGGTCACAATGAGCCCACCTGTGCCACCAGCCTGGGTTCTCCCCACTCTGTGCTGCTGACAGGCTATCAAGCCCTCTTCCAACACACACACATAGGTAGGGACCCACCCAGCTGTAGAATTACATAGAGTCTGCAATAAGCTTTGTGTGGGAGGACTCAGCTCGGGGAATTGCCCAGCACTCTGGTACACACACCCTCTGGAGCGTAAACCCCAAATTATATTGTCTTGCATTGTATAGAGATCTATACAGCATAAGCTCATGAAATTCGCCCCCTCCCTCAGTGTGGAGAAAGATATGCACAACTTCCCCCTCTCATTCCCCCCCCCCCCAGTTATGAATTGCACAAACTAGTTTTAGAATAAACAAAAAAACAAGTTTATCAACTACAAAAGGTAAATTTTAAGTGATTATAAGAGATAGCAAACAGAACAAAGCAGATTACTGAGCAAATAAAACAAAACATGCAAACTAAGATTAATCCACTAAGGAATACTGCCTACAAATAATAATTTCTCACCCTAAATGTTGTTTCAAGCGGGTTACAGAGTTTCTTGAAGGTGAACTGCACTGCTTTCAGCTTAAATCTCCAGGGATTCATTTTACATGCTGACTTTTCTTGCCTGGGCTCAGCCCCTGCCTCCCTCAGCTTAGTTCCTTTGTTTCTTCAGATGTTTTCAGTAGTCTTCCATCTTGGGCAGGGATGCAGTGGAGAAGAGCCAAGATTAACTCACTCCCCAGCCTTAAATAGGATTTGCATATGGTGGGAATGCTTTATTTCCTAGTTTGACCCCCAACCCCTTCCCGTGGAAAAGTACCAGCATTTCAAGATGGTATCCTGTACCATGATCACATGGCCCTGCAGTGTCAAAGCAGCATCCCAGGAAACTTCTCAGGAAGGATGGAGATTAGTATCTTCAACATCCTATTGTCCTTCCTAATGACCTATCCAGGCTGATTGCATATTGTCTGGTGGGCATTCCCCAAGTTCACACACAGTTGTAATTGTTACGTAGTCAATATTCCTAATTTCAGATACAGAAATGATATAAGCATACAAATTAGATAATCACATTCAGTAAATTATAACCTTTCCAACAATACCTCACATGACCCATCTTGCACAAAACATATCTTAGTTATGCCATATTCATATCATAACAATATCTCTCTGAAGAATATGGGGCGTAATGTCACACATGCCTCATCAATCTATTAGAATTATCTGAGGATGTCAACAAGTATGTGGACAAGGGTGGTCCAATGGCTATAATGTACTTGGACTTTCAGAAAGCCTTTGACAAGGTCCCTCACAAAAGGCTCTTAAACAAATTAAGTAGCCATGGGTTAAGAGGGAAGGTCCTGTCACAGATCAGTAACTGGATAAAAGATAGGGAAAATAGGTCAGAATAAATGGTCAGTTTTCACAATGGAAAAAGGAAAATAGTGGGAGTCCCCAAAGTTCAGTAGAAGCAGCGGGAGCCCTGGTCCTTTAAATAGCCCCCAGAACCCCGCTGCTGCTACCCAAGGGCTCCAGCAGCGGGGCTTTGGCACCAATTTAAAGGGCCTGGGGCTCCAGCCACTGCTGGAACCCCCAGGCCCTTTAAATTGCCGGCCAGGGAAGCCGGGTTGCCCCAGTACGGTGCACCGGCTCTTGCCGGTACGCCGTACCAGGGCGTACCAGCTTACTTTCACCTCTGGCTAGATGGACCATTGTTCAAACCCAATATGACCATTTTTATGTTAAACCTCCTTGTACAGTTTTACAGTCAGAGGTTGAATTATGTATATTGCACATAATCACACAGCTTTCGGGGAGGCACTGCAAAGGTGAAATCCATACCTTCTGTTCATGAATGTCAATGCAGCTGAAGCCATGGAAGCCAGTATAGCTATCAAACTGCTACAAAACGAAAAGGACAGAAAAGTTTGAATAGATGTTTGCCACAAATAAAGACAGAACAAAAACCTCACTGTTTGAGAATAACCAATAGTAGCGGCCAACAAAATGGAATCCTAAGGGTCACACAACAAAGTCACTTAGAGTTTTCACAGGCAACCCAAAAATAAATGAAAAAGTATGTCCAACATATTCCTTTTGGTTTATCTCATAATGGGAAAATGAAGGGGGGGAAAAAGTCTTCTTTCAGACTTGGTGCATCAGAGTTTCCATCACCAAACTTTCAAAAATCATGAGAGATGAAAAAACCCGACATTACTACATTGCCTTCTCATTTGAGCATTTAAATGAGAAAAATCTCCTGCCCCCAATTTGTGCATGACCTTTTCAAGCTTTGGAATACAGAAGCAGCAAACAGATGAGTAGCAAAGTGAACAAAGAGACTGAATGGAAGGTTCAGATAATGGCAACTCAAGATTATTTTGAAATATACATTCTCTTGTACAAATGTGCATTTCTTGGGCACATTTTCCTCTTTCTTTTGATATTATTCAGGCTACTATTCAGATATTCTCACTCTCCTGACTTTTCCAGTAAAAGGTTTGATGGAACCTTGAACCAGTATAATTATCCTGCTTTCTTTTTACTAAATTGAGATTAGCTGTGTTTTAATATATATTGAAACAAGACAATTGAATCAGTAGCTGTGCAGGATTTAAGTACTTTGCAATGCTAATAATGTTGTAAAATGGAAAAAATATATAAAATGTTAAATATAAAAAGAAATGCAAAATAACTTGCACAAGTGAAATTCTTTTCCCCAAGTATTAAAAAGCTCATAGTCCCTACTACTAATTTGTTTAAACATACGCAGATAATTTGACATTATTCTAGTTCCAACATTTTTCCATCCAAACTAGTTACTGTCACTACACAAAATTGCAAATTTTAGGGCTAGATAAAGCAGTGTTCATGTCTTATTTCCACATAAATTGTATGGCTTGAATCTCCTGTAAAGTGAAAAAATGCAACCCAAAGAAAATGGCTAGTAAATAATATGAATGCAAGTGTGAATGCTTAAAACTGGTATAAATGAAAATGTAAGCATAAATCCTGACAACCAGAATTCTGTACTTTGCAGACTTCTGAGACAGCACAGTCAGCTGTGTTATGAAAATCCAGAACCTTACACCTGAATTTCCCTGTTGGCCAAATTCATCCCACTGTGATTCAGCTGATCTTAGAGGAATAGTGGAGGGATGAATTTGGACTTGTGTTTCCAAACTTAGAATCATAGAATATCAGGGTTGGAAGGGACCTCAGGAGGTCATCTAGTCCAACCCCCTGCTCAAAGCAAGACCAATCCCCAACTAAATCACCCCAGCCAGGGCATTGTCAAGCCTGACCGTAAAAACCTCTAAGAAAGGAGATTCCACCACCTCCCTAAGTAACCCATTCCAGTGCTTCACCACCCTCCCAGTGAAAAAGTTTTTCCTAATATCCAACCTAAATCTCCCCCACTGCAACTTGAGACCATTACTCCTTGTTCTGTCATCTGCTACCAATGAGAACAGTCTAGATCCGTCCTCTTTGGAACCCCCTTTCAGGTAGTTGAAAGCAGCTATCAAATCTCCCCCTCATTCTTCTCTTCTGCAGACTAAATAATCCCATTTCCCTCAGCCTCTCCTCATAAATCATGTGCTCCAGCCCCCTAATCATTTTTGTTGCCCTCATCTGGACTCTTTCCAATTTTTCCACATCCTTCTTGTAGTGTGGGGCCCAAAACTGGACACAGTACTCCAGATGAGGCCTCACCAATGTTGAATAGAGGGGAATGATCACCTCCCTTGATCTGCTGGCAATGGTCCTACTTATATAGCCCAAAATCCTGTTAGCCTTCTTGGCAACAAGGGCACACTGTTAACTCATATCCAGCTTCTCATCCACTGTAACCCCTATGTCCTTTTCCGCAGAACTGCTGCCTAGCCACTTGGTCCCGAGTCTGTAGCAGTGCATGGGATTCTTCCATCCTAAGTGCAGGACTTTGCACTTGTCCTTGTTGAACCTCATCAGATTTCTTTTGACCCAATCCTCTAATTTGTCTAGGTCCCTCTGTATCCTATCCCTACCCTCCAGTGTATCTACCACTCCTCCCAGTTTAGTGTCATCTGCAAACTTGCTGAGGGTGCAATCCATGTCATCCTCCAGATCATTAATGAAGATATTGAACAAAACCGGACCCAGGACCGACCCTTGGGGCACTCTGCTTGATACCAGCTGCCAACTAGATATGGAGCTATTGATCACTACCCGTTGAACTTGGTACCATATTAACTGTACAACTTGAAACTTTCCCCCAAACTTAAAATTTGTTGTTGGGATTTTACCTAAGAGAATATGAAGCTCACGTCAAAAACAATGGAAACCATGGTGCTAAAACTCCATGAAGTTTTTAAAATGTTTTTAAAAAATTACCCCGAACAGGCACTATTTAATACAGCATTCCACGTAAACAAATATTTTATTGATGTATATATGATGCCAAATACCTCCTGACACTTGATTTGACAAGTGATACTCATAGGAGAGCATTTCATAACAGTACTGCATATTGAGCTATACAATCAGACCTGTGAATGTATCATCACTGGCAGAAGGCTGAGCTTATTTTTTTCTATTCCTGAAAGAGCAGAATAGACCATAATTCTAATGGCAGGACATGTGGTACATCTAGGAGCCCTTATCATGGAAGAAATATTTGGTTTTGTTTACCCTATTCTTTTGATGAAAAAGTTGCCCCCCAAGAAAACTGTGTTCACAGCATGCTTTGAATGAGATATTCAGCGGATCACATGGAGTACATCATTTGGATGACTATAAGGCTCTTCCAAAAGTGATAGCTGTTCTAAAATAAAATCTTTTCCAAACATTTTTTTCGCTTTGATTCTGCCATGAAACCTACAAGAAGAGGGCACATCTAGTGTTAAAAAAAATCTGACAATGTTTGAGTGTTGGATGAAGAGCAAAACTTTTACTATTCATGGAAGAAGAAAGGATGTCGGCCCAGGTTAGAAACTGATCTGCCTCCAGAAAGCATTTGAAAGAGGTGGTGAAGTTGAGTTTGAATTAATCCACACTAAAATAAAATAAAAAATCTTATGCTACTAAAAAGGAAAACCCTGATTTCAAAAACAGTGAAACTATCAGCATATAAGTAATTGGAGTCTGTTCATTATGGGATTCTGTCTGTTCTTTTGTTATTCTTATAGCTTATGACCTCCCCCATTTTGCATCACTTGGTCTTCTTGATCCTGACAGGTTAAAAAAAGAGAGATAGCTCTGAGAAATGATCTTCCAATGGGCCTCCAAGATTTCATTACCTATTCTAGTAGCATAATTCTAAGCTGCATGCTTGAACAGTATAGCTCTTTATATTTAATTAATTACAATTTTGAAAGTGTCTGTCGAGTCAGGTTCTTTGTTGGTTGAGGGGGGCAGAAAAGAAGAAACTTTTTAAAATTCTAAAGCAATCTCCTCTCTCCCTCTCCTCTCCCTTTCTAGTTCTAATTTCTATGCTAGGAAGGGACAGTGGGTTGCTCATTTCTTTGGAGCATGCCGTTCAGGAAAGCAGTACAATCAATCTGAATTGTGAGAGCTCAACAATATTTGGTAAAGTTCCTGTGCTCTTAAATGGATTTTTTTGTAACAACAACAACAACAACAAAAGACAATTCTTATGTGGAATAAATCATGTTCAAATCCTCCAAATTATCTTGTTTCCAAGGGTCCTAGCTGAGACAATAGTTCACATTTCTAAAGAAGAGATAAAAAGATGACAACTGGACTACTTCAAATTATCAAGATTCCAGCTGAAATATAAGACAACCTGTCAGAGAGCTATATTAGTGTAGTAGGTTCGCGCCGGGGCTCTACCCTCCAGGACGGAGGGGCGCCACACCGACTCACTACAGCACAGACAGTCAAAGCTCAGGCCCCTTTACGCAGGGGCTGAGCGACCCACAGTTCAGGGAGCTCAGGCCCTCAGGCAGGGCTGAGCAAACAATCAGCTAGCTCAGGCCTTTTGGTGCAGGGGCTGAGCGATAATCAACAGTTTAAAGCAGGCCCAGGCCCTGGATCAGGGCGGGGCACAAACAGTCACAGCTCAGGCCCTTTGGTGCAGGGGCTGAGCAATAATCAACAGTTTAAGGGGCTCAGGCCCTCTGGTGTGGGGGCTGAGCAACAGTACACTTGGTGGAGGCCCAGGTTCCTATCTGAGCGTTGGGTGAGGGGGAAGCCTGCCACCCGTGAGCGGGGGTGGCAAGGGGGGGACGCAGGCCCACCCACTCCACTGCGTCCCAGCCCGGGGCCCTAGCAGTGGTTACTGCCGCTGCTGGTCAGTGGGGTGTCCTGACCGAAACACACTGACATCGGCTCACATGTCTCTGTAGCCTGACCGGGGTCGGCTACCCCCGGGCTACTTCCATGTTCCCCCTTGGGGCCTACCTCGTTGGCGATGCCGGGTTCTGGCCAGTCCAACAGCATCGGTTCCTCTGGTGCGGGGCTTGGGGGCAGGTCTGGCAGCTCTCCACCAGGGTAGCTGGCACGGAGCAGGCTTGGCCAGTCCTCCTCGGGGTAGCTGGCACGGGGCAGGCTTGGTCAGTCCTCCTCGGGGTAGCGAGCCCGGGGCAAGCTTGGCCAGTCCTCCTCGGGGTAGTGGGCCCGGGGCAGGCTTGGCCAGTCCTCCTCGGGGTAGCGGGCCCGGGGCAGGCTTGGCCAGTCCTCCTCGGGGTACCTGGCGAGAGGTAAGCTCGACCGGCGCGGTGGGGTAGCAGGTGGCTCGCGGCCTGCGGCTGTCTCCCAAGTGGGAGCTCGGCCCGGGACATCTGCTCTCTCTGCCAGCCTGGGCTGCACTGAGCTCTGCAGGCGGGCTTTTATACTTCCGGGTCGGGGCCGTGACCTCGGAGGGGCGGGCGCCGGACCCGGTGGCTCCGCCCACGTTGGGGTTAGGGAAAGTTCGGCCCTATGCGGGACGGAGGGGCGCCACACCGCCTCACTACAATTACCTTTCAATGGGAATAAAGAAACTGACTTGGAATTATTCACTCACTTGGGACTTAAGGCATCCAAATATAGAAGGTGGTCTGCTAAAGAAAGCTATTCAAAAAGGAAAAACCAAGACTATCATGTCAAAAAAGAATAGGAGTCAAGGGAAGACTTAATACAACTTTACATGGGCAGTGACCTGTTACTAAAATCCATGTTCTACAAAAGGATAAATAGGACTATTATATCAAAGACAGAATTGGGGCTTGCCTATACAGTGCATTAGTCTGCACCAGAGGGGTGCAAGTTCTAGAGTACACTAGCTTGTCACACACTAACTGGCACATGTGAACCTTGACTTTGCAACCTTAATAATTCTTTTTAACATAATTTATGCTTGTTTGATATAATAGAAATAATAATAAATACTTGGCATGTATACACCTTTCATCCCAAAAATTCATCACTTTGCAGGAGAATTATTATAAATATGTTGAAAGTCAATTCCTCTCCTCCACTAAGCTATAGAGGCTGCTAACTGTGTTTCCTCCATGCTGTAGTGTAGGTGAGAGGAGTTGGTAAAAGGTTGTTACAAAATGGCCTGGGACAGGACATTCCATCCCACCTCACCCACAGCAGCACAAGAAAGCCATGATGGCTTCTCTCTGCAGGTGGTTAGGCAGAAGCATGGCCTTGCTGAGGAAGGAAGAGTCAAGGAGCAGCTGCACTAAGCAGCATGCTTCCTGGGGAACCCATCATTACTTACATGGCAAATTGCAGTACACGTTAACGAGACAGTTTCTACATTGATTTTCTGCCATAGTTACAAAGACCAACAGAAGAGGCAGGAATTCACATCAGGTGGGGGACTAGCCAGTGGCTGCATAGCATGCAACATAGCTGTGGAGGCAGAGACTGACACACATAGCGGAAGCTGAGCATGTGGGAATGGCCATGTATTTCCCAGAGGCCCCTGGCTTCTGCCTAATGGATGGCCTGTTAGTGCCTTACTTTTATTGTAGATGCTACCATGTGCCCCACCTTGAAGGGATAACAACTCAGGACATTTCAACGCAAAGCAAGCTCAAGTTCCACCCAAATTTTCCCTTCTACAGATTTTTCCTACATTGTTAGCAGCAATATCCATAATTGCTTAGTCCAAGCCAGGACATGAAGAGAGCCTATATTGTGATGCTAGGTAGCACAGACTGTTCAGTTATTCTAGAAACTAGAGAAGCAGGGAGAATTACAGGGTCTTAATTACAGCTGATTGGCGCCGCAAGCCTGGGAGGCAGGAGAAGTGGAGCAGGGACGGCGTGCTCAGGGAGGGGGCGGAGCAGAGGTGAGCTGGGGTGGTGAGCTGCCGCATGGCTCCAACGGCTAGGGGGGGTGGGTGGGGAGCTGCCGCAGGGCTTGGGGAAGGGGCGGAGCAGAGGTGAGCTGGGGTGTGGAGCTGCCACACGGCTCCGCGGGCTGTGGGGGATGGGGAGCTGCCATGGGGGGGGGTGCCTCAGGGCGGAGGGGGGCGGGGAGCTGCCGCAGGGCTCGGGGAGGGGAGAGGGCGCAAGGTGGAAGTTTCGCCTAGGGCGTAAAACATCCTTGCACCAGCCCTGGTGGGAGGGGGTTCTGGGATGGGGCAGGGAGTTGGGGTGCAGGTTCTGGCTGGGAGTACAGGCTCTGGGGTGGGGCCAGGGATGAGGAACTTAGGGTGCAGGAAGGGGCTCTGGGTTGAGGCAGGGGGATAGGGTTCAGGGGGTGAGGGCTCTGGCTGGGGATGTGGGTGCAGCAGGGGGCTCAGGGCTGGGGCAGAGGATTGGGGTATGGGAGGAGGTGCAGGAGGGGGCTCAGGGCTGGAGTAGGGAGTTGGGGTGGGAGGAGGTGCAGGGTGCAAGCTCCAGGTAGTGCTTACCTCAGGCGACTCCCAGGAAGTGGTGTCATGTCCTTCTGGCTCCTAAGCGGCCAGGGGGCTCTGCACATTGCTCCCGTCTGCAGGCACCACCCCCACAGCTCTCATTAGTCACAGTTCCTGGCCGATGGGAGCTGCAGAGCCAGCACACAGGGCAGGGGCAGTGCACAGAGCCCCTATGGCCACATCCGAGCCAGAGGAACATGCCGGCCACTTCTGGGAGCCACATGGAGCTGAATAAGGAGCCTTCCAGCCCCGCACCAACTGGATTTTTAATGGCCGGGTCAGCAGTGCTTTTTCAAGCGGGTGTTCCGGTTGAAAACCAAACACCTGGCAACCCTACACTTCACCCTGCATCTTTTGAGGTGATGGGCGCTATTGGAGACTTATGTAGTGGATAACAGCCTCATGGATCTTCACAAATGTCAGTAACAAACTCATTCTAAATGAGCACAAGTTTTGCGTGAGTGTGGCATGGAGAACAGGACCTTTATACACTGTTACAGTGAGTTACTGGTATGGAACAGTGGATATGTTTGCAGAAGAACCAACCCTGAAATAACTAATCAAGTACACTTAGCAACTTCCAGTAGAAGGAGAGGGTTATTTTTCACAAAGACAACATTGCACAATTGTTTTTGAGTTTGGAAGATACACAAAGCAGAACATTAAGTTAATTTAAAAAAAAATACTAGAGATTTCTGAAGACTAAAATGAGTGAGTTTCAAATGAACAATGAACAAAGGAAATTCTAATGATGTATGGAATTCCTTTAAAAAATTCCCAATGATCCTTTAAATACTAGTTGTCCTATAGCACTCAGAATTTCCCTTGATTTTAATACCACTGTAATCTATACATCAGAGTTGTAAAACTGGACCAAGCTTATGTATTTCAGACTCTGCAGGTTGAGATTTAACTCTGTTCCCTCCCTCTCCCACACAGATGCACTCCTGACCTCACCATTCTTCTTCCAAACACAATGTGTCTTGGTCCTGACCCTTAGCTGTGCTACATCCCCACTATAGTTTTCATTAATATCATACCCCAGGACAAATTTTAGCTGAGGTCAAGAGACTCCTGTTTTCAAGAGCTCTCAGAGCCATTTAAAAATTGTGGGTTAGCATTTTCCGGAAGAAGCTGACCCTTTTGGTGGCTATTAGCTAATATGTACTTACTTTTACAAAATAAACCACATAACAGCATTTAATAGTGTTGTGAAATATTATTCTAAATAATTAAAACTAAACTCTCTGTGTAAATGTAATAAGTAGTTAAGTAATGCTTACTGCAGTAGTACCGCTAAAACTCAGTAATAATCACTAAACTTAGATTAGCTCTTTGCAGAGAAGTGTAATGAAACCATTTTTGATGAGGTAATGAGATCTTCCTACTTGCAAAATTAAAATTAGCAAAGTTCTAAAATGTATGTCCAGAGTCTGTAGTTCTTTTATAATACTTTTCATTTAAATAGCTCCTTGCACCCAATGATCTAAAAGCATTTTACAAAAGTTGTTAAATACTGCTATTCCCATTTTACCCACCCAAGGTCACTCAACAAGTCAGTATCACGGTCATATATGCTAGATGTAGATTTATTCTGCAGCTTATTGTGCCTTCTCATTCTTTGTTTTCTTCTTCTTCTGAGTCCAGTGATAAACTAAGCGGAATTTGCTACTCTCTACAAATATACATGATTACTCATCTACTTACATTATGGCATGATATCATTTTTTATTTTCACTTGTGTATATCTCTGCAAGTGAAAGAAGTCATTGCTGTTTGCAAGGCCCTTAAAAAAAACATAACAAAAAACATCACATCATTCACAGGTTCAGCCCTGCTGCTTGTCAAATCTATTAGGAAAAAAAGTGTCATTTACAATGCTTTTCATTTTGTGTAGCCCTAACCACTAGCAGCTGGATTGAGATTGCCTTTTCATAGTTCACAAGGGACTTTTACAGCTGTCACATGTAAGTAAGTCTTAAAAACCATTTCTCAAAGCAAGATTTATTTGAGGGCTAGCATCTGGTGACAAATGTTGAAGGAATAACAAAATCCCTTGTACTGTGGGTTCCTTGATGTTCCTGTTTATTAATGTTCATCTTTTTCATAACTCAAAGTCATAGCATTGGCCTATGCTTAATACACCGTTTGGAGACAAATAAAATGAAACATCTTTCTTTGCTTCTCCAAATAAGAAAAATCGGCTCATTAAAAAGTTAATATGCCAGTTGCCAATAAATACATTTAGTGCTTTTCCAATGCTACTTTAACTATGGTGTCACTACCAATGCTTCCATAATATAAAAAAAAGTGATATTCTTCCTCTAGTTAAAAAAAAAGAAAAAGGTATTTCTTTTATTCTTTTATTTTTTTAAACCGATTTGTGTTATAAATAGGAACCAGAGGGAAAGTATAATAGCAGTAATTTCAATACACTCTTAAAATCCATATGAGGGAATTTTCTGGTTTGTCCAATATGCTGAATATTTAACGTTGCTGGCTATTAGGTGGGTGAGAAGTTTGTCTCTCACACCAACAGAAGTTGGTCCAATAAACTATATTACCTCACCCACTTTGTCTCTCTAATATCTGACACGGCTATAACTACACTGCATACATTGTTGGCTATGAGCAGTTTATTCTCTATCTGTTTAATACGTGTTCTTCTATGTTAAAGAAAGAACAAGAAAAAAGGATAAAAGTCCTGACCCTGCTGTTTTTACTCTGGCAAAACTCCCATTGCCTCCAGTGAGAAAGAGTTTTGCATGAGACAAATCCACAGGTTTGGACTCAATGATAAACAATGAAATCATAGAACGATAGAATATCAGGGTTGGAAGGGACCTCAGGAGGTCATCTAGTCCAACCCCCTGCTCAAAGCAGGACCAATTCCCAACTAAATCATCCCAGCCAGGGCTTTGTCAAACCTGACCTTAAAAACCTCTAAGGAAGGAGATTCCACCACCTCCCTAGGTAACCCATTCCAGTGCTTCACCACCCTCCTAGTGAAAAAGTTTTTCCTAATATCCAACCTAAACCTCCCCCACTGCAACTTGAGACCATTACTCCTTGTTCTGTCATCTGGTACCACTGAGAACAGTCTAGATCCATCCTCTTTGGAACCCCCTTTCTGGTGGCAGCCAGCCCACCTCTGCCTGGGAAATCTTCCTCTAGAGAAAAACAGCATTAGTCTGTGCAAAAAAGCAGAAAACATATTGGAGTTCTGCATTGAAACCCAGCAACGTGCTTGTTCTCTCAAGAAACCAGATCCAAACCAAGCAGAAAGATCAGAGAATGCAGTGGCTTAGATATGCTTGGTGGGAATTTTCCCAGTGGTGGTTGCTAATCATTCAACGCTGGAGTTCAGATGCAGTTCTTCAACTTGTCTTTGGATAAGACTACCTGCAATTCACAATGGTCACTGAAATTAAACATACAGTTGAAGGAAAAGGGAACAGTGAGAGAAAAAACATTAGAGAAAGAGGAAACATATGAATGAGAGTCTCTGTTGTATGCTGTGCAGAGAATATTATGTATTTTTTCACTTAACCTATGTCTCAACAGGAGAGCACTTACCCATGTCAATATTCCAGCAAGTGCTCCCATTGGGGTGCAAAGTCAGTGACACTCCATTGAGATTCTGTGGATTCTACTTCTGATCATTGGGAAACGTTTTCAAAAATCAGGGACTCTCTTGGAGGTTTGAAGCATCCGACAGAGAGGATCCTGTGTGGACTCCACTGAAGAAACAATGCCCAGACAGAGCAACTAACTGTAGACAATATTACTGTATTATAAAATCATAGGGTGAGGTCTTTTATGAAAGCTTGTGATATGCTGGTGAATAATATCATTGTGAATGGTACATATTAACACTACATAAGGAATTATGGATATTCATTGATATTAGGCTTTCCAGTCTCTGACCAAACAGAGGGAGAAACAGGCTTTCCTCCAGATAGGAGTGAAGGCAGCTATCTACCTCTCTCCAGTGAAATTAAGCAAGGTGTGACCGGAAATAATGGAAGCCTCATTTACAGAAATCAACAGGAGGATGGGAAGCTCACAGGAGGGGAAAAACAGCATGAGGTTATCCTTCCCCTTGAAGAAAAGTCATTGAGCTTTGGAAGATGTAAGCAAATAGAGAAGCCATCTTTGGCATCCATCACAAGACAGACGCAAGGAAACAGAACTCTTGCAAGCTGTGAAAGATGGTTCCTTCAACCAAGTGGGGGTTGGGGAAACTGAATAGAGGAGAGAAAACATCTTGAACAAAGCCAATACCTTACTAGGTTAAGTTTTAGACTTGTACGGTATGTATACATTCCGGTTAAAAACCCGCAGCTGTCCCATGTCAGCTGACTTCGGCTCACAGGGCTAAGACTAAAGCTAAACCCAGTTTAATTGCAGTGTAGATGTCCACGCTCAGTGTAGACATACCCAGTAATGCATGTTTTCACTTTTATTTGCGTCTAACTTTATTCCTTTTACTTGGTATCACTTAATCTATGTTCTACCGTTAATAAATTTGTTTTATTCTTACTACAAACCAACTCAGTGTTGTGTTTAAATGGAAAGATATATATACCCCAGTTAATAAACTGTGATGTGTTTGTGTCTCTTTAGAGAAACAAGTGAACCATAGTATTTCTCTGAATTGTCCAGGAGAGGGCTGGTCATTGCAGCGCATATGGTTTGGGGGAAATTTGGGACTTGGGGTATGTTGGGGTCACCTTACTGGTTGCAACCAAGGCTGCTGGAAACCAGAGAGGGGCTGTAGACATACTGCTGGGGACAGAGCTGCTGAACTAGGGCTGTCTAGCACACAAACGTTCTGTGCTTGCACACAACTGGGCTGTCTAGTGCTTGTAGGCTGGTCGTGAGCATCCCCGGCTGGGAGGTGCAGCAGCAAAGCAGCGCACAGCACCCAATGTTGCAGGCCAAGTGGTGACAACACTTCACTGGTCTGGATTGCTCCCCCAAACTGCAGTCACAATGACAAAATCCCATTTATTTCAATGAGGCCAGAATTTCACCAGCAGTCTTCAATGGGACTACTTACAATATGTAAAGTTAAGCATGGGCACAAATCTTTGCAGCATCTGGGCCTGGGGCCTGGTCTGCACTACAAAGTTGTGCCGGCATAAATTGCCTTCTGTCAGAACATTTGCAGGCATCCACACCCATCAACCCTGTCACTAAAACAGACACAAGAACTCTTCTGGCCTGTGCAGGATCCATAACTCTGACAGTGAGATGGAGGAGAGATTGAAAAGCATCACAAGAAGTTGTGCAACTTTTAAAAATAAAATCACATGAAAGAAACTTTATTGAATGGAAAAAAGGGAATTGGGGGAACTTGACCCCAAGCTCCCATAATTTTCTGAGCAAAGTCCAAGTAACCCACAATGCACTGCAAAAACATCCCAGAAGGCAGTGTGCTGGATGGTAGCGTGGGGGACATTGGAATGCCTACACCGTGGCTTTTGCCAGCACAGCCTCTCATGACAAGGACACATCACATATGCAAAGCAGCCAACTGTGAACATGCTCTACTGATACAGCAATGTCAGCAGCTGGCAAAAAGTTCTAGTGGTAAAACCTTCTAGTGTACACATGCCCTTAGATTGTAAGCTGTTTGGGGCAGGAACTTCATACATATGGGTCTTCATATGTATTTGTATAGAGAGTCTACTATAATGAGGCCCCAATCCTGATGTGGGTGTCTGAGTACCACTGCACTATAAATAATGAAGTGATTAATTATTTGTAGTAATTATTCAGCAAATCATTTTGAATAGCAAATACATTCAGGGAAATCATCAGCTGCTACCAGAAAATTTGCTGACAGAATAAGGGGATAAATTCATCAAATAAATTATTCGCTATAAATTATTTTGCAGTTCCAGTAAATATATGGCCTTCCCCCATTTTTATTACCTTCTTTACAGCTGCCATGTTCAAAATGCCAGTGATCAGCTGTACAATAAATATTAATGGTTCATAAATTAAATGACATTACTCTTCCTGACATGCCACCATTTCTGCAGGGTCCCACAGAAAAGGCACAGCCTGCTTGTTGAATAAGCTCTGAACAAGGAACAATACACCTCTCTTTCTTTTAGAAGTGCTTGGTTTGTCAGGCTCTATGGCATATACCCAGAAGGCTATTAGGGCAAAGTTTTTACGCATATGCAATAAGTCCACAAACATTAAAGAGGAAAAAAACGGGAAATTATTTTCTATGAAGAATACCTGAGTTATATAATTACATTTCAAAAATTGTATATGCTGTCTGCATAAACAATTTGTACCAGAGGGGCTTGTGTATACAGTTAACACCACCTCTTCATAGTCAGACGCCATTATTATTATTTGTATTGCAGTAGTGCATAGAAACCCCAATTACAGACCAGGATGCCATTACACTTGACACTGTACTAACACAGAACAAAAAGTTGGTCCCTGCTCCAAAGAGCTTATGATCTCAGTTTATAAGGGGGAAAAAAAGGTAGATACAGAATCAGACAGAAGGGGACATAGGCACTGACGCTGTGGGTGCTCCGGGGCTGGAGCACCCACGGAAAAAAAATAGTAGGTGCTCAGCACCCACCAGCTACCTGCCGATTAACTGTTCGGCGGTGGGTGGGAGGCACTGGGAGGGGGGGTGAAGCAGGAAGAGGCGGAGCGAGAGTGGGGCATGGGAAAGGGGCCGAGTGGGGGTTCAGCGGGGGCGGAACACCCACCTGGAAAAATGAAAGTCAATGCCTGTGGATGGGAGACCAGAAGGCAATGTTGGTATACACAATGGGCAGGGGACTCAGCACATCAAAGGCCTATCTATTGTCTAGCTTCTTGTAAGCATCACAGCAAAGGAAGGTTTTAAGGAGGGATTTGAAGGAAGATAACGATGTAGCTTTATGGAGGTTTATGGGGAACTCATCCATTGGAGGCAGAGCAGAATGGGAGAGGACATAAAGGTGCTTGTTTGAAAATGTAACAAGTGGGCAACAAAGGCTACCTAGCAGAGCAGAAGTGGGAGTCAAAAATCTCTATAGCATGAGACATGATGTCAGGATCCCAACAAGGGCAGTCAGGGCCAAGGCGCAAATCAGGGGCAAATCTGAGGCAAAGAGCAGAGCTGGCCTTAGGGATGGGCAAGGGTGGCCACTGCCCATGGCACCAGGCACAACGCAGAGGTACATGCTGCAGGGTATCTCCCTACTGACCTGCTAAGAGCCAGCCAGGCGTATGGAGGCAGCAAGGCAGGCGAGCAGCAGCATCTGGAGAGGGTGGATAGACCTGAGCTGCAAGGATACAGATGAACCAGCCAGGTAACTCCTCTGGAGCAGGAATGCCCCTCCCCTCCCCACTGCCTGCCTCCACCATCAAGCCACCCCTGACCAAGCTTCTTGGGACCGGGAGCCTGCCTCCTCTCTGCTGTGCAAAGCCAGTGCAGGGGTGAGGGGGTGTGTTGGGTTGTACCCCTCCCCCATCTGTGTACCCAGTCTCTGCAAGATGCAGCTCCCATGCAACAGCGTGCAGCCTACCTTGAGCTGCAGGCCGAACTCCAGGAACCCCAAGCTGCAGCAGCAGCGCAGAAGTAAGGATGGCAATACCCCATATATCGTGCCACCTTTGCTTCTGCACTGCTGCTGCTGATGGCGATGCTGCCTTCAGAGCTGGACGCCCGGCCAGGAGCTGCCACTCTCTAGCCCCCCAGCTAGTGCTTAATTTGTGCTGGACCCCAGCACCTCTTTCAATACAAATTAAGCACTGGGGGAGGCAGCAGGGCCTAGAGGTGATGGGGGGAGCCTGGGGAACCCACGGGGACTAGGGTCACCAAAATACAAGTTCACCCAGGGTGCCATTTTCCCTAAGGCCACCCCTGGCTAGGAGTTGCCAAGGAGTTCATAGACAGCTCCAGGCCAAGGTCAATACCACGGGTCTGAGTCAGAAGATAAAGTCTAAATCAAGCTGATGTCAACCCAGAAGTTTAAGAGCATAGAACAGGAATGGTCATGGCAGCTACAGGAGATCCATGCTTGTTGCCTGGACACTTCCTGGAATGCCCCTTGGGCTTATATAGGGCAGGGAGCCAATCAGGAGCCCTAGGGCTGCTGCCTGTAAAATCTTTGAGGTGGAACTTCCCATGGTGTGTCCACAGCGGGTCATGGGAAGTGGGGCGGAGGCTGGTTACAGCTGCTGCTGGGTGGCAGTCTGGAGATGTCACCTGCCTGGTAGCTCTACTGGCCTCAGCTCTAGACGTGTGGGGCATTACAGATGATAGTCAGGATGGCAGTACTCCATGAAGGGCCTTGAAAGTGAAGGCAAGTAGTTGTGTATGATGTGATGCTGAAAGCAGAGCCAGTGGAGAGATGCAAAGAGAGTGGTGAGTGGTCAAATTGACAAGCCAGGGAAAAGATCTTTGCAGCAGTGTTTGGAATGCATGTAAGTGGGGCAAGAGCACATTTGTCAGAGAAGATGATATTGCAGTAATCAAGACCTGAGATGAAAAGAACCTGGATGAGAGTTTTAGCTGTGTGGTTGGAGAAGAGTCGTCATGTCTTAGACACATTCTGGATGTGAGAATCTAAAAAAAGGGCCAAGTTGAAGATGACATATAGTTTACTGGCCTGAGTAACAAGAAGGATGGTAGTGTTGTCCACAGTAACTGAGAAAGGTGAGGGGTTTTGGGGGGCCCTATTCCTTCCCATTTTGACTTTGCTAGCTCCTATCACCTGGGATCCTGGAATGGAAAAGCCAGTGCACTGTCCAGAAAGGAGAATACTATGTTGACCTGAAAGGGTCTAATCAAGAGCCCTCCTATATCCTTAAGCCCCATAAACTTCCTGAGTGTGATTTTCCACCAGGATCTGCTTGTACTATTCTGTGCATCCTCTAACCCAGGGATTGCACCAGTGAACAGGAAGCTATAAACAAAGAATAGCACAAAACCTGGAATGGGCTAAGTTTCATTAAAGGAGGCACATACATTCCCCCCTGGAATCCCACTTGTTGCAACCCCACATCTATGCCATGATTCCCCCTTGGTGGGACATTTTGGTGGCTACAAGACCCAGCACTTATCATCTCATTTCTTTTAGTGGCAACAAATGCCAAAGACAAGACTGGCACATGTTGCTTCCTGTAATGTATGTGCCTGCATCAAGGTGCCAGGCAGTAAACCCATGAACTCCTTCAACTTCTAGAAACTCCACCTAGACCCTGGGTGGCTACTGCACTAGACTTCATCGCCTGAGTCCAATAGGTATACAGTGATTTTGACAGCTTTTCACAAAGACAGCTTACTTTGTTCCCTGCAACCAACTGCTCTCTTCTGAGGAAGCCACCTGGCTATGGGTGAACAAGGTTATCCTCCTTCATGGGCTTCTGGATTGCATCACTTCTGATCTCAGCTCACAATTCATCTCCCATTTTTAGCATGAAGCACTTGGAACATGAGGGGTTCACTCCTGCCTTATTCTCTCTACCACTCCAAAACAAATGGCTACATGGAGAGAGTAAATCAAATACTAGACCAGTACTTACCCTGTTATATCTACCAACCATCACCAGAACAACTGGTTCTTGATGTTACCCTATTTGGAGTTTGCATAGAACAACACAGAACTTGCCTCTACTGCAAAGCTCCCCTCCCCCCCCCCTTTTTTGTGCAAGTTATAGGTTCCATCCCAATTCCACCAGAAGCTACCCATGATCTCTTCCAACCTGACAATCTTAGATTGGATACAGCCAATCAACCAGACCCAAGAGAAGTTAAATAACCATACTGAAGTAGTGAAAAAAAAATTAAAAGTGATATGTGGACCCACAATAGCAGAATGGTCCCACCTTTTCTGTAGGCCAGAAAGCGTGGTTCTCAGCTAAACATCTCCACATGGAGAACATCCCATAAACTGGATCAGCAGTTCCTCAGTCCTATCATTAGTGTTGACAATTCAACCCTTTACTTGTGAGCTCCACCTGAATACACCATTTGTCCCTCAGAATACACCATTTGTCATGTGTTGTCCTGAAGTCATGTATAAAGAACCCATTTCCCCTTCGAACCCAACCCCACCCCACTCCCCACCAATACACGTCCAGGACCATAAAGAGTATATAATCCATGCGGTCCTCTATACGAAGGTCAAGCAAGGCAAACTTTGGTACTTGATTGACTAGGGGGGCTACAGGCCTGAAAAAAACTACTGGGAGAATGTAAGCCCCCCAGAGCTGATGAAAGCCTTCCATAAGAGCTGCCATGAAAAACCTAGTCCAGTGATGCCTTGAAAGCACCCTAGGAGAGTGAGTGATGTGAGGATCCACAGGTTTTCAACCTAGGTCTGCAGGCCCCCAGACAGCCTTCACATCCCAGCCACCATCTGGTGGTTTGTTAAAAACTGGTGGTCTGAATATCTAATGGAACCCTAGCCCTACAAGAGGCTCTACACTTACCCATGCAGGCCTAGTTCCACTTGTCACTGAAGAGGGAAATGGGACCATTGCCCCATTCCCTCCTTGGAGGCTAATACAAGGGAAGCACAAATATAATGATTGCACCTGGTGCGTCAGAGAGGGAGAGAGAATGCACAAACTGCACTTGTGTGTACAATTGTACATTCTCTCTCTCCCCCTCTCTGAAGGACTAGGTGCAACCATTGTCTTTAGTGCTATGCTCTGTAGCCTAGTTACAATATAGTTTAATAAATTCTATAATCCCGAGATCAAAATGTAACTAAGTGAGGAGGCACTAAGACTCAGAGAAACAACATGTGTGATATGTGAATGCAAAACTAAACTATGTTTGTGGCTTCTGTTCCCATGCAGTAAAACTATTTTCTTCCGCTTAGTTAATTTTTTTCACAGTTCAGAAATCCATGAGACTGGAAAAGGTAATAGCAGTCACAGTGCATGGAAATTCTCTCCACCTGGTTAATGTTACTTGTATAAGTATTAGGAGTTAGTTCATTTTTCAGATACTTTACACTAAAGGAGAGCCCTACTGTGGGAGCCTTTACTGCAGTTTTACTGTGACCCTGAATTGTGCCTCATACTGCTACTTCAGCAGTTAATGCCTTTCTAAATGTAATATTTCTGTTTGCATTCACTGCCGGTGTCAAAAGAGTCATGTATCCAGCATCCAAAGAACCCCATGTGCCTGTCTTTTCTCAGAACCAGTAATAAGTACCATATTTATATTGAAAGTAAAGGATATAAAAATATAGAACACCTGCTTGCTACCTTCTAAAGGACTGCTGGGTTCTGAGACAATTAAATGTGGTAATTTGTAAATTTATCAAGCAACAAAGGCAATAAAGTAGGAAGCAACACCATCCTAACAAACAGGGGAAAAAATGGGGCAGGTCGAGGGAAGGAGGATGAATAGAGGTAATCTGGCCAGAGGTGACATAGATATTCGTGCTACCTTCAGCAAATGAAACATGTTCTGTCAGCCAGAAACAGCATTCGGGCTCTGTCTTCCATCTTACAAGAAGGATGGTGTTGAAAGAAGGTCAGCTGCCACTGCTGTAGAATATTTAATGTGGTTTTGCTCTTGTGATGGAGAGTAGTGCTAGGGCTTCTAATAAGCTGAAAGAACTCCATTTTATACCCTATTCAAAGGGCAAATGGGCAGGGCTTCAGCTGGAATTTCAAGGAAGAAACACTAAATTCAAACAGCTCTTTAAAATCTAAAAAGATCCTGCTTCATCCCAGGCCATCAGAATTATAGAACGAGGAGTGGGAAACTTAAGAATTAAACATTAAAAGGTGTTCACATGAGCCTTTGCTAGTTCACTCTTTCCCTCTGTCCATTCCCCCTCTCCCTTCCAAGGCTTTACTTTTACTATACTTGCCTCTCCATCCCAAAAGTACTTTCTGTACAATGGCTCAGTTCAGACCAGGTGTAACCACCATTGACTTCAAGGGAGTTTCACCTGTTTACAAACAGAACGGAGTTTGCTTTACAAGGATTTCTTATGCTCCTGGAAAGTTTTGACACCAATGTCACAAATCTAAGTCCAATGAAAATAAAACAGTACATCAAATCGGGACACACACTTCTCTTCAGAAAACAAAAGAATGTCTGGGGCTCAATATCCTATCACTCAGAAACCACTATAGAAATATGTCCTTATTATGTAGGGATTTTGGTGGGTTAATCTGGATGTTGATCTAACCAGTGATTTGAAGCCTTATTTTTTTTAAACTAAAGATCACAAAATTTCCTTGAGATGTGGTAAAATTGTGTATCTGCTGAATAGTAATTACTTGTTGAAATTACAATAACAGTGATCTTTAAAAAACCCTGCTCTCCTCCCCCTGCAAACAAAAAATAATATGGAAATATATTGATTTTTCTTATTTTCATGAGAGTTAATGCATTTTCTACACAGGATGGGTGGGGAGAGCGTATAGCAAGAAAATCAAACATTTACTTGAAGGAAAGCTGGGAAATTCCACACACAGCCCTCCAGACTTCTGTTCACTGGCCCTAATGTTCAATAACTTCCACCAAAGGTGGTACTGTTGTTCTCTAGTCAGCATTATAATTTGCTGGGAGCCAAAGTCTGCTCTAAGGGATGTTGCTGTAAATCTGTAGTAACTCTGCTGGATGTCAATGTAGTAACAGAGGTTGATTGTCTTCTCAGACCAGTTTATACCGATATAGCTCCAGTAACTTCAACAATTTTACTCCCGATTTACATTGGTTAATAATGACCAGAAAAAAAAGAATTTGACACTAGATAGAACACCACTATGTACTTTGAAACTGGCATGTTGCTTCCTCCAAACAACTGCACAAATACATGTGAAAATGGTGTGAAAAAAAAACCCACAGTTCCACACAATGTGAAATCAGCCAGTGGACACGGCATATATTCCTTCGCCTTTGTTGCATCTGACAGGTGTACAATTTGCGACTGATGACAGAAATGGTCTGCTCATCAAGCACAGGGGAGGATTTAAAGATAGAAACCTCTTGAACAGAAGCACTCCAGTTCTGGTGTCAAGTCTGCAATGTCACCTCCAACATGGTAATAATTTGTACTCTATTTTCCTATAATGTAACTTTTTATAAAAATATTAAAGAAATTGTTAACCTGAATTTAAATGCTTTGGATGGATTTTCCTACTGCATAATAGAACTATGAAAAGTGGGAAACTGGCAGATTCTGGATATCATAATGTGTACAGAAACACCTTTCACCTCTAAACTGCCAATTCAAGAAAATAATCTGCCTAGGTCAACTGTTTGCTGACAAGCAAAATTAACTGGTGGAATCAGTCCAGCTCCAGTGAATAGGAGATTCTGATCACATTTAAATCAGTGTGAAACAGGAGTAATAAAATGTTATTGGAGGAAACCCCAGATATTTATTGGTGCAACTGGGATTGGAAAATCATACTACTGTTATTGACATTATAATAATTACCACCATGAGGGGTGCTAAATGTTCATCTCAGCAGAGAGAGCAAGGATTTAATAGACCTACGGGCTAGAACTGGGGTAAACTTTTCAGGGCATCAAACCTATTTGCAAATTCAAGTCAAATTCAACAATTATTTTGGCCAAAAAAAAAATGAACACAGAAATGTCGGAAATATTGAAACAGTTTAGAAAAATGTAAATGAATCATTGAATTTCATTTCAAATTAACATTTCCTAAACAAAATGTTGATTCAAATCAACACTTGAAATGTTTTGTTTCACCCTGAATGAAATTTTCATTTTCTATTTCAGCAAGAAAAAAAAAAGTTAGAAAAAATCAGTTTGCTTGAAATGAAGCGAATTTTTTTGGTTCAGCCACTAAGAAAACAAATACCTCCTCACACCTGTGGAGATGGTATCTCCAAGCCAGGTTTGGCATAGTGTGGAGAACCTCATCCAATCCCTGGGCTACTCCTGTTCTGCTAACTAATTCTCCAGTATGTTTCACAAATACCAGATTCACAGGGAATGCTTTGGCTTTTCAAAGGAGCTAATAGCATTAGAAGATTGTGTTCCACTTATAACAAAGAAAAAGTATACATACCTTATCACCCTGTGTGTCATGAAGTTTGATGTACCAGTGCCAAGGAGAAAATGAATAACTGTACAACTAAAACAGCTTACACTCAATCTAGCTTTAGGACTTGGGTCATTTACATGAGTTTTGTGTTTATTTGGCAGAAGAAAAGGGCAGAACGAACATTTTCACTGGAAAAAAAAATCTAATTTTGCTATTCAACGTGATCTTTCTACTCTATAACCAGACATCTTATTTCTAGACTCTGGGAATGTGAAACATAATACTAAGGGAAGGAGGCACCCCTGTTGAAGCATCAGAATGTAAACAAATTGAGTGGGTTTCATGATACTTTAGAAACTCATTTGGATCTCCTGTAACTTGGAAAAACCAGAGAAACCTCATCAATACTATATATACTGCATATATACAGTACTGTAAGGAATCCCAAGAAGTAAGCTGCTTGTTTAAGGCAAGACAATAGCAAATAAAGGATGAATGCTGTTAGTTGTTTTACTCTACTTTTATTTACAAATCTTTGCAGAATCTGTGGCCAGAACGATTGCACTGAGAGGCTAGCAGATTTGTGATCCTTCACGCTGAGTTTGGCAGCAGTAACTCGCACAAAGAAGGTTACACAGCTCAGAGCCTTTCATTAACAATAGGTTTGGTGACTAAATGGAAACACTGACCAAGATGTGTGCTCTCAAGAACTGCAAGGGCCACTACTCCATAAACATACTCACATTCTGATTCCTGACCTCCTGCATCTAAGTAACCGTACAGTCAGGGCTCCATGCTTCATTCTGACAACAAAACCACGATATGGCCTCTGTGGCCTGGGCTTTTAAGCTATGCCCACTATATTTATGCCACTCTGGCTTGCACTCATATATGATGACATGGTGCAGTACCATTTTTGACACCACTTAATTTCACACATTAGTGTGTCTCTAGTGTGGATCTTAGCAAGATAGGAACATACTACCCTTAATATCAAATTCAAGCTGACACTGAAGAAGGTTCTGCAGAAGTGAATCATTGATTTTACATTCACTGTCCTCTGTGGTCACTATAGTTGAGTAACTGGGTCCTGCTGATTCACAGAGGGCCGATCCTGCTCCCATAAAAGTCAACAGCAAAACTCCTATGATTGAACCCTGTGTCCTTTGGTGGGATTCAGGGCATAAATTCAGCCGGAGCTGTCCGGATTAGAGCTCTGGTAAATATTTTCAAACCCTCTGGAGCTTTATATCATGTTGGGGGGAGAGGGGGCAGGGGGATTCCAGGAAATACTTGATAAGAATTTAAGCCCTGAGTAGGATACTAAGTATCTTATTGTTATAGAAGCGAAACAATGAGAACTTTTCCTGCTTGCACATGCTGATTTTTCCACTTATACAAATACTATTAATATTCATTTAAAATATAAACCAATTATTCCCCCATACATACCATGGTACATCTAGAGATGCTCAAAAGCCACCATAGCCCACATGGCAGTTACTCTGTGTGTATTTATACATGTATTTTTATTAATTTTCCTTAGCAAACATTGGAATTTATGCTGCAGAAAATGAGGACTCAAGTTATACATGTTGGACAAGGAATCTAAAATAAAAGTAACAATTCTTGTGTGATGAATAAAAGTGAACAGCTGAAAGCTGTTGCCAGCAATCACTTTAACAATCAATGCAAGAAAGTAGTGACACTAAATTAGAGTAAATTTTCAATGACAAGGTGTTCTCTGTGCCCTTGAAGTCTGTGTCAACTAAAGTTGCCTTCATGAAATTTCAATATTGTTAGGATCTTTGGCTGTTTTACATTAAATCAGAATAACCTTAAACAATGATCAAATCTGGGTTTTCTAAGAAGCCATGTTGTGAAATAATATGTATGCTATGAAGGGGGTATTACAGTTCAGGGCAACTGCACCTGTTTCCCCACTCCATAGTCCCTCTAGGGAATCACAGTAGACTCCAGGCTCCTCAGCCATCGCCTATCTCAGATAGAGACTGTCTCTCTCTCCCTCATGGCCGAGGTCTTTTCAAGCTGCATTGTGATATCCCTAGCAAGCCAGACTGCCTAAACAGGCTAGTGTCTTCACTTTGATTTCCTCTTTGAAGGCTATAAATAACTAATTGACACCAGTCACAACTCATCACACAGCTCTTCATAAGCAAGTACATTTATTCTTAAGGTGAACGAATAAAAAAAGTTGCTTAATGCGAGCTAAAAGCTTGCCAGAAGTCATCCATCAATCTCATGGAGCACACTCCCAACTGCAGGGTAGACATACCCTGAGCTTCAGCCTGGCTGCACTAACTCCAAACTCTCGCTGTCCAAAAAAAAAATGTTCTGAAGTGCTCTTCAGCAACAAGGACAGAGCTCTTAAAGTGTTAGTATCCATATAAAATATACAGAGATTCAGCACAGTGCCACCAGTAGGATTGTGAAAGCTTACCAATATCAAGGTGAGTTCAAGGTCTAGCTCTATTACTGAACAGCCAGTTTAAGTCCAAGAATCTTCACAGCTGATGCAGTTAGCACAGGTTCTATAACAGCCAAAGATCAGCATTTCCTTGTGTGTACAAAACATAACTGTACTTCTTTACTTATTAAACTGAAACTAATTGAAACAAATTCTAACTCAATTTCATTTGTTTTCCATCTTAACCCTTATAAACAATGTAGCCATTGGAGTCAGGCAGCTCACAGTTCATGGTGGATATAAATTATATTGGATAGATTCACTATGATACATTTCTTCTTTCTCACAATTTTCAGTGGGAAACTTAAACCCCTTGCCCCATCTTGCATGTACCACTATTTAATTACTGTTACTTATATAACTGATTATTTTGTACTTTCTTCCACCTCATAATATTTTCAGCTTTCTTAAATAAGATCTCATTTGGATTCTCTAGGTCTGACATGGTGTTAGAATAACTTGTCATAACTGCTTATATTGGTATATCACATTATGCATTCCAGCAGGCAGGATGCACCCTCCCAACCATATGTCATCCCTGCTAACTTCAAAAGGACAGTTCACTAAAATTGTGTGGTTGGCATTGTTTATCAAAGCATACTTCCTACAGTTTACATTGTTTGTATAAAAGTACAGGAAAGAACAAGTACATTGGCATTGCCTCTTGCCATGAGTAGGAGCATGTACTGAGAAGTTCTCACTAGCATAATTCTATTATTTTTTTCTTGTTTATATTCTGAGGATTACATTGCTCTAACTACATAAGAACTGCCATAAAGGATCAGACCAGTGGTCCATCTAATATTGGCCAAATGCTTCAGACAAAGAGGCAAGAAAGCCTATGATGGACAAGTATAGAATAATCTGTTCTTAGGGAAGGTTCTCTCTGAACCATTGCTGTCATTTACTGCAAGTGAGAAAATTACTAGGTGCAGGCTATCATTACCTGACCATGCAAGAGCCTTTACTAGTGACAACACAAAATAAAAAAAGATTACTCATTTGAGTAAGGGTTTGCAGAACTGGGCTCCAAATTTATTCAGAAACTAACTTCTTTTCCAATTCATCATATTAATATTTTTCCTGTAAAACATTTTTTTTACACTGAGCATATGGATTTTCTTGAGTTAGAATTATTTACCAATTTTATTTAATTTGATAAAGATAATTTTAAAAGTATGTTTTCTCTTTTACCATCTAAATAACCTAACATGTATACAGCATAGAGTCTGAAAACTGTAAGAACAGGACCATGTTAAGATAGACATGGTATATAGATTCGACAGTGCCATGTAAATGGGGAACAAAAATGAGCACTATTCTAATTTAAATCAATTGTTAGACATGACTCATGGGGGGTGTGGGGGAGAAGAGGAAACTTTCTCTAATCCTCTAAGTCCTTGAAAAGGTAATGACTCAAGCTACGTCTACATTACCGTGGTAAGTTGACCTACGCTATGCAACTCCAGCTACGTGAATAACATACCTTAAGTCAACATACCTTAAGTCACAGGGTCTACACCACAGGGGGGTCAACAGGACTTACTTTACCCTTCTCATCATGGGTAGAGTACAGGGGTCAACTGGCGAACGAGCTGCTGTAGATTTGGCGGGTCTTCATTAGACTCATTAAATCAGCCGCTGGTGGATCGATCTCAGACCATCGATCCCAGCTGTAGTGTATACATAGCCTTAGAATTAGGAGAAGTTAACCATATCTCTAGATGATGGATTTTGAATGCTAAAAAGTCTAATGTTAGTTCTTCCCATTCAAAGATATTCAGCTAAAGCAAGCCATCAGCTTTATGTGTAACTGTAACTACAGTACTTAGAAGGCAACATCTCCAAAAGTGAAAAATACACATTTTTTTTTCATTGTTATATTTTGTGCACATAATTAGCAAGCAGAATGCACAAATTATAGCACTCAAGTTATTTTTAGCAAGCATTATATCCAGTCTGAGATATAATGGATATCCAATCCAAGCAGAACTCTTTACTCTCACAACCAGTTCCCCCACTGAGTTGAGCAGGGCTATTCAAGATCAGGTGTTTTTATTGTTTTTTGCAAACTTTATTAGCGTTATCTAATAAAGATAAAAATTATCGTTGTCCTATGATCACATTGCCCCTAGTGAGAAACCACCAGTTCCACAGGAATTTAGATCAAAAACATAATTATTCCTCCCTATATTTGCTGTGCACAGGTGGCCTTCTACACAAATCCACACCATCGCATGAGGGCTTTTCTGGATGAGGGAGAACCATCCATCTCCACATGATCATTGTCCCCTTCTCCTAGACCCTGAGAGAGCCTCCCACATGGTTGGAGTTCCACAGCTGTGAATAACAATGAGTGGGGCCAGGTTGGGAACAAGGTGACTCATTCCTACACACACACCCCAATCAAACCTCAAGGGGAAAAAAATCCTCTTTCACCCTTTGAGATGTCGCTTAAAGGGGGTTCCCTCCAGTATGACAGCCTGGCTTAAGCCCTTGCAGCCTCACTCTAATACAGCTGCACTATCAGCAAGCCATGGGAACTGAAGAGCCAACATAGAGACACAGGGCTTCCATGGCACATTTGGGCAGATCCATATCTTCTATTCCATTGCAGACCAAATCCAAGTACCACAATCATGGAATGACTCAAGGGAAATTCAACAATCAATATATTTGAAAATGTAGAAAAACATCCAAAATATTTTATAAATTTCAATTGGTATTCTATTGTTTAACAGTGCGATTAAAACTGCATCTTCCTCTCTCCAGAGCCTGCCTCCCATAGGTATTTCAGAGGAAAGGACTAATGATCCGCAAGCTTTTGTTCATTCATGAAGCCAAGATCAATCATTCAAAATCTGATGCCCCTGCCATTTATTAAGCCTATTTATATTGCTGGGACTGAGTAGTTTTTGACAGACAATATTACTAGCTCCTTGGGGCTAGATTCATCTAAAAAATAACAGTACTACTGTATATTTTTCATTCGTTATTAAATTAAACGAATCACCCATTAAACTGTGATAGGGTGAAACAAGTAGGCTTGCACTGTGATGGCAAGCTGAAGGTTATAACCCTGTCCTAGCCAGTGTGAAGCACTACAACTTCTGCCACAGTTAAACACTTGTTAGTATTACCTTCAGGAAATCCTTTTGTCTTAACAGGATAGTTAATACCAGGATTTTGCTTTCTAATTTCCACTGAGGGTGGGTATATAATGCAGAAGCAAGCTTGAGGAATATAGATGGTATGTGTTTCAAAGTATGTTTAAGATTGGAAAATTGCCTAGGTAAAATGCAACTTTCCTATTCCACAGATCTTCAGTCTTTGTGTATTCTGAATGAAATTTTCTACTCTATTTTGCTGACAAAAATAAGTGTTTAGTACTTATTATTCCTATTGGCCCATGTAGCCAGTACAGCTCAGCGAGAGCAAGAGAGAGTCTTTTCTGGAATCAACAGCAATTGAATTGTTAATGAATTTCCAATTACAGAAGCTTTACCTCAGGGCACAATGAAGTGCATGACCATAAATGCATCTACAATACTCTTCATATTGCATGGGTCAAGGTTACTGGTGATTATATGCCCACTACAAGAGTTCAGCTTGACTTTCAGATCTCAACTTGAGCTTGCAAAGCTGGCAATTTAACAAAATCCAAATTTTTATCTATAAACAGAGCATATTTGCTCCGGAAGTCGAGTGACCATGAATGTGGAACCCCAGAATGCCATTTTTACAGAGGTACTTTTGAGAGTCGAACTACACTTTATTATCTGTTAAGCATTGATGGTGTGATTGATGTTGCACAAAGCGTAAAGTCCTGCCCCAAAGAACTTACAATCTACAGTCCCAATTCAGGAAAACACTTGAGTACCTGCTTAATTCCATCCCGGGAGAGCACTTAAAGATATGCTTAACTTTAAGCATGTACTTCAATGCTATTGACTTCAGGTTAATCATATGTTTAAGCGTTCTCCAAAATAGGAATTTTTTTTTTAATAGGGGCCTAAAAGATATGACAAATAAAACCAGGTTAAATGAGAAACAGAAGAGGTGTTAATGTAGGATATTATTTTCTCTCTCCTCTAAATTCGGGGTAGTGGAGGTATTTGACTAAGTTGTGTGTTAGTGTTTGTATTGGTCCGAATTTGTGGGACTCACAAAAGATGTGAGTCTCTAGGAGGGACTGAAACTTTAAATTGGCTCTGAACTTTGATTCTACAGTTTGTCCATTAGACACTAACCTGCATGAAAACTTTACCTTTTTTTTAATTAATCTGATCCTCAGTCGACTCAAGCCTTATTGTCATGTTTGAAGGAGGTGACTCCTATTACCTCCATCCATTCAGGTGTAGAAGGCCACATCACACCACTTTTAACATTCAGTTCGAGTAGAAGCTAAGTGCTACTCTGTGTATGTTAGTCAATGAATCAGCTCAAATACAGTTAAAAATCTGAATCCCTGTGAGCATCTTTGCATTTTTTTACCATATACAATACCTTGTTGCAGGTCCCTGGTGCATATGTGAATGTATGAGAATTAGACCAACAAGTATTATAGATTAAGAACATTTAAGGAAGAAAAAATCTGACACGCTATGTGGTGGTCATTACTTTGGACAATCCTAAGTGAACTCTTCAAAAAATTAATCACCATTAAAAAAATGTATCGTGATTAATCGCAGTTTTAATCGCACTGTTAAATTATAGAATACCAATTGAAATTTATAAAATATTTTTGGACGTTTTTCTACATTTTCAAATATATTGATTTCAGTTACAACACAGAATACAAAGCGTACACTGCTCACTTTATATTCTTATTTTTGATTACAAATATTTGCACTGTAAAAACAAAAGAAACAGTATTTTTCACCGCATACACATACTGTAGTGCAATCTCTTTATTGTGAATGTGCAACTTACAAATGTAGATTTTTTTTGTTTCATAACTACACTCAAAAATAAAACAATGCAAAACTTTAGAGCAGGGGTCGGCAACCTATGGCACGCGTGCTAAAGACAGCACGCGAGCCGATTTTTAATGGCACGCTGCTGCCTGCTGGAGTCCCGGCAGGCAGCAGCATGCCATTAAAAATCCTGCCCAGCCTGGCCCAGCCCCCCACCCCCCCGCGGGGGCAGGGGGCAAGGGGCAGAAGCTTGGTCCTGCCGGCTCCCCTGCCTCTTCCGGCAGTGTGCTGGGTTCGTGCCCCTCCTCTGCCTCTCCGTCCCTCCCTCCCTGTCGGCCGATCAGCTGATGGCCCTTGTGAAGGAGGGAGTCGGGAAGGAGCAGAGTCAGTGTGAAGAAGCGGGGGCAGGGCCTTAGGGAAGGGGGGATGGAATAGGGACATATCCCCTCCAGCCCCCTGCCCTGACCCCCCCCTCACACAAACCCCAGCCCTCTGTCCTGAGCCCCGCAGCCCTGCACACACCCCAGGCCCGTGCCCTGAGCCCTGTACCCCCCTCATACACACCCAGCCATCTGCTTGACTCCTTCACACACCCCCACAACCCCAGCCCTGACTCTGGCACCCCCACACATACCCATCCCCTCCACCCCATGCACCCCCCACATCCTGACTCTTGCACCCCCCACATCCCCACCCCCACCCTGAGCACCAAACGGGAGCTCCTACACCCCCACACACACATTCCCACCTGCACCCCTCGCACCAAATTGGAGCTGCCCAAGTAAGTGCCCCACACCCAAACCTCCTGCCCCAACCCTGAGCCCCCTCCTTCATTCTAGCTCCTGGCCAGACCCTTCACCCCCAGCCCTGTGCTCAGTGCACTCCCACCCTCAGCTCAGTGCAGAGAGAGGACTGGGCCAGAACCAGGGAGAAGGTAGGTACCCACTGTATGTGGACAGGGCTGGGACCCCAGATCGGCAGCGGGCTGAGCGGGTCTGGCAGCCGGGATCCCAGCTGGCAGGAGCCGGCGGATGGAACACCCCTGAGTGGCAGAGGGCTGAGCCGTTCAGCCCACTGCTGGTCTGGGGTCCCAGCCGCTAGCCCCGCACAGCCCGCTGCCGGCCTAGGTGAACAGAACCCCAGACCAGCAGCGGGCTGAGTGGGCCAGCAGCGTAAGATCAACATTTTAATTTTATTTAATTTTAAATGAAGCTTCTTAAACATTTTGAAAACCTTGTTTATTTTACAATACAACAATAGTTTAGTTCAGGGGTCCCCAATGCAGTGCCCGCGGGGCGCCTAAGTGCACTCGCGTACTGGCCGGTGGATGAGCATCCACCGAAATGGAGCATCCACGGTCCTCCGTGGCTCGTCGTCTGGCACCCGCCAGACGAAAAAGGTTGGGGACCACTGGTTTAGTTAAATGAAGACTCGGCACACCACTTCTGAAAGGTTGCCGACCCCTGCTTTAGAGCCTACAAGTCCACTCAATCCTACTTCTCGTTCAGCCAATCGTTATAACAAACAAGTTTGTTTACATTTACAGGAGATAATGCTGCTTCCATGCTGATGACTCGTTAAATTTAATTAATGCATTATTTTTTTGTGACTGAACTCTTTGGGGGAGAATTGTAGGTCTCCTGCTGTATTTTACCCGCATTCTGCCATATATTTCATGTTATAGCAGTCCAGGATGATGACCCAACACATGTTGTTCATTTTAAGAGCACTTTCACTGCAGATTTGACAAAACGCAAAGAAAGTACCAACGTGAGATTTCTAAAGATAGCTACAGCGCTCGACCCAAGGTTAAGAATCTGAAGTTCCTTCCAAAATCTGAGAGGGACGAGGTGTGGAGCATGCTTTCAGAAGTCTTAAAAGAGCAACACTCTGATGCAGAAACTACAGAACCCAAACCATCAGAGAAAAATCAGATGATGAAGATGAATATGCATCTGTCCGCACTGCTTTTGATCGTTATCGAGCAGAACCCGTCATCAGCATGGACGCATGTCCTCTGGAATGGTGGTTGAAGCATTAAGGGACATATAAATCTTTAGCGCATCTGGCATGTAAATATCTTGCGACGTCAGCTACAACAGTGTTATGCAAACACCTGTTCATACTTTCAGGTGACATTGTGAACAAGAAGCGGGCAGCATTATCTCCTGCAAATGTAAACAAACTTGTTTGTCTAAGCAATTGGCTGAACAAGAAGTAGGACTGGGTGGACTTGTAGGCTCTAACATTTTACATTGTTTTATTTTTAATGCTGTTGCTTTTGGTACATAATTCTACATTTGTAAGTTAAACTTTCACAATAAAAAGATTGCACTACAGTACTTGTATTAGGTGAATTGAAAAATACTATTTCTTTTGTTTTTTACAGTGCAAATATTTGTAACCAAAAATAAATATAAAGTGCTCACTGTACATTTTGTATTCTGTTTTGTAATTGAAATCAATATATTTGAAAAACATCCAAAATATTTAAATAAATGGTATTCTATGATTGTTTAACAGTGCGATTAATCACGATTAATTTTTTAACCGCTTGACAGCCCTAAGAAGAAGCTACATGTAGCAGAGAGCACTGAAGCTAGGAATTCTGCAGTGAAGAAGGCATGCATGTGATCAAGCAGGCACAGTGCCTAGTACAGTGAGGCTCCAATCCCTGATGAGGGTCCCGAGGCCCAACTACAAGTATCAAATAATAAATAAATAAAAACAACAACAACCCTCCCTCGAGACTTAATCATGATTCCTGGCAGAATTAATACACCACTCATTTCATCATCTTCATACAATCCTCTATCACCTTTGAAATACCTGTAATCGTTTTGGGATCTGGAACCATCCTGTATAAATAGGGCACTCACATATCTACAACTACACTTCTACAGCAGCCATTTCTAGTCTTCCTTTGGTGCATCCTACTTTAAAAGGCTCGTGAATCTCTCTAAGATGTGTTAACTAACATCTTTTAAAGAATAAACACTTACCACAAACTCGAAGTACGTTACAATTTTAAAAGCACAACATACAATTTTCTTCAAAGACAAAAGCCTTCCTAGCACCAGAATGAAGTCCTTCAATTCACATGCTCTGATGTTACAGTTACAAAATACGGCCTACATTAAAAGTATTTTGCTGCCTTCAGCACAATCACCTTCTCTTTTCCATATTCAGTCCTCTTAAGTCCCCCTCACATTGCCCAGCCACCTTCAAGAAAATCTTTTGGAATCAGGAGCATCTCACAGTGTATATAAAAGATAATCAAATCCAATCTTGGTTGAACAAGGGCAGGAAATGAGTCCTAGAATCCTAGACCCCTCTCTGAGGTTGCCCTGACTCCAGTCCCCTCCCACTTATATTGGAAAGAAAATGTTAGCTTAAGTGAATCTCACAATAGCAACTGTTGCATTGTTTCATATATAGGAGAAAGGCAGTCTCAGATAGTGCTACATGGGTCAAAACCAACACCTAATAACAGTAATTCACTTCTATTTCAGTTTTCCCATTCTGACCTCATAAGTCTTCAGGCCAGAGCAATCTTGTAAAATCCCCATGTTACTTTGGTCTGACTGTTACAGAGTTTTACTTTCTCTGATATGGTTCCATTGTTTCTAACATTAGCACTTCTTCTAACACAGCTTTTATTTTAGGCTCTCTGCATAGTCCTCTTCAAAGATTATTTCTGAGCTAACTGACCAGGTTCATCTATGTAAGGCTGATCCAGTTAGCATAGGTTGAACCATCCTGGAACAAGATAAATGAACAAAAAAAATAGAAAAGCAAATGGTCTTAGGCCACATGCCTTAAAGTAGGTTTTCATGTTGTCTTTTCAAGGACAGCTGATGGAGAAGATCATCAAATACAGAGGTGCTTCTCCTTCTCCCTCTCCCCTCCCCCCCCCCACACCCTTAAGCGGGCATTAAAGTTTCAGAAAGTTATCTAATAAGAATGTTAATCCCTTCACTGGATCCAGAACAATCATTGCTAGGAGGTCACAACTACTATGCTTTATAGCAGTTCTAGAGCTGGAGTTCTAGGAACAATCCAAAAGGTTAGTGTGTGTTATTGTCCAAACTCAGCTATATTCACTAATGGACTTAGGCACCTAGCCGACACTTTAAGTGACTAAGTCCAACATTTAGGTGCCACTGAGATCCTCAAAACCTTCACACAACACTCAGCTGCCACCTAACCCTGTAGGCACCTTAATTTCTGCTGCTTGACATGCACAAAACTTCCTATATCCTGCCACCACTGAGATGCTTGGCCCCAGAGTGCATGCCTAAGCCCCAACAGGATTCTCAAACGAGATATTCCCTGCCCATCTTGCCTGAAGGGTCCAATCCTGTAGGCGTGCTCAGGGCATCACTACTGGATTGGGTCTCACACCAAAACAGCTGTGGGTGAGCTGGTTGGGAATTTATGGGGCTGGCTGGCTAATGCATGTGTATGTCCCATTATAGTCAATACCTCAGTGGTTAGATTACTCAACTGAGATGGGAGAGTCCTAGAGTGACCAGACAGCAAGCAGGGCCGGCTCTAGGATTTTTGCCGCCCAAAGCAAAAACAATTTTGGCCGCCCCAGCCCTTCTTTAATTACCCCACCCCTGGCCCCGCCTCAACTCCGCCCCTTCCCCAAATCCCCAGCCCTGCCTCCTCCTCCCAGGCTCTCAAGCCTAGAAGGGAGGGAGGGGGAGAAGCGGCGCCTGCGCCACGGCCACTCGGAGTCTCCCCCCCACCCAGGTTTGAAAGCCTGGGAGGGAGGGGGAGACTCCAAGTGGCTGCGGCGCGGGCGCCGCTTCTCCCCCCGCCCCAGGCTCTCAAGTCTGGGAGGGAGGGGGAGCAGCGGCGCGCGAAACAGCTGTTTCGCGCGCGCTCGGGATCTCCCCCTCCCTCCCAGGTTTGAGAGCCTGGGAGGGAGGGTGAGTAGCGGCGCGCGAATCAGCTGTTTCGCGCGCCGTGGCAGCAGCAGCGGAGGTGAGCTAGGGCGTCCGGGGCACATTTTTAGGGGCGGCATTCTGGCGCTGGCCATGCCGCCCCTAAAAATGTGCCGCCCCAAGCACCAGCTTGTTTTGCTGGTGCCTAGAGCCGGCCCTGACAGCAAGTGTGAAACATCGGGACGGGGGATGATAGGCACCTATATAAGATAAAGTTCCAAATATCGGGACTGTCCCTATAAAATCGGGACATCTGGTCACCCTAGTCCCAGATTTGAATCCCTAGTCTGCCCAGTTTGGAGCAGGGGCTTGACTCCAGGTCTCCCACATCCTGGGTGAGTGGCCTAACCACAAGCCTTTGGGGTGTTCTGGGGTGGGTCTCTCTCAATCTTTCTTGCTGAAGATGTTACACTTCCTGTAAATCATTAAATAGTCTTTGGGCCAGGGAGAGCAAGAGAGATATTGACACTATAGCCCAGCGGTTAGGGCACTTCCCTGAGATGTGGGCCTCTCTGGATTGAGCCTACTGATATTAAACAATAGCACTGGTGATTTCACACTCCATTTTCTATGGTTTTTATTTGGAATCTTTAGAACTTAAGAAAAAGCTTCAATTTCCCCTGACTAGTCAATAATGATAACAATAAAACTTTATGCTAAGAAAAGAAACCAAAGCAGTCTGAAGGTCCTCTCCCTTGAGTTTTAACAAAAGCAAGAAAGCTCTACATGCAAGAGTACTCCCACACATTCTAACTCTATGCACAGCAACTCCTTTGACATTCCTGTGTCCCACTCCTTTGGCAGGGAAAAAATAGGTTACATATAGCCTACCAAGTTTAATTAGAAAATGTTGTCAGAGCTTGTCTTGAGGTAATGCAGACATTGCAATTCCTTCCAGAACTGAGTTTACTAGTTTACAATCAATCCTGTCTCAAAAGAAAAATGGAAAACAAGAGTCTGGTTAACAATTGTTAACTAGAATCTGAATAGAATATTGAGAGATGAGTCTAGCAATCTGACTGGAGGAGGCATGGGGGGCCATTAGCAATCTAGAAGTTACCCTATAGATGCTGTACTGACTGAAGCTGCATTGCTCATAAAGAAAAAAAATCTATATGCCTGTATTTATTTATTTTTATCTTCAGTTTTTAAAAGCAATAATAAACTGGGCATTGAGCATTTCTAGAGATTGATGACTAGCTGGGGTTTGAAATATCAACTCCTCTTAGCTAGATAGTAATCCCTAGAAAATGCCCTGCACCTGAAACATTATGACTTAATTAATAGTTTTTCCTCAAGAACATTTATTAGGCTGCCTCCTATTGAATATTACCCATTACAATAAGATATTTCTATAAACAAGGGATAAAAAGAGTTCAAAACCTCCAAATTTATCATTTCAAAAAAGAAACAATTGTGTAGACTATCCGTTAATAATATACAGTATATCCTTGACAAGTAGTACAGTGGCAAGTTACTTGACATCTAATCTAATATAGCACCTATATTAAACTGAAAATAAGATTGTTACAGTTTGGGGAATCTATGTACAATTTATGAATGTTGGCTGTTCTTATGAAACTGCTGTGTCATTCAGTGCCTCACTATATATGAAGTCTGCCACATATTGTCAAGGCTGTATCACATATTCCCCAGACCAGGGATAATGGACAGTTGTTAAACCTTTATGGCTCCCATTCAAGTGGGAGCACCTCAGGACAAAGATTGCTGAAGCCTAGGGAAAACAGTCTGACCAAGTCTGTTTGTAGGGCTGGCATTTAGAGAAATGGAATTTTCCTAGGAGAATAAAGAAATCACGTGTTAACACTGAGGGCAAGTCTATGCTACAAGTGCTGCTTCAGCTATGGCACTGTAGCACCATAGTATAGATGCTTCCTAGATTGACAGAGGGGGGTTTTCTGTCAATGTAGGTAACCTACCTCCAGGAGTGACAGTAGCTAGGTCAACGGAAGAATTCTGTTGACCTAGCCGGGTCTACCCTGAGAGTTAATTTGGCTTAACTATGGTGCTCAGGGGTGTGAATTTTTCACACCATTTAATGCCATAGTTAGGTCAATCTAGATTAATAATTCACATACATAATCAGTTTTACTCTTGGAGTAACAGTATCATACTTAAATCAGAAAATAACCCAAAAAATAAGAGCAGCCAGGAATACAAATAATAATAATAATGTTAACAGAGAAGTGTAAATAACAGGCAAGATTCTCTCCGGCACCAGGAGTTCCATTCAGCCCAGGAGAGATGAGGGCATCAGGGAGCCAGTTCCAACTCTCTGATTCTTGAGCTAACCCTAGCCCAGACACAGCTTCAAGCTGCTACTGGGCAACTCTAAGTTGTGCCACTGACATCAAGTCCTTAATGGACCAGGCATCAGTGGAGGAATGCTGCCTTCCAAGTTCAAATTCTCAACCAGTTCTCACCTATTTGTCAAATCAAATCTAGAACAGCCTCTCCTCAAGTTGCTTCTTCCACCTTCTAAGAGAACTAAACAGTAAACCAGAAGGCTCACACCTTGGGATGAAGTTCTGGGAGAAGGTAAATTTAAGAGACAGGGGAATCTGAAACATCAGCCGTGAGCACGGGGGAGAGGCAACTTGACAACAGGTTCCAGCTTTTATGAGAGAGTTCTAGACAAAGGGTCTGAGCCTTGAGACATTCCCCTCTTAGAAGACTAGGGCAGGGGCTGGACTCTGTTCAGACTCCAGAGGCTTAAAATGCCCAGGGATCCAGAAGTTTGGATTTCCTTCACAGCAGTTGAGTTGGTGGACAGCAGGGGGCACGTGACTGGATCTGTGACAGATGCCATACTATACAGTAAATCAAGAAAATATAAGAGTTGTTGCACCACAATCCAGAAATGGGCTGCCCTCAAGAGAGTTTATAAATAACTCTTCACTTACTTAAAAATACCTGTAACAATGACAGCATAGGTCTTGTGACTCCATTTTATAAAACCTGTGTCAGGTGGATAATTTTACAATGGCTGAATTTGACACATTGATAATTTTAGATATTGCTTTCCAAATGAACATCCTAGTTTTCTTAATTTTCTGACGCTTCAAAAATCAGTTTCCCAATCAGCCTTAATTCAGCTATTTCCTAACTTTTGAGCTCTGTACTTTGCGGTCTTAACATTCTCCTAACATAGTTATTTTGAATGTAACATATATAAAGGGTGGTGTTGAGACTACCTTAATTTTTTCCTCACTGATCCATGAATCAGAAGACTGGGATTATGCTGCACTCTTGCATGCCTTTTAACTCAGGGAAAATGCCCTTGTTCTACAAAAGTACAGAAAAATATATTTACTCCTACATAATCTTCCCTGAATTTCTGTTCTATGCATAATCCCAAAGGGAGTACAATAGCAGAAGGGTGAAGAGAAACGAAGGGGGGAAAAGTAGCTGGCTGATAACACAGGTATTAACCAGGTCAACCTACACACATTGCACTGAAGGAATCTGCTGTTTGCTGACTCTTCACATAAAGACTCTTGCCTCTGCTATATTAAATATTTTATCAGTTCTTTGTTGGCTCTTTCAAGCAAATGTGGAGGACTCTCTTAGCAGGGGTTATGGAGACCTAGTAAATATTAAATTATATCTCAGAACCCTCTAGGGTCCCATCCAGTGGTGATGAGAAAGCAGGAATACCTATTGGCAACCTCGAGGAGAAAGAATTGGAGGCACCTTAGTTCAAGCAGCAAAGCCCTTGCAGAGCTTTCTTAACTGTGCTTCTGAAGCCCAGTTTGCCAGCAAGGCTGAGAACCACTCAGTTGCAAGAAGCCTCAGTCTCTCCTTATATGAAATAATATTTGCAGGCCTATTATCAGAGGGCCTGAAGAGTCAGTACTGCCATCTCCCAGGAGCAGGCAAATGTCAGCACAAGCACCCAAATGCCATGGCTGCAGCACTGGGAACATTCACTAATTTATTTCACAGATATTGTCATAATACAATTTACAGTGACTAATTCCAGTCAGTTTTCCATCAAACATTGGTGATTTTGTTGTGGAATTTATGGGCCCCTAAACCTGTATGTCCCAGATCTCTGCACACTGGCTCCTACATCTTTTACCCAAGCACTTGAGGAACTAGAAGCCATGTGACCACAGTCTGAAGATAAACAGACTTTGCTGCTCATCTTTCTTCCTTCCTTCTCTTTTCTTGTTTTCCTCCTGAGATCTGGTGAGCTCTGCCTTCCCTGTCACACCTGCCTCCTGCAGACACCTGAGCTGACTGTTCTGAGTGAGGCAGCATCTCCTCCTGTCTGTGCAGGATAAAGAAGAGACTCAGAACTTTCTGGAAGGCTGGATTTTCGCTCTTCTTTTTCTTTCTCTCTCTTCTGTCTGTTCGCTCTTTCACTCTCCCTTGCCTGGGTGTTTTCTCCCTTCATTTTTCCTTCTCCTCTCCCTTATCTATGTTCTCAAACATTTTCTCACACACATCTGCCTCTCCCATCTCACACTCATCAGTGCTGGTCTGGGGCTGCTCAATAGACTCAGCACAAAGCACTGAAAAGGAATCAAGCTCTCTTCCTTTGACACATTCCCTAAGACCCCTGTCCTGTCTCTCTTTCCTCTTCTCCCCATTGTCCCCCCCAACACACACACTCTCTCACCCTTTCCCACCCCCCATATATGTACTCATTCCTACCCCACATAATACAACTGAAACATATAATACAACTGCTTTCCCATGGGCAGGAGAGCCTGGAGCTAAGCCAAGCCAGCCCTGATTACAAGATAAGTCTCATCTGAGGAGGATCACATGCTGTAATATAAAAGGCAGCAGGAAGCTGCAGCTGCAATTGTGAGAGAGAAAAAGGAAGTAGAGATAGAGGGCTCAGTTTTTCCCAGAAAGGGCTGTAAACTAACAACTTCAGGTAGAGCAGACTGACTAAGAGCCAGCTGTGGATATGGCTAAAGGACCAGAGCTAAGTATGAAGGGCTGAATTATGATTTTGGGCTATGTTGAGGATTCTTTGTCTTATTTTATGATTAATGACTCTGAAGTCTGCATGAACTTTATTTGAAATTAAACCAGTCCAGAAAGGGCCACTGTGAACCACAACACAGACTGACTGGAGTGTTAAGGAGCCGGTGAAAGAGAGCTAATAAGGTCAGGCTGCCTTTAAAACCACACCCTGGGCCAGCAGGGGGCACTCAATAAGCAGCCACACCACTACAGCAACCTTCAAACTTTAGATGCCTTAGATTTGAACCCTGAATGGTGTCCCTTCCCATCAACTCAAACTGCACCAATTACACTGTACACCTCTACCCCGATATAACATGACCCGATATAACACGAATTCGGATATAACACGGTAAAGCAGCACTCCCAGGGGGCAGGGCTGCGCACTCCATTGGACCAAAGCAAGTTCGATATAACGTGGTTTCACCTATAACGTGGTAAGATTTTTTGGCTCCCAAGGACAGCGTTATATTGGAATAGAGGTGTACATGTGTGGCAGTTGCCCTTCTCCAATATCCACATGTCAGAGTGAAGAGCAGAGCACTGTGGTGGTAGCCTTAGCAGTATGTGACCAGCACAAAGAGCATCCCATGACTGAGGGAGAGCCCAAAGCTCTTGATTTTAGCTTCCATACATGCTCTGTTACCAATTCCATCATTACAGATTAATTCCCCTCAGAAGATTAATGTTGCTCTCTTTCTTCCCTTTCACTGCTTGTCTCTAGCCAGTCCATTTTTAAGTTATTTACCTATCTTAGGTAGTATAGTGTGTATTTAACAAGAACACCCCATTGTACCTTTTATCATCTTGTCACAAAGCTGTAAGAGGAAACAGCAAAGCAAAGTCTATTAGAGCCAGCAGCTTCTTGTTGCAGACTGAAATGTATTCAATTATTTTCCTTTCCTACTGCAAGAACCTACTGATGAGACTTGTGCACACACAGTGGGGGTCGCTGGGTGGGAGGGAAACAGACACACACACACACACACACACACACAGGTATATTTGTAAAGGCAAGTTAACAAATACCAGCATTATTTCAAGTCTGACACTCCTCCTATACAATGGGATACTTTTTCCATTTGTGCATCCACATGATGAACTTTCATCTCCCTTGCCAAGTGTCAACACACCAGTGAAATCATCTTACTTGAGGATCTATACACTTGCAATCAAAAATATTCTTACATTTTAAATCTCTCAACTTCATTCAATACATAGAAAAGTTTTCAGATAAAGTAATAAATAATATAGGATTGTGATAGGTATATAAATTTAGATCATTTATCTAAATAATTACTACTTTAGCATGCTATTGAACACCTGTGCAACTCTGAGGTTTATAATAGCACCAAAAATCTGAGTTAGTAATGAACAGTAATAAGTATTTTTATTTATATAGCACTTTTTATCCAAAAGAAACCAAAACACTTTCATGCTTCATATATGGAGTCAGTCATTTTTCCCTCCTACTAAAAAGAAGCCTCTTTCGGGAAAGTAATCGGCAATTATTGAAAGAAAACCACAGAGAGTAGGTAGCCAGAGATTCCCGCCGGTAGGGACAGAAGAAACAGCCAAAACTATGAACTTTGGAATTCAGACATTGAGAACTGTCTACAGTTCTGACTAAACTTTCTCTGCCCTGTGCTGATTGACTGTTTGCCACAACCCTGTAGCTTTCCTCCTCCCACTCCTTCAGGCTCTTCACTTCAAATTCACTCCATCCCTGTCCGTTCACCCCTCCTTCTCCTTCATTTTTCTTTCCATTTTGCTTATCCCCTCCTAAACTCATCACACACACACACACAAACATTTGCTGCCTTCACATTGTTCATGCTGCTTGTATGTTCTACCATCCCCCTCCACCCTGGGTCTGTCTTGTCTTCTTAGATTGTAACTCTCTTTGGAGCAGGAACAGTCTGCTATTCTGTTTGCACAGTGTCTAGGACAACAGGTCCTCATTTTTGGTTGGCCCTTAAGCACTATTGTAAAACTGGATTAATAATTGGTAACTGCACCAATATTTCTACACAGTGGTTCAGGAAAAAAAGCATTTTATTCAACTGGAACCACACAGGAAACTGAGGAGACAGTATATTTACTTGGTTTGGAATTTGACCAGGACACCCGTCTTAACACTTTTACTCTTAGAAAAGGAGCTGTGGGATCTTTTATTACTATGGGTTGTCAGGAGCTTAGTTTTGTCACATGAGAGACAACACTACTGTTTATGCATTTCCCCTTGGGCAATGCAAGGCTATTTCTTCAGTACTCACTCAGTGAGAAGAAAGCTACATATTCAGTCACCACTTCCTGCAGTACCTGAGCTTCTGAAGAGGTCTAGTGCAAGGCAAACTCTACTTGGTTTGTGAGATCTGGAAAGTTCACAGCCAGGTGATTAGACTGCAGACAGTATTCATCCTCCTCCTTTGCATACAACTAATTACAAAGTAGAACTAATTTTTACACAGTTCAAATTTTAAGGGAGGTGCTGGAAAGAATATGTAGTCTATTTCTGACCAAAAGAATAAAGGATATATCAAATGTCTACATAGTGCACTGTTACATAAAACAAAAAAACTACACAGGCAAGAATTCTAGAATTCAATTACTGTATAAGTTAAAGAGAAAAACTGAGCAAATATAGGCAGGGGCCATAGCAAACAGATTCTGCAGCCAGGGAAAACTGCATTCAATTGTTGGTCAGCTATAGAATTTAGGCCTGGCCAGAGAAGCTGCTGAGATTAACTTTTTCTCTAGGTCCCTTCTCCTCCTTCACCCATCTCAAGTGTTAGAGATGCTATATTAACATGTGGTAAATAATAAGTATCTACAAAAGTATCAGAAGAGAGGGAAAGTATAATATAGAGGAGGGGTGGAAGAGAGTAAGAATGTAGGATAGGAAAGGGAGAGTGCTATCCAAGTAGGAGGAAAGCACGCATTAAGGGCAATGTTTGCAGGAATTGTTAGATGATCAAATCCTGTCAGATCAGGGCACAGCTATAGCTTCTGCATATCAGAATAAATTCTAGTTCATATTGTCACTCTGCTTATAACGTGTTTAAAATGGTACCAAAACTACCTAGAATTTTTATTTTCTGGTAGTTTAATGAAGAACTCCAGATCGTTGCTATGGATGTGAATACTGGAGTGCAAACTTTTTGCTGGCAGGATTCCATTTTAATTGATTGACTCCGGGACCCCAGACAGCCTGGAGGGTGCCATATTACTCAACAAAATGGCATCCTCACCACAGAAAGACCTCACATGCATCCTAGTTGCAAGGCCATGCGGTATGGAGCAAAATGGCATCCTCTGCACAGTAGGGATCATTGCAACCCCATCTGATGATGGTGTACCCCATTTGGGGTCATGACCCACAGTTTAGGAACTGCTACTGTACTATTCTGAAGCCAAAAAGAGGAAGAGTTTTTGTTGGGACAAATTAAGTAGGGCAAAAGAGACAGAGGAGACATGTTCCCTTTTATTTCCTCTTTTTACCTTTCGTTGAAGCTTTCTGTTGATACGTTTTTTTGTGTTCTGTTTTTTTAGGACTAAAACTTCTGTCATGGGCCAAAAGGCCTGTTCCCTGCATGAAGCTGCATCAGTCAGAATCATGTGCAACAGTGGGACAGAAAGCCAATTTGACAAAAAGTAGGCATATTTGAAAAACATAGGGGTAGAAATGAGCAAAAAAGTGTGGATTTGGCTGCAGAGATTTTTGACTTTAAACTGAAAGTGTTTTCAAATTAAAATTTTAAAGAGAAATTAAAATTGAGAAAGTGTGCCAAATTCTACAACTGTGGAGAAAGCTTGCTTCCCTCATCACAACTCACTTTTTCATTTACATCGAGTCTTCAAAAACCTTCTTTGCTGGGGAAACCTGAAGATTGTTCATGGCAAACCTAGCAAAAGTTCAGCAGGGAGAAGACCATTTTCCCTCCTCTTTGCAAAGGCACATTTCCTTATTTTTTTGCTATGGCCCTGATTCAAGAAAGCACTGAAGCACATGCGTAAGTCCCACGGAAGTCACCATCTCACTGCACTCTGACTTCCGTGGGATGTAAGCAGGTGCTCAAGTGCTCTCTTAAATAGGAAATTCTTCCTGAATTGGGGTTCATATGCATGTGACTGTTTATACTCTTGATAGTCCCCAGTAGCAAGTCACTCCAACAACAGCTAGTGGTAGGTGACCAGATGTCCCGATTTTATAGGGACAGTCCCAATTTGGGGGTCTTTTTCTTATATAGGCTCTTATTGTCCCCCACCCCCGTTCCTATTTTTCACACTTGCTGTCTGGTCACCTTAGCTGGAGGGAAAATGCTACAGGGACCTATTGTGTCTAAGCTTCAAAAACAGACTCCAATGAGAAACTGGGAGTGGATGGGTCATTATACAAAGTAAACACTATTTCCCCATGCTAATTTTCCCCATACTGTTACTCACTGTTACTCACACCTTCTTATCAACTGTTTGAAATGGGCCATTCTGATTATCACTACAAAAGTTTTTTTTCCTCCTGCTGATAATAGCCCACCTTTATTGATTAGTCTCGTTATAGTTGGTATGGCAATACCTATTTTTTCATGTTCTCTGTGTATATATATCTTCTTACTGTATTTTCCACTGCATGCATCCGATGAAGTGGGTTTTAGCCCACAAAGGCTTATGCCCAAATAAATTTCTTAGTCTCTAAGGTGCCACAAGGACTCCTCATTCTTAGAACTAAGTATAGTATGTATTAATAGCAAGGAGGGGTTTTAATACAAACTTTATATGAAGTGTTCTCTCTGTGTCCCACTTATCAAGTTTTCACTTTGAAACTTTAGCTTTCTAATCTCTAGGTTAAATGCATCAGAGACCACACAGCATTTCTGTCTTGGTTGTCATTGTGAATGGAGCCTGGCAGCAGCAAGAAATATTGAAATCCCTGATGTATTTCTGTTGTTTCTTCAAGAGGGACCATCCCTTCCAGTAATGAAAAATCTTCCAAAAATAGTGCCCAGGGATGAAACCTCACTCATCATATTTCCCAAATTTGGCAGTTATGACAGTTTTATTCCAGTGTATTATTAAAGCTTAGGACTATATTTACATAATTAAACATTGATCTGCTTTTTCTCTTTGCATCTGTCACTCATTTCTGTGGAATACATTAATTCAATCTCTTCTGCATATGTGAGATTTAGTATATATCAGGTGGTGTCACTCAACTGTACAAAACTTTGTCCACTTGTGGAAACGTACATGAAATGTTTTAATCATAAAGTCAATACATTGTTGGGATCAACATCAGAGTTACAGAAGGAAATTTCTGCATAAATAGCAATGCTTTGGTACATCAGTTCCCATACTATTTAGTTATACATATTCAACACTTTGAACAAAGCACAGAGTATAGACACCAGTGGTGTCTGTAGATCTGATGTAAAAAATGCATATATCCCAAAGTAATTGTGACATTTATATTAATAAAATAAATTTTAAAAGCACCTACACGGAACAGTAGACACTTTCACTATATGCAATCAAATCCTACTAGCACAAAATAGCCTCTAGTTCCTCCTCCTTCCCTCAAATGCCCAATCCAGCTACAACTACCAGCCTCTGTTTTCAAATACCAGTTCTGAAGCCTGGGTAAAGAAATGGACTTTGAAGCTGGCTTTGATGTATATTACATATATAAAGGCTTCTCGGTTAAAGGGGACTGTGTAATTCTGTGATAAGTCTTTGGCCTTGAGCCTAGTTTTTTGAGTCCATGTAAGAATCTAGAGAAAAACATTAACAGAACACAATTTTCCTTTGAAGAAAAGCACACCACTATTAAAAGCTTTTGGCAATTGTATTTGTATTATTCACAGTCTGATCCAGAAATTGACTCAAAATGAATATCAGGTGCAAGCCCTAGAACAGGCTGATACTATAAATGATCAAGTTATTGATAGAGATGGAAGAAGGTATTAAAATATATTTCAAATTCCATTGAACTTCATGGTTTTAAATTTATTCAGGGACAAAACTTTTCTACAGTTTTAAGTTTTCTACCATATAAGGTTTCCTTTTAACTGTACACAGTCATGCAGTGGTTGACATCCTCACAAAACTCAAAAGCACTGATTGAGTCAGAATTTGCTTCTTTCAGTGTCAGTTATTTGAGGTTTTCCAGTTAGTTCCAGAAGGGTGGGGTATCATCATTTTAGGATTCTCAAATATTATCAGGAGGAAAATTGTACCCAGAACAGGGTAGCAGCAAGAGGAGTCCTGTGATGCTTTCCAGGGGTGCCCATGACTAGGAGCTGATCCACATCAGGCACAGACTCCACCAGCCCCTGGTAAGCACTACTGTCCAGGTCTCCGCAGGCCTCGCTCTCTCTGTACAGATTAATGATAGACACACACCAACCGCTTCATCCTCCAGAGTGCTCTGTTTCACCGAACACTCAGAACTCTCGGGGCTTGGCTTCACTACCATGCTAAATTGGCATCTCGATGCAGCGGCATCGATTTAGCAGGACTGGTGAAGACTCGAAAAGTCAACATAGCAGAAGTTATGTCAGCGGAAGAGCGTCTCCCACTGACATAGCACAGTGTAGAAATTGCTTTAAGTTGATGTAAGTTATGTCGCTCAGGGGAGTGGGTTGTTTTTTTTTACACTGCGACGTAACTTACGTCGACTTAAGCAATAGCGTTGACAAGGCCTAAGGTCCTCTAAACCCAATGGAAAAGTACACACCAGCTTAGTATATTCAACTGAGGATCACCTCTCTACTTAAGACACAGCACTTAGCTATATTTATAATGAAAACAAGAATAAGTTTATCATCAAAGACAGGATTCAAATGATAATAAGTAATATTATTGGAAACATGGTTACCTATAAAACAAACACATTTTCTAGAGCCTAAACTTAATTCACAAAACCATCCCCTGTCTCCTGCAGGATAGATTACCCCAACTCCTTTTCCCAGCATTTTCAACTAGGATGGCTGAGATCCCCTTTTCATAAATTTAAGCCCGCTGGCAACTTGAATTCATAGACTGAAAGATGCCAGAGCATCTCTTTGCACCCCCACCTATATCAGACCTTCAATTTTTACCAGAAAAGAGGATCTCCCCATTCCCTGCTGTTTACCTCTTCCTGTTAATTTCCTTCTGAAGTCTTCACAAGGTCTTCATTAGCATTTGACTCAGTATGCTAATAGATTTCTATTGTACAACACACAATGGTCCACCACGGAGATAAGTGTCTCGTGCCTCCTATCTGGAGAAGTTTGACTCACTGCACACCTCTGAGGGACCTGCCTTTCACTAGAGGGCCTAGAGAACATAATTTTCAGCATGTATACATAACTCCTTCCATGTTTTGCATAATACCTCTCTCAAGGATTATGATGACCAGTGTGACACAGGCTTTCATGAGGGGCATTTCTTTGATGAACCCAGAGGACACCTGTGCCCTCCGCCTGCTGGTATCAAGAGATCCTGGGGTTACAGGTCACATTTCCTCTCCTGGAAGATGAGATTGAGAGAAGCAAAGCACATAAGCCCCAGTTCTGTCAAGTATTTAAGCACTTGTACATGAGCAGCCTCATTGACTTCAGTGGGACTGCTCACATGCTTAAATGATTTCCTGGATCAGGGCCCTAGAGAGGAGAAAAGAGAGGGACCTAAGAGCATTGGTGGTGGCAGCGTTACCTAATCCAAGGTACAAGGGAGAATTTGTGCCTTGGGGAATTTTTAACCTAAATTGGTAGAAATAAGTTTAGGGGGTCTTTCATGCGTGTTCCCACATCTGTACCCTAGAGTTCAGAGTGGGGAGGGAACCCTGACAGCCCGTTTAACAACTTTTGCCTAGGCAGGGCTGTTTGGTTTTCAACAAGTAACATCATACAAGGGGAGTTGATAGCTTTACATTTCACCATGGTATTATTGACTAGCAAGTTATTAGTTTTCAAATGATACCTCACAAGGTATATTGTACAAAGATATTAGAATAGTGTGTAGGGTGCTTTGAGTCACAGAGATTGTATTGGCCCCTACAAGATTCATCAGCAAGGTTGGAAACTTTTAGATCCATGACACAGCACTCTGCTGCTTGAACAAATGGAGTAACCAAATGCAAAAAATCTACTTCTCTCATACGCATTGATGCTTAAAGGAGAAAGCACCAAGTGAGTCTCCCCATAACTCAGTCAAATGACAGGGAAAAAGTGACGCTGCTCATCGCAATGGCAGCATCTGGTCACCTTTGGCTATTCAGAAGAGAGTCCTCCTGATGCCACACTCTCAGGGTATGTCTACACTATGAAATTAGGTTGAATTTATAGAAGCCGGTTTTATAGAAATCGGTTGTATACAGCCGATTGTGTGTGTCCCCACATAAAATACTCTAAGTGCTCTAGTCAGCGGACCGCGTCCACAGTACCGAGACTAGCGTCGACTTCCGGAGCATTGCACTATGGGTAGCTATCCCACAGTTCCCGCAGTCTCCGCCACCCATTGGAATTCTGGGTTGAGATCCCAATGCCTGAATGATGCAAAACAGTGTCGCGGGGTGTTCTGGGTACATGTCGTCAGGCCCCTCCCCCTCTGTCAGAGCACCAGCAGACAATAGATTCACGCCTTTTTACCTGAGTTACCTGTGCAGACAACATACCACGGCAAGCATGGAGCCCGCTCAGATCAGCTCACCGTCACCATATGTCATCTGGGTGCCGGCAGACGTGGTACTGCATTGCTACACAGCAGCAGCAGCTAACTGCCTTTTGGCAGTAGACTGTGCAGCATAACTGGTAGCCGTGGGGCTGACAGCCGTACAGCTGCATTGCACCAGCCCCTTGCCTTTTGGTAGAAGATGGTATTTTACGACTGGTAACCATCGTCGTCGTACTGCAGTGGCTGTCAATCATGGGCACCTGGGCAGACATGCAACTGTCTCGATGATGATGGCTATCAGTCGTAGTATGCTATTTTCTGCCAATCACCCAGTATTGTCTGCTAAGCACCCAGAAGAGGCTGAGGGCGATCTGGGTGCTGGCAGACGTGGGGCTGGCAGATGTGGGGCTGCATTGCTACACAGCAGCAGCCCCTTGCCTTTTGGTAGAAGATGGCATATTACGATTGATATCCATCGTTGTCATACTGCAGTGGCTATCAGTCATGCTGCACTGTCGGCTGCCAGCTTAAGATGTAAAAAATAGATTTGTTCTCTATTCATTTGCTTCCCCTCCCTCCGTGAAATCAACGGCCTGCTAAACCCAGGGTTTTCAGTTTAATCTTTGGGGTGACCATTCTGTGTGACAGTTGTTTGTGTTTCTCCCTGATGCACAGCCACCTTTCTTGATTTTAATTCCCTGTACCTGTACGCCACGATGTCACTCGGCCCTCCCTCCCTCCCTCCTTCCCCTGGTCCGTCAGATACTAGTTTCGCGCCTTTTTTCAGACCAGGCTCCATAGCTAGCACTGGGATCATGGAGCCCGCTCAGATCACCGCGGCAATTATGAACACTATGAACACCACGCACATTGTCCTGGAGTATATGCAGAGCCAGGACATGCCAAAGCGAAACTCGGACCAGCCGAGGAGGCGATTGCAGCGCGGCGACGAGAGTGATGAGGAAATTGACATGGACATAGACCTCTCACAAGGCACAGGCCCCAGCAATGTGGAAATCATGGTGTTACTGGGGCAGGTTCATGCCGTGGAACGCCGATTCTGGGCACGGGAAACAAGCACAGACTGGTGGGACTGCATCGTGCTGCAGGTGTGGGAAGATTTCCAGTGGCTGTGAAACTGTCGCATGTGTAAGGGCACTTTCATTGAACTTTGTGACTTGCTTTCCCCTGCCCTGAAGCGGCAGAATACCAGGATGAGAGCAGCCTTCACAGTTGATAAGCGAGTGGCGATAGCCCTGTGGAAACTTGCAACGCCAGACAGCTACCGGTCAGTCGGGAATCAATTTGGAGTGGGCAAATCTACTGTGGGGGCTGCTGTGATCCAAGTTGCCAGGGCAATGAAAGACCTGGTGATATCAAGGGTAGTGACTCTGGGCAACGTGCAGGCAATAGTGGATGGTTTTGCTGAAATGGGATTCCCAAACTGTGGTGGGGCCATAGATGGAACCCATATCCCTATCTTGGCACCGGAGCACCAAGCCACCGAGTACATAAACCGCAAGGGGTACTTTTCAATGCTGCTGCAAGCCCTGGTGGATCACAAGGGACGTTTCACCAACATCAACGTGGGATGGCCAGGAAAGGTACATGATGCTCGCGTCTTCAGGCACTCCGCTCTGTTTCGAAAGCTGGAGGAAGGGACTTTCTTCCCGGACCAGAAAGTAACCGTTGGGGATGTTGAAATGCCTATCGTGATCCTTGGGGACCCAGCCTACCCCTTAATGCCATGGCTCATGAAGCCATACACAGGCAGCCTGGACAGGAGTCAGGACCTGTTCAACTACAGGCTGAGCAAGTGCCGAATGGTGGTGGAATGTGCATTTGGACGTTTAAAAGCGCGCTGGTGCAGCTTACTGACTCGCTCAGACCTCAGCGAAAAGAATATCCCCATTGTTATTGCTGCTTGCTGTGCGCTCCACAATATCTGTGAGAGTAAGGGGGAGACATTTATGGCGGGGTGGGAGGTTGAGGCAAATCGCCTGACCGCTGATTACGCGCAGCCAGACACCAGGGCGGTTAGAGGAGCACAGCATGGTGCGGTGCGCATCAGAGAAGATTTGAAAACAAGTTTTGTGAATGGCCAGGCGACGGTGTGAAACTTCTGTTTGTTTCTCCTTGATGAATCCTCCGCCCCCCCACACCCGGTTCACTCTACTTCCCTGTAAACCAACCACCCCACCCTCCCCTCCCCACTTCGAGCACCGCTTGCAGAGGCAATAAAGTCATTGTTATTTCACATTCATGCATTCTTTATTAATTCCTCACACAACTAGGGGGATAATTGCCAAGGTAGCCCGGGATGGGTGGAGGAGGAGGGAAGGAAAAGGACACACTGCATTTTAAAACTTTAACTCTTATTGAAGGCCAGCCTTCTGATGCTTGGGCAATCATGTGGGGTGGAGTGACTGGGTGGCCGGAGGCCCCCCCACCGTGTTCTTGGGCGTCTGGGTGAGGAGGCTATGGAACTTGGGGAGGAGGGCTGTTGGTTACACAGGGCCTGTAGCGGCGGTCTCTGCTCCTGCTGCCTTTCCTGCAGCTCAACCATATGCTGGAGCATATCAGTTTGATGCTCCAGCAGACGGAGCATCGACTCTTGCCTTCTGTCTGCAAGCTGACGCCACCTATCTTGGGTGAGTTCGGGGGTTACTAGTTCCAGGTCCAGGGTAACAAACATATCCTGGCTGTTGGGGAAACCGGTTTCTCCGCTTCCTTGCTGCTGTGAGCTACCTACATTACCTCCATCCTCATCTTCCTCGTTCCCCGAACCCTCTTCCCTGTGTGTTTCTCCAGTGAGGGAGTCAAAGCACATGGTTGGGGTAGTGGTGGCTGCAGCCCCTAGAATGGCATGCAGCTCCGCGTAGAAGCGGCAAGTTTGCGACTCTGCCCCGGACCTTCCGTTTGCTTCTCTGGCTTTGTGGTAGGCTTGCCGTAGCTCCTTAATTTTCACACGGCACTGCTGTGTGTCCCTGTTATGGCCTCTGTCCTTCATGGCCTTGGAGACCGTTTCTAATACTTTGCCATTTCTTTTACTGCTACGGAGTTCAGCTAGCACTGATTCATCTCCCCATATGGCGAGCAGATCCCGTACCTCCCGTTCGGTCCATGCTGGAGCTCTTTTGCGATCCTGGGACTCCATCACGGTTACCTGTGCTGATGAGCTCTGTGTGGTCACCTGTGCTCTCCACGCTGGGCAAACAGGAAATGAAATTCAAACATTCGCGGGGCTTTTCCTGTCTACCTGGTCAGTGCATCTGAGTTGAGAGTGCTGTCCAGAGTGGTCACAATGAAGCACTGTGGGATACCTCCCGGAGGCCAATAACGTCCAATTCCGTCCACACTACCCCAATTCTGACCCGCAAAGGCCAATTTTATCGCTAATCCCCTCATCGGAGGTGGTGTAAAGAAACCGGTTTAAAGGGCCCTTTAAGTCGAAAGAAAGGGCTTCGTCGTGTGAATGTGTCCAGGCTTAATTCGATTTAACGCTGCTAAAGTCGACCTAAACTCGTAGTGTAAACCAGGCCTCAGAAGTTTGAAAATATTTAGCATTCTTATTCTCAGAATGCTGGAGTAATGCTGCACCATTCTGTCAACACAGTGACTGAGCCTGTCACTAGAAAAAAAAAAGTTACCCAAGCTGCCTTCAAATTCACAATATTGTCTGACACTTTCAGGATCCTGAACTTCTCCATGGCAGAGTCTTTTTTTCCTTTGTCAATTATTGCACTGAAATATTTAGGTCATCTAGTAAATGGTTAGCTCAAGCCTCTCCCTGAAGTTCAATTTTTGTTAACAGGATGCAGATCAAGTTAATGTGCAAGTAACAGTGAGGCTCTGAAAGCTTTAAGACTGACTTGCAATCATCACAGAATGTGGGGGTATGTATATTCTTACTTTGGCACTAGTGAAGAATGATCCTCAAGGGGTTCAATTTCACCCAGTTGTTCAGATTTTTAAACAGATTTGGACCATAGAGATTTTGATGAGAAACTGGGCTGAAAGTCTGATAGCAATGGCATTTCTCCTATGATTGCTGATACCATATTTCTTGCTTCCAGCTGAGCCACAAGTGTTGTATACCACTAGAGTGTCCATTTTTGAGGGATTTTGATTATGATATTTCTGATCTTACTCAGAAGCAGAAAGGCCAGTGAAAGTAATAAAAATATTCTGAACCTTTTCAGATCTGAGGTTTAGATTTAGCTCAAGTTTTGGGCAAAGGATCACTTGCCACCAGAATACTTTCCCCAACACTGTTCTTGGACTCAAAACAGTGATGGGCAGCATGGTGTGGAATACCTATGACTGTAGAGACCTGGAATCGCATGTGCTTATCTAACGCTATGGTACAGCTTGTATGCTCTCCAAAAGGTTTAGGGTAAGATTGATAGAATGTTTCATAGCTTGCTAAACATCCCCTTTCGTATGATGTTAGGGCGATCCACAAATGGAAGGCTCCATTCACATGCATAGTGTGTTCCAGTGTTTTTAAGTGCTAATATTTACATTGGGTCTGTACATTAGAGGTCTAGTCACAGCACAACACCACTCTCTTGAGATTCCCTCTGAAACCTATTTTCCACTCAGCTTCTCTAGAACTCAGTTTGACTCCAGACTGTCACTGAGATCTTTATTTGGCATACATCAACACTACACTGAGTTGATTAGATGCGTGGGATAGGTGGATGTAAGGTACAATCACAGCTCTAAAGTTACTCAGACACCCTCTACCTGTGTATTCATTGCACATTTTGTTGCAATTACTATACAATGCATTACACATTTTTGGATTGGATTGGTTACTTTGCAGGAACCAATCCCTGTGCAGCATGCACTGTCCATACATTGTCCATGTTCGACCTACTCTTTACCTCATCTGTCTTTTTAGTTTCTTCACAAATATAGGAAGCTACTACAGGTAGTATTCACTTCAGCTACAGCATAGCTTTTCTGCCTAAACCACATCAACAACTACTAGATCAGGGCTCTTTGAATGAGTGTCCCTTATAGGCCATGCCAGACCATGCCCCTTTTTTAGGGAATTCTTTTCTTATTTATATACCGCGTATGTGATTTTTCTATGTAAACATATACAAATCATACAGAACACATGCAAATGCTTAAATGAAATGTTTATTTGGATGAAATAGCTAAAACTTCAAAAATATCCAAATTCATATTTAAATTCAGAGAAGTTTGGGAGCTGAAAACAGAAACTTGTATTTACTATTTTACTAGAAATTATGATCCCATTTAAACACAATCAATAATATAAAGCTTACCCTAGGCAGTTTATCAGCTGATACATAAAAAATATTCTCTTTTCACATTTTCACTTGCCCATATTCATTTTGTTCTGTTTCTATAACTATAAATTGAAGAATTACTTTTGTCTGGATACAAAAGAATGTCTCCTAAGTGACAGTTACATTTTCTGAAGTTTTCTCTCTTTAATCCCTATCAGGATTTTTTTTTGTAAATGCACATCCTGAAATCCTGACTAGTAAGTGAGAGATTTGTTATGCTTGACATTTGAGATACATGTTTTGCCTTTTGTTTTGGGGCTTGCTTTAAAGGGCAGTGAACATCAAACCTAATCTGACTTCTAATGACTCTAGTAAACACGTCTGAATGAATAAATGCCAAAACATTTAAAATACAGTGTTAAATGTACTTGCTTCTGTACAGAAAGAAAGGCAAAACTACTGCACTAGTCAGACATTGCAATTTATAGACAAAGGTGACATTTTATATTTATTTAAATAGTCTTGTCTTGACAATCTACTTGTCTTTGTAAGGCCATTTTTCTCTCCAAATGTTATCTTTGTTCACGGCTGTATGGTATGCATTGCAGACATTTGGAACAAAATCAGTATCTTTCACGTTCAAGAAAATAAATGTTAAGGAATGGCTCATTTTACTTCACATACCTGTTACAGGTGCAGTGAAATTTTACAGGCATATGCCAGAGGAATATTATACCTTATCAGGTATAATATGATGATAATTCCTGATCAGTTGTTAAGGAAACTCACTGGATACACATTTTAAAATTTTCCCTGAAGGGAGAAGGGGAAGGAGGAGGGAGTCAGACAATCTGGATGAATCCTTTGAAGTGGAAACAGAGTCCTAGTCTCATCTGGTGAGTGGATTGAAGACTTGCTTACAGATTGAGTTGTCACTCCCAGGGAGTAAATAGAAAGTCTAGATGTGCCTTTAGACAGTTGACCCAGGTTGCCAAGGAATAATATCTCCAGTTTTTAAAGCAGCAGTTGGAGGAAAACAAAATCTATTTAATTAGTTTTGAACAGGACAAGTTATTATAAGTGGGTCTGGTATCACTGGTCCAGACAAAGCATGACAACCTAACTCCATTTGTTCAAGCAGCAGAGTGCTGTGTCATGGATCTAAAAGTTTCCAACCCTGCTGATGATGTAAAGCTATCAACTCCCCTTGTATGATGTTACTTGTTGAAAACCAAACAGCCCTGCCTAGGCAAAAGTTGTTAAACGGGTTGTCAGGGTTCCCTCCCCACTCTGAAGTCTAGGGTACAGACGTGGGGACCTTCATGAAAGACCCACTAAGCTTATTTCTACCAGCTTAGGTTAAAAACTCCCCAAGGCACAAATTCTCCCTTGCACCTTGGATTAGGTAACGCTGCCACCACCACCAAGTGATTAGACAAAACTCAGGGAAAGGACCACTTGGAGTTCCTACTTTCCCTTAATATTCCCCCAAGCCCTACACCCCCTTTCCTAGGGAGGCTTGAGAATAAACAAGATGAGCACAAACCAACTTGGGATTTTTTTAGACCACTAAAAAAAACCAATCAGATTAAAAAAAAACAGAACTTTATTAGAAAGAAAAAAGTTAAAAGAAGCACCTCTGTAAAATTAGAATGGAAGATAATCTCACAGAGCAGTCAGATTCAAAACAGATTTCCCTATGGGCAAAACTTTAAAGTTACAAAAAGAAAACCAGGCAGTACAGAGAAAATCACAAGCCAAAATAAAAGTAAGCTAACGCATTCCCTTGCTAGTACTTACTAATCCTAATGGAGCTGGATTGCTTGCTTTCTTGATCTGTCTCTGGCAAGCACACAGAACAGACAAAGAACAGACAAAACAAAGCCTTCCCCCCCCTCCGCCAGATTTGAAAGTATCTTGTCCCCTTATTGGTCCTTTGATCAGGTGCCAACTAGGTTACCTGAGCTTCTTAACCCTTTACAGATAAAACGATTTTGTGCCTCTGGCAAGGAGGGATTTCATAGTACTGTATACAGGAAGTTTGTTACCCCTCCCTTTATATTTATGACACGGGCCTATCCTAAACAAAGGAATGTGTGTTTACCTCAGTTTGCACAAACAGTTATCAGAACCATCAAGACAGCAGGAGAAGAAGATTGCAGGAAACCAAACAATTTGCATTTTAGCAAACAGAGGCATGTGGGAGGGAGCATGGAGCCTCCTTCACCACCCGACTCTATGTTGCCTGTCTCACTGATTGAATAAACTTTACTTTGAGGAATAAGCTTCAGAAGAATCCATTTCAAAGATTCACTGGACTATAAATTAAAAAAAAAAAGAGGCAGAAAACTTCAAGTTCTCTCTTTCATATTGCTGAAAGACAGATGGTCAGAAAAGTTATCTTGAACAAAGCCTTGAACTGAACCTTGCTAGATTGTTTTAGACTTTTAAATGCATGTTTCCACTTCATTTGTTTGAAACCATTTCCAACTTTCTCTTATACTTGAGCTCACTTAATATCTTGTCTTCTTTTGTTAATAAACTTGTTTTACTGTTAATCTAAACCAACAGTGCTGTGTTTGTACTAAAACAAATGTCAGCTCCAGTTAATGTGGCAAGCTGTGGGGTTTTGTCTCCTTAAAGGAGCAAATGGATTGTATTGCTCTGAGTTGAAACAGGACTGGACATTGCAGAGCACACGGTCTGGGGAAGTTCAAGACTGGGAACATGTTGGAGGCACCTGGTATCATTAACCAAGTCTAGTAAAGACAAAAGTGTGTCTGTGATAATTGTTAGCAAGATAGTTGGATTCAACCACCTTGAATCAGAGCTGTACAGCACACAGAACATGAAGTGCACGCTGGCTGTGAGTATGTCCCCAGCAGGGAGCCACAAGTAGCAGAAGCATGTTGGGGCACTCGGAATTATAATACAAGTGGTGACACAACCTCTCACTGGTCCAAATTTCACCCAAGAATGTGACAGCCACATGATGGAATTTATCTTTTCAGTTTGCTTTATAAAAACCTATGAAATTATACACAAATCCTGTTAAAACAATGTCATAAAGGTAGTAAAGTCAAGCACTTAAAAGTTAGGAAAATGCCTGAGTTAAGATTGCCTGTGCAACCTTAATTCAGCCCCTTGTACCATCATGAATGCACAGTCTTTACACCATTTCATGTTATTTTCACTCCCTCTCCCAGGTCCCTACTATATTTAGGATATGTGTGTACAGTAACTCCTCACTTAAAGTCATCCCGGTTAACGTTGTTTCATTGTTATGTTGCTGATCAATTAGGGAACATGCTCGTTTAAAGTTGTGCAGTACTCCCTTATAACGTTGTTTGGCAGCTGCCTGCTTTGTCCACTGCTTGCAGAGAGAGCAGCCCATTGGAGCTAGCTGGTGGGGGCTTGGAACCAGCGTGGACCAGCAGCCCCCCTATCAGCTTCCCGCTCCCCTAAGTTCCCTGTGCGGCAGCCGCCCAGCAGGCTATCAATTGCCAGCAGTTCAGATGTCCCTCCCCACACTGCCATGTGCTGCTCCTGCCCTCTGCCTTGGAGCAGCTCCCTGGAGCCTCCTGCTTGCTGTGCAGGGGGGGAGAGAGTGCAGCTAATGTCAGGGTGTCCCCCTCCCCCCTGCTCCTGCACTCCACTTACCCCATCTCCATAGGGGAGAGGGGAATGACAGGACAGGGCTCAGGACAGAGGGAGCTTCCTGGGAGCAGCTGCTGTCTCAACTTGCTGATCTACTTAAAAAGGCGGTGTACTTAGAGTGGGGTCAGCCTATTTAAAGGGGCAATCTCTCTCTCTCACACAGGGTGTGTGTCTCTGTCTGCCATGTGGTCTCCCCTCCCTCCATTCGTGCTGCCTTGTAGAGTGTGAGGCTACATTAACAACAATGAATTAACCCTTGAGGGCTCAGCCAATTGATAGTTCATCATTTAGCAGTAAGGCATTCCCTGGGAAATATCCCACCCTCTTCCACTCTCTGACTTCACCACCTCAACCAACCTCAATCATCATCGCTGTGCACAGCATTAAATTATATATGTTTGGTGAAAAAAATTTCCCTGGAACCTAACCCCTCCCCGACCCATTTACATCAATTCTAATGGGGAAATTGGATTTATTTAACATCATTTCACTTAAAGTTTCATTTTTCAGGAACATAACTACAACGTTAAGTGAGGAGTTACTGTACTTCAGACATACTTGGGGCAGCTAGCCCCTCCCACCACTCATGCCACCATGACTACATTTCTATTTTTAGCAAGCTCTCTCAATCAGAGCTCCTTGAGCTGGAAACATATCTTTAGTGCACAGCTCGGACAGCACTCACTCAATGAGCGACTATTCAATATTTTGTTTTCTCTTCGTTCAGTGTGGCACCCACTAATTCTATCTTCAGAGCAGGATTTAAATTATGTCCTCATAGGCTTTTCTATGGTGCTCATCACTATAGGTTCCCCTGTGAGGTGAGAGACTATTATCCTCATGTTACAAATGGGGAGCTGAGGCACAGAGTATCCATTAATTCTGGGTGCCTGAGATACCTGGGACCTGATTTTTTTCTGTGTACTTTATACGTACAAAGTGCTATATAATGCTAAGCACAGCTCCCAAGGATTTCAGCTGCCATGGTGAGTGTTTAACACTTCTGCAAATCTGGACCCAGGGTTTCAGGTTGGACATCTCGAAAATTCAGAACATAACCCAAACTAATTGTAAGTGACTTGTCCAGCATGTCACAGGATCTCTGTGGCACAAGTAGAGAAGAGTCAGTTCTCCAGGGTGACATACAAGTGTTTTAACCATGAGACCCTGCTTTCTCTTCCTGCAGTCTCCTAACTTATTCACTACTTATCTTCCAACTTCTGCAACAAATGAGGCAGGGGTCCTACAGACAATATCCTCCTTCACTACAGAGCCCTGATTCATCCGCAGAGAAGGTTCACATTGTGCATTGAATGAGGCAGGCGTCTTGGAGAGAAAAGGGTTTATCATGTAATTATAGACTGTATCATAATGCGTACTCGAAAGGGGGCTGAATTTAGCATGCACAGACCTGAGGAAATGGAGCCATGTACCCTGTATTATCTTTACCATATTATGTAAAGTGCTAGAAAGCTCAGCCCTGCAATCTTTATTCAGGCAAAAAACTCTCATGAAAGTCAAATCAGCATTTTGTGTAAGAAAGAACTTCAGGAATGGGCCACTCATGAAGGAAATTGGACATTAAGAAACCCGATCTAAAGTCCATTGAAGTCAAGACTCCCACTAACTTCAATGGACTTTGAGTCAAGCCCTATATCTGCAGAGAGCTGTAAAATGGAGTTTAACAATGGAGATGTATGAAAGAGTTGTATTATAGTTTTCTCAGCAAGGGCATTAATCTTGTCTGTTTCCTCCCCCTCTTTAGCAGGCTTATACTTAGGCCAACAGCCTATGCTTTCTCAGGGTGCTATAATGCATTTTATAGCCACCTGACAGGTAGGGCATAAGATCAACATCTTGTGAGCTATTCTCCTGTGCTAGGACAAGAACATCTTGTCCTCAGTGTTCTGTCTCTGATAACCTTAGTCCTCTCATTCAGTGGGCTATTATACAGGTTGTTACCATTTAAGACACCAGGCTGGCTACTACAGCATTAATGAAACAATACCACCAGTGAAGAGGAAATCATAAAAGAATCTAGAGTGACCCCACACAGCACAATTTATTGGATAACAACTAGAATTGGCAAAAGCTATTTTACAAGAAACTTTTTAGTTCATTTTAAACAAAGCTTTGCTGCAAGGACATTTCCAGCTGTTTCAGTCAGACACAGGAATAAAATAAAAGGGACAATGGAGAACATAGGTCAGGAGGGTAATAGAGGGCTAGATTGTGGCATTCAGCTACAGCCCTGAGTAAGAGGCTCAGAAAACTCACAATAATTCCTAGGGCACTGATCTTGCATAGGAGATGGAGGGGACCTAGCTTTAGTAAATTAACTAGAAATTTGATGAAATTTTTTCATTAGAAAATGCTGATTCATCCAAAAATATTTGTACTTACATTGCAACTGTGATTCTCAGATGTGTTGTTTACACAGACACCATTCTAGATGCTCCATAATCTTTTTGAATAGCAACATCCATTGTTGCTGTGCCAGCACCCTAATGTGCCCTCACAACCACTGTAGCAGAGGGTGTAAGGGGCAGGGTGGCCTCAACCACCACTTAGTTCCTTTGGCAATAAGAATCCCAAGTGGATAAGACTCCAAATTGGTGGGCAGGTTATGCAATCTGCATGAGTAGCACATCTCAAAAGAACCTCAGTTGCTGTAGGGTAAGTAAGAATTCTTTCTTTGAGTGATTATCCACACAGATTCCACGCTAAATGACTGACAAACAGTTCTCAAACATGGAGGTGGAAGTAAGAGTTCTACTTAAAGAGTGACTGCAGGACATCCCTATCACAGCTGGCACCCAATCTGGAAGGTAAGTAAGTATGAACAGAACTCAAGATATACCTACATATTTCAGATAAAGGTATCTTACTCAAGCAAACAGAGAGGCTGCCTGAGGCCTAGTGCAGTGAGCTCTAATGGGACCCTTTCATAAGCAGAATGTGAGCAGTCTAACCTAGCGGACAGAGTGGGAGTCTAGAGCCAGACAAGGACTGGCTACCAGAACTTGAGAGCCCAAGGTAGGCCAGAGGGCAACTGGGAGTCAAGTGTCATGAGGGAGGTCAGGTCAGGATACTAAGAAGTCAAAAATCAGGCAGCACAGGGGAAGCCAGTTGCACAAATGACTTCCTGGACCCCTGCTTGGTTTACATAGAAGTAAAGAAGAGGAGGTTACTCACCCTGTGCAGTAACTGACGTTCTTCGAGATGAGTGTCCCTGTGGGTGCTCCACTCCAGGTGTTGGTGCGTCCCTGCGCCTTCGCTCGGAGATTTTTCGCAGCAGTACTCGTACTGGCCACGCATGCGCAGAGGCTGCCCCCGCTGTGAGTCTAGGATAATAGTACGCATGCGTGGCCAATCTCCTCAGTTCCTTCTCTACAACGGAGGCTACCCCAACTCCGAAGTAGAGGGGAGGAGGGTGGGTAGTGGAGCACCCACAGGGACACTCATCTCGAAGAACATCAGTTACTGCACAGAGTGAGTAACCTCCTCTTCTTCTTCGAGAGATGTCCCTGTGGGTGCTCCACTCCAGGTGACTTAAAAGCCGTGTGCCTCAAGGAGGTAGGGACTTCGGATCTGATAGGAATGCCGTAGATAGTACCGCCCTGCCCAAGCGTATATCAGATAGAGGGCCCTGAATAAGGGCATAGTGTTTAACAAATGTGTGTTCAGAGGACCAAGTGGCTGCTTTACAGATATCAGCCAGGGGAACTTTGTGTAAGAATGCAACAGAGGCAGCCAGAGATCTCGTGGAGTGCGTTATGACGCCGTCTGGAGGTGTAACCTTCTTCATCTGATAGCACAGCCGGATGCATTGAGAAATCCAGCTTGAAAGTCTCTGGGTAGAAATAGGGGTACCTTTGGAGCGCTCCACGATGGAGACAAAAAGTCTGGAAGAATTTCTAAAAGGTTTGCTTCTATCCAAATAGAAGGACAAGGCCCTGCGTACATCTAGTGTATGCATTGAGGCTTCGAACGAGTTCACGTGTGGTTTTGGAAAAAAGGTCGGTAGGTGTATTGGCTCATTAATGTGGAATGACGAGTGTACCTTTGGAAGAAATTTGGGGTGTAACCTGAGGGTAACCTTGTCTTTGAAAAATAGCATATATGGTGGGTCTGCCATAAGAGCTGCTATTTCTCCTGCCTGTCTGGCAGATGTAATTGCCACTAAAAATGCTGTTTTCATCAAGAGGTGTAAAAGGGAGCATGTGGCTAGGGGTTCAAATGGTTGTTGAGTTAGGCAAGATAGTACTAGATGAAGGTCCCACGGGGTGGTAGGTGGTGTAATGTCTGGGTATAGGGTTTGGAGTCCCTTGAGGAAGCGCTTGGTGATAGGATGAGCAAATACAGAAGTATCATCAATTTTGTCATGAAAAGTTGTAATAGCAGCTAAATGGACCCTGATGGAGCTGAAAGAAAGGCCGGATTGCTTAAGGTCCAATAGGTAGTCAAGTATGAGCGGAAGAGATGCTGACGTGGGACCAAGTTGTTTAGCTGAACACCAGTGTGTGAATCGTTTCCACTTACGTAGATAGGTGGTGTGAGTAGATTGTGTTCTGCTATGTAGGAGCACTCTTTGAACTTGTTCAGAGCAATCTAGTTCGCTTTGGGAGAACCATGTAGGAACCATGCTTTGAGGTGAAGCATGGACAGGTTGGGGTGGAGAAAGCGGCCATGTTGTTGTGATAGGAGGTTCGGGATGAGAGGCAAGGGGATTGGTGGTCGAATCGACATTTTGGTGAGAAACGGAAACCACGGCTGTCTGGGCCATGACGGGGCAATTAGGATCACCTTGGCCCGATCTGTTCGTATTTTTATCAGGACCCTGTTGAGAACCGGTATCGGGGGGAACGCATAGAGTAAGTTTTGGTGCCATGGGATCATGAATGTGTCTCCCAGGCAATGTTTGCCTAGTCCAGCTCTGGAGCAAAAATTGGGACATTTCTTGTTTTTTGCGGTTGCAAAGAGGTCTATTGCTGGGTAGCCCCAAATGCGGAATACGTTGTGAATGGTGTGCTCGTTTATTTCCCATTTGTGATCCCAGGGGAAACGTCTGCTTAGTTCGTCCGCTGTGGTATTCATCACTCCGGGAAGATAGGCCGCTGATACCCGGATGTTGTTCACAATGCACCAGTTCCAGAGTTTCATAGCCTCTGTGCACAGCGAATGGGATCGAGCTCCTCCCTGCCTGTTCACATAGAACATGCATGCAATATTGTCTGTCATTATGCGTACGTGTTGATTCTTGATTAGTGGCAGGAAGTGACGGCACGCATTGCGAATGGCTCGAAGTTCTAAGACATTTATATGGAGAGAGGTCTCGGTTGAAGACCAAATTCCCTGGACTGTGTGGTGAGACATGTGTGCACCCCAGCCTGTCAGAGATGCATCGGTCATCAGTATGAGGGATGGAGCCTGCTGAAGAAAGGGGACTCCAGATCAGAGGTTGGAGTGAATTGTCCACCACTGTAGGGAATCTTTGACTCGGACAGGTATGGGGAGAGTCTTGTTTAGAGGGTGCACATTCGGTCTGTACACCGTGGCCAACCACGCTTGGAAGCACCTCATGTATAGGCGTGCATTTTGGACGACAGAGGTGCACGAGGCCATGTGACCTAGTATTTGTAGGCAGTCTCGGACAGTCACCTGGGGACAGTTGCAAATCCTTGTGGCCAGTCGGCTTATAGAGTTGAAGCGGTCTGGTGGGAGAGATGCCAACCCCGTCCAGGAGTCGAGATATGCCCCTATGAACTCCAGATGTTGGGTGGGGTATAATGTGGATTTGTTTTTGTTTATTTGCAGTCCTAAAGATAGGAAACAGTCGATGGTAAGTCGTGTGGATCAGAGAGCTTCGTCGAACGTTGAAGCTTTAAGGAGGCAATCGTCTAGGTAAGGAAATATTACGACCCCTTGTTTTCTGAGGTAGGCTGTAACTACGGCTAGGATCTTGGAAAAAACATGGGAGGCCGTGGACAGTCCGAAGGGGAGAACCCTCTATTGGAAATGTGTGGAGCCGAGAGTAAAACGTAGGAAACATCTGTGGGACGGGTGTATAGTCACATGAAAATAGGCGTCCTGTAGGTCGAGGGCTGAAAACCAGTCACTCTGCTCCAACGCCGGGATTATAGTGGTGAGAGTTACCATCTTGAACTTTTGCTTTTTGACAAATTTGTTGAGCTGCCTGAGGTCGAGGATTGGTCGCCATCCCCCATTTTTCTTCTCTGTTAAGAAATAATGGGAGTAAAAACCCTTCCTTCTGTGTCGTTCTGGCACAGTTTCTACTGCTCCCAGTTGAAGGAGATGCTGCACTTCTTGGAAGAGTAATCGCTCGTGAGATGGGTCCCTGAAGAGGGATGGGGAGGGAGGGAGGGAGAGGAAGGGGATGGTGTGTCCAATTGTAACTAGCTCTATGACCCACTTGTCGGATGTAATTTTCTACCATTGATGAGAGAATGGTCGTAGGCGGTGTCCAAAGATAGGTATGCCAGCTGAAGTGGGAATGCTGTTTTCTAAACCCTCGACCAATGCTTCAAATCTGCCTATTAGTTGGAGGGGGCTGCGGCACCCCTGTAGAATTAGGACGACGACGCTGGAATCTTGGTCTTTGGCGTTGTTGTTGCTGTTGTTGCTCCTGTGGTCTATAGGAGTGTTGTGTAAATGCAGGGTAGCGTGGACGTTGATAAGGTTGGTATCTATATCATTGCCTTCTGGTCGCAGGTGGCTGGAGACCTAGGGACTGGAGGGTTGCCCTTGCGTCCTTCATTGAATGAAGCACGTCGTTCATGGTGGAGGCAAAAAGTTTTTCCCTGTCAAAGGGAAGATCTTCAATGGTGCTCTGAACCTCTCGAGGAAAGAAAGAGGAGGAGAGCCATGAACCCCGTTGCATGACCACTGCTGTGGCGGTCGACCTTGCTGCAGTGTTAGCTACATCGAGGGCCGCTTGAAGAGCGGTACATGATATGGTTTGTCCTTCGGACACCAGAGCTGTGAATTGTTGTTTCTTCTGTTCTGGGATGTCATCAATAAAATCCATGAATTTATTATAGTTTTTGTGGTCATATTTTGCAAGGACTGCAGTATAATTAGCTATGCGAAATTGTAGCGTCGAGGATGCATATACTTTACGACCAAAGATGTCCAGGCATTTACTGTCCTTGTTGGCTGGAGTGGAGCGGGAGTACTGTTGTTTGGCCCTCTGGTTCACTGCATCTACTACCAGTGAGTTTGGCGCCGGATGGGTAAAAAGGAATTCAGAGCCCTTTGAAGGGATGAAGTACTTCCTGTCCGCTTGTTTACAGGTAGGTAGGCTTGTGGCTGGAGTCTGCCAGATGGATTTAGCGGGTTCTAAAAGGGCTACGTTGATTGGTAATGCCACTCTAGAGGAAGAAGAGGGCTGTAAGATGTCTGTTAGCTCATGCTGTTGTTCAGTGACTTCCTCCAAGTTAATTCTCAAGTCACTGGCAGCTCTTTTAAAGAGGTCTTGGAATTTTGCATAGTCATCCGACGGTGTTGGAGGAAGGGGAAGTAAGGGTTCCTCAGGCGTTACGTCCGGCTCTGCTGGAATAGGAGCAGGACTCAGTTGCTCCTGGAAGTGTGACGGTGCCGCCTGGTATCTTGTGTCACTGGCAGGTCCGTCAGGTGGCGGTGCTAGACCGGTGTTGCGCCTGGTCGAGGTGCCGTAGCGCACGTGTTCTCGAGGGTACGATGCCCATGGTGCCCAACATTGCCATGGTGGTGGGTAGGGCATAGGTGGTGCCATCCAGGGGTTCACTCCCCATGGGGCAGGATCCTGAGAATAGGCTGAGGTAGTTTTTTTGTAACCTCTGTTGATTGGGGTCTGGGAGTCTTGATATGGAGAAAAAACTGCCTGTGGATCAGTTTCCTCCTCACTGGAGGAAGGCTGTTCAGATCCTGACTCAGGCATTGGAGAAAAACAGGCATTTATCAGGGGAGACTGCAGACTAGGTGATACCAATAGATCTGTTGTCTGAGTGAATTGACAAGGTGAGGCTCCTGCGTGAGGTGAAAACTGTGGAGGAGGAGGTTGCCATGAGGGAACATTCCTCTGAGCAGGGGTTTTGCCTTTGATCTCCCTGTCAGTCTGTGCCGCGGTTGCCGGTGCCGTGGTCGGTGCCGGGGGGGCAACATCAGCCTGCAGAAGGTCAGGCAGGGCGGGAAATATCGGCACCGCGTCCGTCGCGGTGCCGAACGGTGCCATAAACGAGGCAGGCAACTGAAAGCCTGAAGCCTCAGCACTGGAGCCTCGCGCCGCCGCTGCAGCCTGAGGCGACTTTCGTGCGGTGCCTGAGGAGCCCGGCTCTTCAAAAGTGCTGAGGCGAGGAAACACAGGCAGGGAAACTGTTGACCTGCCTGAAGAACTCATGTGCCTCACCAACTTCTTTATTGGAGAGGGCTGCCCCTTTTTTGTAGATTTCTTCAGTTTTTTTGAAGCAGGGGGGCTGTGGCGGGCAGCAGAGCCGGAGTTGGCGCCTGGGTCTGAAACTGACCCGATAGACTTTTGCAGGAGGAGCAGTTTCAGTTTAAGCTCCCTATCCTTCCGTGCCCTGGAACTGAGTTTGGTACAGTGGGCACATTTTTGGGGAATGTGGGTTTCCCCCAAGCACTTTATACATTGAGAGTGGCCATCAGAGAGCGGGATAGCATCCTTACACGTAGAGCAGCGCTTAAAGTCTGTAGAGCCGGGCATAGTAGAAGCGGCTGCGGCTGAGAGAATTTTTTTTTTATAACAGATAAAAGAACTAATGAACTACACTAACAAGAACTGACAACAAACTAACTACTAGAATAGGGAATTGTAGCAAGAGTGAGGGATTTCCTAACGAGTCTGCTGAGCTCCGTCTCAGGCCGGGGACGGTAGAGAAGGAACTGAGGAGATTGGCCACGCATGCGCACTATTATCCTAGACTCACAGCGGGGGCAGCCTCTGCGCATGCGTGGCCAGTACGAGTACTGCTGCGAAAAATCTCCGAGCGAAGGCGCAGGGACGCACCAACACCTGGAGTGGAGCACCCACAGGGACATCTCTCGAAGAAGAACCAATCAGATCCCAGGACTGGAGTCTTCTTCCGAAGTTGAGCTTTGAGTTCTGGTGACTGTTACCCAGGGCCGGTGCAACCATTTAGGCAAACTAGGTGGCCGCCTAGGGCACCTAGTGGTTGGGGGCGCCTAAAAGCCTACTCAGGTGAGAAGGTGGAGTGGAGGTGAGCTGGGGCGGGGGGGGCGCGGGGAGGGCCGCCCGCAGTAACGGGGGAGGGGCGCACAAGGGAACCATTCCCCGCCCCAGATCCCCTCCACTCTGCCTCCTCCGCTGAGCACAAAGCCCCCGCTCTAAGTCTTCTCCAGTCGGCGCCGCAAGCCTGCGAGGGGAGGAGAAGTAGAGCAGCGCTGGCATGCTCAGCGGAGGAGGCAGAGCTGAGGTGAGCTGGGGCGGGCTCCCCTAGCAGGGTTCGCTTCCGCGGCTGGGGGTCTCCCCAGGCGGGGTTAGCTGCCGCAGGGAGGGGCTCCGCAGGTGGGGTTAGCTTCCATGGGGGGGGTGGAGTCTCCCTACGCGGGGTTAGCTTCCACAGCGGGGGTCTCCCCAGGCGGGGTTAGCTGCCGTGGAGGCGGGCTCCCTGGGTGAAGTTAGCTGCCATGGGGGGGGGCTCCCCGGGTGGGGTTTGGCGGGCTCCTCGGGTTGGGGGCTGGGTTAGCTGCCATGGGGGGGTGGAGATAGCTGCGTGAGAGGGGGTTCACAAGGTGAGGCGAAACTTCCTTGCACTGGCCCTGCTGTTACCAGATTACTGGGTGGCAGGTTGAAACATATTGGCTCCTAAGAGCCTTCTGGACCAGAGTTTGGAGACCTGTGGGACACCCTCTGAACAGTGTTGGACTGGAATTTTGCGGTGGCTCCTATGGAACACTTGTACATTTTTCCAATGGCTCCCGGGTGCACTCCTCAGAGCCATATCCCTCCCCGTTGATAAACCGGGGAGGCTGTGATACTCTGTTCAGACTCCAGGACCTTGTAAAACACATAGTCCTCACAACCTTGAACCTGTCCAGGATGAGGCGGCGGCAGCTGGGTCCTGCATGAGAAATGGATTTTCGTGTCAGGTTTCAGAAGTGATACCTGAAACATTGGGTCAATCTTCAGAGATTAGGGTAATTGCAGTTCAAAGGGACTAGGTTGATCTGTTGCTGGATCTTAGGAACTGAAAGTCCAGCGTATGAGTGGGTCTGTATATGGAGGTGCTCTGCGCAGAGCCATATTTTTCCCCGCTGAATAGGTGAGACCTTGCTGTTGATGCTGATCCACGTACTGTTTGTAGTCTATTCTGGCCTTTTCAAAGTGTTTCCTCACCTTTCTCCTGGGTCTGGTGAATCTGCCCCACTAGGTCTCAGGCAGCCAGCTTCAGAGAGAACATGGGTAGTTGTGGGTGGAAGCTATAGCTGTTTTTTTAAAAAGGGGGTGAGGGGTTGACCTATGGATGTATGGTCTGCATTCTTATATGCAAATTACCCGTAAGGGAGAAATGAGAACCAATCATCCTGGTGATGATTGACATATCATTGTAGATACTGCTTGAGGAGCTGGTTGGTCCTTTCCATTTGGCCGTTGGACTGGGGATGATAAGTGGAGGAAAGGCATGTGCAGACCCCCATACCAGAATTGAGCCATGATGTGGGACTTCTGATCAGAGATAATGCACTCAGAAGGCCATGGGGATGGACTTCATAGCTAATCCATAGCTGGGCCATTTCCCCAACGTGGGAAGAGGAGGCCTGTACAGGGAATGAAGTGGTTCAATACAGTCAGAATTGTTGTAAATTTGTTGGACTCTGGTAATTCTACAATGAAGTCTGTGGTGATGGCTGCCCAGGGATGAGATAGGGTGCTCAAGGGCTGGAGGTGACCACAGGTTTTGTGGTGTGGATCTTGGTGTGGAAACAAACATTGCAGAAGGCACTGAATGACTATTATTTGGCATAACCTGGGCCACCAAACAGATAGGGATATTAGTAATTGGGTCTTAAAGTATGCCAAATATCCTGCTAGTCAAGAGTCATGGTACAGTTGCCAGGCCACAATTCTTCTAGGACCTTGGGAAATAGATGCAGTCCCTTGTGTATGTGATCCCATCCCAGGAGTGATCTGTAGTTACTTGTTGATAATAGCTTCTTCAACAGGAAGAAATATTGAGGCAGAGTGAATCACTGCAAGTATACCCTAGTGAAGAGCTGTGCTGATAAAGTTACAGGGCTTGAGAATGAGGGTTGGTTCCTGGCTGAGGCCTCATGGGTTGGTACCATTCCCAAAGACAGGGCTTCAGCCTGGCCATTTTTGATTCCAGAGCAGTGGGATGATTAAATCAAATTGGGAGAAACTACTTCCCACCAGAACGGTCACTGGTTTAATGTTTTCATGCTATGCAGGCACTCCAGTTTGTGATCAATGAATACCTGGACTGGGTGGTGAGCTGCTGCCAGATAAAGACCGCCTTTTCATAATGGCAGTGCTATCACCAGAGTTCTTTATCTAGTATTTCATAGTTGAACTCTGCTGGGGTGAGCTTCCTCAAATAATAAGTGCATGGGTGTAATACTTGTTCGGGTCCAAGACATGGGGAAAGGACAGCCCCAAATTGCCAGACTGGAGGCATCAGCTTCTACCATGAAAGCTTGTGACACATCTGGGTGAGCCAATATGGGCAGAGTGGTGAAGGTAAGTTTCAGCTGACTGAACACATAGTGGCCCTCGGGAGACCAATGGACTTAGACATTTTTCCAGGGGACAGCAGTGAGGGGCTCAATTTGGTACAAAAAATAGGGATGAATAGTCAAAAATGAGTTAACCCAGGAAGCATTGCAGGTCACATACCACGTGGGGAATCTACCAGCCTTGGATGGCTTGGACTTTGCGCAGGTCCAGCTGGATTCCTTCTGGAAATAAGAAAGTCCAAGAACTCCATGGAGGCCTGCTGGAAGGCACATTTTTTGAGTATGCTGCCCTAATTGTGCCAGGACCATTTGGACAGCAGCATTATGCTGTATAGAGTTGTGAGAGAAGACTAGTATATCATCCAGGTAAACTACTATGTATTTGTTCAATATGTCTTAGAACACATCATTTATAAAATGTTGGAAAGTGGACATGGCATTGGTCAGCCTGAAGGGCATTACCAGATATTCAGACTGGTCCTACCAGGTTTGGAAGGCAGACATCTGCTCTTCCCCTTCCTTGATTGCTTGTACACACCTCCCCACAGAGAACCAATGTAGTGAATATACAGGGAGCTCACACATGATCCAGCAACTTAGGAATCGGGGTTAGCAAATACCGGTTCCTGCTAGTTATTTGATTCAATGTGAAGTGGTCAAGGCAGAGCTGCAGATCACCATCTTTCTTCTTGACAAAAAAAAAAAAAGAAAAAAAAGACTGGTGCACTGCACAGCAAGGTCAACTTGTGGATGAACCCTTGGGCCATTTTCTCATGGAAGTATTATCAGAGTGCTGTCAGCTCAAGTTCTGACATACCATTTGAATGAATTTATGCTATTTTTTGCTCCTGGTTGCAGCTCTATTAGCCAGAGATAGTCCCATTGTGGAGGCAGGGTTTCTGCACTCATCTGCTCAAAAACCATCAGGGTAGTCTTGGTATTTTGAGGGGAGTTCTAATGTTGCTTTGATGAAGGGTTCAGTCTGGCTGCCTGCCCCCACCTGAGCCTTTTGAAATTCAGTCACTGAGACAAAAATCTACCACTTTCCAACAGTGCTGCCAACAAAACTCCTATGAGAAACAGATTTCCTGTGTTTACCACCAAATGAGCAAATTGTGAATGATCAGCCAGGAGATATGGCGTTTCAGGGGAAGTGCAGAGAGTGAATCATGCTGAATTGTGATGTTTCTTAGTGTCCCTGAATCATGGCCACTAGGGGAGTGGTTTCCTCCATTACTGGACAAGAGGGCAAAGGGGAAACTTCAATAGTCTCATGAGGTCATTGTAGGGGAATTTGCAGGATACAGGCTGCTACTGTGTATATGAAGCAGTCAGTTGTGCCTGAGTCAATCAGGCCTGTTAGGATGGGAATTCACCAGGTTGCCCCAGGTACGTGCAACTGGACCAGCACCTGCAAGAGGGAATCAGGTAGAGCTCAGGGTGTGTTCCAGTGCAGACCAAGGTGCAGGGGGGTTCTTTTCTTCCAGGGTCCAGGTCAGTCTCCCTTAATGTACCTGAGCCAGTTCATTTCCCAGGTCCCCAGGGCAGGTAGAGACAGAGTGACTCAATACACCATAGCAGAAGCAGAGATTATGCTAGCAGCAGCATTCCTTCTCTACAGGGGTGAGCTATTGACAGCCCATATCTTCTTGCATCGATTCAGCAGAAAGTATTGATGACAAAGTAACAGTATGTGGTTAAGATAATTTCAGGATCCCCCCCCCTTTTCTCCTCCTTCCCATAACCAGTTGTCTATATGGATGGCGAGATCCACTAGGGCATCCAGATTCATAGGCATCTCCATCCAAGGCCAATTCATCTTTAATTTCTTCCTGCAGACCCCCCCAGAACAAATATAGCTGTGCTACCAAGCTCCAAGCTGTTTTGCCCATGAAGCAATGGACATGCACTACGTTGGAGGCTATGGTACCCTGCCCCTGGTGGAGCTTTCTTAGGGCATTCTGCCATTCGAGCTTGGTGCACCTCATCAAATAGCACTGAGATGGCTTGGAGGACGATCCACCCCCCGAGTGGGACAGAACTGGGCTGTCCAACTTCAAGGAAGAGGCCAAGTCTAATGCTTCTCCAAACCGCAGGCTGATAATCAGGCTCACCTTTGTACAATAAATAGAACAGGACTGAGGATGCATCATGAACAGGAAGTAGCATTGGTTTATAAAACTTAAGCATTGCTGGGGTTATAAATCAAATTGTTTGAGCAGATATGTCAGGAAACAGGGCTTCATGGCCTTAGGGTGGCCAGGTATTCAGTTTTCAGCCAGAAAGTCCAGTCAAAAAGGAGACCTGATAGTGTTTGGTCAGATCTACTGACTGGACACCACAGGCAGAGAAGGTACTAGGTTGTCACCTGTGCCAGCCCCTACTCAGCCAGGGCTGCCTACCTGCCTCGGGCAGCTGCAGCTCCCAGCTGTAGCTCTGCGGGTGAGTCCCTCCCAATCTGGGTAGGGTTGGGATGGGTAGAGAAGGGAAAAGCAGCGAGCAATGAGAGGAGGGGGACAGACAAGCAAATGGGAAGCAGGGTCTTAAGGGAAAGAGGTGGGCAGGGGAGGTTTCGGTATTCCAGCTGGAGTGTCCGTTTTTTAAATATTACAAAGTTGGCAACCCTACAGCCTACCTAGAGTGCAGCATTTTCTCCAAGGTGAGCTGGAAGACCCAGGCCTTCAGGGCTTGATTGTCCACCTGAAGGTAGACAGCCCCCTCGAGCATGTCTGGTGTTTCCAAAGGCAGCAGTTGGGTTGCTAGGTCTATTCTGGAACACCAGGCTCACTCCTGTGGCCTACGTATCTGTGCAAACTATCACAACAAAGATGTGAGTAGTCTTACCTAATGTTCAGAGTAGGAGTCAGAAGCCAGGAGACAGGTTCGGTCTGGATACCAGGAAACCAGAATCAGAGACTAGGCAGACCAAGAGTCGGGGTAGGCTGTACTAACAGCATCAGGCCAGTAGAGTGAGTGCAGCCTATGGGCTGTCAGTCACGGTGTCCACTGTGTGACCTGTGCAGGTCTGCCCATGTGCAGACAGGATTCCTGGCCTTAGAAGCATGGGACTCCAGGTCCTGTTGTGGTTGTGACTCATGTGAGGGTTACTAGTCGTACTCTGCCCAGCAACAGTTTGATATGTACACCTCTACCTCGATATAACGCTGTCCTCGGGAGCCAAAAAAATCTTACCACGTTATAGGTGAAACCGTGTTATATTGAACTTGCTTTGATCCACCGGAGTGTGCAGCCCCACCCCACCGGAGCACTGCTTTACCGCGTTATATCCAAATTCGTGTTATATCGGGTGGCGTTATATTGAGGTAGTGGTGTAATTATCAGTTCTTTGGCAAGCATGCAACATACAGGGGGTGTGTGTGTGTGTGTGTGTGTGTTTGCCCGACCACAGCTCCAGTGCTTATGGGTTTACTTTCATTTCGCTAATAAAACTTTATTTAAAATACTTATCCAAATTTTGTATTGGACCAGACAGGTAGCAGGAGGAATCTGCAAAGCGGCACTATCGCCTCAAAAGGAAAAGGCTTATCAGTGCCCAACATCAGGAGGCAGGCAAAGGTTACCACAAGCCAGAGGGCAAACCAAGAGTCAGTATACTAGGAGGTCAGAATCAGGCAGCAGGAAGAGATAGCACAGGAACAGCACTCCTAAGCAGGCAAAAACCCACTTATTTGGATGGGTTCCCGTTCCTCTGGTTGGTTTAAATAGAAGCAGGGAACCTATCAGGACCTGGAGAGTTTCACCAACCAATCACTCCTTAATCTTCTCTTTAAGAAATAGCAGTCCTTGAATCTATTCCTATAAGGCATAGTTTCTAATCCTTTAATCATTCTTGGGGCTCTTTTCTGAACTTTCTCCACTTTGTCAACATCCTTCTTGAATTGTTAACACTGAGACTGAACACAGTATTCCTGTGGTGGTCATTCCAGTGCCAAAGACAGAGGTAAAATAATCTTCCTACTCCTATTTGAGATTCCCCTGCTTATACAGCTCAGGATAACATTAGCCCTTTTGGACACAGTGTCCCATTGGGAGCTCAAGTTCAGCTGATTATCCACCATGATTCCCAAGTCCTTTTCAGAATCTTGCTTCCCAGAATAGAGTTTCCCATCCTATAAGTAGAACCTAAATTCTTTTTTCCTAGATGTATGATTTTACAGCATGTTATTTGCTTGTGCCCAACTTACTAAATTATTCAAATTGCTGTGTACCAGTGAGCTGTCCTCTTAATCATTTACTGCTTCCTTGAGGTGTGTGTCACCAGCAAATTTTACCAGTAGTGATTGTGTTTTCTTCCAGGTCACTGATAAAAGTATTAGGTATCAGTTCTTGGTCCTATGCTCCCAATGGGACCCCGCTAGAAACATACCTGCTTGAAGATTTCTTATTTTCTAGAAGAAGGATTCATGTCCCAGGGAGACCAGTAGGGCCAGGACTGAAACACATATTGAGGTGGAGGACACATGACAGTAATACTATCATGAGGATTCTTTGAGAATTCCTATCTTCTTTCTGTGTCCTCTGATGGATTCCTCTCTAGATTTCCTACTGAATTCTTGTTGAGCCATCCAGGGTGGAACGTGAAGGTGGAAAGGTGAAGAACATCCTCTGGGGAGGAAGAAGAGTAGACTTCATCCATAGGTGAAGAAGTCCTGTACCAAGTCTAAGAGAAGGGATGGGTACTAAATCAGGTTGAGGCAGGGGAACGGATGGCATGAAACTCACATCTCAAACACTCCAATAAAGGATACTCCATTATTTGATCTATGAGTAGATCAACCAGTACTGTGAAAGGCTTCAGTACCTTTCAATATTTGCTGCCACAATGTTCATCAGTAGTGTGAAAGTTTTGATCAGTACTGGGATGAAGAGGTTGGTGCTGAAGGTTTTGGCGCTGAAGGCAATGCCAACAAGCATGGCACCATGATGGACAGTCCTTGAAGCCTGACTTGGATTCCACCACCACCATCATAAGAAGTACATCCCTCTATGGGAGGAAGGGGAGAGAAGATGACTTACCCGTAAGAATCCACCTTTTGTTATATAGAGATAGTGATAGGGTGTACAGAGGTACCCACATGAGTCATAGAATCATAGAAGATTAGGGTTGTAAGAGACCTCATGAGGTCATCTAGTCCAACCCCCTGCTCGAAGCAGGACCAACACCAACTAAATCATCCCAGCCAGGGCTTTGTCAAGCCGGGCCTTAAAAACCTCTAAGGATGGAGATTCCCCAACCTCCCGAGGTAACCCATTCCAGTGCTTCACCAACCTCCTAGTGAAATAGTTTTTCCTAATATCCATTGCAACATGAGAAAATTGCTCCTTGTTCTGTCATCAGCCACCACTGAAAACAGCTTAGCTCCATCCTCTTTGGAACCCCCCTTCAGGTAGTTGAAGGCTGCTATCAAATCCCCCCTCACTCTTCTCTTCTGCAGACTAAACAAGCCCAGTTCCCTCAGTCTCTCCTCATAGTCAGGTGCCCCGGCCCCCTAATCATTTTCATTGCGCTCTGCTGGACTCTCTCCAATTTTTCCACCGCCTCTGTAGTGGGGGGCCAAAACTGGACACAATACTCCAGATGTGGCCTCACCAGTGCTGAATAGAGGGAAATAATCACTTCCCTCGATCTGCTGGCAATGCTCCTACTAAGGCAGCCCTGTATGCCATTAGCCTTCTTAGCAGCAAGAGCACACTATTGAATCACATCCAGCTTCTCGTCCACTGTAATCCCCAGATCCTTTTCTGCAGAAATGCTGCTTAGACAATTGGTCCCCAGCTTGTAGCAGTGCATGGAATTCTTCCTGCCTAAGTGCAGGACTCTGCACTTGTCCTTGTTGAACCTCATCAGATTTCTTTTGGACCAGTCCAACTTGTCTAAGTCACTCTGGACCCTAACCCTACCCTCCAACATATCTACCTCTCCCCCCAGCTTAGTGTCATCTGTGAACTTGCTGAGGGTGCAATCCATCCCATCATCCAGATCATTAATGAAGATGTTGAACAAAACCAGCCCCAAGACCGACCCCTGGGGCACACCCCTGGGATACCAGCTGCCAACCAGACATCGAGCAGTTTAGCCTGACAATCTAGCCAACTTTCTATCCACCTTATAGTCTAATCATCCAATCCATACTTCTTTAACTTGCTGGCAAGAATACTGTGAGAGACCATATCAAAAGCTTTGCTAAAGTCAAGGTATAGCATGTCCACTGCTTTTCCCATATTCACAGAGCTTAGTTATCTCAGTTATCTCATCACAGAAGGTTATCAGGTTGGTCAGGCATGACTTGCCATCGGTGAATCCATGTTAACTGTTCCTGATCACTTTCCTCTCCTCCAAGTGCTTCAAAATGGATTCCTTGAGGACCTGCTCCATGATTTTTCCAGGGACTGAGGTGAGGCTGACTAGTCTGTAGTTCTCCAGATTCTCCTTCTTCCCTTTTTTAAAGATGGACTCTATATTTGTCTTTTTCCAATTGTTCGGGACCTCCCCAGATTGCTACCAGTTTTCAAAGATAATGGCCAATGGCTCTGCAATCACATCAGCCAACTCCCTCAGATGCACTAGATCTGGGCTCATGGCCTTGTGCATATCCAGGTTTTCTAAATAGTCTTTAACATGTTCTTTCACCACTGAGGGCTGCTCGCCTCCTTCCCAAACTGTGCTGCCCAGTGCAGCAGTCTGGGAGCTGACCTTGTCTGTGAAGACAGAGGCAAAAAAAGCATTGAGTACTTCAGCTTTTTCCACATCATCTATCACAAGGTTGCCTCCCCCATTCAGTAAGGGTCCCACACTTTCTCTGACCTTCTTCTTATTTCTAACATACCTGTAGAAACCGTCCTTGTTACCCTTCACACCTCTTGCTAGCTGCACCTCCAATTGTGCTTTGGCCTTCCTGATTACACCCTTGCATGCTCGAGCATTATCTTTATACTCCTCCCTAGTCATCTGTCCAAGTTTCCACTTCTTGTAAGCTCCCTTTGTGTTTAAGCTCACCAAAGATTTCTCTGTTAAGCCAAGCTGGTCGCCTGCCATATTTGCTATTCTTTCTGCACATCGGGATGGTTTGTTCCTGCACCCTCAATAAGGCTTCTTTAAAATACAGCCAGCTCTCCTGGACTCCTTTCCCCCTCAAGACTCAACTGTGTTCATGGGCTGCCTTGGGCCCAATCAGCCATGCCAGTGTCAGGCGTTAAGAGAAGAGCTAAGAAGCTGCTGCCTGGCTGGGGGCAGGAGAGCAGACCTTGAGTTCTCACTGTGGGACAGAATCAGTGCCTCTCTGAGGGAAGGAGCAAGTTTGTATCTTGGTTTGTTTTGGATACCCTGAAAGGGGTGGAACAGTTACATTTCCTAGCCAGAGAGCTGAGTCACCACAAGCCAGAAGGTGATGGATGCTGGGCAGACTACCAAGAGGGAAACAGAAGCAGAGCCACTACTTCACCATGCCACACCATAAGGAGGATACAGTACTACATATGTATATATATTAGCAAATGGGCAAAGAAGACATACAAAACTAATTCTAGCTTCACTAACAATGAAAATGTTTTAATTTGTATTATGAAGCTTCTACCGCATTGTTGTTTCCTATTGTTTGCTGGTGTTAGTTGTCAAATAAGGGAACTTACTCCTTTCAACTATTGCAATACAATTTCAGTATCCATTTCTATAGTCAGAATATAAGTTTTTAGTAGCATTTACCTTTTTCCCATGAGAATGAAGCCCAAATGCAATCTGAAATCCTAACAAAAAATTCCTGGTTTCTGTCCACACTTTAAAAGTCAAAAACAATTAGCTTTCATCCTGCTAAACCAGCTACTGTGTATCATTTGATACAATATTTAATACAAAGATCAATCTCCAGCACTTATCTGAGTTAGGAGAGAATGGCTGACTATTAAAAAAACCCTAATACTAACTAAAAAAATAATAGTAATAATTTTCAAAATGCAACTGTTGGCAGAACTCAGGATGAGAAAGTTGTCAGACAGTATTCAACTAATACTTGTATTACTTTTGCTAACCCCACTAAAGATAGTTATGGGATTCTTAATACCCCACATTGCTGCACACATGCAGGAATGGAAGTGTTTAAGTCAGATCAAGACTAGACCTTTTTGAGGAATGAAAACATCCTGACAATCTAGAAAGAATATTTCTGCAGAAAAGTACTGTATATCACACACACACAAAACAGGTATGGCCAAACAACAGATCACATTAATTGAGTTTTAAATATCCTCTTTCTACACAAGCAGTGCAGTTGACAGGGATATACTGTATAAAATTGTCCACAGTTGTTATATTCTCACCAAACTCTTCTGTAAATAGTTTAATGCATGTTAGGGCTACAGTTAGGTCTATTGCAGGCTGCAAGGACCCAGATCTTCAGCACATGTTAATTGGCAGTTATGTTTTGGAGGTACACTGATTTACACAAGCTAGGATCTAGTCGTTTATTTTTAGATAAAGTAAATGTTGGCAGATGTAACTGCTTAAGGGAAAAGAGACTGAAATTATACAGTATTAAAAGTGTGCAGGATCTACACTGGCTAATTAATATGCAACACATTAGGTGCACTAAAGGCATGTGATTCTGAAGTGCACCATTACCCCACCATGTAGACAAGTCCTTAGTCTTTAATCGCTATTATGTTTTAAAGAGTCCTGTATTACAATAATTTAATATTTTTCTGGTTATCTAAATCTTATTCAATGTTTTTCTCTAACATACATTTTGTCAAAGTTCAAAATTCTTAGTTATACCAATTCACAAAGTCAAATGGACATAATGTTTTGATGTGTTAAATATAAAGATTATTTCCTTAACACCTTAATTTTTATCCAGTTAGAACAAATAAAAATTCAATGAATGTTTCTAGTATTGTGCCAATGCTGAAAAGATTTACCAAAAAAAAAAAAAAAACCCTGAGTATAGAGATAGTGCTGTGCATTCAGAAGTGAGCAATGGAATGTTATTAAAATTACTGGAAACGTGTTACTCTCCACTCAACAGGAGTTGCCAAGTCCTTAAATATACACAATGTTGGGCTTAAAAAAAAGTTTCGCACCAACATTAAAAAAATTTGCAATATGCAAAGCCAATCTGGAGAAAGGGAATTAAACACACTTTCTGATATTTTAGCCCTTGCTGCCACCTGCAGCTCTCATAAAAAACTGTGTTCTCTCATTAAAAGTTTCCATTTCAGAGCCCTAGACACCACAAATTGAGGAACCGTTTCAAGCACACTAACTATAAACTCTCCATTACAGAACTGTGATAACTTAAATAAAGCTATTGCCATGACTGTTAGTTCCAATGTAAGTGTTGTACCTCATTTAATATCCACATTACACAGGGGAATACAAGAGGCCAGACTCTGTTCTCATTTACTTCACTGTATATCAGGAGTAATACTACTGAAGGCAATGGTGATAGAATGGTATAATACCCGTGTTTTGTTAAAGCCAACTGTCTTACCAGGAATCTCACAATATTTATTGTTTTTCTAAAAGCCCCAGTTCATGGAATCACATGATTAAAAGAGAATCTCAGCTTTCATTTTTAAGTAATCTTGTGATTACAAGGAAAAGCTTGAAAATCTGAATGCTACGCTCTAGGCTCAAAACCTAGAAGGCAAATAAAGAGAACCCAAAATGTATCATTTTTAAGATCTCTTGATTTTTAAGCCAAGAGTTATGAACAGTTGTGGTCAGTAATACATCTCATACTTAGCCCTGTAGATTGTTGTTGACAGCATATTTTTACAAAGCAGGCTACGAAGGATAACCTACACTGCATGCGGTGCATTTGATCTAGATCTTCAGCTAACTGGCCTGAGTAAGCAGTCTGTGGGGTGTGCCCACTGTCTTCTCCTCAGTACTCTGGCCCTTTATATTCATTTTCTGGAGGGAACTTGCCCAGGGTCATTCCACATCTGGACAGTTATCAGAATACACCTAGATTCTACTTCGCATCACAGCAAGCCTAACAGCCCCTTGCTTTGGTTAGCAGCAGGACTAGAACCTGGCACCAGACCTGTGCAGTTTCCATTGTGGCTGGGAGGCTCCTGGGTTCAGCTGCTCCCCAAATTACTCCTGTCATTGAATATTAAGCCTGATTTGGGGAGCAGAGAAGATATGCTAATCTGAATAACTATGGTTATGGCTACTCTAAGCAGGATTTACCAGGTTGGTCCTCCAGGACTCCAACCATAGAGACCCATCGAGGAGGCCTCTACCCAAAAAGATGTAGTCCCGAACATTGTTTCCTCACCTAGCAGGTTGCAACTCCAGAGGGTCACAGAAAGTAATAGGGGGAGTTGGATAGAACAGAAAATTGTATTACTATTTAAATCAAAGAAAGTCTGACTTCTCTATACCCCACACACTCTTATCCTTCAAGGTTCTCCGTCAACCTCTCAAAACATCCACACAAATAAATTGTATAGGCTTATCATGAGTATAGTTTTTACTTTTATTTTTATAGCAAGTGTAAACAGGTCCCAAGAGTGTTTTGACTTTGAATAAGAGATTGACAATCTGAGAAGGCTGAAAAACACTGGTCTATCTAGCACATCATCCCACAGTTAGCCATAGCTTGGAGCTACGGCTAGAGCACCATCTCTCACCCATGCCTGGGAGCAATAACCAGGGAAAAGTAGATACAGCCCATCAAACCAGGGTGCAACCAGAGCTAGACACCCACCAAGGGACCAGTCTCCCTGTCAGACCACCCCTCACAGACCAAAGAAAGGAGCAACTGGCACTAGGAGCTAGCAATCCCACCCCAGCCTTCCACGCACTCCAAGGTTGGAGCAACCACTGTCAGAGATGAGAATGTGAGTAGTAATACCTACCGGCTACAGCTGGAGTCAGGAATCAGCACCAGAGTCAGAGCCACGGGTCAAAACCAAGAATCAGGTATCAGAGCCCAGGGCCAGGATCAGAGCCAAAGACAAAAGTCAGGAATTGGAGTTGAAGGTCAGAACCCAGGTTACCTGGAGCAAAGCAAGGGTAAGGCCAAGGCAGGAGCAGGACTAAGAACAAGCAGACACAAGGGCTACCACAGCCATAGGCAAATGTTTAGAGTAGCTACTACATTGCTGCTGCTGGGCTTAAAACCTGATCTCCTGACACTTCTAACCAATCAGGCAGTATAGCCTGTCAGGCAACCTACTACAGACCAGCTGCGCTTGTTAAATTGCCCAGAAATTGGCTTTGCTGCACAGCCTGCTTCCAGACTGACTCTGCTGCAAGCCCTGATTCCGGACACCCATCAAACAGCACCCAAAGTTTCCTGAAGAACAAAGTCAGGGAGATGGCCCAAAAAGCCTGCCAGAAGCATAGCAAATCTTATATTCCTGAAGCTCATGCCACACTGTAGCCTTGGCAGGCTTAAGTTCCAGCAATCAGAATATTTGCTGTTGTTTATGTAAATAAGGCAGTACATATTCAGATTTGCAAATTAGGGTTTAAGTCATTTGCATAAAATCTCCACATTTTTATGCCTTCAGCTTTGACAGGCATTCCTGGGACCTTCATGCTACAGCACAGATCATTACCACTTTACAGAGCATGAATAATATCAGAAAAAGGTTATCTGTTAACAACTTATGTGTCCATGTAATCCATTCATTGCTTTATGGACAAGCAGTCAGTTCAGCATCCAAATCCATATAATATTCCTGTATGCTACAATTTCCATTTTGATTGTTGACACGTGAAAAACTATATATTACCACACACCTCTTCTGTGATTACACACATACAGCTGCTGAAAAGCACAAGTTACTCCAGCTAAAGTCAGCATCAATGCAAGCTCAAAATGTTTCATTCTGATCCACACTCTGCAATTATATATTCCATTTTAGTGTTTTGTTTTGTGTTTTTTAAAGATTCCACTAACTTTTCCTCATACCTCTTTCAACACAGGTAACAAAGATCTCCAGATCTTCTTTTTTATTGTTTTGCAACAGAGCAGCATAGAATCTGAGCCCAAGAAGAGAAGATGCTGTCAGGTTTTCAAACACATAAATAACATGACATTTCAGAAATATGCAGTGCATATTTATTTATATTAATATGTCATTAATATTCTGGCATTTGGAATCATATTTAATAAAGCATTTTGGAATGGAGTTAATTCCTGTTTTCCCCAACTACTGTCTATTTTTTATTAAAATCACCACTACTCTCCTACTTCTCTAGATCAGAAGGTAGACAAGCAACTTTATCAAGATTTGATGCTGTATCTCAAATCAGCGTTACTCTGTGCTATATCTGAAATGCAAGCTAGAAATCTGGCTGTGTCATACTGGAAGCATGTCACCATAGTCCAGAGGTGGCCAAACTACAGCCCGCGGGACCATCCTGTCCAGCCCCCGAGCTCTGGCCTGGGAGGCTAGCCCCGGCCCCTCCCCTGCTGTCCCCCCACCCCTGTGGCCTCAGCTCGCTCACTCCGTCGCCGGTGCAATGCTCTGGGCAGCGGGGCTGTGAGTTCCTGGGGCAGCGCAGCTGCAGAGCCCGGCCTGACCCAGAATGGAGGCAGGGGTCCTGGAGGGGCAGTCAGGGATGGGGGGAGGGGTTGGATGTGGCGGCAGAGGGCACTCAGGGGCAGGGGTTCCGGGGACAGTCAGGGGACAGGGAGAAGGGGTGGTTGGATAGGGCAGGGGTCCCGGGGGTGGTGGTGGGGCGTCAGGAATGAGAGGAGGGGTTGGATGGGACGGCGGAGGTCCGGGGGCAGTCAGGGGACAGGAAGGGGTGGATGGGGCAGGGGTCCCGGGGGCCGTCAGGGAATGGGGTGGGAGGGGGGTGGATGGGGCAGGAGTCCCGAGGGGGAGGGGCCACAACCTCCTCCCCTAACTGGCCTTCTCCTGATATACAGTGAAGTAAATGAGAACAGAGTCTGGCCTCTTGTATTCCCCTGTCCAAAGACTCCGGCTATGATCAGGGCCCCACTGTCCTAGACACTGTACAAACACAGTGAGAGACAATGCCTGCCCCAAAAATCTTACAGCACACCTCCCAAAAGTTCTGGATTTCCCCCAAAACCTCCTGTTCCAGTTAAAGCAGGGCATTTCCCACATTCATGGATATCTAGGGGGGCAGTTTGCCTCAGGTCCCCCATTTGAGAGGGCCAACAGATCAAGTGGCATTGCAACCTGGCACACAGGGTCTCAGTGCCACTCTGGTTTGGTCTGGCCACCCCTCTATCTCCATTTACAGAAGGGTGGCCAGGTCAAACCTGAGTGGTACTGCTTCCTGTTTTAACCACTTGAAATGCTGGGAAGTATGTTACAGTCTAAATAGGTAAGACGGATTGGGGGAGGCGGGGCAGGGAAGGAATAGAAGCTTGCCAAAGGTCACAAAGCAAAGAAAAGAATAGAACCCAAGTCTCTAGTAGTCCAGTCCCGTGCCCAACCACTGGACCATTGTGCTTCTCTAATGCTTAGCCAGTTATCTAGATGTTGCAATCAAATCTAGCTTCACAAAGACTCTATGTTTGTTGCCCTGTATTAGAAATAATTAGGGAAACAACGTTCTTAAAATATAATGCCTTTATGGTAACACTACTGGCACTTGTTTTCTTAAGTCAGCCCTGTTTCCTCATTTCTAAAAACCTTCACTCCAGCAGTAGGGAAGCAGGAATCAGAGGGGTAGCCATTTTAGTCTGTATCCACAAAAACAAAAGACTCCTCATTGTTTTTGTGGGAGCAGGAATGGTTCTCAATAATAAATACAGTGATTAATGTGTTGGCATTTATTATGTCTACATGACAGTTAGAAGGGTGTTTCACAGTGCTAGCAGACAGACTCATGCTAGCTCTTCTCGAGCTAACACACTAAAAATAGCAGTGCAGCTTGTGGCAACATGGGCAGTGGCTCTTACCCACGCAGAGCTAGCACATGTCTGTCCATCCATGCCGGGAAACATGCTCCCAGCTGCGGTGTAGACATACCCATACATAGGAGTTAGTTCTCCTCACACTCTTTAGCTTACCTAAGGAGCACTAGCTCTCTTTAGATGCATGAAGCAACAACATAATGTACTGGGGACAACTTGTTTTTGAAATGATAGATTTCATTATTCTAAGTGTAAGCAGAGTGAGGATGAGCTCTACCCTGACATCTGGTGGTGAATTATGGTGAGTGTGGAAAAGAACTCCAGGGGCTGATCTTGTTTGCATAGGCACACCCACCCCGCCTAGCATGAAACAACAGCAACTGAATGTGGTTACTTTCGCTGGTTTGGGATCCCCACTTTCTCTGTTATTGGGGCAGGAAGAATAAAGTTTTGTTACCCTGATTCTGTGAATCAAGGCCAGTGGAACTGCTGTATGACAGAAGGACTGAGTGAGTCCTTCACCATTACCTAAGTAGCACTTGCTTGACAAGGGGCATGGGTTACGAAACACAGTGAATTGAGAGAGGATGGGGATAGGTATTTGTATCTGAGGGTATGCCCTCACCTGGGCTTGACACACCAATTGCACCACTGCCTCTCTCCACTGTTGAATGTCAGAGCTAACTTTGATTCTATTAGGAGTCTAGTTACAGGCTGCTGAGCTGAATTCACTTTGGGCCAATGGTGCACCAGCACTGGGGCTCCCCTACTATGAGCTGAAATCACAAAAGAGCTAAAGTTATTAAGAGCTGAGATCACTGAGTGCTGTGTTAACTAGTGGGGGAGCCTGAAGCTATATTGCTAAGCAGCTGGCGGAGCAATTTGTGGGGACGACTGGAGGAGCAGCGAGCGGCGCGGGGCCGGTTGGAGTGGCCCAAGGAATGGCGAGCGGAGCTGTTTGCGGGGACGGCTGGAGCAGCTCACAGGTAGCGGAGCAGAGCAGCCTGTAGAGCGGAGCAGTTCGTGGGACGGCAGGAAGTGGACTGGCTCGTGGTGAAGGCTGTGGCGGAACCCCACAGAGAGATGGCCGGCCGGCCTCGGATCACGTAAGGTGTCCTTTAACACCCTGCGTGCCCCCCTTTTACTCTGGGGCTGCACTGACCAGGGACAGAGACTTTGGGGTTTGCTGGACTTTTGGGACTTTGGGTGGTTACTGGACCCAAGAGACTTTGGGGGTGTTGGACTTTGGGGACTCTGGGTGATTTTTGGGTTGCTGGATTCAAGAACCAAAGGGAAAGGACACAGCCCAATTTGCTGGGGTGGGTTTTTTGCTCATGGTTTGTGTTATGAATCCTGTTTGTGGTGTTTTTCCAATTTAATGCTGATGTCGTTTACCTCATGTTATTAAACATTTTCTGCTACACTCAGATTCCGTGCTTGCGAGAGGGGAAGTATTGCCTCTTAGAGGCACCCAGGGGGTGGTATGTAATTGTCCCAGATCACTGGCTGGGGGATCGAGCCAGTTTTGCATTGCGTTATTGAAACGGAACCCCTAGATACAGAACCCGGCCCTTGTTGCTGCCAACTTAGATGGGCAGAAGGGTTACATAAGCAAAGGAAGGAGTGAGAGTACCAGAACAAGGACAATGGACTTCAGAAAAAAGCAGACTTTAACCCACTCAGAGAACTGGTAGGTAAGGTCCCATGGGAAGCAAATGTAAAGGGAAAAAAGTGTTCAAGGGAGCTGGCAGTTTCTCACAGAGACAATATTAAAGGAACAACATCAAACTATCCTGATGCAAAAGAAAGATAGGAAGAACAGTAAGATGCTAATATGGCTGTATCCGGAGGTTTTAATGACCTGAAAATCCAAAGGGAATCCTACAAAAAGTAGAAACATGGACAAATTGCTAAGGATGAGTACAAAAGAATGGCACAAGCAGGTAGGTACAAAATCAGAAAGGCTAAGATACAAAACAGTTATACCTAGCAAGTGACGTAAAAGGCAATAAGAAGAGGTTCTATAACTACATTAGGAAGAAGAGAAAGATGAAGGAAAGTATAGCAATTTTAAAAATTACAAAAGAAGAAGTATGTGTAAGTCCTGAAAGGGTGGACTGCAGTTAGAACTTTACAAATTACATTTGCAGCAACGTCTAGCATAATTCTGACAAGAAAGCAGATTTTCAAGTTAAGAGCACATAAAGTCTGGTGGTTTTTGGAAACTTAGTGCCATCCAGTGCATCAAGATGAACACTACATGATGTATACAAAGATGCTAGTAGAAGGAAAATTAGAGAGACAAGGTGGGTGAGGTAATATCTTTTATTGGACCAACTTCTGCTGGTCAAAGAGAAAAGCTGTTGAGCTTACACAAAGCCCTTCTTCAAGTCTGGGAAATGTACCCAGAGCACCACAGCTAAATACAAGGTAGCACAGATTGTTTAGCATAAGTAATTACTAGTTACATACTTCAAGGGGCCATTCAAGATGAAGTGGCCTGTTAATGCCCTGTAAGTCATAGGGGGTAAAGGAAAGGGAGGGGAAGGACAGCTGGGGAGGGAGGTTGTTAGAGGAAAAGTAATTTTTCTGGCAAGTATTGTGTACTTGCTAATGAATTGTCACTAGTGGAAAACTTATGGTTTTTATCAGGATATCACAGAGTAGGGAATTTTTTTTAAAAAGTTTCTTTATTATGACAACACTGGCTAAAATACAAATTGGAAGAAGTCAGACACATTTCAGTAGTTTTTTTAAATGTTTGTTTTAGAGATGATATGATAAGATCCCTGATATGGTAGGGAGACAAATTGATGAATGATAAGATTATACAGCAGAAGATGAATAAGTCTTTCAGATAATTCATATAATTTTATCAACCATGTTTGTATGCCAGAAATAGAATGTGGGGGAAAAATCCATTTACCTCATTTTAAATAAAAATTAGCATAATGTTGAATCTGTGTCCAGAACAGGCTGACAAGAAATAACTGTAGGTTTTTTTCCTTCCTATTTGTAAGAGGCTGAGAATAAATGGAAAAAATATCAGTGAATTACTCATAACTTCATTACTTTTTAAAAATAATTGCTAGAGCATTTTAGCTGCAAAGAAAAGGACAAAAATAAGGATGAAAGTAATCTTCAAATGCTCTAGTAATTCTATGTGATTCATTATTTTGGGAATAAACTAGCAAAGCCCATTCTCTCTACATAGACTGAATCCAAGTACCATTTAAATCAATGGCAAAACTCCTCTTTGACTTCATTGGGAGCAAGATCAGGCCCACTATAAAATGACAAAAGAAAGTGTAAGGCCTGCTATTCCTCTTTCCCTGTTCCTTAAAGAATTTCCAGTTAGCAAAACATGTTGGATGTAATTGCAATTGGCTAATAGTTAAACTTGCACCAAGGCTTTGAGGGTTTTGCTATTCATTCATTTAAGAGGATTCTGCTGTTTTAAGTAACTTATTGTAATTTGGTAAATGGAGAATACGTTTTTAACAGATCTATTCTTACATAATATCCATTTTTACAGCATTTTACTTTTTGTGTTCTTGATGTTTATTCTTTTAACTCAGTGTTCATTTTCAATGTTTTCAATGTATTTCTGGATGGATTTTGGTTCGGTGCATGGAAAATATAATTTTAACTTTCTATTCCTTTACCAGGAATCCAATCACTGTGACCTCTGTGTACTTTTCCACTACTCAACATGTACCATGAACCAGAAATTCTGAAATGAAAATCAGATTTGGAAAAGGATTACACTGAAAAAAATGCTTATGTTTGTATCTCATAAGCAACAAAAGCTTTTTTTCTGAAAGATGAGGAGACTTCTCCTGATGGGAAGAAAGAAAAAGGTAATCGTGTACTGTAATGAGAAGGATGAAGAACATGAATCAAGCTGTCTCAGATGAAGGCATATACAAGTTATTATAACTGTGAATCACACAGTAGGTGAAGCTGTAAGCCAAGAATGGCAAGGAATGTGAAGTGAGAAGAGAACAGTGATTTCATATTGAAAGCAGCAAAACAAAAGTAAAAATCAAGCCTATCCAAACCACAGAGTTTCTGAAAGCCATGTTTCAAACTCTTTGACTTTTATTTACAAATCCCATAACATGATCCTTTCATGGTTTTATATTGTAGAATGTCTTATTGTCTAGCTGAAAGTATTCATCAAAATCACCAATATAATTTATTGTTGTAACCTGAAGTAGCAAGTCGCTCATCAAACACTATTGCAAAAATATTCTATTCTCATTTCCAGATATAAAGTCAATGAATTTAAATTCAGATTAATCATTTCAGATACTACAGTGACAGCAACCATGTAAATACCTGGATAGATAGAGAGACAGACATGTTTTGTCAGTCCATGGACTTCTTAGATACAAGCTTAATTGTGATCTCAGATATTCAGATATATTGCCATATTTATGCACAAAGGCAATTTTACTCAGCACAAAGCTAATGAGCTTTGATATTCATGAGAAACAAGTTCATAATATATGTATCATGCTGTTTGTCATTACCCCAGTCTACCACCATATTTTCAAATTGGAAAAAACTGTACACAGGCTCATAGGTTCTTTCATAATAAAGGTTTTACATTCACCATGGGAAACTGGTATTTTTCACTTAGCACATTTATGTCATGCCATACATAAATGAAAAAGAACTGTCTCACCATAGTGGCACAACAATGTGATGCACCTGTGAAAAAGGCTAATATTCTGGGATGTGTTAACAGGAATGTCATGTGTAAGACATAGAAGATAATTGTCATGCTCTATTAGGCATTGATGAGGCCTCAGCTAGAGTACTGTGTCCAATTCTGGGCACCCCAGTTTAGAAAAAAATGTGGACAAATTAGAGAAAGTCCAGAGAAGAGCAACAAAAATGATAAAATGTTTAGAAAACCTGACCTGTGAAGAAAGACGAAAAGAAGACTCGGGGGGGACACACCTCATAACAGTCTTCAAATATGACTGTTATTAAAAGGTTGGTGATCAATTGCTCTCCATGTCCACTTAGTATAAGACAAGAAATAATGGGCTTAATCTGCAGCAAGGGAGATTTAGGTTAGATATTAGGAAAAACTTTCTGACTATAAGGGTGGTTAAGCTTTGGAATAGGCTTCCAAGGGAGTTGTGGAACCCCCATCATTGGAGGTTTTTTAAAACACATTAGACGAACACCTGTCAGGGGTGGTCTAGGTTTACTTTGTCCTGCCTCAGTGCAGGGGGCTGTACTTGATGACTTCTCGAGGTCCCTTCCAGCCCTACATTTCTATGATTCTGAGATACATACATACAAACAATATTTTTAGTTGGAAAACCACTATCAATTCATCAATCCATATTTCAGCTAAAGGAACATGAACTGCTGAAGCAAAACTTGCTCTTCAAAAACACCAAACTTGTTTCTTTTTTTGTTGGAAAATGAACACTAACAAAAACAGAACTCCCCTTATAGACTTGGAGTCACACACATGAAGTGACACGATAACCCAACATTTCCACACACTTATTTAGTTTTCCTGCCCTCTCTAAGATGCCTTATCATTGGATGAAGAATGAACCAGAAAGGCCTTATGTTCAGCTTGTGGGGGAGGAAAAGCTCAGTGGTTTGAGCATTAGCCTGCTAAACCCAGGGTTGTGAATTCAATCCTTGAGGGGGCCATTTAGGGAACTGGTGTAAAAATCTGTCTGGGGATTGGTCCTGCTTTGAGCAGGGGGTTGGACTAGATAACCTCCTGAGGTCCCTTCTAACCCTAATATTCTATTCTACGCTTGACTGACAAAATCCTGAGAACCAAAAACCTTGAAAAGGTCTTAAATTTGGCTTTTAATATTCTGACAAATCAAGTTCTTCACTGGGTCAATATCCAAAAACCTTCCCATTCCCATCATCTAGCTCGTGGGCCACAGAATCTTATAAGGTGCAAAGTGCTTCATCAGCTATTGCACAGCTCATTATTACAACTAATTGAAACACAGAATTTCCCTTTTGTGGGAAATTTCAACATTTCAAAATTTCCAACAGAACAGAAATTCCATACAATTTTCATTTTGGAAATAATGACACATAGTGCTTCTGAAACAAAATATGTTCTCTGAAATCCCAGTAATTTCTGTTACATGATTGTTTCCAGGACCTCCATTTGGATTCTGAAGAACTGAAAACATAACAATTTTCTCATGGCCCAAACAGACACTGCTGGCCAAAAGAATCTTATCTCACATACACAGAGCCCATGAGTGGCATGAGTGTGGACAATCACTTAAAAGAGGACAATAAGATTCCCTAAATACTCTCAATTAATCTTCAATCAATTTCACCAGTTTATTCTTCAATCAGATTGGGGAGAATGTAATAGGGTTGTATATGGAGAAAGATGCTATTAAACATTTTTTTCCACAAATAAAACTAGCATTTCTTGAAAGCAAATTTCTTCCTTTGCTGATGGTGTTCACAAATATAATTTTATGGCTAATAATATAACCATAAATTATACTCTACAGTATTCACTTTCAGCAGCTCAAGGTTGGAGATAAAGAAAACATCCATGAAATTTCAGGAAGTTAATAGCCTCCTCTTCTAAAAGGTCAGTTGTTTTCTTCTTCTTGCTGAAGAATGTCTAAAGGGGCCCAGCAACTTCCTGCTGAGGCCAATCAAGTTTTCCACTACTGCACCCTTGGTACTGTAACTGACCTCAGTGCAGAGTATGGCTGAGAGTGTTGTGGTACTCTAGGCCCTAGGTGTCTGGTAGCATGCTTGGTGTACCACAGCCTTGGAAGCAAGTGGTGTTGACGCTCCAAGCGCTACACTTTTCAGGCTCCAGCCCCCTGCTAGTTTCAAAGAACACTCACACACTTGAAGTAACCAAGAGTGTTTCTTTACTAGAGTTGCCAGAAATAAGATATGCAAACGACCTAGGCAACATTGTTTTAAGTAACAGCACAAAAAAGAAACAACACTCTCTAACTTGGCTACTAAAGGCAACCCAGTGCAGGGCTGGGAAGGTCAGAGTACAATTGCACCTCTTCCACAATGTCCTCCTGCCTGCAAGCCACTACTTTGTATCCTATTGTAGCTACTGCTGGCCACCTGCAAGCAACAGGATGTGTCTCTGGTCAGCTTTCCTGGCTGCCTGCTATACAGCACTCTCTCCATAGCCTGCTTCCAGGCTGTGCCTCCAGCCTCCCTCCTCAGCCTGGTCAACTCTGACCTAAGGATATTAATTCTCATTCCTGTGGTTAAGGGATTGTGGAGCCCACTACTGGCCGGAAGTTAAACTGGGTGGGAAAAGTGCCCAGAAATGACCTTGCAGGTTACAATACAGAACTGCAGTGTCTGGCATATCTCAAGACTTAAAAGCTTTTATTATGTTGGTTCCATTGTCTCAGGGGGCCACATTGATAACGTATCCAGCAATTGCCATTTATCAAGCATGACCAGAAGTGTCTCCAGAATAAATGTGCCCATGAGTTTGCTATCAAAATCCTTGGTGTGCAGCACAACTGTGTTTCTTATTAACTCGTTGTCTACCATGATATTGCTTCATGTCCATATATCCACAGTAAGATCCCAATCAAAGAACTTAAGACCCTGCTTCACTTTAAGGATCTGAATAAAAGTCAGTGGGGCTATTCAAATGCTTAAAGTTAAGCACATGCAAGGCGCTTTGTGAGATTGGGGCTTATAGGAGCAGAATTCCATGCTTTTAAAATCTAATTTATTTGCTTCCAAACGTTTTCACACATCTAAGACATAACAGCGGGGGGGGGAGGGGGCTTTGGGACTGGAACAGGTAATGAGGGTCTAATAGTTTGATGTGCTTTCCCAAACACAAATCTTCAGCAATTGAAATTGTGAAAGTTATTAGTGACCCCCCCGCCCCGTTAACAGAGTAGCCGTTATGTCAGCCAGCGGCCATTAGGGGGAAGCAGACACTTTAAGGACACAGTAGCCTGAACTTTTCAACTGTCTTCCCTTCAAGGCCTTAAGGTAGTTGGAGCTGGTCCCAAGCCGGTTTTCACTGACCAGATAGCAAAAGCACGGGGCTGACCACCACCAATCAAGTGTTAACACTGCAAAGACCTTGGTCTGAATGTGTATAAATGATCTGTAAAATGTGTGTGAGACAGAGTTTTTGTACTAAGGTGCAAAGCTCTCCTTTCTTCTGCAGAATAAAGCAACTCTTCCTTATCCCTGTCTGGCTGTTATTGGCTCTCAGCTAGGTGGACCCGATATTTCGGTAACAGTTTCTGGCACCCCAGATGGGACCCTCCTAGCTCGGACATTGGACTCCGGACGGCTGCGGCGAACTGGGAACGGCGCCAACGGGGTGTTTCGCCCCTTTTCTCTGCTTCACCGCGGCCCCCGGGGTTCGTGCTCCGATAAGGTGAGTCCTAATAGGATAAGGAGACACTATCTGGTTCTGGTCTGGTTAACCGGTTTATGAATTTCTGTCTTATACATTGGGTGTTAGGTGTGTATTGGTAGAAATTCCTGTAATAGGATCCTATTAGACCATAATTCCTTCTGTTCTCTGTGTAATTCTCTGTTAGAGTGTCAGCAGGCAGATAGGTGGGTCTCTGTTTAGACCATAATTCCCTCTGTTCTCTGTGTAATTCTCTGTTAGAGTGTCAGCAGGCAGATAGGTGGGTCTCTGTTTAGGCCATAATTCCCTCTGTTCTCTGTGTAATTCTATTTTAAGAGTGTCAGCAGGCAGATGGGTGGGTCTCTGGTAAAACCCTCTAAGGATAGTCCTTTGGATTATATGTTAAGCAAATGGCCCTTACCCGGTGTTCAAAAAGGGATGTCAAGGAAGCGTTTTTTACAACTTTGCACCAAGGACTGGCCAGCCTTGGGGACTGCGTGGCCCGAGTATGGCTCCTTTGATATTCCTACCCATTTAACCCCCTTACGCCTGACATTGGAAAACCAAGCGCCGGGGCAAATGGACTATTGGTTTTTGTGGGACGATGAGGCCCATCGTCGCATGAAGAAGGTACAGGTTCAAGCCCCTCTATTCCCGAAAGCTTCTGTCCCTCATGAGGCTGATTATTTGGAGGATATCCCCCCCATATATTGCTCTAGACCACGCCCATCCCCGGCGGCAGCATTACCAATTAGGGGGGACCCGGTACCCTCCTCAACGGAGACCAGGACAGCAGGTCTACCGAGACAGATATTACCAATAAAGACTGAGGACACCACAATGCAGGCAAGCAAATCAGCTAGTGGAGCCACCAGCAGTGGGTACACTACCTCCCTGTCTGTTCCCAGCCTTAGTCCGTCCCATACAAGGAAGGGGGCACTTTATGGGGACGAGGTAATTAATGTCCAAGCACCCCTCCGGACCATCCCAGTCCCTACAACGGATGGGAATGTTGTAGACCGTTATGTTCATGTCCCCTTTACCACTGCTGACCTTATGAACTGGCAAACCACTACACCTCGCCTTAGGGACGACCCGGACGTCGTTCACAGGCGATTCCGTGCCATTTTCCAGTCTCATAGTCCTGATTGGCAAGACGTGGGCCAACTTTTAGATTGCTTATTGCGCACGGAAGAGAAAGAGCGGGTACTGAGGGGGGCCCGGGAGGCTGCAGAGGCTGCCAACGACGGTCGCAATTTTATAAGGCTCGCCAATCCGCCCCATTGGAACCCGAATGATTTGACCCAACAAGCAGATCTGAAGAAATTCCTAGATTATATTTTGACAGGCATAAAACAAGCGGGAGAAAGAACTTTAGATTGGACAAAAGTTCATAATACTGTGCAAGGGAAAGAAGAACACCCTTCTGACTTTTATGAGAGACTTTGTAAAGCATTTTGTATCCATACTAATATAGATCCCAAGGCCATGGACACACAGTCCACGGTCAGGCTTATTTTTATTTCCCAGTCAGCCCCGGACATCAAGAAGCGGTTGCAGCAGCTTGAGGGTGCTGAAGGAAAATCCCTGGAGGAACTGGTAAGCGTGGCCACCCGAGTATATCATACAAGGGAAAAAGTTCAAGAGACCAAACAGGTGAGGATGCTAGCAGCCCTTGTAAACACTGGAAATGAAAAACAGGGAGGGAGACAGGGACCCCCCAAGTGGCAACCAAAATCAGATTATGGGGGGAACCCGAGACATGCCAATGATATATGTAACTACTGTAAGCAGCTTGGCCACTGGAAGAGAGAGTGTCCGAACAGACCTACTGGACGACAACCCCGTCGCCCAGACCGACCTCAACAACAGATGGCTGTGACAAGAACAGACGCTGTTGCTAATGAGGAATGACGGCAACCAGGGGGTCCTCTTGTCACCTATTCAAATGATTTTACCACTTATGTTTGTTCCTCCACAGACCCCCAGGTTCGCCTAACATTGGGAGGAACCACCTATTCTTGTCTTTTGGATTCAGGGGCTGCACTTTCTACTGTTACTGCCAAGCCGGAGAGAGGAAGCCTTACAGATAAGAGCATTCCGGTAATGGGTATAGGCGGGAAGCCATTTGACTGTTCTGTATTACAGGAGGCTGCTGTAGAAATCTCTGGTGTCTCCTCCTCCCATGCCTTTCTGCTAGCCCCGGATTCCCCAGTTAACCTCTTAGGCAGAGATCTGTTGTGTAAACTACGTGCTCAGATTTTCTTTTCAGATGACAAAATCATTCTTCGGTTGCCTCAAACCCAACTTCCCCAGCTGTGTGCTGTTCTAACCCAAGTTTCAAAGGACCCGATCCTGCCTGCGGACCAAATCTTACCCGAGCGACTCAGACAGGAGGTAAACATCTCCCTGTGGGGCACTTCAAGGGCAGACTTGGGGACTCTCCAGACAGAGCCAGTGCGTATAACCCTGAAGCCAGGCATTGAAATTCCTCGGATTCGTCAGTATCCCATCCCCCAAGAAGCTCTGCTTGGCCTCCGGAGTCTTATCACCACATTCCTACGGTTGGGAGTGCTGGTTCACACCAAGTCTCCTTTCAATACTCCCATCCTGCCAGTAAAAAAACCTGACATGGACTCAGAGGGAAAACCGGTATACCGATTTGTCCAGGACTTACGTGCAGTAAATAAGGTTGTCCAAGCTAGACACAATGTGGTACCAAACCCTCACACAATCCTGACTGCCATTCCAGCAGGTACTGCTTGTTATTCAGTAATAGACTTGTGTAATGCTTTTTTTAGTATTCCTCTAGATAAGGACAGCTGGGATATCTTTGCATTTACATGGACGGACCCAGAAACTAGGAGAGCAGAACAACTGACCTGGACTCGGCTCCCGCAAGGATATGTTGAGTCCCCGACTATTTTTTCCTCTATCCTGACACGTGACTTAGCTGATATCAGCCTACCGGGTGGGTCTACATATCTCTTGTATGTGGATGACGTCCTGGTTTGTTCTCCGGATCAGGTAACATGTGAAACAGACACTATTTACTTGCTAAATTGCTTGGCAGACAAGGGACATAAAGTATCTCCTTCTAAGTTGCAGTTTGCCAAAGACAAGGTAACTTATCTTGGTCATGTACTCACCCCTGGGTATCGAGCGTTATCTAGTACCCGTATTCAGTCAATTCTTAACATTCCCCGACCAGAAACAAAACGCGAAATGCGGGGATTTTTAGGCCTGGCAGGATTCTGCCGTTCCTGGATTCCAGGTTTTGGGGAGATGGCAAAACCCCTCTTTGAACAGATCACCCATGATGCTGAGGAGCCCCTTCACTGGGATTCTGGGGCCATCAAAGCCTTCCAGGGAATTAAAACAGCTTTGGTCTCAGCCCCAGCCCTTGGACTCCCTGATTATCGCAAACCCTTTGTTCTCTATGTACATGAGCGACTTGGGGTGGCCTCTGGTGTCCTTACTCAGGCTTTTGGACCCAGAGAACGACCTGTGGCCTATTTCTCCAAAAAATTGGATGCTGTGGCACAGGGCTTTCCTGGCTGTCTCCGAGCAGTGGTTGCTGCTGGTCTCCTGGTACCCCAAGCGGAAAAGATTACCTTGGGCCATCCACTGACCTTACGGACCCCTCATGCAGCTCAACAATTGTTGGTCCAAAAGGGCACGCAACATTTGACCTCTCAAAGATTAACGCATTTGGAAGTTTCTTTATTGTCCAGGACCAATTTAAAAATTGAACAGTGCCATACCTTGAACCCTGCAACCCTTTTACCGTTCCCGGACTATGATTATGAGCCCTCACATGATTGCCTTCAGATAGTGCAACATCAAGAAAAACCTCGAGTAGACCTTTCAGATGTGCCCATTCAAAATGCTGAACTGGAACTGTATACTGATGGTTCAGCACGGGTCATGGAGGGCCAACGGGTATCTGGGTTTGCAGTAACTACTCAGTTTGATGTATTACAGTCTGCTCCCCTGGGACCTTCCACCTCAGCTCAGGCAGCAGAATTGATAGCCCTCACCCGAGCATGTGAGTTGGCAGCAGGTCAGTCGGTGAACATATATACTGACTCGAAATATGCCTTTGGTGTTTGCCATGCCACAGGCCAACTGTGGGCAGAGCGTGGCTTTATTACCTCCAGTGGCACTAAGGTGGCCCATGGGCCCTTGATCCTGAAATTATTGGAAGCCATACATCTGCCATCTGAGATTGCCATCGTCCATGTTCGGGCTCATCAGAAGGGAAACGATCCCACCGTTAATGGGAATCGGTTGGCTGATTCAGCTTCAAAAGCAGCCTCCCTACAGCCATATGTTACCAACCAGATGGTACTCACATCCTCCACCCCGCCAACTCCAGTCCCAGCCCCTTTTACCCCTGAGCCATCAGAGGTCGAGCGTTGGAAAAGCATGGGGGCCACCAAAACCCGAGGGGGGGAATGGCAACTGCCAGATGGAAGAAGAGCATTGCCCCGAGCTGCTCTACGGCCTGCCCTATTTAAATTACACCAGGAAACCCACGGTGGTGCAGAGGCCATGGCAGCTACTGTGAATAGACTTTGGTATGCTCCTGGAGTATTCCAGGAAGCTAAACGAGTCCTTGCCACTTGTGACATCTGTGTGAAATTCAATCCAAGGGGGGAACCTAAAGGCCCCCCTGGAGCCAGGTTATGGGCATACACACCCTTCGAGCGACTTCAAATTGACTACTCAGAAATGCCTAAATGCCAGGGCTACAAGTACCTCCTTGTAATCGTGTGTCAACTGACTGGATGGACTGAAGCATTCCCGACTAGACGAGCAACTGCCGTGGAAGTGGGAAAGACCTTATTAAACCATGTCATTCCTAGGTTTGGCCCCCCTAGGTCTATTGACTCTGATCAAGGGACTCATTTTACTGCCCAGATTATTCAAAACATTGCAAAAGCCCTAGGTATTGACTGGCTTCTACACACCCCTTGGAGACCACCATCTTCAGGACAAGTGGAAAGGATGAACCAGACTTTAAAACTTAAACTTTCTAAGCTGTGTGCTCAAACTGGGTTAAAATGGCTTCAGGCTCTGCCTTTGGCCCTCTTGGCAGTTCGAACTGCCCCTAGAGGCCGGCTCCGTCTCTCTCCCTTTGAACTTTTATTTGGCAGGCCATACACCGGATTTGCTGATCCAGGATTTGTAACTGATTTAGCCACTTGGGGTGACGAGGAACTAACCAAATATGTTGTTTCCCTTCAAACCACTCTCAAATCTCTCCACAGGTATGCGGCTCAATTTCAGTCCCTACCCGCTGATGTTCCTGCCCACCGGATCGCTCCAGGAGACTGGGTCTATGTGAAAGAGTGGAAACACGAGCCTCTCCAACCCCGGTGGGCGGGCCCTTTCCAAGTCCTTCTTACCTCTCACACTGCTGTTCGAGTGAGAGAGCGAGACACTTGGATACACCACACCCGAGTCAAGCTAGCCCCTAGGACGGGGCCAGAAGCAGACGACTTCGGACCTCGAGGGAGCACCGCCAGCTCTTCCCACCGCGACCCGGAAGAGCCAGAAGCAGACGATACCTGGAAAGCTGAACCTCTTGAGGGACTAAAGCTTCTGTTCCGGCGAACAAAATCCTAAGACTTTATAACTATGGGTTCTCAGACGGTGCTGCAGTGGCTATTGCTTTTGGGTTTGCCCCTTGTACAAGCTAATCCACACCCAGCCGCTAAATCTCTTCAGCAAATAGCCACATTGGGACACTTATCTGATTGTTGGCTGTGTCACAAAACCCGCTCTGAGGAAGGAATAGGATTGTGGGCTGTACCAGCAAATCTTTCTGAAGTACTCTCCTTACAGGTAGAACGGAAAACTGAATGGGCATGGATTGGGGAATATCAATATGACAAATATGGGAGAAGGTCTGAGGTTTGGCATTATTATTGGGCAGCTAAGGGGGTCCCTCTTTTTGAAGTTCTTGGGATCGGGTATAAAATGCCCCTTTGTTTGGAGAATGCTGAAGGAAGGGGGAGGGAAGTGGGCTACCTTCCCCTGGAGGCCTGTGATCAAATCCTTCGGTTTGAGGTCAGAAATGGAACCTTTTACCCTTTAAATACCCCTGAGAATGCCCAAAAACCCCATTGTCTCCTACACATGGCCATTACTGTGAGACCAACAGGCTTTTGTTATCAAGGGCAGTGGTTTCCCTCATTCCTCCCGTTAGGCCCCATAAATAAGACACATATGTATTATATAGATATTTACTCTGGCATTCTGTTGCCCCACACATCCCTTGAAAGGATGTCTGGATGCCCGGAGCCTATGGGATCACTTGCAAGTTTTACAGCTAACATATTTAAGGTTACGTATTGTGGAGCCATTTTAAACACTACCCATGCCCTAGGAAACTTAAATGTTTCCCATTGGAGGTGCCAGGACCGGCTAGTGAGTAACTCCGGGAGCTGGGATAGAAGGGTGACCTGGCGCCATCGAGTTGCAGGTAATACCCTTACCCTCTATTTAGAGACCCCTGGCTTGTATTTTATCTGTGGCCACAATGTCTATAAAGCTCTTCCTCCAGGTTGGCAAGGTCGGTGCGGTGTAGCCCGGGTGTTACCAGATGTCCAAGTAAACGACACATTGGATGCCAGCCAGATTCTTAATCTGGGCAGCTATGCCCATAAGTTTTTGACACCCCCCCTTATAAGGACTCGAGCGAAACGTGCCAACAATCCCCTAGTAGTCAGGCAAACGGGGTTTCACTCCTTTGTTCGTGCGCTCATTCCTGGGTTGGGGGTAGCCGAGCTAGAAAAAGCAGTAGTAAATATTTCTGCAGAATTAGAAAAAATAGCCAATGCATCAATAGACGCTTTGCAGAAGTTGAAACAGGAGATTAATGAGGTGGCAGAAATAGCTTTGCAAAATAGACGTGTGTTAGATGCTATGAATGCTGAATTAGGAGGGGCTTGTGCTCGCATCGGGGAAAAATGTTGTTTCTATGTTAATCATTCTGGCTTAATTGAGCAGGATTTACAAGCCATTAAGAATGCTGCTGTTGTTTTCCATGCTGTATCTCTTGATCACACTTTTAGTTTTGAGGACCTCCTCCCAGACCTTGGGTCATGGTTTACAGGGCTCTTTCGAACAATTGTTAAATGGATTCTTTTTTTTCTTTTCCTTCTATGTGTTATTTGGACAATGATACAATGTGCCAAATGCCTGTGTAATGCTATGATCAAAAGCTCTGCTGTCCATAAGAAAACCCAATATCTGTCCCTCCAGCTTGATCGCAAATTGCGTAACGGGCCTGACAATTTTTGAATTTGCCAGGCCCGAAGGGGGGACTGTGAAAGTTATTAGTGACCCCCCCGCCCCGTTAACAGAGTAGCCGTTATGTCAGCCAGCGGCCATTAGGGGGAAGCAGACACTTTAAGGACACAGTAGCCTGAACTTTTCAACTGTCTTCCCTTCAAGGCCTTAAGGTAGTTGGAGCTGGTCCCAAGCCGGTTTTCACTGACCAGATAGCAAAAGCACGGGGCTGACCACCACCAATCAAGTGTTAACACTGCAAAGACCTTGGTCTGAATGTGTATAAATGATCTGTAAAATGTGTGTGAGACAGAGTTTTTGTACTAAGGTGCAAAGCTCTCCTTTCTTCTGCAGAATAAAGCAACTCTTCCTTATCCCTGTCTGGCTGTTATTGGCTCTCAGCTAGGTGGACCCGATATTTCGGTAACAAAATTGACTACTGAACAAACTTAGCATTGAGGACAGTCCCTCTTTGGGTTTATTAATTGGGAAAATAAATTTACCAAGGACTCCTTTGGGCAGCATACTTGTATGTAGTCTGTTCTTAGTGATGTACTTATCTTGAGTTGGATTACTCTTCTAAAGATTCAGTGCTCTTATGGTACGGTTACATTTCAGGCAACCTGATCGCCACATGTCCTCATAGCAGTTGTGGCAGAATCTGATACTGGGTTGCCACATAAGCTTGTAGTTTTGCATTCATGTAGTCAGCATTTGCTAGATAGGAGGACCACAACAGAGAAAATCTGCTATATTATAGTCTGCTTTTTTCCCCTCGTCTTTTTAATTATATTTCAATAACAAAATTAAAATATATTTGATCGATATACTAGCACAAAATAGCACAGTGCTTTTATACTATAATCATAAACAAATTAGTGTGTCCATGAGAGAAGTGAAAACAAATCAGGGAAACCACATGAAATTACGAAACTAGTTGATGCTAATTAAATGGATAATAACCGGTAGAAAAAAGAAAAAGCAGGGAAATTAATGTGTTCCGTGCTCCAAATGGTCAATTAAGCTTCACTTCTGTGCCCTGCAGTATTGTTCATGCATCTTTGTCCATTTCATCTAGCAGTTTGAATATCACTTGACTTTACTCCCCCCCAAAAAGACGTGCTCATTTCTGCTAACAGAAATGAGCATAGAACAGCACAAAACAACAGAATGGCCCTACAGATGGAGTTCTTTGACCTATCACATAGTCACTAAATTGGACGGGGGGGGAGAGATTGTTTGTTTTTAATGGGGATCTGATCATCTAAAGATAGTTATGTTACTGGAACTAAATTCTCCACCGATTCGTACCCTATATAATTCCAGTTATATTCGATTATTTATGAGGTTTCACCTAAGTCAGACGTCCTGCAGAATACAGGCCATATAATAATAATATAACGTGAAATTATATTGTAAATCAGCAGAGAATTTATCACAGGAGAAATCAAATCCAGGGGGCAATTTGTTGGACAAATGATATTCCACCTGGGTCACTGACTGAAAAATGGGTTTTACAGAATCCATTGTCCCAGAAAAGGCAACAAAATCTGCCCCTTCTCCCTAAAAAGCCAATACTAACATTACAATAACACTCTATTTTCAAGTATTTTTTCTTCTTTAAATTTAGTATTTTATAACTTTTCAGTAGGCTGTCCAGCAGCTTCATTGTAAACAGGGATTAAAATAAGGGAGGGTGGGGCAGAGTTTAGCTTCCTGTCTCCCTTCTCCCCCCCCACTCCCCATCACTGTGGCCTTTGGTAAAGCTTATCTATACTCCAGAGTGCTAGTCTTATTCTCCCATCTATTAAGCCAGTATTCAACAATCCCAAGATTTTATAAGTGGCTCATTTTTCACTGTATGCCCGTCATCATCCGAACAGTATTTTCTAGTACGGTGGCTGATGATTCTTTCCTTTCTCCTAGACTTGTAATGGATTGCACCTTGTGGGAATTGCAATATATCAGTGGTTCTCCAACTTCATTGCACCGTGACTCCCCCATTAGAATGACTGTCACTGTAGTTTCTGGGTAAGAAACATTTACAAAATCCTAGCCCAGGACTTGAACAGAGGGATTTGAAAATGATAGCACTGTAGCAGTACTGCTAGGCTAAGCAGTCTATTTTGTACTGTAGAATAATGGTTGGACAATAACGTTCACCAAAAATGCAGCCTCAAATATGATGAACTGAAGGAGCAGCAGTTGAAAGTTTAGAGAACACTCTGTGATTTCTATACTCCACTTATCAACTGAGTCCTCAAAGTAAAAATAGCACGTCTTATGCCCAAACCTGCCTGAACTGAATGCTGAAAGTCCTATCATAAATTGCAAGAGAATATGCATGGTATGCCAGTACAACATCACTGGTAATTATATCTATATTTTTCTCAAAACCTTACCTGCATAATTCCAGATACCTGCACTTTCAGTGGATTCATGCACTATATGAATTTGAATTGGGAAATATTAGCCCCAGAATCTGTACCTGCAGCCCGGTTTTCAAGGCTTACCCCTTTTCTCTAACCAAATCTCAAATCACTGCTGTAGGTGTTCTCTTAGGAGAGAAGTTGTAGCTGCATGCCAAAAGGGGAGATGGAAGACATTTGCTGGTTAGACAAATTAGCTTGGAGGTGCAGTTGCAGAGTTGGCTAAAGAATGCTGGTCCTGAAAATAGAAAGAGTACTGTAACTCTTATCTCTAAGCTGTTCCTGAGAAGCTACTAAATTGGTTTTGGGGGACTAAAGGGCTAAGTACACTGCAGGGAAAGAACTATATAAAATTCTCATTCTCTGTCACACTCATCTTGTGATCCTGGAATGCAACAGGAAAAGACTTGGTGCAAATGTAAGGAGTCACTTTTCAGAAGGTAAATTAATGAAACACCTCACAGACACTTTGTCAGGTTGGTTCTTTCAGGTGACTACCTACGACTATTCTTCAGATACTAGCAGCTAGCTAGGCAAGCTCAAGTGTGGTACTTCAAAGACTACATATGCTTAGTTTAGTTTTATTTTAAATTAAGTAAATGGTTTATTCTGAACTTTTAAAAACATTTACTTCGGCATTCATACGTTTTATTTCATGGGTAATTGTGAAGAGTATTAATTGCCCCACTTGTACTGGTAAACATTCTGCATCATACCATGGATCCATTTGAGACCATCCATTGAACATACAGTCATTTTTTCCTGCACATGTACCCTGCCACAAACATTCTATTTTAAATGCTACCCATTATTCCTCTACGCTAATTGGCACATTAGTTATAGCAAAAGGCCATTTGCCTACTATCTTTTAAAATATCTTCCAAATGCCTTGATTTCACAAAGCCTCTCTAGATTTACAGTGTATTGACTTATGGAGTCCATACAATGGGGAGAATGAATGTGAATGAAACTCTATTCAAAATAAAACTATACATGTTGCTCTTAGCATTCAGATACTCAGCAAGTTATTCAAGACCTTTTCACAGCTGATATTCTATCTCACCGGTAGTGCTACCAGTTGTCCATTACCTTTCCATTGAAATTAATGCAATATTAGGCTATAATGGGTACATTCAGTAACAAAATAGATAGTTCTACCTGTACAATGCCCATAATATTTCACAGCACTCTATTTAACACATTTGCCTTTCATTTCTAGGGTTAGGTTTAATCCATGGCCAGGATACATATGTGATATGAGTGTTAGTTGTTAAACCTTTGATCCTAGTTATTGATTTTTTTGTAATATTTTGGTTTAATGATGGTTTGATATACAATATTTTCATACCTACAAAATAAATGCTAAACATTTAGTTTCTTATAAGGTTGCAAATGGATGTTGGCCCAATTCTCTTCTAAATGATGGTAGCATGGCTGTAAAGTGTGTGTTTTGACCTTCTTCTCTCCTTCACAAGAGCCACCAGTCTTTGGCTCCATCAAATACACAATGTAAACCACAGACCTTATTCCAAAGCTCCTTCCTCTTCTGCAAAAGCCACCAAAAACTTCTCTGGGTCTCATAATCCTCCACTGCAAGCCCCTGACTCTCACTGAGCCTCTCCAAATTCAGGGCTTCAAGATTAGTCCCATAATTTAAACAACTGTGAACTTTTTCTTGCAATACATCCAGATTAGGCTTCAGTTCTGTTTAATAATTTGCAAAGGATTTCCAGCTCACAGAAAACAAAGTTCACTTCATTTTCTGACTTGCATAAGGAAATTTATCCAGTTTTACATTATCTGAAATAATTATTGCAATATTCCACACTACAATTTTTGACAAGTTGATTAATGGCCTAGAAAAAACAGTGACATTTTTGGCATATTATTACATGCATAGCATATTATTGTAAAAGTGATAATGTAGTCTTTTGTGAAGCAATTTCTTATATTATAAATACTTTGTGGTATGCATGCTATAAATCCTGTGCAAATTTAATTATTTGTAATTAGTTGTGTGTTTGTAAAACTAACAGTTTAATCATGTTTAATTAGACACATTGTAATGGAAACATTTGATAGCTGCATGTTGTCTTGTTAAATTGATGAAGAACACCTGGAATGTGTAATTAGTTCCACCACTAACAAATTAACTTTAACTAAAATCTGCTATTAATAATTATTCCCCTTCCTTCCTGGTTGATCACTAGGCGGATGATCATAATAAATATCCAGTTTACAGCCAATGTGGGTAGAAGTCAAACCAGGGAGAAGCCCTTGAGGATACATTTTCATGTACTTCCTCAGCACTGGGAATTCTTTCATGGCATTTTCAACTAGTAGTCTTAGGCTTTGGCAGCTATTTTGATAACTTGAAAGAGCAGCAAATTGTCTGTCAAAACAAAAACTAACAAAATAGTCATATGTGATGTTAAGATTTTGTCATGGTTAATTTTAGTAAAAGTCATGGACTGGTTGTGGGCAATAAATAAAAATTCATGGGAGCTGTGACTTCTCTGTGACTTTTACTAAAAAGAACGGGGAGAGAAGGTGGAGAAGGGGGAGGAATGACAGCTGGAGCCCCACAGGGAAGGACTGACAGCCCCAGCCCCACCAGCACAGCCCCGGCTCCAGCTCCAGCTCCTGCTGTAAACAGAGGGAAAGGGGTGCGAAACCCCAGCTCCGGCCCCAGCTGAAGCTGTGGGGAGGGAGTGCACAGCCCCAATTCCATTACTGGCTGAAGCTGCGGGGAGGGAGTGCCAATTCCATCACCGGCTGAAGCCACGGCAGGCAGGGGGACCCCCACAGCTCCCCTCCGCAGCAGGAGACAGAGAGATCCCTGGAGCCCCTAGCTGCCACAGGGGGGGGCAGCAGGACCCATGCAGCTCCCCACTGTGGCAGCAGCAGGGGCATTCCTACAGTTCCCCACCACTGGAGAGGGGGTAGGGAGACCCGGGCAGCACCCCATCACTGCAGGAGGGGGCAGGGGGACCCTGAAGCTCTGAGTTCCCATGGGTGGTGGGGGCCCCAGAGCTCCCAGCCACCCGCAGCTGCCCAGTCCCTTCCCATTTTATCGTGGATATTTTTAGTAAAAGTCAGGGACAGGTGACAGGCTTCTGTGAATTTCTGTTTACTGCCCATGACCTCTCCCTAACTTTTACTAAAAATATCCATGACAAAATCTTAGCCTTATATACGGTACATCTCTAGCCTTAGTGGAAATTACTACTGTAACCGTGACTCTGAGCCAATGGATACTCATCCCTGTCATGTGACATTAACATTTTGTAACCCTGACTCATGTTAGGTGACTGGGGAACAGGAAATATGGCCAATGCCTTCCCAGCACTATGTTCCACATCCTTATCACAACTACAGCCCATCTTGTTCACCTCTTCCAGTCACAAGGAAAAGAGAGAAAAAGAGGACAAGAGCCTCTTCTCTTATTTTACTATACGAATTAAAAAAAAAATTATCTGCTGCACTTTGGGGCAGGAAGTGCCTTCCACTGTCAAATGCTGCTAAGAGGACACTGGGGGATTCCTGCACCCAATCAGTCCTTGTTCAATTAATAGTTACCTTCCTTATCTTCTCTCATCCTTCTACCTCCCATTTGTACCAAATAAAATTGAAGGAGGAACACCTCAGCCTAATGCTGAGTTCTCTTCGACTACACTGCATTTGTAATCTGTCTGCCAGGAATCATTACTCTGGCTCCATGATCCCTTTAAGGATTTTCCCTGTCTGATTTGACAGTTAGCTAGGGAATACAAGCCCATGTCTAGGGTATTGGGGCCGTTCAGTATAATTTTAGACATTGTTCACTATATATAGCATGAACTTCTAAAAAAAAAATCAGCCCGAAGTAGACACATAACATGGAAAATTTCAGCCCAAACAATCAAGTTTCCCAAAGTCATAAGCAACTGAAAACTGGGTCTTATAATGGAAACTGTCAGACAACCCTAACTATAAGCACATTACTACCTGCACTGCCTAGAACACAGAGCACATATGGAGATATAAAGTTTGTCTGTTTCCCTGGACTGGGACTAGACTGCTACATAAGAATGATGTCACTGAGAAGAACCTGGTCTGAGAGATCTGTGACGAAGGTGGAAGGAAACTGAAGCTAGATAAATTTAGACTAAAAATAAGAGTTTTAAAAAACAACAGTGATAGCAATTAAGTATTGGAACAACTTATGAAAAGTGGTGGCAGATTGTCTATCACTGAAAATTTTTAAATCAAAACTGTATTGTGATTGAAGCGGATCAGATAGGTTATAAGGTTCTGAATACTGTACGTGTTGCTCTGTATTCATCATAGAATCATAGATACGTAGAGCTGAAAGAGACCTCAAGAGGTCATCTAGTCCAGCCTCCTGCACTTAAGCAAGACCAAGTACACCTACACTATCCCAGACAGGTGTTTGTCTAACTTGTTCTTGAAACCTTCCAGTCATGGGATTCCATAACCTCCCTTTGATCTCCTAGCCCAGTGCTTAATTACCCTTAAGAGTTAGGAAATTTTTCCTAATGCCTAACCTAAATCTCTCTTGCTGAAGATTAAACTCATTATTTCTTGTCCTACTTGAGTGGAAATAGAGAGCAATTGATCACTATTCTCTTTATAACAGCCTGTGACTGGGGTCCCAGTGGGGGTCAGCCGTGGTCACCCAATTAGGGTGAACTGCAAAGAATGGGGCAATCCCCCAAAAGCTGGTGGATATTCCAATACTTAGGTTTCTCAGAAGTCCAAACAACACAGTTCCCTTAAAGTGATCCAGCCTCAGGCCTCCTTCCAGGTACCTAAGTCAAATATGATGATTTCTGAAAATCTTATTTCATCATATAAAAGAAAAGTTTCTACCAATCCCAAAGAATTGGACACATTACCTCCCAGGTTAATGAATGTTTCAGATCTTACCCAAATACACGCTACAGCCAATTCTTACTAACTAAACTAAAATTTATTAAAGAACAGAGAGAGAGTATGGTTAAAAGATCAATAGACATACAGACATGAGTTCAATTCATTGAGGTTCAGATTCATAGCAGAGATGGTGAGCTTTGTAGTTGCAAAGATTCTTTCAGATATAGTTCATAGGTTATAGTCCAATGTCCAAATATCATATTCAGGGAGTACCAGCATAACTGGGACCTCAGTCTTGTGACTCAAACTTCCCCTGATGAAGCCTAAGCAAATCTGAGATGACAGAATCAGGACCCAAGGGTCTTTTTATACAGTGTTCTAGCATCCACTTGACCACACAGTCCCAGTTAAACAATAGGCTTTTGATGTAACCAATTGCTTTCTAAACACCACCAGTAATTAGTTACACAAATTGACATAGGGCAATTTATCCATTAAGCAGTCTATGACCAACTTCAAAGACACAGATAGACAATGACATTATTTTACCCAAGATTCATCTAAATGTTAATATTCCCTTTTGATCTCTGAATTAGTAGCTATAGTGACAGACAGGAACTGTCTGTTTACATGGGTAGCATTTAAGATACACACAATTAGTATTACTTCTAACTTCTAACAATATAGGTTTGCATTTCAAAGTTCTAGCCTACTTAGCACAAATGGTTCTCTTTACCATTCGCATACCTTTCTAACATGACTTTAAAGGTGGGCTCATTCATCCTGCTAGCTGTTTAACCCTTTCTGGCCATGAGTTATATTTTGTAAAAGATTTGCTGCATTATATAGCAGTGGGAGCAACAATGGTTTGCATGGTTATATTTTAATTAGACAATGTCACACAGCCCTTAACATATTTAAAGACCGTTATAGGGTCCCCTCTCAGTTTTCTTTTTTACAGACTGAACATGCCCAGATTTTTTAACCCTGTCCTCATAGGTCAGGTTTTCTAAACATATCATTTTTGTTGTTCTCCCTGGACTCTTTCCAGTTTCTCCACATCTTTCCCAAAGAGTGGCACTCAGAACTGGACACAGTACTCCAGCTGAGGCCTCACCAGTGCAGAGCAATACAGTACAATGACCTCTTGTGTCTTACATACAATACTCTGGTTAATAAACCTCACAGTATTAGACTTTTTGCAACTGCATCACATTGTTCACTCATATTCAATTTCTGATCCATTGTGACCCCTAATCCTTTTTAGCAATATTACTACTTAGTCATTTATTTGCCATTTTGTAGTTGCACATTTGATTTTTCCTTCCTAAGTACAGTACTTTGCACTTGTTTTTATTGAATTTCATCCTATTGACTTCAGACCAATTCTCCAGTTTATCAAAATCATTTTGAATTCTAATCCTGTTCTCCAAAGTGCTTGTAATCCCTCTCATCTTGCAGTCATGCACAAATTTTATAAGCAAACTCTGCACTCCATTATTCAACTCTTACTTAATACTATGTGACCCAGAACAGACCTCTGAAGGATACATCCTCCCAGTTTGACAGAAAGCCATTGATAAATACTCTTTGAGTGTGTTTTTTTAACCAGTTGTTCATCCACCTTATAGTCATTTCATCTAGACCACATTTTGCAAATTTACTTAGGAGAATTTCATGTGGGACAGTCTCAAAAGCCTTACTAAAATCAAGATAAATCATATCTACTGTTTCTCCCTAGCCACTAGGCCAGTAACCCTGTCAAAGAAGGAAATTGGGGTCGTTTTGCATGATTTGTTCTTGACAAAACCATGCTAGCTATTCCTGATTATTTTATTGTCCTCCAGCTGCTTATTGACTGTTTAATAATTTGTTCTAGAATCTTTGCAGGTATTGAAGTTAGGCTAACTGGGTTCTCTTTGTTCCCCTTTTTAAAGATAGATATTATGTTTGCCCTTCTCCAGACTTCTGGAACCTCACCCATCCTCCATGAGTTTGCAAAGATAATCACTAACCATTCTGAGATTGCTTCAGCTAGTTCTTTAAGTTCCCTAGGATGAATTTCTTCAGGCCCTGATGACCTATGAATACATCTATCTCATCTAAAAATGTTCTTTTAGTTATTGTTTCCCTGTTCTGGCTTGTGTTCCTTCTCCCTTATTGTTAATATTGGGTGAAATATCTGGACACAACAACTTTTTTAGTGAAATCTTGTGCAAAGTAGCCTTCTTAGTGTCATCTGTTATTACTTCTTCCCTTCTAAGTAGCTGACCTACACTGTCCTTCATCTTTTTCCTGTTCCTAACATATTTATTGAACTTATTATTATTGTCGTTTACATCTCTTGCTAGTTGTAGCTCACTTTGTGCCTTAGCCTTTCTGATTTTATCTCTACATGCTTCCACTATTATTTTGCATTCATTCATAGCAATTTGTCCACGTTTCCACTTTTTGTATGATTCTTTTTTTATATCCAGGTAATTAAAATGTTCCTGATACAGCCATATTGGCCTCTTACTGTTCTTATCTTTCCTTCACAATAGGATAGTTTGCTTCTTTGCCTTTAATATTGTCTCTGAGAAACTGCCAGCTCTCCTGAACCCCTTTTTCCCTTAGAATTTCTTCCAATGGGATCTTGTCTACCAGTTCTCTGACCCTATCAAAGTCATTCTTTAAATCCATTGTCCTTATTCTGGTACTATCACTCCATTCTTTCCTTAGAATCATGAAATATATGTATTTCATGATCATTTTCACCCAAGCTCCCTTTCACCTTCAGACTCAGAACCAAGTCTCTCTGTTAGTCAGAATGAAGTCTAAAATGGCTGCCCTCCCAGTTACTTCCTCCACCTTCTGAAAGAAGTTGTCCCTAACACATTACAAAACTTTATTGGACATTTTGTGCTTTGCCCCATTACTACTAGACCCCCATTATTGCCGTGAATCTTAAAATATGATAATGGTACTAACACTGTATGTGACCAGGTGAGTGAGAGAAGTTATTTCATATTCAGTTATAAGACTTTCATTTGTGATTGCATTAATCTAAGTTGTATTGGAATAAGTGGAACATTTATTAGATGCCCTATAATGCTTGAAATCAATGGGAAGGCAACACAATGGCTTCCCAGATAAAAATACCTAGCTGCACACAACAGAGAGACACTGGGGGAAGTTGTTAGCTTCAAGGATCCTTTATCTTGTCTCCAACTTCCTGTAAACCCAATAGGGTAATGCTAGGAACTACCAGACCAAAGGTCAACAAACCATTTAAATATGTTTTGATTCCTGGAATGGGGTTTCATTTGTGAGCAGCTGTCTAAGGAGAAAGGCTGGCACAGACAGGCTCTGAGGCGTAATCTGAAGGAATTTCCCCTCCCCACATCAGATCCAGACAATGATAAGCCTTACACAACAACCAGATGTGTATAGTATTCTTTATTGTTTTTAAGGTATGTTTTCTCTGAAATGCTTTTGTTCTAAATAAATACTTTGCTTTAAGGAAGCTGCTTGGTCATCAATTACCACTCTCATTACCCCAGAAGGAACAGAATTTCAGGATCTGAGCTCAAGTCAAACCTGCTAAGGTGGTCATAATTGATGCATGGGACAACCATCCAGTACCAGGTCTAAAAGTAGGAAAAAAAAATAAGAAAGAGATGATGACCTGATGCCTCACATTTAAAGGAGGTGCATAGGCAGAAACCCGCTGGCACGTAAGGTGCATTTTGCCTGGTAACTGTGACACGGATGTTTTTCTAAAAGATATGGTCTAGTTCAAACAGGAATTAATTCCTGGCCTATGGCCTGTGTTATGAAGGTGATCAGCACAGAGGAGCACAATGGTCCCTTCTGGCCTTACAGTTTATGAAGATAAAAATTAAAAGATGGGGATACTTCTTCCTTCCTGGCAGGATATGAGATGGGACAAGAAGGGTGAAAAGTAATCTTGAAAAATGCTAAGGAATTCATCGTAATATTGCCCTATGCGGGCACATGACATGAGTAAAGGGAAATTCAAGAAAAATAAAGAGGAGACTTGGGAAGAGAAATGAAAACTTAAAATCAGACATAGCTATTTTTTCAAGAGCCTGCTGGCACCATGCATGAGTTTAAGGAGATTGCACTGTAGCCAATTGATAGATTCACTCATGGTGTGGAGAAGAAGGCTTCATTGACCACTGAAATATGTTCTGGGATGAGAAGAGAATGTTTGGTTTAGAGTGATGGTCTCCACTTAAACACAAAGGGAACTATTTTCCTGGATTCTAAACCATCAACACTGATTAGGCAAGCTTTAAATGGAAAGGAAGAGGCAGAGGAGGAGATTTCACAAGCATGGTATTTCCACAAAGTATGAGGTTGAAGGGGATTGTTCTGTCACAGGAAAGGATGACTAGTTCTGTAGGAACATTTGTGTACTGAATTATCTATACACAAGTGAGGAGTATGGGAAATAAGAACTAAAAGTGGTACTAAAAGATAAGGATTGTGACCTAATGGGCATAACTAAACTTTTTTTTTTCTTTTTTAAACTCAGCTCTCTTTATTCTCAAATAGCTTGGAAAGAAAAAGTAACAGATGGAGAACAGTTATACAATGAGTAAAAAATATATCAGGACATTCCCAAACAAGCTTTCTTCTCCTCTTAAAAACAACAGAAAAAACAGTTGCTCTAAATTAAGGTGCTCTAACTCCCTAAGGCCAAACATTTGAAAGCTTTGAAAGCTTTGAAAGGAGATCTATTGAGAAAAGCAGTTATTTGACAGTTGGGTTCCTTTAGGAGCTTTAAGCTCCCGAAGCAGTAATTGTGCTAATCCAGTAGAAAATAATGACAAAGCTGCAGACAATCCCTCTATTGAAATACCCAAAATGAAAAACAGCAAATATTAAAATAAACTGCCTTTTCATCTAGCCATGGGGAAAAAAACAGCAAGGTGGTGAAGCATCTACTGTAACAAGGTGTTAAACCTAACACCGTTAAATGCAAGGATACAAACATCAAAGGGAAAGGATGTAAAGAGAGATTACATGATGTGTGTGTGATGTTACACTCCATATTCTTCATAGAAATATTATGATAGAAATATGGCATAATGAATATTTGTATGCAAGATGGGTCATATGAGGTATCATTGAAAAGGCTATGATCTACTAAATGTGGTTATCCAATTTGTATGCCTATATCATTTCTGTATCTGGAGTTAGGAATATTGACTGTGTAACAATTACAACTGTGTGTGTACTTGGGGGAACGCCAACCAGACAGTAGGCAATCAGCCTGAATGAGTCGTTTAAGAAGGACAATAGAACTTTGAAGTTCTCCCACCTTCTTGGGATGTTGCTTTGACACTGCAGGGTTATCTGATGATGTCACCTGGTACAGAGTACCACCTTGGACACTGCTGGTATTTTTCCACTGGAAACAAAGCACTACTGCCTTGTATAAATTCTATTTAAGACTGGGAAATAAGTCAATCAGGGCTCTTCTCCATTGGCTCCCTGCCCAAGAAGGAAGACTGCTGAAAGCACCTGAAGAGACAAAGGAACTAAGCTGCGGAAAGGCAAGGGCTGAGTCCAGGCTAAGACAGGGGTCTAGTCTATAAAGAGAAATAACTGGAAATTTAAGCTGCAAAAACTCTGCAATCTGCTAAAAACAACATTTAGGGTGAGAAATTACATTTTGTAACCTGTTTCTTTAGTGAATTAAGCTTAGGTTGCGTGTTTTGTTTTATTTGCTCAGTAATCTGCTTTGTTCTGTTTGCTCTCACTTATAATCACTTAAAATTTACCTTTTTTAGTAAATAAACTTATTTCTTGTTTATTCCAAAACCCGGCCTGTGCAATTCATATCGGGGCGGGGGGGGAGGAAGGGAAGGAAGGCAAAAAGCTGTGCATAACTCCCTCCACATTGAGAGAGAGGGCGATTTTTATGAGTTTGCATTGTACAGATCTCACTATACAGTGCAAGACAATATTATCTTGGGGTTTACACTCCAGATGGTGTGTGCGCACCGGAGTGTTGGCCATTCCCCTAGCTGAATCCTCCTACACAGAGCTGATTTCAGTCTGTATCTGCAGCTGGGTGTGGTCTTACCTCTGCTGGAAAGAAGATTGAGAGCCTGGCACCGCAATCCAGTGCAAGGGAAACCCAAGCTGGTAGGACTGGCAGGCTCAGTGGGAACCCAACACATCCGGTGGCACCCCAAAAAGGGTGGTCCAAGCCGTCAGAGCATGTATGCATGCATATCTATTCAAACTTTGGCCCCCATATTTCCCTCTGTTCTGGGTTTGTGATGGGAATGAAAGAAGCAGAAATTCCTGCCAAAAGAGGCCTAAATTCACGGAAGGGATTGCAGCTGCAAAATGTGACTCCAAAGAGATGCAGAGTCAGAGGATGAATCTTTTTTGTGGTCTGTATTATTACAGAGATACTTGCTGATTGTTGCAAATAAATTACCAAAATAATTGCAAATGTCAGGATTACATTGTGTTAATTTTGATGAATAAAATAAGCAGAATTATAAAATATTGTGCACAGAATTTTTATTTTTTTGGCACAGAATTCCCCAGGAATAGACTTTTACAAACTGTCACATGTACAAAAATCTTAATAAATGCTGAGCAGGATACATTCCAAATTTTAAAAAAATTGGAAGATATAAGCACATTTTAAATACAATTTATTTTTATTACCGGTTTTCTACAAGAACTGGAATAAAAGGATGTGGAAAATTCATTATTGAGGCTGATACATTAAACATCTGGCAGAAGGGGGACATGAGACATTCACCATAGATTGATGTATTTATGGAGAGCCTCTCTCAATGTGTTACTTCTGCTTCTAAGAAAACGATACATTTTAAGATTCAATTTTTATTACCAAAAAAAATAAGAATCAACAGAGCTTTTCATAATAAAAAGTTCTAAATTGATAGAAACGTGAACTCCTCTTTACCATTTCCTTGATGATGTAATTATCCTTTGAAGAGGGATCCTCAGTTGTTGTGGTTATGAACATTAAAGGAAGGTAAGAGACTACCAGAAGGTATTCAGGAACACTTTCACCTGCTGAGTTCTAAAGCCCACAAAAATGGAATATAAGGCAACTAAATATATATAAGAAAATAAGAATTGTGTGTTTTGTGTTATTTTGAACTTTGGCACAGAACTTAAATGCACATATACAGACGTTTTATGCAATCTAAAATCATAACTTTCTCTGCAAACTGTATTTTGTGATTTTAAATAATTTTATACAAATTAAGGATTCAATCATGCCATTTATAACATACAGATGGACTGTTGTACCCCCTACAGACTTCACTGGGGTTCCACAGGGGAAGAGCAGTCTACCCATGTGTTATAACTTGCAGGCTCATAGTTTAAATATGAAAATTATGTCAAAATGCAGTGGCTTTTCCTTAAGCTTTTCCTACCAGATGCATTTAATAAAAGGACTAAAGTCCAAATGATAGGAAATATCCTTATAAGAGCATGACAAATTTACATGTAAAAGAAACACTAATTTGATATTTATAATTTTTTAAATTTAATTAAAATACTGTTTTGGCAAACCAATCATAACAACTATGATATCCCTACTCAAAAATAAATATTTTAATTGGTAAGTGAAATCTACTGAACTTATTTTTCTATTGCAGATATTTCCAATTCTAATTGAATATAACTTTTTTGAATATATATCGTATTTGATACATTTTTGATAATTTTTTTCTAGTTCTGCAATTATAGCTAGCACTTAGCTACTGGTTAATTGCATTTTTTGAATTAATATTTCAATAAATGTTCAGTACTAATTTACTCCCTCTTTTAAATATATCTCTTGTCTGCAAAGACCTCATATTATTCTTTCCAATGTTGCAATTTTTCATGTTAAATTTCTTTGTTGTTCAACTGGGTCTTATAAAAAAATCTACTGTATCCGACATTAAAGTTAATTTACTTCCCTTTGAAATTTCCTGATCAATTTGATTGAGTTTCTCACATTATTAATGTTACTGTTAAGGCAATAATCTATACAAATCTTTGGTCTTTTTGTATTATGAGTTATACAGTAGTTTAAAGAAAATGAAAAAAGAAAAAAAAATCTGTTGAGTACATTAGCATACACAGGATATAATTATTTCTAACAATTACAAAATACCTGAATATAGTAGGCTGCCCTGCAACCTTCCAATCAGAAAATATCTTTTAAAAAACACTTATAACATACTACCTCAATTTCATCATTATATTTCAATTCACAGCTAGCAGTTACATCTTACAAAATAAAATAATGGAATATTACTTTTTTTTTTTTTAATTAAAACCTGTATCTTCTGTGTCCAGAGTGTGGTTAATTAAGTCATTAAATTAATGCAAGGATTTGCCATCTCTCTTGGCAAACTTTTTTCATTTTGGCAAACTTTTTCCATTTTCTCAGTTGCGCTCCATATAAAAATAAACTGTTCAACATACTGGAAGTGGCATTATACTTTATGCCCCTTGACATTTCCATTCTGGTTTCTCAGTGGCTCCACACCTCCACTATGAAAGCACTTTACCAAAAGATGCTTGACTTTTCACCAGAAAGATGTTTTTTGAAATTTTAAGTGTTTTCTTCTAATTGGTTTACCTGTTAAACAGATGAAATATAAATTATTAAAACTATTTAAAGTATCTTATTTTTGCTAATGTTCACAAATTAATGTCAAAGGGTGAAAATCAGCATTCATTCAGTTGATCAAAATTCAAAAATGAAGTGAAATTAAAAAAACAAACTGCACAAATATGTGTTTAAGAGACTGTGTTTCAATTTCTTTTCATTTCAACTGAAATCAGTACTACCAAATATTAAACTACATTAAGTATATATGGACTTTTAATTTTTTAAAACTCATTAATTCTTTAGTACAATAATTAACATAACTAACAAAACTCATTAATTTGTTAGTGTGTTAAGGACACTTAGTATTCTTTTGTTTCCAAGCTACCTGTGTTGACTTCATAGGATAACCTTTGTTGTTGTCATTAGATATCCTACTATTCATATTCATGTGAGTAAGACGACATATGCAAAATCTTTGAATGTGTTACACATTCTATATCATGAGATAATTAAATTTTGAGTCTTCACAGTAAAGTTTGTGTCACCATACAGGATTGGAGGGGGAAAAATTGTAGTTTCTACAGTATAACAGTGATAGACTGATGCTTGCTGCATCCTTTGAAGAGACTTTATGCAAATTCCAGCAATTTGCATGAAGTCACTGTACTGTTAATTGTAGTAATAGATTTCAGCTAAAAACTAAAGCTACAGTATATCTTTTCAAATTGTCCTGGTTGTATTTTTGAAACTACCATTGTTGACCATTAATCAGACAAAACTAAATTACTTTTCAGTTTCAAAAGTTTTATTAGGCATTCATCTACTAGAGGAAAGTGTTCCAAATACTTCTAACAATGGAGGAGAAATAAATAAGGGATTAAACACTCTCCTCAAATATCATGCACTGTTTTCTTAAATGTTATATTCTAGTAAGGGACTTGACATAAATAGAAAGGGTACAATGCAATACATAAGAGTGACTTAATTGCCTTACTGCAGAAGTACAAGTTATGTTATCTACAGTATCACCTGTGACTATTTCAGGTTGTTTTTTTAAATTACGTTCAACAATAACAAAAATGCACTGTGGCTTATGTGCTGTATCATATACACAGGTGAAAATGAGTGCAAAAAAATTATTTTAAAGCTTTCTTCTTTGACATACAAACAATTGTAAAACTCTATTTAACAAATACAGAGCAAGGATGTTACGAATAAAGAAAAAACAGAAATTTAAGATTAACGTCCAAGTTGAATAACTTAGAAATGTGTGCTACAGTGTGACTTGCGTAAGATGTATGGAAACTGCTTTAATAAAAAGCTAGATTAAAATAAGTTTTTTTACTCTGCCTTTTTGTTTTTAAGTATTTGGTATACAGGACCCTGAAGGTCTTCAATGCTCTCTGCAATTGGTTTATTAAGAGTTTCCGGAAGAAGAAGAGTCAAGAATCCGGCTGATACTCCACTGATTCCAAACACCATGAATGGCACAGATGGGTTAAGAGTTTTCTGAAATTAAAAATCAGTGATAAAAACCCCAAATTAATTCATGCCCCAGGATATTTCTAAAAATATTGCAGCATTATTTGTTCATGTTTCATATATATATATATATATATATATATATATATATATATATATTTCAATTAATTATACACAAAAACAAGTTATATCAAAAGGTCTATTCTTCACAGCATTCATGTATGTAATATCTATTAACAACAATGGTAATTATTTAGATATACATTATGAAAAGAATGGATCAAAAACTCACTATACAAACAATTATTCATATCAAAATCTCCATTATGAATGTTTGCAAGCCAAAAAGCATTCAGGTACTAAACTAGGTATCAATACAAAATTTGTTTACAAAGACAGCAGCAGCAGATAAATACTAGGTAACTCACTTAATGTAAAAGATAAAATGTTAATTTGCTTCTTTCTCAAAGGAATGACGTTTTATAAAAAGATATTCTATTTTGTAAATACAAAAAAAAAAACCCAAAACACACAACAACCAAAACACCCTCTCTCATTAGTTAAATCTGGAATTTGACTATATCAATATAATTAAACAGAGCTTAAATATACATTTGCAGAGGTATATATAAGTATTCCTTGAAAAAAGATCTACCTGCCATGTCAGAATCATGAAAGCAATTCTGAGATTATTCCAATAAACTAGAAGTCTTGGGGGGGGAAGTGTCAGTAATTAACATGAATAAAATAAAAAGTTTACTTACCATGGATGGCACAAATGGAGCCAAAACACCACCAAATCTGCAAGTCATTGAACAGACACCCAAGCCAGCATTTCTGTTCCAAAGGGGGAAAAAAGAGGATGTGTAATTTCAAAACGTGATATGATTAGAACGAGCCCTTAACAAGCAATTCTATTCTCAGATATCATCCAAGCTTTATTATTCTTTTTCAAATGAAATGTATACAAATACTTTTTTAAAATGTCAATCCATCACTTGGGAGAGCCTGACAATGTTTTTGTTTTGTTTTGTTTGGGGGGGAAGGGGAAATCAGTCTATTAATGTAATTAATATAAGTCCAGCAGGTAAGTCAACCTGTGTAATAGTAAAAATTACTATAACCAGCCAATGAAGAAAATATCCCATCTTGTTATACCAATAGAATAAAAACCAGCAGGATCTTATTAAGAGGGATAAGGCAAAGATGCCACATTTATTGTAAATATAATGATAAAGCAAAAGATAAAAGTAAACAATGTTGTTTGACTACTTATTCCTATCACTACCTATTCCTTATACACACACACACACACACACACACACACACATATATATATTTTCATTCGCACAATCATTCATTTAAGTTCTGTATAGGTGTTATAGTTACCAGCCTAGAAGTTGCTCATGCCAAGTTACTGGCCAGGTATCTTGGTCATGAGGATGGAGCCGAGTCTGTGTCAGGTGCACCTGATGCTCCTGGAGGTTGGCAGCAGAACCAGAGACTCAAAATCCTCAGTCTTGAGAGTCCATTCTTATAGGAATTAATTCCTATGTTAGTCTATGGGAGCTGTTTCATCCTGCTGTTGCTGACTCAATCAGCGGATGGCACATTCCTGGTGGCTCCACACTGTCCAAAGTTTGTGTTTCTCATCCTTCCAGGTGATGGGGTGGATCCCAGTTTACCCTCCGGGGGTTCTGGTGGTCCACTTTACACATTCTTCGGCCGATGGATACTCCCTTTCTAGGCTAGCACCTCCCTAACCATTCATGTACATCAAACATTCATCAACATGCATTCCATATCTTAACCATATTTTAATTTACTGTCTCCACCACTTTCAGGGTGTGTGCTAATTCATTTGAGACTCCCAGCCCTTTAATCACAGAGGGTGGGGGTCTGTTCTAGGAGCCCTTGCTGTTACAATGAAGTGAAAGTCACTTATCGGCTTATAGCGTTTGTTTACATTATATCCATTACTTCAAGAACAAAGTCAATTAACTTGTTTGTAAGTTTTACATAGTGATAAAGTATCTTTCACAGGACAGATACAATCAATGGTTTCTACAGACAGTAGCTTACAAGTTTTAACAGAAGACCCAAGAGATTTTTGTACTTGGTGAAACTGTTGGATTTTAAAGTGGGGGGCAGGGGGGCAAATTATTGGGGGGGGGGGTCACTGTTACTTGGGGGAATCACTGTTAGTACCTTCTTTAATATCCCTACAATCTATCTCCCAAGGATATCCATGCCAAAAACCCCATCCTCTGATGCAATCCAGTACTTCCCCAAAAGTCTGAATAAACAGATAGGCTTTACATTATGCCCTACAAGTCAATAAATGTGGGCTACTCTGGACTGGGCTACAGAATGAATTCCAAAGTTGACAGGAACCTCATGGAGAATGATCTAGCAACTCCCTCCTTTATAAACTGAGTAAGCTGCAGCTTAAGGGCCTCTACTGCAATATCTCACAGGGAGAATGGCAGTCTCTGAAACAGGCAAGGTCCTAAGTCATTTAAAGTCCACAAAGAAGCCAGTGGCCTGTCAGTGCAGATCCTTGAGCACTAGTGTATCATGCTCCTAGAGAAATACACCAGCTACCAACTGTGCTGCTGCATTCCACTCAGTTTTCAAATTAATTTTAAAAGGTACAACATCATACAGAGTGGATTGTAATAAGACATGGATAAATGTAGAAAGGTCCACCTCAGAAATAAATGGTTGCAACTTCCTGATCAAATGCAAATTCTTTCTGGGCCACTGCAACTATATGACTGTCTAACAGCAGCTGGGAGGTCTATTAATACCACTGGTTGTGAACCTGAGTGACAGAGAATAGACACGCATGATATTATCTTAAACAAATCTTTCAGTTGCTTCTCCCAACCTATCATCACCTCAGTCATATCCGGTCTGAGCTTCAGCCTGGTTGTCCTCATTTCCCTAATCTCAACCACAACCTGGCTAAATCACCGAACCACAGCTAATGGATTAAACAAGACAAATATAGAATTAGAGATAGGTCACCAACATACCAAAATGACTGAGGTCCATGTCTTTTCCTCACTAACTTCTAAAAGCTCTTTACCCATGTTCAGCAAAACAGATGACTGCACAGAACCCTGTGGAAGCCCACACAAGAGTAACTTCTCTACTATCTGGCATTCTCGCAAAAGGAAAATAAGGAAGTCACTCAGAATCTCTGCATCTACCCCGCTCATGTTTGCAGGAAAGCCAATAATTCCCCAGACAATGATACTGCAAGCAGCTGGCACATCTAACAGCAGCAGTGTGGACATCTGATCTTTGGCCATTGCCAGCAGGAGTTCTGCCAACAAAACTCAGGGCAAACCCATGTCTCCTCCCAGAATTACATGGGTCAAAAATTCTTAATTCTCATCCTTTATCAGGTATGGTTAATATTCTCCCAACCCCTCTAGATTACCACGAGCTCCAAACACCTCCTTTCTCCGATAGAATCAATACAAAGAACAAAGAACAACCAGTTAACATATTGAAAAAAAATTCATAGTAAAATGAACCTTCCCTCTCTTTTCCATAAAACTTAGGTCTCTCAAATCCAGAATGTTAATGGATTTTCTAACAATAATGGGGGAGAACACGGTGTTCTAAATGCAAAATACTTATTTTCATCTACATACAAAAGAAGTATGAGTTAACTAAAAAATTAGTACTTAACTAACCTAATCCAAAAGTCAACAACATGTTGCTCATGTAAAACGCTGTCACTACAACTCAGAGAACTGAATCCATTAGCATTCCAGAATAATTTAGAGAATATTTTCTAACACGGTACATTTTGCTCTGGCTGACTAGAACCTCCACTACCTCAATAATGTATCTACTACAGGAACTATCAAAACTGAAATGAAGGATTATGGTTAATAAACAAAGTATAGAAAGCCCATGCCAAAGCCCATGGGAAAAAAAGGCAAGTGTGTTTTGAAATACAAAAACATATCTACCATCCTTCTCCTCCATTGTTGACATACACATTTTATGACACCTTTCAGACCATTGTGAAAGCAAGTCTTCAGATGCCGTCTCAGACAGGCTAAGGGCCTGATTCTGAGATCAGTGTAATTCCAGAGTAACTACACTGTAGTCAACAGAATTACACTGGTGTAAAACCAGTGTGAAATCAGAATCAGGCCCTAAATGTTGTTCTAATTAGAGATCATCTAAAATTCACCTGCCAAGTTTATTGTTTTAGTTCTACTATATCGTTTATACATTAGGATTGTGGAAGCACCATATACAGCTTCTCACACTCAAAAGTGGTGGTAAGCTTATTATATCCAATTTATCTATCATATAGGTAGAATTTAGTGGCAGGTAACTGAAAACCAGAAGAATATTTAACATTTCAGTTCAGTGGATAGAAAAATTCATCAAGCAAAAAGGAAATCTACTCCCCACATACTTAAAATTGATGATTTGCAAATGCTTGAGTTTCATATACAAACAAGTATTGATAATATACAGTTGTCTATGTGGTTGCATTAGGGTGAATGACAATCCTTCCAAAGGATTTTAAAAAAAATGTTAATACATTAACTTTTATTGGTCCAACTTCTATTGGTGAAATAGACAAGCTTTCAAGCTTACACAGAGCTCTTCTTCAGGTCTGGAAAAAGTTCTGTGTAAGCTTGAAAGCCTATCTTTTTTACCACCTGAGAGTCTACAGTACATTACTATTGATGAGGCTGAGATCTCACTGCAAACATTCTGTTCACAGTATGTATTCTTAAAGGGTAGGGTGCTAAAACATATTCTGAATAACCAGAGTACTCATTTTCTGAAAACTGTATACCCTATATTTTATTAGGCTATGAAAAATCACTGACTGATATGTTTATGAAGAGTAAAAGATCAACAGAAAATGATTTCTTATCAGCAAACACCACAAACAGTCATGGGGTGTTCCTGAATGATTTTGTCCTGTTAAGGTAGTACCTATGCCCTTACTGCAACTAGTGTATGTAGCTTAGTTTCCCCAGGGTTGAGTGAGGCTTTGGGAAGAAAACTGGGAGATGAATAAACTGGTTCGTACGAACTTTAAACAACTTTGGGCAAGAGGTCTGAGAGCAATCCTGTCCTTAGAAAATCATGTATAGGGAGGACCTGACATAAGGGCCTGAATCTCGCATACCCTTCAAGCTGAAATAATGGCTCCAAAAAAGTCAGTCTTCACTGACAGGTGTTATAGTGAACAGGTTGCTAAGGGCTCAAAGTAGAGGACCCATCAACCTCAATAATGCTGTACTGAGGTCCCAAAAGGGAGGAGACTACTGAACTAGAGGAAAACCATGAATAAAAGCCTTTTAGGAATCTAGCCATTGAAGGATGAGAAAATACAGTGAGGACAGCCCTGCAGAGGAGGGTGATATACAGATATTGCTATTAGATGGACCCCTGTGGAACTAATGCAAAGATTGTTTTAGAGCTAGTAAATAGTCCAAAACAGTGTTGAGAAGGGAGCCAGTTGGTCCTGAGATGTCCAAATAGAAAAACCTTTTCCACTTCAGCTTTCTAAGTCAGTCCAGATGAGATTTTCCTGCTTGGGAGCAGAATGTTCTTTACTTTAGCTCAATAAGTTGTTTCAGTGGATATAGGCCAGTCACATCTAGGCTGTCAGACCTATTATGGATTTGGATGTAGAATGACCGGTATTCTGCAAGACTATGTCAGACAGAGCAGAGAAGGTGACTGGGGCTGCACAGAGAGGCTGGTGAGGAAGGCTGCCGTCTTACAAAAACATGCTGTGGTCATCTTCCTCAGATCAGCTCACAAACAGACTATGGGTAGACGTGGATCACTTGTCTCTAAATGCGTGGCTATCTCTGGCAAGCACTTGATGAACACCCTCAGTGATATAGAAAGACCAGAGGACAGGCCCTGCACTAGTAGTGAAACGTTCCCACCAGGAATCTGAGGTACATTCTGTGAGCTGGATGTTGAGACATCGAAGGTACAGAGTAGGACTTCAAACCTCTTTCTTCTTTTGAATGAGAAAATAATGAGGATCCTGACGAGTGACAGGGAAGGTGGGTGGGCATGGTGGTAGAGAGATTTTAGAACATATACAGTACCGATTGCTAACAAATCTCATGGTATTCCCAGTCCAGGTGTCCAAAAAAAGGCAGTTGCCAAACGTGATGAGGGGGTAGCAAGGTAGTGATCTTCAAAAAGGTCTGCTAGGCTCTCAACAGAGGTGTAGAAACTGCTGTTCAGAGGACGTCAAGTGTGCTGTAACTCAGGAAGAGATATCTATGTTGCAACCTCTTTTTCCCTCAGTGGCTCTGATGCCTTCTGTGGATTAAAATGATGTCCCTGTCCCCCATACTATCTGAAGGAAGTTTTAGGTCTGGCTTGCTTTCTCCTTGGATAGAGTATACAAGCTCAACGAAAATGCAAAAGTAGTTTAAGTCCTTTAATGAATGAAGGGCTTTATCAGTTTTTGACTTGAAGAGATTGTGGCCCTCAAACAGAAGACCTGCTATGGTGGTTTGGACCTCGGTAGGTATTCCTGATGACTGGAGCCAGAAGGATCTTTGCATCACCTCGGACAGCTCCCCCCAACCACCACCCCCGCCAGGCTCTCAGCTCCCAGCTCTCTGCCACAGCCGGGCGGCTGCCTTCAGGCTCCCAGCTCCCTGCTCAGAGCCCGGCAGCTGCACTGGAGTCCAGGAGCCACCCAGACTTCAGGCATGGAGCTCACAATGGTAATTACTGCAGTGGTTTTAAGTCGACGTACGTTTCTAGTGTAGACATGCCCTAGTCTCCTCAGGAACGCAGCTACCAAAGACATACGTTTTGTGAAAACTTGAGGAGCTGCCAACAGGCTAAAAGGCAGCACAGTGGATTGGTAATGTGAGTGTTTCACTGTGAACCTGAGCAACTTCTGTAACCTTAAAATATTGCCTCATGAAAATAAGTGTATCTTAAGTCAAGCAAAGCATACTAGTCCCCGTGTCTGGATGGGGCAGGCACTGATGCAGAGACAGAAGGAGGAGATTGTCTACGCCTATAATCCCTACTCTTCTTTCTGCACAGGTCCTGCTGAAGAGCAGGGCCAGAGTAATGGTGGGTCTGCTGCATGGGCAGGGAGGCTAGCCCCCCGCAGCCCCATCACCTCCATCTGCAGCTCCCCCCCAGTGGCCGGAGCCCTGAACACACCCCCTCCCACTGAATAGGAATGCCTCGAATATGGTCTGGAAACTGGGAAGGGGGATGCCACAGATTCCAAAAAGGCCACAGGACAGGTTTAGGATCCCAGTGACCTCCTGGCCACCCACTCGATAGTCCTCCAGCTGAAGGATCCCTGGCAGGGTAAGTAGTGCCTCAGTGGGGAGTAGTGAGAGCAGCTGTGAAGTTGGGAAATGTAGGATTCAACCTCCGATTCAGAGCAGGACAACTCTCCTTCCGTTGACTGACGGTGCCAGTGACTGGTGCCGAGTTGGAAAAGGAAGCAATGTAGCAAGTGTTGCAGGCTTCCCCTTTGAAGGTACTGAAGGATGAGCCATATGAGGCAGTCAGGGCTGACATGGCACAGAGTCCTGCAGCAATATTGTTGCAGCTCCGAGGTCTGCCGGTACCGAGAGCACAGACTCCTGTACCGTTGGCAATATCAGTTTTGAAAAGCTCAAGAGATCTCTGGCAGCCACAAATGTCTCCAGTGTAATCGGTACCAAGACGGTGTCAGTACAGTGCGGTGCTGCAGATGTGGAAGGTGATCCCTCAGGCTCCAGCCTCAACAGTACCTGCCTCAGTGCTGGAGTCAATGGTCCCTATTTCTGCATTGCCAGAGAAGAGATGTGCTTGAACTTTGGCAGCACTTTACTCTTAACTGCACTTCTAGCAGATTTCAGTCCCAGAGATCTACTCTCAGCGGTCTACTTGGAGGCCTTATGCCTCTTCTTAGGCAATGGGGATGGTGAGCAGTGGCTGGACTCAGGCAAGCAGGAAATGCATTCTTCACTGAAGCCAAAGCACTCAGTGCAGAGTCCAACTGACCTGGCTTTGATGGAGGTCTCAAGCCTGCCTCCATAAGAAAAACTTTAGTCTGTTTTCATGGCCCTTTTTTGTGTGAGGCTTAAAATTTCTGCAGATCTGGCAGCGATGCCAAACACAAACTTCCTCCAAACACTTCAAGTAGCCTAGGTGTGGGATGCTCACAGGCAGTGGCTTACTGCAGGAAACACAGGGCTTGAAGTCCAGTGACTGAGGCATCCCACTGTACTGGGTATTGGATGAAATCATCAGGTGTGGTAACATTTAATCTAACTACACTAATAACTAACTAATAACTTTAATAATGCTATAAAACCAGTTACAATAAAATCTAGAAAGAGCCTACTGAGAACCCTTGCAAAGGCAAATCCGGGTGGTAAGAAGAAACTCAAGGGGCTTGAAGTCAGCTGGGCCCTTTATATTGGTGACCAGAGGGGTGTGACAGCTTGAGCCACCCCAACAGGTTTCACTGAGGGAAAAATTTCCAACAACTGTAAGCGGAGCGCACAAACACCGAGTGGAATGCATCTGTGCAATCACTCAAAGAGCTTCTGTTGCATGAACTACTTTGAGATTTTGAAATTTGGCTGAATTTCAAATCTGAACAAAACTTGAATTATTCAAAATTCTCTGAAGGAAAATTCCAGAAAAAATTGTTTTGGATTGAAACATTTTGTTTTAGCTTTGACTTTTTATTACTATATGTTATCTTCTAATTTATAATTCAAAAAATAAAAACAAAGTAATTTCTAAACAAAAGTTGATTTTTTTGGTTTTACTCAAAATTTATGTGAAAATAATACAATTTCACAGTTTCAATTTTGACTGAGCTGTATTTTCCATCGGAAAATGTTGTCAAAACGTTTTTATAACCAGATCTATTAATACCTATCTATGAAAAATTAGTATAAACTAGTATATATTTTTATTTTTTATAAAGCCAAGAATCAAACTAAAAGTTACAGTAACACAACCCTTGCAGTATCCGTGTGCTTCTCTGTGACTGTTAGAATCACAGAGAAGCACACGGACACTGCAAGGGTTCACAGGTGGTAAGAAGGATCTAAGTGACGATTGGCCCTGCCTCCACACATTATGACCTGGGAGTGGGGAGGTGAAGAAAAATCTAGGGTTGGGGTGCAGCTGCAACAGACACTGCTGGCCAAAAGAATCATCTTGCATTTGCCTGGGGTGCTTGTGCACCTAATAGTAGAATCGATATGAACAATCATTTGAAGAAGAAATAAGTGTTCTTAGTGGGTACTGTAGCTTTGTGTTGGTTCTAGTAAACTATATTCCTGGATTGAGTCATTTTCTGCCATTGTTTCTATTATAGGATTAGTCTCTGGACCAGCAGGCAATTCACTTCTGGTTTTATTGGTTCCCCACTCTTCCCCCCCCCCATATTTTCTGGATGTTAGGAAGCATATTAAGTGTCTATGGCACTAAATAGGTGTTAACTGAAATTAAAACCTGCATGTATTTTACTAGTAATAAAATTGAAGAAACGGATTGTACTATGACATCTCAGGTTTCCTCTGTTTTTAAATTTTTGCTTTTGAACAAAATATTTAATTTAACAACATACAGCATAGTTACACTTCAGTATAAAATGGGGAAAGGAATACTGAAGATGTCTGCAAAACTGCATAATACCACGAGGTGGTGCTAAAGTTTTGTTTTCAAATTAACCATCTGGCACAAAAATTGAAGTACTAGTGTGACATTTTTCTTGTATAAAATAATGAAAATATTTGAAACTAATTAAAATATCAAGAATATATAAACAGACATAATCACTAACCTGTAAGTGAAAACATTTTTAGTATGGGTCCTGCGATGCAATAACATACTCTTTTATAAAATGTAATCAAATTTCAAGAATGAAGATAGTTTAGAAAAATGGTACTCTTCCTCGCTCCATCCCTGCTCTCCACCTCTCCAAACATAACATATGGTTATTTTTGTTCCAGAAATAAGTGTACAGATTCTCCAGGGGAACAGTGCTGTACCTGATTAACTCTCCTCTCCTCTCCCCTCCCCCCCCCCATCACAAATTACTTATTTCAATTACAATTGAGTATTGGTATAATTCTCAGTAGATATGCGCTGTTGCATATCTGGCAATAGCAGCAATATGACTTATGAAATAAAATGTTTAAACCATATGATCACTGTGAAACAAACAAAAGCCAAGAAATTAAAAAACTTCTCACTCCAGGCTTAACTCACACAATTCAGACTCAGGGAGAATGATAAGTACAGGACGAGGAGGCAAACATTAAAAATACACAAAATTTTTTTAACAAAACGCCAAATTCAACTAGTTTTTAGGTGAGTTAGTTATAAACCTAAAACTTGGCCCAGGTTTTCAAACACAGGGATTTGTTTCATGTAAAGCTCCTCCCATGGTCTGTGAGGCCTGGTCCACACTAACCCCCCACTTCGAACTAAGGTACACAAATTCAGTTAATTCAAAGTGCCTTAATTTGAACTTACCACGGGTCCAGACGCGGCAGGCAGGCTCCCCTGTTGATGCCGCGTACTCCTCTCGCCAAGCTGGAGTACCAGCGTTGACGGCGAGCACTTCCGGAATCGATTTACCACGTCTAGACAAGACGCGATAAATCGATCCCAGAAGATCGATTGCTTACTGCCAGACCCGGAGGTAAGTGTAGACCTACCCTGACAGAAACTGCAAAATCCTGAAGAGTCAGAGTGTGCAGATCTCCTTCAGTTGTGATATTTTATAAGCTGAGAATTACTATGAACCTTTAGTGCTAAGTGCAGTTCAAGGTGTTGGTGACCATTTTTAAAAGCTCTGACTCTCCTATGCCACCATCAACTATGCTCCTACTGTAGTTCCTAGTTTATAACTCTCCAGTAGGTCTTCCTTAATGGAGGGCCTCAAGCTATGGAATTTGCTCCCATTGACTGTCCCCTAGAGCTCTAGATTTGTATATTTCAAAGCAGAACAGCATCTCTTGGGTGTGCAGCCAGCTCTAATGAGCTGCAGGGAATTCCATAGCTATATAGCTTGGAACAGCAATGACAGCATAGCAGGCAGAGGCTCAGCCAAAGGGGTTTTAACTATCCACGCTCTCCTGACCTCTACAGCTAATGAAGTCATCAAACTGATTTTTACTCTTTGAACTCTGAACATTATTGTCTGGTGTTTGGTCCAACCTCTTCCAACCCCTCTCTCTCACATTCCTTCCACTAACAGCCTCACTTTCCTTGTCTGCTGCTCCTTCCTTTCCCATTTCCCTCTACGTCCCTACCCCCTTTCTTACTATTTACTCATCTCCTACTGCTATTTCTCCCTACCCTCTAATAAAGAAAAATGAATAAAAGGAAAAAGAAAAGGAACTAACAAGCAGTGTGCCTAACATAGTCCTGTGACTTTGCTTATACGTGGTTGCCCCTCACCTCTTTTCTCCTTACTTATTGTTTTATTGTCCTTTCTAACTGAAAGCTTTCTGGAGAAGGTATCATATCTTCCTTTGTGTTTGTTTACGCAGCAGCAAGCACAACAGGGCCCAAATTCTGACCAGCATTTTTGGGGCACTACTCCCATATAAATGATAATATTTTGGCAGCATGGGAAAGAGAGGGAGAACAGGAAGGGTATTGTGTACTTCACTTCTGTAACTTGGCTGTTATCAGGAGTAAGTTAACAGGTGGGATAGATTTTTGTCAACCTATTGTGAATTATTTAATATATGGTGGGTATTTCAGTTCACTTGTTTGCATAAAATACATCTGTAAAACAATGTGTGGTTGCTAAGGCTCTATATAAATTATTTGTTAAAAATATTTAATTAAATAACATGAAGGTATAAACAAGTAACTGTTTTTCAAAAGACATCACATAATTACTACATAGGGGACTTCAATTATACAGCAGTGTTATAAGAACTCAGCTTTTTATTTCATGTGCCATACTGACAAATTAAGTTAAAAAGTTCTTCCATCATGTTAATTATGGTATTTTGTATAAGAGCAAGACAAGGGAGAAGTCATGGAGTAGAAATTTGTTATTATGAATAAGAATTTTACTAGTAAAATTAGTGATGGAAATAAGAAAAATATACCTAGGGTTATATTTAATTAGGGAAGGATTTTTGTTGTTCACATTTTTAAAGTGGATTTAGTTTTTGTGAAAGTTGCCAGTTCAAAAGCTATGGGGAATGAAGTCCTCAACCCATCAAATGGTGTAGAACATGTGTCTGACATAAAAAGTATATTCAAGTAATAAATTTTACTATCAGCTGCTTTGATAAGTGTGAAATCATGTTATTTTACTAAAAAATTAACAAACAGAAATTATAATAACCCAGCCACTAGTCAACTCCTTTTGTGTGAAAATTGTTTACATTTACATACATGCTTTATCAACTGTTTCAGACTCTTTAGTCTAACTAAAAGAAGGCTGAGGGGAGATATGATTGTTCTCTATAAATACATCAGACAGATCAATACCAGGGAGGGGGAGGGGTTATTTAAGTTCAGCACCAATGCTGACACAAGAACAAATAGATATAAACTGAACATCAATTAGTTTAGGCTTGAAATTAGACTTCCATCAGAGGAGTGAAATTCTAGAAGAGCCTTCCAAGGGGAGTAGTAGGGGCAAAAAAATCTAACTGGCTTCAAGAATGAGCTTGATAAGTTTATGGAGGGTATAGTACGATTAAACTGCTACAGTGGCATGTAGCTGATCTGTGACTACTAGTAGCAAATATCTCCAACAGCCAGTGATGGGACACTAGTTGGAGAGGGTTCCGTGTTACTACAGAGAATTCTTTCCCAGCTATCTGGCTGCTGGGTCTTGCCCACATGCTCATGGTCTAACTAATCACCATATTTGAGGTCAGGAAAAAATTTACCACCAGGGTTAGATTGGCAGATACCCTGGGTTTTTTGCCTTCGGCTGCAGCACGGGGCATAGGTCACTTGCAGGTTTAAACTCATCTTAATGGTGGGTTCTCTGTAACTTGAAGTTTTTATATCATGATTTGAGGACTTCAGTAACTCAGCCAGGGTTATGGGTCTATTACAAGAGTGGGTGGGGCGAGATTCTGTGGCCTGCAATGTGCAGGAGGTCAGACTAGATCAGGGGTTCTAAAACTTCATTGCACCGCGACTCCCCTTCTGACAACAAAAATTACTACACGACCCCAGGAGGGGGGAGTGAAGCCTGAGCCCAGCCACCCCAGGTGTGGGGGCCAAAGCCAAACCTCAAACCCCACTGCCCCAGGCGGGACGGGGGACAAAGCCAAAGCCCAAGGGCTTCAGCCCCAGGCAGTGGGGTTCAGCTTCAGCCCCTGGCCCCAGCAAGTCTAAGCCAGCCCTGGTGACCCCATTAAAATGAGGTCTCAACTCACTTTGAGGTCCAGACCCACAGTTTGAGAACTACTGGACTAGATGATCATGATGGTCCCGGCCTTAAAGTCTATGAATCTAAATGTTAACAATTAATGCAGTAATACAAATTTAAACAAATCATTAGCCAGAAGTTATATTTCCTATGCCAAAAATTATTCAAATTTTCAATTACCTCACTACTGTTGGGTAGAGTTCAGAAGTATAAATATACACTATGTTGAAGGCAGCACTGACAGTCAATTTTCCACACAAGGCTAACAGAGCTGGACTGAAGAAAAAACCTTTGGAAGAGAGAAAATAAATAAATGTGAATATAAAGAAATATGTACACTTCTCTGGGTTTTTTTGTACTAAGTTGAACACATGGTCTTTTTTAAGAGACTTAAATACAAGTATAGCATTTACTCTTTGCTACTAAAGTTTGTTCTTCCAGCGTAAAAGCTATCTATCCTGTCACTTACCTTCCTATCCCAGTTCAGGAGGATATTTGGAATTAAAGACCTCTTTTCTGTAGAAAAAAAATTCCCCACAGTTCACTAATTAAGTGTAGACCTTTTTAAAAAAAATTATTTTAAGCCATTTGTAAATGGGTTTTGCATAGTAATATTTTTTATAAATTTATTGTCTGACCTTGTGCGTTCCCTGTAGGATCATAAATTGATGCTTAACTGATGTACTCAAATTTATGATGCTACTGCACCACATATACAGGACTTCATCACACTCACAGACTTCATCACACTCTGACAACTAAAATCCTTGCCTCCAGAGAAAACACATTCTGTTTTGTGACTAAGATTTCTGACCAAGAAGTCTCTCCCAATGCTTTTTGGGAAACCCAAGGTTACTAGCAATAATAATGACATGAGAGAGGGAGAGAAAAAAAAAGAAAAGGTGGGATTTTTTAAGGTAAAAATTAAATAAAAACATGAATGTATTATGAAATACAAAATTATGGCCTATGTGACTGAATTCATAAGCCTATTCAATCTAAAGGCATACATGGTCTAAAAGGAAAAGTTTGAAATTCTGTAAGTAAAAACAAGAACATTGTAATTGATACCCTAGTCCACTAACTAGATAGGCCTACTACTTCCTTGTATTATTCCTTAGATAATGACACACTTTTACCAACTTATTTGCCTTTCACTAAACACACACTCAATCGATGCTATATTCACTGGAGAAGAGTACAGATCTTTTAAAATCTGAAAGAATTAAGTTTAACTCTCCTGTTAACATGATTTTACTTCCACCATTTTGATGAAACAAACTGTGACACAAACTCATTTGTAAAAAGATGTTTTGGGTAGAAATCTGGATCTTCAATTTTACTTGCTAGAAAAGAAGGAAAAAAGTCAGAATTATGTTCCAAGAACTGTATTTCAGATTCTTCCTCCAATTCTGGGTTCAACTTATTTGGATCAAGTCATGTTGGTTAAGTATTGGAAAAGATAGTTTCTCAATTGTTTTTTATTTTTGTCCTTGTATGATCCCAATTCTTTGTAACTGGATCAAGCCAGATTTCTACTTGAACTGAAATACTAGTGTCATCAGCATATACACTGGAACTCTGAAACTTCCTTCAATTGCTTTTCCAAGTTTCATGTCTTCCTGCAGAAATCTTTGTAATGTAAAGGGGATACAAAGGTTATTCAAAAAATCTTCCACGTGCTCAATGCAAATGTCAACATACATCTACTAGCTGGATGCAAATGCAGAAACCCAGTCTTCCTGATAATTCCACTGAGTGTCACTGGGAAACTGGGACATCAATTTTCTTTTTTTCAATCAACAAATCATGAAGCTGAGGGTGTTTGCAGCACCTTTTTAAATTCCACAGTGCATTTTAGAACTTCAATTATTACTGCTTTTTCAGTGAGGCTTAAATGATGTGCTGAACAGCCATACATTAGACATTTACGATTATTATACCTGAGGTGTTATCATGTTATTCCTGAGGCAAAAGACAAAAGACTCACTTGCCGTATTTCCCTTTGCATTCCTGGATGGCATCGTTAGCAACTCTAGCACAATATTCCATGGCCTTTTTTTCAGAAGTAGAATCACTAGTATTAAACACAGTTTCTCCTGAATGGATGTTGATAACCATCAGTGAGGCAATTCTAATTTTTAACCAGCAATTTCACATCAAGTGTCAACATGAAACCTTTCAGTTCTTCCATTATTTCTTCGCCTGAAGCATCTAGTAGTGGCCCTGTGAATTTAAATCTGTCTGGAGGAATATATCCAAAGGAAAGTTCTTCAAATATTTCTGATAATGGGTAATTTTGTGCTACTATTTTGGGCAGAATTTTGTGAAAATGATGTTAGAAAATAAGAAAGTTCCAAGTTTCTTATCAAACTCAAATCTTTGCCATTCAGTTATTTTTTATGGTATAATCACCAATTGGTTGATCTTTGCCATTTTTTGTGTGTCAGAGATGACCAGAGATTGCTCATAAATGAAATTGATATTAAGCAGCTGCTGGAGCACCTGGAATAGGGAATGGTCACCATGACTATGCTTTTATGATAATGGCATCAAAAATGTTGCACATTAAGGGTCATCATACACATTAATGTTTTACTCTTCCGCTTCGGTAGGCAAAGTTTTATTCAATGGCACTTTCCATCTTGAAGAACCCAAATATATGTTTATATTATACTGCAGAAGAACTATCCATGCAGGAAAGTGTAGCCCTCAAAGTCCCTATTACACAGATTAAAATTCTGTCTGGCACTCACAGTCAAACACTAGAAAAAGTCCCAGGATATGATTAATTCAATATGAATTGCTTTTTTAAAAAATTTCTCTCCCAGATACACAAAATAACTTTCAAATTCAATGGACCATTGACATCAATGGAAGAGCTGCACAAGTTAAAAGAACATTCATGTTGTGTACTACCACGCAAATCTAAGTAAATAATTTTCTCCTGTTGGAACTTGGTACCTTTGTTCACCAGAGTCCATTACGAGAGACAAAAATGGAGGAAGCTGCTCCTACCTCTTAGAATTATTTTTGAAACCAAATAAAATTATAGCTTAGTTTGCCCCACTTTCCAACTCAGAGTCCCTATGAATGAATGTCTTAATCCTAAAAGAATGGGAAGGAGGGGTGGATGTGGGACTATAAGAAAGTTCTAATTGTGTTTTAAATTTAAAAAATAAGTTTTTAAATTGACCAATAGACAGCATCTTTAATGGCTGAAAAGTTGTAATTTGTCTTATTCCACATGTGAAATGATTTGGATCTATTTTGGTTGATAAACAAGTTGAGCTATCTAGAAACCAAGATAGATTTCTGATAGATGAGGGCATGCAGTGCATGTGTTTAGTACTTAATTATAATTTTAAATCCACTATAATAAAATCAAGATTTTTTTGTTAAATATTCCAGGAATGCAGACTCGGGCTAATAAAAACTGCTTTGTTCTAATAACTACAAGGTCAGATTAGAAAGGGAATAATCCTCACTTCATGCTGGGAACTGAATCAGACTGTATGATGCTGGGAGCTGAATGGTTTAACGGACTACAATCATTCTGGGCCAAGAACCAATTTTCCTCAGACCAGGCTAGAAACTGACACACATGGTAACTTTATCAATTACCCACAACACCAAAACTCCAAATGGAGTAGGTTTTATGAAATTCAGCAGTGCTTCAGCAATCATTACTCTGTGCTAGTGCACTATCTTTAAAGATGATTTTTTTTTTTTTACTCTTGCTTTGACACATGGATGAACATCATGCTGTTTTTAAAAAACCATCAGAAAAAGTAAAAAAATAATTTGGATTGAAAGGGACTGAAATGAAAGTCAGTCCATCACATAAAATAGCAGAAACTACTATTTATTTCTGCCTGTATGCCAAATATAGATACACTTCTACCCCGATATAACACGAATTCGGATATAACGCGGTAAAGCAGCACTCCCAGGGGGCGGGGCTGTGCACTCCGGTGGATCAAAGCAAGTTCAATATAACACAGTTTCACCTATAATGCAGTAAGATTTTTGGGCTCTGAGGACAGTGTTATATCGGGGCAGTGGTGTATAACTTTTTCTTAAATCAGTGTATTTTAAAAAGTGGTTAGAATTCAGTGTCTATTGAAAGCTGATATTTGGGGCTGCAGCCCCACATTAGCAGAATAAGCTACCTGTTCCACTGAAACTGACACCAATGTTATATGGTTTTAATAAATGTTTGATCCTTCACTTGCTCACGGGTATAATATAAATTGAGGTTGCAATTGCTCAATGCAGTTTAATATTTCAGACTGAGTGCTCTTGCATTCTATTCCTATTGTACTGAAGTGTGTTATGGTAATATAGTATATCTTATCCTCCTCAAGCACTCATGCAAATGAGATGTGTATCTCATGAGGCTATCCCATTGAGAAAAGTTTTACATTAAAAAGGGGGAAAAAATGCTTACTTGTAATTCTATTTCTCTGAAGATATAATTCCAAAAAGATTTCCACTCCTAAGCCTTAGGTCATTACCACAAGCCTGGAAGAACTCCCTCAGCGCTTAAATAATTTTGACCCTTGAGGCTCGCAGTAGCAGGATAGAGAGTCAGTCAGGTCCCCTACTGGCTGTTGCATGCTGGATATAAAAATGCTTCCCGTTGAACATTTCAGTCAGTTCCTTTGGTTTCACAAGATGTGAAACTCCCAGGATGGTCATCCAATTCAAAATGGTTAATTAGGACTCAAAATAAGTCCCACCCCCAAAACACAAAAACTAAGTGCAAACACTGAGGCACCTTAAAAAGGGACTAATCCCCAAACTCTGGGGGAGTTATGGTTACTCAGTGAGAATCCCTTTGTAATGGTATCTCCAGAGAGCAAGACTTACACATAAGTAATTCTTTCTTCTCTAAAGACCTTATCCACCATGATTCTTACTCCTAAACAGTAGGAAGCGGGGTGAATGTCCCAAAAGAAAAAATAGGTAAGGTTGATACATGCAGCAACGACGTGCCTATTGCCAATAGCGAGAACAAGAAGCAGCCTTAGCTTTAATTACAACTGAGTTCAGCACTTTGATGACAACTACCTATCTGGTCTTAGTCAGGGGAAGGATCTACACCAGCATGGAAGGCGTTAGCACTGAGTCCTGGAGCTCAAAAGCTGTGGCTAGCTCAGGCTTACACTTTGAGAATTTACCCTTTGCAGTACTCTGGTCTGGCCTTGGGCTAGACTTACAGGAATCCCTAGGATGCCTTAAAGAGGGATTTCAGGCACTCCAATATCTTTTTCAGTACACTGGGTATCATCAGCAGGCAAATTTGACATACCCACATATCAAGGTTAACTCCTAGGCAAATGACGTATTGAATACAGTTATGCAAACTGGACACGATCGTGTTGCACTAATATTCATATGTTCACAGAATTTAAAACTACAATCTCTTTCTAGTTTCCATTCTTATATTATTTTCCATTCAGTACAAACTAAAAATTCATATAGACAATGACTTGTTTATATTGCTCTATATTCTATACACTGAAATGTAAGTACAATATTTATATTCCAATTGATTTTTTTTTACAATTATATGGTAAAATGAGAAAGTAAGCAATTTTTCAGTAATTACTTGCTGTGACACTTTTATATTTTTATGTCTGATTTTGTAAGCAAGTAGTTTTTAAGTGAGATGTAAATCAGGCTCCTGAAAGGGGTACAGTTGTCTGAAAAGGTTGGGAGCCTCTGCCGAACAGTATCTCAATAGTAACACTACTATTTTGTAACATTAAGTAAAATAAAATGTACATATGAGTAGATAGCTCAAGATTCTACAATGAATCTGGTAGGATTTTTTAAAAACTACTGTAATGATTGTGAAAATACTGTTTGTCACAACTTTATTCAATAGTTTGTACCATGTCCAGTTCTAATGCAATCAAAATATCTCCAAAATATACAGAGACTTTACTAGCCCCCTACTATTTTCTAACCGATTAGTTGAGTTTAATTGTAAAACAGTTATCTGTAGATAGACTAACTCAAGTTTCCGTACATACTCACCAGAATTTTCTGGTAAAATCATGGTAAATATACATGCAAACCCTGCAAATATCAGAAAATAAGTTGTAGTTTTACGTCTTCCAGACCTAAAAGGAAAAAGAGCACATGGTTAGATAAGGTTAAAATCTAAGCTCATCAAGACAGAAAACTTGCCTTTTTGTAATTGTCTGTGAAAAGCCAAGGGCTGTAATAATAATAATTATAGACATATTGTACCATGTTTCAGACAGTGCTTTCAGTTATGTAATTACATATTTTTTTAATTACGGTGCATTAGTATTCACAGAAACTGTTTTCTAGCAAAATGTTTGATTTTTTTCTCTAAAAAGTTTAAGTGAATTCATGATTCATGAAAACTGTCAACTTCTGCAACAAATGAGCGAGGGGGTCCTATAAACAACAGCCTCATTCACTACACAGCCTTGATTCATTCTGTGAGCACAATCCATTCTGTGCAAAGAATGAGGCTGGGATCCTGTGGAAAAATAATACATGCTCGAGTAATTAAGAGATTATTTAATAATGCATACACACAAGGGAACTGAATTAAGGCTGGATAGGCAACCTTCATTCTGGCCTTTCTAACCAGAGTGCTTGATTGTGCAACCTTAATATTCTTTTACATAGTTTTTGTTGTAATATAAAGTAAAAAGTATAAAATACATTTTATATTTAAATCTCGACAAGAATACATACGACTCCACAAAGGTAATTTCCACACCTGTTTACTTTGGAATAAAAGTGAAGTGGACCTGACTGAGAAGAACCAGCCAACACTCACATTTGCAGTATTATATTATATACAATTGATATTTACTTACAAGGGATTATAAATATATTTGTTTCTCAGTCAGTAAGTTAGAAAATCACTGATAGTTCAGCTGAAAAGTTAAATATATTTCTAGAATAGGGAACGTGCTTTTTACTCAGTTTATACTGTAAAATATATTAGCTATATCTATATATTTCTCTTAGCAGCAGAATTCTGGATTATTTACAATCAACATAGAATATTTGCATTAAAATGATCCTTTTCACCCTTTTGAAACAAAATGTAAGAATTTCTTAATGCATTGTAGATTAAGGCTTATACCAAACTTCAGGCTACCTGGCTTGTTACAGATAATATCTTTTAAACTTTTATAACTACATACATCACTATGCCCTCATAATAATGGATAAAAAAAAGTTCTCAAATACAGATGAATATATTCTCAACAAATTGCACAGGTTTCAGTGCAATATGTATGATTTTAGCCTTACAATATAGACATAAAACTAGAAAGTTACTATGCTTACCAGGATTTCTCAATAAAAAACATGCAGAGAGGAAATGCAGGAACTTCTATAAGGCCATAAAGAGCTACATTTAGATACAGATTTCCTCCTAATTCACCAGCATTGAATGTTAGGCCATAGTATACAAGGCTGCAGACATACCTGAAAACATCCATAAAGTTTGATTAGTTTTGATAATAAGCATTTAAAGCTAAGATCTTCAGTTAAAATGTATTTAAATATGTACTGGTAGTACAAAGAGAATTATTTCACACACAGCATTATGGATCCCATTCAAAGAAAGAAAAGATACCACAGATCTTACTTAAAGTCACAAAAAAACCCGATCTTCTTGCCAAAGTATCACCATAAATTAATATTACATATATATATATACACACACACACACACACACACACACACACACACACACACACACAGAACAACCTGTGGAGATTTGACATTCCATAAGTATTTTTAAAAACTGTTTAATAGACTGAATAGATGTTAACTTCTATTCTATTAAATATATAGCTACGTTTTCTATACATCAGACAAGTACGTGAAAGTAGAACAGACTGTCCAGCCTCACAAAAATAATTCATGTAACAAATATAAAAAGGATAATAAAGTATATTGTCCAGCTAGGAGCAAAGTTTCATTCTCATGGATCAAATATATTACCTCTTTTGACCCAAGCAGTTTGCCAAATTTGGGGTGTTGCAGGTTGTTCCAGTTAGAAGTTTATGATGGAGTCAGGTATTTTCTTTGATGCTGTCACTGTGCCTCAGTGGGTCACAGCTGAGAATGCCAAATTCAGGACTAACTGCTGAGAAATAGGGCAGACTCATCCCAAACTGGTGGTCATTCTATCATTAGATTATACCAAACCCGTAACAAAAGTAAACTTTTGGAACAGACTGCTGGCTTGTAAAGTCTCTCTGGTAACTTCTGTTGTTCGATGTTTGGCTGCATGTGTGTTCTCACTGTGTGCTATCCCAGCTCTGCGTGGATAGTTGGCACAGCAGACTTGACTGAACTGTTCAATAAGCACAGACCCGTTCATAGTGAAGGAACATGGGCAGGTTTATTGTTAATGAAGCACAGTTCTAATGTCCTGGCTCAATGGTTACAGGCATGGGCGGCGGGTATCATAGGCTGGAGGAGGCTGGGCCTCCCCAAACAGCCAGGTGTGGGCCTGCCCATGCTCCGCCCCCAGCTCCCCCATGCAGTGGCCCTGGCTCAGGCAGCTCAGCCTGCCCTCTTGGCACTCCTGGGCTGAGGGGAGGGGGGTTAGCCTGGGGCAGTCGCTGGTGGCCATGGGGAGGGGCCTCTGGGCTCCGGCAGGGGGCAGGGCCAAGGGCAGAAAGGGCGGGGTTGGAAGCTAGCCTCCCCCAGCCGGCAGTCCATGTGCCGTCCATGGTTACAGGTACACTAACTCATGTTTGCCCGTTGCAATGGAGTGGCTCAGTTAACAGCAGAACTTCCCATTATCCCCTAGGCCAGCCAAAGACACTCCCTCTGAGATACCTCTTTATACACCGATACAAACAAATTACGTATTGCCCCTCTGACATGGTTAGGTGACACACTCTGGCGTATTTAGGTGACACTCATTACCTTGTACATGTTGGTTCAATCAAAACATCTCTATCCATTATATTGGCATCCTGACCTTATCTTTAAGATGGATCAGCATGTTCCTATTATCTTTGGGGAATGTGTTGGAATTGAGGTGTTCTGGTACCACCTTTCTGGAATGTGTTTGCGTGTGTGTTCTGTACCTAGAACTTCTTAGTAATGTGTGTTTCTGAAATATCAACGCTGTTCTTGCCAGATTCTGTGAGCAAGGCCTGTCTCTTGCTCACAACCTGACTTTGCTTTATAGCAGCAAAGCTTTGACCACTACTTTAAACCAGGCCTCATACCAGGGCTTATGTCTCAGGCTCTCTTCCTACTACAACTTCCAAAACTTTTTGTTGTAAATCCACAGTCCAGAGAATCAGAGCAGGTAAGAAGCAAAATGGAGATCTCAGGGGTATTTTATATCCTCTGCCACATGCCTGGAAATGTATTGTCTCAAACAAAGCTCACAGCCCAGTTTGTGGGAAAGTTACTGACACAAGATGGAGTCCAGGGTCACAAGAGCATATTACGTGTCCTTACATGGCTTGATGACTCACATGGGATAGCCATTGGCCCCTTGGAGGCTGGGACATCTGCAGGAAGAGCTATCTGGGCGGAATGAGTTTCTTCTATGGTCCATTGTGAGAGCTAAATGTCATTGATGAGCCATCAATACATAGCTGTTTGGTCCTGATGTAAATCTCATCTGGTGGGTGTTACCCAGGAATACAGCACATATGTATGATGCCAGTACATAGCCAATATTTATGACTTTATATGAATGTATCTTTTTTTTATCTGAACAGGATAATCATACTTAGCAAATCATAACTTTTCCATTGACACCTCACGTGACATACTTTGTACAAGATATGTTGCAATTGTATAACAGTGGCAATATCAATGATATAAATGGCCATATTCAATCATTCAGCATTACAGATGCAATCTTGTTTATTTATAAGGAATGTACAAAGTCCTCTTTGCCACAAACACAGGAGGAACCCAAAAACAGGAGATAGGCGTGAGGCTGAAAGCAAAGCAATTCTTTTGCCAGCACCAAACCCAGAAACCCTACTTTTGCTAGGCTTCTCTCAAAGTCACAAACCATGGTTGTCCAGGCTGTGTGTGTGTCTCTCTTCCTGTATTACTGCACATGGCGAGTAATCTTTACTTCATTGAGTGATGTTCCTATGGGTGCTCAACTGTATAGCTGTGCCCCTAGTTGGAAGGCTGGGGCTTCGGAGTGGCTCAATGAGTCCGCAGTGGCGTTCTGGTGTCCAGGGAAGTATGCAGCTGAGATGGTGATGCCGTGCTGGATACACCAATTCTATAACTTTAGTGCCTCCAAGCATAGAGAATGAGACCTCGCTCCACCTTGCCTGTTGACGTAGAACATGCAGGCAATATTGGCTGTCATGACTCTGATAGTGCAATGTGTGATCAGTGGGAGAAAATGTAGGCAGGCATTGCAGACTGCTCGTAACTCTAGGAGGTTGATATGTAGAGTGAATTTGGTTAAGGACCATCTGTCCTGCACTGTATGAGTGTGAGGTGCGCTCTCCAACAGATTAAGGAGTCAGTTGTTAGTATCATGGACAGTGCTGGTTAAAGGAAAGGGACCCCAACACGGATGGTTTGGGGCTGCGTCCAGAGTAGTGAGTCCTTGACCTTCATAGGCATGGACAGAAGTTTGTGAAGGCCGTGTCTGTGAGGAACATAGACTGTACATAGCCACACCTGGAGATAACACGTGTAACTGTGTATACTTTACTACGAATGTGGCAGCTGCCATATGGCTAAGTACCTGGACACATGTCCTGGCTGAGATCTGGGGATAGGTTCTCACCATCTGTGAAATAGGAGGAAGGCTCTGGGTTGTTTGGCATCCAATTGTGCCCTGATAAACTCCAGTTGTTGCACTGGTGTTAGCATAGATTTCTCCAAGTTTATGCGAAGGCTGGGGCTCAAGAAAAAGTCCATTGTCATTCAGGCGGCATGAAGGGCGTCAGTTTCGGATGAGGCCTTGAAGAGACAGTCATCTAAGTATGGAAATATTACGACGCCCTCTTTGCATAGGTAGGCAGACACTACCTCAAGGACTTTGGAGAATTAGGGGCTGTGCAGAGTCTGAAGGGCAGTACTTTCTATAGTGATCAGTCCTCATGATGAATCAGAGGAACCGTCTGTGGACAGGGTGTATTGTGATCCGAAAATACGCGTCTTGGAGGTCGAGGGCTAAGAACCAGTCCCCCTGTTCCAGTGCTGAGATAATGGTGGAGAGAGTAACCATCTTGAAGTGTTGCAGTTTGTCGCACTTGTTTAGGTTTCAAAGGTCTAGGATCAGTCTCCACCCGTTGGATTTCTTTTGGATCAGAAAATAATGGGAGTAAAAAACCTTCCCTCTATGGGACCAGCTCTATGGCTCCCTGTTGCAGAAGGTGGTTTATTTCTTCTCATGGAATGCATTCGTGAGAATGGTCCCTGAAGAGGGAAGGGGAGGGATGGAGGGAGGGTGGCTGGGTGCGTTAGATAGGAATGGGATGGAGTAGCCTTCCTTGATGATCTCTAGAACACATCTGTCTGAGGTAATCAGCATCCATGATGGAAAGAAACGGGCCAGACTGTCGCCAAACTGGCAGGATGTTGGAGATGATTGTTGTGATTAGAGCAGGCTTCTTGGGGCCTTGACCACACCTTCAAAATTGTTGTTTGGCCAAAAGTGTGAGAGAGATAGCTCCTTGAGGAGGAGTCATATGTCTGCATTTGGTAGGGGGCTTCGGTCAACTTGTTGGGTGTCCTAGTGTCAATGGGGAATGTACTGCGGTGATTGGGATCACGGGGAAGGTTGGTATTTCCCTGGTCATCTCTTCAGTATTTCATGCCAAGAGAACAGAGTGTTGCTCGCACATCCTTAAGGGAGTGTAGGGATTCATCTGTACGCTCAGCAAATAATTTGGGGCCCTCAAAGGGTAGGTCCTCAACGGTGGTTTGTACCTCCTTAGGGAGGCTAGAGAGGTGCAGTCATGACGCCCGTCTCATGACTACGGCAGTCGCAATAGAACTGGCAGCAGTATCCATGGAGTCCAAGGAGGCTTGTAAAGCTGTATGGGCCAAGCTGTATGGGTAAAGCTGTATGTCCTTTGGATACAATGCCTGGAGTTGCTCTTTTTTGTCATCAGGAAGGTCTTGGCACAGTTCCTATATTTTGGAATAACTGAGATAACTGTATTTGGCCATAAGAGCCTCATAGTTCGATATTTGGAACTGGAGCATAGTGGATGAACAAGCCTTGCAACCAAATAGGGCCAATCACTTCCAATCCCTTTCATAATCATGGGGATTGAATGACGTTTTGAGAACCCCTGGTCTAGACAGTGGGCTGGAATCACCAATGTAATTTAATCTAAATAGAGGTTGGTATTGTTGTCCCTTTTCATGCACAGCATTGACCACTAAGGAATTTGAAGTCAGACGAGAAAAAAGAAAATTCCATGTCCTTTGCGAGAATGTAATATTTTTTGTCTACCCACTTGCAGGTAGGCAGGATGGACGCTGGGGTCTGCCATAGCGCCTTGGTGGGGTCGAGAAGGGCCTCACTGACAGGGAGGACTATTTTGGAGGATGAAAATGCATGCAGGATGTTGAGCAGTTTGTGCTGTTGTTCTTTCACTTCCTCAAAAGGAATCTGGAAAGAGTCTGCTATCATGCCAAACAACTTCTGGAAGTGTTTAAAGTCGTCAGCTGACGCAGGGAGCAGAGGCATGATAGCCTCATCAGGGGAAGAAGAGAAGAAACAGTGGCAGCAGAACTTCCTCCGCCAGTTCTTCTTCCTCATCAGCTATGGAGAGAGGCTCAGTCTCTGGTAGTCAAGAGACCAATGGAGATGGCGAACCTGTAGGCCTTCAGCTTTGCTCTATGAGAGGGTTCCCAAACTATGCTTTATACATGGCCCAAGGATCCCAGTATGGCCAATGTGGAGGGAGTGACACATGGGGTTGCATCCATGGTAGTCCATATCAGGGCCCTGGTCCAATTGTGGATAGTAAGGACATGTAGAGGACACCTTTTTTGCCTGTCAAGAGTTTGAGGGCGGGACAATGTACTCCTCCTCCTCTTCCTTGCTGGGAAAGGGCAGTGCTGTCCTCAGAGGGGAAAGAGAGCAACGCTGTGATTCCAGAGAAGAGGACAGAAGTGGAGGGAGGTTGTGTCTGAGTAGTGGTAACTGAGGCAGATCAGATACAAGCAGATACTTGGGGTATCTGAACTCTTGGGGGCGGGCGGGGGGGGGGTGTATCAGTGCCAAGGGAGAGGTTCATTCTCTTGAGCAGCCAGTAGATGGAGTTGAGCACTTGCTCAACGCTGAGGATTTGCTCGGTGCTGAAGACTTGCTCAGTGCTGGTGGTTTCATCAGTGCCATGGTGCTCGAAGTTGGCGTGGTCAGCACCGTTCTTGAAGGTCTCGTGTCCTGTCTATGTTGCTGACAGCTGTAGGTCTGCCTGCTTAGGGTCTTTAGATCTGTGCTTAGCTCTAGCACTGGAGATACTTGGATGGTCCCTGGAGCTATGTCCCCTTTCTGAGAATGTCGAAACAACTGACCTGGCAGGGAGTGGCGTTCTGGTGGGCAGAGCCTCAGATGGTGATGAGGGAACCTGTTTCTTCCCGTCAGCACAGGAAGGGAAGATATTCTTTTAGAAGGACATGGCAAATCAGGGCCAGTGAATGACCTAGCGGAACGTGAGAGCTGCCCGGGGGGAAGTGTCTGGGCCAGGGTCTGATGCTGGACGCAATGATCTCTCCATGAGAAGTCGTAACCAAACGTCCCGGTCTTTTCTGGACCTGGCAGTCAGGTTGTGGCAAGGAGTATACTTTTGCGACATATTATATATATATGGAGAGGATGAGAAAGGAAAGAACTACTGAACTACACTAAAACTAACAGGTAAGGCACTATCTAACAGGTCAAAATGAGAAGCAGGCTCTGTTGCAGATTCCATAAGAACAGCCATACTGGGTCAGACCAAAGTATCTAGCCCAGTATCCTGTCTTCTGACAGTGGTCAATGTCAGGTACCCCAGAGGGAATGAACAGAGCAGATAATCATCAAGTGATCCATCCCCATCCCAGACTCAAGGCGGTAGAGAAGGAACTGGGCAGTGGTCAGACTGCACAGTGCTATATCTAAAGGTAATAAAGAAATCCAGACTAATTTTTTTTTGGCATACTGAAGACTTACAAAAACATAAACTATTATTTAGTCATAGGTCAGAAGGTTAGTAATAGGTGTTCCCGATCAGCTTAAACAAAGTTAGAGCTCTTCCTGTGACTTATTGTTGCTCTGGTCAAGGGCCTTTATTTTCAGATGTGTGATCTCCTCTCCCATTATGGGCCCATTTTTGAAACTGTGCTTCATGCAATCAAGGGCGCTAAGCCCAGTGCATATGTTACCAACAGTGCACCCACATTTGATATTAAAAAAAAAAAAAAAAAAAAAAAAAGTGTGCACCTGCATTTTGTCAAGTCCTGTAGTAATTACAGCAGTAATTAGAAGATAAAGGGGTAAGAAACTAACAGCAGAAATGCAAGAGACCTACAGGCCTACATAAAACAGCTTAAGCATTTAACATAAGCATAAGGCCTTAGGGAGCCTGAGTAGGAATAGTTGCTCAATAAGTTAGCATAAGTAAGTAAACTAACAACGAGTCACAAGATGGCATAAGACTTTATTTATTGTTTTGTAATAATCACAAGTGTTACAAACTGCTGGTAGGTAACTGCAAGAAGGCAGTTTATACCAGTTTAAAGTATTTTTGGAGGAGAACGTTAGCAGATGCTCAACCGCAGGTAACCATAGTAATCCAATTGATGTTAATCAGCTTTGCTTAATTAATATACTAACCTATAGGATAATGACATCCCAATATTACCAGGGTGAGAAAGTTAAGATATGGTAAAGGAGGGAAGAGTTATGCATAAGGACCATCAAGGCCTATAAAACATCTGGTCTTAGGTACAGCCATTGGAGTGCTTCATCAGCATGCCAGAGTTGGACTGAGATCGGTCTCAACTTCTAGAGCTCTCCTCAAGGATAGAGTGAGTATATACCTGTAATGCTGCCAGTCGCACTGACAGTGTTATATTATATAACTACACTTGTTTGGATGGTTTTACTTATCAGACTAATTGTAATAATAAAACATTCACAGTTGCAGAACATCTTCCCTGAGTACTGTTGTCACTGCCGTGCCTTATAGGCAGTAATTCTGACAAGAACCTAACATATTAGCATGCTAATTGGCTAAACTAAATCAATAATCTAATCAATAATTAATTAATAGATTAGGCAACATGTGAAAGCTAATGACTAGATGGCGTGCCCATACTTTGCCCCCACTGACATCTACATCGGTCTATATTTAGCTCTTTGTTTCATTTTTACACCTACATTTTGACAATTCATATATTTAGTATATATTCAGTCAGAATGTAAGATGGAAACAATTTTTATTAATTTCTGCATTAGCATTTAATTTTGTTACCGTTTTGTTGTCTCCAGCTAATGTCTTATTAGTCTTTGGAACAGTTTCCAGATAATACAACTTGATCAAAGGCATTATAATATAATACCAGCACAATTTTTCAGAAAACCAATGCCTGGAATTACTAACAGAAAAACTCAAAATTTTACTTTGAGAAAGCTATTATTAAATGAAGGGAAGAAATTGAAAATCTTAATCAGTTTCTCACCTTTGACTAACTCTTGCCATCTCAGCACACTTCCTTTTTATTACTTACCAGATATACATCAAGATGATAGTTCGCCATCGAAGGACTGGGTGTTTTACTAGGTTTAGGACACCGGATGCTGAGTCATTCTTTTTCATTGTTCCTGCACATGGTTTCAATTTTATAGTCAACCTTTCTTTTCCATTACCACAGGCCAGGTATTGAAGCACATCCTCTGCTTCTGCAGTATTCCCCTGGGAATACAGCCATCTTGGTGACTCTGGAAGCATACTACCAAAGAAAGATACAATAGTGAAAGTTCAGTCCTACTAAGAAAGTACTGTATTAATTTTCTTTCTCTGCAAAACCCCTCAAGTATCATCTTGTAAAGCAACTGTATATTACATCCAAACATTTGAGATCATCTAACTTATAGTACAAGCAAGTTAAAACCCAGATATTTTCTCAGCCAGTTTGTATCAGGTACCCAAATTCTTTTAAAACCATGTAAAATATTGTGGACAAAATGCTATGACGTCCAAGTATTTTAAAAATGTAATTTAAAGCGAAATCTTGACCTCTGCTGAAATGACACACAAGGGAACAAAATAAGAGAGTACATCAGAAACCTTTTCAATTCCCATTCACTGTGCTGCTCAAAGCAGAATTTTGTCCTTTTATGTTAAAGACTGTCTTAACTCTTCACCCCCTAACAAATACCCACATACTCATACCCAAGGAAAATACCCTCACTTGGTAATTACCTTGACGCTATACCTCAGTACCAATTAATCTCCAGTCACAAAAAAATTTGGAACTTTAGTTCCACAGTAACATCAAAATGCTTAAAGCCAACTCCAAAACAGTAAAAATCATAATGAAAAATAGTAATATTGAATTCTTAAAACATATCACTAATTCAAACAAACAAAAAAGCTAGAGCAGAAAATTAGGCCTTGTTGTATTTGATTATAATCAACATGATCTATTTCACATTTGCTAGTCTAGCAAATAAAATAATGTTTCAAAAATTCTCTGCTCTTCAAAGTCAATATATCTAAAGGTAATAAAGAAATCCAGACTAATTTTTTTTTCCTGGCATACTGAAGACTTACAAAAACAAACACGCTTGCCACAAGACAAAAGCATACAAGATATATGCATAAACAGTATAACTTAATATTTACTTATTTTGTATTTTAATATTTATTTAATTGCTGATTTAAATGATAACAAGCCTCCTAGATATTGTTTGGCAAGTGAGGAATCAACTTCTACAACAGAAAATTCACTTAAAGATACCATAAGCTAGTATTTCTAGAAGAGACAGACCAAAGCTGAACTGATTTAGTCAATATGACAAAAGCAACATTAATAAACTAGGCTTTAATATTATACTGGCACTAAAAGAATATCGAATTGCTCCTTGTCTTAACAGGGTCTACCCAATTTAAATATTGGAGTATTATTTATTATTGCAGCCTAGCTCATGCTGTAGATGGGGACCTGAAATGTGCAAATGGACCAGAAGTCACCTCCATTCCCCCCCACACATTTAAAAAAAATGTAGACATAGACTAAGTAATTTATCTTTCACTTTTGCTCTAGATGTTACACTCTGTGTCTCAGAACATGAGTTTTACAGACGGATTCTAGGTAGCATTGCTTGCAGATTTAAGGATCTTATTTTCTTCACTGGGAAAACAGTTCTAAAATAGTTTTAAAATAGCAAATCAATTAAATCTGATACTCAATAAATCAATTTTTTTTTGCAATAGTACAACAGTCTATAGTATACAGACTATAGACTATTGTACTATTGAAAAAAAAAAAAAAAAAAAAAAAAAAAAAAAAAAAAAAAAAACACCACTAACCCAGGAACCTAACCTTGCAACAAAGCCAGATGCCAACTCTGTCCGCATATCTATTCAAGTGACATCATCATAGGACCTAATCACATCAGCCACACCATCAGGGGTTCATTCACCTGCACATCTACCAATGTGATATATGCCATCATGTGCCAGCAATGCCCCTCTGCCATGTACATTGGCCAAACCGGACAGTCTCTGCGCAAAAGAATAAATGGACACAAATCTGACATCAGGAATCATAACATTCAAAAACTAGTAGGAGAACACTTCAACCTCTCTGGCCACTCAGTAACAGATTTAAAGGTGGCAATCTTGCAACAAAAAAGCTTCAAAAACAGACTCCAATGAGAAACTGCTGAACTTGAATTAATATGCAAACCAGATACCATCAATTTAGGCTTGAATAGAGATTGGAAATGGCTGAGCCGTTACACACATTGAATCTATTTCCCCATGTTAAGTATCCGCACACCTTCTTGTCATTATCACTACAAAAGTTTTTTTTCTCATGCTGATAATTGCTCATCTTAATTAATTAGCCTATTAGAGTTGGTTGGGCAACTCCCACCTTTTCATGTTCTCTGTATGTGTGTATATATATCTCCTTACTATATGTTCCCTTCTATGCAGCCAATGAAGTGGGCTGTAGCCCACGAAAGCTTAAGCTCAAATAAATTTGCTAGTCTCTAAGATGCCACAAGTACTCCTGTTCTTTTTGTGGATACAGACTAACACGGCTGCTACTCTGAATCCTACTTCACTTAATACACAAATCAGAAGGAAGAGGTTAAAAGATTTCTGTGTACCAACACTAATCAAATGGGGACATATTTAACGACATTAAGGCAAAGCTTCTGGCTTCTAATGTTTCTGTTTCAAGGAGGTTAACAGCTCTACCTACATGATAAGGACACGGAGGGTAGGCTTCTTTTGGCACCTTTTCTTCAAAAGAAAGTAAAATCTCAAAGCCTTTGTTTTATTAGTGAAAATATCTGCCAAAAAAACTCTTCTACCTTTGACCTCATATATGCACTAATCTTGTCTTGCTCGGAGTATAAAACATTTGAAAAAAATCAACCATACTTCCATTGCTCTATCTTTCAATAACAAAATAAGGTATTTTTGTTAAACTGCTACACATTATATTCTTACATACATAACAAATTTGAACTACTTACAAAGAAAGAAGAAAGAAGAAAACCCCTGGAGAATTTGATACAAATGCGAGGAAGCGCCATTCTCGTATGTAGTAACCCAGGAAGGCATAAACTGCTATGCCGACTGCAAATGTTAAATTTGTTAGCGAGCCTGAAAATAAAAACAAAAAAAAGCTACTACATCAAACAATGACAAAAGCCCACTCAGATGCCTCAAATTTCTATGCAGTGAAATACACTAAGTGTATATTCTTCCTACAGTACAGAAAAGACTTTGCAACATTCTTGTGCAGTTGTGATATTGCTTTGAGTTCATTTGAATAAGTTAACTGATTCTGACAGTATATGGATTATGTATATGTATTTACAGAATTTTAATATTTAATTGTTTTTTGGGAGGCAATCAAAGCAAAGTTCAACGTAAAAATTGTATAGAGAAGCTGAGGTGGGAGAGGAAGTGAAAGGATATAACTTAGAGAATTTTTTCACTTGACCAGAGCTCGGAGAGCCAGGAAGCGATGAAACTGATTTAATTGGATGCATGATGACAATCTGGAGTGGTCGTGAGCCAGACAAATTGGAAGAGAGCTCTAAAACTGGAAGGGTAGTTAGTATTGTATAGAAAAGCAATAAACTTGAGTGATACTAGGGTAAACTTACCAAACCTTTCTGAAGAACAAATATCTATAAAAGGTGTTATGGAAAATATGTAGTCAATGTCAATCACAAAAGCCTAAGAGCAAACTTTTTCAGTCAATTATGTGAGATATAGTACTAAACTGGAAGTTCTCAAACTGTGGTCGATGGAGCCTTGGCCACTGCTGGCAGCTAGAAGCTCTTCTTTAGCACCGCTATCAGGAGCATTATTCATTAGCTCCCCCTCCCTACCAGCCATTGATCTGTTCTTCACTACCCCCTACTCAACAGCTGAAAGGTACTAAAACAACAAAGCACCTGAAATGGCAAGCAGCAGGGAGCGGAGTATCTCTTCAGCCCATCAGGGGCCAGCCCTGTAGGGGAAAAGACTGGGAGAGCTGAGATAGACAAACGGGAGGCAGACAGAGACAACATGAGTGGAAATGTAGAGACAAACAAACGGGAAGGACAATTGGGGGGGGGGGGGGAAAATCAGTAATTGAAAAAACAGGAAGATAGAACAAGAGAAAAACCTACTCCCTCATTCCCAGAAGGCAAGAAAATATAAAGAAACAAGAAAAAAAGAGTGTGTAAAGACTGAAGAAATAAAAGGGGAAAACAGGCTCACAGCCATCACAGTTAAAACATTTAGGGCCAAATTCTACCCTCAGTTACTCCAATGCAAATTCACTAAAGTTAGAGTTTCTCTACATTTACAATAGTGTGATGGAGAGCTGAATCTCAACTTTTATTATTAAATGTACGTTAAATACTTGCACTGTCAGAGCAGAGAGACATTTTTAAAATATTGGATTCAGTACAAATATGAAAAAAGCACCAGGTATATGCTATCTTATTTTTGTGGGACAGGAGAAATGAACTACTTTAAAAAAAACGGTGATGGGGTAAGAGGGAAGAGTTCTTGCCATCATAAATATTTTCTCAAAAACACTGGTGGTGAAATTGGGAAGTTGGGGGGAAAAGGAGGTTTCTGGAAAAAAATTAGTAATGCAAAATAGTCCACAGATTGTTTTGGGAATCATTATGCTAATCTTGAAATATCACCACTACCCTGTTGTTAATTACACTGGCCCCAATCCTGCAGTCCTTATTCAAGCAAAATTTTGCTTGAATCCTTGGCATTTTGGGTGGAATATTGTATTTATTTGACTCATTATAGTCTTTAATATGTACTAAAATAACTTCATACATTTAAAATTATTTCTAAAATTGCAAGAATTTATGAAAAAGAAAGTTTTGTGTAAGATATTAGCATCATTTTTAAATCTTACCTGTTAATGCCCAGTAAGACTTTCCTACATATTCTTGTGTCAAGACAAAAGACACTAGAGACATTCCACCATTCATAATCCCAACAATGAAGCGTGACATCGCAAAAATTTCATAACTTGGAGCGAATGCTGTGACATATCCAAAAATGACATCAAAGAACAGACCTGAACAAAACAGAGTATAAAAATCCAGTCTATCAGTCTTCTCAAATAGTGTAAATTCAGAAAAGAGAGAAGGAAGGAAAGACCAGGACTGAATTACTTACCGTAACTAGTGGTCTAAAGATAGTATCTCTGTAGATTCAACATCTCGGGTAACATGAGGATTCCAAGGGGCTCCAAATTGTTAGTATCTATTACCTCATCTCCAAGTCACACACCTGAGGTTTGTAATACCAAGAATGGAGATCCACAAGAGGAAACTTACCTTTAGACCAGTGTTTCCCAAACTTGGGAGCCACTTGTTTAGGGAAAGCCCCTGGCGGGCCAGGCCAGTTTGTTTACCTGCCGCATCCGCAGGTCCAGCCGATCACGGCTCCCACTGGCCGCGGTTCACTGCTCCAGGCCAATGGGAGCTGCTTGAAGTGGCGGCCAGTACGTCCCCTGGCCCGCGCCGCTTCCAGCAGCTCCCATTGGCCCGGAGCAGCGAACCTCGGCCACTGGGAGCCGCGATTGGCCGGACCTGCAGATGCAGCAGGTAAGCAAACTGGCCCGGACCGCCAGGGGCTTTCCCTAAATAAGCAGCGTCCCAAGTTTGGGAAACACTGCTTTAGACAATACTACAATTCAACACTAGACCCTTCAACTAGAAGTACAATTGCAAAATATATGACCATGACATGAGTTATCAATTGTAATCCGAAGATTAAGTCTCGATCAATTAACTCACAACAACACTCCTACCAGTCGGAGCTACCGGTAACTAGATAATCTGATTGGTTGATAGCAATTCAGAGATAGCATAATAATCATGTAACTTCACAGTGTTCTAAAATATATTTTAAATTAATTAACAAAATGGTTTAAGAAAATTACCATCTGCAGAAAATGACGATTACACAACTAAATTTCTTCCTTCAAAATTAAGTACAACCATTGACCTACAATCTTCAGTTTTGAACTTTAGAGCTAAAGGGATGCTTCATAAAACAATTTAGAAATCAGGAAATTGAGCTCATAGGTAACAGTGGGCACAACTGTTTTATTTTATACAAAGGTTAAAAATGCAAAGAGCAACTGTTATTTAAGAAAATAAAAGTGTGCCTCAAGAAACTTTTAATGCCAGCTGGCAAAGGGGCATAGAGGTTACAGGTAGCTCCCGAGTCTAGCATGTATAGTCTAGTTCTCCAAAGAGAGCCATGTGAGGTCTCTACTAAAAGCTTATGTCAATCCTGAGCCTCATAATCACAGAGAGATGTACATATGAATGACATCAATGGAGCTGTGTTATATGTACTGAAAATATGTTTTAAAGTCTGTCAAGGCTGGATCCCCACTTTGAACTTTAGGGTACAAATGTAGGGGCCTGCATGAAAACTTCTAAGCTTAACTACCAGCTTAGCTCTGGTTCTGCTGCCACCATTTCAATGGATTCCATTCCTGGGAAACCTTGAAAAACCTTCACCAAATCCCTGGTGAAAACAAATCCAAACCCCTTGGATCTTAAAACAAGGAGAAATTAACCATTCCCCTCCTTCCTCCCACCAACTCCTGGTGAATCAAGATCCAAACCCCTTGGATCTTGAACAAGGAAAAATCAATCAGGTTCTTAAAAAGAAGGTTTTTAATTAAAGAAAAAGGTAAAAATCATCTCTGTAAAATCAGTATGGAAATTAACCTTACAGGGTAATCAAACTTAAAGAGCTCAGAGGACTCCCCTCTAGTCTCAGGTTCAAAGTACAGCAAACAAAGATAAACACTCTAGTAAAAGGTACATTTACAAGTTGAGAAAAACAAAGGAAAACTAACACGCCTTGCCTGGCTATTTACTTACAAGTTTGAAATAGGAGAGACTTGTTTAGAAAGATGTGGAGAACCTGGATTGATGTCTGGTCCCTCTCAGTCCCGAGAACGAACACACTCCCAAACAAAGAACACAAACAACAGCCTTCCCCCCCCAAGATTTGAAAGTATCTTGTCCCCTAATTGGTCCTTTAGGTCAGATGCCAGCCAGGTTACCTGAGCTTCTTAACCCTTTACAGGGAAAAGGATTTTGGAGTCTCTGGCCAGGAGGGGTTTTATAGTACTATACACAGGACAGCTATTACCCTTCCCTTTATAGTTATGACAAAGTCTATCACCAACCAGAGACGAAAACAGGTTTTCTTCCAGACAGCAGGTAAGATGTGTGTATCGCTGTCAAAATGTAAGTTAAGCATTGTAAGCCAACATAATGAAATCCCAGTTTACATACGGAGTCAAGAGGAAAGGCAGCACACCAGAGAATAAACTACAGCGGGTCATCCTGACTCTGGGGTACAAACAATGAACTTGGGGAAATACAAGAAGCAAGGAAGACACCACTTTATCCTGCACCCATGAAGTAATCGAGCAGAACGATTACATTCATGAAAACGGGGTCTCAAGTAGGCTTGGTTGAAAACACTGCAAAGGACATGTTGGGTGAGAAACTTATTTAGATTGGAAGTTAGCCTGTTAAGTTAAATTTAGTCTCTAGGAATCATGTTATGATTTTGTTTCACATGTAACCCTTCTATTTCCATTATCCTTACTCACTTGCTCTTAAATCTTGATCTTTGATAATAAACTTACCATTGTTTTCGCTATAAATATATCTCAGTGCTATGGTATTATACAAGGTGCTGAACCTGAGTTGAAACAAAAGTTAGTGTGTACATTGTCCCCTTGGAGACAGCAAGCCTGGTATTTCTGAGAGTGTTCAGAGGATAAGGGGCTGGACACTTCTGGGGAATGCTTTGAAGGGGCTCAGGGACTGAGTTACACCTATTGTTAACTGGGTAGGCACAGTAAGGGCTGACATAACAGATTGGAGGTGTCAGGGAGCTGACACCCATTTAAAGCACAAGCAAGTCTCCCTCTCACTGGAGGCAGGAAGATGATAAGGTGACTCATAGCTCTGGTACTCTGAGAATTATCACAACAAGGTTTTATGGTAATAATACACGAGTTAAGGAGATATAACTAAGTTTCTGGAGAAGGAGAAACTGTGAAAAAGCAAGATGGAATTAAAAAACTCATGATAAAAGAACTATGATAAAGAAACTATTGATAAGGTTTCTTTAGAGCATATGGAAGCACTGTAGTATGTGTCTGATCAATCTTGAAAAATATCAGACCACGGCATAAACTTTCCTTATTACTCAAAATGGCTTGGATACTATCCTTTATCCAAATAGAGTCCCTGATGCCATGTGGTCTTGTGCTACACAAAGAGGTCCTAGAAACAAAAGTAATCTTTTCTGAGAAAAGCAGAAGCAGCCAAGGATTTCAACGGGACTGACTGAGAAATATTATAGGGATGGTAAAATACTACCTCCGTTGTGAGGTTGCAAGGGAGTGTGGCTGAAATTGACTTTCAAAAAACTTGAGAAGTGAATTCCAGTGGGATGAAACTGTGCAGTTTAGACTACACATTAATATATTTTGATGTCTTGCCCTGAGAAGTTAAAAGCTTCTACAGAGACTTAGTCCCAGTACTACTAACTGTATCTATATGATCTCCTTTAGTTTAAGTAGTAAGATTAGTGATTTGGGATCCAAATGTCCAAATCACAGCAGGGCTGGATTTCTCACACACTGGCAACAGTCTCTCTTGAGGAGCTCAAATCACTTTAAAAGCACTAGAGGGACAAGGTGGATAAGGTAATATATTTCATTGGATCAACTTTTGTTGATAAGAGAGAAAAACTTTCAAGCTTACAGAGAGCTATTCTTCAGGTTTAAAATAAGAACACTCATGACAACAGGAAGAAAATATATTGTATTATGTGCTGGAGAAAGACTTTTTAGTTTTAGACATCTGAAATTAATTGGTCTACGTGTTGCAAATTCTACAAGAAATTGCAACATATTTTCTCATCTTTTTATGGATGCGTGATGATTTGTGAAAACCCATAGCACCACCTCCCCTTATAATAGACAATAATTACTGGAAGGCTGGAGAATGTAAGTCAAGTTGCATTATAGCTGGCTAAGAAGTAGTAAATTCAAAATCTTATGCCGAGTCTCAAACATGAAGAAAACTCTGGAAGTTTAACATATTGTGTTATACAATATAGCCAATTTCAGAAAACTTTTGAACCAGAAAATAGATTGCCAAATAGTACAGAAAAACAAAACAGATAGACCACAAGTTCAAATGGATTTTTTTAAACCACAGCTGATGGAACACCACAATCAACACAAAACAATACAAGCTTTCTTCACAAATACTCTTGCCTCAGAAATATTCTTGTCCCCATCCAGGAAATAAACTTTTAATTGAAAAGTATGATGAAATGCACATGCTGTGTACTCCCAATGGAAAAATATTAAATGCTCTTATTCTGGCCCTCATTTCCTTCAGATCCAGATATTATGTCCAAATTGAAAAAGTATAAGAAACAATGATTTTACTTTTATCTTACCTGACATGTACACTGGTTTCCTGCCCAATTTATCAGACAATGGTCCAAAAAATATATTTCCGATAAGCAGTCCAGCAAAATACAAGGATGATGCCAGGTTTACTTTATAGGCTTCGTGTCTGATTAAGTACCACTGTTGAAAATAAAGGAATCTGTAGTTTAAAAACAGTAATAGATTCATTGCCTTCTTGAAAATATTGAAGAACACTTAATACTTTTACAACTATGGAATATCTCATACCATTTATTCTGTATTCTGGCCTTGTGTTATGTTCACCTGAGTTTTGTTTAAAGCTCCATGGCAGATTATGGCCCAACAACTTTTTAAATGTACATACTTCTGTCAAGAAGTTTCATTACAATATATTTCTCATGCTATGTTTCAATGTTATATGTTCAAGCAAAATAGAAATGCATCACAATAAACATTGGCCCATCGACAGCAACACAGTCAACGTTATTAGAAATAGGAGATACTTAATTTTTAATAACATGAACTGGAAATCTTCAGACTTGTTTCTGAAGCACAGGCTTACAATAGTAATATGCTTTTAAAGCCATTTTGGCAGCTTAAAATTGAAAGATAGCAAAAAATGTTTATCAGGAACAAAGCAATATAAAATATGCTTTACTTGACTATTATCTTGCCCTGAACAGTGTTTCTCAGACCACCAGAGCTCCATGGAGCCCTTTTTGGTAGTCTGCAGAATAAAACACTGAAAACTAAACAGAGAGGGATCAAGGGATTGCACGGGAAGGTGGTGTAAGAGAATCGTTCCTCATCAGAAGAAGTTTGAGAACCATTAACTCACATTACTCTATTTTGTAAATGCAGAACAGAATTTATTTCTCCTTGCTTTGCACAAAAGGAGACTCTTTGGGTGAGATGGTACTGCAATACACAAGCTGTACAAAATATCAGCCACTTTTGAGATTTCCTGTTAGCACACCAGGTACGCACAACAGATTGTGTTAAAGAAGGAGCTTGACTTCCTAACTTACATTTTTGTGTGAATTTACTTCAATTATTAATTTTAAAGATACATTTAAAAACAAAAATACAAAGCAAAAACCAACATATAAATACTTGATAGGTCATGATTACGCTTATGAAGTCAGACAGACAATAGGGTAAATTCACATTTGGACATTGTGTATATACAATCTGGTTATTTGTTCAAAAATCATTTTGTATCAAAGAAGTCCTAACTACTTACAGCTATTAAATGGCCTACATCAGGAGTTCTCAACCTATAGTTGGTGACACCCTGGAAGATCACCAAAAAAGTTTTAGGGAGCTTGTAAACTACCCTCTTTCTCCCTATTTTTCCCTTGCATTTAATATATACATATATATAGTCTCTAGCCCTTGAAGTTGCAGAGATAACCTTGAAAATGTGCACCAAGCATAAATTGAAGCAGTGATACCAGCCTGAATCTACAAACAGCCTGCAAGAGCAACTCTGAAAGGTACGAGCTGCCCCTTCCATCAATTCTGTAGCCACAGAATTTGACTTTTTTCCCCCCCAATATGCCATGGAGTTCAGCATTTCATTGTTTTGTTTTAGTCAGAGCTCAATATTTTGGTTTGGGCCCCCTGCCCTGCTGCTAGCTGTTGCCTCTGCATTCTCAGCTTTCCCACTCAGGGGAAGATATTTGGATTATATTGCACGCCTCCTGCACTGTTCCATAGAGCCAAACAGCAAGGCAGACATGACTACCCTCCATTTCTTCCCTCTTCTATGAAATTGGCTCTTTCAACCAGAATTTCCTCTCTGATAGCCTCTGACCAAAATGCACATCAGAATACTTCAAAAGGGTGGCTGCAGTATCTGACAGAGGATTCAGGGGCATATACATAGGCACTAGAAGGAGAGGACACCGCCATCTGAAGGCTAAACATACATCTTTCCAAAACAATCTCCTGAATTCTTCAATCAAAAATTTACAAAATGAGGTGACCTTCATTAAATAGCAATGGTGTAAACATGAAAGCCCTTCGAGAATCATACTTGGTGTCATCACAAATAACAAATGCCTCAAAGTCTCATAACTAGGGAACCACTGATTGTTCCCTTAGTCTCAGATATTAGAATCAGTTGCTGCCAGGCCAATCAAAGCACTCCACTCTCTTCAATATCAGTCAGCAAGATGACAAATTAATGACATGCTGCAGATGTTTGGAAACAGATGTTAGAAGCCAGCAGTTCTCAACACAGCTGAATGAAACTTTCAATATTTGTCCAGGCTGAGCAGCATGGACTTCCTGTTTTGCTGTCCACTGAGAGGATGCACCAAAAAGGAAAAATATCTTTGAAGCTTTCCTGCAGTACTTGTAGTTGGGACTGACTGGTATCGCTGTACTTGATATTCAACACTGATGATGCCAGAGATATGATAAACCACACTGGCTTTATATCTAGGATAGCATACCAAGCCATTGGAACACGTTGATCAATTCAAGGGGAAGCTTTCGGCAGCAAAGAGAATGGCAACAGAACTGAAAACAGGTACTTGGAAGAGGCTGTTAAAGTTATGAACTTTACAACCTTTTATCTATATTATGTGAAGAAATGGGCATTCAACATGAGCAACTCCTCTTCCACAAAGAAGTTGGTTGGTTTTTACTCTGAAGTTTTGAATTTCTAGCCTGAGCTCAGAGAAGACTTTTTTTCCCTTGTTTAATTTGGCTCTGCCCTTGCTGAATAAGTCACAGATCAGCATTCAATTATTCTGAATACTTCTTTCCAGGAATGGACCATGACATGGGTACTCAAACTGGGAATTCCAAAATCCTGGAGTTGGGATGGCAGGCTGGGGATTCATGATTCCTGGGAGGTTGCAACCACCTTGTACTTCTCTTATTGCTAAATGGGAAGAAGCGCCCTGGGTTAAATGTTGCCATACCAGGTCAAGTTTGAGAACCACAGGCCTACATGAAGTGTGCTGGCACATTCAGCCCAGGTCATAATGATCTGGTGTCCACATACCTAAAACCACTACCACAATTAGCACAAGCTGACATTGTGGTTGTCAGTCTCTCTAGAGAGGTCAAACTAAACAGGTATGGAAGTGAACTATCCTCTCCATCCCTAGATGTGGCCTCTTCAGGTCACAGTTAGAGCAAATTGAAGTGGAGTATGGGGAAGCATGAGTATCATACAAGATGCATGACATCTGACAGTCTGAGAAAATAACTATGGAAACCCAGGATGACATTTTCACACATACATATTTCATATCTGAACTTTAAGGAGATTGAGCAACTACTGCAAATTCACAATAAAATATTCCATAGCCATCTTCAAAGGATCCACACAACCAAGTCCTAGCATCTTTTGCAAAACAAAATTACACACGCAGTTATTGTTGCTCATGTATATAATATGGAAAATAAATAAAATGGGAAGATCTCTAAAAAATATATAGATAACCATCCCATTAATTTCAAGAAAATTAGAGATATTTTAAATATTATCAATTAATATTATACATTATTTAATAGTAACAGTTCAGCACTATTTTTTCCAAGTGAGTTGGCAAAACTCATAAAATGATCTGATCATGACAAAATGTAGAAAAAAATAGAAATAATTAAAAGTCAAAAGCAGAAAAACAAAAGTATATGATAACTAATAGCAAAGATCAAGTCTTATTTTATATTGTAAAAATATACTATCAAAACATTAAGAAATGCATTTGAAATCCAAAAATCTGTAATCAATCAAGTAATTATAAATGATATATGTTTAACTGACTTCTAGATGACAAATACTGTAGTTAAGTACAAAGCCTGAGAAAAACTAAAATACTGCCAAATCTTATTTACTGGGTAACAAATTATTGGGCCAACCATGCAAAACGTTGACAGCCCTTCAACTCCCATTGACAGTAGGCTCTTTATGTTTACACTGAGAACAGATTATGTAGTCCTTACTACAGAAGGTAAAGCCCCTCTTGAATAAATCTGGAGCTCTGCTTGAGGAAAGACAACAGAGTTTAACATTGGTTAAGTGATTAACAAAATGTCAAATGCAATGCATAATGACCACATTTTAACAGCTGGACCTCATATTTCAAACTGTGGCTAGAAAGTTTTGGATTTGAAATACATGATGAAGTCCTTGATATGTAGGTGAAACATCAGTACAAAAATACATTAAGCTATATCCAGGCATGTTTATCCAAGAAGAATGGGTCTGAGCTACAGGAGCCATTGCCTTGATAGTAAAATTTAAATGCAGAGGATCAAAACTTGCATTGTAAATGATGGGATAGCAAATCTTGTTATGGCAGAGAAAATATCTTCACTTACATATCCCTAATTCAGATATTTAACTTTTGGGGTGAAAACTAATTTTCTGTAGTTTCTCACCTTTACTCTCAGAACATTTTGAGACAGTTTGCAGAAAGAGGGGAAAATATGTTTACACCAATTAGTTTTCAGACAATTCTTGTGTGTAAATGTATAAGTCAAAACAGCTTCTTTTTAAAACTTGAGAACTTACCAGGGACTTGGTCCTCAGTAAGAACAAATGCTTTTAACATGTTTAATGTAACGTAGTTTAGAAATAATGAAGTTATAAATGTCAAAGTGTCATGTGCGTATTGTACATGAATTTTCAGTTGTGATTTTAAACAATGCACAATGCTCCAAATAATCATTTGCATATGTGTGTCTTAAGCATCACATATTTTATGTCATCTTCAAAATCAGACAGATGCCCATTTAAATGGGAACAGAGTACAATAAGAAGGATGGGAAATCTCTTGTGTCTCTTCTCATGTCCTGCAAGTCTTGTAAGTAGAGATGTCCTAATTTCTTTTTTTACATTAATTTTCTTTAATTTAAAAAAAATAAAGCATATATAGTTATTAGAGCAATGGTATAATTTTATATACAGAAAAGTCAGGAAAATTTAAGTTGTAGATCCACAAAACAATCTTAATTCAGCCACACTAAATAATATATTTAATGCACAGTAAAGAGTATATCAACTCAAATAAGACAGAGGTATTGCTGAAGGAAAAGGGCTAAACTTGGAGGAATATCTAGGAAATGCAACCTCAATCTTCATTAATGGCATCTTCCAAGTGAATGTCAAGACAGTCTGAAAATGCAAGACATTTAACTTTTCATGGACATAGCATCAGTAGCCAGAAACATCTTGTTTCACCTTCTACTACCCAGGAGACTGTCTCCTTTTTCCCCAAAGGCAGACTTGATCACAGAAATCCCTGGTTTGTCACCTCAGTGCTAGACTTCCGCAGCATGCTATAGCTTGATGTGATGCTCAAACTACAGATTGCTCACGGCTCACAGCATACATGCTAAACAAAGCAGGGTTGGTAAAAATAGATGATTTTTTGAAAAAATACAAAAACAAACAGATTTTTTAGATTTTGTTATTTAAATTATAACTTTTTCTTTTTTTAAATGAACCTGTTTATAAGTAGTTTAGGCCTTAACATATTTTACATTAAATTCAGCTTTCATTTTAATCTCTTACATTTAAATAAAAATAAATATGCTGAATCCATGAGCCTCTATCAAAACCTTTGAGTTAAAGGGTGCTTTTCTATATAAAGAAAGAAAGAATCGGGGGAAAACATCCAATTTTTGAGGTCAAAGTTTATAAATATGGCACAATACATTATGTACTGTATTAAGGTCTTGATCCTGTGGGGGATCCAAGGGCAAGAGACTGGCTAAGTCATCACAGGTGTTGGGATCCAGCCTCTGACTCCAAGAGACACTATCATATATCTCATCAGGATCATCCATTTAGCCCACCTGGGTGGTCTCATACTCCTATTTTATAGCTTCTCCCTACCTGAGGTCTGATTGTGTTAGTTCTCGAATTATGAATATTTATGACTCCATCCACCATAGAAACTTACTCTCCAGCTCATGGAAAAACACTGAATTTCCGTATCCAAAACACTGAAAGTTGTTTTTGTTTAATAAATATAAATTTTATATGCTGTTTTGTGTATTTAATTAAATTCCATTTACTATCCTAATGCAGCTTGGCACAAATCATGAGCAAAATGTTAATTATATAGTATTTATCATTCAACATTTTCTAACACACTAAAAATGTACAATTAACAAAAATCTAAAATTATTCAGCTATATAATTGCTTAAATAAATGTATATAGTTATAGTGTACCCTTCTAGGTAGCAAAAAAAAAAAATGTACCGAATCTAGTATAAAGGCTCTATATAGTTGTAAATCTACATGTTTTAATGTTATATCAACCAATGAGAGTGCACCTTTCTTTAGAAAATAACTGAAGTACAAATGGCAAAGTTGATTAAAATTGATGACATAAATTGAGGTTTTCCGCTTGGTGATTTACATCTTATACTGTATGCAGTGTTGTTGAGTCATGTCAGCCCCAGAATATTAGAGAGAAGGTGGGTGAGGTGATTTTTTTATTGGAAGAATTTCTGTTGGTGAAGAAAAGCTTTCAGGCTTATGCAGAGCTCTTCTTAACGTCTGGGAAACGTAGGCTATGTCTACACTGCGCACCTTACAATGATGTGGCTGAACCACTGCAGCCATGCTGTTGTAAGGTAAGCAGTGTAGCCGCTCTTTGTTTCCGGGTCTCCCAGCGACAAAATAAAACCACCCCCAGTGCGGGGCAGTAGCTTTGTTACTGGGAGAACACCGCCAGCCAATGAAGCGCTGTCCACACTGATGCTTTTCGTCCACACTCCTGAGCAATGCAGTTTTACCAAACTAACATCTGTTGTAGGCAATGCTATGTTGATGGGAGGGCTTCTCCCATCAACATAGCTACTGCCTCTCGTGGAGGTGGATTACTACACTGAGGGGAGAAGGTCTCCCCTCAATGTAGTAGCATCTTCAATGAAGCGCTGCAGCTGCACCACTGCTGCGTTTTAAGCATAGACCTGACCTCAAGTGTCACAACTAAATACAAGATGGAATAGATTGTTTAGCACACATAGTTAACACATATTTCAAGGGACAATTCAAGGTGAAGTGGCTCATTAGAGCTCATCATCAGAAGCAAACTCTTCACAGATACTCTGAAGTTTCCTAAAGAAAAGCTCTGTGTAAGGTCAAAAACTTCTCTCTCTCATCAACAGAAGTTGTTCCAATACAAGATATTACCTCAGCCACCTCATCTCTCTAAGAACATATACTGTCATGCTCCAAACTGACTGTCAGTACACTTCTTAGCATAGTTCAAGTTGCTAGATCTTGTTTTCAAAGCCCTGAAAATGCCATGAACAAGCCACCTCAAGGCACTATCTCTCACAGGGAGAGACCTCAGCAATGGAATCAATTACCATAGAAGGTGAGTCCAGCTCTTGCAGCCTTCTGATTGTGATGCAAGGCTCACCTCTTTCAAAAGAAATTCCCTTAATAGCCAAACAATAAAATAACTCCAGCAAGTGAGCAACAAGCTATATCCAGACACTTTTATATGGCTCAAAATACTGAGGAGGGCAAATACCAGGCCAGAAGAATCATGTCCATAATTTTCAATGTATGTAATGATGCCAAGATACCACCGTGATGGAAACTTTAGAAATGCATTTTCTAATAAGATATTTAAAATACCACCACATACTGGAATACAAAATACAAATGAACAAAGCTATGGTTCTTATTGCAACCATTTGCAACTTTCTGATTTCTGTACTCTTAAATAACTACCCTGATGTTGTATTGACATAGATTTTGCATTTAGGTGATCTTTCAGGTGTTTTTTTAATCTAATACAATTAATTCTGTGTCATCCTACCAACCATTATCTGAAAGAATTATGCATTAGGCTGTTATGTATATAGTAATACAGTACACATGGAACCACCAAAACTATGTAGTCTGAACAATCTCAAGGATTTTCTTCAAAACTGTTGTAGAGTCATTCAGTTTTCAACATGGATTACTTGATATGCAATCAATCATCTTTTCCTTTTCATAATTATTAATAATAGTTATTTCTCAGTTCAAATTTGGTATGTTTTATTTATTTAATATTATTATATTGTAAAAAAGATGGGGAAGGAAAAGTTAGGGAAGATGGAACATGTACCTACAGAAACATCTGTAGTCAATTGCAGGTACATTACAAATTTCAATAAGCAATTTATTTAAAAATTAAAAAATAGTTAATCATAATGCTAAAAATAGATATGCTTTTAAAGTTTTCTACATTCTCCTGAAATTCCAGTAGCATTCCAAAAAGTCAGGCTTATCTAATGTTTTTAAATTTTTGAGACTCTGTTTCTTAGTCCTGAAAGTAGCTCTGCATTAGTGTTGAATTAATAAAAATCTCTAAATATATTAAGAATATTGTGAGTCCTTTATTATTCTAGACTGGAGAATCATATTTATCTTCAAATATTTCTGCCAGAAAGATTTCCTATTCCTATTGCTCGTCCACATGATGTTTTTCTTTTGCTTTACACACACACATATTATATACACATTTTAATTTGCTGGAAAAACTCTTAAAATACCACCACATTAATGAATTTCTTTCATGTAGGTTCATATTCTCTGTGGTGGCTTTGCAGATCACCAATATAGAAAGATTACTTAACATATATAAATTTTAAAAAAATTAGAAAAAAAAAATTCTGATACCAAATCCCAGTTAAATCTGCTTATTACCTTACAGAGAACTAAGAAAGAAGTGTTCTGCTTGAATTAGAAGATGACTACTTGTTAAAGTTTATCAGTCATATATTCTAAAATAGTCTTCCTTTGTTTTATTCTATTTTTCAGTGCTTTTTGTAGTCTTCTCGAAGCTTGAATATAAAATTGTGATGGTCTTCACTCGTGGGGAGCATTGTCTAATGGTCAGGGTTTAGGCCCTTCAAAATGCGGAGGGAGTTGGGGGGGCAGGCCCTCCCACTACACCAGGCTCCAGGCCAGGACCCTGTGAGGGTTATCAAAAGTCTGACAGCCAGGAGTGCTTAAGGCTGCCCTCCCTGGGTCACTTCCTACCACCCCACAGTTGTCCAAAGTTTGCGGTCTCTAGTGAGGAGATGCACAGCGGGTCAGTTCACCGCTTGGCACCTCCTTGTGGCCATGCGTGACAGCTCCCTCTTTCTCAGGACGGTGGCTGCCTACTCCTGTGGCTTGGCCCTCAGCCAGGTCAGTTCCAAGTCTTTCCTCTGCTGGGGTAGTCCATAAACAAAACAAGGAGAATTGGCACAAACAAACTAAGGCCCCCGGGGGGGGGGGAGGGGGTGCAGAATGCTTCCCTCTCAGGTTCTATCAGGGAGGGACCTTTGGGCAATTGTTGTAGGGAGAGATCCTGCCTTTCCTCAGCTCTGTTCACAGGAGCTGCAAGTCTTCTCTATTCCCTGATCTTCCCCTAAGTGTGCTGTTTTGCTCCCAGGTGTGGTGGGGCGGGGCTGGCCTTGTTGCATTCTTTTTGCTCACATTTTCAATATCATTCTGCTTTTAAGCTCAGAGGGGATGGACATATTGAAAAACTACCACAACAGTCACAAAATCTGTCACACAGATCTGAGTCAATGTTGCATCATTTCTCCAATTGCATCTAGTCCTTAAACCCTTCCAGACAAACATTACATGGCCAGATTTTGGGACAGCAGTAAGGGAGGAGAAACAGATTAATAGTTTCTCTAGATCAGCAATTCCCAGACTTTATCTGTTCACATACCAATTCTTAAAAAATTGTTGTGAAGTGAATGGATGGCACATCACACTCCCTCACGTACCACAGTTTGAAAACCCCTGGCCTAGATCACATTCCCTAGCAAGTTAACTGAAAATTGCCCATGGCAATCAATCAGCATAACTCATTTCTACTAGAAGCCAGGCAACCCTCTCAAAAAAATGTTTAATACAGGCAGGGATGTTCCTAAGGCAGCTATATTTCCTGGGTGATGGGGACCCAGGAAGTAACACAAAGAACACCTAGCTTTGAACAAATGTAACAAAACACATAAAACTAGAGGGCGAAGTGCTATGTCCAGTCCCCAGGATGCAAACCCTGGTTCAGTCCACCCCGACCCCTCAAGATGGCATGGATATTTTGGGAAATCCAGAAGAGTCGTGTGAACTTAGTTTTCAGAATAATTTTAATCCGCCTATAGGGAAATCTATGGGAGGACATGATGCAGCTATAGTCAAGATTTATTACACTGAATAATAAAAAGCAGAACAAAAAATGCATTCCAATTCATTAGCACTTCCTGAGTCATTAGTATTTCTTCAGAGGCTGAATTCATTCTCAGTAGGAAACTGACTGTATAGTGGGCTGAGGTAAGATTTCAAACATGTAATTAAATGGTGTAAGTTGCAATAAGTTGTCCCCTTTAGTGAAGGGCTCAACAAGATGAAAAAAAAATTCCTAAAAATCATGAAATTAAGACCATAAAGCGAATTTAACCCAAAGCATTTCACTCAGAAGAATACTGAATTTATGCTAAGTAAAATCAAAGATAATAGTATGCATAATTTGAACAATTAGACCTGATTACAGATTTAAGAAAACTGAAGAAAATAGTAATAAAGCAGAGACATGTGGGTTCTGGTAAGATCAAAAGTGAGATGACTGGCCCAAGTGACCTTTTTATCATCAGCAATTCCTATGCCCTCATGTACAGAAGAATTACAATTTGTGAAAGCAACATATTTAACTAAGTCTTCTTCAGGCTTCACAAGAGAGAATCCTGCACTGATGATAAAGGAATAAACCAGAAACACAGAAAAGAATCGTTAAGAATAACATAAAACAAAGTACTTGCCTCAGTTGCTATAGATGTGAAGTTATCTGCAAACTGAACATGTCTGGCAAGCTCCTCTGTGCTATCAGGAATTTCTCCCTGGTCAATATGATACTCTGGCACAGCCCCCACTAATACAATAAGCATAGACTGACAGGCCACATATACCTAAAAAGAAGAGAGAAACAATTGTTTAGGATAAACAATTTACATGATAGTTTGCCCTCGTTTATCATAAATATTTTAACCTGTTCATTGAACTAATATTTAAAACTTGAGCTACAGTAGTTCTCCTAATTCAAAATCACAACAGCTCAGCTCAGTCAGTGTATTGTCTTTGGGTCCCTAGACAGGAACACATAAGCCAGTGCATTTTGGAGGGACAGCAGTCATGTCATAGTTAAGATTTTCAGTGGGTTTCTATTAACATTTTGATTTTGCAACCCTCCCCCAAATTTCAAAATTCTTCAAAGTTCCTATTTGCTGTTTTGTAGCAAGAACACAGAAAGGAGATTATAAACTACCGTACTTTACTAGGAACTTCTAGCTGATCTAGCTCCCAAGGCCAAAATTTAATTCAATTAAAGTTTGTTTCCAAGAGTTACTAACACTTTATATAGTAATATCACTAAGGAATATCAATTCCAGCAACAAATCAGTACAGCAAACCAATAGAGTTAGAAACCTCTAGCTTTTCTCCTTGCAGAGACTGAACCTGATCACTATGGAGGTTAGATCGGGGTGGGCAAATGCATCTCCTTTACAGTTAAAATACGGCTCCAACCCCCTCCCCCATTGTCCACCTAACAGACTGGGAGGGAGAGGGAGCTTGGGGATTCTGCCCAGTGGCAGTGTGGTGGGGCTAAGGGCTTCTGTCAGAGACAACCGGTGCCTGCTGACAGTGGGGGAGCACAATTTAAAGGATCCCCCCAACAGCTGGAGTCATACTCCTAAGCCCCCAGGCATGCCCCTCCTTACCTCAACGGCCCCTCCCTGCAGCTCCCAGGTATTAGCTCCACGTGGAAAATCAGTGGCAAACAGCTGGAGCTGCCACTTTAGTAGGGTGACCAGATCACCCAAGTCAAATATCGGGACGCGGAGGGGGGAGGGGGGGGCAAAAAAAAACAAAAACCCTTCCTCCGCAAGCGCTGGAGGAAGGCCCGGGAGACTCAGGGGAAGCGCGGGGCCGGGGTGAGTAAGAGTCCGGCCTGGTCCCGAGCAGGCAGGACTCAGTTGGGTGGTAGGGAGAGGAGGGGGGCGGCCCGCGGTGCCAGGCGGCGGCTGTTCTCCCCCCCGGGCAGCGGGACTCGGGAGCAGCCGCTGCTGCAGCTCCCACTGCCGCGGGGGAGGAAGCGGCCATGGCGCTTGGCGGCTGCGGCTCTGGCGCCCCCGAACCCCCCGAGCCGGGGCCTGCTGCGGGGACCCAGCAGCGCGCACGCTGCGCCCAGCCCCTGGCCAGTCGCGTCTGGGCTGCTGCCCAGCTGGTGCTATCCCGCGGCGGCCCCGGGGTGGGGGCAGCAGGCCCCAGCCCCCCCGTCCCGCTCGGGTCCCGCAGGGGAACGAATGGGGCTGGGCTGCCGATGCCACCCTATGGGGCAGAATCCTCAGCAGGTGTCCCCCGTCTCTCAAACTTCTGAAGATTGTTGTATGCAATTCAGAGGGTCTGTAAGTTTGACCACCCCTGGGCTACATAGTAGAAAAAGAAAGTTTTCCATCAAAAGGCTCATGAGGCTCCCCTTCCTGCAGGCCTCAGGAGATCCACAGTAAGTTTGAATGCCTTGTACGAGAAGTGCAATCTTAGTTCTGTGTTTCTAACTTTTTTTTTTCTTTAAACCAACTTTCGTGAAAAATAATATATACCCAAACCTTAACCGCTTTTTGATGCTCTACTGTCTATGGTAGGAACTCAACTCTGGAGCTAGTTTCCCCCGACAGGTCCAGCAGGGCCCAATATATCTTGTCTTGCATCTTGATTTGGGGATTGGATCTGTTTATATTTGGATTAGCCAATTTTGTTGTTGAAAACAATGTTTACACATGCTTACTCATAAATATGATAGATGCAGTTTTAGAAATAAAGAAAATAAGTATGCTGTACTCAGGAATGAAATAAAATTATACATTTTTCCTAATGCTTGAGATTTTAACAAACCAAGTAAGAGAAGTGTTCAATTAAAAGGTCTTATTTAAAGAAACATTTAAGATACACTATTCACTGAAAAACTGATTTTAATATTACCTCTTCAGTTTTAAAGTATTTATATTTCACTTCTGTCTTTTTTAAGTGGCACTCTTTTTTTTTTTTTTTTTAACAGTTTGCATATGAACCATGCCCAACTTTCTCAAAAATGAGTACCTAATGTTAGTCAATAATTAGGTCAATGGAAGTTATTGGGAATTTGGATCTTCTGAAAAACCAGATGAGCTAGAGACAGCTGTCTGGCATCAGCCCCCAAGACTTATGGGCAGAACAAAAATTTAAGTGCTTCTTGAGCCAAAGACAATCAGTTCTGAAGAAGTTAGAAAAGAACAGTGAGGACTGACAAAATACTACAATAAGCATGCCAGACTGTTCAATTACAAATGCAAGAGAATGTTAGATTTCAAACTGAAAGCAGGTAGGGTGACCAGACGTCCCGATTTTATCAGGACTGTCCCGATATTTGCTTGTTTGTCCCGCGTCCCGACCGATGTGCGGTCAGGACACTGGACAAACAAGCAATTTTGCCCTCCCGGAAGGGCTCTTGCCCCCCCACCCCGACTCTGCCCCCTCCATCCCCCATTGGCTCCCTCCCCAAATCCCCACCCTGGCCCCACCTCTTCCCCATGCATGTGGCATTCCTCCTCCCTCTCAGGCTTGCTGCTGTAATGGCGGGGCAAGCCTGGAGGGAGGGGGTGGTGGCCAGCTTCCAGTTCCTGGAGCTGGTGAGTAGGGGCACTGGGCGGGCAAGGGGACTGCTCCCCCAGGAGGTAGATCCTGTCAGTGATCTGGTTACCCTAAAAGCAGCCAGCAAACTGCCAAAGTAACAGCTATTCTATCTATACCAAGGTCCTAAATCAAGGGTGAGCAAACTACAGCCTGGGGGCCGCATCCAGCCCTCCAGACGTTTTAATCTGGCCCTCAAACTCCAGCCAGGGAGCGGGGTCAGGGGCTTGCCCTGCTCTGTGCAGCTCCCAGAGTAGTGGCATGTCCCCCCCTCTGGCTCCTACGCGTAGGGGCAGCCAAGGGGCTCCGCACGCTGCTCCCGCCCCAAGCGCCACCCTCGCAGCTCCTATTGGCCGGGAACTGCAGCCAATGAGAACTGCAGGGGTGGCACCTGCAGACAGGTCAGCACACAGAGCCGCCTGGTCACGGCTCCGCAAAGGAGCCAGAGGGAGGACATGCTGCTGCTTCTGGGAGCTGCTTGAGGTAAATGTCGCCTGGAGCCAGCACCCCTGACCCACTCCACCACCTCAACCCCCTGCCCCAGCCCCGATCCCCCTCCCGTGCTTCGAACCCCTCGGTCCCAGTCCGAAGCACCCTCCTGCACCTCCAACCCCTCATCTCCAGCCCCACCCGAGAGCCCACATCCCCAGCCGGAGCCCTCACCCCTCCCACACCCCAGCCCCCAATGTTGTGTGCATTCATGGCCCACCATACAATTTCCATACCCAGATGTGGCCCTTGGGCCAAAAAGTTTGCCCACCCCTGTCCTAAATCATCTGCCATCCTTGAGGCTCATTCCTACTGGAAGAACCAAAAACCATCTATCTAAAACCATGGAAGATGCTATCTCTTATCTCTAGATGAAATCTAGAAAAATCATAGTGTTTTCTTGATGTGAGAAGTTTACATATGCCCCCAAATACCCCACCACATCTCTGACAATGAAAAATGCCAGGAGCAGCAAACATAAGGTCCATCTAGCAGCTCCATCTCAGATCACTGCAGAAGAAAACCCGAAGAACAAGTGGTCTTGTGATCAGAAAGACACTGGTGGTTTGTTTTCTTTGCATTTGATTTTTTAAAAACACAAGATTTAGAATCAGTAAACTCCAACACCTTCATCTATCTCATGTGAGTGGAGCCATAAAAGATCAGCAGCTTTTCCAACACCATCCATGCTTTTTTGTTACACTGTAGCTACAAGGAAATCTTCCTGGGGTTAATCTTGAAAGGCCAATTGTAAACTTCAGCTATAGAAAGATGTAGCAATTATTCTCCACAATCCTACAGCATATTTAAGTACTATCCCAATTTTACAATAGGGAAAAGTTATATGTAAAGAGCTTAAGAGACTTGCCCAAGGTCATACAGCAGGTCACTGACAGAGACAAGAAGAGAACCCAGGAGTTCTTGACTTGCTGTACTATTACTCCTAACCCTCAGTGCATATCAACATATTCACAGGCTGAAATATAAAATTTACTACCAAAGATTATTTGTATACTGACTCATGCACATCCAGGCTTCCACCTTATATTAAAATAACACATGTAAATGTTGCCATCCTAGCCTTCCAAAGTCCAAGGGAACTTCAGAAGATAAATAACCAATGACAACATCCGCTTAAAAGGATAAAGACTGGTTTGCACTACAGGGGACGTATGACCAAGGAACAGTCTAGTTTAATATTCAATAACCTTCTTGCCTAACGATATAAAACTATTCTGAAAGAAATTTCATTTAACATCTATTTTTATAGTACAGTATCCACGTGATTTCTTTTGGGAACACTACTCAGATAATCTGGACTCTACGTTAATTATGTGAGAGCCAGAGAGAGCTTCTGTTTGTTTGCTATTCCAAGCATTCCAGGAGGTTATAAACCGAGGCCAGCGTTAGGATTACAGCAGGGTTCCTCCGTGCCAGTAACCCAGAAAGAAACCCAACCCCGCGGCTGCGAGAGGAAATTCCCTCCACTCCCCTGCCAGCCACGCTGAGCTAATCCACTCACGCCTCGGTCTCCGCGGGGGCCGGCTCACGCTGGCTGGAGGGACGCAGCGCAGCCACTCAGGCTCCAGTATGACACCCCCGCCCCCTGCACGGGGCTCACGGAGGGTTTAAAACGCGCAGCCAGCGGCGCGGACAGACACGTTTGCGGAGCTAAGGACAAGAGGATCCTGCGCCCTGTCCCCCTCCCCGGCCCACGCGTGTCCTCAGGCAGCCGCCACCGTCCCTCTCGTGTCCCATGAAATCGCTCCCCGCACCACAGCGCCACGCCGCCCCCTGGCACCCTGCCTCCCCCACCCCCCGCGCAGCGAATGAGGGCAGGTCACCGCCGGGGACCGGGGCAGGCCGGGCTGAGCAGCTGCGCGCCCCCCGCCTCCTCCCACCTGCAGCAGCACCAGGAAGGCGGTGAGGCGCTTCTGGCTCCGGCCGAACTCCCCCACCGAGCCGAACGCCTCGTCCAGCTCCATGGCCCCGCGGCATCCCCGCCACCAGGCGCGACCGCGGGGCCCTCTGGCGGCAGGAAAAGCCTCAGCGCGCAGGGGAGGGAAGGGAAGAGGCGGTGAGCGCGGCCCTGCCAGTCACCAACGGTCTCCCCGTGCGCGAGGCTGAAGCGCCGCCCCCCGGGTGGGTGGGAGCGTCCGCCCAGCGGCTCAGGCGAGGAAGTTGTATCTCCCTCGGGCCAGGCCCGGTGGGAGGCAGCGTCTGCGGAGAGTAACCAGATAGCGTGAAAAATCGGGGTGGGGAAATAGGTCCCTAGATAAGAAAAAGCCCCAAATATTGGGACTGTCACTATAAAATCAGGGCACCTGGTCACCGTACATGCCCCAAACAGCAGGGGCAGAGCCTGGGGATCTCCTGAAGCACATGGCCTGAGAAACAGTAAGTTGGAAAGCAAAACAGTAGTGAGGCCATAACAGAACTTCCAGAGTGGGGCAGAGGAGTTGAAGGCTCTGCCTACGTCTACACTGCAGTGTAAGCCCAGGGTTCGAACTGAAGCCTACTCTCTTTCCATCCATGCTAACCTAGGGCTCAGGCCCTTGGTCCCACAGGAATGGAGAATCCACACCTGAGTCAAGCCGGGACTCAGGCTTCAAACCCTGTTGTTTCACAGGCAGTGAAGATGCAGCTCCATTAGAATTGTACTTTAGGATTTTACCAAAAGTATCCCACAGGCTGACTTCCTTTGTCTTCTCCAGAGGCAAGTTTGGTGGACAGTTGGGTTTTCCATACTGCACCACAAACAAAGGGCTAGAGTGGCCATATTTTTGAGGGCACTAAGCAGTCTGGGATATGGATGGGTGGACCTGGGCTTGCATAATACAGTATAGATGTTGGAGCCCTAGGTTGGGACCCAGGGTTCAACAGTTCCTAGCCTGGGGTAACAAATGAGTGTAGACACTTAAGCCTTTACTTAACAAACGCAGTGTCTGTTAACTCAAGTTCAGCTAACCCTGGGCTTACATTGTAGTGCAGACATCTGCTCTGAGTAGGGGGACCAGATAGCAACTGTGAAAAAAATGGGACAGGGTGGGGGGTAATAGGCGCCTATATAAAAGAAGTCCCAAAAAACAGGACTGTCCCTTTTAAAAATGGGACATCTGGCCACCCTAGCTCTGAGACTCACTAGAAACCATGTTACAGCAACTGTGGGTGGAGCTCAGATACCACAGCAGTGGGTTCCAGTATAAAATAAACCCTAGCATAGATTTAGAGGAATTCTACAAATGGCAGCCAGCATGCTGAAAATCACACTTTCTCTCCTGAATTAGAATGTATGACTGATGTAGCCATTGTCCAGATTAGCCTCAGCTTCCTTTCCTTCTATGACGGTATTCTTTTCCCCCACTCTGAAAAGACACACAGAGTTGGCATCTGGCCCAGTTACCATGGGTGATCTTGAATTTGAGTTTTATTTTAGTCCAGCCTCATAGCACAACAATGAGATACCCTAACCTCACAAAATTGCCATCACACAGCTTACTTGTGGAGGTCTGCAACTCCCATGGTACGGGGAGATTTTGGCAAACCAGTAAAGTGCCTGAAACTACTATTACTTATTGCTAAAAGCAGCCAAGTCAGCAGGCTATAAAGTGGCCATGCAGCAGGCTTAGCTTAACCAAGGCAGGAAGGGAGGGGGTTTTGGGTGTCACAGAAAGAGCAGCTTGACCCCCACATCCTTCTTGATAAGAATTGTGTTGAAGTTGCTGATACATACATTTTAGGGGCCTCAAGGCTGCAAACTTGGGGGAAAAAACACACCTGGTTAATCAATAATCAGAAGAAAACCTCTTGCTTGACCGTTGAAACAGCTTGCTTAACAAGTTTTCTTTAAGTGACATGTCGTATTACTAAAGTATAAATAAGGGGGGAAAGTTTGAGGTAGTTGGACTCTCTCTCCCCCTTGTGTTCCCCATCGGCAGACGGGCTGCCACACGAGAGCCACACGCAGCTTTGGTAATTATCAAGGGTTGGGAGTGTTTTTTACTAACCTGTTGCGGACGTGTGTAAGTGCTTGAGACTAAGTAAAGTTTAGCTTTTTATGTTGTCCTGTTTGTGCCAGACATCTATCGGTCGGACAGCCGTGTCTCCCCTGATTTATTTCCTGACACCACCTTGCACAGAGTAAAAGTTACCAAGAGCTTTGGGTTCAAAGAACCCTGGGTAACACCATCTGTAGCAGAAGCATTTTGAGAGGTAAGGAAAGATTTCAGCAGCAGTCTCTTCACCGGGCAGACCCATTCTTACTACTCTGTGCTCCTCTGGTGGAGGGGCCTATGTGGGTAGCACCTCTTCACCAACAAAGTCTATTTCCAAATGTCCTATTACAGTATTTTTTTCTCTTGATATCACTGCTGCTTCTCTGATGCTCCCATTTGTATCTTTTGCCACTAATTTCTGTTGCTCCCAGACCCAGTCTAACTTCCCTTAAAGTATCATAGTCCCACCAACTACAATAGAGTTGGATCAGAATCTTAGGGCTCGTCTACACTGGCAATGTACAGAGCTGCAACTTTCTGGCTCAGGGGTGTGAAAAAACACCCCCTGAGCACAGCAAGTTTCAGCACTGTAAAGCACCAGTGTAAACAGTGCACCCAGCGCTGAGAGCTACGCCACTCGGGGAGGTGGTTTTTTTAGAGCGCTGGGAGAGAGCTCTCTTCCAGCACTGTGCCTCAACCACACAAATCACGTTAAAGTGCGGTCATGCTATGCACAGCTTTAGAGAGTTCCTCCACAATTATAGTGTGTTAAAATGCTTATTTTTTTTTAAATACATCTTCTGTAAATTGTATATACACTATGTAGATGGCTAATTTGGAGGTCACTTAAGATTTGTTGACCCTTCATTTTACATATTGACAAACTCTTCACCTTAATTATTGATACTGAGAGTCAATAAATTATTATGGTCTCAAGAGAAGTAAATAACATGTAGAATTCCCATCATGTGGGAGGAGATACATAGTTAATCGGCTATTTGATTTCTTATTAGTAATGCTTCCTAAAATTCTCCTTTGTAGGTCCTGTCAGGTCTGTTTTTCCAGGTTTCAAGCCACAAGAGATCCTGGGTAGTACTTGGCCAGAGCTCAGGGTAGCGGTCTGCTCCCTTCCCTTGCCTGCCCTTTTTTGTACTGCTCTACTTCCCCTTTTAAGTCCCATCTTCAGTTTGTACAGACTCAAAAGCAAAAAGGTGATTACTTTCAAGAATGAATTATGGTGCCATGGAAGGAACAGTGCCTATTTTCCCACATCTCTAAAGTTACTTTCCTTTGTAATGTGCTTTGAGTTCTATAGATGAAAAGAGCCAAGTATTTCAGTAGTGGGATGTTAACTGATGCATAGGAGGGTCTTTCACCTTCCATATTCATGGAAACAGAATTGCAGAATCTGACTGGCTGAGTGAATGTAGAATTCCCATATTTTGCTTGGGAGAGGGGAAATGCAATCCAATCCTCTTCTGCTCCCCTAGCCCTCTGCACCCTCCTAGTTCCTTGCAGATCTAAATCCAGTGATCCCAGCTGTAATTTGTAGGTAAGAAAAAGAAAGTAACAAGGAGTCTGGTGGCACCTTAAAGACTAACAGATTTATTTGGGCATAAGCTTTCGTGAGTAAAAACCTCACTTCTTCGGATGCAAAAGAAAGTAGTTTGTTGGGAACAGAACTGTTGTTCTGAAGCGCACACTGATATTGTTGCACCTTATCAGCCACACTGAGCCCATCTTCTTCTCTGTACATAGTACTTCCTTAACCAGTTGCAGCATGTGATGGCAGCACAATATTGGGACAGACACTAAACAATTGAAGGGGCAGAACATTGATAAGAGAGATTCATAGATTCCAAAACCAAAAGAGACCATTGTGATCTAGACTGACCTCCTGTATAACAGGGGCCCTAGAACTTCCCCAAAGTAAGTTCTAGAGCCAGAGCTGTCACGTCCCTAGGGTAGACCAGGGCAACCATCAGAGGCCCCATGCTTCAGGGAGACGTGGGCGGGGATACGACAGGGCAGCCCAGGGGCCTAGTGAGGGGCCTTCTGCCAGCAGCAGGGGTTGGGCCCACACCCTGCACTCACCAGCCCGAGCGTTTATTTCTTTTTCTTGCCCGCAGCCCCTTGGGCTCAGTCTCTGTGGGAGCAGCAGCGAGCAGCCTAGCCCCAGCCCGCTCCGCTCCGCTCCACCAGCTCCAAGCATCACCTGCCACTGCAGGGTCCTAGTGCCCCCCAACCACTAGTGCCAGGGTAGGCTGACCCTGACCCTTCCCTTCTGCCTCAGACAGGCCCTTCCTTTTCCAGCAGGATCCTCCCCCAGCACAGAGGGCACCCTAGCACATTTGAGTGCCAGCCAGTAGTCTCCATCATCTGTAGCCCATTGGTGTGTCCCCCAGTGCCCCACACCTCCCTCTTCCACTGCCCTTTCTCCCCTCTCCCAGCACTGGGTGGGGTCCTCCACTGTCACCTCCAGGCCAAGGCCAGCCCTTATCACTCCCCTGCCTCAGGGTCCTCCTTGCTTTTCCACTCTCCAGCCTTGGGGTTCCCCTCCCTGCAGTACCAGGGCCCTGGGGTCCCAAAACTCTGCTCTCTTCACCACCCACCAGGATTGGGGTCCTCCATCCATCTGCTTTTCTGCCTCCCTCCCCCTCCCAGCCCCCAGAGAAAACAGATCTTAGAGCCCCTCCTCCATGCTGGAGGGTCCTGTTTATGTATCATCTAGTTCTTTCACAATACTATAATTTCGAGTTGCAACATGACATGGAGAATGTCTGAATGGGAACAAAAAACAGCTTTGCTAATGTGTTTGTATGTGTATATATAAACATTTGTTAACATTAGGTTTGGTACACAAAGTTATTTTAAACAACCTACAATATATATGGAGACTAGACTACCTGTGAATTTTTAACTGACATCCTTCCAAAGATATTGGTAGCAATCTTAGGGGAAGGTGATTTATGCACCTCATTGAGTAGGGCATATTAGGGACTCTCCACGTTACACACCAACCTGCCAATTTCAGAGCCATCCCTAATTCCCCCTTTCTAGTCCCATCTGACTGATGCCAGCCGGCTGGGATCAGTTCCCTAACTATCCTGCTTAGAAAGTTGTGGTGATGCCTAGCCATAGACTGGGAAGTCAAGAGGTGCCAAGAGCCTCCCCAACACCAGAGAGGTTCAGCGGTTTCTAGCCATCACGAGGAGGCCAAGGATGAGTACACTGAGCTGGTGTACCTGGGAGATACTGCATTGGCACCTCAAGTGCATCATACAGACACTGCTGAATGAGGGATGGGGAGAGCCAGCTCATAGGGAGCATGAGAGCAATTGGAGCCCCACATAGGTCTCTTCACCCAGAGACCCCAGAGCCCAGCCTGACAGCAGCTGGAGAACCCAGGAACCCTGTGCCTGGGTTGACAGAGGTGCTTCCACAAGTGCAAAGCTAGCTTGGCTGCAAAGTACCAGGCTTTCTGTGTACTGAGCCAAGCAGGGAAACGCCCCTTGACCGCACCGCTGGCCAGACTGCTATGTTTCTCAGAGACTCCTTAAGGTATAATGGTCCTGTGTGTACAGCAAGTGGCCTCTTTCCCCAGAGGCTCCAGATGCATGGCTCGAGCTGCCTACCTGCAGCTGGAACCGAGCAGGGCCAGACAAAGCTCAACTTGCTCAACTCCCCACGTGCCAACAGGCCTGGCCTCTCAGAGCCATGGCAGGGGCAGCACAGGAGGAAATGTGCTGTAGCTGCATCCCAGCGCCGCTTCCCACCAGACAACTGCAGCCATAAAAGCTGCCTGGGGAAGGTGAGGTTGGGGCACTGCCTGGAGTCACCTAGCTCTTCATGTGCCTCCTTATACCCTAGTATGTGAGGGAGAGGCGTATGCTGTCCGAGGAAGTTGGCAGATCTGTGACTTCTGAATTTGCATGTAAAATTATGGGATAGGAAATAAAACTTGGGGGGCAAGTGCCCCCCTCCACAAATGGTGCTCCTGCATAAAAGCAGCTTCAAAAGAAAAAGGAGTAGGAATGAAAGGCTTTAAATGTTAGTTAAAATGACATATTTAATTTAAAAAAATGCACCTGAATATCCTAATTGATAGAATATCTGGGTAGACTTGCAGTTTTCAAAAAAACAAAAAACCTGACATTTAGTCATCAGATAGTACATTCATTTTGTTTACACACTTAATGATGTTTTACCTATTTCAAGTCAATGTTAATGGAACAACAAGCTTTTATGCACACAATAGCTTCCTGTCTCTCTCAAATCAGGCACTCCAAAAATATTTAGTGACAATTTAACCACACATCAAACATTCTTTAAGGAGCTCCCTACAGTTAGTGTGCTGTTTCAGATGAGGAATTTATAATAAAGTACAAAACAAGTTAGTTTCTAGTAAGTCTGCAATTTATTTTACATTGTTTTAAAAAGTCATACTTATGGTAGTTACATACACACTGCATCCTGCTCAGAAAGTAGCATTTACAAAAGAATTTCAAGAGAAGTGGATACAAAATGTTTTAAAAGCTCTCTAAAATACAAATATGTAAACAAGTTGACAGTAATTTAATATTACAATAAGAAAAGTTAAAGCTTTTATTTAATAATTTTTAAAGCTACTATCTTTAGTCTCAATGCAGACTAATTTTGGGGTTCTTGTAGCATTGCAGAATGCGAGTTCTTGAAAGTGTTACAATATTCCCTTCACAAACATCCATCCTTTACAGAAAAAATATTTTCAAAAAATACTGAAGTCCTAACTGATAAAATCAACATAAAAAATATAAAATGCATCATCATGAAATCACTGCTAAATACTTTAACACTTACTTTGTCGTTCTGTAAACCACATTTTTCAGTTTTTCCTATAGTGCTCATCAACTTAAGTTCATTAATGTCTGTGAGGTGTTCAACATAATATCAGATCACCTGAGAGGCAGGGAAGTAACTGAAATAAAATGGTCAACACTGGTAGTTGCTTTGCTTTCACGGTTTGCATTAAGTTTCTTTTCAAAGATGCTTATTAATGGTTCACTCTTTAGATTTCTATTAGTGTTTGTACATGTGGCCAAGATGAATCCCGTTAAACATTAATACAAAGTTCAAACATTTTCCAAAATGTATCTTGCTTCGCTGACTAATCTTGTTTCATCTGGTTTACAAATCTTGCATAAATTGTCTTTAAGTAACTAACATTACAAATACTGTAGATGGCAGACAAGTTCAGAGTTCCCTGAAAATGCTCTTATTTATACCATATTTGGGTTATATTTTAATTTGCATACTGATAGAATAAAGTGCTAATTTCCTCAGACATGGACTTACATTTTTATTTAACATTTTTTGATAAATCTAATAGCTAGAACTACACAGATCATGTTCACCATTGCTCGAGTCAAATCCTCAAGATACTCCACCACAATGTTTGAAAGACTGCACAATATTTCAGATAATTGGTTGACTACGTTTATCTAGCATGATAAGAGGACAGCCAATAAATAGGTATAGTTTGGTTAAACAATGACTAAGAGGACACAACGAGCCTACACTTTTGAAGAGTGTAAACTCAAGGAGAGTGAGAAATTTACCATTAAGTCACGATTAAAAATGAAGATTAATTTAACAGAGAAAAGCATAGGCTGTCAGGAATGACTAGATAGTAAGAGCTATTAGATTGAAAAACAGTCTGATAGGAAATAGTCTGAAGCAATTAAAATTAGATAGGACAGTATGCCAATACCATCATTAACATGGGGCTAAGGTTGCCAGCATTCCCCATCCTGTAATTCTCATCTCCTTCCAGGAGAATTTAATTCCCAGAACTCACACACTGGAAAACCGGGAATGCAGACAACTGGCTTCTGTTCAGCAGCACAGCACAATGAGTTACTCGGGCATGTCTGCACTACAGACTTAAGTCGACTTACAGCCACCGGTCAACTTAACATAGAAGTAACTACTGTGGTGGCTGATGTCCACACTACCCTCCTTCTGTCAGTGGTGTGCACCTTCACTTCACTTCACCCAACTGAAGAGGGGCAGTGTGGGGAGCTGAGCCAGGGAGTCTAGCTGCCCCCCCCCCCCAGCTCTCGACTCCCCACTCCCAACTGGTAGCAGGGAGCAGCTGCCCAGCCTCTCACCTCCCCACTCACGGCTGAGAGCCAGAGCCAGGCTTCTCTGCTCCCTGAGTGGGGAGCCTCCAGGCAACAGCCAGGCTTTCTTGTCAATTTCATGGCCTAGCATGGAGCTGTGAAATTGACAAGACAGCCAACATCAGATGCAAGTAATGCAGTGTCTACATAGGGACTGTGTTGCCCTAACTACAGGGACAGAAGTGCTACGCCTCTCATGGAGGTGGAATTATGATGTCAGTATAGTAGGGCACTTACATCAGTGGGACAAGGCTGTAGTGTGTACACGGACATAATGAGGTTGATGTAAGCTGCCTTAAGTCGACCTAACTGTATAGTGTAGCCCAGGCCTCAGAAGAGCAAACCCCACATCACTCTGCGTTGAGTGAAACTGACTAAGAACACAGCTAAAGTTCCTTCTTACTGAAGCGCTAAACACAAAATGCTCACTCAGTGGTGTAGTGCTAAGCAAATTCTGTTGCAAGTGCAATATGGTATTAAAGTACTTAAATAAGAGGAAGCAAATATTGTAGAAGAAAAGTGATTGAGCCATACTAAGAAAGAGGAGTGAGTAGCAGAACACTGAGAATGGGATGAGAGAGAAGCAATAAAGTAGGTGTGGGTTGCAATCTACCTCCACTACATTTTGTATCTTCAATGGAACAATTATGTGGGCTACCAAAAGTTATTATTGGGCCACAAGACCACTTTATTATAATGTTATGTCTGGCTAAATCCTTTTATGGTTGAGATTTTCAAACCAATGTATCTAAACATCTGTAGAGATACCTGCATTACAGAAGAAATGCTGCAAAAATGATCTGTGAAGTACTGAGCTGGGCAAGTCAAGTCACAGAGAAACCAATATTAATGGTCCCCCATGTGTAACAGACTGTGTGTCTTTTGTGCAATTGTGTTTCAGAGTCTAAACTTTAATTTAAAAAGTCTCTAGCCCTTAAATTTGCAAAGACCCTTAGAATGTGAAGAGGATGTAAACTGATGAGTAATTACGTGAGTAGGCAGATAACCTGAAATTGCAACTTTGAAAGGTGAGAATTGCCCCATTCCTCTACAAGGAATGTTAACAATGATGTCTAATGAGAACACCTTTATAACTATCATGTTATCAGAAAATAAAAGCTAATGTTAGCAATTATTGGTGGTTACAGTGGCAAATATTAGAGTAATAAGACAGGGAAATGAGGAATTCAAATATCAATCTTTCCAAGTTTAAAGTCACCTCTGCCCAGCCAAAGAAGGGACAGGGAAAGATGCACTTCCTCCAACTACAGAAGCCCCAACTGATTTCCGTGTCTTCCCAAGTGTCACAAGGCATGAATATCCCCTCCTACCCTTTTGTCAGGACAACTAGCCTTAACGTGCCACAACAGTTACAGGTTTTCAATACAAAAATATGCAGCATACTGAAAGTTTGGGCCTGGTATTAGATCAACTGAATTATCAAAACAGAGGCTACTATGTTAGCTAGACTAGGATGACAGAGAGACAAAGGATTTAGGAAGGTGGTCAAAAGGAAATCAAAAGGTCCCTGTTACATAATTTAAGTCTAAGTCTAATAGGCAGCAAAGGACACAAAGCCCACTCAATGGTGCTCAGATACCATGGCAATAGGCATGGTATACGAACCTAAATAGAACAGAATGGCAGAACTCTCTAACAAAAGCTGTTGCCCAAGTATGTAAGGAAACAGACTTTACCGTTATAAGATTGGGACCAGTAACCTCAGTTCTATGTGGTAGCATGACACTGGCATCAATGGTACTATACTCATTTGGGAGAGGGTGGCTGTCATCTGATAGGTCATTGAATCTTTTAGTAAAGCTGTGTCAATCTTAGCCCTTATGGAATGTAACTGGTACTAATGTGTTTCCGAAACTCCCTTTGCACAATACTCCCATCAGTATTGTCACTCTTGTCTATAAAGCCATGTCTGCAGTAATTTCACCTAAATTCCTACAGTTGCAGCCCCACTGATGTAATGCTAATGTAAACCAGCCCTCATTTTCAACTGTGTCATTTAACTCTGCTCAGAGATGATCTACATGACACTGTGGTTAGAATGCCAGCAGCTGCCCCAAAAGATGCTCCCACTAATGGAACTGCTCTGCTGGCAGTAACAGTAGGAATAAAAAAAATTCTAGCTAAAACAAGACTTAAAAGTCTGTCAGTGGGCTGCACTGGGCCAGTAGAGAGGGTTGCTACTGAATGGGGGGTGGGGGGGGGGTTCCAGAAGGAAACGTGATTTTACTGCTCTCTACAGTCTCTACTTGCTGTATTTCTCTCATATCTGAGAGAAGGTTTGCAGGGCAGGCAGTTTTTGGAAGTGTACCTTCCTTTAAATTGAGAGTAACACTTCTGTCAACACTCAATACATTTTAAATTCCATTTAATTTTTAAACATAGTATTTTCCTTCCATCCCTATTGGCTACAGAGATATTCGTATAAAAAAAACTTTCACAATAGTATTTTCCTTACATCCCTATTGGTTAGAGATATTTGTATAAAGGATTTTTAAAATTAAATAAAATCATGATGTCAATTGGGTTAGAGCATTGCTGACTGAATCAGCGAGAAGACAGTCTTGAAAAGGGCTATTTATACACAAATATCTTAACTACTTCAGGAATAATTAAACGAAAGTATAAATTTTAATTATTGGTCAGAACTCAAGTTTGATATCTAAAGCCATTCTGAAATATAATATAAAATAAGCCTTAGCAAAAACCTATAATCTGGACTTGAACAGTCCATCAAATGTGACTGCATTACTCCCATTCATTTCAATGGCAGTTGTACCACACAACTGATAAATTGATCAGGTCCCCGATATCTAGCAGTTGCTGCAAATTTGTATCTACCACAATTTAGAATTGAGAACTGGCTATTAGTCATAAGTCACTTTACATCTGAATGTGCTGGAGAAAGTACTCCCCCTAAAATACAAAAGGTACCTGACAAAATTCTGTAAAGGTTAGTAGCAGTTATCTATAGCATCTTCCATGTGCTTAAGTAACCAAGAGTAAGATGTGGTAATACAAGGATTAAATTGCTGCCATTTAAAAATACATTGGTGAAACCTGATTTTTTTTTAAATCACTAACATTACATGTTTACTGTTTTACAGCTGTACAAGTATGCAAAACTGTTGTACAGATATCAAAGTACACCTATTAATATTTAAAATATTAGGAAATAAGGTGTAGAAAGTTCTTTTAAGGACATACCAAATATAACTGGCTTTTCCTTTTTCCTTTCCCCACCTTCATTCAACTGTCCTCTAAAACTGTACATTATTATATAATTATGAAAGCTTTTTCAGGAAACCTGGTTTAGAAAAAAATTCAAGTATACCTATTTTTGCATTGTAAACTAGGAAACACTAGGGGCTTAAGTTTTGTAAGACTGAATAACACCAAGTTCAACTGATGTTAATGGAATTTGCAGCTGTTCAGTACCTTTGAAAATCAGGCTTTGTTTTTGTCATTCATTAAATTCTTACTAAGTTTAATGAGTGCAGAAACCTAGGATTTTTCCTAGCCAGATTTAACAATCAAATAAAAATGATAAGCCATTAAAGATTAGAAGCATCTTATATAGCGGTTTAGACTGATAAAAATGAGTGCTACCACCATGCTTAAAGTTTTTATATATACTCAAATCCTGAACACATGATGTGCCAAGTAAAGTTACTGTAGTACAGCAGTTTGTCTTTAAAGTGTAGTACACTTAAAAATACACCGCAGGCCTCTTCTTTACTTTATGTTTTAATGAGCCATACCGTATCTGAAAGAGAAAGTTGTGTTAGAAATCAAGTGTTACCATTTAAGTTGCATAAAAATTACCAAGACAAAAAAGTGATTTTTTTTTTAAAAAAAAAAAACATTTTTTATGATTCAACTTCAGCATATTTCAATTCAGTTGCCACAACCAGGTACACATCTACCCTGATATAACGCGACCCGATATAACACGAATTCGGATATAACACAGTAAAGCAGCGCTCCGGGGGGGCAGGGCTGCGCACTCCGGCGGATCAAAGCAAGTTCGATATAACGCAGTTTCACCTATAACGTGGTAAGATTTTTTGGCTCCCGAGGACAGCGTTATATTGGGGTAGAGGTGTATTATATAGGATTAGACCACTTGATACAGGACTAGATTCAATACATTCATCCAGCTATCATGACAGGGACTGAACATGTTACTTGTTAAGATCTTACAGCAGTCATGAAACTCCCAGAGAGTGGTTTACAGAATGTGCCCTTCTGTCCGGCAACCTCTTGTGTGGGATTCTGCATAATTTTGTTTTGTACTATCTATCTATCTAGTTACTAGGAAGTTGTCTGAGGAGACAGGATGCTAATACCCAGCTGTTTATCTCGTCTGATCCCACCAATGCTATCACACACCTTACCGAAGGTTAGGCAGAGGTTGGGGCGTAGAGAGCTAGCTGATTGAAAGTCAGCAAGACCAAGATATTGGCAGGTTGGAGAAGTAACCAAAATATATACCCTCTTACTTGGGATTGTGTACTGGCCATCTAATATTAAAATTCATTGCCTGGTGATACTGCTGGACTCCCAGCTGATGTTACATAGCCATCCAGTAGCGAGAATAGCTTTATTTCAGCTACAGCTGGCTTGAAACATGGAGTCATTTCTTTTGTTTAAAGACCCTGCTGCTATCACCCATGCATCTGTCACCTCCAACTCAGATTATTGCAGCAGGCTTTACTTGGAGCTTCACCTTAAATAAATGCAGAAGCTGAAATATAAAATGGCATAGTCCATAACAGCTCATTTGGTAAAAAGGTATTTGGAAACATGATACCAATACTCTAGGATCTGCTCTGACTGTATCTTGATTTCCAGACAGAATTTAGAGTGATGTTTTGAGTTACAAAGCCCTAAATTACCTGGGATGTGCGTAAAAGAGACTGCCTTTCCCCTTATTGTCCTGTACAGCTCCAGTTAAAGGTGCTTGAGCATGAGAAGGAGCTGTCAGCTGGGCCTTCTTCATGAGTGGCCTTCTGCTTAGAAAGCTACTCTCTTTCCCACCTCCATTTGCATCTAGAACAGGCCAAAATTTGTTGACCTTCAGGATGTGCTGAAAAACCCAGACTTCTGACAGGCAGAAATGTTGTGAAGAGGACTGCAATGTGTGTTTATGTTGCAGTATTGTTGGTGCTCCTGGTTCTCATGTTGTATCTTTAAATCCGTATGAAGAGCGTGTAGAGCCCTGCATAGGAGCTTTTCTCCTCTTTGCGTTATAAATCAAAGTACAGTATTTATTAGCACTTGTTCAAAGTATCCACGGGATACAACAAAAATGTGAATGGTCCTATCCCTTATCGGATCCCCGTATGCATAGTGCGGGGTTGCATCAGCCACACCTCAAATGAGATGTCATGACAGTCAGCTCCCTCCCTTCAAGCTGTTTCTAGACTCTGGGCCTGTAGTTTCACCATTACTGTGGTAAGTACACATTTGGGAGACAGTGCTCAGAGGGTAAAAAGCTTAATTTCTTTTATTCAGTTATATTTATATGTTCAGTATGTTTTTTTCCCTTTGTCTTGTGTAGTTAACTATTCTTCTCTTGTTTCCCTTTAGAAGGCAGAAAAATGAGTGGTGGCTTTTTGGACCATAACTACACATGCTGTGTTCCACATTCCACTTACAATTTAGAACCACCCTATGTCCTTTATAAAGGAAATATTCTGATTTCTTGTACTATTATGTTTTCAAATTACATTGTTATTAATGGAATGCAATACTTTCAAATTAAACGCTGCACTTGCCTCTTTACGGCCTTTAATACTTTTCACAGATTTCATGCTTTGTGATCGTCGGAGACCCCTCTGAGCAAACATCTCATCTTCTGAATGAGTCCCCTCCATTTCCTCATCTGTTTTATCATCTCCAGAATCTTTTTTCAATGGAATTCTGTAACCTAAAATAAAGCACATCAGGCAGAAGTTTGTATGCCATAAGTCTGTATAAACAGTGGTAGCACAAACATTAAAGTATTTGTAGAGACAGTGCAAATGATGAAATTCAGGAAAGTTAAAGTGGTTTCTTAACTCATTAGATGCTATAAAAGCTTTTTAATTTATTGAATTTTGCTGAAAAAAAACACATGAAAATTTAGTCCATTTTAACAAGTACATTCTTTACTCATCTAAAATATAGCTATGATTTCTTTGTGGAAAATCCATCAATTGCCATCTGTTTCAAGATAGGAGGGCAAACAATAATACACTATAAAAATGTCAGGCAGTGCAAAAGCCATTCATTGGCCCATGCCATGTAATACTTAAAATTATGCTGGCCATGATACAGTGATTTCCTTTAAGTTGTCTCTACTGGCAGTGTAATTGTTTATATAGTGAAGATCAAAGCCACCCTGCTACCATTTGCTGTTTTCCTGGAGAAGTTCTTTCTTGAGCCATTGCAGTTTGGGATTAACACCAAATACTGCACACACATGGCAAGTACAGACCTGCCTTTTAAGTAATACTTGAAATTTCAAATCAGATTTTTTTATTGCGGCTTTAAAAGGGAGACACTTTTAAATGGGCTATTTCAATTTTCAGATAAAAAATCCTTTACATAGCACGTCCTGAATAGAGAAAACCCACCATGGTTAAATGACAAGGTTCCAGAGATTATTCAAGACAGACAGGTATCCTTAAGAAAATGAAAATGCAGTCCTAATAAAGCCAATAGAAAGCAGCATAAACTATGGCAGGCAAAATATAAGATGGAAGGAGAAGGGCTACGATAGAACTTGAACTAACAGTCAAAAATATAAAATAAATTATTTAACTATCAGAAAAAACAGTTACCAAGAGTAACTGTTGTTCTTTGAGATGTGTTGCCAATATCCATTTCAAGTAGGTGTGTGTGTGCATAGTCGTCGGAAGGTTTTTCCCCTAGCGGTACCAGTCAGGTCAGCTTAGATGCCCTCTGGAGCCACGCCTTCATGGCGCCGCGTACAGGTCCCTGCCGAACTGCTGCCTCCTCAGTTCCTTCTTGCCGGAGGCTTCAACAGAGGGGAAGGCAGGTAGATCTTGGAATGGACATGAGCAACACATCTCAAAGAATAACAGTTACAAAAAGATAAGTTATCGTTTTTCTTCGAGTGCTGCTTCACGTCGATTCCAAGTAGGTGACTCCCAAGCAGACTGTCGGAGAAGTCATCGGAGCTCATAGATTCGCTGACTGAAGCGCAACTCTGCCGAAAGCTGCATCGTCCCTGGCATGCTGGATGATGGCATAATGCAAAGTGAACGTGTGGATTGATGACCAGGTTGCTGCCCTACAAATCTCCTGTATAGAGACTTAGGTCAGGAATGCGGCGAGGAGGCCTGTGCCTTTGTGGAATGCGCTGTTAGAGCTGGGACTGGCACTTTCGCCAAGCTCGAATGCAGGACGTGATCCATGATGAAATTCTTTGGGACGATACAGGGAGACCCTTCATCCTGTCCACTATAGTGATAAAGAGCTGATTAGACTTTCGGAATTTTTGTCCTTTCAACATAGAAAGCCAGTGCCCGCCTGACATCCAGAGAGAGGAGCATTTGTTCCCAGTTGTAGGCATGTGGCTTTAAGATAAAAACACTGGGAGGAAGATGTCATGACTTGTGTGAAACTGAGTTACCAATTTTGGCAGGAAGGCTGGATGAGGCCGCAACTAGACCTTGTCTTTACAGAAGACCATATATGGAGGCTTGGATGTCAAAGCCTTGAGCTTAGCAATAACTTCAGCCAGGAGGGTGTCTATCAGGAATGCTACTTTCCATAAGGAGGTCCAGGAGCGAGCATGTTGCTAAGGGCTCGAAGGGAGGTCCCATTAATCTGGGAGAGCACCAAGTTAAGGTCCCATGCTGATAACGGATGGAAGACTGGAGAGTATAACCTATCTAGGCCCTTGAGAAAATGTCCTACCATAGATCTAGCAAAGACCGATCGACGGTCCATCCTGGGTGGAATGCCGAGATGGCCGCCAGGCGAACCTTTAAGGATGAAACCACCAGACCTGAGTGCTTCAAGTGCAACAGATAGTTCAAGATGAAGGGTATTGATGCTTGAATCGGTGATGCGCCCTTCTGTGTCACACAAATCGAAAAGCTCTTCCACTTGGCTAAGTAGCTCTAGTAGACAGCTTTCGGCTGCCAAGTAAGACCTCCCTGACAGATGCGGAGCATGCCAACTCCACGTGGTTTAGCCAGGAAGCTTCCATGCTGTGAGGTGGAGAAACTCAAGGTCAGGACGCTGAAGGCGACTGTGGTCTTGAATGATGAGGTCTGGCACCTATGGCAGGGTGATCAGAGTGGCTACTGACAGTTCCAGGAGTGTTGTGTACCAGTGTTGGCAGGGCCAGGCCGGTGCTATAAGGATGACTGATGCTGTCCCTCTGTCCCTTCTGACATGGAGCAGGACCTTGTGAACGAGCGGGAAGGGCCGGGTAGGGGAAGATGCATAGAATAGATGGTCCACCCAGGGAAGGAGAAATGTGTCTGCATTTGAGCCTGGGCTGTGATTCATAAAGGAGCAAAACTGCTGACACTTCCTGTTCAATTTCATCACGAACAGGTCCACCTGGGGAATTCCCCACCATTGGAAGATGCTGTTCACACTGTCCAGGTGATTCAACCACTCGTGGCCACGGAAGGATCTTCTGAGGTGGTTTGCCAGCTCATTCTAGGATGCCAGAAGGTACGACGACTCTAGGTGTATTGAGTGACCTATGCAGAAGTCCCACAGTTTGAGGGCTTCCTGGCATAAGGGAGGAGAGCACTCCACCCTGTCTGATTATATAAAACAAACATCACTGTTGTATTGTCTGTCATGACTGATACACACCTGCCCTCCAGGTGGGATTGGAAGGTTTGACAGGCTAAGTGAACTGCCCTCAGCTCTCTGACATGGATATGGAGTGAGAGTTCTGCTTGGGACCAGAGGCCTTGGATCCTGAAGGCCCCAAGATGCACACCCCACCCCAACATTGACGCATCCGTGACCAGCAACATCGATGGTTGCCACCTGGAGAAGGGCACTCCTGCACAACTGCCTGAGGGTTGAGCCACCAATGGAAGGATTTGACAACCCGAGGAGGAAGCTCTCCCAGCTTGGATGGCATACTGAAGCCAGCCAGACCTGAAGGGGTCTGAGCCGGAGCCTTGCGTGCTGGACTACATATGTGCAAGCGGTCGTGTTAGCGAGCAGCTTCAAGCAGTTCGGTGCCGTCATGTTGGGGAAAATGTTAAGTCTCCTCTATGATGGGGCACATGAAAGCGCAACTCTGACAGGAACGCCCTTGCTTGGGTGGAGTCTAAGATTGCTCCTATAAACTCTATCCTCTGGTTTGGGGATAGGGTGTACTTGGGCACATCCAGCAATAGACCCAAACAGTCGAAGGTTGATTGTATCAGATGTACATGTGCCTTTACCTGAGCCCTGGAGCGGCCCTTGACAAACCAGTCGACGAGACATGGGAACACCTGCCATCTTCTCAGGAAGGCGGCCACGACTGTCACGCATTTGGTGTCAAGTATCAGAGGGGTAGCCATGTTAGTCTGAGTCTGTAAAAAGCAACAGAGGGTCCTGTGGCACCTTTAAGACTAACAGAGGTATTGGAGCATAAGCTTTCATGGGTGAATGCCCACTTCATCAGAAAAGCTTCAGGCAAAGATGGAATAACGTCAGAAATTATTTCCGCAGGAGGCGAAAAAAATTTGGAAGCCCTCGCTTTAAGATTCAGTCGATACCTCGAAGAAGGAAAAATACCATCAAGCTGGAAGGAGTCGAATACCATCTTGCTGTACAAGTGGGGGAAGGGGGGAGGAGGAAAAAGAGAAAATCTTAAGAACTATCACCCTATATGCCTGTTCTCTCATATCTATAAACTCTTTACAAAAGGTGATAACGAACCAACTCTCGCAGAGTCTGGATGAACAACAGCCTAGAGAGCAGGCAGGGTTTCACGATCGACCATATATTTACCCTTAGCCTGCTCCTAGAAAGAGCGAGGGAATACAAACTCCCGTTGTGCATTGCTTTCGTCGACTATGAAAAGGCCTTAGATAGCATTGAGTTCAACCCTTATTAAAGGCACTCGCAGAGCAGGGCATTAACATGCAGTACATCAGTCTGTTGAAGGAAGCGAATACTGGATGTACAACAGACATTACTCTCCTCGAAACTCCCCTCCGCATCCCAATCGAGAAAGGCGTAAAGCAAGGAGATACGATTTCACTGAAACTATTTACCGCCTGCCTCGAAATGGTTATGAACAAGATCAATTGGAGGAGTGCTGTTAACATAAATGGAGAACGATTATCTCATCTCAGATTCGCAGACGACATCGTACTAATTGCCGAAAGCACCAACCAACTGCAGAGCATGCTATGAAGACTCAACAAGAAAAGCAGTCAGGTCAGTCTGAAAATGAACCGCTGCAAAATGAAATACATGCAATCAGACCTCTTACGAAAAGCCCAAATAATGGTAACAGGAGAAGAAATTTAAGAAGTGGAACAGTACATATATTTGGGCCAAGAAATGAATATGCGCCAAGACATGAACGGAGAACTCTTACGAAGGATTCGGGCAGGATGGTGTGCGTTTAATTCCATCAAGGACGTCCTCAAAGGAAAAACTGACAAGACCACCCATACAAATATCTTCAATTCAACAGTGCTGCCAGCCATGCTGCATGGCAGTGAAACGTGAGCACTGACAAAGAAAAAAGAACAGCGGCTGTCAGTAGCTGAAAGGGCAATGAAACGAACTATGTTGGGAATTTCCCTTCTGGATCGTATCCCAAATGAAATGACTAGAGAACGCAGCGGTGTGAAAGATATTGTCACGGAAAGCAGATATAAGAAGATACGATGGGCGGGCCACATAGCAGGGCTCACGGACAATAGGTGGACCGCAATCATTACTGAGTGGTACCCGTGAGAACAGAAGAGACCACCTGATCGGCCTCCAAGAAGATGGGAAGATGACATTGTTAAACGTTTCGGACGAACGTGGAGCAGAAAGGCAAGAATGCGAGAAGAATGGCGGACATGTTGTGATCGGTGCAGTCTTAACAACAGCTGAAGACCGTTCAATCCAGATGATGTGTCCTTCAAGTCAAGGGTGGCGTACCAGTCGCCCAGATCCAGGAGGGGATGATGGTGGCCAAAAGGAGATCATGCAGAACTTCTGTTCCTTCATGAATCTGTCGAGTATGAATCTGAGACCCCCTTTGGCTTTGGGGTTCAGGAAATATCGGGAGTAAAAATCCTTGCCCCATAGGCCCTGAAGGACCTCCTCTACCGCTCCTGAGACTGAGAGCATTTACACCTCCTGCATGAGAAGCTGCTTGTGAGAAGAGTCCCTGATGAGGAACAGGGAAAAGGGATGGGAGGGAGGGGGGGGGGGGCAGAATTGGAGGGAACATCCCACATCTACTGTACGGAGAACCCAGCGTTCTGAGGTTATCTGGGCCCACGCAGGATACAAGTGGGATAGACTGTTCAGAAAACAGGGAGAAGGATCCGGTGACTGGACTGGTGCATTGCCTGCAGGCACACCATCAAAAAGGCATGCCTGGAACCAGAGGACTGCCTCACTGAGCCCTGGCCTTGATTAGACGGAGGCTGGGGAGGTCTGTGTCTGTTATTAAATAAAATAAATATATGGAGATATACCAATCTCACAGAACTGGAAGGGACCTTGAAAGGTCATCAAGTCCAGCCCCCTGCTTTCACTAGCAGGACCAAGTACTGATTTTGCCCCAGATCCGTAAGTGGCCTCCTCAAGGATTGAACTCATAACCCTGGGTTTAGCAGGCCAATGCTTAAACCACTGAGCTATTCCTTCTCTGCTTCCTGGAGAAGTCCTGCCTAGGGTGGGGAGGATAGGAATGTGGGGGAGGTTGGGCCTTAAAATGCATTCTCTGGGTAGCAGAAGTATGCAGTCCCAGGGATTTAAGTGTTGCCCTTGCATCCTTTAGGCTATGGAGTTTGGAGTCCGCCTGTTCAGAAAACAACCCCGAGCCATCAAAGGACAAGTCTTGGATTGTCTGGTGAACCTCTGGGGGGAGGCACGACACCCAAAGCCACAAACTTCTCCTCCTGGCAATGGCGGAGGACATGATTCACGTGGTTGAGTCCGCTTCATACAGGGAGGCCTGCAATGAGGTCCTTGCCCTTCTCTCCTCCATCACAGCTGCAAACTCTGTTCTAGAGTCTGCAGGGATCAGCTCCTTAAACTTCAGGTGGAGAAGGGGCATGCCCTTCTGAAGCGACAGACTGGGAGCCCCTGGAATAGGTACCCTGGGCCTGATGGTATGCCCATGGGGTCCAGACTGGCCACTGCATGGACCTCTGCCACTGCACCGGCCACAGTACCATGGGGAGGCTTGACCTGCCTACAGCAGCACCATTCCAACCAGTGCCGTCTGCACCTTGAGTATTAAGACTCTGCCTCGGAGTCCAATGACTCTGACTCCAAGAGCAGAGACCACGGCAGTGCCAAGTGGGACGGTCCTGGGGGGTGGGGGAGGGGAGAGAAAGGCGAACGGTGCTCCATCATTGCTGGCTTGCCTCTTGACTACGCTGTACCTTGTGGTGCCAGAGGTCTGTCTCACCTGGAAGGGGACTGTGGTGCCATCATCGCAAATCGGATCCCTGGCTACCTTGAATGTGTCTGGGGTGGAAGGGAGCTCCAACTCCTCCACCTGGCACTCCCCAAAAGGAGAGTCCACTGGCGCCAAACTCTATGGACCCCTATGCGGGCCTGAAGTTGACTGTGCCGTTTCCTGTGAGACAGGCGCCAGGTACCCCTGCACGGGAAGCACACCGCTAGTGTTGTCAGACCCAGCTGCTCTCACCAGGGGCAAGCGCCCTCTATCGTTCTTCTTGTGAGGCACTGGTGAATGCCATGCTGCCGCCGGGGAGTGACAGTGCTGAGAGTCTCTATGTGTAGAGTCCTTCCCCAGTGCCATAACCACTCTAACAGAGGCCAATGCATTAGGCACAGAGGTGCTGGGTGCCATGTCCTGCTGGCCTGGAGCTGATTGGGGACAGAGGGCGGACTCCACGTTGAGTTGCTTGAGCCTTTCTTTTTCATTTGTAGGGTGGAATCCTTTGCAGATCCTGCAATGATCTGTTTGATGGGATTCCCCCAGGCACTTTAGGCAGGAGTCGCGGGGATCACCCTTTGGCATGGGTTTGTGGCAGGTCCCGTAGTTTAAACTCTTGGGATTGAGACATATCCTGAACTCCAAGAAGGGAGACAAATCGGAGGGCCCCCACCCAAACATGAACTAACTATAACTAATACTAAACTATTTAACGATTTACAGGTTTGGATATAAGAGAAATCACTAGGGGACTGCTTGCTGAAGCAAGAGTGACACTCAGCTCCAATGACTGTCATTGGTGGTAAGAAGGAGCTGAGAATGTGGAGGGTGGGCAGGGACTTGTATGCGGCACCATGAAGGAGCAACTTCAGGGGTTGCCTCAGCTGACCTGATGGGTACCTTCTGACGATTCTGCACATGGCATGCGCACACCTACTTAGAATTGACAAGAACAGCACTTGAACAACAAACATTTTTGGTTAGTTGCACTGTTCTTGAGGGTTTAAGATGGCTTACTTTTTAAATATATGTACTCAACCTTACTGATGTTTTGTATTTGGGAATATATATTTAAAAGAACAACCCACACCACACTAGCCTCCCAACCCCATTACTAAGAGATTTGCAGCTAGAGATCACCTTATAGGATTTAGAACGGGCAAGCTCCTAATACAAATCATTTTTCAAATTTCTGTGCATAGAGGTAAGTGCAAGACATCCTTATCTCTATAAACACAGAGTCAAAACTCGGGGGGGAAGGATAGCTCAGTGGTTTGAGCATTGGCCTGCTAAACCCAGGGTTGTGAATTCAATCCTTGAGGGGGCCATTTAGAGATCTGGGGCAAAAAATTGGTCCTGCTAGTGAAGGCAGGGGACTGGACTCAATGACCTTTCAAGGTCCTTTCCAGTTCTACGAGATAGGTATATCTCCATATATTCCACTCAGGTATGGTATCTCCTGTTAGCTACAGAAATAGCATCAAAACTTCTTTAAGAAAAGGAACTCGTGTTTAAGCATTGAGGAAAAGGACAACAGGTCCCTACCTTCTGCATGCTGAGTGCAAATTCTGACTTTACCTACCCTAAATTTAACTAAGTTATTAAGATTCTCACCAGAGGGTGCAAAATGTTTCCAATACGCAATTTCAAAGCTTAACTACGACCTTTCTAAAACATTTTATTTTGTACCCTTGACTAGAATATACATATAAAATGCAAAAAATAAACAAGTAGATTACTAAATGGATCTAGTTTAACAAGACTAAATATTTTATGATTTAATAGTACAGATAATTTAGGTGAAACTGTAATTTGTATTAGGATAAATGTTCATTTACTCAAACAGGAATGTCAATAGATCATTGTCAAACAATTCAGCTAGATAACATATAATGTATTAGTTATCTAGAAACACCACGCACATAGCAGCTGCATCACCTATAATACAACCATATGTACACATACAATAGGAATTTATAGGCTTTTCCACTGCCCAACTCTCATATCTTATTGACGTGATGGTCTCTATGCCGGGCACTTCCTGGGAATTAATCCTCAGCTCAGGTTAAGGTCATCACCTCCTCCAGATAGCTATTTATCCCCAGGAAATGCCCTGTATGATTATTATATAAATAATGGAAGCCATTTTTTATGTAAGACTTACCTTCGGCTTTTCAATACTTAAATCAGAGGTAGTCAATTATTTTTTGTCAAGGTCCAAATTTCTTGGTCAAAGGTATAGTCAAGGTCCAGGCTCCAGAGAAAATAATAAATAATAATAAACCAACACTAGTGATAAGTAAATGAAAAGATTTCGGGGTCTATTCAAAAGCGTCTGGCAGTCAGGATTTGGCCCACAGTCTGCCTATTAACTACCCCTGACGTAAATGAAACGGAAAGGAGGAAAATAAAGCAGAACTATTCCTTTGTAAGAGGCAGCAGCTAGATTATAATTTTAGTCAGAACTGCAGCCATAAGTAAGGCTACGATTATATCACGAAGTCATGGAATCTGTGACTTCCATTGACCTCTGTGACATTTTCTGCCCTAGGGCTGGAGCTCCCAGCCACCCTCCACCCTGGTAGGGACCCCCCGCAGCTGCCCAGCATGCAGTGGGGGGACCCCCTGCATTTGCCTGGCCGCAACGGGGGGAACCTGCAGCTCCCAGCTGCCCCGGGGACAAGGGGACTCCGCAGCAGCCCAGCCCTGCAGGCAGGGGATCCTGGAGCCTCCATCCACTGCAGAGGTGGGGGACCCGGGAGCCCCAGCAGCAGTGGGTGCCAAACCCACCTACCCCTTTTGTCAGGGATATTTTTAGTAGAAGTCAGGGACAGGTCACAGGCAATAAACAGAAATTCACAGAGGCCTGTGACTTGTCCCTGACTTCCACTAAAAATATCCCTGACAAAAACTTAGCCTTAGCTATAAAGGATGATGTCTATCCTTCTGAAATTTTTCATTTTCTTTAAAGTAGCACAGATTCATAAGCGCTATTCATTAATAATGGAAGTTGAGATACCTTCCAGAAACTTTACTGTTTAATCCACAGTATCAAAAAATTCTGGAGAACCACCTGTTAACTTGTGCATTTGCACTTAACATATGGCATTTCAGTTTCTGTGCTGTGTCCCCAAGTACTATTCTTCACTCCCAAATTTTAAATTTTCCCATGACAACTCCTCAATGGACTAAAGTTATTTTTGTTGCTACAAGCATGTTCACCTTTTAACCAGTGACTTTGCCACCTTTTTAAAAAGCCTGTTACATTCACCCCTTTTTTCATTAGTTTGTTCTCTTCCAATTTACTTAATTGCCACAACTTTTCACATGTTCCATGATACCAACAGTGACAATTATGGGTCACATCCAATAAATCTGACTTGCACTTCAACATTACTGTTTTAGTTAGCAACACAAACCACAGACTCAACAAGATAGATACGAGGATAATCTATTTGCTATCTCACGCAGTAGAGCCATGAAGGGAAAAGAACCACCAAGAACCACCAGTTCAGAACCTCAGTTATGATGGATATCATCCTAGTTGAAAATGCTACGTATCAAGCCAAATCTATTCAAATTTGCAGGGAGAGATTGGGGGTTTTTCCACCACCAATATTTAAGAGAATAAAAAAGTTCTTGCTTTTTCCACTTCCTGGCTTTTACATATCAGAATTTAACTATAACATGAGTAGCCCAAAACTTTAACAAGATACATACCCAGAGACTCACTGACAGAACTCTTGGTTTTCTTTTTGGTTTCAGGTAAAGTCTGATAGGGTCTTTGTCCCACTGGCTCATCTCCTTGAATAGCTGTTAAGTCATGCATACTGAAACTTCTCAACCGTTCAGTTATTGCACCTTGACCCTGGAACACAATAATAGCACTTTTCAAGAACAAATGGAGAAGCCTTTAGATTTGCTCTTCAAATTGAGGTAAGGTTAAGTACATGCTTTCTTGCTGTATTACAAAATTCTCTTAACAGAGACATGCAGTAGATGTTCATTTGTTTTAAGCAGCATTCATGTTTGTGTTTTTTCCTCATGTAAATACTGACATACTATGGAGACATGGAATATTCAAGACTATCAACTTTATAAATGTTACATGTGTCTTTATGGGATTGTATTCTGGCTCCATTGGAAAGTTACAGGAGCTTCCTGCAGGAACTAAAGTCACAGGGCAAATCCTTAGACAAGGAACAAGTCTGGAGAAGCTTTACCCTCCGAGAAGATCGTATATACTGGCATGACCTCATTAAACAGGCTGGCAAAGAAAGAACAAAAAAACTATACATGTGACCACCTTAACATGGGGAGAGAGGTCATTCCCCTTGATCCAAGAAGTGACAGACTTCAGACTGAGCCCAGAGGGGCAGGCCCTCTGAGAGGACCTGAAGTACTTTAAAATCTGTGAAGGTCCCCATGTGGAAGATAGGTGACACCTGGTAAACCAGACATGCATGTAAGCAGTTTGTTGTTTTTAAGATGTGTTCTCTACAATGCTTTTGTTCCAAATAAATACTTTGCTTTACGAAGGTTGGCTGGTCACAGATTAACTCTAGTTGCGCCTGAGAGAACAGGACTAAGTGCTAAAACTAAATTCAGACTTGCTGAGATGATCACAGTGAATTAAAGAATTGCAGCCTAAATCCCACAGAGAATTGTGGGACTCTGCCCTGAGAAACATGATGGCTAGAGGCCTGATGCCTAGTGGGGTACCCTGAAGGAGGCCACAAAGGGGTCAGAGGTGCAGTTACCCTGAGAACTGTGACAAGGAGCATTTTGGATTATACCTTGTAAAAGGAATTTTTAAAAATCATGAATTAAGTTAGTAGTTCCAATTCCTAATGCTTTTGGACACTGCTTATATTTCTTTCTGATTTATTTATTCCTTATTCTAGGTGGATTGAAGAGATTTTCCCCAAAAAAGTTTTTAATGCCTGATCCATCAGACAATGTATCACCTAGTACCACTTTTCAAACATCTGACTGTAGTAGTAATAGCCCTTTTAATTAAATTACCAAAATATATTACATAAAGATGTACACATACTTGTTTCTCCACAGTATGAAAAGTATTTAAAAATAGAAGATCAATCAATAAACATGCTGATAAGATACTATACTTTTGTCCTACATACTGTGACAGACCCAGACCAGTGGGGTACAGGAGTCTGGTAGAGGGCAAATATACTGGTCACTGGATGAGTAGTTTTCTGTTCCCTGAGTGACCAGAGCAGAGGCTGCACTAGAGTAATCAGGAACCTGCTAGAACCAGTTATGGCAGGCAGGCTAATCAGAGCACCTGGGTTTTAAAAAGGAGCTCACTTCAGTTTGTGGTGGGAGTGTGAGGAGCTGGGAGCAAGAGGCGCAAGGAGCTGAGAGTGAGAGGGTGTGCTGCTGGAGGACTGAGGAGCACAAGCGTTATCAGACACCAGGAGAAAGGTCCTGTGGTGAGAATAAGGAAGGTGTTTGGAGGAGGCCATGGGGAAGTAGCCCAGGGAGTTGTAGCTGTCATGCAGCTGTTACAGGAGGCGCTATAGACAGCTGCAGTCCACAGGGCTCTGGGCTGGAACCCGGAGTAGAGGGCGGGCCCGGGTTCCCCCCAAACCTCCCAATTGACCTGGACTGTGGGTTCTCCCAGAGGGGAAGGTCTCTGGGCTGTTCCCCAACCCACATGGTGAATCTCTGAGGCAAGAAAATCGGCCAATAAGCGCAGGACCCACCAAGATAGAGGAGCAACTTTGTCACAATACACAGTAGTGTGTTTTGCCTCAGGTCACTGTTGTGTCTGTGCATTGCAATACAATCTGCATGCAGTGAACGAGGCAAAGGAGATATATTTTTATCATTGATCAATAAGTATACCCCAGCTTCAATCACTACACAATATCCAATCTTTGCAGCGAGGGACCCAAAATGAAGAACAGACCCACACGAACACCCATTTACAATTTAACTCTTTCACTGAGCATTACCTAATTATTTCTGTGGAACTAATATAATATAATATATATGACAATGAAATAGACTACTGTAATGCACATGCACAGAGAAGAATTAGAGTTGCAGTCCTAGTATTTAATGTTTCCCAATTTTAGTAATCTACTGTGCAGCTATATTCTTCAGTGTAGATTTTGGATAGAACTTTTAAGTTTGTTTTCAAGAGAACATAGAAAAAGAAGAAGTGTTTGGCAGAGAGGAGGGTAATGCTATGTCCTATGAAAGCTGTGCATTCAGTGAGGCAAGGGCTCTTGTGGAGCACTGCCTCATTCAATGTGCATATAAAAGATGATACAGAATGGTTCCATCAGGGCTCTTTCATCCCATATATACCCTCCAAGATTGAAAAAGTCAATCAACTTTGTTATGCAGATAGCAAATAAAACATTGGAATTTTTTTTTTTTAAATGAAAAGGTCTTGCACATCCTTAATTACATTTTACGGAACACAGAGGATGAAACTGGAATAACTTTCATATACTATTGGAGAGCAGTGATTGTGACTTTCTACTCACATTCACGGTGTGCAGCGCAACAGGTCCCTATCCTGACTGGGGCCTCTAGGTGCTGCTGCTAATGAACAGTAATGAAGGAGCTACTGAAGAAACAATTCCGTGGCAGACCATCTAGCAGACCAATATTATTCTTCATAATATCATACAATGGAACCCAAAATGTCAGTCAAAAAAGCCACTTCTAATGACTAGAATTTAAGGGTCACAAAATGATGAAAGATATTTAATAGAAAAATATCTTTTAAAATGATGCATTCATCAGGATCAAGACTTTTCTCACTCTCCAGCTCGAATTTCCACAGGAACATTAGTTTACTACAGGATGAAATACCCTTAAATCCAATTCTCAACTTCACACACTCCTCACTCCTCTGACTTAGCTGATAATTTGTTAAACTCTCATAATAATAAATAATAAAATTATTTTCCAGCATGGTACTTCCCACTACACTGCCCAAAAAGCATAACACCCCTCTTCAGGTCTCAGACCACATGATTTTTTAACAGTGGCCTGGTTAAGATCATCCTTCCCCTAATGTATTCAAAGGCAACAGGGATCCTTTAACCAGCTCCAGGAGCGGAGTTCCCTGAGCATCTGCTGCTGTGGTGTTTTCTAGGCTTTTCCCGTTTGCCTGTCTTCACCTCTGACTCCTCCTGCTCCCTAGTTCTGGCTCTCTGACTCCCTGGTGCTTGGCTCCATGGAACACTGCAGGGAGAATATACTGTAATTAACACCCCATTACATGGAAAGTTGGAGAGGAAGAGGCAGCTGCAGGCAAATCCTGGCACGCCAGGGAAACAAAGCAAAATTTTATCTGCAGCAAACTGATGTATTCCACAGTAAAAGTGCTACAGTGTGAAGTCCATGGTATCTTGGAAAAATGCCAAATTCTGCAACTTCAGAATCCATGAGCTCCTGATTGAGATGAATGGAGTAGTTCACATCTCTCACAGATACTGTTGCAGACTCTCTACAGACACAGGCAAATACTGCTGCATCAGTTTACACTGCACATGTTTTCAAGGCTATCTTAAAGATTAAAATTCTCTTTTAAATGAATAAAGATTTTTGAAACACAATTCCACATGAAGGGTTAACTACACAGCTGTGGAATCACTGAATACCTGGGACACCAAACATACTCACTAAATAAAAGATTAAAATACAAGCAGTGTATTTAGGGCTCCCTCACCATAGAGCACTGCTGCACATATTAACCCATGCTTCTGTTTTTGTTTTAATTAGTTTCTTAAGGTGTCACACAGTCATAACATTTTATGATTCCAAATCCAAAAAGAGAGGTGCAGGCAAGGCTTTGGGTTCAATATCACAATCCATTCCCCACACACAAGTCTAAATAATTTCAGAACAGCCTCTCAGATATCATCATATTTTTAAATACTGTAGTTGACATGCTTTGGCAAAAAGCATGTTTTCACTGCACATAGACTAACTTCACAAAAATCTGACCAAGGGCACATTTTAGATTAAGAAAATTGACTGTGTTTTAATTTGTTTTAGCTAATGCAGGTTAATTAATGGTGTTTGAAACATCAATTAGCACCTATTGTAAACAGTGATGTTTAAACACTTGTTAGCTGATGGTAGTTAACACTGTTGGTGCATGCCTAAGTATACCTTCATGTTGTTTACTTAAGATGGAACAAGTAGTTGTGTGGTCTAAGCTCTTCCTTAGGGCAAAAGCAATTATTTTGTTAAAGGCCTCATTTTCAGGAAAAAACGTTTTATCTGGGTGATACAGTGGAAAAAGTAAGCCCTATCCCATTAGGCTGTGATTAATACTGAGAACAGAAGGAGGAGGTGCCTGTGATGCGGCAGCCTTATGTTCCCCTTATCTATGAAAGGCTTTGGCTGATGGAGTTTTTCCACCAAAAGCAGCCCTACTGAAAGGTTAACTGACCAATCTGGCCTTGAATGTCTGATCAGCTAACCACTGCTTCAGCCAAAGAAGCCTTTCCACTGTTATGAAGGCCACTATGGTTCTCAACATGGTCCTAATGATGTATGTAAAGTCTGACAAAGATAAAACTGCAGAGACTGATCATAGCAGCCTCTGAATCAACTTTGACTGTTCAGCCCTCTCAAATGTATCTGAGTTTTCCTCTAGCAGGATAAAACGTGTAGATAGCCATTTCAAAAGCTTTGCCAGATAATTCAAAATGATCTCCCTGCGTGACCTTGGGCAAGTCACTTATCTCTCTGTGCCTCAGTTCCCCATCTATAAAATGGGATATTAGTAATTTCCAACCTCACATGATACTGTGAGGGTGAATACATGCAAGATTGTTAGGTGTTCAGATACTAGAGTGATGGAGCCATAAGTACCGAAGATCTCTCTTCAAAAGTAGACTCTACCTTTGTTGATTTGCCCTGAGGGAAGCACCCCCTTTAACAGAAATTGTTGTCCACATGATTCTCCTGACTCCTTGAGAAAGGGTATTCTCATTTACCAGCCAAGTGCAACTATCCTAACATCGTCCTCTGGGGATCACCCTGGGTAGATGCTGGGAGGCAGATATACTAAATCCATCACAGGAAGTTCACCAAGGCAGAGAGACAGGCAGGCTCAAAGCCATCTGTAACACCCTGGGTATACATGTGGAAAACTACACAGTGTGGGTTGTCCCAGTTGTAAAAGAATTTCTGGAACTGCAAGCCTCATTCTTCAGTGTCAGCTATTAAAGGTATTGTTCTCTTCACTTGTTGGAGGCAGGAACAACCGACTTGGGCAAGCTAGCAAGCCCTTTATATACACAAGGAATGAAATCACCAGAAAGAACATATGTGCAGTCTCCAAGTGCTAGCATGAAGGAATTACACCCAAGCTTTTGGATTGGCATAGCACATTAAAGAGAGAATTTCTGATATTAACAATATAGTTTAAGAGTTGCAGGGAGCTTCCTCTCTCTCTTCGCACTCTTTACAATCATATTGATATCTTAATGTCTTTGGTACTATGACTGTCATTTTTCCCAAGCAACTTATTGCACTGGATTAATTGTACAGATATTCATGAGGATGCATAACAAATTACAAACAGAATAAGTATCCTTCCATTCACAGCTGAATGCCTTTGAAATCCAAACTTCATTGACACTAAGGAAGAAACTATGTGTTACCTCAGAAAGAAAGGAATAGTTGGGTCTCAATGTAACTTCAAATTCTGTATATTTGAATATTCGTGGCCAGCCAGAAGTATATCATTGTGATGTAATCATGGCTGGCTGGCCAGCCAGCCAGATACTGGAGGGATGGAAACGACCACAAAGTAATAATGTAATACTGCAGGTGGTCATTTTATCTTTTCAGAGTGCACAGTGTGGCAAATTAAAATAGGAGTGTTCTCCTCAAACTGCAATACTAACCTTCTTTTAAAAAGAAGGAGTTCACATTAGTTAAAAATGGCTACTTTTGATATTCCCTCCCAGCCCCCCATTCCCACTCTGATATTTAGGGCATACTACCATAGGAATATATTTTGTTTACAATTGTTATGGCTTCAGGCATGTAGCATTAATAACTTTAAATGATTAATACATGAGAAAAAACAACCAACCACCACCAATATGAAACTGATGTCCACCAAACATAAGCTCACCATGCACTTTTCTTTATAATTACAATGATCTTTTGAAGCACCACTTCAGAAAAATCTCACTAAAAATAAAAGTTTGGATATTTTTTCCAAGTCTTGTTTAAAAATAAATCCTTACACAAAAGATTTTTTTTTTTAATTATAACATTTTAAAAGGTAGACAACTGTTTATACAAACTCTACAATAGTATGAATTACAATACTCACCAATTTATTTGTATTATAAGTTATATTTAGGTAATAAGACGTAAGGTGTGTTAGATGTTGGGACAGCAACAGGCTAGTTTTTTGCTGGGCTGACTGGCATCACACCAGAGACTGCTGAATCAATTTATCACATCTTAATGATACAGGTGAATATTTAGGTTTATAGATATAACATTCTACATTTCAGACCAAGGAAAATGTTTTGTAATTAATATTCCAATGGAAACTTTAAAACATATTCCGTGTAGTGTCTGAACATCCCTAACAGTGCAACATGCACTAGTGTATGAAAACCAGAAAGTGAAACTGCTTACATTGTTGTTGAGAAATATCAAAATCTGAACAATCTGAGATATTATTAATAAAAAAAAAGACAGATGTCTTTAAAATGGTAATGTGAAAATATTCCTTTTATGGAAGTCTGTTAAATTTTCTTCATTGGATCCAAAAGCCCAATTAATCTTTAGTAAAGATTAAACTATACTAGTCAGTTCAACCTCTTCAATCTTCTATGTTAATCAAAACACATCTTTCAAGCGTACAAGTTGTTTCCAGACTTATTTCACTAATTGTAAGTGGAGAGCTTTCTTGGCTGACTTCATTAGTGGCTTTTCAATCAAATATTTTGGGAAACCCCCTTCAGTAATTTCAGTTAAGTTGCAGGCAACCATGAATATGTACAAGTTATTAAAATGACATTGCGTTTTATTCAGCTCTACGATTTCATATAAAAACACTACTCAAAGCAAGAATATGCAGCTCAGACAACTATGATGCAAGCTTTCATGTAGTGCATTACTTTAAAAATTTGATCTGAAATCACAAACTAGGAATTAATCACATAAATCAGCTTTTATCTGTGGTAGTAATATTTCATGCCTTATTTTGCAGATGTAGTTACCTCAACTTGATTGAAGGAAGACAGCAGAAAGAAGCCAGAAATCCTGTAAACAGTGTGATTACCAGCAAGAAAATGCAACAAAGACAGAAAAAAAGAATGTTGATCTTTCACTAGTAGCTTGAACGTAACATTGTAGTCTATATTTTAATTTACCACTCAACTGATAGCCATAATCCAAAAATTTACATGCTATTTTAAAACTAACAGACATAGTATAAAAATACTCACAAAATTGCAATCCTTAAATTACATCCCCCTATTTTTAAACATGTTACTTTTAGAATGAATTCTTTGAGTTAAGATGGGTAAATACCCAATACCACTTTGCTTTTTTGTCCATAATATTTACCCTGAACAGTTTAATGTAAGTGAAATTTACCTTTGCAGCAGCAGTCACTGCAGCAGTAGCTGCCAAATTTAAACCCTGTCTCCCAAAATTCACCATAGTTTCATAACCTCGTTCTTTGGCTTGTACAATATACTCATCGATCTCCTAAAAAACAAAAACAGAATACATATTTAAATTTGCACACAAAATCCCTAAAAGTCATGAAGCTGTATTACCCCATAGCATTATTTTATCATCAAAATTTGGATGGAAGACTTGAAGGTAAAATATATTCATATTTCAACTTATATTAAGTGTATTAGCCTACGTCTACACTAAAGACCTTACAGCAGGACAGCTGTACCGATGCAGCTGCACCACTGTAAGCTCTCTCATGTAGCCGCTCTATGCCAATAGGAGAGAGCTCTCCTGTCAACATAATTAAACCACCCTTAATGGGAAGCGGTAGTTATGTCGGCAGAAGAAGTGCTGTTCACGCTACCACATATGCCAGTGAAACTTGTCATTCAGGGAAGTGTTTTTTCACCTAAGCAACATAAGTTTCACTGGCATATGTGGTAGTGTAGACATGGCCTCAGTTAATGTATTAACGTTTTAAGCACAAAAAATATTTAATTCTTGCATTTAATGCCAAACTTTGAAAATAATCATTTCTTACTCGTTCCTTTGAAGAAAGAAGAGGATGGAGAAACTTCCTATACATTAAACTTGCCCCTCTAGTATATGGAGAGAGCAGCCAAATAACAAAAGCGATCTTCAACTCATAATACAATGGAAACCTGCAGATAAAACATTATGCAAGTACTATGATAAGAAGGTAGATGTTAATTAACTACCAAAAACAAAACTTTGCAAAAAAAACAAACTGGTTACACATTTTTTACAACAAAATGTTACACTATCTTTTCATCTAAGGTTAATAACATCAATATTGATTAAAAATTAACTATTTAATAGATGCATATCTGTTTCATTGACTTATTTGGTTTTCATTTAATGTAATACCATCAAAAGCAGAAAGGGTAAGAGATTTAAATAAAATCTTTCCATGTTTTCTTGCATTATACTATTTTATTTAAGACACCAGATTCCTTTTGCATGAGTTTTACAACTCCATTCTCTTCTCTTGTGCTTTACTGCATGGGTAGCATTTTTCTATTCCTACTCTTTAAGGAATTAAAAGGCACCACAAATTTAGAAATGGGGGACACTATTCATTATGCAAGTTCCTTACAGCCGTTCTTGGAAACGTCACTTATAAATACAAGTTGGTAATTGTATTCTCTTCGCTGAATTAAATCATCAGAAAAAAATTATATCATCCCATGTTCCATATTATGCAAAATCTTACCAAGAGATCATTAGGTCTGCTACTGTCTCAGTAACTGTATAAAGAGCAAACACAATCCAGTACATCATCCATCGAACCTGAGAATGAAAAGACGTTATCTTTAATAGAAAAGTTTTAATTTAAATTTCCACTTCTATAATAAAAAACATTTAATTGCTGTTATAACATAAGAAATTGAGCAGTGTCTTTCCATAGCTCATGTTGAGTGACCTAAAAAAACAACAAACTCGAATTACCAAATGACAAGAACAAGTAGGTTGATTTTGATTTTTTGCTTTGTTTTGCTGTTGTTCTGAGAAGATGGTCTGGAGGCAACTGTCTAAAGCTGCTCGGATCTTCAGTAGTGTGATCCTACCCAACTTGCCTTGACTGACAGGTCTGGTTCTGCTTCCAACTAGCTGCAAACAGGGGGAAAAAACCATTGTATAATTAAGCTGTGGAACATCTCTACAAAATGGTCATCAAGTGGAAAGTCATACTGTGTCCACTCTCCACCTCAAAAAACTGGTTGTTTTCAAGTCTGATTCCCTATCATTTAGATGCCCTTTTCAAAAAGCAAACCTTTACTAAACAAGAGAGTCCCCAAAAGCCTAAACTAAAAACTTCTCCCCACTACGTGCAGCGAAAAATGATTAATGTTTATTTTCCATCATGGTTCTACAAAATAGCTTCTTCTCCACAAGGCTGTAAGTGGAAGAGAACTCCCATTATGCTGGATAAGACAACATGAAATTAGGATTCTAACTGGTGAAGGACTTGAGGCTCTAACCCAGGGGTGGCCAACCAACAGCTCTGGAGCTGCATGTGGCTCTTCAAAACACAATATGCAGCTCCTTCCAGGAACCAACTCTGGGGGGAGGGGGAAAATGGTGGGTGCTCAGCACCCACCGGCAGCCCCATCAGCTCCCCGCCCCTCCCCCAGTGCCTCCTGCCTCTCCCCCCCTGCCCAAATCAGCACCTGCTTCTCCCTCCTGCCCACCACGATCAGCTGTTTCGCGGCATTGAGGTGGCTCTGGGAGGGAGGGAGAGGAGCGAGGACATGACGCCCAGCCCCCTTCCCTCCCCCAGCACCTCCCGCCACAATCAGCTGTTTTGCAGCAGTGGAAGCGACTCTGGGAGGGAGGGAGGAAGGAAGGAAGGGGGGCTGGGTGCTGCGTCCTCACTCCTCTCCCTACCCCCCCGAGTCGCCTCAACACAGCGGGTGGGAGGAAGGAGAGAGGAACTGGTACGCAGACCCCTCTTCCCCCCTCCAGCGCCTCCTCCTCAGTCCCCTTGCCTGCTGCCCACCCCAATCAGCTGTTCTGTGCCGGCAAGAGGCTCTGGGAGGGAGAGGGGGAGGAGCTCACTTGGGGAGGGGGCGGAATGAGGTGGGAAGAGGCGGGGTGGGGATTTGGTGAAAGGGGTAGAGTGGGAGGAGGGGCCTGGGGCAGAGCCAAGGGTCCAGCAACCCCTGGCCAAAGTCTGTCTCCTTGAATAAAAGTACACAGTGACTAGCTGGTGTGGAAAATTTTTAATCAAAGTTTTTCTTATGCCATCTAACCATGGAAGGCAAGTGCAAACGGAAAAGAAAATACACAGATGAAAATCAAGGCTTCCAACAAGAGTGGGAGAATAAGTACATTTTCGTTGAAAGTAATGGTAAGGCCATATATCTCCTTTGCCAGACGCGTATCTCTCAGTTCAAATCTTCGAAATGACGCTGCAAGTTTGCTTCTAGCCATGCACATATGGATCAAGAATTCCCAGAAAGTTCTGAACGCCGCATTTTAAAACTGAAAACTTTGAAAAGCACTATTCTGAAGGCGAGTTTATAAAAATGTGCCTCACTGATGTGATTTCAATCCTGTCACCAAAGAACAAGTATCTACAGAAGAAAATTTCTGGCCTGCAGCTTTCACACCACACAATAGAACGCAGAATCTCCGACCTGAATAGTGACATCGAATCACAACTGCACTTGCAACTTCAGCAGTGAGTATTTGAGCATTGCTTTGGATGAGTCGTGAGATATACAGGATAAACCTCAATTATCGATATTTGTCCGGACTGTGTCTGATGACTGTGTTGTAAGAACTCCTCGATATTGTGCCACTAAAGGACAAAACTCGTGGACGAGATCCAAAGGAAGCACTGATGTTGTTAGTTGCCAAACACCACTTCCCTTTACAGAAGCTCACTGCCATTGCAACAGACGGGGCTCCATCCATGTGAAGATCTGTGAATGGATTAGTAGGGCTTCGTAAGTCTGATGAGAGCTTTCCCGAAATTTTGGACATTTCACTGTATTATTCATTGGGAGTAATGGATATCTAAAAATCTCAAATTTGATCACGTCATGAAACCTGTCCTGCACATTGTGAATTTCATTCACTCAAACAGACAATTTCAAAATCTAATCACAGAACTGGACGAAGACAACTTCCCTGCCGATTTGCCATTTCACTGCGCAGTTCGATGGCTCTCAGGAGGTAAAGTTGTTTTCTGTTCTTTTGAGCTTCTGGAACCAGTAAAATTGTTTATGGAGAAGCACAGAATATACCCTGGGCTTACAGATCCTAGGTGGGTTCTAGACTTGGCATTTCTTGCAGACATGCTGCTGCATTTGGATAAACTAAACGTGGACTTACAAGGAAAATTCCGGTTGCCGTCTGATCTAGTGCAAAGTGTATTTGCGTTCATGAACAAACTGCAGTTGTTTCACAGACAAATGCTTGAAGGAGAGCTGACACTTTCCCTCAATATCACAACTTCCAGCCAGATCAAAAGAAGATGCAGCAGAACCCCTAAAACGGAGCACAAACTAGATATGCAAGCATGATTAAAAGATCTTAAGGACAGTTTTGAGGACAGATTCCAAGATTTGCAGTGGAAAAAAGACCTCAAATCATATTTCTGATTGACCCTTTTAGTGCTGAAGCCGATTGTCTGAAGATCCCTTTAGTCACTGACGAAGCAACATCCCAGTTGGAAATAACAGAACTTTTGGAAAATGGCAGATTGAAATCTGCCCAGAAGACACAGAGGGACCCTTACTTTCTGGAAATCTGTACCAAAGGATAAATACCCCAACATCAGAAGTGTGGCCCTAAAATTAATCTCAATGTTTGCCTCGACCTATCTTTATGAGTCTGTTTTCTCGACACTCAAACACGGGAAATCCAAGCACCAATCTGTTTTGACAGACAATCACTTAAGAACTGCTGCGTGTGAGCACAACTGAACACAAACCAAATTTCAAGGGAATTGTTGAAAGCAAAGATTGCCAGAAGTCCCACTAAGTAAAATGTTAAGACAAGTTATTGTTGTTATTGTTAACTATACATTATAAATGCATAATAAATATACATTATCAAATTATATAATGATCATGTGGGTGTATATATATACACACACACACACAATCATTACATAATACTGTGGCTCTTTGGCAAAATACATTGGTAAATTCTGGCTCCTTCTCAGGCTCAGGTTGGCCACCCCTTACAGCTTTGATCAGCTCCACTATGTGAAGTCTGAGAGGTTAATCACTCCCTGGTGGTGAGGGAAAGAGCTGAGCTAAGCAGGTACAGTTCGTATAAAGGGTCACTTTTTACACAAAATCACATTTTACACAGACAGCTTACAGGAAGGAAGGAAATTCAGAGGAAGTTTGGAAATGATTTCCTTCTGGGTTCAGCACTATGTGCTACTTAAAGATTGCCAGAAATGAAACAGTGATGGTAACCTGCCACAAATGTGCCATGTTTTCTTTCCTGCCTCAAAGAAAATTCTCATAAAGCCTCGAGTCCCCTGACCTGTGGCTGAAGCCCTGAGCCCCAGCACCTTCCCCGAGGCAGAAGCCCAGTGCCCAGTCACATCTTGGGGCTGAAGCCACAAGCCCCGGCGCTCTGAACCACAGGGCAGAAGCCACCCCACAGGACAAAAGCCACAAGCCGTGGTGCTCTGAGCCCCGGTAGAAGCCGCCCCACAGGGATGAAGCCCCGACGTCCATGCAGAAGCTGCCCCAAAACCCAGCACTCCAAAACCCGGCAGAAGTCGCCCCGCAAGGCTGAAGCCCTGCGCCATCTCCCCACCCAAAATGGCAGAAACCCCGAGTCCCCCGCCCTGCGGGGCAAAAGTCTCAAGAAACTCCCTCCCACAGGGTTCCTGAGTCCCTCCCAGCCCCATGGGGCAGAAGCTCCCCTGTGCAGCTGAAGTCCAGAGCCCTCCACCCCCAGAGGCAGAAGCCCCGAGTCCCCCACTCTCCTGAGCCCCACCCAGCCCTTTGGGGCAGAAGCCCCACCCCCACAGCTGAAGCTCAGAGCCACACACACACACACGTTCCGTGGAGTTTTTATACCATGTTGGGGGGCACCTCGGAAAGAAAAAGGTTGTACTAGATTGTGTTCTTGATCATTCTGAATTTGAGTGACTACAGTCCTTTAAACTGAAGAAAAATAAATTCTCAAATTGGTCAAGGAAAAAAAAAAAAATCTTACTTAGAAGCCCAGGATAACAAAAAAGGTCCTACTGAAGACGATTAAATGGAATTACTACTGCCTAGTCAATACTTAAAAGGTGACCTGTAAAGGATTTTTTAAAAAGCCATGCTTAAAAAGGTTTCAGAGTAACAGCCGTGTTAGTCTGTATCTGCAAAAAGAAGAACAGGAGTACTTGTGGCACCTTAGAGACTAACAAATTTATTAGAGCATAAGCTTTCGTGGACTACAGCCCACTTCTTCGGATGCATCCGAAGAAGTGGGCTGTAGTCCACGAAAGCTTATGCTCTAATAAATTTGTTAGTCTCTAAGGTGCCACAAGTACTCCTGTTCTTCTTTATGCTTAAAAAGGATGTTCTAAAAAGGTGATTTTTCCCCCTTGTTTTACCTTAGGAGATAGAAATATTAATCCTAGCCTTCACTGGTTTTGGCTGGTGGTCTTCACTGGAGTTAACCAAGATGATGTGAGCTCTAAACTGTAGCTGAAAGGATGGGTGTGTTGAATCTTTAAAGATTTTGTCCCAAATGCTCATTAGGCACGGAGGTTAACAGCGGTTAAAAAACAAAAACTTTTGAACAATCTGACCAAAAAGGCCTTCCAATCTTACTTGTTTAGCTTGCCCTCTTGTTTTATATCACAATTTCACTAGATCTTCAGGAGCCATAAAACCTTATTGGTTGGAAGACCTGAATTTTCAAAATAGAACCACAGATTCTTTCTATATACAGTTTAAAAAAAACAAAAAAACAAAACAAAAAAAACCACCACACCACTAAACACAAGAGCACTTCTCCGCTTCACTGTGATTCATCTTCGAAAATTCTGGATACACCATTGCCTGACTTACAGTGTAACCAAATTAAAATGCCAAAAGAAAGGAAATGGCAATGGATAAGATGGAAAACCAATATGCAAAGTCTGAACTTATGCCTTGATGGTTATGTGGCTGTCCAGCACATCTCAATACAGCAGAAGTGACTATTCTGCCCTGAGACTCTCAGTGTTCCTAAGGACTGGGTTTGATTCCTATCTGAAGGAGGTATATCTCCTGAATTTACTTAAGAGTTTGGAGGACTACTACTGAGTCTTGTTAGAGAAAGCTCTCAACTTCAGATTAAAAAAAGTCAACTGATAGGAGACAGTAGCCACTGGGAGGACTATTCTAATTGCTAGAAAGTCTATCATCATCATCATTTCCTGCAGGGGTTCAAACTGAGTAGTGCTGTAAGAAGCAGAACAATGTTCCAAGTTCATGCTCTAACACCTTGGGAGTTGGAATGAAATTGATGCCTTAAGGAAGCAATGTTAAGATGATTTGTACACAACTTCCTTTTCTTGACTATACGGAGAACGTTATGCTACAGAGACTTGCCATTTTGCTTGGACACTCATACACCCACAGTAAAGCACTTCTGAAGAAACTCAAGGCCATAGTAGTTAAGCTATGGACTTAGAAGTTTTCTTACTGGCTGGTGCAATTTGGTAACTTCTCTTTTGGGGTCCATGAGAACAAACACTACTTCATTCGAGTACTCATATTAAATGTGCTTGGTCCCAGATGGAGGTTTGCAACAGCAGACCTTTGAGAGATACAGACATCCGAGGATCCAATAGTAGATTAATACGGCCTGAGAGCCTTGCCCTGTCATCCAGAGAGTCATAAATAGTATCACTGCTGCTCTCTCATTCTTATCTTTTGTATTGTCATGAGGAGCAGTGCAAAAGATGGAAAGACATAGCAGGGACCTGGTCCAGCTTTGCGAGAGGTCATTTATCAAACACATCCCAGGTCCTAACAGAGAGGTTGCAGGGCACTTTATATATGGTCTTCAAATGCAAAGAGGTTGATCACCAGCATACCAAATTGATTTACAACAACAAATATTTGGTAATACTACTTCTGCCGTGTAAATTTTGGTGTTCATCTGCCACTTGATGGGCAGTGCTTAGAGATAGGAAATTTTGCTCCACCCAGAACAGGATAATTTCTCTGAGGTAGGGCTAATCGTGTTCTTTCTAGCTATTTATGAAAAATCCATTGGACACAGACAAGATTTGTTCTGGTCATGGCAGTCCATGGAGTGCTTCAAAATCAAAAACCTCAATTAACCATTGTGTTTCAGATGGTGGATGCTATGTTCTCTCTTTCTGGGTCACATGCCATGAACTGAATTTAAAAAAATAAAATAAAATCTGAATCTCTGCATTCAACAGTAGAGGAGCAGAACAATTGGATTTAGAGGTCTACCACCAGGTGAGATATGGCGAGCAGGGATCCGGCCAGCAGCAGGACCCACCAGTACTGATGGGGAGCGAGGGGGGACAGAAAACATGGCACAATTTGCCCGTTTTTAAGAAAAAGTCAGAACACCTGAAGGAGGGCTTTAATACAGGACTGTCCCTTTAAAAATGGGACATCTGGTCATCCTACCACGAGGTGCCTTACTGCCTGCCAATTATTCCATATCTGGCCTACTGTCTCTCTCATCACTCCATAGCCACTTGCTGGGTTAAGGAAGCAGAGGTGGCAGTGAGGCATGGCAAACTGCAACATAAACTACAGGCAATAATCTAGACAGTAGAACATGGTGTCCCAGAGCAGCCGCTGAGAGTTACAGACCAATAATCCATGCATGAAGACTTGCAACAACATGCCGAGAGTCTGCTATTTTCCCCAATCTTTTAGATGTCTCAGAAAATCCTTATCCTCTATTACACCTCGCATGAGAAGGGTATATAGCTACAGCTTTTCTAGGGCAGCTGCAGAGGTAAGTGTAGTTTTACAATATTCTATACACTCTTGCCCATGTCTACCCTCTGTTCTTTAGTTTGGGTATATTTTACTATTTGATTTAAAAAAAAAATTGGGGGGGGGGAGAAAGAAAGAAAGAAAGAAAGAAAGAAAGATAGATAGATAAGATAGATAGATAAGATAGATAGATAAGATAGATAGATAAGATAGATAGATAAGATAGATAGATAAGATAGATAGATAAGATAGATAGATAAGATAGATAGATAAGATAGATAGATAAGATAGATAGATAAGATAGATAGATAAGATAGATAGATAAGATAGATAGATAGGGGAGTGTTGCTTCTCCAAAGCCAGTTCTTTCCAATGTTGCCTGCCTCTTTTCCTGCTGAGGGAGGAGACTGAGGCAGTCCTTTCTGGACTGAGTTGTAAAAGGGAACTCAACTCTGCCAGCAGGATTGGCCGAGCTCACCCACAAAATACCCAAGGTGGTGGTGAAACAGGAAACAGACAATTTCTTTTGCCTCTAACTTTTCTCGGCTTCTCTCTCTGCAGCCTACAGGGCACCCATCACATTAAGCATTTAAGCTGGCGAAGGGAAGCTGGGGAAACAATATCCCCAAGTCATATGCAGCTCTGGAAATCAAACATTATAGAACCAAATTATTAGTGTAAAATTTGAAATAAATTTAAATTTTTCTTCAGAAAATCTCTACATGCAGGAAGGTCTGTTTGAGCTCCTAGCCACTGCAGAGGCAGAAAAAAATAAAAACAACTTTAGAGTGACAGATCTGGTTCTGTTCCCAAACTACAAACAGACTGAAATACCTATTATAATGTATTTGTGAACCTTGGCACAAAGCAAAATTAAAAGCTGGAAAACCACTACTGCTATAGGAAGAAAAAAAGTATGGTTTCACAAATTAAAAGAGCAGACATGAAGTTAAGCTGGAGACCATCAGCCTTGACAATTTTAGTATTTCACTGTAAAAGACTTGGCAATTTAAAATTTGGTTAAGGTTAAATGCCAATAATAAACTTAATATTTGAATGATCAAATTAACAAATCAAAGACAGTAACTCATGAAAATGCATTGCTTACTAACATTCTGGATTCTGCAAAACCAATATTTAATATCAGGAATTTACTTAAACACAAATGTTTTAACTGTTATATACAAATTTGATCTCTGTGTGGAAAAAGAGCAACTAGACGGTAGTAGCTGTACTTGTGTATTGGGTATGACGGAAACAGGAAAAGCTGATTGTAGAACAGAGTTTGAAAATGCAGGCTGATATGTACCAATGTATTTAAATATAAATTTCATTTATGCATGAATGCCTAAATTTAAGTGGACTTATTTTCAACAAGGTGTAGACTCTCTCTGGGTTTTATCAGAAATTCCATCCTGGGGCTGAGAAACCTTTCTGATGAAAACTAGAACAACAGTAAATTAGGTAAACAGATAACATTTCTGCAAAAGAGTTTTGGTTTCAATCCATCAGCATTTTCTGAAAAACATTCTGTCAAAGTTCCTTTTTTGGAGAAGAAAAAATGGTTTTCAGTAGGAATATCAGATCTGCTAGTAGTAAATATTTATATTTAGATGCCTCTCAAAGGCCCAAATTGGAACTGGGACCCCATTGGGCGGGGCACTGTACAAGAAGAAGAAAGACAATCCCTGCCCTATAGGGTTTACAGGACATGTGCCTACTTAAAATTAGTCCACATAACACTCCCAAATCACTTCAGTAATTCACAAAAGAATTACAATACTGGTTGAGCCCAATGGCCCTGCAGTCCAGGATCCTGTTTCCAACAGGGTCACTGCTTTAGACCCTGGACTGAGCTTTAGACAGCTGTCTGTCATCCATGCCTTACTTCCAGACACTGGCTAAGACATACCACCACAGTCTCATATGACCAAAACAAAGTTGGGGGGGGGGGGGGGGAAATCACCCACTTAGAACACAAGGCACCATGTCTACTTATTAACCCTCCCAATGGCCTCTTATGTTTGAACTGGAGGGATGGCAATAGCACCCTATAATCCAGAGCTCCTATTAAAAGAGAATTACCCGCTGCTATGTGAGATAAGAGAACAAAGCCACTGAATAGCTACCCTATCCACTCTCACCAAGGTCTGCTGGTGAGTCAACAGGACTTTAGGATTAAAAGCACTGAAGGTATCAGATAATTCCAATATCAGCAAAGACACATTGGTAAATGCAACCAATGCAGTCTGTGACAAAACCATGTTTGTACCAAGACTGACAGTGACCAAAAGAGACCCGAGGCATCTAGATAAAAAGAGTTCTCACCACAACCTTCCTCAAAAATGTAAGATATGATATGTTACTGGCCACAGTCAATATCAAGCAATTGTTTCATGAACAAAGGCCATACCACTGCTTCCTTCAAGGCCATAGTCTCTAACTTTAAGGAAGACATTCATGACCGGCATCAACAATAGATGAAGAACTTTACCAGCCAAGCAGACAGGGGTTTAAGGCATAGTTTGTAAAACAGATTTCTCTCAACATTTCAAATCTCTCAGTGGTGACAATTCCTCAACTGAAAGACTTTACATACCTTCCTTCTCCCGCACACCACAACCTGGGCTCCTGCACTTGCCTAGGTAAATTATGACAGCTTAGAGTCAGCAAAATCCAGAACTCCCCACAATATTAATACCTCCTGTTAATTCAACAGATTCTTTGTAAATGGGCAAGCAAAAACAGATCTGACAAGGACTGTGCTAGTCCAAAACGATTAATATCTGCTTGAAGAACCATCGTTTTCTCAAAGTAATTGAGTAAAGAGATCTACATTTTGTAAAATAGAATGACTTCAAGGAACTATGATATCAATAGCAGAGATCAAAAAAAGGTTAAGGACAGAGACTGACTGGCATAGATATGACACTTCAGAGTCACTATGACTAGCACATGAGAGAGACAGTTCTAATGTCCCATTCTCCATGTTGTTGACGTCACTAGGCATAACCCTAGGTAACTCGGGAGGGTGGAAGGCCACAAAGTGTCAATGAAGCCTTCCTGCACTAGGCCTAAGTGAACCAAACTCTATCCTTCCATGTTTAAACTCTAATCAACCTCAAAAGCCAGGTGCAATTGGAATATGTAAGCAACCAGTTATCTGTGTGCAACCCACTGCTCAAGCGGTAATAATGAGGCCTGCATGTTTCTGGCTGAAGGGAAAAAGGACAAGATAACCGTTTAAAGAAGTTACTAACAAGCTAGGCTTATAGCTGCCAAGAATGACTTAACTGCTTAAATGTAATCGTTATTTGCTTAGTAATTGTTACCAGGGAAGAGAGGGGTAGAAGGGGAGGAAGGGAGAGGAAAGGGGGGGGTGAGTCTTAACTGCAAAATGTGTAAAAGAAGAAAAACTGTTCCTGTTAGTGTGCTTGATCTGAGACGTGCCTGTCTCCTAGCACCGCTTTGGGATCCCAAATAAACTTTGTTTGCTTCTCCCCCTGGTGTGTTTATTGGCGCGAAGCACACTGGGCAACGAACCCCGCTGTTGCTGTCCTCGGGCACTCTGTGCTGGCAACAATGTGCAACCAAAACAACATATTCATTCACTATTGAACTCCACAGTGCTCATGTCAGGTTTAGACAGGGTGATCAGATGTCCCAATTTTATAGGGACAGTCCCGATTTTGGGTTCTTTTTCTTATATAGGCACCTATTACCCCACGCCCCCAGTCCTGATTTTTTACACTTGCTATCTGGTCACCCTAGGTTTAGACTTCACTGACCATTTCATTAAAATCACTTCTCTAAATTCCATAAATTTTGTGGAATTTTTAAACCCAATTTATTCCCAGTAAGTAAAGGAAAGACAAGAGATTTTGTTATGTGTTGGAAGCCAGGTACATGATTTCCAGACATAGGAATTCTCTCCTCTGCAAGAAGGCCTCATTTTCTGTACAGAATGCTATCTACCATACCAGTTTACAAGTCACTCTTAAAATTGTACATAACTATACTTGAATTTTAGGTTTATACTGCAGTATAAAGCCAAAGACCCTAATTCAGGGGTTCTCAAACTGGGGATTGGGACCCCACAGGGGGGTCGCAAGATTGTTACATGGGGGGTTGTGAGCTGACAGTCTCCACCCCAAACTCTGCTTTGCCTCCAGCATTTATAATTGTGTTGAATATATAAACAAGTGTTTTTAAGGGGGTGGGGGTCACACTCAGAGGCTTGCTATGTGAAAGGGTCACCAGTACAATAGTTTGAGAATCACTGCCCTAATTTGTGGAAGACCTATTCTGCAAATTAATACCTAAAATATCTATAGCACTACTTGCCACAAGCAAAGTGTGGTCTGTTCTTAAGTTAGGCAGATGAATGAAAAGAATAACTAGTTAAGTAAACAAGATATTTTTACTACCAAGATTATGTAGATATAGCTATGAGTAAAGTTAAGCACATACGTCTTGAGGGGCTAACATTTTATTTTTATTAAAAATTTCAGAGGAATAAAGTTTGTGTCACTTCTAAACAAAACAGCTTCAGTGTTAACAAAACAACATTTAGACTTTCAATACATTAGAGCTATTTTGAACATTTCATACAAACATACACACTCACACCTGAAATGTTCAGAAATAGAAGTGTCCAGTTAGGGTCCTAAACCGATGTTGAAGTGCTTAAATATGGGATTTTTCCTAAATGACATGAGTGATTCAGGTGTCAGAAAAAAAAGTCTATGTAAATCTGAAGTGATAATTTAGTAAGCGTCATGCTTCAAATGCGCATCTGCAATGAAAGAGACAAGTCTAGGGCCTCATTAACATCCTTACTGTGGTACCACCACAAACTCAAATGCAATTGATAAGCAAATACCTCATGCTATATTTGCAACTAACACCACCTTTATATTGTACTTCCACAAGTTAGGAGAGCCAGATTTATACTTCATCAGGGTTTGTAGTTTGAAGTCATTGGAACTTAGGCTCCAGAATGTCTTAGGAGCCCAAGTTTCAGTACTATTGTGAATACTTCGGCTTGTGTGTAAACAAAGAATGCATATACACCACATTTATAGTTTAAAGGCTTTAAAGGTTTTAATCTAAAATAGCAGAAGCAAAAGTTCTCAAATTAGCTTTATGACCTTTAGACACGATTTAAACCTTTTTTATTTTAAATGAAGCAACTTAAATTATATTGATATAAACTGTTCCACGCTGCTACAAAGCAAGATTATCATTTCATGAAATATTTGTGGGTCTAAATCAATTAAATGGGAAGTAGTGTAGATATATGATACCTCTATCTAATGATGCAGATATTTACCCAATAGCTGTATTCTCATTAAATATTTTATGCACTGAACGTTAAAGAAAGAAATGCTAACTGGACTTTGCCATAAAAACACTAAAATAAAAAATGGAATTCAATATTATTTGGCATTACTTAGCTGTTATTTCAATTGCCCTGGTTCAGCTACATGACAAATCTAAAAAGCTATGATACCTGTTTTAATATGCAAAGCCTTAAAAAAAAAAAAAAAACTTTATTAAAGCTATACTGATTCACAAAGTGATTTATTAAGTAGTCACAAATCTCATCGGTCTGAAAGGACCTTTATTAGTAATTTAGATCCAGATATGTAATCACCATTCATTTAAGTGACCTGCATAAGGTACAGAAAAGCTAAGCACACTTCAGTAATTGCTGGAAGAATGCATTCATTCAAAATCCTTTGAGTTTTACAACCATCCATTTTCTCTTTGAATGCTACTGAGTAAATCCAAATGCAGCTTCATATTTGGAATCTAATTATCAGAAAAACTAAACAAAAAACTTTAAACAAATAGCTACTATACTTTACAATTTGTTCTCTCTCCAGATTAACATTGGACAATTAGTTTAAGCAAAGACAGCAATATTCATTAAATAATGGCTTAGTTAGAATAGCAAAATAAATCTTGCAATTGCTCTCCTGACTTCAGTCAATCAGGAAAGGTCAAAAATCAAACCCAAGCATTCAAAGGAAAAAAGTCAAGAGTTCTGTATTCTAAATTATTAAAAAAAAAAAAAATTGAGAAGAGTCTAGAAGACCTGCTCCCCTCCTGATTAAAACTGCATATCATCCCTCTGGCAATTACAAAAATTGCTTACGTGGTAGAGGAGTAAGAAAAGGAATTGTATATACTCGTTCATAAGCCGAATATTTTTGGAAAAAAAAGTGACAAAGAGCTGGGGTTGGCTTATAAACAGGTCTACACCAAAATTTGATTATTTTAAACTCTATGGAATCATTGAATTGAATATCTAATACATTGTCGTTCTGTTTACCTGGAGCATCTGCAGGCATGGAGCCCCTCAGCTCCCTGTGGCCACTTCCCGCAGCTTCCATAGGCTGGGAACGGCGAACTACGGCCACAGGGAGCTGAGGGGCTCCATGCCTGCAGACACTCCAGGTAAAAAAAAAAAAAAAAAATCCCGTCCCTCCAGTAGCTTACCGTTACGCGCCGGAAGCCAAAGTTTTCCAACTCCTAAAATATAGGGTCGGCTTATGAAAGGGTCATACAGTTTTTGCTATTTTTACCTATCCATCCTGGAGGGTCGGCTTATAAACGAACGGGCCAATTAAAAAGTATATACAGTATGTATTTTTAGATGTTTAATTGTAGTACAGTTAATTACACGGTCTAGTACAGCATGGCACTTTATTTCCCCTCTTATCTGTTCTGTCCCCTCCTATGCTACCTGAACCCCCCCTTTGTCTCGTATTGCCCAGTCCTATTCTCCCTGTACATTTGCTTTATCTCCTGGACATGCTGCCTAGACAGCCACTTGCTCCTCTTCTCCCCTTGCTCTCTTGGGTAAAGAGTCCCACTGCTTCAATCCCATCTCCACACCTCTCTTACATATTCCTCTGCAGGTGGCTGGCAGCTGCACTCTCATTATTGGCTGTCTGTCTCAGAATGGCAGCTACCATTTTCCTCTCTACTTATGTGGCAGCAGACCCCACTCAAGGCTTTTAGGCTGGCGCCTCTTACTCATTTTTAGTAACTTGTATAGAGTTCCAGGCTCCTCTTCAAAATATAAGGAAGAGTCAGGACACCATGCAGCCAGCCATATACAACCATCTGTGATAAATAAAGCAGGGGGGGGGGGCGGCGGGAGCTCCCTTTTATGAACACTCAGCCATCCAGAAGCTAGAAAATCCCTCTTAGTAGAGGACGTCATTAGGTTTATCCCTTTTATTTTTTTATGGCTTGTGGATTCCTCTGTGTTAACCCCCAGTGCTTTTGTTTTGCTTGTAACCTTTAAGCTGGACCTTAAGGAAAATATTCTTGGTGCTTAATCCTTGTAGTTGCTCTTTTAAAATCTAGCAATAGCTTGAGTTCCCAGATGTATTTTCTTCTTTCTTAAAAAATAAAATTTACCTTTTTTAAGAACAGAATTGGATTTGTGTGTCTTAAGAGGTTTGTGCACATGTTGTTTAATTAACTGGTGTAAACAGCTGATTTACCTTCCTCCCCACTTCCTTTCTCAGTTCTTCCCCTGAGGGAGGGTGAAAGGGCTTGAGAGTACCCCACAGAAAGGTATTTCCAAGTGCACCTTCCTTGGCTCTCAAAGGGATTCTGCACTTGGGTGGTGGCAGCATCTACCAATCCAAGGTCAGAGAAAAGCTGTAACCTTGGGAGTTTAATACAAGCCTGGAGTGGCCAGTATTAATTTTTAAAATCCTTGCTAGCCCTCACCTTCTGCTCTCAAAGTGCCAGAGTGGGGAATTAGCCTAGACACCATCATTTAAAAACTACTGATCTAAGGATTAATTTATTTAACCATGTACACACTATTAAGTTTCACTCCAAAATTCAAAACACACTACCCATTTACTTAAAATGGAAGACTGCTCCTTTTCAGGGTCTTCCCCCCCCCACTGCCATACTCTACAAAATTTTAATTAAAAAGATAATTTTCACCTCCACTGTAGAGGCAGCCATCAGACTGTCAATCAACATGGAGCCCCAGTTATCCTAACCCTGCAGAAAACTGGCACGCAAGAATCTTAGGAGCTGCAACACTGGGAAACCACACCTCATTACACCTTAACTAGGTGTTTCCTTAATGCCTAACTAATCCCCTTAAATGCAATCAGTATTTAAGGAATACCGCCAAATCGCATTTATGCCTGAAAATTTTTTTACCTACTGTTTACAAGCTTACCAGAACTGCAAATTTGACATCACTTTTGTCTAGTCAGCTTTACCATTTCCCTTGGGTAGTCAATGTCACCTATTTAGAGAGTCACACATCAGCAATGGGAAAAAAGCTTAAAGAGGGAAATGTGAATGTCAAACCCCAAAATCTGGACAGAGAAAACAAGATAAGGTTTAAATTAGGGCTGTCAAGCTATTAAAAAAATTGTGATTAATCACCACTGCTAAATAATAAATAATAATAATAAAATACCATTTATTTAAATATATTTGGATGTTTTCTATATTTTAAAATATATTGATTTCAATGACAGCACAGAACACAAAATGTACAGTGCTCACTTTATATTTTTATTACAAATATTTGTGGTGTAAAAAACAAGAGAAATAGTATTTTTAAATTCACCTCAGACAAGTATTGTAGTGCAATCTCTTTATCAAGAAAGGTTTCAGAGTAGCAGCCGTGTTAGTCTGTATCCGCAAAAAGAAGAACAGGAGTACTTGTGGCACCTTAGAGACTAACAAATTTATTAGAGCATAAGCTTTCGTGGACTACAGCCCACTTGTTAGTCTCTAAGGTGCCACAAGTACTCCTGTTCTTCTTTTATCAAGAAAGTTGAACTTACAAATGTAGAATTATGTACAAAAAATAACTGCATTCAAAAAACAAAACAATGTAAAAATTTAAAGCCTATAAGTCCATTCAGTCCTACTTCTTGTTCAGCCAGTCACTCAGACAAGCAAGTTTGTTTACGGTTGCAGGAGATAACGCTTCGGGTTCTGTAATTTCCACATCAGAATGTCGCTCTTTTAAGACCTTTGAAAGCATGCTCCACACCTCATCCCTCTTAGATTTTGGAAGGCACTTCAGATTCTTAAACCTTGGGTCGAGTGCTGTAGCTATCTTTAGAAATCTCACATTGCATTTTGTCAAATCTGCAGTGAAAGCGTTCTTAAAACGAGTATGTGCTGGGTCATCATCCGAGACTCCTATAATATGAAATACATGGCAGAATGCAGGAAAAATAGAGCAGGAAACATACTATTTTCCCCCCAAAATAGTCAAAATTTAATTAATGCATTTTTTTTTTAAACGAGAGTCGTCAGCATGGAAGCATGTCCTCTGGATTGGTGGCCAAACCATGAAGGGGCATATGAATGTATAGCATAACTGGCAATACCAGCTACAAAAGTCTCATGCGAATGCCTGTTCTCACTTTCAGATGACATTGTAAATAAGAAGCGGACAGCATTATCTTCCATAAATGTAAACAAACTCATTTGTCTTAGCGATTGGCTGAACAAGAAGTAGGACTGAGTGGACTTATAGGCTCTAAAGTTTTACCCTGTTTTGTTTTTGAGTGTAGTTATGTAACAAAAATAAATAAATAAATGATAAAAAAATAAAAATCTACATTTGTAAGTTGCACTTCCACGCTAAAGAGGTTGCAATACAGTACTTGTATGAGGTGAATTCAAAAATACAATTTCTTTTATCATTTTTAACAGTGCAAATATTTGTAATAAAAATAATATCAAGTGAGCACTGTACATTTTGTATTGTGTTGTAATTTAAATCAATACATTTGAAAATGTACAAAAACCATCCAAAAATATTTAATCAATTTCAATTGGTATTCTATTAATAGTGTGATTAAAACTGCAGTTAATCATGATTAATTTTTCAGTTAATCATGTGAATTACCTGTGATTAATCGACAACCCTAGTTTAAAACACTAAAAATTCCTTAAAAATTAAGTTTCGAAGTTGGTGTCACTTTAACGTATACTTCTACTTTGAAACATGACTAAAAAGCATCGTTGGGCTATTTTCATAGAATCATAGAAATTTGAACTAGAAGGGACCTCAATAAGTCATCTAGGCTGGTCCCCTGCACTGAGGGAAGATTAAGTATTACCTAGACCATTACTACAGGTGTTTGTCATTAGAGGTTTTTAAGAAGAGGTTAGACAGAGATCCCACAACATCCCTAGGTAATTGTTCCATTGCTTATCTGCCCTTACAGTTAAGTTAGGCCAGGGATCGGCAACCTTTGGCATGCAGCCTGCCAGGGTAAGCCCTCTGGCGGGCCGAGCCAGTTTGTTTACCTGCCGCATCTGCAGGTTCGGCCGATTGCAGCTCCCACTGGCCGCAGTTCGCCACTCCAGGCCAATGGGGGCTGCGGGAAGCACCGACTAGCTCATCCCTGGGCCCGTGCCACTTCCTGCAGCCCCCATTGGCTTAGATCGGCAAACCGCGGCCAGTGGGAGCTGCGATCAGCCAAACCTGACGATGCAGCAGGTAAACAAACCGGCCCGGCCTGCCAGGGGGCTTACCCTGGCGGGCCATGTGCCAAAGGTTGCCGATCCGTGAGTTAGACATTAAGAAAAAGCTTCCTAAATCTCCCTTGCTGCAATTTAAGCCCATCACTTCTCATCCTGTCCTCAGTGGATAAGAGAGCAGTTTATCCCCCTCTTCTTTATAACAATCTTTCAAACACTTGACAACTTATATCTCCCCACCCCCCACCCCCCCCAAAAAAACTCTTCTCCAGAGTAAACAAACTCAAGTTTTTTCAATCTTTCATCATGGATCATGTTTTCTAGACCTTTAATCATTTTAACCGCTCTTTTCTGGACTTCTTCCAGTATGTTCCACTCCTTTCCCCAGGTGTGGTGCCCAGAACTGGACATAATACTCCAGCTAAGGCCTTATCAGTGCTGAGCAGCATGGAAGAATTACCTCTCATGTCTTGATAATTGGTTTGTGAAATATAAGTATACAACTCAACCAAATTTAAGGTTTGTGCTTCTTAACAATGTGTCCTGAGGTTGCTAGTCACTCTCTGGAGCCAGTGTCTGACAGCTTGACAGAGAATATCTGCACCTTGGATAGTGTGGTTCCTAGGAATGTAAAAGTTTAACCGGTTAACCAATAAGCTTGATGCTTATCGGTTTCAGTTCCATTGTCGCCCCGCGCCCAGGAGGCCGGCAGCAGGGCTTCGCGTAAAATGTGGGTGTGCTGCAGCACCTTCTGCACCCTTAGTTCCCCGGTTAAATGTTTAACTGATAGAATTTTAATAGGTTACACAGTTAGGTGTCTTATACGCTATTTACATCCCTAGTGGTTCCATCTTTCATTTTCTGAATTCATAGGTGATGGAGTCTTAAGGCTCCCAAATGCTACTTGATTAGCTAGCAGCAATGCCTAGCACACCCTTTGTCCATTCAAGACCAGAAAGATGCAATTATTTCTTTGCATGCAGACCTTGCTATTGTCATTCATTCCTTTGTCACCAAGACTGGACTATTGCAGTGTAGTGTTAAATCCATGACCTATGATCTGCATTGCCTGCTGTCCAGTTTCTGGGTGGAATGTAAGGCGTTGGTTTTGAAATGCTAGTTGGCCTAGAAACTGCCCGAGACACCACTGATTATTTGTTGCAAACCCCAGCTATACTTTTCCGAAAAGGGAGATCTGCAGGAGGGAGACTTAGTTTTATTTTTCCTGGCCATTATAGAATTATATTGACTAAAGAAACTAATAACTGTCATTACTATAATTGTCTTCTTAACTAACTATTAAGGACATCTAAAATGATTGGTAGCAAATCTTATATTTTATGCATAATACAAATAGTAATATTTCTGCGGGGCTAATGAAAGCCTTTGATATTTGCAAACCCTTTGTCTTCACAAAGTTTTCACAGCACAGGCAGTTGTGGAGCAAAAACAATTATGCTGACATAAAATGGAGTAGAAATCTGCTCAGTCTTAACTGTTTTGTTTCAGAAGTGCTAACATTAGGGAAAAGCTATAAAAACCTCATGGAAGTCAGAAGACATGACATGACTGACTATACCAAAGGGAAAGATTTGTTGAGTAAGGCAGTAAAGCATGGTTCTACTTGAAAACTTAAGTAGCACCAACCTCTCCCCCTACAAAACAAAGGAAGTTAGATGCTAACAATACTTAATGTTTCATTAAGGCAGCATAGTTAAGATTACCAAGGTTACATCCACACTACCGCCAGATCAACACTCCGGCGATCAAAGCACCGTGGTCGATTTAGCAGGTCTAGTGAAGACCTGCCAAAATCGACCGCAAATTGCTCTCCGGTCAACCCCAGTACTCCACTGCGAACAAGAAGAGTAAGGTAAGTCGACGGGAGAGCGTCTTCCATCAACCCAGTACAGTGTAGACACCAAGTAAATTGACATAAGCTAAGTCGACTTCAGCTATTTTATTTACGTAGCTGGAGTAGCGTAACTTAGGTCGACTTACTGCGGTCATGTAGATAGTTTTTGAGTTTCCTGACTAAGGCTAAGCATCTTACAACAACAGGCCCCAATCCTGCAAACACTTATGTACATGAACAACTTTACACACAACTACACCTAAAAGTGTCAATGAGACTACTCAGAAACACGTCATGTAACTAAGTTGGCGAAACCAGGGACCTGGCTTGACTATGGTACATATTATGAGAACATATTTTATGTTGTTCTTCATATACCATAATTTTGTGTGTTAAGCTGTGTGATTTATATGGAAACCTTAACTTCATTTCTAAATTAGCTAAGCATTCATAAGCATATTATATGATGTTACAGTCATTTTTGTACCTAATATTTATGAAGATATATTAAAGTAGTGTCACGCTTTCATGTGACTATATGTTACACTGAATAACTTGGTGAAATTTACATCCAATAAGTTTCAACTGAAGCATTATGTTTCATTGACAAACAAGACAGAGGTGGGACTTACATATTCCTTCACATTTTTTGTCTTCACAGCTTTGTAAGAATAATAAGCAGGGTACAACATCCCAAACACCAACCTAAGGAAAAATAAACAAACAGTTTTTAAAATCTGACAAGCTGTATATAAAACAAAGCAATAATCTCATATACACACAGACAATTAAAAGGGTGAACAACCTAGAAACAGCAATCTACTAGCTTTAAAAAATATAAAGATTTTAAAGCAGTTTGAAGGAAGCTTTGGGCAATGTTTCATGGCACTGCTTTAATTCAGGATGACTAAAATGACCCTTTACAGATGGATCTATTTCTTAGAACCTGCCTCTTTAAGAGAGGACTGTAATATTGCCAATTAAAGGAACTGCACTAGTAGCAACGGTACATGTTTCAGGTGTAGTTTTACCGTAGGGCTACATGTGGACATGTGGCAGGTGTGGTGCTCTTAGGGGAACTATTCTGCAACTGCCAACCCAGCTCCTTGAAACAATGGTTCATGGGTGGTTTTGAGACAGATTCTACACTATGAAGAGAGTTATGGAAAGTCCAAATTCATTTTCCTGGAACTCCCCAGGAAGCTCAGCCATTTCTACAACATATTGCTCAGATGGATGCTAATCCAAATGGTAGGAGCTCATTCTTTGCACAGACAGCTAATTTCTGCTCAAAGTTTTGAAAGTTCTTCACCCTCCCACTCAAACAAACAAACAAAAAAAAGACGACGACAACCAGGAGGGTGTCCCAGCAATGCATGCTGAACGCCAGAGCAAGACTAGTAGGTAACAGAATTCACACTACTGCCTAGTAGAGGCTGTATTCTCCTCACCCCTGCTAATTTCTCATGGTAAAGAGCTCTTAAATAAGAGCCTCATAAGCATGGATTGGTGGGACAGTTGATTGAGACATGGAATCAACAGCAGTGTCTAGAGAACCCCTAAATGATGAAAGAACTCTAATTTTGTAACACCATTATGAAATCACAGTTCACCGAGAGGGCGTGCCAATTAAATTGGAGAAGTTAGTTCCATTGACTGCAAAGTATGCCTCAATGCTAATAAGTCTACTGTGGACGCAGTTTTGCTGGAGGCAGGCATGACCATATTTCAAGCACTACAGGGGTTTGTGGCCAAGGGGGCAAGTGATTGAGGGTTTTGAACAGCAGGGAGATGGTATCCATGGACCATGCACCTATTTTGTGCCCACCCTATCAAAAAGAGGTAACAGATCAACAGAAAAAGACCATCACTACAGTAATGCAAGCTTTGATGGAACTTCATGGTTATTTCTTGCATCTTTATAATATATGGCAAAGCAAGCTGTACTATGCCAGAAATTTAAAATCTCTCGGTATTAAGACCCAAACAAAAGGGCAAGTTGTTCATCTACATGGTACAGGGGTAGAATCTGTTTATGATTGGCTAAATAACTTTAAATTTTGCATAACCTCCATACTAGCACCATATATAGCATAGATGCACTGAATCAGATCAACACAAACAGCTGAAGCATAAGCTATTGCAGTTAGATAAGGCCTTGTGTACACCAGACTTGACAGCCAGATGCAAATGGTAAGATGATGAATATTACTCCCAGGACCACAACCCACTTTTCCTCCTCCTCCATCACCGCCCTGACCTCCCCCAGCTCCTAGACACTCCATCCCAACATACCATAGGTATGTTACTCCAGATGTTTCTACTACATTCTCCTTGGATAGTGGACATGGGTAACTAGGTGTAACTTAACACCCTATTTTTGAACTGGAAAGTCTTAATGAGAAGCCATGTTTGAAAAAAAAATATGCATGGTAAATAGTGCATCAAATACAAATCTGCTTCTGAGCACAGTGAGCTGTGCTAAATTACAGTCAATCTCCAAATTCATTGATTGTGGACATCAATGAAATAACAGGATTGCAGTTTAAAAGAGGCTTTTTTAAACAGCTATTGGAATTCTTGCTGGTTGCCTAACTTAAAGCCATGTTATTCGTCAAAATGCAACTAACCAGGAAAATGATGGCTGGAGAGGTGAAGCAGAAATGTGATTGAGAGTCAATACCTTCTGTACAATGTTTGGATTCAAGCATGAGGAAGAGGTAGCTGAGAAATATAAGATGGATTTTTTTGGTGACATCAGTGACTGCGTTGGGTTTTTTGCAGGTTTTTTTTTTTTGTTTGTTTTTTAGAATAAATACTTAATTTCAGCTTTGCATTAATTGAATCACATACAGTACAGAGGAGGAGGTTACCTACCTATCACTGGAGGTTCTTTGAGATGTGTGGTTCCTATCTGACATGTGCCTGAGTCCAGAAGTGTTTCTTAGCAGAGTCCTTTGACCCACACATGTGTCTCCTTGTTCTTCCAGCACTGAGTGTATAAGAGGTAGTGTGGGTCAACACCTCTCCAGTCGCCTTCTTACCATAATGGAATCCAGTCCGAAGCAGAGGGGATGGAGGGCAGTTAATGGAATACAGATAGGGACCATGCATCTCAAAGAACCTCCAGTTACACGTAAGTAACCTCCTCCTCTTGAGTGATGGTCCCTATGTGTATTCCACACATGGGTGACTCGTGAACAGTTATCAGCATGGAGGTGGGTACACGGATGCCAATGGAAGTGCAGCCTGCAGTATGGCCTGACCCACAGCAGTGTTCATTGCTGCTGCTTGTGCGATGGCGTAGTGTGTTGTGGACATGTGAAGTCCAGTGAGGCCAATGTGGTGGCTTGGGCTCTATGATGTTACACTCCATATGTTTATGGAAATATGCTTATGAGTGTAAATATAATGTAACTGGAATATGCTTTATGCAAAAGGTCTCTTGTAATGTATCTACTGAGTGTGTTCATCCTATCTGTATGAATGTATCATTCTTGTGTCTGAAGCTAGAAATATGAAGTATTACTCTGAAGTCCTATTGTAACTATGCAAAGTGTGGGCCATTGATGGTGGTTTAGAATCTTGATGGCTCCCATTAACCAGGACAATTGGTTGGAAATGGCTCTGTACCAGGGGGAAAGGATTGGGCCCAGATTAGGAAGGAGTCTAGTCTGTGAAAGAAACTTATTGGAACATCTCTGAGGGTGAGATTTTATCTGTAATTAGTTTCTAAATGTATTAGGCTTATGCGGGTTTTGTTTTATTTTGCTTGGTAACTTACTTTGTTCTGTCTGGCATTACTTGAAACTACTTAAATCCTACTTTTTATATTTAATAAAATCACTTTTGTTTATTAACAAACCCAGAGTAAGTGATTAATACCTGGGGGAGCACACAGCTGTGCATATCTCTCTATCAGTGGTATGGAGGGCGGACAATTCATGAGTTTACCCTGAATAAGCTTTATACAGAGTAAAATGGATTTATTAGTTGTTTGGATCCCATTGGGAACTGGATATCTGGCTGCTAGAGATTTAAAACAACTCAGCAGGTTACCTGTTAAAGCCTGCAGCTTTGGGGCGTGGTTCAGATCTGGGTCTGTGTTGCAGCAGACTAGCATTGTCTGGCTCAACAATGCAGGGTTCTGGAGTCCCAAGCCATCAGGGAAAATGGGCTCAGAGGTAATTTCAGCACATCAGGTGACAGTCCCAAGGGGGTCTCTGTGACCGAAATCGTCACAGGCTTGTGTTGAGTGCACTGTGATTTTAGCAGATGGAGGTATGATGCATTGGTTTTAGCATTCGCAGATGCACCCAGAGACCCATTTGGAGATGCGTTGGGACGAGGGGGCTTCACCACTGGACTTTTCAGCTATGGCCACAAATAGCTTTGGTGATGCGTGAAAGGGTCGAGTCCTGTGGAATGCCAGTACACGATGGACATCAAGGGAGCACAAAGCTTTGTCAGTAAGGGAAGGGTGTGGTTTGGGGCAGAAAACTAGCAGGTGTATGCACTGATTTAGATGGAACTCAGACACCACTCTTGGGAAGAATTTAGGGTTCAGCCATAAGGATATCTTGTGCTTGTTGAGCATCGTGTATGGGGAGAGTCTGCCATCATGGCTGAAAATTCACTGATTCGTCTGGTCAAGATAATGGCTATCAAGAAAGTCGCTTTCATAAAGAGGTGGGAGAGTGAGCATGTTGCTCAAAGAGTGGCTTTATTAGGGTGGAGAGAACGAGATTAAGATCCCATGGTGGTGTGGGCTTCAGTACTGGTGGAAAAGTGTTGAGTAAATCTTTCATCAAGCAGATAGTGGTGGGGTGCATCAACACAGAGGTCCATGGGAGACAGAAAGGCACTGAGTGCTGCCAGATGCATTAGAATAGAATTGAGGGTCAAGCCAACATCTTGAGGGTGAGAAGGCAGTTGAGGACAACTGGAATAGACACCATGTTCAGTGAGTGGTGGTGGCGGTGGGCCCCTGCTGTGAAGTGTCTCCATTTAGTTCAGTAGCAGGATCTGGTGGATTCTCTCCTGCTTTAGGTAAGGATTTGTTGAACCAGAGTAGAGCACCCCCAACGCCCATCCAAATACCAGGCTGTGAGATGAAGAGGGCCTGGATTGGGATGACAAAGCCTCTCCCAATCTTGTGTGAGCAGATCCGGAAGTGTGCAGAAGCAGAGTGGTGTGCAGGCAGAGAGTCTGAGGAGGTCCATGAACCGGAACTGATGGTTCCAGAACGGGCTATGAGTAACCAGGAGAGAGCCACCGTCAATCTTGTGTAGCACCTGTGGCAGCAAGGGAATGGGGGGAGGCGTAACAGAGGTTGCCTGTCCAGGGGAAGAGGAGAGCATTGCCCTGAGAGTCCTCCCTTAGAGCAACTGAGGTTCTCATGAGTAGCAAAGAGGTCCCATCGGGGAGGGAGGGTGCCCCACTTCATAAAGAGGTACAGGTGCATGGCATCATGTAGCTTCCACTTGTGTTTGAGGTAGAGTCCTGCTGAGCATGTCAGCTGGTGAATTCTGGGTGCCTGGTAGGTACACAGCTTGAAGCGTCACATGGTTCTTGATGCACCAGTTCCAAATCCGGACCAACTCTGAGCAGAGGGAGGAAGACCTGGCACTGCCCTGCTTGTTGATATACACCTCTGCTTCTACGATGTCAGAGAACAGTTGAATGTTGGGGGACTGAATGAGCAGGAGGAAGGCCTGGCACGCTTAATGGAAGACTTAACACATTTATGTGCATCCTGGCTTCCCATGGCACCCATACACCCTGAGCTGTGCGATGGCCTAAGTGGGCTCCCCAACCCATGAGAGAGGCATCCATTATGATGCTGGCCTGTGGTGTGAGAGGGACAAATGGGGTGCTGATCATAATCTTGGAGAGATCAGACCACCATGTGAGGGAGGACAGCATGGCCTTGAGAATGGTGACCCTGGACTCTATATGGTCTCTGTTGCATCCATTGATGGAGAGGAGCCATGCGTGAAGACAACGCATAAGGAGATGTGTATGCAGTGTCATGTAGGTGGAGGCTACCATCTGACCAAGGAGGAAGAGACAGCAGCTGACCACAGTGAATGGTCTGTGACACACATCCACTCTGAGGGCTGTCAGTGCTGCAAAGTGGTCTGCCAGGAGAGAAACCCTCACCACACTAGAGTTGAGTTGCACCCCACTGAAGTGTATTGAGTGTGTAGGTGTCAACACTGACTTTTCCTCATTAACACAGATACCTAGAGATGCCAGGAGACTGTGAAGACTGAGGATCATGGATATTGCTTCCTGTCACACTAGCACCACAAGGAGCCAGTCATCGAGGTAAGGAATTACTGAGTAGCCTAGATGGTGCATCTGGGATGCTACCACGGCAAAGACTTCAGTGAACACTCTTGGTACCATCATTATGCCAAATGGGAGGACCCAAAATTGGTAATGCTGGTGCCCTACCTGAAAATAGAGGAACTTGCAGTGGGCTGGGTCAATATCCAGGTGAAAGAAAGGGTCTTCCATGTCGAGAGTCACAAACCAGGCTCCCTCGGGTAGGGAGGAGGATAATCAAGCTAACATGAATTTGGACTTTCCTTTAAACATGTTGAGCACCGGAAGATATAGAATGAGGTGGTGCCCTCTGCACTTCAGGATGATGAAGTAAGGTAAGAAGAAGCCTCAGCCCTGGTAGTGAGGCAGGACAGGTTCTATCACCTCCTTGAAGAGCAGAGTGTCTGCATCTTGTTGGAGGATCAGTTGATGGGATGGGTCCCGGGGGGGAAGTGGGGAGAAAAGGAGGGTGATGCAGGAGGAATTCTATGGAGTCTTGGAGTCTCTGGGGTGAATGATCTGTAGTATCTGTCTGTGGTGATCTTGCCCCAATAGTGCGCAAATAGGTCAAGACATCCCTCAAAGACAATATGGGATTCCAGGGGAGGCATCGGTGGAGGTTCATGGGTCTCGACCTGTATGTCAGAACTGAGGCTCGGTCTTCTGCTGGGAGGAAGCAGGACCAATCACCAGACAGATTTTTGGCCCAGATCCCTAAATGGCCCGCTCAAAGATTGAACTCACAACCCTGGGTTTAGCAGGCCAATGCTCAAACCACTGAGCTATCCCTCCACCCAAAACTGAAGTCAAGGAGAGTCCTCAAGAGATGCCTTCTGAACTTCTTGGGGGATATCACAGGGGGAAAGTATCCTTCTGCCTGACCAGGGACCCTTAAAAATTAAAAGTCTGAGGCTCTACCAACTGAGCTAGCCAGGCTCACATAAGGAAAAAGTTATGACAAACTTTGAAGCTTTGAATGTAGCGTCAATTTACATTTTAAATACTTTCAGAACGGAAGATGGCTAGAAATAATTTTTATTTTTAAATATGAAGACTGATTTATATTATGACAACTTTTTTGCAGTGAGGTGGATAGGTTACTACCTCATGAAAGTGTGTTTGGGGAATGAGGAACAGAAAGAGGAAACCAATAGGGCTAACATCTATGAAATGAAGATAAGGAGTGTTTATTTTAAGTTGAGAAGAGATAGCAGGTGTTATGAGCAAGCAACTGCCACTCATCACAGCAAAGGCATGATGGTCAATCAATTTAGGATGCTTGCACCAGGATCCTAACAGCGGGTGGTGTCAGATCAATAACAGCCATCAGAATATGAACTTGAACATAGTTGAGACGTATAAATGAGGGATTAGGAATATATTTAAAAAAAAAAAAACTTCTAGAAACAATTAGATTTTTGGATTGGATTGTAGTGAGAGAACATATTTTAACTTGCTTATTACCTAAATACCAGCACACAAATAAGTAAAGTTTAGAGTTCACCTCCCTCAGACTCATACACTCTTACCTAGAACAAATAGTTTTCAATCCCTTGGAAATTATTTTTTCATCCACTAAATTTGTTTGTCCAGCTTTTTAGGTCATATAATAGAATATTCAAGTGCTTTGTTGCTACAGTGATGGGCACCACAGAAACCCCTAAAATAGACTTTAAATAGAACTCCCATCTCTCCCACTGGCTGTACATTTGAGAATTAAGAGTTCATCAGAATGATTTGATACCCATACACTCAACAGGTTACACAGCCCTTTATTTTGAAAGTTCTATCTTGGGGGAGTAATGGGAGCCCAGAAACAAGTAATGGAGAGATTAAGATTCTGAAGATCCAATTGCAATATTTAAACTGATATGTCTACACCAGTACTGCCAAATTCTGTGATTTGATGAGTGTCATACTGTTCTCGAAGCCCCAGCTTTCGGAGTCAAATGATTACATGAGAACCTCAGCTGTGGTGAGGCTTCCTTAAAAGTTTCTAATCCTTGCAGTTGTAGAGAAAACTAAAGCTTCAAAAACCATCACCCACATGTATACTAAAGGCTCAGAAACCAGAAGACAAGTAAGGGGAATCTTTTTTTTTAAATTATTTTTAAGTCATGATTTGAGGGCATGACTCATGATTTTTCACCACCACCACATGTTCACTACCGTTTACTTTAATGCAGAAATACAGCAACTATTATTTTTCACTGGTGAACTGAATCTAGCATGTTCAGTTGTAAGATGTTGCTACATTCCAACTATAGTTGATGAGTTTGAATGGAACTCTGACATGCCCCAGTTAAGGCTGGGGGGAGGGGGTTGGAGGAAACCACCACTCACATCCCCCTCCCTCTCTGAAGGCGCGCACACACTCCTCATTTTACTGGTTCTATTTAACTTTTTACAGTGAGACAGCTTTAAATACTACTCATCCCTCATTTGAACTCTAAGCAGCAATTATCTATGCATCCTCTCCCCCGACCCAAATATATCATTCCTGAGGAAAACCTAATCTTTTTGTTATTTAAAAAGGTCACAGGGTACAGAGTCAACCTTCCCTTTTCCTTCCAGAGTTTCCTTGTGTATATTTTTCCCGAGATACGTTATTCTCAAGATCAAGTTATAAACATTAGCATGGGAATTATCTAGTAGTTACAGTTACAACATAAGACTTCCAAAGTTACCAATCACATCAGCTGCAGAGAATTTCTTTACACTCTTAAGTATTTAAGAACATTTGCTCTATTCCCTCACAACAGTTTATGTTGGGGGTGGGGGAGACTGATTCAGTGTATTAAGATATTGATGCACCATATGAGCTGTCAAAGCTCCAGCATCTGAGGACTTTTAACATAATCTTTGTGATTTAGGAGGTGCTTTAATTTAAATACATAAATAAGGATTAGACAGACACTTATAACAGGAGACAAAGAGTCCTGTGGCATCTTATAGACTAACAGATGTATTGGAACCACAGGACTCTGACGCTTTTTACAGATCCAGACTAACACGGCTACCTCTCTGATACTTGTAACAGGAGAGACTCTTACAGATTAGGGTACCAAGTCATGTCCATTCTTACAGTTTTCGGTAATATTTTCTGCAATTTCCAGCTACTGGTCTGAAGCTTTCCAATTCTGGCCTGTGGCTGAAGCTTATTTATTTAAATGCCATGACAGTGCCATCATTTTTCAGTACAGGAGAGTGGAAAAATGCTCTTCTCCACTGTATGCGTCACATTTTTAGAACAGCCTTAGTGCCAAAACAGCTGGAAGTAGGAAGCTAAAATTTGGGAGGGAAGTGGGCTTAAGTGAGGAGAACTGCCTTTGAATGTTCCAGAGGAAGACACATTTTATTTATGAGATTGACACAAGAAAAAAAAAAAAAAAAAAAGACACCACACTTCAAATGTACAGTACATTTGGTTTATGTCTAAGACCTTTTTTTAAAGTAATATCCAGAGCAGTGCGCAGCCTGCATTCACATGTGCAGTGGTAAGTTAGCTGCTTAGTGAAAAATATAGTCAAGGTTCACATTGAATAAAGGTCCACAGAAGCTTTGGCCTCATTCACTGCACGTCTTGTGAGGTAAGACTGTACAACTATGTGAAAATACCCAGGAATTCCTAGTATGTTCAGTGGAAGGGGATCCTTCCATAGAGCCCATGACACAACATGGTCAGACACAACATAGTCACCATTATACTAATCATTCTGTAACATGGAAGAGTTTAACTTCTGAATCTTTTTGTGAAAGAACGTTAAAATCTCTGTTAGGAAAAAGTTAAAGTTACCCTGTTATGTGCTTGAATGTCAGGTAGTGGCAGTTACCCATGGAACCTATCCCAGGTGATACCAGACACCTCTGTGTTCTTGGGGAACCAGGGTGCAGTATCCAGCCTGACTCATGAAAGACACCCCTCCCCACCCCAGCCTCTGCTTAAACCAAAATCCATCAGAGGAAATACTTGCCGAGAGCAGTGAAGGGCATTGGGAGACACACCTAGACCCCTCCTGACAAGGGTGACAAGATTAAGACATCTCCATTAGTATACAGAATGGAGAGCAGAGAAAACTCCCCTAGCCTCATCTGCATGAAAGATGGGACAAGAAGACATCTCAATTTACATACAGAATGGAGAACAGAGAACCACACTGAATTATGGGACCAGAAAAAGCAGGGAAGCCCTGCATCATGGGAATCTCTGCTCCAGATGCTAATAAACCTATGTCTGCACACACCCAGCTCAGCAATTACACTGGTCTACAATTTTTGAGAAGTCGTCTGCTTCAGAGATAAAATGTACTATTTATTATGTATTTTGATGTGCTGAATTCAAATATGACAATTAAAACAACTGATTGGCTACTGTTTCTAAGATAGTTAAGTTTTTACATTTTATGTCTATGTATATTGTGTAGATTGTAGAGTTTTAATCATAAATTGTAAACCTAGGTCTTTTCATGTGTTTATGGTTGCTATACATGATAATATTTCACCTGTCCTGTTCAGGTAACACTTTAAAAATCAGCAAAAGGGTTACATAAATAAAATTTATTATGAAACAAAAGGCAAAAAACTATTATGTACATAGTTTAGTCCTATTCAGTGTCTACTTGGCGCTTCTTGGCTTGTCTCTTGTATTCATTAAATGGAGCAGCTCTTGTCACTGTCCAGCAATAGTCTGCAAGCATTGATGGGCTCCATTTGCCCTGATAGCGTTTCTCCATTGTTGCAATGTCCTGGTGAAATCGCTCACCGTGCTAGTCGCTCACTGCTCCGCAGTTCGGTGGAAAAAAATCTAGATGAGAGTGCAAAAAATGTATCTTTAGTGACATGTTGAAACCAAGGCTTTTGTATGCCTTGAGGAGATTTTCCACCAACAGCCTGTAGTTGTCTGCCTTGTTGTTTCCGAGAAAATTTATTGCCACTAACTGGAACGCTTTCCATGCCGTCTTTTCCTTGCCACGCAGTGCATGGTCAAATGCATCATCTCGAAGAAGTTCACGAATCTGAGGACCAACAAAGACACCTTCCTTTATCTTAGCTTCACTTAACCTTGGAAATTTTCCACGGAGGTACTTGAAAGCTGCTTGTGTTTTGACAATGGCCTTGACAAAGTTCTTCATCAGATCCAGATGATGTGTAAGGGTGGTAACAAAAATCTTCCTTGATTCAACAAGTGGTGGATGCTGAACACTTTTCCTCCCAGGCTCCAATGACTGTCGGAGTGGCCAATCTTTCTTGACGTAGTGGGAATCTCTTGCACGACTATCCCATTCGCAGAGAAAACAGCAGTACTTTGTGTATCCAGCCTGCAGACCAAGCAAGAGAGCAACAACCTTCAAATTGCCACAAAGCTGCCACTGATGTTGGTCATAGTTTATGCACCTCAAAAAGTTGTTACATGTTGTCATAGGTTTCCTTCATATGGACTGCATGACCAACTGGAATTGATGGCAAAACATTGCCATTATGCAGTAAAACAGCTTTAAGACTAGTCTTTGATGAATCAATGAACAGTCTCCACTCATCTAGATCGTGAACGATGTTGAGGGCTGCCATCACACCATCGATGTTGTTGCAGGCTACAAGATCACCTTCCATGAAGAAGAATGGGACAAGATCCTTTTGACGGTCACGGAACATGGAAACCCTAACATCACCTGCCAGGAGATTCCACTGCTGTAGTCTGGAGCCCAACAGCTCTGCCTTACTCTTGGGTAGTTCCAAATCCCTGACAAGGTCATTCAGTTCACCTTGTGTTATGAGGTGTGGTTCAGAGGAGGAGGATGGGAGAAAATGTGGGTCCTGTGACATTGATGGTTCAGGACCAGAAGTTTCATCCTCTTCCTCGTCTGACTCAAGTGAGAATGATTCTGGTGCATCAGGAACCGGCAGTCCTTCTCCGTGGGGTACTGGGCGTATAGCTGATGGAATGTTTGGATAATGCACAGTCCACTTTTTCTTCTTTGACACACCTTTCCCAACTGGAGGCACCATGCAGAAGTAACAATTGCTGGTATGATCTATTGGCTCTCTCCAAATCATTGGCACTGCAAAAGGCATAGATTTCCTTTTCCTGTTCAACCACTGGCGAAGATTTGTTGCACAAGTGTTGCAGCATATGTGTGGGGCCCACCTCTTGTCCTGATCTCCAATTTTGCAGCCAAAATAAAGGTGATAGGCTTTCTTAACCATAGTGGTTATACTGCGCTTTTGTGATGCAAAAGTCACTTCACCACAAACATAGCAGAAGTTATCTGCACTGTTCACACAAGTACGAGGCATCTCTGCTCACTTCGGCTAAACAGAAATGTGTCCCTTTGCAAAATCAAACACTGACAAATAAGAGCATGACACTGTATGATTTCTAGAGCTGATATAGGGCAATCTGTTCAGCAGAGTGATGTAAGCTTCGTTATGATTGCATCATCCATGACTTCTAGGAATAACATAATGCAATTCATATCCTGTATGACGCAATACCAGCTTCAGATTGCGTCACTCATTGTTTTGCCTAAAAAGCAAGTACTGTCCAAATCCAGTCATAGATTTAGTCATAGATCCAGTCAAAGATGTATTTTAGTCATTACTGGTTTAAACTGAGATCCCTTCCCTTTATAACTCACTTATCCTCCACCATTCCCAAGTCAAGGGTCGTATATACTGACCCAATAGCATATCTTGAAAACTAGAGCCAATCAACAATTTTAAGCATCATTTTTGTTCTCAGTGACCCAGAATTAGTAAAGTTTGACTACATTTATTTCAGAAGCATTTTGGCTGTAGAGCAGTGTTATCAGACCAATTCTAGTAATGAATCCTTAATTGATATCCAAATACTAAAGCAGCCTAGTTGCACTGTGAGCTCCCTGGAAGAAAACACCACCCACAGCCAAGAGTGATCAGCTCCTATTGTCTAGCCTAAAAATAAAAAAACCCTTGAGTCATCAGCTTACCTATAAACAAATCTAGTGTTCTCCCTTGAACAATTGTATTTTCTCTACAAAAATCCCTACTCACCCTCTAGTCAGGGTTCTGATGCGTAGATCCAAACTATACATCAGTTCCACTGGAATGCCATCTTCTCCTGACTGATATTGCTGGGGGCTCTACCTGTCTCCAGCACTCAGGACCCTCTGCTACCACCATCACCTGGGAACCCCGACCAGTTCAAGCCTCATGGAGTGGGTGAGATCCCCCCCTCTTTCTCTCTCTCTGTTTTCCTTTCTAACTTAGGTATTAACCTTTAATAATGTATGTTATGTTGGTTTAGCCCTCCTTGTGTAGTTATCACTATTATTCAATAAATAACTTATTGTTAAGTTGGTTGCTTCTCTCTCGCTGAACTTTACTCTGTGTTTTTAGCTTCCCCCATTCACTCTACAGCAACGCTTCTTTTACCTAACCTAAAGATCCCAGTAGCACCCAAAATACTGTGGGGTTTGCTCATCAAGTAGGTTACTGCCAATACAATTGTGATGTGAGAGTGGGGATAGAGATGTGCTGAATCTGGGACGCATAAGAGTAACAGTTTGAAAGTGTTGCTTAACCCAGTCCATGGAGCCCAGGGGCATATAAGGAGTAACAGCTTCAAAGTGCTGCTTCCTCCAGCGACATACAAGGGGTCAGCTTGACAGTGCTGATTGACCCGGTCTGCTCAGACTTGCTCTGTTAATGTATGTGTGGGTGTTCATCCGCAGGGCCGGCTTTAGGCCAATTCAACCAATTCCCCTGAATCGGGCCCCGCGCCAAAACCCCGGTACGACATACCCGCGTGGCCTGGCTTCCCAAGCAGGGGCTGGAGGCCCAGGCCCTTTAAATTGCCACCAGAGCCCCACTGCTGGAGCCCTGGGGTAGGCTGCGGGGCTCTGGGGGCTATTTAAAAAGTCCGGGGCTCCCACTGCCTCTACTGCCCCAGCCCTTTAAATAGCCGCTGGAGCCCCACCGCTTCCCCAGGGCTCCCACAGCTATTGAAAGGGCTGGGGCGGTGGAAGCAGGGGAGCCCCAGGCCCTTTAAATAGCCCCCAGAGCCCTGGGATAGCAGGGGCTTGGGGGCTATTTAAAGGGCCGGGACTCCAGCTGCCTCTGCTACACCCCCTGCCCGCACCAGCCCCGCCCCCCATGCCCTGCCCGCACCAGCCCCGCCCTGCCCGCAGCCAGCCTTACACCCCCTGCCCTGTCTCCAGCCAACCTCTGCCGCACCCCCGTGCGGCCCTGCCTGAAGCCAGCCAGCCCCACACACAGCCCTGCCTGCACCAGCCCTGCATCCCCTGCCCTGCCTGCAGCCAGCCCCACACCCTCTGCCCAGTCTCCAGCCAACCCCTGCTGCACCCCCCTGCCTGAAGCCAGCCGGTCCCGCACTCCTTTGTCTCCAGTCCTGCCAACCCCTGCCACACACCCCTACAACCCTGCCTGAAGCCAGCCAGCCCACCCCACACACCCCTGTCTCCAGCCAGCCCTGCATCCCTTGCCCTGCTTGCAGCCAGACCCTACCTCGAGGCAGCCCCTGCCCTGCCTCCAGCCAGCCCCATGTCCACTGGTGCCCTGCAGTTCCCAGGGCAGTAACCCTGCACACCTGCTTCAATGAGGGGGGCAGGAAGCAGCTGGGACCCACACATGTGCACACCAGACCCCCAGGGAGTGGCAGGGACCCACACATGTGAAACAGAGCTCATTAATAACCCATCAACAGCATATATGATGCAATGTACACAATATATAATTTTATCATTTATATAGTTATGAAAAGTAAATAATACATGAAGAAATGAAAGGCTTTTTTTAATTTTTTTTTTTTTTTTGTTAGTCATCCCTGCCGAGGCCCCGCCAAAAATGTTCGAACTGGACCCCGCACTTCCTAAAGCTGGCCCTGTTCATCCGGTTCTGGGGCTGGAGTAATCCAGCCCTAGGGAACCTAGGTCCTGCAGCATAGCTCCATTGGGAGGGGACTTGCAGAAGGGAGAAGTAAAGCTCCATATGAAAACACAAGTGACACAAGCAGTACATCAATAGGATTACAGAATCCCCTTCCCCAGAAAAGTAACCCAAATAAATGAGCATACTCCAAAGTAAGGGGCAAATCTGGTAACACGGGCATTATGCATTTAAGTTATGATTACCTGTTAATCATACCACCTTATTGTAATAATACACCCCGAGAGGTCAGAGCTACCCTTAACATTTTTCCCTGTGGCAACTGTAGGCCTAAGGTTTTTTCCATTAAGCTTATTTACCAGAGGCAAGCTTTGTTCATAACTGGGATCCTGTTGGTCTAACTTCAGCAAAAGCATGTGATGTACTTCAGAAAAGGGAATTCCATTCCTTATCGGCAAGAGAAGTCACACTTGACTTGCTGTACCTAAAGAGACTAAAAACAAGGTTGCATGCACTGTTGTAGAGGCATTGGTTCCAAGATATTAGAGAGATGAGGTAATATCTTTTATTGCACCAATGTCTGTTAGTCAGATAGACAAGCTTTGAGCTTATACAGAACTGAAGCACAGCTTTGTGTAAATTGCAGAGTTTGTGTCTCTCACCAGAAGTAGTTGGTCGGACATGTAAAAAAAACTCCCCCCCCCCCCCACCTTGTCTCTCTAAAAACACGGTTGACCAACTAAGGAATTATGTTAACCACTATGGGTTTTCAGAAGTGGCTTTCTTTCCACAACTGAAGGGAAGCATAGCATAAATTTGATCTCATTGTATCCTCATCTAAGATTTGTATTAACCTCAAGTACTTGTGTCACGGAAAAGTAACACCTACAAAACTTGACATGGCTTGGATAGTGGAACCTATGTGAATGGGAAATGAGAAACTTAACACAGAAGATGGGAATATAAATCCACAGAACCCCAAAACTGTGGGCTACAGAAATTTTCATGGGAAACTCAACTACTTAAGAAGGTAGTTTTCTATACGCACGCACACACACACACCCCATACTTTGATGTGCCTAACTAGTCATTAGGTGTTACAAGTAGCATCAGTTAATCACATAAAATTAAAAGAAATATCTTCAAAACTAAGGGAAATATATGAAAATTCAATTTAGAATAAAATTTCCTTGGTGACATATTTAAATATTACCCCTTGTGTCACAGAACTAAACAGGAATATCCTTCTACAGACTATTCCCACAGATTCCTTTGAGGCTTGGATATGAAAGTTACATAAGGAGAAAACTATGACAATTAACAGCCAGAACAAACTCCAGACAGTGAATGTGAAGGAAAAGAGGGCGCGTTTTTCTTTTTCTACTCTTTGCTCCCAAAGCCAAGTCTTCTATTACAACAGCCGCATTAGCAAAGGGAGGCAAAGCAAAAAGCATTATACTGGAACTCTCCACAGAAAGTTCTTCTGTCTTGGATTCTTGCACTTAAAATAAATAAATAAAATCAGTAAAATAGAAGTTAAGTAAAAGAAGGGGTTACACATTTCTTTCCAAAAAACACCTTTAGCTCAAATGAAGTTGTGACATCTGGACTTGGGAGCGGATTGCTGATCTGAAGTTAAAAAAACAAATGGGGAATGTTCAATATTAGTTAACCCCTTTTCTGTGTCTATACTCATGCCTATTATCTGAGAGTTCTTCAATCTTGTTCACAAAAGTAATTCCCTCATCACTTTAACTGAAAATTTTAAAATGCTTCCTAGTTTGAGTTATTGCTACCTACTACACATTTATGCTAAAAGACAAAAAGGCCCAGTGTTTGGTTTAATATTATTAAATGTTACATTCAAATAGATCATGTAACATGCACTTCCTTTGCTGGTTACATTCAACTCACATCTGCCATCAAAAAGCTATATTCTTAAAGGAATAAGGGGTATTTTTGTATCATTACAGCATACACCTATGTCTATCACATGGATGATTTTCCAATGGCATATTGGCACCAAATTGTTTAGCATCACTACTACTGTAGCTAATAGTTTGCTACAACCCAAAGAAACACGTCTTTAAATTTAAAGATGTTTCAGAGTGGTAGGCATGTTAGTCTGGATCAGCAAAAACAATGAGGAGTACTTGTGGCACCTTAGAGACTAACACATTTATTTGGGCATAAGCTTTCGTGAGCTAAAACCCACTTCACTCCGTGCATCTGATGAAGTGGGTTTTAGCCCATGAAAGCTTATGCCCAAATAAATGTGTTAGTCTCTAAGATGCCAGAAGAACTTTTTTTTTTTTAATTTAAAGATCATTGACAATCCCTTTGCAGTGTCTCATTCATGTTCTTTTTCATAGTCTTCAAAACCTGAAGTTTCTATCATGGCAAGTTATTTTCATATAGTGTAAATTCTGGAATTTCACGACAAATTTCAATTGTCTTTTAAAAGATCAAACAGCTTGTCCATGGCAAACAGATAGCTTCCCTTTAAACATGAAACATATGGGACAGGGGCTGTTTGTTACAGATTCACATCTTTTAGAGACCTGTGTTTTTATGGACTTGCTCATCAGGGATTAAAAGCCATCCGGATCCAAAATGCACATGAGGTATTTGGATACTAGATTTGGCTTTAGATCCTTAAGTTCCCGAAATGCATCTGTATTACCGTATTAGTTGTTGGCTTCACATAAGGCTGCAAAAGTTAAGTTATTCCACCACAGGTGTGGAAGTGTTTGTGAGCTTGAACTATATCTCAGTTAAGCATATTCTGGATATCAGAACATGCATGAGTGTGGTTTTGTACTAGGAACACCCTTTCATGCCACAACACAATGCTTTTGGTATTCTTCCATCTGAAGACTCCCCCACATGCAGACATCCTCCCCCTCCCCCCCCCCCCCGCTGTGCCTCAACCATCTTCTCCTGGATCCCCAACAAGCCCCTGTGCCTCCAGACTGCCCCACATAGAAACCTTTCACTCCACACCTGGATCCCCCCCTCCCCCCCCCCCCACACACACACACTAAGCCCCTCCACACTTGGATCCCACTGGGCTGAACCTGCCTACCAACACCTGGTGTGCTTGGTACAGAACCCTAGGGTGTTTCTGGGGCAGGCCCAGCCCCTGCACTGTGTCAGGGTCAGATGCAGCCTCACTGCGGAGTCCCTGTACTGGGGGAGGTAGGGGCTTTAGGGTAATCTCCCACCTCAACGCAGCCAGTGGCCTGTGCTCCCCCCCGCCATGATGGAGCCACATTTAATTGACAAATGAGATTTTCAGAATTTTAAATTGTGTGCATAATTTTTAGGTACAGAATTCCCTCATGAGTAACTGGTCCCATTACTCTCACCCATTCTCTTCCTGCAGCATGCAGTTTACTATCCCAAAGACTGAAATATTTTAGTTTTGGGGCTTAATATAGTGGTATCCAGGTGAAAGGTATGGACATATGATATACAGAAGGTCAGACTGGGTGATCTAATGGTTCTTTCTGGCCTTACTCTATGAAACTACTAGCTCCCTGTGTTGTATGGAGAAACCGTTTTTATTCCTTAATGCTATCTGAAGCATTCTAGATCCATTTCAGGCTCCAATACTCTTGATAGCAATATAGAGTGGTGGGCAAGCAGGAGGGGGAGACAGTACTTTACACTTATTGCTGTACATCAAAAAAATTGCACTGCACTCCGCAGAAAGAATACAATAACCAATTTTTTTTTTTTTTTTTTTTTTTTTTTGCGCAGATACAGAAGGCAAGTCACTGACAAGTTCACTTAAGGTCACACATGTTAGGGACAACTGTGAATAGAATCCAAGTCTTTTGTCTCTGAATTTTCTGTTCTCATCACTGGACCATATTGTTTCCCTTTAGAGCGTGCACCCTCAGTTCAAATGATGTATTATGCTCCAGGCTTTGGAAATTCAGGGAGACAAACAAGAAAAACCTTAGTCATGCTTCCCAAAGGTTTAACCCAACTCAACATTATAAATCATTTATTTGGGGCAGACAATGAAAACATCAAGCCAAAGTTGTTTGTACAAGCTTCTCTTCAAAACTTATTTGAACATATTATAATTTAAAACAAAACCAAGCAGCATTTCAAGTGTTACATGATGCTGGGTATTTTTATCATCACTAACAAAACTTTTATTCCAACATCAATTTCCCACAAATTTTGTTTAAAATCAGTATTAAGAGTACTGTAGATGACAAAGCTAGGAATGGAGCTGCAAGTCAGTGTGTCACCTCAGTTAAATGCAGACAAGTGCAAAATGTGTGTCAAGTGGACACACGTTTTAAGCCAGGGGTCTCAAACTCAAATGACCATGAGGGCCACATGAGGACTAGTACATTGCCCCGAGGAACGCATTACTGACACCCACCGCTGCCCCCGGCCCCGCCCCCACTCCACCCCTTCCATGAGGCCCCGCCCCTGCCCTGCCTCTTCCCACCCCTTCCCTGCCCCCATTCGAACCCCTTCCCCGAAATCGCCACCCCAACTCTGCCCCCTCCCTGCTCCCAGGGGGTGCAGGAGGGGTGTTGTGGCTGCTGAGGGCAGGGAGTGGGGGTGTGGGGTGCAGGAGGGATGAGGGGTACAGCAAGGGGTCAGGGTGCAGATTGCAGCAGGGGGCTCAGAGCAGTGGGTTGGGGTGCAAGAGGAGTGCAGGGTGCAGCAGGGGGTTCAGGGCAGGGGGTCGGGGTGCAGGGTGCGGCAGGGGACTCAGGGCACAGGGTTCAGCTGCAGGAGGGGTTCAGAGGGCAGGATCTGGCCTGGCGCGTACCGGGGGCAGGGCAGGCTCCTTGCCTGCCCTGCCCCCGCAAGAGGCTGGAACGTGGGGAAGGCGGGGCGGAGGGGCTGTGTGTGTTTCTGTTGCTTGAGGCACCACCGCCAGCAGCTCCCATTGGCCACGGTTCCCAGTTCCCGGCCAATTGGAGCTGCTGGGGGCACTGCCTGAAGCAACAGAAACATACAGCCCCTCCGCCCCCTCTTCCCCATGTTCTAGCCTCTTCCAGGAGCTGCGCAGGGCAGGGCAGGGCAGGCAGGGAGCTTGCCCTGCTCCCAGGGCACGTCCGGCCGAGCCGCTCTGGTAAACACTGGGGGGGGGGGGGGGGGGGCTCGTGGGCCGCAGAAAATCACCCCGCGGGTCACATGCTTGAGACCCCTGTTTTAAGCAGTGGATGACACTAACATCATTCATCTATACAGTGACTGGTCAGTCTTCTAAGTGTCACTACCAGACTGAGCCACCTCTGAATTGTGGACAGAAGCTGAGAATTATCTACCCTCAGAGCCATTCAGATGCCTCCAAAATAATTAAACAGCTACCAAGTTTTTGTCAAACAACATTTAAAACTGGACTGAGATAAGGTCTTATTTAAAAAAATAAGACCATGTGGAGAACAAACCTACTTTGGAAGGTAATACACTACATGACGCAACCCATCTGTCACCAGCTTCTACACTTAAGTGGATTATCAGAAAAATTCCAATAGTGTCTCTAGGCAAAGGTAAAGCTATGTCTATTGTATTAATGGTAGCATACTAACTCCAGAGTTTAAAGGCTGCTGCACTTACCCATCCCTCTCTTCCTTTAATATTCCAGGTTGGGGAAATAAGTCATGATTAAGGCTATGTTTTAGTCATAGGTATTTTTAGTACAAGTCATGGACAGGTCATGGGTAGTAAACAAAAATTCACAGCCATGATCTGTCCATGACTTTTACTATATACCCCTAATTAAAACTTGGGCCAGGACCCCGGCTGGGGATGCCCAGCATGTGACCCCCTGCTGGGGCTCAGGAGGGGCGGGGGCAGGGCTGGCAGGCTCCCTACCCAGAAGGTCCCTGCACCTCCTAAGGGAAGGGGCAACCAGGGGGGTTCCGGGCACTGCTCCCGCCACAAGCACCGGCTCCACAGCTCCCATTGGCCAGGAACCCACAGTGGTGGCACCCGCAGGTACAGGCAGAGCCCCCTTGCCCCTCCACCTAGGAGCTGCAGGGACATGCCGGTAGGAGCTTCCCCCCACCAAGGTAAACGGAATCTGTGACTTCTGTGACAGACACGCAGCCCTTAGTCATGTTGAGTTCTAGTAATAAGTACAAGTGACAAGAAGCCAAGAGAATCTTCAGTTCTAATATGGACCAATAAATTATCTTTTGACAATACATAATAATAATAATTAATTATTATTATTAATGGAGATATCCCATCTCCTAGGACTGGAAGGGACCTGGAAAGGTCATCAAGTCCAGCCCCCTGCCTTCACTAGCAGGACCAAGTACTTATTTTGCCCCAGATCCCCAAGTGCCCCCCCCCCCAAGGATTGAACTCACAACCCTGGGTTTAGCAGGCCAATGCTCAAACCACTGAGCTATCCCTCCCCATTCTGACCGTCCAACTCAATCAACCCAGTTGGCTAAGTTTTATGTACGATATCACAGCTTTTTCTCAGCTACAAAGTCCCATGTATCGGAGACCTTTCACTTCAAAAGAGCATAACGTGGTAATGGGGAGGTGGGGGGGAAATGACAGATTTTATTTATTTATTTTAAATAAATAGGACATCTACTTTTGTTTATGTAGAACACATCACATTATTATTAGTGCCAAACATGCTGCTACAGAATAGTCTCGTCTTATCCATACCAGGCTGTAACTGACAGCTAGTATATAGATAATTTAGTTTCAAGTTATGACAATATATTGTCTTCCAGTAAAATACACAATTGCTCAGACCCTACAAGTGAGAAAGAATGCTTTGATTCATAGTTCAAGATCAGAAAAAAGTTTTTAAAACAGCAGAAGTCACCAAAACATGTAGAAACACGTCCACTCAGTCCTACTTCTTGTTCAGCATGTGACTTAGATAATGAAAATGAACACTCGTTGGTCTGCACTGCTTTGGATCATTATCAAGCAGAACCCGTCTTCAGCATGGAAGCACGTCATCTGGAATGGTGGCCGAAGCATGAAGGGGCATATGAATCTTTAGCGCATCGGGCACGTTAATACCTTGCAATGCCAGCTATAACAATGCCATGCAAACGACTGTTCTTACTTTCAGGTGACATTGTAAACAAAAAGCAAGCAGCATTATCTCCTCAAATGTAAACAAACTTGTTTCTCAGGTGTTTATTTTTAAACACATAATTCTACATTTGTAAATTCAACTTCCATGATAGAGATTGCAATACAGTACTTGTATGAGGTGAATTGAAAAATACTGGGTTTTTTTGTTTATTATTTTTACAGTGTAAATATTTGTAATCAAAAATTATAATATAAAGTGAGCAGTGTACACTTTGTATTCGGTGTTGTAATTGAAATCAATATATGAAAATGTAGATAAACCCATAAATATTTAATAAACTTCAATTGGTATTCCATTGTTTAACAGTGCGATTAAAGCTGGGATTAATCATAATTAATTTGAGTTAATCACAAGTTAACTGACAGGTTTCAGAGTAGCAGCCGTGTTAGTCTGTATCCGCAAAAAGAACAGGAGTACTTGTGGCACCTTAGAGACTAACAAATTTATTAGAACATAAGCTTTCGTGGGCTACTGCCCACTTCTTCGGATGCATATAGAAAGTTTGTAATGGCTGAGCCATTACAAACATTGAATCTATCTCCCCTTGTAAGTATTCTCACACTTCTTATCAAACTGTCTGTACTGGGCTAGCTTGATTATCACTTCAAAAACAATTTTTCTCTTACTTAATTGGCCTCTCAGAGTTGGTAAGACAACTCCCACCTGTTCATGCTCTCTGCATGTGTGTATATATATCTCCTCAATATATGTTCCACTCTATATGCATCCGAAGAAGTGGGCAGTAGCCCACGAAAGCTTATGCTCTAATAAATTTGTTAGTCTCTAAGGTGCCACAAGTACTCCTGTTCCTTTTACAAGTTAACTGTGATTAATTGACAGTCCTATAATAAAGCATTTGTGTAGACAAGTTCAGGTATTTCATGAAGGATTAGTCAAAGCACTGACAACACATGGGCCAGTTATTTTAACCCCTTCTAGTATTTTTCAAGACTATCCACACTTTTGACTAAAGTGTGGTCTAGCAGTTGAAGCACAGAACTATCAGATGGCTCTGTACTCCAAATCTGGCTCTGACCTTATTCCTTCCAGCCCTGGCAGGAACTACGTATCACTGTAATTTTACTAACTCTGAGATTAGAAGAGTCTCCTGAAATTGAAGTCTAGAGAAACTACAATTTTAGGTTTTTGTTTTAAAGACACTTGGGGCAAAGTGCAAATATAGCAAACCCACTGACTGATAATAGATCAGCAGAGGGCCAGGTGAGGTCTGCTTTAGGTGAATCTGCTGCTGCTCTTCTGGCTACCAAATAGAGAGCAGTAGGTCAGCCAGGAGGCACAGGTTCTATGGCAGTTGGGACAACAGTTGGAGACCTGGAGGGACAGCAATGAAGGCAGCTGTTCCAGGCGGCTGCTCAGAATGAATAAAACCAGGGTTTCTGGAGTTGTTTGTGTGCAATCTAAATATACAGGACTCATGTAGATAGTATAGATAAGAACAACTGCACCATACCCAATTCAGTTATTTTCCTTTTCAAACACTAGACGACTCAACTTCTGCAAGGCCCCGATATAAACACTGTTTGGCTGAGGGGCACCAATGTTTTATATCTTTCCCACTGTGTCGTTCTATTTCCAAACCCACAAAACAGGGTCCAGCAGAACAGGGCCGGGGGAGGGGGACGGGGCAGGGCAGAGGAGCAGATCAAGAAGCAAGAAAGGGAATTTATCAGGGCAAGTAGCCAGAGCATGCCTGGGAGTTGGGTGAAAGAAGTAGAAGTAGGAAGGAATCCAAGACAGAAGACCATTTAACTGAAAGCCTCTTCTTATAGCAGGGGCCATGAAAAACATGCCACGGACCATGAAATCTGGTCGCTCTTTCCCGTCAAAACTGGTCTTTTGTGTCCTTTTACCTATACTATACAGATTTCACTGGGGATAATAGCATTTCTCAAATTGGGGGTCCTGACGCAAAAGGGAGTCACAAGGTTATTTTAGGGGGATTCCGGTATTGCAACCCTTACTTCTGCACTGCTTTCAGAGCTGGGCAGCCAGAAAGTAGCAGTTGTTCGACAGGCGCCCAGTTCTCAAGGCAGCACCCCACCAGCTACAGCACAGAAGTAAGGGTGGCAATACCACACCCTGCCATCCTTACTTCTGCATAGCTGCTGGCAACAGCTCTGCCTTCAGAGCTGGGCTCCTGGCCTGCAGCCGCTGCTCTCCAGCCGTCCAGCAGCAGCACAGAAGTAAGGATAGCAATAACCCTACAATAACCTTGCGACCCTCCACTTAACTCTTTTTGGGATCAGGACCCCTATAGTTACAACACCATGAAATTTCAGATTTAAATTGTTGAAATCATGAAATATAGGATTTTTTAAATCCCCTGACCATGAAGTTCACCAAAATGGTCTGTGAATTTGGTAGAGTCCTCCTTATAGCATGCCCCATGACATCTCCTGACCTACTTCCTCCTTTCCCACTCCAGGTCCCTTCCCTCACAAACTCCATTTCAGTTTTCACACCTAGCCCCACACAGGACCTTGTCTCTTGCCCCACAGACCCTTAGTTTTCCCTCCTGGATGCAGTCATCCCTTCTCCTGCCTCCACCTTTCTGAGACACTGGATATAGCCACTTTGTCAGGGCTTTGCAGCTAGGAAATGTGGCAAGCAGAGTATGGAGGGGTCTAAGACGTGTACTTTTAAACATCTCCCCTTCTCCCAGCAAAGACAAAAATTATCTGAGCCTCTCAAGGAGAGTAGATAAAGAGCAGAACCACACTAGATACTGCCTCAGTTCTCCCCTTCCTCCCCATAAAAATCTGAAAAGTGGGGATGACAACCTGCTTCTTTCACAGGCTGCTGTAGTACTAATTTACTTTTAAGTCTCTGAATGAGAGAAGTGCCAAGTACAACATTCAGTCATTTTGAATGACATAATGCCCAGCTTTATCATTATGGGCCACATGTCATAATTACAAACTGAGGCTCTCAGCCATGGTTATTCTAGGATTGTTACTTTCAACAATACATTAAACTACTACATGAGATGGCTGACTCTGCTTTTATACCCATTGAAGTTCTTATCAAACATTATATGTGACCTAATGCAGTAACTGAAATAAATGGAAGCAGGTGACTGCATACTTATGTACACATCCTAATGTCAAATGCATAGCTATGACTGTAGCATTAAGTAAGTGATGTAAACATTGATTAGCAATATCTTTGACTACAACAGTTGTTTGCAAACTGGGTAAGTTGACTAAAGATTTTTCTGGACTTATTTGAGCATCCGCTATCAAGACTGAACAGTTAGTTTGGGGCTTTGTTCAGTGAAGTTTGTTAAAACAAAAAGCTTAAGTTACAGGGACAATTGTCAAAATCCAAAATGAGGACAAGACAGCAGCAGAGAAATAAGCTTAACAACATGGGAATGATTTCCTTACAACAAATAAAAAGTTTACAGCCTCAGCTTCATGACTATTACTGTAAATAGTTTACAGCAGAAACAGCAAAAAATATCAGCTTCATGACAGAAAAGCATTTTCTCTAAAATGGATAGAGATTATTAAGCAGTTTAGGTCAGAGTGTAGGCGTTTTCATTACAATATAGCAGTCAATATTTGAATACATAAAAGGCCTAACATTTTTCACTTTTAGAATTTATCCTCTTCAGTGCCATCTTACTGGTGGCATTGAGAGCATCCACAGGAAAGCTAGTACACCAGCACATCTTCTTCACATTTGTTTCCTCATCTTTTATGGCCATACACTCACTCAGCACCCCTCCCACCCTCTACTCCAACACCTATTTTCTCTTGGTGCAGCCAGGGAAGGACTATGGGACATGCTAAACCCAGATTTCCAGTGCCAGGGTAGAACGCAGCCTGGATAGCGCAGGCAGAGATACCATGCAGCTCTACAGGCTCCAGCACCCCCCGGCTCTCTGCAGAAAGGCCCAACATCCAGACTGCAGTGCCGCTCCCTGCTGCTTCCCTGTCCACAGCTTCCCCTCCCAGTCCACAGCACTGGGACACTGCCAGGGGCTCCCCAGTTGGGCAAGGATTGGGCACCTCAGTCCATTATTGCCTGAGAGAGAAGAAGGTCACTGGCCACACGCAGGTTTGCAGGAACGCAGCCAGGAAAGAAAGCACTGAGGTTGGATGGACCTCTCCCTGAGGTCTCTGGGATAGTCGCAGTGCTTCCTTCCTTAGTTGCAACCTAACATATCTGCCTACAACTGGGGTCTATCTTCCAAAAAAAAAAAAAAAAGTTGTCTATATGCAGCATGTCAGTTGCTAATATCTGAATAACATTATAGTCAATCAGATAGGATTGGTTCTCAGGAAAGTGCTGCTGATAACCAAAAGACGCCTTGTCAGGATTGGTAGCATCCCTTGTATTTTATTCTTGTGACAAGTTTCTCTGGTGAGTATTTTTTTTAAGTGTTTCTAATAAGCATTTTGAACCCTGTGAAATGCAAGAAGTCCCATTGTAGTTGTTCCTAAAAATTCTATACCATTCATCTTCATTAAAACTGTTACTGAACAAGAGTTTTAAACAGTTAACTTGCTTGTTTTTTTAAAGAAGCACATGCTATGGAAATGTAGCTATTAATTAATACAATAATTATGTTTAAGCTACATGCCTATTGTATACTCTAATAAAGGGGGAGAAAGGAAAATGGCTAATCGCATTGTAAGAGAAGCTCTGGTATCTCACAAAGCTACTCTTGGGTTAGTATGTACATATATGAATTGTGGTCAGGGAACCAGTTGTCCTCATAAATTCAGCAGATATAGCTTACACAATTATGATTTTTAGCAAAGTCTGAAGGTGTAATGTTATAAACTAATTCGTAGCTAAAACCCCACCCTGTCACACAGGTGTGCCAGTTGGGCTAAATACTCCATCATCTATGTAGTCTCCCTACTACAATCAAATTGTTACATGCAAATTAGCTGTAAAGTCAATGTGGTGATTAGTTTAGTTACCCATCTCTGATATCACAATGGTCTAGGACGCTTGAAGCATTGATACTTGAGTACCCCCACACAAGTCAAAATGGCTGATGTTTAAATTGTAGGATAACAAACTTCAAAACCCAGTGAGGATTGTTGAAAATATCACCAGGTTCAAAGAGCCCTGAACCATGCTTATAGCTCTGTCCATCACTTCACACTCACTCAGACTTTACAAGTATCAGAGTGGCAATCCTGGAATCTTATTCCAGATACCTATTGGCCAGAGGCATGGCAAGGCTGCCCAGAGGATTCAGGGGGCCTGAGGTCTTCAGCGGCGGGGGGCCCCCGCCACCGAATTGCCGCCGAAGACCCGGCACTTCGGCAGCGGGTCCCGGGGCGGGAGGACCCCACCACCACCTAATTGCAGCCGAAGACCCGGAGCGGAAGAAGCTCCGGGGGCCCGGGCCCCGCGAGAGTTTTCCGGGGCCCCCAGAGCAAGTGAAGGACCCCGCTCCAGGGGCCCCAAAAAACTCTCGTGGGGGGCCCTGTGGGGCCCAGGGCAAATTGCCCTACTTGCCACCCCCCCCCCCAGGGCAGCCCTGAGGCATGGTTGAGTCTCTCCCCAACTCCCTATTACAGCAACTTTTTAAATTTTAAGCACCAGCAATCTGGTTGCATTTTGGTTTAGGTGGAGCCCATCCTTCCTGTATAAGCTCCCCCTTTCCCAAAAGTTTCCCCAGTTCCTAATAAATCTAGACTCCTCCTCCCTACACCATCATCTCATCCACACAGTGAGACCCTGCAGATCTGTCTGTCTAACTGGCCTTGCATGTGGAACTGGAAGCATTTCAGAGAATGCTATCATGGAGACCCTGGACTTCAATCTCTTACCTAGCAGCCTTAATTTGGTCTCCAGGACCTCTCTCTTATCCTTCCCTATGTCACTGGTACCTACATGTACCACAACCACCAGCTTCTCCCCAGCACTACACATAAGCCTATCTAGATGTCTTGAGAGATCTGCAACCTTTGCACCTGGCATGCAAATCACCATGCACTTCTCCCAGTCATCGCATACCCAGCTATCTATGTTTCTAATGATAGAATTGCCCATTACTAATACCAGTCTCTTCCTAATAACTGGAGTTCCCTCCCCCAGAGAGGGATGGAAACATTTCCATAGGTTACTAAGCCGCTGGAAGGATACGCAGACAAAGGTCAAGCCCATACACAAACAAAGCAGGCTGCCCGAGGGCACAGGAATCTGGCTCAGGCTGTCACACTGGGAGCAGGGAGCCCTCTGGAGACACAGCCCTGGGGACCCATTCCCCAGGACTCGGCTCCCCACCCACCAAGCCATCTAGTTACCGCAGGAATGTCAAATGTCAGCAACCAGACAAGGGGCCAAACCGGGGACACCAGGCCATAAGTGCCACCCGCTGCCACGGGCCCAGGAGCAGAGGGGCCACCGGGCGGCACTTCGGCTGCACAGGACGGCCTTCGCATCCCACCTTGATGCCACTAAGGAGACGCTAACAACACCCCCCGGGGCGCACAGCTGAACCGCACCCCCCCCCCCCCCCCGCCAGCTGCGCAGGGGCCTCGGCAGGATCGCGATGGGCACCGGCCCCCGACCCCTCCCCACACAAAAAAGGAAACACCTGGGCTCTCGAGCACGGTCCCCCCAGGAGTCACTTACACAACCGCTCGGGAAATCATCCACGACACCATCTCGGCCGAGGCAGCTGCCGCCTCTCGCCACCAACGGCAGCGGGACTCCAGAGCCCAGAGCCCGGCACTGAATGGCTCCACTCCCCCTACTCCTTCCTTCCTGGCCCTGCAGCCCCGCCCACTCCACTCCGAGCCTCGGAACAGGCCACGCCTCTAAGCCGTGATTGGCTGCAGCACAAGGTGCTGCCCCTACGCTAGTTAGGTTGCGCAGGCGCTGTGCTCACGTCCGAGGGCCCTTGATATAGCGAGCGCATGCGCCTAGCTCTCTCGGGGCGGGGCTGGGTCTCTTCTGGCTTTAGCCTGCGGAGGTTCCCACCAAGACTGGGGGGTAACAGCTCTTCGGCCTGCCTGGCCGGCGTCTGGAACCCCGCACTGTTCAGCGGGCGGCTGGCACCTCGGGTTTGCTCATTTGTCTTTACAGACCCCAGCACGGAACAGAGCCGCTGGAGACAGGGCCACGTGGGGGAGGGGATCAGTCTTTCTCCAAGGAATGCAGATACAACAGCAGCTACCTTATAGTCCCAGTGAAGGGGTCCTGGTTGGAGGAGTGGGAGGCAAGTCTAATCAAAGACTAATAACAGGCATCTCCAGCTACCTGCCTGTGAACTGGCCAAGTGTCACCACAGGGCAAACTTAAAACTGATTTTTTTCAACACCATAAATTACTTCTCCAGCTAGCCAGTTCTAGTGCAAGAAAGGACAGGCTAGTAACGATTTAACTCAGCTATGATGACTCAACCATCGAGTTATAGCACAAACTAGCTAATTCCTCTTTAACATAGTGTTAGACTGAGACATAAAATGCACACACAAGTGAGATTATTTCAGCTTGTCGGGAAGAAGCCTAAAACTATCTGAAGGGCTCCTGTAGTACCAAGGAGCAATTGAGGACATAGAGAGGACAAAGGAGCTAAATCACTTCCTTGCATCAGTCTTCAAAGGATAAAGATATCTACCCCACTGTGACCCTTTTTCAGGTAATAAAGGGGAGGTACTGTCACAAAATAGACATGTCAAAACAGGGAGGGTGCTGGAACAAACTCATGAAACAGCAAAGTCACCAGCTGTTAATCCAAGAGGATTTCAAGTAAGCCTAAAATGTAGGCCACTGAGTTTAGCTTTAGTACTAGCAAAGTTGGCTGAAACAGTAAATTATTAAAAAAAACAAAAAAACTATATGATAGGCCCTGTAGTGGGGCGGCCTGGCTTCCAGGCGCCCCAGGAAGCGATGAGCCAGAACAGCCGCAAGGGGCGGAACAGGAAGTATAAAGGCCAGGCCACAGCGCTCAGTAGCTGGCCGGCAGCGGGAGAGGACAGACGTTGGTGCCCGAGCTCCTGCAGACCTGAGCCTGCCGAGAGCCCGGTACCCCGAGGAGGACTGGCCGAGCCTGCCGAGAGCCCGGTACCCCGAGGAGCGGCCTGAGCTTCCCCCTGCCGAGGGCCCAGAGGGAGGGACAAACCTACCTGGTGCTCGGGGCCCGGAGGAGCCCATGATCTGGGACCCAGCAGACGGAACTCAGGAGGAGCAGGTACCCATGGAGGAGGAGATGGGAAGTGGCCCGGGGATAGCAGACCCCGAACCCATGTCAGTGTGTTGCAGTCAGGATCCCCACTGACTGCGCAGCAGACGAACTGCTGCGGATAGGGCCCCGGGCTGGAACACAGTGGAGCGGGTGGGCCTGTGTTCCCCCCTGCCACCCCGCGCCGGGTGGCAGTCTCTCCTCCTCCTTGTTCAAGGGGCCTGGGCCACTGATTGACTATTGGTTTGCTGCCCCGCCCTGACCCTGGGCTCTAGAACTGTTAATTGTGTGCTCAGCCCTTGCCCAAGGGGCCTGGGCTCTAGAACTGTTAATTGTGTGCTCAGCCCCTGCCCAAGGGGCCTGGGCTCTAGAACTGTTAATTGTGTGCTCAGCCCCTGCCCAAGGGGCCTGGGCTCTAGAACTGTCAATTGTGTGCTCAGCCCCTGCCCAAGGGGCCTGGGCTCAGAACTGTCAATTGTGTGCTCAGCCCCTGCCCAAGGGGCCTGGGCTCTAGAACTGTCAATTGTGTGCTCAGCCCCTGCCCAAGGGGCCTGGGCTCTAGAACTGTCAATTGTGTGCTCAGCCCCTGCCCAAGGGGCCTGGGCTCTAGAACTGTCAATTGTGTGCTCAGCCCCTGCCCAAGGGGCCTGGGCTCTAGAACTGTCAATTGTGTGCTCAGCCCCTGCCCAAGGGGCCTGGGCTCTAGAACTGTCAATTGTGTGCTTAGCCCCTGCCCAAAGGTCGGGGCCCTAACTGTTATTCGCTTTGTAGCGGGGCGGCCTGGCTTCCAGGCGCCCCAGGAAGGGACGAGCCCCACCCCAGAACTACTACAGGCCCTAACAATTACAGTTCCTGTAAAAGAAAATCGTACCTCCAGTCAACATGCTCAAATAATTGTAGTAATTAAAATAGTGCAGTGGGGTCCAAACTTTTCCTGTTATGCCCCCCCCCGTTACCACTAATGGAATCTGTCCGTGCCCCCTCTACCCCCACCTTTACTGCACAGCCAAGGCTTCCTCAGCAGAGGAACTTGGGGCAGAACTGGGGATGGGGGAGAAGCTGAGGCTAGAGGTAGAGCTGCCCTGGGGACAGAGAAGGAATGAAGGCAGAGTTGGGCAGGGGATGGAGCAGAGCTGGGACCAGAGATGCGTGTCGCTCCCTCCCCGCCCACCATGGGGGCTGGCCCCAACCTTCCCACATGCCCCCCCAAATGTTCCTCCCACAGTTTGGGGATCACCTAAATAATGGATGAAGAAAAATTGATTGACATTAGGCTTTTCATAAAGCGTTTAACAATATCTTTTTTTAGGGACTATAAGGAATCCAGGAGTACTGGAATGAGATGCAATATACAATCAGATTAGAAACTGACTAAGAAACAAAAGTCATAGGTAGGAGTAAAAGGTAAATTTTTCACCAGGACAAAGGTTAATAGTACAATGCTTCTAGGTACAAAGGGTGGTGTTTATTCATGATGTGGAAAAAGGTGTCAAACAGTGAGGTGACAACATTTGCAGATGACATTTAAGTCAATCAAGACTAGGAAAGACTGAGGAACTTCAGTAAAACGTAATCCTAAATGAAAGGACAGCACAATAGCAGATGGAAGACCAAGGACACGGTAGGCCCATTACTCAATGAGGGGGGAAAATAACAGAAAATGTGGAAATGGCTTAATGACTTCTTTGTTTCAGTTTTCACCAAGAAGGTTGGTGGTGATTGGATGTCTAACATAGTGAATATCAGTTAAAATGAGGTAGGCTCAGAGGCTAAAATAGGAAAAGAACAAGTTAAAAATTACTTAGACAAGTTAGATGTCTTCAAGTCACCAGGGCCTGATGAAATGCATCCTAGAATACTCAAGGAGCTGACTGAGGAGATATCTGAGCCATTAGCGATTATCTTTGAAAAGTCATGGAAGATGGGAGAGATTCCAGAAGATTGGAAAAGGACAAATATGGTGCCCATCTATACAAAGAGAAATAAGGACAACCCGGGGAATTACAGACCAGTCAGCTTAACTTCTGTACCTGGAAAGATAGTGGAGCAAATAATTAAGCAATCAATTTGCAAACATCTAGAAGATAATAAGGTGATCAGTAACAGTCATCATGGCTTTGCCAAGAACAAATAGTGTCAAACCAACCTGATAGCTTTCTTTGACAGGGTAACAAGCCTTGTGGATAGGGGGGAAGTGGTAGATGTGGTATATCTTCATTTTAGTAAAGCTTTTTATACTGTCTCACATGATGATCTCATAAACCAACTAGGGAAATGCATCCTAGATGGAGCTACTATAAGGTGAGGGCAAAACTGGTTGGAAAACCATTCCCAGAGAGTAGTTATCAGTGGTTCACAGTCATGCTGGAAGGACATAACGAGTGGGGTCCTGCAGGGATCAGTTCTGGGTCGGGTTCTGTTCAATATTTTCATCAATGATTTAGATAATGGTATAGAGTATATACTTATAAAGTGTGCGGACAATACCAAGTTGGGAGGGGTTGCTTTGGAGGATAGGATTAAAATTCAAAATGATCTGGACAAACCGGAGAAATGGTCTGAAGTAAATAGGATGAAATTCGATAAGGACAAACGCAAAGTACTCCACTTAGGAAGGAACAATCAGTTGCACACAAACAAAATGGGAAATGACTGCCTAAGAAGGAATACTGCGGAAAGGGATCTGGGGGGTCATAGTGGACCATAAGCTAAATATGAATCAACAGTGTAACACTAGCAAAAAAAGCAAACATCATTCTCGGATGTATTAGCAGGAGTGTAAGCAAGACAGGAGAAGTAATTCTTCCGCTCTACTCCGTAGTGATTAGGCCTCAACTGGAATTTTGTGTCCAGTTCTGAGCGCCACTTTTCAGGAAAGATGTAAACAAATTGGAGAAAGTCCAGAGAAGAGCAACAAAAATGATTAAAGGTCTAGAAAACATGACCAATGAGTGAAGATTGCAATCCATCCCATCATTCAGATCACTAATGAAGATGTTGAACAAAACTTGCCCCAGGATGGTCCTGGGCACTCCGCTTGTGTTGGGGCTGACCACAAGTTACCTTGGGCTGATGTTACAGAATGGTTTGGGGGGAGCTAGTAGTGAACTGGCTTTGACTGGATAAATAAACAAAGAGATAAGCAAGGCCCAAGGCTGTGAAGTGTGGGAATAAAAAACAGCATTGTTTCCTGCCAGAGCCTGCTTGTGGGTGAATACGCCCCCCCCCACCTTAGAAGGAGATGATGATTAAAGACAGCTATGCAAATTGCTTTAGATGAACAGTCTCATATGCAGACCCTGGCCTTGCGGGTGACCAGGAATTCCCCACGCTGGAGCAGTGCCTGCTACGAGCCCGCAGGGACAAGGCTGGAGGGTCTGGGACTGCCCATAGCAGAAGAAGCGTAAGCATTGATTCTTGCTTGCTTGAAAGCACGTATTTAGTAATGTGTGAAGGCTGGGAAGCTTATTATACTTTTGCAATAAAACCGGTTATACTTATGCACCTGGTGTGGCTTCATTGAGGTGTATCCAAGCCCCCTCCCCTTTGGCTCAACAGCTTGATACTGGCTGCCAACTAGACATCGAGCCGTTGATCACTACCCGTTGAGCCCGACGATCTAGCCAGCTTTCTATCCACCAGATAGTCTATTTATCCAATCCATACTTCTTTAACTTGGTGGCAAGAATACTGTGGGAGACCGTATCAAAAGCTTTGCTAAAATCAAGATATATCATGTCCATCGCTTTCCCCATATCCACAGAGCCAGTTAGCTCATCATAGAAGGCAATCAGGTTGGTCAGGCATGATTTGCCCTTGGTGAATCCATGTTGACTGTTCCTGATCACCTTCCTCTCCTCCAAGTGCTTCAAAATGGATTCTTTGAGGACCTGCTCCACAATTTTTCCAGAGACTGAGGTAAGGACTTTGGGATTAAAAACTATGGTGGTTACAGAATAAAAGGTCAATTTAAACTGTAACTCAGGATTGCAAGGGATAACTTGCACAAAAAAGGGGATAGAGGAATGTGGTTGTTGAATCATTTAACATACTGCCTCTGAAACTAATCTTTTTAAACGGTCTTACCCAGATAGGATTCTTCTAGAAACATGCATGAAATGAAAGCAGCAATCTAGCCCTTCATTTATACACACTTCAAATAAGGAAACATCTCCAGTGTTGCAGTGAACAAGGCAGACTTCAACAGTGAAGTTTCAAGATATAAGAAGTTATGGGAAGATTAAAATTTAGGCTCCAGTTCTGTAAACTGTTCTGTGCAAGCAGAGTCTTGTGCCCCCATTTGCTTCAATGGAGTTCTGTAGGATTTTGCATCATCCAGCGTATAATGCAGGATTGGGGGCTTAAGTTCCCAGCACTTATGTTGAACTAATATACAATATCACTCCTTACTGCAAGCAAGGTATTTGATAACATCTCACAAAGATCCCTCCCCAAAAGAGTTAAACATTATTGTACTTACTGTTAGATGTAACTATATTCAGTGATTCCGTAGGTTGCATACTACATTTTATTTCATACAATCACTGTGTGGTTAAGAGGGATAACTATTCTTTAACAAAAGGACTACTACCCCCCCTCACACCACCACCCATAACCTTTTCTGCAGAAAAGGATTTATTTTGCATTTGTTCCCATGGAAACACTGTCCCCAGTGGAAAGCAGAATTTACATTTAAAGACATTTTTAAAGGTAAAGGCAGATCACAGTTAAATGTAATTTCTCTTAAGATAATATTTTATTTTGTAGGATGTTTGAGTCTCAAGACAGATAATATATTACAACAGGACTAGTAATTTAAGTCATATAGGAAGACAAATATAAAGAAACAATAGAAGATTCCCAATACAATATTTTAATTCACATAAGAGAGAGATGACACCATATTTTGGAAAAATAAGAAGCAAGTTGGCAATGAAATCTATTTTATGTATCACCTCCAAACTTTTTGATGGTCTTCTTTTTGTCTTAGGATTTCAAGTTTAATAGAACAAACAAACAGAACAAATCCCACACAACTTTGGCCATCTCATTATGAAAAAACTTTTCACAAATCCAAGATATCAAACATTCCCTTTTCATAGCTAAGAGTTTTTAATAACACTGGTCTACAATTTTTGGGAAGTCGTCTGCTTCAGAGATAAAATGTGCTATTTATTATCTATTTTGATGTGCTGAATTCAAATATGACAATTAAAACAACTGGCTACTGTTTCTAAGATATTTAAGTTTTTACATTTTATGTCTATGTATATTGTGTAGATAGTAGAGTTTTAATCATAAATTGTAAACCTAGGTCTTTTCATGTGTTTATGGTTGCTTTACATGATAATATTTCACCTGTCCTGTTTAAAAAATCAGCTTTAAAAGTCAGCAAAAGGGTTATATAAATAAAATTTATTATGAAACAATAGGCAAAAAACTATTATGTACATAGTTTAGTCCTATTCAGTGTCTACTCGGCGCTTCTTGGCTTGTCTCTTGTATTCATTAAATGGAGCATCTCTTATCACTGTCCAGCAATAGTCTGCAAGCATTGATGGGCTCCATTTGCCCTGATAGCGTTTCTCCATTGTTGCAATGTCCTGGTGAAATCGCTCGCCGTGCTCGTCGCTCACTGCTCTGCAGTTCGGTGGAAAAAAATCTAGATGAGAGTGCAAAAAATCTATCTTCAGTGACATGTTGAAACCAAGGCTTTTGTATCCCTTGAGGAGGTTTTCCACCAACAACCTGTAGTTGTCTGCCTTGTTGTTTCCGAGACAATTTATTGCCACTAACTGGAAGGCTTTCCGTGCCGTCTTTTCCTTGCCACGCAGTGCATGGTCAAATGCATCATCTCAAAGAAGTTCACAAATCTGAGGAGCAACAAAGACACCTTCCTTTATCTTAGCTTCACTTAACCTTGGAAATTTTCAACGTAGGTACTTGAAAGCTGCTTGTGTTTTGTCAATGGCCTTGACAAAGTTCTTCATTAGACCCAGCTTGATGTGTAAGGGTGGTAACAAAATCTTCCTTGATTCAACAAGTGGTGGATGCTGAGCACTTTTCCTCCCAGGCTCCAATGACTGTCGGAGTGGCCAGTCTTTCTTGATGCAGTGGGAATCTCTTGCACGATTATCCAAATTCGCAGAGAAAACAGCAGTACTTTGTGTATCCAGCCTGCAGACCAAGCAAGAGAGCAACAACCTTCAAATCGCCACAAAGCTGCCACTGATGTTGGTCATAGTTTATGCACCTCAAAAGTTGTTACATGTTGTCATAGGTTTCCTTCATATGGACTGCATGACCAACTGGAATTGATGGCAAAACATTGCCATTATGCAGTAAAACAGCTTTAAGACTCGTCTTTGATGAATCAATGAACCGTCTCCACTCATCTGGATCATGAACGATGTTGAGGGCTGCCATCACACCATCGATGTTGTTGCAGGCTACAAGATCACCTTCCATGAAGAAGAATGGGACAAGATCCTTTTGACGGTCACGGAAACATCACCTGCCAGGAGATTCCACTGCTGTAGTCTGGAGCCCAACAGCTCTGCCTTACTCTTGGGTAGTTCCAAATCCCTGAAAAGGTCATTCAGTTCACCTTGTGTTATGAGGTGTGGTTCAGAGGAGGAGGATGGGAGAAAATGTGGGGTCCTGTGACATTGATGGTTCAGGACCACAAGTTTCATCCTCTTCCTCTTCCTCTTCCTCGTCTGACTCAAGTGAGAAAGATTCTGGTCCATCAGGAACCGGCAGTCCTTCTCCGTGGGGTACTGGGCGTATAGCTGATGGAATGTTTGGATAATGCACAGTCCACTTTTTCTTCTTTGACACACCTTTCCCAACTGGAGGCACCATGCAGAAGTAACAATCGCTGGTATGATCTGTTGGCTCTCTCCAAATCATTGGCACTGCAAATAGGGTGACCAGACAGCAAGTGTGAAAAATTGGGACGGGGGTGGGGGGTAATAGGAGCCTATATAAGAAAAAGACCCAAAAATCGGGACTGTCCCTATAAAATCGGGACATCTGGTCACCCTAACTGCAAAAGGCATAGATTTCCTTTTCCTGTTCAACCACTGGCGAAGATTTGTTGCACAAGTGTTGCAGCATATGTGTGGGGCCCACCTCTTGTCCTGATCTCCAATTTTGCAGCCAAAATAAAGGTGATAGGCTTTCTTAACCATAGTGGTTATACTGCGCTTTTGTGATGCAAAAGTCACTTCACCACAAACATAGCAGAAGTTATCTGCACTGTTCACACAAGTACGAGGCATCTCTGCTCACTTTGGCTAAACAGAAATGTGTCTCTTTGCAAAATCAAACACTGACAAATAAGAGAGCACGACACTGTATGCTCGTATGAGCTGATATAGGGCAATTTGTTCAGCAGAGTGATGTAAGCTTCGTTATGATTGCATCATCCATGACTTCTAGGAATAACATGATGCAATGCATATCCTGTATGACGCAATACCAGCTTCAGATTGCATCATTCATTGTTTTGCCTAAAAAGCAAGTACTGTCCAAACCCAGTCACAGATTTAGTCATAGATCCAGCCAAAGATGTATTTTAGTCATTTCTGGTTTAAATTGAGATCCCTTCCCTTAATAACTCACTTATCCTCCGCCATTCCCAAGTCAAGGGTCGTATATACTGACCCAATAGCAGATCTTGAAAACTAGAGCCAATCAACAATTTTAAGCATCATTTTTGTTCTCAGTGACCCAGAATTAGTAAAGTTTGACTACATTTATTTGAGAAGCATTTTGAGCAGTGTAACAGTATGTTTTAACTGTATTTTGATAACCCCTTTTATCGACTGCTTGCACTTGCTTTTCTTGGTCTCACTTGTAGAGTGCTTTAAATATATGAACATTAATGATTAATCCTCAACATCCTTTTGAGGTGGGCAAAATGTTTTCCCCATTTCACAGCTGGGGAGACAGACATTAAGTGACATGAAGAAGGCTATTTATTGAGTTTTTGGCAAGGCCTGAATTGTCACTCAGGAATTCTTGGATTTCAGTTTCCTTGACTGTTCTGTTTTTCATATTATATCAATAGAATACAAGATCTCATGCAAAATCTACATGTTGTATCTATTTACAGTGGTTTCTGTAATAACTTTCTTCCTGCATTTTCTTCTATTCATAGAAGCAAATTTAGGCCGTGATCTGCACTTGGGCAGACTTATGTTCATGAAGAGCCCCAATGACTTAAAGGGACTTCACTCATTGCAAGATCTGACCTGGAGGTGCTACCAGATATTTTGTTGAAGTACAGCAGCTGATGCTTTTTGCGGAAGTGTGATTCCCAACTGTGACATTTCTTGCTATGATACTGTGTTCTTACATGATATCACATCCCATTATAGAATCAGTCTATAACTGTGATAACTGGTAATTAGCATGGCTATGTTTTATAGTTAGAGATAGAACAACGAAAGCATAGCTTGGGCTCTAGGAGCCCACAATATATTTATAGAAATATAGTAACATGATACCAGCAGTTTTCCTAAAACAAAACAATCAGGGATACATTTTCCTCTTCCTATTTGTCATATGGCACATTCGTACAGTTGGGGTATTATTTGATTTTGTAAGTACTTACTAGTTTGGATATAGGGAGATTACAGTGTTACCAGTTCTCATGATTTTAATTACAAGTCTCAATATGTTTAATGTTTTTCTTTAAGCCCCAACTCCTAATGTCATTATGTAAAAATCTCAGCTTGCAGTTAAAGAGATTTTTAGCCTGCATGGCTGCAGAGAAAAGCTTGAAAATATGAGCCCTAAAGTCTCAAAAATTAAAAAGATGATAAGACTAGCTAGAATTTGTTATTTTTAAAAATCTTATAATTTTTAAACGAATTTCATGAGGTTTTAGGGCCTGCAACAATCTTTGAATACTTATGGTTGGCAATACTGAGTAAACTGTTTAAAAACAGTTTCTTTATATTTGGCAGAGCTAATACCAGTCAGCTCTGTGTTCTTGGGGAACCAGGGTACAGTATCCAGCCTGACTCATGAAAGACACGCGTCCCCCACTCCACCCCACCCGCCAGCCTCTGCTTAAACCAAAACCCAGCAGAGGAAAAAACTTGCTGAGAGCAGTGAAGGGTGTTGGGAGACACACCTAGGCCCCTCCTGACAAGGGTGACAAAATTAAGACATCTCCATTAGCATACAGAATGGAGACCACAGACAATTTCCCTAGCCTCATCTGCATGAAAGATGGGACAGGGAGACATCTCAATTTACATACAGAATGGAGAACAGAGAACTGCACTGAACTCTGGGACCAGAAAAAGCAGGGAAGCACTGCATCCTGGGAATCTCTGCTCCAGATGCTAATGAACCTAGGCCTGCACACACCAAGCTCAGCAGTTATCAGATCTTGATTGATATCCAAAATACTGAAGCAGTCTAGTTGCATTGTGAGCTCTCTGGAAGAAAACACCACCCATAGCCAAGAGTGATCAGCTCCAATTGTCTAGCCTAAAGAAAACCCTTGATTCATCAGCTTACCTATAAACAAATCTAGTGTTCTCCCTTGAACCATTGTATTTTCTCTACAAAAATCCCTACTCACCCTCTAGTCAGGGTTCTGATGCTTAGATCCAAATTATGTATCAGTTCCACTGGACTCCATATTCTCCTGACTGATCGTGCTGGGGGCTCTGCCTGTCTCCTGCCCTCAGGATCCTGAGCTACCACCATCACCTGGGAACCCCGACCACTTCAAGCATCAGAGAGCGGTGAGATCCCCTTCTCTTTCTCTCTCTGTTTTTTCTACCTTAGGTTTTAACCTTTAATAATGTATGTTATGTTGGTTTAGCCTTCCTTGTGTAGTTATCACTATTATTCAATAAATAACTTTTATGGTTAAGTTGGTTGCTTCTCTCTCTCTTGCTGAACTTTACTCGTTTGTGTTTTTAGCTTCCCCCATTCACTACAGCAACGCTTCTTTTACCTAAGCTAAAGATCCCTGCAGCGCCCAAAATACTGTGGGGTTTGCTAATCAAGTAGGTTACTGCCAGTACAATTGTGTTGTGAGAGTGGGGATAGGGACGTGCTGAATCTGGGACGCATAAGGGTAACAGCTTGAAAGTGCTGCTTGACCCAGTCCATGGAGCCCAGGGGCATATAAGGAGAGGCAGCTTGAAAGTGCTGCTTCATCCAGCCCAGTGAGTCCAGAGGCATATAAGGGGTCAGCTTGACAATGCTGATTGACCCGGTCTGCTCAGACTTGCTCTGTTAATGAATGTATGGGTGGTTGCGTGTTCATCTGGTTCTGGGCCTGGAGAAACCCAGCCCTAGGGAACCTAGGTCCTGCAGGATAGTTCCATTGGGAGGGGACTTGCATAACGGGGAAGTAGAGCTCCATATGAAAACGCAAGTGACACAAGCAGTACATTTTGTGACAGACCCAGACCAGTGGGGTACAGGAGTCTGGTAGAGGGCAAATATACCGGTCACTGGATGAGTAGTTTTCTGTTCCCTGAGTGACCAGAGAAGGGGCTGCACTAGAGTAAACAGGAACCTGCTAGAACCAGGTAAGGCAGGCAGGCTAATTAGGATACCTGGAGCCAATTAAGAAGAAGCTGCTAGAATCAATTAAGGCAGGCTAATCAGTGCACCTGGATTTTAAAATGAGCTCACTTCAGTTTGTAGTGTAAGTGTGAGGAGCTGGGAGCAAGAGGCGCAAGGAGCTGAGAGTGAGAGGGTGTGCTGCTGGAGGACTGAGGAGCACAAGCGTTATCAGACACCAGGAGGAAGGTCCTGTGGTGAGAATAAGGAAGGTGTTTGGAGGAGGCCATGGGGAAGTAGCCCAGGGAGTTGTAGCGGTCATGCAGATGTTACAGGAGGCACTATAGACAGCTGCAGTCCACAGGGCCCTGGGCTGGAACCCGGAGTAGAGGGCAGGCCCGGGTTCCCCCCAAACCTCCCAATTGACCTGGACTGTGGGTTCTTCCAGAGGGGAAGGTCTCTGGGCTGTTCCCCAACCCACGTGGTGAATCTTGGAGGCAAGAAAATCTGCCAATAAGCGCAGGACCCACCAAGATAGAGGAGGAACTTTGTCACAATAGATAAAATTACAGAATTCCCTTCCCCAGAAGAGTAACCCGAATAAATGAGCATACCCCAAAGTAATGGGCAAATCTGGTAACTGAGTCAAACAACAGTAGCTCTAAAGGGATGCTGGGAAAAATTACCTGTAAGAGAGTAATCCTGAATTAGTGCGTTAGGATCAGAGAGCCATTTAAGAAGGTGCGCAGGTTTTTTGGGAGTGGTTCAGGAAAGAAAGTTAGCTCTCCTAACCTCCAGTACTGTGCTTTAACCACAAGATCATCTTTCACGTTACAGTACTGAAAGAAACACAAAGCAACAATAGCCTACCATCTGGAATTAAATCCTAATTTGAAATAAAAAAAATTTTATTAACCCAGGACTAGTTTGTTTTGAGTGCAACATAATGGAATATAAGGAGCACCACTTGTGAGTTTTCAATAGGGTATCTCATGCAGAAGTTGATCTAATTGTAAGCACAAAAATTAAAACAGTACCCACCATACTTTAAAAATGTAACATACTGTTTAGCACTTCTGTTACTTAGAAGCTTTTATCTTAACAGCTTAATCCCTAATTATGGATAAATCATTTTGTCAGTTTTAAAGACTAGTTCATACTAAGGTAGGGTGACCAGACAGCAAGTGGGGAAAAATCAGGACAGCGGGTGGAGGGTAATAGGAGCCTATAGAAGAAAAAGACCCAAAAATCGGGACTGTCCCTGTAAAATCGGGACATCTGGTCACCCTATACTAAGGCTGAAATGGGATTAAGTTCCCTTCCCCTTTCTTAGGCTTTATCTACTGAAACTTTGTTGGCAAAATTTTTGTCATTCAGGGGTTTTAAACATCCCCCACCCCCGAATGACAAAAGTTTTACAAAAGAAAAGCACCGGTGTGAACAGCGATTTGTTGGCAGGAGTGCTCTAACAGCAGCTACACTGTGTGCCTTTTAGCGGCACAGCTGTTGTAGCACAACTGTGTTGCTAAAAGGTGCATAGTATAGACAAAGCCTTAGTGGACATGGAAGAAAAAGTTTCCGGAGTTCCTTTCTTACAGGGAAATTTATCTGGAAAGGAAGGGGAAAGTTCAGGGTTGCTCATTTTCAAGCCTATAATTATGGTTGCAAAATCTTATGGCTATACTGTCTTATTGCTTCCATTTGGAATTGTTAGAGGACTTCTGGGAGTGTAGCCCCTGAGTGTGTGGGAGGATGAAGAGCTTCTCCTTTCCCTACTTGTTGAAAATGTTTTAAAATACTAACTGTAAAGCAGTAGTGCTACATCCAGACCACCCAATACTTCAGTAGTGCTTGGCTATACATCTAGGCTGTAGGTTCTGTGGGATGGGAGTGGCTTTTACGTCCAGCCTCTCTCTCATTGTTGTTTCTACATTTTGGTAGTCTGCATTACAAGCTAGAAGGACCCTGCATTGCCTTTAAAAACTAAATCTTGTACAAGGAATAGGAATTTCTCCTATACATGCAAAATAAGGGGATGTGCTTTTTTCCAAGGCCAGGTGAAGCTGGGGTTAGAAAAGAGACTCCTTTAGGGCTGTTTGCAATGATGACAGATAATATATTTGAAATTACTGCATGTTGCCAGCAAACAAAACTCCTTGATACGTAACATGGGAGATACTTGCTCTGGCTGCAGAGAAGTATGGCTCAATGAGGCCAGCCTCAGTCACATAGCCTTGTACTGTTTGCTTTTCTGAGTCGAGAAACACTAGAGCTGGAAACTCGCTGGGTGCGGGTATTTGGGCAAGGGAGGGCCCTGTGGCTGGGCTCTTGGGGGTGGAGGTTTGGGTGTATTTGCTGAGGGGGTCCGTAGCTGGACTTGGTGGGAGGGGTTGTGGGTGTCTGGCCCCCTGTCTGGGCTCTGTAGGGTGGAGGGGGCACAGAAACTGGAACTGGATTGTCATAGGGGTTTCTTTAACTCTCTACTCCTGAGGGAATTTTTGTGTATGTCTGTATTGTTACAGACAGACTTGCTGACAGGTATTTTGACATAAATTACTACACTAATTGAAACTGGTGTGATTATGTAGTGTTATTTTGACAAAATAAAAATTGCAGAATTTTAAAATATTGTGTGCAGAATTTTTAATTTTTTGGTGCAGAATGCCCTGAGTACCCTTTGTTCATCCAGGGTCATATTAGCTAGTTCTTTTTGCCCTGGCATCACTTTAGGAGCTCATGTTCAATTGTTTGTTCAATATGACTCCTAAATCTTTTTCAGAGTAACTGTTTTCCAGGATTATGTCCCCAATTCTGTAGGTATGGCCTGCATTCTTTGGCCCAGATCCAGAAGGGGACCCAGCAATTAACTAAAAAAATTAATCACAATTAAAAAAATGAATCTCAATTAATCACAGTTTTAATCGCACTGTTAAACAATAGAATGCCAATTGAAGTTAATTAAATATTTTTGGATGTTTTTCTACATTTTCAAATATATTGATTTCAGTTACAACATAGAATACAAAGTTTACACTTCTCACTTTATATTACTTTTGATTACAAATATTTGCATTATAAAAATGACAAACAAAGGAAATAGTATTTTTCAATTTACTTAAGACAAGTATTGTAGTGCAATCTCTTTATCGTGCAAGTGCAACTTACAAATGTAGATTTTTGTTGTTGTTACATAACTGCACTCAAAAACAAAACAATGCAAACTTTAGAGCCTACGAGTCCACTACAGCAGGGTGCTGGGGCTCCTGCCCGGTCAGCACCAATCAAGGGAAGCAGATTGTGGCTGATGGAGAAGGTCTGATGCTGGCCTGAGGATTGGCAACACCTGCTGGCCTGACAAGCTATAAAGGCTGGGAAGGAGCCAGAAGGAGGGAGCAGCAAGGGAGAAATCGGTCAAGGAGGGAGCTGGAGGCGTCCTAGCTGAAGGCTGACTCTGCCGATAAGGGAGGTAACCAAACCTGTAAAGCTTGTATATAGATGGACACTGGTGGTGGTGCCACCTCTCTGAGCCTTACTGGGGACGGCAAATGGGCCCCAGGAAGAGGGGCTGGTTATGAACCCTGTTACATCCACCCAGTCCTACTTCTTGTTCAGTCAATTGCTAAGAGAAAAAAGTTTGTTTACATTTCGGGAGTTAATGCTGCCCGCTCCTTATTTACAATGTCACCTGAAAGTAAAAAAAGGCATTCGCATGGCACTTTTGTAGCTGGCATTGCAAGGTATTTACGTGCCAGGTATGCTAAACATTCATATGCCTCTTCATGCTTCAACCACCATTCCAGAGGACATGCTTCCATGCTGATTATGCTTGTTTAAAAAAATGCATTAATTAAATTTATGACTGAACTCCTTGGAGGAGAATTGTATGTCTCCTCATATATTTTGTGTTATGGTAGTCTAGGATGACAACCCAGCATATGTTGTTTGATTTAAGAACACTTTCACTACAGATTTGACAAAACACAAAGCAGGCTCCAATATCAGATTTCTAAAGATAACTACAGCACTCAACCCAAGGTTTAAGAATCTGAAGTGCCTTCCAAAATCTGAGAGGGACGAGGTGTGGAGCATACTTTCAGAAGTCTTAAAAGAACAACACTCTGATGCAGAAACTACAGAACCCAAACCACCAAAAATGAAAATCAACTTGTTAGTGGCATCTGACTCAGATGATGAAAATGAACATGCGTCGGTCCACACTGCTTTGGATCATTATCGAGCAGAATCCGTCATCAGCATGGACGTACGTCCTTTGGAATGATGGTTGAAGCATGAAGGGACCTAAGAATCTTTAGCACATCTGGCACATAAATATCTTGTGACCCCACCTATAACAATGCCATGCAAATGCCTGTTCTCACTTTCAGGTGACACTATAAACAAGAAGCGGCAGCATTATCTCCTACAGTATTAGGTGAATTGAAAAATACTATTTCTTTTGTGCTTTTTAGAGTGCAAATATTTGTCATAGAAAATAAACATAAAGTGAGCACTGTACACTTAGTATTCTGTATTGTAATTGAAATCAATATATTTGAAAATGTATAAAACATCCAAAAATATTTAAATTAATTGTATTCTATTATTGTTTAACAGCGTGATTAAACGTGATTAATTTTTGTAATCGCTTGACAGCCCTATTAACAGTGTTCATCTACAGCACTAACTATAAATGTAAACATGGAAAGTACACTTGTCACTGAAATTTTCAAGCACATATGCATGCAGAACTTTTATCTGCTATGCCTACCTGCTAGTCACACATGCAAGTACTCAGGAATCCTGCAAGACAGGAATAATATGGTAAACACTCACACACACCCCTCTGAATTTTTTGTGGAATGTGAAATTCCATACAACAGCTAACTGCCACTCTAGTAGGCCTCTGTTATTCATGGGAATGTCTCCAGTTAAGGGAAATTCCCAAACACATATAAGCTCATTTTCAATTTGCATGTCTATTAATTTACTTTAAAAACTTTATAACCTAGTTTCAACTATATGCAATTCCTTTCTAAAACTACCAGTTCACCTTTCTGTAAAGGTTGGATAATGATGATTATATTAGGAGAAATTCTCATTACATAAAATATTTACTTGTTCTGTATTTAAACATGCTATATGGTCATTAAAAAAAAAGCTCAGCAGCTTTTGTTTCTAAGAGCAAATTAGCATGCCTGTTTTAAAGCATTTGAAATTTCCCTTCATGGTAAAAAGATATTTTTCTGTATTTATTATGGTGCAGTGGTCACTGCACCATAGCTATGGTTGTATAACAGATCACTGTTAACAGGAGCCTTAAACAGCCTTTAATTTATAAAAAAAAATCTTATTTAAATCACAAAAAAACAACATATAGAATATACACTATGAGCACTCATCTTTCAGGATCGGTTGTAGATCTTTGATGATGCGCTGGAGAGGTTTTTAGTTGGGGGCTGAAGGTGACAGCTAGTGGTGTTCTGTTATTTCTTTTGTTGGGCCTGTCTTGTAGGAGGTGACTTCTGGGTACTCGCATTGGCACCCTAACATCAGGCTTGTCTGGTTATGTGGACTCTCTCCTCAGGCCCTACGCTACCAGCACTCCCAGCTATCTTTGAGACACCACTGACTTCCTGAGGAAACTACAATCCATCGGTGATCTTCCAGAAAACAACATCCTGGCCACTATGGACGTAGAAGCCCTCTACACCAATATTCCACACAAAGATGGACTACAAGCTATCAGGAACAGTAGCCCCGATAATGTCACAGCTAACCTGGTGGCTGAACTTTATGACTTTGTCCTCACCCATAACTATTTCACATTTGGGGACAATATATATCTTCAAGTCAGCGGCACTGCTATGGGTACCCGCATGGCCCCACAGTGTGCCAACATTTTTATGGCTGACTTAGAACAACGCTTCCTTAGCTCTCGTCCCCTAACGCCCCTACTCTACTTGCGCTACATTGATGACATCTTCATCATCTGGCCTATGGAAAAGAAGCTCTTGAGGAATTCCACCATGATTTCAATAATTTCCATCCCACCATCAACCTCACCCTAGATCAGTCCACACAAGCGGTCCATTTCCTGGACACTACTGTGCTAATAAGCGATGGTCACATAAATACCACCCTATACCAGAAACCTACTGACCGCTACACTTACCTACATGCCTCCAGCTTCCATCCAGGACACACCACACGATCCATTGTCTACAGCCAAACTCTAAGATATAACCGTATTTGCTCCAATCCCTCGGATAGAGACAAGCACCTACAAGATCTCTATCAAGCATTCTTAAAACTACAATACCCACCTGCTGAAGTGAAAAAACAGATTGACAGAGCCAGACGAGTACCCAGAAGTCACCTCCTACAAGACAGGCCCAACAAAGAAAATAACAGAACACCACTAGCTGTCACCTTCAGCCCCCAACTAAAACCTCTCCAGCGCATCATCAAAGATCTACAACCTATCCTGAAAGATGATCCCTCACTCTCACAGATCTTGGGAGACGGACCTGTCCTCGCTTACAGACAACCCCCCAACCTAAAGCAAATACTCACCAGCAACCACACATCACTGAACAAAACCACTGACCCAGGAACCTATCCTTGTAACAAAGCCCGATGCCAACTCTGTCCACATATCTATTCAAGTGACATCATCATAGGACCTAATCACATCAGCCATACCATCGGGGATCATTCACCTGCACATTTACCAATGTGATATATGCCATCATGTGCCAGCAATGCCCCTCTGCCATGTACATTGGCCAAACCGGACAGTCTCTACGCAAAAGAATTAATGGACACAAATCTGACATCAGGAATCATAATACTCAAAAAACAGTGGGAGAACACTTTAACCTGTCTGGTCATTCAATGTCAGACCTGCGGGTGGCTATCTTACAACAGAAAAACTTCAAAAACAGACTCCAACGAGAGACTGCTGAGCTGGAATTGATATGCAAACTAGACACAATCAACTCAGGATTGAATAAGGACTGGGAATGGCTGAGCCATTACAAACATTGAATCTATCTCCCCTTGTAAGTATTCTCACACTTCTTATCAAACTGTCTGTACTGGGCTATCTTGATTATCACTTCAAAAGTTTTTTTTCTCTTACTTAATTGGCCTCTCAGAGTTGGTAGGACAACTCCCACCTGTTCATGCTCTCTGTATGTGTGTATATATATCTCCTCAATATATGTTCCATTCTATATGCATCCGAAGAAGTGGGCTGTAGCCCACGAAAGCTTATGCTCTAATAAATTTGTTAGTCTCTAAGGTGCCACAAGTACTCCTGTCTTTTTGCGGATACAGACTAACACGGCTGCTACTCTGAAACATAGCAGAAAATGTGCACCAGCTGAACTCACTGAATTTTAGTTTGACAGCAGCAGTATGAACACTGTCACTAACTTCTGAGTGAGGCTTAAAAAACAGACTCAACATAACGTCCCTAGAGGGACTCTCCCTGACTAAAAATCCATATACCCTCAGGGAAAATTTTTTGGGCTGTGAAAGAGGCCAGGAGTTAAAATGGGTTGAGATTTGAAGTGCTGTTTAGATTTTCATATAATTCAGGTTTCAGAGTAGCAGCCGTGTTAGTCTGTATCCGCAAAAAGAACAGGAGTACTTGTGGCAACTTAGAGACTAACAAATTTATTAGAGCATAAGCTTTCGTGGGCTACAGCCCACTTCTTCGAATGCATATAGAATGGAACATATATCAAGGAGATATATATAGAGCTTATGCTCTAATAAATTTCTTAGTCTCTAAGGTGCCACAAGTATTCATGTCATATAATTCAGTACCTTTATTGACTACAACAATGAGTCACTACCTAGAAGGGTTAGGGAACAGCTCCTCCTAATAATGTGTGAATCTCCACTACAAGGTCCCCTCCGCTGACATAATTCGCCCGTTAAGTCGACTTAACTCCACCTCCTCAAGAGGCATAGCACTTAATTCAATGTTCATGGGTTGACAGAGAGGCAGGGTAGACACAGCGTTGTTTAAGAAGATTGAATTGGCCTCCAGGAGGTGTCCCACAATGATCCGCTGCAACTGCTCTGGTGATCGTTTTCAACTCTGCTGCACAGCAGCCAGGTAGACAGGAAATAGCCCTTCCCCTGTTAAAGCCCCAGGAACTTTTAAATTCCCAATATCTGTTGAATCAGCATGGAGAGTTCGCCAGCCCAGCTGATCATGGCGACTCAACACACTCCAGAATGGAGTACGCAGGAGGTGGTGGATCTTATTGGTTTGGGGGGAGCAGAGTCTGTGCAGGCACAGCTCCAAAGCAGCTAGAGAAATGTTGACATCTGCGAGAAGATCGCTTGGGGCATGGGAGGAAAGGGCTACACTTAGGACATGCAGCAGTGCCACGTGAAAATCAAAGAACTTCAGCAGACATACCAGAAGGCAGGGGATGCGAACAGTTGTTCTGGTTCTGCACTGCAGACATGTCACTTCTACAATGACCTGCATGCGATTCTTAGTGGCGACCCCCACCACTACCCCCAAACGCAGCATGGATACCTCACAGGAGTCAGAGTCCTGGGCCACCTCAGGCAACAACAAGGAGGAAGTTTTGGATGAGGAGGAGAATAGGAAACAGGTGAGTGGGGAATCCATTCTTCCTGAGAGCCAGGAGCTATTTTTAACCTCTGAGCAGTCCAGCCAGTCACAGGACAGCATCATGTCCAAGCATGATGCCGGGGAAGGCACCTCTGATGACTGTGCAATTCCAGTCAAACTGTAGGGATTACATGATCTTATATTTCATGTTTAATATGAACAAAAAGTGATGTGCAGTGGATCTCTGATTCCCCGGGGCTGCTCCAACTATGCAGTAGGTACCTCCTGGAAAAGACTGTTTATGTGCACAGAGATGGCCCAGGAATCCTCCACGGAGATCACCAGGAAACTTTCATAGAGGTATTCTGCAATCCTTTGCAGAAGGTTTCTGGGGAGGGCTTCTACATTTCTTCAACCATGGTAGGACATTTTCCCACGCCACTCCAGGATTAATTCTGCTAGCATCATTGCGATACGCAGTATAGCAGCATAAGGACCAGGTCTGTACCCAGATGCCTGCAGCATCTTCTCCCTTCAGGTGCAGCAGGTTTATATAATTTTTGGTGGTGCCCAGAATGGGTCCAACTCCCATCCCCCGCCCCACACCTGCATAAGGCTCTCAGAGGGATTTTGGGTTATGGGTACGGGCGCTGAGTGGGAGCAGGAGGTTGGGGTGCAGGAGGGGATGTGGGCTCTGTGAGGGAGTTTGGGTGCAGGAGGGGTTGAGGGGTGCAGGCTCTGGAAGGGAGTTTGGGTGCGGGCTCTGGGTTGGGGCAGGTGGTTGGGGTGTGGGCGGGGGTGAGGGGTGTGGCACTTACCTCAGGCGGTTCCTGAAAGCGACCCACACACCCCTCTGGAAGTGGCTCCTAGGCGGGGGAGCCAGGGGTCTCCGTGCGCTGCTGTCCACAGGCACCGCCCCTGCAAGTCCCATTGGCTGCAATTCCAATGGCAGAGTCAGCACTTGGGGCGGGGGCAGCGCGCGGAGACACTCCCCCCCCAGGGGCCACAGGGATGTGCCATCCGCTTCCAGGAGTGGCATGCTGTGTTGAGTGAGGACGAGCAGGAAGCCGCTTTAGCTCAGCTGCACTGCCAGTGGCGGGAGCCCCTGGGCCCTTTTAAATCACCCAGGGGTGGCAGGCAGGGCCAGGATACGCTCTGGGGGTGGCGCGTGGGGGCAGCAGGTGGGGCCAGGGGAGAGACCTGGCCCCGAACATTGGTGGAGCCAGGTCCCCCTGCTCTGAATATTCCTGGAACATGCGCACTACGGGCCCATACTGCTCACCACCCCAGCTCCCTTGACACCTTTGTTACCCTGAGGAGACTGATATCACATCGGGTCACTTAGGCGAGACAGCAGAAGTTTTCATTGCAAGTGCTCGTACTGCAAACAATAGATAAGGCTGCGTGTCTGTCACAGAGGTCATGAAAGTCACAGATTCCGTAACTTTCCGTGACCTCCATGACTTCTGCAGCAGTTTGGGTGTGTGGGAGATGGCTCAGGGCTGGAGCAGGGGCTTGGGGTGCATGGCAGCACTTACCTGGGGAGGGGGGCTCTTCGGCTCCCACCAGCATGTCCCTACAGCTCCTAGGTGGAGTGGCCAGAGGGGCTCCGCGCGCTGCCCATGCCCACAGGCGCCGCCCCTGCAGCTTCCATTGGCTGCAGTTCCCAGCCAATGATGGAATTCCCTAACTGTGTTGGGGTGATAAATGCCACACATATCCCTATCTTACCAAAGAGTACCTAAACCAAAAGGGATACTTTTCAATGGTGTTGCAAGCACTGGTCAATCACAGAGGGCATTTCACTCACATCAGCGTGGGATAGTCAGGAAAGGTGCATGATGCATAAAATTTTAAGAACACAGGTTTGTTCACAAAGATGCAAGCAGAAACTTTCTTTCTGGATTGCAAAATAACCATAGATGTTGAACAGTGACGCTGGGAGACCCAGCCAACCGTTTTCTCCCCTGGCTCATGAAGCCGTACACCAGCCACATGGACTGCAGTAAGGAGTTGTTCAACAATAGGCTGAGCAAGTGCAGAATGGTGGTGGAATGTGCCTTTGGACGTTTAAAGGGTCTCTAGCACAGTTTGCTTACTAGGTTAGACCTCAGTGAAAGCAATATCCCTATTACTATCGCTGCCTGCTGTGTGCTCCATAATATCTGTGAGACAAAGAGAGATCCACAGAGGTGGGGCATGGAGACGGATATGTTGTCTGCTAATTTTGAGTAGCCAAATACCAGGGCAATAAGAAGAGCCCAGCAAGGAGCACTGCATCTCTTGGAGATTTTGAAAACCCGTTTCAGCAATGACCCACAGTCATGTGCGCCGCTTATCTGCATCGTGCCTTCCCATGCCATCCCCTCCGTTACATCAGTTTCCCTGTACCTCCTCTTCCCCCAACTCCCCTTGCTTAGAATAAATAAAGAATATTTCATTCTTGAAGCATTGACTTTTATTGCACAAACATAAATAAACTGAAAGACCAGGAAAAGAATTTAACCTTAGATGAAAGATGTGATAAAATTGGGAGGGGAGAAACCAAGTCAGCTTGTCTGTAAAAGCACAGTAATCCAGAGTCACTACTCGTCTTAGCAGAAGTCAGTTAATGGCAAACTTGGATCAGAGCAGCTCCCACAGTGGCTTTACTAAATATTAACTCCAAATTGATTCCCAACTGATCGGTAGGAGTCTTGCGTTGCAAGCTTCCACACAGCGATTGCTGCTCACTTCTCCACTTCTTCACTTCTCTATTGTCAAAGCAGGTCTCATTTTAGTATTGCTGCACTTCAGGGCTGGGGAAAGCTCTGCACAAAGTTCCTGGAAAGTGTCTTCCCCATTTGAAAGTTCTGCAGCCACTGCTTGCCATAACTGCATAACGATGCGATTCCACCAGTCAGTGCTTGTTTCCCAGGACCAGAAATGCTGCTTCACCATGTCCATCTGCTGTACGACTGACAGCAGCAACCAGGAATTGTTTTGTTCTATGGCTTGCTGCAGGGCTGCTTGAAGGATATTGCAATGTTCTGCGTGGCAGCTCCCATCTCAGCTCTGGAAATACTGCCAGATAAGGCATGAGGTGTTTGTAATGTTCACAACAAGACTGCACAGAAGAGCTGGGTCCATGCTTCTCAGGCTATGGTGTACGCACAGCTAAGCCAGCCTTTTGAAAAAAGGAGCGAAAAAGTATGGATTCTTTGCCATTGATATCAGTGGCGGGAGGGAGGGAGGAAACTACATCATGAGAAATCCAAGCCATGTTCCCATTTCTCCTGCAACAATGTTTTGGTCCCATGAGGCACTGCAAGCTGTTCCCACCCCGCACCTGTGGCTAGTTGCCTTGTGGGATAGCTACCCTCAGTGCACTGCTCTCTCTATTGATGCAAGCATTGTTGTGAGGATGCACTCCACGGACACGAGAGTGGAATGGACACACCCAACTGACTTAATTATTGCAGCAGCTGGATGTCTACTTAAATTAAGTCAACTTAATTTTATAGTGTAGACATGCCCTAAGAAAGAATGGAGTGTTAACTAGAAAAAAAGAGAGAGTGGTGGAAACAGTTACAATACAAAACAAGATTATTAATAAATGCATCTTATTGTTGCCTTTCCTAATAAAGTAGATTCCCTCCCCGCCTCTCCTCAAAGTTCAGTCTGTTGCAGTGCGGGTTGGCTTCACAGAAACCAGGATTCAGTTTTTCCTGAGAACATCCCTGCACCTGAAGATGTCTCCTCAGTGAAATGATCCAGAGGGTCTTTCTCCCCTTCTCATATATTGAATCATTCTTTTGTCTTTATTTACAGAGCGAGTGAACCTCTTGTCTGTTGTTCTTTTTAGTTCTTGTTCCTCAAGAACCTCTTGTTCTTTTTAGTCTCCCAGTGGTTTCAAGTGTTTGCAGTTGTCTGTTGATAGTTTGGGGATGGAGCAAGGCTAGACAGTTAAGTCTTGCATTACATCGCTGGCTAACCAGGGCAAGGTGACAGCACCTTCATGCTTGAATGTGCCATCACCAAGACACAGAGTCACTGGACAAATTTTTATTAGTCCATAAAGCATACTTTCAGCATAAATACATTATTCCTTAAATATTACCTGTACATACATCTTGCAGTGATTATGAATCTTGACAAGTTATAAGCTTTCTGTAGATACTTTACATGCTACTCTTTATGGATAAATACCCTGCAAGACGTGTTTGGTGTAGTGAGTTTGTCAGAACTGGGATGAGGGTTGTTTGCATAGAAGAGGGGATCCTTTGCCTAAGAGCCCCTATGTCATAGGCATCACACAGAGTTATTCACTTCCTTACTTGCACCTTTGCTCCTTTGGGTCATCTGGACGGACTTACACTTTATATAGTCATTTTCATGTTCCTCAAGGACATAACTATACACAACTGCAAGGCACTGAAGATTCAGGCCCCTGGTCTTCCGGCTATTCTGTATTATAGGGAGCTTTTTGACATAGATTAGAATTCAGTCTCCTAACAATAAGGAGTAAGTGTTTAATATTTTAAAAGTTGGGATCATTCCTGCCTTTCTTTATGTTAGCCCAGTAAAGAGACTTCCTCATGTAGCTACTACCACTTTCTAATGCCTGGGCTACATTTTCAGTAAACTGCACTTAGGCTGACAAGGATTGTTTTGCCTTCTCTTTTTGTTCCCTCTTGTCTGACTTCTCTCGCCTCCTCTTCCTTCTTCCACTTACTCCTCCTCTCCACCCCCATACCAGGATTCTCCAGTCACTCTCCCTCCAGCTGCTTCTAATATCAATACTAACTGCAGTTCTAGTATCTAATACCAGAAATATGACCAATATCTAAAAACAGAAGTGAAATGCGAGACGGTGGTACAGGAGCACTTTAGCATCTCTTTAGGTTCATGGATATAGTATTCATAGGGTGATGATATTTTCCCAAAGGGAAACACAGGACACTGCATGGGGCCGGCCCAAGACCCCCCACTCCATCTCCTCCCTCATGAGCCCCCTACCCAACCTTCCCTGCCTCCTGCCCACAGGGCCAGCCCAAGACCCCCTCTCCCACCCAATCGTGGGGCCAGTCCGAGCCCCCCGGCCACCCACCAACACGGCTAGCCTGAGGCCCCCATCTTCCTCCCCCACCCCACACAAGGCCATCTGAAGCCCCCCTACTACCCACCCACACGGCCGGCCCGAGGCCCCTCTCTCCCTAACACACATGGGACCGGCCCGAGCTTCCCCTACCACCCGCCTACATGGGGCCAGCCCGAGGCCATCCTCTACCCCCTGCACACAGGGCTGGCCCAAGACCCCCTGCCACGCACCCAGGCACGGCTGGCACGGCCCAAGCTGCTCTCCCAAGTCCTCCTTCTGCACAGGGCTGCCGTTGCCACTCAACTTGCTTCCCCACACACACACGTTCCTCCACACCCTGCTAGGGGTCGCACCCCATTTTTTTAGCAAAACTGGGCATTTGTCCAGTTTGCTCTTGCCAACTGATGATCAGTTTTTTCCAAAAAAGTCAGGATGGCCGGTACAGGGCTTAAAAAAAGAACTATCCTGGCCAAAATGGGATGCATGGTCACCCTAAGCATTCACACTCCCAATCACAGCCCCCTCATGATGACACAATTTGTTGTCCCATGAAAAGAGGATATTTGTCCTTACAGTGGATTTGTGCAGTCAGAGTACAATTTCATATTCTGAATGGAACTCTGCACACAAATAACTTAACATTTCTCCAGTGGACCTTATTTGTGAGAGTTTTGAATATGACAAGCAGCAAAGAGTCCTGTGGCACCATATAGACTAACAGACGTATTGGAGCATGAGCTTTCAAAAGCTCAAGCTCATGCTCCAATACGTCTGTTAGTCTATAAAGTGCCACAGGACTCTCTGCTGCTTTTACAGATCCAGACTAACACGGCTACCCCTTTGATACTTGAATATGACAGTATTAGAATTAAGGCTGTTGATTAATCGCAGTTAACTCACACGATTAACTCAAAAAAATTAATTGCGATTAATTGCAGTTTTAATTGCACTGTTAAACAATTGAATACCAATTGACATTTATTAAATATTTTTGGATTTTTTCTACATTTTCAAATATATTGATTTCAGTTATAACACAGAATACAAAGTGTACGCTGCTCACTTTATATTATAATTTTTATTACAAATATTTGCAATGTAAAAATGATAAAAGAAACCGTATTTTTCAATTCACCTCAGACAAGTACTGTAGTGCAATGTCTTTATCGTGAAATTGCACTTTAATACTGTAGATTTTTTTTTTACATAACTGCACGCAAAAAGAAAACAATGTAAAACTTTAGAGCCTACAAGTCCACTCAGTCCTACTTCTTGTTCAGCCAGTCACTAGGAGAAACAAGTTTGTTTACATTTATGGGAGATAATGCTGTCCACTTCTTATTTACAATGTCACCAGAAAGTGAGAACAGGTGTTTGCATGGGACTTTTGTAGCCGACTGTAGCGGTGTGGTTACCCCGCTCCTGCCTGAGGGGTTTAAAACAGCCCTGGCAGAGGGCTGGGGCAAAGGGAAAAGCTACTGGGCTGATTGGGGAAGTTGCCACAGCTGGGCCACGCCCCAATCAGGCCCCAGCTGGCCTGTATATAAGAGGCTGGGAGCGAGGAGGTCAGCAGTCTCTCTCTGCGTTCAGGGAGAGAAGGGCCTGGCTGCAGGGAGCTAGGCAAGCTGGGCCACGCCCCAATCAGGCCCCAGCTGGCCTGTATATAAGAGGCTGGGAGCGAGGAGGTCAGCAGTCTCTCTCTGCGTTCAGGGAGAGAAGGGCCTGGCTGCAGGGAGCTAGGCATAGGGTACCTGTAGTGGAGCAGGGCTGGGGAAAGGCTTGGGAACTCCAGCCTGGATAGCCCCAGGCTGCAGCCTAGTAGGAGGCCAAGGGGTACTGGGGGTTGCAGAGGGCAGCCCAGGGCTAGGCCAAGGCAGCAGATCCAAACCCAACCTTGCCTGTGATGAGTGGCCTATACTGCAGTCTGCCCCAGGGAATGGGGGCTAGTTGGAGACTGGCAGTGGCCTTATTCTGAGGTGATGGAGGAATAGTGGGTGGGGGTTCCCCAGGGAGGGGAGACCCTAGTACTGAGGGGTGTACTGTCAGGGGGCAGCACCCCAGAGACAAGGGCACCGGGGTCCAGGAGGGATACGGGGCCAGAGGACAGGCGGATCACCAGCCTGTAGAGGGCGCTCTGATGGCTGGATCAAGCTAATTCCCAGAGTCACCAGCAGGAGGCGCCGCAGGGGTGAGTCTGCGCCTCTACACTACATTGCAAGGTATTTACATGCCAGATGTGCTAAACATTCGTATGCCCTTTCATGCTTCGGCTACCATTCTGGAGGACATGCTTCCATGCTGATGACGCTCATTTAAAAAAAAAAGTGTTAATTAAATTTGTGACTGAACTCCTTGGGGAGAATTGTATGTCTCCAGCTCTGTTTTAGCAGCATTCTGCTATATATTTCATGTTAAAGTAGTCTCGGAGGATGACTTGGCACATGTTGTTTGTTTTAAAAACACTTTCGCTGTAGATTTGACAAAACACAAGAAAGGTAACAATGTGGGATTTCTAAAGATAGCTAGAGCACTCGATCCAAAGTTTAGGAATCTGAAGTGCCTTCCAAAATCTGAGAGGGACGAGGTGTGGAGCATGCTTTCAGAAGTTTTAAAAGAGCAACACTCCGATGCGGAAACTACAGAACCCGAACCACCAAAAAAAGAAAATCAACCTTCTGCTGGTGGCTTCTGACTCAGATGATGAAAATGAACATGCATCGGTCCACACTGCTTTGGATTGTTATTGAGCAGAACCTGTCATCAGCATGGACTCATGTCCTCTGGAATGGTGGTTGAAGCATGAAGGGACATATTAATTTTTAGTGCATCTGTCATGTAAATATCTTGCAAAGCTGGTTACAACAGTGCCATGAGAACACCTGTTCTCACTTTCAGGTGACATTGTGTACAAGAAGCAGGCAGCATTATCTCCTGCCAATGTAAATAAACTTGTTTGTCTGAGCGATTGGCTGAACAAGAAATAGGACCGAATGGACTTGTAGGCTCTAAAGTTTTACATTGTTTTATTTTTAATGCAGTTATTTTTTTGTACATAATTCTACATTTGTAAGTTTAACTTTCATGGTAAAGAGATTGCACTACAGTACATGTATTAGTTTAATTGAAAACGACTATTTCTTTCGGTTTTTATAGTGCAAATATTTGTAATCAAAAATATATAGTGAGCACTGTACACTTTGTATTCTGTGTTATAATAGAAATCAATATATTTGAAAATGTAGAAAACATCAACAAATATGTTAATAAATGGTATTCTATTATTGATTAACAGTGTGATTAATCACAATTAATTTTTTAATCGCTTGACAGCCCTAATTGGAATATTCCAAAACTGTGCATATCCCACTGTAAGTTATTCCATAGAACTGCTGCATTTTCCCCCAATTAGTGATTTACCACATCGGTGTTTTGGTGCACATGAATTTGGAATGACTTGGCTTCATGAGATAGACAGGTCAGATATTCATTGTGATTTGATTGTGTCTGGGGTTTCTAAAAGGACAGTGTGCAGACTAAATAAGATGCATTTTCATGTCACTCACTATAGCGATGACAACCATGCACATACCTATAAGTAGACATGTGTATCCTTTTGTTCCCCACAAGTTTTTGAAGTCAGTTAATTATGCCTATTTTTAGTGTCTCCCTCTCTATAGTGTTCCTGTAAATAAGTAATCTTATATTTTCTGTAGTGAAGCCTTATCAGAAAATTTCCTAAAGGGACTTACCTGGTCTTCCTGTACTGGAGAGTCGGAAGAGATAATTTGCTAGGGGTAGAGACATAGCATAACTCTGGTCATACAGAACCCAGAGGGCCTGATTCTGCTTTCACTTACATAATACATTTGACTTTGGTGGAGTTACTCCTGATTTGCTCTAAAGTGAGAACAGAATCAGGCCCCTGAATGTTACCTACCTATGTAGCCACCAAGAGTACTGGAAGTCACCTTCCAAGAGATAGTATTTCCTGGGCCAAAGTCATGCACACAAATGATAGCCAGACGAAATCTACTGGGTCATAAAGCAAAATGGCTATCAAGAACAGGAATAAAAATGCAAAGGAAGAGTGGTGCTGGTTGACAAGGCATGAGAGAAAGAGAGCAAAGTTTTGGTGGTGATGGCAGAGAAATGAACAGCCTTTGAGCATCATAGTATCAGTACCCAGAGTATATTTAACTATTGACTTGAAGACATTACAGAAGTGGGAAAAATCATTAAAACCTTGATGCAAGGTAAAACCACCTCACTAAGGCCACGTCTACACTAGAGAGCGTACAGTGACACAGCTGTACCAATGCAGCTGCGTTGCTGTAAGATCTCCTGTGTAGCCGCTTCATGCCAACGGGAGAGAGCTCTCCTGTCGACATAATTAAAGCATCCCCAACAAGCAACGGTAGCTATGTCGGCAGGAGAGCCTCTCCCACCCACATAGCGCTATCCACACCGGCACTTCTGTGGGTGTAATTGATGTCGCTTAGGGGTATGTTTTTTCACACCCAGGAGTGATATAAGCTATACTGATAAAAGTGCTAGTGTAGACATAGCCTGAGTAAAATACTATTTTTTTCTACCCAAAGGATTATATCACCTTTCTTCTAAACTTTCTTTGCTTGAATGAAGGGGCAAGGGTTCAGATTAAATTGGAAATCCAGGACGATTCAACAATAGTCTGTTAATGCAGATAACTTCTATGGCAACTAAAGATGTCAGAAAGCATTCTCCTATCATTCAGTTTAACCCCAAGAGAACAAGTCATTCCCTCTTCTCACCTATACTACTTCTCTCTCATATGCTCGTAGCTGCACTTCTCTGCAAATCCTGTGGGGGAGAGCAGGCACCCATTAATCCTCCATTCAAGGATTGGTTTTGTCCCTAATTAAATGAGCACATGACCTAGACACAGTCCATCCCTAAGTATCCTTGGACCCTCCTGATAAGCCCTGAATGATTTGATTGAAGTACTCACTGTCTCATTACCAATAACATTGGATACATTTTGTAACTTAGATGAGGGGTTGCAGGAAGGATGAGGCAGTTCCATTCTTTAAAGTACTATGGCCCTGGTAACTTGCATTCTTAGCCTGTCTTCAGTCCCAGTCAATAGGTTATGAAGCATTAGGCCAGGGATCTGCAACCTTTGGCATGAGGCCCATCAGGGAAATCCGCTGGTGGGCTAGGATGGTTTGTTTACCTGCAGTGTCCACAGGTTCAGCTGATCGCAGCTCCCACTGGCCGCGGTTCACCGTTCCAGGCCAATCGGGGCCGCGGGAAGCAGCACGGGCCGAGGGATGTGCTGACCACGACTTTCCGCAGCCCCCATTGGCCTGGAACGGCAAACCGCAGCCAGTGGGAGCCGCGATCGGCCGAACCTGAAGACGCTGCAGGTAAACAGCCGCCAGCAGATTTCCCTGATGGGCCACATGCCAAAGGTTGCCGATCCCCGCATTAGGCAATCTCTTATCTCCTGGAGAAGATGACAGTGTTTAATAAAAACCAGTACTCGTTTGTGAAACAGTGTTATATTCACAGCATACAGAAAAGTTAAATAAAGATATAAAACGCTCCTTCTATAAGGGTTGCAGTGTAACATAACTTTAAGGTTCTGGATTTTAAGAAACAAACAAGAACCAAAAACAGACTGACTGCTGGTAGACCAGATTACATGCTGCCCCTCCAGAGCCTCCTGGCCTGCAAGCAGGACCAGGAAAACCCCTGACAATTTAAAGTGGTAACTTTCAACAGTTTTCAATCCACCACACATAGATAATGCAATAATAACTTTGTTTTTTTAAAACACAGTAACGAGTCTCGGTAAGTAACAGGAACACAGATAAGAAAATATATCTGGATTTTAGTAAGATCTTTGACATGATGCAATCCAAGAAACAAGTATATTGGAGAATCACGTGGATAAGTGAAAGTGGTAACTTGCTGACAGATGGATCAAAATTGTAATTTTGTGTTGTCACATTAGTAGGAATTATCAAGTAAAATTTGGTATTGGAACAGTTATTGAGTATATTCATTAGTGATCTTGATGAGGAAAATTAACTCAATAGTGCACGGATCTATATACTATATATGAAGTAGGAGATAAGTGAACACTGCAGTTATATTAAAAATACAGCAGAAACTGGATAATGTGGAATATTGGTCATATAAGAGTGATGCAAAATTGAATATAAGGAAGCACAAGTTAATCCTTTTGGGAAAGAATAACTCAGAAACAGGCATACGCAAATGTTTGTCTAGAAAGCTGCCATGAAGAAAGAGATTTGAAAATAATGGTGTGTAACAGGCTCTTATACCAGCAGTATCAGACCCTGCCACTCTTTCCCTTTCCTCAGTCACGAAAACCAACTGGTGCTTTCAAATTGTTCTACCCTTTTTGTGTTTGGTTTATTATCATAAAATAACAATTAAAGTAAGTAGAAACCCCTAATTGTGTTTTCCAGACTCAGTACTCATGATGTTCCTCCTGGCTTTCTAATTTGTACTCATGGATTTTGCTCCTGACTCTCTCTGCTGGTAGCACCAATCTTTCATTTTGTCTGGCAGCAAAGCTTCTGGAAGCCATGTGGAGCCAGGGGAGGCAGGGAGTCTGCCTTAGCCCTGCTGTGCTGTCAACCAGATTTTTAGCAGCCCGGTCGCACCTTTTTGACCAGGTGTTCTGGTCATAAACCAGACATCTGGCAACCCTACCTATTGCTTGGGCACTGCAAAACCTGTAAGAGAATCTCCCCATCAGTATAAACAGGAGTCTCAGGGTTCATCTACAGTATGAAATTAATTCGAAGTTATTTTATTCGAATTTCCAGAATCGAGTTCATACATTCGATGTTGTGTCCCCACTAAAGCGTGTAAATTCGGTGGACTGCGTCCACAGTACCGAAGCTAGCATCCAATGTCGGAGTGGTGCACTGTGGTAGCTATCCCACAGTTCCCGCAGTCTCTGCCACCCATTGGAATTGTGAGTTAAGCTCCCAGTGCATGATGGGGCAAAAACATTCTCGTGGGTTTTTCTGAGTGTGTGCCGTCACTTGCTCCTCCCTCCGTGAAAGCTATGGCATACGCCATGCTGCCAGCAGACGGTGCAGCATGGTGCACCGCCTGTCTCCTGGTATGTTGAATCTACTTCAAATGTCCTCGGCCATCGTGAACAGAGCTGCACAGCTTCCGCTGCTTTTTCCAGATTGTCTGTCCTGGGCTCCCGTGGAAGCTACAGAAGGCAACAATTCCCCGCCGTTTCTCGGCCATCATGAACAGAGCCACACAGCTTCCACCACAAACTCTGCTCATGCTTCCGCCACAAACTCTGCTCTCGCCACTTTTTCCATGTTGTCGGTCCTCAGCTCCTGTGGAAGCTACAGAAGGCAACAATTCCCCACTGTTTCTTGCCCATCGTGAACAGACAATCTGGAGAAAGTGACGGAAGCTATCCTGGGTTCCCGTGGAAGCTACAGAAGACAACCATTTACCGCCTTTTATCGGCCATCTTGAACCGAACAGCTCATTTCGCGCCCTTTTTCAAGGATTACCCATGCAGGCGCCATTGCGCAGCAAACATGGAGCCCGCTCAGATCTCTGCTGCAGTTTTGACCATTGTAAATACCTCACACATTATCCAGCAGTATGTTTAGTACCTGCAAAACCGGGCGAGGAAGCGACAACAGTGCGATTACTATACTGATGAGGACATGGACACAGACGTTCCTAGATGCACGGCATGCGGCGATTGGGAGATCATGGTGGCATTGTGCCAGGTTCATGCCGTGGAATGCCGATTTTAGGCCCAGGAAACAAGCACAGACTGGTAGGCTCGCATAGTGTTGCAGGTCTGGGATGATTCCCAGTGGCTGCGAAACTTTCGTATGCGTAGGGCCACTTTCATGGAACTTTGTGACTTGCTGTCCCCTGCCCTGAAGCGCAAAGACACCAAAATGAGAGCAGCCCTCACTGTTGAGAAGCGAGTGGCCCTAGCACTGTGGAAGCTTGCAACGCCCAACAGCTACCGGTCAGTAGGGAATCAGTTTGGAGTGGGCAAATCTATTGTAGGGGCTGCTGTGCTGCAAGTAGCCAACGTAATCATTGACCAGCTGCTATCAAGGGTAGTGACTTTGGGAAATGTGCAGACCACTGTGGATGGCTTCAATGCACTGGGGTTCCCTAACTGTGGCAGGGCGATAGACGGAACGCATATCCCCATCTTGGCCCCGGCACACCGTGGCGGCCAGTACATAAACCGCAAGGGGTACTTTTCCATGGTGCTGCAAGCACTGGTGGATCACAAGGGACGTTTCACCGCCATCAACGTGGGATGGCCGGGAAAGGTGCATGATGCTCGCATCTTCAGGAATTCTGGTCTGTTTGAACAGCTGCAGGAAGGGGCTTACTTCCTAGACCAGAAAATTACTGTTGGGGATGTTGAAATGCCTATAGTTATCCTCGGGGACCTAGCCTACCCCTTCATGCCATGACTCATGAAGCCGTACACAGGCACCCCGGACAGTAGTAAGGAGCAGTTCGACTATAGGCTGAGCAAGTGCAGGTTGGTGGTAGAATGTGCTTTTGGATGTTTGAAAGGGCGCTGGCGCAGTTTACTGACTCGGTTAGATCTCAGCACAACCAATATTCCAATTGTAATTGCTGCTTGTTGTGTGCTCCACAATATCTGTGAGATTAAGGGGGAGACTTTTATGGCGGGGTGGGAGGTTGAGGCAACTCGCCTGGCTGCCAATTTCACACAGCCAGACAACAGGGCGATTAGAAGAGCACAGCAGGGCGTGCTGCGCATCAGAGAAGCTTTGACAGCCAGTTTCATGACTGGCCAGGGTACGGTGTGACAGTTGTGTTTGTTTCTCTTGAAGTTACCTGCACCCTATATATGAAAGGAAATAAAGTTAAAATTGTTTAAAAACTGTTCTTTATTATTTGATGCACAACACATTGAGAGAAATTAGAAGGTAGACTGGGGTGGGGGGTGGGGGGTTGGGTTAGGGGGGTGGAGGAGAAAGAAAGAACAAGTCCAGAAACCAAATCAAAAGTTCACATATGCCAGCTTTCTGGTGCTTGGGCGATCCTCTGGGGGTTGAGTGTGTGGGTCCCCGTAGCCCCTCATGTTCTTGGGCATCTGGGTGAGGAGGCTATGGAACTTGGGGAGGAGGGAGTTTGATTATACAGGGGCTGCAGCGGAAGTCTGTGGTCTTGCTGCCTTTCCCACATTAGATCCACCATACAGTGGAGCATGTCAGTTTGCTCCCCCATGAGCTTGACCATAGTGTCCTGCCTGCTCTCCTTGGGCGCCTCCCTCCTCTCTTTGTGTTCCTGTAATGCTTTACGGGACACCGCAATTGTTTGCCTCCATGCATTCAGCTGGGCTCTATCAGTGAGGGAGGACTGCTTGAGCTCAGCGAACATGTTGTCCCGAGTTCATTTTTTCTGCCTTCTAATCTGGACCAGCCTCTGAGACGGAGTAAATAGGGACCGCATTGAAACATTTGCACCTGCGGGAGGAGAAAAAGGGAGGGTAGTATTTTAAAAAATACATTGCAGAGAGCAAAGCGGGCACTTTGGTATGAGTAAGCCATCACACACGGCCAGGCAACAGAATTCATCTTGCAGGCATGTGGCGTTCTACTTCTTCTACATTCATTTTAATGCTTTCAAACTGCTGGGCCCCCTTTCCCACAGCAAGCAATGCCTGGTGGGTTTTCCATATAAAAGAAGGGCCTGCGGGCTCTCTGGGATGATCACTGCACACAACAACCCTCTCTCCCCTCTCCCCCGCCACCGCATGGCTCCGATCAGGCTCTCACTCACCAGGCTCTCACTCACCTTCTCCAGGGTCATGGAACAGGAGCCCGCCTTGGGAGTGAGGAGAGGCTATTGGATCCAGCATTAAGATTATTTCCTGGCTGGGGGGGAAACGGATTCCCCACTTGCTGCCTGTGCACTGTTGTCCTCTTCGTCCTCCAATGTCTTTTCGTCCTCGCTCTGTGCAACTCCCCCCTTGCAGGTATCCACGGACAGTGGTAGGGTAGTGGTGGCATCACCCCCCATAATTGCATGGAGCTCACAGTAAAAGCAGAATGTATGGGGCTGTGACCCAGAGCGCCCATTTGCCTCCCTGGCTTTTTGTTATGCTTGCCTGAGCTCCTTGATTTTTGTACAACACTGCTCTGTGTCCCTGGAGTAGCCTCTTTCCGTCATGGCCCTGGAGACTTTAGCGTAGGTCTTTGCATTCCTTTTTTTGGAACGTAGTTCTGCCATAACAGACTCATCTCCCCAGCATGTGATGAGATCCAGTACCTCCCGTTTGGACCATGCTGGACCTCATCTGCGAATCCGGGACTGCGTGATCTCCTGTGATGGTGGACTCTACATGGTAGCCTGTGATGGTGGACTGTGCTGATGGTCACCTGTGCTGCTGGTGACCAAACAGGAAATGAAATTCAAAAGTTCCCCAGGGCTTTTCCTGCCCACCTGGTTAGTGCATTGGAGTTGAGAGTGTTGACCAGAGCGGTCACAAGGGAGCATCCTAGGATAGCTCCTGGAGGCCAATAACGTCGAATTGCGTCCACAATACCTTTAACCCGGGATTGCGATCTCAATTTAAGCGCTACTCCACTTGCCAAGGTGGAGTACAGAAATTGTTTGGTCATATGGACAGAATCATTTTTTTTCCAAAATAACTCGGCTAATTCTGAAATAACAGGCTAGTGTAGACCAGGCCTCAGAATCAAATAATCTGACTGCAGTTGAAGAGGAGGGAGCTCCTGACTTCCACTCCTTAGTATATTTCCCTGATTCCCTAACCCCATGGGGAGTTGAGAATAGCAGTACCAACTGCTTGACAGCTTACCTTGGGGCTTGCCCAACCTACCTTACCCAGCTAGTGCCAAAGTCTACTCTTTCCTTGTAGGATGAGAATGACCTTCATGGCAGTTTCCTTGAAGCCTTCCAGGAGTCTCTCTCTGAAACTGTAAAACTACTGCCTATTCTCCCAAAACTGCCCAGCAACTGACTGGAACTTCTTGCTTTTAAACCGTTGTTCCAGCCCTGACATAAGTGACAGAGTTGGAAGGAGGGGGCCAGCCTTGCCCACAGCAGCTCTTTAACTCCTTTGTCACTGTTGGGGGTTTATACACCGTCACAGGCACCTTACTGGAAATTTGGAGACATGAGTTCTATTACTGGCTCTGCTGCTGCTCTGACGTATGACCATGGGCAAGTCACTTCACCATTTCTGTTTCTTCTCCCACCCTTTGTTTATTTAGAATGTAAATTCTTCAGGGCAAGGCTCTCTCTCACTATATGTACAGTGCCTAGTAACATGGCTCCCCAGTCTCAGTTGGGGCCTATAAGTACTACTGTATTACAAATAACAATTGTAAGGAAAGCTGCTGTGTGTGTAACAGGGCACACATGGGGACACACCTCTTTCACTAATTCTGTTATTCAAACATTTTTTGGTAATATCTTAGAACCAAAAGCAGGAACAGAATGTTGGAATTGGAAGGATCAGTGGCAGTGCTAGTTTGCCATGCATTGTGAATGAGCAAGGGGACAATTAACTATAAAAGGAGATCACAGACAGCAAACAACACTCTTTACAGATACAATTGATGAAGCTGTACCTTGGTGAAGTACAGCTAAAGAGTATGCCAGTATAGACAAGGCTGAAGTACTTTACAAATATTAATGAATTAAGTCTCCCTTCTGTGTGAGGCATCTTTGGGACAAGAACAGTCTCTTCCTATGTGTTTGCCCAACACCTGATATGATGGGGCCCCAATCATGCTCATGGCCCTGAATACTGTTGATAATAATGTTATCCATTTGATAGCTAGACTAAGGGCCTGATTTCCAGAAGTGCTCAGCACTAAAATTCCCATTGGAATCAATAGAAGCTCCAGGTGCTCAGGGTATGTAAGTAACTTGCCCAAAGTCATTCAGCAAGATAGTGGGAATGTAGTAAGAGAGAAAGCCTGACTCTCAGATCCCAGCTCTAACTCCTAGGCCACACTGGATTTGGGGTTAATTACACGTCCAGCTGACAACCAGTTGCTGATTTATTATCTGGGATGCCTTTATGATCCCTGGTTTAGATTGCCTAACATTTTCCATTATAAAAATTCTCCTCACTGAGAAAGTACTCCATAATTTGCAACAGGACTGATACTGGTAGGTGAATAGCCCTGGGGTCAGGAAGGTGAATTCTGATGACTCCATGAAAATCCATTCAGCTTTGGTTAAATTATAGGGTGTCAAAAACTGCCATTTCCTGTCTGTGGTTTGTTTACCACAATTTGTTCTGGGCTTGCTGCCAAAAACCATGAACATTCCATTAGTGCTGTGCATGAACCATACTGGTGTCTCCCTCCAATATGCCACACAAAACTAAATCTCCAGATGGGACACAGACAAAATGGTGGTGGCATAGTTTTCCTCTATCAAAGCACTCTTTGGCACAGGGCTAGGAACCAGGATCTTTATACTTCCTCTAGTGGCTAGTGTTAATAATTCTGACCCCTTCATAATCCTTATTATTGAGCAAGGCCTCATCCCCCACTGAGAAGTTAACAAGATGGGAATATCTCTAATATCTAATCAGACCCTTAGCCTAACTATCCCTGAAAAAGATTCTGCAAAGACCTTGTGCTTGACTGTGCTGTATGTAAAGTATTGCAGTTCCTGCCTGTGTTATTCACTGTTTCAGTATGTCATGTATCTTCCACTAGTGGCTGGGACACAGAGAATAACAAACTTCTGCTCCTGCTGCTACCAAATTACTGCCCTTACTCCTTTAGCTCACCTCATAGAGGTGCATGCTGCAATACTGGATAGTAAGGTTTCAAACCCTGCTGATGATGCATGACTTAGGGGAGGGGAGTTGTTAGTTACATATAGTAGAATTTGATTTTGCCTTTAAAAAAAAAAACTAGGAATTTACATTTTTAAAAGTGATGTTGAAAGATTATTATTTAAGTTACAAACTCAAACATTCAAAAGTTAAGAAATGCCAGAATTTAAACTGTGCAAGGTTAATCCAGCCCCATTGTGTATATGTATTATGATACATTCTTTAATTGCATAATCACACAGGACCCCTGCCTCTTTCATTGAATATGCTGGAAGGTGCTCAGGGACTACTTCATGGTTGTGTCATGAATGAGGTTACTGTCTGTAGGACATGTGCCTCAGTCACTGTAGAAATCGAAAAATGTGTCAAAAATAAGGCAAGCTGCAACTAGAAGAGAAAGGACGGTCTTGTAGCTAAATAGTTGAATGCCTGCTAGGAGAACTTGGTCCTTTCTCTGACTTGGTTATGTACTTCCACTGTGATTAATTGTGTTTAATTCACTTGAACCAATCTTTTTGCAAGTGGCTTCTAATTATGTGATCTTAATTTGCCAGATGCCCAGCCTTTTCATCTGATTAAATGCCCAAGTGAAGTCTAATGTTTGACCACAGAAGCCATTTGTTGCCATTGTGCACAGTACCATCAATATTTTTTCAATTATATGAAAAGATGGAAGATGCTGTGATTTGTGAAATTATAAGAACACTTTTTTTTTTTGCCTGAAGCACTGGAAAATTCAGCGCTGTTGTTTTCTCATACTTTCCATTGATGTCCCTTTGGGGCAGGACATAGGTTAGTAACTATTTTAGGGCAGGTTCAGATGGTTAATAGTGGTTTGGGGGTTGTTTGTGTGGAAAATAATTGATCTGAGTGGACACATATAGTATCAATGTTTGTTTTTCCGTTGCTAGGACTGGCTGAAATTTTGTCTTTTACTATAAATCCTGATAATTGAATTGATCATCTGCTCCCTCTACTACGTAACCTGCAGTATTGAGGCATGCAGCAATCATAGAAATAAAATGTCATTATCATAGGTTTGCCATTAACAACTGTCTACAAACAGATCATGGTCGTGATTGACAATGCCACTGAAAAGATATTGTTTCTTTCCAAGCATTAAATCTGCCATGAAACTCAAATTCAGAAAGAACAGAAATAAGAGGCTAACAGTATGTCACAGTTTAGAACTTTCTGAAATACCGGAATAGTCTGTACATTCAAATCGTGGTGTAGATGGATTCCATTGTACTATGTGCATTCACCAGAATGATGCAGTTTTCCTTCTCTGCAGCAGCATCACCACAACACTGTCTGCACTGTAACCATGGCAAGGCCATATTCATTGAAAAACATGACTCTGGATAGGTAGAATTTTTCCTAGGCAGGATTTTCATTCAGAGGGAGAGACGGTGACCTCATCAGGCATGAATAATTCTGCAGGGACGGGAATGGCAAATAAAATAAAAAACCATATATGATGAAACTGAAAGCATGGGTGGCTAATGGAAAGCAAGGCAGGAATAACATCTTATCTTACTGTTGCTGCTGCTTTCCTTCCCTTTGCAACTCTTGCACCAGCTGTAACAGCTGTAAAAGGAATACCCCATCCAAGGATTGCTGCTGCTGCACTTCCCAGGGAAGTTCCTGTTAAAGCAGCAGTAGCAGCAGTTGGAAGAGCAGATGTAGCATGTGACTATTATTGCTGCTTCCTGCTGCAGCCTCATCTCCCGCAGTAGTTTGTGGTGGCTGTGCTGGAATGTTACAAACTGCTGTGGTCACAATTTGCTACCTGCAGCAGTTACTGACACCTATGGGAGTTCTTTTTTGCTGCTCAGTCACAACTTGCTGCCTCTCATCTTCCTCATCCTCTGGTCCAGGGGTAACTAATTGTGATGTTTGGGGATACGCCAGTCACAATTTGCTAGCTCTCACCTTTCCTCATCTTCTGATCCAGGTGGTGGCAAGAAGTATGGTTGGGGGCACTCCTGTCACAATTTGCTAGCACTGTGGAATCTCTCTTTAAACTTTGGACACAAATAACTAAAGATATTTTTTGTAATTTGTAAAAGCATTTTATAGAGTTAAACTGCAGGACTATTGTATGTAAAACCCTGAATGAAGGTACTGTGGTCTCTTTATTAGTCTCTTTCCATTGTAGGTTAGAAACTGTATGGCCTATATTAAACAAACATTTAATGTACACAAAACATTGAAACTTGTGTAAAGCATTGTACACAGTATTTGAAATACATTTTAAACACAAACTATTAGTTAGAAAATCTGACATTGTTCCTGATAAAAACCCCCACCAGCCCATTATCACTGTTACAAATATTGATCAAGTTTTCAAAACAAAATTTGCACTTCACTATTTTGGCACAAACATATGAGCATATTGCCCTGATCTTATTTCAGAGACATTTTCTCAGGCCTTTTCCTCACTGCTAAAACCAAATTGTCTTGTTCTCACTGTATTTTTATCTCAGAATAGCTCCCGCAGCTAAGGCTTTGTCTACACTATGCACCTTTAAGCGACAGGGCTGTGCCGGTACAGCCGTGCCGCTAAAAGGCATGCAGTGTAGCCGCTGTTTGTTGGCGGGAGAGAGCTCTGCTGCCGACAAACAATTTCCACCCCCAATGAGCGGCGGCAGCTTTGTTGGCAGGAGAGAGCTCCTGCCAACAAAACACTGTTCACACCTGCGCTTTGGGATGTACACACCTAAACTTTTGAAAATCGAACCCTACATCTCTATTAAAAGGAATAAGGAGGATCCAGGAATTATAGACCACTTAACCGAACTTCGATAACCGGAAAGATACAGGACAAATTATTAAACAATCCATTTGTAAGCACCTAGTGTATAACCACATTATAAGGAATAGAGAGCATGGATTTATCAAGAAAAAATCATGCCAAACCAAACTAATTTCCTTACTTGACAGGTTTACTAGTGAATAAGGGAGAAGCATTAGGTGTGATATATCTTGATTTTAGTAAGGCTTTTTACTAGGGCTGTCAAGCAATTAAAAAAATTAATTGCAATTAACCGTACGATTAAAAAAATTAATTGCGATTAATTGCGCTGTTAAACAATAATAGACTACCATTTATTTAAATATTTGTGGATGTTTCCTACATTTTCAAATGTATTGATTTCAATTACAACACAGAATACAAAGAGTACAGTGCTCACTTTATATTTATTTTTGATTACAAATATTTGTGCTGTAAAAAACAAAAGAAATAGTAGTTTTCAATTTACCTAATACAAGTACTGTAGTGCAATCTCTTTATCATGAAAGTTGAATTAACGATATAGAATTATGTACAAAAAATAACTGCATTCAAAAATAAAACAATGTAAAATTTTATAGCCTACAAGTCTACTTAGTCCTACTTCTTGTTCAGCCAATCACTCAGACAAACAAATGTATTTACATTTGCAGGAGATAATGCTGCCCCCTTTTTGTTTACAATGTCATCTGAAAATGAGAATAGGCGTTTGCATGGCATTGTTGTAGCTGGCGTCACAAGATATTTACGTGCCAGATGCGCTAAAGATTTATATGTCCCTTCATGCTTCAACTACCATTTCAGAGGACATGCATCCATGCTGATGACGGGTACTGCTCAATAACGATCCAAAGCAGTGTGGACCAATGCATGTTCATTTTCATCATCTGATTCAAATGCCAGCAACAGAAGGTTGATTTTCTTTTTTGGTGGTTTGGGTTCTGTAGTTTCTGCATAGAGTGTTGCTCTTTTAAGACTTCTGAAAGCATGCTCTACACCTCGTCCCTCTAAGATTTTGGAAGGCACGTCAAATTCTTAAACTTTGGGTTGAGTGCTGTAGCTATCTTTAGAAATTTGATATTGGAACCTTCTTTGTGTTTTGTTAAATCTGCAGTGAAAGTATTCTTAAATCAAACAACATATGCTGGGTCGTCATCCTAGACTACCATAATACAAAATATATGGCAGAATGCGGGTAAAACCATGGAGCAGGAGATATACAATTCTCCTCCAAGGAGTTCAGTCACACATTTAATTAACACATTTTTTAAAACAATCATCAGCATGGAAGCATGTCCTCTGGAATGGTTGTCCAAGCATGAAGAGGCATATGAATGTTTAGCATATCTGGTATGTAAATACCTTGCAATGCCGGCTACAAAAGTACCATGCGAACGCCTGTTCTCACTTTCAGGTGACATTGTAAATAAGGGCAGGTCTTCACTACCTGCCGATCCGGCGGGTAGTGATTGATCTATCGGGGATCGATTTATTGCGTCTAGTGTAGATGCGATAAATCTATCCCCGATTGCTCTGCTGTTGACTCCGGAACTCCACCACTGCCGAGAGGCGGGAGCGGAGTTGATGGGGGAGCGGCGGCAGTCGAACCCGCGCCGTGAGGATGCGAGGTAAGTCGATCTAAGATACGTTGACTTCAGCTATGCTATTCTTGTAGCTGAAGTTGCGTATCTTAGATCAATCAACTCCCCCAGTGTAGACCAGGGCTAAGAAACAGGCATTATCTCCAGTAAATGTAAACAAATTTGTTTGTCTTAGCAATTGGCTGAATAAGTAGGACTGAGTGGACTTGTAGGCTCTAAAGATTTATGCTGTTTTGTTTTTGAATGCAGTTATGTAACAAAAAATAATCTACATTTGTAAGTTGCACTTTCATGATAAAGAGATCACACTATAGTACTTGACTCTACTATTTCTTTTATCACTTTTACAGTGCAAATGTGCCTGAAAAAAGAACAAAAATTGAGAATGAAAAACTCATGTTGCCATACAAATATGAAGTGCTATACCAGAAACAGTGTGAGATGTGATGGTGGAAGATCTTGGAAACTACTGATGTATTCAATGAGTGTCTGGTGTTGAAAATATCAATTAAATAGCACAATGACATCCGATCCATCTCCACAAAAGTAGATGATTAAGTGCTAAGAGTAATCGAACTAGCATATTAAAAATAAATAATTTAAAGAAGCATTAACCTACATTTACAGTGGATGTCAAGATAAAGGCAGTCCAATTCAGGCATGGAGAATAATAATAGTTAAGACACATTTGTGAACTGCTATGAGGCTTTATGCAGACATATAAATGGATAAGGGATTCCTTTAAAGATTAAAAACAAGTAAGACAATTATAATTTTCAGAGGGGGTGTATGTCAAGTATTTGATTAAATCAAGTCTGTTTTAGCAGCTCAATGCATCATACCAGATGGGGAAGCGCTGCTGTGTCTAGGCACTGGGAGGCACCACGCCTCTAAGAACACAGCCCTGGGAAGCGGGAGCTGAGCGGCACCGTCCTGCCGCGCCGGGTGGGGAAGCCGCGCTGCGCCCCACACCCTATTTTTGCTGCCCCTGGCGACTGCTCACCCTGCTCGGGACGGGTAACTCCCCCTGGGATCCTTCCTAGCCCGGGGCTCCCCTCGGACCCCATCTGGCAGCGCCCCTACCCGTTCTCAACCCCGGCTCCTACCCCCGATCCCGACTGTGTCCCTAAACCCTCCTCCATCCCCCTTCCTCTGCTTGTCCCTTCCGTGCCGCCAGTCTATCCCCACATAGACCCTGCCCAATCCGCTCCGATTCACCCCTCTGCCCCTGTAAACAGCAGGGAGCAGCCTGCAATCCCCAGGGAGGGCAGAGCCGGGGCAGTGGCTACAGCTGATGGTACTGAGCATGCTCAGTTCCAGCAAAGCAGCAAATTCTGGGGCCGGACTCTTTCCCATGCAGTAGTAGTTCCTCCTGCCCCCTCCCCGCTCGCGCTGTCTGGCGGAGGGAGACGGCGCGTGGTGTCGGTCTCCATGGCAGTGGGCTGTGTGGGCGGAGTGGTCGGGGCTGCAGCGCGGCGGTGAGAGACCGGCTCCCCCCGCCCCCTCCCCTCCGTGTGTTTGTGTCAGGCTGATCGCGGCGGCGGAGCTGCCCGGGGCGCCCGGCTCGGAGCGGGCGAGGGGGACGGACGTAGCCAGCCGCAGACAGCCCTGCTCCCCTCGGCTCAGCCGGCCTCTCGGCATGGGCGGCCCGTAGAGGAGAGGGCTGGGTGGCTGGTGCGGTGCCTGTGCGGCAGCGGCCATGGCGGTGGTGGAGACGCGGCCGGAGCTGGTGGGGAAGCGGTTCCTGTGTGTCGGGGGCGGCGAAGAGGAGCCGCCGGAGCGAGGGGACAGCGGGCGCTGGCGAGCTGGGGTCATCCGCGCCGTGTCCCACCGGGATTCGCACAGCCCCGAGCTGGCGGTAAGAGACCGGCCCCAGACCCTGCCCCCTGCGTGCCCCCTCTGCGCGACGGGGGGCCCGGTCACCCCCGCGGGGCCCTGCTCAGCAGGCGTTGGGAGGGTCCGAGGGGGGAGGTGCAGGCGTCGCCTGCTCTCTCTGTAGGGCAGTGCTCAGTCAGATCCTGAGGCTTGGGCAGTGGGGTGTCCTCGTTCCCCCTAGCTGGGGCCCTGCTCGGTGTGAGGAGTAGCAGATGTGGGAGTGGTCAGAGGACGCCCCCTCTGCTTGCAGACAAGAGGGTATGACACAGCCTGTCTTTTCCTCTCGCTAGGCACCTAAGGTGGGGTACGGAGTGCAGTGGTAAACACACCCTCCCCCCTGTGCTCTCTGTAGCATGGAAGTACATGTCAGCCTCTTCTCCCTGCTGCACACACCGTGGTGTGTGGTGGAGAATCAATCAGGTTGACGTGGATCACGAATCATAGAAATTATCCTGAATGCAGTAGTAAGAAGCTGCCATAATTTGGGGATTGAGATTGGGGTAAAGGTTTCTTTCGCTTCCCCAGAGAGATCGGCATCCCGATATTAATGGAAGGCTTCTGTTGTGTATGTGTTTAGCATATGTGAGGACGACAGAGGAGGTGGCATTGATTAGACTTATTCTCTTTGCATGGAAGATATGGCTGCTATTCTGATAATTTTAGTTCTTCAAATTTATATGTTACTGGGAAATGGTAAAAACTTAGCTTCTCTGTGGAGTGAAAATAACCAGCCCTTTCATCTGATAGGTCTAAGAAACAATTATATTTTTACTCAGCTTGAATATTCATAGTACAATGCCCTGTAAAAGCTGTTTTTATTTAATGTTAAGTGACAGGGGTTTAAAAATACTTTTGTGATAAAAATAAAAGATTATGTTGAATTATTTCCTTTCCTTGTCTGTGTTGTTGTAATTGTTTCCCTAAGGGGTGTAGGAATGTGCGTGGAGGGAGAGAACAAGCAAGAATATATTCTGTTGTGTTGAAACACATTCTTGCTGGGGGAAAAAACACAAGCAGGATTTCCTTGGGTTAGTGTTATGAATACATAATCTGTAAAATGGAGTTTGTGTGCTGTAGAGAACTCATCTTTTTATTTGTAAATTCCAGATTCTAGTAATATGTGCATTGGTACTGTTGCAACTGTACGGTTGCATATTTTATATTATTTTGAGCATCTAAATGTGCACTTGGTTAAACATCATGACTATATAAGTTATTTCTGTACATATAGAAAATCACCGAACTGCGTTGTGCAGTTCCCGAGTGCTATTGATATAGTACAGCAATTCAAGATTTAAAAACTGTCATAAGTGTAATTTCTTCTTTCATATGAAAAATCAGGTAAACCAAAATTTCTGTTGTTTTAGAGGTTATGGATTGCTTCATATGGTGGGGGGGAAAAAGTGGTCTGCTAAAGTAATCAGTGCTTGCCTTTGTTCATCCCAGGGTTTAGCTTTATTTGTATAAGTAGAAGCATTTACACTTAAACACTGTTGTCATTACCATAGTTTCTAGATTTTTCTAGTTTAGATACTTTAATTCACAACTGTATGTCATTTGTCCCTTCCTCTTCTTTGTGAAATGTTTTAAATTTTCAAACTTTGTGTTATGGTCTTAGTCTTTCTGATATCAGTTGGTTTTGTATGACACCATGAAGTTCTCTAGATGTATGTTATATAAGGAATGTGTTTTTAAAAACACATTTACAAGGTGGTTTTGTAGAACATATATTTAATTATGTATATATAAACATTTTGGGCAACATAATGAAAAATGTACCAACTGCTACTAGCCAGAGTCTTATACCAGTTGTAAACTGTGGGACAAAACTGTGGTGAATAGGGGAAAGTGCAGTCCATAGACTTTTTTTTTAAAAGGGGATTTATCTTTTATGTCTTATACAGTGCCCAAAATGTGCTAGGTGCTATCTGTTGTAAATATTTATATGTTCTCATTACTGCACATTACTAAGGCTTCATCTTTTAATGTATTTATCCTCACATCCCATTTTACAGACAGGATACTGAGGCACAGAATAAGGTGACTTGTATAAAGCGTCACAGGAAGTCTGTGGCAGAGTTGGGAATTAAACTCAAGTCTCTCAGGTCTCAGACTGGCACATCATTGGACTATCCTCCTTCTCTCTATGTGCTTTACAGAATGTACACAATTCATGATACCTGTTTTACAATTTAGGGATAAGGTACAAGTGAACACAAAGACCCAAGGTGCAAGTGAGGGGAGAAGGAGAAGAGAGAACAAAGGTTACAGTAAGAAGACGGTAGGGTTGTTTATGTGTGTTAGGCACATATCTTGATTGATTTTTCTTTACACTTGTAATTAATATGTCACATAGGGCTCAGCAGTGTAGACATACTATGCCGGCATAGCTCCCTCTTGTAGAGGTAACCTACACTGACCAAAGGAGGGTTTTCTGTCAGTGTAGGAACACCATCTCTCTGAAGGACATTAGCTATGTAGACAGAAGCCCTCTTCTGTTGTCAGAGCTGTATTTACATTGGAGGTTTGGTTAGCATAGCTATGTTGATCAGAGGGTTCTTTTTTCACTCCCCTAACCAATGTAGCTATGACAAACATATGTCTTAAATGTAGGCCAATCCTCTGACTAGCTGGTGTTTTAAATACATGAAACCCCTCTTCCAATGGGCATTTCTGTGTCTTCCCTGCCTCCATTACCATTTGGCTGCATTTCTAATCCTTCCACAGCCTCCATTTTTAGGTGGTCTTCCCTGTGAATAGCTCCAGATCCTGCTGCTACTCATTAGCAGAGTGAAATTGAAATGCTTTTTGGTAATTTCATCACTGCATATTGTGTTCTGAATAGTAACAGATTGATTTCAGGCTGGCCTACCCTCTGTGAGCTATGAACCCTGCTGAAGCACTAGAGCTGTCCAGGGGCTTAAGAAGGCAACACTGCGTCAATTCACATTTGTAAGACCCTTTGCAATTATGTGGGACAAAAAAAAATTTTAAGATGAAAAGTTCATACACTACTATCTGTACCATACTTGCTACGGACAAATGGATTTTCAAGGCCTGATGTGCTTCATGAAATGGAAATGATTACTTTGTTTATAGCTAAATTCCAAAATGTGTGTGTAGTTGAAATTTCTGTATTTACTGATAAGAAATCAAATCAGTTTTAAATAGCTATTTAAAAAAGATTAAATGCAGCTTCAAAATTCTCAGTGTTAAGGAGCCTTGACCTAACTAAACAACTTTCTACATGAGATTTAAAATGGGATAAGGGCCATCCTACTGCCTATGAGTCTACAAGGGTGCAACCAGAATTTTCCAAAGGAGGGGGTTCAGCACATGTATGTCCTCGCTGAGCCCTCTCCTCTAATTCTGGAATGGGCATGGAAGCATAAGGAGATGGTGTTCTGTGGTTCTGAGAAGCAGGGAGATGGGTCTGGGGGACCAGAACACCAGGAAGAGGAGCTTCTGCTGCTCCAGGCTGTGCTGGTTGCTGACCGCTTCAGTCACTGCTTTTTTCCATTTCCAAGGACTAGGTGGTTTCTCTGACTTGCGACCAGTCCTTGGATGGGGAAGATGCTGTGATTAAAGCTGTCAGTGACCAGCATGGCCTGGAGCAGGGTCGACAGCTCCTCCTGGGGCTTTGGCCAGGGAGGCCATTTCAGATTTCTGTGTGTGGGGAGGAGGACTTGTACCAGGGGTTCAGGGTTTGCTTAGGCTCCTGGCTTTTGGATTTCTTTGAAGGTTAAAATGTAAATATCAGTCTATTTTGGGTTAATTTGTTGTGATTATTATACTAAACAGTAATGCTATCTTCCATATACTCCCAAATCACCTGGCAGTGCCTCAGCTTTCAATTACCTGGCAGCACCCCCATCCCTCAGTCAAACTCTGTTCTATGTTTCAGCAAGCTCTCCCCTGGAACCATACTTCTGGGGATGTGGAGTTGCCCAATCCGTTGTCACCACCTGATGTGCTAGCCCTTGGGTGGTAGGTGGGTGAAGTCCCCCACCTGCAGAGAGAGGGAGGGGGGCCATGTGGAGGGGGTTCCCTGTTCTGTGACCCTCTCCCCCCAGGCACCCTCTTCTCTGCTCACCTGGGTTGGTGCTCCTGGGTGCAGGCATGTGAAATTTTGTGAGGGGAGTCCTCTCCCACCCAGACTGTGGTGACTGACATGCAGGGGGACAATCATGGCACTATTGTGAAGGTGTGGCTCTGTAAAGAAACCCTGGGATCCACTTGTGCTCAGGTTGGATTCCTGGGATCGCTGGGGCAGCTGCTCTCCCTGCTCTTCCTCAGTGGTACCTCTAGGTCCGGCCCTTGGGCCCAGCACCCTGCTTCCTAGAACCCTGGAGAGACCAAACACCAACTTTGTCTATGGCCCAGGAGGGTGGCCTCTCCCCCCCCCCCCCCCTTTATTGAGTCGTTGAGTGTGATAATTCACATCTCTTATCAGCTACATTGAAATCTTAAAAAAAAAAAATACTAACTTGTATAGAACAGAATGAATGAACTGTATAAAATAGAATATTTTAAAGCCAGAGACTGAGTAAAAGTAAAAAGTATTGCATTGTCTTGTCCCCATTATTTTATGGAATTTTCCCCTTCTTCCATTTTCCCATTCTGGCTGCAATGTTTACTGTACCACTGGCATGGAGGATGGCCAAACCATCTGGCAGTGGTTGCTATACTTCTGGCATCAGTCGCTTGGAAAATGAGCATGTTGTCTCTGCAGTGCACACCTCTTCCTCTTGCCCAACATTTGGAACCCTGGTTTTTCCAAAATGTACTCTGTAGTTCATGTTTATACAGGGTGTTTAGTACACATTTCATCTAGTATACGTACAACTCTAATGTAAAAGTACTCTTCTAACCTCAACAATTAATTTTAGTGTTGTTTTTTTTTAAGAGTCTGGTGAACTTCTTTAAGCGGTGGTTCTCAAACTTTTTTGTGGTGTGAACCACAGATCAGTAGTGTCATAGATCACTTCACCTTCCATTTGTGAATTTGGAATAGTCCTGTGGTAACAGCAGCATTTGATTACATGGGAGAAAAAAGGAAAATATTTAATTTGTTTTAATGTTCTGCTCCTGGTGCTTCTGTGAGAGAGGCTCTTTTGTGACCTGTTTTTCTCTAGTAGAGGTAGCTAGGAAGGCTCTGCCTCATTTCCAGGTGCTTTTAAAGGCTTCCTGGCTGTTTGTAGTGATGATTCTGGAAACCTGCAGAAGCAGCAAGGAAGTGGAGTCAACACCCTATGACCTATCCGCTCTTTGCTGCAAGTAGCAGTTGATTTTGAGGGCACAGTTTTCAGAATACTAGTTGAATCAATATTAGCAGGATTGAACAGAAAATGTCTGCGAGAGTAAATATACGTATCTTCCCAAGTTCTGTTACTGTAAAAAGTAAGTATTTGAAGGCACAATGTCAATTTCACATCTAGTCAAATTAAAAACAAACAAACTTAAAGTTAAAACAAGGAGCATAAGCTTATGCCCAAATAGTCTCTAAGGTGCCACAAGGACTCCTCGTTGTTTTTGCTGATACAGACTAATAGGGCCACCACTCTGAAACCGGTCACCATTAAAGTTAAAAGTAGTTTTTTGGTTACAGTGACATTTGCCCCGGGTTCTGCCAGTTTTTGTGTCTTTGCAGTCTCATTTTCCTATTTGAAAAATACTTTTCTCTACACATGAGAAACTAGGAAATAGGTTTTTAATGTTGAGGGTGCCTCTTTAAAAAGGTCATGTGCGAGGTGTAGTGAATTTATAGTGAAATCTGCTGTTTTTTTTCTGATTTCTAAAGCTGTGCATTTAGTACACCAACATATTTTGATACCATTTCTATATGGCAGTGTTGGACAACATGAAATCAAGAATCCAGTAACTTGAGTCTCCTGGGAATAGTGTTTTTAAGATAAGCAGATGTGGTAACTTTCTGTATCTATCACCAAGGCAACAAATAAGCCGGCAAGTAAAAGGAAAACATTTAATTTCTTTGGGGGGAGGGCATGGAGAGTACCTCCAAAGATTTGTAAAAGTACTACTTAAGCATGTAGAGTTTTTTTCTGTGACTTTGATATTTACGGAATAATTAACAAAACATTGTTAGGGAAAAGGTACAATAACAATTCTGATGGAACTTCTGACATGCATTTTTTGGTTCTCATGTCCAGTGGTATGTGGAAAAAAAAATTGTGTTGAAATTAATATTTTCTATTAGTTTCTTGAAGAGCGGTGGTGGGCTTTGCATGTCTTTATCCTCTCCAGTGTATCTAACAGAATACAAATGTACAAAATTTTGTAGTATAAAATGTAAACCTGATTAGGACACAGAATTATAGAAATTTAAAAATAAAGGCATTTTGTAGAAATGCTCCTCATGCTGAAAGGTTTTTTTTGCTAAAGATGTGCTGAGCATGACTACATGATATACAAAGCTGTATTTTCCCACACCTGTCTACACTCGAAACTTATGTCGACATCACTGTTTTTCAGGGGTGTGAAAAATCCATACCTCTGACTGACGTAGCTATGTGAATCTAATCCCTAGTGTAGATACAGGTAGGTTGATGGAAGAATGCTTTCTTCCATCAACATAACTACTGTTGTTTGGAGAGGTTGTGTACCTACACCAAAGGAAAAACCCCTTCCATTGGTGTAGGTTGCATCTACGTTACTGGGTTATACTGGCATGGCTACAGCTCTCAAGCCATGCCCATATTAGTCCCGTAGTACATGCATACCCCCAGACTTTCCTGTTCCTGTAAATTGTGCACTCTCCTCTCTTTTGCTCACTTTTCCTGATGGACAATAACTTTGCTGTACTTTAAAGTTCAGACGCATATTTCTGTGACTGGTTTTTGCCATGTGTCAGTGTTAATGTGGCATTTCACTTTTGATTTTAGGTAGGGTCCTGCATTTGAGTCTTTTACTAAACTTACTAATAAAATTAAGTTGAGAGCTGGAGTATTTGAGGAAAATGTTTGTTTTTTAAAGCAAATTTTACCTAATACAAATTAGAATCTGATTTTGTTTTTCCTTGTTTAAGTTTAGCTTCTAAAAATTAACAGCTGTTCAGATCCGAGGGAATTTGGACTAGCAATATACTGACAGGTTTCAGAGTAGTAAATTTGTTAGTCTCTAAGGTGCCACAAGTACTCCTGTTCTTTTAGCAATATACTGGTACTTTTGCCAAGGTTGTGAGTGTGAGCCTCACCTGGTGCGCATGTTCTTTGCGGGGGAGGGATAGCTCAGTGGTTTGAGCATTGGACTGCTAAACCAGGGTTGTGAGTTCAATTCTTGAAGGGGCCACCTAGGGATCTGGGGCAAAATCAGTACTTGGTCCTGCTAGTGAAGGTAGGGGGCTGGACTCGATGACCTTTCAGGGTCCCTTCCATTTCTATGAGATAGGTATATCTCCATATATTTTTTTTTATTATTAAGTGTCAATTGCAGGAAAAGCTTCAAATAAAAACTATTAATGTTGGACAGAGCAGATGGTGAATCATAGTTTTAAAGCCAGTTGAGCAAGGTAAAACAATATCAAATTGCTTGATGGTTGCTAACATAATTGGGTAAGGTTGTGGTTTAAAAAAGTCTTTGTGGTTTTCAGGACTTTGTTACCTCAGTTCTCTTTAATATTGGTCTGTTTATGGATGCGCCACATAGCAGTGTGATATGTCCTAGATGATGATGGATATCTGTGGTAGTAAGACTTGAAAAATGTACTAGACACCTGTTAGTGAGAGGATACTACAAAAGATGGAAGCTTCTCTGCTGGGTTCCTTGGGCTTGGCTCTCCCTCAGTGGGGATCAGATGCCCTGCTGTGCTATTTGGATGTAGTTCCTTCTTGACTATGGGAAAAATTAGTGGTGGCACTCTCCCATGTTCACCTTTCATGGCAACAAAGACTATGTCTACACTGCATTCCACTGGTGGCAGGGTATGTGTAGCTACATGTCTCAGTGAAAAGCGGGCTGTGTCCACGCTGTGGTATGTAGCTACTTGTGTCAATGGGACTGTCATAGGGGGAGGAAGCGGAAAAAAGCTCAAGCAGCTTTTCGCTGTTAGAGCTTCTCACTGTGGCAAGGAAAAGCTCTGGCAAAGAGGCGGCAGAGGGGAAAGGCTCCAGCAGTACGGAGCTGCCAAACCTTTTCCTTTTGCCTGCCCTGTACCAGAGCCTTTTCGTGTGGCAGGGAAAGGCTCAATGGGGAGCCATTTAGAGCTTTCCCTGTGGTGGGGGGGGGACTCCACAGTGCTACAAATAGCAATGTACACAGGGGAGGCACTGCTTTGGTGTGTAGAGAACCGTGTAGGGTACTAACCCACAGGGTTCAGGTGTGTGTGTGTCTGTACTGTACTTGTCTAAGCCATGCTGTCTACACTGCTAGCAGTATAATAAATATGTCCTCTGCATGCTGCCGTAAAGAGTGTAAAGTGTAGATGTATCTCCAGTGAAATGTCAGTACAAGGAGACTGCATTACTTCATAATATACTATTACTTCTACGTGTTGAGTACAGTATCATCACTGCATTTGGATTAACACCTATTGAGATGAGATGAATATGCAGCTCACAACTTGAGCTATTGTTTCATGTTCTGTACAAATGAACAGATGATTCTGCATCAGTTGTACTTAGTGCATGTTTTCAAACAACCTTGGAGACTTTTCAATTTTGAAATGAGAGGTGAGGTTCTGGAAAACAAGACAACCAACATCTGCCTAGGTGATATTTTTTATTTTCCATTCACTTTTTTCAAATATGTTTATGAATTATATTAATAGAATTGTTCTGCGTTAATATTTTGATTCTGTTCTACTCTTACTGTCTGAATAAAATGAAAATACAGAAGCTTGTTGATTGCTAAGGGGGGATGTCTGTTTGACTTTTACCAGTACTTTTGTGATACAATTAAATTAGTGGCATTTATCCTTCTAGAATTCCCTTATTTATTTTTTTTAAAGAGAAGGAAGATATTCTTGACAAATGAGAATGCAAAGTGTATAGTGACACTATAGTACTGTAGTTGAAAGGACTTGTTTCTGGGGAGAATATTTATGAAATCTGCATGATTGGGGTGGGGTGGAATTGTGTAGTCAATCTCCACCCACTTATGATGCCAGAATGCCATTATGCTACTTACTGTGATTGTGCATATCTTCATAATCTGATTCTTTTTCCTGGCATACCCTGATCAGTGGTGAAATTGTCAACAATGTTGACATTAAAATTCCCACAGTTTAGGGTTCAGAGTAAACCCCTTATTAGGATGTCTGAAATCTCAGGTAGGCATTACTGAATTGGTTCCATTTGGATTGACTATTTGAAGTTGTTAGGTGGTATATTTTTGCAGCCTTAAGGGATATAGACTGTTTTGTAAACAATGGAAGCTTAAATTCTGAAGCTCAATATTTTTGTTGTGATGGAAAAGGAACGGTTTTCTGAGTCATTGCCAGCTGGCCCAGTTCAGCACCTGAATGCAATATGTATGGTGGTGGTAGCGATGAGGAGGAAGGGAAGAGTAGGAAGTGGTAGTAATAGGAGCATTAGCATTAGGAGCATTAGATTTTGAAACAAATCTCTTCCAACCTTTTTCCCGTGGTTGAAGGTTTTCTGCCCATCTATTGTAGATGGTGCCATTTGCTGGACAAATACTTGCTTGTTACACCTTCATCTGCTTTTATTAAGAGTTCTTTGTATGTAACACTTATATGTTAGTTCTTTTAAAGAGAGAGAATGTGTGTGTGTGTGTGCTTTATATATTTGTCAAACAATTTTACAGATAAGATTCCCAGTAGTTCTTTGAAATCAATCATTTGCACAGTTAAGCCTAGCTCTGCCCAGCCAACTTTTTTGTGCTTCTGTTGGCAGAGTATGCTACAGCTGATAGTATTGAGATACATCCCCAAAGCCCTGTTATGTAGAAGACTCACTTGTCGGGAGGAAGGGTATTGATATATACTCTCAACTGAAAATCAGTGGTTATAGTGCAACACAAGCCAAGGTTGCACAACGTAAAAATGTTGTCTTTGTAGCAGTGTGGCCTGGGATAATAAGGAGAAGGGACAAGCTTGTGGGTCTATAAATCAATGTTTTCCAACGTGTAGGGTTGACCCCTTGAGGAGATACGGAAAGACTAACTGACGTAGATGTATACATTAAGACTGGCAGCCCTTTTACCAGCACATAGTGAGGTTGAAGAAGGACATACGTCACTGCACTTCACTATTTTTTAAGTGGGGGCCACTTTGGCAAAAAACCCTCAATGTGAGAGCCACATCAACTACTAAATTAATACATTGCTTACAACTCCTTAATGATGTAATGTTACAGAGCCACTCGTGTAACTAAAACAAAGTCTACTTGTACCATAAAACAATACTCCTTTTATAAAATAATAACCAGGAAAATATATGAAAGTAACAAGGCACCTATTCGAGTAAACTTTTTAAGAGCAGAATAATGCAAAACTTACTTTAAAAACTGGATGAGCGAAAGTGTGTGTTTGATTTTCATCTTCCAAAGCATGTATGTCTCTCGTTTTTTTGGCTGGCTCTGGGAGGGGGTTCAGGGCTGGGGCAGGGACTTGGGCTGCAGGAGGAAGTATGGGGGGCTGGTCCCGGGAGGCTGCAGGTTGGGTGGTGGAAGAGAAATGCTGGTCCAGCATCGCTGGGCCTGCAGTACTCATGCTACTCCTGGTCTTAATGCTGCAGAGCTATTCAGAACCTGCCCATTGAAGAGGGCGGCACTTACTTCGGGCGGCTCTGGCCCCACGCCGCTCCGAGAAGGGGCCAACGCGCCCCTGCAGCCCCTGGGGGGCACGTGGCTCTGCGTGCTGTCCTTCTCTGAAGGCACTGCCCCTGCAACTCCCATTGGCCACAGTTCCCCGCTCCCAGCCAATGGGAACTGCGGGGCGGTGCTTTCAGGTAGGAGCAGCGCACAGAGATCTCTGCTTCCCCCAACCCCCAGGACCGCAGGGGCATGCTGGCTGCTTCCGGAAGTGACGTGGGGCCGGAGCAGGAAGGGAGCCTTAGCGGCAACCCTGCTGTGCTGCCGGAGATTCCCGTTGATGGGAGCTACTGCTGGCTCGCGGGCCTTACAGTCAAGAACACTGACATATGTGGTATCATTTTCCTGAAGGAGGGCTCAGCTCTCAAAAGTTTGGAAAACACTGTTACAAAGTGACCTAGAAGTTTGCTTCTCTCAATCCTCTTTCTGTGTTTCCCAAAACATACCACTACCTTTTAAGTTAAAGGAATAGTTGGGGATATCAGTAGGAAATGTTTGCTTTGTACTGCTGCACTATTAGAGAAAAGCCTACAGTGGTAACGGGATAAGGTGGTACCTTTTGTTGTGGTCAGTTTGCAGCAACCACTGCTTCCTTTTCCTTTATCTGTCTATCCAAAAATCCTCTATAATCCTCTTTAATGGTTCTAAATAGTGTAAGAATGTGTGAATTGTAAGGAAGAGGAGTAAGTGCCATTTAAGAGGGAGGCATGATGGCAACATTCTAGAGTATAAAATTAATCTTGGAAGCTCAATTTGGGAAAGTAAGGGGCTATGTAATGTAAATACAGCATTAAGAACTGCAGAAGTGTTTTGTTTTTCATTGTGGTAAGAGGTAAGACTATTTAACCGTTTGCAAGGGAGGACAATTGTAAAAAGCAGATATGGTAATTTGCTTTGACTTTTATTGATATATTTGTTAATTATATTGGGCCCATAATAATTACTGTCTTGGCACAGATAGAATGGGATGCACCACATGTACAGCGGAGAGCTATTGAGTTCATTTAGTGTACATGTATGCCCCTTTTTGTCATTTTTTCTCTATCAAGTTCAGTAACCAGTATTTTTTACATTAAATGGGTGTTACAGTGTCTGACCTTTGACTTAAAAACAAGTTTCTAGCCCACAAGGCTGTGGGGGGTGGGGGGGGGGGGGAAGACACCTAAAAATGTCAAACTGAATACTGTTCACATCCATATTGCCACTACATAGTGACTCTCTCTCTCACCACCTCAAACGTAATAATTGCTTCCATGTTCTCCCCTCTCCCACCCAAATCTCCATTCCTTCATATGTTTTCTATAATCATATGTTTGCCTCCATATTAGCTGAAGCTTTCTGCTAAAGTGATAAGCAGTGAAATAGTTGTCATTTACTTGGCTATTTTTAGGTTCCAGCGTTAATTACCCCATTTAAATGAATGAGGTATATAAAAGGTTAATGTAAATTTAGATGCAGGAGCATCCATTTGTCATAAAACATTTGGGGACAAATATTTGAAAGTATTTGGCATTCATTGCAGTGGAAATGCGAAATTACTGCTAACAATGTTAATAAAATAATTAATATATAAGTAACTGAAATAGTAATCTGTATTTATATTTTTGCCTAGAATTTAGTTTACAAGAAGCCTGTAGCAAGGGTGTGTGGTCTCCCTGATGCATGGGGTGAGAACAGCGACCACTCCCTGGTGGGCAAAACTGGGACACCTGTGGTCGCACCGCTGGACGCAGAGGGGTGGGTCAGGAACTGGAAATATAAAAGGCAGGCCCTCCAGCTCAGTTGGGAGAGAGCTGCTGGAGGAGTTGGACATCTCCTCCCCAACTGCTGGAGCCTGGACCTGCCAGAGGCAGCTACAGTGCCAGAGATGGGGAGGGACTGCCTGAGCTGCCAGACACCAGGGACACCGAGGAGCTGCTGGGGCTGCCACTAGCCGTTTACCCCAGCAAGGCGAACAACAGTCCTGGAACCCAGGTACCCCCTGACTGGGAGTGTAGGAAGGAGCCCAGAGAAAAAACGGTTACTCACTTCTTGTAATGGTGGTTCATGTCCATTCCAATCAGGTGTGGGCGCGTGCACATGCACGATGGCCGGAAGATTTTTCCCTTAGCAGCATCCGTTGGGCCAGACTGGGCGCCCCCTGGAGTAGCGCCTTCATGGTGCTCAATATAGAGCCATGCCGACCCTCCATCCCTTCAGTTCCTTTTTTCTGGCTATTCCGACAGAGGGGTAGGAGGGTGGGTATTGGAATGGACATGAACAAAACATCTCGAAGAACAACGGTTACAAGAAGTGAGTAACCGTTTTTTCTTCAAGTGGTTGTTCATGTCCATTCCAATTAGGTGACTCCCAAGCCAAGTTCAGGATTTGGGGTCGGAGCTGTTCACTGATTGGAGTACTGCTCTTCTGAAGGTGCTTAGTCTCTGGCCTGCTGGGTAATCGCATAATGTGCAGCGAAAGTGTGTATGGAGGATCACGTTGCCGCTCTGCAGATTTCCTGGGTGGGAACCTGAGCCAGGAATGCTGTCGATGAAGCCTGCGCCCTGGTAGTGTGTGCAGTGATCGGTGCTGCGGGAACACCTGCCAGGTTGTAGCACTCGCGGATACAGGACACGATATAAGACAAGATGCGTTAGCATGAAACCAGATGACCTTTCATCCTGTCTGTGACTGCCACAAACAACTGGACCGACTTTCTGAACGACTTTGTTCTCTCGATGTAAAAGGCCAGCACCCTGCTGTCATCCAGAGAGTGGAGTCTCTGCTCCCTGCCACTGAAATGAGGTTTAGGGTAGAAAACCGGGAGGAAGATGTCCTAGTTGATGTGAAACTGTGAGACAACCTTTGGGAGGAAAGCAGGGTGAGGTCTGAGCTGAACCTTGTCCTTATGGAACATGGTGTAGGGAGGTCTGATGTCAAGGCCTGAGCTCAGACACCCTCCTGGCCGAGGTTATTGCTACCAGAAACGCAACCTTGTAAGAGAGGTAGAGCAGGGAGCATCTTGCTAAAGGCTCAAAATGGCCTATGAACCTCGAAAGGACCAAGTTGAGGTCCCAGGCAGGGATGTGAGGGTATAACCTGTCGAACCCCCTTCAGGAATCGGCTGACCATGGGTTAGCAAATACCAAGCGGCTGTGCACACCCGGGTGGAAGGCCGAGATGGCGGCTAGGTGCACCCGTATAGGAGACAACAAGAGACCCTCCTGCTTCAGATGGAGGAGGTAGTCCAGAATGTGCAGCACAGGGCAAATGGTGCTGCGCCGACCAGATTGAGAATCTCTTCCACTTGGCAAGGTGCATGGCTCTCGTAGAGGGTTTCCTACTGCCAAGGAAGACCTGTCTGACCTTGTCTGAAACAGGAAAGATTTAACCATGGAGCTTCCATGCTGTAAAATGGAGGTTCGGGTGTTGGAGACATCTGTGATCTTGAGTGAGAAGGTCTGGGGAGCGCGACAAGGTAATCTGGGCTCCAACGGGCATGTCTAGGAGGGAATACGGAAGTGTACCAGTGCTGACAGGGCCAAGCCGGTGGTACCAGTATGACCCGAGCTCAATCTCTGCGGATCTTGAGCAGCACCTTGTGAACGAGCGGTATGGGTGGAAAGGTGTATAGGAGATAACCTCCCCAATGGAGGAGGAACACATCCGTGCTGGAGCCCGGGCTGTGATTCTGGAAGGAGCAGAACTGTTGGCACTTCTTGTTGTGTTGCGTGGCAAAGAGGTCTATCGGGGAAACCCCCACCTCTGGAAGATGACAATTGCGATGTCTGGGCGAAGGGACCACTCGTGGCTGTGGAAAGACCTGCTGAGATGGTTCGCCAGCTCATTCCGAACCCCGGGGAGGTACGACGCCTGCAGGTGAATTGAATGTTCTACACAGAAGTCCCACAGCATGAGGGCTTCTTGGCACAGGGGAGAGGAGCGTCCACCCCCCGATTTGTTGAAATAGAACATTGCTGTCGTATTGTCTGTCATGACTGATGCACATTGTCCGGTTAGGTAAGGACAGAATGTTTGACATGCTAGGCGCACCACTCTCAGCTCTCTGACGTTGATGTGGAGATGTAGATCTGCTTGCGACCAGGGGCCTTGACTTCTGTGGTCTCCCAGATGAGCTCCTCAGCCCAAGTCTGATGCGTTCATCACCAATGACAGAGGTGGCTGTGGAGCAGCAAAGGGGACCCCTGAGCACACCTGCTGAGTTTCGACCCACCACCAGAGCGAGTTGAGGACCGGGCAAGGCAGGGTCACGATCCTGTCCAAACTGTCCCGGGCTGGGCGATATTCTGATGCTAGCCACGACTGGAGCGGTTGAGGCCTGAGTCTGGCATGCTGCACCACATAGATACAGACCGCAATGTGCCTGAGAAGTTTCAGGCAGTTTCTCACTGTAGTGGTGGGGAACTGCATGATGCCTCGGATTATGTTGTTGGGGGCCTGAAACCTTGCCTGTGGCAGGTATGCCCTGGCTTGGGTCAAGTCGAGTACTGCCCCTATGAACTCTATCCTCTGGATGGGGGACAGTTGATTTCGCTTCATTTAGAAATAGATCTAGGGTCTCAAAGGTGGCTCTGGTAAATGTGACCTGAAGCTCCACTTGGTTCCTGGAGTGGCCTTTGATCAGCCAGTCGTCGAGGTACAGGAACACCTGTACCTGGTGCCTCCGCAAGAGTGTGGCGATGACTGCCATGCAGTTGGTGAATACTCAAGGTGCTGCTGACAGGTTGAAGGGGAGGACAGTAAATTGGTAGTGGGTACCGTTGACCCCAAACCTGAGGTACTTCCTGTGGGGCTGAGTGATTGCGATATGAAAATATGCGAACTTCAAGTCAAGGGCGGCATACCAATCTGCTGGATCTAGTGAGGGAATGATGGAGGCCAAGGAGACCATGCGTTTTCTTTATGAACTTGTTGAGCTCTCGCAGGTCCAGAATAGGCCTGAAGCTGCCTTTGGCTTTCGGTATTAGGAAATACCGGGAATAGAAGCCCTCGCCCGTATGCTCCAGAGGAACCGCCTCCACTGCCCCTAGAGATAGGACCAACTGCATCTCCTGGATGAGTAGATGCTCGTGAGAAGGGTCCCTGAATAGGGACGGGGAAGGTGGGTGGAAGGGTGGGAAGGCACAGAGTTGGATGGAGTATCCCCTCTCTACCATGCGGAGCACCCAGCGGTTCAAAGTGATATGGGACCATGCACGGTAGAAAGGGGATAGTCGGGAGGATAAGGTAAGGCGGGGTAGATCCAGTCTCTGATCTGGTGTGCCATCCTCGATTATACCTTCAAAAGGACGATTTAGGGCCAGAAGGCGGCTTGGGCTGGCCAGAGCTGATGCCTCCTCCTGCCACTCCTGTTCCTCCTCCAAGAATCGGCCTGTCGGTTCTGCTGCTGGAATCTCTGAGGAGGTTGTGGGCGGAAGTGTCTCCGCTGTGTGGCGGGAGTGTGCAGGCTTTATGACTTGAGGGTGGCTGGTGAGTCTTTCAGGCTGTGCAGCCTCTTGTCTGTTTTTTCAGGAAAAAAAGGCTCACCCTCAAATGGCAGGTCCTGAATGGTCTGCTGGACCTCGTAAGGGAGCCCTGAGACTTGGAGCCAGGAGCCCCTCCTCATGGCTACCCCAGTTTCCAATGCCCTACTGGTAGCATCTGCAGCATCCAATGCGGCCTGGAGGGAATCCCGGGAGACTAGCTTCCCGTCCTCCACCAAGGCCGAGAACTAGGTTCAGGAGTCCGAAGGGAAGAGCTCTGTAAATTTGGCCATCGCCGCACAGGTGTTGTATGAGTTCCTGCTGACAATGGCCTGGTGGTTCGAGATACAGAGTTGCAGACTCCCTGTAGAATAGACCTTTCTCCCAACCAGGTCTAGATGCTTAGCCTCCCTGTTTTTTGGGGAAGGCCCTTGGAAGCCCTGTCTCTCTCACTGGTTAGCAGCGTCCACAACAAGAGAATCAGGGGGTGGGTGGGAGTATAAACGTTCAACTCCTCTGGAGGGCACGAAATAACACCTCTCATTATGCTTGGCAGTAAGTGGCAAGGAAGCTGGGGTCTGCCACAGGGTCTTAGTGGTGTCCACAGTGGTTTTAATAAGTGGAAGGGCAATACGGGAAGGTCCTGAGGGTGCGAGGATGTCCACCACGGGATCAGCCTCCTCGACCTTAATGCCCAGACCCTGAGCAGCCCTGCACAGCAACTGCTGCAGCACCCTGTTGTCCTCAAGCACAGGGGCTACAGCTGTACCTGTCAATGCTTCGTCCGGTGACGAAGAGGAGGAAGCGTTTATAATGAGTAGATGCTCCCTGCTATCCGCCCCCAGGGGGTCCCAAGACTTTCGGGGCAGCGTTTGTGCTAGTGGTGCGCCTGACGGTGCCAGAGATGCAGATGCTGGACCAAGTGTTGGCGCCACCATCAGTACGATGGGAGGAACCATCGATGGAGCCGGTGTTGATCCGCTCGCAGGCGCAGGTCCCAACGCCGACATCAGCACCGGGGCTGTTGATGCCTGCGTTGTAGTCGACGTCAACAAAGATGGCATGGGAGATGGGTGTGAGGATGTTGCCAAGGGCGGTGCTGAGGTCTGTGCTGAGAACAGTGCTGGAGTCGACGACGGTGCTGCTGTCAGAGGCGTTGGTGTGTGGACAGGCACCAAGGGCAGATGCCTAGCCGATGGCGGGACAAAGGTGGCTGAAGCCACAGAAGATCCTGCGGAACGGTGACTTTGGGTTCCTCCCTGCCATGGGTGAAAGGCCCAGGGGGTCCAGAAGGGCCACTGAGGTGGGTTCTGCCACTGCAGAGGTCACAGCTGGGACTCACTCCTGTCTCTCCCAGACCTGGATCTGCGGCTCCTGCTTCTCCTGGAGCGACAGGAGTTGGACTCTGACTCCGACTCCAGGGTCTCTGAGACTGAAGACCATGGAGGAGCCGAGCCTTGGTGCCTTGAGCGTCAAGAGCTCAGGGAGCGGTTAGGTTTTCTGTCCGAGTGAGCTGGTGCTGAGGACATGGGGGGGGAGTGCCTGGACATCATAGCCAGCTTCCCTCTTGACTGCACCGGAGGGTGGGGCAGGTCCACCAGCGCTGAAGGTTCTTTCCTCCTGGGGGGCAAGAACAGCGCCGTAAGGTGCAGGAGGTCCCAAGCGGCTTGGTAAGCTTCTGGTGTCAAAGGGAGCTGTAGCTGCTGTGTAGGGACTGGTGACCGGGGGCGGGGGCCAGACTCAACTGCCTCACTTGGGCCGGAGTCGACACGGCCCCAACGGGATCCAGAGCTGTGGCCCACCTGGGGTCTCACATCTCTTGGTTTAGCTGGAGGAGAGTGGCTGTCCAGCTTCTTTTTCTTCTGAGGCACCAGCGAGTGGTATCGGTGCCTTGAGGTGCTGTGTCAGTGTCGAGCGTCTCGGGATGAGTCCTTTCTCGGCGCCAAGCTTGACAACAATGCCGGGTCACTCGCTGTTGAGAACGAAGCGTTAGGGGCCGGGTCCCCTGAGCCTGGATCGGAGTGGGGACGTAGGGCTGTCTCCATGAGGATCACCTTAAGCCGCTGTTCCCTTTCTTTTAAGAGTTTTAGGTCGCAACTCGTGGTAGATCTTACAGCAGTCCTTTTGGTGTCCCTCTCCTAGGCACCGTAAACACGACGTGTTGATCGCTCTTTGGCATGCGCTTCCTGCAGGCCACACTGCTTGTTTTTAAATCCCGGGGACCGCGGCATATCGTGGCTCGGGGAGACAGGATGAGGAGGGGAAACCCCCAACAACTCTGTACTAAGAACTCTACTAAGACGACACTAAGGTAACTATATACAATGAGTATAGAACGCGCTTGCTAAGCAAGGGCGAAGGAACATTCCAGCCAACCGTCACTGGCTGTAAGAAGGAACTGAAGGGGTGGCGGGTCGACAGGGCTCTATATTGAGCACCATGAAGGTGCAACTCCAGGGGGCGCCCAGGCCAATCTGACGTATGCTGCTAAGGAAAAAATCTTCCGGTCACCGTGCACATTTACGCGCACACACCTGATTGGAATGGACATGAACAAGCACTCGAAGAAGAAGCTGAATAGGATTCGGCTGTGTTACTAACTGCAAGCTGGCTGGCATGTTGGGGCTGGATTTCCCCGCTGACCCAGTGGCGGACTGCTTCACCACTGTTAGGGCCCTGGATTGGGATGCAGTGGAATGGGCGGGCCTGCGTCCCCCTGCTATCCCACATTTCGGCCAAGAGGCCTGCATTGGTCTGGCACTTGCCCGAGCTAGGACATCAGACAGTTTTGCTGGTGCTCTCACCAGAGAGCTGATCCCCCCCCCCCCCCCCCCTCCAGATTGCTGTGTTGCTCTACCTGACTGCAGGCCAGAGCCTTTGACTGATTACTGCCCCACCCTGGTTGAGGGCCTCGGATATATAGACTGCCCACTGCTCTGCCTGCCTACAAGCCAGAGCCATTAGCTGAATATGGTCGCACCCTAACTGAGGGCGCCGGGCCTATAGACTTACTGATACCCTGCCCGACTGCAGGCCAGAAGCATTAACGCTGTGCTATCCCACTCTGGCTGAGGGTGGAGCTCACAGACCCATTTGCTGCCTGGCCTGGATTGCAGGCTTGGACCTATTACCTGCCACCTAATTTGCCCTGAATGGAGTTGCTCTAGGAACATTGCAGCAAGAGGGCGTGATCTCCTTCCCTGACAGACAGGGAGAGAACTGAGACCACCTTACAAAGATTAAAGGGCAGTCAAGGTTGGGCAATGAATAAAGGACAGTGGATGGGAAGACAGAAGCAGGGAATGGAGATTGCTTGAGGGTCTGGGGCCAGGGAGCAGGATTAAAGGAAATTGAAGAAATGAAAGAACATCTCAATCTAAAGCTTTCTTTGCCAAGGAATGTAAAACTTAAACTAGTGCTTGAGTTTTTTCTCCTCATTGCTCCTTATGAATGTACTTGGGGTGGGCAGGGGCCAGGCCATGTGGGCTTCTGGCAGTTGTGTGGGTGGGTGCTAGAGGGAGTGGTGGATTTGTACTGGCATAGCTTCAGTAGCCCATAAACATACACTGGCAGCAGTCCACTGGAGCATAGCTCTAGACATTCCACTCCATGTTGCGCCCGCTTCCGAAAGCCCTGGGGCCATGCAAATCCTCCAACATGTTGGGGTGCCATTATATGCTTAAACATTAGAAAACTTAGGAAATTTGAATGCAGAAAACTTAATTGTGAAACAGTTTCAGTTGCCCCCCTCTTCTACCACAGAGCAATGCAATGAGAAGACACTTACGAGTGCCTTCCTTGTACTTCTCCCCCCCCCCCCCCACAGAAATAAATCTTACTATTACCAAAGTCAGTAACTTTAACTGTGACTCAGTAGGGATGCCAGCCTCCAAAACCCTACCAGGTATGTTGTTGCCAACAGGATTTATTTTTTTGCTGCTTCAGTTTGATTTTTCTATTACTAATCTGATACCCGTGTTTATTTGTCCACTGCTGTTGATGGTGAGAGGCATTTCTGAGTTGGACTAGTGTGTTTGATAAAGTCAGTTTCCCTTTTAGTTTATTTGTAGTATGAAATTTAAGAATACTTCTGTATTGGTGGCATTCCTATGTTCCTGTCATCTCCTTGAGAAATCCTTGTGATATGTGGAAAAATGTAGGAAATCTAATGCATTTAAAAATCAGTTGAGTTTTATCTGGGACTATAAATACTAAAATGTATTAGTCAAATGTGTATGGTTACTTCATGGTGTCGCTAAAGGGCAGAGTTAAGATTCTTTGGGTGACTTAACTATGCAATTCCATGCCAGAATGTTAGTTGGGTTTCTTTTAAGTTTTACTGAACTAAATTTCCTGGATTTATAATACTTGTTTTTTGGGATAACATCCTTATCAGTAATCTAGGGTAAAATATATTATATGTACTGTCAACCTTAACTTCGTCTTAATGTAGTTTTTGTTACCCTAGTTACTAAATTGTGCTTCAGAACCTCAGCTTTCATTTAAATAAAAATAAGGTTTTAGTTCTTTATAATTGCAGCGAGAACCTTAAAAAATGTGATGTATACTGATGTAATATTGCCTTCTGAGTTTGCAGAAATCCCGAAGCAGAAGAACTCTCAACTACTTCATTCATCTTAGTCAGGGCTGTATGGACGTCTTGATTCCGTGGCTGCGAATATGATATTTTTTCCAAGATGGCACAGAATTCAGCATTTGGCTGCAGCCTGATACTGTGTTCTGTTTCCTTCCCTGCCAGGATCTGTCAGCAGCTGCCTTTTGCTCTCCAGTTTTCGCCACATGGGAGAGTTTACTGGATTACAGTGCATGCTCCCTGTGCTTTTCCATGGAACCAGGTATTTGGGTCAGGAAGCCACAGCTGGAGTCCTTCTTGCAGCCATGGAGAGCGGGAAGTGAAAATTGTAGGCTGGTAAGCTAGGCAGCCTGGAGAATAGTATAGCAGCTAAGGTCCTGGAAGCTGTGGAGATGAGACTCTGAAGCTGTCTGCATCTCTCTCTTTCCCTGGCACACATGGGGAGGAAGGAGTCCCTTAGTTAGGATGCCTGGGCAACGTCATGGGAGTGGAGCTGGGCTGCTTTGAGAACACAATGCGCCCCCCCACCCCGCCAAAAAAAACCCCAACAACAACAACAAAACCCCTCACCCCCAAATCCATCCTTAAATTACTGTCAAAAATAATTAATGACTTTTATGTTAATGAGTATTTTCAACGGGATCTATAGCTGTATGTGTTTCTGTGTGGCAATGGGAATTAAGAGTATTTCCTGGCAGTAGAATAAACTAATGTTGCCACAGAACTTGGGAGTTAGTTCAGCAGATTTTGGTCCTATTGTGCTGTGGAATACACAGTGCCCTGTCTATAGTTATGGTTTGCTGGTTGGAGACACTCATAGATATGAGAACAGAATTTAGGTTGTGTGTGTAGTCTGTACCGTACAGTATTTGTAGTAGTGGAAAAGGTTTTGGGTGGGCCACGGAAAGTGTGTATTGTTTGTTTTGTTTACTTTTGTGTTTCTGTATTGGGTATGTTGCATGTAGCAACCTTAACTGTTTCACAACAGTTTTTTTGCTTGTGAATATGGTGTGTCTAACTAGAATTGTTTTAAAATGGGACGTGTTTTACACAAACATACTTGCCAACTTTAGCTGAAAGGATTTTACTTGCACATTCTTGGATAAAAGAAATTTTCTGTTGGGCAGAGATCAAGCATGAAAATTTTCATATCAAAAGGTGAGTGTTTTTTGCAAAAAGATAAACATGTGAAATAAGCTTTTAACTGAAATTGTTTTATAACCTTCACTGTAAGAAGTGTTATTGAGCATCTGCTGTAAGTTTACAGCAGTAATATTTGTTTTTTCTGTGTTGGTAAAATTGTAATTGGGCAGCTAAGTTTAAAGTAAGAAAATTATAACTTAAACTGTAGAATAAATTAATTTTGCTAGAAAGAGCTTTTGCATCTTCAACCAATGCATATAGTCATTTTCAGACTTCAAAAGACATTGTAAATATGATCTGGACTTAGTGTTTTGAAATAATAGTATAAAAACTAGTTCCACATATATCTAATGTTCTTTTTCTTCTCTTCTGGTGTTGGAAATGCCAAATCACCAAGGTAGCTAGTATAAGAATGCAGGTGATGTGCATCTCTACAATAAGAATGCATGAATAAGGAGGAGAAAAAGGATTTATTCGTGGCAATCCATCCCTTGTGGTGTGGGGGATGGATTGAAGAACAGTGTGCCACCTTCTTCAGAGTATGGACTGGAATTATTAATGCTGCCTTTCCACTTTCCTCTTTCAGCTGCTGAACCTCCATCTGAGGAGTTGTCTAAACCTTTTTCCCGTTGCCTCTTCCCCATCTGCTCCGATTCATGAACTTTGTTTTAACGTCTGCCCTTCAAGTAGCTTAGCTCTCATTCCTGCTTCTTCCTATGGCAAAACTTTTCCAAACTCATCGCAAACATTTTTTCCATCTCAGTATGTGATATGATAGTTCTACCAGCCCCATCTTTTAAGTAACGAGACATGGAAACCTTGTCTTAATAGCATCGAATTTAAGTTTAAATAGACATAGCTAGTGGACAACTACTGATAATTTGGTTGGTTATGGAGTTGACATTAACACTTCTTGTAGTATCGAATGGTGGCTTTGTTGACTCAGCTGGTCCTTTGCTGGTCAAGGATGTAATCATTTGAATGGAAGAAGAAAGGCTGAAGAGATGTGTATATACTCTACATTTGATCTGAGATGTAGTAGATCCCCAATTCCAAATGTGCATTCATTTGTTCCAGTCTTGTATGAGAGTCGGGGGATAAAACCTATACATTCTACATAGTGAACAGAGGACACAGTTACACTCCAGAATGTATAATGAACTTCTGTCAGGCCTAGTATTAGAATTGCTGAGGCTACTTCTTTGATAGTATTAGTGTTCATCTCTGTTACTGTTTCTGTCACACCAAGGAGCCCTAATCATGGACTAGGAAACCATTGTACTAGGTGTTCTACAAACACAGAACAAAAAGATGGTCCATGTCACAAAGGGAAGACAATCTAATAAGACAACAGACCCAGACAGGAATATAAGGAAACAATGAGACAGGTTTGTCTCATGGGCCGATCAGAGGTGTGAGTCGACGCCTGAATAGTGAATGAGAGATGCTGAAAGGTAAGGTGGGGATAGGTTGTGAAGGGTCTTTAAAGTGAAGACAAGCAGCTTATGTCAAGGAGGAGCCAGTGAACGGATGCAAGGAGCGGGGTGATATAGTGAAATCGATTGCTAGGAAAGTGATCTTTGTAACAGCACACAGCATGGATATGAGTAGGACAAGATTATATTTGTCAAGGCCAGAGAAGAGGATGCTGCAGTAATTAGTAATTAGTAATTAAGTAATTGAGATGAGAGTCTGTATATGAGTTTGTTTTGCAGTTGGATAGGAGAAGCCAGATCTTAGCGATATTATGCAGAAAGAAATGGCAAGTCTTAGTTGTAGCTTGGATGTGAAGACTTGAAAAGATGTCACAGTAAAAGATAACACCTAAGGTATGGACCTGAATAACAGGATAGTGGTATTGTCCATACTGGAGAAGAAGCAGGGGAGAGAGAAGATTGAGGTCTGTTTTAGCCATTTTGAGCTTGAGCTAACTGCAAAACATCCATGAGGAGTTGTCAGAAAACTGGTTTGGAATCTTGGCCTCTCTGAAACCATGGGATTGTCTCAAGTACAGTAGAACCTCAGAGTTATGAACACTTCGGGAATGGAGATTGTTCATAACTCTGAAATGTTTGTAACTCTGAACAAAACATTGATTATTTCAAAACTGTACAACTGAACATTGACTTAATTCAGCTTTGAAACTTTAGTATGCCGAAGAAAAATGTTGCTTTTAGCCATTTTAATTTAAATTTAAACAAGAACAGAAACAGTTTCCTTACCTTGTCAAATCTTTTTTTTAAACTGTCCTTTGTTTTTTAGCAGTTTGTACTTTTGCTTTTTTTTTTTTTTTTTTTTTGAGGGGTGAAGGGGTCTCTGCTGCTGATTGCGTATTTCTGGTTCCAAATGAGATGTGTAGCTGACCGGTCAGTTGGTAACTGTGGTGTTCATAACTGTGAGGTTCTACTGTAGTTTGATTCAGCTCATAGCAGTAGATACGTTCTGAATCTGATCTTTTTTGGCTGTGTTGAGCCATTGGGACTGAACATGAGGTATGAAATTATACTGTGGACCTTAGCCTCTTTTTTCCAATTCCTCCAGGTTGTGCTCAAGGTTTCTCCTTTTGAGGTGGTGAACTTATTTCTGAGCTCAGATAAAGAAATGCTCGATGAGGTCTTGGAATGCCTTGTGCAATTTTGTGCAATTCTGATGCTGATCTAGTGCAGTGGTTCTCAACCTTTCCAGACTAGTGCAAGCCTTTCAGGAGTCTGATTTTGTTTTGTGTACACCAAGTTTCACCTCACTTAAAAACTATTTGCTTACAAACTCAAGACGTAAAAATACGAAAATGTCACAGCACACTGTTACTGAAAAATTGCTTCTTTCTCATTTTTACCATATAATTATAAAATAAATCGATTGGAATATAAATACTGTACTTGCATTTCAGTGTATAGTATATAAAGTAGTATAAACAAGCCATTGCCTGTATAAAATTTTAGTTTGTATTGACCACGATAGTGCTTTTTATGTAGCCCATTGTAAAATTAGGCAAATATCTAGATGTTGATGTACCCCCTGGAAGACCTCGGTATACCCCAGGAGGTACATGTACCATTGGTTGAGAATCACTGATCTAGTGGAACAATTGAATCATTTGTTGTTCACAGCCAGTACAGTGACATTTAGATGACTTCATCATTCTCACAGGTTGCCCACATATACAGATGATCAGTGGTAGCGGAGAAAACTAAGTGCTGGTAGGCTCAGTGTGAGTCAGATCACATGTTACAGGGAATTTTTATGTTCCTGTGCCATGGCAGTGGTTGAGGTAAAAATTCTTGGCTTCCATTTTGGCCACAAAATCTGAACAATCAGGACCAGCAGAATAGTTGAGTCATACATTAACCTGGTCTGCCTCAGTGTGATAAAAATTGAGTTAGTTGTTGTGAGGAATGGACAGTTTTCTTAGGATGTCAGTTGGCTGCAAGCCATCTTAAGCATTTAAGTGGGAAGCATCAACTGAGAGGAAAAAAATAATCCATCTATTCTGATTGGTGTTCACTGAGTTTTACCTAACAAAGTTTCGGATGTTGACTAGTGAGTTGGCACCCTTCACCTTCCTCCCTTCCCTAATCCCCCAACCTTTGAAATCCATGTCTTTTATAACTGATAAAACTTGACAGCAACTGAGCCTGTTATACCCATCTTTCCCAAAAATCTTTACATCTTGGGTCTCATCTTGCCGCCCTCTTGTTCAATGTCTGTATGAAGCCACTGGGGAGACAGACATCCTGAGGTGTATTGTCTGCAATAGTCTAGTGCTTCTCAGTTCCAGATTTTTTTTTTTAAGAACCCTAATGTGATAGATTTGATACTGGTCAGTAATTTATAAAGACAGTATGCTGACCTGGTTATTGGGATGTTTACTGCATGAGTATATTAGTTTAATTTAATAGGATGCTATCGGGAAAAACAAGAGGAAAGGAAAGTAGGGCTCAAGATAAGCTGCCATTTAGCTAATACTTGAGGGATGTTGAGGGACAATGGAAAAGCCTGGGAGCACAGACTCTGGCAGATTAAAAAAGGAACACATTTTCAAGGGGGGGGGGGAGAGTTAAAGGGAATGAGACTGTGATACAAGGACCCTGTTGCAGCTGTCTGAAGAAGTTAGGCCTGCCTAGGTTACCATCAGGAGATGGTAAGCCTTTAGGTAACATAGATGTGTGATCTGTTTTAAAAATCTTTCCCTAATGCTTTTTCTACTAGGGCTGTCGATTAATTGCAGTTAACTCACGTGATTAACTGAAAAAATTAATCGTGGTTAAAAAAATTAATCGAAGTTTTAATTGCACTGCTAAACCATAGAATACTAATAGAAATTTATTAAATATTTTGGATGTTTTTATACATTTTCAAATATATTGGATTTCAATTACAACACAGAATACAAAGTGTACTGTACTCACTTTATTATTTTTGATTCCAAATATTTACACTGTAAAAGTGATAAGTTTTTTCAGTTCACCTCAGACAAGTATTGTAGTATTATCTCTTTATCGTGAAAGTGTAATTTACAAATGTAGATTTTTTTGTTGGATAATGGTTTTGTTTTTGAGTGCAATATAAAACTTTAGAGCCTACAAGTCCACTCAGTCCTATTTCTTATTCAGCCAATTGCGAAGAGAAACAAGTTTGTTTACATTTGCGGGAGATAATGCTGCCCGCTTATTTACAATGTCACCTGAAAGTGAGAACAGGCATTTGCATGGCACTTTTGTAGCAGGCATTGCAAGGTATTTACGTGCCCAATATGCTAAACATTTGTATGCCCTTTCATGCTTCAACCACCATTCCAGAGGATATGCTTCCACGCTGATGAGGTTGGTTAAAAAAATCTGCATTAATGAAATTTGTGAATGATCTCCGTGGGGGAGAATTGTATGTGTCCTACTCTGTTACCCGCATTCTGCCATATATTTCATGTTATAGCAGTCTCAGATGATGACCCAGCACATGTTGTTTGATTTAAGAACACTTTCACTGTAGATTTGACAAAACACAAAGAAGGTACCAATGTGTGATTTCTAAAGATAGCTACTGCACTTGACCCAAGGTTTAAGAATCTGAAGTGCCTTCCAAAATCTGAGAGGGATGAGGTGTGGAGCATACTTTCAGAAGTCTTTAAAGAGCAACACTCCAAAAAAAAATAATCAACCTTCTGTTGGTGGCATCTGACTTAGATGATGAAAATGAACATGCGTTGGTCCACACTTCTTTGGATCGTTGTTGAGCAGAACCCGTCATCAGCATGGATGCATGTCTTCTGGAATGGTGGTTGAAGCATAAAGGGACATATGAATCTTTAGTGCATCTGGCACATAAATATTTTGCGACACTAGCTACAACAATGCCATGCAAACGCCTGTTCTCACTTTCAGATGACATTGTAAACAAATGGGCAACATTATCTCCTGCAAATGTAAACAAACTTGTTTGTCTGAGTGATTGGCTGAACAAGAAGTTGACTGAGTGGACATGCAGGTTCTAAAATTTTACATTGTTTTATTTTTGAATGCATGTTTTTTGTACATAATTCTATATTTGTAAGTTCAACTTTCATGACAAAGAGATTGCAACTACAGTACTTGTATTAGGTGACTTTAAAAATACTATTTCTTTTTTTTACAGTTCAAATATTTGCAATAAAAATATAAAGTGAGTACTGTACATTTTGTATTGTAATTGAAATCAATATATTTGAAAATGTAGAAAACATCAAAAATATTTAAATGGTATTCTATTGTTTAACAGTGTGATTAATCGTGCTTAATTTTTTAAATTGTGCAATTAATTACGATTGGTTTTTTAATCGCTTGACAGCCCTAGTTTCTACTGTTAAGAATAAATTATACTTGGGTTTTAAAAAGGCAGTCACAGTCCCATCGCTAGATACCATTGGTCACAGATACATGAAGGGAAGATGTCTTAACTGAGTTGGACCTTTTGGGTAAGAAGAGCGTTTACACAGAATACTGTAGCCTGGGGAGGCTTGGTCTGAAAGTCAAAAAATTGTGGAATTGTATCCTGGGGAATAGGATAAGGTTCCAATCCTGACACCTGCGGGGGTGCAATCAGAGACCAGAGAGGAGCAGCTATTTCTGTACCGGGACATCTGGTTCTGCAGTCTCATCAGTTTCAGGTGAGAGTGGATCTTGTGTACATGTATGTGTGCTAGCTTGAATAACAATAACCATGAAGCTACAGCAGCACAGACTCTACGAACCTGCCAAGTACTTTGGCTAAGTATTTGAGAGGGTAGCCTATGCTGTTGGGTGCGTTGCTGTGGCTTCATTGCTAGTGTTATTCAAGCTGGCTAGATCTAGCTAGTTCGGGTAGATCTACAGTTGCTGAAGTCACACCTTTGATTGCAGCGTAGACATACCTGTAGGGTTTGTCTATGCTTGGCACTAGGGCTGTGATTCCCTGGCTCGTGTACAGATACTTATGCTAGCTCAATGAGAGCACATGGCTATGCTGTTGCGGCTGCACTACTGGTTTTTAGTGAATCCTAGACGATTAGGGCTGGAAGAGACCTCTGGAGTCATCTAGTCCAACCCCCTGCTCAAAGCAGGACCAACCCCAACTAAATCATCCCAGCCAGGGCTTTGTCAAAGCCTATAAGGATGAAGATTCCACCATCTCCCTAGGTAACCCATTCCAGTGCTTCACCACCCTCCTAGTGAAATACTTTTCCTAATATTCAACCTAGACCTCCCCCACTGCAACTTGAGACCATTGCTCCTTGTTCTGTCATCTGCGACCCCTGAGAACAGCCGAGCTCCATTCTCTTTGGAACCCCTCCTTCAGGTAGTTGAAGGCTGCTATCAAATTACCCCTCACTCTTCTCTTCTGCAGACTAAACAATCCCAGTTCCCTCAGCCTCTACTTGTAAATCACCTGTCCCCTAATCATTTTTGTTGCCCTCTGCTGGACTCTCTCCAATTTGTCCACATCCTTTCTGTGATCTTTTCTGATAGTGCTCTTGCTCTGAGTATATACAGATGTGTTTTGGTCAGATGTGTTTGTACTTGGCATGCCTAGCCTTGTCACTGCTGCCTGCGCTACTGCGGCTATGCCATTATTTTAAAGTATGCTAGCTTGATGAGAGCTAGTGAGTATATCTGATCATGCTGGAGAGTCGTATCCCTAGCTCCTAGTGTAGACCTACCCTTAGATAGGGATTTAGAAGAAGGTGATCTCAAGCTCCATGTGATGCTTGTTGGTGGGGGAGAGCTTTTAGAAGACAGACCTGGTGTTTGAACCATGAGCAGTGTTTGAACCGTAAGTTAAGGGTATATGCCTGACTTTCCCAAAAAATGAGTGGCAGATTCCTGATAATTTCCAAGATATGGGTGGCAGCCTGTGGATGTGACTTCATTTTCTAGAAGTGGTTGTTGTGAGTTTGTAGCTACAGTTGAGTTCCATTTTGCACTTAAAGCAGGAATTCAGTGTTTTTGATTTGTGTGAGAAGTGTAGCACATCCTACTGCCCCCAACTTAGAATACTTACTCTTTAAGTACAGAATTATTTTTCAGTCTACAATTACATCTACTAGTTTCACTTGATAAATTTCTTAAAGGAAAAATTAAATAAACTGTCTTTTTTTCTTTATCCTAAATATTCTTAACAGTGATGAATAGTGGAGACACCACTAAGTTATTAATAGCTGTTGTATCTAAGTATTATGATTACATGGGCCACAGACTCACTCAGGTCAGTCTTAAATGAAGCAATTGTGATATTACAAGTAACTGCATCAAGTGCCACACTTCCTCTCCATCAAGGAAGCCACAGTTCTGTTAGCTGAAGTCACTCAGTAGTGTGAGGAAGACCGGACATTCATATAGAGAGTTCTCATTGACCGATTACTTTACCCAACTATCACTGCTCTCCAAAGGCTCCGTAGCTGTGTACTGGCTGTTAGTGGTTGAAAAGCTTCAAATGGCATTGCTGCTTTGGCTGTATTTAGCATTGAGGCATCACTGGTGGTGGAACTGACACAGGAGTGCAGGGGGCACGCAAACATTAAGATTCAGGGTCTGGTTTCTCACTGCCTTCTTTTCCCGTAGCAGTAGTCTCTCTAACACAGCCCTCTGAACCAATGAGTAAATTGAAAATTAAGGGCCAAATGCATAAGTATGCCTTTGCTGCTTCATGGTGCTCTGGAGATGAAAAGCCGCTGATATGGAAAAATGAAATGTTCAGAAAATCAGTAGTCTAATCTGGGACCAAAGATGCTAAAGTGCCTTAATCATAGTCATATGATAATTGCATGTTGTTGCTACAGGGCAGAGTTAAGGTTGTTTGGGTTCCTTAACTCTGCATTTCTTAAAAGAAATCTACACTTCTTAAATTAGGTTTAACCTTAACTCTCTATTTCCTGAATTTGTAATGCTTGGGTTTTGAAATACCTACAACATCTCTATATCATCTGAATGAATTACAAGTTTGTGTGAAAACGTATGTGTAAAAAATATTATAGTATTTTAAATTTTTCTCCTTCCCCCACATACCTTTCTTAAAGGGAAGAAAAAAGAACCCTGAGGTAATAGTTTTGTGGTTGTTCTCTTTGTGTTCTACGGGTGAGTCCCACAGTCATTTCCTGTCTCCAAGAGTTTCACACTTGTGGTTGACAGTTCCATTGTTCTAGTGAAACAACTGTCTTTGGACAGTCATGGTCATTCAGGAGGAGGGGATTCGTCAGGTAATTAGTTCCAATGAGAGCTTTGAATATACTACCAAAACCTTGAATTGGGGCTTGTCTACACTGGCACTTTACTGTGCTGCAACTTTCTCGCTCAGGGTTGTGAAAAAACACCCCCCGAGCGCTGTAAGTTTCAGCGCTGTAAAGTGATAGTATAGACAGTGCATCAGCGCTGCCCAGCGCTGGTAGCTACTCCCCTCGTGGAGGTTGGTTTGTTATAGCGACTACACAGGCAGCACTTTAACGTTGCTAGTGAAGACATACCCTTGGAGTGTCTATTGTACAGGGAGCTGATGCAAGGAGTGGAACAGTGAGGTGATTTGCTATTGGTAGCTTGTATTGCTGAGAAGGCAGGATAGCTGCATTTTGAAACTACTGAACCCTTCTCCCCCCCCTCCTCCCAAGGTCCTTACCTTCATTCCTAGGAATAATGTATTGCAATATTTAAGTCTCAAGATGATTTGCTGGTGCATGACATTTCTCATTCCATCTGTTCAGTTTTAAACACCCACAATTTTTTCTTCCATGGTGTTGGCCCCATATCTGTAATCTTCCCCAACCCACATTTTATTTTGTTGGGCACATTTCATTTATTTTAGCAGGGGGTTGAAGGAGGGTGGTTTATTGTGTTTTTTTGTAATATGGTACAGTCACCTGATTTTCCTCAAAATGGATGAGAAGGTCCTTTTATAAATACTAATCCTATTCTTGAGCTTGTTTTTGGCTCTTCCTGTATTTTCGACTTGTAAGAATTTCTTATTCCATTAAATAATGCTATTTAACTTAAAATGCGTGTTGCTTATACTTTAGCTTGTCACTAAAGTCTTCAATCACTATTGATTATTTTTTATCTTTTTACTTTCACTTTGTTTTTGTTTTCTACTGACACATTTCCCACTTCTCCTGGAAAAGACAGCAGATCAGCACCAGATGTCACTAATTACTCCATTCTCTTAAAATGCAGGCGTGTTTTTGTAGAATTCGTCCTGGAAAAACATGTCTCCAGCTCTGCTGAAGAAGAAATTTTTGATTAAGAACAGCATAAAAATGACCATTTATCATTTAAAAAAAATCTTTTAATGTGGCCAGTGCATGAAATTTCAGTGAGTTTTAACTATATTGGAAGTGTGAATGGTCTGCCTTATTCTGTTAAATCACTTAGGACACAAATATGATCTGACACACAGTGCTATATTTCCTAAAGGATCCAACCAGACTTTCTGGTCCTTAATCAAATGATATTCTTAGTAGTTATTTTAAGGATCTTTCCGCTTGTTTCCTCCCTCTCCCCCCCCCCCCCCCCCATCGTTGGGATACTGTGTTCAGTGACTGTCCTGTTGGCTGAGATGATGACTTGATTTACAACTCATTAGAGCTGTTTGTAACTCAACTTAATTGGTTTTGCTTGAGAGCAGTATGAGCTGCACCCTCTGGACTGTTCATATTGCCACTACAGATGCCCCCCGGGTTACGCAAATGCACCCTTACAAAAAAAGTTCTGTAAGCTAGAAATAGGAGGTTTTTTTGATTTTTTTTTTTTTTTGCGTAATGGTCAGGTATATGTTTCCAACTTACGCAAAATTTGAGTTACGCAAGGCGTTCCGGAATGGAATGCTTGCGTTAAGTCTGGGAGCATCTGTACTGTGATGCAGGCCCATGAGCACACTGATTCTTTGCAGTGGCAGAACAGGGTACTGCTACTAACCAGCCACGCTGACCTCTGGATTACATTGTTTGCCTTGTTAATGAGGTTAGGAAAGAGTGCAAGATTCTAATTGCATTTCCTTTCAGGCCTTCTTGAGAGAGAGTAGTAAGAAGTAATTTGGACCGTTTGGGACTCAAAGGCAAGAGTGCGCTTTGGAAACCATATCCAGGAAGGGGACTCTTTTTTGAATAGATTTAACACAATTTAAATTAGATTAACTAGAAACTTTTTACTTGAGCTGCTCTTAAATTATTAACACCTATGTTCAAGTGATTATACATTTAACAGTATCTTGTAGTTTGCTTAAAGGAACACTTGAGCTGTTTTAAATTGACTACAATTTAAAGAAATTATATTTTCTGACAGCATCCTTTAAATAATGTCCTGAAACTTTTTTTCCTAAATTTCTTTTATAAGCATTCTTCTTGCTGATTAGAAGAAAGTATCTTGGACTTGAGAAACATCATGCTTATAGGGGCAAGCACTGGGTGTTTTGTTGTTGTTTTGTTCTGTTTATACAGCACCTCAGCACAGTGGGGTTCTGGTTCATCACTGGGGTGTTTAGGCACTATGGGAATATAAAATAGTAATAATCACCAGTAACGATTGGGCTCATCCCTTCTTTCTTCTTTATGTATACGTTTGCCAGTTTTCTCTTTGGTTTCAATTTGTTTCAGATTTGCTGCTGTTTTTCCAGGTAAAAATTCGCTTTCAGGGCGTGTGTGTGTGTGTGTGTGTGTGTGTGAGAGAGAAGGCATGTGAAGTCTTTGCAAGACAGTGAAGAATGAGTGATGATATGCTTTGTGCATGAGATATGAACTACAACTGAGCCATCAGTAAAACACTGAAACTTACTGAAATTAAATCAAACATGCAAAGCAAACTGAAAAATAATTTTTTTTAATTTTGTTATCAATTATAGTAATCTATGGGGTTCTAATAATTAGTTACAACATTTTCTGATAGAAATATGATTTTTCAATAAAACCCTTGCCGTAGCCACGTGAATGGGCTTTATTCAATTTGAATCCGTTCACTATAACATAGTTGCATATATTGGTCCACATTTCAGTTGGGTTTTGAAATGTGTAGCTCTCCAGTGTGTTTCTTGGCTTGTGCCTTGAAATTGTGTTTAAGTTGAAACAGATGTTTGCTTTTTAGGTCATGCAAAGTATTCTTTTCATTGCTTGTTTTGTTCAAGTAAAATACACTTCATTCTGGCTGGTTTAGTTACTGAGTGTAACTAGTGAGTTTACAGATCAAATTTATTATTGGGTGTACTTAATGTGTTGTATGGTGATGAGTGCTTTCGGGAAAGGTGGTGGAGATGTTCACTATCACAATAGTTACGTTGATATCTGTGATGTGCAACATCAGGTCCTTCCTTTACCAAAGCTTGACTTTATTTGATGGATTGCAATATTCACTTTGGGCCTGATCTGAATGTCTGTCCTATTTTAGTCAATGATAGATTAGCTTGAGAAGGGCTGCAGGATCATTGTTTTCTTAAGATTTCTCTACGTGAGAGACATGGGTTGGTTGTTTTTTTTAATAATTTTTTTAGTATAACCTATGGTGTGAATTTAAACAGGTGAAGGCATACTGGTGTAATGTTCTGTGTAGGTACTCTTATTCTGGTATAAGTGGCTTTTTCAGTTTAGTTTGTTTCTTGGGATGAGGTTTAAACTAAACTGAAAAAAACCACTATTCTATTGGAATCCCTGTTCACAGAGGGGCTTGTACCAAAATGTGTACTATGTCCTGGTTTATAGTTAAAATTTAGATCAACTTAGCTAAATCTCTCAGGGGTGTGAAAAATTGGATACTTCTGTCCAGTACAGCAGAATGGAGGCAATTATGGTTTTCTGTTGTCATGGTCACTTCAGCAGACATGTCACCCTCAATCTGACTCCATAGAGGAGAGCAGATGTTTCCTTTTGCTATCTGTGAGAGACTGTTTTGCAAAATATTTTTTTAATCTTGGGTAATAAGTTTTTCCCTTTGGTTCTTTTTTCCTCTAGCAGTTTTCTCTCTCTCCCTCCAGCTTGGCCTTCCTCTGTAGGGGAAATATTCTTAATTGAAGCATGTTGTGGAAGACTGGGAGCTCCTAGTCTGGATCCACAGTTCACTACTTTGGTTGAGTGGCTACAGCAGCAACAGAAAAGAGCTCTTCCTTGTGCGTCCTCGCTCAGAAAAGGAATTTTGAATTTGGATTAGAGTGCATTGCTCAAAGAAGATTCTCTTAGAACTGGAGGGTTCCTCCAGCATTTACTATCTTGTGAGGATAAGGCAGGATACCTACTTCCACATCAGTAGTTTAGCTGTCTCTGTCCCAGTGTGCTGTACCTATATACAGGTACAGCATAGTGGGTCTCATTCAATAGATTCAGCAAGGAGGTTTTGACACTAGCCTACCTCCTTTCAGTATAATTATTATGCTTCCTTTGGGTGATACTGCTCCACGTTCCTGGTGAACAGTTCCTGAAACATACTGGGGAGAGCAGCATAGCAATTTTTGAACCAACACGACTAGTCAGCTTCTCACCTTCACCTACATCATGCCACAAAGCCTGCAAGACAGTTTAGTAAGATAATGAAAACTTCAGAGTCTCTCATATACATCATAGAAGCACAGGCCGCCTAACAACAACAACAAGGCTGCTCTCAAGAGCAGTTTAGGGAGTATCCACAATAGTAACATTGGCAGTACCTCGCTACTGCTTCTAATCTAAAGCACTACCAAGAAGTAAAACCAATGCACCACTCCAGCTCCACAGAAGCAAATGATCGACCTGCCTGGGGAACACAGCTCACAAAAAAGAGACCGCTGACTCCACCACTCTACTAGTTATGATTTTCATGACAATCCATCATGCTGTCCAGGCTTGCAGAGCCAATGGCTTGTAGAACCAAGCACCCTGGGTCAACATCTTGCCTTGTAACTAAGCAGTCATGACCTACAGCTACCAAGAGAAAAATATTAAAATGCAAACAGACTGCAGCTGTAAAGGATAGGATGTGGGCAAATAGAGCTGAAACTGAACCAAAGTAAGCCCCTTCTCAGACTTTCTGGATGCAGCCTACTAAAGGGAATTGTGGGGTAACCTTCTTGAAGATTAATAATGTTTCAGTCAGGATTCTGTGGCAGCTAGAATTTCCAAATGACTCAGTAGACCTAAGACGTGAACACTTAAAAAGTTCCTGGTGGGAAGTTGAAGGATTTGGAGTTCTGGAAGAACAAAGCAAACAATTTCTCCATATGTTCTCATATTCCACAGTTTTGGTGTCTGTGCCTGTCAACTTTTCATCTTTTCATGAGTGGAGTTATTTCCTCTAAGTAACAGTCAGAGATTATTTTGTATAGTAAGCCTTTGTGTTTCATGGATGCAGTGAGTAGTTTTTCAAATTACGTCAAGTTTCTACTTCGGTTCACTTTTTTGTGGAGGCGGGTTAAAAAAAGTCTCAATTGTAGACATTGATACTGTAGAATTTTGATGTCTATTGTGAGTTGTACGTCCTCAAGTGATAAATTTTTTTTAAACAGTTGGCTGAATTTTGATATACTTACAAGTTCCCAAGTGTTAGAGCTACCCTGGCTTTTATTGGAGCTAAATTCTATATCTGCTGTGAGTGTTAGAAGCAATGGGCCTGGGCATAGCTTTCTAAATAAATTTATCCCAAGTTCCTTTTATAAAAGGGTGGTTATATATTGATTTTGGTCTATAGCATTTCTTCATAGGATCATGTGGTGTTTTATTGAACAAATATGAGCTTGTTCTATCTCTACCCAGCGCATATTAAGGTTTGCTGTTATGCAGTACATCAGGTTTCTGATCTAACTAGGCTGAAAATAGTGCTTAATGTTTGGCAAAGCCACTCCTTCCTTTTGCCATGGCCTTTTTAAAGTAGATTGCTTAACCCTGGGGTTCTTATGTCCCCAAATGAATTTGTATATCATTGATTGTCATTGATCTAAAAGATTGCCTGGGACTAAAACTAAGAGTGTTTGGGGAAAAGTAAAATGTAAAATATTAATTTTAATTGCCACAATTTTGCCTAAGCATGAATTTTCATATTTTGACTAATGTTTTGTTTTGGTTTTCTTGATCAAAGGAGTAGAATTGATATTATGTAAGTCTTGCCATCTTTTAGAAATACGTATTCTCAGGTATCTTATTGAAGTATTTAGCTATTTGTATTTATCTTTTTATATCTTTCTGTAGATCAGAACCCACAGCTACATCCAGGAGTTCTGACTTGACATTGTTTATTTAAGTCCAGGAGTTGAACCATTAAAAACTTTGGTTCAGTTCTCGTTTGGGTTTATCAATATTTCCGTACTCTCCGGTTCAGTTCTGGATCAGACATTAACCTAGAATTATGGTTTGGTAACGCATTCCACCTGTTTGAACCCGTTCTGATGCATTTCCTGCAGATTAATGTCACATACTCATATGCTTGCATTGTAACTCGTAGCAGAAGAATACAATGATAAATATTTTTCACCATAGAAAAATTTATTTTATGAACAAGTTATTTGCACACACTAGTACAACATCCTTCAGAACCCTGTCAGTCATATTTGACTGCTGAAGTGACAAAATGAATTCAAGCCCAGAAAATGCCATTTCTACACTAGTGTGTGTAGCAGGAGCACCAAGCATGATGGTAGTCAGTTGATATCGTGCAGGTCTTGTTATTTTTTATATTTTCACTTTTATGGATGAGGCTCATCAATAAAAGAATCCAGGAAGGGACTAACCTGTTTTTTGGCCTTGCTTCGACCAAAATTTGTCTCTTGCTTCTTGGACTTCTCACATTCTTTGAGGAAAAGCGTAGGATCGCATCTGACTGTCCAGACATATTTAACTGAAAGTCAGTCAGTTCATCATTTGGAATATCAGATATGGGCTAATTGGGAATTTTTACAATTTTAGTTAGATATATTTTTATCTTTTTCTTTGTCCTCATCTGAGAAGCAGCAGTTTGTACTGGGGTCAAGGTAAATGCAGGATCGAAATGCATCATTGTCCAACATTTTCTCTCAGCTCTTCATTGAGGCCAGTAGTTTTTCAGTAAAAGGTGAAGAAGACACCTTTGATGGGTTGAGTTGGCATTTTAGCTAGGTTTTGTAAAAATCACTTAGAGTAAGTTCTTATTGAAGTGTCTTTGTTAATTTAGCAGGCTTTAGTGCTGCCATATTTTTAATGGCCTTCCATTTTGTGTCACTTATATAAAGGTCTTGGTACATATCCTCACAAAAATCCTTGAGCTCTAAGAGTCTTTCAGGCATATCACACATGGAATGCCATTTAGTTGGACAATCTAGGATTGGCTTCTTTAAATTAAGCTTTTTTGTGATCACTGTACTTGTTGGGTTCCTAAGCCTTTTCCAAATCAAATATGCTTTTCCAGCTATGTGATTCATAGAGCATTCTTTCATAATATCCTCAACAGCAAGATATGAGCAGAACAGCGAACTTCTCATAGAGTAACTCCTCTAGCACCCACCATGTGGAATTCTGTCTCTTTAATCATCTGAAACTGGTTTTGTTGTGTAACATCCTCTGGAGTCTCTTTCACACGCTCATCAGTTTCATTTTGTTTTTCCTTTTCTTCCTGATCTGCAATCACACACTTTGATAGATTTGACAATATTAGCTGCATTATTAGTAGAACTGCTTCAGAGAACTTCCATAACAAATTATGACTTAGAGTATCATTGCCTGCAGGTGTTAAGAAGGCCTCTCAGTGATCTGCTTCATAGCAAACATGCAGAGGATAATTTTTCCATCTCCAATATACTGCATATTAACTCTAGTATGGATCTATCGGGCTGAGTAACACAGTCAGCTTTCAAAGAAATAAGCTAGCCTTTAGGCCTGCCTGTTTAATTTAGTGACGTACTCTGGTTGCAAGGTCAGCAACTTGGTCTTAAATATTTTCATCATTTATTGGCTGTTGACAAAACGTTCAAGGAGAGTGTTAAGAATATTTCTGAAGCCTGAATCTTCCATCAAGTTAAAAGGTCTACCATTCACTGTTGTTAATTTTGAGGTAAGCTTCAAGCAAAAGAGACTGACTAGTCTTCACTTTTGTCTTGCTTTTCAATATAGAATCTAGAGTACATTTGTTTGAGGACTAAATCATTTTTCTGCACAGAGGGTTAGGATTATTTCCATCATTGTGTGAAATTGTCTCACTTCGGGATAGCTTACTCATAGACTCTAAGGTCAGAAGGGACCATTATGATCATCCAGTCTGACCTCCCGCATGATGTGGCCCACAAAAGCTGACCCACCCACTCCTGGAAGAATTCTCTCCCTTGACTCAGCTGTTGAAGTCCCCAAATCATGATTTAAAGACTTCAAATCGCTGAGAATCCTCCAGCAAGCGACCCCTACCCCATGCTGCGGAGGAAGGCGAAAAACCTCCAGGGCCTCTGCCAATCTACCCTGGAGGAAAATTCCTTCCTGACCCCAAATATGGTGATCAGCTGAACCCCGAGCATGCGGGCAAGATTCTCTAGCCAGACCCTCTGGAAAAAGTTCTCTGTAGTAACTTTTAATATCCCATCATTGACCATTGTTGCTAATTACCAGCGATGGCACGTTATTGACCTAATGACTAAAATCACTTTATCCCATCAAACCATCCCCTCCATAAACCTATCAAGCTTAATCTTAAAGCCAGAGAGGTCTTTTGCCCCTACTGTTTCCCTCGGAAAGCTGTTCCAAAATTTCACCCCTCTGATGGTTAGAAACCTTTGTCTAATTTCAAGCCTAAACTTCCCCACGGCCAGTTTATATCCATTCGTTCTCGTGTCCACATTAGTACTGAGCTGAAATAATTCCTCTCCTTCCCTGGTATTTATCCCTCTGATATATTTAAAGAGAGCAATCATATCCCCCCTCAGCCTTCTTTTGGTTAAGGTAAACAAACCGAGCTCCTCGAGTCTCCTTTCATATGACAGATTTTCCATTCCTCGGATCATCCTAGTGGCCCTTCTTTGTACCCGTTCCAGTTTGATTTCATCCTTTTTAAACATGGGAGACCAGAACTGCACATAGTACTCCAAATGAGGTCTCACCAGTGCCTTGTATAACGGAACCAGCACCTCCTTATCCCTACTAGAAATACCTCGCCTAATGCATCCCAAGACCGCATTAGCTTTTTTCACGGCCACATCACATTGTCAACTCATAGTCATCCTGCGATCAACCAGGACTCCGAGGTCCTTCTCCTCTTCCGTTACTTCCAACTGATGCGTCCCTAGCTTATAACTAAAATTCTTGTTATTTATCCCTAAATGCATAACCTTACACTTCTCACTATTAAATTTCATCCTATTACTATTAGTCCAGTTTACGAGGTCATCCAAATCTCCCTGCAGGATATCCCGATCCTTCTCCGAATTGGCAATCCCTCTCAACTTTGTGTCATCTGCAAACTTGACCAGCGCACTCCTACATTTGGTTCCGAGGTCAGTAATGAATAGATTAAATAAAATCGGACCCAAAACCGAACTGAACCTTGAGGAACTCCACTGGTAACCTCCGTCCAACCTGACAGTTCACCTTTTAGTACGACCCGCTGCAGTCTACCCTTTAACCAGTTCTTTATCCACCTCTGGATTTTCATATCGATCCCCTTCTTTTCCAATTTAACCAATAATTCCTCATGAGGTACCATATCAAATGCTTTACTGAAGTCGAGGTATATTAGATCCACCGCATTTCCTTTATCTAAATAATCTGTTACTTTCTCAAAGAAGGAGATCAGGTTGGTTTGGCACGATCTACCTTTCGTAAAACCGTGTTGTAATTTGTCCCAATTGGCATTGTCCTCAAGGTCCTTAACTACTTTCTCCTTCAAAATTTTTTCCAAGACCTTGCATATTACAGATGTTAAACTAACAGGCCTGTAGTTACCCGGGTCACTTTTTTTCCCCTTCTTGAAAATAGGAACCACATTAGCTATTCTCCAGTCAAACGATACCACCCCCGAGTTTACAGATTCATTAATAATTATCGCTAATGGGCTTGCAATTTCTCGCGCCAGTTCCTTTAATATTCTTGGATGAGGATCATCCGGTCCGCCCGATTTAGTCCCGTTAAGCTGTTCGAGTTTGGCTTCTACCTCGGATACGGTAATGTCAATCCCCACTCCTTTATTCCCATCAATCTCGCTTCTACTATTCCTCAGCCTTTCATTAGCCTCATTAAATACCAATGCAAAATATTCATTTAGATATTGTGCCATGCCTAGATTATCCTTAATCTCCACTCCATCTACAGTCTTAAGCGGTCCCACTTCTTCTTTCTTTGTTTTCTTCCTATTTATATGGCTGTAAAAGCTCTTGCTATTGGTTTTAATTCCCCTCGCAAGGTCCAACTCTACATGGCTTTTGGCTTTTCTCACTCCATCTCTACATGCTCTGACCTCAATAAGGTAGGTTTCTTTGCTGATTCCTCCCATCTTCCATTCCCTGTACGCTTTCTGTTTTTGCTTAATGACCCCTCTGAGACGCTCGCTCATCCAGCTCGGTCTAAATCTCCTGCCTATGAACCGTTTTCCCTGTCTCGGGATACAGGCCTCCGACAGCTCCTGTAACTTCAACTTGAAATAATCCCAGGCGCCTTCCGCCTTTAGATCCCTAAATATGTTAGTCCAATCCACTTCCCTAACTAGTCCTCTTAATTTATTAAAGTTAGCCCTTTTGAAATCGTAAACCTTAGTCTCCTATTTAATTCTGTTAATCTTTCCATTTAGTTTAAACCGAATTAGCTCATGATCACTCGAGCCAAGGTTGTCCCCTATAACCATTTCCTCAACGAGATCCTCACTACTCACCAAAACCAAATCTAAAATGGCATCCCCCCTCGTCGGTTCAGCAACTACTTGATGAAGGAAATCATCAGCTATCACGTCTAGGAAAATCTGAGCCCTATTATTGTTACTAGCATTTGTTCCCCAATCTATATCCGGGAAGTTAAAGTCTCCCATGATTACACAGTTCCTATTAGTATTTACTTCCCTAAAAACGTTAAAGAGTTCTCTGTCCATATCCAGGCTAGATCCTGGCGGTCTATAGCACACCCCAAGCACTATCCCAGGGGAGGCTCTAGTAGTTTTTTCCCAATGTGAGTATTGCCCAGACAGACTCCGTCTTATCCATTCCATCACTTATTATTTCTTTACAGTTTACCTCATTATTGACATACAATGCTACTCCCCCTCCTTTACCTTTGATCCAGTCTTTCCTAAACAGCATATACCCTTCCATACCTGTACTCCAGTCATGACTACCGTTCCACCACGTTTCAGTTATTCCTACGATATCCGGTTTCATTTCTCGGACCAGGAGCTCTAATTCCTCCATTTTGTTACCTAGGCTTCTCGCATTGGTGTATAAACATCTTAATTTATGCCATTTGGCCTCTCTCATTTGTTATCCCATTTGCTATGGACACTGTACTGCTAGTATGACCTATTAGTCTAGTATCCATCCTCCCCCTCCTCCTTATGTCCAGTCTCTTCCCCCTGGCTATATCCGTTCTTATCTCATTGTTCTCCCTCTCAATGTTATAATCTGGTGTGGAGATTAACTGGACATCTCCCAACCGTCTCCCCCAGATTCCTAGTTTAAAGCTCTTTTGATGAGATGAGCCAGCCTTCCTCCCAGAAGTCTATTTCCTTCCCTACTCAGGTGAAGTCCGTCCCGTGAGAAGAGTTTTCTGTCCCCGAAAGCCTCCCAGTGGCCATACATCCCAAAGCCCTCTTTATAGCACCACTCCCTTAGCCAACTATTTATCATCACAATCCTGTCACCCCTTTGCTGCCCTTCTCTAGGAACAGGCAGAATCCCACTGAAGATGATCTGAGCCTCGATTTCTTTAAGCGTCTTCCCCAGCTTGGCATAATCTCCCTTGATTCTCTCTAGCAAGAACCTAGCCGTGTCATTCGTTCCTACGTGAAGGATGAACAAGGGGTTCTTACCTGCTCCTTTTAGGATCCTTTTCAGCCGCAGGTCCACATCCCGTATCTTAGCGCCCGGTAGACAGCACACCCTTCTGTTCTCTGGGTCTGCCCTGGTCACAGGCCTGTCCAACCTCCTCAGTAAGGAGTCCCCAATCACATAAACCTGCCTTTGCCTGGTGACAGTGCGATCTACTAATCTATCCCCTGTTCCCTCTAGTTGCAACCCCTGTCTATTCCTGTTTTCCCTTATAATCCCCCTTATGCCAAGCTTCTCTTGAGGAAGGAAAATACATTCATCTGGGTGATATCTTTGTATGTGTCACTGTAAATTTAATGCATGTGTTCCCATCAGAACAGTCTTGAAATTACCAATTGGACAAATAGAAATATTCTTGCCCTGGTCAAATGAGACCTTCCTCACAGAATTTTTTTGACCCCTATCCATAGTTTCTTGAGGGATGTAAGAAAAGAATAACAACTGAATATTACATTTTTTGTCTTCCCCTCGAACATGGAGCCTGAAGCTGTCACCGCCAGTGTATCATGATGATCAGTGGAAGGGAAACAGAGTTAGGGCCTGTTACCAAGGACGCTGCCAGGGCTAGATAGGAACAGCCTCAGTTTGGGTCTGGGAGTGGTTCAGCAATTGGGCCAGAGCAGTGCACTGTGTTTCGTTGATTCTACTTGTTTAAGTCAGTCAGCTCAAAGATTTAATGTAACTGAAAACATTCCAACATTCTTGTAAGATTAAGAATGAAAGAGAAAGTTATTAAATACTTAACTTTGAAATATAGGAACCCCAAAAAGCAGCCAAGAAAAGCAACAGGCCTTAGTTTTAAGTAATATTTCTTTGCCTGTATTAAACAATTACAGATTCTAAACTGTGGAACTGGCAAACCTTAAAAAACAAAACAAAAAACAAACAAAAAAACCCAATCAAAATGCAATAATTCTATTCTGGAAAAAAATTCATCTGACCTACTGGACATAGGAGAAGTTCTAGGTCCTGCCAGCCAGGGAGGTAAAGTGATAATGAGTTTGCAGAGAAGAACTGCTACAGAACCTCTATTTCTTCAGCTTCAGACTGAACTCCCTTACCTCCCTGCCTTCATCCTTCTTTCATCCTGCCCCCCGTCACTCCTTGCCTCCTTCAGGAGCCCATTCCTAGTATAACAAAATAAGTTACCCTGTGCAGGATGGCTGGTGGAGTGACAGCAGGAACAAACTTCAGCACCAGGGTAACAAAGCCAGCAACAGAGTGCAAGAGCAGTGGCGTCTTTCAAAACAAAGGTCTCGTAGTCCATACTCCTCCTGCCTCATCCACCATGTCTGAGGCCTGAGTTACTGGCCCTAGTACTCAGCTGGAAGCAAGAGGAGTCAGATGGCAGGGAGGTGTTCTGGGAGTTGTAGTTGATTTCCATGGCCAGTCCTCTACCTAGGCATAACAGGCAGGAAAGCTACCAATACCAGAGCCCCTCTCTTCCTCTCCTCCCTCTCTTCTCATCTTCTCCAGAAGTATAGTCCCTTCCCCTCTCTCTATAGGGTTGGAGCAGAGATAAATGGTTCCTCAGCAACCTTCCTCAGCACCTGATTATTGAACCTGTTGTTTTGAACTGGTTACCAATTTTTCTTGGTTTGGTTCCAGTTCAGGTTCAATGTGACTGAGAGGTTTTCAGTTCAGGTTCACTCAAAAAACCTCTCTGAGTGTTCAGGTTTGGGTTTTGTTTGATTCTCTCTTAAATCCTGACACTTTACCAAATTTTAAGATTTCTACTTGCTTTTTTAGTAGCGTTTTAGCTGGATTCGTAAAAAATACCATGGCATTAATTTAATCTGGTTTAACATCTAGGAAGGATTTCAGGGATTTGAACTGAGAAATTAGCCCACCGAAATCTTTAGTGACAGTGATGCCTCTCTTAACTCCCTTCCTCTTCTGGCGTGCCTGGGCCTGGTGGCCCACATCTTGGATTTTTCCAGCTGAGTCTGCTTTGCAGTCTCTCTGCAACTGAGCGTTCCTTTTCTGGGAATATTTCTTAAGATTGGTCTCTTTATTGGAGTACCCATCTAAGTTAGAAGAGGCTTTTTGAGGAGTTGTAGGAAGCTGGGGAGTCACTGTGTCCATGGATTGTCACCTTCAACATGGAGCTAAAGGCTCAAGGAGCCTTTGAGCCCTGCTGATGTCACTGCTCCTGCACACGATATTTTTAATAATTTGAAGATTTGCAACATCAACTTTTATTTTTTTAAATTTAAGGCCAGATTCATCTGCATGCAGTGTCTGCTTTATATACTGTGGAGGACCACAAGGGTATCTGAAGAATATTTGCTAATTAAGATGGATTTACAGCTGCTTTGCATTATCAGAGTAGTGCAGTGTGGCTAGTGTTCTCTCCATTTCCACTTTATGCCTCTGTGTTTTTTCCTTTTCCTCGTCATCCACATACCCCAACTTCCTTCTCCCTTGTATCCTTCTTGTTGCAATAGGTAGTACCAATGCAATAGGTAGTTTTAAAAAAAGAAATGTTTAGGATTAAGGGTAATTTTTTGCCTTTCTTCATAGCAAAGTTTCTCTTTCAGAGGGAAACTATTTTCATCTTTCAAAAGTTCTATTTTCCATTATTCTTAATGGAAATGAGGCCCCAGACTGCCCTTAGCAAAGATGGGCACTGTCTTCCAAATTTATTAATAATGAGAGTGAAGCCAAGCTGCTCTCAAGGAAGATAGTGGCTTCCAATGATGTAAGGAGGCGGAAATGAGCACTGTGAGGATTAAAAGAGGCAGCAGCTATTTTTGCTAAAGGGTAGCCTGTGGTTTCATTCCCTTTGAGAATAATTAGGAAGCAGCAGCTGTGTGAAAGAGGACAATTTGTGAATTTTTCTGAACAACATTATTCTTCATCTTCTGAAGAGCAACAGGAGAAAATGTCTGCTAATCCTAAATTTTTTTAAATAAGTGACTTATTGCACTGGATATATTCAGGGTTGATTTTGAATTCATATTCAGTTTGTGTAAGCTTTCAGTAAATGCTCAACTCAACTCATCCACAACAATGTAGCTATGTCCAGCACCTCCATAATGATCACATGGTATTCCCCTCCCCCCAAGAACCCCTTTTTTGTTCATTGCACAGTTTGGATGGTGTATAGTGAATGAGAGAACGGTTATATTTGCATTCTGACTGTTCAGTGAGTGGACCTCTGCCTCATTCACTGCAGTCCAGTGGGGAGGGGTAGCTCAGTGGTTTGGGCATTGGCCTGCTAAATCCAGGGTTGTGAGCTCAATCCTTGAGGGGGCCTGTAGTGAGGCGGCCTGGCTCCCGACGGCCCCTGAGAGAGAGGAGCCAGAACAGGCACCCAAGTGGGCGGAGCCACCGCCACCTGTTCCCGCCCCCCGGAAGTTAAGGGGCGGGACAGGAAGTATAAAAGCCAGGCCCCAGCTCTCAGTTGGAGCCCAGTGGCCGGAGAGGACAGACGTGCCGGTGCGAGCTCCGGCTAGACCGAGTCTTCCCAGAGCCAGGTACCCCGACGCGGACGGACCGAGTCTTCCCAGAGCCAGGTACCCCGACGCGGACGGACCGAGCCTCCCCAGAGCCAGATACCCGGACGCTGACCGACCGGACCTCCCCAGAGCCAGGTACCCCGAAAGGGATTGGCCGAGCCTTCCCCGAGCAAGGTACCCCGAAGTGGATTGGCCGAGCCTGCCCCGAGCACGGTACCCCGAGGAGGGGCCCGAGCGCCCCCCTGACCCGAGACCGGAGCAGCAGCCCGACCCAGACGACCCTCTGCGAGCTGAGGAACCCATGGTGTGGGACCCCGCTGCCGAGCCCAGCGACGAGCAGGTACCAATGGAGGGGGAGATGGAAAGTAGCCCGGGGGTAGCTGACCCCAGTCTGGCTACAACAGAGGAGCCAATGTCGGTGTGTTGCGGTCAGGACCCCACCGACCCAGCGGCAGACTGACTGCCGCTCCTAGGGCCCCGGGCTGGGACACAGTGGAGTGGGTGGGCCTGTGTCCCCCCTGCCACCCCACTTACGGGTGGCAGCCTCCCTCTCCAGCCAGCGCTCCGGCCTCATACCTGGGCTATTGTTGTTGCCCCGCCCTGACTATGGGCCTGGGCTTACTGACTCTGTTAGTGCTCAGCTCCTGACACAAGGTCCTGAGCCCTGAACTATTGTTTGTTGCCCCGCCCTGACTAAGGGCCTGGGCTCACTGACTCTGTTAGTGTTCAGCTCCTGACACAAGGTCCTGAGCCCTGAACTATTGTTTGTTGCCCCGCCCTGACTAAGGGCCTGGGCTCACTGACTCTGTTAGTGCTCAGCTCCTGACACAAGGTCCTGAGCCCTGAACTATTGTTCGTTGCCCCGCCCTGACTAAGGACTTGGGGCGTCCGGAGCTTGTTAGCGCTCAGCTCCTGCGACCCGGATCTGAGCCCCCTGAACTATTGTTTATTGCCCCGCCCTGACTAAAGGCCTGGACTTACTAACTGTTAGTGCTCAGCTCCTACGGCACGGACCTGAGCCCCCCTGGACTATTGTGTGCCGCCCCGTCCTGATTGAGGGCTGGGCCTTAGCTACTAACTGTGTGAGTGCTCAGCCTGCAGGAAGGTTCTGAGCCCCCCTGAACCCTTGTGTGTTGCCCGCCCTGAGGTAGCGTGTGGGCCGTCTAGTGAGGCGGCCTGGCTCCCGACGGCCCCTGAGTGGGCCCGATCCCCCACACCGGACCATTACAGGGCCACTTAGGGATCTGGGGCAAAATCAGTACTTGGTCCTGCTAGTGAAGGCAGGGGGCTGGACTTGATGACCTTTCAAGGTCCCTTCCATTTCTAGGAGATGGGATATCTCCAAGTAATTTATTTAATATTATTTATTTATTTAGTCCAACCACCTGCATACTGACTGAAGCAGACATCTTCTGGAGCACATGCTACACAGTCAGTCTAGTCCTATCCATCTATATGGATAAAATTTGGCCCAAAATGTGAGAGTGGTCCACTAGACCATAGTCAGCCTTGTTCAGTGCATGCCAATCCAAACTGTGCACTGACGGTAAAGGGGATACTGTAAGGGAAAAGTCTTCAATTACATATTAACATACTATCATAAAACATGCACAGTGGGGCAGAATGAGGTTGTATGGGCAATTCTTGACTTAATGCTTCACTTTGTGGCTTTAACAGTCTTTTTAATGTAACTGTTTTTACTTTTTTTTCCACTGTGTGGTTTAAAAAAATCTTCTAGAATAAAGCAACTCTGATCTCGAAGTATCTGCCAGATGGTACTAGAAATCTGAAAAAAAATAATCTCATTCCATATATACTTTGAGATGAAAATTCCACTCACTGTTGTTGTACATAGTGCCAATGTCACAAAGGGAGATTATGAACACTTTTAAACAAATGCCAGAAATAAAGTTCACTTGATGTCTGCTTTAAGTACTTCGACCCCACTAATTTTCAATTTTCTACTCAGGACCACAGTGGTAGTGTAATAAAGGTGCAAAATGCTTTTTACAGAGGCAAAATTAGTGTTCACTTGTTCTCAAAAATGGCAACCTCTTTTGTTCAGACTTTAAAAAAGCTCTTTGATCTGTGTCTTGAGACCAAACTTAGAAAATTTGAGCCTCAAATGTGGCAGTTGGACTAAATTATTCAAGCCACTTAGAATAGAAGCACTTAGGTAGCCTTGACTATAGTTGGTGCTGTCTACTCCTGGTGTAACAGAAATCTTTATGAACGTTGTGGTTTAATAATTATTACAGCTATTTATAGATGATACTTATGTTGGAGCAGAATCTGAATGATTTGTTGCCAGCAGTATGATCGATGATAATGGCACAATATCAATTTAAGCAATGCCATAAAATCAGGAACATGAAGGAAACAGAGCTGGAGCTACCAGGCTGTTATATAAAGGACCATGTCTAGTCTTTTTTCTGTCTTTCCTGGACAGTAATGTTTTGCTCGAGGTTCTGATTTTCTAACAAGTAAACTATGATAAATAGAAGCTAGTTAACATACAAAATAAATTAGTATGCTTACCTCATGTCACTTTCATGAATTTGTTGAACTCATTGAAGTATATCAAATATACTACTTTTGTGTGTAGTTGTATGCATACTTTATTTAGTTTGCTCATTCGGTGTGATTTCCTATGTCTTCGCTTTCAATACAAGGAGTGGCCTGTAATAGTTTCATGCTTTCAGTACAACTGTGAATATGGATAGTACTTTTTAAAATGATAATTTAGGAAAAGTAACAGAATACTTACTTGTTTTAAGATTACTGAGGAAGTATGGCAAGCTATAGTCTCAGAAATAAATCTATTGGAAGTTAAAAAAAATAAATGAATGTTAAAAGATTTTGCACAACACTCAATACTACTTAATTGTTTTTCTTCAGTTTTATTTTACAAGTTTGAAATTAGAATGTTGTAGTATTCAGAAAAATAATTTAAAAATCTTAACAGTATGGTAACAATAAGATTCTTCCTCCAATGTTAACTTTGCCTTCATCACTTAATGGTGGATGAGCCCTACTAATTGCAACATAGAGACTTGATTTCTCTTCTTATGTACATGAAATACAGTAAAGTGGTGTCTTGTATGATGATGCAGCCTGTACCTACCTGTCTGGTTTTTACTGACTAATGGGATTTCCCAGACCAGCTCTTTGAAGATGTGCATGATATTGAAGGAGTGGGGCAGGACTGGATGTCTGTGGCCTATGTGTTCAAGGAGGTTGTGAAGAACATTGATCACTGCTACGTACAGGGATAAATTATTTTTAAGAATGTTACGTAAGTGTTTGCACTATTTGAATACAAGTCAGGCTAAATGAATGTTTGTGTGTGAACTGTCATGTTTACAAAAAAAATTGCGTGACTCATATATTTACAGATTTTACTATATGGTAATTTGTCATCCCAAGTTCCGCATACTAAGGCTCCATCACTTGAATGATGTGACTGTTCTAAACTTATTCCAGTAAAAATGTTTGTAATGGTATATAGTGATATTAAAGATTTTTACATTACCATTGTGAGAGGAGGGTGGGGAATGACAGAAATATAAGCTACAGGGGATGGTTGTTAATGTCAGAGTGGCATGCTGATGCTGCTTCATTTCCCCCCACCCTTTCATCTCCAGTAGGGCAATAGCCAAGTGGTTGAGTTACTCAGCAGATTGCTGATAATCAGAACCTTTTCACTCACCTTCTGTTATCTGCTATGTCGTAAACATAACAAAAGTGCCAGCTCATGAGACAGGCCCTAGTGGACTCCGTACCAATGAAGATCCTCAGCAAAGCCGCTGGTATGAGACCTAATATTCTGTTCAGACTGCCAGATGAGTGAAGAAGTGCATATAACATACAAGTCACTTTAGATAACTCGTCATGCCCCTTCTCCCCCAAGTTGTTGAATGATTTTAGTATGTGCAACTTAATACTATGGCCTGAAATAAGATCGTTGGATTCCTGTTTAGGTCTAACACTGAATTTCCTTGATTTTGTATGTAGACTGTTATTTTGAAAAGGCACCTCAGTAATTTCAATTGCTTATATTTTTTGTTTCCACTGCTGGAAAATTTTTGCCTTAAATATTATTGGCCTTTTTCCATTCCTAAAGTACTAAAAGAAATCTATTATAGCTCTTTAATTTATAAAATCACCATTTAAGCTTGTGGTACTTCATAATTTTATGGAACCAAAGCAGTCTAGACTCTGTAGCATAGTGGTGAAGTTGAATTTCTGATTCAGAGGAACAAAACACTGGGGGTAGTGTAGGATCTACAAAACTAGTAAGTTGTGTCTACTCTATCTCCTTTCACTTCCTCCCACATTGGCTATAGAATGGTAGTGGTTCCTTTAAAAAATAGAGAGGAAAAAAAGTGACTTCTAAATATAAAAATAGAAACAAATGCATAGTTTGAGGATCGCTTAACACCCTAGAAAAGTAAACAATCTTATGTTCTCTTTTGAAAAGTGTAATAAATGCTGACAGTTTACTATGTGACAGCACTAATAATACATGATTAGAATTGACCTATAGAACAGTTTTCAGAGTAGCAGCCGTGTTAGTCTATCCGCAAAAAGAACAGGAGTACTTGTGGCACCTTAGAGACTAACAAATTTATTAGAGCATAAGCTTTCGTGGACTACAGCCCACTTCTTCGGATGCATATAGAACAGTGAGATTTATACAGACGCTCCCTGGGTTACGCAAGACCTGACTTACACAAATTTTACCATACACAAAAAGTTCCATAAGGCATAAATAAAATTTCTGAGTTGCGGAAAATATCATGTAGCGTATGGGAACGCAAAGTACTGTATTCCTACTGCTGTATTCCTCCGCACACCACATCTCCTACAAGGGAAGGCTTTGCGCTCTCACAGCCTCTCAGTCTTGTGTTGTTTCAGTGATCTGTATTTCTGTTATTTCACCCTATTATTTCATTCAAATCATGCCTGTTTCCTCCTCCTCCTTCCTCATCTACAAATTAAGCCCATTGTCATCCACCACCAAAATGCAGCCTTCATTGTGCCAGGATAACAATAGGATTAAGGTAAATGCAATATTTTTGTTGTAATTGTTTGGTTTTATGCTTGCACAAAATAAGTTTCCGACTTATGTAATTCGGGTTACGCAAGGCTTTCTGGAACGGAACGATTGCGTAAGTCGGGGAGCATCTGTAATTAAAATTTCTTTCCTAACAGGGACATACTTGTAGTGAAGTACTTGTAAAATAAGCAAAATAAAGATTTACTTAGTTAACATAGGATAACTTTTGGTTTCTGGTGCAAAAGCCAGATCAAAAGAATTTCAACAGTACTTGCCAGGTGTATGAATATTATGTGGCAGTGGAGGAAAAGACTTTGCTGAACAGAGTGTTCAAAAATTTAGGTTAAGTTTCTTTACTTATGTAAAACATTGGTCTTTGTTTGGAGCTTCTTCTGGTGCTGAGAGAGTTGTGTAGCTCCATTGATTGGTTCCATGCAGTGGAAATCTGACCTTTAGCAGATGTTTGAGAAATTGCCAACTTTCAGCAGACCTAGGTGGTTTTTTCCTTATGTCGACAAGAACCTCTCTTGAGTAATATGCCATGACAATGTTAACGCTTCTTAATACTAGAAGCTTTCTGAAACAAGGCAAACATTTTTCTGAATTGTTTGTTTTTGTAAGTTTCTATATGTAAAGTTGTTGGCAATTTATCTGCTCAGTTGCACAAAATATTTTGGGATTTAAGTATGCTTGTCAAAAAAAAAAATTAGCAAAGGAATATAGATAAAATTTTGAGGTTTTGGTTTGTCAGCATTCTTGTTACAGCATTAACTTGGGGTGAATGCTTTTAAAGAAAACAGAAAAAGCTCAATAGGGAAAAAAAATAAAAGCAGCAATGAAACATATCCCATCTGGAGCTTTTGGCTATGAACAGGATGTTGCATAACTCCATGTGAAGCCTGCTCTCAAGAGCAGTATTTTAGGGGATGTAGGAGACTCAACTGCTTAGTTGTGGGAGTTTTAATGTGAACACTACAAGCTCTGTTTTCTCCAACTCCACCAGTTAGCACTACAGGAAGGGGGTGGGATCTAGTGTGAGATTTGTGATGAATAACTTGACAGTATCAGCAGTTGCCAAATGGGACCTTTCCTGCAGGTGCTAGTTTTCCTAAGGGGTTTACAATTGCTTTTCAATGTGTTACATAGAGTAAGAAAAAATATATTATAAGAATTAAAGGTTGGATATGGAAAGATAGAATGTCAACAATGCATATTTCTAGTCTTAGCTTTGAGGTGAATCAGCGAATTGCATAAAAATTGATCTTGCATTGGCAGTAAATGTCCAGTATACTTACTATACATATTGAATTTTATGTTTTAGACCTAAAACAATGTATTACGACTTCCACTTACATTCACTTTTGGTTTCAGTTACTTATCCATTATATCTGTAATTGCATTATAAGTATGAGTAAAAATGTAGTCACGTGAGGTGTGCTTAAGATAAGGTGTTCTATCCTGTTACTTAAAGGTGGTGTGGTTCAGTGTCTTAGAAATGATCTAATGGTGTATTTATAATCACTGCAAAAAAATCTTAAATTAGGAAGAGAAAATGGCATCTTAAATAATTGAAAGGATTTGAAATGTTTTCATTTTAAAAGCTAGTATATAAAATTAGCACCTCCTATCTGAATTTCTGTAAAAAGGTGACCTTAAAAGGTTGCCCCATAAGGAGGCTATAGGAAACCACTCTGGCATGGCCTGTGTTTAGCGTACAGTATGTATGATGATACTGTGGCACCTTTTAATACTACAGTATATGTGCACCTATATTATATATTGATATAGTAGAACCTCAGAGGTACGAACACCTTGGAAATGGAGGTTGTTTGTAACTCTGAAATATTCATAACGCTGAACAAAACGGTATGGTGGTTCTTTCAAAAGTTGACAAATGAACATTGACTTAATGCAGCTTTGAAACTTTAATATGCAGAAGAAAAATGCTGCTTTTAACCATCTTAATTTAAATAAAACCAACACAGTTTGCTTAACTTTGTCAAATACTTTTTTTAAATTTTCCCTTTATTTTTTTAGTCGTTTGTTTAACACAGTAGCGTACTGCATTTGCTTTAGTGTGTGTGTGTGTGTGTGTGTGTGTGTGTGTGTGTGTGTTGCTGCTGCCTGATTGCGTACTTTTGGTTCCAAATGTGTGGTTGATTGGTCTGTTTGTAACTCTGATGCTCTATTATACTTCTACATTTTTAGCCACCTGGGTTTATTTTGCAGGTTCTGAAATTGGCCTGTATTACATTGGAGCTTGCTGCCCTATAATTGGCTTAAAAGTTTGTATTATCATATCAAAAAAGTGATATAAGTATCTGTCTCATTTTGGTCTTTCTTAAAGTTGCCATTTGTTTGGGATGGGGAGCAGCTATATTTATTGACCGCATTCAAAGAATATTGCATAGTTAGGGGGCTTGGATATAGCTAATATTATGACAGTGCAGTAAATAAATAAAAATTGGTGCTCAAAAATCTTGATACTACCAATACAGAGCATTTCTCCTTAAACACATTTAATTGGTATTAAATAATGTTTTCATAACCAAATAGAACAGTGGTAATCCACACATTGTTAAACTACACATTTTTAATCAGGATTTAAAAAAAAAAAAAAAATCTCCCCACATCCCAAATTTACCATGGATACTGAAGTTGGGTCTTGCATTGATAAATCTACTGTGGTTATAAAAGTTAAGTCTCACTGGTCGTCTATGATGTACTGTAAAGTTATAAATACAATTTAGGAGGGGCCAAGCTGGACTATCAGACATATTTTCCAGCTTGAGACTGTCTCCATATTGGATGTCAAAAGGCCACTAGAAAGCATCTGCTAAAGTCAAGGTAGAGACCTTGGCGCTCATTCCTTATTCTTGTGTGTATTTTTGGAAACGGATAAAGGAGAATGGGTGAATCCTTACACCTAGTTCTGGTTTTCCTTTTCTGTTTTTATAAACACCTCTATAATACCTCTGAACCCTCTCTCTGATAATGACTTCCATGGTCAAAAAATTTATTTCTCCCTGAGGGACCTATGGGACAGACACCTGCTTCTTCACTATAAGGTTAAATCATGAACATATGTCCAAAAGCAAATAGTTCTCTTGATACATGTATCCAGCACCTTTCATTCCCCTGATTTATTACAAACAATAGAATTGTTGCATGCAGCTTAGCTGTAGAGGAAACGTTGAGACTGGTTGAGTTACCCCTGTATTCATAGATTCTAGGACTGGAAGGTATCTTGAGAGGTCATCGAGTCCAATCCCCTGCCCTCATGGCAGGACCAAATACTGTCTAGACCAGGGATTGGCAACCTTTCAGAAGTAGTGTGCCGAGTCTTCATTTATTCACTTTTACTTAAGGTTTCGCGTTTTCAAAATGTTTAAGAAGCTTCATATTAAATTAAAATGCAGAGCCCCCCAGACTGGTGGCCAGGACCCGGACAGTGAGTGTGCCACTGAAAATCAGCTCGTGTGCCGCCTTCGGCACCTGTGCCATAGGTTGCCTACCCCTGGTCTAGACCATCCCTGATCGACATTTATCTAACCTACTCTTAAATATCTCCAGAGATGGAGATTCCACAACCTCCCTAGGCAATTTATTCCGGTGTTTAACCACCCTGACAGTTGGGAATTTTTTCCTAATGTCCAACCTAAACCTCCCTTGCTGAAGTTTAAGCCCATTGCTTCTTGTTCTATCCTTAGAGGCTAAGGTGAACAAGTTTTCTCCCTCCTTCTTATGACACCCTTTTAGATACCTGAAAACTGCTATCATGTCCCCTCTCAGTCTTCTCTTTTCCAAACTAAACAAACCCAATTCTTTCAGCCTTCCTTCATAGGTCATGTTCTCAAGATCTTTAATCATTCTTGTTGTTCTTCTCTGGACTCTCTTCAATTTCTCCACCTCTTTCTTGAAATGCGGTGCCCAGAACTGGACACAATACTCCAGTTGAGGTCTAACCAGCACAGAGTAGAGCGGAAGAATGACTTCCCTTGTCTTGCTCACAACACACCTGTTAATGCATCCCAGAATCATGTTTGCTTTTTTTGCAACAGCATCACACTGACGACTCATATTTAGCTTGTGGTCCACTATAACCCCTAGATCCCTTTCTGCCGTACTCCTTCCTAGACAGTCTCTTCCCATTCTGTATGTATGAAACTGATTTTTCCTTCCTAAGTGGAGCGCTTTGCCTTTGTCTTTGTTAAACTTCATCCTGTTTACCTCAGACCATTTCTCCAATTTGTCCAGATCATTTTGAATTATGACCCTGTCCTCCAAATTGGATGTCGTAATGGTCTCACTTAGGAATTAACTGAGTGGTTGACCTGACGTGTCTGTAGCCTGTATAATCATAATACATAAATACACAATCACTAATTTAATTAAAACCTAGTTTGTTAACCAAATCTAGGCTGTGCTCAAAATTTCAATCAAAGTTAACTATATAGAAGGTTTGAAGTTTGCATGGTGTTCCATTAAGATCATTTGGGACAAAATAAAGGCTGACATAGACGCTGAATTTTGTTAAAGGATCCATTTTAGAATTATTTAAAACCAATAAACTAATTTGACTTACTACTAAATGCTCAGAAGAATCATTCTATGTGCAGAGTAAGTGTTAATATGGAGAGTATAAGCTGTATTTTTCATACATAACAAAGCTTGAATCTCTGCTTTAAGCATAAAATGCAAATCTGTCTTCATTCTGGAGCTGTAACTGATGCCTTGATGATATACCTCATGTGCACTGTAGAAAGCTTCAAGCGCCAAATTTTAATTGTTCAATTGGCTTTTTAAAAATCCATTGTCCTTTTGGAAACTCCACAGAATCAACACACAGCCTAAGCAAGGAGACGTGTTTATTGTATATTGGGTTTATAGTATAGACTGCTTTCTCAGATATAAGGCAAAGGTTTATTTATTTTTTTTGTTTTGTTGCAGAAACTTGAATAGATGGTAAGCAAATCCTGTGTAGTTCTGAGTTCGTGCTTTTTATCCACTTCCCTGTAAAGTGCATTTTGTATTGAAGGGTGGAATTTCTTCATGTCAGGCCTAGCTCCATATGCTTGAAAAGTTACCACCTATAAAAGAAGCTTTCATGAAGAAATCATATAAATTAACTTGTACTCTATTTGAACTTTTAAAGGATATCACTGATTTGAAAACACTTTGTTTAAAAGTGCTTTATCTACTGTAGTTACAAGGAATACCTAATATTACAAATGAAGAAATAAATTAATGAAAATTTTCAATCCCTAGCTTTGTTCTTAGTAAATATTATAGCATTTTGTGCAGAGCTAGTTTTATTGTTTTGTTGGTGGTCACTTCCACTTTCTGTCGTCCGCATTAAGAGTGTTGCTCTTGAGTCTGCTCAGTATCCGTTGCTGATAAGGATGTTCTGCCCCTTGTTAATGTTAAGACCTTTATAAACACTTAAACAATAAAAAATAAAGATGCAATTTAAAGGATAGTCTGAACACTCAAATTTTCAAAAATTTGAAAATATCCATTGAAACACATTGTATATTGTTTTTATTTCAAAATCTATTCATGGACTTAAAGCAGACTTTATGAAAGGTGAAAATTTTGTTTTAATTTTCTAACTCAGAGGTTTGTTACCTAATCTATCTTTGGGCTTTGAGTAACATCCAGATGGTTGGGTTGGGTAGGATTTAAAATGGTTGAACCAACTTGTTCAGATATTCTTTGAAGAGTTCTGTCATTTAATATGCGGAAGGACATGAAAATAAAAATGGTATATCACACTTGTCCATGTTAAGTTTTAGAAATTAAAGACTCAGTTAGCTTTAGTTGTCCTAATTCATGGAAAGATTTGAAAGTGTGTGGTGTGAGGTGTGCCATCCTACTCTGTAGGTTGTTTTTCTTCAAGTATGTATCGTGGATCCCACTGTAAGTACTCATATGCCTTGTGCTAGGCCTAGATTCTTTTTAAGTGTCTCTTGGGCTGCACCAGCAGCCTGATCCTGTATGAGGGCATGAAGGGTGGGGGAAACCATGACCCTCCCACACTTCCCTCTTACTACCCATGGCAGCAAGTCTTTACTCAAAAGGACCTGCGTCTTAAATTGTAAATTGTTTGAGGGAGGGGACCATGTCGTGTTCATACAACACCTAGTAGAACAGGGCTGATTGGTGTGTTTGGGTGCTACTGTAGTATCAATATTCATTAATAATAAAAGGGACAAACAGGTAATACAGTATATGGAAATTGTAATGTTAAGATGTACATTTGTGAGTAACTTTTTTTTTTTTGGATTTTCTCTACAATAGGAAGAAGTTAAAGAACACGTTTATATATTTAGAAAAATTCAATAGAAACCAGTATAAATTTTTTTTTAACTCAACTTTTTGTCATGGTTTATTTCCTTTGGTCTTTTTAAATGCTGTTGAATTGAAATCTTAGCAATATGGGTCTGACCTTTTGCAATTGTGTTTGTCCAGCTTTGACATACAGACATCCAGTGCAAACTTGGTCTTCTGCAGGCACGCCTCCAAATGGCATGAGTACATTAAGTATTTGTGTGTTTAAGCCAGGTGTACCTAAAACATATCTCTGCTTCTGAATATGTAGTGTACAAGTTATTTAACAGTTGAAGAATTGAGACTTTATAGCATATTTTAATTAAGTGGATGGAAAATTAAATGTAGATTAGGTGTAGGAAGGATGCTCTAGTGCCTTGGACATTGGACTGAGGACGCAGGAGACATCAGATCAATGGCTGAGTCAGGAACTGTGTGTGTGTACTTGGCCAAATCACGTAATCTACTCTCTGCTTGAGTTTCCTGCCTGTACAATGGAGATGATGATAATTCTGTATCTCTCTGAGGTGTTGAAGATAAAATCCATCTATGATTGAAACACACTTGGATGGTATGCTAATGAGGGCCATATAAGTTCCTAGGTAGGCAGATGACAAATTGAGAATATTTAATGTAAATTTATGATCCAAATTTAGTTAATGGAATAGAGAATCTTTTTCCTCAAAGGCCCTCCACAACAATGTAGTGGAAAACTGCTTGAACTGAGAAGTTCCTATTTTGGGTATCCATCTTCATTTGGATACAATACTGTTTGACTTCTAGAGCAAATTAGTTAGAACAGTGGTTTCCAAACTTTCCCTGTGTGACCCCCATCCTCAGATGTATTGCTTCCCATGACCCCTGTCAGCAGGGAGGAGGCCATTTAAAAATGGCATCCTCCTCACAGCATGACCTTGAACACCGTGTATGTGAGGTCATGCCACATAGAGAATACTGTTTTATAGAGCAAAACAGTGTATTCCATGTGTGGTGTGACTTCAGATGCACTGTACATGCAAGGTCATGCTGTGCGGGGAACGCCATTTTTAAATGGCATCCTCCATGCTCGCTGGGGTAATAGAAACAAATACATCTGCCGATGGAACTACCCCATTGGGGTTGCAACCCACAGTTTGGGAACCAGTGAGTTAGAGTAACAGACATTTTATGATAAAGAACAAAGATACAGTCTGTGTGTAGTAACTTTGGAAACTGGGACCATTTACTTGTAATTCAGCAAATATAGCGTGTGTGTAAGACTGAGTATTGTGCTCTGAGCAAACATAGGGAATATTCTTCTACTGATGATTGCACTGCATTATAATTTCTAGTATTTTCCCAAGCGTAAGTACTGGTAGGAAAAATTATTTTTCTGCCAACTATAGTCACATGGTCCTATAACACTGAAGCTATAAAAAGAACGAGGATAAGCAGCAATATAAAATTATGATTTATTTGATTGCACTTGGTAAAACTATGGTCATACTGGGGGAGAGGGCCTTATTTGGAATGGTAGCAATTTTAATATATTACTCCTGGGGGAATTCTGTGCCACTGCACAAGTGCAGAATTAATAGTCCCTGCAGATTTTACTTTTTCCTCATAGAATAATTGATTCACACACCTCTCCTGGCCAGTGGTTTCAAGTGGGTGCATCTGGTTTGGGTGTTGGGAGCAGCTGAGGGAGACATAAATCACTGTCTCCGTGGGGAAGAGCTGGGTGTATGTGCAAGACTCTGTCCCTCTCGCTCACTATTGCGGTGTGCCCAGAGCTGGGGAGGGGCAGGGCTCAGGTTGCCCCAGGTGGTGGCTCTGACCGTGTGCTGGCTCGAACTCTTAGCCCCAGCTGGGATATTGGGGGGAGGGATGGGACAGGACTTCCTCTTCCCCTCAATGGAGGGGCTGGGTCAGGCCCACACCTGGGAACCTCTCTTGGCTGCAGGAAGCTCTGCACCCCCCCTCCTTCGCTTCCTGCCCCCATTGGTCCCCAGCCACGGGCAGAGGGGTCACTGTAAGGTGTGCTGCTCCCCCCACTTTCTGCCCCATCACTCCCCAGCCATGCAGGGGAGGGGTCATTGTATGGAGAGCTGTCCCCGCGTTTGCCCAATCCCTGTGTATCTGGATCCCACACCAGCCCTGTATCTAGATCTCCACTCCCGCATCCGGACCCCCTTGCTGAGCCCGTTCTCTCGAACTCGCACCCTGCCAAGCCCCACCCTTCCTCACCCAGAACTCCCACCCATGCCCCGTACCACCATACCCAGGTTCCCCCACTCAGCCGCAACCACCTTTTCCTGCACCCCCTGCAGAATCCCGTTCCTCCTGCACCCAGAACTCCCTACCCAGGCCCCGTGCATCCAGATCCCTCCCCTCCCCACGAACTTGGACCTTCCCACTGAGCCACCTGCACCCAGATTGCTCCACACTAAACCTTCTCATCCCACACCTGATCTCCTTCCCCCCCACAAAGCCCTTTCACACTTGGATCTTGCTGGGCTGAGTCTGGTTGCCTCACACCTAGATTAGGGGCAGGGCTGGACGTGTGTGAGACTCTGTGCCCCTCACTTGCTATCATGGTGTGGAGGGGCAGGGCCCTGGGGTGTTTCTGGGGCAGGCCTGGCTCTTGCTCTGTTAGAGAGTTGGGTACAGCCTCACCAACAAGTCTGTGTCCTGGTGCAGGGGAGGGCTGCAGGGCGATTCCCCATCTCTGTGCAGCCAGTGGCCTGCGCTCTCCACTGTTCTGGAGCCTCCACTCCCAGTGCCCTTATAATCTATTATCTGCAACAATTTCAGTTCTAGTCCAGTGATGGTCCAGTGACATACTGAGTACTACACTAGGTATTAGCCAGGCCATTCACTAAGACCCAGTCTGGTGAAGCATTCATTTCAATGAGGATACTCAGGTGCTGAACTTCATGCACATATTTAAGTGCTGTGCCAGATCATGGCCTAACTTCACTCCTAAGAATGTGGTGCCCTTTACGGTATGTGTACACAGCAAAGAGAAATCTGTGGCTGGCCCATTACAGTCAATGTGGGCTCGCGGGCTTGGGTTAAAGGGCTGTTTCTTTGCTGTTTAGACACTGGACTGGGGTTGGCGCCCAGGCTCTAGGACACTGCAGGCTAGGAGAGTCCCAGAGCTCCGGCTCTAATCCAACCCCGGATGTGTGCACAGCAGTGAAACAGCCTCACAGCCCAAGCCCTGTGAGCCCGAGTTGGCTGACACGGGCCAGTCGTGGGTTTTTCTTTGCTGTGTAGACATACTCTTAAAGTCTTCTATGCTCGACATACATAAAAAATATTAGTATTGCCCTCTGCTCTGTGGAGCCATATAGATGTGCTCATATGCCTAGTAAGGAATCTATTTGTCAAAAAATATTTTTCTGAATCTTTTTTGTTGTCTGTATTGTTACCGACATACTTGCTGACAGGTATTTTGAAATAAATTACTAAAATAACTGAAAATGGCATGATATTTTTGTTTATTTTGACAATTAAAATGTGCAGAATTTAAAATGTTTTGGCACAGAATTCCCTCAGGAGTAATGACAGGTTTCAGAGTAGCAGCTGTGTTAGTCTGTATCCGCAAAAAGAACAGGAGTACTTGTGGCACCTTAGAGACTAACAAATTTATTTGAGCATAAGCTTTCGTGGGCTACAGCCCACTTCATCGGATGCATAGAATGGAACATATAGCGAGGAGATATATATACATACAGAGAACATGAAAAGGTGGGAGTTGCCCAACCAACTCTTAGAGGCTAATTAAGATGGCCTGTTGTCAGCAGGAGAAAAAAACTTTTGTAGTGATAATCAGTTTGACAACAGGCCATCTTAATTAGCCTCTAAGAGTTGGTTGGGCAACTCCCACCTTTTCATGTTCTCTGTATGTATATATATCTCCTCGCTATATGTTCCATTCTATGCATCCGATGAAGTGGGCTGTAGCCCACGAAAGCTTATGCTCAAATAAATTTTAGTCTCCTGTCCTTTTTTTTCTCAGGAGTAATGACATACATATTTTAGTGTGTTGCAGCTAGACATTTAACTATGCTGTTGCCAGACATGGGTAGATGGTTTGATTAGCCTATGTACATATACTGGCCATTGAGCAGCTGTCGGAAGTGTTAATAGATTTAAAATATAACAGCAGTGCCATGATAGAGAGTCTTTTATACCACTGCAGAAAAGAAGGTGGAATAAATTTCTGGTAAATTATGGCCTTTTTCCATTTAGGAAAAGTAATTGTGAACTGTTGTTACTAGGACAATAAGACATTGAAGAATGGCACTTACTATATTTTTAAATCTCTGTTCAAACACGTAAAGGAGATTTCAAATGGGAAGAGATGTTGCAGGATAAGATAAAAATTATTTATATTGCGGGAGTACCCAAATGCTCTGGTCAGGATGGGCCCTGTTGTGCTAGGTGCAGTATAGATACCTAGGAAAACAGTTTCTGTCTTGAAGAGCTTACTTTTTTTCGTCATTTTAGATTGTAAGTGTTGAGAAGGAGAGAGAGACAGACAAAGTGACTGGGATGATGGTAAGGCTGTATTGTTGTAGAACAAGATTCATGAAGCAGAGAAGAAGGGATAGACTGAAATTATGACTCTAAATTTAGAGTTCCAGAAAATATGGAATGGGGATCCAGATATAAGTCTCACAGAAAATTATCTAAAAGTTTCCTTTTGCATTAGTTAGGGTTAGCTAAGAGATATGCAGCCAAGATCATTGCCTTTGCCTATTCCTCAAATATTATTGTGGGCAAATAAATAACTTTTAGTATGAAGAGGCACTCTTGAACCTGGAAGAAAGATAGGAGTTTGGAAATGTATCAATTTTTCTGACTTCTGGCATTGTGCTTTGATTCATCTAAATGTTTTCTTGTTTCACAATTTTATAACTTTTTCTGGATTATAGATTAGTATAATCTACAAAGTCAGAATTTATGAAGAAACTAGCTTTTGCTGTACATAGTAAATTTTTAGGGGAGGGACAGTGGCTTTGTGTGCTTGTACAGAGCCTGTCACAGTGGGATCCTGGTCCATGTCTGGTGTGTCAAAGTATTATTTCAGTAGAAACAATAAATACTAGTAATAAAGGCTCTATGAAGAATGACTTGGAGCAGTGTTACACCGAGTAACTCCTTTTATTCAAAGGCAACTACAAAATGCTCCTATTATCAATGGATTTGCTATTCCTGGGGGTGAGGATGGAAAGGGAAGGTATTCAACCCAGATCTCCAGGCATTATATTTGAAGGCTTGGGCGATAGGTCTTTGACAGAAATAGAAAGATTGTGCTATTTGAAGTGCAGAGAGTTTTAAATAATGCCAGAAACTAGAAAAAAACTAGTTCAAGTGGAAGGAGTTGTTTTGTAGACAAGTGGGAGAGTTTCAGCTCCAGTACCATTTCAGTTACAATTAAAAATAAATGAGTTGTATCTGCCCTTTAAGGTTCATGTAGCAGCAAACCATACTCAAGTTAATGGCAAATGTATTTATTCACATAGGTTGGTCAGGAACTTTCTGAAAGGACTATCCTGCATCACCCAGTGTGGGACCCTGTTCCTTCATGGTATTTCATTTAGTTTTGATGCAGCTGATGTTGCTACCATTTGAACATATAGTGAGCTGCTCTTTGTTCTGTTTCTGTGAAAATAGCTTTTATAATAGCGATTCCTTCTGCAAGAAGAATTAGTGAACTACCTGCATTTGTGGTGGACTCCTGTGATGCTGTGTAAGAGAGAGATGACCATTTATATTACTGTAACAATAGTAACAAGTTTCCATAAATCTTATACAAAGTGTATCATGTAAGATAGCAATGGAAAAATTAGTGCCTATCTAGTATGGTTATTCTGGTTAAATCCATGCATCATCTCTGTATCTGAAGTTATAAGATTGGCTCTACATTTGTATCTGAAATCTATGTTGTATTTCTAGGTGATACCCACCCGATAGGGCTTACATCCAGGCTAGAAAGCTGTGTTGATAGCCCATTAAGGACACTTCACTCTAACAGTGGGTCATAGAAGAAACTCGTACTGCCCCAATAGGTCTTCTTGCGGACATCTCAGACTCCAAGGGGCCAATGGCCATCCTCTGTGATTCAATAAAACATGTAAGGGCATGTGATATGCCATGTGACTCTGTACTTCATCTTGGGCCAGTAACTTTTTACAAATGGGCTGTGGACTTTGTTTGGGACAGTAAATTTCCATGCACATGGCAGAGGATATAAAAAGGCACCTGAAACGTGCATTTTGTCTTCATTTCCTGCTTCACTTCTCTGGACTGGATTTCTTCCAGGAAGCTTTGAACAAGGACTGATAACCCCCAGTCTGTTTGGGTGATTCCAGAGAGACTATTGCAAGCTAGCAGTTTATTCCATCAGTGCTATAAACCTGATACAAGAACTTTGCAGTCATTTGTATGCATATGATCTATTAACAGTTATCACTCTTCTTTTATTATTAAATCTTTAGTTTTTAGTTACTAAAAGATTGGCATCAGTGTGAATATTGGGTAAAATCTGAGTTATATATTGACTTGGCTAAGTGGCTGATCCCTTAGGATTATGAGGACCCTATGTCTAATGAAATTGGTTTTCACTAACCACTCATCATATTGTCCAATGTTGGGGTGATGAGCCAAGGACTGGAATGCTTTTGGCTTCTTGTTCACTGGGGTGGCAAACAGAAGCTCATTTATGTTACTGGTTTGGTAAACGCTAATGATAGAATAACCACCAGTTTGTTGTCTGTCCTGCTTCTCAGCAGTCTGTCCTGAATTGATATTCTCAGCTGTGAGCTACTGAGGCATGGTGACACCCTCCTCCCCCATACTACTTTTTATAAGGACAAGATGTTTCTTAGAGCACACCCTAAATGTTTTCCTGAAGTTGGTTCTGAATTTTATGCAAATCAAACAATTAATCTACCGCTATTTTTCTTTCCAAAGCTTCCTTCATCTAAACGGAAGGCCATGTTACATTTGTTGAATGTCAAGAATACTATCATATTAAGTGGAAGAAGACTTAAAACTCTTTCTTCTATATGAGTTATTTGTTTCATGTGCTGTTAATCCCAAAGGAAAAGCCATTTCATCTTAGTCCCTGTTTAGGTGGGTTAGACAGCTCATTGAAGAGTGCTATAGAGGAGCTTCTCTTCTTACTCTTAATCCTTTTAGAGCTCATTCTGCTAGGACAGTGGTTAAATCTGCAGCTTTTAATAATTTTTTTTATTGAGATATGCAAAGCTGGAAGTCAATTCATACTTTAATGAAGCATTATGCACTAGATATATTATTCAAGTTGGATGGGCAGTTTGGTATAGCAATACTCCAGTACTTTTTTAAGAAAAACTCCACATTCCTCCATCCCAAAAGTGGGAATATGCAGAGGCTACTGAAAGAAGTACTGAAGATTACTTATTTGTAGGGTGACCAGATGTCCCGATTTTATAGGGACAGTCACGATTTTTGGGTCTTTTTCTTATATAGGCTCCTATTACCTCCCTCCCCCCTGTCACGAGTTTTCACCCTTGCTGTCTGGTCACCCTACTTATTTGTAACCAGAGATCTTTGATGTGGAATCGTCATATTTGCACTGCCTGCCAAGCTTCCCTCCCCTGAGGAGTCCAAATTAAAATATCTAGGTTTTCCCATTTTAAAGGTGGAAGGAACTGAGTTGGCAGTGGCACCACACCCCTTATACTCTCGCACTCAAGTGCACTGAGGGTTAGATGGGGAAGGCGTGGAAGTGGGGACACTGCTACATGTTCAATTATCCTGCTGCACTGGTTGGAGAAAGTCCCAAGAGAATGAATATGCAGAGACCAGTGTGAAGAACTCTGGTTACAACTAGGGGTAGGTCTACACTTACCTCCGGGTCCGGTGGTAAGCAATCGATCTTCTGAGATCGATTTATCGTGTCTTGTCTAAATGCGATAAATCGATCCTGGAAGTGCTCGCCGTCGACGCTGGTACTCCAGCTTGGCGAGAGGAGTACGTGGCATCGACGGGGGAGCCTGCCTGCCGCGTCTGGACCCGCGGTAAGTTCGAACTAAGGTACTTCGAATTTGCGTACCTTAGTTCGAAATGGGGGGTTAATGTGGACCAGGCCTAAGTAACCTTCAGTTCTTATATAGCTTTGTTGTCTGTGCATTGCTAACAGGAATACAAAATAGTAAAAACTTGTCATTAAAGTAAGAAGGTATAACCTGGAATATATGCAGGCAGATGATCTGTTAAATAACAAGACTAAATCTCTTCTGCTCATTTATGCAATATTGCTTTCTTTACCTGTATTGGTTTTGTTCTCTGATAAAAGATTGATAGGTGCTTTCTAAAATAAATTCTTAATATAAGAAGAGCTAAGGATACACCTTAGTTTCCCCCTCTGATTGCTAGCCCTATCAATAGTGAGGTAATAAACTCCTTCAAATGTTTCAGCAAATAACTTTCAGAAGTAGATGAATGTTTAGCTATATTGATTTCTTTTCCAAAGTAGTATCTGTTGTTTCTAGGGCTATTCTGAAGAGTCTCGTACCTCAGAGTTATGAACTGACTGTCAATCACACACCTCATTTGGAACTGGAAGTATGCAATCAGTCAATAGCCAAGATGGGGGAAAAAAAGCAAAACCACCAAATACAGTACAGTGCTGTGTTAAATGTAAACAACTAAACAAATAAAGGAAAAGTTTTGGGGGGTGGGGGAAGGTAAGGAAACTGTTTCTGTGCTTGTTTCATTTAAATAAAAATGGTTAAAAGCGGCAATTTTCTTTTGCCTAATAAAGTTTCAAAGGTGTATTAAATTAATGTTCAGTTGTAAACTTTTCAAAGAAGAATAACGTTTTGTTCAGTTATGAACAACCTCCATTCCTGAGGTGTTCATAACTGATGTTCTACTGTACTATGAGACTTAAAACCCCCCACTAAAGGCTATATGTAATAAGTTTTTGGCCTAGTTGTTTTAATACTGTTTATATACACCAAGACATTTTGGATGTTGTAGTAAAAACCTTGTTAAAGATGACTTTTTTTCTCTTGCTCAGCTCAAAAGAATTAAACATAGCTATTTCTTTTGGGTAGTCTCCATTAGGGTATGCTTCCTGTATATGTCTCACTGGGAATGCAGTTGTGGAAGCTGGAACATCAGGGCAGCTGAAGTCTACTTATTGATGCCGAGCTCTTTATGATGTTTCTAATTGGGCAGATGAATCTGACCTTGATTTGAGAGAGGCTTCTTGAAGCGGTCAGTTAAACTGATTTAGTGTTTTCTACAGTTTTTTTTTTTTTTTCATTTCATGTACTTAAACCAGTATGTAGCTGAGACATAGATGCTGGAACTAGGAGTGCTGCCATACCCCGTGGCATGAAGTGGCTTCCATTTTATGGCATTTACAGTTTGGTTCAATGTCTCTCAGCACCCCCACTATAAAAATTGTTCTAGCGCCCCTGAACTGAGATCTTATACTATAACAGTTTTTTAAATGTATTCATGCAAACAAATGCTTATTGTAGTTAAATATTTTCTTTAGTAATTATCTTTGTAGTTTCTAAAAATCAAAATTGTAATATTGGAATTTTAAAAGTAATTATCATGGTTGTTAAAACATGACTTATGATGTTAGATTCCAGTCCTGCTCAAACTTAACATGTCCTTATTTTGCATTATTGACCGATTTCTCCCCCCCCCCTTTTCGGGGGGGGAGCAAGTTTATAAAAGCAGACTGCAAATTACTTATTTTAAGAATCAATTTTTGATTTTATATATAAAGGCCAAAAGTATAACTAGGTTAAAAATAAGTTCACGAAGTATATACCCATCAATGGCTGTTAGCCAAGATGGTCTGGGACGCAACCCCATGCTCCTGGTGTCCCAAAATCTCTGACTGCTAGAAGCTAGGACTGGGTGACAAGGAATGGATCACTTGATAAATTAATCTGTTCTGTTCACTGCCTTTGAAGCAACTGGCATTGGACATTGGTGGAAGACAGAATACTGGGCTAGCTGGACCATTGGTCTGACCCAGTGTGGTCATTCCTATGTTCTTCCTGTGGAAGCCCATATTGTGAATGTACTCTTTTCAGCAAGTGTAAGCAGAAAAACAAAAAACCCTGAGTGCTTAGGACATTGTTCTAGGGAACTTTTTGTCTATCAGACTCATAGACTTTAAGGTCAGAAGGGACCATTATGATCATCTGGTCTGACCCCCTGCATGCTGCAGGCCATAAAACCGTCCCTACCCCTTCCCTGGACTCTGCCGTTGTTACTGTTCCTGTTTAACTAGTGGGGAGTGGTCATTTAGCTGCTTTAGATCTCGTAGGCGTGAGCATCGGGTGAAACTTCCTCTCAGGGAGGCTACTTCCTCTCGTCTCTTCCACCCATGGCCCCCCCCCCCCACACTTCACCCCCGCTCCACCTCAGTCCTCCCTCCATGCTCCAACTGTGAAACATGTGAGACACTCCAATTGTTGATTTCGATTCATGTGTCAAGAAGAGGTAGAACGGAGCATTTCCCCAGAGACTAGAGAGAGTTCTTCCTCTCCAGGACCTTTGGAACAGAGACACGAGTTTGATAACTTAGACTCGTCTCAAGTTCTGCAGCCAAAGGGTGGCCAGTGGCTTAAGATGGGTCCCTATGGCACCTCATACCAGCAATAAAAACAGTGCCTGGGATACTAGCTAAATCTGCTTACCACCTTCACTTCTGCCTCAACTTTCACTGTACCATCCCTTTCACCTCCAATGGGCTATTCAGCACCAAGTGACCTGTCTGTGTGCACAGTATTGGAATCCCCCTTGTTCTCGTACGACATAAGCAGTGCTAACTTGGCCGTTGGTCACCAAAACCATGGTACTGCACATAGCAGTTGAGACACTGGTATAATCTACTTTCCCTACCTAGATACAAAGAATGCATGAGAGCCATAGCACATCAGAATGGGTTGCCCAGAACTAGAAGAGGTGTATTTGTTGTCTTCTTCCACATTGAGATGTAGAATGGACTCTTATCCTGCACATACCCCTTCCCCTCCATTGCTACCACACTTGGGAGTTAAGAAGGTCCTCCAGAGACCTCTCTTTGGGCAGGTGAGTTGTGTGGGTCTCCTTGAGGGACCAGACTCCCCCTTGTGTGTCCACCAGTCTGGTATCCATATGTTCCTCAGTCATTGTTCTACTGGGTGCCCTGAGGTATGCAGCCATATGATTGCAAACAACCATCTTTTTCTCCCACCTTCCCGTAAGAGTGAGAAGGATCAACAGGCAGAGGTGGCGGAAAAATTTACCCCAGCAGCAATTTTATCATCCTCCCCTGATGAAGCCATAAGTCCCTTTTATGTCTTGTCCTGCAGATGTCTTTGAGGCATTCCAAGATCCGATGATATGCATTGCTGGGACCCTTGATTTCCGATTGAAAGTAGTGCAAGAGAAGTCTCACAAGCCACTAGACATTTGCATGTTTCCATGCCTAGGAAACTTGCTATGCTTATTAATGAAGGATTTTTACAGCCTGCTAAGGACTTTTATGGCAGGCTTCAGCATCATCAGTGCCTGCAACTTTCAAGAGGGTACATATGCAGAACCAAGTTACTCCTAAGGGCTTTGAGTACTCTGATTTTCATCTGCTGTCAGGCTGTTGTCGTAGTGGCTGTTTGGGAAAGATCTTAACAGAAGGGGCCTCCTAAAACAACACCGAGGGAAAAGGATCCTAAGAAACTGTCTGTTTTCCCCCCAAAAAATAAAAATTAAAATAAGTCTAATCTTTTGTCCCTCTCCAGATGTGCATTGCTTACCACTAGGTGCTTTTGGCAAAATGACTTTCCATACTGGGATAAATTCTCACTTTTTTTTGGAAAGATTCCTTTAGAAGTACAGGGAAGAATTAAAATCCATAATGCTAGAAGTGTAGCTGATGGCTGCCACTTTCTTGGAGGCTGCTTTAGATGCACCTGATATGTCTTCACTCACCATTGTCACATTTGAGGTATCAAAATTCTTCTGGCTCAGTCATTGGGAATACCCTTTGAGATCCAAACCATGATAAATAATCTTCCATTTGAGGGTCATGACTTCTTCAGCTCAAAGACTGATGAAGCCCTCTACTCATTAAGAACTTGAGAACGAACCGGTTTGCATGGTTCTCAATGGGCTTATATACTGCCACCCCAAGAAGAAAGCAAGCCAGACCTCAAACCTCCTTCAGACCACGTCTTCATACTATAATCAACGACAGAAGGCATCAGTGTCTGGACCAAAGCATGAGCGGTGTGGCCTAGTGGTTGGAGTGAGGTGAAATGAGGAACAAGAGCTGAGAAGTGGAGCTGGAGTCACGAATCAGGAGTCAAGAGACCAGAGTCAGGAGCTGTAGTCAAGGGTTGGAACTGGGGTAAATGGGTGAATCAGGAAATCAGACTGGAGCAAGGGTTTGGAGGCTTGGTGAGATCAAGGCTGGAGTAGGGCTGAGAAAGAGGCAGGCCCAGGGATGATTGCAGCTGTGGACGAAGGGTTGAGCAGCCAATGACATGCTGGTGCTGCTGGCTTAAGAGCATGCCAGCAATCATGTGGTTCTGTTGTAGCCCATCTGCGCTTATTAGTCTGCCTGGAGATTGAATTAGCTAGTCTCAGGCTCAGCTGCAGGCAGGCCCTCATTCCTGACAATCGGAGGCACTGAAAAAAAGGAGCGGTTCCAGTTCAGATTACCCATCACCTCTTCCTCAGCTACACCACACTTAATCTTCCTCTTGACAGCTGATGTCATGCCACAGTTGAGAGCTTGCCAGAACCTTTGAAGTATGACTGTCAATTTGCCCCCCAACCCTCCACCATCCTCCTTTTTGCAGATGCCTTTTTTTCTTTTCTTTTTTTTTAAATTCAGGAATGCTAGACTGAGATCACTGCAGACCAGTGTGTCACAGAGAGTGTCATGCAATTCTAGACTCTTCCTACCCTTACTTCTCACCCCTCTTCAGTGACCCTCCTCCCAAGATATTATTGAAGTAGGAGGTGGATTTTCTTGCATCTCAGAAGTGTCCTTAGAATTCAGGGGCAGGAAGTTTGATACCCATGATTTTTTCATTCTAAAGAAGATAGGAAGATGATCTTTGATGTCTTAACAGGTTCATCCATCAGTGCATATTCAGGATGGTGCCTTTGACTTCTGTAATTCCCTCACTGGATCCTCAAGATGTCTGTTTTCTTATTTTCATACTCTAAGGTCACAGGAAATAACTCACAATCCAAGTAGGAACATCTCACTACGAGTACCGCGTCCTACCCTTTGGTCTTTCCACAACACAAGGTTAATTACCAAGTGGTTGGCAGTTGTGGAAACTTATCTAAGGATCCAGTTCTACCCATAGCTCAACAACTGGCTGATCTAAGTAAATGACCTCCGTTGGTGACCAGCTTTATCCAAGTGACATTTTAAGTTCTTTACTAAAAAAGGACAGCTACTGCACAAATGTGTCCCTAACAGATGCTGCTGGCCAAAAGAATCCGATCTCATGCATATACACCAAGAGCGGAATCCTTATGAACAACACATCTCCAACCACTACAGCTATTGAATGGTAAGTAACAGTTTTCTTTTTCTGGACAAGGACTCAGTCTCAGAAGCAAGACTTTTTTCTGTAAAGAAATTCTAGTGGCATTAATACAAAACTGATCAGTAATGGCCATCTTAAAGCTAAACCTGTACATCCAGAAGATGTTAGAATAAGATGCCAAGATGCCTTTGATAGGAAATCCTCTCCTGCTTGTCCATTTCATAAATGTTATCCCCTTTTCCAAGTGTTTAATCTGGCATAATTTGTTCTTGTCGGTCCAGCCGTGATGTCTCTGAAGATCAGTCTCATTAGAGAAAACGAGTGTCCTGAAATGTCTCTTTGAAAGTTGGAATGGGCAATAAGGATTGTTTCCTAGGCTTATGAATGTTTTTCCCCTTTTTCCTTGTTGGGCAGAAACTTGCCTGCTTTCAGTGATTGTGTTGGCTCAATGACTCAGAGGAGCTCAGTTCTCTTTTGGAGTGGGCTTCTAGTTTATTTGATTTTACTGATAATGAACATTGATTCTTTTCTCATTTTGTGGATGGCTCTGTAATGGCCTGCCATGCCTTATGGCTGTATTCCTAGTTTCCTGATTCAGCTCTTATTTGGAGAGGGTGTAGAGATGCTCATAAGATGTTCTGGTCTTTCTCAGGATTGACTAGAAACCCACACTGGTTTTATTCTATAAGTGGTTCCTATAACTGATAACAGGGCTTTTTAGATTTTATAACTTGAGGCTAAGCAGTCATATGCATTTTCAAAAATTTCCAGTTCTAGTCCCTTAATAAGGGAAGGCAACCCAAGGGAATGGTTTCCTTTTAGAGTCCTAGGTAGGCATGAAGGTAATGAAGTAATCTGTCATATGTAAGTGCCAACATTTTTTTAGGGATGTGGTCACTGTCAGTAAGGAAATTAAAACCAGTAAAATGTAGTTTTATGTGGGATTATATCATAAGAGGACCTAGAAACTTCAGCAAGAGAAGAATGTGGCTGCTTTTGTGCTTAGCATTGCTTGTTGCAGAGACTGTTACATTTGCTTTGTAATGTGTAATGGCATCCAGTTTTACTGGACCACTTAACAAATGAACCCTTAAAACGTATAAATCCTAAATGGCTTGGGTTACAGTGTTACATTTTGATAGTTAAAATCAGGTTAGGAGCATGAACTAACACCTCTACGTTTAATTAGAAAGAGTTTGGGCCGGACTGTTCTCAGTGATATATTATTCCTTAGTCTGTAACTTGTTCTTTCTCTTGGTCTGTCAGAACCTCATATATTAACCTTCAAGTCATACTGAAAATGATATTCTAAAATGTATCATTATATTATTTTCTGGAAAAGTGGGTTGTCCTGGAGGATATTTTGGTTGGATTAGGATGATTTCATATCATAGACATTTGATCCCACTTTGGATTCTATATTTGTTTTTGTGCATGTGCCCATTCAAAGCTCTTGGCACATTTTAAAATCCAAAATAAATCAACGTGTGTGCTAGATATGACAATCCATAGGAACTCTCTGAAATTCCTGCCCATTTCTTTCTTGCAAACTTCTTTCGTTTTAGTCATTGGAACAGGCTGGTGATTCCCAAGTGTTGAAATACTTATTACAGATACAGGCCATGCCATCAGTCACGTTCTACTCCATTTGTAAAGGGACAGCATGTTTCATCTGTTTTATCATTTCAAATGGAGACCAGACATGCCAAACCTGCCCCCCCCCCCCCCCCAAAAAAAAAAACACATCGCAGAAATTGGGCTTGATTTTTGGCGTAATTGACTTGTGAGTTGCTTACTAGCTAGTTTTGGCTTGTAGTTTGTTGTTTGGCTTATAGCTTGTTGCTTCTTGTTTTGATCAGTTCCTGGCAAGGAGGGGAGAGAGTCAGGGGTGCACAGCGGGCCCACCACAGGCCCAGACTGCACAGTGGGTGGGATCTAGTCACATAGAATGTTGGGGTTCTTAAGGATTGGCTTGGTTTGGCCTCGTTTTGAAATGGGATTAGCTTGATTTTTGGCTTAGTGTGAAAGTCGAAGTGCTTATTTACCACGTGAAAGTTGGCAAATGTGATGGAGACCTCATGGTCTGAATTTCAGGCCATGAACCAATTTATAGAATCATAGGACTGGAAGGGACCTCAAGAGGTTATCTAGTCCAGTCCCCTGCACTCATGGCAGGACTAAGTATTATCTAGACCATCCCTGAAAAGTGTTTGTCTAACCTGCTCTTATAAATCTCCTCAACCTCCCTGGGCAATTAATTCCAGTGCTTAATCCCAAAACAGGAAGTTTTTCCTAATGTCTAACCTAAAATTGCCCTTGCTGCCTTATAAGCCATTTGCTTCTTGTCCTGTCCCCAGAAGTTAAGGAGAACAATTTTCTCCCTCTTCCTTGTAACATCCTTTAATGTACTTGAAAACTGTTACCACGACTCCTGTCTTCTCTTCTCCAGACTAAACAAACCCAATTTTTTCAATCTTCCCTCATAGGTCATGTTTTCTAGACCTTCAGTCTTTCTTGTTGCTCCTCTCTGGATTTTCTCCAATTCGTCCACATCTTTCCTGAAGTGTGGCGCCCAGAACTGGACACAATACTCCAGTTCAGGCTTAATCATTGAATAGTAGAGGCGAAGAATTCCTTCTTGCGTCTTGTTTACAACATTCCTGCTAAAATACGTCCTGAAATGTTAGCTTTTTTTGCAACAGTGTTACTGTTGACTCATATTTAGCTTGTGATCCATTATGACGCCCAAATCAATTTCTGCAGTACTCCTTGCAGGCATTTCCCATTTTGTATGTGTGCAACTGATTGTTTCTTCCTAAGTGGAGTATTTTGCATTTTTCCATATTGAATTTCATCGTATTTACTTCAGACCAGTTCTCCAGTTTTTCTAGATAATTCTGAATTCTTTAATCCTATCCTCCAAAGCACTTGCAATCCCTCCCAAGTTGGTATCATCCGCAAACTTTATAAATGTACTCTCTATGCCATTTTTTAAATCATGGATGAAGCTATTCCAACCAGGTGGGCGCCCACCTTATAGTATCTCCGTCTAGGTTGTATTTCACTAGTTTGTTTATCAGAAAGTTATGTGAGACAGTATCAAAAGCTTTACTAAAGTCAAGATATACCAGATCTACCACTTCTGCCCTATCTACAAGGCTTGTTACCCTGTCAAAGAAAGCTATTAGGTTGGTTTGACACTGTTTGTTCTTGACAAATCTATGCTGACTGTTACTTATCAGCTTAATATCTTCTAGGTGTTTGCAAATTGATTGCTTGATTATTTGCTCCATTATCTTTCCGGTTACTGAAGTTAAGATGACTGATCTGTAGTTCCCCAGGTTGTCCTTATTTCCCTTTTTATAGATGGGCATTATATTTGCCCTTTTCCAATCCTCTGGAATCTCTCCTGTCTTCCATTACTTTTTGAAGATAATAGCTAATGGCTCAGATATCTCTTCAGTCAGCTCCATGAGTATTCTAGGGTGTATTTCATCAGGACCTGTTGACTTGAAGACATCTAATTTATCTTAAGTAATTTTTAACTTGTTTTTTCCTTATTTTAGCATCTGATCCTACCTCATTTTAACTGGCATTCACTATGTTGGACATCCAATCACTACTAACCTTTTTGGTGAAAACTGAAACAAAAAAGTCATTTGGCACTTCTGCCATTTCCACACTTTCTCTTATTGATTCTCCTCCCCCCCTTTTATTGAGTAATGGGTCTACTTTGTCCCTTTGTCTTCCTCTTGCTTTTAATGTATTTGTAGATTGTTCTCTTGTTACCCTTTATGTCTGTAGCTAGTTTAATCTTGTTTTGTGCCTTGGGCTTTCTAATTTTTGTCCCTATATACTTGTGCTATTTATATTGTTTGTTCTTTGTCTCACTACATCTTTATGAAACTGCTTAGGCATCACAGTTTTTTTTTTTTTTTCTTGGAGGGCATTAAATTAAAAATTGTATCTTCAAAGTGGCCACTACTCCTGGAGGTAGTTGATAGTAATTGGGGTCCTACCTTCAGCACGTGAAATAGAAACACTGTTTGTGTACAAACAGACCTCTCTCAATGATGAGCTAATTTGTGTTCCCTCAGAACAGGAGGCCAGGTTGGTGGTAATGAAGATCTAGGAATATGCAGAGGATAATCACTATGTTGCGACACTCAAGGTAAACTACCTGTATTGATATTAAAAAACAAAACACAAAGCATCTTTGCAGTTCAGCCTTCTCAATGCAGTTGGCAGCGTTTCAGTCTCATAATCTGAAGGTCCTGAGTACAAGCCTCAGAGAGGGCAACTGTTTTACTGGGGGGAGGGATAGCTCAGTGGTCTGAGCATTGGCAGGCTAAACCCAGGGTTGTGAGTTCAATCATTGAGGGGGCCATTTAGGGATCGGCAAAAATCTGTCTGGGGATTGGTTCTGCTTTGAGCAGGGGGTTGGACTAGATGACCTCCTGAGGTCCCTTCCAACCCTGATATTCTATGATTTTAAGTCTGGTCCATGCATGAGATTACTCCTGAGAGCATTTTGTGTCGTCAAATTTAAAATTCTGCACACAATATTTTAAAATTCTGCTAATTTTATTTGTCAAATAAATGTGAGGCTCCAGCATGTCATTGCCAGAGGATCTCCCACTGGCTGCACAGAGGTGGGAGATCCTCAGTGCAGCTTTCTCTCCCTCCCTCTCTCCCCCCCCCCCCGTGGACTCAGAGGTGAGCCTGCACCCAACCGTGACACCAGCACAAGAACTGGGCCTGCCCCTGAAACACCCCAGAGCCCTGCCCCTCTATGCCAGGTGCACCAGGTGTGGGCTGGCAGGATCCAAGTGTTGAGGGGCTTAGTATAGGGGGATCCAAGTGTGAGTTGAGAGGGTTCTTTGTGGGGCAATCTCGGTGTGGGTTGCTGAGTGGGGTATCTGGGTGCGGGGTGGAGATCTGGATACACAGGCTTGTTGGGGGAGAGGTTCTGGGTGAAACAATAATGGGACTCGGGGGGGGGGGGGGGGGGTTGTCCAGGTGAAGGTGGTTGGGGCTCAGCAGGGAGGGTCTGCAAAGGGGGGGATAGAGCTTGGTAGGGGTGTCTGGGTGTGGGGAGCTCACTGAGGGGTCCAGATGCTGGGGGAGTGGGGCTCAGTGGGATGGGGATCCTGGTACAGCTGCTCGTGGCTTGGTGGGATGGGGATCCGGGTATAGGTTGCGCCTTGGTGTGGTCCAGGTGCAGGGGGAGTGGGGCTCATCAGGAGGGGGTTCTGAGTGTAGGTATGAGGGGGGTCTGGATGCATGGGGGTTGGGTGGATGGGGGAGCAGCTCCCTATACAGGGATCCCTCCCACTGCAGCTAAGGAACGATGGGTGTGGGGAAGGGGGAATTTGCAGAGCTTCCTACAGATGGGGGAGAAATCTGGGGCTGGGCTTGACCCAGCCCCAGATGCCATGCAGGGGAAGAGGAAGTCCCATCCTCCATAGCCAGGCTGAGACTAGCATGTGAGCCCAGCGCAAGGGTAGGAGCCAGCAGCGGGGTCTTCCCCAGTCGCGCCATCTGCCCCATAGTGACTGACTTCTTTGCCGGCTGCCGTAGGCACCTGAAACATACTGCTGGGGAGAGTCGCATGCCCGCTTTTGTGGCTTCCCTTTGCTTCCCCATCATTTTTCTGTGGGGAAGCAAAGACGTCTGCGGGAGCCATTAATTCTGTGCATGCGCAGTGGCGCAGAATTCCCCCAGGAATAAAGATAGCTAATGTAACAACCAAAGCAATGAAATAAGTTGAGGAATGAAAAAGTACTCCACTTCTACTCCCCCATTTATAGGCACACTCCTCAACTCTAGCACAACCACTAATCAGAACAAATAATGCATCACAATTTTAACTCTGTCTTATTGGGAATGCTAATTCTCCCCTACCCTTTTCCCCAAAACTCCCTGCCACCACAGAGGCTGAATTTCTCCACTACCATGCTTACATTTTCTCATGTTTGGGGAATAGTGTGTTTCCTGGGGCCTCTGTATGTCTTGCCTTTTTTTCCTTCTTGGTCAGTAACTTGCCTGCTTTCAATGATTACGTTGGCCCAGTGACTCAGAGGAACTCAAGTTTTCTTGTACTTGTCTCTGTTCCTTTTTCCTAATAAGCGTTCCAGGTTTTTCTGTAGCCAATTTTTATTGGCTGGCTTAGCCACCATTTCCTTTTTTGCAAATTCAGATTGTTGATTTGAAAGTCTGCCAAATTGTATGTTGGTGAACAAAAGTAACCAAAGCTGCTTTTTTATTTATGACGAATAATATTAATATTTCTCTTTATAAAGGATAGGATCTTCAACAGCGCAACAGCTACTTTGACAAAAATTAGGCTCTTCTGGAGCTGACAGAACACTTTCACAAGCTGTGCTCCTGAGCTGGTTTGGGACTTTGTCAAAGATCCTGGTCTTCATCAAAATAGCTGTTTCTTTGTCAGAGAGCCTCATCCAAGAAGCAACACAAATACTGCAGGAGTCCTTTTTCCCCAACTTGCTTCAAAGCTTTCCCCTCTAGCTTATTTTAAAAGCTTCCATATGCCATGTTATCCAACAGAAGTAGCTGACATGTCATCCATCAGCTCTGTCGTGCAGAAGTTTTCAGTTATGGTGACTAGCACTATTTTTCTTTGTGGTAATAAAATAATTATGTATCACCAGGAAGAGGGAGACCCTAAATCTGACTATATATACATTTTAAACTTTCTACTGTCTGTAGCTTTTAAGGTATAGGGGGCCCAAAAGTTGAAATTAAAAATCTTAACTTCTTTAAAAAAAAATTTTAATTGATTAGAACTCAAACTAAGATTTACTCAGACTGTGTGTTGTAAATTTGGGGTTAAGCTGTTTTTCTAACAAAGAGAGGCTGAATTCTTGCCTATTTATATAGATTATTATAGGCCCTCATTTCCATAATCTGAGCACCTCACAGTCTCTAATTTATCTCTGAACTCCCTTGTGAGGTAGGGAAATATTACTTATCCCCATGTTACAGATGGGGCACTAAAGAGTAGTCTGTATTGCAGTGGGTAGGTATGATTCCCCATGCAGGTAAATACTCGTGCTAGCTCTACTCGTCCTAGTGCACTAAAAGTAGCAGTGTGGACAAGATGGCTGAGGTGACTGCTCTGTCTTGCCACCTGAGTTTGGAATCAGGCGGCTAGCATGAGCCGCTGCCCAGGCTGCTATTGTGCTAGCTTGCATCTGTCAGCCTGCCCTGGGAATCACACCTCCCAGCTGCAGGGCAGACATACTCTTAACCTGAGACGCAGAGACTCTGACTTGCTCAAGGTCTCATAGGGGGCCTGTGGTGGAGCAGGGTATTCAGCCCAAATCTCAAACTAGCACCCTAAACCATCCTTCCTCTTAACTTTGATTATAGTGTTGCTACTGCTTCTCCAATGTCAACTTCATGTTTGAAGGACATCTGTGATCTGGTCCTGGGATAAAGACCTTAATACCATCTTGTGTCTATGACCATACCTTCATTTCTTTTTCGGGATCTGGCGCGGGGGGGGGAAAGGGAGAAGGGGAGAGAGAGAGTTGTTAGGAGATTTGAGTGTTTAGTGTGTGTCCCTGACTGATAGCCCTCTATAGCATCTGTTTCCCATCTGGTTCTTTTTCAGAGGAGTTCATCTTTTAATATTTTTGACAGTGGCTAGCAGGTTGCTTCATAGTATAAATCCTCCTATTTCTTCCTGTGATCTCACTTTGGTCCAAGTCAATTTGATACATCATTCCTTTTAACCCCAAAGAGATGTCCATTTGCTTAGCTATCAAGAGCAGTTGTAGGGCCTTCAAAAGAATAGGGGGGACCAGAATTTTTCTTTATTACCCTTCATTGTTTTTCTGTTGAGACAAGATAACTCATGGTGGTTAATCATAGTTACTGGCAGTCAAACTTCTTATTAGGCTATTCATATGAAGCTTGGTAGCCATCAAGCTGGTGTTGCCATCAGGTCTCTGAGCTTAGTTTTCTAGTCTTCCTCTCCTAAAAGTGCTGTGTAAAACGGTTGTGTGGTCTGGCATTGGAGTATTCCAGTAAAAGTAATTAACAGAAATATCCCTTTGTGGATTGATAGCTAGGTGTTGTTAAACTGATGATATAATGAACTTCCCCTGCCTTTCAAATATATTGGAGTTATATCTGTCTGTTTCAACTACGCTTAAATTTTCTGGTAGCTGAGTCATTTTCACAGAGTACTCTTTAATACTTTGTTTCCCAACACTGTGAAGATGTAATTTTCAGAATACAATAAAAGTAACTGTCTTCATATTAAAAATAAGTGAATGATAGAGGTTCTGATATGCCTAGGGCACAATGATCATGGATTAAGTAATTTCTTCCCAGTATCATTCCCTTTCCTTTAGCCATTTGTAGTATAGTATGTCCTGCCAAACCACTAAGTGAATTTAAAGCTTAACTGAAAAACAGTTTCGTTAAATGTATAATGACTGTCAGGCAATTCTGACAGGTTCAAGATCTCTTAGTGTTCTGAAATTGTGATATCCCCATTATGTTGCTATTTTTCAATCTGCTGCTGAAATACTAGTATGATTAAGGCCACTTTGGACAGGATGGCCAGTTTAAGAAATCCTTTGCGCCTCTTTTTACAAGTCTTGTTGAATTTGTTAGAAGATAGCAGCAGCTGTTTAATATTCATCCTTTTCAGTGTGGTGGTGATGATCCACATATATCTTATTACATGATTTTATTTAGCCACTTAAACCGTAGTTTCAGTATAGAGTTACTTGAGATAAATTGTTTTTCTTGTCTTGACCCATCAAAATGCTGTATTCTCATTTTATACATGGCTTTAAAGTATATATGGAAAGTTCAAAAGATGTACATCACTTCTTATACATTTGGCTTTTGAAAACTTACCATTGTATAAATGTTCCTTGCATTGCAGGGATATAGTTGTGAAAACAGTGGGGTTTTTTAAATCTGACTGACTAAATCTCTAGCTGATGATAATAGTAAAGTTTAAATTTAGCATCAAATTGAATTAACTGTTCAGTCTTTTAAAAATTTGCTCATTTTTTTTCACTTCTTGTAATTTTATAAAATGAGGAACATAGTAGCTAAAGACTACTTTCTGTATTTTCTGTAGCCAGTACTGTATCATTTAGACTGAAATTTCCCTTGTGTACTCAATAAATCATGACTGCGTTTTAGGTATGTTTGAAATTCAGTTTGTCCATTCTTGAGATCTGTGTGTGAAAGGTCTTGTTCAATACTTTAAGTGCTTATTTTGCACCTCTAATTTAAAAGGCATTTTTGTAAAACTTCAAACTCCTTTTGGTCTTCAATGAGAAGTTTTAAAGAAACTTGGTTATCCAAATTGTTTTTATAAGTATTAGAAATTTATATTTTTGACTATATGGTATGTGATTTTTTTCTGTCAATATGAAGTAGTTCACTGCTTCAGATACAAGATTTTTTTTTTCTTGGCACATGCATTTTGAAATATAATAGGTCTCCCCCAATTTAACTCACATCTTTTTAAAATATTTTTCTTTTTCAAGATGGCAATGGCAATGTCCCAGTAGTATTGGCAGCTTTTTTGTTTTGTCGTCATCTTCCCTGGGATCAAAATTTAAACTCTGTATAATATGAAAGTTTCTCTACACTCTGGGATGCAGAGCCCAGTCTAGTCCACAGAACATTGCACTACACTGCTGTCTACTTCTGTTTGACGAATAATGCTAGTATTTTCCTTTAAAAATCTCCTCCTCTCCCTCAAAAGTACAAAACGTTAATGAAATTTTGCTAAGAATTTAGTACACATCCAGTTCAGTAACTAACATCTAACATCTCTCATCATACAAAGTTGCTTAACATCATTATCCTATAGTATCTTGTATCATACAATTTCAGTATATCATAGTCCCTTCTCCACATCAGATGTGGCCTTCCAGATAAACTCTGAAGAGACTTCTGCATGTTACCCCCCCAAGTCCAATATACCTTTCTCTGAGTTCTCAGTTTCAACTTTACTTTGACTGACTCACTCAGGGAAGCTAATTCCTCCAGCCTTCAGAGGCAGAGCCAATTTTTAAAAAACCCCATACAGATCCTTTTCCACCAGGAAAATGGCCTGGTTATGACAATAACTTCCTCTAATTATTCCCTAGATATCACCTAGACTAGACACTTTTTTCTTTCTCAATCTTCCTTGAAACACTAAAGTCATCAGTAGCTTTTGAAAATTTGGGATAGTAGCCTGCATGACCATTCATTGAAGTTTGACAGAGCCTTGCTAATAATCAAGAAATGTCTGAAATACAAGAGCAAAAGAACTTCCTTTTGTGGATTACTTACATTTCCCCAGGTTACAGGAACTGAAAAGGGACAGGATGGCTTACGGAAGATAAACATGGAAAAATAAAACAACGAAATGTTCTCTTGTCTGTTATGTCAGAATAATAAAAAAAACAAACAAAACTTTATTTAAAAGTGTAAAAAATGTAATGCCTCGTGGTAAAACCTGCAGAATATAATAGGATAGAATATAACTTAGTGTTCACCTTTTCTCCCTTAATCACTCACATACCTCCAGTTACCCTTTGTCAGCCATTAGATACTGAACATAAAAACAAACAGAAAACCCCCACAGCTTTGGAAGGGAATTATATGAAATGAAGTTTTATTTTTTACACAACCATGAAGCAGTATGTTGTTAGAATATGAGGGTAAGAAGTAAGTGAATCTGTTAGGCCACAATTTATAGCAGAACATGAAAGCGTCAGGTGACATCACAGCTCAGTTGATCAGGTGAAGAGTGAGTAGAATGAGGGTGAATCTCCATAGTAATGTATTAAAAGTTGTTTTTCTTAGTCTCTTTTCAGTTTCATCCTTTCCATATAGTGCAAGAGGTCTGCTGCTGTGGCGGTGTTCAAACCCATATTTCTTAACTGATAACACTTAATACATAATAGCCAAAAATTCTTCATAGGGGAATGTTTTCAATTGTTCTCTTGTATAGAATGTACCCGCCCCCCCAATTTATCAGAGAAATTTATTTTGTCCACTTCTCTCAAATGAACTGTAGCAACACAGTATTAAAGGGTATTTATTTAAAAAATATAAACTCAGTAGTGAAAAGCTAATATGACATTTTGGAGATAAATATTTGATATAAATACATTATGAATTTATACAGCAGAAAGATCAGAACCCTGAAGTGTGAGATGCAGTTGCTATGTAACGAGAACACGGTCAGTTTATTAACTATGCATCTTGACAACAGATGTCTACACACACAGAGTTACCAATTCTGTATATATGTAACGCAGCAGGCATAGGAAGGAAAGTTGTCAGCTTGTCAGAAGAACCATTTGCATTCTCAAAATGGATTAGAGAACAATTGTATCTCACTTTCAGCTTCTTTTGTCAAGTATGGTAAGACTCCTGGCACTTTAGAAAATAACCTCCTCTCAGTAACTGTGATTTAGCCAGGTGCTTTATAATGAATTCAATTAAAAGAATCAACATATTTCTTCTGTGTATTGGCAGGTTAGCAGTATGTTTGATTTAACTATGTTTAGTTTTCCCTAAAGTGTATTGAGATTTAAGTTATTGGTACTGAATCCTTGTGGCATTGGAAATCAGGCTAAAGTGACTATAAACACAAATATAATAATGGATAGTTTCTTATCCGCATCTCTGTATAGTGATGCAAAGAATTAACTCTTAAAAGCATTATGGAATTAAGCACTATAAACTCTTTGTTGTGTGAAGGGGGGCAGACTTTAAATTTCATTTAACTAAATGTGAAAGTATCAGAATGATATCATTACTGCAGAGAAGCTACATATTTATAATTGGTTTCCCTGGAAAAAAAGACCATTTTGGTGTCAAATTCTGTAATGATATTCAGAGGCAACACAGTTACTGCTTACATACTGTTAAATGTACATCAGTCTTTCTTTAGGGTAACGGAGAGAGCTGATAAAGGCTCTTCTTTTTATAGCGGTGATGCTTCTGCTGAGTGTACTCTCAGCAAGTTTCTTGTTTTTGATTTTTATAGAGGAGGAGGAGGGTGGTGGTGGTGGTCGGGGACTCCCTCCTCAGGGGGACTGAGTCATCTATCTGCCGCCCCGACCGGGAAAACCGAGAGGTCTGCTGCTTGCCAGGAGCTAGGATACACGATGTGACGGAGAGACTGCCGAGACTCATCAAGCCCTCGGATCGCTACCTCTTCCTGCTTCTCCACGTGGGCACCAATGATACTGCCAAGAATGACCTTGAGTGGATCACTGCAGACTACGTGGCTCTGGGAAGAAGGATAAAGGAGTTTGAGGCGCAAGTGGTGTTCTCGTCCATCCTCCCTGTGCAAGGAAAAGGCCGGGGTAGAGACCGTTGAATCGTGGAAGTCAACGAATGGCTACGCAGGTGGTGTCGGAGAGAAGGCTTTGGATTCTTCGACCATGGGATGGTGTTCAAAGAAGAAGGAGTCCTAGGCAGAGACGGGCTCCACCTAACGAAGAGAGGGAAGAGCATCTTCGCCAGCAGGCTGGCTAACCTAGTGAGGAGGGCTTTAAACTAGGTTCACCGGGAAAGGAGACCAAAGCCCTGAGGTAAGTGGGGAAATGGGATCCTGGGAGGAAGCACAAGCAGGAGAGCGCAAGAGGGGAGGACTCCTGTCTCATGCTGAGAAAGAGGGACGATCGATGAGTTATCTTAAGTGCCTATACACAAATGCAAGAAGCCTGGGAAACAAGCAGGGAGAACTGGAAGTCCTGGCACAGTCAGGGAACTATGATGTGATTGGAATAACAGAGACTTGGTGGGATAACTCACATGACTGGAGTACTGTCATGGATGGATATAAACTGTTCAGGAAGGACAGGCAGGGCAGAAAAGGTGGGGGAGTTGCGTTGTATGTAAGAGAGGAGTATGACTGCTCAGAGCTCCGGTATGAAACTACAGAAAAACCTGAGTGTCTCTGGATAAAGTTGAGAAGTGTGAGCAACAAGGGTGATGTCGTGGTTGGAGTCTGCTATAGACCACCAGACCAGGGGGATGAGGTGGACGAGGCTTTCTTCCGGCAACTAGCAGAAGTTGCTAGATCGCAGGCCCTGGTTCTCATGGGAGACTTTAATCACCCTGATATCTGCTGGGAGAGCAATACAGCGGTGCACAGGCAATCCAGAAAATTTTTGGAAAGTGTAGGGGACAATTTCCTGGTGCAAGTGCTGGAGGAACCAACTAGGGGCAGAGCTTTTCTTGACCTGCTACTCACAAACAGGGAAGAATTAGTAGGGGAAGCAAAAGTGGATGGGAACCTGGGAGGCAGTGACCATGAGATGGTTGAGTTCAGGATCCTGACACAAGGAAGAAAGGAGAGCAGCAGAATACGGACCCTGGACTTCAGAAAAGCAGACTTTGACTCCCCCAGGGAACAGATGGGCAGGATCCCCTGGGAGAATAACATGAAGGGCAAAGGGGTCCAGGAGAGCTGGCTGTGTTTTAAAGAATCCTTATTGAGGTTGCAGGAACAAACCATCCCGATGTGTAGAAAGAATAGTAAATATGGCAGGCGACCAGCTTGGCTAAACAGTGAAATCCTTGCTGATCTTAAACGCAAAAAAGAAGCTTACAAGAAGTGGAAGATTGGACAAATGATCAGGGAGGAGTATAAAAATATTGCTCAGGCATACAGGAGTGAAATCAGGAAGGCCAAATCACACTTGGAGTTGCAGTTAGCAAGAGATGTTAAGAGTAACAAGAAGGGTTTCTACAGGTATGTTAGCAAGAAGAAGAAAATCAAGGAAAGTGTGGGCCCCTTACTGAATGAGGGAGGCAACCTAGTGACCGAGGATGTGGAAAAAGCTAATGTACTCAATGCTTTTTTTGCCTCTGTCTTCACGAACAAGATCAGCTCCCAGACTGCTGCACTGGGCAGCACAATATGGGGAGAAGGTGACCAGCCCTCTGTGGAGAAAGAAGTGGTTCGGGACTATTTAGAAAAACTGGACGTGCACAAGTCCATGGGGCCGGATGCGCTGCATCCGAGGGTGCTAAAGGAGTTGGCGGGTGAGATTGCAGAGCCATTAGCCATTATTTTTGAAAACTCATGGCGATCGGGGGAGGTCCCGGATGACTGGAAAAAGGCTAATGTAGTGCCCATCTTTAAAAAAGGGAGGAAGGAGGATCCGGGGAACTACAGGCCAGTCAGCCTCACCTCAGTCCCTGGAAAAATCATGGAGCAGGTCCTCAAGGAATCAATTATGAAACATTTAGAGGAGAGGAAAGTGATCAGGAACAGTCAGCATGGATTCACGAAGGGGAAGTCGTGCCTGACTAACCTAATTGCTTTCTATGATGAGATAACTGGCTCTGTGGATGAGGGGAAAGCAGTGGATGTGTTATTCCTTGACTTTAGCAAAGCTTTTGATACGGTCTCCCACAGTATTCTTGCCGCCAAGTTAAAGAAGTATGGGCTGGATGAATGGACTGTAAGGTGGATGGAAAGCTGGCTAGATCGTCTGGCTCAACGGGTAGTGATCAATGGCTCCATGTCTAGTTGGCAGCCGGTTTCAAGCGGAGTGCCCCAAGGGTCGGTCCTGGGGCCGGTTTTGTTTAATATCTTTATTAATGATCTGGAGGATGGTGTGGACTGTACTCTCAGCAAGTTTGCAGATGACACTAAACTAGGAGGCGTGGTAGACACACTAGAGGGTAGGGATCGGATACAGAGGGACTAGACAAATTAGAGGATTGGGCCGGAAAAAACCTGATGAGGTTCAACAAGGACAAGTGCAGAGTCCTGCACTTAGGACGGAAGAATCCCATGCACTGCTACAGACTAGGGACCGAATGGCTAGGTAGCAGTTCTGCAGAAAAGGACCTAAGTGTCACAGTGGATGAGAAGCTGGATATGAGTCAACAGTGTGCTCTTGTTGCCAAGAAGGCTAACGGCATTTTGGGCTGTATAAGTAGGGGCATTGCCAGCAGATCGAGGAACGTGATCGTTCCCCTTTATTCGACATTGGTGAGGCCTCATCTGGAATACTGTGTCCAGTTTTGGTCCCCACACTACAAGAAGGATGTGGAAAAATTGGAGAGAGTCCAGCGGAGGGCAACAAAAATGATGAGGGATCTGGAGCACATGACTTATGAGGAGAGGCTGAGGGAACTGGGATTGTTTAGTCTCCAGAAGAGAAGAATGAGGGGGGATTTGATAGCAGCCTTCAACTACCTGAAGGGGGGTTCCAAAGAGGATGGAGCTCGGCTGTTCTCAGTGGTGGCAGATGACAGAACAAGGAGCAATGGTCTCAAGTTGCAGTGGGGGAGGTCCAGGTTGGATATCAGGAAAAACTATTTCACTAGGAGGGTGGTGAAACACTGGAATGCGTTACCTAGGGAGGTGGTGGAGTCTCCTTCCTTGGAGGTTTTTAAGGCCCGGCTTGACAAAGCCCTGGCTGGGATGATTTAGTTGGGAATTGGTCCTGCTTTGAGCAGGGGGTTGGACTAGATGACCTCTTGAGGTCCCTTCCAACTCTGATATTCTATGATTCTATGATTCTATGAATTCATGACATCTCGGTTTTCTGGGAAATTTATAATTTTACTCACACCTGACTTACACTGCCCATCCAGCTTTAATTTTGTCCCCTAAAATTTTCCAAAATGTACACAAAGGTTAAAATAAAATACTAGGGACAGATAATCTTTTTTTTTTTTATATTTGATTTTTGAATTTACATTTTTCTTTTTAAAAATAAACCTATTTAAAATTAAATTTTGACATTGACAGCTTATATTAAGGCCTAATCTTTCTACAACCCATTCAAATCTTTTAAATTCAATTAAAAAATATTCTGCAGCAAATGTGTACTGCTTGAAATTTTAAAGAAAGTCTGATCACTTGAACTCGTAAAAGTCACTGGTGAAACACCTGGAATCAGAGTTAGTTCAAGAGCTGAACCAGCTTTTAACAGCACCAGCATCTTTTGGAGATGCAGGGAGAATTTTTTATCATTTTGTCTGTTCTGTTTGTTTAGTTCAATGACTAATGCATTCATAAAATGATTGGGAGTTGAAAAAGCTTGTTTTTCTCTTCCAGTCTGTGACTAAAAACAAGGTGTGAGAGGATGAGGTCCACTAGTTCTAAAATCTTGAAGGACACTGTGACCAGAAAGGTTTCAGAGTAGCAGCCTTGTTAATCTGTATCTGCAAAAAGAACAGGAGTACTTGTGGCACCTTAGAGACTAACAAATTTATTAGAGCATAAGCTTTCGTGGACTACAGCCCACTTCTTCGGATGCATATAGAGTGAAACATATATTGAGGATATATAGATAGATATATATATAGATAGATATAGATATAGATATATATACACACACACATACAGAGAGCATGAACAGGTTAGTATTTGTTGCATGGTGTACGGTTGCTGGTGAGTATTTGCTTTAGGTTGGGAGGCTGTCTGTAAGCGAGGACTGGCCTGTCTCCCAAGATCTATGAGAGTCAGGGATCATCTTTCAGGATAGTTTGTAGATCTTTGATGTGCTGGAGAGGTTTTAGTTGGGGGCTGAAGGTGACGGCTAGTGGCGTTCTGTTATTTTCTTTGTTGGGCCTGTCCTGTAGTAGGTGACTTTTGGGTACTCTTCTGGTTCTGTCAATGAAACAATAAGTTCAATTCACAAACTACAGGTAACACTTCCTTTTTTTGTCAGTAAGTTGTAAATGCAAAAGATGTTTTGACAAAATATTTTTCTCATGTATTCAGCATATTAAGGTAGTTTTATTTAACTAATAAAAAACTAAACTGCTGTTTTGTGTATTTTAATTGAATTCTAGTTTGCATCCAAATGCAGCTTGAAAGAAATCAGAAGTAAAATAATTAATCTTCTAGTAAATAAGAAATGCATTATTGACCATTTGCCAACATAAGACTAAATAGGAATCTGAATAAATGTATGTTAAGCTATGTAATTACTTAAATAAATGTCTATAGATATAGTGTAGTCTCCTGACTAATAAAAAAGTAACATATTTAATATAAAGGCTATATTTAGTTGCCAATCAATGTACTTTAATGGTTACCAACCATTAAAGGTCAGACCAAGAGTTTTCATGAGTCTGGTCAGAAAAAAACCCCCCCAGCGAACACGCATTGTTTGCTAGAGCAAGGGGAAATAACAAACTGTGTTTAACTTAGTCTCTCAGGCACTATTCATCCTTGCATTATGACCTGATGGCAAGGCTGAGCTGGGTAAGCATTTTCTCTTCCTTTTCCCCTTCAAGGCCACTCGTTAAACATTCTGGCTTTTTTATATAACTGTTATAATTGCGAGATAAAAAGCTATGTTATGTTGCCATTAGCTGAGAATGCATACAGTAGAGTAGAACCTCAGAGTTATGTTCACCAGAGTTACAAACTGATCAGTCAACCATGCACTTCATTTGGAATCGGAAGTACCAATCAGGCAGCAGAAACAAAAACAATGAAGCAAATAGTGCAAGTACAGTACTGTGTTAAACAAAACTATTGGGCCCCACACTACAAGAAGGATGTGGAACAATTGGAAAGAGTCCAGCGGAGGGCAACAAAAATGATTAGGGGTCTGGAGCACATGACTTATGAGGAGAGGCTGAGGGAACTGGGATTGTTTAGTCTCCAGAAGAGAAGACTGAGGGGGGGATTTGATAAGGAAGTTTTTGGAAAGTGTAGGGGACAATTTCCTGGTGCAAGTGCTGGAGGAACCAACTAGGGGCAGAGCTTTTCTTGACCTGCTGCTCACAAACAGGGAAGAATTAGTAGGAGAAGCAAAAGTGGATGGGAATCTGGGAGGCAGTGACCATAAGATGGTTGAGTTCAGGATCCTGACACAAGGAAGAAAGGAGAGCAGCAGAATACGGACCCTGGACATCAAAAAAGCAGACTTTGACTCCCTCAGGGAACAGATGGGCAGGATCCCCTGGGAGAATAACATGAAGGGCAAAGGGGTCCAGGAGAGCTGGCTGTATTTTAAAGAATCCTTACTGCGGTTGCAGGAACAAACCATCCCGATGTGTAGAAAGAATAGTAAATATGGCAGGCGACCAGCTTGGCTAAACAGTGAAATCCTTGCTGATCTTAAACGCAAAAAAGAAGCTTACAAGAAGTGGAAGATTGGACAAATGACCAGGGAGGAGTATAAAAATATTGCTCAGGCATGCAGGAGTGAAATCAGGAAGGCCAAATCACACTTGGAGTTGCAGCTAGCAAGAGATGTTAAGAGTAACAAGAAGGGTTTCTACAGGTATGTTAGCAAGAAGAAGAAAGTCAAGGAAAGTGTGGGCCCCTTACTGAATGAGGGAGGCAACCTAGTGACCGAGGATGTGGAAAAAGCTAATGTACTCAATGCTTTTTTTGCCTCTGTCTTCACGAACAAGATCAGCTCCCAGACTGCTGCACTGGGCAGCACAATATGGGGAGAAGGTGACCAGCCCTCTGTGGAGAAAGAAGTGGTTCGGGACTATTTAGAAAAACTGGACGTGCACAAGTCCATGGGGCCGGATGCGCTGCATCCGAGGGTGCTAAAGGAGTTGGCGGATGCGATTGCAGAGCCATTAGCCATTATTTTTGAAAACTCATGGCGATCGGGGGAGGTCCCAGATGACTGGAAAAAGGCTAATGTAGTGCCCATCTTTAAAAAAGGGAAGGAGGAGGATCCGGGGAACTACAGGCCAGTCAGCCTCACCTCAGGCCCTTGAAAAATCATGGAGCAGGTCCTCAAGGAATCAATTCTGAAACACTTAGAGGAGAGGAAAATGATCAGGAACAGTCAGCATGGATTCACCAAGGGGAAGTTGTGCCTGACTAACCTAATTGCCTTCTATGATGAGATAACTGGCTCTGTGGATGAGGGGAAAGCAGTGGATGTGTTATTCCTTGACTTTAGCAAAGCTTTTGATACGGTTGTCACGGAGTATTGGGGGACTCAGGGCCCTGCACCCCCGGCTTCCTGCGATCCACCATGACTCTCAGCCAGCCAGTAAAGCAGAAGGTTTATTTAGACGACAGGAATACAGTCCAAGACAGGTCTTGCAGGCACAGACAACAGGACCCCCTCAGTTAGGTCCATCTTGGGATCCCTGGGCACCCTAGCCCCCCGGGAGGTCAGAGCCCCATCTGCCTCCCAGCTATGTCCCTAGCCAGCTCCCGAAACTCTGCCTTCAGCGACCCCTCCCACAGCCTTTGTTCAGTATCCCGGGGCCAAGGTGTCACCTGGCCTTCAACCCCTTCCTGGGTTCTCATGTTACATGCTCAGGTATTCTCCTTCGGTCAGTCTCCCATCCCCCAATGCAGACTATCCTAGCCACACTCCCCTGTCAGCATTCAAAGATCACAGTAAGAACAGTCCCATTTCGTCACAACGGTCTCCCACAGTATTCTTGCCGCCAAGTTAAAGAAGTATGGGCTGGATGAATGGACTGTAAGGTGGATAGAAAGCTGGCTGGATCGTCTGGCTCAACGGGTAGTGATCAATGGCTCCATGTCTAGTTGGCAGCCGGTTTCAAGCGGAGTGCCCCAAGGGTCGGTCCTGGGGCCGGTTTTGTTTAATATCTTTATTAATGATCTGGAGGATGGTGTGGACTGCACTCAGCAAGTTTGCAGATGACACTAAACTAGGAGGCGTAGTAGATACACTAGAGGGTAGGGATCGGATACAGAGGGACCTAGACAAATTAGAGGATTGGGCCAAAAAAACGTGATGTTCAAGAAGGACAAGTGCAGAGTCCTGCACTTAGGACAGAAGAATCCCATGCACTGCTACAGACTAGGGACCAAATGGCTAGGTAGCAGTTCTGCAGAAAAGGACCAAGGGGTCACAGTGGACGAGAAGCTGGATATGAGTCAACAGTGTGCTCTTGTTGCCAAGAAGGCTAACGGTATTTTGGGCTGTATAAGTAGGGGCATTGCCAGCAGATCGAGGAACGTGATCGTTCCCCTTTGTTCGACATTGGTGAGGCCTCATCTAGAATACTGTGTCCAGTTTTGGTCCCCACACTACAAGAAGGATGTGAAAAAATTGGAAAGAGTCCAGCGGGGGGCAACAAAAATGATTAGGGATCTGGAGCACATGACTTATGAGGAGAGGCTGAGGGAACTGGGATTGTTTAGTCTCCAGAAGAGAAGAATGAGGGGGGATTTGATAGCAGCCTTCAACTATCTGCTGGGGGGGTTCCAAAGAGGATGGAGCTCGGCTGTTCTCAGTGGTACCAGATGACAGAACAAGGAGCAATGGTCTCAAGTTGCAGTGGGGGAGATCTAGGTTGGATATTAGGAAACACTATTTCACTAGGAGGGTGGTGAAACACTGGAATGCGTTACCTAGGGAGGTGGTGGAATCTCCTTCCTTGGAGGTTTTTAAGGCCTGGCTTGACAAAGCCCTGGCTGGGATGATTTAGTTGGGAATTGGTCCTGCTTTGAGCAGGGGGTTGGACTAGATGACCTCCTGAGGTCCCTTCCAACCCTGATATTCTATGATTTCTATGATTTTCTATGATTTCTATTTTAAAAAAAGGGAAGTTAATTTTTTGGCAAGGTAAGGAAATTTTCTGTACTTGTTTCATTTAAATTCAGATGGCTAAAAGCATCATTTTTCTTCTGCATAGTAATGTTTCAAAGGTATGTTAGGTCAATGTTCAATTGTAAACTTTTGAAAGAACAACCAGAGTTCTTTAGAGTTTTGTTTAGAGTTACGAACAATTCCTGACATGGTTGTAAGTCTGAGGTTCTACTGTATCAGCAAAAGTAAAAAGTTAGAGATGTTGTAATTCTCCCTAAAATCAAACATCACAAATCCAAGCGAACTTTAAAGACGCTCAGATGGCACTGCTGTCACGACTTCTCTACTCTCCTCCAGAGCTGGTGATCTATGCACTCCTCACTGGTTTGGATCCTGATTTACAGCTTCAATTTTTTTTATCTGAGGTTAGTACCCACTCCTTTGCATGAAGTGCAAGTCAAACAAGCTACAAGCCAAAAACTAGCCAACAAGCAACTCACAAGCCAATTAAGCTAAGAAACAAGCTCAATTTCTGCATTTTTTTCATGGGTTTGGCATGTCTGCCTTCTGGGTGTTGGGCCTATTAATAAATTACCAGAAGTCCACCCTTATCCCTATACAAAGGATAGAGTTTATCAGCGCAGTTCTCAACTCTGAACAGTTGAAGCCCCTGCTTCCAGAGGATCGTATCTGCTCAGTCTCGACTTTGATAAGCTCCCTTCAGGCACATCTGATCACAACAGTCCAGATGTGCTTGAGCCTTCTGGACCACATGGCATCGTGAACATGTGGTACAACACGCGAGGCTACGTCTCCAACCTCTTCAGGCCTGGTTGGCCACGATATATTCACCCTCGTGACATCATCTGGACAGGGTATTTACTGTCCTGGACTCACTGACTTGATGGTTGAACAGACAAACAGTTTGTGCGGGAGTACCTTTTTCGAGGCCCCAACCATCCATGTATCTCCAATGCCTTGGTGCTGGATTCGGGAGTCCTCCATGGGCATTTTAGGACTCGAGACCTGTGGTCTCAAGAAGAGCTCTCGCTCTGTATCAATAACAGAGACCACAGGGCAGTTCGCCTGGCCTACCAGGCGTTCTTAACCCACATTAGACAACGAAGTCTCAGTTCTCACAAACAGTACAACTCCCATGTACTACGTCAACAGACAGGGTGCAGTGCATTCTTCCTTCCCATGCCAGGAGGCAATCCGACTGTGGGAGTTTTGCATTACATACTCAGTCTACCTAGAACAGGGGTGGGCAAACTTTCTGGCCAGAGGACCAGATTGGGGAGCGAAACGGTATGGAGGGCCGGGTAGGGAAGGCTGTGCCCCCCAAACAGCCTGGCCCCCACCCCCTATCTGACCTCTCCCACTTTCCGCCCCCTGTCCCCTGACTGCCCAACCCCTATCCACACCCCCGCCGCCTCACAGCCCCCCCCAGAACCCCACCCCCTATCCAACCCCCTTGCTCCCTGTCCCCTGACTGCCCAACCCCTATCCACACCCCCGCTCCCTCACAGCCCCCCCCCCCAGGACTCCTGCCCCCCGAACCTCTGCCCCATTCAACTGCCCCCTGCTACCTGTCCCGACTGCCCCCCAGGACCTCCTGCTCCATATCCAACCGCCCGACCTCCTTACCATGCCGCTCAGAGCAGCATGTCTGGAGCCACACCTCCTAGCGGAGCAAGACACACTGCCTTGCATGAGCGCGCAGCCCCGCTGCCCAGATCACTGCCTGCGCAGCGGCATGTCTGTGGGGGAGGTGGGACAGCGGGGGAGGGGCTAGGGGCTAGCCGCCTTGGCCGGGAGCTCAGGGGCCGGGCAGGACGGTCCCCACGGGCTGGATGTGGCCCGCAGGCCATAGTTTGCCCACCTCTGACCTAGAAGCATCTTACCTGCTGGGTATACAGAACTAACTCGCAGATCACCTCAGCAGGTCCTTCTCCACTTACCATGAATGGTCCCTTCATCCAGACATCACTAGAAACATCTTCCAGAGGTCGGGGACTCCCCTTATAGAGCTGTTTGCTGCCTGCAACAACAGGAAATGCCATTATTTTTGCTCCCAGAGGGGCCATGGCCCGGCGTCTCTTATAGATGCCTTCCTGTGGCATGGACAACTTATCTGTATTATACCTTTTCCCCCCATTCCATTAATTCATAAGGTTCTGTTGAAGATCAAGCAGGATTGAGCACAGGTCATCCTTTATAGTCCTGGCGTGGCCCAGACAGCACTGGTTTACTACCCTCTTAAGCCTTTTGGTGCAGCCACCAATCTGGCTCTCACTGCACCCGGACCTGATCACCGAGGACCATGGTCAGTTGCTCCACCCGCGTCTGAGCTCTCTCCATCTGACAGCCTGGAACCTTCACAGCTGAATCCTGTAGAGCAAGCTTGCTTGGAGGAGGGTTCATAGTCCTACTAGGCAGTAGAAAACATTCCACCACAGTAACTTACCTGGCAAAGTAGAAACGATTCTCCATCTGGTCTTCCCAGCGTGGGCTTCCACTTATACAATGCTTATTGCAACTTATTTTGGAGTACCTTCTGCTCTTGAAACAACAAGGTCTGGCCCTTTCTTCAATCAAGGTCCACATGGCAGTCTTTTAAGCCTTCCATCCTAAGGTCGACAACAGATTGGGGTTATTTTGCATGAAGTGGTAATCCGTTTTCTCAAAGGGCTGGAGAAGGGTGTTCACTCAGAAGGAATCAATCCCTCCTTGGGACCTAAATTTCACCCTGACAGTCCTGCCCTTCATCCCCCCATGACATGCTTGCTGTTGAACCTACAAGTGCCTTTTTAGTGGCCCTCACTTCAGCCAAGAGGGTTTTGGAGATCCGAGCCCTCACATCAGAACCCCTCGTATATAATTTTCTTCAAAGATAAAGTGTAGCTGCACCCACGTTCAAAGTTCCTCCCGAAAGTGGTTTCACAATTCCACTTCAGCCAAACAATTTTTCTACCAGTATTGTACTTTTAAGTTGCATGCAAATAGGGAAGAACAACGTCTGCACTCCTTGGATGTTAGGTCGGCCCTGGTATTTTATATTCAAAGGACCAAGCTGTTCTGCAGATCGATTCAGGTGTTCATAGCGATGGCTGAGAGAATGAAGGGGCTCCTCCTCTTTGCCCAGAGGATTTAGTCTTGGATTACTTCATGTATCCAGGCATGTTATGACTTTGCAGGGGTCTCTCCTCCACCTAACCTGACTGCTCTCTCCACAAGATCTCAGGCCTGTTTGGATGGTTTCCTAGCTCAAGTCCCTATTCAAGATGTCTGCAGGGCAGCAACCTGATCCTTGGTGCACACATTCTCCACACACTATGCCATTACCCTACAAGCCAGAGACGATGCCAACTTGGCCACACAGTGTTACAGGCAGCTTGTCCTTGGACTCCGAGCCCACCTCCTGTGCAACTGCTTGTGAGTCACCTATATTGGAATGGACATGTGCATGCACTCAAAAAATGGTTAACTTTCTGTAGCTGTTCTTCGAGATGTGTTGCACATGTCCATTCGAAGACCCCGTCTGTTGTCCCCTCTCTTGGAGTTGTCCGTAAGAAGAAACGGAAGGGGTGCAGACTCCGTGTGGCCCCTTATGCTGGCGCTATGAGCATATGGCATGATGGGGTGCTGGAGCCAACCCCACGGATACCAGTAAGGGAAAAAATTCCGGCAATTGTGGGTGGGTCGCGCATGCACCTATATTGGAATGGACATGTGCAACACATCTCGAAATACAACAGTTACAGACAGGTTAGTAAGTGTTTTTTTGTTTTAAACTGAAGTTGATTCAATAAGAAATGCTTTTAAGCTCGACAGTTATAAAACAGTGCAGACAATGCATTTCTTTTTCCATGTGTACATAACAATTGTTTGGTTATAATTGGGTAATTTTGGTTTAAAACTACATATTTGTATTTGATGCTGGCTTTCATCAGGATATTAGGGTTTTGAAGGAGGAATATGCTGGTTGGAACAAATAGTTTGGATTTTTCATCTTTTCTAGTAGTTTTTTACACTGTAGATTTGGATGGCGAATTTGTGTTTAGCTTATCTGTTCTGTACACGTATACAGCTTAATACACAAGAGAAAGAAGGATGAAAAGGTTTATTTTTAAGCTAGAGTAACTAAATGAAGAAATGCATGTGTCAAGGATGTTAGGGAAATCTTGAATATTGCAAATAGGACCTTCTGAACTGTAATTTCCTGTCCTATACTAAAACTATTTCTGCTGTCTTTGGCTGCTTGCTGCATTGCCGCTACTCTCCACTGAAATGGATAGCACTTTCCGTGGACTGCCCAAATATATATTTCTGTATACTTTAGTAGCAGTTTTACCGTGTAAAGCTATTTTTTAGTTTACTACAAATTGTACTTTAAGATTGCTTCTGTACAGCTGGAAATATACTTAGAAAGACTTGGTAGATGGCAAATGTCATTCCTGTCATAGAGGAGCCATCTGTAATACCACAAGAAGGCCAAGCTACTGGAAACAGGAGATTAGCTTGTTATGAAACATTTATTTTTATTAGTGGCATGATGCCTCATGTCATTACAGCCAACCTTAATTAATGTTTGGTTATAATGTCACTGTTTCAAAATATATTTGTTTGGGAAATCTTGACGTAACTAGAGTGTGTTGTATTTCTTAATATTAGATAATGTTAAGTAGTTAACTAGTGAAAGCCACTAGAAATACCTTTTTAAAAACTGAATTTAATCAAATAGTTGTCTGGATCCCAAATCACTGAAGTTTTATTGCTACAAGTGGCAGTTCATTTTATGTTCCCCAACTTTAAGGCATACATTTTATGGCCAGTAGGGGGAGGCACTGGCTCCTCTTATTTCTCAACATAAGTTTTCCATGTTCCCATTTAACTTGCATTAAAAAAACACTGTTTGCATTTATACTGTTCTGTTTACTGGTTTGGAAGGAATCTTATATCTCCTTAGCTCTACCACCTTGTTGTGTTTCACTTGAAAAGTAAGTGTATATTATGTGAACTAGCTATAAATGGCATCTGAAACTATTATCTTACTCTGACTGCAGTGAATATGTTCAGTCTTTCATTTTTCTAAAAAAACTTCTTAAACAAATGATACAGTAGATAGGAAAATATGACCTGATACTTAGGTCCATACTTTATCAGTTATTATTGGTGTGGGGGGGAGAGGAAGCAATGTGGAGTTACATTTTAATTTATAGATGTCGTATGGCTATTTAGGAACCTTCAGTATTGAACTTTTCTATAATACTTGTTCTGATTGAGTTAATGAAATTTAGCTTTAAAGGCAAATGAAGTGTGATATATATTTTTATCTAGGATGTTACTGTGTACAAAACTTTATTTTCATAAGATTGTTATTTTAAGTCTTACCAATAAAGCATTTACAGTACAACCTCAGAGTTAGAAACAAAAACCACATACCTCATTTGGAACTGGAAGTACACAATCAGGCACTAGACCAAGAAAAAAGCAAATGCTGCTTAGTATAGTACTGTGTTAAACATAAACTACTTAAAAAAAAAAAAAAAAGTAAAGGTAAAATATTTTTGGCAACGTAAGGAAACTGTTTCTGTGCTTGTTTCATTTAAATTAAGATGCTTAAAAGCAGCATTTTTCTTCTGCATAGTAATGTTTCAAAGCTGTATTAAGTCAATGTTCAGTTGTAAACTTTTAAAAGAACAATCATAACTTTTAGTTCAGAGTTACAAACAACCTCCATTCCTGACAAATTCGTAACTGAAGTTCTACTGTATAACTGATTTATTTAAAATAAAACAATAGATAATCTCCTAATTAAATTCTTAATAAAAGTAGTTTAAGTATCAGTTTTCATAACAGCACTCTATTCCATCTTCATCTGTCGAGAGTACAGCATATGCTTGGAAAACTGACAAATTGCTGAAGCCTGGTTAAATTTGTAAATGTAAAAGTTGTTTAGGCATATTTTTTTAAAAGTATAAAGCTCAAGTACTTAAGACATTGTCTAACTTCACAAATAAAATTCAGAAGTGTTTTCCTTTTATCAATTTTTAAGTTAGTTCTCAGCTTGGACATTTTTTCTTTGAGGAAGAACACTAGTTATACTTTATAGTTTTAAAATTCGGAATGTGTTAATTTCATTTCTGACATATGATACTGATAAATAATTTGATGTGCTCACTGTAACCTCCCTTTGAAGTCAAAGGCCAAATTCCTGTTGACTTGAATGATGTAAGATTATGCTCTGTTGTTTGTAAAGTAAGTCGTATATGTCATAGAAGTGTAAGAATTGTTTGACCTACCAAGATGAGTTACCCAGAACACTGATACTTGCTTAATTACTGGTGTGGGAGAGGGGGCAAATACTTTGTGAACTGTAGCCAGGGTGAGGTTTAAGCAATCATTAAACTGAGAGAAAAAAAATTTGAACTTAGCGTTCATGATGAGGAATATTAATGTAATAGCATGGAAACGCAATGACTGTCCTTGGTTCCCCTTTACCTTCCTCACTTAGAGAGAACAGGACACCATTCTGTAAATGCCAGCCAATGAGTCATTTTAGCATACTGTAGTAGAAACCTTGTCAATAAATATGGTACAAAAATTCATTTGCTTATTAAACAAAATTGCTTTGTCTGGTTAGGTCTTAGCTGGAGTATCCAATTTTGGTCACCAGTGTATAGAAAGGATGTAGAGAAACTGCAAGGGATCAGGTGAGCGACAAAATCATAGAATATCAGAGTTGGAAGGGACCTCAAGAGGTCATCTAGTCCAACCCCCTGCTCAAAGCAGGACCAATTCCCAGCTAAATCATCCCAGCCAGGGCTTTGTCAAGCCGGGCCTTAAAAACCTCCAAGGAAGGAGACTCCACCACCTCCCTAGGTAACGCATTCCAGTGTTTCACCACCCTTCTAGTGAAATAGTTTTTCCTGATATCCAACCTGGACCTCCCCCACTGCAACTTGAGACCATTGCTCCTTGTTCTGTCATCTGCCACCACTGAGAACAGCCGAGCTCCATCCTCTTTGGAACCCCCCTTCAGGTAGTTGAAGGCTGCTATCAAATCCCCCCTCATTCTTCTCTTCTGGAGACTAAACAATCCCAGTTCCCTCAGCCTCTCCTCATAAGTCATGTGCTCCAGACCCCTAATCATTTTTGTTGCCCTCCGCTGGACTCTTTCCAATTTTTCCACATCCTTCTTGTAGTGTGGGGACCAAAACTGGACACAGTATTCCAGATGAGGCCTCACCAATGTCGAATAAAGGGGAACGATCACGTTCCTCGATCTGCTGGCAATGCCCCTACTTATACAGCCCAAAATGCCGTTAGCCTTCTTGGCAACAAGAGCACACTGTTGACTCATATCCAGCTTCTCGTCCACTGTGACCCCTAGGTCCTTTTCTGCAGAACTGCTACCTAGCCATTCGGTCCCTAGTCTGTAGCAGTGCATGGGATTCTTCTGTCCTAAGTGCAGGACTCTGCACTTGTCCTTGTTGAACCTCATCAGGTTTTTTTCGGCCCAATCCTCTAATTTGTCTAGGTCCCTCTGTATCCGATCCCTACCCTCTAGTGTATCTACTACGCCTCCTAGTTTAGTGTCATCTGCAAACTTGCTGAGAGTGCAGTCCACACCATCCTCCAGATCATTAATAAAGATATTAAACAAAACCGGCCCCAGGACCGACCCTTGGGGCACTCCGCTTGAAACCGGCTGCCAACTAGACATGGAGCCATTGATCACTACCCATTGAGCCCGACGATCTAGCCAGCTTTCTATCCACCTTACAGTGCATTCATCCAGCCCATACGTCTTTAACTTGGCGGCAAGAATACTGTGGGAGACCGTATCAAAAGCTTTGCTAAAGTCAAGGAATAACACATCCACTGCTTTCCCCTCATCCACAGAGCCAGTTATCTCATCATAGAAGGCAATTAGGTTAGTCAGGCACGACTTCCCCTTCGTGAATCCATGTTGACTGTTCCTGATCACTTTCCTCTCCTCTAAATGTTTCATAATTGATTCCTTGAGGACCTGCTCCATGATTTTTCCAGGGACTGAGGTGAGGCTGACTGGCCTGTAGTTCCCCGGATCCTCCTTCTTCCCGTTTTTAAAGATGGGCACTACATTAGCCTTTTTCCAGTCATCCGGGACCTCCCCCGATCGTCATGAGTTTTCAAAAATAATGGCTAATGGCTCTGCAATCTCACCCGCCAACTCCTTTAGCACCCTCGGATGCAGCGCATCCGGCCCCATGGACTTGTGCACGTCCAGTTTTTCTAAATAGTCCCGAATCACTTTTCTCCACAGAGGGCTGGTCACCTTCTCCCCATGCTGTACTGCCCAGTGCAGCAATCTGGGAGCTGACCTTGTGCGTGAAGACAGAAGCAAAAAAATCATTGAGTACATTAGCTTTTTCTACATCCTCGGTCACTAGGTTGCCTCCCTCATTCAGTAAGGGGCCCACACTTTCCTTGATTTTCTTCTTCTTGCTAACATACCTGAAGAAACCCTTCTTGTTACTCTTAACATCTCTTGCTAACTGCAACTCCAAGTGTGATTTGGCCTTCCTGATTTCACTCCTGCATGCCTGAACAATATTTTTATACTCCTCCCTGGTCATTTGTCCAATCTTCCACTTCTTGTAAGCTTCTTTTTTGCGTTTAAGATCAGCAAGGATCAAAGGGATGGAGTGCAAGCCATCTGAGCAAAGGCTGAAGGAATTGGGTATGTTTAGTTTGGAAAATAGGAGATTAAGAGGAGGGGACATGATAGTGACCTTCAAATACTTGAAAGGCTGCCATTAAAAAAGATGGAGAAAAATTGTTATCTCTTGCCACAGAGGGCAGGACAAGAGGCAGTGGGTTTAAACTACAGCATAGCAGATTTAGATTAAATCTCAGGAAAAACTTTCTAATTGTAAAACAATGGAACAGACTACCTAGGAAGGTTGTGGAAGCTCCTTCACTGAAGGTTTTCAAAAGGAGTCTGGATAGCCATCTGTCTTGGATGGTTCAGCCACAACAAATCCTGCATCTTGGCAGGAGGTTAGACTAGATGATCCTTATGGTCCCTTCTAACCGTATGATTCTATGAAAAACTTACCAAGCTCAGACTTGAAGCCAGTTAGGATTTTTTTCCCCACTGCTCCCATCGGAAGGCTATTCCAGAACTTCACTCCTTTGATGGTTAGAAACCTTTGTCTAATTTTAAGTCTAAACTTGTTGATGGCCAGCTTATATCCATTCGTTCTTTTGTCAGCGTTGGCACTTAAATTAAAACTCCTCTCCCTCCCTGGTATTCATCCCTCTGATGTATTTATAGAAAGCGATCATATGTCCCCTCAGCCTTCTTGTGGTTAAGCTAAACAAGCCGAACTCTTTCAGTCTCCTCTTGAAAGGTAGGTTTTCCATTCCTCAGATCATCCTAGTAGCCCTTCTCTGCACCTGTTCCAGTTTGAATTCATCTTTTTTAAACACTGGGGACAAGAATTTCATACTGTAGTCCCCTTGAGGTCTCACTAGTGCCTTGTATAATGGTACTAACACTTCCCTGTCTACTTGGAAATACCTTGCCTGATGCATCCTAGGACTGCATTGGCCTTTTTCACAGCCACATCACATTGGCGGCTCATAGTCATACCATGATCAACCAATACAAGCAAGTATGTCTTCTCTGTCATTTCCAACTGATGTGTTCCCAGTTCATAGCAAAAATTCTTGTTGTTAGTCCCTAAGTTCGTGACCTTGCATATCATATTATTAAATTTCAGTTCATTTCTATTACTCCACTTTACAAGGTCGTCCAGATCTTCTTGTATGATATTCTGGTCCTCCTCCGTATTGGCATTACCTCCCAGGTTTGTGTCATCTGCAGATTTTATCAGTGCAATCCCACTTTTTGTGCCAAAATCAGTAATAAAAATGTTAAATAAGATTGGTCCCAATACCGATCCGTGAGGAACTCCACTAGTAACCTCCCTCCAACCTGACTGTTCACCTTTCAGTATGACCTGTTGTAGTCTCCCCTTTAACCAGTTTCTTATTCACTTTTCAGTTCTCATATTAATCCCCATCTTCTCCAATTTAACTAATTTTCCCTGTGGAACAGTATCAAATGCCTTACTGAAATCCAGGTAGATTAGATCTACTGGATTTCCTTTATCTAAAAAATAAATTAATCAAATTTGATGTTTCAGCTTCAAAACAGAATATTTAGATAAAAATTCATTTAATTGAGAGTTCCAATCAGCTCTAATTAGAAGATAGCTTGCAACCTTGCTTTAATCAGAAAAAAGTATTGCTGAAGGTTTTTGCCCCCCTTCTGCTGGAAAATTGTAACAATAATTGTAGAAACTAGCATGCTAAAACCAATTATATTTATAAAATATTCCCAATGAGAACTTCTCTTTCATGTCCAGGTCTTCAGTGCCATGTTGCTGAATCTTCAACCTGTACTGCTTCAGGGAAGTAGAACAGAGTTGTCCATAACTGGGAGGGCTGGGAAGCCGGGCTTCTCTGAAGACTTTCCAAACTACTGTTCTGTCTGCACAGAGCAGGATGGCATTGCAGCATATCCTGCTTCCGAAAGCCAGATCAGTTAAGTAAAGGGTTGGGAATTTTGAGCCTTGGCATTCCTTAGGGATCCCAGTTTGGCTACAGATTTTATTTTAGTGGCTCGGGTTGCTGTGTTGTTTTGTCTGGGCTTGGGGAGGATGGTGAATGGCTCTTTGAACATGGTTGACTAGCCTGCAGGATGGGAAAAAAATCTTTAAATTTAAAAATTGATTTTTTTATTTTATTTTTTTTTAAACGTCATACCTTTTTCTTTTTTTTAAATCTATTTAAAATAAAATTTGAAATTATGGCAGTCAGTATTAAGGCCTTAACGGACTATAGTTTGCTAAAAATCATTTGAATTTAATTTAAAAAATACTAAGTAGTACGTTTGCTGACAATTTTAAAGAAAGTTAGACTACTGAATTGTGGAATTACTAGCTAATCACATGGAACCAGAACCAGTTTTTGGCAGCGCTAGCCTCTTTTGTGGGTGTAGAGAGATGATTTTCTTCATTTCAGTTTATTCTACTAGTGCAGTTCATTCAAAGTTAAGATACTGATTGGGAGTTGAAAAAACAGGAAGACTTATTTTCTTTTTCTAATCTGTGACTAAAAACTAGGTTTGGAAAGATGAGATCTACTAGTTCTAAAATCTTGAAGGACATTGTGACCGGAAACCGTTGAATTCACTAACAGATAATAATTCCTTTATTTCATAAATCAGTTGGTTTTAAATGCAAAACGTGTTTTTGATAAGCTTACTTTTTTCTTATGTATCTAGCATAATTTTAACTAATAAAAATGAATTTAAATGGCTGTTTTATGCATTTTTAAATGAATTCCAGTTTTCATTCAACTAGAGCTTGACAAAAACCACATAAAAATAACTCAATAAATGGAATATGGTCAGTGACTAATTTCTTAATATAATAAAAAGTAAAAATTAAGAATATGAATAAATGTTAGTTATATAATTACTTAAATGAATGTGTATAGATCTAGTGTATTCTTCTGGTTAACAGAAAGACCAAATTTAGCGTAAAAGTGATCTATAGCTGCAAGTCAACATGTTTTGATGATTACTGACTTAATGAGACTTAACCATTCTTTAGAAAAACAACACTGGTCTACAATTTTTGAGAAGTCGTCTGCTTCAGAGATAAAATGTGCTATTTATTATGTATATTGATGTGCTGAATTCAAATATGACAAACAACTGATTGGCTACTGTTTCTAAGATATTTAAGTTTTTACATTTTATGTCTATGTATATTGTGTAGATAGTAGAGTTTTAATCATAAATTATAAACCTAGGTCTTTTCATGTGTTTATGGTTGCTTTACATGATAATATTTCACCTGCCCTGTTTATGTAACACTTTAAAAATCAGCAAAAGGGTTATATAAATAAAATTTATTATGAAACAAAAGGCAAAAAACTATTATGTACATAGTTTAGTCCTATTCAGTGTCTACTTGGCGCTTCTTGGCTTGTCTCTTGTATTCATTAAATGGAGCATCTCTTGTCACTGTCCAGCAATAGTCCGCAAGCACTGATGGGCTCCATTTGCCCTGATAGCGTTTCTCCATTGTTGCAATGTCCTGGTGAAATGGCTCGCCATGCTCGTCGCTCACTGCTCCACAGTTCAGTGGGAAAAAATCTAGATGAGAGTGCAAAACATGTATCTTCAGTGACATGTTGAAACCAAGGCTTTTGTATGCCTTGAGGAGGTTTTCCACCAACAACCTGTAGTTGTTTGCCTTGTTGTTTCCGAGAAAATTTATTGCCACTAACTGGAAGGCTTTCCATGCCGTCTTTTCCTTGCCACGCAGTGCATGGTCAAATGCATCATCTCGAAGAAGTTCACGAATCTGAGGACCAACAAAGACACCTTCCTTTATCTTAGCTTCACTTAACCTTGGAAATTTTCCACGGAGGTACTTGAAAGCTGCTTGTGTTTTGTCAATGGCCTTGACAAAGTTCTTCATCAGACCCAGCTTGATGTGTAAGGGTGGTAACAAAATCTTCCTTGATTCAACAAGTGGTGGATGCTGGACACTTTTCCTCCCAGGCTCCAATGACTGTCGGAGTGGCCAATCTTTCTTGATGTAGTGGGAATCTCTTGCTCGACTACCCCATTCGCAGAGAAAACAGCAGTACTTTGTGTATCCAGTCTGCAGACCAAGCAAGAGAGCAACAACCTTCAAATCGCCTCAGAGCTGCCACTGATGTTGGTCATAGTTTATGCACCTCAAAAGTTGTTACATGTTGTCATAGGTTTCCTTCATATGGACTGCATGACCAACTGGAATTGATGGCAAAACATTGCCATTATGCAGTAAAACAGCTTTAAGACTCGTCTTCGATGAATCAATGAATAGTCTCCACTCATCTGGATCGTGAACCATGTTGAGTGCTGCCATCACACCATCGATGTTGTTGCAGTCTACAAGATCACCTTCCATGAAGAAGAACGGGACAAGATCCTTTTGACGGTCATGGAACATGGAAACCCTAACATCACCTGCCAGGAGATTCCACTGCTGTAGTCTGGAGCCCAACAGCTCTGCCTTACTCTTGGGTAGTTCCAAATCCCTGACAAAGTCATTCAGTTCACCTTGTGTTATGAGGTGTGGTTCAGAGGAGGAGGATGGGAGAAAATGTGAGTCCTGTGACATTGATGGTTCAGGACCAGATGTTTCATCCTCTTCCTCGTCTGACTCAAGTGAGAATGATTCTGGTGCATCAGGAACCGGCAGTCCTTCTCCGTGGGGTACTGGGCGTATAGCTGATGGAATGTTTGGATAATGCACAGTCCACTTTTTCTTCTTTGACACACCTTTCCCAACTGGAGGCACCATGCAGAAGTAACAATTGCTGGTATGATCTGTTGGCTCTCTCCAAATCATTGGCACTGCAAAAGGCATCGATTTCCTGTTCCTATTCAACCATTGGCGAAGATTTGTTGCACAAGTGTTGCAGCATATGTGTGGGGCCCACCTCTTGTCCTGATCTCCAATTTTGCAGCCAAAATAAAGGTGATAGGCTTTCTTAACCATAGTGGTTATACTGCGCTTTTGTGATGCAAAAGTCACTTCACCACAAACATAGCAGAAGTTATCTGCACTGTTCACACAAGTACGAGGCATCTCTGCTCACTTTGGCTAAACAGAAATGTGTCCCTTTGCAAAATCAAACACTGACAAATAAGAGCATGACACTGTATGATTTCTAGAGCTGATATGGGGCAATTTATTCAGCAGAGTGATGTAAGCTTCGTTATGATTGCATCATCCATGACTTCTAGGAATAACATGATGCAATGCATATCCTGTATGATGCAATACCAGCTTCAGATTGCATCATTCATTGTTTTGCCTAAAAAGCAAGTACTGTCCAAACCCAGTCATAGATTTATTCATAGATCCAGTCAAAGATGTATTTGTCATTTCTGGTTTAAATTGACATCCCTTCCCTTTATAACTCACTTATCCTCCGCCATTCCCAAGTCAAGGGTCGTATATACTGACCCAATAGCATATCTTGAAAACTATAGCCAATCAACAATTTTAAGCATCATTTTTGTTCTCAGTGACCCAGAATTAGTAAAGTTTGACTACATTTATTTCAGAAGCATTTTGGCTGTAGAGCAGTGCAATTAAAAAGTGGAAATGTAAAACAAGGTTGAATAGATTATTTAAATTTAGGTTTCCTGGTTGCTGATTTAAATCATAACTGGTGATTTAAATAACTGAACTTTAAACTTGATTAATTTTAAGTTAATTTATTCACTTAAAACTTTACGCATGACAGAAACAGTTTCGTGCAGGGTGGGAGAGGGTGTATGGGTACTAGGGTAGGAATATGGCAAGGCTGGGTTATAGCAGATTCGATCTCTGCCATACCTAATTCTACTTTGTTTTTAGAGATCTTCCTTTTATAGTTCTAAGTTCTAGTGACAAGCAGCTAAGAATCAGGGACCTCAAACGTCTCCCTGATCACTCTCCATCTCCACTGTACACAAGTTCTGTTCAGATGGGGGTGTTGAATTTACACTTAAGTCTTTAGAGATGGACACATTTATATTCTCATAAGTATTAATTTGGCTAGTATTCCAGAAAATGTGAAGTATCCAAGGCAGTGGTTCCTAAAGTGCTTGAGCCCATGGGACTCTCTTTTTTTTTTTTTTCTCAAATGCATTTATTGTTTTTTTTCCTTTTTAAAATCAAATTGCCTCCCTTCCCTTTTAAACTTCATAGATTCCAAGGCCAGAAAGGAGCGAGTTATATCTGGCACTGATGTGATCATCTAGTCTGACTCTCGTATAACACAGAAAGACCTCAAAGCCATAGAATGTCCTCAGAATAATTCCTAGAGCATATCTTTTAGAAAAATATTCAGTCTTGATTTTGAAATTTCCTGTAAACATGACCTTTGGTGAATTGTTTCAATTGTTAACTACCTTCATCGATTAAAAAAAATTACACTTTATTTCCAATCTGAGTTTGTCTAGCTTCAACTTCCAGCCATTGGATAGTCTGCTATATTGAGGAGCCCATTATCAAATATTAGTTCCCCATGTAGGTAGTTATGGACTATGATCAAGTCACAGCCTAGCTTTCTCATTCTTAGGGCTGGTCTACACTAACGCTGTAAGTTGATCTAAGTCACACCAGTTCAGTTACATAAATTCCGTAACTGAGTTCGACATAACATAGGTTGATTTAGAACGGTGTTTACCGCACACTACGTCGACAGGAAACACTCTTCCGTCGACATAGCTTCCGCCTTTTGCGGAGGTGGAGTAAAGCCGTCAACGGGAGAGTGCTCTCCCATTTACTAGAGGGTCTTCAGCAGACCTGCTAAATCAACACCACTGCATCCATCGCAGCAGTGTGATTTACTCGGTAGACATGGCCTTAAGCTAAATAGTGTGAGCTCCTTGACTCTATCACTGTAAGGCATGCTTTCTAATCCTTCAGTCATTCTCTGGTTCTTCTCTGAATCCTCTTGGATTGTAGATACGAGAACTGGACACAATATTCTAGTAGTGCTCTCACCATGCCAAATATCACTTGCTGCTACTTTGGAGAACTGAAACTGTGATAGACTAGCCAGGTGCAAGTTATCCTTGTAAACTGCTCTTGGCCAGCCTCAGAATAATTTAATATAATTTGCAGGGAAGGAAAAATAGGACAAAGTTTCTGTAAAAGTGCCTTGGACTATCAGCATAGAAATGTTTAACTTCATTCCACTTGATGCATTTCAAAGGTAAAATCCTTCTCAGAAGGACTAGAGAAATTAATTGAAACTACTATACGAAGTATGACTATTAGAGAACAATACTTTAAGATGCCTTCTGTGTTCTTCTGCTATGGTTAAAAAGGTCTTACTGTACTTCAAATGTTAGTGATCTCTGCTGAAATTTTTGATCACAAAAGGATTACACTTAGGTAATTTTTCTGTAAATTAGGCTAACACACTTTGTATTTTAATAAATATGAGAGTTGGTAATTAGGTACGTCATTTAGTTCTGAGCTTTTATAAACACTCTTTTCCAGTCTTGGAAGTGGCTCTATTGAGTGAGCACGAATATACATTAGGATTTGAGTAGAAGGGTATTGTATTACTCTGTTGCCACTTAGTTTTCTGCTTTAAATTTTTATATACAAAATATTGAGATTTTTGTAAAAGTTAGCATTCAGATGTGTGGCAGGTGAGATGGGGTAAAGAGTTGAGGGTTGGAGAGTGGAGTGAACAACAATTGAGTTTATCAACAAGAAGGTGTAAGTGGGGAAATGTGGGGGGCTAAGTGATAGGAGTTGTGGACATTGAGTTATTGAAAGGGTGGAGATGTCGAGAGGCAAGTAGGTGATGTTTCAGGAGATGAGAGGGGGAACTTGGTTACAGAGAGATGAGAGAAGAAGCAATATTTTGCAAAGACTGAGTTGAGTGAATGGAATTATTGGTGGGTGGGAGGGTTGACCCAGGTTAAAAGTCAAACAAGGAAGTGAGACGGGAGGCTCAGATGGGCTGCCAGCATGGAAGCTGCTGAGGATAAACATCAGCGTTTGTGATGGAAGGGAGAGCTAGATGTCAGTATTTGAGAAGTAGGTGAGTGTGAAGAAGTCAGGTGGGCAGGAGATAGGATGTAGTCATTGGGGCAAGTGGAGAGGTTAGAGAAGGAGAGCAGATGAGAAACTTATTCATCTGAGCGGGAGCAGGAGGAGAGAGTTGAAGGGGGAATGTCTCATCATATTTTGGTCCATGTTCTCTTGAAATAAATTGGCACGATCCTGGCAGGCAGGGGAGGGTTTGAGATATTGTCAAAGGAGCAAAAAGGCAGCTGGGTTGTGATCCTGAGATTCAATTTAGCTGGAGAAATACAGTTGTTTAGCTTGGAAGATGGCAAAACTGAAGGGTGGAAGTTGGTCTGGTCATAGGATTTTCACCAGAGATTTTCTACAGCAGAAGAACAGGAATATAGGAAGTGGATGTTGGGGGTGAGCGAGAGATTGTTGGAGTTGGAAGGCGGACCTCACAATAAAAGAGAGGAACAGAAATGTCAAGTGTGGAGTGGAGTGAGGAATGGAGAGAATCAACAACCATATCAATGGAAGAAAAGCGTAAAGAGGACTGAAAACAGATAAGAAATCCTGAATGCTGATAAACTAAGTCATGGGAAGGCCAAGAGACAGGGCACGAAGGAGGGGGCTGATGGTTGATGTTGAAGAGAACAGGTGATGGTTGGGGGAGGAGGGAAATGAGAAACAGCAAGATCAAAGGAGAGGGCAAGTGCTTGGTTAAGACCAGGTCAGGTGAATGGCTCTTTTGGTAAGTGGGAGAGTTGAACAAGGGCTGCAGGTTAAATTAAGACTATAGGGCAAGGAAACATGCAGCTAAGGGTTCAGATAGGTCATCAACATGGATGTTGAAACTACTGAGGCTGATTGTGGCAGGTTGTGAGGAGAGGAACTGAGAAATCCAGGAGTTGAAATCAGAGAGGACAGCTGATGGGGAGGAATTGGGTGGATAGTAGATGACTGGTTTCTGGCACTGGCAGAAGTTCCCCCTGAGGTAGCCTGACTGTGATGTGATTTTCATTGAGATTGAGCAGGTATTTCAGATTAATTTACTGAAATTCTTGTATTTAATTTTATAATCTATACTGTACAAAATGCAATTGTTTATATATAAATTAATAAATATTTTGTTTTGTGTTCTCTAATTTCCCCAGGTATATGTGGAATTTGATGACCTTGAATGGGAAAAACGAGAGTGGGTTAAGGTTTATGAAGATTTTGCAGCCTTCTTGGTGGAGTACCAGCTGGTCTGGGCAAAAAGAAAGGACCCTAGCCAGACTCAGGGATCAAAGATCAAACAAATTCAATGGCCTGCATTGGTAAGATATTTGAACTGTCATTTTTAAGTTGTTAAACACATAATGTTACTAGGAAATGGTTTAATTTATTGTAATTACCTTGATGTTGGAAGTTAGTTGTTTTCTTGTCTGTCAGTCTTGACTCCGCTGGTCGAGCAAGCTCATGTGAAAGGATGGGGATTCCGTGATACTAGTCATTCATTTTAATTTAATTTTTGAGGTGATGCAGACCATGATAAGTTTAGTATCTCCTAGTGATTATAATAAAACTGATAACGCCTCTCACAGTCAGAGCAGTTTGTGTTAATTAAACTAGTAGTACCATGTTGCACTGGTACAGAGAGATTGGAGTTGGGTTAACAACTTGCATCCCAGAGCTTGTCACTAAGGAGGGCTGAGGAGGCAGTGTAATTCTAATGGAAATAGCAGCATACCTAGGAGTTGCGTCAAGATCCGTAGAGATGACAGGTGAGTATAGACCCATTGAATCAGTGATAAAATAGTCAGTTGCCTCTTCTCTGAGGTGAGAACTGTATTCCTCTGGGTAACTGGAGTGACACTCAGATGCTGAAGCAGCTGAGAGGGTTAAAGATGGCTTTTTAACCCTGTTTACTTAGAAAGCTGTGATGAGGATCTGATGAGGTCATCTAAAAGAGGGACAGACATAGATCCGTGTCTTCCTCAGAGAAGCTGCTAGCACATCCAGGATTTTCCTAAAGACCCAAGTTGAGCCCGATTGGGAGAATCTTGTATTGAAAATGTTTTCCATAGAAATAGAAGTGTAGAAATCTCCTGTAACTTCTCAGACTGGAATGTGAAAGGAGAACTCCAACAAGCGTATCAATACCACGAGTCTTGGGGATGCTTATCCATGATATGATAGTGATTTTAGTGTCTCCATCTGGAATGTCAGTCTTATGGTGAAATTGTTGAGTGACCTGTGATCTAAGATGGCCTCCAAATCTCCATTCTTCTGTGGAACCATAATGAATATGTTCTATAAAACCTTTTGTGTTGATGGGGCAGGCTCTATTATCTCAGTATTGATGAGGTGGGAAATTCTTATGGTTTTTCCCTTGTTTTGTCCATGTAAGTCAGTGCGCAAGCTCACCAGCCAGGGAAAGTAGAATAAACCTCCCAACAATCATTTAGTCCATGTCACTTTCTTCAGGGCTGACTTTATTATTCCCAAAAGATTCAAAAAGCTCAAAATATTATAAACACTGGGTGCAGGAGGCCTGTCCCACTTTCCAATGTCTGGTAAGGGAGAGCGCACACCTGTTCCTTTAGGCCTCCTGTCAGATCTACAGGGAGGAACCTCCCTCGGGGACTTACCTCAACTCTCATCTAAAAGCATTCTTTATACAGTGTTCAGGAGGCATTCACGTGGTTCTAAATCAGCTGCTTCTTCATCATGTGCCCTGTTAAGCAGTTGCTGGAAGTTGTAGATTCCAGTCTTAAAGTTCAAGCCTTGTAACATATTGGGAAGTGCATATGCACCCAAGGACCAGCAACCTAGTCAAGATGAAGCAACTTAAATGGGGAAGTCTGTATGGGGTAAAATCTCTAAAGCCAACTCCTCCTTCCCACAGATCAGGTAATCTCCTTGAAGTTAAGTGTCCTGTAGTTGTAGGGAATGCTTGAAGCGGAATGTATTTCCAGATTACCCCTACCTTGAGTTTCATGCCTCCCTAGTTGAAGCAAGACCTTTTTGTTTTGCCTGGTGTTAAGTTTTTGGCCTTTAGTAAATTAGTAGTTTTGACTTGGCTAGATGATTGTATGGTTTTCTTCCGTTCTTGGCTCTGGCCATCATTTTGTGCATGTGTTCACCACACTAATTCCCCTTATGCCCTCCTCTCCATCCCAAGTACTTTGTGGATGTCATGAGTGGTCTAGCATGACAGTCAGTTTTCTGGAGCCATAATTGTCATTGGGTCGTTATACTGGAGGCCATGGAGCAGACAGTTAAACATAGCAAGTCCAGGGAAGCGTCTATCCTGAAACAAGCACATAAAGAAATCGTTTAGGGTGGGCTTGATGCCTTGACAAAGTATGGCTTTCATTTGGCTCAGTTTGTCTGTTCAGGTTAGGTTGGCCCACGTAAAATAAAAAATTGAAGCTTAGTGCAAAAGCTGCCATATTGATGTTCCTTCTTCAGGAGAATTCCATTTTTGTGTCGGTGGGTTCCTTGAGCAGGAACTCTTCCTTTTTGGGCGTTAGTGTCCTTGTCCAGTGGAACTGCAAATACATCTTGGGTGAAATAACAGTATTTTTTTGTCCTTTGGTAGAGTGTTGAAATTTTTAATCTGCCTGTGTAAGTGCTTGGATTTCTTTGGGTCCTCACATGCAGCCTTAATCACATTGTCAAAGGGAGGACGGGAAAGGACACAGTATTTCTTGTTGAGTTTAACTGAAATGTTTGTCTGGGACACCTATTTTTGTCTGCCTCCTGAGTCCTCTGTGTGGTGTAGAAGCAGTTTTAGATCTGCTAGCACTCTCTAAAGTATTTGATCAAATCGGTGTTATGGGAGCAGCTTCTCATTGGACTGAGTATCAGAGGGGTAGCCATGTTAATCTGTATCCACAAAAACAATGAGGAGTCTGGTGGCACCTTAAAGACTAACAGAGGAAACTCCATGCATCTGAAGAAGTGGTTTTTTTACCCACGAAAGGTTATGCCCAAATAAATCTATTAGTCTTTAAAGTGTCACCAGATTCCTCGTCTTCTCATTGGAGGTTTTTCAGCTTTGGCTTGGTCTAGTTGAGCTAGCTGAGGAGCAGGAAGGGGCCTTCTTTCTTCCATTCTTCATAAACATTTTTGTTTTCATTGGCTTATGTTTTCTGGATCTGTAGTCAGGTGATGAGTCTGAGAAGGAAGGCTTGACTGACAAAGGTGAAGTTGCCCTTCTATTTTCTTTCTCTTTTGCTTTCTTTCTGCCAAAGGAGGGTTTCTAGACAATCATCATGGACTAGGACCCCACTGTGGTAGCTGCTATACAAACACAGAACAGAAAGACCGTCCCTATCCCAAGGAGCTTCCAATCTATAAGACAACAGGATAAAAATTGATACAGACAGATGAGAGAGTACAAGCAAACAATGAGGCAATATTGGTTAGCATGATAGTGGTCTCTTCACGGTAGCAGCCTAACTATTGTTAAGGTTTTTGTAGCATAGTTCCCTGATCTATCGGTTAGTTATTATTTAGAGTTTCCAATTTAACTTTCCAGCTTGGCAGAGTCCAACTTCCTTTAAATCAGACATGGAGTTATTACTATGCGGAGGGCCCTGTGCACACGGGAGAGAAACTCACTGAGGAAAGATTTTTGAATCTGTAATGTAGTTTTCCGTTGTATTAGCACTGTAGCAGTGTGCAGACTCACCCCTGTGGCACCTCCTGCTGGTCATCTCGGGAATTAGCTCATTTCCAGCTTTGGAGAGCCCATTGCACGCCAGTGTCCCGCTGCTGCTTGGCCCCAGTGTCCCTCCCGGATTCGGTGCCCTGTTGTCTGGGGTGCTGCCCCCTGGCAGTAACCCCTCACAGCTCTGGGTCTCCCCCTCCCAGGGGAACCCCCACCCACTATCCCCACTTCGCCTCAGTGTTAGGCTACTGCCCAGTCTCTATCTAGCCCCCATTCACTGGGGCAGACTGCAGTATCTCATCACAGGCAAAGGGGTTTGGACCTGCTGCCTCTGGCTGCCCTCTGCAACCCAGTACCTAATAGGCCTTACCAGGCTTGCAGCCTGGGGCTTTCCTAGGCCGGAGCTCCCCGGCTCCCTTGACCTTTCCCCAGCCCTGGTCCACTCTAGGCACTTGGATAAGCTCCCTGCAGCCAGGCCCTTCTCTCTCTGAATGCACAGAGAGACCTCTCCTGGGCCTCTGGCTCACAGCCTTTTATAGGGACCAGCTGGGCCTGATTGGGGCATAGCCCAGCTGTGGCTACTTCCCCAATCAGCCTAGTTTTTCCCTGCCACAGCCCTCTCCCTGGCTGTTTTAAGCCCTTCAGGGCAGGAGCGGGTGTCCACCCCGCTACAAGCACATTTAGCAATATCACAAAAACTACAAACCAGCAAAGTAGACTAAGGTGGTACACAATGTGTAGCACGATATTGTCTGAGTGGTGAGCACTGGAAGCATTTGAGCTAGACCACCCTTCATTTGAACAAGAGGGCGCCATTAATAGGACGACTTTGTGAAGGCCACTTGACTTCTGAATTTGACAGTCTGGATTTGTTAATATTTCAGTCATTCTGCAAATCCCACCTCTCCTTGAAGGTATTTGAGGAGGCAGGATTGGTTGATGGACTGTTAAACTGGGTTTGTGGGGGAAAAAACTTGATCTGTTAATATGTCTGATTAGTATATTTTCTACTAGATTTGTTTTTATTTTGTGAAGTGCCAAGAGTTTAATACTACACATGTTTTAAAAAAAAAAAAAAAACTGCTTCAAAGGTTTTGCCATAAATTTGGTATGAGTTCACATACTCTTGGAATATATCAAACTCCTAATCTGAGTGTCGATTTAATGTTTCAGTCTGGTCCATGGGCCGAAGTACAGTTTTGGCTTTCTAGAGATGTTTTGCATACTTGGCTGACTGCAGAAAGTTTCTGTTCAGTTAACAAAGTTAAATATTGCATGTAAAGACAATTAAGCACATTTTAAAAAGTGAATGCATTATGTAACGTCTTTCCCTCTATATGTGAACTTACCCTCATGCATTCCCTCTCCTCTTGATCTGCTCCTTAGGCCTTGGCTACACTTACCCGCTAGTTCGGCGGCTGGCAATCGAACTTCTTGGTTCGACTTATCGCGTCTAGTCTGGACGCGATAAGTCGAACCTGGAAGTGCCCGCCGTCGACTGCGGTACTCCAGCTCTGCGAGAGGAGTACCGCGGAGTCGACGGGGGAGCCTGCCTGCCGAGTGTGGACCAAGGTAAGTTCGAACTAAGGTACTTGGACTTCAGCTACGTTATTCACGTAGCTGAAGTTGCGTACCTTAGTTCGAATTAGGGGGGTAGTGTAGACCAAGCCTTATATGCATATGTATGTGCACACAACTTTGTAAATACCTTGCTGCCCCCCCACCCCTCCCAAAAAAAAGAAACCCCAAAACACACATTAGGCATTTTTCTTCTTATCCTGCAGAAGCAGCATGAGAAGTTCTCTGATCTTGGCCTACTCCTTCAGAGTAGGCGGAGTAGGAGGAGGAAAAGAAGCCAATTCCTTTTGATCTTGGTGCTTCTGAGCTCAGCTGAAGAGGTGACAGCAAAGACTGGATTGGGGGAGAGAAGGAACTAGTCCCCTGAGATTGGTAGTGGCAATAGTAGGAATGAGAAGGAAGCAGTGCAGAAGAAAGAGCCACTCCCCTGCATCCCATGCTGCACACCATGGTGATACCAGGGTCTGCTTTGTGGGGAGGAAAAGGAGGCTGTCCCCTAAGAGTGGTCTTGGGGGGTTTGGAGAGATGCCACCTCTTTGATCCTTACTGTACAGGGCTCAGTGGTGTGGCAATAGTTCTCTGGCTGCTGCGCTAGGGAACAGGGAAAAGATGCTTATTTGCCTGTGCCCAATCAAGCATAAGCTCCCTCCTCAGCTCTTTGCACTCAGACCCTTCTCCTTCTGGCTTCTTTGAATTGCAGATCAGTCAGCTGCTGGCCAGATTCTGTTGAAGACTGCAGTAAGCTGCAGGCTGGATGAAAGTGTCTTGTGAGATGGATCTGGCCCATAGGTCATGATGCTTGACACCTCCAACTCTTGTATGTCAGTTTTAAAACATCCAGTACAAATAGCTCTGGGCACTTCTTGCAAAATTAAAGAAACATACTATATCCTGTAAGTTTCAAGATTTAACACAATCAGTCATAATTCCCATAAATCCTCACACAATTCCCAACAGGCTATTCAAGCAACATATAACCCACTCCCTCCACAAACAGTTGAGAGAAAAGGATTGTCTTTGCAAAAAGTCCAGTAGGCTAACCAACCTTGGCTTTGGTGGACCAAGCAGGGAAATGAATGATGAGAGAGAGAAGTAACAGAAGTGTTGTCTATTGCTACTGGCTCCTACTGTTTATATCTGGAATAGCGATAATCATGTCTGTTCCACATGTCTTTGTTTCCAATTTATCTTTCTCTACTGGCAGTGCTCTTTACTGGGAAAGATCTTAAAAATGAGGTATTTAAAAACCTACTACCCCCAATATCCTAAACTGAAACACTTCAAGTGCTGATACCTGTGCATATTCTGCTGTTGGTACTCATGTGCTTGAGACCAGAGAATTCTAGCAAGTAGCATCCATAGTTCTGCTCCTGTGTTGTTGCTCTCCTTGTGCTCTGTGATGAGGTACAGACCAATGCCTCTCCAGTTCCTTTTTACCGCTACATGGCCTGAGTCAGAATATCTGGTGTCCAGACCTGATCATCTTAGATATGTTTTCTTGTAATTATTTCAAAGTTGATACAGTTAGTTATTTTTGTTAGTAGTTTTAATAAGTTTAGATAGTAATTAGTTAGAATCGCCACCCTGGGGAATTCTCTGATCCACCAGCGTGAGACTGATGTTGTCCGCAGGCTTCTGGGCTTTAAGAATTTCGTCTCCTGCCCCTGGTGCTGTTTCTCCTGCTTTGGGGAAGCTCATATCTCTGCTAAGTGCAGTATCTGACACAGCTTTCCCAGCTGAATGTGGTAGGTGAGAGCTCTCTGGCTTTGGAAACCCTAATGCGAATGCACCATGAGGTCCCAGTCAAATTCAGGCTGGGGAGACCCCTTCCCCCCGTACATTGGTCTGAGACTTCGAGGAGTGCACCTCATAGCTAGGTGTCGAATTCAGGAGTGGGAATGACTAGAGTGAACGACCCTTCAGCTGGGCCTTTTCAGGAGAGTAAGGGCATTCTCATAAGCATAAAAAATGGGTCCCCTCCTAGATCCCTTAAGAGACGGGATCCCTCCATGACCCCATCTAGGTTGGCTAAGTCCTTGCACCCAGAACACAAGGTCCTCCTAAGTTTTGTCTCCTTGATAAGAAGGTGCATAGGAGCAAGGCTCCTTCAGTACCTCTCCCCACATAGTCATTGACACTATGGTACCAGCTGAGCTCTGGGAGATGAAGGACTGTGAACCATCAGTGACACATGCCAACCACTTGTGCCCCTACCCCTTAGAGTACAGAAATGTGGAACTTTGTCCTGACTAAGGGAGTGGAATTCTTGTTCTCCCACCCTATCTCAAACTCCCTAGTCCTCCAAGCAGCCACAAAAAGGTTTGAACAATGCCACCCAGAGGCCATCCCTGCAGATAAGGAGGCCAAATGTTTAGGCCTTATGGGGGGAAAGTCTACTATTTAGAATTTCCAACTACCACTTGCTCCTGGCAAAATACAAGTTTTTGAATTATCCTAAGTTCCTGGACTTTAAAGACAAATTACCCCCAGGAGGCTCATAGAATCATAGGATGGGAAGGGACCTCGAGAGATCATTTAGTCCAGTTCCTTGCACTCATGGCAGGACTAAGTATTATCTAGACCATCCCTGACAGGTGTTTGTCTAACCTGCTCTTAAAAATCTCCAATGATGGAGATTCCACAACCTCCCTAGGCAATTTATTCCAGCGCTTAACCACCCTGACAGTTAGGAAGTTTTTCCTAATGTCCAACCTAAACTTCCCTTGCTGCAATTTAAGCCCATTGCTTCTTGTCCTATCCTCAGAGGTTAAGAACAATAATTTTTCTCCCTCCTCCTTTTAACAGCCTTTTATGTACTTGAAACCTGTTATCATGTCCCCTCTGTGTTCTGTTTTGGAACAAACCCAATGTTTTCAATCTTCATTCATAGGTCATGTTTTCTAGACCTTTATAATTTTTGTTGCTCTTCTCTGGACTCTCCAATTTGTCGACGTCCTTCCTGAAATGTGGCACCCAGAACGGGGGACAATACTCCAGTTGAGGCCTAATCAGCGCAGAGTAGAGCAGAAGAATTACTTCTCGTTTCTTGCTTACAACACTCCTGCTAATGCATCCCAGAATGATGTTTGCTTTTTTTTGCAACAGTGTTACACTGTTGACTCATATCCCAGATCCTTTTCCGCAGTACTCCTTCCTAGGCAATCATTTCCCATGTTGTATGTGTGCAACTGATTGTTCCTTCCTAAATTCCTAAAGAGAATTATACCAGATGATCACAATTCTTAGAACAATATAAGATACAAATCAGGATGCCCATTTAGACAGTTCTTTAAATGGAAGGACAGATGTATCCATCTCAGACCCAAAAGAAGGGAAACAGGTACTCATGGACATGGGGATAGGCAAATCAGCTCAAGAACAATCTGAACAGGATCAAAGCCATCAGTCCTAAAAAGTCACCAAGAAATCCTGCACATGAGTGTGATCAAAGAGAGCCATAATGGTTCAAAAAGATGCATCATCAGGACAACAGGACAGACATGAGAGCCCAAGAAACTGTCTAGATCCAGAAGAAAAAGATTAGTATATGGGGTAAACACTGCAATAGATTATGTACGCTATATCCAGGTAGTTATAAGAATAAAGGGATATAGTTAAATTGAGACTGGCTGTCTAGCAGCCAGGATCTTTTATGTGGATACAGTATACTTAGTGGGTATAAAATTATAATTAAATTGATGTTGTGTTTATGTATTATAAACACATTTAATAATGAAGTAGCAGGAGATGCAGATCTCCCCTATTGAAGAAAGTTTGATTTTGAAATTCTACATTTTAATGTTTTTGTGAGAATCGTTAGAGAAGGGCCACCTGTGGAGGACAGCTTTAAGAATAAGTGAACTGAAAGATGGTATAATCTCATAATGCCTGATGTTATATAGATATTTGATAAGATTAGATGAGATTTGTTTCTTTTAAGAATTAAAAGCAAACCCTTCAGCAGATAACTAACACACCCAGGGAGGAAGTAAGGAGAGTTCGGGTTCCTACAGCTAGAGGGGATTGGGTAACAATGCGGGAAATGAATAGAAAGGGAGGGAAATGGGATAAGAGAACAAAAACAGGTGTTAAATATTATGTTTTTTTAGAAAAAAAATGAATTAAAAACCTAGGGCTCAGAATTTAAAAATTTATGGTAAATCAGACTCAGCATCAGGGTACAACAATATAAGTATTAAAAAAAAGGAAAAGCAATATATTTGAGGTTTAACATGATTGTGTGTATGATGGGATCTCTGTCTAAACATGTCTTATTTAAAGAAAAGGTAAAGATGTAACGTAATGTGGCTGCTTTTAACAAGGGGTAATGTTCTGTCTGAGTGCAGACATAGTATTCAGGGATAAGCTTAGTTGAGGGGAAGTTAATGTTAAGGGGATGAACAATCCAGTAAAAAGGAAATGGGTATTTTGCTTACAGCAAAAGGATTTTCTTAATATCTGTTTCAAGAAACGCCCTTGAGGAAAAATGCTAAATACCCGATTCTTCATTGATGCCCCTGTGGGTGCTCCACTTTAAGTGCGTGTGCCTTCAGATGCCTTTAATTGGAGATTTTCGGTAGTAATGTCCATCTGGGCCGCACATGCACAGGAATCGTCTTGCGGTGTCATTGGCACCTCATCTAGCACGCGCGTGACCCTACACCAGCACCACCCCCGTTCCTACTCAACCGTCCTCGGCCTGAGATGGAGCTCCATGGTGGTGTCCTAATGTCCTTCAACAACGATAACCAATTAAATTAGATAGTAGAGTTTAGTAGTTAAATAGCATAGTTAGTATTAGAATACCTAGTTAGCGCCTAAGTTTAAAAAAAAATCTTTTCATTGTTAACTTCTTCTGTAGCGTGAAACCTATCCCCGCTACAAAATGCTTGGGTCTCCAGAATTTAAGAGATGCAGCTCATGCCGCAAAGCCATGCCTGTCTCCGATGGGCACTCGCTCTGTGTCCGTTGCCCTGGGGAGTCGCACAACCCTCAGAAGTGCGCTCACTGTAGCAACCTAAAAGCCAGAGTCAGGTGTGACAGAGACCTATGCCTAAAACTGATACTAATGCAAAAATCAGTTCAGCCAACCTCAGACATGGGACAGCAAATTTCTTCTTCAGGTAGCTCCCTGGACACAGCCTCAACTACAAAGGGCAGCCAGTCCTCCAAAAATATGAGGAAAAGAGCCACAACCTCCAGATGGCAAGAGACAGAAAAAGAAGTGTTCTCGGACCAGGTCGCTGTCCCTGGTGCTGACCTCCACAAAAATGAGCACATTTGATGATCTGGGCACTTCCAGCACTGTCCGCACCGGGACCTCTGCTGAGCCCCACCTCAAGGAGAAGGAGTTGAGGCTCAAACGTGTCTCCTCCTCAGCAGCACTGTCCATCTGGTGAGAAAGACAGTGCTGAGGCCATCGTCATTGGTCATGCCGCTGCCACCAGCACTGAGGACTCTGTTGGCACCAAATGACAGACCCAAGATGGCACCGACCACTCTGATCAAGACGACACATAAGCCATTGACACAGACACCAGTACCATATAAATCAATGGCATCGACACCGACGGTACTGAAATCGACAGTACCGCAGCAATTCTTACAACAGAAAGACATTGCAATCTCCTCGGTACTGCGGTCACCCCTGTTCGGCACCAATGGTTCACCTGAGCGTGCTAATATACAGCAAACAGTATCGCCTATTGCCCCACCTATATTGAGCGATAAGGACAGTGATCAGGATGAAAGTCTCTTTTCGTCTCAACACTCTTGACTCATTGAACGGAGGCCACCTTGGGGACCCCTGACACCCAAAATCCAGTACAGACAAGATGTACAACCTTGATATGAGCAGCCTTGGATGTTCTCACCTATGCTCTTCCCGATGCAATGGGACCCTTGAGCAGCATATAGGGCTCATACTAGACCCACGACTTCAACCAGGAGCAAAATCTGGTCACCCCTTCACCATCCCCTAGCCAGGAGACTTCAGAGGTAGTGGAGGACACAGAAGAAGGGTGAGAAGGCACAGACCAAGAGGTCACATCACCTGCACACAATTCATTGTCATCCCCAGATGAAGCCGTAATGCCACCACTCCCTACCACATCTGATGACTTCAAACAATTCCAAGAACTATTTAAATGAGTAGCCATCAACCAAAATATCCCACTGGAGGAGGTGCAGGAAAACCAATATAATTGTTATACATCCTCCACACATCTTCATCCTCTAAGGTAGCTCTCACGATAAATGATGTCATCATAGAACTGTGGGAGACTATTTGGCAAACACTGGTGATGGTACCACCAACATGCAAAAGGGGGGGACAGAAAATATTACATCCCTGCCGATGGGATGGATATCCTGTTCTGTCACCCACAATCCAACTCTCAAGTGGTCTAAGCCACTAATCAACATTGCAAACAGCCTCAATACAGGTCCACCCCTCAGGACAGGGACAGCAAAAGGCTTGATCTTTTCAGTCAAAGTGTACTCCTCATCAACACTGCAATGTCGAGTCACCAACTACACTGCTCTCTTAACTAAATAAAATCACGACAATTATGGCAAACTGCAAGACTTTGACAGCCTGCCAGAGGAGAAATGGTCACAGTTCAAGGCCATAATAACTGGAGGACAGCTGGTCACCAGAATGACTTTACAAGCGTCTGTGGATATATCAGACACAGCGTCAAGAATAACAGCCACTGCCAGGGTGCTGCTTAGAGCCTCATGGCTTCAATCATCTGGTATTCCCAAAGAACTCCAGGTAAAAGTTGAGGACCTCCCTTTTGATAGCAAAAAAACTCTTCTCCTGCAAAACAGATGAAGTTCTACACTCGATGAAGTTCTCACAAGCAACCCTACGTACGCTAGGCATATACATACCACTTCCCAGAAGACGACGCTACCTACCATATCAAAGGCACAGGGAGACATCATTGCCCACAACAATGACAGTATGAACCTCAAAGAAACAAACAGCATCCACAAAGACTGAGAACACTCAAGACAGGCTTCAACATTGCAGCCATCTTTCGCTAAACAGTTTTAAAAATTGTTGAGGGTCTGAATGGCCTTCCCACTATACAGCGCCAGTACCAACTTCCAACCAGTGCTTTGGCCATTGACTTTGCCCATTTTACCATGTCTGGGAGTCAGTTACAATGGATCAATGGGTACTGGAGATCGTAAGATCGGGCTATGCCATCCCCTTTCTCTCCCACCCTCCAATCTCACCCCAGTCCCTCTTCAGGGACCCTTTTCACAAGCACCTCTTAAAACAGGAAGTAAACCATCTCCTACATTTAGGTGATGTGGAGCAAGTTCCCACACAACACAGAAGGAAGGGTTTTTACTTCCATTACTTGCTGATCCAGAAGAAAAATGGTGGATGGAGACCCATCTTAAATCTCAGAATGCTTAACAAATTTGTGTAAACTAAAGATACAAGATAGTCACACTGGCCATGCTAATACCAGTGCTAGAAAGGGGGGACTGGTTTTCAGCCCTCAACCTGCAAGATGCATATTTTCATATCACCGTACACCCCACTCAGACTATTTCTACAGTTCATAGTGGGGGGGTGATTACTACCAATACAGAGTACTACCTTTTGGCCTGTCCACCGCACTGAGGCTTTTCCAAAACTCTTGAAGTAGTAGTGGCACACTTAAGAAAACAAGGGATAATGATCTTCCTGTACCTAGTCCTAGATGACTGTCTACTGAAAGGTATGACTCAAAGAGAAACAACAGATATGATGCAAACAGCATTACCCTGTTGCAGAACCTAGGGTTACAAATTAACAAAAATCAACCCTAGTTCCGTACAACTGGACTTCATTGAGGCACACCTTGACTCCACTCAGTCAGAACATCACTACCTAGGAACAGATTTGTGACACTGAGGGCTGTTGTTGACTACTGAGATGAAGTTGTTCAAACATTGGCACAAACCTGCTTACAAGAATTAGGTCACATGGTGGCCATGACATTTCTGGTAAGACACGAGACTACATATGTGCTGTCTACAAAGCTGGCAGAGCTCAGTACACATCCCCAGTGAACACAGCCTAAATAAGAGACTAACAGTACCACCAAAAGTCTGTCTCCTTACAATGGCGGACAAAACCCGAGAATGTGTGCATGGGAATGTGTGCCTTTCGGCAGGATCCCCATCAATAATAATCACAATGGATGCTGATAGGCTGGGGGAGCCCCATTACTAGAGATATCAATCTACTAGAGCCACGTTCAGTATGCAATGCCTGCAGGCATTTCCTACCAATGGTGAAGAACGAGTCAGTCTGGCTAATGGCCGACAGCATAGTATGTATGTTCTATATCAATTGCCAAGGAGGAGCTTGCTCCCACTCACTAGGCACTGAGGCCATGAAACTGTGGAACTGGTGCATACAAAACAAAGTAAATATCTCTGCCTCCTATCTCCCCGGATGCCAGAACACGATGGCGGATACACTAAGCAGACATTTTCTTTGAGGAACGCCAATGGGAAATAAACAGAGTCAATATTTCAACAATGTGGCTTCCCCCCCGTCAACATATTTGAGTCATCACTAAACCCCAAGTGCCCACTCTTCTGCTCAAGAGCAGGACTGGGACCTCAATCACAGATGGATGCCTTTCTCATCATATGGGACATATCACTCATGTATACATTCTCACTGATCCCGCAAGTGATGCACAAATTATTTGCTGACAAGGCCTACTTCATACTGAGAATCTCAGTGGCCCAGAGAGACCTGGTACCTTTACCTGATGGGCATGGTGGTATGCACCCCACGAACTCTTCCACTTTGGGCGGATCTCCTCTCACAGGACAATGGCTGGACTCTCCACCCAAATCTGGAGAAACTTCACCTGAAAGGTTCCATTGTTGGTCGCAATCACCTCCGCTTGACAAGTTAGGGAGATGGGGCCCTTATGGCTGACCACCCCCTTATATCATATTCTTTAAAGACAAGGTCATGTTGAGACCACGCTCGAAATTCTTACCTAAAATATCAACATCTTTCCATATAAACCAACCCATACATCTCCCTACGTTTTAACTCCAACCACATGGGAACTCACAAGAGATTCTTACATATACTAGACATCAGGCAAGCGACAGCATTTTATTTAGACAGAACCAAGCCTTTCCGGAATTCCCCCCAGACTTTTTATTTCCACAACAGAATGCTTCAAGGGATGCACAAATATTCACACAGAGACTATCTAAATGGATCTCTATCTGTATCCAACTCTGTTATCGAACGAATAACACTGAACCCCCAGAAGGGATCAATCCCACTCTACAGGCTCAATAGCAACGTCAATAGTAGTGTTGAACAACATACCGATAATAGACATATGCAGACCGGCTACCTGGGCCTCAGTGCACATGTTAAGGGACAATTCACAGTCACTCAAAACTCAAGATCAGATGCTATAATAGGCCTCACCATGCTCTCTTCAACTGCCCAAGCAAATCCGAAGCCCCTTTATCCACAATGGACATTGCTTTACAATCCCCTGACATGGTGCACTCACAAGGACATCACTCGAAGAAGAAGAGAGGATTACTCACCCTGTGCAGTAATAGGTTCTTTGAGATGTCTCCTTGTGAGTGCTCCACTAACCACCCTTCTCCCCTCTACTTTGGAGTTTGCAGTAAGGACTCTACGGTAGAGAAGGAACAGAGGGGGTCAGGTCGCATGCATACTAGATGAGGTACCAATGCTGCTGCGAGACGACTACTGCACACACGCGTCCAGACGGACACGGCTACTGAAAATCTTTGATCAGTGGTTCTGGGATGCACCCACACCTGAAGTGGAGCATCCACAGGGACAAACATCTCAAAGAATCTCAGTTACTGCACAGGGTGAGTAATCCTCTCTTTCTTCATGGACACAACTACCATATATGTCTCAAGGGCAACCTAATAGTAGAGGGGTGGCAGTAATCACTTGCCTTTTATTGTCTCAGTACAACTCGGATATATTTTAATTAATGTGTCCTTGAAAAGATAGACTTCTTACCTTAGCCAATGTATATACTGCCAATCAAAGGCAACCTTCTTTTTGTAATCATTTTTGTAGGGACTTAAGAAACTTTTTAAGGAAGGGGATATTATTTTGGCGGGGGTTGGGTGGGTTTAAAGAGGTGCTTAACCCCACCTTAGATTGATTGAATATACACAGAGAGCATTCAGAAGAAGTAAGTGCAAATTTGTTGCATCACTTAGAAAATGAGGATTTGGTGGAAGTCTGGTGGGAGATGAATGCAGATGTCAGGGACTATACATAATATTTTGCTATTCATGGATCTTATTGCAGGATTCATATGACTTTTGTTTCTAGGACATGGGCTTATTTAGTCTAAAAAGCCAGTCTGGGAGTTATAACTTGGTCAGATCATGCCCCTGCATATATTAGATTAAAAGATTGTGATTCAGTGGAAGAACAAAGGACCTGGCACTTGAAAAGAACTTTGTTGTCTGACCCCCAGAGAATTCAAGAACTGAAAGAAAACTTTCAGAAATGTATAGAAGAAAACGATAAGGAGAAGGGATCAATAAAAGTATCCTCTAGGATGCTGGAAAGGTGGTAATGAGGGGGCTCTTCATAAATAAAGCAGCATACCTCAACAACAACCAAAAAAAAAAAAAAAAAAGGAAAGAAAAAAGAAAGAAAGAGGGAGTGCTCTTGAGTTTTGTTAAAGAAATTTTTGTTTTGGAAAGGAGACATTAATCTACAGGATCTAAAAGAGTGCATAAGAATATAAATGAGATAAGTGGGCACATTAACCTATTGAAAGCAGGTAAGACTGAGTAAACAGATGTACTAAACAAAAACAGGCTTTTAGACAGAAAGTTAAAAAAGAAACAGGGTAAGTCAGCCATCCTTTTGACTAGCTATAAAAAGGGACTTCTCTGAAACTTCTACTAGCTTTTTCCGTATTTTGAAAGAGGCAAAAATTGTTCTTCCAAAAGAAAGAAGAGATCTTACCAATTGTGTATCATAGAAACCTATTTCTTTAATTAACATGGATGCTAAAATTTATGCCAAATTGATAGCAAACAGATTGCCATATTGCCCAAATATGTTCACCCGGACCAATCTGGGTTTGTTACAGGCAAGCATCATCTGGTAATATCAGAACTCTGAATTTGATTTGTAATATTGATTTTAGTAATTCTTCCTGTGTGCTGCTTTCTTCACATGCTGAGAGAAAGCCTTTGAGCAGCTGGAGTGGGAGTATTTCAGACAAATTTTAGTAAGGTTTAGTTTTTGGAAATTAGTTTTGTTGGGGCATATCGGCCCTTGTGATAAATGAGGGGTGGGGTGGAAGGAGGAACTCCCTTTTATGGACACCCAGCCAGCCAGTTAGCTATAAAGTCCCTCTTGGTAGCTGTTCTCTGCTTGTTTTACCTGTAAAGGGTTAAAAAAAAGTCCCTGCATAGGTAAAGGAAAGGGAGTGGGCACCTTACCAAAAGAGTCAATGGGAGGGCTAGAACTTTTTAAAATGGGGAAAAAACTTCCCTTTGTCTGTGTTGTTGTTTGTTGTTTGTTGTTGTTATCTGGGAAAAGAGGGGAACAGGGAGCAGCTATGCTGTGAGAAGCTGAAAGCCAGATATGAAAATCATCAGATCATATCTAGAACTACTTGTTTAACAACCCAGAGATGAAAATAGATCAGGAATGTTTAGAAAGACGCCATTAGGTTTATTTCTATTTATTATTGGCTTGTGGACGACTCTGTGCTAACCCCAAATGCTTTTTGTTTTGCTTGTAACGTTTAAGCTGGACCTCAAAAAGGTTATTCTTAATGTTTAATTTTTGTAAGTGGATTTTTTAAATCTAGCTTTTAAAACTTATCTTTTTGAATAACAGGATTGGATTTTTAGTGTCCTAAGAGGTTTGTGCATATGTTGTTTAATTACCTGGGGGCAACAGCTAATTTCCTTTGTTTTCTTTCTCAGCTCTTCTTCAGACGGGGGCAAAAGGGTTTGAAGGTACCCCCACAGGAAGGAATTCCCAAGTGCGCCTTCCAGGGTCCCAAGGTTATTTTTGCATTTGGGTGGTGGCAGCATCTACCCATCCAACGTCAGAGAGAAACTGTGACCTTGGGAGTTTAATACCAGCCTGGAGTGGCCAGTATTAATTTTTAGAATCCTTGCAGGCCCCCATCTTCTGCAGTCAAAGCGCCAGAGTGGGAATTCAGCCTTGACAGCCCTGTATATTCATTCTTGAGTGACTGCATTATTTAATGGTAATCAATCCCCACCTTTCAATTTGTGTAGGGGTATGAGACAGGGTACCCCATTATCTCCCTCTGTTGTTTGCTTTGGTGATGGAGCCATTTGCAATAAATATGAGAGAGCCCTTATGTAAAGGGCATCAAAGTGTCCTCTGGATTAGAAGAAAAAATAGCTTTGTATGTTGCTGGTAACTTGTTATATTTGCAGAATCCAGAAGTCTCATTAAAAATTATAGAATAACTGACTTTGGAATGTGGTCAGGTATCAGGTGTCAGAATAAACTATGATAAATCTGAAATGTTAATAGTTAGTTATTAGTCCAAAAAGAGTAAAAAAAAATTGTCGTCAGCTACTTATATTTAAATCTTTAGGAATAAATCACGGTGGAGAAACAAATCTTTTAAAGGCAAATTATGCTCTGTGGAATAAAATCATAAAAGATTTGGAAGAATGGAACAAATATGAAATTCCTTGGCTAGGCGCACGGTAGCTTTGGTAAAAATTAAAATTATTTCTGTTTCAGTGCATCCCTGTTGGTATCACAGACATGACGTTAAAAACATGACAGGATTCCCTATTAAATTTCATATGGAATCATAAAAGCCAAAGATGAGTTCTAAAGTTCTGTATAAGCCTACACAGTGGGATATATTAGCTTTCCCTAACTTGGCTCATTATTTTTATGTACCACAATTAAAAGATGTGATAAATTAGCTTTATGACAGAGCATCCAAACACTGGGTAAAACTCTAAAGACTGGAGCCCAGATGTAACTATTCATAATAATTGTTGGGTTAAAAATAAGTTGAGGTCACCACAAATAAAAAGTAATTCATCCAGACCATTTTAGGAGCTTAGGACAAATTTTCTAAATTCCTGTCACTGAGGCTGTCTCCTTCCGCTAATTTCATTAATAATCAGGAATGTGTCCCTAGGAAATCCAAACATGACTATGCATTGTGGGTAAGAGCTGAGATTACTCAATTTGGACAGCTGTTCCTGCTTCCTGATTTGAAATTATACCAAGAGGTATGTAATAATTACTAGTCAGACGTTTTATTGTGAAATCTGGATACAAGAGGTCTCTATCTAGACTTTTAACCACATTTGAGGAGTTGACCCAAGAGCAGGGTGGAACAAAAAGTTTAATTTCCAAGATATATACAGTTTTGACTGAAAAAGATGTTAAGAAAACAACTCAAATGAAAAGATGGGATGGATATTTGGACAAAGAAACTGATGTGGATGAGCAGGTCTATATATGAGAAAGGGGATATACATCTTCATTTTGTGTAGCTCATAAAGAAAAGTTTTATAAATTACTGTGTAGATGGCTTCTGTCTCTTGTTAAGATCAATCACATTTTTGCTACTGAGGAAGCACTTGATTGCAGGGAAAAGGGAACATACTTGCATGTGTGGTTGTGTCCATAAATTAGATTGTTTTGGGGGGAAATTATTTAACAGATTAATCTCATGATTTAATGCTGACTTCCCTGACATGCTTGCTTAATGCTCCAGTAAAGAATCTACATTTTAAACAAAACAACAAATTAATTTTTATATTGTTAGCAGCCAGACTTTGTATTGAACATTATTAGAAATGTGCTTCCCCCCTCCTATGGATTTGTGATATAGTAAAATATTGGACTGTCCTTTATAATGGTAAAGCTTTCATTCACAAATACAGATGGATGTCAGAAAGGGAGAACATAAGAATGGCCATACTGGGTCAGACCAAAGGTCCAGGTGCCCCAGAAAGAGTGAACCTAACAGGTAATGATCAAGTGATCTCTCTCATGCCATCCATCTCCACCCTCTGACAAACAGAGGCTAGGGACACCATTCCTTACCCATCCTGGCTAATAGCCATTAATGGAGTTAGCATCCATGAATTTATCTAGTTCTCTTTTAAACCCTGTTATAGTCCTAGCTTTCACAACCTCCTCAGGCTAGGACTTCCACAGGTTTGCCTGTGCGCTGTGTGAAGAAGAATTTCTTTTTATTTGTTTTAAACCTGCTGGCATTAATTTCATTTGGTGCCCCCCTAGTTCTTATATTATGGGAACAAGTAAATAACTTTTCCTTATTCACTTTCTCCACACCACTCATGATTTTATATACCTCTATCCTATCCCCCCTTAGTCTCCTCTTTTCCGAGCTGAAAAATTCTAGCTTCTTTAATCTCTCCTCATATGAGACCCGTTCCAAACCCCTAATCATTTTAGTTGCCCTTTTCTGAAGCTTTTCTAATGCCAGTATATCTTTTTTGAAATGAGGAGACCACATCAGTATGCAGTATTCAAGATGTGGGCGTACCATGGATTTGTATAAGGGCAATAAGATATTCTCCATCTTACTCGCTATTCCTTTTTTTAATGATTCCTAACATCCTGTTTGCTTTTTTGACTGCCGCTGCACTCTGCGTGGACGTCTTCAGAGAACTATCCACGATGACTCCAAGATCTCTTTCCTGATTAGTTGTAGCTAAACTAACCCCCATCATATTGTATGTACAGTTGGGGTTGTTTTTTCTGATGTGCATTACTTGTACATTTATCCACATTAAATTTCATTTGCCATTTTGTTGCCCAATCACTTAGTTTTGTGACCTCTTTTTGAAGTTCTTCACAGTCTGCTTTTGTCTTAACTATCTTGATCAGTTTAGTATCATCTGCAAACTTTGCCACCTCACTGTTTACCCCTTTCTCCACGTCATTTATGAATAAGTTGAATAGGATTGATCCTAGGACTGACCCTTGGGGAACACCACTAGTTACCCCTCTCCATTCTGAAAATTTACCATTTATTCCTACCCTTTGTTCCCTGTCTTTTAACCAGTTCTCAATCCATGAAAGGATATTCCCTCTTATCCCATGACAACTTAATTTACGTAAGAGCCTTTGGTGAGGGACCTTGTCAAAGGCTTTCTGGAAATCTAAGTACACTATGCCAACTGGATTCCCCCTTGTCCACATGTTTGTTGACCCCTTCAAAGAACTCTAATATATTAAGACACGATTTCCCTTTACAGAAACCATGTTGACTTTTGCCCAGCAATTTATGTTCTTCTATGTGTCTGACAATTTTATTCTTTACTATTTTTTCAACTAATTTGCCTGGTACTGATGTTAGACATACCGGTTTGTAATTGCTGGGATCACCTCTAGAGCCCTTTTTAAATATTGGCGTTCTATTAGCTATCTTCTAGTCGTTGGGTACAGAAGCTGATTTAAAGGACAGGTTACAAACCATAGTTAATAGTTCCGCAGTTTCACGTTTCAACTCTTGGGTGAATGCCATCGGGTCTCGGTGACTTGTTACTCTTAAGTTTATCAATTAATTCCAAAACCTCTAGTGACACTTCAATCTGTGACAGTTCCTCAGCTTTGTCACCTACAAAGGACGGCTCAGGTTTGGGAATCTCCCTAATATCCTCAGCTGTGAAGACTGAAGCAAAGAATTCATTTAGTTTCTCCGCAATGACTTTATCATCTTTAAGCTCTCCTTTTGTATCTCAATTGTCCATGGCCCCACTGGTCGTTTAGCAGGCTTCCTGCTTCTGATGTCTTTAGAAAACATTTTATTACCTTTTGAGTTTTTGACTAGCTGTTCTTCAAACTCCTTTTTGGCTTTTCTTGTTACATTTTTACATTTAATTTGGCAGTGTTTATGCTCCTTTCTATTTACCTCACTAGGATTTGACTTCCACTTTTTTCTCTCACTGCTTCCCACAGGACCCTCTGTTGCTTTTTACAGATTCAGACTAACACGGCTACCCCTCTGATACTTATCTCTCACTGCTTCTTTTACATGGTTGTTAAGCCACGGTGGCTTTTTTTTTTTTTTTTTTTAGTTTTTACTGTGTTTTTTAATTTGGGGTATACATTTAAGTTGGACCTCTATTATGGTGTCTTTGAAAAGCGTCCATGCAGCTTGCAGGGATTTCACTCTAGTCACTGTACCTTTTAATTTCTGTTTAACTAGCCTCCTCATTTTTGCATAGTTCCCCTTTCTGAAATTAAATGCCACAGTGTTGGGCTGTTGAGGTGTTCTTCCCACCAAAGGAATGTTAAATGTTGTTATATTACGGTCACTATTTCCAAGCAGTCTTGTTAGTTACCTCTTGGACCAGATCCTGCACTCCACTGAGGACTAAATAGCGAGTTGCCTCACCCCTTGTGGGTTCCTGTACCAGCTGCTTCAAGAAGCAGTCATTTAAAGTATCAAGAAATTTTGTGTCTGCATTTCGTCCTGAGGTGACATATACCCAGTCAATATGGGGATAATTGAAATCCCCCGCTATTATTGAGTTCTTTATTTTGATAGCCTCTCTAATCTCCCTTAGCATTTCATCGTCACTATCACTGTCCTGGTCAGGTGGTTGACAATAGATCCTACTGTTATATTCTTATTAGAGCATGGAATTACTATCCATAGAGATTCTATGGAACAAGTGGATTCATTTAAGATTTTTACTTTATTTGAGTCTACATTTTCTTTCACATATATTGCTACTCTTCTCCTCCTCCCCCCCCCCACGACCTGTTCTGTCCTTCCGATATATTTTTGTATCCTGGAATGATTGTGTCCCATTGATTGTCCTCACTCCACCATGTTTCTGTGATGCCTATTATATCTTCCTTTAACACAAGGCACTCTAATTCACCCATGGTATTATTTAGACTTCTAGCATTTGTGTACAAGCACTTCAAAAACTTGTCACTGTTTATTTGTCTGCCCTTTTCTGATGTGTCAAATTCTTTTTTATGTGAATGTTTCTCGTCTGATCTGGCCCTTACATTATCCTCTTCCATCCTCTCCCCCTGACTAAAACCTAGAGAATCTCTATCAATAGACTCTCCTCTAAGGGAAGTCTCTGTCCGATCCATGTGCTCTGCTGCAGCAATTGGCTTTCCCCCATATCTTAACATTAAAAAGGCTGCAGAGCAGTTTTTAAACTAAGTGCCGACAGTCTGGATCCACTTTGGTTTAGGTGGAGCCCATCCTTCCTTTAGCGCTCCCCCATCCCCAAAGTTTCTCCAGTTCCTAATCTAAACCCTTCCTCTCTACACCATCTTCTTGTCCACGCGTTGAGACTCTGAAGCTCTGCCTGCCTACCTGGCCCTGTGCGTGGAACTGGAAGCATTTCTGAGAATGCTACCATAGAGGTCCTGGATTTCACTCGCTTTCCTAGCAGCTTTAATTTGTCCTCCAGGACGTCTCTCCTACCCTTCCCTATGTCATTGGTACCTACATGTACTATGACCACCTCCTCCTCCCCAGCACTACACATAAGTCTGTCTAGATGCCTCGAGAGATCTGCAACCTTCACACCAGGCAGGCAAGTCACCATACGGTTCTCCCGGTCATCACAAACCCAGCTATCTATGTTTCAAATCATTGAATCTCCCATTACTAACACCTGTCTTTCCCTAATGACTGGCGTTCCCTCCCCCGGAGAGGTAACCTCAGTGTGAGAGGATACCCTAACATCATCTGGAAGGAGGGTCCCAACTATGGGAAGGTTTCTCTCTGCTTCCGTTGACTGCTCTCCTTCCCTGAACCTTTCATCCTCCTTAACAGCGCAAGGGCTGTCTGACTGGAGGTGGGACAAATCTACAGTGTCCCAGAAAGCTTCAACAACATACCTCTCTGCCTTCCTTAGCTCCTCCAGTTCCGCCACCCTGGCCTCCAAAGCCCATACGCGGTCTCTGAGGGCCAGGAGCTCCTTGCACCGAATGTACACACATGCCACCCGCCCACAGGGCAGGTAATCATACATGCTACACTGCGCACAATAAACAGGATAGCCCCCACTTTGCTGCCGGGCTTCTGCCTGCATTCTCTCCAACAGCTGCCTAGGTTAATGATATGGGGTTTTGTTTAAATCAAGAAGTTTTTATTATAGTTTAACCGTTTTTAAGAATGGCAAGTGTACCTCGCCCCCTTCCAGACTCCCTCTCGAAACTCCCTGTTAGCGGCCCCTGGTTGCTTCCTTACTGCTTTATAAAGCCCTGGCCTTCCTGATAGCCCCGCCCCCTGACTAAAGCGGTCAGCCAATGAACAGAGGCTTCTAGATTTCAAACTCTTTTTAGAAGTTCACAGCTTCCAACTGCGGGCCACAGCACACAGTCCTTCAAACAAACAGACAAACACAAGCTCAGCACACAGCAAGTTGTGTTCAATTGCTCTACAGAACATCCTAAATAATATAGGAGAAGACAACAACATGAAAATGTGTGCTGCTAAGTGGGGAAGATTTTCAGTTTGGATGAACCATCAATTTCAGCCTCTTGAGGCTTCGTTCCCTGCAATTTTGTACTGCTTACCCTCTCTAAAAGAACTTGGATCTTTCAGTTAGTGCCGTAGGGTGCACCTTGCAGCTCTTAGTGCTTACCATCCACCTTTAGAGATGTATACAATCTTTTGTGTTTCCCTTTCCCACTATGTCCAAATTCCTTAGGGGTTTGCTGAGGGTGTTTCCATCTATATGGGGACTAACCTCCGTGTTGGGCTAAAATGTTGTTCTGGCATGTCTCATGGGTCCAGCATTAGAGCCTATGGAATTATGTTCTCTCTCACACCAGTCTTTGAAGAATTCTTTCCTTATGGCAGTCACATCATCTGTGAGGGTTGGGGAGATAGGAGCTTTTATGGTGGATCACCTTTATACTATTCTGACAATGATCCAGTAGGCCACACTCTAAGTTCTTACCAAAAATAATGCCAAATAATTTGAATTAGGTCATACTTCTGTGGCAATTTTGGGGGAGTTTGTACAATTTAGAAATTCTGGTTCATGTTAAGAAATTGCTGTATCATGGAAGGCCTCTCTGTAGCCACCATTGCTGGAAAGTCTTTAAGCATTTACCTCTGTGTCCGGGAACATTGTGAGTTGCTAGAACTTAACAGTCATCTATTCAATATGAAACATCTTAGGACAGTGGGTTTGCTCAAGCTGGGAGAAGATGTTTCCTCCTCTTACCTGAAAGGAGGGAGAAGGCAGTGAGAGTGGAAATTCCCAAGGAAGACTAAAGAAACAGAGGTATTGCTGGTGTGTCATACAAACTAGAGAGACTCAGACGCAGGAAGTTTTGGACAGGAGAGTTGAAGGGGATGGTCAGTCCAAGGTCAGAAAAGGTGAGATGAGGAGAGACGGCTCCATGTTTCAAAACACGGGCTATGCACTGCAACTAGAAGGACTCTGATCCCAACCCAAAGAATGTGCTGAAGTGGTGAGATAACTGAGGCAGGGAGATTTATGTATGGTTTATTTTCTTTGTATGCATCTGTATATTTCTCATGTGACTAAGTAAAGAGCAATGATTTTAGAATGCTGTGTATTTCATGTGTTACACCTACTGTGTACCTGCTTGAAATGGTAAACTAGAAGAGACGTACCTTTGGGTGTATATCTGGGAGAGGGTATGTTTGGGGTCCATCAAGCGCTACACCTCTCATGGAGGTGGAGTACAGAACTCGACTTTACAGGCCACTTATGTCAGCAGAAGGGACTCGGTAGTATAGACACATTATTATATCGAATTAACGTGTCTTATGTCAACCAAAGTTTGTAGTGTAGGCCAGGCTTAGGCTGCTGCACCTCAGCGGAAGTTGTAAGATGCTAGATGCTAGGAGTGCTCCTGCTGGGTATGCACAGGGAGCTAGGACAAAACTGTAACATGACACACAATGTTCAGATCATAATTATTTAAAGTACCAAAAGTAGTTTTTTCCTTGAACGCTTCTTAGCTAATATTTGATGTTTGTAAATATTTTTTGGTGATCCTGCATACATGCCAACTTTATAGGTTAAAGTATAATTTGTCTTGGACAAAAGTTGGATGCTTATTGTGAAAAGTACTGTGCAGAAATGGTCTTTGACAAGTCTCATGCTCAAAACAAAACCTTGAAAGAAAATGGAGGATCAGACAAGCACCTGTGTACTAAAGGGCCAAATCCCAAGCTAATATCTGATTAGCAGGAACATGCTACAGTGCTGTCCCTCTGCCTTAATAAGAGTATGTCTTCACTAGCAATGTTAAAGCGTTGCCATGGCGACATCAGCACTTGGAGAGAGCTCTCCCACCACTGTGGTTTTAAAAAAAAAAAAAAAAAAAAAAAACCTACCCCACGCGGGAAGTAGCTACTAGCCCTGGGAGCGTGTCTCCCTGTCTACACTACCATTTTACAGTGCTGAAACTTGCAGTGCTCAGGGAGGTGTTTTTTCACACCCCTGAGCGAGAAAGTTGCAGCGCTGTAAAGTGGCAGTGTAGACAAGGCCTTAGCCTTCAGCATGGGGGTAACAGGAAGAAAGAATCTTAAGTTTGCTCAAGCACATGAAATGTCAAAAGTTGCAGGGTGCTGGAGTTAAAAGGAAGTCTGAGTGGTGAAGAGTAAGCTACTGGTATGTAGCAGGTTGTTGGCTATTGCTACAGAAGCATCCTGAGTTGGGGAGCTGTCTCCATCCTCTACCTTCTTTTTTTAAGCTGTAGCGATTGATTATTTTACTGGGAAGTCAGCTATCCTATCTTACAATAACTTGAACCAACCTTCCCACTCCAGGAGTGTGAACGTGTTACTCTGAGAGCTTCCTTCTGATGTCGTTAGCGCAACACCCTTCTAGCTCCTGTCTAAACCAGGAATTTGAGGAAGGGTCCAGAAATTTCAAATGTGATCTTAATTACTTTTTAAAAAGAAAGTGTGGTTTACAGTGTAGTTTTGAAAAAAAACTGACAGTCTTTTAAAGGAACATAATCAAGGAATTTCAGGAAATGAGTTAAAAGTGGTACTATTCCTGCTTCTTAGTCCCTCCCCCAAATTTTATGGTTTTACATTCACATTTTCTTTTTTTCCTGTTTCTCTCTGCTTTTGTTGTTAGAGAGAGAGAGAGAGAGACGCACACACACACGAAACGACTATCTGAATACACAGCCAAAATTACTATATATAAAAATCTGGGTGAATTTGATTTAAATCAAATTGATTTAAATTACTAGTCAGGAAGACTTGATTTAATCATGGATTTCTACATAAAAGTGCATTCTTGTTGGTTGTTATAACCTTAATACATATTCTTCACAACTCAGATCGATGTAGGTTTCATTTTTAGCAGGTACACACATACATTTTTTAAGTGATTTATTTTGAAAACTTTTCAGATTAGTTTTACAGCTATATCAGAAAATGAGTGTTTGGTTATTTCATTTACACAAGGTAATTGAAGCAGATATTTATGAAGTCATTGGGAGGCGAACTATCTCCAATTCAACAGGTTAATCATTAATATTTGGAGGATTTTGTTGTCAGGCTGTATTAGGAGGAGAACATCACCAGACAGACATTTAAATTGTTTTATTTAACTAAAACAACACCGTTATGTATTCTGGATTTTTTTCTTCAACAGCAAACATATAATATTTTAACAAAACAAGCATATGAATTTTTGAATTTAGTTAAACATTCAAGTTTTATAAAATCAGGTTTGTTTTTGTTTGTTTTTAACTAAAATAGTTAAATGAAATATTAAAAAAAATTTAAATTTACTGTCAGCCAGGTCAACATGAGAAACTTAAAATATTGGCTTCTGCAGCTAATTCTTTTTTTTTATTCATTCACTCGTCTTCACCTTCATTTTCCTGTTTGTTCATAATCTGGAAAAGAAAAACAAGCTTCCCTGCTTTTTCAGGTCCCAAACGATTTTTCAATTTGGAATGAATTAGTCCAGAAGCTATTGCTGTTAAAAGTGAGATGATCACTTCAACAGTCTCTGAATCCAAGTGCTTAAATGACTTGCACCTGTTCACTGGTGTGACTTTCTTTAAAACATCATCAGCAAACATATTTCTTGAATGGTTCACCCTTAGCTCTGAAGTTTATTATAGTTGGCACTATGGAGGGATGATTGCTGGATGTCCATGTAATAGTCAGCTCCTCTTCTTCAGCAGTTAAGGTTTGAGCCTGGTACTGAGTATTGAGAATATTTGCAAGAAAATGAGCTGGTGATAGTGCTTGTCCCATTTGTTTTTTTAATGCTAGTAATTTAACTCTGTGATTGCATATTTCTCTTTTTTAAGATCTCTCAGTGCCTTCCAAATTTAAACAGTCAGCAATAAAACAGCTATTTCCCTGCATTTTGTTCAAGGCTACAGAAATAGGCTTCAGGCTTCACCTCTATATATTTATTTATTTATTTAAAACATTTTTGCTGTTAATAAGCGTGTTACCTCTGGAGGCACAAATCCACATTTTGAGAACTGCAAAACTAAGCATCTCTGATAGTATCTTCTGGACTGAGCACTGAATCTCATTGGGTAGATAGATTAAATCTTTCTATCTATACAGAAGCCCCTGGGTTTTGGGTTCCTAATCCATGAACTCTATTGGAGCTCATTTACGAAACTTTTCTTAAACATTACATGAATATATTGTCTCATACTATAGAATTAGAATTTATAATCCCTATTTCATGATGACATATCTTTGAGCTATAATGTATCTTAATTAAAACTCGTTAGATAGGTTTTTCCCTCAAAAAACATTTTATAAAAAAAATCAGATTTAAATACAAAAAATCTGTTTTTTTTTTAAATCATTGATTTTTATCCACCCTGATAATTTTAGTGAAATGCAAAGAGTAAACAAGATAATGGAGGGAAAATTCTGATCTTTCTTACAGTAGTTTTAGGTGTTGCTTGTACCAATAGTAGGCTAAAAAAAAATCCAAAGAGAAGTTAGGGGTGTGTGTGTGTGTGTGTGTGTGTGTGTGTGTGTGTGTGTTTTTAAACCTTGATAGTGTCTCTAAGATATTTGAAGTGTCCTGAGTTTTTAACATAAATTGTATGTAGAATGTCAAGGTATAGTTGATATGATATTTTATTTTATTAAAGTAATTTGGCAGAGGTGGGGAATAAGTGCAAGGATAATGATAATTGTAGGTTCAGGCTTTACAAAATCTTAGGGAATAGATGCGAGATTGCATTTTTAAAATATGCTAGTCCATTGACTTAAGCCAGTGGTTCTCAAACAGGGTACATGTACCTCTAGCAGTATGCTGAGGTCTTCCTGGGAGTATGTCAACTTGTATAGATATTTGCCAAGTTTTACAATAGGCTACATGAAAAGCACTAGTGAAGTCAATACAAACTAAAATTTCATACAGACAATGACGTGTTTATACTGCTCTATATACTGTATCGGTGGTTCTCACCCTGGAGTTGCAGTTTATTTTAGAATTCTATAGTATAAATGAGAAAGTAAGCAACTTTTCCTTAAAAGTATTCTGTGACACTTTTGTATTTTTATGTCTGATTTTGTAAGCAAGAAGTATTTAAGTGAGGTGAAACTTGGGGTATGCAACAAGACAAATCAGCCTCCTGAAAGAGGTACGCTACTCTGGAAAGGTTGAGAACCATTGACTTAATCAATTTGTAAAGGAACAGAATGTGAAGTATTTAATTTTTTTAGTCCGATTCAGATTATTTTATTGCATATGAAAACTGAATTGGGGTGGTTTTTTCCTTTCGTTTTATTTGGATTTGAGAGAAAGTAGTATTGCCCCTTAGCCGTGTTCAGTGTGTTATCAGAGAGAGGTGGTTGACCTCAGCCAACCTCAAATGTATCTGACTTCTCATTTACAACCAGATAAATCATTAACACAGTTAATAGGAGAGTTTTCACTTCAGGACTATTGACTGTATCGGTCATTGCCAGAATGAAGTATTTCATTATTAGGAATTTCAATCTGTTTGTCGTCCTGCTGCTCCTTTCAGATGGTTTTGAAACAGTGGTTTCCCCAGGAATTGAAATGGGGGGGCGGGGAAATGTTCGAATTTCCGGGGGCGGGGTAATCAGAGCCGATGAGGGGGGGAGACTGTGAGGGTGAGGGGGGGCTGTATGGCACTATAGTAAAAACTGAAAAATGTTTCATGACCTTTTATTAGATTTAACTCATGTTTTAAAATCATCACACAAATTAAAGTTGGCTACTCAAGCCTTCTGTGAAGCACTACGTCTACATCTTTCTTGGTTTCTTGTTATAATTTAGCACAACTCTGTTAATGAACTTCTTGAATGCAGTGTTTTCATCTTTGGTGGCTTCTCATGTGTCCGGTACTTCCATTCCTTCAATTGATATGCTCATTAGTTCATTCACACGATCAGGCAGAAGGCGACTTCTTTCAGAACACAAAATTCTATTCAATGATGAAAAAGAATGCTCAACTGGAGCTGTTGTGACTGTGAGTAGCAAGAGATGAATTCCTACTTCTTTCATCCCAGGAAACAGCACAAAGATCGGGTTGAGCCACTAGTGACAGTAAAAAAGAAGTTGAAGTCAAATCTTCATTCATTCGTCATATGATATTCCACTCTGTGTTCAAATTCTCTATTCTGTCCTGATCACATGGCATCCCCATTGCTGATAGTGCCTCACTCCACTCAACTGTTGGTGTTTTATAGGACAGGCATCTGTAAAAGCTACGTAGAGGTTGAGTAGAATCTAGAAGTCGCTGTTGTAGATTTTTAAGAATCAAATCTGTGTACCTTTTCAGTTGTCTTAACAAACGCTTCTTGTGTTCTTCACTTAAGGATTCAATATAAATGCCTTCATTAGTCAACTTCTGGACTGAAGTCTTTGCTTCTTCCAGTACTTTTTCAATGGATAGCTCTCTGATTGATCCAAATGTAGCTTCTATTGCTGGACAAAGATCTAATGCTGTTGTAGCAGATGCCTGGATGGCATTGTTTAATGACCCAAGTGGTTTCAACAGTAGACTTACGAGAGAGAGAGAATGGCAGTAGTCTTCTCTGAACGTAGTAGCAAAAGTAATCCATCAGCCTCACTACTTAGATCCATCCCATCTTGATAGATACTTTCCAAAGCCAGTAATAACGTCTGGAGTAATTTTAAGACAACAGCCAAGGATCGCTCATGAGAAAGCCAGCGGATTTTCTCAGGTTGGGCTAATTTGAACTTCAGTCCCAGTGTATCTTTTATATTTTCCAAGATATTCAGTCTTTTTGGACTCTTGCTGAAAAAAAGAATATAACAAAGACCTTAAATTTATAGCTTTTTAAATGTCTTTTGAAGATTCTGCAGCTCATACTAGTGCTAGTTGGAGTAGATGGCCTCTGCAGTGTGAGTAGGAGAGATTAGGGTTACACTTTTCTCTGAGCAAAACTTGTACTCCACCATGTCTTCCAGAGAATTTTGCAGCTCCATCAAATGCACAAGCAGCCATCTATTTGGGGTCCAATTGACAAGCATTTAACTCTTCTAAGATGTGGGTTGTCACAGATGCAGCCGATGTGTCTTCTATAACTTGAACATCTAGAAATGCATCTACTGGTCTACCCCTGACATCAAGATAACGTACACAATGACTTAATACTTGATGCCTTTTTGCATCGGTGCATTCATCAGCCATGTATGCAAATTTTTTGAATGTGGTGAGAGAGTTCTTCACTTTTTCAACTGTTGAGTCTTGCACTGTTGCACCGCATGTTTCTAGCCAGTCAGTTGAGTTTCTTGCAGAAAGATAGTGAGCATTTGTTGGTCTTGTTTGGAACCAGTGATCAACATCAGGATGAACAAGTGACAATGCACTTAACATTGGCCTCCAGTTTGTAGTGTGCGGTATCTCTTGCTTAAATAGAAAGTAGGATGCCACAGCCATGTTTGTTCGCATGAACTGTGTTGTGTCTCCAGTATTCTTAACAGCCTCATTAAGTACTTCTAAAATTGGCTTTGGAAGTGGGCTTATAAGGCTTTCTGCATGTTGATGCACTCCAGAGGCCTGGTATTTTGCAGCCTTTTCACGTAGTTTGTCAGCATTGGCTTTGCTGATCGGTTTGACAAACCAAGCTCCTCCACTTTTACCAATTATAGCATTGGGAAGCTTTCCTTCTTCGTAAGATTTTTTGCAAGAGGTGCACCAGTAGCCATCTTTTGTAATTTCAATAAATGGGAACACTTTGACCGACAAACATCAGGAACTGCCTTTAGGTTTTGGAGACACTGTTTCTTCAGTAGGTAGCTGTATTTGTGCTTCGGGCTGGTCGGATGTAGATATACCACTTGAACTTTCAGATGACATGTTGATATATTCTTGGTTCTTGATGTGTTCTTCACCTTGGTTAGTTTTTGAGGTCTTTGAGTGGAAAAATTGTTGTATTGTTTTTTGTCTTTTCATTTTCACTTTGACCTGCAACATATAAAAGAGATATGATAAAGTAAATGTTTTGTTAGGATAATGCAAATTTAACATAAGGATAATGCAAGTTACACCAAAACACATAACAGGTCTAGATTTCTAAAAAAATATAATTTTTTTTAAAAGGTATTTAATTTAAATTGACTTTTGAAAAGTAAGCCATCATGGAATAAGAGGAAAGTCCTCTAATGGATCACTAACTGGTTAAAAGATGGGAAACAAATGGTAGGAATAAATTATCAGTTTTCAGAATGGAGAGAGATAAATAGTGGTATCCCTGAGGGGTCGGTTCTGGAACCCTTACTGTTCAACATATTCATAAATGATCTGGAAAAATGGGTAAACAGTGAGGTGGCAAAATTTGCAGAGGATACAAAACTAATCAAGATAGTTAAGTCCCAGGCAGACTGTGAAGAGTTACAAAGGGATCTCACAAAACTTGGTGACTGGGCAGCAAAATGGCAGATGAAATTCAGTGTTGATAAATGCAAAGTAGTGCACATTGGAGAACAATCTCAACTATACATACAAAATGATTGAGTCTGAATTAGCTGTTAGCACTCAAGAAAGAGATCTTGGAGTCACTGTGGATAGTTCTCTGAAAACATCCACTCAGTGTGCAGCAGCAGTCAAAAAAAGCAAACAGAATGTTGGGAGTCATTAAGAAAGGGATAGATAATAAGACAGAAAATATCATATTGCCTCTATATAAATCCATGGTATGTGCACACTTGAATACTGTGTGCAGATCTGGTCACCCCATCCCGAAAAATGTATTGGAATTGGAAAAGGTACAGAGATGGGCAACTAAAATGATTAGGGGTACGAAACTGGAGGAGAGATTAAAATGACTGGGAATTTTCAGCTTAGAAAAGAGACGACTAAAGGGGCATATGATAGAGGTCTATACAATCTTGACTGGTGTGAAGAAAGTGAATAAGGAAATGTTATTTAATCCTTCACATAACACAAGAACTAGCAGTCACCCAATGAAATTAATAGGCAGCAGGTTTTAAAAAAACAAAAGGAAGTACTTCTTCACACAACATAAAGTCAACCCGTGGAACTCTTTGCCAGGGGATGTTGTGAAGACCAAAACTATAACAGGATTAAAAAAAGAACAAGATAAATTCCTGGAGAATAGGTCCATCAGTGGCTATTAGCCAGGTTGGGGAGGGATTTAACACCATGGTCTGAGTGTCCCTAGCCTGTTTGCCAGAAGCTTGGAATGGGCAACGGGATGGATCACTTGGTGATGACCTGTTCTTTTCATTCCCTCTGAAGCACCTGGCCTTGATCACTGTCAGATGACAGGGTACTGGGCTATATGGACCATTGGTCTGACCCAGTATGACCATTCTTTTGTAAAAATTAATTATAACAATAAAAATGTTTATTACAGAAACTCTCCAACATAATAACCTCTCAAGATAGCAATGATGTGAGATAACAACCTTGGCAAATAATGCATTTTAAAAATCTTGGCCTACTAGGAAACATATTTATATAAGTTTCCATTCCCAGTCACAAATCTAGCATTCTGGAGCAAAGTTACTAAAATATAGTCCAACAAACAAATGTTTATTTAACATGCCCCTCACTTTTCCCTCCACCGCACCCCACTCACCGGTGTTGTCCTTGGTCAGTGGAGACTCAGAGTTCAGAGGTGCTTTCACATGAGTACACCTCCCAGGTAGGGGGCAAGAAGGCACCTTGCTCGTTCCTCCATCTACTCACTGTTTGCTCTGGCCACTGCTGGCTGTTGTGCCACTGTTCACTCCACAACTCTGTTGCCAATGGCCCTGTGCAGTCACCTTCTGCTGCCACCTGCCACTGTGACCTCTGTGAGTTGGTCTCTTGAGGTTCCACCCAGCTCTCAGTGATTTCAGCTGAGCTCTCAGTGCGGGAACCTTGCTGCTAGTGCAGTCTGGGCTTTCTCTTCCACAGAAACACTGTCCCACAGGAAGACTAAGCACTTAGACCTGATTATCAGTGATTTCAGCTGCAGTGATCACTTAACAGAACAAAAGACTATCTTTGGAGCCTAATCAGCTCTGTCTTTAAACAGTGGAGAGGGACAGGTCCCCACCCTCTCTCTTGATGCCCTCAGTCAGCACAGGCTAAATACAGTTTTACTGCCCTTTACTCATACAATAAGAACAACATTTCATCTCCTCCCCACATTCAAGTGATTTGTAATCCAAACCTAGCCAAAATCTATCACTTGGGCAACACAGCTCTGTTTGCTGGATACCGAGGAGATTATGTGTAAATGTAAATACAATCTGGTCCTGAAGCCTTTCCCCCCAGATCTAGCTCATCACTAGCTGTCAGGAAGAGCTCATTTAGACTTTGCTTACAATTCATCATTTGAAATTATTAGGTTGCCCAACATCACCAAAAGGAATGCACTGACACTGTCATAAAAAACAACTGTATAAGGAAGCTAGTCTGTTCATATTTTTCAAATCTATTATACTTTTTCAGATACACGTATTTTATCATACATTGTATATGCTTTTAAAGTGTGTATTAATGTTTCAATTTCAATTCAAATTTCCAAACAGTCACTAAATTGGCATGTAACTAGTTCACAAAACTGGGGTGGGCAGGTTGTGGAAATTTGGGGGGGGGGGGGGGTGTAGAGAAATCACTGTTTTGAAAGAAACATTCTGTCCATTAGATAGCTAAACAAGTGGCACCTATTTCCACAAAGCTGCTTATGGCTATTTAATTTCTCACTAGAACTGTAACATTTAACATTTTTGCTATTTTTCTTATAACATTTTTGTGTATAGTCCACACATCCTGAAAATATTGCATTTTAATTTGAAATCTAAGTAAGCAGTTGAGATTATGATGTTATAAGAAGGTATTGTATTTCATCTACTGAAGAAGACAGATTATAAATGTTAATCTCAGTGACTTCCAAGAAGACTTTTTGACAAACATTTTTAATGTTTAATTAAAATACTCATCTCTTCTGTCAGTCAATTAGAATGCAGTGAGCTGTAGTTACTGTGTTTTGCTGGCATCCTTCAGAAAAAATAAATGATGAGACAAGGTGGGTGAGTTAATATCTTTTCTTGGTGAGAGAGACAAGCTTATGAGCCACACACAGCTCTTCTTCAGATCTAGGAAAGGTACTATGAGTATCACAGCTAAATACATGATCAAACAGATGGTTTAGCATAAGTAGTGTAGTTAGCATAAACTCTAGGAGATCATTCAAGGTGAAGTGGCCTGTTAACACTCGTGTAGTCATAGGACAAAAAGGGGGGTTAGTTGGTTTCAGATTGTTGTAATAAGTAAGGATTCTGTGACTTTCATAACGGCTGGTGTGGCTGACTTCAGGGCCGGCTGCTGTGGCGGTCCCCAGGGCCAGCTGCACAAGTCACTGCTCAGGAGGCCCTGGGCAGCTGGTTCCAGGGACTGCCCGAGCTGTGGTTTGTGCGGCTAGCTCTGGGGAGTGTCTGAACAATGATCCCGGGGGCTGCCCTGGAGCCAGCTGCGCCAGCTGCTGCTGGGGTGGCCCCAGGCAGCTGTTTTGGAGACCACTGGAACAGGGTCTGGGGACCACCCGAACAGCAGTGGTCCCCGTGGCCTCCTGAGCAACGGCCTTAGGGGTGCGCAGCGGCCGTCCAGACAGCAGTCCCCGGGAGCAGCAGCTGGGGGGCAGTCAACCCCCAGGACTGGACCAGTCCCCCCCCCCCCCCAAGCAGGGCTCCCCGAGAGCAGCAGGGACCCAGAAGTAGAGATTTAGTCAAGGGTAGTTTTGTTAAGTGATGTACATGTCACAGGCCATGAATTTTTATTTACTGCCCATGACTTGTCCATGACCTTTACCAAAAATACCCATGACGAGTTAGAGCACATTAAAGCAGACCAGTGTGTTCTAACTCACGACGCATCCACACTGGCAAGCACACGTAGAGCGCTCTGACTCCACGGCTAGAGCACTCCTGATACTCCACCTCAGCACGTGGAATAACGTTTAATGAGCCCCTGCTGGAGCGCCACGGCACCAGTGTGGATGCCCTGGTCTGTTAATACGCTCTGATCGGCCTCCAGAAGTGTCCCACAATGCCTGTTCTAGCCACTCTGGTCATCAGTTTGAAATCTACTGCCCCGCCTCAGGTGACCAACCGTCAGCCCCGCCCTTTAAATTCTCTGGGAATTTTGAAAATCCCCTTCCTATTTGCTCAGCCAGGCGTGGAGTGCTCTCAGCTAATCTTTCCAGGTGATCCCCAGTATGGAGTGATGGCGAGGGCCTGGACCTCATCAGTGTTTGGGGGGAGGAAGCTGTCCAGTCCCAGGTGCGCTCCAGCCATAGGAATTACGATCCTTTTGGGCAGATATCAAGGGACATGATGGAAAGTGGCCATGACTGGAACACACTGCAGTGCAAAGAGCTGGACATGACCGGAACACATTTCTGCAAAGAGCTGGACACGATACGTGGGGGCAACCCCACCTCCACTCCAAGTACTACCATGGACACTTCAGAGCCCAGTTCAACAAGGCATGATGAGGAGCAAAGTGGGAGCGAGGGTCCTGAGGCGTAGGAAGACAACACGGAATCCCTAGATGCATGCAGCCAGGAGCTGTTCTCAAGCCAGAAGGAAGGTAGCCAGTCACGGCGGCCAAAGTTTGGGGAAGGACAAACACCAGAGGAGGTTTCAGGTAAGCGGCTTTTATTTTGGGAACGAAGTTATTCAGTGCTGGCGCTTGGGGCAAGGAGGGTTAGGGCTGCATGCATACCTAGATGTAGAATAGGGCGATGATGTGCTCTCTAACATTGTGGTAATTGGCCTCAGTGATCTCTTCAAAGGTCTCAGCCAGAACTTGGGCAATGTGCTTGCGCAGGTTTCTTGGGAGAGCCTTTTATCCAGTCAGGCTAACATGTCCGCGCCAGTGTGCTGTGAGGGGAGTGGGGACCGTTGCTGCACACAGGCAAGCTGCATATGGGCCAGGGTGGAAGCCGTATTGTAGTAGAAAACCCTCCCTTGCTTCCCAGGTCACCCTCAGCAGCGAGATATCTTCCAGGACGAACTCCTGTTGAAAATGTGGGGACAGTGTTCAGTATAGGGGCCCACTGCAGCTGTTGGCTCTCCCCAAGGCACAGAAACCCAGAGGACAGGACAGCCATGAAACAATCAGTCCCCCTTGACCCTGTGCTTATTCACCATTTTGGGGCTCCCGTGGGTTATGTGCGCTCGCTTTGGGACAGGCAAATTATGCTATTTTGTAGGCTGTGCTTGCCCTCCTTAAGTACGGGGGAATCATTGCTCTGTCTGGTGTGAACAATGCTGCCTCTGTTAAGTGTTGCAGTTTGCCTTTACAGATGCAACCTTGAGATCTCAACCGTCTCTGTTATCACCGGCCGAGACACTGCAAAGAATCAGGAAGAGGCTACCTAGAAGCAAAGAAGACATGCTGCATGAAGTAATGCAGAAGTCACTTAACGAGAATCTAAAAGCCAGAGTGGAGGGAGAGTGAAAGGAGGATCCGCCAGCAGAATGCAGATTGCCTGCACAAAAGCACGGAGCTCCAGCAGCAAAGCACGGATCGGCTGATAAGAATCATGGAGCACCAAGCGGACTTGATCCAGGCGCTCGTAGCCATGCAGGCGGAGCACTACCGCGCCTGCCCCCCCCGCAGCCTTTGTCCCAAAACTCTTTCCGTTGTGCCCCCCTGTCACCTGCAACCCACTTTCCCCAACATCCGGGTTCTTATCGCCACCAGCTGCCTCCAACACCTGTAGCTTCACCACCCAGCCCTGGAAACTACGACCCTTAACCCACTGCACTCAACCCCCATCACCATGCAGTATAGCCATCCTGAAGTGCAGCACTCATAGTAGAGCACTCCAGACAGGAAGGCTGAGTATGCTAACAGGACATAGGCAAATCTGTGATTGTGCCATTCCCCATCCCACCTCCTTGCTCTTTCTGTTTCGCAAGCAGTTGTGTTTCTTTTCAATAAATGGATTTTTTGGCTTTGAAAACATTCTTTATTATTGCATAAAGTAAAAGATACCTTAGCCTAGGAAAGCAACAGGCACTGCAAGTCAGAGTAGCAAAAACAGATTCTTACTAACATTGGAACTACAGCACTTCACTCCCGTGTAGGGCACCAGACATTACTGGTGGCTTTCAGCCTCAAATTGCTCCCTCAAGGCATCCCTAATCCTTGCACCCCTGCGTTGGGCCCCTCTAATAGCCCTGCTCTCTGGCTGTTCAAATTCAGCCTCCAGGTGTTGAGCCTCCGAGGTCCATGCGTGAGTGAAGCTTTCACCCTTCCCTTCACAAATGTTATGGAGGGTACAGCACGCGGATATAACTGTGGGGATGCTGTGTTCGGCCAGGTCCAGCTGTGTTATGCTCATACAAAGCACATGGGATCTTTCTAGAGGAAGGCAAATACTCAGCATTTATTAAAAATACAACAGTTAGCATATACTTTTCAGTCACACACACACACACATATATGTATATATACGCGCACACACACACATGCAGAGATTCCTGCCAGTGATGTTCATAGTTACCAATCTGTTGTAGCTCGAGTCAATCTAATGGCCAGTTAGATTGAGCATGAGTGTGGAGCTGGGCTCTTGTCGGTTGCGATCCGATGCTCTTGGAGTGTGGTAAGACAAACCCAAAGTCCCATGGCCAAGCACCCTGTTCTTATAGGTTTTTTTCTCTGTTGAAGTCTATGGATTTTGCTGTCCGCTTGTGACCGGTTACTTTTTAATTGGTGTAAACATTCCAATACGCCTCCGAGAGGATCATCCTGTCCGTTGTTCCGATTTAATCAATTGTCCTTAGGGGTGCCAGCCTTCACCTGAGGGTCGTCAATCTGCCCTTCATCATCGATGCGCGTTGATGATTCTTTGATGTCCTTTAAGTCTCTTCACTCCTTCCTTGACCATCTGGCTATAACAATGACCTTCACACCTTATCTTTTGCGGAGGCATACATTCCTCATTCACACAAACAGATTGATTTTATATCAAGCAAAAAGGCATTGCAAATTAAACCTTGCTAAGTTTTACAATCAATAACCAAGAGAATTTACATTGAGACCCAGGCCTTCAATGTTCCTCTAATCTCTTTAACGTAGATACAATACACTCATAAAGATTGTTCTGGTCTGTCATTGCTTTCTGCTATTCAAAAAAGGGTGGCTGACAGGATGAAATCAAATCATACATTAATTCTCAGAGTACATTATAAAATCCAGCTCCTACCGCTTCCCATACAGAGAGCACCAGAGGCCCTTTAAATGGCCAAACGCACACTCCATAGTCATTCTGCACCGGCTTAGCCTGTTGTTGAACCGCTCCTTGCTGCTGTCAAGGCTCCCTGTGTAGGGTTTCATGAACCACCGCATTAAAGGATAAGTCTCCAAGGATCACTATGGGCATTTCGACTTCCCCTACGGTGATCTTCTGGTCTGGGAAAAAAGTCCCAGCTTGCAGCTTCCTGAACAGGCCAGTGTTCCGAAAGATGCGTCCATTAATATCAATGAAATGCCCACGGTGATCCTCAAGCACCTGGAGAGCCATAGAGAAATACCCTTTCCGATTAACATACTCAGAGGCTAGGTGGGCTGGTGCCAGAATTGGAATATGCGTGCCATCTATCACCCCTCCGCAGTTAGGGAAACCCATTCGTGCAAAGCCAGCCACAATGTCATGCACGTTCCCCAGAGTCATGGTTCTTCTGAGCATGATGCAATTAATGGCCCTGCAAACTTGCATCAACACGATTCCAACGGTAGACTTTCCCACTCCAAAGTGGTTAGTGACCGTTCAGTAGCTGTCTGGAATTGCCAGCTTCCAGATTGCAATAGCCACCCCCTTCTCCACCATCAGGGCAGCTCTCAATCTCATGTCCTTGCGCCGCAGGGTGGGGGCGAGCTCATCACATAGTCCCATCAAAGTGACTTTTCTTATCCAGAAGTTCTGCAGCCACTGCTCGTCATCCCAGACTTGCATGATGATGTGATCCCACCACTCAGTGCTTGTTTCCCGAGCCCAAAAGCAGCGTTCCACAGTGGTGAACATGTCCATGAATGCCACAAGCAATCTTGTGTCGTATGCGTTACTCGAGTCGATATCATCGTCAGAGTCCTCACTGTCAGTTTGGTTCTTAAGGAGTAACTTGACTGCCAAACGTGACGTGCTGGTGACGCTCGTCAGCAGTTTGGGCTCCATTCCCACAGACCGAAAGGGAAGACAGCGCGCAGCACAAAAAACTTTTGAAAGATGGCACCAAATGTGGATGGAAGCAGAGGGATTGCTGGGATGCGAACTGATGCATTACGGGGTATTGGGACAGGACCCAGAATGCCCCGCCCCCTTTCCACAAGCCACAACGCCAGAATGGGAAGAGATGCTCTGTGGGATAACTGCCCATAATGCACCGCTCTCAATGCCGCTGCAAGTGCCGCAAATGTAGCCACGCCAGTTCGCTTGCAGCTATCTGCGTGGACAGACTGCAGCGCTTTCCCTACTGTGCTCTCCGAAGGCTGGTTTAACTCAAAGCGCTCTACATCTGCAAATGTAGCCATTCCCTAAATCTTAGCCTTAGTAATAAGCCATAAATCTAGTGTCTTATTAAGACCATGCGTTTTAGCGTCTAGTAAAGTTTTGAATTTAAGCTCTGAGGTTCATCGTCTGAAAGCTTTTCTGAACCCACATTTCTGGCCTTCAAATGACCCTGCAACCTCTCCAGAAGCTATCTCCCCAAAGACCAGGACACACCAATTCCAAGCGGCACTAGATCCTGCTAGAACAACAGATGCAAAACCTGCATCTATATCTATCGCTATCATCTCTATCTCTATATCTACTGCTACGATGATCAACACCCCCCACAACACATCTTTCAAGATCCATGGGTTCTACATGTGCCTATCACAACATGTGATGTATCTCATCCAGTGCACTAAATGCCCCAATAACAACTATGTAGCTGAAACTAGACAATCACTATGCTCTCAAATGACCTTGCACAGGAAAATGATATCACCTGTGGGTGAATACTTTTCACAAAGCAATTACTCTATATCTGATCTCTGTCCACATCCTCAAAGGAAACCTGATCAACACTTTCAAAAGATGAGCCTGGGAGCTTAAATTCATAACTTTTTTAGAGACTAAAAACACTGCTCTACAGCCAAAATGCTTCTGAAATAAATGTAGTCAAACTTTACTAATTCTGGGTCACTGAGAACGAAAATAATGCTTAAAATTGTTGATTGGCTCTAGTTTTCAAGATATGCTATTGGGTCAGTATATACCACCCTTGACTTGGGAATGGCGGAGGATAAGTGAGTTATAAAGGGAAGGGATCTCAATTTAAACCAGAAATGACTAAAATACATCTAGGACTAAATCTATGACTGGGTTTGGACAGTACTTGCTTTTTAGGCAAATCAATGAATGATGCAATCTGAAGCTAGTATTGCATCATACATGATATGAATTGCATCATGTTATTCCTAGAAGTCATGGATGATGCAATCATAACGAAGCTTACATCACTCTGCTGAACAGATTGCCCTATATCAGCTCTAGAAATCATACAGTGTCGTGCTCTCTTATTTGTCAGTGTTTGATTTTGCAAAGAGACACATTTCTGTTTAGCCGAAGTGAGCAGAGATGCCTCGTACTTGTGTGAACAGTGTAGATAACTTCTGCTATGTTTGTGGTGAAGTGACTTTTGCATCACAAAAGCGCAGTATAACCACTATGGTTAAGAAAGTCTATCACCTTTATTTTGGCTGCAAAATTGGAGATCAGGACAAGAGGTGGTCCCCACACATATGCTGCAACACTTGTGCAACAAAACTTCACCAGTGGTTGAACAGGAAAAGGAAATCTATGCCTTTTGCAGTGCCAATGATTTGGAGAGAGCCAACAGATCATACCATGTTACTTCTGCATGGTGCCTCCAGTTGGGAAAGGTGTGTCAAAGAAGAAAAAGTGGACTGTGCATTATCCAAACATTCCATCATTCCATCAGCTATACGCCCAGTACCCCACGGAGAAGGACTGCCGGTTCCTGATGCACCAGAATCATTCTCACTTGAGTCAGACGAGGAAGAGGAAGAGGATGAAACTTCTGGTCCTGAACCATCAATGTCACAGGACCCACATTTTCTCCCATCCTCCTCCTCTGAACCACACCTCATAACACAAGGTGAACTGAATGACCTTGTCAGGGATTTGGAACTACCCAAGAATAAGGCAGAGCTGTTGGGCTCCAGACTACAGCAGTAGAATCTCCTGGCAGGTGATGTTAGGGTTTCCATGTTCCGTGACCATCAAAAGGATCTTGTCCCATTCTTCTTCATGGAAGGTGATCTTGTAGCCTGCAACAACATCGATGGTGTGATGGCAGCCCTCAACATCGTTCATGATCCAGATGAGTGGAGACTGTTCATTGATTGATCGAAGATGAGTCTTAAAGCTGTTTTACTGAATAATGGCAATGTTTTGCCATCAATTCCAGTTGGTCATGCAGTCCATATAAAGGAAACCTATGACAACATGAAACAACTCTGAGGTGCATAAACTATGACCAACATCAGTGGCAGCTTTGTGGCGATTTGAAGTTGTTGCTCTCTTGCTTGGTCTGCAGACTGGATACACAAAGTACTGCTGTTTTCTCTGCGAATGGGATAGTCGTGCAAGAGATTCCCACTACATCAAGAAAGATTGGCCACTCCAACAGTCATTGGAGCCTGGGAGGAAACGTGTTCAGCATCCACCACTTGTTGAATCAAGGAAGATTTTGTTACCACCCTTACACATCAAGCTGGGTCTGATGAAGAACTTTGTCAAGGCCTTTGACAAAACACAAGCAGCTTTCAAGTACCTACGTTGAAAATTTCCAAGGTTAAGTGAAGCTAAGATAAAGGAAGGTGTCTTTGTTGGTCCTCAGATTCGTGAACTTCTTTGAGATGATGCATTTGACCATGCACTGCGTGGCAAGGAAAAGACGGCACGGAAAGCCTTCCAGTTAGTGGCAATAAATTTTCTCGGAAACAACAAGGCAGACAACTACAGGTTGTTGGTGGAAACCCTCCTCAAGGCATACAAAAGCCTTGGTTGCAACATGTCACTAAAGATACAGGTTTCAGAGTAGCAGCCATGTTAATCTGTATCTGCAAAAAGAACAGGAGTACTTGTGGCACCTTAGAGACTAACAAATTTATTAGAGCATAAGCTTTCATGGACTGCAGCCCACGCATCCGAAGAAGTGGGCTGTAGTCCACGAAAGCTTATGCTCTAATAAATTTGTTAGTCTCTAAGGTGCCACAAGTACTCTTGTTCTTTTTACTAAAGATACAGTCTTTGCCCTCTCATCTAGATTTTTTTCCACCGAACTGCGGAGCAGTGAGCGACGAGCATGGCGAGCGATTTCACCAGGACATTGCAACAATGGAGAAACGCTATTAGGGCAAATGGAGCCCATCAGTGCTTGCGGACTATTGCTGGACAGTGACAAAAGATGCTCCATTTAATGAATACAAGAGACAAGCCAAGAAGCGCCGAGTAGACACTGAATAAGACTAAACTATGTACATAAAGGTTTTTTGCCTTTTGTTTCATAATAAATTTTATTTATATAATCCTTTTGCTGATTTTTAAAGTGTTACATAAACAGGACAGGTGAAATATTATCATGTAAATCAACCATAAACACAGGAAAAGACCTAGGTTTACAATTTATGATTAAACTCTATCTACACAATCTACATAGACAGGGCCGGCTCTAGGCACCAGCAAAAGAAGCTGGTGCTTGGGGCGGCACATTTTTAGGGGCGGCATGGCCGGCGCCAGAATGCCGCCCCTAAAAATGTGCCCCGGCTGCCCTAGCTCACCTCCGCTGCTGCTGCCATGGTGCGCGAAACAGCTGATTCGCGCGCGCCGCTACTCGCCCTCCCTCCCAGGCTCTCAAACCTGGGAGGGAGGGGGAGATCCCAAGCGGCCGTTTTGCGCGTCGCTGCTCCCCCTTCCTCCCTCCCAGACTTGAGAGCCTGGGAGGGAGGGGGAGAAGCGGTGCCCGTGCTGCGGCCACTCGGAGTCTCCCCCTCCCTCCCAGGCTCTCAAACCTGGGACGGGGGGAGACTCCGAGTGGCCGCGGCGCGGCGCCGCTTCTCCCTCTACCTTCCTCCCTCCTAGGCTTGAGAGCCTGGGGGGAGGAGGCAGGGCTAGGGATTTGGGGAAGGGGTGGAGTTGAGGCGGGGCCGGGGGTGGGGTAATTAAATAAGGGGGGAGGGCCAAAATTGTGTTTGCTTTGGGCGGAAAAAATCCTAGAGCCGGCCCTGTACATAGACATAAAATGTAAAAACTTAACTGTCTTAGAAACAGTAGCCAATCAGTTGTTTTAATTGTCATATTTGAATTCAGCACATCAAAATACATAATAAATAGCACATTTTATCTCTGAAGCAGACAACTTCTCAAAAATTGTAGACCAGTGAAATCTTAGCTTTAATAAAGACACTAGATTTATGACTTAAAATCTGTAACACACTAACCTCCCTTTTTTGTTGTATGACTACTTCTTTTGTATGGTTTGGGTAGGTAGCAATAACTTTAACAATCTAAATACCTGTCCCAGACTTGAAGAAGAGCTCTGTATAGCTCCTAAGCTGCGCTCTGTCACTAAGGCAGGCCTACACTGGTGCTTTACAGCACTGCAACTTTCTCTCTCAGGCGTGTGAAAAAACACCCCCCTGAGCACAGCAAGTTACAGCGGTGTAAAGTGCCAGTGTAAACAGTGCCCGATGCTGTAAACTAATCCCCTCGTGGAGGTGGACTACCTTCAGCACTGGGAGAGCTCTCTCCGACTGCTGGTGCGCAACCACACTCGCACTTCAAAGCGCTGCCGCGGGAGCACTCCCACAGCAGCGCTTTGAAGTTTTGAGTATCCACGGCCTAACAGAAATTGGTCCAGTAAAAGATATTACCTCACCCACCTTATCTCTCTAAGAACCTGGGACTGACATGGCTACAACTATACTGCATAAAATAAATTATATCAATAATTTTGTATAGTAGAAAGTCATCGTAACAACATTCTTATAAGATCTTTGGTGCTTTAAAACTTGTACTTAATATTTTATGCCTCATTGAATGTCTGCTAATGTGAAAATGGCAATGGAATAACACTTTAGCTTACTACTAAAAACTAGGGCTTTCGATTAATCGCAGTTAACTCACGGGATTAACTCAAAATTAATCATGATTAAAAAATTAATTGCGACTAATCAGAGTTTTAATCGCACTGTTAAACAATAGAATACCAATTGAAATTTATTGAATATTTTTGGATGTTTTTCTACATTTTCAAATATGTTGATTTCAGTTACAACACAAAATACAAAGTGTGCACTGCTCACTTTATATTACAAATATTTCCACTGTAAATATGATAAATGTTATTTTTTTAAATTCACCTCATACAAGTACTGTCGTGCAATCTCTTTATTGTGAAAGTGCAATTTACAAATGGAGATTTGTTTTGTTACATAACTGCACTCAAAAACAAAACAATGCAAAACTTTTGAGCCTATAAGTCTACTCAGTCCTACTTCTTGTTCAGCCAGTCGCTAATACAAACAAGTTTGTTTACATTTATGATGTCACCAGAAAGTGAGAACAGGAGTTCACATGGGACTTTTGTAGCTGGCATTGCAAGGTATTTCTGTGCCAGCTATGCTAAACATTTGTATGCCCCTTCATGCTTTGGCCACCATTCCAGAGGACATGCTTCCATGCTGCTGATGCTCATTTAAAAAAAAAATGTGTTAATTGAATTTGTGACTGAACTCCTTAGGGGAGAATTGTATGTCTCCTGCTCTGTTTACCCACTTTCTGCCATATATTTCATGTTATAGTAGTCTAGGATGATGACTTAGCACATATTTATTTTAAGAACACTTTTGCTGCAGATTTGAGAAAACGCAAAGAAGGTACCAAGATGAGATTTCTAAAGGTAGCTAGAGCACTCGGCCCAGGGTTTAAGAATCTGAAGTGCCTTCCAAAATCTGAGAGGGAAGAGGTGTAGAGCATGCTTTCAGAAGTCTTAAAAGAGCAACACATCGATGTGGAAACTACAGAACCCAAACTCCGAAAAAAGAAAATCAGCCTTCTGCTGGTGACATCTGACTGAGATGATGAAAATGAACATGCGTCGTTCCACACTGCTTTGGGTTGTCATCGAGCAGAACCCGTCATCGGCATGGATGCGTGTCCTCTGGAATGTTGGTTGAAGCATAAAGGGACATATGAATCTTTAGCGCATCTGGGATGTAAATATCTTGCAATGCCGGCTACAACAGTGCCATGTGAACGCCTGTTCTCACTTTCACATTGTAAACAAGAAGCGGGCAGTATTATCTCCTGCAAATATAAACAAACTTGTTTGTCTGAGTGATTGGCTGAACAAGAAATAGGACTGAGTGGACGAGTAGGCTCTAAAATTTTACATTGTTTAATTTTTGAATGCAGTTATTTTTTATACATAATTCTAGATTTGTTAATTCAATGTTCATGATAAAGCAATTGCACTACCGTACTTATAGACTCATAGACTTTAAGGTCAGAAGGGACCATTATGATCGTCAAGTCTGACCTCCTGCACAACACAGGCCACAGAATCTCACCCACTCCTGTAACAAACCCCTAACTTATATCTGAATATTGAAGTCCTCAAATCATGGTTTAAAGACCTCAAGGTGCAGAGAATCCTCCAGCAAGTGACCCGTGCCCAACGCTGCAGAGGAAGGCGAAAAACCTGCCAATCTGCTCTTGAGGAAAATTCCTTCCCGACCCCAAATATGGCGATCAGTTTAAACTTGTATTAGGTGAATTGAAAAAAAACTATTTATTTTGTTTTTTATAGTGCAAATATTTGTAATAAAAAAATAAATATAAAGTGAGCACTGTATACTTTGTATTCTATGTTGTAATTGAAATAAATATATTTTAAAATGTGGAAAATATCCAAAAATATTTAAATAAATGGTATTCTATTGTTGTTGAACAGTGCGATTAATCACAATACATTTTTTAAATCACTTTTCAGCCCTACTAAAAACTACTGGGAATGTTTAAAAATGTAATCTCTTGGAAAAAATGGTATGTAAGAATTTTTCATGACAGTTATATGCTTTCTTGTGAGTGTAGGTGTCGCAGTAAGATTATATGATAATACTTAGTCACTAACTACTGCTGTTGTCTACTCCACTGTGATGATAGCTCAACTTTTTAGGTTTATCCACCATTCCCTAATTTTTTCTGGAGTATCATTCAGTCTTCTCCAAGACTGAGGACTTTTGGGTCATAGTGTAGAAAAGGAACTGAGAAAGGGATTATGAACAAGGAGTTCCTATGATCTTTGAGTGGCCTCTACACATTGCCACTCTTGGAAGATGCCCTTGTGGTGCCGCTGACCTGATGGAAACCTCTAGAACCAGTGTCTGCTGGAGTGACCACATACCCCCTCTCATGCCTTTGAATGTTCTGAAGGTAAAGTATAGAAAGGGGAGGGCTATTTCATCATCCTCAGTTCCTTCGGCATGCAAACCCAGGCTCCAGTAGTGAATAACAGGACTTTGAGGTAGAGGGGAAGATAAGCAGGTAGTGTGAATGTTCAGTATCTCATCTTGAAGAACTCCCACTTGTAAGTAGAGCTAGCCAAAAGATTTTTTTCGGTGAAAATGCACATTTGGCAACACTGAAATGTATTGTGAATTCATGTCAGTTTCGCTGAATTGTTTGTGTTAAGGAAAAAACGCCAAAAAGTCAACATTTCACTTGACATTTTCTAATGAAATGTTTCAATTTTTTGATACAAGATTTTGTTTTCAAATTTCCTTTGAATTTATTTAAAAAAATAAGTTAAACATAGCTCAAAATTAAGTTATTTACTCTACTTAAAATGATTTTTTAAAAACTTTTTGATTAGTTGAAATCTGTTTTTGGTTTGACACAAAATGGTTTTTTTGTTTTTGCAGAATTGCCAACAAACTAGAAAACCATGGTATGCACAGCTCTGGTTGTAAATAACCTTCATTTTATTAAATGGCTTCTGCATAATCTCACTACTGGGAGTTTATCAAACAGTGCATATTCTCCCCAGAACTAGTTAAACAGGGATTGTAACACTACCCTCCCAAATTGGGGCATCAGATCTGGATACCAATTCAGTTGAGTAATGTTTTATGTAGGTATGGATTGATCTGGTACTATAAATCCCTGCTATTGTGATATGGGTAAGACAAGCCCTGAATGGTGTGTTGGACCTGATCAAATGATCCCTAAATCCTTCTGTCATGGTGATGTTAGCCAGCCTATAACATTCCTCAATACTACATATGATTAACTTAGATAAGTGCTGAGTTGTAATGGCCTGACCCTTGTGGTTATCCTCATATGATACTAATAATAGAGGTGAGTCTGTAAGCGCCATTGACCTAAATAGGTCAAAAGTGGATGTCTTCTGAATATCTACAATATACAACTTCGCCTTGCTTGGATGAGGGTGATGTCTCGGGAAGAATATGGCAGATTCAAGGTCTGAGGTGGAAATTGGTTCCCACCTTAGGTAGAAATTTAGAATGTGAGCAAAAAAAATCACATCAAAGATTGTAAAAGGTGGTGGCTTGACCATCAATTCTCCTAGCTGAGGTTATGGCTGTAATAAAAGCCCTCATGATACAGAGATGTAATATGGAACATTCTCCCGTGGCTTTGAAGAGAGGCACTGTCAGCTGCATGAGGACTTGACTGAAGTCCCAACTAGATGTAGGATCCTTCACAGCAGGGCAGATACCTCAGTCCTTCCAGAAACCTTTTCACTATAGGGTTATTGAACACAAACTTGTGTTCCACTTCCATGTGATAAGCAGAAATGACTTCAAGGTGTACTCTGATAGGGGAAAGAGACAGTTCCAGGGACTTGAGGTGGAGCAAATATTGAAGGACAGAAAAGGAACCATGGATGGAGCTGTGTTATTTCTGACCGCCCACAGAAAGAACCTTTTCTGCTTATGGACCTAACAGGAAAGGACTGAACTGGAGTTTGCACTTTCTGGACTCTAGTGGAACAGCAAAGCTGCGAAGATGTCAGTTCTATAGCCCAGGCTGTCGGATGGAATAATTCTGGATCCAGGTGCTGAATCTGGCCTTTCTCAGATGATCTTGCATGATTTATAGAGAGGTAAGTTCCAGGGGACATCAGCATATTAATTTTAACAAACTGATTAATAGTGTGAAACTTATTTTTGAATGTCTTGGTGTGTTTTGGCTGTTTTGACCTTTTTTGTTAGGCCATGGTAGAAATTTATGAAGTAAAATAGTCAGTTTTACTTAGCCGTTTCAGTTTGATTGATCAATAGCTTCATATTAAGAGGTTGTCTTATAAACGTTCTTACATTTTGAGGTCAGAAGCAATCATTATGGTTATTTCCTCTGCCCTACTGAACAATACAGGCCAAAAATTTCTCCCAGTGTTTCGTTTCAGAGTAGCAGCCGTGTTAGTCTGTATCCGCAAAAAGAACAGGAGTACTTATGGCACCTTAGAGACTAACAAATTTATTTGAGCATAAGCTTTCGTGGGCTACAGCCCACTTCTTTGGATGCATAGAATGGAAAACACAGAAGATATTTATACATACATCTGTATACATACATACATCCACCACATTCCTAGGTAAGTTATTTCCCCTCACAGTTTAAAAATCTGCACCTTATTTTCAATTTGAATTTGTCTAGCTTTAACTTCCAGTCATTGTATTTTGATACGTCTTTTGTGTGCTAATTTAAAGAGCCTTCTAGTGCCAGAAATATTCCTATGTATATACTTTCAGGCTGTGATCAAGTCATCTCTTAACCTTCTCTAATAAGTGAAATAGACTGAGCTTCTTAAGTTTCTCACTGTAAAGTAGATTTTTCAAGACCTCAGATCATTCGTAGTGGCTGTTTTCTGAACACTTTCAAATATTCAACCTTCTTTTTGAAATATGAACACCAGAATTGGACACAGTATTCCACCAATGGTCTCACCAGCTATATACATAGTCACCTTCTCCCTACTCCTAATCAATGTTCTCCTGCTTCTACATCCAAGGGTCACATTAGACCTCTTAGACACAGCATCACACTGAGAGCTCATGTTCTGTTAGTTATGCAGCATGACTCCTAAATCCTTTTCAGAATCCCTGTTTTTCCAGGTAACATCCTTCCAAAGAGTGGGACTGGACCATTTCTCCTAAGCTGCCATGGCATAAAATTTCTAAATCTTTTCAATGCATTTGGTCAGATTTTTCATGCTTGCTAAGATAAGGGTTAAGACCCATGTTCTAGAACTAAGGGCAGTTGGTTATGGATGTCAACATTTTTTCCATGACATTCAGTGCTGTCATCAGGGTAATGGTAGGCAACAGGGTGGTGATGTACTATATAAATCAACAAGCAAGATCCCAGTCCGTGTGCACAGAATCACTAAAACTATGGGACTGGTGCATTACCTATTGCATAGAGATCTCCATGACTTACCTTCCAGGTCTCCAGAAACCTTTAGCAGATGCCCTAAGCAGTCACTTCCATCAGGACCATGAGTGGGAGCTCAACAACCTAGTCTTGTACAATATCTGCAAAGCTTAGGGGATCTCTGTAATGGATCTCTTTGCAACCCCAGACAATGCAAAATGCCAGATCTTCTGCACCATGAGGGGACTTGGCCACAACTCCTTAAGGAATTCCTTCCTAGTTCTCTGGCCCTGCGCTCTCCTTTACGCCTTCCCTCCAACACCATTAATTCTCCAAGACACTGATCAGATTATGGCAAGACCAGGCGAGGGTTATCCTGATAGCACCTTCTTGGCCGAGAGAGGTGTGGTATTTCGATCTACTTCACCTTTCTATAGAAATGTCCTGCTCCTATCAAACCTCCTAATACAGAACTCAGGCATCATTAACCATCGCAATCTCCCAGCTCTGAACCTCAAGGCCTGGCTCTTTTTTTGTTTCTCAACCTCCGAGTTGGACTGCTTAGAGGAAGTCCAGTCTGCACTTCTCAATGCTAGGAAGCCTTTCATATGTAAAAATTATGTACAGAACTGGAAGCGCTTTCTTTTCTGGTGTTCACATCGCTCTGTATCCACTTCTGAAACTCCTCTCTCCAGAATCCTCAATTACCTACTGCAGTTCAAAACAAGTCGATTATGATTAAGTTTGGTCTAAGTACACCATGCAGCTATTATGTCTTTTCATTTGCTTATCAAGGGCTCCCCACCATGGCCAGATTCCTTAAGAGCTTATCTGTTTCCTCATAGTTGGAACCTCACACCTTCCTAGTATCTTAATTTGGTCCTTAACATCGCGATGAACTCCCTATTCAAACCTAAGGCCACCTGTTCACTCCACCACCTCTCCTTTAAGATTTCATTCCTGATAGCTGTCACCTTGCATAAAAGGTTGAGAGAATTGGGAGTGCTCATGTTTGACCCACCTTATGTTACCGTCTATCGTGACATGGTCATGCTGAGCCCCTATCCTCGATTCTCCTTGAAGATTTTGTCAGACTTGCATATTAATCAGGATATCTTTCTGCCAGTATTCTTTCCCAAGTCCCACTCCTCAAGAGAAGAAGCTAGACTCACACTTCAGACGTTCAGAGGGCATTTGCCTTTCATCTGGACCAGACTAGAAGCTTTAGGATTTCTCTTCAACTTTCTGTATCCTTTTCTGAAATAAAGAAAGGACAATCAATTTGTTCTCAGAGACTCTCTAAATGGGTTTCAAGTTGCATCATAGTCTGCTATGAGGTCACTGGGGTAGAACCTTCCCTAAGGTGCCAGCACATTCCACCAGGACTCAATCCATTTCAGTTACCCTCCTCAAGGACATTCCCCTCATGGAAATTTTCATGGCTGCAACTTGGTCCTCTGTTAACATGTTCCCCAGACATTACGCTATCCTATCTGCATTCAGGATGGACACAGCCTTTGGCGATGGTGTCTTATGCACTGACTTGCATCTGCTTCCTTTGCACGTGCTTCCTCATTGAGTTACTGATTGGGAATCTCCTATGTTGGAGCACCCATAGGCACATATACTTGGAGGAGTAGAGGTTACTCAACCTTCAGTAACTTGAGTTCATTGATATGTTTTGTTTCTATGGGTGCACCACCTCCCTCACTCCTTTTTGTTTGCTGCGGAGTCTGGCTTTGTAGTTGTGAAGGAACTGGATTGGCAGTGGGTCCTTCCATTCCTGTATGCTCTTACTTTGGAGCACATGGTGCTCAGGCATGGACCTGCAACACTGCTAATTCAAATTTCCTATCAAGCACTTGCAAGTGTGTGCACATGCTACAGTGGATCACCTATAGGGACAAAACATCTTGAAGTTAGTGAAAGGTAAGTAACCTCTCCTTGTCAAGCCCCAAATCTAGACTCCTTCATGTAAACCGTAACATTTATTTTCAGGTCTTCAGATTATGGGGGAGGAGAACGGGATGACTGTTCTTTCTAAAGAAGATACCCTCTTAAATTCTGAATACCGACATTAATTCCTTCTCATGGGCTCTCCATTTACGTGTTTTACACCACAGAAAAGAAGCAACTTAACATCCACACTGACTGACTGTCCAAGCCATAGAAACCAATTATCAGGGACAAAATGTGGCTTCCCCATAGCACCCCATTAAGTTGGAAGTATTTGCATTTTGGGCTTGTCCCCCTGCAGAGCATTCTCTTGAAAGATGTGCAGTTTAACCATTTAGAAACTATTTAGAGCTTAAGTGTACCCTTGTAAGTTGCCAGTAGAGGAAATTAACACGCAGCTCAACTGTTTCCAGCTTTTTGCAGGGTAAAGGACTCTTCAGCACTGTGTGTGTTCGCAGAACCTCATCCTATTGGGCGAGTGTGTGTTGGCAAGAATGTGTTGCTATTAGCCAAATTTGTCTCTTCCCTAACATTGCTGTCAAGGTTGAAATTGCCTAGTGCTGTACTTCCTGATGGCATCACTCAGAAGCTCTTCGGCAGCTGTGCTGCACTTGGCTTACCTACTATGAGGTAGTGTCTCCTTTTCTGGTCAGAATGAATAGCTAGCTTTTATAAAACTTTAAGTTTCTCTTTGTATGTGAATGATTTTAACTCCTGTGTGCCAGAAAGTGCAGAACTTTCACCACTGTGTCCTAGTAATAAGCTCTTAATGTAAAACACTAATATTTGCTTTGCTGCTTAGTGTCAGGATATTCACTTATATGACTGAAAGTTGTTTACATGCTCACAGTATATGAGTGCATGAAAAATTGAAAGTAACAAATCTCTAAAACTCTTAAGGTTGAAAAGCAAGTTGCTATATGCAGAATTGTGTTAGAGCTTATTTGCAATTTGTATTCAAAGTACTACAGGCTTGGAAACTGTGCTGAATGTCTTAGGTTGATCTGTTCTTTTGATTCTGGAAGAATGATAAAGATGAATCAGATTTAATGATACAGAGAGAATACGGCATGCTGAGCGGGGAGTGGAAGTGCATCTATTGCATCTGCTTGAGTCAGCAGCTAGTGCTTTCTGCTGTTACCCTTTAGTGTCAGAATAGTCGGAAGGTTACCTGAGGGTACTATGAATCACTTCAGTGACTTCCTCACTGATTATTAGTCTACAGGATGGCATGTTATTTAAGCACATAATCTTTATTTTTTGGTCTTGAGAAATTTATTTGTGATTAAAAGGGAAGTAATTGGAAAAAAATATTTATTCCAGTATAATTGCTTATTTCAACAGCAAGAGATTAATAGTTAGAAACCCAGAATGTTCTGTGTGTAGGGGGGCGAAGCTCATGTTCTAACTAGTGAAATATAGCTAGGACTTGGAAAAAACTCACTTGCAGATGGGAAGATTTCCCTGCTAAAAGTGGAATGTAAGTATTCAGTATCTGTAGAACTTAAGTTGTCTTTTAAAAACCAAAATTCTCATCCTTAATGTTCTGGAAATAACTTCAAATGTATAAACTGGCATAATATTACCTGTCTGAAACAAGCTCTAGTGCTTCTAGTGTGCTGTCTTTTTGTTCTGTTTATAGGCACTAGGCTCTATAACAGGGGTGGCCAACCTGAGCCTGAGAAGGAGCCAGAATTTACCAATGTACATTGCCAAAGAGCCACAGTACTACATCAGCAGCCCCCCATCAGTTCCCAGCGCTTCCTGCCCACCAGCAGCCCCGCTAATCAGGGCCCCCTCCCCACAGCCTCCCGATCAGCTGTTTCACAGGGCCTGTGGCAGAGCCAGGGGTTGAGCAGTGAGCACACCCCCTCCCCCGGCACATTGGAAAGTTGACGATTGTAGCTCCAGCCCCAGAGTTGGTGCCTATACAAGGAGCCACATATTAACTTCTGAAGAGCCACATGTGGCTCCGGAGCCACGGGTTGGCCACTCCTGCTCTATAATAATACAAATAATAATACTAAGAATCTAGCAGCGATGTAAAACGAATCAAACATAGATACTGGTCACTTTCACTGCTATTATTTAGAACCCTGGGAGCAGTAGTGAGTGTTCAGAATCATGTCTATTTCATGCAGATGCTACTGTTGGAAAAACTATGAGCAGCTGCAGAGGTAAAGGCTTGTCGGGATTCCTGTAAAAATGGTAAGTGCTTTGTAAAATCAGGCCCTAGGCATCTCAAGTTGAGCAACGAAAATTAGTGAAAACTATTTTGGCAATTTTGACCTTAATCTCTGTCTCCTACTTTTTCCATTTGTAAAAAGAGGAGGATAATTCCATTTTATCTTGCAGGAGCATTGTGAAGATAAATTCATTATTATTTGTGAAGTACTCTGATACTACAATGATGAGTATAGAAAAGTCCATGAGGAAATTAATAATTCTGTATTCAGTGCAGGGTTTGTATTGTGTGTGGTAAATAAGGCCTTAGGTTCACTCACTGATGATAAAAATAATATTCACTGAGCACAATCCATCCTGCTTATTGAATGAGGCAGAGTCATGTGAAAAAAGTGATCATGCAATTAAAGACTGTCATAATTCTGCCCCTTTGTGCCTTGTATTAAGTTTGCACAGACAGACATAATATTGACTTTGAAATACTTGGCTGTTCAACCCTTAATGTTCTTTTAAGATAAGTTAGTACTATGTATAGTTATATAATATGTCTTGCATGGAGGCCAGTATTCCTGTTCAATACTTTTGCGTTCCACTTTCAAAATCCAAATATCAGCTACCCACAAGTTTTAAGTCCCCATTATCCCCTTCACTAAGAGTCCATCTTCTCTTGGATCATACCTAAAGTCCAGTGGTTCCGGATCACAAAATTTACTGCCTCCATAGCCTTTGAACAATCCTCACTTTAATTCCCCATTTAAAAAATAAGTGGGTGCTTTTCTTCTGCCTCCCATGATCCTAACTAGTGCTGGGAGGTGCCCAGGGAAATGTTTATTATATCCATAAATCCACAGGGCATACTTCAAATATTACTCCTGAGGGCACTCTGCATCAAAAAATTGAAAATTCTGAGCACAGTATTTTTAAATTCTGCAAATTTTATTTGTCAAAATAACACTGCATAATCACACCAGTTTCAATTATTTTGGTAATTTATTTCAAAATACCTGTCAGCAAGTATATATCTAACAATACAGACACACAAAAATTCCCCCAGGAATAGAGAGCCAAGAAAACCCCTGACAACCCAGTTCCAACCCAGTTCCTGTTTCTCTGCCCATTTCTGTGGGGGAAAGGAAATTCTGCACGCACAACATTAATTTCTGCAAAATTCGGCGTTGTGCAGTGTTGCAGAATTCCCCCAGGAGTAACATATAACCATTCTAAAACAATTATAAACCATAGAAGAAATATGGAAAACAAAATTCTTGTTCAACACCAGAAACCACCTTGTGGGAAATCAGCACTCTTTAGTGACAGCATTGTATGTTATATAATGTATTTTAAGCTGGCAAATTTAGTACTTTGAAATGTTTATACATCTCCTTCAATTTGTTTTAATGTTTGAACAGTTTGGTAAAAACACTTGCATGGGTTGAAACACAAAAATCCATCCTGCTTCAAACATTTGTTTTTTTTAACATAATCCATTTTAACTGTTTACAATTTATCAAAATAGTTTTATATCAATTTAATGCTGAAATGTATTCAAATGTGGTTCTTTATTGCCATGCTAGCATTGGTTGACTGTACTAGTGTTTTTCACTATTCTATTGAAAAGTGCAACATTTATTTGCAAGTGTATTGTAATATATTCAGACTGCGTTTACCATATTTTGTTGCTTTACACTGGTGATAGCAGACAGTAAGCTTCCTTGTACGGTGTATGTTAAAACCGCTTTAATCAAAACTAGTGTGATATTCTTCAGCATTAGTGTTATAAGGATATAGGTTGAGTGTCCTACAGTGTGTCACTGATACAAAAACTGGGAAAAAAACAACCTCTAAAAGAAATGTACGAAAACATTTGCAATTGTTTTTCTTTACTTTAAAGCTTATCTTTTTAGAAGAATGGGTAGTTCATGATGTTGTATAAATCATAATATCTGATTAACTTTCTATCACCTGGAATTTTCCTTTCTGGTTAAAAAGAATGGGCTACTAAAGGTGTCTTTTGCCTTTTTCTTCTGTATTAGAATTTGTATTTCTGATTACTTAATAAGGTGTGTGTTAAACTAAATCAAATTCAGATTGAACTGTTGTTCATTTCTGTAAAATGCTACTAAATCCTTGGCTTGATCATTCTAACCAAAATATTCATATAGATAGAAAAAGGAGAATTTTTGTATTGATCAGACGCATATAAAATTTACCTGCTTACCTAAATAAAACTAATCACTTCTAGACGTGCAATAAACTGAAGTATACTTTATTTCCCTTCTAAAAGGGTCTTTCTTATAATAGGACAACTACCCTTATGTTGACTATGGGATACTGTCACCTTTCAGAACACTGTTTTCTGACAGGGCATCTTAAAAATGGTATGACATAGTTTTTTTTTTTTTTTTTTTAATTTAAGAGGAATTTTTCTGCTCTTCAGCTGATGTTTCGAAAGGTATTTTGGGCTTCCCCGAAGGGCAAATTCAAACCTGCTTCCCCAGCCCCTACCTTTGTGCACACTATTTCCTGCTGCCCTTTCCATTTCAGTTTCCTTGCCTTTCTAATTGGTAAACATTCTCTACCACAACCTGAGGAAGCATCTTCTTGTGAACATGACCCAGGACAGTGATTGAGTTCTGTCTTAAAACTTTTGCATGTGGCAGAAGGTAAAACTGAATATCGATAAAACAATGGAACTTACTATAAACACACTTCTGTCAAAAGCACTAAATACACAGACTGAAAAAAGGTGTATTTTTTCTCTAATCTTTCATTTATAGCAATCTAAGATATTATTTGTTATAAGATTAGTTATAAAACTTTCAGATGAGAAGTAATTTTGTTTAAGCTCACTGTCTCTTTAAACACAAACAGAACAAGCAAAAACCCTTTACATTGGCTTGCATTTTGTCCCACAAAGCACGCACACACACATTTTACACAACAGTTGACTCTATCAAGTCCCATTGAAACATTTCTACATATTATTCAAAGAACTATATTCTAATACATCAGCCGTAACTCCTAATCACACTATCTCTTAACATCATTTTCCAATCTAGCTCCCATTTATCAAGTTGTCTGAGTTGACAAATGACAAATATGTGAAGCCCTTGCATTAAAAAATATCTGTTTTGGTTTTTTACATTTGCTTCTAATAACAAGAAGACCACCAATTCTCTAATATGAAAAATGTCAAGTTGCATGTTGGTTTACTTCAAAGAATACTGTAACACTCATTTTGGAAGAATATTTACCATATGCCCTATTTGATTTACTCAGTAATTATGCCCTGATATTTCTGAGTGTTGGCTGCCACTGGTCGGGTAGTAGCAACCAATAGGAACATAACTTTGTCTATCCTTTAGAGCAAGAGATATCAAACTCATTTGATATGGAGGGCCTCATCCGATACCCTGCCACTTTAATAACAAAAGTTATTAAAATAGAAATAAATGTAAACCATGTTGGTGGTAATTTATTTTCGATCTTAGTGATTGCTACTGCTGCTCTCCAATACCTGGCATCTCTTTGCTTGAACCAGTATGTCAGCATTTGGAGCAAATGACTGGGCTGAGGCTATCTTGAGTATCGAGTTCAGATGTCTCACTTAGTTGAGAATGTAATTTAGATCTGTTGATATTTATGATGGAGAATATTCACACAGGTTTGTACTCCTAAACATGGAAAGAGTTATTGATGCAACGAACTTCAGTTTGGGATAATTTGATCATAGGTACTGATAAAACTTGAACACTAATGTCAGATAATTTGCCCTTCAACAGAATATCTCATTGCAGTTCAGTAAGTTCCATTTGGTGCTCTTCTGGTACATCATGCACATTGATAGAAAATGGTGTGCTGAACACTGGAAACTCTTCTACCAGGTTTCTGAAGTCAGAGAATCATTCTTGAAATTCTTTTCTCAGTTGATCACTTTTGCTCACATACCTTTCTGTGATTTTATCACATTGAGTCCCAGTAGTGTCACAGTGATTTCAGGATGGGAAAATGTGCCAAGTTACACTGGGAAAGTTGCTTATCTCACAGCTGAAGCTTAATTGCAAAGGCACAAATGTTGTCATAGTATTCAATCACTACTTGGTTGCACCCTTACATTCTTGTGTTCAGTGAGTTCAGATACTCTCTAATATCTGCCATGAAAGCAAGGTCTTGAAGCCATTCATTGTCCTGTAATTCAGTGACGTCTTCCCTTTTTTGATCCATGAAAAGCTGGATCTCACTACTCAATTAAAAAAGTGCTTCAACCCTGGTCCCTGACTTACTCATTGAACTTCAGTGTGATACAGCAGTCCACAGTGAATGTCACATTCTTCCAACAGCTGAATGAGTTGCTTGTGGTTGAGACCACTAGCTCAAATAAAATGTACAGTTTTAACAACCATATCTATAACAAGATTCACTTTCAGAGTTCTACTACAGAGAGCTTTTTTGATGTAAAATCGCTAACCTGCTGTTTATGATTGATGGTTTGCAATTTGGCCTCTTGTTCTTATGGGGCCAGGCTCTCAGCTCCTTTCCAGCCCACAGCCAATTTAATCAGAGCTTCCACCAAATTTTCTGCTGTCGTGTCTCATCAGCACCAGTTCTAAGAGCTCCTCTGCTATACACCTGTTCTTATCAACTCTGCTAATGAATACTGCAAGCTGAGAAATGTCACTTACATCTGTGCTTTCCTCAGTTGCGAATGAAAAAGCAGCAAAGGACTTAACTTTGACCTGGATTTGACTGTTCAAATTCTCAACTAAATTATTGATTCTCTCAGCAGTTGTGTTTCTTGAAAGGCTGATATTTGCAAAAGTTTGCTGCTTATCTGAACATGCTATTTCTTTAGCTTTTAGCATGCAGTTCCTCAAAAATTCTGCCTCAGAAAATGGATTAGATGACAGCTCTTTCATGGGCAACCACATAGTTTGCCTTAACAGCAACATCACTTAAGTGTGGAGCACTAATAAGCACTGCTGCTTTTTCGCATAACTTTCCTATGTACTTACCATATTTCTCAGGATAGTTTCTTTCATAGTGTCTTCAACTTTTGTTTTCTTGCAAGTCAAGCACCTAGGCTTTCCATTCATGTCCAAAAAGAAATAAAAAATTCTTCATTTCTCTTGAAATTTGTGGCACTCTTGATCTACCGTTCTCTTCTTGGATAAAGACATGATGACCACTTGTCACAAACTGAATAAGGAATTGAAGGAAGGGAAAGGTAGAAGGAGGGTTATCTCCTCTTCTTTTCTTTTTTCTTTTTAAAATATTTATTAGGGCTGTCAGATGCGCTAAAGATTCATATGACCCTTCATGCTTCAACCACCATTCCAGAGGACATGCATCCATGTTTATGATGGCTTCTGTTCGATAATGATCCAAAGCAGAGTGGACCGATGCATGTTTGTTTTCATAATCTGAGTCAGATGCCACCAGCAGAAGGTTGATTTTCTTTTTTTAGTGGTTCAGGTTCTGTAGTTCTTCTTCGAGTGATTGCTCCTGTGTATTCCACAATAGGTGTGCGTGCTCGCCACGTGCACTGGTGCTGGAAGTTTTTCCCTTAGCAGTACCCGTACTGGGGGAGCACCACTGCGACTCCTGGAGTGGCGCCTATATATCGTGCTATAAGGGGAGCTATGGGCTCCCCCCACCCTCAGTTCCTTCTTGCCGCCAGTGAAGTAGTCGGAACTTTTGTGCTCCAGCTCTGCTGCAGCCCTTCTTCTCGACCTTAGTGGTACTGTTGTACGTTGTTCTTCAATCGTTAGAGCGGGCTCGGGGCATGCCCCGTGCCCCAGGCTTCAAGTCGTGTGACTCCTGTCGCCGCTCTATGCCCAGAAGTGACCCTCACGCTGACTGTTTTTGCTGCCTGGGTGAGACTCACATAAGCGACCGCTGCAAGATCAGTAGGTCATTCAAGCCAAGAACCAAGAAGGAGAGAGACTTCAGACTTTGAGCTCTCCGGATGGAGTTGGCACTGACTTGGATGCCAGTGTGCAGATCGGACTTGGCACCGGACCCCGCGTCATCGGTACGTAGCGAGGCCCCTTCGACCAGTCGGCGCCTGTTCTCCCTCCAAAAAGCAAGGGAAGGGCTCGGCTTTGCAACGCTGCCGCGATAAGGACAAGGGGGAGGCTGGTCCCACGCTGGGCAGCCCTCGATCCCCCCCCCCCGGGCTCTAAGGCTCCGACACGTGTGGAGCGGAGCAGCTTGGTACCGTCGACCCAGGCATCCCCACCGGTACGGATGCCGTCGACGCCGGAGGCGGTGCAGGCTGCAAAGGATATTATGTCCCTGCCCGTCCTGAGCTCAAAATGGGGTATGGGCCCTAGGTCGTGGGGCAAGCCCCCTTTGGGTGCCCACCAGACCTCTCCGAGCAGCCGCAGTTCCCGCTCTGAAGATCGATCCCTGCACTGCTGGGCGCTCTTCAGGCAGCTCCCGGCCACCCTCGACGCCGGCAGGGCCGCCGTCGGGATGGGAGTCGCGGGGACCCTCCACGCCCCCTGCCAGCGAGCAGAGGCACCGAGAGAGGCACCATGAATGCTCACCTGCTAGACATGGGTACTGGAGCCGCTCTCGACGGGACAGATGTTGCTGCTCCCGTTCCAGCTGCTGCTCGTCGAGGCGCCACGCCGAAGACTCCCCTCAGGGTACCTCGGTGTCAAGGCACCGGGCTTTGCGTCGCCGCCACGTGTACCGAAGCAGTTCATTGCGTGGGTACCGTTCGTCGTCATCGAGAGCACGGTCCCGAGGGAGACGACGCCACAGACGCCGCTCCTACCGTTCCCGCCGCACCGAGCGTTCTTCGGCGACCTTGGCCTTGGCACGCGTCCACCCACCCATGGCACGTGCTGTCCCGCCGGAACACATGTTGCCATCCCATGCTCAGCCGAACCAATGGCAAGGGACAGTGGTGCCAGTGGGCACCGTGGCCATCAGTGCCAGCCCAAGTGGAGGCCCTTTCAGTCGCCGGAGCGTCCCGGGCTCCATTGGCCTCCTTTGGCTGCCCACGAGATAAGTCGGCGGGCCACGAGTCGGCAGACACGTGCCGGGACTCTGACCTCGGTATCGACGCCCCGGCACCAACCGAGGTGCCCGGGTCCGTACGGGCCATCTCCCCAGTACCGGACGACACCATAGCGGCGCCTTCGCCTTCGGTTTCGCAGGAGGACTTAAAAGCAAACCAGGACCTGCTAAAACAGGTGGCTTCCAGCTTATAGCTGCAGGCCGAGGAGATGGAGGGTCCATCTGATTCCCTCTTTAACGTCCTGTCTCCCTCGGCACTGGGTCGTGTGGCCCTACCTCTGCACCAGGGTATTGTCAACATTTCAAACTCCCTGTGGTAAACCCCCGCCTCCTTGGCCCCAATCTTGAAAAAGGCCGAGAGGAAATACTTGGGCCGGTGAAGGACCATGAATACTTGTATTCACACCCGGCACCCAACTCGCTCGTCGTGGAATCGGTAAACCACAGAGAGCGTCAGGGCCAGCCCCCGCCCACCCCAAAAAATAAAGACGCCAGGAGACTCGACTCTTTTGGCAGAAAATTTTATTCGTCGGCTAGCTTCCAGCTTCGCGTAGCCAGCCACCAGGCCTTACTGAGCAGGTAGGACTTCAACCTGTGGGAGTCCCTGCCTAAATTTGAGCCCCTCCTCCTGGACCGGGACAGGAAGGACTTCAAGGAAGAGGGGTCGTCGTCGGCAAAAGCGGCCCTGCAAGCAGCATCCGATGAGGCGGGCACGGCGGCCCGCTTGATGGCTTCCACGATCACCATGCGCAGGGCGTCGTGGCTCTTGTTGTCCGGGCTGTCGACGGAGGCACAATCGCTGATGCAGGACCTCCCATTCGATGGCAGGGCGCTCTTCGCGGACCAGACGGACGTCAGGCTGCATGGGATGAAGGATTCCTGCACTATCTTGCAGACCTTGGGCCTCTACGTTCCCCCGGCTAAGGACAAGGCCAAATCTGTTCCGATGGCTCAACCTGCGAAGAGCAGATATAAGCCCCTGTACAAAAGGCCCAGAGACCAGAAGCATCAGTCTCAGAGGCAGTCCCACTTCCCTCTAAGGGCAAGAGGCAAGGGAAGAGGTGTTTTTGACTATCTGCAGGGGGTCACCAGGCCTGTTGCCAGGGAGGACCCCCCCCCCCCCCCGATTAATAGTTTGTGTTCTGCAACCAATTGTCTGCCTTCCTCAGGGCGTGGTCCCGCATTACTTCGGACCAATGGGTCCTCAGTATCATCTCCAAGGGCTATGTTTTGCAGTTCACCTCACCCCCACCAAATCACCCGCCATCCACGATGGCCCCGGGGGACCCGGAACATGTCCGCCTCCTGCATCAGGAGGTGGACTGGTTGCTCCACCTGGGGCGGTGGAAAAGGTACCAGTTCAGTTCCAGGGCAAAGGGTTCTACTCCTGATACTTCCTGATCCCGAAGGCGAAAGGGGGTCTCAGGCCTATTCTGGACCTGCGCAACCTGACCAGGTTTCTAACCCGTTCCAAGTTCTGCATGGTGTCCCCTCCCTGGACCCAGGGAACTGGTACGCGGTCCTGGATCTCCAGGACACGTACTTTCATGGCCATATTTTCGAGGGACACGGACGTTTCCTCCAATTCATGGTGGGGATGGACCACTACCAATTCACAGTCCTCCCCTTTGGCCTATCCACGGCTCCCAGGGTTTTCACAAAATGTATGTCTGAGGCGGCCTACTTCAGGCGGGAGGGCGTACAAATCTTCCCGTACCTAGATGACTGGCTTCTCAAGGGGGAGTCCCGTTTCGAAGTGGAGTCCCACGTAGAACTGCTCCTCTCGACGTGCGCCGATCTGGGCCTGGTCGTGAGCGAGACCAAATCGACATTAGTGCCTGTTCAGCGCATTCATTGGGGCCCTGCTGGACTCCTCCAGGGCCACAGCCTCTCTCCCCCTGGACAGGTTCGAGACCCTAAGGGATCTCATCGCCTCGGTCACGGCCTTCCCGGTTACCACGGCGAGGGCGTGTCACATGGCGGCGTGCACTTACGTAGTCTGCCATGCCAGGCTCCGTATGAGGCCCCTCCAATTATGGCTGGCCTCCCAGTTCTCCCAGACTTGGGACAGTCTGGACAAGGTTCTCACAGTCCCGTCCCCGATACTCGCTTCCCTCCTATAGTCCTGCCCGAGCAATATGTGGCAAGGAGTTCCCTTCAGGGAGGCCAACCCATCCATAGACCTGATGTCCGATGCTTCGGGCCTGGGCTGGGGAGCCCACACTGGGGACGTACAAACCCAGGGAACGTGGTCGGCCCCGGACTTGCCCCTTCACATAAACGTCAAGGAGCTCAGGGCGGTTCGGTTGGCGTGCATGGCGTTCCTCACACACCTCCACGGCAAGGTGGTCAGAGTCCTCACAGACACCGCCGCCATGTACTATATCAACAGGCAAGGCGGGACACGCTCCCTAGCCCTCTGCCGGGAAGCCTTGAACTTATAGGAGTTCTGTATAGCCCCTATACCTCCCTGGGATACCTCCCTGAGGGCGGCTCACCTCCCGCAATATGCAAGCGGACCACCTCAGCAGGGTCTTCTCCCCCCAGTACAAATGGTCGCTCCAGTCGGAGGTCACTCGCTGGCTCTTCCAAGAGTGGGGAGCTCCCCAGATCGACCTGTTTGCAACCCATCAGAACCAGTATTGCCCCCGTTTCTGCTCGGGGCGGGGGGGAAAGGTGCGATCTCCGATGCGTTCCTCCTGAGCTGGTCGGGCCAGCTCCTCTGTGCCTTTCCCCCGTTCCCCCTCATTGCCAAGGTCCTTCAAAAGGTGAAAGCGGACAAGGCGAGAGTCATTCTCATAGCCCCGGTGTGGGCCCGCCAGCACTGGTCGTCGTCCCCCCCCCCCCCCGAGGGTGCTGCCGCTCCGCCCGGACTTTCTCTCCCAGGACGGGGGGCGCCTCCTCTATCCCAATCTGGCCGCGCTTCACCTGACAGCGTGGCTGCTCCATGGTTGAATGAGGAGGAGAATCGGTGATCGGAGCAGGTAAAGCTAGTCCTTCTGGAAAGCAGGAAGCCGTCCATGCATTGGACGTGCGTGGCGAAGTGGTCCAGGTTCGCCAGGTGAGCGAGTGAGCGGGGAGTGTCTCCTTCTGCCGCACTTCTCCAGTTTATCCTGGACTACCTCTTATCCCTTAGGGCCCAGGGACTGGCACCTGCCTTGGTCTGGGTGCACCTGGCGGCCATATTGGCCTTTCACCCGCTGGTGCAAGGCCACTCGGTCTTCTCCCACTCGATGACCTCCCATTTCCTGAAGGGCCTTGACTGTTCGTTCCCGTACGCTAGGCCCCCCGTGCCACAATGGGACCTCACCCTGGTCTTATCCGGGCTCACGGGACCCCCCTTTGAACCTCTGGCCACGTGTTCCTGGTCACATCTCTCGTGGAAGGTGGCCTTCCTAGGGGTGATCACGTTGGCCCGACGTGTCTCAGAGCTCAGGGCCTTAACCTCAGAACTCCCCTGTACGGATTTTCATAGGGATAAAGTCCAGCTCCGCCCACACCCGACGTTCCTCCCGAAGGTGGTCTCTGCCTTTCATATGGAGCAGAGAATCTTCCTTCCCATGCTCTGTCCCAAACCCCACTCCTCTAGCGAGGAACGCCGCTTCCACACGTTGGATGTGCATAGGGCATTGGCTTTTTATCTGGATCGGACTAAGCCGTTCCGGAAATCCTCTCAACTCTATTGTCTTGGCCGAGCGGGCTAAGGGGCAGCCTATCTCCACCCAATGTCTCTCCCGCTGTATCACCTCGTGCATACGCACGTGTTATGATTTGGCAGGGATTCCCCCACCACCGATTGTAAGGTCACACTCTACGAGGGCTCAGGCCTCATCAGCTGCCTACGTCGGCCATGTCCCTATCCAGGACATTTGTAGGGCGGCCACATGGGCCTCAGTTCACACATTTACTTCGCATTACGCGATCGTCTCCCAATCTAGGGACGCCGCCGGGTTCAGCAGGGCGGTACTTCATCCCGAACCATTGTGAACTGCTACCCACCTCCAACAGATACTGCTTGGAATCACCTACTGTGGAATACACAGGAGCAATCACTCAAAGAAGAAAGGACAGTTACCTGTTCCATAACTGGCATTCTTCGAGATGTTGCTCCTGTCTATTCCACACCCCGCCCTCCTTCCCCTCTGTCGGAGTTGTCTGGCAAGAAGGAACCGAGGAAGGGGGGAGCCCGTAGCTCCCCTTATAGCGCGATATACAGGCACCACTCCAGGGGTCACAGCGGTGCTCCCCCAGTATGGGTACTGCTAAGGGAAAAACTTCCAGCACCGGTGCACATGGCGAGTACGCACACCTACCGTGGAATAGACAGGAGCAACACATCTTGAGAACGCCAGTTACGGAACAGGTAACTGTCCTTTTTCACATGGGAGTGTTGCTCTTTTAAGACTTCTGAAAGCATGCTCCACACCTCATCCCTCTCAGATTTTGGACAGCACTTCAGATTCTTAAACCCCGGGTCTAGTGCTGTAGCTATTTTTAGAAATATCACATTGGTACCACCTTTGCGTTTTGTCAAATCTGCAGTGAAAGTATTCTTAAAATGAACATGTGCTGGGTCATCATCTGAGACTGCTATAACACGAAATATATGGCAGAATGTGGGTAAACAGCAGGAGACATACAATTCTCCCCCAAGAATACCACTCACAAATATAATTTAATGCATTATTTTTTTAACGAGCATCATTAGCATGGAAGCATGTCCTCTGGAATGGTGGCCAGCGCATGAAGGGGTATACAAATGTTTAGCATATCTAGCACATAAATTCCTTGCAACACCGGCTACAAAAGAGTCCATGTGAACACCTGTTCTCACTTTCAGGTGATATTGTAAATAAGAAGGAGACAGCAGTATTTCCCGTAAATGTAAACAAACTTGTTTGTCTTAGCGATTGGCTGAACAAGAAGTAGGCACTAAAGTTTTTTGCGTTTTGTTTTTGAGTGCAGTTATATAACACGCACAAAAATCTACATTTGTAAGGTACACTTTCATGATAGAGATTGCACTACGGGACTTGTATGAGGTGAATTGAAATATACTATTTCTTTTGTTTATCATTTTTACAATGCAAATATTTGTAATAAAAATAATATAAAGTGAGCACTGTACACTTTGTTGCAATAGAAATCAAAATATTTGAAAATGTAGAAAAACATCCAAAAATATTTATTTTCCATTGGTATTTTATTGTGTGATTAATCACGATTAATTTTTTTAATCGTGATTCATTTTTAGTTAATCGTGTGAGTGAACGCTGATTAATTAACAGCCCTAATATTTATTTAAAGAGCAGTCAGTTGGTTTGCCAGTCGCAATAAACATTCAGCCTTTGCCTTACTTGAAATTTTCTTTTCTTTGGCAGCTAGTGGTATTACTCTCCAGCCACAGGGTTAACGCTCTTCAATGCCAGTTCCTCTCACCTGTACCTATATCAGCTTTGCCTCTACAGCACTTCTCAAATGCAACCAAGTGATTCTACACCTGTATGTGAGGTTTTGCTGGATTGCTTCACCCGAGTCTGGACTACAGGGGTGCAATCTGGAGAGTGTACCAGTGTGTTGTGCTCTGATTCCCCAGTGTGCCCTACTAGTGTGCACTAAATGTTTCTTAGTGCACAGAGTTGTAGTCCTGTTTTAAACAAGAGTGTATCAATGCATGCTAGCATGGTCTGTATGGGGAAGTTAGAGCACTAGCACAAATCAGATCCGATTAGTACAGACTCCAGGGACATGTAGACAAGTCTGAAGATTCATGAGATTTATGACATTAAAAGTTTGCCACTATAGTCTCAATAGTGTATGGCTTCAGTAGCTGGCAAGTTAATCCACTCCACTTTTTTCCTTTTCTTATTCCATCAGAGATTTGATTCTACAGCATCAATTTGCATATATAGCCAAGGGTTTCAGTCTAAAGGACTTCCTGCCCTCTGGCTAAGGAAGACATACAGAGAGAATATTTCCTTGAGAATGACTGTCTCCCCCACAGAAAATTCTGAGAAGGACTGAATATAGCTTGTCAGGGAAGCTAATGCATATGGTGAGACAAAACAATCAGCAGCACTTCTTTTGTAATTTTAGCTTTAGATGAGAACCTGACCCGTAAAAAAAAATAAGTCTTCCTGTTTGAGTCTGAATTGTTGATTCCACCAATTCTGCTGGCTTTTTCTCAGTCAGTCAACAAGACCTTTGTCTTATAAAGGTTGAGCTTCCGCCAGCTAGCTATCATTTCAATCTTACTGGATGCTGAGGGAAGCCTACCAACTCCACCAGTCAAAAGTGTGATTTACAACATCTAGAGGTAAAAGCACACTGCAGCTTGCATTGCCTCAATATCTTCACTATTAGCCTCATATACATATTGAAGAGGAGGGGTGATGAAAAAGAAACATGTGGCACTCTACATGAAAGAGCTCTTGAAATAGAGGTACAGTAGTTTAATACTATCCTCAGGGTCTCTTGAAGAGAAAGTGGAGCCACTCAGGAACAACTTTATGTCCCAATTAATATCAGCATGCATATGAACAATACCATGTGGTCAGGGGTTGCAAAGGCAGATGATAAAGATAGAACTGGCAAAACACCAAAGGAGATTATTAACCAACAAGATGACTGCAGTCACTGAACCAGTGCCATTCCTAACGTAAGCTTGACAGGGAATCAGGAAATCGCATAACTCCAGGTGTTGCCAGAGTTGCCTTACCACCACCACTTTAATAATCTTACATTAAAATGGGTAATTCAGGACTGTACAATAATATGATGCTCTCAGTACCAAGAGGTGGTTTCCTGAGCAAAGGCTTTCACAACCTGTTCTTTAAGAAAATACTGGTGTCTGGCCCTCCCGAAGTAAGGTGTTGACAAACTCTTCTAATTAACATCACAGGATGTTCTCAGATGGCGATATGGGTCCAATTTGCATGTTATAACTCAGTACTCCCAAGTGCTGATAGATCCTTAATGATGGATGCTGGCTGAAATTTGAGCAGGAAAGACTATACCATCACCAGACATAGTTCTTACACTATATAAGTAATCCAATCCTAGCCAAATTTTAGAAGCCTGACTTGAGAAATAGACTGGAAATTCCTCACCGCATTTTATACTTGTAAGTATACTTACCTTATACTTGTACTGAAACTAAGTATAGACAGTGAAGACTCAAAGTTGTTCACTACGCAGAATCTGCTTTCACTGGTAGGGACTTTGAGGATGTTATGGATGAGACAAATACTCTTCTTCATACTTGGGCAGAACAGTGGTATGATACCCTCTTAGCTTCTTAGCAGAGACTGTCCTAAGCAGAGCTCTAACATTTCTCTTTCACTGTAGCTAAACAGATTAGTCATTGTGTTGCAGAGTCCTGCAGACTCTTGCAGCTTCTGACATGAAAAAGGAGTCATCTGATCAATTGTGCATGGCAGCTGCTTGAAACTTCTTGAGCACATTCGGCAAACACACTGCACAAAACGTTTTGTTGTCTTTATATAACACCTATCAATGCATCTTTGGGCTTTTGATTTAGAAAACATTTCTCACAGACCTACCCCAAGTTCCTTTTGTGAGTTAAGAGTATTCCTCTTGTGTTGGGGGTCACGTGTTGGGAAATTTAGTGGAGTTGTAACTGTTCTTCCAAACTTACTGCCTCACTATGTGTGTGCATGCTAGATCAAGGCTGTATTAAGGCATAGACACAATAGGCTCATGCCTATGGACACCTCTTCTGGAGTCTTGTGATGAGGGCAGAATCTTTACTTTAATCTTTTTGAATTAAGTTTTAAGATCTCAGAGTTGCAGTGAGAAGTTTGAAATGTAACTCAAGGGTAACTAATGCCAGCATGCCTGTCTGATTCTGCAGACAGCCTGAAATTATAGCTCTGAAAGATGTGAACTGTCAACACTACACCACTCTAACAGAAGACTCCATAGCAACAGGAAAAGAATATAACGGGTCTGGCCTACCCACCCAAGCCAATTTTTTTTAATGAGTGTCTCATTCAAAAAGGCGAGATGAAGTTAAGATAATAAAATGGCCCTACTGGGGCAGACCAATGATCCAGCTAGCCCACTATCCTGTCTTCCAATAGTGGCTGAGGCCAGATGCTTCAGAGGGAATGAACAGAACAGGGCAATTATCGAGTGATCCATCCCCTGTCATTCAGTCCCAGCTTCTGGTAGTCAGAGGCTTAGGGACACCAAGAGCATGGGGTTCCGTCCCTGAGCAGCTTGGCTAATTGCTATTGATGGACCCATCCTCCATGAACTTACCTAATTATTTTTTTAACCGAGTTATGCGTGTGGCCCTCACAATGAGTTCCACAGATTGACTGTGCATTGTGGGAACAAGTACTTTCTTTTGTTTCTTTTAAACCTGCTGCCTATCAGTTTAATTGGGCAACCCCTTGTCCTTGTGTTATGTGAAGGGATAAATAAATAACACTTCATTTTTCACATTCTCCACAGCATCCACTAAGTCATTTTTTCTAAGATGAACAGTTCCAGTCTTTTTAATCTCTCCTCATATGGAAGCTGTTCCATACCCCTAATCCTTTTTGTTGCCCTTCTCTGTACTTTTTTGTATCATCTGCAAACTTTGCCACCTCATTGTTTACCTCTTTTTTCCAAATCATTTATGAATATGATGAACAGTATTGGTCCTATTATAGATCTTTGGGGGACCCTGCTATTTATCTCTGTCCACTGTGAAAGCTGACCAGTTAGTCTTACCCTTTGTTTCCTATCTTTTAAGCAGTTACTGATCCATGAGAGGACCTTCCATCTTAGCCCATGACTGCTTACTTTGCTTAAGAGTCTTCAGTGAGGGACCTTGTCAAAGGCTTTGTGAAAGTCCACGTATACTATATCAACTGGATCACCCTTGTCCATGTTTGTTGACCCGCCTCATAGGCTTCCAGTAGATTGGTGAGGTATGATTACCCTTTACAAAAGCAGAGTTGACTCTTTCCTGACATTCCATGTTCATCCCTGTGTCTGATAGTTTCAACAAATTTGCCTAGTACAGAAATTAGGCTTACCAGCCTATAATTGCCAGGATCGCCTATGGAGTTTTCTTAAAAATTGGCGTTATATTATCTATCTGCCAGTCATCAGGTACAGAGGCTGTTTTAAGGGTAGGTTTTACCTACCACAATTAGCAGTTCTGCAATTTCATATTGGAGTTCCTTCAGAATTCTTGGGTGAATAACATCCTGTCCTGGTGACTTATTACTGATGGATGTAGCAATTTGTTATAAAACCATCTCTAGTGACATCTTAATCTGGGACAGTCCCTCAGAATTGTTATCTAAAAAGAATATTTCAGGTGTGGGAATCTCCATCATATCCTCTGTAGTGAAGACCAATGCAAAGAATTCACTTAGCTTCTCAGCTACTGCCTTGTCTTCAGTAAGTGCTCCTTTAGCACCTCAATCATCCAATGGCTGCATGGATTGGTTGACAGACTTCCTGCTTCTGATGTGTCATCCCCTCCAAATCGAGAAATATTTTTGGGGGTGTTGATGGGTGGGATGGAAAAAGTTAGCAGTAAGTCTTAAGAAAATAGATTAGTATAATTATGGCTGTCTCTGTATCGGTGCACCAGAGAAAGCCAAAAGGGCACTACTCCAGCACAACCATGCAAGAAGCTGCTATCATCTGTTTACTTGCACAATGAGTGCTAATGTTTAGGGAGTTAGCTAAAGCTGTGGGGAGTGGTGTTTGGGGTTGTTTGTTTTTGTGCACATTGTCCTAAAGGTGATGTATTCAGGAAAATGGGCATAACTGTGCCATTTGCTTGCCTTGGTCCTGCTCCTTGTGTCAGGTTTTGTTATGTCTTACACAGCACAGTACCTTCTCCGCAGTAGCTGGATGTCAGTATGATTTTTCTCCCCTTTCCTCTGCCTCTTAACCCATAATTTAACCCTATTAGTGTTTCATGTGGTAAAGAACCACCTGAACATTTAGCCAAACTTCGGGGCCCTATGGGTTGTTTCTGTTAGGAGGAGAAATTAATGATGGAGCCAGAGTATCTTCGATGCAGTCCTGTTTCTGAAAACAGGAGGAATCAAACAAGAGAGAGTTCTTTGCTCCAAGTTCCCTTCAGCCAACACTCAGACCAAAAGCGCACTCTCTCTAGACTATTCCCAGGGCCATGTTCTCAGTGTTTGTTCAGGTTGTGTCTGGCTTTCTGTTTCATCTGTTAGTTTCTTTGGTGTTTCTTCTGCTTCTCTCACTCACGCACCCCCACCTCATCTACTAAAAATAATATCCATCCAAACCCCTCTCACATAATTCATATTCCTGAATGACTTCAAATGTCTTTGTTTTGGGTGATGTTATGTACCTGTGTTATGGTATGGAGGCTGCTATTGTTTCACCAAGAAGCTTAACTGTTTCTCACAGCTGTGTTCAATGAAGGGCAGCTTTTACATTCATCAGCTTCAATGATACTTCAGTCAACATGCAAGGACAGAGCCTGCAGGGTACTTTACAGAATCCAATAAAGTAATTCTTAAGATAAAGGTGAAATATACTTGATAATTTATTACATTATCTTTTAAAATTCAAGGAGACACATGCCTGTCCTTCAAAGAATTTTTTTTTCTTTTAAATTGTTTTTAATTGTGACACAGAATGTATAGGAAAGCAATGATCGAAAGAGTTGGAACACAAAATTACCAGCCTGTAATTAAGGAGGAAACTATCAATGAGAAAAATCTGTCTTTCTTAAAAGTATCATAGTTATAGGAAAAAATTATTTAAATGCTTACCAAAGTTTTATAAGGTTTTTTAAACAACATGTTTTGCTAACTTCTCTTTATAGGATGCTGTACAAAGTCAGATTTCAATATTTGAATTACATGGTGGGAGTGAATGTTAAGATATATATTATAATTTGAAGATTTGTTTCTTTAGCATAAGTCTGCACTCTGTTCAGTGCTGGCCTGTTCTGAGTATTTTTAAAGCTCTTACAGAGTTATTTTATTTTGTTTTTTCCTCTTGTATGCTTTGTGGTTTACTTTGCATAATTTAAAATAGTTTCTCTACAGATTCTCATGACATTATAAAATCAGCTATCTGAAATGCAGTTAAGGTTTCCTTGTACTAGTAAGAGAAATTCTTAATAGCTTGTCCCTTTACAACATAGGAAGGGAACAAATAGTTTCCAACCTCATTTCCAATTCAGGATAATATACAGCCAGCTTTCATTGCAGTCCAGCTTTTTGGGAGCCACAGACTAGCTCAGTAGAATTGTTCTTCTGTTTTAGAGTATCTGCCTGTAATTAAAATTGAAATGGAAATAAACAGTGGAACAGGAGATGATAGTGGAGGACCAGCTGGAGTCTTTGAATCCAAAATTTAGGAGGATTCTAGGGTTCTCTGGAATATTTCTGAGGTGTGCAATCTGGGAGCAATTTAACGATGAAAGAAATGAGACAATGGTATTGTGAAAAGCATCAACAATGTAAGAATAGTCTTTACTCAACATGTCTACTTAAATTTTTTTTTTCCATTTCAAACTCAGCTTTTTAAAGCTCATTGTAATGACCTAAGGTGGAGTAGTGGATATGGGAGGGAAAGAAAAGTAGTGAATAAAATGAAGTTTAAGAAAAATCTTCTGTGGTTGGCAATTTGTTTTCTGTATTCTTCCCTACAGTGAGTTAAAAGCCAGAGATGTCTGGTGGTATTGCTAATCTCGTAACTGATTTTGTTTGAGAAATTTTGATTATAACACAAATTGAGTAAATGGTTGTCTTTGATTCCTTATTTATTCATGACTAGTTAATTAGTAATAGTTAAACCCCTTAACTTGAAACAGCTAGCCTCTTAGCCAAGTACAAAATTCATTTAAAATTTAAAAAAATCATGTGACCCTCTGTATTACTTAGGGCTGGTCTATGCTACGAGGTTAGGTCGAATTTAGCTGCAAATTTAGGTTGATTTTATAAGCAATGCGGCTACAAAACCAACCCTGTTCCGTTAACCTAAAGGACTCTTAAAATCAACTGCTGTACTCCTCCCCGACAAGGGGAGTAGCGCTAACATCTACCTTCTTGGATCGAATTGGGGGTAGTGCAAATGCAGCCTTGTGCAATTCGACAGTATTGGCCTCCAGGAGCTATCCCAGAGTGCTTAAATGTGACCGCTCTGGACAGCACTTTCAGCTCTGATGCACTAGCCAGGTATACAGGAAAAGCCCCAGGAACTTTTGAATTACATTTCCTGTTTGGTCAACGTGGCGAGCTCAGCAGAACAAGTGACCGTGCAGTCCCAGAATCTCAAACGAGCTCCAGTATTGAGTGAACGGGAGACACTGTATCTGATTGCTGTATGGGGAGAAGAATCTGTGCAGGCAGAACTCTAATCCAGCAGAAGAAATGCTGATATATATGCCAAAAGCACACAAGGCATGGTGGACAGAGGCTACACTATGGAGACCCAGCAGTGCCGTGTGAAAGTTAAGGAGCTCAGGCAAGCCTACCACAAGACAAAGGAGGCAAACGGTCGCTCCGGGTCAGAGCCCATACATGCTGCTTCTATGATCAGCCGCATGCCATTCTAGGTGGGGACCCTACCAGTACCCCACCACTGTCCGTGGACACCTGCAAGGGGGGAGTCTCATGCAACACGGAGGAGGATTTTGTGGATGAGGAGGAGAATGCGCAGCAGGCAAGCGGAGAATCCATTGTCCCCGGCAGCCAGGACCTTTTCATCACTCTGGAGCCAATATCCTCCCATGGCGAATTGTACCCGGACCCTGAAGGCGGAGAAGGCACTTCTGGTGAGTGCACATTTGTAACTACACTACAGGAGTTAAAAGCAATTGTATTTAATGTTTGATTTGCCCTGAAGAATTGGGATGCATTCGCGGCCAGTACAGCTACTGGAGAAGTCTGTTAATGTGTCTAGGGATGGAGCGGGAATCCTTCAGGGACATCTCCATGAAGCTCTCCTGGAGGTACTTTGAAAGCCTTTGCAGAAGGTTTCTGGGTAGGGCTGCCTTATTTCGTCCTCCATGGTAGGACACTTTACCACGCCAAACCATTCGCACATGTTATGAAGGCGGAAGAAGCCAACACCGCGTACCCTTTGGCTTACCATGGCTGCCTGGAAACCGAATTCTGTTGCCCAGCCATGTGTGATGTCACCATACCGGCAGGCGCTCAATATAAAAGGCAAAATGTGACCTTGTACCTACAGCAGACAGCACATGTGTTTTGAATTGCTTGATTCACTGTAAAAGTTTCCCTTTTGTTCTCAGAAATGTATCTTCTTAAATTGTACTCTCCCTTTTTACCTCCCCTCCAGGTGCAAACCTTTCTATGCTCCCTGTATCAACTCCATCCCTGAGGTTTTCGCAGATTAGAAGGTGAAAAAAACGCACTCGTGATGACGTTTTCCGAGTTCATGCAGTCCTCCCGCACTGATAGGGTACAGCTGAATGCATGGAGGCATTCAGCGGTAGAGGCCAGGAAAGCATACAGTGAGCATGATCAGAACATGCAGGAGGAGATGCTGAGGCTAATGGGGGAGCAAATAGACATGATCAGGCGTCTGGTGGAGCTGCAGGAAAGGCAACTAGAGCACAGACCCCTGCTGCAGCCCCGTGTAACCGCCTGCCCTCCTCGCCAAGTTCCATATCCTCCTCACCCAGATGCCCAAGAATGCGGGGCGGGGGAGGAGAGGGCCGGGCACCTAGCCACTCAATGGATTCAAAACAATATGGACTTGATTTCCTTTGCCAGCTGTTGTTGAAATGGGGAGGGAGATTGGCTTACAGGGAAGTACATTCAACGAAGGGTGCGGTTTTGCATCAAGAGAAACACACACAACTCTCACACCGTAGCCTGGCCAGTCATTATACTGTTTTTCAAAGCCTCTGTCAAGGCTGGATCCCCACTTTGAACTTTAGGGTACAAATGTAGGGGCCTGCATGAAAAACTTCTAAGCTTAACTACCAGCTTAGCTCTGGTTTGGCTGCCACCATTTCAATGGATTCCCTTCCTGGGAAACCTTGAAAAAACCTTCACCAAATCCCTGGTGAAAACAAATCCAAACCCCTTGGATCTTAAAACAAGGAGAAATTAACCATTCCCCCTCCTTCCTCCCACCAACTCCTGGTGAATCAGTTCCAACCCCCCTGGGATCTACAACAGGGAGAAATTAACCATCCCCCTCCTTCCTCTCACCAACTCCTGGTGAATCAAGATCCAAACTCCTTGGATCTTAAAACAAGGAAAAAGCAATCAGGTTCTTAAAAAGAAGACTTTTAATTAAAGAAAAAGGTAAAAATCATCTCTGTAAAATCAGTATGGAAATTAACCTTACAGGGTAATCAAACTTAGAGCTCAGAGGACTCCCCTCTAGTCTTAGGTTCAAAGTACAGCAAACAAAGATAAACACTCTAGTAAAAGGTACATTTACAAGTTGAGAAACAAAGTAAAACTAAGACGCCTTGCCTGGCTATTTACTTACAAGTTTGAAATAGGAGAGACTTGTTTAGAAAGATGTGGAGAACCTAGATTGATGTCTGGTCCCTCTCAGTCCCGAGAACGAACACACTCCCAAACAAAGAACACAAACAAAAGCCTTCCCCCCCCAAGATTTGAAAGTATCTTGTCCCCTTATTGGTCCTTTAGGTCAGATGCCAGCCAGGTTACCTGAGCTTCTTAACCCTTTACAGGGAAAAGGATTTTGGAGTCTCTGGCCAGGAGGGGTTTTATAGTACTGTACACAGGACAGCTATTACCCTTCCCTTTATAGTTATGACAGCCTCTCTGATGTGCAGCGCGCCTAGCTGTGCTCTTCTAATCGCCCTGATGTCTGGCTGTTCAAAATTGGCTGCCAGGCGATTTACCTCAACCTCCCACCCCACCATAAACGTCTCCTTACTCTCTCAGATATTATGGAACACACAGCAAGCAGCAATAACAATAGGAAGATTGGTTGCGCTGAGGTCTAACCTACTCAGCAAACAGCGCCAGCGGGATTTTAAACGTCCAAAGGCACATTCTACCACCATTCTGCACTTGCTCAGCCTACAGTTGAACTGCTTCTTACTACTGTCCAGGTTGCTTGTGTACGGCTTCATGAGCCATTGGAGCAAGGGGTAGGCTGGGTCCCCAAGGATAACTATAGGCATTTCAACATCCCCAACGATAATTTTCTGGTCTGGGAAGAAAGTCCCTTCTTGCAGCTTTTCAAACAGCCCGGAGTTCTTAAAGATGCGAGCATCATGCACCTTTCCCGACCATCCCACGTTGATGTCGGTGAAATGTCCCTTGTGATCCACCAGCGCTTGCAGCACCATTGAGAAGTACCCCTTGTGGTTTATGTACTGTTTGGCAAGGTGGTCCGGTGTGAAGATAGGGATATGCATTCTGTCTATCGCCCCACCACAGGGAACCCCATTGCAGCAAAGCCATCCACTATGACCTGCACGTTTTCCAGAGTCATTACTCTTGTTAGCAGAAAGTTACTGATTGCTTTGGCTACTTGGATCACAGCAGCCCCCACTATAGATTTGCTCACTCCAAATTGATTCCCGGCTGATTGGTAGCAGTCAGGCATTGCAAGCTTCCACAGGGCTATCGCCACTCGCTTCTCAACTGTCAGGGCAGGTCTCATCTTGGTATTCCTGCACTTCAGGGTGGGGGAAAGCAAGTCACAAAATTCCATGAAAATGGCCTTATGCATGCAAAAGTTTTGCAGCCACTGGGAATCATCCCATACCCGCAAAATTATGCGGTCCCACCAGACTGTGCTTGTTTGCCAGGTCCAGAATCAGGATTCCACTGTATCAGCCAGCCCCAGTGCCACCATGATGTCCCAATTGCCACAGCCCGTGCTTTCAGGAATGTCCATGTCCTCATCAAAATCCTCCTCGTGCTGGCGGCTCCTAGCCAGGCTCTGCACATACTGCAGGATAATGCGTGAGGTGCTGACAATGCTCCTCACAGCAGTGCTGAGTGGAGTGGCCCCCATACTTGCCGTGCTATGGCGTCTGCATAGATAACCCGGGAAAAAAGGCGCAAAATGATTGTTTGCCGTTGCTTTCAAGGAGGGAGGGAGGGGAGAGTGACGACATGTACCCAAAACCACCCGCAACAATGTTTTTGCCCCATCAGCCATTGGGAGTTTAACCCAGAATTCCACTGGGCAGCGGGGACTGTGGGATAGCTACCCACACAGTGCAACACTCTGTGAGTTGATGCAAGGCATGGTATTGAGCACGCACTCGGCCGACCTACTGCGCTTAGTGGGGATGTATATGATGACTGTATAAAATTGCTTTCTAAAGATTGACTTCTATAAAATCAACCTCATTTCGTAGTGTAGACATACCCTTACACACACACACACAGAGACACACACACCCTTTCCATTTTTCTTTTTGTTTAAAAATAGAGCATAAGAAAAACTGTGCCATGGTTCTCTTTAAAGACTATCTATTTTTACAATGAAACAGTTATGTACTTCCTTGTGGGACATGAGGACTCAAAAGCTCTTCTGCTGACTGTGCTTTTGATTGTTGGTTCTGTCTTTTCAATAGTGCATTGCTGTCCTCAAAAGAGGGGTGATGCCTCTGAACATAAAGACTTAATGTAATATCTTCTTTGAAAATAAAGGTTGTCCGTTTTTTCGTTGGAAATAAGTATTTCATCATCATGTTAACATACACATACCTTACAATGGATACTTCAGTCTGCTTGCAGCTTGAGGGCAGAAACAGACCAGGCAGTCATGGGTAGTAGAAAAATTCTCTTCCCCTGGAAGTTCCTTGAGTTAAGACAACTTGCACAGCTAGGATAATTCTATCCTACTTTCCTAAATTAGAGAATGAATTCTCTATAGGTGGAAGAAGAAAACAATAGTTACTTAAAGCAGAGCATGTGGATTTTCCCCCCTAATGAAATAAACTCAAATGTCAATTTCTTTCTGTGTTTTGGCTGATCCCTTTCTTTGCAGGAAGCTGTATTTGTGGACCTTATTATTCAAAGGAAGGAAACTTGAAGGTAAGCATGAATACATTTTCTTTTTCACAGATTTAGGACAAATCTGGCAGTCTCTCCTGGGAAAAATTAAATGTATTCTCTTACACAGATATATTACTATTTTTAATTAGAAAAGTAGTTCTAAGCACAGTTGTACTTCCTTCTCAAAATCTGCTCATCTTGTATTAATCAGGAAGTATTCTTGCCTCCTTTCTCTCCCAGTCCAGCTTTTGAGAAAGAGAACCTGATGTTTGTAGTGAGAGTTTAGGCTTTTTATTCAGACAGGACTAAAAGGGTGTGTGTGACTCATTGTTTGAATTTCTTGACTGATCAAAAATAGGTCACCTTTTTTGCAGGTTCGGCATTCTAAGTGAATTTATTGCAAGGATCTTATATGGCTGTGAGGTAAAGGAGGATTTTGCACATTAGAGGTTTAAGACTTACATAACTAGATCCATTATTTTCTTGAGCTGAAAGAAAACTCTGACACAGAACTATAAATCGGTAAAGTGGAAGTCACTTCTTTTATTCCAATTTTAGAGATAAAATGAGTAGGGGTTCTTGTCTGTAATTTTTGGCTGCAGAGTTCTTAGTTCATTAATAATGTACCTTCTTTGGTTTTTATCTTCTGGTCATTGCTTGTTAGATTCCTTGAATTTGCATTGCTAAACTCCATATCAAACAAGGAAGATGTTGGATTTTTTTACTTGTAAATTGGGATACTTGAATAAATCTACTTGCAGTGCAGATTCCCTATTTATTACTATTTTTTGTCACTAGTTGTCTAGGAAAATCTCATTTGGAATACTACATACCTAATGGAACCATTTTTACAAAAACAAAAAACAAAAAAATTGAACATGCTCAGTGCAGAAAGAATCTTCAGAGAATTAGCTGCCAGTTCCCCACAAATCTCTCCCAAATCTCTCCAAACTGTGATTTTGAGAGGCTTATAACTTAGCTAAAAGTGGGCAAAATTTCCAGTCTGTTATAAAATATGAAGGCACTAGAGCTTCTTAATGAAACAGTTGTACTAATTTTTTAACTTGGACAAAACAGTATATTTTTCTCTGATGAACGGCTGAATATTTTTTGCTGACACTTCAACATAAATTAACTCAGCCAGAGGCAGATGCTCAGCCTCGAAAATTTCAGCTCAGGCACTTAAAGTTTGGTAAAGTTTTATAGATCACTGAAATCAAGGTTCTATAATGGAAAGTATATAACTACAGGGCTAGCCAGGATTTCCTCACATAGTACAAAATTATTCATATTTTGATTATATAGTTTGAAGATGAATGAATGTATAAAAATAAATAACCTGTTTGGTGAGAAATAGTTACATTGCCATCTGCCCCCCTTTTCCTTTTCTGAAAGGAGAAGCTGTGTTTATCCAGCAAGGTCTCTGTTATGGAAAAGTTGATAATGTTATATTATTCGGGAGCTTTTAGAGTGATATCTTCATTACTTTCCAACTTCACGTAAGAATAAATGAATGAGGTTCCAATCCTGCTTTCAACATTGCACTGACACAATGGATTGTTTGTCCAAAATCACACCCCCTGTCCTGTGGGTTTCCATTATTTTTAATAATAGCATCAATCTGAGCTCCTTCCTGAGAGTACTGTTCCTAGAATTTTTCTTTACAGGACCTTACATCTTTTCTCTCTGTCTTAAAGAGATTCCTAATCTTTTATACTGGAAAGTAGGAGGTGATGACACATCTGGTCTGCCTGCCAGTCAGTTAGCAAAACAACTCTGCACCTCCATGACACACATCCTCAAGATGATTTTAAAGTGGCCAGATGACAGTCTAGGGGAAAACATTGATAAGAAAGTTAATAGATCTTCTCAGATTTTAGTCTGACCCCAGAAACTAGACTTTAAGTAGTTAGAGTTGTATGAGGCCAAAGGCTGCTTCAGAAGAAAAGTGCAGTTTCATTCATAAAGAATAGTTGCAATTCAAAAGTCTTGCTTTTTGTACAGAAAAGAATAAGGGCCTTGTACCTTCCTTGGAGTTGCTGAAAACTGGATGTCTTTGGGGTTGGGCAGAAAATAAGATCTCCAAAGATGAGTGAATATTTTAAAAACAATCTGTGCACCAAATTGAGACTTGAGTACGAGGCATGGGTGGCCATCTTAATGGAAGGAAAAGTGTCATGGCAGGAAGAGGTTGGCCCCAAATATATTTGAAGGACAACATGGATCAAATGTCATTAAGCTCTCACACTCAAATCTGGTTGTTTTAATTTTATTTTTTAGAAAGTTAACAAGTTTACAACGCCTTGCTATGTAAAAACACAGCTATTTCTAGAAGAACTCTTATTATACATACTTCATTTCAATATTACAAATATGTAAAATGTATTATAATGAAACATGTTCATAATAAATAATTCACTTCAAATTCTAAGTATCACTGCTTCCATAATTGCATTTAACTAATACCTGTACAAATGTATGTTGGTCAGGAGTTATTGGCTTATCTTTGATTGCTTTATAATTACATGTATGCTTTTTGACCCAAGTGGCTAGTTAAAGTTTGGAGCTCCAGGGATGTTCCAATTGGGAGTAGAAATTGAGGTCCAGTATTTTCTTTTATGCAGTCTTATCTGTTTTCAAGGAATTTATAAAGTCTTGTGTTTCCAAATGCAGGAAGAACCAGAAATGGGATGGCTTCTTTGCTTATAGCCCCAAGCCTCTTAAGGCAGCACCAGACCCAAAACCTCTTTCTAGGCCAATGGTCCCCATCCCCAAACTTTTTACCTCATGCACCCCCTTAACCTTGTCCGTGTGCCCAACCCCCAGCCTCCACTGCCCAACTCAGATAACTCTGGGCCTTGGTAGCCTGGAGGTGGGGGAAAGATGACCGAGACACTCCTCCCCGTCCACAGAACTGCTCTGCAGCCACTATTCTAGCCTGTTGTTCCCTCCCTCCAGCAGCCCCCTGAACTATGACCTATCTCTGGTAAGGCAGAAGGGTTAGAGGATTTGTGTGATGTTTAAGTGGATCCTTGTCCTCTTGTTCTAGGTCCATTGCTTGATAGCATTTAGGAAGCCCCCACTTTAGTGCCTTCTCTGGCTCTGTTTGGATTCGTACTGGTTATGGCCAAATCAAAGAAAAGGTTGAAGGGGTATTTCTCTTGTTCGGCAATATTTCCAGAATCTGATGCGGATATGTGATGCCTGTTTTTTTTCCCAGTGGAAGCTCACCTAAATCAATATGAGGTGGTGGTCTGTGATTTCACCAACCAGAACCAGCAAATCCGTGTAAAGATGAGAATGGTAGAGAGGAAATAAGGGAGTGGTGAAGCAGGAGGTTTGGATGGAACAAAGTAGGTGGAGAAAAGGGTAAGCAGACAGACATGGGTGAAGATATGCAGGAGAGAAGGATTTCATGATATGGAGAGACAAGAGGTGATCAATCAGAAAACTCAAAAGGAATGCCGAGAGATGGAGGGGAGGAAGGGGATTGAAAGGTCACTAAAGGAGACATTGAAGAAACAGTCAGTAAAATAGGAAGGAGATCCAAGGGAACACAGAGGCATGGAAACCAAAAAAGGATCAGTCATGTCCAAGGCAGTTGGTAGATCAAGAAGGATTAGAAAGAGGTGCCCTTTTGATTTAGTTAGTGAGTCGTTCGTTACCTTTGTGAGGAGTGGTTTTACTGGAGTGGAGAGGACTGAAACTATCTTTAAAAGGAATCATCAGATAGTCAGAGAAGGGGGTTTGCCTTGTTTTCATGTAAATATGCTCCCTGATTTTGGTGACAAAGGAGAAGGGAAAGTTTGAAATGGATTTGAGGGGCTCTTGTTTTACATAGTATGTTAAATCTGAGAGGGCAGGGACAATAAGACTGAATGTAGAGGGAAAAGAACTTGGTTAGAGAAGAGAAAGTGAGGGGAAATAGGGAATCTGAAATGGTATTTGGTTGGAAGGGAGGGGGTCATGATGACAGTTTGAAAGTTTAGAAGCAAAGCGTAGAAGAGAACTTAAGAGTTAATGACAGAAATGTGAAAGAAAGGAAACTGAAATATGAGGTGAGAGAGCTGAATATTTTCAATTTTGATTTTGAAGAAGTCGAAATCCTGATCAGCAGGATAAAAATGGGAAGGAAGAAGTGAAAGAAGGGTTTGTGGAAGAGAGATGGTTGTCAGGGGTTGGCAGCATAAAGGTAAACTAAGCAGTGAGAGGGGTTTAGAAAGAGTTAAGTGAGAATTAGGGTAGGTCTACACTACGAAATTAGTTCAAATTTATAGAAGCCGGTTTTATTGAAATCGGTTGTATACAGCCGATTGTGTGTGTCCACACAATAAAATGCTCTAGGTGCTCTAGTCGGCGGACCGCGTCCACAGTACAAGGCTAGCGTCGACTTCCGGAGCATTGCACTATGGGTAGCTATCCCACAGCTATCCCACAGTTCCCGCAGTCTCCGCCGCCCCTTTGAATTCTGGGTTGAGATCCCAATGCCCGGATGATGCAAAACAGTGTCGCGGGCGGTTCTGGGTACATGTCGTCAGGCCCCTCCCTCCCCCGTCACAGCAACGGCAGACAATAGATTCGCGCCTCTTTACCTGGGTTACCTGTGCAGACAACATGGAGCCCGCTCAGCTGAGCTCACCGTCACCATATGTCCTCTGGGTGCCGGCAGACGTGGGACTGCATTGCTACACAGCAGCAGCTGCTAACTGCCTTTTGGCGGTAGACGGTGCAGTAGACTGGTAGCCTTCATCGGCGATCTGGGTGCTGGCAGCCGTGGGGCTTGCCTTTTGGCAGTAAATGGTGTATTACGACTATTAGCCGTCCTATTACAAGTCGGGTCATTGCACGTTAGCAGAGTCTTCCCCGAGCAGCCGATTGTGCAATAGGCCTGAAGACCATCGTCATACGCCGCCCCGTATTTGCTGCCAAGCACCCAGAAAGATGCCGAGGGCTATCAGTCACGCTGCACCGTCGTCTTAAGATGTAAAAAATAGATTTGCTCTGTATTCATTTGCTTCCCCCTCCCTCCATCGAATCAACGGCCTGCTAAGCCCAGGGTTTTTAGTTTAATCTTTGGGGGGAACATTCTGTGTGACAGTTGTTTGTGTTTCTCCCTGATGCACAGCCACCGTTCTTGATTTTAATTCCCTGTGCCTGTACGCCATGTCGTCACTCGGCCCGCCCTCCCTCCTTCCCCTAGTCCGTCAGATACTACGTTTGCGCCACAGCTCAGAGAGCCGAGAAGCGGTTCGCGCCTTTTCTTTGAATTCTGGGTTGAGATTCCAATGCCCGGATGATGCAAAACAGTGTCGCGGGGTGTTCTGGGTACATGTCGTCAGGCCCCTCCCCCCTCGTCACAGCAACGCAGACAATAGATTCGCGCCTTTTTACCTGGGTTACCTGTGCAGACAACATACCACGGCAAGCATGGAGCCCGCTCAGCTCAGCTGAGCTCACCGTCACCATATGTCCTCTGGGTGCTGGCAGATGTGGGACTGCATTGCTACACAGCAGCAGCTGCTAACTGCCTTTTGGCGGTAGACGGTGTAGCATGGGTGATAGGCATGGGGCTGGCAGCAGTAGGGCTGCATTGCACCATCCCCTTGCCAGGCGATGGTATATTATGACTGGTACCCGTCGTCATCGTATTGGTGTGGCTGTCAATCATGGCCACCTGGGCAGACATGCTACTGTTTCGATGATGATGGCTACCAGTCGTAATATACTATTTTCTGCCAATTGCCTAGTATTGTCTGCTAAGCACCCAGAAGAGGCCGAGGGCGATGCTGGGTGCTGGCGGACGTGGGGCTGGCAGACGTGGGGCTGCATTGCTACACAGCAGCAGCCCCTTGCCTTTTGGCAGATGATGGTATTTTATGATTGGTATCCGTCATCGTCATACTGGAGAGGCTATCACTCATGCTGCACCGTCGGCTGCCAGCTTAAGATGTAAAAAATAGATTTGTTCTGTATTCATTTGCTTCCCCTTCCTCCGTGAAATCAATGGCCTGCTAAGCCCAGGGTTTTCAGTTTAATCTTTGGGGGGACCATTCTGTGTGACAGTTGTTTGTGTTTCTCCCTGTTCCTGTACCTGTACCCCATGTCGTCACTCGGCCCTCCCTCCCTCCCGCCCTCCCTCCTTCTCCTGGTCCATCAGATACTACTTTCGCGCCTTTTTTCTGACCAGGCGCCATAGCTAGCACTGGGATCATGGAGCCCGCTCAGATCACCGCGGCAATTATGAGCACTATGAACACCACGCGCATTGTCCTGGAGTATATGCAGAGCCAGGACATGCCAAGGCGAAACCCGGACCAGGCGAGGAGGTGATTGCAGCGCGGCGACGAGAGTGATGAGGAAATTGACATGGACATAGACCTCTCACAAGGCACAGGCCCCAGCAATGTGGAAATCATGGTGTCACTGGGGCAGGTTGATGCCGTGGAACGCCGATTCTGGGCCCGGGAAACAAGCACAGACTGGTGGGACCGCATCGTGTTGCAGGTATGGGACGATTCCCAGTGGCTGCGAAACTTTCGCATGCGTAAGGGCACTTTCATGGAACTTTGTGACTTGCTTTGTGACTTGTGATGTTTAAATGCCTATCGTGATCCTTGGGGACCCAGCCTACCCCTTAATGCCATGGCTCATGAAGCTGTACACAGGCAGCCTGGACAGGAGTCAGGACCTGTTCAACTACAGGCTGAGCAAGTGCCGAATGGTGGTGGAATGTGCATTTGGACGTTTAAAAGCGCGCTGGCGCAGCTTACTGACTCGCTCAGACCTCAGCGAAAAGAATATCCCCATTGTTATTGCTACTTGCTGTGCGCTCCACAATATCTGTGAGAGTAAGGGGGAGACCTTTATGGCGGGGTGGGAGGTTGAGGCAACTCGCCTGGCCGCTGATTACGCGCAGCCAGACACCAGGGCGGTTAGAGGAGCACAGCAGGGCGCGGTGCGCATCAGAGAAGCTTTGAAAACAAGTTTTGTGACTGGCCAGGCTACTGTGTGAAACTTCTGTTTGTTTCTCCTTGATGAACCCTCCAAACCCCCCCCCCCCGACCCGGTTCACTCTACTTCCCTGTAAACCAACCACCCCACCCCACCCTCCCCTCCCGCTTGCAGAGGCAATAAAGTCATTTTTTTTAACATTCATGCATTCTTTATTAGTTCCTTACAGAGGTAGGGGGATAATTGCCAAGGTAGCCTGGGATGGGTGGGGGAGGAGGGATGGAAAAGGACACACTGCATTTTAAAACTTTAAGTCTTATTGAAGGCCAGCCTTCTGATGCTTGGGCGATCATCTGGGGTGGAGTGACTGGGTGGACGGAGGCCCCCCCCACCGTGTTCTTGGGCGTCTTGGTGAGGAGGCTATGGAACTTGGGGAGGAGGGCTGTTGGTTACACAGGGGCTGTAGCGGCGGTCTCTGCTCCTGCTGCCTTTCCTGCAACTCAACCATACGCTCGAGCATATCAGTTTGATGCTCCAGCAGACGGAGCATTGCCTCTTGCCGTCTGTCTGCAAGCTGACGCCACCTATCGTCTTCAGCCCGCCACTTGCTCTGTTCTTCCCGCGATTCAGCCCGCCACCTCTCCTCTCTTTCATATTGGGCTTTTCTCATCTCCGACATTGACTGCCTCCACGCATTCTGCTGTGCTCTATCAGCCTGGGCGGACATCTGCAGCTCCGTGAACATCTCGTCCCTCGTCCTACGTTTTCTCTTTCTAATGTTCACGAGCCTCTGCGAAGGAGAAACATTTGCAGCTGGCGGAGGAGAAGGGAGAGGTGGTTAAAAAAGACACATTTTAGAGAACAGTGGGTACACTCTTTCATTACAAGGTCGCATATTTCGGCTTGCAGGCAGCCATCGTAGGCCACAGTGTTTTGGCTTTTTTAACCTTCTTAACATGCGGGAAAGGTTGCAAACAGCAGCGCATTTCCCATATCAAGGATGAATTGGGTTGTCCATTTAAAATGGGGTTTCAATGTAAAAGGAGGGGGCTGCGGTTTCCCGGTTAACATGCGGCACAAACACAAGTAAACCCCCCCACACACACACACACGATTCTCTGGGATGATCACTTCAGCCCTCCCCCCACCGCGTGGTTAACAGCGGTGAACATTTCTGGTCAGAAGAGCAGGAACGGCGCCTCTGAATGTCCCCTTAATAAAATCACCCCATTTCAACCAGGAGAGCTTTCTGGAGATGTCCCTGGAGGATTTCCGCTCCATCCCCATACACGTTAACAGACTTTTCCAGTAGATGTACTGGCCGCGATTGCCAGGGCAAAGTAATCATTAAACACGCTTGCTTTTTTTTGGTAATGTTTACAAATAGTTACAAAGTTACACTCACCAGAGGTCTCCTGTGTGCCCTGAGGGTCTTGGGTGAGTTCGGGGGTTACTGGTTCCAGGTCCAGGGTCACAAACATATCCTGGCTGTTGGGGAAACCGGTTTCTCCGCTTCCTTGCTGCTGTGAGCTACCTACAGTACCTCCATCCTCATCTTCCTCGTTCCCCGAACCGTCTTCCCTGTGTGTTTCTCCAGTGAGAGAGTCATAGCACACGGTTGGGGTAGTGGTGGCTGCACCCCCTAGGATCGCATGCAGCTCCGCGTAGTAGCGGCAAGTTTGCGGCTCTGCCCCGGACCTTCCGTTTGCTTCTCTGGCTTTGTGGTAAGCTTGCCGTAGCTCCTTAATTTTCACGCGGCACTGCTGTGTGTCCCTGTTATGGCCTCGGTCCTTCATGGCCTTGGAGATCTTTTCTAATACTTTTCCATTTCTTTTATTGCTACGGAGTTCAGCTATCACTGCTTCATCTCCCCATATGGCGAGCAGATCTCGTACCTCCCGTTCGGTCCATGCTGGAGCTCTTTTGCGATCCTGGGAGGACTCCATCACGGTTACCTGTGCTGATGAGCTCTGCGGGGTCACCTGTGCTCTCCACGCTGGGCAAACAGGAAATGAAATTCAAACCTTCGCGGGTCTTTTCCTGTCTACCTGGTCAGTGCATCTGAGTTGAGAGTGCTGTCCAGAGCGGTCACAATGAAGCACTGTGGGATAGCTCCCGGAGGCCAATAACGTTGAATTCCGTCCACACTACCCCAATTCCGACCCGCAAAGACCGGTTTTATCGCTAATCCCCTCGTCAGAGGTGGTGTAAAGAAACCGGTTTAAAGGACCCTTTAAGTCGAAAGAAAGGGCTTCGTTGTGTGGACGTGTCCAGGCTTAATTCGGTTTAACGCTGCTAAAGTCGACCTAAACCCGTAGTGTAGACCAGGCCTAAGTTTAAAGCTGTGAAAGTTGGCTTAGTTGTGAGACATTTGGCAGTTGTATTCAGTGGTATAAGAACAGATAAGTAGAGAATGAAGGGGAAGAGACAAGATTGTACCTGACCAACGCCTTTGGGTCCATACCTCACCATCACATCTTTGCCACCCTGGGAGAGTTCGGGATGCCAGAAACCTTCATCCAGATCCTCTGGGACCTCTACAAGGACTGCACCACTACCATCTGCGCCAAAGATGGAGAGACGGATGCCATCCCCATCCGCCGCAGCGTGAAACAAGGATGCCCCCTTAGCCCCATCATCTTCAACCTGTCCATGGAACCGCTCATCCGAGCCATCTCCAGCGGCCCGACCGGCTTTGACCTGCACGGCAAGAAAATCAGCATTCTGGCCTACGCGGACGATCTGGTCCTGACCGCGGACGACCTAGAGAGCTCCAAGGTATGCTAGATGCCACCAGCCGAGCTACTGACTGGATGGGGCTCTGCTTCAATGCGAAGAAGTGTGCAACTCTGCACATTGACAGCAGCAAAAGGGATTCGGTGCAGGCAACGGGGTTCCAGATCCAGGGTGAGCCCGTCATCCCCCTGGCAGAGGGGCAAGCATACCAGCACCTTGGCATGCCAACAGGTTTCCGTGTCCGGCAGACACCCGAGGACACCATCCAGGAGATCTTGCAGGACGCCGCCAAGATTGATGCCTCCCTGCTGGCACCGTGGCAGAAGATAAAGGCCCTGAACACCTTCCTGATCCCACGCATCTCGTTCACCCTAAGGGGATCTGCTGTGGCGAAGGTGCCCCTCAACAAGGCAGACAAGATCATCCGGAAGCTGGTGAAGAAGTGGCTGTTCCTTCCCCAGAGAGCCAGCAACGAGCTGGTCTACATCTCCCACAGGCACGGCGGCGCCAACGTCCCCCGCATGGGTGACCTGTGCGACGTCGCAGTGATCACCCACGCCTTCCGCCTGCTGACGTGTCCCGACACCACAGTAAGGAACATCGCGGCGAATGCCCTGCGTGATGCGACAGAGAAGCGGATCAGCAGAGCTCCCTCCAACCGAGACATCGCCATCTCCCTGAGCGGCTCCCTGGATGGGGAATTTGGACGTGTCAGGCGTGACATCGCTTCACTGTGGTCCCGCACTCGCTACGCATCGCCCAGGGAAGTGCATTGGCTGCCGCTGGGAGTGGTGCGAGGAGCGCCAGGAGCTGGGAGTCCGGGTGCCGCACATCAGGTCCAACGACAACACCATTGTCACCCTGAACGCCAGGGGCTTGGTGGAGAGGACTCTGAAGGCCGCCATCCACTTGCTGTACGTGGAAACCCTGAAGCGTAAACCGGACCAGGGTAAAGCCTTTGAGTTGACCAGCAAGTGGGACGCAAGCAACCACTTCCTTGCTGGGGGCGGCTTCACCCGTTTCGCCGACTGGCGGTTCATCCACCGTGCCCGGCTCAACTGCGTCCTGCTCAACGGAGCCATCCGCCACGGGAACCGAGACAAGCGTTGCAGGAAATGCGGCTACTCCAATGAGACCCTGCCCCACGTCCTGTGCAGCTGCAAACTCCACTCCAGAGCCTGGCAGCTGCGCCACAATGCCATCCAGAACCGCCTGGTGAAAGCCATTGTGCCACGCCTGGGGGAGATCTCCATGAACTGCACCATCCCCGGAACAGACATCCAGCTACGACCTGACTGATCGTCACCGACGAGGCCCAGAAAAAGATCATCCTCGTTGATGTCACGGTCTCCTTTGAGAACAGGACCTCGGCATTTTGCGAAGCCCGAGCTCGTAAGCTGGAAAAGTACGCCCCCCTGGCTGACACCCTGAGAGCGAAGGGCTACGAGGTGCAGATGGACGCCCTGATTGTCGGAGCCCTGGGCGCCTGGGAGCCCTGCAACGAGCGTGTGCTGCAGACCTGCGGGATCGGTCGACGCTACGAACGGCTCATGCGGCGCCTCATGGTCTCAGACGCCATCAAATGGTCCAGGGACATCTACATCGAGCACATCGCCAGCCACTGACAGTACCAGGAGGCATGGTCCAGAGTGACATCGTTCTCCCACTACGAGAAAGGGACCAAGGGATTGGATCATATGAACTGGAACCATAAACTCCCTGAACATTAAATCTCACCAAATGAGGGTCAATCCATCCTCATCATCATATCCACTCATTATACTCCACACCTGAACATAGCCACTCTATGAACTTCATACCCTCATATTTCAATGCCTGTACTTTGACCCATCAACCTTTTACCCCCAATCGGGGATATTGCAGATTATGTATTCCTTATGCCACCGGATTGTAAACCAAACTTTGCACCCTCGATAATCTGTACGTTATTCCCAGATAACCAGAAACTTCTATGCTCAAACTCTGTTCACTTTTTTTTAACATCATCTTAATAAAATTTTTAAGAGGGCACAACACACTGAGAAGGTAGGACAGTAAAATTGAAAGTAGACTTGATTCAAACGAATAATGAAATGGTTTGATTATTTGAAAAAAATCATGAAATTCATATATAATCATGTGTTTTCCTTGCTCTGTAAGTTGGGCACATATTTAAAGTATACAGAAAATAATTTATTCAAAATACATCACAAAAGTCATCAAATTATTCCACAACTGTTATTCAACAGAATAACAGAAGATGTCAACAGAAGAGAGCAAATAGAGATAAGAGGAAAAGGTTCTGAAGGGAGCAGAGAAGTAAAAATTTGCCTCAGTTTCCTCTTCTTGGGGTTCTCAGAACCTGCATCCAGACATTTATAAATAAAATAAAATCCCATTTTGGGTCTGGTTTATTGTAAACCAGATGTCAAGTCAAAAGAAGCCTTTCCCCACTTTTAGTTTCTTCAGCTCCTTCCTGACCTCAACAGTTCTTTCCCAAAATCCAGGTTTTGCTGTCTGGGGTTTCTTTAAGCCTCTTTCTCTTGAAGCTTCTGCCCTGCACTTCAAGTAGCTCCAGCCAGGCCTTTCCAGGTCCTTTCCTCTGACCTTGGATCTCCTACCTTGCTGCCTGCAGGGCTTTCTCCTTAACTGAGCTGCTTATACCCCCAGGACCCGGTGATCTACAAGTTATCACAAGATACCTGTCCTGACTCATCACCTGGGAAGCAACTGTTTAGTCACAGATGGGGCTAAGCCCAATTCCTTTAAAAGAACATCCCATTTTTTGATAGGGAAAAAAGAGGAGAAGGAATTATGTTGAAGGAGAATAAACAGAACAATCAGAAAGAGGTTTTTGGTTTAAAAAAGGGGAAAAAATTAGGCAAGTGACTAAACTGGTGAATGGGGGAATCAGACCAAAGTTAGAGATTGGGGGAGATTAGCAAGAGGAACTGAGATGCAGGAGAATTAAGAGGGATCGTTGCTGTGGAAATTTGTCACCCAGGATGTGGGTGGTGAATACTAAGGTGAGGGAAAGAAAGTGACACACGAGTTTAAACTTTGCAAGAAAGGAGGAGGGACTTAGGGAAGTAGTAGATAAAACCAATGTGAGGCAATGAAATGTCCCTAAGATCTGAAAGAGTAGGGATGTGGGGCAAGACGAGGCAGGAAATAGTGGGAGGATGAAAGGCAGAGCCCAGGGTTGCTGTAATGGCTTTCAGGTTGTGGGAAGTGAGAAAGAGAAGGCAGTGACAGATGCTAAATCAGAAGGAGAGCCCAGAGTTCAGTTAATGTAAGAAGGTGGAGAAACTAGTTGTTGAGATTATGGATCAGTTTGAGTTTCTCAGAGATTGAGCAGGAGTGTTGGGGGGAAGGTGGAGGGAGGAAGATGATTTAATTACATACGGAGACTTATAGGTGAAGTTATATATACTAGGTGCTTTTAAAGGTTCAGTATTCCAAAGCTGAAAACAGTTATGTACCAAATCAGTTGGGAGGAATAATTTAAACAAAAAAAAATATGAATGACAAACTATTCCCAATTAAGAACACTTTACTAGATGCCCCAAAAGCCAGAATCAAGGAAGAAGGCCATACTGGTTTCAAAACAAAACAACCACCTGGCTTACAGGGGAAGTGAAGGCAGCTATTTTATTTTATATATGTATATCAGCAAATGAAAGAAAAGGGGAAGTCAGTATTAATGAATATATATATCAGCAGCTATGAGGTGTAGAAAATTGATAAGGGAAGCAAAGGGACACATGGCAAAATCTATGCCAGCAGAGTTAAGGACACTAAAAGGAGTTTTAAAAGTTTTTAAAGTACATTAGGAACAAAAAACAATAGAGGGTCCTGTGGCACCTTTGAGACTAACAGAAGTATAGGGAGCATAAGCTTTCGTGGGTAAGAACCTCACTTCTTCAGATGCAAGTCTAAGAACTACTAGGAACAAAAAGAATCCTAACAATGGTGTTAGTTAATTATTAGATGGAAATGATAGAATTATCAATAATAATGCAGAAAAGGTAAAAATGTTCAATAAATATTTCTATTCTGTATTTGGGGGGAAAAACCAGATGCAGTTATATCATATGATGACACACTTTCCATTCCAACAGCAACTCAGGAGTCTTTTAAACGACAGCTATTAATGTTAGACATTTTAAATTAGTGGGTCTGGATAATTTGTATCCAAGAGTTTTAAAAGAGCTGAACGAGGAGCTCGCTGGACCATGAATGTTAATTTTCAGTAAGTCTTGGAACACAGAGGAATTCCAGAAGACTAGAAGAAAGCTAATGTTGTGCCCGTATTAAAAAAGGGTAAATGGGATGATCTCTGTAATTATAGGCTTTTCAGTTTGACATTGATCCTGGACACGATAAAGGAGCAGCAGATACAGGACTCAGTTTATAAAGAATTAAAGCAGAATAATCTAATTACAGTCAGTATGGGTTAATGGAAAATAGATCCTGTCAAACTAACTTTATCTTTTTTGGATGATATTAGAAGCTTGGGAAAGGTAATAATGTTGATATAATATACTTAGACTTCTGTAAGGCATTTAACTTGGTACTGCACAACATTTTGATTAAAAAACTAGAATGATACAAAGTTAATATGGCACACATTAAATGGACTAATAGTTGGCTAAGTGATAGGTCTCAAAGTGTAACTGTAAACCGGGAATATTATAGAGTGAGTTCTCACAGGGAAACGGTTCTTGGCCCTAAGCTATTTTAACATTTTTATTAATGACCTGGAAAAAAAAAATCATTACTGTATCATTAGAGATGACACAGAATTGAGAAGTGGTAAATAAATAAGAGGACAGATCACTGATACAGAGCAATCTGGATTGCTTGGTAAGCTAGGTGCAAGCAACCAATAGGCATATTAGTTCATGCTAAATGTAAGTGTATACAGGGCCGGCTTTAGGCAGTGCGGGGCCCAATTCAAACACTTTCGGCGGGGCCCCGGCAGGGATGACTTAAAAAAAAAAAGCCTTTCATTTCTTAGCAACCGGTTCCCTATAAAAAGTTCTGATTTAAGGGATGTGCCACAGTATGCATTTTTTGTACCAATAGGGTTACCATACATCCGTATTTTCCCGGGAGGAATTTTTAAATTTTAAAAATTCCTCCCGGATGGTGATTTAAGAACCAAAAAGCCTGACATGTCCGGGAAAATACGGATGTATGTTAACTCTACCTAAAGTTCTTTTTTGAAAAGATGGGCCTGAACTAGAAATGAGCTCCGTTTCACATGTGTGGGTCCCCACCACTCCCTGGGGAGTGTGTGCACATGTGTGGGTCCCCCTCATTGAAGCAAGGAGGTGCAGGGCACTACTGGACATGAGGCTGGCTGGAGGTAGGGTCTGGCTACAGGCAGGGCAAGGGGTGCGGGTCTGGCTGGAGACAGGGGTGTGTGGGGTGGGCTGGCTTCAGGCAGGGCCGCAGGGGGGTGCGGCATGGGTTGGCAGGGCTGGAGACAGGAGTGCGGGACTAGCTGGCTTCAGGCAGGGGGGTGCGGCAGGGGTTGGCTGGAGGCAGGGCAGGGTGTGCGGGACTGGCTACAGGCAGGGCAGGGGGTGCAGGGCTGGTGTGGGCAGGGGTGTGTGTGGGGGGGGCTGGCTGGCTTAGGGCAGGGCCGCAGTGGGGTGTGGCGGGTTGGCTGGCTGTGGGCAGGGGGTGCGGGGCTGGCTGGAGACGGGCTGGAGACAGGGCAGGGGGTGCGGGGTTGGCTGGAGACGGGCTGGCTGTGGGCAGGGCAGGGGGTGCGGGTACAGCCCACCCTGTACGGTAAGTGCCCCCTCCCCACTTTCCCTCCCTCCCCAGGATAGTAGCAGCAGCAGCAGCTCCTCAGGGGCTATTTAAATGGCCTGGAGCGCCCCTGCTTCCACTGCCCCGGCCCTGTAAATAGCCGAGGGAGCCTAGGGAAGCGGCGGGGCTCTGGCAGCTATTTAAAGGACCAGGGCAGCAGAGGCAGCTGGAGCTCCAGACCTTTAAATAGCCCCCCGCTATCCCAGGGCTCTGACGGCTATTTAAAGGGCCCAGGGCTCTCCTGCTTCTACCACCCTGGCCCTTTAAATAGCCGCGTGAGCCCTGGGGAAGCGGTGGGGCTCCAGTGGCTATTTAAAGGGCCGGGGTGGTAGAAGCAACGGAAGCCCCGGACTTTTTAAATAGCCCCCAGAGCCCCGCAGCCCTACCCCAGGGCTCCAGCAGTGGGGCTCTGGTGGCAATTTATAGGGCCTGGGGCTCCAGCCCCTGCTGGGAGCCCCAGGCCCTTTAAATTGCTCCCTGGGGAAGCCGGGCCACCCCAGTACCGGGCCTTGGGCGTGGGGCCCTCTTAGGGGTGGGGCCCGATTCAGGGGAATTGGTTGAATTGGCCTAAAGCCGGCCCTGAGTGTATACATCTAGGAACAAAGAATGTAGGCCCTGTCTACAGGTTGGGGGACTGTACCCTGGGAAGCATTGACTGAAAAAGATTTGGGAGCCATGGTGGATAATCAGTTGAACATGAGCTCCCATTGTGATGCTGTGGCCAAAAGAGCTAATGGGATCCTTGGATGCATTAACAGGAGAATCTTGAGTAGGAGTAGAGAAGTTATTTTACCTCTGTATTTAGCAGCAGCTCCTGGAATATTGTGTCCAGTTCTGGTGTCCACAGTTCATGAAGGATGTTGATAAATTGGAGAGGGTTAAGAGACATGAGAATGATTGAAGGATTAGAAAATAGTGCCCGATAGTGCTAGACTGAAGGAGCTGAAACTGTTCGTCTCAACAAAGAGATGGTTAAGGGGTGACTTGATCGTAGTCTATAAATACCGATGTTGGAAAGAACTATTTGATAATGGGCTCTTTCAGTCTGGCAGACAAAGGTATAACACGATCCAATGGCTGGAAGTTGAATCTAGACAAATTCACACCGGAGATAAGACAAACGTTTTTTAACAGTAAAAGTAATTACCTGTTTGAACAGTTTACCAAAGATTGTGATAGATTTTCCATCACTGGCAATTTTTAAATCAAGATTGATTTTTTTTTTTTTTAAAGATATGCTCTTGTTTAAAGGAATTATTTTGGTTAAGTTCTGTGGCCTGCATTATACAGGAGATCAGATTGGTTGTTCAGAATGGTCCCTTCTCTATTTGAAATCTGTGCCTTAGCCTTTCTGATTTTTGTTTCTACATGTTTCTTCTCGTGTATTCCTCCTTAACAATTCATCCATGTTTCCACTTTTTGTAGGAATCCTTTTTGACTTTCAGGTCATTAAAGACCTGCCGAGGGAGCTATATTGTTCACTTATTATTCTTCTTATCTTTGCTTCCCGTCGGGATAGTTTGCAGTTCTGCTTTCAATATTGTCTCTTTGAGAAACTGCCAACTCTCCTGAACTCCTTTTTCCCTTAGATTTTCTTCCCAGGGGACCTTACCTAACAGTTTTCCCAAGTTTGGTTAAAAAAAAAAAAATTGTTGTCCTTATTCTGCTGCTCACTCCTTTCTTTTATTAGAATCATGAAATCATCATTTCATGATCATTTTCACCTAAATTGTCTTCCACCTTCAGTATTCGTTACCAATTTGTCTCTGTTCATCAGAATCAAGTCTAAAATACCTGTTCCCCAGTTACTTTCTCCATCTTCTCAAAGAAGTTGTCCCCAACACATTCCACATTTTGCCATATTACTTTTCCAGCAAATGTCTGGGTAGTTAAAATCCCACATTACTACCAGGTCTTGTGTTTCAAATAATTCTGTTGTTTGTTCTAGAAATGCCACCTCCTCCTTCCTGATTTCGTGGTCTATAGGAGACCCCTACCATGATACCACCCCTGTTTTTTACTTTTATCTTTACCCAGAGATTCTCAACTGTTCTGCCTCTCACCTCCTTCTGAACCTTAGAATAAGTGTGTATATAATGCAACACCTCCTCCCTTCTTATCTGTCCTCTCTGAACAAGCTATATCCCTGTATACCATTATTCTAGTCATGAGACTTATCCCACCAAGTCTCTTTGATGCCAGTTAAATCATAATTTATCTTAAGAAGAACTAGAAATATTAGTACATATTTATTCCCCATACTCCTTGCATTTGTGTATAGACATCTAAGATGTTGAGCACATTTCCCCACTGATTTCTCTCTTGTTGCTCCTGTGACCCTATTGTAATTTTCCATGTCCCTCTCCCAACATCTTAACCCTCTGTTAAGGTTGCCTTTTTTATACTTACCTGTGGGCTTTTGTCACTTGCACCCTTTGAAACTTGTTTAAAGCCCTTCTCACTAAGTTGGGGAGCCAGTGTGTGAAGATGCTGTTCCCTTTCTTGGTCAGGTGAACACCATCTTTTCCCAAAAGCAAATTCTGTTTTGTGCAGCTTTAACAATCCCTCAGTCATGCATCATCAGGCTTTGAATCCTCAACATTTAACACCATAGCACACACATACACTACTTGAGCTACAGGACTAAATACATGTCAGTTCATAGATTGAGGAGGGTCCCCTCTGCATAAGCTCAGGCTGCCTCTTTATATAATTCATAGTCCTTTGTCTGCCGGGCCTTTTGAACCCAGTTAAAACCAGTATACAGGTCTGTTGCATCTTAGGCGCATTTAACATGTGCGATTTCAGCTTTACGCAGTCGACAAAAACAAAAGAGAAAAATAACAATTTAAATATTGTCTGTAGTGCGGGCGATTCCGCCCGCCATTAAACTCAATGTAATTTTGACTATATGCGATTTTCGCTTTAGGCACTGACTGCGGAACGTAACCCCAGCGTAAGATGAGACAGACCTGTATGCAATTCCCTGCTGAGTTATTTACCTGTCTAGGAATTTGCATTAATAACCTCTCCCTCAGTGATTTTAGTTCCTACAAAAAGCTCTGTTAACCCTCCCCCATAGAACCAGAATACCATTCCTAGCTCACAGATACATATAACAATTAAAGAAATAATATTTTATGAATAATCCATGCCCATAGTATCTAGCACAACTCATTATAATAATATTTGAAGTTTCCACACTTCTAACATCTCATGTCTATCACAAGGCTTGAACACTGAAGAATCTTCAGGATACTTCCAGAAAAGATGGTTGAAGAATATTGGCAAAGCAGTGTGGGAAAGTATGCTCGCTTCTATGACTGGTTTGCTCTGTGGAAGATAGGCGTCAGTCCCTTAAGGTGGTGGTGGTTTATTATTTGTCTTCACTTAAAGTTATATCTACATTATAAAGAGCGAATAGAAGCCCTAGTCATGGACCAGGACCCCATTGTGCTAGGTGCTATACAAACACCATGCTGGAGCCACATTTATTTATTGACAAAATTTGTAGAATTTAAAACGTGTGCAGAATTTTACGTTTTTTGGTGCAGAATTCCCTCAGGAGTAGAAAGTGAAGACAAGTAGCTTATCTTTGTGGAATAAAAGAGGAGCCAATGTAGGGATTCCAATAGAGGGGTTGAATGGTAAGAGTGACCTGTTAGAAGAATGATCTTTGCAGCCGCGTTCTGAATGGACGTGAATGGGGTAAGATTACATTAGTCAAAGCCAAGAAGAAGACTGTTGCAAGACACGTTAAGAGCCTGTACAAGAGTTTTAACTGGGCAGATGGGTAGGAAAGGCTGTATCTTAGAAGTGTTATGAAGAAAGATTCTTCAAGATTTGGAGATAGCCTGGAAGCGAGGACCTAGGGAGAGGTCTGAGTCAAAGATGACACGCAGGTTATGGGCCCGAGTGACCAGCAGAATGATAGTGTTGTGTCCACAGTGATCGAGAAAGGAAGTGGCAGGGAGGGAGATTGAGTTCTGTTTAGTCATGTAGAGCTTGAGCTGATAGCTAGATATCCAAAAAGAGATGTCAAAGAAACAGGTTGAGATTTCAGTTTGGCCAAAAGGAGACAGGTCTGGAGTAGAGAGGAAATCTGAATTGTCAGTTTAGACACAATAGTTGAATTTGTGTTTGCACATGAGATTATCTAGAGATAAAATGTAGAGTGAAGAGAGATGGGAATCAGGATCAGAGTCCTTTGGAACCCCCACAGAAAGTGGGATGGGATGTTGAGAATCCTCTGAAGGTAATACTGAATGAGTGATTAGAGAGGTTGGAGGAGAACTGGGAGAGGACAGTCTCAGAAGCCAACGGAGGACAAGATTTAATGAAGAAGAGCATGGTCAACTGGGTCGAAGACAGCTGATGGGTCAAGGATGTACTCCCCTATTGGTCTGCCCATGTTATATTGTCTCCTGTTTTATATTTAGACTGTAAGCTCTTTGGGGTGAGGACCATCTTTTTATTCTGTTTGTATGGCACAGAGCAAAAGGGGTTCCTGATCAATGACTGGGGGTCCTGGGCATTATGATAATGTACATAATAAATAATTATATGTTGATATGCACTGTATTGCAGCTTGAACCTCTTAACTTCACCCTAAACCCAAATAAACATAGAGGTAAACCATAAAGCTCCTGGTGTGCCATGTATGTTTTTTAAAATGTTAAAAAATTACAACATATAATCGTAAAACTGAAATTGCTGTTATATTATTTCACCTAGATTTTTTTAACCAAAATTCTAAAAACACAAAATCTGAAAAATACATTCTCACACATATAGTTTCATATTGAAAGAGTTGGGTGTGTTCTTGGATTATACCAAAGAAATGTTTAGTAGTAGCAAAAGTAACAAATTATGATACAATTTTCTTTAATGGCTGAAATGTTTGGATACTTTTCATAGATTTTAAGCTAGTTTGAAGGTTTTTCTGTAAAATAGGTACGCTATGTTACCAGTAACACATGAATCCTATGGCAGTAAGCCAAGACAGTAATTGAAGGTCATGGATTGTTTGCCAAGTGCAATTCTGTGTGCTGCTTGATTCCATAGGGGACTGGCAGTGCCAAGGAACAAAGACAGCTCTGTTTTTTAAGTTTATGATATGGATCGTTTGACAGAGTTTATGCCTGATTGTGAAATGAAACAAATGCTGATTTAAACTAGTGCTGAAATGTATACAACTGTAAAATAAGCTGCTGTTCAACTGTAAAAGTTTGTGTTTTTCAACAACAAACTCAGATATTAGTGTTTTCTATAAGTCTCAGAAATAAGTCACCTACATATTGCATGTTACAAGACACCCATTTTTAAGTGATATATTAATTTTATCTTCAGGGGTTTTATATCACTGGTTTTACAAAAATATTGTTGTAAATTAAAAGAGTAGGCCACAGTGGTGTAAATCTTTTTATATTTGGTGCAGCGGACCTACCGTAGATGTTTGCACCAGTTTTAACTACCTCAGTATATAGAGGTCATTAGCATGGTTAGTGGATTTTCACTGAGAACACTGTAAAATAAAATATTAAAATGGAAATTAATTTATCATTTACCTTTAGCTACTATTCCATTGATATGTGGTTCTATTTAAGTATTTTTAGCAAAATATGTTCATGTTAGTGTGCTAAAGCATTGCTACACTAGATATTAATTTTCTTTGTTATTAAGTTGCAGTCTATTAATAAAGCTTTGTCCAAACACTCAAACTTGTCAGCCCTCCAGACAGCCTTGTGATTTATATTTTAACAAGTGCCTGCCTTGGATATTATTAAGAATTGTCTGCTTTGTGACAGATGTTCTGCAGAGAGTTCAGAATTTCAGTAATTAAATATCACAAAAATATATTGTGCTTTATAACAGGCATATTCCAGTTGTTTCAATTTACTGGAATAAATTGCAGCAGTAGAACTCTTACTTAAAGGCTTAGTAAAGGGGGGGGGAGGCCTAGGTGAATGGAAGTAGTTAGTAAAAGAGATAGCAGTATATTTTTCTTTAGGGAGGTCTACAACTACAGTCATCTTATTAAAGGTTGAACTAAAATGCTTTTTAAAAACTAAGATCCCAAAGTATTAGCCTAGTGCAGGTATAGAATTAAAAATAATTTCAAAACAAAATACTGTTTGTTTCTTGCTTGCTTGGCAAGATGTGAAGCCAAGGTTCTGTTTCTCCTGAAAGAGCTGATGATATCGCTAATAGCTAAAGTCCTGATTTTTATAGCTGCTGAGCCCACAACTCCAAGTCATGTCAATAAGAGAAGCTTTCACAGAGCTAAACTATTTGATATGATTATCCCTGAAGCATAAGGGAGTGAGGCAAGTCCTGCTCGGTGCCAGAGAATTGATGAGCTTCTCAAGAAATCTATGAAGTTGGTGTAAATAAAGTCTAAAGCAGTGCTGTTTCTTCTTCTCTACTACCATTTCTTCTCATGACCAATCTTGGTGCTGGTGAAAGTAGTTGCAATGTTTCAAAAAAGATAGCAGAAGGAAAATCTAGTGAAGTTAGTGTGGCTAAAGTATTTATTTTAAAATATTCTTTGGTGGGGATGAGGAAGAGCTCTCATATCCTTGACTGCTGGTTAGGAGTATAAAATCATAGAAATGTAGGACTGGATCTCAAGAGGTTATCTAATCCAGCCCCCTGTACTAAGGCAGGGCCAAGTATATCTAGGAGACCTTCCACCTCTGATCATCTATCAGTGGTGGAAGAAGGCACTATAAATCCCTCCTAAACACTTCCCCACACGTTCAGATAACTCTGATTGTGAGGTGCTACATTTAGTCTAATAGACCTCTTGAAATCACTTTCCCTGGATGAATCCTGCTAGCTATGTAATTTGGGGTCCCTGTTTAAATTGATTTCCCTAGCTATTGAAATCAAACAATTATCCAGTCTGCAGGTATCAGAAATGTTTCTAAAACATTCCTGATATTCCTAAAACCCTGATTGCCATATGTGGCAGTTGAGTTGAGCCATTCCGATTCTATCACTTGGAACTGGCGGGCCTAGAAGGCCAAGGAATACCAAAACTCAAATTATTTTTGAGGAGAGGATAAGTGTCCCCTTGAATTAAAGTGCAGTTATGCAGCCTTAATTTAGGCTAGGTAATGTCCTAAAGTGAGTACGGATATGATTATTTGATGCATTGGTTTTGTGTATAAGGTATCATGAACTGTTATGGAAGAAACCCTATCCTGAAGAATGTCGTTAGTGGGCAAAAGACCCTTCAGTTCACCTTTAATTTTTAACCACACATTATTTTATGGTTTCACATCTTGGTGTATTTATTGCATTCCAATTCACCGTTACGTCTGTCATTTGGAATAATTCAGTATGAGAACAGGGGTAGTCAAGAATTGATTTCATATTATTTTCTTGGGAAATTACATGTCTTCCCCCACTCCCATAAAATAAAGAATATACCACTGTTTTTTGTTTAAAGAGTTTGGAGGAAATAATGCCTGTATGTTTGGGAATCCCAACCTTCCTTATGATTTTTTTCTACCTGTTGTGTATGTGAACTAATACCGAAGAGTAGATTATGAGCATAATTGCTGAATTTTAGAATAACTTCCTTGGAAACAGTTTTTTATATTAGATACTGCACCCTACACATTTCTTTTCTTCTTTAGAAAGTCTGATGCATTGTTTGTTTTGTTTTTAATGCAAACGATAACTAATAAAAGCACAAAGCACGTAGAATCAAACCTACAGAAATTTGTGGCTAGTTATCAAATAAAACCTGTCATGTCTTTGTTTATTGTAACTGCACATGTAAGTTGGTAATTCCTGTACAATAGCAGCAAAACACACACTTTTATTGAGTTGTAAGTATTTGTCAGCAGAGAGCAGCTAGGGGGTTGTAATCAGAAAGTGAGGAAAAAATGTATACTTAAAACTCCCCTCTTCTTTTGCATCAGTTATAAGCTGTTAACATATATTGTGGGAAACTAAAGGGCTTCCAAATAGTAAAACCCTGCCAGACTTCACAAATCCATTTCATCTTGTAATGTGGTGGGATTGTAGCAGCAAAAGACATATAGCTTTATCCCCTGGCTATGAATGTAGTTTACCTTACCGTCTTCTGATCTGAGTGCTTGTTGGTCTTAAATCAGTCCTGTATTAAAGCTCTTATCCTGCACCCATCCCCCCCCCCCCTCCAGTTTTAGGGCAATTTGTTGGCACTTTTATAATAATAATAGTGAATGCACAGCAAACTAAGTTAGGTTTCTGGTGTGTTCCTTTAAAAAAAAAATCAGTAACCTCAAAGCTGTTTACATTGTTTATTACACTTAGATTTGAAGGAGAGAAAATTTAGATTTTGTAAAATACTAATACACTGGACAAATTGCATTTTACTTATCATTGCTAACAAAGATTAGATTGTTTTGAAAATTAGATCCAATAACTGCTCTTTTTTTATGATCTAAAACAGTTTAGGAAATCAGAATTGTTTAGTAGCAATTTGCTATAAAATTGTAGAATGGCTGGGGTGTTAAAATCCAAATTGACATTCTCCTTTAGGAGGGAGACAGACACCAGAGGCCTACCATTTGTATTCTTATATCCTGTCTCTTTCAAGTAAATCGGGAAAGTGAAAACTTGATATCTGCATTTGCTGTATGGCAAGGACGGTAAACTTGAGCTGTCAGTCTCGCCACTAGTCTGGCTTTGTCTGTAGTTAAAATTATGACCCACTCCCTCTGGCCAGCCAAATGAGTAATCAGTAATGTGACTCGTGCTGGAAGTGACTCCATCACCACCTGTGACGGGGGATTAGTTACAGTTTACAGAGCACCGCCTCTTCCCTTCTTTCAACATGCCATAAGCAAAGAACTGGTTTCTCATTTGGGTGTCTGCGCTGCTGGAATCTACTGCACTGTTTCCAGGCAGAGAGAAATATCCTTCGAGAGGCTTTTTTCTGTGGATATCTAGCTGCTGTCTGACTGTGCTATCTGTTTGGAGTGTCTGCTTGGTTATGTAAGCGGTCTCGGCAGAAATTATCATGACCCAGATCTGGGGACGCAGTAGTGCTTCAGCTGCAGGATTTCTCAGTCGTTAACACCACACTGTTGATGACAAAGACCGAGTTGTAATCCGCCTCCGTGCCAGGGCTGAGACGGAGACAGGATTTGCTCGTCGAATACTCGTTAGGTTACAGCCTGGGCTTGGTTTTCATCTCTTAGCTTTTTTGAATGTTCAGTGTCAAAGATGCAAGTGAATCCGGAAATAGTTGATTAAAAACCATTTTCTTTTGATTTTTAAGACTAAAGTGGTGTGTATGAGTGGGTGAGATCTTGTGAAAACACTGTTCTAGAACAAATGGGAGATTTACCAGCTATGTGACTGCCATGACTTGTAAGAAAACTACTTTGAGACTATCGAGGACAAAGTAAGATTTATATTTTGTTTTTCTTGTCTTTTTTTTAATTAATACTTAAGTTGTAGATTTTTTTTTCTTCACTGAGTGTGGAATGGGCTATTTAAGATTTCTCTGTTTTAGAAATATAGCAAAACAGTATTGCACTTTTAAATTTTTTTAATAAAACTCAGTTCTCATAGGACATTTAGAAAGGAGTAATATAAAAAAATTAAGATACAGTATAATAAGTTGCTAGTAGCCTGTGTATGCTGTTACCCTTACTTCACTCAGTGTTTTTAAACAGTTTTACTTTTATTCCAGATATGCTTATTTTCTTTCTTGTAGCACCCCACTTGTAGCAACTGTGGTGATTTGTCCCAAACCTCTAACTGGCTGAGAGATTAGATTTGGCACTCCTACAGGACACTAATGTTAAATAAAATTTGCAGTATCATATTAGGGAATTGGTTATATTAATGTTTGTTGTTTGCAAACCTCGTATTTGTGAGACGCAAAAGGTTTCAACAAAACCCAATTTTTATATAGGTAGTTTTCTAAAAATACTTAAAGGATTGAGTACAGTTATAAATTAAAAAATCATGGAAAAAATAATGTAAACGATGTATGTATTTCCTGTTACATTTTAAATGGCGTGCTTTCAACATGGTGTGTGCTGAGCAGCTCAATTGTGTTGTAAGGACTGTGGCTGATTTATTTTAAAAATGCCTTTCAGGGAACGCTCATCTGGTCTGCTTTTTCTCATGTGAATGGAATGTAGTGTAGCATGGAGCTCCAAACAGGATACAGTTGTTATAAGCATTTTTCCTATGTAGTGGTAGGCCATAATAAGGCAGACATCCACACAGTATTGGGCATTTATTTGAGTTTGGTTCAGTGTGTGATATGCTAGTGAACACGTTAGTGCCATTTGTGTAACCAGTAGTTAGATATTCTTTTCCAGCTCCGAATATAGAATATAAAAGCATTTTTTTCTGTTACTTTAACAGTCTTCTGCAGTAATATTGAATTATAGACTGTTTTGTGGCCAGAATTGTATTCCACAGTGACTTTCATCAGATGGCAGCTCCCTAAGGCTGTAGAAGTACCTAGCAGAATGATAGATCTGCCCACTCTTGAATTACTTACTTATGCATGTGTTCTATTTACATTTCTTTACATTCCAGTGCATTTAAAATATTTAGTACTAATTCACTGGAAAAGCCAGAATAATGTTAGCAGAATTTAAATGTTGCTTTATTAAAATAAATGCATACATAATTTCTTGTTTTCATATATGAAGATTGTGTGTTGGCATGTTAGTAGAACACGTGATTATGCTGCTGATGACTTAAGTATTTAGATGAATAATTGATACATTGTCTGCCACTTAAAACTGGGTGTATGTTGAATTTAGATGATTTTAGATGTGCCCTTCATTTTTTTTAAGAACATGTTAGAAATTATTCATAGATGAAAATGTATCTAGTGTATGTAGTAAATACTAAAATAAATTTATAATTAAAATTTAATTAATGGAGATATCCTATCTCCTAGAACTGGAAGGGGTCATTGGCCAGCCCCCTGCCTTCACTAGCAGGACTAAGTACTGATTTTGCCCCAGATCTCTAAGTGGCCCTCTCAAGGTTTGAACTTATAACCCTGGGTTTAGCAGGCCAATGCTCAAACCACTGAGCTATCCCTTCCCCCAATACAGTGTATGTCAGAATTTATTTAGAGTAGCAGCCGTGTTAGTCTGTATCTGCAAAAAGAAGAACGGGAGTACTTGTGGCACCTTAGAGACTAACAAATTTATTAGAGCATAAGCTTTCGTGGACTAGAAGAACGGGAGTACTTGTGGCACCTTAGAGACTAACAAATTTATTGGAGCATAAGCTTTCGTGGACTACAGTAGTCCATGAAAGCTTATGCTCCAATAAATTTGTTAGCCTCTAAGGTGCCACAAGTATTCCCGTTCTTCTTTTTGCAGAATGTATTTAGTTGATTATAAAGGTGTGTGTGTGTGTCATGGTTTTTTGTGTGTGCATTAAATAAATACTTTAAAAAAAATATATTTTTTTACTTACAAGATCAATGCAGTTACTTAAATGTAAATATCTAGCTTACATCGTTGTAGATTCGGGTCATTTAGTATTGTAGAACTAGTGTATTATCATAGAAACAAATTATTTAAATAATAGTTGAAGGAATTTGTATACATCACATCTTGATATATCAAAAACAAAAATGCCCCACCAGTTTGGCCTAAAAAAAATGGAAACTCTTGTTAATTACTCCTGAGGTTCTAATAATTTTAGTTTCTAATTTTAGCCAGTATTAACAGTTGTTAAACATTATTCTCTTTGACCTAAGTTGAAAAGCTGGGATGTGTCCTAAATTATGTGTTTTTCAAATTGGAAAATAACTAGCTCTCTCAGAGGAAATACAAAAAACGTGTGGCTCCTGTATAAGAGAGAGGTTATAAGAAATGAGCTTGTATTTCAAATCCCATTTTATTTATTTTTTATCTTTTGCTACTTGATAAAATAAATCCTGGCAACAACCAGCTATTAGGAAAAAAAATATAGCTGCTTGGAGGTTTAATGATTAAGCCGCATAATGAGAATGTGCCAGTGTTTGTGTTATCTTAATTAAACAGTTTGACTAGAAAATAATATATGGAAATGTAAGTTTATTTACTAGCACATATAAAATTAGTGCGTATGATCTTTTTGATTATTATAGTTTAAACAAAAAATGTATGAAGTTATCTTTATTTTTTGCTAAAGAAAGCAAAAGCTGTTGAATATTAATGTTACCACTTTTAATTAAAAACAGTAACTGTTATTTAATTTCAATACTTTTTTAATGGATAAAATGCTGTAAATGTTTACTCGGCAAACGGATATTTTAACAAGGCCAATACACCATATAAGAATAATACCTAAATGACCTTAGTGTGAGATGAAGAGTGGGGCTTTAGGCATTTGAGTTCAATACCCACCTAAATAATATGAATTAATATATTACATCTTGAATATTTGAACATACCCTAATGAACTAACCACACAATTTTTTTATTTAGCCATAACTTGAGTATTCCTTGCAATGAGAATTAGCCACCGTAATAATGTAGACATTCTAAAAATAATATTCTGTAGACAGCAGTTCTCAAGTTTGAGGTCCATGGACCCCACTGGTGCCCTCTGTGCTCTTGCTGATGGTCTTCAGAGAGCTGGCTGGTCACATGGTAATGGACTACTTTGTTTCCAGCTGCTTAATTGGGTTAAATAAATCTAAAAATACACTATATGTTTTCTTGATACTACTACTTTATGTAAGCAATATCTATAGTTGTTACAGGGGTACTGTGAACATAAATGGGAGAGGTGATTTGTGTGATTGCAGAGGTGAGGAGAATTTGTCTACAAGACCCACAATATGAAAAAGTTTGAGAACCTCTGTTGGGCAACGAGAATAATTTTTAAAATATGTTAATCCACCCAATTTCTGCATCAAGGTCACAAAAGCCTGAAAGTTGCATGGTGTTATCAGCCTGAGAGCTATGCTATATGCCCCCTCCATGCAGGTACTTTGCTGCATGCACTGATACAAAGCTGTGTTAATCATTATTTGATGATGTAACAAAGGAGCAAGTCAATTTAGGCACTATATATATTAAATAAATATTAATGACATTGGTAATAAAGAAACTAAAGCATTTGTATTCATGGAACTTCTTTTGGCAAAGCACTCGTCACAATGCAGTAAAAGTAAACAGGAGTGGAGGCACCAGTTCAGAAAAACTCCAAAGTCCTATGTTGCTTAAAGTTAATCATGTGCTTATGTGCTGTTTTGCATAGATATAGACTTAAGTATGTGCTTAAGTGCTTTGCTTAATTGAGGCCTTTCGGGTTTTAAGTCCCAGAACAGGGGTCGGCAACCTTTCAGAAGTGGTGTTCCGAGTCTTCATTTTATTCACTCTACTTTAAGGTTTTGTGTGCCAGTAATACATTTTAACATTTTTAGAAGGTCTCTTTCTATAAGTCTATAATATAACTAAACTATTGTTGTATGTAAAGTAAATAAGGTTTTTAAACTGTTTAAGAAGCTTCATTTAAAATTAAACTAAAATGCAGAGCCCCCTGGACCGGTGGCCAGGACCCAGGCAGTGTGAGTGCCACTGAAAATCAGCTCGCGTGCCGCCTTTGGCACACGTGCCAAAGGTTGCCTACCCCTGTCCTAGAAGCATATGGCTACAAGAAATAAAAAGGGAAAGCTATGTGGTGTTGTCCGTGTAAAGGAGAATTGGTTGCAGGCTGAAGATGTTCAGTTTTTCCCACTTCCAGCACATAGACATGGTTCTCAAGAGACTTACTCTGTGGTTTGTAAAGAAGCTTTTTCTCTACAGTCTTGTAAAGAGGCCACTTGGACCTCCTTGTATATATTTTCTTGTCGCTATATATTTGACTTGCTAACCTCCGGTAGCTGAGTCCTACATGCCGTAGTTGATTAGTCTCTCAAATTTTTTTTTTACACTCATTTTATGTCTTCTGTGGCGTGAGATACTGCTCATTGGAATTCCCAGTGTCTGGGCTGGCAGGTAGAAAAATGAAGAAACAGTTGAAGAATGACAGTGTGTTTACTTGATGCTTTGCTTCTCCAAATCTCTTACTATATTCCAGTTCAGGAGTCTCACTGAGTTGATGGAATCTGGACTGTTTTTCCAAGAATTCTGACTTCTCTTTATAGATGTTTTATATAAGAATGTTTTCCATTACTGCTTGGGAAATTTCAAACTAAGCACATTCAGCTGGCCTGCCACCCCTATTATAAGGAGGTGTGGCATTGCACAGTTTTGGTTTATTTTCTGTCTGTCTGCTTGTAGGAGGACTTATATTCCCAGACTGTCTGGGCTGGCCTATTAAGGGGGTTAGAGAAACTAAATTAGTAGGTATTAAATTACTTTTCTGAGTAGAGAACCACATTCACAGATATGATTTGGGATCAGTTCATATAATACATGCAGTCAGATAAACTGGTGTTTTATATGTAACTTACTATGTAGTATTGCTCAAAGACAAACATTATGTCACACTCCAGATAGGTTTTTGTTTTGTTTTGTTTAGTTAATTACATTCTATGTACAGGTATATGTATACAGAATCATTTTTGTTGACTTAAATTTTTAAGGCAATGTAAAGAAATCAGTTTGAAGAAGAAATAGAGTATATGTTAATATGCGGATGCTAATCAGTAAATAGAAAAACTAAACCATCAGAATTGTTAAATTAATTTGCTTGTTCTTTAAAACTGTATTTTGGCACATATGGTTTGTTCCAGATTATAGGGTTTGAACTCCATTCTTTACTGACTCAAAAGACTAACTATTCCAAGGCCAGTTATATGTAAACAACTTGAGTAAAGGAATTCTGTAAAGCATTAGAAGTTACATAATTACCAACCATTGAGGACCCATGATTGCCCAACATTCCAGCACATTCTTTCCTTTCTCTGTCTCTTCCTTTCCTTCTGCCCCTTCTCATCTTCATTCCCCCCCCACCCCCCACCTCCCAAATAATCTCCTATAGCTATCATACTTTTGAGGAATACTGATTGGCTGGTGAATTTTTTTCCTTCTCAGAGATGGTAATAGAAGGGGTTATAATTAAGAAAAAACAGAAACGAGCAATGTAGCATGCTAAATCTGCATGGTAAATACAGAGAAAGTAGCTCCCTTCCCCCAAACAGGACATAGTTAAAATAAACTAATACATGGCTCTGGGAATATGTCTCCTCATTTGCTGTATAAGTGCCAGACCTATTAAGCTGTGCAGGTTTTTTTATTTTTTTACCGATAACAGTAACAAGACAACACCCTAATAAAACATAGTAACCTCTGGTGATGCTATTCTTAATTTGTAAATGAATAACAGTGAAGTTAATTTTGCCTTCCAGTTGAGTTTTGTTCAGACTTCATTCTGTACTTTAGAACAGCTCTAAAAGGAAGCGTTTAGCAGGGTGGGGTTTTGTTTCCATTTCTATTATTTTAGAGAAGTTATTAGTCCAGTGTATGCTTTCTCAAGAAGAAATAAGTCTCTTTTTAAGATGATTTCATAGTATATTCCTATTTGGATTTAGATAAATAAAGCAAGTGTGAAATTTCTGATTTGCACTCCAACTGGGGGGAAAAAAAAAAAGGCGAGGGGTTGGAGAGACAGATTCAACATGTCATGTTGTGGAACAGTAATTCATAATGGAGAAGTTCCTGCCTGGTTGGTGAGATACCAAACATTTTAATGGCGTTTTTCTTGTTTCATGTTTAACATATCAGTGTAGATTATGATTGCTGCACTATTTAAGTGACCAAAGTAAAATTGTGTGTGTGATTGTCCCAGGCACATTATTTTAGCTATCTGTTCGCCCTCACTTGCACACATACTCTCTCGCATATGTGGCATATACATTTTGAGTGTGTGTGTGGTGTTTATTTTTTTCCCTTTTTTCTCCTGTATACTTACCTTATGCTCTCTGTTTTGATGTATTTTCCTTTCATTGCCTGTATTCCCTCATTCCTGATTTTCTATCTTGCACAGTTTTCTTCATCTGTTCTTTCTTTCCCTTCTTTTTGTTGTTGCATTGTGCATTTTGTCTTTGCTGAAAGTTCCCTTTCTTGTCTTCCCCCAGTCCCTTAATCACTTCCTCTTTCTGCTGTCAGCCCATTTTCACAACCTCATCATATCTCCTTCTGCTACCCTCAGTCACTTTCCTGGGATTCCCTCTCACCAATTTCTCATCTAACTCCTTCTTTTGGTACACCCCTGTCCAGTCACACTGTCACTGTACTTTTTCTGGTCCAGGAAACTCCACCCCCACAGATCAGAGTGACTGCTCAAGGGGAACCTTCTTCCCCAGTTATACTTTCTTCCCACTCATTCTCTGTAAGATTCTCCTTCCTGCACTAAATGGGAGAGTTCTAAAGCATTTTGGGGCCAGAGGAGGCAGCAGAATTTCCACTTGGAACAAGCACATCATTCTCTGAATCAATGTGCAGGAGCTGATAGTTCTCTCTAACTGTGGAAGAAGCCCTCCAAAGAGAGAGAAGAGCGTGTCACTGGAGGCTTAAAAGCTGTCCTGTCTGCGGCTACTGTGTTGGAGCAGCTGAGTCTGATTGCTGGTAGGGGAAGGAATAATGTAGCTTGGAGGTAGTGTAGAAGGGAAGATGAAAGTAGGAGAGGCAATATAAGCGGCAGAAAACAGGAGAGTGGGGAAACTGACCAAGCATGGTGGAAGAGAATTCAGCAGAGATGAAGGGTGCAGTCTCATGCCTGCATTTCCTTCCACCATGTTGTCTTAAGCAGCTGCTGTTGTGCAAGCCCGACCTGCAGACTAAAAGAGGCGACCTGAATATGCAACTGTGTAGCTAGGGTACAATCCAGTGCTCTGAAATGGAACATTGATCTTCTGTGGTAAATACAGTCTTGCTCAACAACAACGTGGACAAGGAAGACTATGTATTGCAGTTCTGTGTTCTCACCTTAGTCTTTCCACTGACAGCGCAAACAAACAAGCAAAATACGTTCAGGTTCCTATCTTAAATGACTAGCTCTTCTGAATGAGCAAGAAATAATTAAGCATTAACTGATTTTTGATTAAAGAAATAATGGCTGTTATCATATGAAACATTGGTTGATAAATAACACATGATTTTGTATTTGCTGGAACAATGGAGTAAAGGAGGAGCCAAACCTTATCTTGTTTCTTTGAAATTCTTAGCTTTGTTCATTTTATTTTTTCAGACATTCAAGCCCTTGGTTGGAAAAAGTGTGTACAGTTCAATCACTGCAGTAGAATTCCTTGTGGACAAACAACTGGATTTTGTAACTGAAGATAGTGCCTTTCAGCCCTATCAGGTAAGAAATATGGGTAGTGTACAAGTACAAGTCATCTAGTTTAATTGAATCCCATGTGCCTTATTTTTAAAAAGCTTTTTATGGGCCAAATCCTGTGTAATGTTGAGCCCATTCATTTCCCATTGGTCAGTGGAAACAAAGTGCTCACCAAAGTGGTGAATCTGTAAAGGGAAAAAAACTACATATAATGTGTCACAGATCCTCCTTCAAAATAAAATTGCTAACCTGTTTGTTAAAAGTTAATCAATACAGCTAATTATGGAGTAGATAACAGTATATTGTCTATTCTCTGGAGCTGTGCTTTGGTCATTGAAACTCAAGTAGTGCAATTATACTTGATTATTTATTGTTCTTCTCTTAAGACTGAATTACAATAGTTTATTTTCTTTTTAAAAATAGTCTGATTCCTCCCTCTTGGGTGACATAAATGGATAATTGCTGCTGTTTCTAAGTTTGTTTTCACAATTCCAGCATTCCGGATTTCTTAATCATAGCCCTAATAAATTAGAAGAGTACTTTCAGTATGTACTTATGTATGTGTTTAAGACATGGTGTTTCTGAGGGATCTAGTCACCAGAATCCTTAGAAAAATATAATTTGATTTTCTTTAAAGATAAGATTTCAAAACATTTCTTCCATGGTAAATTTAAAGGGATAGAATACTGATTTTTTTTTTTAACCTCTGACTATAATCAGTCCAACACAAAGTTGCCATAAGCTGTCTCTCTATTGTAGGTTATACAAAGTTAATACTTTGAATCTGTTTGAGAGACATTGTTAATGGCTGATCAACACCACAATAATGTTCCTCCCTCCTTCAAAATTACTGTAGTATTTTTTCCAAATACATGGCTTAAAGAAATAAAATGGAAATAAGACCTATATAGATCACTTAATGGTTGATGCTTTTGTCGTGAATCACTAATATTTGAGAACCTAAACAAATTCAAAACTATTTGTCTAAGTCAACTTGTTCTTAGTTTACTAAGAAAATGCCTGCTTTAATTGTCGTTTGCTTTGCATGAGAGAGAATTTATTTCCTTCAATCTTGCTATTCCATTTGTGGCAAGCATCCTTATTTTGGCAGTAGGTTGCTTTGGATTCCCAGAGAACAATCTGAGCAAATTTACACCAAAGCAAAAGTCAATGTATGAGGAAGAATGTTGCATCTTGTAAAGCAATCTGATTTCTGGTGAGTTGACAGTCACCTAGCCATGCAATAAGTGTAGTGGATAGGCATCAGAGAGGCTTTGTTTTTGCCCCCCCAAAAATGTGAGTTTTGTTTGGGGTGGTAAATTAGTATATAAGTAATACAGTAGTTCTTGGAAAATGTGCCTTTGTCACATGAAATGCTGGCTACATCATAATTATTTATAATTAATACTCTATTATAATTACAGCGTGGAAAGAAGTAGGATACACTATCTCATAGCACATTTGTATCTATTAAATTTTTAAAATAGGTATTTGAAGGTTAAAGATGCTGCATTGAATTTTTTCTAAGACTGCTTTTAGGTTTAGGAGTTTTTCGTTTACACTAGAATCGGGATCATCTTCTTACCTGGAGTTGTTAATCCTTGATTTGTCTTTAGAAGACATTTCAATCTCTTATTTTCTTGCATAAGAGGAGTTAGTTTCACAGATATTTTTACTTATTATTTTAAAGAGAGGAGTTTTGTGCCAGATTGTTGATATCAAAAACTGAATTCCTATTTTCACTGAAAAGGCGTAGTATGAGCAGTGCAGAGTTGTAGCTGTGTCAGTCCCAGGATATTAAAGACACACGGTGGGTGAGGTAATATCTTTTATTGGACCAACTTCTGTTGGTGAGAGAGAGACAAGCTTTTGAGCTACACAAAGCTGACCTGACGAATAGCTCTGGGTAGCTTGAAAGCTTCTCTCTCACCAACAGAAGTTGGTTCAATAAAAGATATTACCTCACCTACCTGGTCTCTCAAGTATGAGCAATAACATATAGTGGACACTAGTATAAGATTTCTCTAACCTTTCCGTCCAGTGTTCCTCCTCCTGGCAGGGAGAGGGTCACCACTGAGAGTGAGAGAGAAATTATTGTTCCATGCATCTCAGCTGTCCACTGCTGGACTGAGATCCCCAATTTATGAACCATCAAATTAAAATAACTTGGTTACAATAAGAATCTAAATTACTATTTCACTAACATGGTAACCAACAGATTACTGAAATTAGAGACTTTTTAACATACTGGTGGAACCCTAAATTCTAGATCTAACTGGATACATTTTGTATGTTTTGTGTGCTGTATACCAAGATGCTGAGCTCATTGACCACTTGAACGAAGATTTCATTACAGTAATTATTTGTTGACTTAAGTAATGAGCTGTTACTGGCATATATTTTGTGAACAGTATTCAGAAGCACATCCCTCCCCCCATTTCCAGGGACAGTGTAGTCTCATGACCAATTATTTTGTTTAGACTGTGCGAATAAAAATATGGAATGGTAGCGTTCCTAGGATATAAAGGAATCCTTCTGTAAAATACATCATAAGAACAGCCATACTGGGTCAGACCAAAGGTCCATCTAGCCCAGTATCCTGTCTTGCGAAAGCAGCCAATGACAGGTGCCCCAGAGCACCTTGAAAAAATAGATGAGAGCTCCTTCTCTACCTGAAGGAGCATACAGTCTAAACTAGTTTCTATTTTCATCGTTTTTTAGAAATGCCTTCCATCTTATTTTCTAGAAACAACAGAGGTAAGAGTTGCGGAGTTCAGGAGAAAAGTTTGTTCTCCTGCTCATTCTAAAATGCCATTAACCCATTTCTGAATGGAGAACTTAAGAACCCAAGTATGCAAACATATATCTATTTTAATCTTTCCTAAATATATTTAACTCTCTGTTTTGGACTCGAACAATGTTGTGTTTTCAGTCTGGAATCCTAGACTGTTTTAAAGCTTTATGGTGAACTAGACTCACCTCCCTCCTTTTTTTTTTTTTTTTTGGGCCACACATCATGATGGTAGTCTGAGCACTTAGTTTCAGCCCCATTGGCCCAGATTTTTAAAGGTATTTAGGCATGCTGTGCTGATTGCTGCAATGCCTAACTTATGTAAGAGCCTAAATCTCATTTTCAAAGGGTATTTAGGTACGTGGGTGCCAAAATCCTAATGACAGTCAAAACAAGCATGATTTAAACCTGTGTGGGGTGACTCCATCAAATTTCATATTCTGTGCTTCAACCTCTGGCCCATTTCTGTTGTAATTAAGATAATGAGCATATTCATCAGAATGTTACTATTAGGAAATAGATGTTTCTAGAACCTTTCACCTGTAGATCACTGGTATGACTCCTGCTCAGATCAGTTCAGATCAGTTGTTATGAAACGCATTCCCATCTGGCTTGTGGCCTGGATGAAATGAGGTTGTTGTCTTAGTCCAATTTCAAGATGAGTGCTCAAGCCAGACAAAACAGCACAATGGGCACCCTTTTAGTCTTATCCTTTCTGCTAAGTATTGAATAGGCAAGGAAAGCTACACAAAGCTGACCTGACGAATAGCTCTGGGTAGCTTGAAAGCTTCTCTCTCACCAACAGAAGTTGGTTCAATAAAAGATATTACCTCACCTACCTGGTCTCTCAAGTATGAGCAATAACATATAGTGGACACTAGTATAAGATTTCTCTAACCTTTCCGTCCAGTGTTCCTCCTCCTGGCAGGGAGAGGGTCACCACTGAGAGTGAGAGAGAAATTATTGTTCCATGCATCTCAGCATGCATCAATTATTGTTCCATGCATCATTATTCTCCCCTCTAGAAGCGTTCACTCCAGAACAGGGTTAGAGGCACATTAACTGAGGAATTTTGAACCACAGATTCCTATGCCACCCATATCTGCTGTGTAGATCAGTAAATTTTAGTTTCTGTGATAGTAGATCCAGCACCTTTTCACAAGCATTAAATGTACTTATTTTTCAAAAAAATGGGATACATATACTCGCTAAATCACAGCATCTGGTGATTCTTATAGCACCTTCATCTTCTTACTTGGTTAGTAAATCTTGCGCTTCATATGTGCATTTACGTAATACATCTATGTTTGTTGTCATCATAGGATTTCCATTTTTCACGTCTGTATTGGTGCTGCTTGGAAGTCAGTCCATTTCTTCACAGATCAATAAGAAGTTGCTTTGAGGTCCTTCATTTATAATTTGTGCCTACAAGATCCTGAACATGTAATGCAGTAATCACCACCCTCTAATTTTTGATTGCCTACCAATCACACACCTGCAGTTTTAATTTTGATTGCAGTATAAAGGACATAGCAGGTATTATTTCTTACCTGAAAATTTTGTGTGTGACTGAGTGCAACTCTCATTCATTAATCTGGGATGGTCAGGCCTGTTAGTCGAGTATTTCCTTGTTATGGCAAGACTCTTTGCTTCTCGGGAAAAGTCAAACTTAAACAGAGGATTGAGGCAAACCGGTTTAGCAATAACATGTAAATTCTGTCTTGTTACATACAATAAGTGGTGGGCATAAAAATGTTTGCTATACATTCATTATCCTACTATATATCTATAATGAACACATATGAGTATGAAATGTGATACATAAGACAAATTGTCAATATTTTTTGTACTTTGGGTCCAAAATATGGCAAATGTACTTTAAAATTGTTTATATTTTTCCATTAACATACAGTACACCCTCGCTTTAATGCCCTTCACAATAGTAAACCTTGGGCTATAGCGAACTTGGTACCTGGATCCCGCCTCCAGCCCCACCTGCTGCGGCGAGGCGGCTGAGAGCTCCTCCAGCCCCAGTGCTCCAAATGGTGGGACAGATAGTTCCTCCATGGCTGCAAGCAGGAGTTCAGAGGGGGGCAGACAACTCCTCCAAATCTAGGGCCACAAGCAGGGGTGGGTAGGGGGCAGACAGCTCCGCCCCCGGAGCTGTAAGCAGCAGGGGTCCCATGGGAGCCAGAGGGTTTGGCTGCGTGGCTCAAGGTGTCAGCAGTCCTCTCCCACTTCCCCACCCTGCAGCAGGGCTCTTTCCCTGTAACAAACCCCTGGCGATAACGACCAAATGGCTTGGATCCCCAGGGGTTCGTTATAGTGCAGGTGTACTGTATACTGTTGTGTGGTATGAATGCATATTAAGTTTTTTTTAAAGCAAAAACTTGCAAGCATTTAGAAAATTACCCGCTAATACTAGTTTGAGTTGGGTATGCTTCCCCATGTAGCTCTAAAATTTCACTTAAGTTCAGATTTTCACCAGTCCTACTAATTACCTCTGGGGCTTCTCTTGCGCAGAGATTGCCAAACGGTGTAATTTTATGGTTGCTTTTATTGTAGACTGAAAGATTTCAACATGTCATCAGATATCCATCTAGTATATTATTCTACAACACTGCACCATTTAGCCCCAGCTTGAAAATGATAGCATGATAGTAATTGTAGTTATCTAAAATTTTCTTTAAAGAATAACAAATTTATGCATACTATTGTGTCATCAAACACATTCCAATCTACAAAACATTAATACTATGATATATTACAGTGAAGTATATTTCACAGAAATTCACACTAAGCAGAGGTTCACTATAAATCTGCAAATTGCACATTGTTATGAATTGAAAAATTCAGGACAGACTTTGATTCACTACAACTAAGTTTCACAATGTTTGAGTTCATTATAAGGAATTTCCAGTATTCAAGAAAAATCGGTGTATAAATATGTAGGTTAATAGTACTAAAGCACACAACTGAATGAAAAAATAGTAAGATACAGAAAACTCAACCATGTATTAAGCAGTACATTGACTTGAAAATTACTCCTTATAAGGGGAAAATCTCAGTGTAGCAAGGCGGTACGTATATTTTTCCTTTCAACAAACACAATGTTAAGCTTGCCTTTCCTCAAAAAACATGATAGCAAATTGTATAATATTAAATAATGCTTTATAAAAAGAAGTTTTTCCTATAGTAGACATTTCTGGGGTTTTAAATTGAGTGTTCTTAAATATCTAGGCACAATGGAATAGATACAAGGAAATGTGTGATTTTTTTTCCCTTTAGTTAAACACTCCTTTGGTCCAAACTAAGTACCTGTACTGTTCCTAAACATAGCTAAAATTTGATGTTTTCAGACAAATTCTAATCTTAACAATTATTTCTGAATATTGCGTTTGAGAAGCAAGACTCCATTAGTCAGTTTTTGTACTGATTTTTAAGAGGTTGGGTACTTGTGAACTGGGATGTTTATTTTAAAAAAATCAGCTAACTACCTAGGCAGTTAGAGGTATAAGGTTCAAATAAGTGGTTTGTTAAAAATATCAGTGAATTTACAATAAACACATAAAAGATGTGTATAACCAAGATTGAGTAATTAAAACTGAAATCTGTACCTTTTCTGGAGCACCGTGCAAATAATATATAATATCCAACAAACACATCCATTTAAGCAATTACAAATTCATTTTTATAGTATTCCTTGCTGGTGAAAGAGCCAGAATTATAGCAACAAAGCTGCTTCTTATGTTCCTTTGTTTTAAATAGTGTAATTTGCTTGAAAGTATCAAAGCAAGTTCGATATAACACGGTTTCACCTATAACGAGGTAAGATTTTTTGGCTCCTGAGGATATGCTGTGTGTGGTGTCATCAACATGGTGTCTTTATCTGAACAACATTTGGAAGACATCAATCTTTCACAGGCCCAGATCAGTTGTATTATATTGTGGACAAACAACAACAAATCCTTTCAAACATGTTTCCCACAACAAAATACATATAAGAACCAGAAGCACAAAATGTGCACAGCACAAATAATCTTATTGCTTCTTTGCTCACTCTCTGGATAGAACAGAGCAGGGAGTGAACCCACAGGCTGCTATTATGGTTGCCTAGTAACCATATGCTGGAAGTAGTTCTTACACTGCCTGCTGCTCCCAGGACAGCAGCATTAGTATTGCAGGGCCTGCAAACACTGCTTTGTAACCTTTTCTATGGGTTAAATTTTACCCAAAGAGTTTATGAACACAAAGTGACCCCAGACAAGAACAGACTGGTTGCACAGCTGGCTGTGGGAGGTTAGTACAAATTCAAATTCCGTTTCTTCACATTCATTACATTTCCTGCAGGGGGTATTTCACCATACAAGGAAGGAAGTGGAAGAGTGTGCACATGACCATCTTTAAAAGTTCCTCTCTATGGGTCCTTTTAAAAAATCAAAAATGACTGACACAAAAAGCTTTGAAAATATCTTACCAGCTTTTTGTTGTTGGACCCTTTCATCTGTGTAAATCTGCTTCTTCAAAATCTACCACCAACAAGAATAGATGGGAGGAAAAAATGAAGCCATAATTTAGCTGTTTCATACTGTACCACAGTATTTCATCAGGGTAAGCAGAGGTCAGTCTGTCCACCTCCTACAAATTGAGGGTTCCAGATATCAAGATATAAGGTGTTGAAAACCTAAATGTGTGAGAGATGGTATGCAAAGTGATTACAGGGAAGAGTAAGTCTGTACTCCAAAAGGTTTGTCATTTATCAGCATTGAAAGGTCAAAAGTGTAACCATTTTTAAAGATCGTTATAAATATAAATGCCTTACTGATGATGAAAAGTTTGCCTCCAAAATGCAGGCTTTGGCATTGATTACATCTTTATTCAGCCCACAGCTATCCCAGGTTCTGAATTTCTCTAGTTAGAGGTATTAGGCATGTATGTAACACCATCCTTCCACTTTCCTGTTGCAGTTTTATTGTTATGAGCAGGAACAGGGTTTCACAGTCGTCACAAGTGTCCCATCTTGGCCATCCACGAGCACTGTTGTGAAGAGAATCCAGACCTTTGCTGCTCTGGATCACTGGGTGTTTTGACCTTCTGGAGCCTCAGCAGGCTCCAGTACTCATTCCTACCTGGGCCTTTCTGGAACATTTCCTAGGCACTGACTCTGTCTGCTGCCCCCTTCTCAGAAATGGAGCTCCACAGCCCACCTGCTGTAGGCTCCCAGGACTGACCCCACCCCCACCACCTGAGATACTCCAGTTAGTTGAATACACCCTTCTCCCAGAACTCAACCCCAAAGGTCTGAAGCTTCTGGTTTGCAGTTTAACCTTCTCAGGGGCACGCAGCAATTGTGAAACAGTGAACACACAGCTTGCACAGAGTCTAAGGGCTAGTCTACACTGGCAACCCTTAACTGCTGCTGCGGCAGCGCGTCAAAAAAAACACCTCCACGGGGGCGTAGCCACCAGCGCTAGGAGTGGCTCCCAGCGCTGGTGCACTGTGTACGCTGGCGTTTTACAGCGCTGAAACTTGCTGCGCTCAGGGGGTTGTTTTTTCACACCCCTGAGTGAGAAAGTAAATTTCCAGCGTAAACAAGTCCTAACTCATGCTGTTTTTACTTAATCATACAAAGCACAGGAGAGTACTGATCCCAGCTCCGAGTCCTTGGTGCCTTCTGGGCGCAGAGAGCAGGTAGGGCCCCCTCCCCACTGAGGTTGGTGTTACATATTGAGAGCATGGCTACACTTGCAGATGTAGAGCGCTTTGAGTTAAACCAGCCTTCGGAGAGCACTGCAATCTGTCCACACTGACAGCTGCAAGCGCACTGGCGTGGCCACATTTGCAGCACTTGCAGCGGCATTGGGAGCGGTGCATTATTGGTAGCTATCCCACAGAGCACCTCTTCCCATTTGGTGCTGTGGCTTGTGGGAAGGGTGCGGGGCATTCTGGGTCCTGTCCCAAGGCCCTGTGATGCATCGGTTTGCATCCCAGCAATCCCTCTGCTTCCATCCACATTTGGCGCCATCTTTCAAAGTTTTTTGTGCTGCACGCTCTGTCTTCCCTTTCGGTCTGCGGGAATGGCGCCTGAACTGCTGAGGAATATGCTGATGAGCGTGGCCAGCACATCATGTTTGGCAGTCGAGTTACTCCTTAAGATCCAAACTGACAGCGAGGACTCAGACGATGATATCGACTCAAGTAATGCATACGACACAAGCTTGCTTGTGGCATTCATGGACATGCTCACCACTGTGGGATGCTGCTTTTGGGTTCGGGGAAACAAGCACTGAGTGGTGGGATCACGTTGTCATACAAGTCTGGGATGACGAGCAGTGGCTGCAGAACTTTCGGATGAGAAAAGCCACTTTTCATAGGACTGTGTGATGAGCTTGCCCCCACTCTGCGGCGCAAGGACACGAGATTGAGAGCTTCCCTGAGGGTGGTGAAGCAGGTGGCTATTGCAATCTGGAAGCTGGCAATTCCAGACAGCTACCGTTCAGTCGCTAACCAGTTTGGAGTGGGAAAGTCTACCATTGGAATCGTGTTGATGCAAGTTTGCAGGGCCATTAATCACATCCTGCTCCGAAGAACCGTGACTCTGGGTAACGTGCATGACATTGTGGCTGGCTTTGCATGAATGGGTTTCCCTAACTGCGGCGAGGCGATAGATGGGACGCAAATTCCAATTCTGGCACCAGCCCACCTAGTCTCCAAGTATGTTAATCGGAAGGGGTATTTCTCTATGGTTCCCTAGGCGCTTGTGGACAGGGCCGGCTCTAGGTTTTTTGCCACCCCAAGCAAAAAAAAATTTTGGCCGCCCCCTGTCCCAGCCCTGGGCTCCTCGCTGCACCCCCTGCCGCCCCAACCCTGGGCACTCTCCCCATGACCCACACCCCCCTGACACCCCAGCTCTGGGCTCTCCTTTACCCCCCCCCCCACCATTATCCGCCACACACATTTCCTGCCGCCTCAGCCCTGGGCTCCCTCCTCCCCCCACCTGCACCCTCCTTCCACCGCAGCCCTGGGTCACTGGTAACTCGCTCCCAGGGCAGGTCATTCAGCAGGAATTCTAGATGTGCACAGAACACAGACAGGATTGGTTCCCATGTGGTTACAGAACTGCAGTAAAATGGAACAATTTTCAGCTTGTGTGATTGGAGGATATTTGGATGCATATTATAAGACTGTCCTACATAAATGAGGGAAAGTTGAGGTGTCTTTATTATTCTTTTGTTCCACTCTTTCTTTCTATGGGGAATTTGCCAATGCAATATCACTGTCGTCTTTTTAAACAAGCAGACAACAACAAAAAAGGCAATGGCTGTTGAAAATAGCAATTCCAGTCCATAACCACTGGGAAGCATTTCTTGCTCAATTTTATCCTACTTTTTCTACAGCAAGTTACAGTGGATCAGTATATTTGATTTGGGAGAAATGAAGTAACAGCTGCCCAAACTGAGCTTGAGCACTCCTGAATTTTGAGGTGTTCAAATCTGGAAGGCAGGTGCTGGGGGAGGCCCTGTGGCTCCGCAGAGGAGCATAGCAGCATGTATCCAGCAGCATGTCTGGCGCTGCGCGAAGCCAGATACTCTGGTCTGAGTGGCATGGTAAAGGGGCTGGGGGGCTGAAGAAGGGGTAGAGGGTTCCAGGGGGGCAGTCAAGGGACAGGGAGCGGGGGGGGTGTTGGATGGGCGGAGGTTCAGGGGGGCAGTCAGGGGCGGGGAGAAGGGGAGGTTAAATGGGTTGGGGGTTAGATGGGTCAGGGGTTTGGGGGGGCATTCAGGGGATGGGCAGCAGTTGGATAGGCATGGGAGTCCCAGGGGTTTGTCAGGGGACAGGTAGGGGGTGGAGTCCTAGGGGGGAAGTTGGGGAGGGTTTCAGGAGGGGGCAGTTGGGGACAAGGAGAAAGGAGGCTTAGATAGCGGGTGGGGTTCCGGGAGGGGGCAATCAGGGGACAAGGATCAGTGGGGCTTAGATAGGGGGTGAGGTCCTGGGGAGCAGTTGGGGCAGGGGTCCTGTAAGGGGGTGATCAGGGGACAGGGAGCAGGGGGCTTGGATGAGTTGGGGTTTCTCTGGGGGGTAGTCGGAGGGAGTGGATGGTGGCAGGGTAGGGCTACCCTCCCTCCCCATGAAGTGTCCTATTTTTTGAATGTTAAAATATGGTATCCCTACTCACAGTGCAGCTCTCCATTCACAGCAGGCTGCAGCATGAGGTCTCCGCTTCCTCACTTCCTCCCCCTCTTTCCTGTTGGTAGTGACCAAGGGAATGCTGGGAAATGTAGTTCTTTTCCTGTTCTAGGGCTGGCTCTATAGGCAGGTTGCTAACCAAGAACTACAGCTCCCAGGGCCCCCTGTTGGTTCCATGCTGGATCCCTGCCGCCCCTGCAAATGGGCTGCCCCAAGCACCTGCTTGCTTTGCTGGCGCCCCTGCTTGTGGATCACCGTGGGCAGTTCATTGACATTAACGCAGGCTGGCCCGGAAAGATGCATGACACAAGCATCTTTTGCAACACTGGCCTGTTCAGGAAACTTCCTGTTCCCGGCCAGAAGATCACTGTAGGGGAAGTCGAAATGCCCATTGTGATCCTTGGAGACCCCGCTTACCCTTTAATGCTGTGGCTCATGAAACCCTACATAGGGAACCTTAACAGCAGCAAGGACTGGTTCAAAAATAGGCTGAGCCGGTGCAGAATGACTGTGGAGTGTGCTTTTGGCCGTTTAAAGGGCCTCTGGTGCTTTTTGTATGGGAAGCTGGACCTAACCAATGACAGCATCCCCTCGGTTATATCCGCATGCTGTTCCCGCCATAACATTTGTGAAGGGAATGGTGAAAACTTCACTCAGGCATGGATCTCGGAGGTTCAACACCTGAAGGCTGAATTTGAACAGCCAGAGAGCAGGGCTATTAGAGGGGGGCCCAGCGTGGGACTGCAAGGATTAGGGATGCCTTGAGGTAGCAATTTGAGGCTGAAAGCGGGAGTGAAGTGCTGTAGTTCCAATATTAGTGGGAATCTGTTTTTGCTACGCTGACTTGCAGTGCCTGTTGCTTTCCTGGGCTAAGGTATCTTTTACTTTATACAATAATAAAGAATGTTTTCAAAGCCAAAAAATCCATTTATTGAAAAGAAACACAACTGCTTGCGAAACAGAAAGGGCAAAGGGGTGGGGTGGGGAACGGCACAATCACAGATTTGCGTATGTCCTGTTATCAAACTCATCCTTCCTGTTTGAAGTGCTGTGCAAAGAGTGTTGCACTTCAGGATGGCTATACTGCATGGTGATGGGGGTTGAGTGCAGTGGGTAAGGGTTGTAGTTTTCAGGGCTGGGTGGTGAAGCTACAGGTGTTGGAGGCAGCTGGTGGCGATAAGAACCCGGATGTTGGAAAAAGTGGGTTGGAGGTGACATGGGGGCACAACGGAAAGAGTTTTGGGACAAAGGCTGCGGGAGGGGGGGGGCAGGCGCGGTAGTGCTCCGCCTGCATGGCTACGAGCACCTGGATCGAGTCCGCTTGGCGCTCCATGATTCTTATCAGCTGATCCGTGCTTTGCTGCTGGAGCTCCGTGCTTTTGTGCCGGCGATCCGCATTCTGCTGGCAGATCCTCTTTTAACTCTCCCTCCACTCCTGTGCTTTTTGATTCTTGTTAAGTGACTTCTGCATTACTTCATGCAGCATGTCTTCTTTTCTTCTACGTGGCGTCTTCTTGATTCTTTGCAGCCTTTTGGCCGATGATAACACAGACGGCTGAGATCTCAAGGTTGCATCTGTAAAGGCAAACTGCAACACTTAACAGAGGCAGCATTGTTCACACCAGACAGAGCAATGATTCCCCCGTACTTAAGGAGGGCAAGCACAGCCTACAAAATAGCATAATTTGCCTGTCCTAAAGCGAGCGCACATAACCCACGGGAGCCCCAAAATGGTGAGTAAGCACAGGGTCAAGGGGTCTGATTGTTTCATGGCTGTCCTGTCCTCTGGGTTTCTGTGCCTTGGGGAGAGCCAACAGCTGCAGTGGGCCCCTATACTGAACACTGTCCCCACATTTTCAACAGGAGTTCGTCCTGGAAGATATCTCACTGCTGAGGGTGACCTGGGAAGCAAGGGAGGGTCTTCTACTACAACGCGGCTTCCACCCTGGCCCATATGCAGCTTGCCTGTGTGCAGCAATGATCCCCCCGCCCCTCACAGCACAGTGGCGCGGACATGTTAGCCTGACTGGGACAAAGACCACAGTGGTTCTCCCAAGAAACCTGTGCAAGAGCATTGCCCAAGTTCTGGCTGAGACCTTTGAAGAGATCACTGAGGCTGATTACCACGATGTGAGAGAGCACATCAACGCCCTATTCTACATCTAGGCATGCATGCAGCCCTAACCCTCCTCGCCCCAAGAGCCCACACTGAACAATTTCCTTCCCAAAAGAAAAGCCACTTACTGGCCACCTCCTCTGGTGTTTGTCCTTCCCCAAGCACTCGCTGCCATGACTGGCTACTGTCGTCCTGGCTGGAGAACAGCTCCTGGTTGCATGCATCTAGGGATTCCGGGGTGTCTTCCTCCGCCTCAGCACCCTCGCTCCCACTTTGCTCGTCCTCCTGCCTTGTTGGACTGGGCTCTGAAGTGTCCATGGTGGTACTCGGAGTGGAGGTGGGGTCGCCCCCACGTATCGTGTCCAGCTCTTTGCAGAAACGGCAGGTCGCGGGGGCAGCACCGGAGCAGTGGTTTGCCTGGTGGGCTTTGTGGTAGGCATTCCTCAGCTCCTGCACTGCAGTGCGTCCCGGTCATGGCCCCTTTCCATCATGTCCCTTTATATCTGCCCAAAGATACCGGAATTCCTATGGCTGGATCGCAGCTGGGACTGGACACCTTCCTTCCCAAAACACTGATGAGGTCCAGCACCTCGCCATTGCTCCATACTGGGGGATCGCCTCGCGCGTGGAGGCATGGTCACCTGGAAAGATTAGCTGAGAGCACGCCACACCTGGCTGAGCAAATAGGAAGGGGATTTTCAAAATTCCCAGATAATTTAAAGGGCGGGGCTGACGGTTGGTCACCTGAGGGCAGGGCAGTAGAGTTCAAACTGCTGACCAGAGTGGCTAGAACAAGCATTTTGGGACACTTCTGGAGGCCGATCAGAGCGTATTAACAGACCAGGGCATCCACACTGGTGCTGCGGCACTCCAGCGGGGGCGCATCAAACATTACTCCACTCGCTGAGGTGGAGTACCAGGAGCGCTCTAGCCGCAGAGTCAGAGCGCTCTGTGAGCCTTGCCAGTGTGGATGGGTCACAAGTTATAGTGCACTGGGCTGCTTTAATGCGCTCTAACTCGCAAGTGTAGCCATGCCCTGAGTGATCTTGTTCTCTTCTGCCTCATGCTTCCCCTTCCTGTCTGGCTTGCAGTTCCTGTGTATTCCCTTATTTAAACTCCTGAGAGACAAAAAGTGGGTGAGGTAATATCTATTGGTGGGCCAATCTCTGTTGGGAGAGACACAAGCTTTCAGGCTTACACAGCAGTCTTCTTCAGGTCTGGGAAACTTATTCAGAGTGTCACAGGTAAATACAAGGTGGGACAGATGTTTAGCATAAGTAGTTAACGCATATTTCAAGGGGCCTTTCAAGATGAAGTGGCCTGTTAACACCCTTCCAGTGACAGGAAAAGAAAGGGGTGGAGGGGGAAAGCATCTGGAAGGGATGGGAGTACTTGTGGCACCTTAGAGACTAACAAATTTATTAGAGCATAAGCTCTGAAATCTGGAAGGGATGTTATTAGTGGTTTACAGATAGCTGTAATAAGTCATAAATCCAGTGTGTCTGTTCAGTCCATGATTTGTAGTATCTAGCAAAGTTAGGAATTTAAATTCTCACATTGTCTTAGTTCTGCCCCTGGTAAGTTTCCACTGCTCCTATCACATTCTCTCCTTTCAGAGGAGTCCGCTAAATTAACTGCAGCTATTGTTCCCGGGTGTTTTCATCTGAATAAGGCTGTTGAGTCCTAAGCACCATCTGGTGTGTATCTGCTACAGGCCCTGTCAGCTGTGGTAGAGCTACAAATATGTATAGGCACTTATGATACAGCAGGTTTTCATAATACAACTTCACAATATCAGCCAGAATTCCAAAGTTTTATAGATATAGCACCAACTCATCACACAGAACATAAGAAAGCTGAAGGATTTTGGTTTTTGTTACCCTCTTTTCTCATAAAAAGAAAGGAAACAGTGTTGTGTGGATGGTGTGATATGTACAGATTAAAACACAATGCAAACCTTTTAATATAAAAAAGTTGAAAAAATAGTGAAAACTTGAAGAAAAGAGTGAAATAAAATGTCTGTATGTATAGATGGGTAGAATATTTTAAGCAATCTCTAATCATAAACAGAAGACTTTTTTCAACCCTTTTTCCCTCTTCAAACTACAGACTTAAAATAGCTATTGTAACTGAAAAATGCTCTTCTAATGGGTTTAACCTCCACCACTCCAGGGGCTTTTGGGTTTGTTCCACCCATTGAGAATGACAGAAACAGCTTGAGAACCTTCAGTGTAGGCCAGCTGGCATTCCCCACCATCATGTGCTCAGCTCCTGGTTTCGCTTCCTTCACAGATGACAGAGCAGCATCCAGTTTCTCAGTCTTTAACTCTTCTCAGCATTCTCTTAAAAATTGTTTCTATTCATGTTTTTTAGTGTCCTGACCACCCAAAAGCAGTCCAGCTGGCTTCTCTGGCTGCATCCTGCATAGTGATGGTATGAACAGCTTGCTGCTGATACCATCTATACTGTTTAATGTGCAATCCTGGCATGAAGAGAGTCAAAAGGCTAAATCCACTAGAAATGGTTCAGATGACTTATATTCAGCTTTAGGGTACATCTATACTTACCTCCGGGTCCGGCAGTAAGCAGTCGATCTTCTGGGATCAATCCCGGAAGTGCTCGCCGTCGACACCGGTACTCCTGCTCCGCAAGAGGAGTACGCGGAGTCGACGGGGGAGCTTGCCTGCCGCGTGTGGACCTGCGGTAAGTTCGAACTAAGAGAGTTCTACTTCAGCTACGTGAAAGTATCTTAGTTCGAAGTGGGGGGGTTAGTGTGGACCAGCCCTTAGTCTGCATCATAGCTGGGAGATTACTAACAGTTTCATCATGAAATTCATTGAAGGACAGGAGCAGAAATGTCTTCACGTTGTTGATCTGTTAAATCATTAGAGAGGCAGCTAAATAGATACATACTCCTCTGCTAAATCATTATGAATGCATCCCTTACAAAATGAGCTACTCAGCTTTCTTGAGAATTTTTCTTCTTCTCTTCCCAAAATAAGTGGGGTAAAATTGTGTGTCCTGGTTTTCTCCTCTTACTTCTGATTCTGATCAGTCAAGTTACTGAGCTTCTGGTGCTTTTTCCAGAAAATGAAGAAAATAAATGTCCAAAAATCTAACTTAAGAGTTTAAAATACTAAAAGAAGCCTCTTTCTTGTTAATTGAAGGTCAGACCTTTCATACTTGGATTCTATATCTGCTCTTATTCTATCTGAAAAGTCGCTGAATTGGGGATGGTACAAGCAGATGAGAATCGGACATTTTTTGCATGGAAAAGGTTGTTCTTCTGAACTTGCACATTGATCAGTCCTGAGGTTTCTTCCCTGAGAGGGAAATAAATTGTGTTTATAGTTACATAAATTACCTTTTGGTCTTACTATTCATACTGTCTTCTTTAGACATGCTAGCTAGTGGTGGTACAATGTTCTGTATAAGCTACAGAACGTTGTATGTAAGCATAATTATGTATACTGGCCCTTTAAGGGTACTTTAAAAATACTTACACTGTTCAATGGAATATATGTCTGAATAGTTTAAAAAAAAAAAAAGTGTAAGCTTTGACCAGGGACAAAAAAATAGCACTCAAGTAGCATTTGTAGCCCACCCAGAACAAAGAAAATTTAGAGGGAAAATTGATTGGAAATTATCAAGCTGTCACTGTCATCTGTGAATGGAAATAGTACAGAATTTGCCTCTGTAATACTAGATGTACAAGAGCACACATTTTGGTAGGAAATTCCCCATGTTAGGTAAACAATGATTGACTGCAGTGATTTTAAATATCCAAGGAAACCCTGCCTTCTAATTTGAAGGAGAGGCCTCTTCATCTTCAGTTTGTGTTTGTACACAAATTTATTTTCTCATATATGATTATTAATAATAATATTTATTATTAAAACTGAAAATTTCAAATATCTTTCTGATGTGACAGCTTCCATCTTGGCCAACATATTTGGATTCATTCTGGGACTTGCAAAACTAAACACTTGAGTTTGTACAACTTGAGCTGTAGAGCTAAGCTCTGTAACGCTGACAGATTCATATCCTGTATAGATTGGGTTACACAACACACATTGACCGATGGGCTGCTGCTTTATCCTTTAAAAAAAAAAAAATTAAACTATTTATGCTGTTGTTTTACTTTTTGCATTTCCCTCGACTTGGATAATGAAAATAGACTTATCAATTGCATTTTTAGAAACAGTTTTTAGTCAGTATCCCTTTTCATATTGTCAGTTAGTTGCTGTCAGGGGCAGCTGGAGGTTCTCAATACCTTTCTGAAGGAATTCACCACCTTATAGAATTGATGACCTAATGTTCCAAGCACTTCAGGGGAATGCTTATTTAAAAAACAAAACAAATACACACATTCCTAGTTACAATAGGAATTTAAAATAAGTAATTGGAGAATTTCTGTTGGCTTTGTGTTTTGTTAGAAGCCTATTCTTACAAATCCTAAATTTTAGGCTAAATTTGACCTGACCGCAAAGTACAGTTTGTTAGATAGGAAACAAAAGGATTTCAGTTACTATGTTCTAGGTTGCCAGGTGTCCGGTTTTTTACCAGAAAGCCCGGTCGAAAAGGGACCCTGGCGGCTGCAGTCAGCATAGCTGACGGGGCTGTTAAGTCTGGTTGGCGGCGCAGGCAAGCTCCTTACATGGCTCCATGCTACTCCTGGGAAGCTGTCGGCATCTCCCTCTGGCTCCTAGGCAAAGGGATGGCCAGGGGGCCTCTGCATGCTTCCCCTGCCCACAGCACCAGTTCAGCTGCTCCCATTGGCCACGAACCACGAGGGGGCAGCGCCTGCAGGTGCAGGCAGCGCACAGAGCCATGTAGTTGTGCCTCTGCTTAGGAGCCGGAGGGAGATGCTGGCAGCTTCCTGGGAGCCACCTAAAGTGTCGCCCGGAGCCCACACCCCCTCCTCAGCCCAGATCCCCCTCCTGCACTCTGAAACCCTCACTTCTGGCCCCAGCCCAGAGCCCGTATCCCCTCCCAACCCCCTGCCTCAGCCCAGAGTCTCCTCCCACACCTCAACCCCCTGCCCCATCCTGGAGCCCTCTCCTGCACCCCAAACCCTTCATCTCCAGCCCCAGCCCAGAGCCCGCACCCCTAGCTGGAGCCCTCACCCCCTCCAAAACCTTTTCCCCAGCTCAGAGCCCTTTCCTGCACCCCAAACCCCTCATCCCTGGCCTCATCCCCTCCTGCACCCCAACCCCCTGCCCTCGCCTAGAGCCCTCTCCTGCACCTCGAACCCCTCATCTCCAGCCCCACACCAGAGCTCGTACTCGCTGCGCTCAACACCTCCCCTCCCTCCAACCTCCTGCCCCAGCCCGGTGAAAATGAGCGGGTGAGTGAGGGTGGGGGAGAGCGAGCAACAGAGGGAGGGGGATGGAGTGAGCAGGGGCATGGCTTCAGAAAAGGGGCAAGGCAAAACAAGGGTGTTCAGTTTTCTGCAAATAGAAAGTTGGCAACCCTATTATGTTCTGTTACTCTATCTTTTCCTTGATGATCTATTACTATATTCTCTAAAATGCAATTATAGTATCATTTCTACAAAATGGTACAGAAATGTGTAAAGTAGGGCTGTCGATTAATCGCAGTTAACTCATGCGATTAATTCAAAAAAATTAATCATGATTTGAATCGCACTGTTAAACAATAGAATACCAATTGAAATGTATAAAATATATTGGATTTTTTTCTGCACTTTAATATATATTGTATTCTGTGTTGTAACTGAAATCAAAGTGTATATTTTTTATTATAAATATTTGCACTGTAAAAATGATAAACAAAAGAAATTGTATTTTTCAGTTCACATCATACAAGTACTGTAGTGCAGTCTGTCATGAAAACGCAACTTACAAATGTAAATTTTTTTGTTACATAACTGCATTCAAAAACAAAACAATGTAAAACTTCAGCGCCTACAAGTCCACTTGGTACTACTTCTTTTTCAGCGAATCACTAAGAGATAAACAAGTTTGTTTACATTTACAGGAGATAGTGCTGCCCTCTTCTTATTTATAATGTCACCAGAAAGTGAGAACAGGCATTTTCTTGGCACTTTTGTAGCCAGCATTGCAAGGTATTTACGTGCCAGATATGGTAAACAGAAGTCTTAAAAGAGCAACACTCTGATGCAGAAACTACAGAAAAAAGAAAAACAACCTTCTGCTGATGGCATCTGACTCATATAATGAAAATGAACATGCATCGGTCTGTATGGCTTTGGATTGTTATCAAGCAGAACACATCGTCAGCATGGACCCATGTCCCCTGGAATGGTGGTTAAAGCATGAAGGGATATATGAATCTTTAGTGCATCTGGCACGTAAATATCTTGTGATGCCGGCTACAACAGTGCCATGCGAACGCCTGTTCTCACTTTCAGGGGACATTGTAAACGAGAAGCAGGCAGTATTATCTACTGCAAATGTAAACAAACTTGTTCTTCTGAGCAATTGGCTGAACAAGAAGTAGGACTGAGTGGACTTGCAGCCTCTAAAATTTGACATTGTTTTATTTTTGAATGCAGTTTTTTGTACATAATTCTACATTTGTAAATTCAATTTTCATGATAAAGCGATTGCACTACAGTACTTGTATTAGGTGAATTGAAAAACTTTTTTTTACAGTGCAAATATTTGTAATAAAAAATAAATATAAAATGAGCACTGTACACTTTGTATTCTGTGTTGTAACTGAAATCAATATATTTGAAAATGTAGAAAATATTCAAAAATATTTAAATACACGGCATTCTATTAATGTTTAACAGTGTGATTGATTGTGTGATTAATCGTGATTTGTTTTAATTGCAAAATTAATTGCAATAAATTTTTTTAATCGTTGGACAGCCCTACTGTAAATTAATATAATTTATTGTTTTCATGGAGCAAACACTGCACTTTGTTAGGAGAGTTTTCAGATATTTCTGTGGAAAACCTTAAGTTGCGTACATCTTAAAGTCACAGATTTGAGGAAACTGGAGTTACTAAATTGTGATGTGGCAGGCACACAACATTGGTGGCACATGTGGTAGAGGTGCTGAATAACTCAGCTATGTAGAAGTTGATTTGAGATGAATATTATGGGGTAAAGTCAGACTTTCTGATTTTTTCAAAATACTATCAGCGTAAATAACTTTTTGATTAAAAGCATTGAACAGTGGCATCTTAAAATTAAATCCTTGGGGATAACAATAGTAATTTTATATAAAGCAGATTATTAAAAAAATTATACTTAATGCAAGTACTGATTTTTCACTTGAGGATTAGTACCATATGAGAATTCTACTCAGCCGTCTTCACCAAGTTGCACTTAGTGGAAACTGAGAGTTGTTAGTTCCAGATGAAATGATCTAAGCATGTGTATATGGAATTCTGATTTCAGGCCAGACATCTGGTGAGAAACTCAAGTAATTTTATCCAAACTTCGTGTTTGTTAAATAAAAACAAAGATGGTAGTCAATAGCTTCCCCTCCCCCCCCATTTGACATTGGTATGACTTTACTAACAAAACAAGAAATGCAGTGTTTGTTTTGATATAGAGGACTTTGAGTACAATACTTTTTCTGATCAAACTTCATGCCTTTTTAAAAGGATACTACTTAAATATAGTTGTACTTTTTTTTTTTTGCTAACCATTGTACATTTTTTTGGTCACATTCAATTAAACAAACATTTTCTGTCTTTAAATCACTATTACCAGTAATGTTGGCAGGCACACAAAAGGCGGGGGGGATGGGAGAACAGGAATAGTAATGTTGATTTTAATTTTCTCTTGCAGAACAAGTAGAAGGAGAACAATACATTGGTTTCTCTGGATTTCACAAATATTAGTTTACTTTATTGTTACACATTGACTTAGAAGTGAATTTTAAGTTTACATTACACAAATTGGATTTATTATAATACAGAGGATTTCTTTCTGTCTCACTTTAATCTCTACTCTCCCCTCCGCTGCACCCTTCCTCCCCTCTCCCCCGCCCCAAAAATCAGAACACAATTTTTAAGGTGGGTAAAATACTGGGCCTGAAGTACAGTATTTAAGTACCGTGTATATCAAGAGTCAGAGTCATTTCTTCAAGAGATGAAGTTACGGAGAGCCACAGCATTAATCACAATATGATATCTAGGTATTACTTTGCTATTGGCAGTGTGATGTTACATTATTATGACATATTACTATCCTTTCTTGAGTGAAACATCACAGAGGAACAATAAAATTTTCTACTTGTCATAATGTTCTTTTCTTCTACATAGACTAGTGGAGTCCATTACTGGTTTGGGCTGAGGTTTTGGTACCTGATGCTCATTTTAATGCTTAGCACTAGCTGGAATTCTCCAGAAAAACTCTTTGAACTTGAGAGTTCAAAATGTAAAGGATGAAAGACACCAAAGTAATAAAATTTAGACAGTTTTTATGAAGGTGAGATCCTTGAAAATGGTGACTGTCCCATTTATGGAAAAAAAATGTACGGGTAAGGGGGAAAAATTCCCCTTTCTCGCTCAATAAGTCACCTTCCATTCTGGAAGGTATTTCTCCGAACTAGTAACCAGTAAAAACAAAGTTACCTAGATCCAGACAATGTGTAGCATGCTGCATCAGGCCTCTCTCTCAACATCCTAGCCGCTTAAATGCATGATGTTGTGGTATATTAAAAGCTTTAATTTTTTTTTAAAAGCATTTACCATATGTTGTGTTTTTTCCTTTTGGTTTTTTCCACCTTTTTTCCTTCAGTTTTTTTCTGAATTTCAACTTGAAGTGTCCATTTAATTTTTGTTTCTATCCTCATCACTTCCCTATTTTTCTATGTGATTGTTTCCCCTTAAGTCTGTTGTTATTGTCTCTTCCCTACTATCTTTTTATTTTAGTTTTCTTTCAGCAATTTCAGTTTTTATTAGCCTTTTTACAGTACACATACCATGGTGATGGGAGCAGTATAAAATCCTGAACAGAATGTTTTATTTCCTTTACGTTGAGCCTCTTGTCTGTTCTGCTAAATTCTTCCTGCTCACATGCTCTAGTTTTGTCCACAATAGATAAAGACCGTTCTTGCTTAAACATCTCCTTAAAATTGGGTTCAGTCCAATGGGCTTCAGATATGTGAAAGATATATACACAACTCTGTCTGAAGTGACTGTACAACTTCTCATTTTACTTATTTGTAAAACAGGAGAACTTGATAGCTTTCTAGGGTAGGAATATGAGGCCTTCGTCAATACTAAGGGCTGTCAAGTGCATGGAAACATAAATTGGAGTCTGTAAAGGTATAAAGGCGAGATTGAACTCATGTCCTGGCACTCCCAGCTCAGTACACTTTCCCAGGGCTACAAGGTATTTGGATGGGAAGGCTTTGTCTCTCTTGTGTGGCTGCAGAACATGGCTTATTTTTCTGATGCAGTGGAACAGGCAGCCTTACTGAGTCAAAATACAGAATGGCCTGCAAAATCTGATACGCTTCAGAGGTCTAAACCTCAGCTACCATTGTGCTGCTACTTCTTCATGGAGTGACTAAACCCTGCTTCTTCCAGTCATTCATTCCTCACCACCTAGGGGCAGGTCAAGGGTAAACAGATTAGATTAGCAGCCTTAGTTCTTGGGAGGGAGGAGCAGCCTCGGAATAACTGCTTGGCTGTGTGCAGGCAGAGCAGGGAAAATCACAGAAAGGGAGCTCCTCTTTAAAATAAATATATAAAACAAAACAAAAATAATGTGCAACTGCGTGGAAACTCCTGGTACTTTGAGATATGAGTCCAGGTGTTCCTTTTTGTGTTTTAAATCTCAGTTGGATTCCTTTTTCTTAGGAGCTATATCTTTAGGGTGACCAGATGATACAGGGGAACCCTGCGATAACGCGCCCCGCGATAACGCAAATTCGGTTATAACGCGGGGCGAGTCTGGCTCCGGCGGCTGCAGCAGGCGTGGGGCGTTTGGGATCCATGCCCCGGCGGCTGCAGCAGGAGCGACTCTCCCTGCAGCTCCGGCGGGTCCCTGGGGTTCTCACCTCTGTCCGCGGCAGGGCCGGCTCCAGCCCATCCCGGTGGCTGCGGCGGGCGGTCCGGCCGGGAGAGCGGAGCTGCCACGGTCTGGCCAGGGGAGCGGGGCGGGGCTGCGGGGCTGCTGCGCTCCGGCCAGCGGTCCGGCCGGGAGAGTGGGGCTGCCGCGGTCCGGCCAGAGGTCCGGCCGGGGCTGCCGCGCTCCGGCTAGCGGTCCAGCCGGCGTCGCGGGGCTGCGGGCCTGCCACGGTCCGGCTGGGAGAGTGGGGCTGCCGTGCTCCGGCCGGTGTCGCGGGACTGCTGCGCTCCGGCCGGCGCTCTGGCCAGGGGAGTGGGGCCCTCGAAGACGACCGCCGCCGGGGCGAATCAGCCTAAAGCCGGCCCTGCTGGCCGCCCCCCCCCCCTTCTCTCTCTCCCTGGGTGCACACTCTGCTGCAAACTGAACACAAGTACAGTGGAACCCCACTATAACGCGACCCCGCATTTACCACGATTGCATTTTTTGGACCCCAATGATCGCGTTATAGCGGGGTTCCACTGTAACTTCAAAATATCGGGACCGCCTCAGGGGGAGCGCCTTTTCAATTGTTACACTCACCGCATCTGGGTCTGCGGTGGCACTCCGGCGGCGGGGTCCTTCAGTCACCCACGGTCTTCAGCGGCATTTTGGCGGCGAGTAATAAATCTTACTGCCAAAGAAAGAAGTACACACCGCCGAAATGCCACCAAAGACCGTCAGCGACTGAAGGACCGGCTGCTGAAATGCCGCCGAAGACTGTCAGCAACTGAAGGACGTGCCACCGAAGACACGGATGTGCCAGGTGAGTGTAATGATTGAAAAGGCGCTCCACCTGCCTCTCACCGCCGCCTAAGCAAATAAATAAATAAAAATGGGCCGCCGTGCCGGAATCAAAATATCGGGACAAATGGCGTACTTCGGTCGGGACACGGGACAAACTGCTCAATATCGGGACGTCTGGTCACCCTATATATCTTATGGACTTGCTTCATATAAATTTAGCCTTGAGAAGTGAGAGCCATGATTATGGATGCCATAACACTGTAACAAATCTATTTACTCAAACACACGTTTTAACGAGCTTACAGTCAATGAAATTTTGAGATGCTTCCACACCATCTGTTGGGATTAGAATCTCTCAGGATTGTGGATACTGTTGGCAGAGTACCAAGAAAAAAGAATCTCTTTTATCAGTATTGTCTATTCAGCTACCATCAAAGGGCCCTCTGAATTATCACTGGAGTCCTGAAGAAGAAGTATCAGGCCTGCAGAATTATTGGCCATTAGTTTGAAAGTGCTCTTAGGGATGAGGAGTTTAGAGAAGAGGGGCAGAAGGTGCTTGTGCTTTACAAGAGAGTTGCGGCTCTCTCCTGGCTTGAGTTATGAGAATTGATTTCTGTTAGAAGTCTCTCCCTCCAAATCAGGAAGAATATTGAGGATTTGGACCCCAGGCTTGTCTGTGGAAGAAGCCAGACACTTAAATTTAAGAAATATCTGAAAAGAGGACATTTCTACAACCACAAGATGGTTTAGGACCAGGGCCCTCACAAAGAACAGTAGGCCAATTAAATACAAAAAAGGCTGTCCAGAGAAGCTTGTCAGGTCTGGCCACAGTGGCGGTGGGGGCGAGTATCCTTAATTTGTCGTTTTTCTTCCCATGGCAAGGAGTTTTCCCACATAGTTTGTGGTAACCTGCTGAAAAGTTAAGTCGACAGTCGAAAGTTAAGAGGCTCTGTTGCTCAGCAAACCACAGGAGGAGTATTTGCCACACAGCTGTACTGGAGTAGGATAAGAGAGGGAGAGCTACAGTAGAATCTCAGAGTTCTTTGAGTGCTTGTTTATGTCTATTCCACAGTAGGTGTGTGTGCTCACCATGTGCACCGGTGCCAGAAGTTTTTCCCTTAGCAGTACCCATAGGGGGAGCGCTGCTGTGACCCCCTGGAGTGGCACCTCTATAGCGCTATAAGGGGAGCCGCGCGCTCCCCCCACCCTCAGTTCCTTCTTGCCGCCAGTGACGGTGCATTGGAACTACCTGCTCCAGCTTTGCTGCAGCTCGTCCCAGAACTCGTTTCGTCGTTAGTAGTACCTGTTTGTGTTAGTTCAATAAAAGTTCCAGTTTAGTTAGGATTTAAATCATGCGAGTCTCGCAGGCGTTCAATGCCCAGAAGTGACCCACACACCGACTGTCTCCGCTGCCTGGGCGAATCTCACATCTGCGACCGCTGTAAGATCTGCAGGTCCTTTAAACCCAGGACAAAAAAAGAGACACATTAGACTTCAGGCTCTTCTCATGGAGTCGGCACTGGTTCCAACCCCAGTAGGCCAAGCGGAATTGGCACCAGGCACTTCGTCTTTGGTGCGCGGCAATCTCCCGGCACGTTCCGGTGACCGGTACCGCTCCCCGTCGAAGAAGCAGAGAAAGGTTCCGTCTTCTCAGAAGCGTCGAGAGAAAACAGGGTGAGGCTGGTCCCGCGTCGGGCAGCCCCAGTTCCCCCCTGGGCTCTAGAGCTCCGACTCAGGTCAAGCGGAGTAGTCCGGTTGCATAGACTCAGGCCTCTCCGGATGTCCAGATGCCTTTGATGCTGGAGGCCCTGCAGGCAGCCAAGGACATTATGACTCTGCAGGTGCCCAGGGCACCGCTGGCCCCCGTTCTAGAGGCAAGCCACCGCTGGGCTCTCGACAGTCGACGCCGACCCGACACAGATCCCAGTCAGGGGATCGCTCTCTGGCCCGCTCGCCGCTCAGTGTCCTGTCAGGACACAGTTTCCGGCCTCCGCTTTCGTCACCCATCAGGTTGTCTGGTCGGGTGCTGTCGGAGCGGAGCTCCAGGCACCGCTCCACGCCAAGTAGAGAGTATCAGCGGGACAGGCACAGACGCCTTAGACACTCCCATTCTCAGCAGAGCTACCGAAGCTACTCCTGACACGGGAACCGTCGCCAGTCACGCTCCAGCTCTCTCGCCTCGAGGCACCGTGCCCATGACTCCTGGCAGGGATTGCCAGCTCCGCGTCACCGCGGATCCAGGCGTCGCAGCATCTCGAGGAGCAGCAGCTTGAGGCAGCACCGTTCCTCAACGTCGGAGTCCCGGTCCCGTGGCAGACGTCGTTCTCGGTACCACCACTTGTACCGCTCCAACAGTACCGATAGGTCATTGGTAACCCTGACCTCGACCCACATGCGGCCCCCTACGACCGAGCCAGGCCAACCCGACCAGCTGGTACCGCTGGTGCTGCAGCAGAGTCAATGGCAAGGGCCCCCATGGCAAGGCCAGTGGTGCCAGTGGACCCCTTGGCCCCCCGTGCACGCCCAGCCAGGCCCTTGGTCGATAGCAGGGGCATCGGAGGCTCCATCAGCCACGCTATCCAGACCTCCAAGGGATAGATCGGCGGGTCATGGTTCATTGGCACCACATGAGGAGTCCGACCAAGAGGTGGATCCCGTGGCACCGGTCGACGTGCCGAGCCCCGTACCGGCCCCTTCTCCCACACCGGATGATAAGATTGCAGCCCCACATCCCTCCACACTCCAAGAGGACTTCAGGGCTCATCAGGAGCTACTGAAGCAAATAGTGTCCAGTCTCCAACTCCAAGCTGAGGAGATGGAGGGACCCTCGGACTCGCTGTTCAATGTGCTCTCGTCCTCGGTACCGGGCAGAGTGGCCCTCCCGCTGCACAAAGGGGTGGCTAACATCTCCAGTGCCCTCTGGCGAATGCCGGCCTCCTTTGCGCCAATATCGAAAAAGGCAGAGCGCAAATATTTCATGCCCACCTCTATACCCACCCGGCCCGCCACTCCCTGGTAGTGGAGTCCGTCAATCATAGAAAAAGACCGGGTCAACCAGGACCCACACCTTAAATAAAGACTCTAAAAGACTGGACTCATTTGGCAGGAAGCTTTATTAGTCAGCCAGCTTCCAGCTCCGGGTGGCCAAACACCAGGACCTCCTCAGTCGCTATGAGTTTAACTTGTGGGGGTCGCTGCCAAATTTTGAGCCCTTCCTTCCGGAGCGCGAAAGGAAGAATTTTAAGGCGCTGGTGGAGGAGGGCACCACCGCCGCCGCAAAGGCTGCTCTGCAGGCAGCGTTGGATGCAGCTGACATGGCTGCTCGGTTCATGGCCTCGGCCGTTTCTATGCAAAGGGCATCGTGGCCTTCTGCTGTCAGGGCTCTCCGCAGAGGCACAATCTGTGATGCAGGATCTTCCCTTTGATGGCAAGGACCTGTTCGCAGAACAGATGTGTGGCTCCATGGCATGAAGGACTCACGTACTACCCTTCAAACCCTCGGGCTCTACGTTCCGCCCAAGGAAAACCTAAGCCGCAAACCTCCATCCCGGCACCCCAGCTGAGATATGAACCCGCCTACAAGAGGTCCAAAACCCCAAAAGAGGCGACTTTAGAGGCAGTCTCGCTCTGCCTCACAGCCTAGGCCCTCCAGGAGCAAGCAGCAGGGCAAGAGGTGGTTTTGACTGATTGCAGGAGGGTACCCGGGTGGCCCCTGAGAGGACCCTCCTACCAATAAAGTTTGCCTTCAGCAACCGCTTGTCTGCGTTCCTTGTGGAATGGTCCCGAATAACGTCGGACCAATGGGTCCTCAACACCATTTCCCAGGGTTACACACTACAATTTGTCTCATCCCCATCCTCCCACCCCCATCCCTTGGACGGCAGGGGGGACCCATCGCATCTACCCCTGCTACAGCAGGAAGTGGGTTGGCTCCTCAGCTTGGGAGCTGTGGAAAAGGTTCCGTGGGAGTTCCGGGGGAAAGGGTTTTACTCCTATTACTTTCCTGATCCCCTAGGCAAAAGGGGGGCTCAGGCCCATTCTAGATTTGCGAGACCTCAATCGGTTCATGGTGAAATGCCGTTCCGCATGGTCTCTCTGTCATGTATCATACCCTCTCTGGACCCTGGCAATTGGTATTCGGCCCTGGACCTTCAGGACGCATACTTCCGTGTCCATATATTTGAGGGGCACAGACACTTCCTCTGTTTCCTAGTGGGGACAGGACCACTACCAATTTACGGTCCTCCCATTTGGCCTTTCCACCGTACCCAGGGTGTTCACAAAGTGTATGGCAGTAGTAGCGGCCTACCTCAGACACCGAGGGGTACAGATATTTCCCTACCTCGACGACTGGCTACTCTAGAGCAGCTCGTGGCCCCAGGTACAGAACCATGTGGACCTGCTCTTGGCTACGTGTGCCAACCTAGGCCTCTTAGTGAATGAGACCAAGTCGACATTTGGTTCCGGTGCAGCGCATAGAATTCAGAGGCACGCTCCTGGATGCCTCCAAGGCCACAGCTTCCCTCCCCCTGGGCAGGTTTCAGACTCTGAAGGGGCTTATAGCCTCGGTCACAGAGTTCCCCGTCACCACTGCCAGGGCATGCTTGTGGCTCCTAGGCCACATGGCGGCGGGCATGTATGTGGTCTGCCACGCCAGACTTCGGATGAGGCCCCTCCAACTCTGGCTGGCCTCAGAGTTCTCCCAGGCCCGGGACAAACTGGACAAGGTCCTATCGGTTCCGGCGCCGGTGCTCGCACGCTACAATGGTGGTCCTGCCTGGCCAATATGCTCCAGGGAATTCCCTTCTGGGACCCGACCCCGTCACTAGACCTAGTGTCTGATGCATCTGACTTGGGCTTGGGGGGCCCACATAGGGAACTCACAGACCCAAGGAATGTGGTCAGCTGCGGAGCTGTCCTTTCACATAAACATCAGGGAACTCAGGGCGATACACGGCAAGATGGTCAGAGTTCTCACGGACCGCCGCAATGTTTTACATCAACAGGCAAGGCGGGACGAGGTCCTCGGCCCTCTGCCGGGAAGCCCTCAGCCTCTGGGAGTTCTGTATAGCCCACAACATCTCCCTGAAGACTTTCCACCTGCCAGGCGTCAACAACACACAGGCCGATCGCTTGAGCAAGGTTTTCTCCTCCAAACACGAATGGTCACTCCACTCGGAGGTCACTCACCAGCTCTTCCAAGCATGGGGCACTCCCCAAGTAGACCTGTTTGTGACCCGACAGAACCGCCATTGCCCCAGGTTCTGTTCCAGAGGGCGGGGTGGAGAGGAACGCAATCTCAGATGCCTTCCTTCTGTCATGGTTGGGTCAACTCCTTTATGCCTTTCCCCTGTTTCCTCTCATCGGCAAGGTCCTGGAGAAAAGCAAAAACGGACAAGACACACGTCCTCCTGATCACCCCAGCCTGGTCCCAGCAACATTGGTTCGGGACCCTCCTGGGCTTGCTGGTGGACCCTCCACGGCCATTGCCGCTCTGCCCGGACCTACTCTCCCAGGACCAGGGCCACCTTCTCCAACCTGGCCACTCTCCATTTGACAGCGTGGCTGCTCAATGGCTAGATGCGGAGGAGGCAAGGTGTTCCGAAGGGGTCAGGCGTGTCCTCCTAGAAAGTAGGAAGCCATCCACGCGCCAAGCCTACCTAGCGAAGTGGTCCCGGTTCTCCAGGTGGGCAGGCGAGCAGGGTACTTCCCCAATGGCTGCCCCGCTCCCACTTATCCTTGAGTACGTCCTTCACCTTAGAACTCAGGGCCTGGCGCCTTCCTCCGTCAGGGTGCACCTGGCGGCTATTTTGGCATTCCACCCACTGGTCCAGGGCTGCTCGGTTTTCTCCCACGCCATGACCCGGCGTTTCCTCAAAGGACTTGACCAGGCCTTTCCTTATGCTAGAACCCCGGTTCCTCAGTGGGATCTAAACTTGGTGTTATCCCATCTCATGGGGCCCCCGTTCAAACCCCTGGCCACATGCTCATGGTCTCACCTTTCATGGAAGATAGCCTTCCTCATGGCTATCACGTCAGCCCGGCGGGTCTCGGCGCTCAGGGCCCTGACCTGGGACCCCCCACACACACAGTCTTTCACAAGGACAAAGTGCAGCTCTGCCCACACCCTGCATTCCTCCCTAAGGTGGTCTCCGCCTTTCACATGGGCCAGGACATCTTCCTGCCTGTCCTCTGCCCCAAACCTCATGCCTCTAACGAGGAACGCAGCCTCCATATGCTCGATGTGCGAAGGGCGCTTGCATTCTATCTGGATCAGACTAAGCCGTTCCGCAGGTCCTCGGAACTCTTTGTTGCTTCAGTCAAGCGCATGAGGGGTCAACCAATCTCCACCCAGAGGCTTTCCCGGTGGATTACATTGTGCATCCACACATGCTACGACCTAGCAGGGATTCCCTCATCACCTATCGTGAGGGCGCACTCGACAAGGGCCCAGGCCTCATCTGCTGCCTTTGTGGACCATGTCCTTATCCAGGACATCTGTAGAGCCATTACCTGGGCCTCAGTACACACATTCACGTCGCACTATGCTATTGTCTCCCACTCCAGGGATGACACTGGTTTTGGTAGGGCTGTGCTTCAGGGAATCTGTGAACTCCAACCCACCTCCATCAGACATAGCTTGCAATCACCTACTGTGGAATACACATGAGCAAGCACTCGAAGAAGAAAGGACAGTTACCTGTTCCATAACTGGCGTTCTTCGAGATGTGTTGCTCGTGTCTATTCCACATCCCCCCCCCTCCTTCCCCTCTGTTGGAGATGGTCTGTCAAGAAGGCACTGAGGGTGGGGGGAGCGCACGGCTCCCCTTATAGCACACTATAGAGTTGTCACTCCAGGGGGTCGCAGCAGCATTCACCCTATGGGTACTGCTAAGGGAAAAACTTCCAGCACCGGTGCATGTGACCAGCACGCACACCTACTGTGGAATAGACATGAACAACGCATCTCGAAGAACACCAGTTACGGAACAGGTAACTGTCCTTTACAAACACTTCGGGAATGGAGGTTGTTTGTAACTCTGAACTGTTCGTAACTCTGAATAAAATGTTATGGTTGTTCTTTGTTGTTTTTAAAGTTGACCACTAAACATTGACTTAATACAGCTTTGAAACTTTACTATGCAGAAGAAAAATGCTGCTTTCGCTTTACAGTTTACATTTAATACAGTACTGTACTGTATTTGTGCTTTTTTTTTTTTGGTCTCTGTTGCTGCCTGATTGCATACTTCCAGTTCGAAATACAGGGAACCAAAAGTTCTCTCAAGATATTAGAAGCTTCTGCCACATACACAGACCACGACTGTAGTTTTGTGGTCTGAGAGTTTGGGGAATGGAAAGTGGTGGCACTGAGAGAGGACTCTCACCGTGAGTCAACACACAGATTTTTGCAGTTGCAGGGTCCCAGAGTGCCCCCCCCCCCAATTTTCTGAAATAAGGATTTTAGTGCAAAAAAGCAGGGGAGAGAAAAAAGGCTCTCTGCTGAGAGAGCAAGTTGCCAAAGGTGCTTTGAATGCAATGGAGGTAGTTTAACTGGGAACTTCAGCTGCTGCTAATCACTAAAGGGAACCTCATGTTTCAAAACTTCAGCCCAACCCAGCAGTGACCTCCAGAATGGTAGATGGTGTGGAAAAAATATTGCAACACATAGTTAGGACATTATGCTGTGATTAGCTTTTGGCTCACTGCTTTTTTCTTCCCCCTCTCTTTATTCCCCTTCATCTTGCCCAACATGACTATGTGATGGGCTGGAGAGAGATTTTCACAACTCTAGCCTGTTTGTTTAGCAATCTCTTCTTCTTTAGTCCTTCACTCTTGTGCGTGTGTTAGGAAATGCAAGGAGTGCTCTGTCTTGTGATCAGTATTCTGTTTTCCGTACTTGAGAACAGAGTATGGGAAGCTCTAGTGAGGCCTGTGAACCCTACATTAGTGGTATGCAGGGCACTGAAGTGCCACACGTGATTCTAGGGCCATAGGTAGACTGTCAGTTATTTAAACACAGAATTAATGTTTACACAGCAGTTGTTCCCAAACTGTGGTATGTAAGCTTGATGTTTCATCCATTCACTTTTAAACAGTTTTTTAAAAGGTGGTACATGAACCAATAAAGTTTTGGGAGCTGCCAGTTTAGAAAGTTGTGGGGGAGAGGTGTTGAGACTTTACTATGTACAGTATAACACAATCCAAATACTGTGTGTATTCTGTGGCGCTCACATATTTTACTTTAAATGAGTAGTGATTGTTGATCTGTTTCAGCAGTAGTAACTCTCTTTAACTTTTTTTTTTTAAACTACACTGTTCTTTACAACAATGTAATTATGGAAGTACAGATGTAGCTTATGAGTTAAAATTAATTAATTGAAATAGGCCTTTAAAGAAATTTAACACCTGGTGTCAGACTTTTTTATTCCTAATTATCTCAATTTCAGAATAGTGCAGACTGTTCAGATTTCCTATACTATTAGGCATAATTGAAATCTTGTGCAGAAGCTACGATTTAAAGGACATTTTAAGTTTAATGGAATAATTTTCTTTCTGTTCTTTAATAATGTTTCTCCTTCAGTAAAGGTTGAAAATATTTTCCAGCTAATTCAATGAACAATTAGGGTCTTTCAAAATGACTGCTGTATCTTATTGTTATCAGTGGGAATGAGGACAAAGACTGTCCTTAGTAAAGGTGGCCACTGTCTCAATTGACTTGCTCCTCAGTGTTCTGGTCCACCTCCTGAAAGAGACTGCCATCTCCCAGGAAAACTCAGAGTCACCCACCCTCACTCCTACTTAAAAAAAAAAAATCATAAACTTGAATGGCAAAGCCGTGGGTCATATTTAGTTTAGAATAAATTATTTTCTGAGGATGGATATTGTCCCAGTTGCCCCCAAAATAAGTAGTATAAACCCAGGAAAATTCAGAGGCATGGTTAAAGTTAAAAGTGTTGAAATATGGAAATACGTGCTTAGGACACCCAAATAATCTTAACTTTGTAGAGATTTGGAAACTTGTTGCACAGTAATTATGATAAATTAACACTTGAGTGTTCTCAAAGTATTGGGCAACTGTGGGACATGATATAACACTAGAAAATACCTTTTATCAAGAAATCACTGACAAGCATCTGAAGATTAAAAAAATTATATACATTGTAATTAAAAGAACTGGGTGCTACTAAGGTGCCAGAAACATTCTAGATTTAACACTGAGTAACTATGGCAACTCCTTGAATATAGTCTATTTACTTTTGGAATGATGGATTCTACCTTGGCTGGGGAGAAGAGATATGAACATAAGAACTGCCATACTGGGTCAGACCAAAGGTCCATCTAGCTCAGTATCCTGTCTTCCGACAGTGGCCGATGCCCAGTGCCCCAGAGGGGGAATGAACAGAACAGCTAATCATTAAGTGATCCATCTACTGACAAACAGAGGCGGGGGGGGGGGGGGGGAGGGAGGGAAAATGAAAAGCAAAAAGCAGGAGAGAATATAGATGAAACAATAATGAATGTGTAAGGTGTGGAATGAATGAGGAGGGACAGTGATTTATTGGAGAAGGAGGTAAGAGTGAATGAAAGGTTAGTCAGAATGAGGGAGGAGATAAAATGGGGGGAGGGGATATGGAAGTTGGGAGAGTGTTTTAAACTTAGTTTGTTTTAAAACTTCAGCTCTCATTCATTTTGCACAGATTAAAAAGAATTAGTATGAATATTGTGAGTAAATCTCTCTGAAGGGAAATTTGTTGTTCTCCGGTATAGTGACAGACACTTGTGTGGGTAAGTCCTTAGAACAGACTAAAAGACTTTACCAAGCTGCTCAGGGTAAGGTTAAGGTACTCTGCTTTCCATCCATCTTAAAAATCAAAACCAGATATTTTGTATTTTTTTCCTATTGAAAGTCATCCACAAACTATCGTGGAACTTCTTACTCTTATCCTTATTCAGGAAAATTTTGAACAAAAAGGACAGGTTACCTTAACAGGAATGGGGGACATATTAGGATGTTCACATTATCCTCAAATGTCAAACTACCCCAGTAGCTACTAGTGAGATTCTCCAAGGTTTTAGGTGTACACTGCCTGGCCCAGACTTGCGTATCTGGTACACCCGTACGTTGATGAGTGCTAACTTCTTCCAAAGTACTCATTCTCCTTTCCCCGGGATGTGTCTGACACTGGTAGACCAGGTGCCAGCTCTTGCCAAGGCTGTAGGCGGCTGCTGAGTACTGACAAATTCATAGCTGGAAACGAGACTAGCTCACCTGTATGTCAGTATTGTTCAAGATAGGTGTTAGACTTGTAAGGATGTGTTTTAATATTTAGACTATAAAAAGATTGTAAGTTGCTGCATGGATTAATCTTAATTGTTACGTCTATATCCCATGCTATAAGGATCTGGGCAGCGAAGCTGGAGATCTGCAGCATGGAGTTGGAAAGCACTGCTTCGGCTCAGGAGATTGGTGGCACTCAACTGCCTTCTGGGGGATCTTGGCAGCTGGCTTGCCCTCATAGGGAGACTTTGTTGCTTCCTGTGGCACATGTGGTGCCGGCAGCGCTGGTAGAGGCCTCTGCTCTTTAGGCACCGGGAGAGCCTGGAAAGGTGTCAATCCCGCCACAAGTCTGGGTCCCCTACCACTCCTTAGTCGACGGTGGATCCTTTGGGGGGCTAAGGGCCCTGACTAGGGAGGCACATCCATGTGGCTTTGGTGTGGACGGGTGGCCTAAACTGGGTTCTTTCCCTGATACCGCATGGCCTTTCTTGGCCCATGGCAGGGAGCTATGTTTTTTGGTCTTCTTTTTGGGCACCAGCAATGGAGAGCGGTGCCAGGGGGAGCCCGTGCATGGGGTGCACTAGGCACTGAGGCCGAGGTACTAGGGGTAGAGTCCTCAAATGGATATTGCACTCTGTCTGGGTCCTGGATCAAAAGTTTTTACAGATATGACACTTGTCCTTCACATGTGATTCCCACAAGCACTTGAGGCAGCTGCTTTTGGGGTCACTAACAGGCATAAGCCGGTTGCAATCCGAGCAGGGCTTAAACCCTGGACACCGGGTCATGTCCCGCCTGGGGCGAAGTCCCCAATGGGACACTAACCTCTTAATTACACTTAACAACTCCTTAACACAAACTACTATAAACAAACTATTTTAACTTTAACAAACTACTATAAACAACCTACTATAAACAAACTATTCAGGCCCCAAGCCTTGAAGTCAGAAGAGACAAAACCGCTAGCACTTGCTATCCAAGGAAAGGCTGAACATTCCTGTTCATCTGTGTTTAGCTATGCTGTCAAGTATGGCACCACCAGGTTTGGGTGCAGAAGGCTGCTGTGGTTCTGGGACAGCAGATCTAGCTAGAGGGGCAGCTACCAAAAGCTCCAGCAGCGTGCCAAACCAGTGCTGGTGAGGCCATGCCGAAGCTATTAGGATAACCTTCATCCTGTCCTGTTTTATCTTCACGAGGCCTCTCTGAATCAATGGCACAGGCGGGAAGGCATACATCAGAACCCCCGACCACGGTATGAGAAACATTTGACAGGAACCCCTATCCATCCCCCGGATCTCCCGCCAGCACAGGTCGATGGCACCGCCGTGGCCTTTGCACTTGGCATCACCAGAGTCCGGCGCCGACTCAGGCTGATACAGTTACCTGCACCGGACGGCAGAGATCACCAGGGTGGGTGGCAACCCCAGTGGGGACCGCCGGGACATTGGCCCTTCTGGACCCCCTGGGCCTACACCAGTGGCAAGGGGCTCCCTCCAGGGTTAGCTACTCGGTGCACCGGTCCCCGCACCGACTCTCCTCCGTGCGGGAAGCCACGTCATCTGGACCGCCTGCACATTTGCTGAGCGAGAGACCGGAGAAACCGGCACCGAGCCCGGTGCCACCCCAGAGTCAGCTGTCTGGGCTTGAGCTGGATGCCCCTCCTTCGGGGAAGGGGGACCAAGGGGTCAGCAGGAGGAAGCGGAGCAGTTGCTGACCTCCTCGTCCCCCCCAGATGAAGCAGTGGCAGGCACAGCGGTATCAGGACCTCCGCCAATAGACCACAGAGCCCACCAAGAGCTGCTGCGTAAGGTTGCTCGTAACTTGGGTTTACAGGCCAAGGAGACGGTTCAGCAGAAAGAGACCCCATGGTTGACATCCTGAGCCCAGAGGGTCCATCCAGAATAGCGCTTCCGCTTATTAAGACCATACAGTCGAACTATAAGACTATGTGGCAGACCCCGATCTCCAGCGCTCCAACAGCCAAAGGTGTGGAACGCAAGTACTTCACCCCGTCAAAGAGGTACGACTTCTTGTTTTGCCACACAAGGCCATGTTCCCTGGTAGTCTCGGCGATAAACGAGAGAGCGCCATGGGCAGCAGGCCCCAGCATCTAAGGCCAAGGAAGCAAAGTGCCTGAACCTGTTTGGCAGGAAGTTGTATTCCTCAGGGAGCCTCCAGTTGAGGATTGGTAACCAACAGGCCATCCTCAATAGGCATAATTTCAACTCCTGGGCGTCAGTGTGGAAGTTTAAGGACAGCCCCCCACAGGGTTTCCAATAGGAGTTTACGGCGCTGGTGGACAAAGGCAAGGCCGTAGCGAAGACCTCTCTCCAGGTGTCCTTGGATTCGGCGGACCCGGCGGCCAGGACAATCGCATCTGGCGTGGTCATGCGACGCTCGGCGTGGCTGCAGGAGTCAGGTCTGCCGCCTGAGGTCCAGAACTCACTTCAGGACCTCCCCTTTGAAAGGTCCGGGCTCTTTTCGGACCAGACGGACGCAAAGCTGCGTAGCCTCAAGGACTCGAGGGCCACACTCAAGTCACTGGGTATGCACACCCCGGCAACCCAGAGAAAGCTCTTCACACTGCAGCCTCCTCCTCAGCGTCGCTACCAACCTCATCCTAGGCAGGAGCCGTACCGCAGGTGAAATGGGGATAACAGGAGGCAGCGTAATAATAATAATAACTCCAATAGGCCAGGCCAGAGCCAAGGCCAGCATAAGTCTCAGCCTGGCCCTAAACCAGGCATTTGAAGGTGCGCTCAAGGACAGCATACTGGACCAATTACTGGATCCATCCCCTTGCTTCCTGGACCACCCGTCCCACTTCTCCTGTGCGTGGTCCAGTATTATGTCAGACTGCTGGGTGTTACGCACGGTGCGAAGTGGTTACAGGCTGCAGTTCTCCTCCCTGCCTACCCCCCAGCCCCCTTCCCCGTCTCTCTTCAGGGACCCTTCTCACGAGCACCTCCTGGAAAAGGAGGTTCACACGCTTCTAGAGGCGGGGGGCAGTAGAGTTGGTACCAAAGGACCGAAGAGGGAAAGCGTTCTACTTCCTCATTCCCAAGGCCAAAGGAGGCCTTCGACCCATTCTGGACCTGCGAGGGCTCAACAAGTTCCTGGTCAAGGCCTGGTTCTGCATGGTTTCTCTGGGCACCATCATCCCTTCCCTGGATCCGGGGGACTGGTACATGTCCCTCAACATGAAGGACGCGTACTTTCATATCACCATCCACTCGGTGCATCGCCGATTCCTGTGCTTCACTGTGAACCAAGAACATTACCAGTTCATGCTTCTCCTGTTTGGCCTAGCTGCGGCCCCACGGGTGTTCACAACATGCATGGCGGTAGTGGCAGCCTTCTTACGGAGGCAGAGGGTTCAAGTTTACCCATACCTCGAAGACTGGCTCCTTGCGGGCCAGTCCAAAGAGGAGTTTCGGTCCCACGTGCAAGTGGCCCTGAGACTATTCCGCATGCTGGGGCCCCTGGTCAACATCCCCAAGTCCACCCTCATTCCAACGCAGAGAGTGGAATTCACATAGGCGGTCCTAGATGTGGTACAGGCAAAGGTGAGCCTCCCAGTATCATGATTCCTGGCCATCCAGCAAGCAGTGAACTCCCTGTGCCAGTTTCCCACTACGACCCAGATGCTGCCTGAGGCTGCTGGGCCACATGGCAGCATGCACACATGTGGTCAAGCATGCCAGACTGAAACTCAGGACACTGCAGGCTTGGCTCGCCCGTGTATACCGCCCGGGCAGGGACCCCCTGGACTTGGTAGTGACAGCCCCAGGGGACGTGTTAGACTCCCTACAGGGGCGGCTGTCCCAGACCGTGGTTTGCGAAGGCATCCCCTTTGCTGCACAACAGCCGGACCTGATGCTTGTGATGGACGCGTCAGACTTCAGATGGGGTGCTCACCTAGGAGACCTCAGGACTCAGGTCTTGTGGTCCGGAGCGGAGCTCAGGGCGGTTCGTTTAGCCTTCCAGACCTTTCACGCCACTTTGAGTGGTCACAGCGTGACAGTTCTGACAGACAACACAACCGCCATGTTTTACATAAACAAGCAGGGCAGAGCCCGCTCCTCGCCACTCTGCCACGAGGCTCTCCTCCTCTGGAACTTTTGCATAGCCCACGCCATTCACCTTGAGGCGTCACATCTCCCGGGGCTGCGGAACGAACTGGCGGACCACCGCATGCACAAGTGGATGCTCAGAGTGGAGGTCGTGTATTCGCTCTTCTGCAAGAGGGGGTTTCCCTAGGTAGACCTGTTTGCCGCCAGGGGCAACGCCCAGTGCCCGCAGTTCTGCTCGTTCCAGGGCCACAGCCTGGGCTCAATAGCAGACGCGTTCGCGATCCCGTGGGGAGGGGAATTGAAATATGCCTCCCCCCCGCTTCCTCTGGTGCACAAGGTCCTGTTCAAGGTGCACAGGGATGGGGCAGCGGTTATCCTCATCGCCCCAGCCTGGCCCCGGCAGCACTGGTTCACCACACTCCTGGAGCTGTCGGTGGAAGTCCCTACACGGGGACCTCATCACGCGGGACAGAGGGTGGCTCCTCCACCCCAACCTGCAATCACTGCATCTGACGGCGTGGAAGCTCTGTGGCTGAATGCTTTGGAGAGCCAGTGCTCCCTCCCTGTGCAGCAGGTTCTACTTGATAGTAGGAAGCCCTCCACCAGGGCGACTTACTTGGCCAAGTGGAAGAGGTTCTCATGCTGGTGTGGGCCCCAACAGGTTCAGCCACGCCAGGCTTCAGTGCCTACCATTCTAGAGTACCTACTGCACCTCAAGCAGCAGGGGCTGGCCCCATCCTCAATCAGGGTGCATCTGGCGGCCATCTCTGCCTTCCACCTGGGGCTTTCAGGGGGCTCGGTGTTCTCCCAATCAACGGTGGGGCAGTTCCTTAAAGGACTGGAGAGGGTGTTTCCTTACTCATGCCTCAGAGTCCCTCCATGGAATCTCAACTTAATCCTTTCTAAGCTCATGGGGCCCCCGTTCGAGCCACTTGCCACCTGCTCCCTCCTCCACCTTTCCTGGAAGGTGGCATTCCTGGTGGCCATTTCCTCAGCCAGAAGGGTATCTGAGCTGAGGGCACTCGGAGCCGCCATATACAGTGTTTCATAAAGACAAGATGCAGCTCCGCCCACACCCCAAGTTCCTCCCAATTCCATCTGGGCCCGGACATTTCTCTGCTGGTGTTTTTTCCCAAACCCCATGCGGACCTGAGTCACCGCAGCCTGCACACCGTGGATGTCCGTCGAGCGTTGGCATTCTACTTGGAGCGCACCAAGCCCTTTCGTAAATCCATGCAGCTGTTTGTGGCCATGGCGGAAAGGATGAGAGGCCTCCCAGTGTTGGCGCAGCGGATCTCCTCCTGGATTACAGACTGCATTCAGGCGTGTTATGACCTCGCAGGTGTTCCGGCCCCGGCGGTCACGGCCCGCTCAACCAGGGCGCAAGCAGCTTCAGCGGCTTTCCTGGCACAGGTCCCAGTCCAGGAGATTTGCAGAGCAGCCACCTGGTGGTCGGTGCATACCTTTACGACCCACTATGTGGTCAACCAGCAGGCCCAAGAGGACGCGGGGGTTGGCAGGGCGGTCCTCCGATCAATTGTTCTGTGACTCCTACCCTCCTCCGAAGGTAAGCTTGTGATTCACCTAATGTGGAATGGACGTGAACAAGCACTTGAAGAAAAAACGGTTACCTACCTTTCCATAACTGTTATTCTTCGAGATGTGTTGTTCACGTCCATTCCACCACCTGCCCTCCTACCCCTCTGTTGGAGTCGCTGGCAAGAAGGAACTGGAGGGGGTTGGGCCAGTGGGGGTATATATATGCACGGCGCAGTGGCACCGCTCAGGCGGGGCCCCTGCCGGCCCGCGGGGTGCCGCTAAGGGAAAAGTTTCCGATGCTTGTGCACGCGGCACGCGTACACCTAATGTGGAATGGCCATCTCGAAGAACAACAGTTCTAGCCCTTACAGTTGTGAAGAAAAGCTTGAAAATGTGAAAAAGAACAACAGTTACGAAAAGGTAGGTAACCATTTTTTTTGCATAAGTCAGAAACGTATACATGACCATTACACCGTAAGTGCGGATTCGCGTACTTCGGGGTTGCGTAACCTGGGGGGTGTCTATACTGATCATCCTAGCAGATGGAAGGGGGAAGGGAGTGGGAATGAAGCCAATGGTTATGGAAATTGGAAGTTTCTTCAGATAAGGAAATGCAGAGAGGGAAGGAAGGAGACAAGACATGCAGGAGCAGAGCTATAAGGGGGGGAATAGCTCAGTGGTTTGAGCATTTGCCTGCTAAACCCAGGGTTGTGCATTCAATCCTTGAGGGGACCACTTAGGGGTGTGGGGCAAAATCAGTACTTGGTCCTGCTAGTGAAGGCGCTGGGTTGGACTGGACTCAATGACCTTTTAGGGTCCCTTCCAGTTCTATGAGATAGGAATATCTCCATATATTATTATATTAAATAATGGTGATTGTGACGGTGAGCCTCTTTTTCCACTGTTACTGAATAAGGTACTAAACAAATAATGGAAAATTTAGTTTATACTTAGACTCTTGATCTTTATGCAAACTTCTCATTTATATCAACTTTAATTTTATTTGATGATAGCATATAGTTGTAAATTTATACCACAGACCATGGGTATAAAACAATTTAGCCCTTTCTAGAGTATGATTCTGATACCTCTCTCCGTAAAGTCATTAGTTATTCCCTGCTCCCGTACTTGGAATCATGATTTTCAGCAAGAAGGCCTATTCATTTATACTCTTTTAGGTTCATGCCTCTGCACATAGTACTGGTCAGAAGGGAGTATCTCTGTGCTTTCTTTTGACTGTCATTTTCTAGTGATCAACTTTAAGCTGCATACCTGATCAGACCCTCGGTTAGGCACTTCTTTTCCACCTGAAGCCTGAACCTAATTCTTTGTACCTTCCCTTTATGCCCTCAGAGCTCTGTTTCCTGTTTATGCTTTTACTTTGTCTCAACTAGGGAAAAGTGGTCAAGCTTAGATCAGGCTTAGGTATCATGTGCCAGCTAAATCCAACATAAACTCGACCTTTTTCCTAGCATAAATGCAGTATAATGCCCTGTAGCACAATTTAAATGTTTTAGTTGTAGTCTAGGCTCCTGCTAAGCTAAAATGGAGCTGAGGTATTATGCACTTTACAGTAGGAAAAAGATCAAGTTTAGATTGAGTTTAGCTAACATGTATTAATTAAGCCCCGACTAAGTGTGAGCACTTCTCCTAGTCAAGACTAAGCCTTTAAATACTCTTTATGGTCATACTTTCTCTGAGGAACTTTTAAAAAGTTTGTTTCTATCCAGGATAGCCTCTCAGTCTTGCTTTAGTCAGGAGGAGGGGTCTCATAGTTCCAGGGTGAGCTGTGTTTTGGACCCAGTAGTTCTTCTTGAGTGCATCCCTCTGGTGATAGGTTTCACTACCTTCACACCTCTCTGGGTAGAACCACACAATCCTGCCACTCTTGGATTGGATCTCTGTGCTACGGCCCCCTGTTCATCAAACATGATAACACAATGGGCACAACTGGTTATGGCACCTGTGAGCCCTTTTCCTTAAAGAGCCTGTGACCACCAGCTGTTTAAAGTGTTTAAAGCTGTTTAAAGTGATTGGAGGGAGGGATAGCTCAGTGGTTTGAGCATTGGCCTGTTAAGCCCAGGGTTGTGAGTTCAATCCTTGAGGGGGCCACTTAGGGATCTGGGGCAAAATCAGTACTTGGTCCTGCTAGTGAAGGCAGGGGGCTGGACTCGATGAACTTTCAAGGTCCCTTTCAGTTCTAGGAGATAGGATATCTCCATTAATTAATTTTAAAAAATTACTTAATTAATAAAAAGCTTCTTTAAAATAAAATATTATTTATTCACTCAGAGGTGCATAGCAAGCAGAGAAAAAGCATAAAACAACAAAAAGCCTATATTCATCTGGGTCTTAGCTAAAATGAATTCTTTCCTTGCAAGTTTTGGGTAAGTTCCACTCAGTCCAGACTACTCTACTCCTGATCTGCGAGATACAGATAGCTCCTATTACCTTCTTTTAATGTCTCTTTGAGACTGTTTTCCAGCTGCTGCTTCCTGTTCTTACCCCCCTTTCCTCTCTAGGTTTAGTATACCCTTTGATCCTAGGCTCAGGCCTGAGAAGAAGAGGTTGCTAGCATAGTAGCCACGTGGGCATTCCCCAATTAAGTTCCCCCATTGTTTCCTTAAGGACCTTTGTTATTTTTTCTGGTGTTACCTTATCTCTTTCATTTGTTTCATTTCCCATTTGTTCCCCCAATCACCCAACAGCCTCCTTTGATTTAATTCCATGCGATCAGGCGAGATAATATCAAGCATGTATACTGAGGTGCATATAATATCAATTAAAAAAAAACACAACACCTTTCTCTGTCTCCACAAGAGTTTAAAACCATCAAAAAAGATGATGATGGGGAGCATCCAGCCAGCAAAGAGAAAAGGAACAAGGGGCAGTAGGGAAAGAAGGAGTTTATCTTCTGAAAAGGCTGAGGGCTAAATAGAAATTTGGAGTGTGGAAGGAGGTCGTTTTGATTTTTCTGTAGGAGGGGCCCACTGCTAAAAATGTCTTGGTGTCTAATCCAACTGTCGTTATATTTGATGACAAAATTTGCATCCAAGAGGAGAAGGATGCAAGCTTTCAGCAATCTGAATATTAAAGATGACACTTGTTATTGCCATTGCTCTCTGAAAATCTAGAAAGAGCTTTAAATCCAATAAGTTCCTGAGACTGAAGACAGCTTTGACAGTTTGGACAGGCATCTTTATCTAAGGATGCAGTTATAGCCCTTGTAGGTTCTTTAAAATGATTCCTGTGCAAATAAATAACTGATTCTACCCAAATGATCTTAAGTCAGCTACTTTTTATCTGGGTGTTTACCTACTCCAGACATTGAGATAGCAAGAAAACATCTCTGTCAGGGTTTGAGGGGGAAAAAATGTATAATATAGATAATTGTTTATTATTAAACTTGTGTTAAAACTATATAGTGTTCCTTCAGAAACCCTTTGTTGTCATTGTGTGTCTTGAGGTAATGCATATGTATAAGGGATACAGATAATAATACCATGTAAAACTAAACACTGTAAGTTAGTTGTGTAAACTGAATAATGTGAAGTGTAATGTTGATAGTTGTTTTTGTAAGTGGTGGTATGTGATGTAGAGAACATTGGATAGAAAATATTTCTGACATGCAAAGAATTTTTATTAGGGCTTTCAAGCGATTAAAAAAATTAATCACAATTAATCGCACTGTAAAACAATAATAAAATACCATGTATTTAAATATTTTCGGATGTTTTCTACATTTTCAAATATATTGATTTCAATTACAACACAGAATACAAAGTGTACAGTGCTCACTTTATATTTATTTTTGATTACAAGTACTTGCACTGTAAAAAAAAAAATAGTATTTTTCAATTCACCTAATACAAGTACTGTAGTGCAATCTCTTTATCATGAAAGTTGAACTTACAAATGTAGAATTATGTACAAAAAAACCTACATTCAAAAATAAAAAATTTTAGAGCCTGCAAGTCCACTCAGTCCTACTTCTTGTTCAGCCAGTCGCTCAGACAAACAAGTTTGTTTATATTTGCTGCCTGCTTCTTGTTAACAATGTCACCTGAAAGTGAGAACAGGCATTCGCATGGCACTTTCGTAGCCGGCATCACAAGATATTTACGTGCCAGATATGCTAAAGATTCATATGTCCCTTTATGCTTCAGCCACAATTCCAGAGGACATGCGTCCATGCTGATGACAGGTTCTGCTGTATGACGGTCCAAAGCAGTGTGGACCGATTCATGTTCACTTTCATCATCAGAGTGAGATGCCACCAGCAGAAGGTTGATCTTTTTTGGTGGTTCGGGTTCTATAGTTTCCGCATCGGAGTGTTGCTCTTTTAAGACTTCTGAAAGCATGTGCCACACCTCGTCCCTCTCAGATTTTGGAAAGCACTTCAGATTCTTAAACCTTGGGTCGAGTGCTGTATCTATCTTTAGAAATCTCACGTTGGTACCGTCTTTGCATTTTGTCAAATCTGCAGTGAAAGTGTTCTTAAAATGAACAACGTGCTGGGTTATCATCCGAGACTGCTATAATATGAAATATATGGCAGAATGCGTGTAAAACAGAGCAGGGGACACACAATTCTCCCCCAAGGAGTTCAGTCGCAAATGTAATTAACGCATTATTTTTTTAACGAGTGTCATCAGCATGGAAGCATGTCCTCTGGAATATTGGCCAAAGCACAAAGGGGCATACAAATATTTAGCATATCTGGCACGTAAATACATTACAATACTGGCTACAAAAGTGCCATGCAAATGCCTGTTCTCACTTTCTGGTGACATTGTAAATTAGAAGAGGGCAGCATTATTTCCTGTAAATGTAAACAAACTTGTTTGTCTTAGCGATTGGCTGAACAAGAAGTAGGACTGAGTGGACTTGTAGGCTCTGAAGTTTTACATTGTTTTGATTTTGAGTGCAGTTATATAACAAAAAGATCTACATTAGTAAGTTGCACTTTCATGACAAAGAGATTGCACTACAGTAGTTGTATGAGGTTAATTGAAAAATATTATTTCTTTTATAATTTTTACAGTGCAAATATTTGTAATAAAAAATAATATACACTTCGATTTCAATTATAACATAGAATACAATATATATGAAAATGTAGAAAAACATCCAAAATATTTAATAAATTTCAATTGGTATTCTGTTGTTTAACAGTGCAATTAAAACAGTGATTAATCACAATTAATTTTTTTAATCATGATTAATTTTTTTAGTTAATCGTATGCGTTAACTGCAATTAATCGATAGCCCTAATTTTTATCTGATCAACACAGACTGAAACTTCAAGCTTCTGAAATACTTGATATGTCTGTACTCTGACTATACTTGGAGTCAGTGGGACAAATTCATCTCTTCACGTAAATTATCACCAGAGTTGAATTTGGCTCGCTGACTGCTGAATTCAGATGAGACCCCAGTATCACATGAATATGTAGAAGTTAATATTTAGGAAATGCTTGTTTTCCTGTGTAGCACTTGGTGAATATAACATTGTAAACATATTTTTCAAGTGTGTTACACACCATTTTTTATTTAATTCATGTCTTAAATCATCTGAAAATCTCTAAGCAGTAAGAGGAAGCTGTAGTTAATTAAACCACAGATGGCAAGGACTAATGTGGTGCTGACCTCTGTGAGGACTGCAAAATCTACTGAGTCTTTTTTTTTTTTTTTTTGGTGAAATACTGCAGCTGAAATGAGTTCTTAGTGTTACAAAGAAAATGTTGTTCATACGTTAAACATCGTGTTGCAACGTTGTGATTTGAGGAAGGCACCTTCTAAATCCACATTTTCAGGTGCTTATGATATTATAGAGTACGTTTTAGCTTTGGCTGTTTTTCCATTACTGAGTCTTTTGTGTCACAGACCATGGGATCTTCCCTCCTCCTTGGTCAGACAGGAAGAATTGACAGTAATTGGAGAGTTTTAAAGCCCTCAAAGCGGGGCTCAAATTGGGCAGTGATATGGATATATACTACTCCTCCATTTGCTCTAAGCTCCAGAGTTGCAGTTTTCATTTTAAAACAAAATCAGTCTCTAGCCCGTACTCTAGACCTTTTTGAATTTCAATGAGGTGTTAATTCAAATGTCATAAGACTGGCCATTCTGGGTCCGACCAATGATTCAACTAGCCCAGTATCCTGTCTTCTGACAAATGGAAACGTCTTCATGAAAATCTCTGTTTATACAAAGTCACTGTTTTGTGTGTGGGAGGAAAGATTTAACAAAATTTTTGACTATCTTTAATCTACTGTACATGACATCTTATTTTGGTGCCACAAGTATCTGGCAGTTGGGTGAGTATCACCACTTACACCTAATCCTTTCTCCTGTCTCCCAAATCAAGAAGGAAAGAAGCAGGGCATCGGAGATCCACTGGGGAGTCAAGCTCAAGGGTCCACTAAGGATATGGAGCCCTGCATTATATTTTGAACAATCTGAAGAATCACATTTTGGTATCTCAGGTGGACAGAATTTGGTTTGTGGGTGGAGCTTGGAAGAATATTGTTGTTTTGTGGGCCCTCCCCACAATTTGATTCTTTGTCTCTTTGGGTCACCTTCAAGTTCCTAAGTTTGATTCCTGACTCAAAAGATATCTGAAGTAGGACAAGTAATCTGTAGCTTCCCCATCAACTATCTTGGATGCCTCATTGTGTATTTGGAGCCTGAAAATGCTTTCTTGGACAAAGAAACTGTTTGTTTGTTTCTTGTGCTGTCTGTCTCAGCACTCAAACATACTCTGTGATCCTGCAGTCTTACTGTGACTGACCTTTCCACTCCTGCTACTGGGAGAAGCAGGAGGGGGCCTGGTTAAAATGGAATTATGACAGTATAGCTCACAATTCCAGCCTGCTCCACCACATCGTAAGAAAGGAGAGACTATGGCTTAGGTATACTCTTGTTCTCAGAAGAACTTTGGAACATTTACTTAAGCTCTTTTAGGAAAATGGACTCCCTTGCATTGTTCAAAAATTCCAGGAAAGTCCTAAAAGCTTTGCAGTGTCTCATCACACAGTGGGTCAGAATCTGAATCCAAGAGGCAAATAGATAAGTCAAATAATTTTTGCTCAGGTAGGAAGAAAACCACTCCACTAGAGCTGTGTCCACATCTTGGTGGGGTGGAGGTGGTAACCGCAGATGAGCTCTGTAAAGCCTTAAATGACCTGGGAGTTCTTCATTCACAGGTTGCTTATGGCCATGCTACTTTATGCAGCTGTCTTCTGGAAAGATAGTAAGCACGGGAATACGACTTCTCCAGTCCCGTCCTTCCTTTCTGTGGCCCTGGGGCACTTTCTCTTGCCAGTATTTAGTCAAGTCCTCCTCTTGTATGAGATGCTGCTACTGTATTAAGAATGCAGAGACTTTGCTATAGTCAACTCAGAAGGGCAAATTATAATCCCATTTACATGATAATTTGCTTTTTGTGACAGTGGCAAGCCAGCACAGACATCCACTCAGAGGAATCTTGGGTTCCAGGACTGAGGGAAGACTAATCTTGGATTGGGAGGTAACAAGACTAACACATTTTCTTTCAGAACAGAAGAACTCAAACTCTGGAAATTGGCAGAGAAGAACTATAGAGATCATGAATATTCTACAGTTTGACTGGTCGTCAGTCTAGCTAAGAAGGAAGTAAGAATCCAGGATCTGTGCTGTCTTGACCAATCACAGGAAGTACCTTTATAGGGTAAATGGGATTATATTTTTTTTCTTTAGGAAAGTACATTGCTAAGAAGTAAAACCAGATAATTCCAGACCAACTGCACCGCCTGCAATGCCATCTTAAAAAGGAATTGAGGAAGCTGCAGGTCTGATGGCTTTCTTCTTGTGCTCTCTACCAGCCTTTCTTGTAGGGCACAATGAAGCACTAATGTATTCTGCTCCAAAACACATTATTACATTTGAATGTGTGACCGAGTGAATGCAAAAAAAATCAGGAAATTCAAAGGTAACATGGACTACAAAAAACATAATTCAGCCACTTGGCATATACATTTAACTGAATATACAAAAGTACAACACATGCATAAGGGGGTAGAGTTATGGTGGTTGTGGGAACCATTATTTTGAATTTCCTGACATACTGAGCTTAAATTCTCATATTAGAATTTCGCCTTGACAGTGATTTTTATTGACCATTGACCAATTATTTTAAGTGTGTGTGTGTGTGTGTGTGTATAATAATCAATGCTGTGTAGAGAATAACTTTCTATATTAAATGCTTATAGGACAGTATGCAGGGCAGTCTTTATTAAAGGGTGACAAATCTGAATGAACTTGTTCAAATGTACTCTTTTCTGTTTAAAAAGGGTATCTTTTCGTGTGATTATTTTATATAAATATGAGAAGGCCATAACAGAAAGTATGTACAGTCAAAACCCTAGTTTTCAGGATATTTTTCTCAAGGTATACTTTATTTATTTTTGTGGCTTAATACATTTTGAGATATTTTGGGAGATCTCTTAGGCGATAAGTGGTTTCTTATATAGGTTTCACATATTGTCTTTGCTTTTTGTTGCTGTGATCTCATGTTTAATGAATTGGAGATGTATAATAAGATATCAAGTGGAGTAAGCTGTGTGTGGGGGTAGGGGTGTAAGAGTTGAAGCCTATGCAGTACTGTGGGTGGGAGACAGACTTAGAAAACTGAAAATCTGTGTAATCTTTTGGACCTCTAATTAGATTCTTCACACATCCCTTCTCCCATTCTAAGGGTAACACTTTTGAAGGCAAACACTTTTAAATGGTAACAAGCAGACACTAAAAGGAAAAGGGCAGTTATTGTTAAAATATTTTATAACCTATGTGCTGAGGATCTCTCTAATTATTTTCTCTCTCTGTGGGGGCCTCCTCACACAACTACATGTACCTTCTGTCCACTGTTTCCAAGATGTGCCCATGTACTTTTCAAAGAGCCACACTATGGCTGCTGTTCCTCCCAGTTACTCTAGGGCTCCTGCCACTGATTTCAAATTCAGGAGTAGTAATTGTGCTTTGAAAGAGAGAGAGAAAAATATCAGAGCCCAGAGGTGAATCAACAGGTTGTAGTAGATCCCATGACTGAATAAGCCATGTTTCTAAGTACAGAAAAAAATGTTAATTTGTGTCTAGATCTGCCTTTTTGTGAGGACAATGCCACCAAAAATGGATTTATTTAATTTTCTAGATACTTTCTGATTAACTCAGAGATGTACATTGGAAAGAGAATTTGTTTTAAAATAAAATCTTTGTTCATGAGAGTTTGGACCAAAACTGAAATATGTCTTATTTCAGTCAAGACGGTTTACCAGGTTCTGTGTAGTATTAAAAACTAGCAATAGTAGTTTTCTTTTCTTACATATACACATGCATTTGTTGATATAAATATTTAAATTCTCTCTTGCTGTGTATAAAAAATATGAATTGGACATTTCAGGCTTCTGATTTTAACGCCACTTTGTTGAAACAAATGTTACCGTGTTCTTGTAAACACTGAACTCTTTATAGGGTAACGTTAGGTTATAGGGAAGGCCTCATTTATGAAAGTGTGATCCTATTAATAGCTTGTAAGTCTGACCATGTATGGGATCCGGTGTACTTTTTTCCTCATGAAATCACTCTTACTACTATCAAATACAGCTTGCACGTATGAGATTATTTTAAAAATAACCTCTGGATTTGTATTGAACCAATACATTTTACAGTCTTGTTTCAAATTGTACTTTGGAATTTGTTTAGAAAGGTAAACATCATAAATGTTATGAATAAACATAAAATGGTTCTTTTTTAAATTTCTACTTTAGGACGACGTAGACAGTCTAAACCCAGTTCTCAGGGACAACCCACAGCTTCACGAGGAAGTAAAAGTCTGGGTAAAGGAACAAAAGGTTCAGGAGATTTTTATGCAAGGTAATTTGAGAAATGTGTGTGTTTGTATTATTTGTATTTCCTGGTGTGTGTGTGTGTGTGTGTGTATATTTTGAAGCACTAGGTTGAATTCCATTTGTGCCTAAGTGGTATTATGATAGAGCATATCTTCCATAGTTCAACTTTTCTAAGTAGGCCTTTTGAAAATAGGTTGTTAAAACAACAAAACACAATAGGGAAAAAAACTGTAATGTAAATATACACCCAGATTTTCAAAAACATATGCATAAATGTTCATGCACAGTTTTTTGTTTTTTTTTTAAACTTGGGTCACACCCTATAATAATTATGCATCAGTTTAATAGTACCATCAGGCTGAACGTTGGACATTTTATTCATGATTTTGGTGTTGAGACTAGTGATGGTGCTTTAATCAATAAATAATCAATAACCACATTTTCTTTTTAGTCGACACTATACTGTTATGTGCTCTAAAGAAGGAAGCATTCTTTGGGATAACAAAGTGTTAGTCAGAAGTACAATTGATTTTCTCTTAGAACTGCTCAGCTCTAATAACAATGGCCTGCCATTTATAGTTGTGCTTGTTTCCAACCAGTTACTGTTATATTGCGGTAACTATATCTGAAACGCTCTCTGATTTTGTGCTGTATGAGGGCCTGCTGAGATTTTGACATGTGGCTTTCAAATTGTTGAGGTTTTGTAACTCTCAGTCCCCATTCCTATAGTTACTGCTAATCCATGAAGTTGTTGGCTTTCTAGTTTCTAAAATGGAAGTTTTGTGAAAGCTGACGTGAAGTAGCGGGAGGGGATTATTTGGAGCAACTTTGCTCATAAATAATTCTAATGTAGCATACATTTCCTATTGTCATGTAAGTGTTTGTAGGATCAAGAACTAAATCCCTAGTTAAATAATGACATCAATTTTGAGGAAAAAATGTGCAAAACAACCAAACAGAATTAAAAGTATGAGCATAAGCAAACTAGAATTTTGAAGAACAAATCATGCCAAACTTCATTGCTTCTTTGATAAAATTACAAAATTAGTGGGTGAAGGGAACACAATAGGTCTAATATCTGAAGTTTAGTAATTCTGGCTGGCTAATGGATGACAAACAAAGACTACTGAAATAGACAATGTACTCAGTTGTGGAGGAAGTATCTAGTGTGGTGACACAAGGGTCAGTATTAGATTTAGTTTTATGTGATCTGGAAGAGGGAGTTAACAGTGTGCTGATTAAATTTGCAGAAGATAATGGATTGGGAGTAGCATGAACTCAAGTTAGGGCCAAATACAAAGGGAATTAAAACTGAATTTATTCTACTTATTCATTTTAATTTGAATATAATAAAAACACACCTATATAAGGCTGTTGGCACCCCAACTACATAATACAACAAAACAGTAACATCATTAAAATAATTGTTCAGAAGAAACTCTGCCAGCCTGTCCCCTACAGAAAAGCTCCTTTTCCACCCCTTCATCATTCCAGAAAGCTTACCCTTGTCAAAAGCCCTATGAAACATGTTTTTGCAGCATGCCCAGAAGGTCATCAAATTCAGGCTGTTTCCAACCAAGGGTTGGAGCAGTTCCAGAGCCTCAGACCTCTTACAGAGAATGCCTTAAAAAGAACAGGAGTACTTGTGGCACTTTAGAGACTAACAAATTTATTTGAGCATAAGCTTTCGTGGGCTACAGTCCACTTCGTCGGATGCATAGAATGGAACACACAGAAAGAAGATATTTATACATACAGAGAACATGAAAAGGTGGAAGTAGCCATACCATTAATCCCCTCTTTTTTTTATAATGAAGGGGATTTTAGCTCAGGTACCTCTGCTGACCACAGCTGTGGAGGTGTGGCATGGGGAGAGGTCATTTCTCAGTTAGCCAGGTTCTACGCCATTTAGGGCTTTTGTAGGTGATAACCAGCACCTTAAACTTTGTGCAGAGACCAGTGGACAGCCAATGCAATTTCTGGAGCACTAGTGTCAAATGCTCCCAGCAATGTGGCCTACCCAATAAAGCGAGACATTGCGTTCTGTACCAGCTTCAGTCTCTGCATGATTTTAAGGGAAGGTTGGTTTTAAGGGAAGGTTGATTTTCTTTTTTGGTGATTCGGGTTCTGTAGTTTCCACATCGGAGTGTTGTTCTTTTAAGACTTCTGAAAGCTTTGCTCCACACCTCATCCCTCTCAGATTTTGGAAGGCACTTCAGATTCTTAAATCTTGGGTCGAGTGCTTGTAGCTATCTTTAGAAATTTCATATTGGTACCTTCTTTGCATTTTGTCATATCTGCAGTGAAAGTGTTCTTAAAACAAACAATGTGCTGAATCATCATCCAAGACTACTATAATATCAAGTATATGGCAGAATGCAGGTAAAACCATGGAGCAGGGGACATACAATTCTCCCCCAAAGAGTTCAGTCGCAAATTTAATTAATGCATTATTTTTTTAATGAGCGTCATCGGTATGGAAGCATCTCCTCTGGAATGGTGGCCGAAGCATGAAGGGGCATACAAATGTTTAGCATATCTGCCATGTAAATGCTTTGGAATGCTGGCTCCCATGCGAACGCCTGTTCTGACTTTCTGGTGACATTGTAAACAAGAAGCGAGCAGCATTATCTCCCATAAATGTAAACAAAGTTGTTTGTCTTAGTGATTGGCTGAACAAGAAGTAGGACTGAGTAGACTTGTAGGCTGTAAAGTTTTGTGGTGTTTTGTTTTTGAATGTAGTTATGTAACAACAAAAATCGACATTTGTAAATTGCACTTTCATGATAGAGATTGCACTACAGTACTTGTATGAGGTGAATTGAAAAATACTATTTTTGTTTATCATTTTATAATGCAAATATTTGTAATAAAAATATAAAGTGAGCAGTGTACACTTTGTATTCTGTCGCAATAGAAATCAATATATTTGAAAATGTAGAAAAACATTCAAAAATATTTTATAAATTTCAATTGGTATTTTATTGTTTAACAGCGTAATTAAAACTGTGATTAATCACTATTAATTTTTCTGAGTTAGTCGCTTGAGTTAACTGCGATTAATCAAAAACAACAAGGAGTCTGGTGGCACCTTAAAGACTAACAGATTTATTTGGGCATACGCTTTTACTCACGAAAGCTTATGCCCAAATAAATCTGTTAGTCTTTAAGGTGCCACCAGACTCCTTGTTGTTTTTGTAGATACAGACTAACACAGCTACCCCCTGATACTTGACACCATGCGATTAATCGACAGCCCTACATATTAATATTGCTTTTTGTTGTTTCCTTGTCTAAAAACTGTTGGGGTAGCAAGCTTCTGAGACTCACATACAAAAAATGTTGTAAAAAGTGGACTAATGTAGAATCTTTATCCTGCTGAGTGAGATGGCCTTTCATTCTTCACCAGGCTATCAAGATTTGTGTCTTAATAAGACCAGTTTCATTCAAGACCAGTTTGACCACACACTGTAAATAGAGCAACAAGATGTACAGTTTTACAGTAACTTTTACAAGTGTAAATACAGGAACATTTAAATCTAAGTTCCCTGTAAGTTGCGTGGCTGTGCAGCAGCCTATTTATCGCCATGCAGGTGCTCAGGGAACCTGTCTGGGGATCAGCTGGGGAAGGGACGCCTCTCTCCCGGCCCCAACCTAGCCTGGCCCCCAACCTGCCACGGCTGAGGCGCCCCTCTGCTGGCCCAAACAATGCTATGGGCCGAACCCAACTGAGACAGCCCAGACCAGATCCACGCGCGGCCCGGGCGCCCCTCCCCCGGCCCAAACCCAGACCCCTCCTGGACCTGCTTGGGTGGGGGAAGGGGCACCTATCCTGCAGCCTCAGCCCCGGAGTTGCCATGGGAAGAGAGAGCTGGGGGAGTCCTCTCTCCCTGCTGTAGCCCTGGAGCATCCTCTTACACTCCAACCCCCTCATCCCCAGCCCCACCCCAGAACTTGCACCTCTAGCCTTAAAAACCTCTAAGGAAGGAGATTCCACCACCTCCCTAGGTAACCCATTCCAGTGCTTCACCACCCTCCTAGTGAAAAAGTTTTTCCTAATATCCAACCTAAACCTCCCCCACTGCAACTTGAGACCATTACTCCTTGTTCTGTCATCTGCTACCATCTGCTACTGTGTCACACATCACCTTCATATTGATGCACATAACAAAAATAATTCCACACATGGGTGGGAAAAGTTAGAGGAAACACTGATTTTAACCTATCTGATATTAAATCCACTAATAGTAAAATGTACTTTGAATATTGTATGACATACTTAAGATACATTAAAAAAGTTTGCCTTTCTTTTTATAATCATAGATTCTGCTACCCTTATTTATGTTGAGTAATACCTGTCTCTGAGTATTCCCAGTAAAATCAGTGGGAATTAATTGCAGTGTAAGGTTCTGCTGAACGTAAAAAAGGGCAACAGAATCTGGCAGAAATGAATGAACGATATTTTAGTGTTTTACGTAAGTTAGTTCTTACTTTGAAAAGCTTAGGTTTAGTTATAAGCCTTTGAAAAAATCAGTTTGCACATGCTCAATAAAGACTTCAATTTTAGCAGCTAAAATCTTCAAAGATTCCATATTCACTTAAGCCTTTCTCAGCCTTTATTGCTGATCAGAGTGTGCATGCGCCATCCCTACTTATGTGCCATTCCTTACTGCTCCTTTGTGAATGAACTGCACATGTGCCATCCCCCCAGAGTGACTGAGTATGCTTCATCCTCTCACAGCTCCTCTGTGTGACTGGACTGAGCATGCTCCAGCCTAAGGCTACAAGAGTGAAACCAGATTTTCCCTGTAATCGCTGGGATGGATCCAAAAACTGGAACTGCAAGCAAAGAGAGTTTCTCCTGTTCTCACAATGACACCACCCTCTACCCCCCACAGCACCCAGGCAGCATGGAGGAGGAAACTGTCTGATGTGAATGCAGAGGGCACAAAAGCTGGTGCAGGGGAGAGGAAAAGGAAGTAGATTTAGACAAGGAGTCCAGTGAGACTGGGACTGGAGGCAGGGGGAGAAAATTGGGACTGACTGGGCAAGGACACTAGGACTAGGGACTGAGTGGTAGAAGAAATTGGAACTGGGAGTCCGAGAGAGGGGATATAGGAGATTGGGACTGGGAGCTTGCAGGTATGAGACTTGAACTAATTAAGCAAGGAGAATAGGAGCCAAGTAGAGAAACAGGGTGCGGGGAGGAACTAGCTATGGGAAAGAATGCTGAGGAACTTGCGGGGCGGAGGGGAGATTGTTACTGGCGGGGACAATGTTCTATGAACAGTGGGGGAGGCACACAAGGAGGAAGAGGAGACAGATCTGACAAGTAGGTAGGGTACAGGAGGAGCACTGTCATTGGCTGGGCAAAGTCTGGGAGTTGGGAGGGAATTGGTATTTGGACAGCAAGCCCAGAAGGGGCGACTAAGTCTGGCTGAGCAAGAAAACTTTTGGAAGGCACAGGACAGAAAAAGGGTCAAACTTGAGAAAAATTGGCAGAAGAGGAGTCTTTGCCCACTAGATACACTCCCTGCCAGACCCAGGAGTGGAATCCAAGATTCCAGAGTCTCATTGTTCCTCTGCTGTCAGCAATTATCAGTGAAATCCACTGGCAAAGTACATGTCTCATCCCCCTCTAATGCTGGTCTATACATAAGATGACAACCTACTATTGCTATCAGTTGCTCGGTTAGTTCAAGTGGCAATGATCTGTGTCGTGGATCTAAGCTTCCAATCCTGCTGATGAATGGTGGGTGTCAATATGATGCCACATGATGGAATTTCTGTTTTTTTCAGTTTGCTTTTTTAAACCCTAGGAAACTACAGGCAAAAACCTGTGTTTAAAAACATTTGGGTTGCTATGTCAAGCTCTCAAAAGTTAGCAAATGCCAGGATTAAGGTTGTCTGTGCAACTTTAATTTGGTCCCCTGGTCATATGCATTATGATACTGTCTTTAATTGCATGATGACATACTATTTTTTCCATTGGACCCCTTCTACATTCAGTGCACAACATGGAACTGCTTTGGGGGTGAATCAAGGTTGTGTAGTGAAGGATACTATTGCCTATAGGATCCCTGTTCTGTTGGCTGCAGAATTTGGAAGGTGTGTAGTGAATGAGGCAATGGGTTGCAGAAAGAGAAAGAATGGTCTCATGGTTAAGGCACTTGAAAGCTGCCTTGGGGAAATACTATCCCTGTTTCTGACACAAAGTTCCTATGTGATATTTAGCAAATCACTTAAATCAGACTTTTTCCACAGGTGCCCACTAACTGTGTTTCTCATTTTCTGGATATCCAACTTGGGACCCTGAGGTCTGATTTGCAGAAGTGCAAATCACAGCTGCAACTGAAGTCAATAGGAGCTGTGCTTTGAACATACCAAGTGCAATATAATGCTAAGTATTTTTAAAAATCAGGTCCTAGAAGTCTGAAATTGAGCTCCCAAAATTGTGGAAACATTTGATCCTTATCTTCGTGCCTCAACTCCCTAGCTGCAAAATAGGGTTAAAACCACCCCTTCCTCTGTCAGAGGCATTGTAGAATGTAAATTAATGTTTGTGACGCATTCAGAAACTGTAGTGATGAGAGAGAGGGGCCAGGTATAGACTATAAACCTACATTGGTATAACTAGGTCACTCGGGTGTGAAAAATACACACCCCTGAGCGACGCAGTTGTACCAACCTAACCGACGCAGTAGACAACTGTGTCGACGGGAAGGCTTTTCCTGTTGACACATCTACCGTCTCTCGCAGACGTGGATTAAATATGCCAATGGGAGAAGCTCTCCCGTCGGCATAGTAGGGTCTTCACTGAAGCACAACAGCAGCACGCAGCTGCACTACTACAGCATTTTAAGTGTAGACCCGCCCAGAGATAATGAAAGTGAGTGGAGCACGTTTCTAATGCTCATGGTTGTGGGAAAACGACTGAAAACATGAACCCTACAATCTCAGAAAGCAGAAGGCAAGTCTCGTGATTTTTAATGCTTTAGGCTGACGATGCTGAGCTGTCTCATCTATGTTGTGTATGTAGCCTTCTTTTGGACTTGAATTTGTTCATGTACTGTTCGTACACTTTGAAAGGACAGTGTTTAAGGTTTCTTTAACAAGTTTACACTTTTTAAAACTAGAGCACAATTTTTTTTTAATTAAGGTAAAGTTACAATAAAATGTTAAAATATACTGCATTGTACATTACTTATTCAGGGTCAGGTTAATATTCAAAGAACCTGGCAAAAAGTTCTGGTTTGCTGGCTGGGGAGCCTTCCTCTGAGTACACTAAAAAGTGTCACCAAATTTCTAAATACCTTCCCACTTTAGGGCATTTCTCTTGTGCATATACTTGGTGTGAAAGCTGTTCCATTACAAGGACAGTCCTTATTTTACTGTACCACAGTTCCATAGCAGGAAAAGTCACATTTTTCCAATAATGTGCAATACAATGTCTTCAATAAAAAGAAATTAATTTATTGTTCTGTTCAAAATGTAGGTCCTTTATTGGAGCATTAAGTAAGCAGATCAGGGGTCTCTACAAAGCCAGCATTTTGTCACAAGATAAATCTTTCATAATTTCCACCCCAAATCATCTAATTCCTGAACAGAAGTACCACATATGTGATTATGGTCCCCATTTCCTGCAACCCCTCCAACAGAGTGCTCCCTAGTAGCAAAAATGTGGCATCAAATGCCATCTATACAGCAGTTGATTTAAAAAAAAAAAAAAAAAAAGTTCTTTGAACCACACAAACTGAAAGTGTATATCCCCATTCACATGTACAGACCCACTTATTCAGCTCAGTTTCTTTGTCCAAATCCCTATCTCATCTTTTCATCTGGGTTGTTTTCTTAACATCTTTTTTAATCAAAATGATACATATCTTCGAAATTAAATCTTTGTTCCAGCTTGCTCCTGGATCAACTCCTCACATGTGGTGAAAGGTCTAGATAGAGCTGTCTTTCATTCAGATTTCACAATAAAATGTTTGACTTGTAAATCTGGAAAATATGGGAACTTTATCTTTACATTATTACATATCTCTTGATATGATTTCAAATCAGGTTTCAGGAACAGCTGTCCAAATTGAGTAAGCTCAGCTTTTACCCACAATGCATAATCACTTAGATATTTCCCAGGCATAAATTCCTAATTATTAATGAAAATACTGTAGCTAAGGATGAGGGGCCTCAGTGAAAGGAATTTGACAAATTTGTCCAAAGCTGCTAACATGTTCTGGATGAATGGGTGATTTTTTTATTTTTGTTGTTGTTGTTGCCTACATTTCTTTTTAATGAAACAGTTACTATAAATAGTTGTATTTAGGCTCCAGTCATGTTCAAGTTTTACCTTTGAATGGTCTGTCATTAATCCAGCTGATCACATCTTTTAATTGTTGTGCATAATAACAAGTCAAATTAGGGTACGCTGGCGCACCTCTTTTTATAGGCTTATACAGAACTTTAGAACTCACCCTTTGTCTTTTATGACTCCATATGAACTTTAATATCTCATCATGCCATATTTTTAATGTCATGTCAGAGAAACCAACAGGTAATGCACTGAAACAAAAATAACTTTGGGAGGACATTCATTTTTACCGAAGCTACCCTGCCTAGCCAACGAATTAAGGATCAGTATACAGGACCAATATGCCTCTACAAAACTAATTTCCAAAACTAAACTTTACTAAAATCTGTCTGAAGTACTCCCACTCTAGCTGGTCAAAGGCTTTCTCAGCATCCAGAGAAAGAAGCACACAGGAAGAATTGTAAGAATTAACATTGTAGATCAAATTTAGAGTTCTTCTGAAATTATCAGATAGATGCCTACCAGTAATTAGCTAAGACTGGTCTAGGTGAAACTATTTGGGCAAAATGACACTCAGTCTTTTTGCTAGCAGCTTGGCATAAGTTTTAGCATCCACATTAATTAAGAAATAGGTCTGTATGATACACAACTGGAAAGATCTTTTTCCTTCTCTAGGAATGAGTACAATTTCTGCCTCCGTCTATGAATCTGGAATCTCGTCTCCCTGCAATATACCGTTAAATCATTCACTTAAAAGAGAACACAATTCTTTCCATCTTTTTGCGGCTTGTTATGGGGCCACTAGAAGAGGTTGGGCCACTTTGCTTTTCTGAACTACCTCAGTGGAAGTAAACTTTGTGGTCAGTGATGGACAAACTTGGCAGCTGCAGAACCCAAACACGGAGATCTAAATTTTCTCCTGAAAAAGCATCTAAGCATGTGACCAGCCTGTTCAACAGCGTTTGTATAATCTGCTGTGACACACTCTTGCCTTTCAGCTTATTCTTTTATACCTTTCGTGGTTTGGTTTTTTTCATGATTTGTCATTACAGGTGCAGCAAGAGTTAGTAAGATAAGAAAACTGTTATTTGAAAACATTAGCATAATTGACCTTAGAATCACTAAATCATGTTAAACATTCCCATGCATTCCAAAATGTCTTTTTGAATCAGAAGTAAAATGCACAGGCTGGCCAGTGTGCTAGATACACATCTGGCTTGTTACTCATTCCCTGTGCATTGTATTGTAAATGCTACATGATCAAAAAAAAATTTTGGCTGAATTTCTCAGTGTTTTTCTGTAACATTTTCCTTTTAAAGGTCCATATTCCTTAAACGGATATAGGGTGAGAGTATACAGACAGGATTCTGCCACCCAGTGGTTCACTGGTATAATTACTCATCATGATCTCTTCACCCGCACTATGATTGTTATGAATGACCAGGTAAATATTATGACCCTTACTCAGAAAAGTTTTATGACCAGCGTAAATGTTTGATATTTTTTTAAAGTGTTGTGGTAGTGTTAGATTTATTATGCTGTTCTCTTCAAATGGGTTCAAGTATGGCTCTTATTAGTCTGAAAGTGGTGTTTAAACAATATACATATAAGCAATAAATCCAACATCTAAGATTTTAGGTTATCTTATATAATCATTACCTGATTATTGAAGTGCTTGAAATGAAGTAATCTAGAACCAAGAATCAGTCTTTAATATAGGCTCTGCTTCGAATTTGTCTCCTATCACTCCAGTAATAACTTTTTCTTCGAGTGCTTGCTCATATCGATTCCAATTAGGTGTGCGCGTGCTGTGTGTACAATCGTCGGAGAATTTTCTACCCTAGCAACACCTGGTGGGTCAGCTGGGGAGCCCCCTGGAGTGGCGCCTTCATGGCGCTGGATATATACCCTAGCCAACCCAGCGCCCCCTCAGTTCCTTCTTACCGCCCGTGACGGTCGTTGGAACTGTGGAGCACGGCATAGCTGTCCTCCACTCTCCCTAGTTTTGTTGTAGATAGTTGTTGGTTGTATAGTTATAGATTAGTAGTTTCATAGCTAATAGTTTTATAGAGTAGTCATAAATAGTAAGCTGGGGTAAGGGGGTTTTTATACCCCCCTTTCCCCCCGGCGTGCAGCTGGGCTCATGCCCAAAGCTCCTGGCTTTAAACTGTGCGCGACCTGCGCTATGCCTATGCCAACGGGAGACCCCCACGACTCTTGTCTAAAGTGTCTAGGGGAGTCTCACCAGATGGACAAGTGTAAGTTCTGCAAGGCTTTTCGGCCCAGGACCAAAAAGGAGCGGGATTTTAGGCTTAAACAGCTCCTTATGGAGGCGGCACTTAGCCCAGATCCTCCTTCGGCGCGCCAAGTTCTGGCACCGAACGCCTCGGTGCGCAGCGCCCCTGCGGCGCCCTCAGGTACCGCACCACGAGGAGACGCGGATAAGGCCCCACGGCACTGTCCTCCATCGGCACCGCATGCACTGCAAGTCCCTCAGCGCCGTTCCCTGTCTCCGGGTCATAAAAGACCCCGTAAAACTCAGGAGACTGCTGCACAACAGCAGGCACCGGCTCCCCCGCACCAGTGGTGGAGTCGCGTCCGGCTTCGTAGCGCCCGAGGGTACAGGCATCATCGACACCGTTGACTGCGGCACCGGTTGTAGGGCTGTTGAGTCCGCTGCGGACTGGCTCCCCGCCCCATCTCGTGGTTGAGCCCTGTCTCCCTTCTACGCCGGAGACATTTGCGACGGCGAGGGACCTCATTGCCCTCACGGATCCAGCGCTGTCTCAGACCGCGGCACCGCATCTGCTCCGCACGGTGCAGTCCAGGGGCAAGCCTGCCCTGATACGCCCTCAATCTCCAAGCATGGACTCGTTGCATCGCTCCCGGTCTCGGAGCAGGTCCCGACGCCGCTCGCAGTCCCGGCACCGGTCTTCATCACGGCGCCGGTCGTACTCGCGGCCCAGATCTTCCTCCCGGCACCGGTCCACTTCTTGGCACCGACCTGAGCATCGGTACCGTTCGGAGTCCCGACGCAGTTCCCGGCACCGGTATGAGCACCGATCCCGTTCGAGAGGCCGCTCCCGGCACCGATTCTACAGACGGTCTTCTTCACGATCCAGATCTGGATCCCGGTACCAGCATGGCCATCGGCACCATTCTCGCTCCCGGTTCCGCTCCCTGGCACCGCACAGAGACCGCTCTCCCGTGGACTCACAAGCCACCGCAATCGCGCTCGGCACCACCCTGGCCCTCAAGATCTGCGTCTCGCTTTTCGGAAGGGGCCTCCCGCTCAGCCTATCCTACTCAGGGTCAGGCTGCGGACGACCTGGGCCATTGGCAGGACAGGGCAAAGGACCCTAGACAGGACCCTGCACATTGGTCTTTCTGGACCCCAGGGGCATATCACCAGGCACAAGGGGCTCCACCAGCGGCCTCTCGCTCAGCACACTCTGAGCCCAGGGTACCGGAGGCCACCATCACCCGTCCTCCCCCAGGGGGTATGGAGGCCCATGTGCCAACGCCCACACAGGCCGCAGACCCCGGTGCAGAGGATCCTGCACATCAGAGACCCTCGGACCCGGACCCACCTCTGTATCCTTTACCCCCGAGGCATCCTCCTCATCTTCCCCAGATGAGGCAGTGGCGGGCACGACAACCTCGGGCCCACCCCCGATAGACCTCCGTGCCCACCAAGACCTGTTACGTAGGGTGGCACGGAACATGGACCTACAGGCAGAGGAGATAGTGGAGGTGGAGGACCCAGTGGTGAGCATCCTCTCAGCTGATGCCCCATCCCGGGTGGCGTTGCCCATCATTCGCACAATCCAGGCTAATGCTAATACTATATGGCAAACCCCTACCTCCATCCCGCCCACTGCCAGAGGGGTAGAGAGGAAATACTTTGTCCCCTCTAAAGACCATGAGTACCTCTATACACACCCTTAGCAGTGTTCACTAGTAGTCTCCTCAGTGAGAGCGCCATGGTCAGCAGGCGGCAGCGCCCAAATCGAAGGACGCCAAACGCTTCAATTTTTTTGGACATAAGATCTACTCAGCGGAGGGTCTTCAGCTCAGAGCCGCAAACCAACAGGCGCTCTTGAGTCGTTATGATTACAACTCATGGAATTCTATGGGTAAATTTAAGGAGTTGGTCCCCCAGGACTCGAGAGAGGAGTTTGGGGCCCTAGTGGAGGAAGGTAAAAAGGTGGCTAGGACCTCCTTACAGGCCTCCCTGGACATAACGGACTCTGCCGCTAGAACACTGGCATCTGGGTTAGCCATGAGACGCATTTCCTGGCTTCAAGTATCGGGGTTGCCGCCAGAACTGCAGCAGACCCTACAAGATCTACCATTTGATGGTCAGGGATTGTTCTCGGACAAGACGGACTCTCGGTTGCAAAGCCTCAAGGACTCCAGAACCATCATGCGCTCCCTGGGAATGCATGTCCCAGGACCCCAGCGCAGGCCATTTAGGCCCCAGTCACAGAGGTTCTACCCTCCTCCTCCTCATCCAAGACAGGACTTCTCCAGAGGACATGGACGAGGTGGTAGAAGGAGGTTGTCCGGCCCCCAACCCAGTCAGAACCAAGGCCCTCCTAGACCACCTTCAGGGCCTAGACAAAATTTTTGAAGGTGCGCTCGAGGACGGCGTACTAGCCACTACCAGGATCAATTCCCTTTATTTCGGAATCGCCTCTCCCGTTTCCACCGTGCTTGGTCCCTTTATAACCTCGGACCGTTGGGTTCTTCGCACGGTGGAGAGGGGATACGCTCTCCAGTTTTCTTCTTTTCCACACCCTCCCACCATCCCTCCCCGTCCCTCTTCAGGGACCCTTCTCACGAGCATCTCCTTACACAGGAGGTTTTTGCGCTCCTTTCTGTGGGGGCTATAGAGGAGGTTCCATCAGAGTTAAGGGGCAGAGGGTTTTACTCCCGCTACTTCCTGATCCCCAAGACAAAAGGGGATCTTCGACCCATTTTAGATTTACATGGGCTCAACAAATTCATAGTAAAGTTGAAGTTCCGCATGGTCTCCTTGGGGACCATTATCCCTTTCCTGGATCCTGGAAACTGGTACGCCGCCCTCGATATGAAGGACGCATATTTTCATATAGCAATCTACCCTCCACACAGGCGCTTCCTTCGATTTGTAGTAAACAACATACGCTACCAATTTGCCATCCTTCCCTTCGGCTTGTCCACGGCTCAGAGAGTGTTCACCAAATGTCTGGCCGTCGTGGCAGCATACCTTCGTCGACAAAGGATACAGGTGTTCCCGTATCTAGACGACTGGCTGGTGCGCGGCCACAGCAGGGGAGCAACTTCAATCCCACGTCCAGATAACACTACAAACATTCCACAAGTTAGGCATCTTACTCAACAAAGAAAAGTCTACTCTGGAGCCAACCCAGAGAATAGAGTTTATCGGGGCAGTCTTAGACTCCAGACCCGCCCGCGCTCTTCTCCCAGACACTCGGTTTCAGACCATCGCAAACATCATCCACAGTCTCCAGGACTTTCCGATTACTACGATAAGGAAGTGCCTCGGCCTGTTGGGTCACGTGGCCTCTTGCACTTACGTAACCAGGCATGCCAGACTTCGGCTCCGCCCGCTTCAGGCCTGGGTGTCATCGGTGTACCATCCTTGTCGGGACAACCTGAACATGGTGGGCACGGTTCCGAATTCGGTCTTGATCTCTCTCAACTGGTGGCTGGACCACAAGTCGGTGTGCAAAGGAGTGCCATTTCACACCCCACAACCCTCCCTGTACCTGGTCACGGACGCATCATCTCTCGGTTGGGGCGCTCACCTCGGGGAGCACCAAACACAGGGCCTGTGGACCGTATCCCAACTAGCTCTGCACATCAATGTTCGAGAGCTGATGGCAGTGCGCCTAGCCTGACAGGCGTTTCACAGTCTCCTACATGGCTGTTGCATGTCAGTCCTCATAGACAACACCACGGCCATGTTCTACATCAACAAGCAAGGGGGAGCCCGGTCGTCTCTCCTATGCCAAGAGGCCATTCGCCTGTGGGAATTCTGCATTGCCCACTCGATACATCTCATAGCATCGTTCCTCCCTGGAGTCCAGAACACTCTAGCGGACCGTCTCAGCAGATCCTTCCAAATGCACAAGTGGTCGATTCGCTCAGATGTCATCCATTCCATCTTCCAGAGGTGGGGATTTCCCCAGATCGACCTATTCGCCTCACGCGCCAACAGGAAGTGCCACGTGTTCTGCTCCCTCCAGGGGCAATCTCCGGGCTCCCTGTCGGACGCTTTCCTGCTATCGTGGAAGGACCAGCTGTTCTACGCTTTCCCTCCGTTTCCACTGGTCCACAAGGTCCTGCTCAAGCTACGCAGAGACAAGACACGTATGATTCTAGTCACTCCAGCTTGGCCAAGACAGAACTGGTACACCACGCTCCTGGAGCTATTGGTTCAGACTCGGATCATGCTTCCATTGTGCTCGGACTTGTTCTCTCAGGACCACGGCTGACTCTGTCACCTCAACCTGCAATCGCTCCACCTTACAGCGTGGATGCTGCATGGCTGACTCGGGCGGAGCTACGATGCTCACATCCCGTGCAGCAGGTTCTGTTGGGCAGTAGGAAACCCTCTACACAAGCCACTTACTTGGCCAAATGGAAGCGCTTCTCCTGTTGGTGCGAGCAGCGGGCCACGCCCCCCTTGCAGGCATTGATCCCACTTATACTTGAATATCTCCTATCCCTAAAACAGCAAGGCCTGGCGATATCTTCGGTCAGGGTGCACCTTGCTGCTATATCGGCGTTCCACCCAGGAGAATACGCTTCCTCGGTCTTCTCTAACCCGATGGTCGTCAGATTCCTCAAGGGCTTAGACCGCCTATACCCACAGCAGCGTCAACTGGTTCCAGCGTGGGATCTTAACCTGGTTCTCTCCAAGCTTACGGGGCCCCCGTTCGAGCCATTGGCTACCTGCTCACTCCTTTACGTATCTTGGAAGACAGCCTTCCTTGTAGCCATCACTTCAGCAAAGTGTGTTTCTGAAATCAGAGCGCTCACGTCTGACCCTCCATACACAGTCTTCCATAAAGACAAGGTGCAGCTTTGCCCCCACACTGCCTTTCTTCCCAAGGTGGTATCAGCTTTTCATGTGAACCAGGATATATTTCTCCCGGTCTTCCATCCTAAGCCGCACGCCACGCTTGCTACGACTTGGCTTGTGCCCCGACGCCGCGCCTCACCGCCCACTCCACGAGGGCCCAAGCCTCCTCGACTGCTTTCCTGGCTCATGTCCCAATTCATGACATTTGTAGAGCGGCGGTTTGGTCATCAGTTCACACCTTCGCCGCTCACTATGCGCTTGTACAGCACTCCAGAGACGATGCTGCATTCGGATCAGCGGTTCTGCACTCAGCGATGTCTCACTCTGACCCCACCGCCTAGGTAAGGCTGGATAGTCACCTAATTGGAATCGATATGAGCAAGCACTCGAAGAAGAGATGTTCTTCGAGATGTGTTGTTCATATCCATTCCAAACCCGCCCTCCTTCCCCACTGTCGGAGTAGCCGGCAAGAAGGAACTGAGGGGTGCTGGGTCGGCTGGGGTATATATACAGCGCCATGAAGGCGCCACTCCAGGGGGCTCCCCAGCCGACCCACTGGGTGTTGCTAGGGTAGAAAATTCTCCAACGATCGTGCACGCGGCGCGCGCACACCTAATTGGAATGGATATGAGCAACACATCTCAAAGAACAACAGTTTCAAAGGTGAATAACCGTTTTTTCACAAGCAGTTAAAAATCTCTTTGAATAATGTGATATTAAGCATTTATTGTAGTAGCTTTCAGTTGCAGTTGCTGCTATTCCTAAAAGTTTAAAACTAGTATTTTCATGGCAAAATGGAGAGTTGTATTCCAAGAGAAACCTGGGAGTATTGACTTAGTGTTAATATAGTAAATGACTTGTCTTCCTTGAAGTGACCAACAAAATCAAATGTCAGTATGCAAATTTAGGTCTAACTTAATGTTCAAATTCTTTATAATTAACTTGCAAGTTTCTGTATATGAATCTGTCATCTAGCTTTGCATTTTGCCATTCTCTTTCACCAGTTACTTTCCTCTTCTCTTTATAGCAAGATTGTATTCAGTTTTTTAAAAATGTGCTTAATGGTCATCCTCTAAGAAGAGTTTGATGGCTTTTCAGTTTATCATTGTCAGTTTGGGGGAAAAAGGAGCCAATGTAATAGTGGTCAAATAAAACTGTTAACTTGAATACAAAATGGTAATGCTTGGGTTTTGCTGCTTTCCCCATTCCACTGAGAAGTCCTACAGCAGGCTAGCTTGTCAAGATCAACTAGGGTTTTCCTTTGGATGCTTTTTCAGTGTACCAAATGAACTACGTATTTGGCACAAACACTAATGTAAGAAATATAGAGTAGACTATGTCTTAAAATCTGTTAATTATGGATTTCTTCTTCTTTTAATAAACCAGGTGTTAGAACCACAGAATGTTGATCCTTCTATGGTTCAGATGACCTTTCTAGATGATGTTGTTCACTCTTTGTTGAAAGGTGAAAATATTGGCATCACATCACGTCGCAGGTCTCGTTCCAACCAGAACAGCAACACAGCCCACGTAGATATACTTTCTCTTTTTACTTAAGTGATGTTTTGGTTTATTGTAAATGTTGAATATCTGTATTTAAACAGATTAATTAGGATCACGTTGGGTGAATTAATTATTTGATTACATTTAGGGGCATTATACACGTGCTCAAGCAAATAGTCCCAGACCAGCCATGAACTCCCAAACTGCAGCACCAAAACAGAACTCTCACCAGCACCATCAACAACGGAATGCTCGTCCAAATAAAAGGAAAGGCTCAGATAGCAGCATGCCTGACGAGGAAAAGATGAAGGAAGAAAAATATGATTATATAGGTCGAGGAGGTAGGAGCAGTTTTGAAAGGGGAGGGAGAGAAATTCTTAAAACTGTACCTGACTAAAAATACAATAATAATTTCTTTCTCCTCTACAGAAAATCCCAAAAGTAAAAATAAACACTTTATTAATAAAAGAAGAAAACCCGAAGAGGATGAAAAGAAACTAAGTATGAAAAGATTGAGGACAGACAATATCTCTGACTACTCTGAGAGCAGTGACTCAGAAAATTCAAATAAAAGATTAACAGATTCTTCATCAGAGCAAAATTCAGAGAATGAGTTGAAAAGCAAAAACACTTCAAACATAAATGGAGAAGAAGGAAAATCCCAGAGTAGTGAGAGGGTAGAGGAACAGACACTAATAGATAGGCAGTCTCCATGGGATGAAATACAAGCAGATAAAAATCATCAAGATGCAGAAAGACCGAAGTCAGCTGAATTAGACCTACAAGAAAAAAATTCACTCCATCCAGCAGAGCAGCTGAAATTTCATGGTCAGAGTGCCAGTGATGCAAATGTCCAAGAGTGCAATGTAGAAAATCAGCATACTCTGGAATTGTTAACAAGTGAGCAGTTTGTACCCAAGCCTCCTACACCAAAATGTGGTGTTGATGCAACTAATGAAAACAATTCTGATGAGGAGAGCCAGGAAAATGCTGCAAGCACCTTTGGTTTGCAAACACTTCAGAAAATAGTGTCTTGTGGCAGCAATTTAAAACATCAATTTACAAATGTAAATTTTCTAGAAGTAAGAAAACAAGAAACTGATCAGAGTTGGGTTAGCAATGTTGTCGGTAAAATGGATTTGATACAGTCTGGGATTATGAAAACGACAGTAAATGAACATTTAAATCCTGAAAAAGAAAAAGTTCAGCATGGCTCATTTGTGTCTTCATTAAATGTAGCTTCATTATCTGAAGAGGGTAAACTACATAAACGAAGTCCAGCCCCTGATGCTATGAAGTCAAAATCTAGTACTTCAGTTGATCATCCTAAAACAAAGTCAAATTCTTCACCTGATGTTAAGCCTAAACTCACCCAATCTCCTGATACTGTGAAGTCAAAGGTTAGTTATCAGAACAGCCATGTTACTGGAGTATCAAGGTCAGCAAATAAAACTGAGCATGATATGCCTAGGTCTAGTTTTCATCCAGTTCCAGCTAGAGTTAGTGCTTTAGAAGCTACTAAAAGTCCTCTTATTATTGACAAGAATGAACATTTCACAGTATACAGGGATCCCACTCTTATTGGTCAAGAAACAGGAACTAATCACATTTCACCTTACTTACATCAGCATAATTATCCTCTTCATTCCTCATCCCACAGAACCTGTTTAAATCCGAACACCCATCATCCTGCATTAAGTGGTGCACCCCATCTATTAACTGGGTCTTCAAATCAGACTCCATTATCTGCTATTAACACTCATCCTCTTAGTACTGCATCTCACCATTCTGTTCATCACCCTCATCTACTTCCTGCAGTGTTACCTGGAGTGCCTACAGCTTCCTTATTAGGTGGCCATCCACGACTAGAGACTGCTCATGCCAGCAGCTTAAGCCATTTGGCATTAGCACACCAGCAGCAGCAGATGTTACAGCACCAATCTCCACATCTTCTTGGACAAGCTCATCCTTCTGCTTCATATAATCAGATAGGACTTTATCCAATTATTTGGCAGTATCCAAATGGAACACATGCTTACTCAGGACTTGGTCTACCCTCCTCTAAATGGGTCCATCCAGAAACTCCTGTTAATGCTGAGGCTTCTTTAAGAAGGGTAAGTGATTCTTCTTTCTTTATTACTTTTAATAGTACTTTAAGGTCACTGGCCTATGTGCAAGTATGCTGGGTTACAAAAATAATCGTTAGCCCATTTCCCAGCAGTTGTCCATTTTCCATGAAAATGTTTTTTTTTTTTTTCTTATACGCTCTTGGCAAAACTGCATAGAAGTATGAGTGTTCCGGTAAGATGACTGTTTCATAATGGACATGAACAGGGGGACCAAACTAAGATGGAATTGGCAACCTTAATTCTGGCCTTTTCTAGCTTGTGCGTGCTTGACTTCGTAATTTTAACTGACTTTTAACATAGCAGTTGGGGGCGGGGGGAGGGCACAGGGGTTGTACATAACTTCCTACAGTTTTTAAAATACAAATTGAAGATATAAACATTTCATCATGTGGAACAATATTGGGTTATCAGTAAGTTTAGGACCTGTAGATCCACAGCAGAAAACTTTACCACTTGAGTTAATGTTGTATCTGGTAGCAATTCACTATAGGGACCAGATACTAGAAGGACTTTAAACAATCTTAAATTAATCAAACTGTACCATAGAATCTCTATGAATAGATATTCCATGCTTGAATAATAAGAGGCAGTAGGAATATAGTACTGGCCACCTGACCAGGATGGTGACGGTGATTGTGAAATGCTCAGGGAGATTAGAGAGGCTACAGAAACATATAGTGCCCCCAATCCATTTGGTTCCTCAGCCTGGCTGAGGAAACTTTTCCCAACAAAACTCTACAAACTGGGAGTCACCCTGGTGAGGGAAAGGGTCAAGTTTGAGGGATCTTGCTTTCAGGTCCCCAGAGGCCAGTTCTCAGGGGAACCCTGCATGCAGACCTGGGAGTCACCAGCCCCTCACACAGCCAGTGTGGCTTTCCCTGGCTTGCTGCAGACTGTTCCAAAATGGCTTCTCGCCTCTCCTGAGCTCCCAGGGAATGGCATCTCATTCCTTATTAGTTGCAGAGCAGACTCTGAGTCTGCCTTTGGCTTCATCTCTCCCAGGGATAGTGTGCCCTGGATATAGTGTATATATCAGAAAGCCTTTGACAAGGTCCCACACCAAAGGCTCCTAGGCAAAGTAAGCAGTCATGGGATAAGAGGGAAGGAATAAATGGTCAGTTTTCACAGTGGAGAGGGGTAAATAGTGGAATCCCTCAAGGATCTGTACTGGGACCAGTGCCATTAAACATACTCATAAATGATCTGGAAAAGGAGGTGAACAGTGAGATGGCGAAGTTTGCAGATGATACAAAATTGCTCAAGAGAGTTGAGGCCAAAATTGACTGCAAAGAGTTACAAAGGTGTCTCACAAAACTAGGTGAATGGGCAGCAAAATAGCAGATTAAATTCAATAGTGATCAGTGCAAAGTAATGCATATTCCCAACTATACATAAAAATGATGGGGTCTAAATTCATTGGTACCACTCAAGAATGAGATCTTGGAGTCATCATGGATAGTTCTCTGAAAACATCTGCTCAATGTGCAGCAGTAGTCAAAAACGGTTAGGAAATGGATAGATAATGAGACAGAAAATATCATAATACCGCTATATAAATCCATAGTATGCTATCTCCTTGAATACTCTGTGCAGTTCTGGTTGGTCCATTTCCAAAAAGATATTTTAGAGTTGGAAAAAGTACAGAGAAGGGCAGCAAAAATGATTAGGGGTATGAAACAGCTTCCATTTGAGGAAAGGGTAAAAAGACTGGGATTGTTCATCTTAGAACAGAGATGATTATGGGGCAGATATGCTAGAGGTCTGTAAAATCACAACAGGTGTGGCACAAGAGAATAAGGAACTCTTGTGTACACCTTCACATAACACAAGAACAAAAGGTCACCCAGTGAAATTAATAGACAGCAGGTTTAAAACAAACAAAACGAAGTGCTTCTTCACACAACGCAGTCAGCCTGTGGAACTCACTGCCAGGGGATGTTGTGAAAGCCCAAAGTATAACTGGGGTCGAAAAAGAATTAGATAAGTTCATGGAGGATAGGTCCATCAATAGGGTGACCAGATGTCCCGATTTTATAAGGACAGTCCAGATACTTGGGGCTTTTTCTTACGTAGGTGCCTATTGTTCCCCACTCTTTGTCCCGATTTTTTACACTTGCTATCTGGTCACCCTATCCATTAACAACTATTAGCCAAGATGGTCAGGGATGCAACCCCATGCTCTTGGTGTCTCTCAACCTCTCATTGCCAGAAGCTGGGACTTGATGAATCACTCAATAATTGTCCCATTCTGTTCATTGCTTCGGAAGCATCTGGCACTGGCTGCTGTTGGAAGACAGGATACTGGGCTAGATGGACCATTAGTCTGACCCAGTATGGCCATTCTTATGTTCTTACATTGTTAAGGGGATAATACACTCATTTTGCCAGTGGATTTCACAGCTGTTTGGTAGATAGCAGAGGAATGTTGAGACTCAAGAAACTCTGGTTCAGTTCCGGGTTCTGTAGGGAAGTGTGCTCCAGTGGTTATAAACTCTTGGGCCTTTGTCCACCTGTGTTCCTCACTGTCCCCCTCTTTTCCTGTCCATGTACACCCCTGGCTTCTATCCCTCTTCCCCTTTGCTCCTATTGAGACACATCCCTTCCTCCTCATCTGCTCCTTACCACTTTGCATGTGAGTCAGACTGATTATTTCTTCTCCTTCATGCTTCCTGAGTGCTAACAAAGAAAGAAAGGATTGAGATGGTTTCAACAGCATCACTACTCAGTTCAGTGACTGATGCTACAGTGTCCCCTGGCAACCAGGTGTAGCAATTGCGTGAAAAGGCTTGCTCAGGAGCATGCTCAGTCCAGTTGAAACCTTTGGAGAGCAATGCTTCCAGTCTTTATCAAACTTCTGTTGAACAAACTGAGTTTCAGAGGCTTATAATACAGTCTAATTTTGCTTTTCACAGGGATAGCAAAAGGCATGTCCCTAACACTAGGGCAACCTCCCCACCAAATTTTAAGTTCCTGCCTCACAACATGTAGGTGCTAGAGCAGGGGTCGGCAACCTTTCAGAAGTGGTGTGCCGAGTCTTCATTTATTCACTCTAATTTAAGGTTTCGTGTGCCGGTAATACATTTAAACGTTTTTAGAAAGTCTCTTTCTATAAGTCTATAATATATAACTAAACTATGCATCCGACGAAGTGGGTATTCACCCACGAAAGCTCATGCTCCAATATGTCTGTTAGTCTATAAGGTGCCACAGGACTCTTTGCAACTAAACTATTGTTGTATGTAAAGTAAATAAGGTTTTTAAAATGTTTAAGATGCTTCATTTAAAATTAAATTAAAATGCAGAGCCCCCAGGACCAGTGGCCAGGACCCGGGCACTGTGAGTGCCACTGAAAATCAGCTCGCGTGCCACCTTCGGCACGTGTGCTATAGGTTGCCTACCCCTGTGCTAGAGCTTCTCAGTGATTGTGTAAGGATATTTTAACATGGGCAAAACATCTTCCTTTTTCTGACACACATTGTTAGAAATGGCTGAACCATTGTAGCCGAGCCTTTTCCCAAATAGTTCAGTCTGAGGCAGACACCTGGCTGGAAAATATCAAGTGATTAAAGTTTGGCCAAGTCATAAGCAGTTAAAAAATGGCCTCATGAGAGAAAGAAGTAGGCAATCTGAATTGTAGGTGTCTCTATCAGCTTCACTTATAATTAATTTAATGTGGTGTTAATTAATGGAGATATCCCATCTCCTAGAACTGGAAGGGACCTTGAAAGGTCATTGAGTCCAGCCCCCTGCCTTCACTAGCAGGACCAAGTACTGATTTTGCCCCAGATCCCTAAGTGGCCCCCTCAAGGATTGAACTTACAACCATGGGTTTAGCAGGCCAATGCTCAAACCACTGAGCTATCCCTCCCCACTATGAAGGTGTGGAAAAATAAACTCATTTCACTTAAGCCTCTGAAGTCTATTGTTCTGCAAGTATTCCGTTTCTTAATTATATTGATATACAGCAGTTGTTTTGTGCTGACTGTTGTCTTCAGTTACAGCCCAAGCCAGTGTTCCCTCTAATTTTCCCCACCCATGCGCGGAATGAATTTTGTTATGTGCACCAATATGGAGGTGATGTGATGGGGTGGGGCCGGGGATGAGGGGCTCAGGGCTGGGGCAGACGGTTGGGTGCAGGGGGTGCGGGCTCCAACTGGGGGTGCGACCAGGGATGAAGGGTTTGGAGTACAGTAGGGTGCTCTGGGGCTATGATGGAGAGAGAGGACTCCTCCAGCTCAGTCTCCACACAGCAGCATCTGGGCTTAGGAGTGGGGGAGAGGCACCTCTACCTGGCGCAGCAGCTCCAGGACTCCAGGACACAAGATAGGGGCCCAGCCCTGGCAGGACCGGGCTGGGGGAAAGGTGCCATGGCAGGTTCGGGCTAGGGGAGGGGTGCCCCGGCCACAGAAGGTCCGGGCTGCAGCAGAATTTGGGGAGGGGTGCCGCAGTCGGTTTGGGTGCCCTGGCTGCGGCAGAGTTGGGGCTGGGAGAGGGGGTGCCATGGCTGCGGCTGGGTTCGGGCCGCGCCTCCCCCGGTTGCAGCAGGTTGGGGGCTGGGCTAGGTTGTGGCCAGGGGAGAGGTGCTCCTCCCCCCCCCGGCCAGGGCAGGTCCCCAGGTGGGTTCCCTGAGCGTCTGTGTGGTGCTAAATAGGCTGCTTCGCAATTGCGCAGCTTACAGGGAAATTAGGTCCCAGCAACCTTTTTTGATTTCCTCAAAAACTTTACTATGTTAAAGCATCTTTTGGGTTTCATAGTGAAGTGCTCAGGAGTCAGGAAGTGAGACTTAAGGTTTCACATGCAAATTTACTCACTTGTGTGCATTATGATACAATTGTTAATTACAACATCATAGACGCTTCTGTCTCTAAGGTAACACGTCATCATTAATTTTACATAAGTTATCAACTTCATTTAAAACAGCCTACACTAGTTTTCAGATAAAGATTATCATCATGCATTCAAGCAAGGAAGTAGAGTTAAAATTGTATAGTCACACTTAAATTTTGTATTTCCTAACTTTTGAATACTTAGCTACGCAACCTTAAGATTTCCTTAACATAGTTTGTAGTTTTAATAGTACTGTACTAATTGTGTGATTGAGTTGTGTAAAGCAATTCGGCTAAATATAGCAGGTTGCCTAGGCTAATCCATAGTTAATCATTTGTAGCATGAAGAAAAATAGTAAGAAAAGGGAATGCTTATTCTTTGATTTGTTTTATATTTACAGTTGAAAGATATTCCCAAGAAATATTAAACCTTATTTATTTTTAAAGAAAATATTTGAACACTAATCATTCAACAAATTAATAATTGAACTTATACTCTATTAAATGCCAGTTGTTGTTTAAAGAGAGGCCCTGAGTTGAAATTGTAGAAGTAAAATGATCAAGCTAGGTATTTGAGAATCAAATCTATCTCAGAATACATGTGGAAAATGTAAACATTTTCATATGCTATAAACCAAGTCAATGGCATACTCAAATATCCCTACTCTATCCAAATATGCCTCAAAAACTTGAAGGAAAAAAAAAGGATATGATTTGTAGTGGGAAAGTATATAACTTACTCTCTGTTCGTTGGTAAGATTTTAAAAAAAGGTATGTTGATGATGCTGTGCTTGGGTTCCTGTGATAACTTTGAAGTCTGATTTTGTTGCTGTTAACAGAATACTCCCAGCCCTTGGTTACACCAGCCCACCCCTGTGACCTCAGCTGACAGTCTTGGGTTACTGAGTCACATTCCTGTAAGACCATCCAGTGCAGATCCGCATCGGCCACTCAAATTGACAACACATTCTAGTCCACCATTGTCCAAAAATATAGTAGATCATCACAAAGAGTAAGTTCACCATTGTCTAAATCATTAAACTGATGTATAAGCTAATGTTTACAGTATGAGACTGTGAAGTTCAGTAGCTTGTGTTTTCATTTACCTTCATTCCAGTTCACTTGTAAAAATGCATGACATGGCATATGTAAAAATGTGACAAAATATGCTCTCAAATAATAAGTAAAATTTTCAAAAGAGCTGAAGTGGCTTAGGTGCCTAAATCCCATTTTCAAACTGAGGCACATTGACTTTCAATGGGACTTAAGTTCCTAAGTCACATACAAGCGTTTGAAAATTTTACCCAGAATAAAGAAATTCATCAGCTTTATTTTGTGTTAATAGATAATTTTGTTTTTTGAGTTGAAGGATAGGTCCCTTAAATTCTGTTAGCATTTTGTAGTATGTTTGTAACAAAATTTAATCTGTTTTAACTTTTTTCATACAGAGAATTGGAGAGGAAAGCATTTATTGAACCTTTACGTTCTGTTACAACTGTACCAGTGAAGACTGATCTGGAACATAGCAGAACACAGACAAAAGAGAGTAATTTGCACAGACATTTTGTGGACCCAATGTTGAGTCAATTGCAGAAGCCACCTCAAGAGACAGGAGAGCGACTAAGCAAATATAAAGAAGAACATAGACGGATACTTCAAGAGAGTATTGAAGTTGCTCCTTTTACTGCTAAGATCAAGGCACTTGAGGGTGAGAGAGAGAATTATTCTAGAGTAACACCATTATCGTCTTCTAGCCCCAAAAGCTATGCAGTAAAACATGACAAAGAACCAGAGCGTTCTGTGTCAGAACTTTATAAAATCAAGCATTCAGCACCACAGAGTTTGCCGCAAAGTAACTATTTCACCACCTTGTCAAACAGTGTAGTGAATGAACCACCAAGGTCCTACCCATCTAAGGAAGTTTCAAGTTTGTATGTCGATAAACAGAATAGTTGTCCTTTAACAGCAGCTAATTCCCAGTCTCTCACTTCTTTTATTTCATCTCTTTCAAAACCTCCACCTTTGATTAAGCATCAGCCAGAGGGTGAAGGTTCAGTAAGCAAGATAACAGAGCAACTTTCCCATCAAATGACATCTCACTCTGTAAATTCTTTTAGAAATGACTGCAGAAGCCCTACTCAGTTGTCAGTTTCATCCTCAAATACGCTCCGAAGTATGCCTGCCTTACACAGAGCACCAGTGTTTCACCCTCCAGTTCATCAAAACCTGGAGAGAAAGGAAAGCAGCTATAGCAGCCTTTCACCTCCAACCCTAACGCCAGTGCAGCCAGTTAATGCTGGTGGCAAAACCCAAGAATTACAAAAACCACCAACTTTAGTACCTGAACCTAAGGAAGCGCAAACAATGTACAAGAGCGCTTCTGAGCAGAATTTATCAGATATTTGGAAATCTAATAATGTCCCAAACAATGAAAAAGTTGAATGGCATGTTGAGCGAACCAGTGGAAAATCGCAATCTGCCACAGCATCCGTCATTGTACGTCCACCTTCTAGTACAAAATACGATAGTATGCCAGTAATGCAGTCAGCTTCCAAAGATCGAGTTAATGAAAGATCTTCAACTGGGACAAATCAAACAGATTGCCTAAAACCAGCGGAAGCCAGAGACACTGGAAGAATAATTCTGCCAAATATGAACTCAGACACTACACACACACATTATGAAAAGAACTTTCCAGCTGTCTCACAAGGCAGCATTCCCAGTTCTGTCACACCTACCACAACTATAATGTGCAGTACCAAAACAGATGTAACCACATCTGCAGCCACAACTACTAGTGTTTCAAGCTGGGGTAGTTCAGAAGTGACATATTCTTTATCAAACACAGTTTTGGCTTGCACACCACTGGAATGTACCTCCTCTAGAACAATAAGTCAGGTAGTGGCACAGACACAAGAAAACAAGGTCAGTACCACAGCTCCAGTTACACCAGCCAGTGGCAAGACAGGAAGTGCCATTCAGCCCAACTCTGGATTTTCTGGCCCAACTGATTTTATCCATTTGAAAAAGCACAAGGCAGCATTGGCTGCAGCTCAGTTTAAAAGTAGTAATGCCAGTGAAACTGAGTCCAATGCTGTGAAAAATCAGACATTTCCAGCCTCCATTTCCCTAGACAGTACTATCGTCTGCAATACAATAAACAAAGCCAACTGTGTAGGCAATGGGCAAGCTTCCCAGACAAGTCAGCCGAACTACCACACAAAACTGAAAAAGGCTTGGCTTACTAGACATTCAGAAGAAGATAAAAACACTAATAAAAAAGAGAATTCAGGGAACAATGTATCAGAAATTATTAAGCCATGTACTGTCAATTTAATAGCTTCTACATCTAGTGATTTACAAAATAACATAGAAAGTACAGTCCTAGCAGATAAATTTGTGAAAGAAGATAAACACACAAGAAGAAAAACAAAAAGGACTTACGAATCTGGCTCTGAATGTGGAGACTCTGATGAAAGTGAGAGCAAGTCAGAGCAAAGGACTAAACGGCAGCCTAAGCCAACTTACAAAAAGAAACAAAATGATTTGCAAAAGAAAAAGGGTGATACAGAGGAAGAAGTAAAACCCAATGGTGTTCTTAGCAGGAGTGCCAAAGAAAGAAGCAAGATGAAGTTACAGAGCAGCAACAACAGCAGTAAGTATATCAGTTGATCTGAATTAGAAAAGATAAGAAAATAGATGGACATTTGTGAATTACAATACTATTAATAAATGGAGGGTTTGTGTTATGATAGTACATGAATGAGAATAGCGCTTAAAGGGCCAGTGTCAGAGGTTGGTAGGGCTGCAGATTCACCAATTCCAACCCCATCTGTAATGTTTTAATTTGAGAAATTCATCTTTTATTATGTATATATGTATTCGAACTATTTCTTGGTTTGAACATGCACATAAGCCTCTCAATTTAAAGTAAACAAACTGTTGTACACATGCTCTATCATAAAGTGTCAACACCAGTATGTTTGCAGTCACACTTGGGTCAGTCATACCAATTTTTAAAAATGAATAAAAACTTCAGTTCGAGACAATATGAACATCTGTATTTTTGGGGTGGTGGGCTTCCATTTGAGGAGTCATTTTTATTGCCAGACCTTATTTCTTCCTCTGACAAGACGACTAAGGGCAGTTTCTTCAGGGCACTCTGATGTGGCTTTACATTTGGGGTAAAAAAGGTACTTTAGAGAGAAGTGTGAGAGAGCCCCTCGGGTGCTGAGCATACTGCCTCTACTGCAGTACCACCTCTGCAATCTAAAGGAATGAAGAATAAACTTGGAATTTGACTCGGATGGTGTGGTATTGTCACTGATACTGGATTGCGACTAAACTTTGCAGGAAATAGAAACTGGTCTAGAAGCAGGAAAGACCTTATTTAAGTAAAATGTTTGAAAGAAAATGTATCTTATTGCTTACGAATGTCTAATATATTTCTTATTTAAGAAAAAAAATTGTTAGTTTCTTACAACATTGGTCTAGTGCAGGGGTCGGCAACCTACAGCACGCGTGCCAAAGTTGGCACACGAGCCGATTCTTCCTGGCACACGGCGTGGGCTGAGCCGCTCAGCCCCGCCGCCACTCTGGAGTTCCCGCTGCCGGCTCCTGCGGGACCCGCCGCGGGTCCAACTCAGCACCTGCTGCTGGTCTGGCGGGGAAGGAACCCCAGGCTGGCAGCGGGCTGAGACCCCGGCTGGCAGGAGCTGGGGGCAGAAACCCCAGAGTGGCGGCAGGCCGAGCCAGTCGCTGCTCTGGGGTTCTGGCTGCTGTCCCCTTGCCAGCAGGGGTCTCTACCGCACAGCTCCACTCAGCCTCCAACCGGAAGCAAGGTCTCTTGCAGACAGGGTCCAGGCCTCCAGCCCTGCTCAGGCCTACCAGCCACCTACTCCACTCACCTCAGCTGCCAATCTTGGTTTCCAGCCCTTGCTCATCCTGCTTTTGGGCCTGGAGTCCCAGCAGGCCACCCTTTACAGTAGTTTGGTTATATATTATAGACTTATAGAGAGACCTTCTAAAAAGCGTTAAAATGTATTACCGGCACGCGAAGCCTTAAATTAGAATGTGTAAATGAAGATTCGGCACACCACTGCTGAAAGGTTGCTGACCCCTGGTCTAGTGTGAAAGTCCCCCGTTAAATCACATTTCATAAGATTTTTATTAAGCTGGTACAAAGGATGGATTTTAATCTTTATCTGAATTTCTTGGCTTCTCAGTTTCACAACCTTATATTATTGAAAGATTCTGTAATTGTTTGAGGTTTAATTTGTGTTAAGTGCTGCCAGTTCTGCAACCTGTAGGAGATACTCTGGACTGGATCAAGTGCTGGTACAGTATTTGGTCTGCTTCTTTTGTCTTTAATTTTAATCTTTTTACGAAGGGGAGGATCAAAGACAATGTAACTTTCAAGTTTTTTTCTAAATCTTACTCAATTTTTACTAATTCAGGACCTGAAGTTGAATCTCACATTTAGTCACACATTCAACTAGTGCTGGATGATCCTCCTACTGTAAGGAGATAACATTTATGGGTTTGGTGTAGAGGACAATCGTGTACTAATATAAGGGCATGGATTAGATGGCTTAACAGGAGAGTCCTTTGGCATTTTATCTAGTATTTTATCTGCAAGATAACTGGGGACTTAAAGAATTACCTTCCCCTGTAGCACAGAGTATTATGCTTTAAAATATGGACATATTCAATAGCATCAGTTTCCTGTGATTTCAGGGGAGGGAAGGCTGAGCAATAGTAGGTCTTGTTCCTTCCTGTCATCATCTCCATCCTCCTCCTCATTGGTCATTCTAACAGATTAGTATTTGATATTAATATCTATCCATTTTGGGTACTTACATGGACTCTGTTACATTATTATCTGAGTCTTCACAGTCTTTAATGTATTTATTTCTGCAACAAGACTGTGAGGTGGGGAGTAGTATTATCCCTATTTTATAGATGGGGAACTGAGGCACAGAGACACTGTGACTTGTTAAAGTTTACAAGAAATCTGTAGGAAACAGAACTGAATCCAAGTTTCTGCAGTCCTATGTTAACACCCTAACATTTGAACCATCCAGTATCTAATGTGCAAGTTTTGCCCAGCTCCACAGGATATGGACTTTCAGGAGTAAAGGCAGTTTCAACTGATAGATACCCCATCTCTTCGTGCAAATAAAACTAATTCAATTTTTAAACAGCGCTTGAATCCTAAAAAAAAAAAAAAAAAGTGCCAGAACTAACATCTCCCTTGTAGCCTGCTGACACTGCTATGGGTTCACTCACTCACGGGCAGCGAAGGAGAATTAGGATGAGGCACTATACCCCTGCCAGGACCCTTCAGCCTATACAATGGCAAAGGGCACTCCCCTCCTTCTCAGCCTGGGGGGGGGGAAAGTGGAAAGCAGCTGCACTGATCATATAGGGGGTAGGGACAGGGTTGCTAAGAAGAGGGGAAAGCCTCCGTTCCACGCACCTAGCCAGCTCTTAGGAAAGGCCAAGCAGCTGCCACCTCTGCTCCTGGCCATGCTTGGGACAGCAATGCAGGCAGCTCGCCACCCAGGACCTCACGCCTCATGGACCCCCCAGCACCTCCCAGTCTCCATGGAAGGCCCTGGTGCTGCACAGTATCCCCCAGCTGCCTACCGTCTTGTGGCAGGGTGCTCAAAGAAATGCTGTGGCCTGTCCTTTCAGCCTGCAGCACCAGGACTCTGGCATGGGTTCCCATGATGGGTAGGGATTCAGGTGCCCCAGCTGGAATCTTGTACTAGAGAGGGGTTCTCAGCCATGGGACTGCCCATGCTTCTGTCTCAGGCATGGCCTAGAGAGGAGGCAGTGGCTGCTGGGTCTCCACTCAGAGCCACTCAAAAGTGTGCGGGGAGGGGTGAGAGGGAAGCAGGCAGCCCCCCTCTTCATTGCACCCTTGTCCGAAATAGTGGAACACCATTCTATCTTCCCCCAAAAGTGCCAGAACACCGTTCCGGAGCACACCAGCACCAGAGCACTGCTTGTAAAAGTTATTAAAATGAAAGATTGGCCAAACAGCAGTGTATATTTAAATTGTGTTTCTACTTCGAAATGTGATTGTGAAAATTGCAGCATTATACTCAACAGATCTGCTCCCTGTGTGTATTCAGTTTCAGATCTGCCGAGTTAAATGATAAAAATAAGTTCTTATTGCTTTTTGCTCCTGTTAGCCTTGTAAAACCAACACATTTGAGTGTGAGAGAGCTGGATTCTGTTCTTCCTTGTGCATAATTAACAAATTGTTTAAATTCCAGTTACTTTAAATAGAACTGCAGTAAAGTAATCATATGTATTTAACTCTCCTTGTTATTGAATCTCATTACTGTCCTGGAATAATCATGTGTTGCGGCTGCATTTTTCTGTGGAATATCTACCAAAATGACATACCAAATACAAGAGAAAAGTACATTTGGTTTACATATGTGATATGTAAATCAGCAATAAAATGGTTAACAGCATTTTTATCTACAGAACATTAGATTTGTAGCCAAATTTTTCAAACTTGGATGCTTAAAGTTAGGCACCAAATAAAAGTAGCTTCACTTTAGAAATGCTGAAGGTTTACTGTTCCTATTGAGTTCTACATATAGATAATTTGTAAATTTCTCTTGCCTTATGTTTTTGTTGTTTTTTCAGCTGGCATACCTCGTTCAGTATTAAAAGACTGGCGCAAAGTAAAGAAGCTGAAGCAAACGGGAGAATCCTTTTTGCAGGATGACTCTTGCTCTGAAATAGGGCCCAATTTGCAGAAATGCAGAGAATGTAGACTCATTAGAAGTAAGAAAGGTGAAGAACCAACTCACTCCCCAGTATTTTGTAGATTTTATTACTTTCGTCGGTAAGTTCACTAGTTTTTTAAAAAGTTAATTTTTGCTTTAAAAAAACCCTTCCTTATAGTCATGTTTATATTTCTCAGTTCCTTTTTTGTACTGGCATTGTTGTAGCTTGAAAGAGGTAGGCTTTGTGTAAAACTGCAGCATTATACCAAAGACATCTGAACAACTAACCAGCCTTTCTGATCTGGAAAAAAGATGCAGTAGTGTTTTTTTTCAGTCTAGCCTAGAGAGAGAAATCATTAATCTGTCCTTAAATCGGTGGAAAAGAGCCTTGAATTCACACACAAATCACTCAATTCTGGTAATACCCCTCAGGGTATGATTATGGGAGTTTCCCTAGACAACAGTCAGAATTTGACCCCTTCTTCTTACAATTGCCTTTGGCCTACCAATGCAGAAAAAGATTTCCCAGAATACACTGTACCATAATTGGTGCAATACAATGCTAGTGTGGAAGTAGAGCAAAACTAGGTGTTGACTTGTACAAGTGCAATACTTACCAGTGTAGACTCATTCAATAGGAATTGAACACTCAGTTGCTGTTACACAGACTGATTTTGCTTACTTCAGTGTTTGGCTTAAAATATTTTTCTGTACTAAAGTAGACATACACAGCAATGACCTGCTTACTAAAAGTACTGCTGTGTTCTCCTTAGATTTGTTCTTTTTGGGAAAGAGAATATTGGAGGTTAACTGAAAACATAGAACAGTTTTGCTACCATTTTAAAATTCAATCATTTAATTTAAAAAAAAATTAATTTTAAATGTATGGTAGTATCAAATGGAGTTTATTTTCACTGTACCATAGACATGAGATCTGAATTTAAAATCAAGATTGCTTTACTTCTAAGAATCTTATCAGGCTTTACTGTAATAAAAATCAATGGATTCTTTTTGCTACCTGCTGATTAAGGTCAGGGGGGGAGATCATTTTTGGTAGTGTAACAGTGGTCATATATCACACTTCATTTCTGAATGTAGGACATTGAGTTTTACTGATGCTGATACTATTAAAATACTTCATATATGTATCTGTTTATAAATAAACTAGTGTAAATTATTCTGTATTATAAGGGATTGTATTGTTCAACAGTACTGCTTTGATATAGGCTTACTGAGAGACCATTACAACTACTTGGAAAATATTTCAAATGTTTTTTTAATTAAAATGATACAAAGTAGGACACCATACAATTTTTAGGCATTTCAAAGGTAAGAAATGAGCTGACCTGGTTGCCTAGAAGTAATGATCTGTGCTGCCATATAGAAACCAAAGTTCAGTTTTGAGATCCTTGTTCATTTGATTGGCAGGAGTGTTAATACATCTCTACCTTGATATAACGCTGTCCCTGGGAGCCAAAAAATCTTACCGCGTTATGAAACCGCATTATATTAAACGTGCTTTGATCCACCGGAGTGCGCAGCCTCGCCCCCCCCTTTCCCCCCCGAGCACAGCACTGCTTTACCACGTTATATCCGAATTTGTGTTATATCGGATCGTGTTATATCGGGGTAGAGGTGTATACAGAAAATAGGCACCGATTGAGTGATCACTGTCAGCCTGCCTCCAGGAATCAGTGAAATGAATTAGACCAAAACTTTGTTGGTAGAAAAAAGAGAGAAATGCTTTACATTAGCATCAGTTTATTAATTTATGTGGTGATAAGTATTAAAGGGAGAGTCATGTAAATTGGATCGAACAAGTGATTTACCTGAGCAGTTATTCTTTAACTTCAGAATTTCCTCATTATTTCTTCTTAAAACTGAACTTTGTAGCAACAGAATTTGTTCTACAGAAAACATGTTTTTCCTGTTTGTTTTAAAGTTAATGTTAGCCTTTTTTCAACTCTGGAGGACTTGTATTGAGGTTTCTGGTTTAGGTCATGTGAAAATATGAATTTGGTTTCATCCAAGTCACTTAATCTACATCTTAAAATAACAATTCTGTTTCATACAATTATCAGTCTCCACTCTAGAGAGGAAACAGGATTGAAACAAAAGAGGCATTGAAGATCAAAAATGAAAGGGGTATTGACAAAACAGTGGAAAGAAGCTTGGACGAAGCCAGTACTATTAGTTCCTCACTTGATGGAACATCAGATTCACTTAAAAAAAAAAAATGCGAGGGTGGGGACAGGGAGGAGGAAAGAAAGGGTATATGTGTTTGCTACTGCAAAGATTGAACCTGATTAACCTGGTCAGTATTCTTTTATAATATCATTGCACAATATATGCAGTCTGCATGCAGACATGTTTGTTAAAATGTTTTTTAATAACAGCAAACAAAGCTTAGAGTGTAAAGTATAATGAGGTGTATCATTAAACTATTTGTTTCCATTTTTTAGGTTGTCTTTTAGTAAAAATGGAGTGGTTAGGATAGATGGTTTCTCGTCTCCTGACCAATATGATGATGAAGCAATGAGTTTGTGGACACATGACAATTATGAAGATGATGAAGTGGACCTAGAAACTTCTAAGTACATTTTAGACATCATAGGTGATAAATTTTGTCAGCTAGTAACATCTGAGAAAACAGCCATGTCCTGGGTGAAGAAAGATGGTAAGGAAATCTTTATATTCTTTGTATTATTCTATAATTCTACACGAAAGATTATAGCTCAGGTTTTAGGCTTCTCTGTTTGAGCCTTCCATATATTCAATGTAGCTGCATGCTACAGCCTTTCATTGGCACTACTGTGCATTGTATGGAAATACAAGAATGCATTAAGAAAGGCTGTCTGTGTGTGCCACACCTCCTGTTTAAGAGGGAATAATTATTTCTGTATTTTGCTACAGAAATTTGCTAGTTAGTATTTGTCATTGATTTTGTCTCTTATTTTGCAAAAATTCTTACCACAGAATTTTGCTACATAATAGTCACAATGCAGTCAAATTTGTGCATATTGAAGACTTGTGTATATAGGGTCACTTTTGGATTTTTTCTTTCTGTAATTGCTTCTGAGAGGAAAATGATGATTGGTATTTTTAGATGAACATTTATTTCTGTGCTACAGTTTACAGATGTTTGCCTTTAAATTTTGATACTTCTGTTTATTTTGTGTTTCAGCCAAAATTGCCTGGAAGAGAGCAGTGAGAGGAGTCCGTGAGATGTGTGATGCATGTGAAGCCACATTGTTTAACATTCATTGGGTCTGCCAAAAATGTGGGTTTGTGGTCTGCTTAGATTGTTACAAGGCAAAGGAAAGGAAGAGTTCTAGAGGTCAGTTTATAATTTTATATGTACTAGACCATTCTCTGTGTTGTTTATTGTAACGTTCTAGAATTGCTGCTCCAGAAGGTTCGGTGTCTTTCTGTAACCAGTAAATGCTATTCTTTTTGCGTAAAGCACAACTTTTTCCTATTTCTCAAAGCTTCCTCACCTTTGTCATGACAATATATAAAACCTACCCTTCCAAAAAGAAACTGTCACAGTTATGGAGCTAACTGACCCTCTACCCTTTTGTTTTCTCTGAATACATCCTCCCAGGTTTTAGACCTCTTGCCCTTACCTGTCTCAAGGTTGAATTTTGCAATTCTTCCTCTTTTATACTGGGACTCCCTGTGCTCCACTCTGTATGCTAACCACTTGTTACCATGAAGGCCTGTCTTGATTTGAGCACCTGCTTGAATCCTCTCTTTGGGAACCTCTGACCAGTGATACAGACCAACAGCCTTCTTAAAATAAAATTATTTTATGTAGTACAGTATACTCCTGATTTTCCAAAACCCTATTATCTGAACCTCCATATTATTAAAATCCCTTCTTTATCCCCCAGCAATGCCAGTGTGAATAATAGAGCAGAGACCCCTGGAAGCAGGAGAGGCCACCCAACTGCTGAATGGCTCCTGTGATAGTGCAGGGAGCCCTCTGCAGCCCTGCCATCACGGGACTGACAGAAAAGCTGCAGAGAGCTACCGGCACTGCTGCAGGGCCAGTGACACCTGATTCCAGCAGGCACAAGGTGCAGGGAAGACTGTGGTCCTGGTGGGGCACAGCAGAGTCCTGACCAAGGATCTCTGCCTCACTAGGACTGCAGCCTCCTCGTGGACCTTGTGCCTTCAATAATTGAAAGAGCAGCAGCACAGGGAGCCCTCTGAACCCCTGCTGTCCGGGAAATGAGTGAGCAGGGCTTTGACAGCAGAGCTGCAGAGAGGGTTCTCTGCACTGCTTCTCCTGCCCTCTCAATTATGTAAATAAAATCCATCCCTCTTTCCCCCCATGGTATTCGAATAATCGGGAGTACACTGTAGTTGGAACAAAGCATTAAAGGAATAAGGATTTTAAAACACAGCCTGCACTCATACTTAGTTTCATCTTATTTCATCATACGTTTTGCTACAAACTAAGCTTGGCTTTCCTATTAAGTTACAGCAAGAGAACAGAACCAACTCACATTCTCTTAGTCTGGCCTAGCCTAAAACTTAGGTCCATCTAACCTACGTCACTCAAGGTTGTGAAACATTCAGACCCCTGAGAGATGTAGTTAAGCCACCCTAAGCCCCAATGTAGACAGTGCTAGGTTGACATAGGAATTCTTCCATCAACCTAGCTACTGCCTTTTGGAGAGGTGGATTTACTAGAGCAACAGAAGAACCCTTCCCATTGCTGTAGTGTGTACGCTGCTGCAGTGCCACTGTAGCATTTCTAATGTAGACATAACTTTAGAAAGTCAAGAACCTATTGTTACCCACCATGGTCATAAATGATGATTGGGCTAGAGCAGTGGTTCTCAGACTTTTGTACTGGTGACCCCTTTCACACAGCAAGCCTCTGAGTGCGACACCCCTTATACATTAAAAACACTTTTTTATATATTTAACACCATTATAATTGCTGGAGGCAAAACAGGGTTTGGGGTGAAGGCTGACAGCTCGTGACCCCCATGTAATAACCTCATGACCCCCTGAGGGGTCCCGACCCCCAGTTTCAGAACCCCTGGGCTAGAGGCATTAAGGCAATTGCCTCTGGCATTGTTTCCTAAATACCCTTAAGGAGGAAGCTGTTAGGCAGCTGTTAGAAACGGCTTCCTCCTCCTTTCCCAAGGTGGGCAGACAAACTCCTGGGTGAAATACCATACGAATGACAGATACAATATTTATTATTAATAGAGCACACCTACATTTGTGTCACCAACTTATTTTCCCCTATCAGCATATCATTTAAAAATAAATAATATCAGAATTTCTGTAAGACAATGTCTGCAATGGCAGTAAATACTGAAAAACTTGCTTCCCCTCAGTTCCTTGATACAGGGTGAGAGGGTTCCTCCTCTGCCCTGGTAATGAGATGCTTCCAAAGTTCTTCATCAAAGTCCATGTCACTTCTGCTATTAGTAAAAGGAAAGTAGTAGTAACTGTTCCAAATGAATCTGATATAGTAAGGTTTCTCTGAAAACAGCTGTGTTTGAAAAACAGTAGATAGGTTGGCGGTTTTGTTTCCTGATCTGTCTAAACTACTATACTGCCATTTTAAATGATATTACTCCAAGTAATGAGTAATATCGTAGCACTGATGATGCTTTTGATAGCACCATTGATTATCTGTTGCTCTGGTATTACTTTTGATATTACTTTTATTTGTAGTATATTAATATTTTTCCATTGTTCTTGTTTCAAGAATGTAGACCAAGTTACTAAAAATGGTGAGTATTTTATGCAAAAGAGCAAGGATAGTGGTGATGATGGTCGTTCATGTATTCATAAATGGTCCTGGTACTTTCTGGACAGATAAAGATGTGTTCCTTTCTTCAAACAGTTTACAATTTAAGTGACAAATTATGACAGACAATGGGGTTAGGGGAGAGGGAGGGAAAGGATTACAATAGTATCATGTAGCTACTGAAGCACATATGCACATATCTTCCAAATATTTTTGCTAATAAATTTCCTAATCTGAGATTTCTTTCAGAATTTAAGTAGAGAAGGTTATATATTTTTCTCCGAAGAGTTTAAAAGGATCTTGTACAACTGCATTGCTTAACCAGCTAGAATTAGTGCTTCAGATATTATGAATATTTATTTATAAACTCCCGTGTGTGTATTGATAAATGTTCCTCTCCCCACCCCCCAAAAAAAAATCATCAAGGAGAGTCAGGGGGCATTGCTCCTCTTTGTAATGAATTACTGAAGGGGCTTCTCAGAAGCCCTTCTTAGCTGTCCAGGCCTCCGTGTATGTGCATATTGTCTGACTTGGCTTGTGCCTTTGTGAATTGTTAGAAACATCATGGAAGTTGGGTAAACCATGTTAAAACAGTCTTTAAAGTACACATTTTAGACATCCAGGGAAAGTCTAGAAAAAGTCTCAAAGTTTAAAAAGCAATATACAGAAGCAGGCTTCTTTTCAGTCTTGATAGCAGTGGGGAATTTTTCTCTCTGGTTATCATATTGTCCTTCAATATATGCTAAAATAGAAGTATGCTGGCTTCTCTCTATAGTTTAATTTCTGGTGATACATGGTGTGCTGCTTATGTACTGTACCTATGCTCTGGCACCACCAAGAACTTTCAGCAACACATGTTTTTGTCCAAATGATGCCACTTCATATTACATTTATTTTTCCTGGAACCACTGCTTGTTTTTACAGTTGCTGAATGTAATGGAGAATGATATGTTGGTTTTGGGCAGCCTTGCCACCAACGTCAGAGATTTAAATGTTCAGTTATTTAAGTCAGTGATTTTTTTTTTTTTTTTTTCATTTCACTGCACAGACAAAAGTCCATCCCATCACCATTTCTTAGGTCTATCCTGACACCATCAAGCATAGTTGCCAAGTATTGTGACATTGCATGAAAATTATTTAATTAGCTCAGTTGCATTTTTGCAAACAACTTGCATTTAAACGGTTGGCTGGACAGCTCTAGTGAGTGAAGTCCTGTTTTATCCAACGCACAGCCGTCACACCATTCCTAAGCCTGGTTATGAAGGGGGGACTTCCTCTAAGAGTAACTGGTAGTTCAGTTTCCATGGCCCATGCAGTTCTTGACCTCCCATTAACCAAAATACAAACACTAAAAATACTAACAATAAATCAAATATTAACGCAACATCCAAATTCACTTCTAAGTACTGTACAATGTTTTGCAATAAAAATCATTTCAACAATTGCAGTTATTCCACACTAATTTAAAAGGGGCGGTGTGTGTGTGTGTGTGTGTGTGTGTGTGTATATATATATATATATACACACATATACATAAAAAAATTTCCCTCCTACATAGGTCGGTCAGCAGCAGGGTTTGAACCCACAACAGTCAGTTCCGCAGCTCAGACCCCTTCTGATTTAGTTATAGGAGTAGTTTGTGATTGAAACAGGCAGTTGTCTTTTATGTGGACAATCTTGCAAAGGGAGACATGGCAAACTGTTTGCCAGGGGGTTATGCAACTATTTGGGAGATGACACCGGCATGTTAGATATCAGGATTCCTGGGTTGTATTCCTGGCTCTGGGAGGAAACCATGGTCTACAGCCTGCATAACCAAACATACATTTTAGTTTTAGAATTGTCCAGAATGTTCTATGTCTGTCAGCATTTTATTTTTTGAGAACACTGTTTGAACATTTACTAGTTCTGCAACTTACGAGTAATTGTTCTGTACAATATCTATTAAACATGTGCAAAATTAAAGACTATGAAAATACACAATTATGAAGCTGTCTTTACACATACAGCTATATAAAATGAAAGAGATGATTTAGTTATATTTTTAACTTTGCTGTCAGGCACTTTAGGCATAATACTTAGTGTTGTACTATGATCAGGAATAACCTCCAGTTCTGTAATTAGCTCAGCACAGCCCCCTGTATCCACGGGATGCTCTGTTGACTTCACTGGGGCTCGAGCTGTCCACTCACACAGAGCTCATTGAGGGATTGGGGTGCAGATTAGAACTGATATACAAATGTTGCTAGATATCAGTAGGGGAAGGCTTTCCCTAATTCTAGTTTCTATGCATTCTTCAAAAGCTCAGTTACAAAATGTACATGTAATATGCTAATAATAAAATTTGAGTAAATGTTTTGAGTCCTGTTGTTCGATAGTGGTATTTTGTTCTTGGTATATGACACCTCCATGATTGTTTTAAAATTGTATACTTTAAAGTTGTCCTATAAAGTGATTTACAAAATTCTTTCACTTGTAAGAATATAAGCTTAATGTTTCTAAGATCCAGGAAAAGAGAGGTATTTGTTGCATTATAAATTTTATAATGTAAGGAAAATATGCTTTAAATGTGCTGAACATGTCTCTTAGCCTGCCTATTTGGGGCATGCAACATATATTGCTATAGCTGAGCAAAATTGAAAATAGATTTGAAGATTGCATCCATTAAAGATAGGTATCATGGTACAGTAGATGGAATACCGAACTGGATTCCATTCCCATCTCTGCCCAAGATAACAGAGCAGATCAGTGTCGAGTCACTTCCCTGACTTGGCTTCTTTTTCTTCTTCCACCCTTTGTCTTTGACTTAATATGTGTTTGTACAGTGCCTAGCTAAAAGGGGCCCCCATCAGTAGGGCCTCTATGTGCTACTGTAACAGTAGAGATTTTGACAATACAAGCAGTTCTCTACTCATCTTTCTATACTATGTTAGGAATTGTTCAGTGAGATAACTTTAATTGCCTAAATGGCAACTGTATGATGGATTTTTACTCGGGCAAAAATAACAGATCTAAATATAATAAAATGAATAAGCTTTGAAACTGGGACAAGGATCTATGTTGTGGATGCTACTGTCTTTGCTTCTGTTTTTATTAAAATCCCATTCTGATTGTCTTCTCTGTCAAACTGTTAGAAACCAAATGTTTGTCATACAAAATACCAGTATAGAACCTCAAAGGAGTGTAGGTGTAGAGACTTCTAAACAATGGATTGGGAATATCTGTAAATTATATGATTTAAGTAATAAAGCCACAAGTGAAATAAAATAACCGGGAATGTTGTTATTTTACAGATAAAGAATTATATGCTTGGATGAAATGTGTGAAAGGACAGCCTCATGATCACAAGCATTTGATGCCAACTCAGATTATTCCAGGCTCTGGTATGATCACACAAAAACAATTTATTCATCATTTATTTCTATGTGGAAAGACCACATTAATTTTAAATAGAAGTTCTAGTAATTTCTGATATGACCTTTCAAAGCTACCTGTAGCATAATATATCTTTACCAAATAAGTGGGGAGAACAGAGTAGGGAGAGGCGCAGAGGAACATGGAGGACAGGACGGAGGTGAGAATTGGTGGATGTGTACGCAGGGAAATATAGAGGACAGGGAGGCAGGGAAGGGGAGAAAGTAGGGTTTTCACTTTGCCTGCTTTACGCTGCTCCAGAGTAGTCTAAAGCAGTCAGAATGTACTAGTAAATCTGACCATAAATGTTAAAATTAAAAAAAATATTGTGTTGACATTATATGCTTTCCAATAATAGAAGCATTACATGGTAACATTCTTTTTGGGATTCTAGTTTATTTTTCATGAGTGAAATTATTAATAAACTTTTTAAAAAGTAGAACATTTTCAGATAGTGAAACTATTGTGGTGCAGTTTAGGTTGAAAGTATGAATGTATAATTTAGGGTAAAAAGAACTAAAAGAATGTTTCAATTATCCCCAAAACAAGCATTGTAAACCCCCAAAATTCAGACTTTAACTTAAAAGAAATCGAAACATTTAGGTATGGAATACCTAATACAGTTGGGGCACCTGAAGAACCGTAACTCAGCCCTTTAGTGATACCATAAGGGGGAAAAAATTAAAAATCAAATGTGTCTTTAGACAGTTTAAGTAAAATCATTCTAAATGGGACAACAAACACATAATAACAGGGCTGCCCAGAGGGGGGGGCAATTTGCCCCAGGCCCCGCAGGGGTCCCCACGAGTATGTCGGAGGCTCCCCCTGCCTCCGTCTTCCCCCATCCCCCAGCGTCTCCTGGTAAGGTGGCGGGGCTGCGGCTGAGCGGCGGGAACTCAGGCCCTGCTGGAGACACCACGCTGCTGCAGCACTGTCCGGGGCCGCTCCTGGACGCGGCGCGCTGAGGCTCCGGGTGAGGGGGTAAGCGGCATGGTAAGGGGCCGGGGCTGGACATCCCCCACAGACCTGACCCCCAGCTCCAAGCCCAGCCCCTCTGAGCCAGGCACTCCCCCCGACCTCATCCCCCCCCCCACAACCCAGACCCCCAGCTCTGATCACAGCCCCTCTGAGCCGGGCACCCCCCCCAACCCAGAGCCCAGCTCCCCACCCAGTCCTGGGCAACAGCAGCACCACCCCTAGGCAGCGACAGCCCATTGGCACCAACCATCACCATCACCCAGCAACACCCCATTATGTAATTGCAAATGTATACATACCATTAAAGCATTTAATGTTTTTAAATAATGTATTTAGTGTATTTTCAAATTATTACAAATTAATTTTTGAATATATTTCACTAGTTATTTTTTACATTTCCAAATGTAACTATAGTATTCCATGTTACTATAGTATTGCAACTTTTTTTTATGGAAGGGGCCCCCGAAATTGTTTTGCCCCAGGCCCCGTGAATCCTCTGGGCGGCCCTGCATCATAAATATAATTTTATGGCTATTGCTTGGTATTATTTCAGGGGAAAGTTAGGGCATCCAAGCAGACTTGACAAATTTAGATTTCTAACTCTCAAACACATAAACGCCATACCAAAATTGGGTTAAAAATATTTAAGTTGCCAAATGAAGCACTCATCTCAGAAAATGCCAACGTTAAGACTGCCTACATATCCTTAGTTCTGTCCCCTTGTGCACATCCATTATTATGTAGTGTTTTAAATAGGGATGTAAAATATTAAATGGTTAAATAGTTAACCGATAAGTATTAGTCTTATCGTTAACGCTCCCTCGTTCACCCACCTCCTTCCGGCTGACCATCAGCTGGTAGAAGACCTTGCTGGGGGCCAGGGCCTGCGTGCAGATCTTGAACAGGTTCTCATGCAGCAGAGACTCCATTTTGGGATGCTGGTAAGAGGTGACTGTAGGGATGGGCATCACGTTTTTTGTCAAGACGTGTCTCCACACAGAACCAAGTTGGGATCGTGCAGAAAAATAGTATGTGATTATATAATTAAATACTGTATCTTAAAGCTTGTACAAGAGGCAGAATTAGGACTAAGAGGACAATCTTAACTTTGTTTCTTTATTTGTGAATGCTTAAGAATCTTTTGATCTTTTGGTATGGAATATAAATAGTTTTATAACACCATCACACTTTTGTAAAGAGGATCACAAAATAAATTTACATTATTCATGAAAGAACTGTTAATGATTTTCTTTATTCCTACTTTAACTTATAGTTCTGACAGATCTTCTAGATGCAATGCACAGTCTTAGAGAGAAATTTGAGATTAAATCCTACTGTCAGTGTACCAGCAAACAGAGCATGCAAACTGGGAAGTTCCCTGCAATGAATGGTGTCTCTCAGGTGAGTCTATAATATATTTAAGTTCGAAGTTTAGTGTTTAGACATGTTGATATTTGTTTATTTTTTTAAAAATATTTGAATAATATCAATAAATCAACTTTTTCATGAATTTTATGTAATTGTAGTCTGTGTAATTAATGTATTGGCAAATTATCATCGTTGCTACTTTTTTGCTCATATTAAAACAAAGTACTATATTTAAAAATAAAATTATTCTGCTCTATAGGTTTTACAGAATGTCCTTAATCACAGTAATAAAATTTCTCTGTGCATGCCTGAGTCTCAGCAGCCGAATACCCCTCAAAAGTCTGAGACAAATGGCAATACAAGTCCAGGGAGTGATGTAAGTGCAGACAGCAAGTTAACTCCACCAGAATCCCAGTCACCACTGCATTGGTTAGCTGATCTAGCAGAGCAAAAAGCCAGAGAGGAAAAGAAAGGTAAATATTAGAGATGCTAATGGTAAGTGCGTGATTTTGGGTGCTCCAGGAATTTCTGTTGAACTCACTATAAAAAAAATTCTGTATTGGGTTTGATTTGTGTCATAAATAATTAAAATGTCACATTCCCTAATCTTATAAACTCAGTGCTGCCTTCTAGGGGCATCAGAACTGGTTATCAATTAATTATTTGTTGAATATAACAGAGAAGCCACTAGTGGAATGCATGTGTAATGTGTTAGTGTTTCCCAGCCTCTCTCAGCTACAGCATCTCTCATTTGTGACAGGTGCACACTCAGCTACATGTCTGAGATGTTGAGGAAGGCCTTTTCATGGTAAACTGTTTGACTGCATTTTGAAGGATCTAATTCATCCTCTGGTGTGTTTTCAGGTGAATAAAGCACTAGTGCTACAGTATATTACCACCACTATAAAATGCAGGATGCCAGTGTTCGAATTTCTGTATCATGACACAATCATGTAAATATCAAAAATATTTTTTTATTTTAGAAAATAAAGAATGTCCTCCTGGAAAACATACTAAAGAAGAGAGAGACCAAGACAGTTCAGAGTCTCTAAATTGTAAAACATCTCCTCCTGTGCCCCAGAACAACGAACAGGGCTCAACCTTACGAGACCTACTGACTACAACAGCTGGAAAACTACGTCTGGGCTCTACAGATGCTGGCATTGCTTTTGCTCCAGTTTACTCTACAGGAACAACAGTGAGTGTATTACCAGAATGCATGGGGTTTTGAAAATTCACACAACTTGTTTTGGTACATTTTAATTAGAACAGCCTAATGACTCTTGCTTTGAATGTTAATTTATAATTAAATATGTAAGTAAACATCACTAAAGCTTCCCTGAAAGAAAGGTAACGTGTATGTATAGTGATGATTGATACATATTGTAAATAATTTGGACATTGATTTAGATTAAGCATTGTCATTTTAACCGCAGTTCCCTGATTTCAGATGATTATTTCAGTAAACATTTCTGTGGGTGCAGTATATTAGTATATAGTTTTTATTTATATTTAATATTTTTGACATTCTGTTGAAGAAGGTAAATCTGAAATTTCCTATTAAACTATTTTTGTTTTTCCCCAAGGGTGGCAAAGGTGGAAGGACTATGCCAAACATTCTTGATGACATAATTGCTTCAGTTGTAGAAAACAAGATTCCACCAAATAGACCACCAAAGATGAATGTAAAATCTGAACTGAAGGATGGGCCAAAAGATGGTCAAAAATCTATTCTGGATGATTGCAGTAAATTCTACAGTGATATTCCACATTCATGGATCTGTGATAAGCACATTTTGTGGCTCAAAGATCATAAAAACAGCAGCAACTGGAAGCTCTTTAAAGAGTGCTGGAAACAAGGGAAGGTACATATCGAAATGCAGTTCTATTATGAAAAGTGACTCTAGGTATAGGATTCCATGCTTGTGTGTCTGAGACTTTCAGATCCATTCTGCTCAGTTTACAAGTAAAATGATGGTAATTCAAACTTTCAACCGTATTAGGTCAGCAGTGCTAACAGGAGTAAAATGTAGTAAAACCTAATTAGTCAGTAAAGTGAACAGGTATTTTCATCATATTATTATTATTTCACCATCAGCAGTAGTTTCTCCCTCCATCACCAACACAAACTCCCCCTAATTCAATAGCATGACCTTTAGAACTTAACCTCCCAAGATTGGTAGGTTTGGTTTGGTTTTGTTGGTAAAAGTAGATCATTAGAAATAAATAAATTTAACATCTAAGGATATAAAGACAAGTGGAAGAAGTCTGAATGCACACCCTTGGCAAATAACAGAATATATATGTACTGAAAGTAGAGTTTAAAATAAAAACGTAATTACTTGAGTTTTTTCCCCATAAAGATTATAAGATACACCTCTACCTCGATATAACACTGTCCTCGGGAGCCAAAAAATCTTACTGTGTTATAGGTGAAACCGCGTTATATCGAACTTGCTTTGATCCACCGGAGTGCGCAGCCCCGCCCACCCGGAGCACTGTTTTACCACGTTCTATCCAAATTCGTGTTATATTGGGTCGCGTTATATTGGGGTAGAGGTGTATATTCATAGATTATTTGGATCCAGTGATGCAGACTGTTCAAATGATGTTGGATAACTGGAGAAATTCTAGACTTCTTATTTACACAAGTGTAGAGAAATATGGGTTAAAAATAGTCCAAAGTTACAATTTTAACTTAAGTTTTTTTCCATTTATTATTCTCCCTAAAATTAGATAATAGAAAGAAAATTCAGATTTTACTTGGCAGTAGGTGCTGTGGGAGAGAAACAACATATTAAACAAGCTACTCTTCATAATTATAATAATAGTAGAAGATGGAATTACATTAGCCACCCTAACTGTATACGTTACTAACAGGCATTTGCAGTTACAGAAGAAACTGGGATGGGGAAATGAAAATAATCCAGACTGATTGAGAATAGAAAATGAGATTGCTTAAAGAAAAGAAAAAAGCATAGATACAACATCGGACAGAACTTGATGTGTTCATGTTTGAAATGGTTTTTCACACCAGTAAGGGTTGGAAATGCAATTTTTATTTAAACGGAAACTTAAGTTCTAGTTATTGAAAGCTAAAGTAAAGTGAAAGCTCAAAATCTAGAGGAACTGAGTGATAACACTCCCCATGCACTGGGGAAAATTTCTTATTAGAGACGAGCCAAATGTATTTAATAGGTTATTTAATAAATGTAAGTATTGTGTTCCTTTTGGTGGTTTTGTTGTATCAATCAAAACAGAAGTTTGTCTCACTGGTCTGTCACATTTACTAGCTTGTGAGGTTATATAAGCAGAAAATGTAAATACATGTGCTAAGAAGCACTAAATGTGTAAGCAAAAAACTTCAGAATGACTTGAGCTCATCAGTATTGTGTGTTCTTCTTTCAGTGCTTGCTCATGTCAATTCCATTTAAGGCCCACGTGCACAGTTGTTAGAGATTTCTGCCTTAGTGGTATCTGTAGGGTCGGCTGTGGTGCCCTCTGGAGTGACACACCCATGCGGTGGTGTATCAGGCACCGCCAGCCCTGCACCCTCTCAGTTCCTACTTACCACCCGTGACGGTTGGTTGGAGTGCCTTGTCTTGCATCGCAAGAGCAGTAGCGGTTTTTCCTCATAGACTTCATTTTGATCGTTGTTGTATATAGTTCATAATAGTTAGTCATAATGTTAAGTTAGTAGAGTCACGCCAGGTGACCGAAGCCGCTCCATCCCTGGCACCAAAGGGTAAGCCCAACAGGGTGCAACAGCATAGACTGGCAGAACACCCCTGGTCACCAGACCGCAGGCCTCTTTCGCCGCGACTTTGGACACCGCACCCCAGCTCTCCGCCCAGGAGGCCTAGGTTCCTGACGAGATCCCACCTACTAGGCGTGGGACTCCGAACTCGAGGCACCATTGCCCGTACCGACAGTACCGGTGAACATCTGTCCACAGGTCACCGAGGCGCCGGTGACCCCCTCTCAGGTGATCTCCTTGACGTTGGTCGCCGTCCTGGAGGTGTCATTTAGGATCTCGGCACCGGTCTCATTCACCCCAGTACCGTTCCTCGGGCAGGCGGCGCCACTCACCATCGCCCACCGATCGCCGAGCAGGTCAGTAGACCAATTCAGGTGTCAACAGCCCTGCCGTGGTTGCTGGAGGGGCACTGGTCAGGGTCGGACCACGACTTCAGCCCATCGCCGAGGAGGGACGACTCTCCACCAGCACAAGAGACCGGGACAGCACCAGCCACAGTACCCGTTCCCCCAGAGGCAGTAATGGAATCCATGGCGGATACCAGTAATGCCGGTCCAATACTGCCAACCCTGCTGTCAGATCATGGTACTGAGACTGAGGCGGTGCACCACACCTTGGCACTGAGGGAGCCCTCCTCCAACAAGGACAGAGACAACACCCTTCCTCAGGCCCTGCAGTCGTCGTCATCGTCCCCTGACGAGGCGGTAGCTGGGCCATCCCACACCAGCAACCCTCCGGACGATTTTAAGGAGTACCAGGCCTTCCTTAAACGGGTGGCTGACAACGTTGGCCTGTAGATTGAGGAGGTTGCTGAGGAGGCAGATGACTTCTTCAGTGTCATCTCGGCCCCCGCACTGGCTAAGAGTGCATTGCCTGACCACCCAGGCGTGCTTAAAAATGCCAAATCAGTGTGGCAACCCCCTCCTCCATTCTGCTAACGTCAAAGAAAACAGAAAAGAAATACTATGTCCCTGCAAAGGATTTCAAGTATCTGTATTCTCATCCGCCCGCAGCTCAACTGGTCATGTCGTGGTGAATGAAAGGAACAGACGGGGCAGCCCCAGCGGAACGCCAAAAAATAGAGGCCAAAAGACTAGACCTGTGTGACAGGGAAGTTTATTCAATGGCCAGCTTACATTTTAATGTTTCTAACCACCAGGCCCTGCTGGGACATTATAACTTTAACCTGTGGGACTCCCTTAATAAGGTGACAGAGGCCCTCCCACAGGACCGTGCCCAAGAGTTCGCTGCGTTGGTGAGTGAAGGCACGGCAGTGGTCCAGCCAGTCCTCCAATTGGGATGTGACGGACTCAGCTGGCAGGAAGGTCGCATTGGCAGTGGCCATGAGACGCAACTCCTGATTGCAGGCTTCTGGGCTGTCCCAGGAGATGCAGACCCAGTGCTGCCCAGAGGTGGGGGGGAAAGTGGGGTCTCCCAGGTCTGACTCCTACAGGAGGAAGGACAAGGATAAGGGGCCTAAGAGACACTACCCATCCCCTTCCCGCCTGGTTGCCCAACCTGACCCTCCCAGAAGTCAGGAAGGGCAGAAGCAGTCATTTTGAGGGTGCTCTCAGAGACGGTATTCCAGCCAGTGTACTGGATCCAACCCTCCCTTTCCTCAACCGCCTCTGCCCTTTCTGGTTGGCCTGGTCCCATGTCACCTCGGACCGCTGGGTGCTCGATACGGTTTCATTGGGCTACAGCCTGCAGTTTATAGCCGACCATCCCTTCCATCCTCCTTCCCCGTCCCTCTTGGGACCCTTCTCATGAGCAACTCTGCGTTCAGGAGGTCGAAAACCTCCTGCGGCTGGGGCCAGTGGAAAAGGTTTCTTGGAACATAGAAGAAAGCGGGTTTTAATCCCGTTACTACCTAATTCCAAAGGCAAAGACGGGGCCTCAGACCCATCCTAGACCTGCGTCACCTCAACAAGTCCTTCAAGAAGTTGAAGTTTTGCATGGTCTCCCTAGCCTCCATCATTCCCTCCCTGGATCCAGGAGATTGGTACGTCACCCTTGATTTAAAGGATGATGTACCAATATTTAATACTTGCATATTTACATCTTCCCGGGGCACCGGTGCTTTCTCCCCTTCATGTTGGGCCAGTGCCATTTCCAGTTCACAGAGATGCCCTTTGGTCTCTTGTTGACCCTGAGAGTATTCACAAAGTGTATAGCACCAGTGGCCGCTTACCTGAAATGTCGGGGAGTCCAAATATACCCCTACCTTCACTGGTTGATAAGCGGCCAGTTCCGGGATCAGGTGTGGAGGCATCGCGATCTGGTAGGTGCCACCTGTTGTGACCTGGAATTGATAATAAATGAGAAAAAGTCAACCTTAACCCCAGTGCAATGCATAGAATTCATTAGAGTGGTCCTTGACTCCACTCAGGCCAGGGCCTTCCTCCCTGAAACTCGGTTCCAGGACATAGCAGACCTCATCGTAGGCCTCCGGATCCACCTGCTCACCACCACTCACACGTCTCATCAGTACATGGCAGCATGTACTGACGTGGTCCGGCACACACATCTGTCTCAGATCCCTTCAGGCAGGGCTGGTGTCGGTCTACATCCCCAACCGGCACAGCATGGACAGGGTGGGTCAGGATTCCAGACAGCGTACTGTCATCCCTCATCTGGTGGCAGGATCCCACGTTTAGCCATGCAGCAGCCAAGCCGTCAGATGTAACGCTGCCAGGTTGGGGTGCAAAATACTGCCATGGTTCTGGGACAACAGGTCCAACCTGAACGGTAGCTGGAACGGAGTTGCCACTGAGAGGTCCAGTAGACTGCCGAACCAGTGTTGGCGCGGCCATGCTGCCGCTATGAGGATGACCCTCACCTGGTCCTGTTTCATCTTTGTGAGGACCCTGGACAGCAATGGCACTGGAAGGAGGGTGTCCATCAGAGCCCCCAACCACAGAAGCAGAAAGGCTGCTGCATGGCTAAACATGCAGGAGCAGCAGTGCTCAGCTGGGGTTCAGCGCATCCTGTTGGGAATTGGGAGGCCCTCCAGCAGAGCGACTTACTTGGCCAAGTGGAAACGGTTCACCTGCTGGATTGCAGACAAAGATATTCCTCCCAAGCAGGCTTCGCTGCAGCTTATTTCGGACTACCTCCTACATCTCAAGTTCCAAGGCTTGTCCCTTTCATCAGTCAGGGTCCACCTACTGGCCATCTCAGCCTTCCACCTGCTGTTCAAGGGCAGATCAGTTTTTGCTCAGGATATCACGGCCAGATTCGTTAAGGACCTAGAGCGCTTCCACCTGCAAGTTAGGGAGTCCTGGGATTTGAATCTGGTGCTGTGGCAGCTCACGGGTCCTCCCTTCGAGCCTCTGGCTTCCTGTTCTCTCCTTCTCCTGTCCTGGACTACAAATGTCCTCAGTTGCGTTCCTGGTCGCAGTGATATCGGCCCACCGAATATCCGAGATTCGGGTGCTCACCTCAGAGCCACCGTACACGGTTTTCTGCAGGGACACGGTCCAACTAAGGCCGCACCCGGCTTTTCTTCCCAAGGTAGTCTCTGTTTCATTCAAGCCAGGACATTTACTTATGTGGCTTTGGAAAGAAGACCGGTAAGTCAGAGGAGGAGTGTAGGCTATGTGCCCTATACATCAGGAGGACTCTTGCTTTTTACATTGACAGGATGAAGCCATTCCATAAGTCGATGCAGTTCATCGCTGTGGTTGACAGGATGAAAGGTTGCCCTCTATCCACTCAAAGAATTTCCTCTTGGATCACTGCCTGCATTCGCTTCTGCTATGACCAAGCGAAGGTGTTACTCCCTGCGATTGTCTCCGTTCACTCTACCAGGGCGCAAGACTCTTTGGCAGCCTTTCTGGCCCATGTGCCTATTCAGGACATCTGTAGAGCGGTCACCTGGTCGTCTGTCCATACCTTTACATCCACTATGCATTGACCCAGCAGGCCCAGGACGATGCTGGCTTTGGTAGGGCAGTACTGCAAGCCACTAAGCTGTGAACTCCAAGCTCACCTCTGTGGATACTGCTTGTAAGTCACCTAAAATGGAATCAACATGAGCAAGCACTCGAAGAAGAAAAACGGTTACCTACCTTTTCATAACTGTTCTTCGAGATGTGTTGCTCATGTCCATTCCATTTCCCGCCCTCCTACCCCATCGGAGTTGTCAGCAAGAAGGAACTGAGAGGGCCAGGGCGTGCAGCGCCTGATATACTGCTGCATGGGAGCACCGTTCCAGAGGGCGCCATAGGCAGCCTTAGAGATACTGCTAAGGCAGAAATCTCCCAACAACTGTGCACATGGGCACATGCACACCTAAAATGGAATGGACATGAGCAACACACCTCGAAGAACAACAATTATGAAAAGGTAGGTAACTGTTTTTCTCAGTTCATTAGTAATTACAGTTTTTGACTCAAATATCTACACTGATATTAGAAAAAAATGTTCTCTAATCGGTTACAGCACGAACAGTTTGCAGAAGAAGAATTGTGATGTGCACTGAGGATAACTGAAAGTGTGACACTGTAGCCAATGAGTTTTATAAATTTTAAATAATTGAACCTTTTATTACAGAACGTGATTTCTTAGTCTTGTGCTTGTTCTATTTCACTGTTTAATATCTGACTGCTCAGATATCTGAACTTTTGGAGAATGAATTAGTAGGATGGGAAGGTAACATATATTGGCCCTTTCCCCATATTGAAAGGTATATTTTTAATAGATTTTATGACTTTTGTAAGGAACATCATAAATATTTTTTTCAGTGTAGATATTTGATTCAAATTCTGTAATTACTACTAATAAATAAGAAGGATTCTCTGAAATTGTGTTCAAGGTTGGGCAACAGAAAAATTCTCAATGAAATCCTGACCATATTGAAGTCAATGGCAGTTTTGCCATTGACTTCAGGGAACCAAGACTTCACCCAAGACTAGAATGTATTTATTTACTCTGGTTTAATTGAAAAAGCACCCTCTTGAAATGTAGTTTGTATTAGACTTTTAACATTTCCTTTATTTATTTTTAAGCCTGTATTAGTGTCTGGAGTGCACAAGAAAATGAACATCAACTTGTGGAAGGCAGAGTCAATTAGCCTAGATTTTGGAGCCCACAAAGCCGATCTCCTGAACTGCAAAGACAGCATTATTTCGAACACCAATGTCAAGGAATTCTGGGATGGTTTTGAAGAAGTTGCAAGTATGTTATTTCAAGTATATTATTCCAATAATTATAAATACCGTAGCCACATATGCTGGAAACTGCAAACAAAGGATACTCTTTAACCATGGATTTTGAGGTTTTGAAGATATTTAAATTCAAACACAAATTTTAGCCAATCTGTTTAGAGAGTACCGAAGCTTCGCATTTTGTACGTTTGCAGGGTGGCCTAGATACAGTATATACTATAATATTTTCTGTATCATTATATGAATTTTAAAGTAAATTAAATATCCAGTTTTGAGCTCAGCTATTTAAATGTCTTATCTTGGAGCTTGTAAAATTAGTTGCTTAGCAGATGCATTAATTTTCCAAGATATGGTACAATATACACTTGTATATCTTGAGATCAGAATGGAGCAGTTAAAGCTCAGTTGTATCGTCCGGTTCAGTATAAAGAAAACACCTACAATGTGTGTAGTTTTGAATAATTTGTATATTGTTTACAGAACGGCAAAAAATAAAAGGTGGGGAAACAGTTGTACTAAAACTGAAAGACTGGCCCTCTGGTGAAGACTTCAAGGCTATGATGCCTGCAAGGTATTTCTTTATTTAAAATTCATAAATTCATTATGATGATTTTATTCATCTCTCAGAAATCATACGCATCCAATTACAATCTTCATCCTTTTGTTCTCTAGGTATGAAGACTTATTAAAAAGTTTACCATTGCCAGAATATTGTAACCCAGAAGGAAAATTGAACTTGGCTTCCCATTTACCAGGGTTTTTTGTACGTCCAGATTTGGGACCCAGATTATGCAGTGCGTATGGTAAGTAACTATTAATACCATAGAAATACAGGAATTGCCATACCCTTTCATGCCTGTGTTCTCTTTAATCCAGTATTCTGTCTCTGACCATGGCTAGCATGTGATGGTTTAGAGGAAGGTGCAGTTGTCATTTAGTGAGCAATTATGGGTAGACCATAAGGGAAATCACTTCTAATCTCTGAGTTAATGATTGGTTTATGCCCTGAAGCATGAGGGTATTCCTTATACATTGTATTTTTTTTATCCTCTCTGATACAGTTGTGGATATTCTCTACAGAGCAATATTGCTTTATCAGTTTCACTTATTAATAAACTCCAAAGTCTCTTAATTTTTCTGCCTCTATATTTATTGTATGTTGAAGACTCAAAAAAACCTGTTTAGAACAGACTTTGCTTCCCTCCTCTTTCTGCATTCCGGCGTCTCCCACAGTTCTGGCTGTCTGGGCTCTCCTCTCTACTGTGCATCTCAAGGAGGCAAATCAATGTTTTGGAGCTCTGGCCATGCCCCCCCGCCAGATTCTCTGTCTCCGCAGCAGCAGGCAATTGACAGGTTGATTGTTCCCACCCTGATTTGTGTAGTTCTTCAATATTTTACCCAGTTTTTCCAGAAGTGGTGAGCAGATTTTCCTTTTTCAGATATCTCCTCTTCCCTGGGTTAGTTAACACTCCAGTGGTTTAAATCACCCTGAGCCTCCACTGCAGCATCAACCTGCCGGCTCCTCTGCCCCTATACAGACATGGTAGAGCAGCCAAGAAAGCACTGGATCAAATCTAAACTGCGCTCTATTTATGAGGCAGCCTGCCCAGGCTCAGTAGACTGTGAGTTGTCCCCAGACAGCTGACACTCGCTCCATTACATCCCGGAGCTATGAGTTGGACAGGCATCTGGGGTCTCCTTCCCACCAAAGCAGCTGTGACTCCATCATGGGAAAAATGGACCAGGAACTCCAGTGCAGAACAGGGAGAGGCTCCAAAGGTGAAGAGGGCCCCAGCCAGTTAACTCAGGGGGTCAGACCTGGGGGACTCTGGAGAACAAAGCATGGAGGCTTGCAGGTTAACAAGTTCCCCTCCCCCCGACACCCCTACAAGTCTTAACGTGGGTCTTGAGTGCTCTGGGGGAAGAAGCAGGGCTCCTAATGAGTCTTCCTCTCTCCCGGTTTGACTGAGAGCTCTGACAGTGTGTCTCCCACCCCAGAATGGAACCCAGCAGGGGAGAATTCAGAGAGAGATCCATCAAGATGGCTTTAGGCACAAAAGGCTTCACCAAAGCCGCAGCAGAGCTTTTACACTCCCACCATGCCTAAAAAGAGCTGAAAAACAGAGAAAATTCAGACGGTACAAATCTTTTGATACTTGTCCCTCCTCCTCTTTGGAAGGTGAGCTGTCGAGGGCTCAATCCAAACAGGTCTGGGGAAAAAAATAGAGGTTTTTTCCCTCAGAGAAATTCTAGAGTGTGCAGTAAGATTGTCTCCATGATTCAAATTCAGCCTGACACAGCTGTAGCATTCCTAGAAAGGGATGTGGTTATTTCCTCAGAAGGGGAAATATGCCTGAAGAAGATCCCGGGTAGAAAGATGAAGGCTGCCTCTGCCATCCTCAGGGCATCCCTAGTAGCTACATGCCTTGCAAGAGCATTTCTCTCCTGGATGGAAGATCTCAGAGCCCTTAAGGACAGAGATCACCCTGACATTGGTTCCATTTTAAAGAAGGGCTTCCTAGCAACAGCATTGCATCCATTGAAGCATCAGCTACAAATGAAGTCCTCAGTCCAACCCAGGGTTTCCAGGTCTGTAGCCAGATTCTACTTATGGCTCCAACCCTGGAAGGTGACTATCCACTCTAAGCAGGTCCTGTGCTCGGCCAAGTTCACAGGCTCTCCCTTTTTTAGAAAAAAGCTGGATAAGATGGTGGTTGACAGTGCTGCAAAATCCAAACATTCTCTTTCTTTCATTGGTAAGTGCCCTCAGAAAAGAATATCGACTGGCCTTCAGACAGAGGTGCTCCTTTCAGCCTTTGTTACCATAGAGTTACCAACAAAGGGACAACAGATTCCCCAAAGGAAAACAGTAGAATCGAGTTTTGAGGGAAATCCAGAGTAATCTCAGCCTCCCTGCAAACCCACTTTGACAAAGATTGCATATAGACTCTGCCCAGAACTGAAACTAGAGGACAAAATTTCCCATTTCCTGGAGGAATGGTTTACATTGACCACAGACAAGTGAGTTGGGTATAGTGAGCAAGGGATATTTCCTCAAGCTACAGGCTCTATCTCATCCATTCTTCATCCAGTCTTCCATTTTCAACAACCCCTTAAAGCACAATTTGATCCAGAACGAAATATCTCATCTTCCAGATATGGGAATGCTAGAGTGTGTTCCCTCAGAAGAATGTTTTTCAGGCTTCTACTCAATCTTTCTCATTTTGCAGAAATGCACAGGGGGTATCAGAGCTGTTCTGGACCTCAAAAGACTCAGCAAGTGAATGAAGAGAACAAGATTTTGGATGGAGACTCTGACCTCTATCGTGTCATCCCTGGGGCGGGCAGACTTCCTGACTTCAGTGAATCTAGGACAGGGGAGGGCAAACTACGGCCCGCGGGCCAGATCCAGCCTGTCAGGGCTTTCAATCCGGCCTGCAGGATTGCCGTCCCCGTGGCGCAGCGTGGCTAAGGCAGGCTCCCTGTCTGCCCTGGCCCCGTGCTACTTCCGGAAGCGGCCAGCACGACGTCCCTGCTGCCTCTGGGATTCCAACATAGGGGCTCAACTCCCTACAATGGATGTCAGCTCAGGACATTGTCCACAAAGGCATGCCCTTCTACTTTCCAACCAACTCCAGCCTGGAGAGTTTGGTAGCACGTTTGAAGACCCAAACAACTCAGGGCCACTGGAGCCCCGAGGAAAGGGCTCATGGTATAAACCCTCCTAGAGCTGAGGAGTGGTCAAGCTGTTTCTGTAGTGGTTCCAGACCACTGTAGAGGAGAACCATGTTCTGATTGAGTCAGACAGCACAATTGAAGTTGCATATTTAAACCAAGGAGGAACAAGGAACCTGGCACTACACACGAAAACAGTAGAAATAATGAGGTAGGTGGAGCACCTTTCCTTTCCTTCAGAGCATTCCACATAAAAGGGGATCTGAACCAAAAGGCAGGCTAGCTCAGCAGGCTCATGATTGTCAACTACAAGTGGTGCTTGAATAGGAGGTTTTGAACATAGTTCAGATGTTTGGCCTCCATTCAACTGACCTGTTGACGAATCATATGAACTCAGAGGCCATAATACATCACCAGGGAGTCAGACCCCAGATCTATAGGGTGTTGCCGTATCCCACAGTTGGCTGCTAGGTCTACTCTACATGTTTCTACCCTTTCCACTACTGGGGAAGGTGGTCCAGAAAATAAAACAAGAACAGGCAATGATAATACTGATAACACCACATTGGCTGAGGAGACTGTGGTTTTCAAACCTGATATTGCTGAAACTGGAGCCTCAGCTCCAATTTCCATGGAGACTGAACATTTTCTCATAAAGTCATCTTCTTCATCTCGACCGGGAGCAGCCTCAACTCACAGCCAGCCTATTAAAAGGGAAGCTCTAGAAGGTCTGGATCTGTCCTCCAGAGCCATTAAGACATTGCTTTCATTTAGAAGAGTATCAGCACTAAAAGCATACTCCTCAGTCTGGGCCAGACTAAACAATTGGTGCCAAGAGCACAGCGCAAATCCCAGAAGTCCAGGAATTCCAGCTATTTTGGGTTTTCCCCAAGGAGAAAGGTCTTCAGCCCAATACCATTGCACATCAAGTGTCTGTTCTTAGTAGTGTGCTGTTCACAGGATCCTCTGGCTCCCTAGCATACAACCTCCAGATAACCAGATTCCTTTGAGCAGTTCAGTTAGCTAGACCTGCAGTTAAGCTGCTATTTCCAACGTAGGACCTACCTCTAGTGTTGAGGGCTTTGACAAGCCATCCCTTTGAGCCTTTGACTTCACTGTCACCATTTTACTTATCTATTAATACTTGTTTCTTAATAGCTGTCGTGTCCACCAAGTGAGTGCCGGAGCTGGCAGCCTTTTCTATACAGGAGTCTTACTATGTGTTCCACGAGGACAAGGTAGAGCTCAGGACACCAAAATCCTTTCTTCCTAAGATATAGTCATCCTTCCACACTTCCCAAGAGTTTGTGCTCCCTTCGTTCTGTCAAAAACCACAGCATCCAACTAAAAAGATATGGCACACCTTAGATTTTCAAAGCTCTGCTGATTACCTATCTTAGGTGTATAGAATCACAAGGCAATTGGGCTGTCTCTTCATGTCCTTCCATCCAAAATGCCAAGGACTCAGTTTCTGTGTCCTCCATTGTTAGTTGGATTAAACTATGTATTATGGAAGCCTACTAAGCGTCAGCGGTTCCTGTTCCAGAAGGGATCAAGGCACGCTCCATAAGATTTCGTAGCACCTTGTGGGCAGAATGAGCAAGTGCATCCACTTTGGAAATTTGCAAAGTGGCCACTTGGTCTGCAGCTAATACCTTCTTAAGCACTATAAGATGGACTTTCTGTCCTCCGCAGAGGCTGCCTTTGGCAGGAATGTGCTGCAGGCAGCGGCCCAGAAATAATGTTACTTTTACCAAAAAGGGAGGGATACTTTCTTCTTTCCTTACCTACTAACTTTTTTCATAACCTTCCCTACATCTGTTCGCTGCTCATTACTTCCCAGATGTTCAGAATTGTGGGCGATGCTGAGCTGCAGAATGGAAAATTTCTTACTGTTAATTTCCACTCTGCTAGCAGTGTCTCCAACAATTCTCCCCACCCTAGATGGCTCATGAGCTAAAAGTCGGATCATCACCATACAACCTTTTTTTTTCTTTGTCTAATGTACATAGTTATTTCATTAGTATTTGTTAATAGTGTTGTACAAGTTTTACATCTTTGAAATAACTCAACTGACAGCAAGTGGGAGCAGAGGGGGCATAGCCAGTGTGCATCAAACCTAAATATTGATCTGCCTCCATGAGCTGCAGAGTGGAAGGGAGCAACCCAAACATCCAAGTTGTGGGAGACGCAGCTAGAAGAAAAGATATTATTGGTAAGACATTTTCCATTCTCTTGGAAATGAATTTTTTCTGCTATCCATTTTGCAAATTATATTAATATTATAAGAGGGTAAGTTATGACTTATCGCATGAAGGCTTTGATTAAAAATGCATTTGAGTCTCTCTTGAAATATGTATTAAAGGTAGCAATCAAAAGATGTTTGAGGTATAGGTGAAACATTCATGACACCTCTATTTCAAGTTTTTGTAAGACTTTGTTCTAAAACCTTGTTTTCAGATACTTATCTTATAACTACTCATTTTTCACCTTTTGGACTGAAATATTACAAGTTTCTTCCCTGCTTAAGAAATTTTTTTTGTTTTGAGGGACAGGCATACAGCTGTTCATTGTGAGAATAAGAGTGGGGAGAGAGCTGATTTTTTTAAAATTAAGTATTCTACTAGTGAAATGTTTGGGAGTATAAAATTTAAATTTTTCAGGAAAATTGTCATTACCAGGAAATGCCTTTGATTATTCTGGTGAAAATTAGTTTTGTTTTGACAAACTTATTACATAGGGACTGTTTCCTGGATAAAGCAAGATTAAAAGAACTTTGTTTGAAGTAACACTTTTGAAGATTTTTTTTTAAACACAGATTGTGGAAAATACATCCTAACTTAATAAAACCAGAATATTTTAAAGATAAAGTATAGCATCTCTGTACACACACAAATTTGTCTAACCTTCTGAGTGATGTTCAGTAATAATTCTACTTTGTACTATGTAGTGTTTTTCATCTGTAGATCTAAAAGTGTGTCACAAAGGTAGGTAAGCATTATTGTTCCCATATGTAAAAAATGGGGAAACACTCCTGGTGACTTGCCTAAGATCAAACATCCAGTCAGTACCAAGGCTGGGAACAAACCCAAGGTTGTTTTACTTCCAGTCTTGTGCTCTGTTCTGAACTAAAGTTATTTTTATGAGAATGAGTATGAAGAGAAATATATACTGAAATAAATCAAAACCCTATCTCAGTGGTCCCAAACCTTTTTGTAGCCAGTAGCACATTCATGTTTTTAGAAGAGTGTGGCGGGCGCCAACAATTTTTCAAGGCTTATTTTGTATTTGTACATTAAATAATATGAAAAACATCATATTTAATATTAATATATGAATCCAGAAAGAAGAGAGAAGCTGGAGAGAAGCCACAAGGACAGAAAACACCGGCGCCCGCAGCCCCGGAGTTCTCTGTCCCCAGCAAGCGCGGGGCCGCAGCTTCTCTCCAGCTTAAGCCATGGCCCCGCGCCTGCCAGGGACCGAGAGCACCGGCGCCCGCAGCCTGCAGCCCTGGAGTTCTCTGTCCCCATCAGAGGTGGAGCCGCGGCTTCTCTCCCCTGCTGTGGGCACTAGGCGGGTGCACATAAATGCCCCGGCAGGCGCCATGACGCCCGCGGGCACTGCGTTGGGGACCACTGCCCTATCTGAAACTTTTACCTTGTACTATAGGTGTGGCTGCTGCTAAAGATCAAGATATAGGAACTACAAATCTCCATATTGAAGTTTCTGATGTAGTGAACATCCTTGCTTATGTGGGCATAGCAAAAGGAAACGGAGTACTGTCAAAAGCAGGTAAAGAAAGTTGATTTGTATTATACAGAAATAGCTTGAATAACAACTCACTTAAAAGTTTGGATAAGTATTTCGATATGCACTTTTAAAATTTACACTTGAAGTTTAATTCATTGTTTTAAAATATTTATAATGTATAAATGAAACATGCCTTTAACTGTATGCATATTGCTCACAGAGGTAATCTATACACAGTGAATTCTTTTACCTAAATAGACTGTGGCGTAAAACTTATCACTTTCTTTGTCGTACTCTTTCACCTCTTTTCTGCTATTACCTACCTATTAATGTACCTGTTTGTACTGGTGATGGCAGAGCAAATGGACAGCAGGATAAAGAATTCCCTTATGAAGCACCACTAGCTCTTACAGCAGTTCCAGTGTGATGTTTGCCAAACACCACAAGATCACCCTGAATCCCCCTGACATAGTGTTTGCTGTGTTGAGTTTAGCGCTAAACAACTACATTGTGGGCCAGAGAGTTTGAAGTGGTGTATGCTAATCGTATGTGTATGATGCTGTAAAATACTGCATAGATAGAGGATAAATGATAGGGAAAGGAAATAAAACTATCCCATTTTTTTTCCTTTTGTAATAAACAAACATTGATTTCTTTTTCCTGGTTAGTGGAGCTGAAATAAGAAGACTAACTTCAGTTTTGCTTTATTTACTTGTATTTCAACCTGCATAGCTCTAGAAATAGACAAGAGACTCTTGACTTACTATGCAGAAGAATGGGCACAAAATTGTTTTTGTTGGTTCCCCAAGACTGAATTTTAAATATTTTGATTACAGCAATGTTCTCTTATTTAAATAGAACTCTTTCCATCAGATTTTAACAATGTTAAATTAGATTCAAATCTGAGTATAAATTGTTTTAAAGGTTTTTACATAATTTGTTTTGTTTTCTAATTACACAAAATACGTGAATAAAAAATAGCTTCTGAGGGTTTTCTGTAGTATTTGGAAAATGTAATAGTCTCATTATTTAGTCAGTCTGCCACAGGAAATTTAAAAAGAAAAGAAGAAATATTTCAGCTTTCCACTGCCTGGTTTGAGAGTCTATTTGTCAATTCTTAGGAGTATTAAAGAAGTTTGAAGAAGAAGATCTGGATGACCTTTTAAGGAAAAGATTGAAAGACTCAAGTGAATTACCTGGGGCTTTGTGGCACATTTATGCTGGCAAAGATGCTGACAAGATAAGGGAATTTCTGCAAAAGGTTAGATTTATATCAAATAGATATTTATTTTATAGACCTGAATAATCAGACTTTTCAAAATTACTGTTATAGCTTTAAAAAAAGAAAAATAAAAAATACTGCAGGTACAACCAATCCCCTAAGCATCTGTTACTGCATGAGATATTCTCGGTGAACAAGCAAACTTCTCTGATCTTCTATATCAGTCCAAATGGTTTAGGTACAGTTTCTCTCAACCGATCAGTGAAGAAAGAACACAAAGACTTTTGATGATATCATACCCTCACACATAAGGTTGTAGTCATCTCAGCCTCCAGTTGTTGCCAGGCTCCAACTCAGCGTAGCATGGACAGATCTTTCTGTCTGAAGAACAGAAAAGCTTCAGATTCAGAAAGGATGAGTTAGGGAAAGATTCTTCTCTCAGGGAGTCCTGATAAAGTAAGAAGATCCATAAAGAAACCCACTTTCCACACCCACACACAAGAGTTTTGACTCCCGTAGGATAGAAGGGGATTCAGGAGTATTTAGCCAGATGAATACCCCTTGAACTCAATAGCCCCCCTTCAGGGCATTAGCTCCAGGATAAGGGAAGGAGGTAGAGGTCAAGTGCAATTTCAGCCCTACTTTAAGGAGGGACAGAGAACATAGCAGGAGCTGTCCTCAAGCCTTGGCAATCATCATCCTCAAGCCAACGTGGTACCCAAAGCCCTTCCCTCCCCTCCTCCCTCTCTCTCTCTCTTCAGGGGGCAAAAGCAGCAGAAGTTCTCCATGGGAAGATTCACCCTCCATTGGGGAACAGAAAGCCAAGCAAGTGCAGGGAGTGCTCAGCTGTAGTAACCCTGAGAACTGGTCCCAGAGTGGTCTGGGAGCAGAGAGGAAAAGCTAAATCCACTTTTCTGGCTGCTCCTTTAAAATGCAGTGCACCAGCCACCCTGGAAAATGCCTATTGGGCTCAAAGACTCCTAGCCTGCTGGTGTGCTGCCTGCAGACTCTTGCCAAAGCTGGTCAGATCAGGGCCCTCAAGTTGTCTGAGGAGAAGGAAGAGGAGAATAGGGGGCAAAGAGCTCAACCATCTTTTAGGCTCTTCCTGAGTAGAGAAAGGAGAACAAAGTAAAGGAGGCCATATGCTCTCACTGACCAAGTCCAGTTCACATTGCAAATAGGTCCCCTCTCGTTGTTGTATATAGACATTTTGGAATGGAGTCCTCTCCAGCTATCACTAGGAACAGGACCTAATTTCCAACTTTCTCTTCCTATTCCTTTAGGAGTGGGTCCCCACCTGCTCATTCTAGAAACTACAGTCTAGAAGTAATTAAGTTTTTGAACTGTCTCTTCCAAACTTTAAGAGTAAGGAGAGAGAGAGAGAGAGAGAGAGAGAGAGAGATATGAAGGGAACACAAAGCATGCTCCCCATCATAGACTGGAAATAAAGACGCACTGGCTACTGAATACCACTTAGAGAATATCAGCCCAGCCAGATCCTCACCAGTACGTGATGCCCTACCTAAGGAGGATGACGACTGTCAGTGGAGTAATAGAGATGACTAGGAGGAAACAGCGGGTGAGGTTGAAAAAAGTGAGGCTGTAGAGGACGAGATCATTCTGGACTCCCGATATAAGGAGAAGGCCGAACTCTGCATATTTAATGAGGAGGATTCACCAGTGCTCTTAATAAAAATAGCACGTACTCTGGAGCTGCAGTAATTTTCCAGGGAACTTATATATGCTCTTATAGAACCCTGCAGGTGCTGTCCACCTCCTCATGTCAAAGAAAAGATCAGCAGTAAGTGGTGCATCCTGCACAGGAAACTGGCCTCTGTCCTGGCATTAAAGGGGCTTTAGCCTCTCGGAGCATCAGATATAGAGCTGCCCAATCAGAGCCTGAGGGGTGGATGTTGCCATCACTGGGTTGGCAAAAAGGATAATGATTTCTGTAGAAAGAGGATCCTGCTTAACAGAAAAAATGAGGCATTCCTGAACAGATTTTTTGAGGTTGCAGATATATTACAGGAAGCTTTACTATACATAGTGTATGCCTCTCAGGTGGTGGATAGGGAGCTACAGAAACTTAGCAGAGGTCTCCAGAGACCAAAGATGAGGATTTAGAATTTGCCAAGATGCTCCTATTGCTGTGCTCAATTCTCTCATTCATATGAAAAACTCCATACAACATAATCCAGTCAATTTGTGAAGCGATGGCCACTTCAGTGGCAGGCAAGAGTGCATTGTGGCTAAAACAATAGCCATTTTTCCCCTCCAAAATCAGACTAGAGGCCCTGCCATTCAAAGAGAGGGTTTTTTCAGGGATGAGTTGGAGAAGATCTAGCATTCCTTAGCTGCTTTAGAGATCCAGGTTCTGACCTACGAGAGGCCCAGATATGGGCATCAGGATCACAGTCCAAAAGGGGCAGATCCAGGGAACTAGAACTACCATCCAGAAGAAAGGGCATGACACCACTTCAAAATGAAGGCAAGCTTCAGATGGGTTAGCTGCTTTCATTATCAGAGAGATGATAGACACCAGGGAGTCCCTTCAAATTTTAAACAGACAGCCTTAAAGTACAATGGTCCAGGTGCAGTCTCAGCATCGGGGTTAGGCGGAGGAGTTTCTTCCCCATTTGTGCCCAAATGACATCCAATCAATGGATGCTGGACATGTTAACATATGGAGATGTGATTGAGTTTGATACAAGATCCTCTCAACTTATTTCTCTTTCCCTGACTCATCAACCAACAAACTACTTGAGGCCTTTTATTTTCTACATAAGATACAGGTCATGTCTATTGTCCTGAAAGATCAGAAGGACACAGGGATCTGATCCATCTGTTTCACTGTTCCTAAAAAAAAATAGGGAGTCTGTGTCTAGTTTTGGGCTTACAAAAGACCAGTTTCTTCTTGAGAATCTTGACTGAAGTCATTTATTCAGGAAATGAATTCTGATGTACTCTTATTCTCTCTGGGTTTCCAGGATTCATACCTGCATTCATCAATGTTGTAGTTTCAGCAGATGGAGTATCTGTGATTTGTTGACACAAATCAGCAGTTATAGTACCAAGCTCTCCCTATCATGTGGGTGGTCATGCCTAGTGGTTAGAACAGGAGTCAGGCCGAATGGTCAGAGCAGGAGTCCTAGCAAGTGGTTAGAATAGGAATTGGTAGCGAGGAATCGGAGCCCAAGGTCAGAACTGGAGTCCAGGGCCAGATCCCAAAGCCAGGGTTCAGAGCTGAAGTAAGAGGTCAGGAATTGGAGCTAAGGACCAGAACTGGGTTACCTGGCGCAAGGCAAGACAGGAGCAGGGCAGGAAACAAGTAGGTGAAGGAGCTATCACAGCTGTGTGCGAATGCTGCTGCTGGGCTTAAGAGTTGGTCTGCTGACTCTTCCAACAATTCAGGCAGTGTAGCTAATCAGGCAGCCTACTACAGGCCGGCTGTGCTCATTAGATTGCCCACAGACTGGGTCTGCTGCAGGTCCTGCTTCTAGACTGGCTGTGCTGCAGGCCGTGATTCCCGACATTCCCCCATGGCCCTAATAAGAGAGTGTACATACACCCTCCCAAACCTGAATGACTGATTGGTTTAAGCTGAGTTGGAAGCTGCAGCCAAGATGTGAGGGTATACTTCATTCACCAGGGAGGCACAGGAAGGTCTGACTTTTGATTACTTGAGTCCAAAAGAACATTTGTCTTTCAGCAGTCCAGACTGCAAGAAAGATGAACACAGCTGATGGAATGAGCAGAGTGCCACTGAATCAAGGAGATGAAGGAGATGGGGAGTTAAATTCCCAGGTTTTTCTGTCTTTGCAAAAGGTGGGGCAGGCCTGAGATGAAATCTCATGGCATTTAGAGAAAGTAGAAGAGAACCAAAATATTTCAGCACATTCAAGGAAGCAGGGGCACATGAAATGAATACTATAGAAATTCTCTGAATCTTCATGCTGGTATATATTCTTCATCTGTATATGCTGGCAGTGTCCCACAGAAGATTGCCAGATCTAGAGGAGTTATCATAGTGATAATTCCAATCTAGCTGAAAAGGCCATGGTACCCAAAAACTAGTGAACATGTCTACCCCGCCCTTAGCCTCCAGTTGAATCCAGCATGTTTCATGGTCTGTTTTATTGTTAAGTGCACCAGTCCAAAGAAAGAGGGCTTTATCAGATAAAATCTCTCTGATACAGCCAAAGAAGCCATCAACTTTAAAAATGAACTCTAGACGTTGGAGAATCTTTGTGAGCTGGTGTGACGAAGTGTGGATAGAGCTGATTGAGGCCCCAGTGCCAGCCTTCCTGTTTCCTGTATATTGGTCTAATCTTGGATTTGAGTGTCAGTTCCATTAGAGTACAAGCAACAATAATACTGGCAATCTAAGGTTTGGTGGATGTGGTCTCAGTTGGATGAACCCGCCACCCTTTCTGCTGTAAGCAATAGGTGATGATCCCACCTGTATTACAATGCTTAACTGTCTTGAGAGGTGAGAGGTCCAAGTTGTCTGGACTGGCATAAAAGATTGAAGAGAGAAATTTTCTTTACCTGTTAATTTCCTTTCTTTGAGATCTTCTATACCAGTCCAGCTTTCTTGCCCTGTATGACTTGGATGCCTGTTACCTTTACTCAGTTTCAATGCCAAATTGCTGATATGTTCAGATTCCTGCTGTAACTAAAATTGTTTGTTAAACTTCACTGAAGAATAGCATCATTTAATTTTTTGGTTTGGTACTGCTTTCGAAGTACTCAGCTGAAGACTCATAGATGGCTAGATCCTTAATGTGTAAGGGTGTAAAGTCAAAATTCTTAGTATTCTGCTGGTTGGGAGAAACTATAATCCAAGCACCTGGACTGGTTCAAAAGATCTTGCAGAAAGAAAATTAATAGATAAGGAAATTTTTCCCTTTTACATAAAGCAGTTAATAACTAACCTAAAGTATATTTTACATCTGATATAAAATGTTTATAAATAAATTCATATATTTATTAAAAAAATAAACCTGTTTCTTGAGACATAGACAACAGATGTAGTTTTTGTTTTCCCCATCTCTCACTATTATTCAGTAATTAGTGGCTAGTCAAGACAAATGTTCTGTGGGCTTAGCACAGTGAGGAACTGCTTGTGGTGGTTGCATTTAAAAATCCACTCATGTCTCATTGGAAATATTTTTAGACCATTCTGCTTATGTCATATTTTCTTAATTCCTTTCCAGTGTATTTTGGGGGGGGGGGGGGGGAAGCTCTTCATGCAAATGTACATGCTGCTTTTTCTTGACTTGAGATTATAATTTTGTTTATGATGTTATGATCGGATCCTGTGGAAATTTTGTCAAACCAGATTATCTTGTAAAGTTTGAAATCTGGAGGAGCTGAGCTGTTATGAAATAAAGATACTATTTTTTGCAAGTGAGCCTATTTCTGACAAATGATGGAAGAGAAACGTAGGCAAAAACGTTAATACTTTTTTTTTTTTTTTTTTACTAAACTCATCAGAAGGCATCTACTGCTCTTCTGGAGTGGAATTCCTTGAGAACTCTTTTACTTCAAAGGGATTTGGGTGCCTAATTCCCTTAAGATCAAAAGTTTGGTTTGTCCCTTCCACCAACAGAAGTTGGTTCAATAAGAAATTACCTCATCTATCTTATATTTATTAATTCCCTTAAGATCCTTTTAAAATACTAGCCAAAATTCTCATCTGGATATTGGAAACAAATTCCTGTTACTTTTTAGGTAGGTAAATGTTGGACCTACCAACATAGTTTTCCTTTTTTAAAAAATGATATAGTGTCTCACCTGTATTACAGATTGCAAAAGAACAGGGTCTAGAAGTTTTACCAGAGCATGATCCAATACGTGACCAGAGTTGGTATGTGAACAAAAAACTTCGCCAAAGACTTTTTGAAGAATATGGAGTAAAAACCTGCACTATTATTCAGTTCCTTGGTGATGCTATTATTTTACCAGCAGGAGCCCTTCATCAGGTAAAATTTACTTCTGTTCAAAGATAGATACATGTAAGTTCATGCTTGAATTAAATTTGATTTCACTATCAGTGACCATCATAATATACAGAAATAAATAATACAAACTGATTGATAGAAATTGCTAGCCAAGATTATTATGCAAGAACTCAGAAATATTCAAAATAACTTGGTTATTTCTCCAAATGTCAAATAATGGTCAAAACACTATTAACTGTTGTACAACTCTTTCAATCCAGTTAACTTCCTTTTACTAGCATAGGATGGAAGCATGGCAGTAATTATAACTTTCAATATAAACCTAATACTGATACACCTTTCTAATTTCTGCAGGAAAAAAATAGTTTACACTTGAAATTTTGTTTGTTTGGTCTACAACTGTGGGAGAATTTTTGGGAAAGTTACAGGTTAATTGACAGGACATTTCTGAGATGAGATTTTTGAAAAGTACTTCTTCAATCTGAAACATATGGACTATTCAGACTTCTTTTTTACATAGCAGGAATATCGCCAGTCTGCAAAGTGGAAACTAGCATTAAATTTCCCTTTCAGCAGCCTCCCTTCATGTGACACACTGTTCTATCTGTGCTGCAAATTAATTAATTAATTAACTCCAGAGAGAGAAATTATGGGGAATCAGTGTATTAATTGTGAAGCAGAATTGTCCCCATCCTAGCATAACCATTTTTTTTCTTAAGCCACCAGTAGCCCCTGTGCTACAGGGGATGGGAGTCTCACAAAGAAAACTTTCCCTGGCTAAAGATCAGAATAGAATTGTAGCCAGTAGTGAACTCATGCTGAGTCTGAGCATGATGACATGGTGAAGGCAACCTATGCTGTGTCTCAAGCATGGCGTTTCAAATTGATTTGCAGGCATGGGTCAAAGAGCCATGACTATTTTGGTTGATGGTCCCCATGTATATCCCACTCTGAGTACTCTGTGCACCTGAGACTGGAAGATTCTTGCTGTCAGTATCCATTGGGCTGTGCTTCCTTGTTCTTCAAACCAGGGGCATTCCTACTAAAAAAATTAGCTTTGTTTTGTGTTAATTTTTTTTTTCTTTAGATAGTGTTTTGGTATCTGTGGGTAGGGTTCCCTCCATCCCTGTTGCCCCAACATTTGGGGTTCTTAGCATGCCTAAGATCCCAGATTTCATGTCCTGTATGGCCTGCTCCCAGATCTTCCCAGAGGGTGGTCTGCACAATTCCTGTTCGTGTGCCTTGGAGAATCCCACATCCCCTCCAAGTACAATGTTTACAATTTGTTTCTTCTTTGAACTTGGCAATCCCATGAGTTCCAGCTTTGAAGACACTTAATGGAGCAGTTGATGAGGTCCCAGTCTGATACTCAGTTTCCTGACCCCCCTGTACATTGGCAGGAGCTGCCTACCAGTGCCCCTTCTGGTCCAAGGCTTTCCAGCTCTGAACCATTGGATATCAAGCCTAGGAACTCTAGTAAGAGATGGGAGGAGGATATGATCAGACACACACCCCCTCCCCCGGTTGGAAATGGGATAAATCCCCTCCTAAAGCCACTAATAAAAGGAGCATCTCCCCTACCTTGTCCAAATTGGGTGAGACCTTGTGCCATGGTAAGGGTGTCAAACTGAGTTCACCAACAAACTTCCACAGGAACTCAGGCCACAAATTCAGGCCCTCATCGAGGAGGGTAAACTAAGAAGCAGACTTTCTGCAGGCTTTGCTAGATGCTGCAAGACGCTGCTTCCCATTCCATGGCAGCGTTGGTTGTCATAAGGTGGACCTCATGGCTACAGTCTTCTGGAGTCCCAAGGAAGTGCAAGCTACTGTGGAGGACCTTCCGTTCAGGGGCAGCCATTCGTTTAATGAGAAAACAGATGAGGCACTGGATACCTTCAGAATCCCAGGCTACCCCTCTGTTCCATATGTATTTATGCCACAGTTCCTCGGAGGAAGTACTCTAGACCACCTGCATACAAACAGCATCTCACTTAACAACTTTTCTGCTATCAGAGAGCATATGAACATTCCAGGAAGTGTCAGAGACTGTAGCATAGAAGATATCACGCCCTGCTGTTGTCAATCTCTCAGACCATTTTGACATGACTAATGAGAGCCGCCAGCCAGCCAGCCTTCACTCTGACTGACACCACCGTTGGTGGCTTCCTGACCTGATTCTTCCAGTATGGCATTATGTCACCTCAGATGGATGGGTCATAGAGATCATCTCCGCTTGCTACTCAACAGTTTTTCCCCTCCCCGTTCCTCCTCCGGACCCCTTTTAGGAGAGGATCTTCAGGAAGTGGACGCCCCTTTACAGCTAAGAGCTTATAGAACCCATACCCTCTCAGCATAAGGGGAAGGGGTTTTATTCTGGGAGCGTCCTCATCACTAAAAATAAAGGGGTCTGGAGGCCCATGAAGCTGAATGTCTTCATATGCCTTTCAAAATTCAGGATTTCCAGCCTGGCTGCTATAATTCCCTCCCTAAACAAAGGCGATTGGTTTTCAGCTCTGTTTGAACGACGCTTATTTCCATGTAGACATTCATCTTATGCACAGGAGGCCCAGATGATTATTGGTACAATCCTTCCCTTTAGGCTCTCGACAGTTATAGAGTTTTTAATGAGGTGCTGTCAATAATAGTGATATACCTGTGCTTCCAAGGCAGCCCAGTTTTTCATTATCTTGATGACTGGCTGCTCATGGGCTTGTCATGTCAGGAAGTACAACCATCGATCCTTTGCCTACCCAGCTTCTTTTGAACCTTTGAACTTATAGTAAACCTAGAAAAGTCCAATGTAGTTCCAATGCAAGTTATAAAATTTATCAGAGCATCTCTGAATTCAGCTTCAGCCAGAGCTTATCTACCAGAGGACATAGTCCACATGATGCCTAACATTATTGCTCAGCATCGGATGTGTCCTCACATTACAGTCGGATCTGGCCTGATCCTAATAGGCGTCATGGCCTTCTGCCCCAATGTTACGCCATTTGCAAAGTTCCCTCTCTGGTGCCCCAGGCATGGTTGAGGACAGTCTACTCTCTGAGCAGAGACAATCTGGACAAACAAGTCTCAATTCCCCAAGGTATTCATTCCCCTTCCACCCACGAAGAAGCTGATTATGGATGCCTCCCTAATGAGTTGGGGAATGCACCTGAATGATCACATGGCTCAAGGCTCTGGTCCCAACAAGAATCCACACTTTACATCAACCTCCTCAAACTGGGGGATCTTCACTAGGTTTGCAGAAAGTTGCTGTTCCTCATCCATGCCCAGCACATTCAGATAATGTAGGAAAACATGACCACAGTCTACTACATAAGCAGAAGAGTGAGGTTTCTGGCCCTTTAGGTAGAAGTAGTCAAACTCTGGAACCAGTGTATCTGTCATCAAATCACCCACTCAGTGGTGCACTTCCTAGAAGTAATGAATACCTTGGCAGACAGCCTCAGCAGGCACTTCCATAAAGATCACAAGTAGGAACTGCACAACTCAGTAGTACAAAACGTATTCCGACAGTGGGGTTTCCCATCATGGTATCTTCGTGTCCCAGGACAACGAGAAATACCCACTTTACTGTTCACAAGCAGCTTTGGGACAGTGTTACAGAGGGGACACTTTCCTAGTTCAGTGGTGAACTGCTGATGTATACCTTCCCACCAAATAACCCTTTTGACCCGAGTCTTGAAGAAAATCAAGTAGGACAGAATGCTGGTGATTTTTGAGACATCATGCTGGCTGAAGCAGTTCTGGTTCACCAGCATCCTCCAGATGTAACCATTTCCATGCATACAGATTCAGCTATTTCCGAACCTGCTAACACAGAACAGAGGCAGGATCAACCCCACTATCTCTCCACCTGACAGCCTGAAATTTGGATGGATGCCGAGCTTTGAGAAATCATGTTCCAAGGAAATACAGTCCATCCTCAATAATATCAGGAAATGCTCTATGAGAAAATGCTTTGTGGTTAAATGGAAGAGATTTTTTCTTTCTGATGCCAATTTTGTTGCAAGCCACCAGAGAATTTGGACACCTCTATCATCTTAGACCACTTTCTTTCCTGGAAGAAGTTGAGCATATCTCTGTTACCTGCGTGTGCATTTGGCAGCAATTAATGCCCTCCATTCCCCTGGTTGACAGCTACTTTGTCTTCACCCATCCTATTGACCATAAGGCTCCTGAAAGGCCTTATTAGAACCTACCCCCAGTAGTGAAACTAATGCCAACTTGGGATCTCAATCTGGTTTTGTCAGCGCTTATGAATCCTCCATTTGAACTGTTTTCAGCCTGCTTCCTTCTTCACCTGTCTATTAAAGTAGTCTTCATGACTGCAATCACTTCCTCCAGAAGAGTGGGTGAGCTAGGGGCCTTTATGGTGGACACTCCCTATACAGTGTTCCATCAGGATGCTGTCTCTCTGAGATTATACCCCACGTTGATTACAAAGTTTCCCTCTGAATTCTACCTGTCTTCTACTTGAAACCTTGCGCCACCAGGGAAGACAGAACGCTTCATTCTCTGGATGTCCATTGAGCCTCAGCTTTCTATCTACGAAGGACACAACCCTTCAGGAAGTCTCCCAAGACTCTTCATTTCCATTCATTGAGCAGATGAAGGGGGAAGCAGTCTCCTCGCAGAGGCTTTCCAGATAGATTGCTGGTTGCATCTGCCTTTGCTATGATCTTGCAGGGGCTACTCTTCATCAGAATGTGAGGGCTTACTCGACCAGAGCCTAGGCTGCTTCCATGATTATTCTTCAGGATGTTCTTCTCCTGGAGATCTGTAGAGCAGCAATATGGAGCTTTGGGTATACCTTCACTAGACACTACTATGCCCTGGTGCAGACCTCTTCTGTGACTGCATCCTTCAGTCCAGCAGTCATTCAGTCAGTGGTGCAGCATTGTTCCTTGGACCCTCATCCTCGATGAATATTGCATGCTGGTCACCCACAGTTGCATACGCACAGGGACCATAACTCAAAGAAGAAAGAAAGGTTCTTACCTTACAGTAATTGGAGTTCTTCCAGAAATGTGGTTTCTATGTATATTCCACTATCCACCCTCCTCCCTCTCTGCTGCAAATCCTTTCTTAACAGAAATTCCCGGTAGAGAAGGAACTGGAGATGTGGTTAGTCTGTGCCTCCCCATATGCCCTCGGTTCAGATTATAAAGAGGTGCAGGTAAGGACCAACAGACACTGATAGGAAGAATGTTCTAGTCTCAAGCACATGGAGTACATGTGTACCCCCAGTGGAACCACATGTCTTGAAGAACTCCAGTTACTGTAAGGTAAGTAACCTTTCTTTCACACTGGTTAAGAGGGATTGCAGGCCTCAGGCCTTTGAATCTTCTCATGCAACTTCCTCCAAGGCGTTCATTCCACCTATTCTAAGATGCTGGACCTTTCTGATCCAAGGTGTACAAACAACTACCGAACCTCTTTCCCCAGAGAGAGAGCAGAAAGATGTTTACCAATGTACAGTGACCTGAAGGACTTTATTAAAAAGTAATCTGATATCAAACTTCCCAGAATGTATCTGCTGGCTGTTTCAGTTCCTCAAAGAATGATCAAAAGCATTGAATGCAATACACAAGGTGAACTTGGCTGTCATTCTAGTGATTTAAAAAGGAAAAAAAAATCTGTTCTACTAGATTGGATGGTAGCCCAGGAGAATCTGTGAGACTGCAAACTTGAATGTATTTCTAAAGGGAACTATGAATTGCTTGTCAAGTGCACCTCTATATGGTCATACATTACTATATTGTACTAAGAGCTTTTAAGGTCTAGAGTGATTGGCCACAGAGCTGCTTCCCAAACGATTCTGAAAGATGAATATCTCTGGTATGTATTTGATGTTTCCTTGGATCCGTTGTCCTTACAGGCAAAATAGAGGGCAAGAATGTGGTTGGATTATGGCCAGAGAAAGCTAATTCTGAAGTCAAGTGAGGCCTCATTAGTCTGCCGAAGTTGGAAGAAGAGAACTAGATGCTAGAAGAGCAGGCATGAGTATGCCTCCCCTTCAGGGATGTAATCTGTCACTTTTTGGTTAAATGGAAAATTGAATAACTGATTTGTTCTCTTATTAGTGATTAGTGGGTATTACGCAGAAATACATTCCGTACAAGAAAGCAATTTGTGACTTTCCCAATTGCATCAGACTCAAACAGAAGAGTTTGTTTTTGGCTGGCAGACACATAAACACATAAACCACTAGACTGTCACAGAAGAAAAAAAATTCAAGACATCTATTCTCTCCTCTTGGAGGGAAGCTTGTCAGGTTCTCTACCCCAAGGATCAAAAGTAAGGTTTAAGACACTTCCAAGATATTGTAATGAGCTAGGTGAAAACTTATTATGGATTGAGGTAAAGCTCCACTGACATTGATAGATGTGAACTCACCCTTCAGTTAACAAGTGTAAGTATAAACCCCCACCTAGGCAAAAGTAGTGTGTGAATTCATCCAGGAGCTTTAGCTAGGCATTGTTTTGGGTAGGGATGTATGAGGATGGGGGACGGGAGGGGAGAGGAGGCAGGAAAGCAAACAAAAAACACTATTTTAAAAGATGGAGACAGCCTGAAGGAGCAGCTGAAAGCACAGTGGGTGACCCTGGAAGAAAGCTGGGGGGAGAGGTTTTTGGGTCAGGGCTGCAGGCTGAAAAGGATGCTCTTGGTGCTATGAGCAAAAGAAGCTATTTCCTGCCATTTAAGTACTTCTGCATTCAAAGATACAGGACTTAGTACATTCTTTGTAAAGAAACAAAACTGTGTCAAAGAAATACCTGACTGTCACCTATTTCTCCTCAACTGGAACAACCTAGTAGACACCAAATTTTATGCTAGCCATTCAGGTCAAAATGGACAATATGTTGGTTTTGCCAAAGGACCTTGTAATCTATTCTGGGACCCAGGGCCGTCCATGATTTCTAGAACCTTAACTTTGAATTTTTGATTTTCAAACTAGTCTTGTGTTCTAACCCAGTTCTCTTTTTAAGATATAAATGTTCCCAACATTAACTTTGTTTTAATAAAGTTTTTGATTGCAAATTGTAGTTTATAGCACTCAGTTTCTCAGAAATAAACACCAAAATAAAACTAACAGAAACTGATCACTTCAGATATTTACATCTAAATAATAAAATCACTAAATACACATGTAATGCAGCTGAAATGTAAATAAATAAAATAGGAACTGTCAAAAATCCATAGGTATTACCGGAAAAACTGTTTTATAAGGTATGAAGCATATAATTGACATCAAACTAAACGGAGTGCATCAGCACCACCACATTCAGTATGTGTATTTCAGAGCTAAAAATAAGCATGGCCTACTGTTGTCACCTTTAACCCCTTGACATCAATTCCAAACAGTTGCTTTTGAGATGGAGATATTCCAACTCCTGGCATCTAGGAGTTAATAAGACAGTATTTATGATGGATAGATTCTGGGAATCTTTTTCTCCAAGTGACAAGTTCCTATGAAAGGGATGTGTGGGAGAAAATGGAAGAACTATGTTCTTGTTCTTTAATACATGTGTAAAAAAAAAAAAAATACTCTTTCTACATAGATATGTAAATATTGACCTTAAAGTACCTTCACCTATTTTCTATATAAAAAGCACATTTAAAAGAATAACACTGAGTCTTAACAAGTATGAGTGCCATATTACGGTCTGATAAGATTTCATTATTTTTGCATAGATATCATGATATATCAATAATTAAAACTAAACTACAGTTGTCAGACTATATTTGGTGATACATTATCCTTTTCATTGTTTTTCACTTGCTAATTGACAGTGATTTGAAACTACTGCTGATTACAGTAATATAAATATCGTGGCTTGTAAGATGTATGAAAATTGTTTTTTAGAGATTTTCTTCTACACTTTCCTACACTTTACTTTTTTATACTGAAGTATAGATTAGAGAAGTCTCGATATAGTAAAATTGTAATTGTTAACTAATATTAGCACAATGATAACTGTTTCTGTATCTGTTACTAATTTTTAAAATGTATTGAAAGTTGTCATTAAAAGATAATGGTGAAATACTTGACTCAGTGATTTAAGTATGTCCGTTGAGATTAAATACATAATTTAAATTGCCTTTTTATAACAGGACAAGTAATTATATAATCTAACAAACTCCTAAAAATATGTTGATTTAAGAGCATAATGGCATATTAGAATCAGAGGCTTGGTCTACACTAAACCCCCAAATCGAACTAAGGTACGCAACTTCAGCTACGTGAATAACGTAGCTGAAGTCGACGTACCTTAGTTCGAACTTACCGCCGTCCAGACCCGGCAGGCAGGCTCCCCCGTCGACTCCGCGTACTCCTCGCGGCGAGCAGGATTACCGGAGTCGACGGGGAGCACTTCTGAGTTCGATTTATCGCGTCCAGACAAGACGCGATAAATCGAACCCAGAAGTTCGATTGCCTGCCGCCGAACCAGCGCGGTAAGTATAGACAAGCCCAGAGACTCATAGACCTTGAGAGGTCATCTAATCCAGTTCCCTGCACTCATGGCAGGACTAAGTATTATCTAGATCATCCCTGACAGGTGTTTGTCTAACCTCTTAAAAACCTTCAATGATGGAGATTCCACAGCCTCCTTGAACAATTTATTCCAGTGCTTAACTACCCTGACAGGAAGTTTTTCCTAATGTCCAACCTAAACCGCCCTTGCTCCAGTTTAAGCCCATTGCTTCTTGTCCTATCCTCAGAGGTTAAGGAGAAGAATTTTTCTCCCTTTTTGTAGTAACAGCCTTTTATGTACTTGAAAACTGTTATGCCCCTTCTCAGTCTTCTCTTCTCCAAACTAAACTAACCCGGTTCTTTCAGTCTTCCTCATAGGTCATGTTTTCTAGACTTTCAATATTTTTTGTTGTTCTTCTCTGGACTTTCTCCAATTGGGCTACATCTTTCCTGAAATGTGGTGCCCAGAACTGGATACAGTACTCCAGTTGAGGCCTAATCAACGTGGTGTAGTAAATGGAATTTTTTTTTTTTTTGCTTTTTTTGTTATAGTGTTAAACCGTTGACTCATATTTAGCTTATGATCCCCTATAACCTCCAGATCCGTTTCTGCAGTCCTCCTTCCTAGGCAGTCATTTCCCATTTTGTATGTAATGTAACATGCTTATAGAGAATGATGTCCCAGAGATGACTTGGTAAATACACATGAGAAAGGAATTGCTATTCATGTATGGTCCCTACAGCTAAGAGCTAGAAGCTATGTGTATGTCAACTGCACAGGGGATGATCTGTACAGGAGACCGCTTTCTCTGTAAGGACAGAGAAACAGACATCTATGGCCAGGAGTTGGGATGGGGAACTCCTGATCCTTCACACACCAACTCCCTATCTAGGACCGCTTTCTCCTTACTCTCCCTAATTTTGGGGGTTGTGCTCCACTGGCTCAGCTTCCCAATTATTGGAACTCTGGTAGGGTGTATTACCCTTCACGATTACAGTCTGAGGCATCAGTAGCAGTAACAGCCCTTCTTTATCTCCCTGGCTCTTCTCTGTTTTAGATATGTCTGCTAAGGAGAGGAACTTTCATCTGTACGACTTCTTTAAATATCTGGACCTAATGATTGCCTAGATCAATTTGTTTGATTTTGCTAGATACTGTGTTAAGCTTATGGGAAGCCCTGTACGTCTTTCATAACTACTTGTCTGGGGATGGGAGGGGGAAATATTTGAGAGGTCAGTGGGTTCAGAGATGATTGTAATAGGTAGAGGAGGGGAAGTTAAGAAGTTTGATGGGGTTGGAGACACTTGGCACTCAGGTACATGGGATTTTGGAACTTGGGAAAGGGGAGTTGTTCACTTGTCACTGGGAAGAATGTGTGAACTGGGGAGGGGTTTGGGAGCGAAGACAGTCAAGGTCACAGCACAGGTTTTTGAGAAGGGAATTGGAAGATGGAGCCTAGAAGATGGATTGAATTAATGAGGAAGTAGCTGGCTGCATGCCAGGGAAAGGAAGAGAAGGGCTGGGCTTGCACTCGGATTGTGGCTAGTGTCCTTCAATAACATGCCAGCTTAGGAGCACGAGCCTGAACAATGTTAGGATTTTAGAAAAGAGTCTCATCCTTGTGGAGTCTATTGCTGCACAACTGACACATGACTTGTGACAACAGATAGGAGATTTTAAAATGTTCAATAAATGTCAGTTTAATATACTTCATTACTGCTAACTTAAAAAGTAAAAAGATTCCCAGTCTGATAGTTACTTGGTTTGAAAGATCTGGAGCCTATACTTCACTTTTTATGAATTTAAAAAAAAAATACAGATTTTAATTTTTTCTTTGGACAGGTGCAAAATTTTCACAGCTGCATTCAAGTAACTGAAGACTTTGTGTCTCCAGAACATCTTGTACAGTCATTTCACTTAACACAGGAACTGAGGCTGTCAAAAGAAGAAATCAATTATGATGATAAAATGCAGGTAAGAAATGAATTCTCAACTAGAACTTGTTCTGAAGGCACCGCATGCTCTGATTCTGATTGAAATATGCAACTGTGTGTGTGGTCATTTTCTAGTTGTTGTTCACACATAATCATGTGCCTGTTTGGTCCCCATGAATCTGAGGGAGACGATGTGAATGCAACGGTGTAAATGACTTTCAGTTGATCGCTGTTTTGGTATTTCACAGTGTGTTTAAAATATCAAGGTGTTTACTTTTGGACTAATATTTTTAACTTAATCTTTTTTCCATCCACTAAGCCTAGGGCTCAGTTCTAAACCTAGTTACATACCATGCATTAATAGTGGCTTTTTTTATCACTTGTATCTTACTGAAGTGTGTCTTATACTTCTGCAGGTTAAAAATATCTTGTATCATGCAGTTAAGGAAATGGTGAGAGCTTTGAAGATTAATGAAAATGAAATGGAAGATGTGGAAGAAAACTAAAGCGCTCGCTGCTTTTTTATGTTAAAACATCAGATGGAGGTTATTTTTTCAATTATATGATGAACAGTATGCACACTAATTTAAGCTTCACAAACCATCAGTGCCAAGAAAACATAGTCATCGTATTTACTTGTTACTGACACTGCAACAGTATAGCGTCATAGATCACAGCTACTGTGATTAAATGTTACTTATTAAAAAAAAATTAAGCAGCATTCTGCTGTATTGTATTATAATGTATATGAAGTTTGTGAAATGTCAAAGATTTAAGATGTATTTATTTTTTGAAAAAAAAAACCCACAAAATTCTATGCTATATTGTTGATCAAATGTAAATGTGACTTGTACAGTTTGCTAAAATAACTCTGGTATTTTTCACTACATTGAGACAGTTACTGTGAGAGTAGGACACAAACACCAGCTATTGCCTGCATTTGGGACATTGCTGAATCCGCACAGCAGTCATGTCATTATCTGAAAATTACTGCCAAATAATTGTAAACTTTGTAAAATATAAAGTATATAAAGTAGATATTAAATACAGACACTTCAGTATTTTATTGAAGCTATTCAGTGTACAATTAAACATTTTCAAAAGGTGTAATTTATTTAAAAGATTGTCTCATTTTGGTAAAATTTATGTGAACTTTTAAAGCTAAATATTAAACTTAATATGCTCTGTAAATATATACATATATACATTCAATGATGTATTTTTTTAAAACATTGGCTTGCTTTAATTTGTTAAAAGTGCAAGTGTTACACACGCTTTGTACATTGAAGTTGAAAGGGGTTTTGCATTTTCCATTAAAATGACTTTATCAAATGTTGTCTCATTGTGTTTGTTTTTCATGTTTGTGGCACATTTGTGACAGACACACTTGTCTGAGTCATTCATGCCTTCACGGTGATTGCAGATGTCTCTGTTGTAAAGCTGCCTACTGTAAAAGATTGGAATGTTGTATGTTAATTAGTGTGCACCATTCACCCTCTGCCAGTTTTAATATGAAACTGCTAACAGACATGCTGGAGCACAGTTCAAGTGGCTGAGCCAAAGAAAGCTATCTAAGAATAAAAATAATTTAAACATTCCTTATGTTGTGTCTTCAATAACAAAGATTCTTTTGTTTTGAGGGGAAGAGAATTTCCATAGAACAAAAAAAAAGTTCTCTATTGCTTGTAAACTAAATGTATAAAGATTAGGTCAGTGATGAGGAACTTGTATGCTCATTATAAAAAAAAATTGTGTATAATGCTCTAAAACTGAAAAAAAAATAATTTGATATTTCTCTAGCTGGTGATATAGCCAAAATGTGATAGCAGTAGGTATGCCGCAGCCAAATGAAAGAACATCTGTAACGAAGTGCTAGTGTTGAAGATGGGGAGAGGTAGTGTTTAAATTGCATTAAAAAGTTGGATGATATACAAAACAATTTCAAGTTTTTTAGTGAAAAGAAAAATTATTTTAAAGGGACACGTTTTGAGTTTAAACTGGTTAGAAAAATTGCAATTGATTTTGCAGTTATTCAGAAATATTACTGGAATGAGTTGATATGCATTATCAGTTATGTCTTAAGTTTACCTTAAGTTATATATTGCTTCTCCCTGGGTTCTGTACATAGCACAGAGGGATGGGAGCATTTGATAGCTAAACTATTTGTTGAAGATACAACAACCTGCTGAGCTCTCTTAGCTAAGCCATAGGAATGGTTTCTTTTCAGGAACAGAATTTGAGTAGAAATAATTTTTAATGGTAGCTAATATTTACTTTTAGGAGGTTAAACCTGGTGTAATTTGATCTTAACCCAAAAAATAACTCTTGTTGCATTGCTTCTTTGGCTGAAAAGATTTAACATTTTGGGAAGATTTTTGAGGCTTTGGGTTTGCAGTGTTGTTGCAGTTAGTCTGGTCTTAAGTAAATAAGAAAAATAATTTTGCATGGAATACACCTTAACACCACACTACATGCATGCAGTTTTAGTGCAGAACATAGTCTTTTTACTAGAGTTGAAGTCACAGTACTCCTTGTATAGCCTCCAATTTTGATAGTTTTATCACAAAAGGGAGGAATATCATTTCATATGCTGATAGTCACAATACAAATATTTACGTGGATTATAATTGTTTCTGTGTGCACTGACAGACTCTTGAACTTTTCTTTCTCCAGAGATGTAGAAAGGAAGCCAAGGCTGAGAGATGTGTGGTGAAACTTGCCTGATGTATGATGATGCAGAAATCTCAGTCAGATCAGTAGCAAGGGTAGTCATTGTGCATCAGTCTTTGTGCCTATACTTCTCTGATTTGCCAACGGAAGTCGAAATTACAATAGAAACCTACCCATTGAAGGTCAGAAAATACTTAGTACCAAGTCCTTGAACTCTAGGATTCTAGGACCACTTTGCAATAGTTTGGTCTTTATATAGTCTGCCAAGCAATGTACTTTGAGCTTCAGGTACTATTTCCAAGTTGTTTAAGATGTTCCAGCCAAAGACCTTCCCAGAATTAGACACTGTTAAAGTTTCACACTGGTTTGCCCAAGATGTGCATATTACGTACGGTATGGATACGTGGAGTCAGTTATCTCAAAGAATCACAATTTATATGGTGGAGTGCACGGGACTTGCTCTTCCCCTGAAAGGAGCAGCCTGGGCCAATTCAGACCCACCCCCAGAATCCTCCCCTGGCTGCAGGAAGCTGCACACACACACCCGCCCCCATCACTCAGTCACAGGAGTAGGGGGTCACTGTATGGGGAGCTGCTCTGTCATTTGCACAATCCCTGTGCTTCTGGACCCTCACATACCCAGAATCCCCCACAAGCCCACCACACCTGAACCCCCATCCTGCTGAGCTTCACCTCCTGGAGTTGGACCTCCCCACTGAACCCCACCCCCTTCACCTAGACCATCCCCTGATGAGCCTGCCCCACTCCAACCCCCACCCTGGTGAGCCCCCTACACACAGATCTCCAACAAGCTAAACCTGGACTCTCACCCTATCAGCACCCAGACACCCCTGCTATGCCCCCTTCTGAGCACCATCCCCCCCTCACCTGGACTCCCTCTGCTGAACCCTAACCACCTTCACCTGGACCTCCCTGCAGAGTCCCATTGTCTCTGCACCTAGAACCCCCCCTCCACAAGCCTTTGTGCATTCAAATCCCCCCCACACCCAGGCCCCCCAATGAGTCACCCACATCCAAACTTCCCCACACAAAACCCCCTCACCCTACACCTGGATCCCCACCACCACCACTTGGATCTTGCCAGGCTGAGCCTGCCTCCCCACACCTGGTGCACCTGGCACAGAAGGGCAGGGCCCTGGGGCATTTGTGGGGCAGCTCCGGCCCTTGCACTGTGTCAGGGTTGGGTGCAGCCTCACTACCAAGTACATGTCACGGAGAACAGAAATTTTAATTTTTTGGCACAGAATTCCCTCAAGAGAACAAAAAATATTATGTTCCCTCCAAAGGTATGGACTTCCTTTTTTCGCATCCTGCACCAAATTCATTCGTAGTCAATGCCATCAACCACTGAGGTAGAAAGCATCAGTATAGGTCCATACCCACCAAGAAAGACTGGAAATGGCTAGACCTTTTTGGCTGCAAAGTATATTGCTCATCAACCTACAATTCTGGGTCGCCAACAATGCGGCATTACTAGCAAAATATGATCATGGCAACTATTTGAAATTCATGGACTTTATTAATGATATTCCAGAGACAAAAGGGATAAATTTAAAGCTTGCATGTCTGAAGGCCTACAAGCATCTTTAGATATGGCTGACATAAAGGCAAGATCCACAGTCATCGTGGTGTTCATGCGCCGGGCATCATGGTTGCATACCTCAGGATTCCCCAGGGAGATACAGTCTGCAGCAAAGGACCTTCTGTTCGACGGCCAGAAGCTCTTCGCAGCCAGGATGGACAAATTCCTCCACACGATGAAGGACTCATGAGCGACCCTCCATATGCTGGGAATTTATACGCATGCCACAAAGAGGAGACAAAACAGATATCAACCTTACCAGCAAAACAGGTACGTCTCTATACCCAACATCAGCGGCAGTATGATCCAAAGAGATGCCGACTACCCCCACCACTGCCATCAGTGTCTCAATCTTCCTCCTCCAAGCAACAATTGTGAGGGCGTGGTCGAGGGTCTGAACAACCTCCCCCACGCTACAGTGCTGATGACACCATTCGTATCCCATTTCGGGGACCGTCTGACTCCATATTATTCAACATGATATTCCATCACTACTGACAACTGGGCCCTAGAAATAATACAGGCAACTCGATCCCTTTTACTTCCATCCCTCTAGCCAACCCCTCAGCCCCATCCCGCTTCAGGGACCCTTCTCGTGAGCACCTTCTACAACAAGAAGTAAACCATCTTCTACACCTAGGTGCCATGGAACAAGTTCCTCTACAATATAAGGGGAAGGGTTTCTGCTCCCATGATTTCTTAACTCAAAAGAAAAATGGAGGATGGAGACCCATCCTAGATCTCAGAAAGCTCAAAAATTTGTGAGGGTCCAAAAGTTCAAGATGGTCACACTAGCAATGATAATACCATCACTGGAACGGGGGACTGGTTCTCAGCCCTTGACCCTCAAGATGCCTCTTTCCATATAACAGTACATCCTGCTCACAGGAAGTTCCTCAGGTTCACCCTGGGAACAGATCATTACCAATACAAGGTACTACTGCCTTTCAGCCTTTCCACAGCACTGCAAGTTTTCTCAAAAATTCTCTCAGTAGTAGCGACACACCTGCACAAGCAAGGGGTAATAATATTCCCCTACCTAGACGACTGTTTACTAAAAGGTCCCGTTTGGGCAGATGCCGTTGACATTACTCACAGGACAATTGTCCTTTTCCAGAGTCTGGGGTTACAGATAAACACTCAAAAATCAACTTCATTCAAAATAATTCAATAGTTGGACTTCATCAGGTCCCATCTCAACTCCCTGGAAGCCAGAGTGTCATTACCAACGAACAGATTTATTATGATGACCAATCATCTCTTCAGTAATGAACAGTCCACGCATATCAGCTTGCACCTGCCTTCGACTCTTAGGCCCCATGGCTGCAACCACATTCGTGGTACAACATGTGCGTTTCCACATGCACTGCCTTCAGGGCTGGCTCTTCTACATGCCACATAAACATGCCCTAAACAGACACCTCATGATGCCAACCAAAATCAAAGACTCTTGACACTGGTGGACACAGCCCAACAAGATGGGCACAGAGGTTCCTTTCACTCAGGAGCCACTCTCTTACACTTACAACTGATGCTTCTTGATAGACCAGGAGCCCATCTACAACACCATAAAATCCAGGGCAGGTGGTCTCCCTCCAAAACACAGCTATACATAAATATATTAGATCTCCATGCAATTCACAACACATGCTTCCACGTCTTGCCATTGATAAGGAACGAGACCATATAAGTAATGACCTACAACATTGCATATTTTATATAAGTCGACAGGGAGGAGCCTGATCCCACTCCCTATACACCAAAGCCCTGAAACTCTAGAATTGGTGAATCCGGCGCAATATCAACATCTCAACCTCTTATCTCCAACAGCAGACACATTAAGCAAGGAATTTTCTCACAATCATGAATGGAAACTAAATGATGTGGTCCTGCAAACATATTTCAACAATGGGGCCACTCATCTATCGATCTCTTTGCAACACCACAGAACCACAAGTGCCCACAGTTATGCTCGAGAGCAGGTCTGAGACCCCAATTGCTGAGGGATGCCTTCCTCCTCAAATGGGAAGCGCCACTTCTATACACGTTCCCACAAATACCACTACTATTGAGGATGATAAACAAAATACATATGGACAAAGCAAAGTCCTATTGATGGCCCTAACGTGGCCCAGACAGACTTGGTACTCTTACCTGATGCGGATAGTGCTATGTGCTCCACTCGCTCTCCCACTCCAACCAGACCTTCTATCGCAGAACTACGGACAGGTTCACAACCGTACATGGAGAGACTTCACCTGAAATCGTGGCTCCTATATTGCATCAATCGTTCCATCATAACGAACTAGCCTGTTTGGAACAGGTTAAACACATACTACTAAACAGTAGGACTTGCCTTCAGAAATGGAACAGATATATGGTGCCAAGCCAAGCAAATCACTTCAGCTTTCGCACCTTTACCATTGATACTGGACTACATGTTGGAGCTGAAAAACTCAGGACTATCCACTAGGTTAGTCATCTTGCGGCTATTAACACCTTCCATCACAAGATTGATGGGATGTCACTGTTTAAGCACCTGATTACCAAACACTTCCTTACAGGCATTCAGAACGTTATCCTGAAGCATGCATTCCCATACCACCATGGGACTTGAACCTGGTATTACGCTGCCTCATTGGGGCCCATTCAAACCCTTAATGACATACTCTCTGATACATCTATCAATTAAGGTAGCATTTTTAGTAAAAACTAAAACCAATTAATCACAATTTTAAAATTAATCGTAATTAATCGAAGTTTTAATCATACTGTTAAACCGTAGAATACCAATTGAAATTTAAATATTTTGGATGTTTTTCTACATTTTTAAATATATTGATTTCAATTATAACACAGAATACAAAATGTACAGTTCTCACTTTATATTTTTATTACAAATATTTGCACTGTAAATATGATAAACAAAAGAAATAGTATTTTTCAAGTACAGTACTGTAGTGTGATCTCTTTACCGTGAAAGAGCAATTTACAAATGTAGACTTTTTTGTTACATAACTGAACTTAAAAACAAAACAATGTAAAACTGTAGAGCTTACAAGTCCACTCAGTCCTACTTCTTGTTAAGCCAGTCGTTAAGAGAGAAAAGTTTGTTTACATTTACAGGCGATAATGCTGCTAGCTTCTTATTTACAGTGTCACCTGAAAGTGAGAACAGGCGTTCGCATGGCACTTTTGTAGTCGGCATTGCAAGGTATTTACATGCCAGAGATGCTAAACGTTCATATGCCCCTTCATGCATTCCAGAGGATATGCTTCCATGCTGATGATGCTCGTTAAAAAATTAATGTGTTAATTACTCAGTGACTGAACTCCTTGGGGGAGAATTGTATGTCCCCTGCTTTGTTTTACCCACATTCTGCCATATATTTCATGTTCTAGCAGTCTGGGATGATGACCCAGCATATGTTGTTCATTTTAAGAACACTTTTTCACTGCAGATTTTACAAAACACACAGAAGGTACCTATGTGAGATTTCTAAAGATAGCTACAGCACTTGACCCAAGGTTTACAGGGGCGGCAGGTTTGTATAATTTTTGGTGGTGCCCAGAATGGGTCCAAATCCCGCCCCCTCACCTCCCCACACACGCCTGCCTAAGGCTCTGGGAGGGAGTTCGGGAGCAGGAGAGGGTTTGGGGTTTAGGCTCAGGGAGGGAGTTTGGGTGCAGGAAGGGGGTTCAGCTCTGGAGGGAGTTTAGGGGCGAGCTCTGGGCTGGGGCAGGGGGTTAGGGTGCGGGAGGGGGTGAGGAGTGTGGCACCTTGGCTGGCTCCCGAAAGCAACCCACATACACCTCTAGGAGTTCCAATGGCAGAGTCAGTGCTAGGGGCAGGGCGTGGAGACATTCCCCTTCTCCCCCCACCCCCCAGGGGCCACAGGGACGTGCCGGTCACTTCCAGGAGTAGCGCGCTGTACAGAATGAGGGCAGGCAGGAAGCCGCTTTAGCCCTACTGCACTGGCGGCGGGGGCCCCTGGGCCCTTTTAAATCACTTGGAGGCAGCAGGCGGGTCTGGGAGACGCTCCAGGGGAGACGTGCAGGGGTAGCAGGCGGGGCCAGGGGAGAGACCCAGCCCCAAACATTGGTGGAGCCAGGCCCCCATGCTCTGAATATTCCTGGAGCACAAGCACCACGGGCCCATACAACTCGCCGCTTCTGAAGGTTTAAGAATCTGAAGTGTTTTCCAAAATCTGAGAGAGACGAAGTGTGGAGCGTGCTTTCAAACGTCTTAAAAGAGCAACACTCCGATGCGGAAACTACAGAACGTGAACACCAAAAAAGAAAATCAACCTTCTGCAGGTGGCATCTGACTCAGATGATGAAAATGAACATGTCAGTCCGCACTGATTTGGAGCGTTATCAAGCAGAACCTGTCATCAACATGGATGCATGTTCTCTGGACTGGTGGTTGAAGCATTAAGGGACATACTAATCTTTAGTGCATCTGGCACTAGGGTGACCAGATGTCCCGATTTTATAGGGACAGTCCTGATTTTTGGGTCTTTTTCTTATGTAGGCTCCTATTACCCTCCATCCCGTCCCGATTTTTCACATTTGCTGTCTGGTCACCCGATCTGGCACGTAAATATCTTGTGACGCTGGCTACAACAGTACCATGAGAACACCTGTTCTCACTTTCAGGTGACACTGTAAACAAGAAGAGGGCAGCACTATCTCCTTCAAATGTAAATAAACTTTTTTGTCTGAGCAATTGGCTGAACAAGAAGTAGGGCTGAGTGGACTTGTAGGCTCTGAAGTTTTACATTGTTTTCTTTTTGAATGCAGTTTTTTATACATAATTCTATGTTTGTAAGTTCAACTTTCATGATAAAGAGATTGCACTACAGTACTTGTATTAGATTAATTGAAAAATACAATTGTTTTTTACAGTACAAATATTTGTAATCAAAAATAAATATAAAGTGAGCACTGTACACTTTGTATTCTGTGTTGTAATTGAAATCAATATATTTGAAAATTTAGAAAACATCCAAAAGGATTTAAATAAATAGTATTCTATTATTGTTTAAAAGTGTGATTAATTGTGATCAATTTTTTTAATCACTTGACAGCCCTAATTTTTAGTAGCTATTACAGCGGTCCACCATGTGGGTAAGCTAGGGGCTGTCATGGCTCACCCACCTTATACCATCTTTTTCAAGGACAAGGTTATCCTAAGACCACATCTGAGATTTATACCTAAAATATCTTCATCCGTCCACATAAATCAACCAATCCATCTTCTTGTATTCTTTCCCAAACCTCACGAGAGCTCACAGGACTCAATACTATGTACCCTGGACATCAGATGCGCACTAGCATTCTACCTTGATAGAACTAAGCCTTTCAGAAAATCCCCGGGACTTTTCATCTCCACTACCGAAAGTTCTAAAGGAGCAGTGATCTCCACACAGACCCTCAAAATGGATCTCAGGGTGTATTCACCTCTGCTACCAACGAAAGAACCTACAATCTCCATCCGAGATCAGAACTCACCCTCCTAGATCCATTGCTACCTCAGTAGCCTTTCTAAACAATGTATCACTCATAGACATATGTATAGCTGGTACCTGGATCTCTGAACATATGTTCGCAAAACACTGTGCAATCACCAGAGCTCAAGATCGGATGCACTGATGGCTCACAGTGCTATCTTCACTCATTCATGCAACTCCGAAGCCCCTTCTATCCAACAGGGGGCACTGCTCTACAGTCACCTGAAGTGGAGCACCCACAGGGACACTGCTGAAGAAGAGGTTATTCACCCTGTGCAGTAACTGAGGTTCTTCAAGATGTGTGTGTCCCTGTGGGTGCTCCACTATCCACCCTCCTCCCTTCTACTTTGGAGTTCAATATCCGGACTCTTCAGTAGAGAAGGAACTGAGGGGATCAGGCCGCACATGTGCGCTAGATGAGGCACCTAAGGCATGGTGAAACGGGGACCGCACATCACGACCCAGACTGGCACTGCTACTGAAATTCTCCAATCAAAGGCAGAGGGACGCATCAACAACTGAAGTGGAGCACCCACAGAGAGACATCTCGAAAAACCTAAGTTACTGCGTAGGGTGAGTAACCTTCTCAGATATCGACTAGGTCACTTTAGCATGTACAGTTAGGACATTCATGTAGGAATCCATGACTACTTCGACACAATTTTTAAAAGTAAATAGGGTGGGACTGTTACACCATAATTCTTTGATTTATACTTATCAGTTTAACTAGTCTTCCAGTAGAGGCCAGTTTGGAGTTCCGTATTTGAATATCTATGAAACAGTTGTACATATATAACTAATTAAGGAGGGGAGGGATAGCTCAGTGGTTTGGAGCATTGGCTTGCTAACCCCAGGGTTGTGAGTTCAATCCTTGAGGGGCCACGTAGGATCTGGGGCAAAATCAGTACTTGGTCCTGCTAGTGAAGACAGGGGGCTGAACTCAATGACCTTTTGGGGTCCCTTCCAGTTCTATGAGATAGGCATATCTCCATATTAAATTAAATAAAATTTAGAAGCACAATATACTGGCAGGATACTGGAGTGTAGGTGCCTTACAGCACAGATCATAAAATATACAGTATAGTTTTTTACCACTAGTCCATTTGTTTAAATCTGACTTAAGTTAGTATTGACAAAAAGTTATCACCATCTGATAGCTGATGAGGTAGTTTCTGCATCACCATTTTCACTAGTGGGCAGCCTCAGGAGAGAGGCTGAGGTTTAAATGGGCAGGAACTACCTTAAAAATGGTGCCTCCAAGTCTGGCTTAAGATGTTTTGTCAGGACATTATGGGGGAACTTGCTTCTATGCAATACCTGTTCTGCTGATTGTGTTCAGTGCCATAAGTCTAGCAGCTTTCATGAGCACTAAACTAACTTTTAAACAAAGCAAAATATATTGACAGGACATGTCACTGACTGCAATCAAAGTTGTCGCTTGGCTGGGGTTGTCTTAGTAACTGACTTTAGGTGAAATCAATTAAATTTGGTCAATTAACTCTGTATATTAGCTTTCACGGAGTCATATAGTAATGTGTGCCCCCTCCTGGCTAGAAGCCTAGGGCTACACAAACAATTGGTTCCTGGCAAGCTGGGGTGTGAATCTACCTCTCATGGGCTGGTCGTAGATGCTGCTGACTCTCATGAACTGTTTGTTAATGTGTTTTGATCTAGTCTTCTTTAAAATGAAGCTAGATAAAAGATAACAGTTTTTGTTAATGCACATCAACAGGGTCCATTCAGTCTATGCCTGGCTAGATTCACACCCCAGTTTGCTGCAAACTAGTTGTCTCCTCTTGCATCCCATTGTTTTACTATATATTATGACTACCAGCACCTTATCTCACAGGGTATATGCTCCTAGGGTGAGGGGGATAAGGTGGTAAGAGGGACATGATTTAAGAGCTTAGTTCATCTCCTCTGACAATATTTGATACCAAACAATTGTCCAATTTTATTTCCAAACATAAGCACTAAAGCTCTTCCCTTGTATATGCATGTCTTAATGCTCAGTTCCTGTTGATTTATCCTTCTCAAGCATATGACCAAGATGTTAATCTGCACTTTAAAAAAATACATACGTGTGTGAAACTGAATGAATGAATTTAGAATTATAATGTGCAAAAGGAAAAGGTTTTGACAATTTTATGACAAAAACTTCTTTTGAAGATACCCAAAACCAATGGAGTGGAAAACCACTCCAGTTTTAAATGATATGGTGAGTAAAGGTGGGGGATAAGCAGGGCCATCCCTAGAGGGGTGCAGGGCCCCGGGGCGGAAGTGACAGATTTGTCTCTTCCGGGACCGACTGCACTGGCCAGTTGCACTGGCCCATGGGGCCCCCCAAAGCGTGGGCCCCAGAGCGGTCGCCCCAATTCACCCTACCCAAGGGACCCCTATGGGGATAAGTTATGTTTTACATGCTTCCTATTGAATAATAAGTCAATTAGATAGGGATCCTTTTAGGAACACTGCAGATACTTAAACCAAAAACTATATGGTGTCACTGTAAAATCTCACTGACTAGGGGATTGATTTGTCTAGTACAGAAATGTGTGCAATGTGGTATCTGCGTAAAATAATTATAATCAATTTAGTTTTAAAAATACTTAGTATATTTATTTTTGAGTTATTTACAACTTGTGTAAAAGCATAAGCTGCTGTATTTTGCAAACTATTATGTAAATTGCCTTTATAATGCACTTGTGCCTGTCACTAAATTCTGCCCATAACAATGACAACATTGTTTCCACAGTAACTAATGTATTTCAAATGGGGGAAGAAAGAGACTAAAAGGCCAAAAATGAATAAATCAGAAAATATGGCAGAAACAAAATCCACGATAGGGTGGAGTACTATAAAGCTTTTATTGCCATGAGCTCGGGAAGACTGCATTACTCACAAATGTCGTACACAATGTGTATTTCCAGACACAAAAGTTATTAAACTAAAAGTTGCTAGGTAACAAGCATTTAGATAGAGAGTGAGCAAGAACATAAAGGCCCAAGTTCTGCACTGTTTAATACCTAAAGTTAACACACCAACCTTACTTTATTCAGTTTTTCTAAACTTACTGACCTGCACCTTTTCATCGTTATTAACTAAACACATTAATAAAACAAATATGACATTAAAGCATAAAAACAGGCCACAGTGAAGGTTATCAGTATGCACAATGTGAAATTTTCATGTACCTAGATATTGGACATTTTAAAAAATATTGTTCCTGATCACTTCCATATTTTTCTTACGCTTAAATGTTAATGTTCTTGCTATGTACCAATGTGTGTTAACTTGAGGTAAAATTCAAGTGAAGAGAAGCCAGTTTGTAGTTAGGCTTTAATTAGACTTGCAAACTCATGCGGGCTGCTGGACTCCTTCAAGTAACTGGCTACCTATGCAACTTCAGCTCAAGGCTATAAACATCCCCTTTAGCTCTCCACCAGGCCCAACGAGGAGCCTTATTGCAGCTGCCAGCTCAGCTTCCTATAACTGGGACTACTTCAGAGTAATCCAGCTGCTTCTTCATTGTAGCCAAGCATTCCTGGGACAGTGTGCTTTAAAGTGGCATTTGACTACAGGAAGGTGAATTTAGAATCCTGAATGCAGCTCCTGTGCTTAGTCTATGCTGCTAAGCCAGTTAGTGTAAACCCCTAGTGTAGATGTTGTGTAGTTATTAAAAATCCCAGCATAAATGAGGCTTTAGTTCACTTCCTTGACCTCGGAGGGAAATTTTATCCAGAGCCTGCGGGAGGCAGCAGAGGGAGGATAGAATGATGGGGACTAGTTTTAAACTATCTTATCTTCCCTGCCTTTTTTCCTAGTGAAGAGACAGCTTCTGTATTTTCCGTTTTTCAAGAATTAGCATCATCTCCCACAAAATCTAATCCAAGTGTTAGTATTTTGTAATCCCAACCTTCGCAACACAAAATAGATAAAAAGGGAATGACTTAATCTTCAGGGATTTTTTTTTTCTGGTCTCGGAATTGCCTAATTGATTATCAGAACTATTCCAAGATCAGTGGAGAGCATAAATAGGCATGAGCTGTAACATTGGAGCTGGCCAACTTTTAGGTATGTGACCTGATTTGTTCTTTTTCTTATCGTAGCACTTACCAGCCCCAGTCTTGGACCAGGGCCCCATTGTGGTAGGTGCTGTACACACACAAAACAAAAAGAGAGAGTCCCATCCCAACATCCGCCCTTCCTTTCTTCCCCAGCACTGGCCTTGAAAATTCTCACCTACATGCTCTTTTTGGCCCCTCAACCCTATCCCTTCCTGGGAAATTGCCTTGCCCCCACTCCTTTCCCCCGCTATGTTCTTGTCCCTCTCCTCGATCTCCATTCTTGCATACAGACATGCCGTTAAACTCTCAAACCCACCCTTGGACCCCCCCCGCCCCCTTGTCTTTCCAACTCCCACCCTAACTCCCTCTGCCCCTTCACTACCATACTCACTGAATGAGCTGTCTGTGCCCCATGTATCAGCTTCCTTGCCTTATACTCTCTATTTTACCAGTTAGAGGAATTGCAGCAACTTACCTGGGGATGTGGGGGAATCCCCATCAGTTGAAGTTTTCACATCACGATTGGTTGTTTTTCTAAATTATATTTTAGCTCAACCAGAAGTTATGGGATTGATGCAGGAATCGCGGGGTAAAATTCTATGACGTTATGCAAGACATCAGACTAGATGACTGTAATGGTCTCTTCTGACTTTAAAATGTATGAATCTGTTAGACTCCAGTCCAGCCTCTGCCCTTTCTATTCCATAGAAAATGCTCACCAGTGTCTCCAAACAAACGTCTTGACTGTCTGAAGGCCTATACTCCATTCCCTTTCCAGTGCTTTTGATACCCTTGATCCTCCTTCCTCCTTGACGTTGTCTTCCCTTAGCCTCCCTAACTCTGTTCTCTTATCTCACTAGCCATTCCGTCAATCTCTCTTAGCAGCTCTCCACTTCCCCACTCTAACTGCACTCTCTCAGGTCTCTATTCTTGGACTCCTACCTTTCTCCCTGGACACCTTATTTATAGGTGATGTCATTTCACTCGGACCCTGTCTCCGTGCTTCAGTATCGCATCTCTCTCAAATGGTTCATCAGGGAAACTCACTATCATCTCAAGCTCTTTGTGGCCAAAACAAACCTCTGTCTTTCCTACCAAATCCTGTGCCCTAGCCCCATTCTGCTTGACAATTAGCAAAGCCACCATCCTCTCTGTCCCTTAGGCCCATAGCCTGGGCTTTTGGTCTTTCCTCCGCATACAGGTTGTCACTAAGTCTTGTCTCCTCTTCCTAGATAACACTTCAAAAATCCCTCACTTTCTTCTTGACTGATAGCATCTGCCCCTATCCATACTGAATGGGCTGTGCCTTCCTGAATACATTCCAGGGACCAACCCTGCTCTTGCTTGCCCCTGAGAAGTTCTGCCTCAGGTAGAACAAGGTCAGGAGCTTAGTGCTTTCCTGCCCTTTTTAATTACTATTTTTTGGTGTAGTTTTATTTTCTGGTCTTTGTGCTTTTGTTATACTCACCCCTGCAGAGCATTGCGTCCTCTGGTGCAGCACCTACTTCTAGGCCCCTCATAGCCTAGGAAACTCTGCCCAAAGGCCTAAAGATGCTCAGCTTGTGAGGTGGCTTTAAATTCCTAGTTAGACAGTAATCTCTGCATTTTTTCACTTGTTCTATTAGTTTTCTAAAAAGAAGTTACAATTTATGTAGAGCCAATGGAAAAGTTGCCCCCTCTTTTATAGCAAATTGAAGATTGATGCTTTTCCAGACGTGGTATGTGAGAACACTTGCATTTTAAACTGGAAACTTCCCTAAAGCTGAAGCATCAGACAGGAAGCTTTTGCTTTGTGATAGTTCCGTGTGAATTTCCCTGGAATTTTCCAACTAGGTAAGCACAGTATGTGCCTTCCTGCCTCCTGGGATCATGTGCATGGCAGCCAGTCTTGGCTGTGCTGCCCCTTCCCATCTTGGGCCAATGCAGTTTTATGGTAGTGTGTGTGTGTGTTTTCCTTTGAGCTGAAGGCTAGATTTGGGTGGACCTGAGATGGGAAATACTATTTTTTGTTTTATAGCTTTATGGATCTGATACTGTTTAATCTCAGTAATATCATGCCACCTGTAGCAAACTGACTTGAGGGACAGTAGTTCAAATGATTCCAAAACAGGCACTAGGCAAATTTACAGCATTTTTAAGGGGGTGAGGGGAAGCCTAAGACTCCTGGTCTCTAAAAAGTTATGAACTCCTATAACCTATGGGGGTTTTTAAACATTATCTTGCCTATAAGAGAGGCCATAGCTGAGTCTCAGGTTTATAGCTTTCTATTATTGCGTTGCTGCCACTAATAATTTCTGATCACTTTCAAACAGTAAATTCAAGAGAGATGCTCACCAGACCGGTCATAATCTGTCTCCAGAGCCAAACTGTATCTGATTTCCTTGTAGGAAAGGGTTACTTCTGAGCTGAAAAGTAAGATGTCTGAAGCCCACAAAACCAACTGTGAAGAACTTACAGTAATATTTGACTAGGTTCAGTTAAAGGGCTCTAAATTGAGGGAGATTCTACAGCGTAGACTTTGCCTCTACCCTATTTTGAGTCCCGTTCAGTAAAACATTTTAAATGCTGCTGTAAATTAACGGAACATTTTTCTTGTCAGTTTTGCTGGCCTGCTTCCATGTCACCATCCTTAACCACTTCTAAAAATGTATCTGTCTCTTCTATTTCAGCACCACTTTTAAAATGGGAGGATAGGCATAAAAATAATCGAGCATCTGAATATAAATGGGAATTATGGTGAATGTGCAGTTGACTGCAAATAGAGGTATCACGCCTGTACTGCTCAAAACAGCCACCAACTTTCAATATGGCACCTTGAAAGCAACTTAATGTGAATTGTAGATTGTACTAGGAGCTGTTGTTAATATGAAGGCCTTAAAATCTTGCCAAGGTAACTTTCTGAAAACTAAAATTCCTTCGAAGAGGGGCATAAGATCCTGACTCACTGAACATAAAACCAACACTTAAAACTCAGTGTTTTTGTATTTTGGTTTCTAGATGTGATAGTAAGTAGCCATTGGTGTTATGTTTGGCAGATTTTACTCCCAAAAGATTCCATGCAACTTTCCATGGGTTTTCCCTCTACTGGGATATGCTCACAGATTCCATAGTTCACAAATTCTTTTTGCAAAGCATATGTTGGCTGTTTTCAACAGGGACAATATTTCTAGGTTCCAAGACAACAGTGGTTTCTGTGGTAAAGCAAGCTCTCTGAATTGAACTAAATGTCTGGGCATATGTTTAAATTTAGTTCTTGGTGAGACGCTTTCAAATTACAGACCACAGAATTTTACAGATGTCCAGTATAATGCATCGTGGACCCGATCCAAAGCCCAGGGGCATCTTTCCATTGACTTTAAAACTCTTGGAATTAGGCCCTATGACAAAATCTCTTTGATAATGTCAAAACTACAGTAACAGGAACATACATAAGGATTCTGATCAAAATTGTTTATATTGTGTGCAGTGTTTATCCCTCTCTGCACCTTTTCTTTTATGCTAACTGATAACTTTAAGGGTTGACTATATTGACAATCATGATAGTGGGGAAACTTAAGACTTGAAATAATATGCTATTTTAAGAAAAAGGGGCTGTTTGTTTTAATGTAACATTATTTTGTTCACCAGATGGCAATGTTTGCCACAGAATATACTTTCAAGATGATAAAGTAGTAAACATGACTTGGGTATTGCTATGGACAGCTCAGTGGAAACTGTCACTCAATGCGTAGCAGCAGTCAAAAAGCAAATACTATGTTAAAAAAAAGAAAAAAAGAGTATGCCATTCTATAAATTAATGAATGCCCTTCTGTGGGACTACTGGGTTTGGTCCAATAACCCCATATCAAAAGGGGGAAGTAGAAGAATCAGACTGAAGTTCAAAGAAGGCATAGGAAGACCAGCCCTAGAAGGAGAGCATGGAAAGAGTGGGACTGTTTAGAGAAATGTCAGAAATAACATAAGGTAAGTTCAGGTGCTCCTACTGATCTTTTCTCATAAGAACAGGGAAACAATAACAAACTAAAAGGCAATACAATTAAAACTGATAAAAGCAACTGTATTTTACTTAACATAACTAACCCGTAGAACTCATTGCTGTATGAGAACCAGTGTTTGACAGGATTCACAAAAGAATTAGGTGTTTGTGGAGAATGTTACATCCACAACATGGATACATTTTTTAAAAACATCCTCTCCCCTCTGTATTATAGCCAACTTCTGACAGGCATTAGGAAAAGATTGTCAGGGGCAGTTTATTCCACTATTAGCTGTTTGTGATTGTGGCACTTTACTCTGAAGCATCTGCTGTGACACTTAGTGTGGTGGGTTTTTAAATGGACTGTGCTTATTTCAGTCAAATTAAGAGCAATAGATTACCTTACTTTGGGAGGATGGGAAGGAAGCAAGGTCTCTCTAGCTTGTAACTAAGGAGAAATTGAAGCGATTAATCTTCGTACTACTATAGCTGCCCTTGTTCAATTTGTGGGGGAAGTTGTCCTGGAGTCTGACGTAGGCTGGAGAACAATGTGAGAGGTTTCCTTTCAGCGTCACTGTTTTGTCTGCTTGAGTACTCATCCTCAGTGGATAAGTGGTTTGGCATGAAGCAGAATGGATAAGGCCTAAGACTTGAATTATGCTTTAGTGGAGGTGGCCAGTCCAAAAATGATTTCCTGTACAGTGCCAGGAGCATGCCAGACAGCAGCTGTGGCAACTACATAAAAATGGTTGAAATGATCCCATAACATCTAGTACCATTTATTTGAGGGTTCACAGAGTGCAACTAATTAGGACCTTAAATAACTTTAGTTATTTCACCACCTTTGGAAGGCATGCTAGCTTTTCAGTTTACATGTATGCAACTGCTACTGTTGGATTTTAACTAGTTATCTGAGTAGGAAGTCCAACATCTCCCTTTCTATGTATACAGAAGTCAGTGAACTAGAGAATTTGTTTGTCAGTTTGGGAATACAGCAAAATTTCTTGAGTTGTGAGCAAATTCAAACCTGTTCCTTGAGCAAGTCCAGTGTTTTTGTCTGCATTTCTTTCCTCCAGCCCTTGCCTTCTATTCAGGGAGAGAACAGACCAGGCATTGAGGAAAGAAGAAAATTTGCACAGAAGCTGAGAATAAGAGGGACCATGGTGTTCTCTCTGCACTTCAGCAGAAAGCTGGCACTAAAGCTGTGGGCACAAGCTCATTCTGTAGAGGTAGTACAGAAAACCATTGCACTTGTGCTTTGAGTCTTGAACTAAATGAGCCATTTTGGAATCTGTGTCCTCTGGTTTCTGCTCATTAGGTGCATCGCCTCTTAAAATTGTACAGACAAGAATATCATTTTATAGACCATCACCACCCCTGGACTCTCCCCAAGTTCTCTACATGCACCTGAAGGTGAAAGGCTGGAAGTTGTGTTCCATTTTCCCTTACCACCACCTATTTTTAGTGTAACAAACTGTATAGTTCAATTGACTGGCACTTTAATGTTTGTGAAGACTATTTTCACCCACTGTTATGGTGTTGATTACGACTTAGTTTTTTATTTTCATAGCCTTGGTGACTGATTTACAGATGTAAACAAATATTTCCTTTGTGCAATTAAATACTGCCCACTAGCATTACTTCCATTCATGCACCTCTGAAGAACAGGATACTTTTTCCTCAGGTTTTTTAAGCACTGTAATTTTTTTATATAGAAACCCAGAGTTAAATTTGATGCACCTTGATTAGTTATGTAAACAAAATCTAAAAAAATTCCCCACAGAACGAATAACTTGGTTCCTCCATAGAAAGTTTATATATTTCTCCTGATTAATCTGAGGTTAATATTGTCAGGAGACAAGAGTGTGGCACATCGATCCATCTAGATATGGTGTAACTTATACACCTCTCCATTAACAAAATTGTGCATAATGAAATGCTTACAATCTGAATGCATGATAGAAAGCATCTTTCAAGCTGAAGTGGCAGCCATCTGGCAACCATAAGTTAAGTTCTGCATCGTTTATGGCATTATAGATACTTATTACACATAGCATTACTTCAAAACCCTGAAGGATTGTGTTTGAAATGTTTTCCAAGCAGTCATTTGGTTTGAAACGTCAGGAGAAAGACGCAAGAGCTTGCATTTACCAATTTATGGTACCCTTAAGCTCTATGATTAAGTGTATTTCACAGTGACAGTTGCTGTAATGCCTTTTCTCGCACAGTAGAATTGTATTCGATGTTGGCTGCCCTTGGATCATCTTTTTCCTGGTGGTTTTCCCTTTTCTCATTTGCTTAACTACCTTTTGTGAGCACTTCTCATGGTCTTCATTTAGCTGTTCATAAGTCCTTTCAGTATATCTTCAGAGAGCTCCAGTAGAGGGAGTTCAGGTGATGGAATGTCCAACGGAGGAAGATTAGGTATTGGAATGTCCTTAGCCTTCCCTGCACTTGCTGCAAACTTCTGCCAAGTTGAGGCTGAAGTAGTAGCAGTTTCTGAATGCTGCTGTAGGCCCCATAACTCTGACTTCTCCACAAAATCAGCATCTACATCCAACTCCTTCTCTACTGGAGCTTTTTGGAGTCTAATCCTTTCTGCTTTTAGCTGTTTATTTTCTCTCCTTAATCTCTCATTTTCAGCTACAAGAAATTCCACATGCCGTTTCAAATCTGCAATTTTGGTTGCCTGCTCCTCTATTATTGTTTTGTCATCTTTTGGGGCTTTGTTCCCAATACACACTTCCAATTGCTCCTCTCTTTTCTGAAGCAGAAATAATAGTGTATCTGGCTCCCTGTCAAAGACACCCTGAGTTTCCTGTAGATGCTTATTTGCAGAAGGACTGTATTTCTGAGTAACAGGAACCAATATGTTGTGGTCTTCAGATTCTTCAGCTGATGGTTTATAAGAGGTCTGAAGATGTGCAGCTATATCCTTGTCTGCATTCTGTTGGGCTTTTAGCCTTTCCTCTCTCTTTGCCCTTTTCCACCTCTCCTGGATGAGCAATAACTGTTTCATGTGACTATCCCTTTGTAATTCCAGTGATAATTGAGCCTGTCCAAGAAAAAGAAGATTGACTGAATTAACACATCGGCCCTAATACTGCAAGCATATATTTGTGAGTAAAGTTACAGACATGCTTAAGCATTTACAGAAGCAGCACCTTAGCATGCCCTGGAGGGAAAACCTCTCTCTCTAGCTTCCGCAATGCAGATTCAGGCATTTATGTCATCAAACTCACTAACTGTAGTCTGTGAAATGGAAGTGTTGTGTGTGACTACTTTATTTTTGAACATCTGTTATTTCTCTTTCAATCCATATGGAGACTTCTGAAGGGAGGAGGTAAAAGTTTGATTGGCCTGTGATAATCCACAAATGTACTTGGGATGAGAGGTCATGCTTTACTTGGCCAGTAATTCAACACGTGTGTTTTTAAAATAAGAAACAAATCCTTTTGTTGTAGAATATAGCTAGACCACTGCATTAATGACACCACCACTAAGCAGCAGAGATTGCTACAAAGAGATTACATCAGCATTTTCAAACTGACCCTCTATTCTGAGTCACTCCAATTGCTGGACCATTGGGGTGGATGTTCCAGGCTTGGCTAAAAAAAAAAAAAGTGTTCCATTTTTGATGAAACTTTCTCAATAGTTTAGCTATGTTTAAACACCAAGAATAATAGGGGGGAGTGGGGCAATGTACTTTCCCCAGTCGTAGTGGCAATTTTATAGTCACTGAATCAGAGAGAGAGTATGACTTTACAGCCTGGTGATTCAGGCACCCACTTGAAGATCCAAGTTCTCACTCCAATGACTGTTCCAATAAGTGGAACAGCTTCAACGGGAGAGACAGACCTGCCATGGAGGTGACGCAAGTTCAAATTCCTGCTCCACATCAGGCAGATGGGGAACTCAACCCAGGTTTCCCATACCCCAGGTACAATACTCTAACCACTCTGTTTAAGATTAAGGAAGGCTTCCTCTTCCTTCCCCACCACGCACACAAATGCCCCAAAAAGCCTGTTTCAGGTCCAACAAAATATTCTGTCCAACCCAAAATGGATATTCTTTAGTTTGCCCTAAAGAGAATTCTCTTTTCTTTTGTGGAACTGCCAGTGACTCACAATAAGGGGTTATTCACCCAGCTCTACTGCACCTTCCTGCTATCCCCAGCTACTAGATCAGCTCTTTGGGCCTTGGCATAAAGCCAGGCATAAATTAGAGCAGTGCAGCTCATTCAGAGTAGGTAGCCTGAGTATATGGTGTAAGAGGTCTGATCACACAATTAGGACCCCATAGTGTAATGGGCACATGCCCAAGGGCCAGAGTTAAAGTGTGTTTGTACAATACTACCTTCAACGTTTCCCAGCCGTGGAATGCAAGCTAAATGCAATCTCACCTGCTCGGATTGTGTCAGCTTCATGGCTTCAGCAAGGTATGCTGCACAAAAAACAAATTGGTAAACGCTTAGGCCAGGATTGTGAAAATTAGAACATTCTTTTCTTGAAAGCTAAAGACTAACACATTTAAGTATTTTTAAAAGTTTTCAGATCTGATCATTTTGTTCACTGAATCCACACAAAGAGGGATTTACACAGGCAAATTGTTGCTGGGAATATAAATACTGCTTTTCAAATGCATGTCTCCCCTGAAGAGCTTTAAGCCTACATAGTATTAAAAGGTAAATTACTTCCATATCATCATCTTTGAAGCGAAGTCTCTTTGCTCATCATGGTATAATATGTGTTGCACATTCCCATGTACGGTTCTAACTGTTTCACCTCTAAGGAGAGCACTACCCCCCACGCAATTTCATTACAACCTTTTCCAGATCAAACCTAAGGTTTGCAGGAAGTCCCCAAAGGAGGAGCAGCAGCATCTGTCCCCGCAATACATAAGGAAATGACAAAGCTATGGGCCAGAGTCTGTCTTGCATCCATTTAAAGAACATATAAATGAAATACAAGAACACTCTACAGTAGAGTACCACACTTTTCTTTGACTGCATTACTGATGGGGTAGGGAATCAATATCCATGGCTCCAAACCTGAATAAAAATCAATGCATTTTTTATTTAAATGCCTTTCTTTTTAAAATTAATTTTGAATTTTACAACCTCTAAGGCCTAAATTTACTATAATCTATTAAAATTACTTAAGTATTCAAGCAGTACATATTTACTGAAATGTTAAAGAAATCCAATCCACTGAATTGCTGGAAGTCACTTGCTAAGCACCTGGAACCAGAAGTGGTTGATGTGCTAAGTCAGCTTCTGCCAGCAGTACCCTCTTCTCCAAATGCAGAGAATTTTTTCTTCTTTTCAGTTTCTTCTTCTAGTTCAATTCAGTGACTGGGGCAGGAATACAAGCTTCTCAGCTCCCTCTCCCCGGAAAGTATATTAAAAATAAACCTACAGCACTTGGAGCAGCCACCTATCTAGTGGTCCTCCAGACAAGACCCAGAAACTGCACCTATTCAGCCAGTTGTGCCTACTAATGCGGCCAGCTCTCCAGAGCAGATCTTACCTGTTAATAGGCAGCAGCTGCACATTCACAAATCAAATGTGAACCTGAACACAAATCTTTGTGAATAAGGATGGAAGACTGTCAATCATAGGGAGGGCCTGCAAAACTGAGCTCATTACCCCTGCAGGTTGAGCTTTCTTGGTAAAAATTGCTTTATCAGCAATAGAGTCATTAAAAACATTGATTGCTAACCACCAACTGACTGTTTAGCAAAGATTTGTGGCTAAATATTTCCCACATTATGCTGATAACTAGCTACTCCAAGTAAGAAAGGCATGAAAGGTCAAAATTGAAGTGAAATTAAAGGCCACATTGCCGAGAGGCTTCCCACGGGGCCTCCAAACCTGTGTTCACATTTTTTTACATGTATAAAAACAGCATTTGTATATATGCAAGTATGTATATAGTTACTTGGCCTGAGCAAGTTTCAAGGCTGCTTTTGAAAACTGGATCATAAATATCTCATGGAAAGGTAACGCTCACCAGCTGCTTTTTTGTGACAAGAAATTGCTTCTTCGTATTTCCCTGCTGCCAACAACCGGTCTGCTTTTCTACTCTGCTGATGAGCCTTAAAAGAAACAAAATTTTATTTTAATCAAAGCTGAACCTAGAAATGGTTGGAACTGGTTTTTATAGTAACTAGCACCAAACAGATAATCAGGTGTTCACACATCTTCAGAGTCTTAACCCAAGATCTCCCATTCCAGACTTTGAGAGGCAGAGAAACAATTTCCTATAATGCTCATCCACCGCAGGACTTTTGTGGACAAATGTACTGTGCAGGTATGGCAAAAGGTTTAAGGTTTTCTCAAGTGGCAGTGACTGTGAGGCTTCACACAGAATACCTAACATTTACACACTTGCAGTGGCAAACAAGTGTCTTAGGGCAATGGTCCATGGTGTAAGGAACCAGCTGCCACTGGCTATATTGCCATGAGCTCCTGGAAACAATTCTCCAAAACTGCCCTTATTGATTCCTATGCTGTGGAGTTGTGTGCCCTAATGCAAGAGCCCGGAATCTTCTCATAAGCACTGTGTGAGAGCAACCACACATGCACTTCTCTTGTGGGACCATAGCTGCCAACAGCTTTTCCTTTCCTTCATGATCCTGAAGAGCTCCCTGCACTCAAAGCTGACAAAATAAGAGAAGTACTATCATTTGATGCTTTACATAAAAGCCTTCAACTTGGTTAAAAGTTTACAAAATTCAGCATAAGCAACCATACTTTAATAGCAGTAAGCTGCTTCATGGCAACAGATTAAGAGTAGAAGTGTTTTAAAGTAGAGCATGATTTAAGAGATACTGTTTCTAGAGAGATGGGTTTTTTGTTTATGGGCCCTATCACTTATGTCAACCCAGTTAAGACATTTGGGTCGGTAGGGTAGTTTTTATAACCCAGTATTGCCCTGTGTGAACAAGGGCTCAGACTAGACTCCAGGATCTTTGTGACAATATTTAAGTGGCGTTTACCCACTTAGGGCTTGTCTATATGGTGATTTAGTGCAATCTACTCAAAACACGTGATGGGACTTTTATGGGACAGCAGCAGGATCCATACAGCCACTCGTTGTGTGACAGGCTCATGTGCTGCAGATTGACATGCCAGCTTGCATCAGGCACTACATTGCTGTATAGATAAACCCTTAGTAGTGTCAACATCCCACATTTTTGCTCATCCCCACGTTTGTCTGAACACGGCAGAGGAAGGAGATTCCTTTTTTCTGACAATATTCCAAGGGAAAGATACTGTTGTATTACATCTTTCCATAGACTCTCACATGAGGCTATACCAAGGAAAAGACAAACCAAGGAGTGAATTCACAAGTATGTTAACCCAGAGCAGTGTTTGCTTCACAAATAGCCATTTTCTATGTTTCACCCTTTGGCAAGAGAGGTTGGTTTGTGCATACAGTAAACTTCATTTACTAAAATGCTCTTGAGAAAAATAGGAGCCCAGCTCAGAAAGTATATGAAATGGGACATCAACAGGAAATGAGCTTGGTATCTTGCATTAGTAATATCTGTAGAACCCTCAACACACTCAACTTTACAACTAGTTCTGTAGTTTCCCAAAGCGACAGTTTCAATATCAAAATGGGTAGTCTTGGCCTATCCAAGAGACAGGTCCAAAGAAGCCAGGTCAACTGGAAGAGGAGACATTCTTAAGTCTTGAGAAGAAAGAAAAAAGTAGCAATTTCATTGATCAGAATTAAATTCAGCAAAACAGAACCCCAGTACCATTTATGAATTAGCCTGGAATAATTTCTGCATAAGAATTTTCTACAGAAAGTGTCATTTAAAATTATGGTTAAATAGCTAATCACAGCAGGTAAGCATGTGAAAAGCCTTTAAAAAAAAATAGCCTGTCAGATATTGTTTAGGCATGTCACACTGCACTCCTGGAGAACAGAGGAGCAGACAAGTTTCTAATATGGTTGCAATGAAGTTGTGTAATAGGGCATCCTCTGGCTGCAGTAGAGTCCCTTTTAAGGGTAATCTCCACATCTTCAAGAAAACATGGAGACTTTAGGGAAGCACCAAATGTCTCTCTACGTGCTCATTAATTTTGATGAGCCACATGGGAAGTCAATATTTCCTTTGAGTGGGATGATTAAGAACAGTAAGACTGCCCCCTTTGAGGTAAGGAAAGATAGAAACATGCTTGATTACTAATCTAAGGAACTGAACAGCTACAGCTTTAAGCGGTAAATAGTCACATGACTCTAGCCTGGGTGAATAAGAGCAGTCTCTCCCAAGTGATCCCACTCTACTGCTAGCTGCTGATAGAAGACTCCTAGGACAAAACAAGTAAGACCCTATGTGATTTTTAAAAGGTAGATTTGTGAATTATTAGTTTTCGAACAGAGCGAATCTATTGTGGTCTCCCTGGAGCAACAAGTTGACAGAAAGTCCTCTTTCCTTATGCATGCTTTATTTTCCTGAAACCCGGTGGAAAAGTCTCTCTGGAAAGACTTTAGCCCACATAGAATGACTCTGCTTGTTTGAAGATATTCAGAGTTAAGGGTAAAGCATCCTTCGGAAACTAACAAAACTTTAACAAGATATGAGGCACAGACTGCAGTAGGCTACACATGCTAAGACTACAACTGAAGTAAAAAACCAAACTAAAAAATGAAGCAAGGAGGGCTGAGGAAAGTAACTTCAGGGAGGGTTTGTTTTGTTAAACTAACAAATGACAGAATTTAGAAGTATTAAGAGCAACTTATGTTCTGTTGCTAACACCAACCAGCTTCATTACAAACAGTGGGGGAGGTTATTTTATAATGAAGCTATTTTGGGCAAAGGAAAACCAAGAAATAAAGGGGGTCCCACAATTGTAAACATGACTGAGGTTTAGTGGAGGTGACCATCCAGTAGAATTTATACAGATACAGTTCCAAGACATAACCCTACAACTAGACTAGTAGGATTATAATCCCATTTACTCAAAGTTAATAGAAACTTTGGGACCAGGAAAAACTCAAATTCCCTGAAGGAGAGAGGAAGCACAGGCCCAGCGTCAATGGGCTGTGAAATGGTGCTAGATGTTAATGGGGAAGGAAGGAACTTATTCCTAAATAATACACAGCTGTTAATTCAAGAAGTCACTATAGTTGAACCAGTAAGTATTAGTGACCACAATATAATTAAGATATTCTTTCACAGAAACAATCACCAAAAGCTAGCCCTGTAAGATTACCCTTTAGAAAGGAGAATTTCAAGAAGAAAAAAGTCAAAACCCTAAAGTCAGGCTTGAGGCAACTAAAATCCTTAGGCTATTTAGGCATACCATGACGACTCAGAAGGCATGCACAACAAGAAGGGGGATGCAAACAGAAAATGGTATAAAGGACTAAAGAAATTTAAGCCAACAGGTATCCTTCAGAAAAATGGAAATGCAGCCCAAGCGAAGCCAATAGAGAAAAGCATACTATTGCAGACATGTAAGGAATTAGATACGCTAAGTGCAAATAGCCAAATACATAAACTAGAAACTCTAAGTATCAGTTGCAGAAAGACAAGAGAATTTTCAGGTTTGCTGGATAAGCAGGATGTTAAAGGAGTAATTCACATACAAAAGGACACTGCAAAGTAGCTAACTTATTTTTTTTTATCAGTTCTCTTCATTGTGGAAATAGGCGAGATGCTCAACTTCTCAGGTAAAGAGATGACACAACAAACTGAAATTTTTAAAGTCACCAGGAACATATGGTATTCACATCCAAGAGTTAATGAATTTTAGAATGAATGGTCTGAGCTGCTAACAAATCTATGCAATTTCACTAAAAAGTCAACATTCTACACTGGAGGAAAGAAAATATTGTACTTTAGAAATTGGTTGTTTCCACGGATGAGATGATTCATAGTTCCATCAGATAAGATACAAAGTTCTATGTTAAGGGTAAAAACCATACTTTAGGTTATAGTCACTCATTAAATGAGGGGGTTGGGAAAATATTCCCCTATAAGCAGGTCATTATTTTTTTATTTGTAGGGTTTCTTACACCTTCCTCTGAAGTTGTATTGGCCACTGTCAGGATGCTAGTGGACAACATAGGTCACTACTCTCTTTACAAGAACTCTTATAGCACACACAAGAGTCTAGAGATATTTTTGTCTGGCACTATAAACCGGTATGGTGATCACACTGCTCTTGTGGTCAGACCATCTCCTTGGCCTAATTCATATTTTTGTTAGGTCAGAAAACCTTACTTAATGGTCTGCTTTTAAATGTCAGGAAGGGGCACTACTAAATGGTGACTCCTGCCCAGCCACCCCTCGTTATCACCTATTTACCACTCAGAACTCAAAATTGATGATCTCTGTCTTCTAAACCCCCACTAGATCTTTCCTCAGTTGCTGACTGCAGTCCTATATCTACTCAACTGCTTAACAAGGTTCTGGAGTGACTTCTCAACCTCTATGGCTCCTTCCTCCAGCACAATCTTCTTAACTTTCAGCCTGATTGGATGCCCATCCCATCACTAAATTACCCCTTATGTATGATTATTCACTTGTTTCTTGCTTGTGAGCACAGATCAACTTCTTACTACTTGGCCTTAGACCTTCTCTACATGACATTTTAAATCTCAGATTAGCCTTGGTGCCAACCTACTGCCAAATCACTATTTCAGTCTGAGTTCCTTATATCAATTTAGCTTAAATCGTAAGGAATCTATTTTACATCTATAAGGCACACATTAAAATAGTCTCTCTATACAATAGGGTTCCACTGATTTAATTAAATCAGTACTTCTCTCATGCAGACAAGGCTGCGGTGTGCATTTTATCCTATTTCTGTAATCCTAAAGTGTTTCCTTCCCACATGTCTCATGTCACTCATATAAGTATTCTATTACCAGGGCACCGCCAGAATTACTCCTTATCCCAATCTTGATCTGATGAAACAGTTATTCATGCTTTGATTCCCTCTAATATTCTTCCTAAACAGCTACAGCCACTTTTAGCAGTCCAAAAACTAACTCTCAAAGTACTGAAATACTATACACCAGTGAAGGAAAGACACTTACACAATACTGTACACGAGTAACTTCAAGTGTCTGTGTTACCTGCCCATCACCTTTTATTCTTAGGGTGTATACATAGAAAGACAGGGGATTTTCTAACGGGTCTAACACCACATTTAACTCACTAGCAGCTGTTATATTATCACTCCGAGCTGACGTGGCTAGAGGTGGTTTCTAATCAGGGCTATGATGCTATTTTGAAGAATGTGCACCGCCAGGACCGACCAGACAATGACTCCACGGGTACTGCATTGCCCCAGCCCTGGGACTGCCCTGAACGTTTGTTTACTGTCCCGCTGGTGGGCACCAGAGGCTGGAGTTCAAGGCCGCAGGGCGCGAGGGGAAGGTGCAGCCGCTACTAGCAGCCTCCTCCGCCTCAGCCACCAGGGCCTTGTCCTCGCCAGCGAAACTCAGCCCCCTGCTGTGCCACGGGGGCAGCTCCTCCCCCTGCGGCGCTGGAAGCCGCAGCGCAGCCGGGGCTCCGGGGCGTTCACCTCCCATTGCCCGCCCCAGCACCGACTCTGCGCGCTCCGCACCTGCATCGCCAGGCGCCCGCCCGCCCCTCGCCCCTCACCCTGCCCGCCCCGGCGCCGCTGCCCAGCGACCCTGCCCGCCCGGGGCGCGGCTCACCAGGTTGAGGGGCCCCTCCATCACCTCCATAGGCGGTGGGGGCTGCGGGCACATGGGCTCTGCGGCTCCGTCCCGGCGCCCCTGCCCCAGGCTCTGTCTCCTGTAAACACCGAAACACTTCCGCCTCAAGCACGCACGCAGTGGCGTCACCGCGCCGCCCGGAAATCTCGCGAGAGCCACGTCCAAATGCGCAAATCCCACGAGAAGAGTGGACGGTCTCCATGGTAACGGGCACTAGGCCATGCTGTGGCAGCCGGCAGCGAATTTTCATTGGCTCGGAGGCGCGACTCGAACATGAGGGGTCCCGCTGCTGCCTGCCGGCCGCGTGTGCGCGGGCGCGGGTTTGGAAGGGCGGCTCTTTAGCGGAGGGGGAGGGGCAGAGATGCCACCTGGCCAGGCTTCCCCAGCCTCCTCTGAGGCGGGTGTCCGGGGTATCCACATGGGTGCGCGCCTCCCGGGGATATCCATGCGCGCGCCCCCGCGCCCAGGGGTAGCACTAGTGTAAAGGTGCCGGGTCCGCCCGCAGTCCTGTTTTATCAGCATCACCCCCGGGTTTTGTACCCGCGGGCCTGGGGGAAAGGACTCGGGAGCTGCCTGTGACTCCTCCCACTATCAGGTTAAACGCGGGATCCTCCATATGGCTCTAAGATCTTGGCTCTAACCCGTAAATTGTTCTATCAGAAGATCGTCCACATGTAGCCGCTCCTACTGCACACGCCAACATGCCTCCTGTAGCACGAGGGCTGCAAAATCCAGGTCGAGAACCTGGATGTTGCTGGAGGTGACCGAATTTTGGCCCCGAGACTCCCAGATTCTAATATTTTGGTTCACTAGGAGTGGCTACACTTGTAATGTCTTTTGATGCGGGAGCGGGAGGGCTGGGACCAAAAATCGGAGTCCGAGTTTTTCCCTTTGTCCTGTTCACTGCAGATTATCGTTGTCCACCTACCTCACAGGACCTCATTAATGTCCGGAGAAGAGTATTTAAATTCTCCGATTTATTATTATTACTAGGAGAAAAATGTGAAACTGTAGATGGACGTTTCAAGAGTCTTCTCTGGAATTCAACTAACTTGCCATTTGGGTTGCCAATGTACATACAAAATTTAAGTCTAATAAATAAATCTTGGGAAGAGGTTCTATAGAGAACTAAGGATCCTTGAATATTTTTCCTAAGGGATTTTCTGTTAAATGTCTACTCAGCAACAAAATTGTTGTTATTGGTACTGCAAAAAAGAGACTTTGTGACTTTGTGAATCTTGAAAAGAATGATTAAAATTTAATTCTCATTGTTAGAAACGTGTGCCTCGTAAATTTCCTGTTCCTGTAACCATCATAATGTTTTTATAGACATCTTTATAATGTTATACTATTCTGGGTCATGTTGAAAAATAAAGTTGAAAACAGTACAATGTGCGAGTTCTCATGGAATTTGTGAAACTCCTTAATCACGTTGCTGGCACAACACTATAATGTTCTGCTGTAAGAGGATGTAACATTTAATTGCAGTGTAATCCTTTCAGTCTTTTTTGTTATGTGTTTCTACAGTGCCTACCACACTGGGGCACTAGCCTTTGAATGTTACCACAATAAAACAATAGTTGTACACTTATATGCGTTTTAGCTGATCAGGTGTAGTTTCTAAAAATCTCCGCTAGGGGTCTTCAAGGACCATCATTCTTTAAGTGGATGATGATTTATCCTAAGTGAAGGAATGTCTGCAGTAATTGTATGACATTTGATTGAGTGGAAAAAACTTCTACCGTTGAAGTACCCAGTGGAAATTACTGATTATCATTCAGAAAAGTTCTTGATTGTTTACTTTTGTAGTGTGCATGCAGTTCCAAAGGAACACTATTAATTTTAAAAAAATCTTGGAAATCAATTAATTTCCTACCCTGTGACTAATTATATTAAAATTAAAGCATTTTAAAGATACAGGTTACTTGTCACCATTTATCTCTTTGTTATATTTTGCATTATTCTACTATGAAAAGGAAGTATCAGTGAAATCAGTTTCACTTTCAAGGTTTTAGTGCAGCAATCTTTGGGCTTCAGATATTACAAGAGAAAGTTTTGATTTAAAAAAAGTTTTCCTGTGTTTTTATTTTTAATTACAAAACCATTTTTAGTGGTCTTAATTTTCATAAAAGTAAGACTTCTGTGTATAACCAAAGTTAAAAAGAGGATCAGAAATAATTCTTATGGTGAGAGAATAACTAAAAATATTGGTCTCCTCTAACAGTAAGGACCCAAATCTTTTGTAATGTGAATAAACAAACACCACCAGACCCTTTTTTGTAGTTGCTTTTACACCCTTTTTCTGCAGCACAGAATTTGGTGTAGCACCTTTATTCATAAATATCCATGCAGAACAAAACTATTCTTCACATGCCTTTGATGCTGGAATCAAGCTGTCTATGAAAGGGTTACAACTAAAAGAGAAACACCATCATTTGCAACTGTAATATAATGATGAAAGTGAGATTCTTTATGGTACTTCAGTGAGTTTTTTTGCTGTACTGTATACTGTGGTAATGCCAAAGTGGGGCCTTCCAGTCAGAAGCACGGTCCTGTAGTGCTAAGGGCTGTACAAACATGAAAAGACACATGAAGAGTTTATAGTTTAAGACAAGATGACACAGGTGAGCACTAGTAACAACAAGAGGAAAGGATGATGGTATTTGTTCTGTTTCTTTGCATTTGGTTAAGCTCTCTAATGAACCAGAGACAGAAGGAAGAGAAAGAGAGACAAAGTAGCTTCAGGGATAATACTGTTAAAATAAAACAACTCCTTCTGTGATTCTTTTACAATGTCATATATGAAGGGTAACAGTAGAATGAGTGTGTGGGTTACCTAGATTAGCTATGTGCTAACAAATCAATGGTACCGAATAATTTTAAAAAGTTTATTTTTGTTTTTAGAGTGGCAGCATGGTCCACTACACAGCACTGGGTTAAGGAGTCAACAGAGCTGCTGACTGACTTGGAGGAAATCAGCTATATTTGCCTCAGTTTTGCCATTTGTAAAATGGCTTTCTTTGTAAAGAACTTCGATATCTAATGGGTGAAAAGTGCTCTATATGAGCTGAGCGTTGCTATTAATTATGGGGTGAAGGGTAAATGGAAGGATGAGTTAATAGGAGCACAAAAGAAAATGGATGGAAAGGGAAGAGGGATATTGAGAGGAATGGAGGAGAGAATGAAGAGGAATATAGAGGGTAAGGAGAGTGAGACTACCAGTAGACAGACGCATAGAAAGGAATGAGGAGCAAATAGCCAATCAGCAGACAGTGAAGAACAGCCAGAGTTCCATTTGTAGAATGCAGACTGCTGACCTAACTGGTGTCTATGGGTTCTTAAGGTGACTCAGATACCATCATCTCGCTGTACTTTGGCTCCCAGGCATCCATGTGTCAGTGGGGCTGGTTCTGCCCCTAGGAGTGCTAGGTTGGAAGAGGCCACACATGTGGTTAGGATGGTCTGCTAGGGCCTTGTACTCTGGAAAACATTGTATTAGTTTAGGAGAAGCTGTTTCAGCCACAGGACTTTTCAAGGCCAGTTTCAGATACTGGACTTTATTTACTATATGTCTAAGTGTAAGCATCAAAACCTGATCTTGTACAATCTGGAGTTTTCCAGCATTTGATACGTGCTAGATTCCCTCTTTCATTAGAGCACCGAGATATTCAAATGATGAGGCACTGCACTGACTGCTGGATACTAAGTGCTTGTGAACTGGAGCCCACAGATCAGGAAGTTGGAAGTTGATTGGGGAAGTTGGATAGCAGATCAGTGGAGTGATAGGTCACATCAGCCAAGATTGAGAGGCCATCAAGTAGGGAAACCCGCTTCACTTTCAAGCACTCATAACCCAACCCAATAAGATGTTAAAACCCACATGCACCCACTATGCCAAATCTCTTGATCCCCCTCACCACCAGCTTACACAGCTGACAGCTCTCCCTTGCCTTTGTAGTACAACAAATATCTTCTTGACCATCTTGTTTGCTCAGAACTCCTTCCCCATAATAATAAGCACCCTTCCTAAGCCTTATCCGCAAGTTGCCCAGTCCTCTCTCCCTTTACTGTAGATGTGCAACCGAAAGAACTCTGACAAGGTTTTGCACATCTTATTCTTTACATAGGACCCTGCAGAACCTAGAGTTGACCTGGGTCGGTTGTTGAATTGTTGATTAAGATGTACTGACTGAATGTGGCATGTTTTACTAATCAAGTATATTTTACTGATTCTGCTGCATATTTTAGTACTTGAGATCTTACACACTACTAATTAAGCTGCATACTTTGATGATCCATTTCCATGATGCACTAATCCAGCTGCAGACTTTGATGATCTAGTTAGATATTATGTAGGATGAGATTTTAGATACTCTGGCAGTCAAATTGCATACTATTAAGCTGCTTACATTTCTATCTACTTTATTAACTCTGCTCTGTTCTTTGCTGACTGAGCTGCAGTTTTTTGTTAGGTTATAGCTACACTATTATTCTGGTATATATTTTCCCCATATATTATCCAAAATATGTATTGATGCACGATTGGAAATAACATGGCTATTGCTTTCTGTTTGTTTACCCAAACGAAATACATGCTAGTATATGCTAAAAACTGACTGTTATGCTAAACAGTTTTCTAGAAATAAAACAGTAAGTCTTGAGGAATTTTTTTCCTTAGCAAGTGTCAAGAGTAACAAATTAATTTAATTTTGTAAAACCTGCAAGAAAAGTTAAAATAGCAAACTAATTCATGAGACAGTGTTCTCAGTAAAAATGGGTCTAAAACATTCTCCTAACTCAGTACTTGTGAGAGGAGAGGTGTTGTGGGTAAGGAAAATTATAGCAGCCAAATAAAGCTTTTGAAGCCATGCTGCTGGTGCAAAGCAAGATAGCTCAAGGATCCTGATGTCCATGTAGTCTGGAGCAGGGCCGCCCAGAGGATTCAGGGGCCTGGGGCAAAGCAATTTTGGGGCCCCTTCCATAAAAAAAGTTGCAATACTATAGAATACTATATTCCCTCTGGGACCTGGGGCAAATTGCCCCACTTGCCCCCCCCCCCTCTGGGCGGCCCTGGTCTGCAGAGCACATATTGCTCTAGCTGCTACATATGTAACATAATCCTAGGGAATTCTTCCCCTTCTGTTTTGCAAGTTGGCTTTGCTTTTTAGACTTCCCTTTGAGAAATTTGACTGAAAGGCATTATAGTTGTGCAGCAGTTTATTACATTTACTTGTTTTGTTTTTCCAAAAGAACAGACAGATTCTTTGTCAGAATTCTCTTTAAGACAAAAACAAATCAAAAAAGAAGAAAAGTAAATTCTGCATGGGAGAGCACCCTGTGTCTGAGTGCACTGTCACTAATGGGGAAGAAGTAGGCTTGAGAAATAGTAGGGGACTCAGACAGAATCCCATCAGTGATGTATGGGTTAAAGATGTGGCCCATGGAGGTTGATTTTGTAGGCCTTCATATATGTAGCAAGACATCACAGGGAAACAGTCTACCACATTAGCCATCTTTGTAGGCCTGCATTGGTAAGGAATAGTAGGAAGATAGGGTTGGAGACTCTCCATTCTGAGAGTATATCGTTGATGCTGAAAGGAGTTAAGGACAGAGAGAAACTGGGGAGTCTCACCAACTCCATGATGTAGGCTTCCTCTCAATGGGACTGTCAGTTTTATCATGACTCTCATAATAATTGGTATTTTTCCTAAGTCATTTAATGGCGTGAGAATGTCGGCTTTCATTTTTAAAATAAGTATGATTCTAGCCCTCATGGTTTCAGAGAAAAGCTTGAGATTGTGACCCCTAATGGCCCAAAACATGAAGGCAAATAAAAAGAACCCTAACACAATTTTTTTTAAACATCTCAAAAATTTTAAGACAATTTCATGATGGAGTGTGGGGATGAGTAGAGGTGGGGGTCTGCCTCATGGTTTTTGAGTGTTTGGGGTTGGCAAGTTTAGTTTCCATTTGGTAAATACTTCTTATAGGCTAATGTTGTTCTAAATCTCAGTTTTTGGCTCTGGGTGAAATGAAACTTTGTTTGGGTCCAGTCCTGTAAGAAACTCCATGTGGGTAAATCCCTGCATTTGGATGGAAACCCAGTGAAGTCAACGAGGCTCTGCATGGACACCTGGGACCCGTGGCATGGAGTCAGTTGTAGGACCAAAGCCTAAATTTGCCAACTCTTCATTGTTTTATTCCCATTTGGGGGCATCCTGGGACACTTGGTAGCTGGCTCTTACAAGACCAGAGGTACCAGACAGCTAGGTATCTCTGCCAATGTGCACTGAACTGAACAGAAAGAGTCTGCCTGTCACAAAAGCAGTTTTAAGCGATTTAAAGGTGCAGAACAGAGAAAACTAAAGCATAATAAACACTGCTACATATACCGCATTTCTCAATAATGACTTTTTAGAAAGGAAGACATAGTAAAAATGACCTTTTTAAATTGTGTACGTCATTGTGTGGCAAATATTTTCCCAATTTAGCTTTCTGGCTCCTAGAAACTGTATGAGGAATAGATTGATTATATAATGTATAAATTAAGCATCTTTCTAAAAGAGGAAATATTAAAGTGTAATTCTAGTCAGGATGTGCCTGTCAGCAGGAAGCTTCCTGCAATACCCAGTGTTTTCAGAGTGGAATTTTAGAGTGGGAGGGAAGTATTTAATTGCTATTTACCTGTCTAATGCTGCCTTTGACACACATGATGAGCCAGCTTCATTTGACTGTCACCTCCTTAGGAGGCAGAATTCTTCAGCCCACACTTTGCTTAGCATTGACTATTTCTTTATCTACTCTTTGTGCCTTTGCATTTTGCCTGGACTGTGCATTTTCAGTTAAGCACTACTTAAAGACAGGCTCCTCAGTTGTGGCATTGTAGGAAAGCCCACATATCCTCCCACACAGCGCCTTCCTCAAAGAGAGATGGGGATGCCTATGTCTTTGAAGAAACACTTTTTAAACAAAAGGGATTCCCCTATGTGCTGATGTGCCTGACAACTTATTTATCACCACACATGTATAGCTATCATAGTGATGTGTCTAGCTACGTTTGTCAGATCTTCATTGTGACCACATTTCAGGACCATCCCTCAGCTCAGCTATATAACTTCAAGTTGCCTCTAGGGAGGGCTGGAGAGGGGCTGGGGGCAAGACAATGCATATGGCAGGATTTTGACAATTTGGCATGAAGGAACTTGTTTTAAAAGGTGGGGAGAATTGTGAGGTTTTGGGGAGTGGGAGGATGGTAGTTTGGGGAACATATATAAGATAGGCATGTCACTATCATCTTTTCCTTTGATCGAGTCTCTCTTTGGATCTTGGTTCCCCCAAACCCCTCTCCCATTTTCTACCTAATTCATTATTAAATAGGGTCAGTAGCTAGGACCAATACTCAAAAGGGAGACGGGAGTTAAAATAGATAGGACAGAGAGTTGCCACTGGAATGCCCTGTAATTACAGTTATAGATACAGGTTTATTTTTCCCCAGGAGATTTGGAACTATTATAACTAGTGAAAACTTTGTGGTCACATTTTCAAAGGAGCTTCAGTATAGCCTTTACATCTTCACCCACAATTTTCTACTTGTACTTGGCTGCAGGGTCAAATGATAGAATTTAGATATCTAACCTACCTGATTTGCAGGGCAAAATCGGTGACTTTTAAAAAAGTGTTGAAAGATTATACAGGTAGGTCCCAATCTGTGTATAGACATTTTATTGCAAAAAATAATTCCCCTTCTGTATATTTTCATAATCTTATTTACATTCAGACGATTGACCCAGATATGTGATCTGTTAAGTGTATGTAAGCACAACGCGTGTTCACTAAACAGAGGAACCACAATCACTTCTGATGTTTTAATTAGTTAAATAATATGTAAAGGCATTATTATTTAAAAAAGAAACCACTGATACCTGTATAATAAGAAAAAAAGGAATATATACTAGTGTGGTGTTCTTGGATTAGTCAGGCCACAGACTATCAGTCTAAATCCTCTGAACATTTCTGAGGGCAGAATTTTGCCCATAGCAAATAAAATAATATTTTATTACTGCTAGTTCAGACTAAGAATCTGTTGATTGACTTTATTGGGCTTTGGATCAGGCTCTAAATGAATAATTATATCTATAGCATTACACTTCTGTTCCATACAGTTAATTTACCTAAGGGAGTTGGTGGGGAATGGACGAAAGAAAGGGTTCTGAGGATGGGGCATAGGCCAAGCAGTATGCCTTAACCTTGCCTTGTCCATGTGTGAGATGTTGTCAGCTGAATTTCCATAGTGTAGTGGTTATCAGATTCACCCCAATTGGAATCAGAACTGAAACATTGCTGCTTTCATTCCTGCCTCTGCGCGTGGTGATAAACTAATATTTGGTCAGCTGACATGTTGAATTTTCCCCTTACCTTCACCACAGTAATGTGTGAGATCCACTCCTGTTGTTTCACTAGCACTGGCTTTTTTATTTCATTTTTCCCTTGTTACCCCATTCAGCAAAGGACCTATGGGACCTCCTCACCCAGCTCAGCAGTCTGGTTTCTGTAGTCAAGGGTTTCATTTCCTCACTGCTCAGTGGGGGTCAGTTCCTCCCTCCCCCCACACACAAACACAGAATAAACAAACACAAATTAGGACAGTTTCAGCTTGGTGAGGCAGTCAACTGACAGAGGCCTACTCCCTGACATCAGTCCATAAAACTAGAGATACTAAGACAGTGACTTCATAGAGGCCAGGGCCTTGACATCAGCCAAGAAGCCTAGAGGAGGAGGACCACTAACCTCACAGAAGCCAGGGTCTTAACATTATGCTTTGAAGCCTAGAATCTTACTGAGAACCTTTTACTTAGCTCTTTCTCTCGGCCTCCTTTCCATTTCTGCTAAAAGCAAGAGCTGCAAGAATGAGGACATAATAGAATCATTCAACTAACCAAGAAAGAGACAATCTTCCCAGTGGGTTCTGTGAGGAATCTTTACATTCCTCTCTGTATTGCTGGAGATCTCAGCTCTGGTGGGAGTTTTGCCTAAAGTCAGAACTGCAGGTTTGGATGTGTAAACTCATTTTTGTTACATCTTACATAAAATGTTATGGATTTTAAGCTTTTTATCTTGTTTAATTCCACAAAACGTTTCTAGGTGTGGAAGGGGTCAAGTTAGACAGTGACTTGCTTTAATTATTCTTGTGGTTGTTCACGTTATGACTTTCAGCAGGAAAGAGCACCTAAATTTGATTTTTCTCTTGAAGCTCATCCTGTGGAGTGTGAAAAACTGGAGCTGTTTAAGATAAGAGACAGTCTCCAAGAAGTTCAATTGTACTACATTCATTTTTTGGTAAAACTTTTGGCTGCACAAGATAATTCCACCATAAGGAGGGAATTCCTTCTCTACTACTCTATTTTTATGAGAAACCTCCTTAATCTTTTATAAAGCTTTGTCCAGATTAGATAAAATGGTTGTGGTTATGCTGTTTGCAGTTTATATGTGTTAGCTAAAATTAAACTATCCTCAACCACTCCTCCCAGCCTAGACAAATACAAAGATTACATCGTTTAACTTGGTTAAGTTCAGTTTGTTGAACTATTAACTGCCAATGATTTATTCATTGGCATTGGCTCTCTTTCTATTTATGAATTGTCTGGAAATCAATCATGATTTTGACAAATATATTTATTTGTATTTGTTCAGCAAATAGTTTTACAAACATATTTGGGTCCCTGGAGTCACAATACAATTGTAGCACTGGAAATGTATGTGATAGATTCATGGAAACAGACAGGGAGGAAAGCTGAAAACAAGTCGGGAGTCCATGATAAATATCAAAAGTACAGACTTTCAGATCCAAAAAAATACATTGATTTGACTAATAAAAATCACGTAACAACAGGCATATGAAATGCTTGCCCATTCAAAAAACAAAAAACAAAAAAAACAAACAAACCCTGCCACCATCCAAAAACAAATAAATCAGAATTAGAATAAACCAGCTAATATTTAGCAGTTTGCCACTCTTCAGTGGGAAAGTACGGTGCTGCCAGTGTTACAGTTTATTTGTACTGCAGTATTGCAAATTGATAAATTAAACAGTAATGAGTCCCCAGGACCAGATGGTATTCATCCAAGACTTCTGAAGAAACACAAATAAGAAATTGCAGAACTACTAACTATGGTATGTAACTTATAATTTAAATCTGCTTTTGTGCCAGATGACCTGGAGGATAGCTAATGTGATTCCAATTTTTTAAAAAGGCTCCAGAGGTGATCCTGGCAATTACTGGCCAGTAAGCCTAACTTCAGTACCAGACAAATTGGTTGAAACTATAGTAAAGAACAGAGTTATCAGACACATAGATTAATATGATTTGTTGGGGAAGAGTCAACACAATTTTTATAAAGGGAAATCATGCCTCACAAATCTATCAGAATTCTGTGAGAGGGTCAACAAGGGTGACCCAGGGAATATAATATACTTGGACTTTCAGAAAGCTTTTGACAAGGTCCCTCACCAAAAGCTCTTAAGCAAAGTAAACTGTCATGGGATAAAAGGAAAGGTCATCTCAGTAACTGGTTAAAAGACCGGAAACAAAGGGTAGGAATAAATGGCCAGTTTTCAGAATGGAGACAGGTAAATAGTCGTGTCCCCTAGGGATCTGTACTAGGACCAGTGCTGTTCAACATATTCATAAATGATCTGGAAAAAGAGGTAAACAATGAGGTGGCAAAATTTGCAGGCAATACAAAATTACTCAAAGAGAGTTAAGACCAAAGCAAACTGCAAAGAGTTCCAAAGGGATCTCACTAAACTGGGTGACAAAATGGCAGATGAAATTCATTGATGATAAATGTAAAATAATGCACATTGGAAAACATAATCCCAATTATACATACAAAATTATGGGATGTAAATTAGCTGTTACTGCTCAAGAAAGAGATCTTGGAGTCATTGTGGATAGTTCTCTAAAAACGTCCACTCAACGTTAGGAATAATTAGGAAAGGGATAGATAATAAGACACACAATATCATAATGCCATTATATAAATCCATGGTACACCCACACCGTAAGTACTGTGTGCAGTTCTGGTCACCCCATTTAAAAAAAGATATATTAGAATTGAAAAGTTATAGAGAAGGGCAACAAAAATTATTAGGAATATGGAACAACTTCCATATGAGGAGAAATTAAAAAGACTGGGGTTATCATCTTGCAAAAGAGATGATTAAGAGGGGATATGATAGAGGTCTATAAAATCATGAATGTTGTGAAGAAAGTAAATAAGGAAGTTTTATTTACTCTTTCAGATAACATAAGAACCAGATGTCACCCAATGAAATTAATAGGCAGGAAGTACTTCTTCACACAACACACAGTCAACCTGTGGAACTCATTGCCAGGGAAAGCTATGAAGGACAAAACTATAAAGCAGTTCAAAAAAGAATTAGCTAAAGTCATGGAGAATAGATCCATCAATGGCTATTAGCTAAGATGGTCAGGGCTGCAACCCCATGCTCTGGGTGTTCTAGCCTCTGATTGCCAGAAGCTGGGAGTGGATGACGGGGATGGATAACTCGCTGATTGCCTGCTCTGTTCATTTCCTCTGAAGCATCTGGCATTGGCCACTGTTGGAAGACAGGATACTGGGGTAGATGGACCATTGTTTCGATCCAGTATGGCCATTCTTATGTTCTAGTAGTGCTTGGAGGCTGCAAATTATATCAGGGACCCATTGTGCTAGGTTTTGTACATACAGATGGTAGGAGATAGTCTCTGCCCCACAAATCTTACAGTGTAAATAGACAAAGCAGAGAGAGAGTGGGAGGCGAAACAGAGGCAGAGTGAAGTAAAGTAACTTGCCCAAGGTCACACAGCAATCAGTAGCAGAGCTGGGAATAGACTCGAGTTCAATGGCCTATCAACTAGATCATGTTGCCTTCCTTGCAGTACAGCCTTCCTTTCACGAGATGGTGCTCTGTAAAGGTATAAATGGCAGTGCTGACCTAAACTGGAGCCAACAGGTTGTGACATCTTGGCTTCAGCAAAAACTCTGCAAAGCAATACTGCCCTACAGTAAGAATGCCAAAGTCTCTATGTTTTAAGATAAGAACAATTGGAGAAAGGAAGGAAGAAGCCAGCTCTACATTCTGCACTGCATGTTTGGGTTCTCCTTCTCTATTTGCCCCCTGAAACTTTACATATATTCAATAAGGCGTTTTAATACAATGAACATACAGCTTTGAATGAGCCCTTTGACAGATCTATCCCTTAGGTTTCCACATTGTCAGAGGTAACTTGCTTTATCACATGTTGTTGGTTAAGTTGTTGTTTGCAATCTCATTGTAGGCAGTGCTCTTTCAAATTTTTGATATTTGGCATTCAGTATTTGGTTTGTGTTCGGTCACTTAACTCACATGGTGTGAAGTTTGTTCCCTACCTGGATGATATAGTCATTCTAAAGAGGAACATTGACAGAAAAAAACCCAGCATATTGAGTCTCTCAGGGAGAGTGGGGAGAAGATAATTTAGGGGGAGAGATGTAGGAGCTAGGCAAGCCTAGGATATTTTAAATAATTTCCCATCAATTATTTTACAAGATGGATAAATGCACATAACCAAATATAATTCTCTCTTTTTATATTTAAAAACACAACCACAAAAAAAGTCCATCCGGAGCTCTGGGCACCTTGCCACCAACTGAAAACATAATATAAAAATATTACCAAATATACATGGACTCCAGATTTTAAAATAGGTGGATTCCTTCCTGACTTAGCAAAAGAGAAAGCTAAAAGCTAAATTGCTGTCTACAGTAATCAAATCAGATTCTCTGGTTCTCCCTCTGCAAGCCCTCCCTAGTGTGTGGATCTGGCTGGTGGAGTATTTCCCCTACGTAAGGTAATTTTCTAGTGTTGTAGAGTCATCATAGTATCTCCTACATCTTTTCCCCCACCCAACATAGGGGGCAAATTTGGGGGAAAGTGCTTGTGCCAAAGGCATCTCTATGCCTCATCATAGCCCAGCAATGTTGTTTATGGTCCTTGCCAAGTTTCCCCATGACCTCCGCACCTGCATAGTGGAATCATCAGTTCCACTGCACATGGAGCCTTTTGCAGGGGCAGGATTTGCTGCATAGTGAATTTTAGTCCATTATTTGAAAAGGGGAGATGACTGGAAAGAGAAGAAAACACCCCCGCCAGTTGCTGGCACTGAAATACTTTGGATGGCTCTAGCATCCAGCCTTTGGCTGTCAGACAATTTAAAAAGAGCACAACTAGTTGAAGTTGAGATACTTCTATTTCCTCATAAGATTCACTTCCTTAATCTGTAACTCTCACCAGTGAGTTTTTCTAACCATCAATATGACAGTACAGCAATATTGCCTCATCAGTCATGATTTACTTAATGTTTTCTGAATTTAGTAATATTTGATTAAAATTTAATGTGAACATATCATATCATGCCACATATATTATTGCATCCATTAATCAGGTAACCATAATAATGAAATGTCAGAAGATTGGATGAAAAAGGAGTTGAAGTCTTGATATATGTTTGGCATGGTTCTGAGTGATTAACAAAAAAAATCAAGTCAGTTGTGCAAAGATCCATTAATATACATTTACAATCTTCTGTGTACTGTATCATCAGATATTTTTAACCTTAGTTAAGCTTGATTTTTTAATTTACTGAAAGACACTAAATATTAATAATCCTGAAAAATATATAGTATTCTATTAACTCATATAATGCCAGAATGATTCATAACTTGTCTTAATGCTTTTGTAACAAAATATGTACTAAAAATATTGTCAGAGTTAATGGATCATTTTGTTATAGGTGGAATAACAAATGCTTTATGCATGGCTCTATAAACCTCAAATTAAACAATTATATTGAAATAAATGTTAGGCAATATCTCTAGCCACTTTTTAAATGTGTAAAGGTACATAAGATCTAATCTAGCAAAGCACTTAAGTCCATCCCTATTCACTAAAGCATTTAAAAACATGCTTAGATCCCACTGAAGTTAATGGGACTTAACCACATGTTTGTTAAGTATCATCTTATTTGCTGAATGGGTATGGACTGATAAATTGAGGCCTTAGGCCCTAATTCAGGAAAGCACTTAAGCGTGTGCTTAGTTAATCCCTATTCAGGAAAACATTTAAGCGCATTCTTAAGAGCTTTCTTGAATTGTAGCCTTAGTGCCTAAGGCCCTGATCGTACAATTGGATCCACACTGTTAGTCCTCTTTTTTGAGGCACTGAAGTAAAGGCAGTAGTGTAGCTAGAGGGGGAGCAGGGGGCGCGGCCGCCCCCCCTGAGGACATTTTCCAAAAGCGGCACCTTTCTGCGCAGCCAGCACTGGGTTCCAGACTCAGAGTCCGGAGTCGGGTTTTGCATGCGGCCGCTGGCTGGCTCTCGGCTCCGCCCCGCCCCCCTGCATCCCAGTCTGGCTCGTTCACTTGCTCCTGGGCTGCAGGTGGCGTCGGCTGGTTGCCTGGCTCCCCGGCGAGGAGGAAGAGGCTCCTGCTCGCTGCCCCGGCAGGGGTGGGCTCTGCCGGGAGGGGAAGGGGTGGCAGTGCAGCCCCCCAGCGTGGCGGGAGGGGACGGGGGTTGAGGAGCAGTAGGCTCATGGAGGCAGCTCACCACCGCTGCAGGCTGTTGAGGGTCTCACCCTGCAGTGTCTGCAGGGTTACCCCTTGCCTGCCTGCCCTGTTCCTCCTCACCCTGCAGCTTCTGCGCCGCCTGCTTCCCCCGCTCACCCTGCAGCCTCTGCCTGGCAGGGCTTCGGACACTCAGCCGGGACCGGGGCAGCTCGGGTCCCTGCAGCCCCTGCACACGCTGCACTCCCCACCCCTCACCGCAGCCTCCTTCCTGCCGCTGCCTGAGCACGTTCCCCTGGCCTATCCCTGCTGGAAACAGCTCCCGCGGCGCTCGGTTCCGATCCGCACAGGGCTAGCGGGGGCCGCAGGAAGGGTCAGCAGGGAAGGGAGCCACCTGGCCTGTATTAAGGGGCAACCTTTGGGGCCCAAAGTCCTGCACGAGGTGGTGCATTAGGACGCTGCTGCCCATCAAGTGTTTCACCAGCTCCAGCGCTTGGGGGGAGCTGGTCTCTGTCTGTGCTGATTAATGTGGGGTTTCTTTGCCCTTGTCTTCAACAGGGGAAGGGACAGGATTTCACCTTTCCTGGTTTCTGAGCAGTGCCTGTGACTTACCACAAAACGTCTTATAGTGCCAGGTCTCCCAACAATAACCTTTGTCCTCGATTTTTCATAGGGATATATCCTGGATGGCCTTGAAAAGCAGGTGATTCCCTTACTAGTGCTAATGCCAAGTACTCAAAAAATCATGAGGTAAGCCCCCAAATATCCCGAGATTGGCTTAAAAATCATGAGATTTTAAAATATAATACAATTGGGGTTCTTTTTATTTGCCTTCTGGTTTTTGAGCTTTTAGAGTTCCTGTTTTCCAGCTTTGCCCCGCTCCCATGAGGGCTAGTATCTTGTATTTGTTGTTGTTAATGATAGCTGAGATTCTCACAAACTCACAGGCCTCTACGAGGTGAGGCTCTAAAAAGAATAATAAATGTCGCTAGATCAGTGCTTAATTCATAATGAAAGGTGCCAGGGCTCAAGCAATTTTTTTTCTTTCATAACTGACGCAGCAAGCCCAAAGGTACCAGGGCTATGAATTGCCAAGCCTACAGGTGCTGGGACTTAGCCTTGGCAAACCCTTGCACAAATTAAGCACTGTGTGTGTGTGTGTGTGTGTACGTGTGTGTGTGTGTGTACAGCTTAAATTGGTTAAAAACCCTAACTTTCAGTACTCAGTGTTTCAAAAATGTTAGACTGCCAACCTGTGTCATAGAGATATCTTTTGTTTAAAAAAAAAAAACCCATGAATAAAGCTACTTTAAGGGAAATTACTGCTTTGTCCAACCCTGAAGAGCTATGAGATCTTTGCTCACCAATTCTCATAAATCTTGTATTTGTCATGCCTTTTTGGTGACTTTAGTATTATGGTCTATTATAAATAAAGTGCATTTCATTGATTGATTTTTAAAATGAACTTAGTAACTGGAAAAAATGGCCAGTATTTTTTTAAACCTGAGACCATTATAAACTACTGTAATCTGTCATTTACTTTTAGAATCTAAAGTATATCTAAGTATAATCTAAAGTTCTCCTGTGAAATGCCAGCTGTGCAAACCCTTCTGTGGCTGGATCATTCTTGTGTTTTTATTTTACGTATAAAATAAATATGTATAACAAATTTAAAAGTATGTCATAGTAATTTGATATGTCAGGTAGCACCTTTTTTTATGTGTTCACTCCCCCTGATGTTAGAACCAGGCTACGCCACTGAGTAAAGGGGGCTTTGTGCAGGGGCAGAGGTTTATCTGCACAGAATCAGTTTCAGGAACTGGCCCTAACTGTGTTCTGCAGGTAAGTAGAGCACATATAGGTCTTATGCTGCATATAGGTCTTATGCCCATAACTCAGCACAGAGTAAAACCCTAATATCGTTAGAACACAAACATTACATATACAGAAGATGAAGAATGTGTAGGATTCCAGAGGCATCCATCATGTATCCATTTAGTCTCTGATTCTTCACAGATTTAGGTATATGCTTAACTTTACACATTCTGAGTGCTCCCATTGACTTCAGAGGGATTACTCACAGTGTGTCAAGTGAATCTGTACAGGATCAGGGCCCTTGTGAAGTTTACAACTATTAAAAACCTTCCTTTTGCCTCCCAACTTCCTTTAACTTTTCACAGGAATTAGGATTTTTGTGGGTTAGTTTCTGTGCGTAAGGTAGAAGACTAGAAACTAGCGTTGCCAATTTTGGTTGGACGTATTCCTGGAGGTTTCATCGCATGACATAATCTTTAATTAATAATTAATCTTTAATTCCTGGAGACTCCCGGACAATCCTGGAGGGTTGGCAACCCTAACTAGAACTTTTTGCTGTAATTATAGCAATATATTAAAATAACTTAAATGGCCCCTTTTAAACATTTTATAACACAAATGGGATGAAGTTAGTTTTTGAATTTATTACTTTCAAGAGTTTATGGTATTAAACTGTATTTAACTGGAAGTTGTAAACTGAAAGCTTGACTGCTTTGGAAGGCTGCTTAAAGGTCTTAATTAAGCTGTGGTGTTGATAATCTAAGCAGTGCTGTGCATCAGCATCTGGCGAGGCATTGATTTCTACTTGACTCACAGGAGCTCTGCTGTTAGGTGATTTCATGAGGTTATTCCTTC